>NW_027175343.1:0-2949228 GCF_028021215.1 Eschrichtius robustus
TAAAAACCCGTAAAACAAAGACAGTGAAAGAGAGAGAAATTCTTACAAAATTCGTTCAGAGGCTGTGATGCAACCTGGATTGACCATATCTAGACCCACAGCTGTATGAGACATAAGGGTGGACACTCTTGGGGCTGAAAGGTTGGGTGAGGTTGGGTGAGCAAACACAGACCCTTTAAAGTAATACTGCCTGGTACCCATCCCATGGGTCCCAAATCTCCAGGTTCAAGGGCATCTTCCTACATCGAAAACATGCATGAGAAACCCAGAAGATGGTACACCGTGTGATTTTGAAAGGTTTCTAATACGCACCTCATTTCTCATCTCCTTGTGCTCGGGTTCGCCATTCCAGCTACTTTACTAGCAATCTCCCTACTTGGAGAATCAGCACCTTTAAGCTCCTGTTCCCTACAGGTTGCAATTTGTCCTGAGGATGAACGGGAAGAGGGGCAACCAATGAGAGACTAGATCTAGGTGTTGGGACAGACACAGGTCACTCTATTTTCCCATCAGGAAGAAGAATTATCCACAGGCTCTGCCTGCCGCCAGGAACCAAAATAGGGCCTGAGGCAATCCCGCGCTTTTGCGGCCAGCTCCCAAAAAAGCGAGTTGAAAAATGGAGCTCAGGGACACTGCAATTCACAAACCCGCAGAGTTATAAATGATAACTCTCATCCACAGATATATTGAGGGAAGGCAACGAAGAGAATTTGAAAGCAAGGCAGAATTGCAGGAAACAGATTTCAGGAGGTAGATTCGAATCGCCTTTAAAGCACATGAAAAGCGGCAAAACGTCGACAATGATGCCCTTGGCCAAAAAGGGCGTATGCGTTTTATCCTGAATATATTCAGGAAAAAACGCATACGCCCTTTTTGGCCAACCAAGCAACCTGGAAAGGCAAATCAGCGCTACAAAGAAGTCTCACTTCCCATCCGTCAAAAGGGCCATGCTGCAAAAAGTGTCAAAACCAGAAATGCAGGACAGGCCATGGAGAAATGGCAGCCTTGCTACGCTGATGGGCGGGATGTAAATTGCCAACAGCCACTCTGGAGAAGTGTACGGTGTGTCCTGAAACATCGAAAAAACACAGCTTAGGGAGCATAGGGCACGTCCACTCATGGGCGTATAAATTGGGAAAACTAAAAATCAGCAAGACACAAGCACCCCAAAGTTTAGGGCTGCTCTGTTGACAAGAACCTCCACTTCATGACACCTTAAATATCACAGGAAAGAGCAAAATGGATAAAGAAGTTGTGGCCCTTATGTACAATGGAATATCACTCAGACATGAAATCAATGTCATAAGGCTAGTAGAAGCAAGATGAGTGGATTTAGGTACGACAATTCTAAGTGAAATAAGTCACACAGGAAAAGACACTTATCATAAGCTATCACTTATAGAGGGAATGTAAAAACCGCCACACTTGAACTGAATTACAAAACAGAACAGAGTCACACGTTTAGAAAACACACTATGGCTGCTTAACGGGAAAGGTGAGGTGGGGTGATGCATAAAACAAGGGTTTCAAATTCGCTCAGATACCGTTCCATACACCCAATATGTAATAGACAAGACCTACTCCTTGCTCAGTGAACTGGACTCAACACCCCCTATTCACCGTACAAGAATATATGTGACTAGTAAGAATCTTAAAACCTATGTATTGATATCTGTCTGGAAGTGAGTCAAGGGGGTGTAAAGCCGCATAAACACAGCCGTGAAAAGCAGCTAAACCCCATTATAAAAATAAATTACTTTTAAAAACCCGTAAAACAAAGACAGTGAAAGAGAGAGAAATTCTTACAAAATTCGTTCAGAGGCTGTGATGCAACCTGCATTGACCATATCTAGACCCACAGCTTGATGAGACATAAGGGTGGACACTCTTGGGGCTGAAAGGTTGGGTGAGGTTGGGTGAGCAAACACAGACCCTTTAAAGTAATACTGCCTTGTACCCATCCCATGGGTCCCAAATCTCCAGGTTCAAGGGCATCTTCCTACATCGAAAACATGCATGAGAAACCCAGAAGATGGTACACCGTGTGATTTTGAAAGGTTTCTAATACGCACCTCATTTCTCATCTCCTTGTGCTCGGGTTCGCCATTCCAGCTACTTTACTAGCAATCTCCCTACTTGGAGAATCAGAACGTTTAACCTCCTGTTCCCTACAGGTTGCAATTTGTCCTGAGGATGAACGGGAAGAGGGGCAACCAATGAGAGACTAGATCTAGGTGTTGGGACAGGCACATGTCACTCTATTTTCCCATCAGGAAGCAGAATTAACCACAGGCTCAGCCTGCCTCCCAGAAGCAGAATAGGGCCTGAGGCAATCCCGCGCTTTTGCGGCCAGCTCCCAAAAAACCGACTTGAAAAATGGAGCTCAGGGACACTGCAATTCACAAACCCGCAGAGTTATAAATGATAACTCTCATCCACAGATATATTGAGGGAAGGCAACGAAGAGGATTTGAAAGCAAGGCAGAATTGCAGGAAACAGATTTCAGGAGGTAGATTCGAATCGCCTTTAAAGCACATGAAAAGCGGCAAAACGTCGACAATGATGCCCTTGGCCAAAAAGGGCGTATGCGTTTTTTCCTGAATATATTCAGGAAAAAACGCATACGCCCTTTTTGGCCAACCAAGCAACCTGGAAAGGCAAATCAGCGCTACAAAGAAGTCTCACTTCCCATCGGTCAAAAGGGCCATGCTGCAAAAAGTGTCAGAACCAGAAATGCAGGACAGGCCATGGAGAAATGGCAGCCTTGCTACGCTGATGGGCGGGATGTAAATTGCCAACAGCCACTCTGGAGAAGTGTACGGTGTGTCCTGAAACATCGAAAAAACACAGCTTAGGGAGCATAGGGCACATCCACTCATGGGCGTATAAATTGGGAAAACTAAAAATCAGCAAGACACAAGCACCCCAAAGTTTAGGGCTGCTCTGTTGACAAGAACCTCCACTTCATGACACCTTAAATATCACAGGAAAGAGCAAAATGGAGAAAGAAGTTGTGGCCCTTATGTACAATGGAATATCACTCAGACATGAAATCAATGTCATAAGGCTAGTAGAAGCAAGATGAGTGGATTTAGGTACGACAATTCTAAGTGAAATAAGTCACACAGGAAAAGACACTTATCATAAGCTATCACTTATAGAGGGAATGTAAAAACCGCTACACTTTAACTGAATTACAAAAGAGAACAGAGTCACACGTTTAGAAAACACACTATGGCTGCTTAACGGGAAAGCTGAGGTGGGGTGATGCATAAAACAAGGGTTTCAAATTCGCTCAGATACCATTCCATACACCCAATATGTAATAGACAAGACCTACTCCTTGCTCAGTGAACTGGACTCAACACCCCCTATTCACCGTACAAGAATATATGTGACTAGTAAGAATCTTAAAACCTATGTATTGATATCTGTCTGGAAGTGAGTCAAGTGGGTGTAAAGCCGCATAAACACAGCCGTGAAAAGCAGCTAAACCCCATTATAAAAATAAATTACTTTTAAAAACCCGTAAAACAAAGACAGTGAAAGAGAGAGAAATTCTTACAAAATTCGTTCAGAGGCTGTGATGCAACCTGGATTGACCATATCTAGACCCACAGCTGTATGAGACATAAGGGTGGACACTCTTGGGGCTGAAAGGTTGGGTGAGGTTGGGTGAGCAAACACAGACCCTTTAAAGTAATACTGCCTGGTACCCATCCCATGGGTCCCAAATCTCCAGGTTCAAGGGCATCTTCCTACATCGAAAACATGCATGAGAAACCCAGAAGATGGTACACCGTGTGATTTTGAAAGGTTTCTAATACGCACCTCATTTCTCATCTCCTTGTGCTCGGGTTCGCCATTCCAGCTACTTTACTAGCAATCTCCCTACTTGGAGAATCAGCACCTTTAAGCTCCTGTTCCCTACAGGTTGCAATTTGTCCTGAGGATGAACGGGAAGAGGGGCAACCAATGAGAGACTAGATCTAGGTGTTGGGACAGACACAGGTCACTCTATTTTCCCATCAGGAAGAAGAATTATCCACAGGCTCTGCCTGCCGCCAGGAACCAAAATAGGGCCTGAGGCAATCCCGCGCTTTTGCGGCCAGCTCCCAAAAAAGCGAGTTGAAAAATGGAGCTCAGGGACACTGCAATTCACAAACCCGCAGAGTTATAAATGATAACTCTCATCCACAGATATATTGAGGGAAGGCAACGAAGAGGATTTGAAAGCAAGGCAGAATTGCAGGAAACAGATTTCAGGAGGTAGATTCGAATCGCCTTTAAAGCACATGAAAAGCGGCAAAACGTCGACAATGATGCCCTTGGCCAAAAAGGGCGTATGCGTTTTATCCTGAATATATTCAGGAAAAAACGCATACGCCCTTTTTGGCCAACCAAGCAACCTGGAAAGGCAAATCAGCGCTACAAAGAAGTCTCACTTCCCATCCGTCAAAAGGGCCATGCTGCAAAAAGTGTCAAAACCAGAAATGCAGGACAGGCCATGGAGAAATGGCAGCCTTGCTACGCTGATGGGCGGGATGTAAATTGCCAACAGCCACTCTGGAGAAGTGTACGGTGTGTCCTGAAACATCGAAAAAACACAGCTTAGGGAGCATAGGGCACATCCACTCATGGGCGTATAAATTGGGAAAACTAAAAATCAGCAAGACACAAGCACCCCAAAGTTTAGGGCTGCTCTGTTGACAAGAACCTCCACTTCATGACACCTTAAATATCACAGGAAAGAGCAAAATGGATAAAGAAGTTGTGGCCCTTATGTACAATGGAATATCACTCAGACATGAAATCAATGTCATAAGGCTAGTAGAAGCAAGATGAGTGGATTTAGGTACGACAATTCTAAGTGAAATAAGTCACACAGGAAAAGACACTTATCATAAGCTATCACTTATAGAGGGAATGTAAAAACCGCCACACTTGAACTGAATTACAAAACAGAACAGAGTCACACGTTTAGAAAACACACTATGGCTGCTTAACGGGAAAGGTGAGGTGGGGTGATGCATAAAACAAGGGTTTCAAATTCGCTCAGATACCGTTCCATACACCCAATATGTAATAGACAAGACCTACTCCTTGCTCAGTGAACTGGACTCAACACCCCCTATTCACCGTACAAGAATATATGTGACTAGTAAGAATCTTAAAACCTATGTATTGATATCTGTCTGGAAGTGAGTCAAGGGGGTGTAAAGCCGCATAAACACAGCCGTGAAAAGCAGCTAAACCCCATTATAAAAATAAATTACTTTTAAAAACCCGTAAAACAAAGACAGTGAAAGAGAGAGAAATTCTTACAAAATTCGTTCAGAGGCTGTGATGCAACATGCATTGACCATATCTAGACCCACAGCTTGATGAGACATAAGGGTGGACACTCTTGGGGCTGAAAGGTTGGGTGAGGTTGGGTGAGCAAACACAGACCCTTTAAAGTAATACTGCCTGGTACCCATCCCATGGGTCCCAAATCTCCAGGTTCAAGGGCATCTTCCTACATCGAAAACATGCATGAGAAACCCAGAAGATGGTACACCGTGTGATTTTGAAAGGTTTCTAATACGCACCTCATTTCTCATCTCCTTGTGCTCGGGTTCGCCATTCCAGCTACTTTACTAGCAATCTCCCTACTTGGAGAATCAGAACGTTTAACCTCCTGTTCCCTACAGGTTGCAATTTGTCCTGAGGATGAACGGGAAGAGGGGCAACCAATGAGAGACTAGATCTAGGTGTTGGGACAGGCACAGGTCACTCTATTTTCCCATCAGGAAGAAGATTTATCCACAGGCTCAGCCTGCCGCCAGGAACCAGAATAGGGCCTGAGGCAATCCCGTTCTTTTGCGGCCAGCTCCCAAAAAACACAGTTGAAAAATGGAGCTCAGGGGCACTGCCATTCACAAAACTGCTGAGTTATAAATGATAACTCTCGTCCACAAATATATTGAGGGAAGGCAACGAAGAGGATTTGAAAGCAAGGCAGAATTGCAGGAAACAGGTTTCAGGAGGTAGATTCGAATCGCCTTTAAAGCACATGAAAAGTGGCAAAACGTCGACAATGATGCCCTTGGCCAAAAAAGGGCGTATGCGTTTTATCCTGAATATATTCAGGAAAAAACGCATACGCCCTGTTTGGCCAACCAAGCAACCTGGAAAGGCTAATCAGCGCTACAAAGAAGTCTCGCTTCCCATCGGTCAAAAGGGCCATGCTGCAAAAAGTATCAAAACCAGAAATGCAGGACAGGCCATGGAGAAATGGCAGCCTTGCTACGCTGATGGGCGGGATGTAAATTGCCAACAGCCACTCTGGAGAAGTGTACGGTGTGTCCTGAAACATCGAAAAAACACAGCTTAGGGAGCATAGGGCACGTCCACTCATGGGCGTATAAATTGGGAAAACTAAAAATCAGCAAGACACAGGCACCCCAAAGTTTAGGGCTGCTCTGTTGACAAGAACCTCCACTTCATGACACCTTAAATATCCCAGGAAAGAGAAAAATGGATAAAGAAGTTGAGGTCCTTATGTACAATGGAATATCACTCAGACATGAAATCAATGTCATAAGGCTAGTAGAAGCAAGATGAGTGGATTTAGGTACGACGATTCTAAGTGAAATAAGTCACACAGAAAAAGACACTTATCATAAGCTATCACTTATAGAGGGAATGTAAAAACCGCTACAATTGAACTGAATTACAAAACAGAACAGAGTCACACGTTTAGAAAACACACTATGACTGCTTAACGGAAAGGTGAGGTGGGGTGATGCATAAAACAAGGGTTTCAAATTCGCTCAGATACCGTTCCATACACCCAATATGTAATAGACAAGACCTACTCCTTGCTCAGTGAACTGGACTCAACACCCCCTATTCACCGCACAAGAATATATGTGACTAGTAAGAATCTTAAAACCTATGTATTGATATCTGTCTGGAAGTGAGTCAAGTGGGTGTAAAGCCGCATAAACACAGCCGTGAAAAGCAGCTAAACCCCATTATAAAAATAAATTACTTTTAAAAACCCGTAAAACAAAGACAGTGAAAGAGAGAGAAATTCTTACAAAATTCGTTCAGAGGCTGTGATGCAACCTGGATTGACCATATCTAGACCCACAGCTGTATGAGACATAAGGGTGGACACTCTTGGGGCTGAAAGGTTGGGTGAGGTTGGGTGAGCAAACACAGACCCTTTAAAGTAATACTGCCTGGTACCCATCCCATGGGTCCCAAATCTCCAGGTTCAAGGGCATCTTCCTACATCGAAAACATGCATGAGAAACCCAGAAGATGGTACACCGTGTGATTTTGAAAGGTTTCTAATACGCACCTCATTTCTCATCTCCTTGTGCTCGGGTTCGCCATTCCAGCTACTTTACTAGCAATCTCCCTACTTGGAGAATCAGCACCTTTAAGCTCCTGTTCCCTACAGGTTGCAATTTGTCCTGAGGATGAACGGGAAGAGGGGCAACCAATGAGAGACTAGATCTAGGTGTTGGGACAGACACAGGTCACTCTATTTTCCCATCAGGAAGAAGAATTATCCACAGGCTCTGCCTGCCGCCAGGAACCAGAATAGGGCCTGAGGCAATCCCGCGCTTTTGCGGCCAGCTCCCAAAAAAGCGAGTTGAAAAATGGAGCTCAGGGACACTGCAATTCACAAACCCGCAGAGTTATAAATGATAACTCTCATCCACAGATATATTGAGGGAAGGCAACGAAGAGGATTTGAAAGCAAGGCAGAATTGCAGGAAACAGGTTTCAGGAGGTAGATTCGAATCGCCTTTAAAGCACATGAAAAGTGGCAAAACGTCGACAATGATGCCCTTGGCCAAAAAGGGCGTATGCGTTTTATCCTGAAT
This sequence comes from Eschrichtius robustus, assembly GCF_028021215.1. Lineage (NCBI taxonomy): Eukaryota > Metazoa > Chordata > Mammalia > Artiodactyla > Eschrichtiidae > Eschrichtius > Eschrichtius robustus. The sequence goes on from NW_027175343.1 coordinate 7,885, forward strand.
ATATTCAGGAAAAAACGCATACGCCCTTTTTGGCCAACCAAGCAACCTGGAAAGGCAAATCAGCGCTACAAAGAAGTCTCACTTCCCATCGGTCAAAAGGGCCATGCTGCAAAAAGTGTCAAAACCAGAAATGCAGGACAGGCCATGGAGAAATGGCAGCCTTGCTACGCTGATGGGCGGGATGTAAATTGCCAACAGCCACTCTGGAGAAGTGTACGGTGTGTCCTGAAACATCGAAAAAACACAGCTTAGGGAGCATAGGGCACATCCACTCATGGGCGTATAAATTGGGAAAACTAAAAATCAGCAAGACACAAGCACCCCAAAGTTTAGGGCTGCTCTGTTGACAAGAACCTCCACTTCATGACACCTTAAATATCACAGGAAAGAGCAAAATGGAGAAAGAAGTTGTGGCCCTTATGTACAATGGAATATCACTCAGACATGAAATCAATGTCATAAGGCTAGTAGAAGCAAGATGAGTGGATTTAGGTACGACAATTCTAAGTGAAATAAGTCACACAGAAAAAGACACTTATCATAAGCTATCACTTAGAGAGGGAATGTAAAAACCGCTACACTTGAACTGAATTACAAAACAGAACAGAGTCACACGTTTAGAAAACACACTATGGCTGCTTAACGGGAAAGGTGAGGTGGGGTGATGCATAAAACAAGGGTTTCAAATTCGCTCAGATACCGTTCCATACACCCAATATGTAGTAGACAAGACCTACTCCTTGCTCAGTGAACTGGACTCAACACCCCCTATTCACCGCACAAGAATATATGTGACTAGTAAGAATCTTAAAACCTATGTATTGATATCTGTCTGGAAGTGAGTCAAGTGGGTGTAAAGCCGCATAAACACAGCCGTGAAAAGCAGCTAAACCCCATTATAAAAATAAATTACTTTTAAAAACCCGTAAAACAAAGACAGTGAAAGAGAGAGAAATTCTTACACAATTCGTTCAGAGGCTGTGATGCAACCTGGATTGACCATATCTAGACCCACAGCTGGATGAGACATAAGGGTGGACACTCTTGGGGCTGAAAGGTTGGGTGAGGTTGGGTGAGCAAACGCAGACCCTTTAAAGTAATACTGCGTGGTACCCATCCCATGGGTCCCAAATCTCCAGGTTCAAGGGCATCTTCCTACATCGAAAACATGCATGAGAAACCCAGAAGATGGTACACCGTGTGATTTTGAAAGGTTTCTAATACGCACCTCATTTCTCATCTCCTTGTGCTCGGGTTCGCCATTCCAGCTACTTTACTAGCAATCTCCCTACTTGGAGAATCAGCACGTTTAACCTCCTGTTCCCTACAGGTTGCAATTTTTCCTGAGGATGAACGGGAAGAGGGGCAACCAATGAGAGACTAGATCTAGGTGTTGGGACAGGCACAGGTCACTCTATTTTCCCATCAGGAAGAAGAATTATCCACAGGATCAGCCTGCCGCCAGGAACCAGAATAGGGCCTGAGGCAATCCCGTGCTTTTGCGGCCAGCTCCCAAAAAAGCGAGTTGAAAAATGGAGCTCAGGGTCACTGAAATTCACAAACCCGCAGAGTTATAAATGATAACTCTCATCCACAGATATATTGAGGGAAGGCAACGAAGAGGATTTGAAAGCAAGGCAGAATTGCAGGAAACAGGTTTCAGGAGGTAGATTCGAATCGCCTTTAAAGCACATGAAAAGCGGCAAAACGTCGACAATGATGCCCTTGGCCAAAAAGGGCGTATGCGTTTTTTCCTGAATGTATTCAGGAAAAAACGCATACGCCCTTTTTGGCCAACCAAGCAACCTGGAAAGGCAAATCAGCGCTACAAAGAAGTCTCGCTTCCCATCGGTCAAAAGGGTCATGTGCAAAACGTGTCAAAACTAGAAATGCAAGACAGGCCATGGAGAAATGGCAGCCTTGCTACGCTGATGGGCGGGATGTAAATTGCCAACAGCCACTCTGGAGAAGTGTACGGTGTGTCCTGAAACATCGAAAAACCACAGCTTAGGGAGCATAGGGCACGTCCACTCATGGGCGTATAAATTGGGAAAACTAAAAATCAGCAAGACACAGGCACCCCAAAGTTTAGGGCTGCTCTGTTGACAAGAACCTCCACTTCATGACACCTTAAATATCCCAGGAAAGAGAAAAATGGATAAAGAATTTGTGGTCCTTATGTACAATGGAATATCACTCAGACATGAAATCAATGTCATAAGGCTAGTAGAAGCAAGATGAGTGGATTTAGGTACGACGATTCTAAGTGAAATAAGTCACACAGAAAAAGACACTTATCATAAGCTATCACTTATAGAGGGAATGTAAAAACCGCCACACTTGAACTGAATTACAAAACAGAACAGAGTCACACGTTTAGAAAACACACTATGGCTGCTTAACGGGAAAGGTGAGGTGGGGTGAGGCATAAAACAAGGGTTTCAAATTCGCTCAGATACAGTTCCATACACCCAATATGTAATAGACAAGACCTACTCCTTGCTCAGTGAACTGGACTCAACACCCCCTATTCACCGCACAAGAATATATGTGACTAGTAAGAATCTTAAAACCTATGTATTGATATCTGTCTGGAAATGAGTCAATTGGGTGTAAAGCCGCATAAACACAGCCATGAAAAGCAGCTAAACCCCATTATAAAAATAAATTACTTTTAAAAACCCATAAAACGAAGACAGTGAAAGAGAGAAATTCTTACAAAATTCGTTCAGGGGCTGTGATGCAACCTGGATTGACCATATCTAGACACACAGCTGGATGAGACATAAGGGTGGACACTCTTGGGGCTGAAAGGTTGGGTGAGGTTGGGTGAGCAAACGCAGACCCTTTAAAGTAATACTGCCTGCTACCCATCCCATGGGTCCCAAATCTCCAGCTTCAAGGGCATCTTCCTACATCGAAAACATGCATGAGAAACCCAGAAGATGGTACACCGTGTGATTTTGAAAGGTTTCTAATACGCACCTCATTTCTCATCTCCTTGTGCTCGGGTTCGCCTTTCCAGCTACTTTACCAGCAATCTCCCTACTTGGAAAATCAGCACCTTTAAGCTCCTGTTCCCTACAGGTTGCAATTTGTCCTGAGGATGAACGGGAAGAGGGGCAACCAATGAGAGACTAGATCTAGGTGTTGGGACAGGCACAGGTCACTCTATTTCCCCATCAGGAAGAAGAATTAACCACAGGCTCAGCCTGCCGCCCAGAAGCAGAATAGGGCCTGAGGCAATCCTGCGCTTTTGCGGCCAGCTCCCAAAAAAGCGATTTGAAAAATGGAGCTCAGGGACACTGAAATTCACAAACCCGCAGAGTTATAAATGATAACTCTCATCCACAGATATATTGAGGGAAGGCAACGAAGAGGATTTGAAAGCAAGGCAGAATTGCAGGAAACAGGTTTCAGGAGGTAGATTCGAATCGCCTTTAAAGCACATGAAAAGCGGCAAAACGTCGACAATGATGCCCTTGGCCAAAAAGGGCGTATGCGTTTTTTCCTGAATGTATTCAGGAAAAAACGCATACGCACTTTTTGGCCAACCAAGCAACCTGGAAAGGCAAATCAGCGCTACAAAGAAGTCTCGCTTCCCATCGGTCAAAAGGGTCTTGCTGCAAAAAGTGTCAAAACCAGAAATGCAAGACAGGCCATGGAGAAATGGCAGCCTTGCTTCGCTGATGGGCGGGATGTAAATTGCCAACAGCCACTCTGGAGAAGTGTACGGTGTGTCCTGAAACATCGAAAAACCACAGCTTAGGGAGCATAGGGCACGTCCACTCATGGGCGTATAAATTGGGAAAACTAAAAATCAGCAAGACACAGGCACCCCAAAGTTTAGGGCTGCTCTGTTGACAAGAACCTCCACTTCATGACACCTTAAATATCCCAGGAAAGAGAAAAATGGATAAAGAAGTTGTGGTCCTTATGTACAATGGAATATCACTCAGACATGAAATCAATGTCATAAGGCTAGTAGAAGCAAGATGAGTGGATTTAGGTACGACGATTCTAAGTGAAATAAGTCACACAGAAAAAGACACTTATCATAAGCTATCACTTATAGAGGGAATGTAAAAACCGCCACACTTGAACTGAATTACAAAACAGAACAGAGTCACACGTTTAGAAAACACACTATGGCTGCTTAACGGGAAAGGTGAGGTGGGGTGATGCATAAAACAAGGGTTTCAAATTCGCTCAGATACCGTTCCATACACCCAATATGTAATAGACAAGACCTACTCCTTGCTCAGTGAACTGGACTCAACACCCCCTATTCACCGCACAAGAATATATGTGACTTGTAAGAATCTTAAAACCTATGTATTGATATCTGTCTGGAAGTGAGTCAAGTGGGTGTAAAGCCGCATAAACACAGCCGTGAAAAGCAGCTAAACCCCATTATAAAAATAAATTACTTTTAAAAACCCGTAAAACAAAGACAGTGAAAGAGAGAGAAATTCTTACACAATTCGTTCAGAGGCTGTGATGCAACCTGGATTGACCATATCTAGACCCACAGCTGGATGAGACATAAGGGTGGACACTCTTGGGGCTGAAAGGTTGGGTGAGGTTGGGTGAGCAAACGCAGACCCTTTAAAGTAATACTGCCTGGTACCCATCCCATGGGTCCCAAATCTCCAGGTTCAAGGGCATCTTCCTACATCGAAAACATGCATGAGAAACCCAGAAGATGGTAGACCGTGTAATTTTGAAAGGTTTCTAATACGCACCTCATTTCTCATCTCCTTGTGCTCGGGTTCGCCTTTCCAGCTACTTTACTAGCAATCTCCCTACTTGGAGAATCAGCACCTTTAAGCTCCTGTTCCCTATAGGTTGCAATTTGTCCTGAGGATGAACGGGAAGAGGGGCAACCAATGAGAGACTAGATCTAGGTGTTGGGACAGGCACAGGTCACTCTATTTTCCCATCAGGAAGAAGAATTAACCACAGGCTCAGCCTGCCGCCCAGAAGCAGAATAGGGCCTGAGGCAATCCCGCGCTTTTGCGGCCAGCTCCCAAAAAAGCGAGTTGAAAAATGGAGCTCAGGGACACTGAAATTCACAAACCCACAGAGTTATAAATGATAACTCTCATCCACAGATATATTGAGGGAAGGCAACGAAGAGGATTTGAAAGCAAGGCAGAATTGCAGGAAACAGATTTCAGGAGGTAGATTCGAATCGCCTTTAAAGCACATGAAAAGCGGCAAAACGTCGATAATGATGCCCTTGGCCAAAAAGGTCGTATGCGTTTTTTCCTGAATATATTCAGGAAAAAACGCATACGCCCTTTTTGGCCAACCAAGCAACCTGGAAAGGCAAATCAGCGCTACAAAGAAGTCTCGCTTCCCATCGGTCAAAAGGGTCTTGCTGCAAAAAGTGTCAAAACCAGAAATGCAGGACAGGCCATGGAGAAATGGCAGCATTGCTACGCTGATGGGCGGGATGTAAATTGCCAACAGCCACTCTGGAGAAGTGTACGGTGTGTCCTGAAACATCGAAAAACCACAGCTTAGGGAGCATAGGGCACGTCCACTCATGGGCGTATAAATTGGGAAAACTAAAAATCAGCAAGACACAGGCACCCCAAAGTTTAGGGCTGCTCTGTTGACAAGAACCTCCACTTCATGACACCTTAAATATCCCAGGAAAGAGAAAAATGGATAAAGAAGTTGTGGTCCTTATGTACAATGGAATATCACTCAGACATGAAATCAATGTCATAAGGCTAGTAGAAGCAAGATGAGTGGATTTAGGTACGACGATTCTAAGTGAAATAAGTCACACAGAAAAAGACACTTATCATAAGCTATCACTTAGAGAGGGAATGTAAAAACCGCTACACTTGAACTGAATTACAAAACAGAACAGAGTCACACGTTTAGAAAACACACTATGGCTGCTTAACGGGAAAGGTGAGGTGGGGTGATGCATAAAACAAGGGTTTCAAATTCGCTCAGATACCGTTCCATACACCCAATATGTAGTAGACAAGACCTACTCCTTGCTCAGTGAACTGGACTCAACACCCCCTATTCACCGCACAAGAATATATGTGACTAGTAAGAATCTTAAAACCTATGTATTGATATCTGTCTGGAAGTGAGTCAAGTGGGTGTAAAGCCGCATAAACACAGCCGTGAAAAGCAGCTAAACCCCATTATAAAAATAAATTACTTTTAAAAACCCGTAAAACAAAGACAGTGAAAGAGAGAGAAATTCTTACACAATTCGTTCAGAGGCTGTGATGCAACCTGGATTGACCATATCTAGACCCACAGCTGGATGAGACATAAGGGTGGACACTCTTGGGGCTGAAAGGTTGGGTGAGGTTGGGTGAGCAAACGCAGACCCTTTAAAGTAATACTGCGTGGTACCCATCCCATGGGTCCCAAATCTCCAGGTTCAAGGGCATCTTCCTACATCGAAAACATGCATGAGAAACCCAGAAGATGGTACACCGTGTGATTTTGAAAGGTTTCTAATACGCACCTCATTTCTCATCTCCTTGTGCTCGGGTTCGCCATTCCAGCTACTTTACTAGCAATCTCCCTACTTGGAGAATCAGCACGTTTAACCTCCTGTTCCCTACAGGTTGCAATTTTTCCTGAGGATGAACGGGAAGAGGGGCAACCAATGAGAGACTAGATCTAGGTGTTGGGACAGGCACAGGTCACTCTATTTTCCCATCAGGAAGAAGAATTATCCACAGGCTCAGCCTGCCGCCAGGAACCAGAATAGGGCCTGAGGCAATCCCGTGCTTTTGCGGCCAGCTCCCAAAAAAGCGAGTTGAAAAATGGAGCTCAGGGACACTGAAATTCACAAACCCGCAGAGTTATAAATGATAACTCTCATCCACAGATATATTGAGGGAAGGCAACGAAGAGGATTTGAAAGCAAGGCAGAATTGCAGGAAACAGGTTTCAGGAGGTAGATTCGAATCGCCTTTAAAGCACATGAAAAGCGGCAAAACGTCGACAATGATGCCCTTGGCCAAAAAGGGCGTATGCGTTTTTTCCTGAATGTATTCAGGAAAAAACGCATACGCCCTTTTTGGCCAACCAAGCAACCTGGAAAGGCAAATCAGCGCTACAAAGAAGTCTCGCTTCCCATCGGTCAAAAGGGTCATGTGCAAAACGTGTCAAAACTAGAAATGCAAGACAGGCCATGGAGAAATGGCAGCCTTGCTACGCTGATGGGCGGGATGTAAATTGCCAACAGCCACTCTGGAGAAGTGTACGGTGTGTCCTGAAACATCGAAAAACCACAGCTTAGGGAGCATAGGGCACGTCCACTCATGGGCGTATAAATTGGGAAAACTAAAAATCAGCAAGACACAGGCACCCCAAAGTTTAGGGCTGCTCTGTTGACAAGAACCTCCACTTCATGACACCTTAAATATCCCAGGAAAGAGAAAAATGGATAAAGAATTTGTGGTCCTTATGTACAATGGAATATCACTCAGACATGAAATCAATGTCATAAGGCTAGTAGAAGCAAGATGAGTGGATTTAGGTACGACGATTCTAAGTGAAATAAGTCACACAGAAAAAGACACTTATCATAAGCTATCACTTATAGAGGGAATGTAAAAACCGCCACACTTGAACTGAATTACAAAACAGAACAGAGTCACACGTTTAGAAAACACACTATGGCTGCTTAACGGGAAAGGTGAGGTGGGGTGAGGCATAAAACAAGGGTTTCAAATTCGCTCAGATACAGTTCCATACACCCAATATGTAATAGACAAGACCTACTCCTTGCTCAGTGAACTGGACTCAACACCCCCTATTCACCGCACAAGAATATATGTGACTAGTAAGAATCTTAAAACCTATGTATTGATATCTGTCTGGAAATGAGTCAATTGGGTGTAAAGCCGCATAAACACAGCCATGAAAAGCAGCTAAACCCCATTATAAAAATAAATTACTTTTAAAAACCCATAAAACGAAGACAGTGAAAGAGAGAAATTCTTACAAAATTCGTTCAGGGGCTGTGATGCAACCTGGATTGACCATATCTAGACACACAGCTGGATGAGACATAAGGGTGGACACTCTTGGGGCTGAAAGGTTGGGTGAGGTTGGGTGAGCAAACGCAGACCCTTTAAAGTAATACTGCCTGCTACCCATCCCATGGGTCCCAAATCTCCAGCTTCAAGGGCATCTTCCTACATCGAAAACATGCATGAGAAACCCAGAAGATGGTACACCGTGTGATTTTGAAAGGTTTCTAATACGCACCTCATTTCTCATCTCCTTGTGCTCGGGTTCGCCTTTCCAGCTACTTTACCAGCAATCTCCCTACTTGGAAAATCAGCACCTTTAAGCTCCTGTTCCCTACAGGTTGCAATTTGTCCTGAGGATGAACGGGAAGAGGGGCAACCAATGAGAGACTAGATCTAGGTGTTGGGACAGGCACAGGTCACTCTATTTCCCCATCAGGAAGAAGAATTAACCACAGGCTCAGCCTGCTGCCCAGAAGCGGAATAGGGCCTGAGGCAATCCCGCGCTTTTGCGGCCAGCTCCCAAAAAAGCGAGTTGAAAAATGGAGCTCAGGGACACTGCAATTCACAAACCCGCAGAGTTATAAATGATAACTCTCATCCACAGATATATTGAGGGAAGGCAACGAACAGGATTTGAAAGCAAGGCAGAATTGCAGGTAACAGATTTCAGGAGGTAGATTCGAATCGCCTTTAAAGCACATGAAAAGCGGCAAAACGTCGACAATGATGCCCTTGGCCAAAAAGGGCGTATGCGTTTTATCCTGAATATATTCAGGAAAAAACGCATACGCCCTTTTTGGCCAACCAAGCAACCTGGAAGGCAAATCAGCGCTACAAAGAAGTCGCGCTTCCCATCGGTCAAAAGGGCCATGCTGCAAAAAGTGTCAAAACCAGAAATGCAGGACAGGCCATGGAGAAATGGCAGCCTTGCTACGCTGATGGGCGGGATGTAAATTGCCAACAGCCACTCTGGAGAAGTGTACGGTGTGTCCTGAAACATCGAAAAAACACAGCTTAGGGAGCATAGGGCACATCAACTCATGGGCGTATAAATTGGGAAAACTAAAAATCAGCAAGACACAAGCACCCCAAAGTTTAGGGCTGCTCTGTTGACATGAACCTCCACTTCATGACACCTTAAATATCACAGGAAAGAGCAAAATGGAGAAAGAAGTTGTGGCCCTTATGTACAATCGAATATCACTCAGACATGAAATCAATGTCATAAGGCTAGTAGAAGCAAGATGAGTGGATTTAGGTACGACAATTCTAAGTGAAATAAGTCACACAGGAAAAGACACTTATCATAAGCTATCACTTATAGAGGGAATGTAAAAACCGCTACACTTGAACTGAATTACAAAAGAGAACAGAGTCACACGTTTAGAAAACACACTATGGCTGCTTAACGGGAAAGGTGAGGTGGGGTGATGCATAAAACAAGGGTTTCAAATTCGCTCAGATACCGTTCCATACACCCAATATGTAATAGACAAGACCTACTCCTTGCTCAGTGAACTGGACTCAACACCCCCTATTCACCGTACAAGAATATATGTGACTAGTAAGAATCTTAAAACCTATGTATTGATATCTGTCTGGAAGTGAGTCAAGTGGGTGTAAAGCCGCATAAACACAGCCGTGAAAAGCAGCTAAACCCCATTATAAAAATAAATTACTTTTAAAAACCCGTAAAACAAAGACAGTGAAAGAGAGAGAAATTCTTACACAATTCGTTCAGAGGCTGTGATGCAACCTGGATTGACCATATCTAGACCCACAGCTGGATGAGACATAAGGGTGGACACTCTTGGGGCTGAAAGGTTGGGTGAGGTTGGGTGAGCAAACGCAGTCCCTTTAAAGTAATACTGCCTGGTACCCATCCCATGGGTCCCAAATCTCCAGGTTCAAGGGCATCTTCCTACATCGAAAACATGCATGAGAAACCCAGAAGATGGTAGACCGTGTAATTTTGAAAGGTTTCTAATACGCACCTCATTTCTCATCTCCTTGTGCTCGGGTTCGCCTTTCCAGCTACTTTACTAGCAATCTCCCTACTTGGAGAATCAGCACCTTTAAGCTCCTGTTCCCTATAGGTTGCAATTTGTCCTGATGATGAACGGGAAGAGGGGCAACCAATGAGAGACTAGATCTAGGTGTTGGGACAGGCACAGGTCACTCTATTTTCCCATCAGGAAGAAGAATTAACCACAGGCTCAGCCTGCCGCCCAGAAGCAGAATAGGGCCTGAGGCAATCCCGCGCTTTTGCGGCCAGCTCCCAAAAAAGCGAGTTGAAAAATGGAGCTCAGGGACACTGAAATTCACAAACCCACAGAGTTATAAATGATAACTCTCATCCACAGATATATTGAGGGAAGGCAACGAAGAGGATTTGAAAGCAAGGCAGAATTGCAGGAAACAGGTTTCAGGAGGTAGATTCGAATCGCCTTTAAAGCACATGAAAAGCGGCAAAACGTCGACAATGATGCCCTTGGCCAAAAAGGTCGTATGCGTTTTTTCCTGAATATATTCAGGAAAAAACGCATACGCCCTTTTTGGCCAACCAAGCAACCTGGAAAGGCAAATCAGCGCTACAAAGAAGTCTCGCTTCCCATCGGTCAAAAGGGTCTTGCTGCAAAAAGTGTCAAAACCGGAAATGCAGGACAGGCCATGGAGAAATGGCAGCCTTGCTACGCTGATGGGCGGGATGTAAATTGCCAACAGCCACTCTGGAGAAGTGTACGGTGTGTCCTGAAACATCGAAAAAACACAGCTTAGGGAGCATAGGGCACGTCCACTCATGGGCGTATAAATTGGGAAAACTAAAAATCAGCAAGACACAGGCACCCCAAAGTTTAGGGCTGCTCTGTTGACAAGAACCTCCACTTCATGACACCTTAAATATCCCAGGAAAGAGAAAAATGGATAAAGAAGTTGTGGTCCTTATGTACAATGGAATATCACTCAGACATGAAATCAATGTCATAAGGCTAGTAGAAGCAAGATGAGTGGATTTAGGTACGACGATTCTAAGTGAAATAAGTCACACAGAAAAAGACACTTATCATAAGCTATCACTTAGAGAGGGAATGTAAAAACCGCTACACTTGAACTGAATTACAAAACAGAACAGAGTCACACGTTTAGAAAACACACTATGGCTGCTTAACGGGAAAGGTGAGGTGGGGTGATGCATAAAACAAGGGTTTCAAATTCGCTCAGATACCGTTCCATACACCCAATATGTAGTAGACAAGACCTACTCCTTGCTCAGTGAACTGGACTCAACACCCCCTATTCACCGCACAAGAATATATGTGACTAGTAAGAATCTTAAAACCTATGTATTGATATCTGTCTGGAAGTGAGTCAAGTGGGTGTAAAGCCGCATAAACACAGCCGTGAAAAGCAGCTAAACCCCATTATAAAAATAAATTACTTTTAAAAACCCGTAAAACAAAGACAGTGAAAGAGAGAGAAATTCTTACACAATTCGTTCAGAGGCTGTGATGCAACCTGGATTGACCATATCTAGACCCACAGCTGGATGAGACATAAGGGTGGACACTCTTGGGGCTGAAAGGTTGGGTGAGGTTGGGTGAGCAAACGCAGACCCTTTAAAGTAATACTGCGTGGTACCCATCCCATGGGTCCCAAATCTCCAGGTTCAAGGGCATCTTCCTACATCGAAAACATGCATGAGAAACCCAGAAGATGGTACACCGTGTGATTTTGAAAGGTTTCTAATACGCACCTCATTTCTCATCTCCTTGTGCTCGGGTTCGCCATTCCAGCTACTTTACTAGCAATCTCCCTACTTGGAGAATCAGCACGTTTAACCTCCTGTTCCCTACAGGTTGCAATTTTTCCTGAGGATGAACGGGAAGAGGGGCAACCAATGAGAGACTAGATCTAGGTGTTGGGACAGGCACAGGTCACTCTATTTTCCCATCAGGAAGAAGAATTATCCACAGGCTCAGCCTGCCGCCAGGAACCAGAATAGGGCCTGAGGCAATCCCGTGCTTTTGCGGCCAGCTCCCAAAAAAGCGAGTTGAAAAATGGAGCTCAGGGACACTGAAATTCACAAACCCGCAGAGTTATAAATGATAACTCTCATCCACAGATATATTGAGGGAAGGCAACAAAGAGGATTTGAAAGCAAGGCAGAATTGCAGGAAACAGGTTTCAGGAGGTAGATTCGAATCGCCTTTAAAGCACATGAAAAGCGGCAAAACGTCGACAATGATGCCCTTGGCCAAAAAGGGCGTATGCGTTTTTTCCTGAATGTATTCAGGAAAAAACGCATACGCCCTTTTTGGCCAACCAAGCAACCTGGAAAGGCAAATCAGCGCTACAAAGAAGTCTCGCTTCCCATCGGTCAAAAGGGTCATGTGCAAAACGTGTCAAAACTAGAAATGCAAGACAGGCCGTGGAGAAATGGCAGCCTTGCTACGCTGATGGGCGGGATGTAAATTGCCAACAGCCACTCTGGAGAAGTGTACGGTGTGTCCTGAAACATCGAAAAACCACAGCTTAGGGAGCATAGGGCACGTCCACTCATGGGCGTATAAATTGGGTAAACTAAAAATCAGCAAGACACAGGCACCCCAAAGTTTAGGGCTGCTCTGTTGACAAGAACCTCCACTTCATGACACCTTAAATATCCCAGGAAAGAGAAAAATGGATAAAGAAGTTGTGGTCCTTATGTACAATGGAATATCACTCAGACATGAAATCAATGTCATAAGGCTAGTAGAAGCAAGATGAGTGGATTTAGGTACGACGATTCTAAGTGAAATAAGTCACACAGAAAAAGACACTTATCATAAGCTATCACTTATAGAGGGAATGTAAAAACCGCCACACTTGAACTGAATTACAAAACAGAACAGAGTCACACGTTTAGAAAACACACTATGGCTGCTTAACGGGAAAGGTGAGGTGGGGTGAGGCATAAAACAAGGGTTTCAAATTCGCTCAGATACAGTTCCATACACCCAATATGTAATAGACAAGACCTACTCCTTGCTCAGTGAACTGGACTCAACACCCCCTATTCACCGCACAAGAATATATGTGACTAGTAAGAATCTTAAAACCTATGTATTGATATCTGTCTGGAAATGAGTCAATTGGGTGTAAAGCCGCATAAACACAGCCATGAAAAGCAGCTAAACCCCATTATAAAAATAAATTACTTTTAAAAACCCGTAAAACAAAGACAGTGAAAGAGAGAAATTCTTACAAAATTCGTTCAGGGGCTGTGATGCAACCTGGATTGACCATATCTAGACACACAGCTGGATGAGACATAAGGGTGGATACTCTTGGGGCTGAAAGGTTGGGTGAGGTTGGGTGAGCAAACGCAGACCCTTTAAAGTAATACTGCCTGCTCCCCATCCCATGGGTCCCAAATCTCCAGCTTCAAGGGCATCTTCCTACATCGAAAACATGCATGAGAAACCCAGAAGATGGTACACCGTGTGATTTTGAAAGGTTTCTAATACGCACCTCATTTCTCATCTCCTTGTGCTCGGGTTCGCCTTTCCAGCTACTTTACCAGCAATCTCCCTACTTTGAAAATCAGCACCTTTAAGCTCCTGTTCCCTACAGGTTGCAATTTGTCCTGAGGATGAACGGGAAGAGGGGCAACCAATGAGAGACTAGATCTAGGTGTTGGGACAGGCACAGGTCACTCTATTTCCCCATCAGGAAGAAGAATTAACCACAGGCTCAGCCTGCCGCCCAGAAGCGGAATAGGGCCTGAGGCAATCCCGCGCTTTTGCGGCCAGCTCCCAAAAAAGCGAGTTGAAAAATGGAGCTCAGGGACACTGCAATTCACAAACCCGCAGAGTTATAAATGATAACTCTCATCCACAGATATATTGAGGGAAGGCAACGAAGAGGATTTGAAAGCAAGGCAGAATTGCAGGAAACAGATTTCAGGAGGTAGATTCGAATCGCCTTTAAAGCACATGAAAAGTGGCAAAACGTCGACAATGATGCCCTTGGCCAAAAAGGGCGTATGCGTTTTATCCTGAATATATTCAGGAAAAAACGCATACGCCCTTTTTGGCCAACCAAGCAACCTGGAAGGCAAATCAGCGCTACAAAGAAGTCGCGCTTCCCATCGGTCAAAAGAGCCATGCTGCAAAAAGTGTCAAAACCAGAAATGCAGGACAGGCCATGGAGAAATGGCAGCCTTGCTACGCTGATGGGCGGGATGTAAATTGCCAACAGCCACTCTGGAGAAGTGTACGGTGTGTCCTGAAACATCGAAAAAACACAGCTTAGGGAGCATAGGGCACATCAACTCATGGGCGTATAAATTGGGAAAACTAAAAATCAGCAAGACACAAGCACCCCAAAGTTTAGGGCTGCTCTGTTGACATGAACCTCCACTTCATGACACCTTAAATATCACAGGAAAGAGCAAAATGGAGAAAGAAGTTGTGGCCCTTATGTACAATGGAATATCACTCAGACATGAAATCAATGTCATAAGGCTAGTAGAAGCAAGATGAGTGGATTTAGGTACGACAATTCTAAGTGAAATAAGTCACACAGGAAAAGACACTTATCATAAGCTATCACTTATAGAGGGAATGTAAAAACCGCTACACTTGAACTGAATTACAAAAGAGAACAGAGTCACACGTTTAGAAAACACACTATGGCTGCTTAACGGGAAAGGTGAGGTGGGGTGATGCATAAAACAAGGGTTTCAAATTCGCTCAGATACCGTTCCATACACCCAATATGTAATAGACAAGACCTACTCCTTGCTCAGTGAACTGGACTCAACACCCCCTATTCACCGTACAAGAATATATGTGACTAGTAAGAATCTTAAAACCTATGTATTGATATCTGTCTGGAAGTGAGTCAAGGGGGTGTAAAGCCGCATAAACACAGCCGTGAAAAACAGCTAACCCCCATTATAAAAATAAATTACTTTTAAAAACCCGTAAAACAAAGACAGTGAAAGAGAGAGAAATTCTTACAAAATTCGTTCAGAGGCTGTGATGCAACCTGCATTGACCATATCTAGACCCACAGCTTGATGAGACATAAGGGTGGACACTCTTGGGGCTGAAAGGTTGGGTGAGGTTGGGTGAGCAAACACAGACCATTTAAAGTAATACTGCCTGGTACCCATCCCATGGGTCCCAAATCTCCAGGTTCAAGGGCATCTTCCTACATCGAAAACATGCATGAGAAACCCAGAAGATGGTACACCGTGTGATTTTGAAAGGTTTCTAATACGCACCTCATTTCTCATCTCCTTGTGCTCGGGTTCGCCATTCCAGCTACTTTACTAGCAATCTCCCTACTTGGAGAATCAGCACGTTTAACCTCCTGTTCCCTACAGGTTGCAATTTGTCCTGAGGATGAACGGGAAGAGGGGCAACCAATGAGAGACTAGATCTAGGTGTTGGGACAGGCACAGGTCACTCTATTTTCCCATCAGGAAGAAGATTTATCCACAGGCTCAGCCTGCCGCCAGGAACCAGAATAGGGCCTGAGGCAATCCCGTGCTTTTGCGGCCAGCTCCCAAAAAACACAGTTGAAAAATGGAGCTCAGGGGCACTGCCATTCACAAAACTGCTGAGTTATAAATGATAACTCTCGTCCACAAATATATTGAGGGAAGGCAACGAAGAGGATTTGAAAGCAAGGCAGAATTGCAGGAAACAGGTTTCAGGAGGTAGATTCGAATCGCCTTTAAAGCACATGAAAAGTGGCAAAACGTCGACAATGATGCTCTTGGCCAAAAAGGGCGTATGCGTTTTATCCTGAATATATTCAGGAAAAAACGCATACGCCCTGTTTGGCCAACCAAGCAACCTGGAAAGGCTAATCAGCGCTACAAAGAAGTCTCGCTTCCCATCGGTCAAAAGGGCCATGCTGCAAAAAGTATCAAAACCAGAAATGCAGGACAGGCCATGGAGAAATGGCAGCCTTGCTACTCTGATGGGCGGGATGTAAATTGCCAACAGCCACTCTGGAGAAGTGTACGGTGTGTCCTGAAACATCGAAAAAACACAGCTTAGGGAGCATAGGGCACGTCCACTCATGGGCGTATAAATTGGGAAAACTAAAAATCAGCAAGACACAGGCACACCAAAGTTTAGGGCTGCTCTGTTGACAAGAACCTCCACTTCATGACACCTTAAATATCCCAGGAAAGAGAAAAATGGATAAAGAAGTTGAGGTCCTTATGTACAATGGAATATCACTCAGACATGAAATCAATGTCATAAGGCTAGTAGAAGCAAGATGAGTGGATTTAGGTACGACGATTCTAAGTGAAATAAGTCACACAGAAAAAGACACTTATCATAAGCTATCACTTATAGAGGGAATGTAAAAACCGCTACAATTGAACTGAATTACAAAACAGAACAGAGTCACACGTTTAGAAAACACACTATGACTGCTTAACGGAAAGGTGAGGTGGGGTGATGCATAAAACAAGGGTTTCAAATTCGCTCAGATACCGTTCCATACACCCAATATGTAATAGACAAGACCTACTCCTTGCTCAGTGAACTGGACTCAACACCCCCTATTCACCGCACAAGAATATATGTGACTAGTAAGAATCTTAAAACCTATGTATTGATATCTGTCTGGAAGTGAGTCAAGTGGGTGTAAAGCCGCATAAACACAGCCGTGAAAAGCAGCTAAACCCCATTATAAAAATAAATTACTTTTAAAAACCCGTAAAACAAAGACAGTGAAAGAGAGAGAAATTCTTACAAAATTAGTTCAGAGGCTGTGATGCAACCTGCATAGACCATATCTAGACCCACAGGTGGATGAGACATAAGGGTGGACACTCTTGGGACTGAAAGGTTGGGTGAGGTTGGGTGAGCAAACACAGACCCTTTAAAGTAATACTGCCTGGTAACCATCCCATGGGTCCCAAATCTCCAGGTTCAAGGGCATCTTCCTACATCGAAAACATGCATGAGAAACCCAGAAGATGGTACACCGTGAGGTTTTGAAAGTTTTCTAATACGCACCTCATTTCTCATCTCCTTGTGCTCGGGTTCGCCATTCCAGCTACTTTACTAGCAATCTCCCTACTTGGAGAATCAGCACCTTTAAGCTCCTGTTCCCTACAGGTTGCAATTTGTCCTGAGGATGAACGGGAAGAGGGGCAACCAATGAGAGACTAGATCTAGGTGTTGGGACAGGCACATGTCACTCTATTTTCCCATCAGGAAGCAGAATTAACCACAGGCTCAGCCTGCCTCCCAGAAGCAGAATAGGGCCTGAGGCAATCCCGCGCTTTTGCGGCCAGCTCCCAAAAAAGCGAGTTGAAAAATGGAGCTCAGGGACACTGCAATTCACAAACCCGCAGAGTTATAAATGATAACTCTCATCCACAGATATATTGAGGGAAGGCAACGAAGAGGATTTGAAAGCAAGGCAGAATTGCAGGAAACAGATTTCAGGAGGTAGATTCGAATCGCCTTTAAAGCACATGAAAAGCGGCAAAACGTCGACAATGATGCCCTTGGCCAAAAAGGGCGTATGCGTTTTTTCCTGAATATATTCAGGAAAAAACGCATACGCCCTTTTTGGCCAACCAAGCAACCTGGAAAGGCAAATCAGCGCTACAAAGAAGTCTCACTTCCCATCGATCAAAAGGGCCATGCTGCAAAAAGTGTCAGAACCAGAAATGCAGGACAGGCCATGGAGAAATGGCAGCCTTGCTACGCTGATGGGCGGGATGTAAATTGCCAACAGCCACTCTGGAGAAGTGTACGGTGTGTCCTGAAACATCGAAAAAACACAGCTTAGGGAGCATAGGGCACATCCACTCATGGGCGTATAAATTGGGAAAACTAAAAATCAGCAAGACACAAGCACCCCAAAGTTTAGGGCTGCTCTGTTGACAAGAACCTCCACTTCATGACACCTTAAATATCACAGGAAAGAGCAAAATGGAGAAAGAAGTTGTGGCCCTTATGTACAATGGAATATCACTCAGACATGAAATCAATGTCATAAGGCTAGTAGAAGCAAGATGAGTGGATTTAGGTACGACAATTCTAAGTGAAATAAGTCACACAGGAAAAGACACTTATCATAAGCTATCACTTATAGAGGGAATGTAAAAACCGCTACACTTGAACTGAATTACAAAAGAGAACAGAGTCACACATTTAGAAAACACACTATGGCTGCTTAACGGGAAAGGTGAGGTGGGGTGATGCATAAAACAAGGGTTTCAAATTCGCTCAGATACCGTTCCATACACCCAATATGTAATAGACAAGACCTACTCCTTGCTCAGTGAACTGGACTCAACACCCCCTATTCACCGTACAAGAATATATGTGACTAGTAAGAATCTTAAAACCTATGTATTGATATCTGTCTGGAAGTGAGTCAAGTGGGTGTAAAGCCGCATAAACACAGCCGTGAAAAGCAGCTAAACCCCATTATAAAAATAAATTACTTTTAAAAACCCGTAAAACAAAGACAGTGAAAGAGAGAGAAATTCTTACAAAATTCGTTCAGAGGCTGTGATGCAACCTGGATTGACCATATCTAGACCCACAGCTGTATGAGACATAAGGGTGGACACTCTTGGGGCTGAAAGGTTGGGTGAGGTTGGGTGAGCAAACACAGACCCTTTAAAGTAATACTGCCTGGTACCCATCCCATGGGTCCCAAATCTCCAGGTTCAAGGGCATCTTCCTACATCGAAAACATGCATGAGAAACCCAGAAGATGGTACACCGTGTGATTTTGAAAGGTTTCTAATACGCACCTCATTTCTCATCTCCTTGTGCTCGGGTTCGCCATTCCAGCTACTTTACTAGCAATCTCCCTACTTGGAGAATCAGCACCTTTAAGCTCCTGTTCCCTACAGGTTGCAATTTGTCCTGAGGATGAACGGGAAGAGGGGCAACCAATGAGAGACTAGATCTAGGTGTTGGGACAGACACAGGTCACTCTATTTTCCCATCAGGAAGAAGAATTATCCACAGGCTCTGCCTGCCGCCAGGAACCAAAATAGGGCCTGAGGCAATCCCGCGCTTTTGCGGCCAGCTCCCAAAAAAGCGAGTTGAAAAATGGAGCTCAGGGACACTGCAATTCACAAACCCGCAGAGTTATAAATGATAACTCTCATCCACAGATATATTGAGGGAAGGCAACGAAGAGGATTTGAAAGCAAGGCAGAATTGCAGGAAACAGATTTCAGGAGGTAGATTCGAATCGCCTTTAAAGCACATGAAAAGCGGCAAAACGTCGACAATGATGCCCTTGGCCAAAAAGGGCGTATGCGTTTTATCCTGAATATATTCAGGAAAAAACGCATACGCCCTTTTTGGCCAACCAAGCAACCTGGAAAGGCAAATCAGCGCTACAAAGAAGTCTCACTTCCCATCGATCAAAAGGGCCATGCTGCAAAAAGCGTCAAAACCAGAAATGCAGGACAGGCCATGGAGAAATGGCAGCCTTGCTACGCTGATGGGCGGGATGTAAATTGCCAACAGCCACTCTGGAGAAGTGTACCGTGTGTCCTGAAACATCGAAAAAACACAGCTTAGGGAGCATAGGGCACATCCACTCATGGGCGTATAAATTGGGAAAACTAAAAATCAGCAAGACACAAGCACCCCAAAGTTTAGGGCTGCTCTGTTGACAAGAACCTCCACTTCATGACACCTTAAATATCACAGGAAAGAGCAAAATGGAGAAAGAAGTTGTGGCCCTTATGTACAATGGAATATCACTCAGACATGAAATCAATGTCATAAGGCTAGTAGAAGCAAGATGAGTGGATTTAGGTACGACAATTCTAAGTGAAATAAGTCACACAGGAAAAGACACTTATCATAAGCTATCACTTATAGAGGGAATGTAAAAACCGCCACACTTGAACTGAATTACAAAACAGAACAGAGTCACACGTTTAGAAAACACACTATGGCTGCTTAACGGGAAAGGTGAGGTGGGGTGATGCATAAAACAAGGGTTTCAAATTCGCTCAGATACCGTTCCATACACCCAATATGTAATAGACAAGACCTACTCCTTGCTCAGTGAACTGGACTCAACACCCCCTATTCACCGTACAAGAATATATGTGACTAGTAAGAATCTTAAAACCTATGTATTGATATCTGTCTGGAAGTGAGTCAAGGGGGTGTAAAGCCGCATAAACACAGCCGTGAAAAGCAGCTAAACCCCATTATAAAAATAAATTACTTTTAAAAACCCGTAAAACAAAGACAGTGAAAGAGAGAGAAATTCTTACACAATTCGTTCAGAGGCTGTGATGCAACCTGGATTGACCATATCTAGACCCACAGCTGGATGAGACATAAGGGTGGACACTCTTGGGGCTGAAAGGTTGGGTGAGGTTGGGTGAGCAAACGCAGACCCTTTAAAGTAATACTGCGTGGTACCCATCCCATGGGTCCCAAATCTCCAGGTTCAAGGGCATCTTCCTACATCGAAAACATGCATGAGAAACCCAGAAGATGGTACACCGTGTGATTTTGAAAGGTTTCTAATACGCACCTCATTTCTCATCTCCTTGTGCTCGGGTTCGCCATTCCAGCTACTTTACTAGCAATCTCCCTACTTGGAGAATCAGCACGTTTAACCTCCTGTTCCCTACAGGTTGCAATTTTTCCTGAGGATGAACGGGAAGAGGGGCAACCAATGAGAGACTAGATCTAGGTGTTGGGACAGGCACAGGTCACTCTATTTTCCCATCAGGAAGAAGAATTATCCACAGGCTCAGCCTGCCGCCCAGAAGCGGAATAGGGCCTGAGGCAATCCCGTGCTTTTGCGGCCAGCTCCCAAAAAAGCGAGTTGAAAAATGGAGCTCAGGGACACTGAAATTCACAAACCCGCAGAGTTATAAATGATAACTCTCATCCACAGATATATTGAGGGAAGGCAACGAAGAGGATTTGAAAGCAAGGCAGAATTGCAGGAAACAGGTTTCAGGAGGTAGATTCGAATCGCCTTTAAAGCACATGAAAAGCGGCAAAACGTCGACAATGATGCCCTTGGCCAAAAAGGGCGTATGCGTTTTTTCCTGAATGTATTCAGGAAAAAACGCATACGCCCTTTTTGGCCAACCAAGCAACCTGGAAAGGCAAATCAGCGCTACAAAGAAGTCTCGCTTCCCATCGGTCAAAAGGGTCATGTGCAAAACGTGTCAAAACTAGAAATGCAAGACAGGCCATGGAGAAATGGCAGCCTTGCTACGCTGATGGGCGGGATGTAAATTGCCAACAGCCACTCTGGAGAAGTGTACGGTGTGTCCTGAAACATCGAAAAACCACAGCTTAGGGAGCATAGGGCACGTCCACTCATGGGCGTATAAATTGGGAAAACTAAAAATCAGCAAGACACAGGCACCCCAAAGTTTAGGGCTGCTCTGTTGACAAGAACCTCCACTTCATGACACCTTAAATATCCCAGGAAAGAGAAAAATGGATAAAGAAGTTGTGGTCCTTATGTACAATGGAATATCACTCAGACATGAAATCAATGTCATAAGGCTAGTAGAAG
The DNA here is from genome assembly GCF_028021215.1 of Eschrichtius robustus. Taxonomy (NCBI): domain Eukaryota; kingdom Metazoa; phylum Chordata; class Mammalia; order Artiodactyla; family Eschrichtiidae; genus Eschrichtius; species Eschrichtius robustus. The sequence continues at coordinate 29,466 of NW_027175343.1, forward strand.
CAAGATGAGTGGACTTAGGTACGATGATTCTAAGTGAAATAAGTCACACAGAAAAAGACACTTATCATAAGCTATCACTTATAGAGGGAATGTAAAAACCGCCACACTTGAACTGAATTACAAAACAGAACAGAGTCACACGTTTAGAAAACACACTATGGCTGCTTAACGGGAAAGGTGAGGTGGGGTGAGGCATAAAACAAGGGTTTCAAATTCGCTCAGATACAGTTCCATACACCCAATATGTAATAGACAAGACCTACTCCTTGCTCAGTGAACTGGACTCAACACCCCCTATTCACCGCACAAGAATATATGTGACTAGTAAGAATCTTAAAACCTATGTATTGATATCTGTCTGGAAATGAGTCAATTGGGTGTAAAGCCGCATAAACACAGCCATGAAAAGCAGCTAAACCCCATTATAAAAATAAATTACTTTTAAAAACCCGTAAAACAAAGACAGTGAAAGAGAGAAATTCTTACAAAATTCGTTCAGGGGCTGTGATGCAACCTGGATTGACCATATCTAGACACACAGCTGGATGAGACATAAGGGTGGACACTCTTGGGGCTGAAAGGTTGGGTGAGGTTGGGTGAGCAAACGCAGACCCTTTAAAGTAATACTGCCTGCTACCCATCCCATGGGTCCCAAATCTCCAGCTTCAAGGGCATCTTCCTACATCGAAAACATGCATGAGAAACCCAGAAGATGGTACACCGTGTGATTTTGAAAGGTTTCTAATACGCACCTCATTTCTCATCTCCTTGTGCTCGGGTTCGCCTTTCCAGCTACTTTACCAGCAATCTCCCTACTTGGAAAATCAGCACCTTTAAGCTCCTGTTCCCTACAGGTTGCAATTTGTCCTGAGGATGAACGGGAAGAGGGGCAACCAATGAGAGACTAGATCTAGGTGTTGGGACAGGCACAGGTCACTCTATTTCCCCATCAGGAAGAAGAATTAACCACAGGCTCAGCCTGCCGCCCAGAAGCGGAATAGGGCCTGAGGCAATCCCGCGCTTTTGCGGCCAGCTCCCAAAAAAGCGAGTTGAAAAATGGAGCTCAGGGACACTGCAATTCACAAACCCGCAGAGTTATAAATGATAACTCTCATCCACAGATATATTGAGGGAAGGCAACGAAGAGGATTTGAAAGCAAGGCAGAATTGCAGGAAACAGATTTCAGGAGGTAGATTCGAATCGCCTTTAAAGCACATGAAAAGCGGCAAAACGTCGACAATGATGCCCTTGGCCAAAAAGGGCGTATGCGTTTTATCCTGAATATATTCAGGAAAAAACGCATACGCCCTTTTTGGCCAACCAAGCAACCTGGAAGGCAAATCAGCGCTACAAAGAAGTCGCGCTTCCCATCGGTCAAAAGGGCCATGCTGCAAAAAGTGTCAAAACCAGAAATGCAGGACAGGCCATGGAGAAATGGCAGCCTTGCTACGCTGATGGGCGGGATGTAAATTGCCAACAGCCACTCTGGAGAAGTGTACGGTGTGTCCTGAAACATCGAAAAAACACAGCTTAGGGAGCATAGGGCACATCAACTCATGGGCGTATAAATTGGGAAAACTAAAAATCAGCAAGACACAAGCACCCCAAAGTTTAGGGCTGCTCTGTTGACATGAACCTCCACTTCATGACACCTTAAATATCACAGGAAAGAGCAAAATGGAGAAAGAAGTTGTGGCCCTTATGTACAATGGAATATCACTCAGACATGAAATCAATGTCATAAGGCTAGTAGAAGCAAGATGAGTGGATTTAGGTACGACAATTCTAAGTGAAATAAGTCACACAGGAAAAGACACTTATCATAAGCTATCACTTATAGAGGGAATGTAAAAACCGCTACACTTGAACTGAATTACAAAAGAGAACAGAGTCACACGTTTAGAAAACACACTATGGCTGCTTAACGGGAAAGGTGAGGTGGGGTGATGCATAAAACTAGGGTTTCAAATTCGCTCAGATACCGTTCCATACACCCAATATGTAATAGACAAGACCTACTCCTTGCTCAGTGAACTGGACTCAACACCCCCTATTCACCGTACAAGAATATATGTGACTAGTAAGAATCTTAAAACCTATGTATTGATATCTGTCTGGAAGTGAGTCAAGGGGGTGTAAAGCCGCATAAACACAGCCGTGAAAAGCAGCTAAACCCCATTATAAAAATAAATTACTTTTAAAAACCCGTAAAACAAAGACAGTGAAAGAGAGAGAAATTCTTACAAAATTCGTTCAGAGGCTGTGATGCAACCTGCATTGACCATATCTAGACCCACAGCTTGATGAGACATAAGGGTGGACACTCTTGGGGCTGAAAGGTTGGGTGAGGTTGGGTGAGCAAACACAGACCCTTTAAAGTAATACTGCCTGGTACCCATCCCATGGGTCCCAAATCTCCAGGTTCAAGGGCATCTTCCTACATCGAAAACATGCATGAGAAACCCAGAAGATGGTACACCGTGTGATTTTGAAAGGTTTCTAATACGCACCTCATTTCTCATCTCCTTGTGCTCGGGTTCGCCATTCCAGCTACTTTACTAGCAATCTCCCTACTTGGAGAATCAGCACGTTTAACCTCCTGTTCCCTACAGGTTGCAATTTGTCCTGAGGATGAACGGGAAGAGGGGCAACCAATGAGAGACTAGATCTAGGTGTTGGGACAGGCACAGGTCACTCTATTTTCCCATCAGGAAGAAGATTTATCCACAGGCTCAGCCTGCCGCCAGGAACCAGAATAGGGCCTGAGGCAATCCCGCGCTTTTGCGGCCAGCTCCCAAAAAAGCGACTTGAAAAATGGAGCTCAGGGACACTGCAATTCACAAACCCGCAGAGTTATAAATGATAACTCTCATCCACAGATATATTGAGGGAAGGCAACGAAGAGGATTTGAAAGCAAGGCAGAATTGCAGGAAACAGATTTCAGGAGGTAGATTCGAATCGCCTTTAAAGCACATGAAAAGCGGCAAAACGTCGACAATGATGCCCTTGGCCAAAAAGGGCGTATGCGTTTTATCCTGAATATATTCAGGAAAAAACGCATACGCCCTTTTTGGCCAACCAAGCAACCTGGAAAGGCAAATCAGCGCTACAAAGAAGTCTCACTTCCCATCGGTCAAAAGGGCCATGCTGCAAAAAGTGTCAAAACCAGAAATGCAGGACAGGCCATGGAGAAATGGCAGCCTTGCTACGCTGATGGGCGGGATGTAAATTGCCAACAGCCACTCTGGAGAAGTGTACGGTGTGTCCTGAAACATCGAAAAAACACAGCTTAGGGAGCATAGGGCACATCCACTCATGGGCGTATAAATTGGGAAAACTAAAAATCAGCAAGACACAAGCACCCCAAAGTTTAGGGCTGCTCTGTTGACAAGAACCTCCACTTCATGACACCTTAAATATCACAGGAAAGAGCAAAATGGAGAAAGAAGTTGTGGCCCTTATGTACAATGGAATATCACTCAGACATGAAATCAATGTCATAAGGCTAGTAGAAGCAAGATGAGTGGATTTAGGTACGACAATTCTAAGTGAAATAAGTCACACAGGAAAAGACACTTATCATAAGCTATCACTTATAGAGGGAATGTAAAAACCGCTACACTTGAACTGAATTACAAAAGAGAACAGAGTCACACGTTTAGAAAACACACTATGGCTGCTTAACGGGAAAGGTGAGGTGGGGTGATGCATAAAACAAGGGTTTCAAATTCGCTCAGATACCGTTCCATACACCCAATATGTAATAGACAAGACCTACTCCTTGCTCAGTGAACTGGACTCAACACCCCCTATTCACCGTACAAGAATATATGTGACTAGTAAGAATCTTAAAACCTATGTATTGATATCTGTCTGGAAGTGAGTCAAGTGGGTGTAAAGCCGCATAAACACAGCCGTGAAAAGCAGCTAAACCCCATTATAAAAATAAATTACTTTTAAAAACCCGTAAAACAAAGACAGTGAAAGAGAGAGAAATTCTTACAAAATTCGTTCAGAGGCTGTGATGCAACCTGGATTGACCATATCTAGACCCACAGCTGTATGAGACATAAGGGTGGACACTCTTGGGGCTGAAAGGTTGGGTGAGGTTGGGTGAGCAAACACAGACCCTTTAAAGTAATACTGCCTGGTACCCATCCCATGGGTCCCAAATCTCCAGGTTCAAGGGCATCTTCCTACATCGAAAACATGCATGAGAAACCCAGAAGATGGTACACCGTGTGATTTTGAAAGGTTTCTAATACGCACCTCATTTCTCATCTCCTTGTGCTCGGGTTCGCCATTCCAGCTACTTTACTAGCAATCTCCCTACTTGGAGAATCAGCACCTTTAAGCTCCTGTTCCCTACAGGTTGCAATTTGTCCTGAGGATGAACGGGAAGAGGGGCAACCAATGAGAGACTAGATCTAGGTGTTGGGACAGACACAGGTCACTCTATTTTCCCATCAGGAAGAAGAATTATCCACAGGCTCTGCCTGCCGCCAGGAACCAGAATAGGGCCTGAGGCAATCCCGCGCTTTTGCGGCCAGCTCCCAAAAAACCGAGTTGAAAAATGGAGCTCAGGGACACTGCAATTCACAAACCCGCAGAGTTATAAATGATAACTCTCATCCACAGATATATTGAGGGAAGGCAACGAAGAGGATTTGAAAGCAAGGCAGAATTGCAGGAAACAGATTTCAGGAGGTAGATTCGAATCGCCTTTAAAGCACATGAAAAGCGGCAAAACGTCGACAATGATGCCCTTGGCCAAAAAGGGCGTATGCGTTTTATCCTGAATATATTCAGGAAAAAACGCATACGCCCTTTTTGGCCAACCAAGCAAACTGGAAAGGCAAATCAGCGCTACAAAGAAGTCTCACTTCCCATCCGTCAAAAGGGCCATGCTGCAAAAAGTGTCAAAACCAGAAATGCAGGACAGGCCATGGAGAAATGGCAGCCTTGCTACGCTGATGGGCGGGATGTAAATTGCCAACAGCCACTCTGGAGAAGTGTACGGTGTGTCCTGAAACATCGAAAAAACACAGCTTAGGGAGCATAGGGCACATCCACTCATGGGCGTATAAATTGGGAAAACTAAAAATCAGCAAGACACAAGCACCCCAAAGTTTAGGGCTGCTCTGTTGACAAGAACCTCCACTTCATGACACCTTAAATATCACAGGAAAGAGCAAAATGGAGAAAGAAGTTGTGGCCCTTATGTACAATGGAATATCACTCAGACATGAAATCAATGTCATAAGGCTAGTAGAAGCAAGATGAGTGGATTTAGGTACGACAATTCTAAGTGAAATAAGTCACACAGGAAAAGACACTTATCATAAGCTATCACTTATAGAGGGAATGTAAAAACCGCTACACTTGAACTGAATTACAAAAGAGAACAGAGTCACACGTTTAGAAAACACACTATGGCTGCTTAACGGGAAAGGTGAGGTGGGGTGATGCATAAAACAAGGGTTTCAAATTCGCTCAGATACCGTTCCATACACCCAATATGTAATAGACAAGACCTACTCCTTGCTCAGTGAACTGGACTCAACACCCCCTATTCACCGTACAAGAATATATGTGACTAGTAAGAATCTTAAAACCTATGTATTGATATCTGTCTGGAAGTGAGTCAAGGGGGTGTAAAGCCGCATAAACACAGCCGTGAAAAGCAGCTAAACCCCATTATAAAAATAAATTACTTTTAAAAACCCGTAAAACAAAGACAGTGAAAGAGAGAGAAATTCTTACAAAATTCGTTCAGAGGCTGTGATGCAACCTGCATTGACCATATCTAGACCCACAGCTTGATGAGACATAAGGGTGGACACTCTTGGGGCTGAAAGGTTGGGTGAGGTTGGGTGAGCAAACACAGACCCTTTAAAGTAATACTGCCTGGTACCCATCCCATGGGTGCCAAATCTCCAGGTTCAAGGGCATCTTCCTACATCGAAAACATGCATGAGAAACCCAGAAGATGGTACACCGTGTGATTTTGAAAGGTTTCTAATACGCACCTCATTTCTCATCTCCTTGTGCTCGGGTTCGCCATTCCAGCTACTTTACTAGCAATCTCCCTACTTGGAGAATCAGAACGTTTAACCTCTTGTTCCCTACAGGTTGCAATTTGTCCTGAGGATGAACGGGAAGAGGGGCAACCAATGAGAGACTAGATCTAGGTGTTGGGACAGGCACAGGTCACTCTATTTTCCCATCAGGAAGAAGATTTATCCACAGGCTCAGCCTGCCGCCAGGAACCAGAATAGGGCCTGAGGCAATCCCGTGCTTTTGCGGCCAGCTCCCAAAAAACACAGTTGAAAAATGGAGCTCAGGGGCACTGCCATTCACAAAACTGCTGAGTTATAAATGATAACTCTCGTCCACAAATATATTGAGGGAAGGCAACGAAGAGGATTTGAAAGCAAGGCAGAATTGCAGGAAACAGGTTTCAGGAGGTAGATTCGAATCGCCTTTAAAGCACATGAAAAGTGGCAAAACGTCGACAATGATGCCCTTGGCCAAAAAGGGCGTATGCGTTTTATCCTGAATATATTCAGGAAAAAACGCATACGCCCTGTTTGGCCAACCAAGCAACCTGGAAAGGCTAATCAGCGCTACAAAGAAGTCTCGCTTCCCATCGGTCAAAAGGGCCATGCTGCAAAAAGTATCAAAACCAGAAATGCAGGACAGGCCATGGAGAAATGGCAGCCTTGCTACTCTGATGGGCGGGATGTAAATTGCCAACAGCCACTCTGGAGAAGTGTACGGTGTGTCCTGAAACATCGAAAAAACACAGCTTAGGGAGCATAGGGCACGTCCACTCATGGGCGTATAAATTGGGAAAACTAAAAATCAGCAAGACACAGGCACCCCAAAGTTTAGGGCTGCTCTGTTGACAAGAACCTCCACTTCATGACACCTTAAATATCCCAGGAAAGAGAAAAATGGATAAAGAAGTTGAGGTCCTTATGTACAATGGAATATCACTCAGACATGAAATCAATGTCATAAGGCTAGTAGAAGCAAGATGAGTGGATTTAGGTACGACGATTCTAAGTGAAATAAGTCACACAAAAAAGACACTTATCATAAGCTATCACTTATAGAGGGAATGTAAAAACCGCTACAATTGAACTGAATTACAAAACAGAACAGAGTCACACGTTTAGAAAACACACTATGACTGCTTAACGGAAAGGTGAGGTGGGGTGATGCATAAAACAAGGGTTTCAAATTCGCTCAGATACCGTTCCATACACCCAATATGTAATAGACAAGACCTACTCCTTGCTCAGTGAACTGGACTCAACACCCCCTATTCACCGTACAAGAATATATGTGACTAGTAAGAATCTTAAAACCTATGTATTGATATCTGTCTGGAAGTGAGTCAAGTGGGTGTAAAGCCGCATAAACACAGCCGTGAAAAGCAGCTAAACCCCATTATAAAAATAAATTACTTTTAAAAACCCGTAAAACAAAGACAGTGAAAGAGAGAGAAATTCTTACAAAATTCGTTCAGAGGCTGTGATGCAACCTGGATTGACCATATCTAGACCCACAGCTGTATGAGACATAAGGGTGGACACTCTTGGGGCTGAAAGGTTGGGTGAGGTTGGGTGAGCAAACACAGACCCTTTAAAGTAATACTGCCTGGTACCCATCCCATGGGTCCCAAATCTCCAGGTTCAAGGGCATCTTCCTACATCGAAAACATGCATGAGAAACCCAGAAGATGGTACACCGTGTGATTTTGAAAGGTTTCTAATACGCACCTCATTTCTCATCTCCTTGTGCTCGGGTTCGCCATTCCAGCTACTTTACTAGCAATCTCCCTACTTGGAGAATCAGCACCTTTAAGCTCCTGTTCCCTACAGGTTGCAATTTGTCCTGAGGATGAACGGGAAGAGGGGCAACCAATGAGAGACTAGATCTAGGTGTTGGGACAGACACAGGTCACTCTATTTTCCCATCAGGAAGAAGAATTATCCACAGGCTCTGCCTGCCGCCAGGAACCAGAATAGGGCCTGAGGCAATCTCGCGCTTTTGCGGCCAGCTCCCAAAAAAGCGAGTTGAAAAATGGAGCTCAGGGACACTGCAATTCACAAACCCGCAGAGTTATAAATGATAACTCTCATCCACAGATATATTGAGGGAAGGCAACGAAGAGGATTTGAAAGCAAGGCAGAATTGCAGGAAACAGATTTCAGGAGGTAGATTCGAATCGCCTTTAAAGCACATGAAAAGTGGCAAAACGTCGACAATGATGCCCTTGGCCAAAAAGGGCGTATGCATTTTATCCTGAATATATTCAGGAAAAAATGCATACGCCCTTTTTGGCCAACCAAGCAAACTGGAAAGGCAAATCAGCGCTACAAAGAAGTCTCACTTCCCATCCGTCAAAAGGGCCATGCTGCAAAAAGTGTCAAAACCAGAAATGCAGGACAGGCCATGGAGAAATGGCAGCCTTGCTACGCTGATGGGCGGGATGTAAATTGCCAACAGCCACTCTGGAGAAGTGTACGGTGTGTCCTGAAACATCGAAAAAACACAGCTTAGGGAGCATAGGGCACATCCACTCATGGGCGTATAAATTGGGAAAACTAAAAATCAGCAAGACACAAGCACCCCAAAGTTTAGGGCTGCTCTGTTGACAAGAACCTCCACTTCATGACACCTTAAATATCACAGGAAAGAGCAAAATGGAGAAAGAAGTTGTGGCCCTTATGTACAATGGAATATCACTCAGACATGAAATCAATGTCATAAGGCTAGTAGAAGCAAGATGAGTGGATTTAGGTACGACAATTCTAAGTGAAATAAGTCACACAGGAAAAGACACTTATCATAAGCTATCACTTATAGAGGGAATGTAAAAACCGCTACACTTGAACTGAATTACAAAAGAGAACAGAGTCACACGTTTAGAAAACACACTATGGCTGCTTAACGGGAAAGGTGAGGTGGGGTGATGCATAAAACTAGGGTTTCAAATTCGCTCAGATACCGTTCCATACACCCAATATGTAATAGACAAGACCTACTCCTTGCTCAGTGAACTGGACTCAACACCCCCTATTCACCGTACAAGAATATATGTGACTAGTAAGAATCTTAAAACCTATGTATTGATATCTGTCTGGAAGTGAGTCAAGGGGGTGTAAAGCCGCATAAACACAGCCGTGAAAAGCAGCTAAACCCCATTATAAAAATAAATTACTTTTAAAAACCCGTAAAACAAAGACAGTGAAAGAGAGAGAAATTCTTACAAAATTCGTTCAGAGGCTGTGATGCAACCTGCATTGACCATATCTAGACACACAGCTTGATGAGACATAAGGGTGGACACTCTTGGGGCTGAAAGGTTGGGTGAGGTTGGGTGAGCAAACACAGACCCTTTAAAGTAATACTGCCTGATACCCATCCCATGGGTCCCAAATCTCCAGGTTCAAGGGCATCTTCCTACATCGAAAACATGCATGAGAAACCCAGAAGATGGTACACCGTGTGATTTTGAAAGGTTTCTAATACGCACCTCATTTCTCATCTCCTTGTGCTCGGGTTCGCCATTCCAGCTACTTTACTAGCAATCTCCCTACTTGGAGAATCAGCACGTTTAACCTCCTGTTCCCTACAGGTTGCAATTTGTCCTGAGGATGAACGGGAAGAGGGGCAACCAATGAGAGACTAGATCTAGGTGGTGGGACAGGCACAGGTCACTCTATTTTCCCATCAGGAAGAAGATTTATCCACAGGCTCAGCCTGCCGCCAGGAACCAGAATAGGGCCTGAGGCAATCCCGTGCTTTTGCGGCCAGCTCCCAAAAAACACAGTTGAAAAATGGAGCTCAGGGGCACTGCCATTCACAAAACTGCTGAGTTATAAATGATAACTCTCGTCCACAAATATATTGAGGGAAGGCAACGAAGAGGATTTGAAAGCAAGGCAGAATTGCAGGAAACAGGTTTCAGGAGGTAGATTCGAATCGCCTTTAAAGCACATGAAAAGTGGCAAACCGTCGACAATGATGCCCTTGGCCAAAAAGGGCGTATGCGTTTTTTCCTGAATATATTCAGGAAAAAACGCATACGCCCTGTTTGGCCAACCAAGCAACCTGGAAAGGCTAATCAGCGCTACAAAGAAGTCTCGCTTCCCATCGGTCAAAAGGGCCATGCTGCAAAAAGTATCAAAACCAGAAATGCAGGACAGGCCATGGAGAAATGGCAGCCTTGCTACTCTGTTGGGCGGGATGTAAATTGCCAACAGCCACTCTGGAGAAGTGTACGGTGTGTCCTGAAACATCGAAAAAACACAGCTTAGGGAGCATAGGGCACGTCCACTCATGGGCGTATAAATTGGGAAAACTAAAAATCAGCAAGACACAGGCACCCCAAAGTTTAGGGCTGCTCTGTTGACAAGAACCTCCACTTCATGACACCTTAAATATCCCAGGAAAGAGAAAAATGGATAAAGAAGTTGAGGTCCTTATGTACAATGGAATATCACTCAGACATGAAATCAATGTCATAAGGCTAGTAGAAGCAAGATGAGTGGATTTAGGTACGACGATTCTAAGTGAAATAAGTCACACAGAAAAAGACACTTATCATAAGCTATCACTTATAGAGGGAATGTAAAAACCGCTACAATTGAACTGAATTACAAAACAGAACAGAGTCACACGTTTAGAAAACACACTATGACTGCTTAACGGAAAGGTGAGGTGGGGTGATGCATAAAACAAGGGTTTCAAATTCGCTCAGATACCGTTCCATACACCCAATATGTAATAGACAAGACCTACTCCTTGCTCAGTGAACTGGACTCAACACCCCCTATTCACCGCACAAGAATATATGTGACTAGTAAGAATCTTAAAACCTATGTATTGATATCTGTCTGGAAGTGAGTCAAGTGGGTGTAAAGCCGCATAAACACAGCCGTGAAAAGCAGCTAAACCCCATTATAAAAATAAATTACTTTTAAAAACCCGTAAAACAAAGACAGTGAAAGAGAGAGAAATTCTTACAAAATTCGTTCAGAGGCTGTGATGCAACCTGGATTGACCATATCTAGACCCACAGCTGTATGAGACATAAGGGTGGACACTCTTGGGGCTGAAAGGTTGGGTGAGGTTGGGTGAGCAAACACAGACCCTTTAAAGTAATACTGCCTGGTACCCATCCCATGGGTCCCAAATCTCCAGGTTCAAGGGCATCTTCCTACATCGAAAACATGCATGAGAAACCCAGAAGATGGTACACCGTGTGATTTTGAAAGGTTTCTAATACGCACCTCATTTCTCATCTCCTTGTGCTCGGGTTCGCCATTCCAGCTACTTTACTAGCAATCTCCCTACTTGGAGAATCAGCACCTTTAAGCTCCTGTTCCCTACAGGTTGCAATTTGTCCTGAGGATGAACGGGAAGAGGGGCAACCAATGAGAGACTAGATCTAGGTGTTGGGACAGACACAGGTCACTCTATTTTCCCATCAGGAAGAAGAATTATCCACAGGCTCTGCCTGCCGCCAGGAACCAGAATAGGGCCTGAGGCAATCCCGCGCTTTTGCGGCCAGCTCCCAAAAAAGCGAGTTGAAAAATGGAGCTCAGGGACACTGCAATTCACAAACCCGCAGAGTTATAAATGATAACTCTCATCCACAGATATATTGAGGGAAGGCAACGAAGAGAATTTGAAAGCAAGGCAGAATTGCAGGAAACAGGTTTCAGGAGGTAGATTCGAATCGCCTTTAAAGCACATGAAAAGTGGCAAAACGTCGACAATGATGCCCTTGGCCAAAAAGGGCGTATGCGTTTTATCCTGAATATATTCAGGAAAAAACGCATACGCCCTTTTTGGCCAACCAAGCAACCTGGAAAGGCAAATCAGCGCTACAAAGAAGTCTCACTTCCCATCGGTCAAAAGGGCCATGCTGCAAAAAGTGTCAAAACCAGAAATGCAGGACAGGCCATGGAGAAATGGCAGCCTTGCTACGCTGATGGGCGGGATGTAAATTGCCAACAGCCACTCTGGAGAAGTGTACGGTGTGTCCTGAAACATCGAAAAAACACAGCTTAGGGAGCATAGGGCACATCCACTCATGGGCGTATAAATTGGGAAAACTAAAAATCAGCAAGACACAAGCACCCCAAAGTTTAGGGCTGCTCTGTTGACAAGAACCTCCACTTCATGACACCTTAAATATCACAGGAAAGAGCAAAATGGAGAAAGAAGTTGTGGCCCTTATGTACAATGGAATATCATTCAGACATGAAATCAATGTCATAAGGCTAGTAGAAGCAAGATGAGTGGATTTAGGTACGACAATTCTAAGTGAAATAAGTCACACAGGAAAAGACACTTATCATAAGCTATCACTTATAGAGGGAATGTAAAAACCGCTACACTTGAACTGAATTACAAAAGAGAACAGAGTCACACGTTTAGAAAACACACTATGGCTGCTTAACGGGAAAGGTGAGGTGGGGTGATGCATAAAACAAGGGTTTCAAATTCGCTCAGATACCGTTCCATACACCCAATATGTAATAGACAAGACCTACTCCTTGCTCAGTGAACTGGACTCAACACCCCCTATTCACCGTACAAGAATATATGTGACTAGTAAGAATCTTAAAACCTATGTATTGATATCTGTCTGGAAGTGAGTCAAGGGGGTGTAAAGCCGCATAAACACAGCCGTGAAAAGCAGCTAAACCCCATTATAAAAATAAATTACTTTTAAAAACCCGTAAAACAATGACAGTGAAAGAGAGAGAAATTCTTACAAAATTCGTTCAGAGGCTGTGATGCAACCTGCATTGACCATATCTAGACCCACAGCTTGATGAGACATAAGGGTGGACACTCTTGGGGCTGAAAGGTTGGGTGAGGTTGGGTGAGCAAACACAGACCCTTTAAAGTAATACTGCCTGGTACCCATCCCATGGGTCCCAAATCTCCAGGTTCAAGGGCATCTTCCTACATCGAAAACATGCATGAGAAACCCAGAAGATGGTACACCGTGTGATTTTGAAAGGTTTCTAATACGCACCTCATTTCTCATCTCCTTGTGCTCGGGTTCGCCATTCCAGCTACTTTACTAGCAATCTCCCTACTTGGAGAATCAGAACGTTTAACCTCCTGTTCCCTATAGGTTGCAATTTGTCCTGAGGATGAACGGGAAGAGGGGCAACCAATGAGAGACTAGATCTAGGTGTTGGGACAGGCACAGGTCACTCTATTTTCCCATCAGGAAGAAGATTTATCCACAGGCTCAGCCTGCCGCCAGGAACCAGAATAGGGCCTGAGGCAATCCCGTGCTTTTGCGGCCAGCTCCCAAAAAACACAGTTGAAAAATGGAGCTCAGGGGCACTGCCATTCACAAAACTGCTGAGTTATAAATGATAACTCTCGTCCACAAATATATTGAGGGAAGGCAACGAAGAGGATTTGAAAGCAAGGCAGAATTGCAGGAAACAGGTTTCAGGAGGTAGATTCGAATCGCCTTTAAAGCACATGAAAAGTGGCAAAACGTCGACAATGATGCCCTTGGCCAAAAAGGGCGTATGCGTTTTATCCTGAATATATTCAGGAAAAAACGCATACGCCCTGTTTGGCCAACCAAGCAACCTGGAAAGGCTAATCAGCGCTACAAAGAAGTCTCGCTTCCCATCGGTCAAAAGGGCCATGCTGCAAAAAGTATCAAAACCAGAAATGCAGGACAGGCCATGGAGAAATGGCAGCCTTGCTACTCTGATGGGCGGGATGTAAATTGCCAACAGCCACTCTGGAGAAGTGTACGGTGTGTCCTGAAACATCGAAAAAACACAGCTTAGGGAGCATAGGGCACGTCCACTCATGGGCGTATAAATTGGGAAAACTAAAAATCAGCAAGACACAGGCACCCCAAAGTTTAGGGCTGCTCTGTTGACAAGAACCTCCACTTCATGACACCTTAAATATCCCAGGAAAGAGAAAAATGGATAAAGAAGTTGAGGTCCTTATGTACAATGGAATATCACTCAGACATGAAATCAATGTCATAAGGCTAGTAGAAGCAAGATGAGTGGATTTAGGTACGACGATTCTAAGTGAAATAAGTCACACAGAAAAAGACACTTATCATAAGCTATCACTTATAGAGGGAATGTAAAAACCGCTACAATTGAACTGAATTACAAAACAGAACAGAGTCACACGTTTAGAAAACACACTATGACTGCTTAACGGAAAGGTGAGGTGGGGTGATGCATAAAACAAGGGTTTCAAATTCGCTCAGATACCGTTCCATACACCCAATATGTAATAGACAAGACCTACTCCTTGCTCAGTGAACTGGACTCAACACCCCCTATTCACCGCACAAGAATATATGTGACTAGTAAGAATCTTAAAACCTATGTATTGATATCTGTCTGGAAGTGAGTCAAGTGGGTGTAAAGCCGCATAAACACAGCCGTGAAAAGCAGCTAAACCCCATTATAAAAATAAATTACTTTTAAAAACCCGTAAAACAAAGACAGTGAAAGAGAGAGAAATTCTTACAAAATTCGTTCAGAGGCTGTGATGCAACCTGGATTGACCATATCTAGACCCACAGCTGTATGAGACATAAGGGTGGACACTCTTGGGGCTGAAAGGTTGGGTGAGGTTGGGTGAGCAAACACAGACCCTTTAAAGTAATACTGCCTGGTACCCATCCCATGGGTCCCAAATCTCCAGGTTCAAGGGCATCTTCCTACATCGAAAACATGCATGAGAAACCCAGAAGATGGTACACCGTGTGATTTTGAAAGGTTTCTAATACGCACCTCATTTCTCATCTCCTTGTGCTCGGGTTCGCCATTCCAGCTACTTTACTAGCAATCTCCCTACTTGGAGAATCAGCACCTTTAAGCTCCTGTTCCCTACAGGTTGCAATTTGTCCTGAGGATGAACGGGAAGAGGGGCAACCAATGAGAGACTAGATCTAGGTGTTGGGACAGACACAGGTCACTCTATTTTCCCATCAGGAAGAAGAATTATCCACAGGCTCTGCCTGCCGCCAGGAACCAGAATAGGGCCTGAGGCAATCCCGCGCTTTTGCGGCCAGCTCCCAAAAAACCGAGTTGAAAAATGGAGCTCAGGGACACTGCAATTCACAAACCCGCAGAGTTATAAATGATAACTCTCATCCACAGATATATTGAGGGAAGGCAACGAAGAGGATTTGAAAGCAAGGCAGAATTGCAACAAACAGGTTTCAGGAGGTAGATTCGAATCGCCTTTAAAGCACATGAAAAGTGGCAAAACGTCGACAATGATGCCCTTGGCCAAAAAGGGCGTATGCGTTTTATCCTGAATATATTCAGGAAAAAACGCATACGCCCTTTTTGGCCAACCAAGCAACCTGGAAAGGCAAATCAGCGCTACAAAGAAGTCTCACTTCCCATCGGTCAAAAGGGCCATGCTGCAAAAAGTGTCAAAACCAGAAATGCAGGACAGGCCATGGAGAAATGGCAGCCTTGCTACGCTGATGGGCGGGATGTAAATTGCCAACAGCCACTCTGGAGAAGTGTACGGTGTGTCCTGAAACATCGAAAAAACACAGCTTAGGGAGCATAGGGCACATCCACTCATGGGCGTATAAATTGGGAAAACTAAAAATCAGCAAGACACAAGCACCCCAAAGTTTAGGGCTGCTCTGTTGACAAGAACCTCCACTTCATGACACCTTAAATATCACAGGAAAGAGCAAAATGGAGAAAGAAGTTGTGGCCCTTATGTACAATGGAATATCACTCAGACATGAAATCAATGTCATAAGGCTAGTAGAAGCAAGATGAGTGGATTTAGGTACGACAATTCTAAGTGAAATAAGTCACACAGGAAAAGACACTTATCATAAGCTATCACTTATAGAGGGAATGTAAAAACCGCTACACTTGAACTGAATTACAAAAGAGAACAGAGTCACACGTTTAGAAAACACACTATGGCTGCTTAACGGGAAAGGTGAGGTGGGGTGATGCATAAAACAAGGGTTTCAAATTCGCTCAGATACCGTTCCATACACCCAATATGTAATAGACAAGACCTACTCCTTGCTCAGTGAACTGGACTCAACACCCCCTATTCACCGTACAAGAATATATGTGACTAGTAAGAATCTTAAAACCTATGTATTGATATCTGTCTGGAAGTGAGTCAAGGGGGTGTAAAGCCGCATAAACACAGCCGTGAAAAGCAGCTAAACCCCATTATAAAAATAAATTACTTTTAAAAACCCGTAAAACAAAGACAGTGAAAGAGAGAGAAATTCTTACAAAATTCGTTCAGAGGCTGTGATGCAACCTGCATTGACCATATCTAGACCCACAGCTTGATGAGACATAAGGGTGGACACTCTTGGGGCTGAAAGGTTGGGTGAGGTTGGGTGAGCAAACACAGACCCTTTAAAGTAATACTGCCTGGTACCCATCCCATGGGTCCCAAATCTCCAGGTTCAAGGGCATCTTCCTACATCGAAAACATGCATGAGAAACCCAGAAGATGGTACACCGTGTGATTTTGAAAGGTTTCTAATACGCACCTCATTTCTCATCTCCTTGTGCTCGGGTTCGCCATTCCAGCTACTTTACTAGCAATCTCCCTACTTGGAGAATCAGCACGTTTAACCTCCTGTTCCCTACAGGTTGCAATTTGTCCTGAGGATGAACGGGAAGAGGGGCAACCAATGAGAGACTAGATCTAGGTGTTGGGACAGGCACAGGTCACTCTATTTTCCCATCAGGAAGAAGATTTATCCACAGGCTCAGCCTGCCGCCAGGAAACAGAATAGGGCCTGAGGCAATCCCGTGCTTTTGCGGCCAGCTCCCAAAAAACACAGTTGAAAAATGGAGCTCAGGGGCACTGCCATTCACAAAACTGCTGAGTTATAAATGATAACTCTCGTCCACAAATATATTGAGGGAAGGCAACGAACAGGATTTGAAAGCAAGGCAGAATTGCAGGAAACAGGTTTCAGGAGGTAGATTCGAATCGCCTTTAAAGCACATGAAAAGTGGCAAAACGTCGACAATGATGCCCTTGGCCAAAAAGGGCGTATGCGTTTTTTCCTGAATATATTCAGGAAAAAACGCATACGCCCTGTTTGGCCAACCAAGCAACCTGGAAAGGCTAATCAGCGCTACAAAGAAGTCTCGCTTCCCATCGGTCAAAAGGGCCATGCTGCAAAAAGTATCAAAACCAGAAATGCAGGACAGGCCATGGAGAAATGGCAGCCTTGCTACTCTGATGGGCGGGATGTAAATTGCCAACAGCCACTCTGGAGAAGTGTACGGTGTGTCCTGAAACATCGAAAAAACACAGCTTAGGGAGCATAGGGCACGTCCACTCATGGGCGTATAAATTGGAAAAACTAAAAATCAGCAAGACACAGGCACCCCAAAGTTTAGGGCTGCTCTGTTGACAAGAACCTCCACTTCATGACACCTTAAATATCCCAGGAAAGAGAAAAATGGATAAAGAAATTGAGGTCCTTATGTACAATGGAATATCACTCAGACATGGAATCAATGTCATAAGGCTAGTAGAAGCAAGATGAGTGGATTTAGGTACGACGATTCTAAGTGAAATAAGTCACACAGAAAAAGACACTTATCATAAGCTATCACTTATAGAGGGAATGTAAAAACCGCTACAATTGAACTGAATTACAAAACAGAACAGAGTCACACGTTTAGAAAACACACTATGGCTGCTTAACGGAAAGGTGAGTTGGGGTGATGCATAAAACAAGGGTTTCAAATTCGCTCAGATACCGTTCCATACACCCAATATGTAATAGACAAGACCTACTCCTTGCTCAGTGAACTGGACTCAACACCCCCTATTCACCGCACAAGAATATATGTGACTAGTAAGAATCTTAAAACCTATGTATTGATATCTGTCTGGAAGTGAGTCAAGTGGGTGTAAAGCCGCATAAACACAGCCGTGAAAAGCAGCTAAACCCCATTATAAAAATAAATTACTTTTAAAAACCCGTAAAACAAAGACAGTGAAAGAGAGAGAAATTCTTACAAAATTCGTTCAGAGGCTGTGATGCAACCTGCATAGACCATATCTAGACCCACAGCTGGATGAGACATAAGGGTGGACACTCTTGGGACTGAAAGTTTGGGTGAGGTTGGGTGAGCAAACACAGACCCTTTAAAGTAATACTGCCTGGTAACCATCCCATGGGTCCCAAATCTCCAGGTTCAAGGGCATCTTCCTACATCGAAAACATGCATGAGAAACCCAGAAGATGGTACACCGTGTGGTTTTGAAAGTTTTCTAATACGCACCTCATTTCTCATCTCCTTGTGCTCGGGTTCGCCATTCCAGCTACTTTACTAGCAATCTCCCTACTTGGAGAATCAGCACCTTTAAGCTCCTGTTCCCTACAGGTTGCAATTTGTCCTGAGGATGAACGGGAAGAGGGGCAACCAATGAGAGACTAGATCTAGGTGTTGGGACAGGCACAGGTCACTCTTTTTTCCCATCAGGAAGCAGAATTAACCACAGGCTCAGCCTGCCTCCCAGAAGCAGAATAGGGCCTGAGGCAATCCCGCGCTTTTGCGGCCAGCTCCCAAAAAAGCGACTTGAAAAATGGAGCTCAGGGACACTGCAATTCACAAACCCGCAGAGTTATAAATGATAACTCTCATCCACAGATATATTGAGGGAATGCAACGAAGAGGATTTGAAAGCAAGGCAGAATTGCAGGAAACGGATTTCAGGAGGTAGATTCGAATCGCCTTTAAAGCACATGAAAAGCGGCAAAACGTCGACAATGATGCCCTTGGCCAAAAAGGGCGTATGCGTTTTATCCTGAATATATTCAGGAAAAAACGCATACGCCCTTTTTGGCCAACAAAGCAACCTGGAAAGGCAAATCAGCGCTACAAAGAAGTCTCACTTCCCATCGGTCAAAAGGGCCATGCTGCAAAAAGTGTCAAAACCAGAAATGCAGGACAGGCCATGGAGAAATGGCAGCCTTGCTACGCTGATGGGCGGGATGTAAATTGCCAACAGCCACTCTGGAGAAGTGTACGGTGTGTCCTGAAACATCGAAAAAACACAGCTTAGGGAGCATAGGGCACATCCACTCATGGGCGTATAAATTGGGAAAACTAAAAATCAGCAAGACACAAGCACCCCAAAGTTTAGGGCTGCTCTGTGGACAAGAACCTCCACTTCATGACACATTAAATATCACAGGAAAGAGCAAAATGGAGAAAGAAGTTGTGGCCCTTATGTACAATGGAATATCACTCAGACATGAAATCAATGTCATAAGGCTAGTAGAAGCAAGATGAGTGGATTTAGGTATGACAATTCTAAGTGAAATAAGTCACACAGGAAAAGACACTTATCATAAGCTATCACTTATAGAGGGAATGTAAAAACCGCTACACTTGAACTGAATTACAAAAGAGAACAGAGTCACACGTTTAGAAAACACACTATGGCTGCTTAACGGGAAAGGTGAGGTGGGGTGATGCATAAAACAAGGGTTTCAAATTCGCTCAGATACCGTTCCATACACCCAATATGTAATAGACAAGACCTACTCCTTGCTCAGTGAACTGGACTCAACACCCCCTATTCACCGTACAAGAATATATGTGACTAGTAAGAATCTTAAAACCTATGTATTGATATCTGTCTGGAAGTGAGTCAAGTGGGTGTAAAGCCGCATAAACACAGCCGTGAAAAGCAGCTAAACCCCATTATAAAAATAAATTACTTTTAAAAACCCGTAAAACAAAGACAGTGAAAGAGAGAGAAATTCTTACAAAACTCGTTCAGAGGCTGTGATTCAACCTGGATTGACCATATCTAGACCCACAGCTGGATGAGACATAAGGGTGGACACTCTTGGGGCTGAAAGGTTGGGTGAGGTTGGGTGAGCAAACACAGACCCTTTAAAGTAATACTGCCTGGTACCCATCCCATGGGTCCCAAATCTCCAGGTTCAAGGGCATCTTCCTACATCGAAAACATGCATGAGAAACCCAGAAGATGGTACACCGTGTGATTTTGAAAGGTTTCTAATACGCACCTCATTTCTCATCTCCTTGTGCTCGGGTTCGCCATTCCAGCTACTTTACTAGCAATCTCCCTACTTGGAGAATCAGCACCTTTAAGCTCCTGTTCCCTACAGGTTGCAATTTGTCCTGAGGATGAACGGGAAGAGGGGCAACCAATGAGAGACTAGATCTAGGTGTTGGGACAGGCACAGGTCACTCTATTTTCCCATCAGGAAGAAGATTTATCCACAGGCTCAGCCTGCCGCCAGGAACCAGAATAGGGCCTGAGGCAATCCCGTGCTTTTGCGGCCAGCTCCCAAAAAACACAGTTGAAAAATGGAGCTCAGGGGCACTGCCATTCACAAAACTGCTGAGTTATAAATGATAACTCTCGTCCACAAATATATTGAGGGAAGGCAACGAACAGGATTTGAAAGCAAGGCAGAATTGCAGGAAACAGGTTTCAGGAGGTAGATTCGAATCGCCTTTAAAGCACATGAAAAGTGGCAAAACGTCGACAATGATGCCCTTGGCCAAAAAGGGCGTATGCGTTTTTTCCTGAATATATTCAGGAAAAAACGCATACGCCCTGTTTGGCCAACCAAGCAACCTGGAAAGGCTAATCAGCGCTACAAAGAAGTCTCGCTTCCCATCGGTCAAAAGGGCCATGCTGCAAAAAGTATCAAAACCAGAAATGCAGGACAGGCCATGGAGAAATGGCAGCCTTGCTACTCTGATGGGCGGGATGTAAATTGCCAACAGCCACTCTGGAGAAGTGTACGGTGTGTCCTGAAACATCGAAAAAACACAGCTTAGGGAGCATAGGGCACGTCCACTCATGGGCGTATAAATTGGGAAAACTAAAAATCAGCAAGACACAGGCACCCCAAAGTTTAGGGCTGCTCTGTTGACAAGAACCTCCACTTCATGACACCTTAAATATCCCAGGAAAGAGAAAAATGGATAAAGAAGTTGAGGTCCTTATGTACAATGGAATATCACTCAGACATGGAATCAATGTCATAAGGCTAGTAGAAGCAAGATGAGTGGATTTAGGTACGACGATTCTAAGTGAAATAAGTCACACAGAAAAAGACACTTATCATAAGCTATCACTTATAGAGGGAATGTAAAAACCGCTACAATTGAACTGAATTACAAAACAGAACAGAGTCACACGTTTAGAAAACACACTATGGCTGCTTAACGGAAAGGTGAGGTGGGGTGATGCATAAAACAAGGGTTTCAAATTCGCTCAGATACCGTTCCATACACCCAATATGTAATAGACAAGACCTACTCCTTGCTCAGTGAACTGGACTCAACACCCCCTATTCACCGCACAAGAATATATGTGACTAGTAAGAATCTTAAAACCTATGTATTGATATCTGTCTGGAAGTGAGTCAAGTGGGTGTAAAGCCGCATAAACACAGCCGTGAAAAGCAGCTAAACCCCATTATAAAAATAAATTACTTTTAAAAACCCGTAAAACAAAGACAGTGAAAGAGAGAGAAATTCTTACAAAATTCGTTCAGAGGCTGTGATGCAACCTGCATAGACCATATCTAGACCCACAGCTGGATGAGACATAAGGGTGGACACTCTTGGGACTGAAAGTTTGGGTGAGGTTGGGTGAGCAAACACAGACCCTTTAAAGTAATACTGCCTGGTAACCATCCCATGGGTCCCAAATCTCCAGGTTCAAGGGCATCTTCCTACATCGAAAACATGCATGAGAAACCCAGAAGATGGTACACCGTGTGGTTTTGAAAGTTTTCTAATACGCACCTCATTTCTCATCTCCTTGTGCTCGGGTTCGCCATTCCAGCTACTTTACTAGCAATCTCCCTACTTGGAGAATCAGCACCTTTAAGCTCCTGTTCCCTACAGGTTGCAATTTGTCCTGAGGATGAACGGGAAGAGGGGCAACCAATGAGAGACTAGATCTAGGTGTTGGGACAGGCACAGGTCACTCTATTTTCCCATCAGGAAGAAGAATTATCCACAGGCTCTGCCTGCCGCCAGGAACCAGAATAGGGCCTGAGGCAATCCCGTGCTTTTGCGGCCAGCTCCCAAAAAAGACAGTTGAAAAATGGAGCTCAGGGGCACTGCCATTCACAAACCTGCTGAGTTATAAATGATAACTCTCGTCCACTAATATATTGTGGGAAGGCAACGAAGAGGATTGAAAAGCAAGGCAGAATTTCAGGAAACAAGTTTCAGGAGGTAGATTCGAATCGACTTTAAAGCACATAAAAAGTGGCAAAACGTCGACAATGATGCCATTGGCCAAACAGGGCGTATGCGTTTTTTCCTGAATATATTCAGGAAAAAACGCATACGCCCTGTTTGGCCAACCAAGCAACCTGGAAAGGCTAATCAGCGCTACAAAGAAGTCTCGCTTCCCATCGGTCAAAAGGGCCATGCTGCAAAAAGTGTCAAAACCAGAAATGCAGGACAGGCCATGGAGAAATGGCAGCCTTGCTACGCTGATGGGCGGGATGTAAATTGCCAACAGCCACTCTGGAGAAGTGTACGGTGTGTCCTGAAACATCGAAAAACCACAGCTTAGGGAGCATAGGGCACGTCCACTCATGGGCGTATAAATTGGGAAAACTAAAAATCAGCAAGACACAGGCACCCCAAAGTTTAGGGCTGCTCTGTTGACAAGAACCTCCACTTCATGACACCTTAAATATCCCAGGAAAGAGAAAAATGGATAAAGAAGTTGTGGCCCTTATGTACAATGGAATATCACTCAGACATGAAATCAATGTCATAAGGCTAGTAGAAGCAAGATGAGTGGATTTAGGTACGACAATTCTAAGTGAAATAAGTCACACAGGAAAAGACACTTATCATAAGCTATCACTTATAGAGGGAATGTAAAAACCGCTACACTTGAACTGAATTACAAAAGAGAACAGTGTCACACGTTTAGAAAACACACTATGGCTGCTTAACGGGAAAGGTGAGGTGGGGTGATGCATAAAACAAGGGTTTCAAATTCGCTCAGATACCGTTCCATACACCCAATATGTAATAGACAAGACCTACTCCTTGCTCAGTGAACTGGACTCAACACCCCCTATTCACCGTACAAGAATATATGTGACTAGTAAGAATCTTAAAACCTATGTATTGATATCTGTCTGGAAGTGAGTCAAGTGGGTGTAAAGCCGCATAAACACAGCCGTGAAAAGCAGCTAAACCCCATTATAAAAATAAATTACTTTTAAAAACCCGTAAAACAAAGACAGTGAAAGAGAGAGAAATTCTTACAAAATTCGTTCAGAGGCTGTGATGCAACCTGGATTGACCATATCTAGACCCACAGCTGTATGAGACATAAGGGTGGACACTCTTGGGGCTGAAAGGTTGGGTGAGGTTGGGTGAGCAAACACAGACCCTTTAAAGTAATACTGCCTGGTACCCATCCCATGGGTCCCAAATCTCCAGGTTCAAGGGCATCTTCCTACATCGAAAACATGCATGAGAAACCCAGAAGATGGTACACCGTGTGATTTTGAAAGGTTTCTAATACGCACCTCATTTCTCATCTCCTTGTGCTCGGGTTTGCCATTCCAGCTACTTTACTAGCAATCTCCCTACTTGGAGAATCAGCACGTTTAACCTCCTGTTCCCTACAGGTTGCAATGTGTCCTGAGGATGAACGGGAAGAGGGGCAACCAATGAGAGACTAGATCTAGGTGTTGGGACAGGCACAGGTCACTCTATTTTCCCATCAGGAAGCAGAATTAACCACAGGCTCAGCCTGCCTCCAAGAAGCAGAATAGGGCCTGAGGCAATCCCGCGCTTTTACGGCCAGCTCCCAAAAAAGCGACTTGAAAAATGGAGCTCAGGGACACTGCAATTCACAAACCCGCAGAGTTATAAATGATAACTCTCATCCACAGATATATTGAGGGAAGGCAACGAAGAGGATTTGAAAGCAAGGCAGAATTGCAGGAAACAGATTTCAGGAGGTAGATTCGAATCGCCTTTAAAGCACATGAAAAGCGGCAAAACGTCGACAATGATGCCCTTGGCGAAACAGGACGTATGCGTTTTATCCTGAATATATTCATGAAAAAACGCATACGCCCTTTTTGGCTAACCAAGCAACCTGGAAAGGCAAATCAGCGCTACAAAGAAGTCTCGCTTCCCGTCGGTCAAAAGGGCCATGCTGCAAAAAGTGTCAAAACCAGAAATGCAGGACAGGCCATGGAGAAATGGCAGCCTTGCTACGCTGATGGGCGGGATGTAAATTGCCAAAAGCCACTCTGGAGAAGTGTACGGTGTGTCCTGAAACATCGAAAAAACACAGCTTAGGGAGCATAGGGCACGTCCACTCATGGGCGTATAAATTGGGAAAACTAAAAATCAGCAAGACACAAGCACCCCAAAGTTTAGGGCTGCTCAGTTGACAAGAACCTCCACTTCATGACACCTTAAATATCACAGGAAAGAGCAAAATGGAGAAAGAAGTTGTGGCCCTTATGTACAATGGAATATCACTCAGACATGAAATCAATGTCATAAGGCTAGTAGAAGCAAGATGAGTGGATTTAGGTACGACGATTCTAAGTGAAATAAGTCACACAGAAAAAGACACTTATCATAAGCTATCACTTATAGAGGGAATGTAAAAACCGCTACAATTGAACTGAATTACAAAAGAGAACAGAGTCACACGTTTAGAAAACACACTATGGCTGCTTAACGGAAAGGTGAGGTGGGGTGATGCATAAAACAAGGGTTTCAAATTCGCTCAGATACCGTTCCATACACCCAATATGTAATAGACAAGACCTACTCCTTGCTCAGTGAACTGGACTCAACACCCCCTATTCACCGCACAAGAATATATGTGACTAGTAAGAATCTTAAAACCTATGTATTGATATCTGTCTGGAAGTGAGTCAAGTGGGTGTAAAGCCGCATAAACACAGCCGTGAAAAGCAGCTAAACCCCATTATAAAAATAAATTACTTTTAAAAACCCGTAAAACAAAGACAGTGAAAGAGAGAGAAATTCTTACAAAATTCGTTCAGAGGCTGTGATGCAACCTGCATAGACCATATCTAGACCCACAGCTGGATGAGACATAAGGGTGGACACTCTTGGGACTGAAAGGTTGGGTGAGGTTGGGTGAGCAAACACAGACCCTTTAAAGTAATACTGCCTGGTAACCATCCCATGGGTCCCAAATCTCCAGGTTCAAGGGCATCTTCCTACATCGAAAACATGCATGAGAAACCCAGAAGATGGTACACCGTGTGGTTTTGAAAGTTTTCTAATACGCACCTCATTTCTGATCTCCTTGTGCTCGGGTTCGCCATTCCAGCTACTTTACTAGCAATCTCCCTACTTGGAGAATCAGCACCTTTAAGCTCCTGTTCCCTACAGGTTGCAATTTGTCCTGAGGATGAACGGGAAGAGGGGCAACCAATGAGAGACTAGATCTAGGTGTTGGGACAGGCACAGGTCACTCTATTTTCCCATCAGGAAGCAGAATTAACCACAGGCTCAGCCTGCCTCCCAGAAGCAGAATAGGGCCTGAGGCAATCCCGCGCTTTTGCGGCCAGCTCCCAAAAAAGCGAGTTGAAAAATGGAGCTCAGGGACACTGCAATTCACAAACCCGCAGAGTTATAAATGATAACTCTCATCCACAGATATATTGAGGGAAGGCAACGAAGAGGATTTGAAAGCAAGGCAGAATTGCAGGAAAGAGATTTCAGGAGGTAGATTCGAATCGCCTTTAAAGCACATGAAAAGCGGCAAAACGTCGACAATGATGCCCTTGGCCAAAAAGGGCGTATGCGTTTTATCCTGAATATATTCAGGAAAAAACGCATACGCCCTTTTTGGCCAACCAAGCAACCTGGAAAGGCAAATCAGCGCTACAAAGAAGTCTCACTTCCCATCGGTCAAAAGGGCCATGCTGCAAAAAGTGTCAAAACCAGAAATGCAGGACAGGCCATGGAGAAATGGCAGCCTTGCTACGCTGATGGGCGGGATGTAAATTGCCAACAGCCACTCTGGAGAAGTGTACGGTGTGTCCTGAAACATCGAAAAAACACAGCTTAGGGAGCATAGGGCACATCCACTCATGGGCGTATAAATTGGGAAAACTAAAAATCAGCAAGACACAAGCACCCCAAAGTTTAGGGCTGCTCTGTTGACAAGAACCTCCACTTCATGACACCTTAAATATCACAGGAAAGAGCAAAATGGAGAAAGAAGTTGTGGCCCTTATGTACAATGGAATATCACTCAGACATGAAATCAATGTCATAAGGCTAGTAGAAGCAAGATGAGTGGATTTAGGTACGACAATTCTAAGTGAAATAAGTCACACAGGAAAAGACACTTATCATAAGCTATCACTTATAGAGGGAATGTAAAAACCGCTACACTTGAACTGAATTACAAAAGAGAACAGAGTCACACGTTTAGAAAACACACTATGGCTGCTTAACGGGAAAGGTGAGGTGGGGTGATGCATAAAACAAGGGTTTCAAATTCGCTCAGATACCGTTCCATACACCCAATATGTAATAGACAAGACCTACTCCTTGCTCAGTGAACTGGACTCAACAACCCCTATTCACCGTACAAGAATATATGTGACTAGTAAGAATCTTAAAACCTATGTATTGATATCTGTCTGGAAGTGAGTCAAGTGGGTGTAAAGCCGCATAAACACAGCCGTGAAAAGCAGCGAAACCCCATTATAAAAATAAATTACTTTTAAAAACCCGTAAAACAAAGACAGTGAAAGAGAGAGAAATTCTTACAAAATTCGTTCAGAGGCTGTGATGCAACCTGGATTGACCATATCTAGACCCACAGCTGGATGAGACATAAGGGTGGACACTCTTGGGGCTGAAAGGTTGGGTGAGGTTGGGTGAGCAAACACAGACCCTTTAAATTAATACTGCCTGGTACCCATCCCTTGGGTCCCAAATCTCCAGGTTCAAGGGCATCTTCCTACATCGAAAACATGCATGAGAAACCCAGAAGATGGTACACCGTGTGATTTTGAAAGGTTTCTAATACGCACCTCATTTCTCATCTCCTTGTGCTCGGGTTCGCCATTCCAGCTACTTTACTAGCAATCTCCCTACTTGGAGAATCAGCACCTTTAAGCTCCTGTTCCCTACAGGTTGCAATTTGTCCTGAGGATGAACGGGAAGAGGGGCAACCAATGAGAGACTAGATCTAGGTGTTGGGACAGGCACAGGTCACTCTATTTTCCCATCAGGAAGAAGAATTATCCACAGGCTCTGCCTGCCGCCAGGAACCAGAATAGGGCCTGAGGCAATCCCGTGCTTTTGCGGCCAGCTCCCAAAAAAGACAGTTGAAAAATGGAGCTCAGGGGCACTGCCATTCACAAACCTGCTGAGTTATAAATGATAACTCTCGTCCACTAATATATTGTGGGAAGGCAACGAAGAGGATTGAAAAGCAAGGCAGAATTTCAGGAAACAAGTTTCAGGAGGTAGATTCGAATCGACTTTAAAGCACATAAAAAGTGGCAAAACGTCGACAATGATGACATTGGCCAAACA
The DNA here is from genome assembly GCF_028021215.1 of Eschrichtius robustus. Classification (NCBI taxonomy): domain Eukaryota; kingdom Metazoa; phylum Chordata; class Mammalia; order Artiodactyla; family Eschrichtiidae; genus Eschrichtius; species Eschrichtius robustus. The sequence goes on from NW_027175343.1 coordinate 57,118, forward strand.
GGGAGTATGCGTTTTTTCCTGAATATATTCAGGAAAAAACGCATACGCCCTGTTTGGCCAACCAAGCAACCTGGAAAGGCTAATCAGCGCTACAAAGAAGTCTCGCTTCCCATCGGTCAAAAGGGCCATGCTGCAAAAAGTGTCAAAACCAGAAATGCAGGACAGGCCATGGAGAAATGGCAGCCTTGCTACGCTGATGGGCGGGATGTACATTGCCAACAGCCACTCTGGAGAAGTGTACGGTGTGTCCTGAAACATCGAAAAACCACAGCTTAGGGAGCATAGGGCACGTCCACTCATGGGCGTATAAATTGGGAAAACTAAAAATCAGCAAGACACAGGCACCCCAAAGTTTAGGGCTGCTCTGTTGACAAGAACCTCCACTTCATGACACCTTAAATATCCCAGGAAAGAGAAAAATGGATAAAGAAGTTGTGGTCCTTATGTACAATGGAATATCACTCAGACATGAAATCAATGTCATAAGGCTAGTAGAAGCAAGATGAGTGGATTTAGGTATGACAATTCTAAGTGAAATAAGTCACACAGGAAAAGACACTTATCATAAGCTATCACTTATAGAGGGAATGTAAAAACCGCTACACTTGAACTGAATTACAAAAGAGAACAGAGTCACACGTTTAGAAAACACACTATGGCTGCTTAACGGGAAAGGTGAGGTGGGGTGATGCATAAAACAAGGGTTTCAAATTCGCTCAGATACCGTTCCATACACCCAATATGTAATAGACAAGACCTACTCCTTGCTCAGTGAACTGGACTCAACACCCCCTATTCACCGTACAAGAATATATGTGACTAGTAAGAATCTTAAAACCTATGTATTGATATCTGTCTGGAAGTGAGTCAAGTGGGTGTAAAGCCGCATAAACACAGCCGTGAAAAGCAGCTAAACCCCATTATAAAAATAAATTACTTTTAAAAACCCGTAAAACAAAGACAGTGAAAGAGAGAGAAATTCTTACAAAATTCGTTCAGAGGCTGTGATGCAACCTGGATTGACCATATCTAGACCCACAGCTGTATGAGACATAAGGGTGGACACTCTTGGGGCTGAAAGGTTGGGTGAGGTTGGGTGAGCAAACACAGACCCTTTAAAGTAATACTGCCTGGTACCCATCCCATGGGTCCCAAATCTCCAGGTTCAAGGGCATCTTCCTACATCGAAAACATGCATGAGAAACCCAGAAGATGGTACACCGTGTGATTTTGAAAGGTTTCTAATACGCACCTCATTTCTCATCTCCTTGTGCTCGGGTTTGCCATTCCAGCTACTTTACTAGCAATCTCCCTACTTGGAGAATCAGCACGTTTAACCTCCTGTTCCCTACAGGTTGCAATGTGTCCTGAGGATGAACGGGAAGAGGGGCAACCAATGAGAGACTAGATCTAGGTGTTGGGACAGGCACAGGTCACTCTATTTTCCCATCAGGAAGCAGAATTAACCACAGGCTCAGCCTGCCTCCAAGAAGCAGAATAGGGCCTGAGGCAATCCCGCGCTTTTACGGCCAGCTCCCAAAAAAGCGACTTGAAAAATGGAGCTCAGGGACACTGCAATTCACAAACCCGCAGAGTTATAAATGATAACTCTCATCCACAGATATATTGAGGGAAGGCAACGAAGAGGATTTGAAAGCAAGGCAGAATTGCAGGAAACAGATTTCAGGAGGTAGATTCGAATCGCCTTTAAAGCACATGAAAAGCGGCAAAACGTCGACAATGATGCCCTTGGCGAAACAGGACGTATGCGTTTTATCCTGAATATATTCATGAAAAAACGCATACGCCCTTTTTGGCTAACCAAGCAACCTGGAAAGGCAAATCAGCGCTACAAAGAAGTCTCGCTTCCCGTCGGTCAAAAGGGCCATGCTGCAAAAAGTGTCAAAACCAGAAATGCAGGACAGGCCATGGAGAAATGGCAGCCTTGCTACGCTGATGGGCGGGATGTAAATTGCCAAAAGCCACTCTGGAGAAGTGTACGGTGTGTCCTGAAACATCGAAAAAACACAGCTTAGGGAGCATAGGGCACGTCCACTCATGGGCGTATAAATTGGGAAAACTAAAAATCAGCAAGACACAAGCACCCCAAAGTTTAGGGCTGCTCAGTTGACAAGAACCTCCACTTCATGACACCTTAAATATCACAGGAAAGAGCAAAATGGAGAAAGAAGTTGTGGCCCTTATGTACAATGGAATATCACTCAGACATGAAATCAATGTCATAAGGCTAGTAGAAGCAAGATGAGTGGATTTAGGTACGACGATTCTAAGTGAAATAAGTCACACAGAAAAAGACACTTATCATAAGCTATCACTTATAGAGGGAATGTAAAAACCGCTACAATTGAACTGAATTACAAAAGAGAACAGAGTCACACGTTTAGAAAACACACTATGGCTGCTTAACGGAAAGGTGAGGTGGGGTGATGCATAAAACAAGGGTTTCAAATTCGCTCAGATACCGTTCCATACACCCAATATGTAATAGACAAGACCTACTCCTTGCTCAGTGAACTGGACTCAACACCCCCTATTCACCGCACAAGAATATATGTGACTAGTAAGAATCTTAAAACCTATGTATTGATATCTGTCTGGAAGTGAGTCAAGTGGGTGTAAAGCCGCATAAACACAGCCGTGAAAAGCAGCTAAACCCCATTATAAAAATAAATTACTTTTAAAAACCCGTAAAACAAAGACAGTGAAAGAGAGAGAAATTCTTACAAAATTCGTTCAGAGGCTGTGATGCAACCTGCATAGACCATATCTAGACCCACAGCTGGATGAGACATAAGGGTGGACACTCTTGGGACTGAAAGGTTGGGTGAGGTTGGGTGAGCAAACACAGACCCTTTAAAGTAATACTGCCTGGTAACCATCCCATGGGTCCCAAATCTCCAGGTTCAAGGGCATCTTCCTACATCGAAAACATGCATGAGAAACCCAGAAGATGGTACACCGTGTGGTTTTGAAAGTTTTCTAATACGCACCTCATTTCTGATCTCCTTGTGCTCGGGTTCGCCATTCCAGCTACTTTACTAGCAATCTCCCTACTTGGAGAATCAGCACCTTTAAGCTCCTGTTCCCTACAGGTTGCAATTTGTCCTGAGGATGAACGGGAAGAGGGGCAACCAATGAGAGACTAGATCTAGGTGTTGGGACAGGCACAGGTCACTCTATTTTCCCATCAGGAAGCAGAATTAACCACAGGCTCAGCCTGCCTCCCAGAAGCAGAATAGGGCCTGAGGCAATCCCGCGCTTTTGCGGCCAGCTCCCAAAAAAGCGACTTGAAAAATGGAGCTCAGGGACACTGCAATTCACAAACCCGCAGAGTTATAAATGATAACTCTCATCCACAGATATATTGAGGGAAGGCAACGAAGAGGATTTGAAAGCAAGGCAGAATTGCAGGAAAGAGATTTCAGGAGGTAGATTCGAATCGCCTTTAAAGCACATGAAAAGCGGCAAAACGTCGACAATGATGCCCTTGGCCAAAAAGGGCGTATGCGTTTTATCCTGAATATATTCAGGAAAAAACGCATACGCCCTTTTTGGCCAACCAAGCAACCTGGAAAGGCAAATCAGCGCTACAAAGAAGTCTCACTTCCCATCGGTCAAAAGGGCCATGCTGCAAAAAGTGTCAAAACCAGAAATGCAGGACAGGCCATGGAGAAATGGCAGCCTTGCTACGCTGATGGGCGGGATGTAAATTGCCAACAGCCACTCTGGAGAAGTGTACGGTGTGTCCTGAAACATCGAAAAAACACAGCTTAGGGAGCATAGGGCACATCCACTCATGGGCGTATAAATTGGGAAAACTAAAAATCAGCAAGACACAAGCACCCCAAAGTTTAGGGCTGCTCTGTTGACAAGAACCTCCACTTCATGACACCTTAAATATCACAGGAAAGAGCAAAATGGAGAAAGAAGTTGTGGCCCTTATGTACAATGGAATATCACTCAGACATGAAATCAATGTCATAAGGCTAGTAGAAGCAAGATGAGTGGATTTAGGTACGACAATTCTAAGTGAAATAAGTCACACAGGAAAAGACACTTATCATAAGCTATCACTTATAGAGGGAATGTAAAAACCGCTACACTTGAACTGAATTACAAAAGAGAACAGAGTCACACGTTTAGAAAACACACTATGGCTGCTTAACGGGAAAGGTGAGGTGGGGTGATGCATAAAACAAGGGTTTCAAATTCGCTCAGATACCGTTCCATACACCCAATATGTAATAGACAAGACCTACTCCTTGCTCAGTGAACTGGACTCAACAACCCCTATTCACCGTACAAGAATATATGTGACTAGTAAGAATCTTAAAACCTATGTATTGATATCTGTCTGGAAGTGAGTCAAGTGGGTGTAAAGCCGCATAAACACAGCCGTGAAAAGCAGCGAAACCCCATTATAAAAATAAATTACTTTTAAAAACCCGTAAAACAAAGACAGTGAAAGAGAGAGAAATTCTTACAAAATTCGTTCAGAGGCTGTGATGCAACCTGGATTGACCATATCTAGACCCACAGCTGGATGAGACATAAGGGTGGACACTCTTGGGGCTGAAAGGTTGGGTGAGGTTGGGTGAGCAAACACAGACCCTTTAAATTAATACTGCCTGGTACCCATCCCTTGGGTCCCAAATCTCCAGGTTCAAGGGCATCTTCCTACATCGAAAACATGCATGAGAAACCCAGAAGATGGTACACCGTGTGATTTTGAAAGGTTTCTAATACGCACCTCATTTCTCATCTCCTTGTGCTCGGGTTCGCCATTCCAGCTACTTTACTAGCAATCTCCCTACTTGGAGAATCAGCACCTTTAAGCTCCTGTTCCCTACAGGTTGCAATTTGTCCTGAGGATGAACGGGAAGAGGGGCAACCAATGAGAGACTAGATCTAGGTGTTGGGACAGGCACAGGTCACTCTATTTTCCCATCAGGAAGAAGAATTATCCACAGGCTCTGCCTGCCGCCAGGAACCAGAATAGGGCCTGAGGCAATCCCGTGCTTTTGCGGCCAGCTCCCAAAAAAGACAGTTGAAAAATGGAGCTCAGGGGCACTGCCATTCACAAACCTGCTGAGTTATAAATGATAACTCTCGTCCACTAATATATTGTGGGAAGGCAACGAAGAGGATTGAAAAGCAAGGCAGAATTTCAGGAAACAAGTTTCAGGAGGTAGATTCGAATCGACTTTAAAGCACATAAAAAGTGGCAAAACGTCGACAATGATGACATTGGCCAAACAGGGAGTATGCGTTTTTTCCTGAATATATTCAGGAAAAAACGCATACGCCCTGTTTGGCCAACCAAGCAACCTGGAAAGGCTAATCAGCGCTACAAAGAAGTCTCGCTTCCCATCGGTCAAAAGGGCCATGCTGCAAAAAGTGTCAAAACCAGAAATGCAGGACAGGCCATGGAGAAATGGCAGCCTTGCTACGCTGATGGGCGGGATGTACATTGCCAACAGCCACTCTGGAGAAGTGTACGGTGTGTCCTGAAACATCGAAAAACCACAGCTTAGGGAGCATAGGGCACGTCCACTCATGGGCGTATAAATTGGGAAAACTAAAAATCAGCAAGACACAGGCACCCCAAAGTTTAGGGCTGCTCTGTTGACAAGAACCTCCACTTCATGACACCTTAAATATCCCAGGAAAGAGAAAAATGGATAAAGAAGTTGTGGTCCTTATGTACAATGGAATATCACTCAGACATGAAATCAATGTCATAAGGCTAGTAGAAGCAAGATGAGTGGATTTAGGTATGACAATTCTAAGTGAAATAAGTCACACAGGAAAAGACACTTATCATAAGCTATCACTTATAGAGGGAATGTAAAAACCGCTACACTTGAACTGAATTACAAAAGAGAACAGAGTCACACGTTTAGAAAACACACTATGGCTGCTTAACGGGAAAGGTGAGGTGGGGTGATGCATAAAACAAGGGTTTCAAATTCGCTCAGATACCGTTCCATACACCCAATATGTAATAGACAAGACCTACTCCTTGCTCAGTGAACTGGACTCAACACCCCCTATTCACCGTACAAGAATATATGTGACTAGTAAGAATCTTAAAACCTATGTATTGATATCTGTCTGGAAGTGAGTCAAGTGGGTGTAAAGCCGCATAAACACAGCCGTGAAAAGCAGCTAAACCCCATTATAAAAATAAATTACTTTTAAAAACCCGTAAAACAAAGACAGTGAAAGAGAGAGAAATTCTTACAAAATTCGTTCAGAGGCTGTGATGCAACCTGGATTGACCATATCTAGACCCACAGCTGGATGAGACATAAGGGTGGACACTCTTGGGGCTGAAAGGTTGGGTGAGGTTGGGTGAGCAAACACAGACCCTTTAAAGTAATACTGCCTGGTACCCATCCCATGGGTCCCAAATCTCCAGGTTCAAGGGCATCTTCCTACATCGAAAACATGCATGAGAAACCCAGAAGATGGTACACCGTGTGATTTTGAAAGGTTTCTAATACGCACCTCATTTCTCATCTCCTTGTGCTCGGGTTCGCCATTCCAGCTACTTTACTAGCAATCTCCCTACTTGGAGAATCAGAACGTTTAACCTCCTGTTCCCTACAGGTTGCAATGTGTCCTGAGGATGAACGGGAAGAGGGGCAACCAATGAGAGACTAGATCTAGGTGTTGGGACAGGCACAGGTCACTCTATTTTCCCATCAGGAAGCAGAATTAACCACAGGCTCAGCCTGCCTCCAAGAAGCAGAATAGGGCCTGAGGCAATCCCGCGCTTTTGCGGCCAGCTCCCAAAAAAGCGACTTGAAAAATGGAGCTCAGGGACACTGCAATTCACAAACCCGCAGAGTTATAAATGATAACTCTCATCCACAGATATATTGAGGGAAGGCAACGAAGAGGATTTGAAAGCAAGGCAGAATTGCAGGAAACAGATTTCAGGAGGTAGATTCGAATCGCCTTTAAAGCACATGAAAAGCGGCAAAACGTCGACAATGATGCCCTTGGCGAAACAGGGCGTATGCGTTTTATCCTGAATATATTCAGGAAAAAACGCATACGCCCTTTTTGGCCAACCAAGCAACCTGGAAAGGCAAATCAGCGCTACAAAGAAGTCTCGCTTCCCATCGGTCAAAAGGGCCATGCTGCAAAAAGTGTCAAAACCAGAAATGCAGGACAGGCCATGGAGAAATGGCAGCCTTGCTACGCTGATGGGCGGGATGTAAATTGCCAACAGCCACTCTGGAGAAGTGTACGGTGTGTCCTGAAACATCGAAAAAACACAGCTTAGGGAGCATAGGGCACGTCCACTCATGGGCGTATAAATTGGGAAAACTAAAAATCAGCAAGACACAAGCACCCCAAAGTTTAGGGCTGCTCAGTTGACAAGAACCTCCACTTCATGACACCTTAAATATCACAGGAAAGAGCAAAATGGAGAAAGAAGTTGTGGCCCTTATGTACAATGGAATATCACTCAGACATGAAATCAATGTCATAAGGCTAGTAGAAGCAAGATGAGTGGATTTAGGTACGACGATTCTAAGTGTAATAAGTCACACAGAAAAAGACACTTATCATAAGCTATCACTTATAGAGGGAATGTAAAAACCGCTACAATTGAACTGAATTACAAAACAGAACAGAGTCACACGTTTAGAAAACACACTATGGCTGCTTAACGGAAAGGTGAGGTGGGGTGATGCATAAAACAAGGGTTTCAAATTCGCTCAGATACCGTTCCATACACCCAATATGTAATAGACAAGACCTACTCCTTGCTCAGTGAACTGGACTCAACACCCCCTATTCACCGCACAAGAATATATGTGACTAGTAAGAATCTTAAAACCTATGTATTGATATCTGTCTGGAAGTGAGTCAAGTGGGTGTAAAGCCGCATAAACACAGCCGTGAAAAGCAGCTAAACCCCATTATAAAAATAAATTACTTTTAAAAACCCGTAAAACAAAGACAGTGAAAGAGAGAGAAATTCTTACAAAATTCGTTCAGAGGCTGTGATGCAACCTGCATAGACCATATCTAGACCCACAGCTGGATGAGACATAAGGGTGGACACTCTTGGGACTGAAAGGTTGGGTGAGGTTGGGTGAGCAAACACAGACCCTTTAAAGTAATACTGCCTGGTAACCATCCCATGGGTCCCAAATCTCCAGGTTCAAGGGCATCTTCCTACATCGAAAACATGCATGAGAAACCCAGAAGATGGTACACCGTGTGGTTTTGAAAGTTTTCTAATACGCACTTCATTTCTCATCTGCTTGTGCTCGGGTTCGCCATTCCAGCTACTTTACTAGCAATCTCCCTACTTGGAGAATCAGCACCTTTAAGCTCCTGTTCCCTACAGGTTGCAATTTGTCCTGAGGATGAACGGGAAGAGGGGCAACCAATGAGAGACTAGATCTAGGTGTTGGGACAGGCACAGGTCACTCTATATTCCCATCAGGAAGCAGAATTAACCACAGGCTCAGCCTGCCTCCCAGAAGCAGAATAGGGCCTGAGGCAATCCCGCGCTTTTGCGGCCAGCTCCCAAAAAAGCGACTTGAAAAATGGAGCTCAGGGACACTGCAATTCACAAAACCGCAGAGTTATAAATGATAACTCTCATCCACAGATATATTGAGGGAAGGCAACGAAGAGGATTTGAAAGCAAGGCAGAATTGCAGGAAAGAGATTTCAGGAGGTAGATTCGAATCGCCTTTAAAGCACATGAAAAGCGGCAAAACGTCGACAATGATGCCCTTGGCCAAAAAGGGCGTATGCGTTTTATCCTGAATATATTCAGGAAAAAACGCATACGCCCTGTTTGGCCAACCAAGCAACCTGGAAAGGCAAATCAGCGCTACAAAGAAGTCTCACTTCCCATCGGTCAAAAGGGCCATGCTGCAAAAAGTGTCAAAACCAGAAATGCAGGACAGGCCATGGAGAAACGGCAGCCTTGCTACGCTGATGGGCGGGATGTAAATTGCCAACAGCCACTCTGGAGAAGTGTACGGTGTGTCCTGAAACATCGAAAAAACACAGCTTAGGGAGCATAGGGCACATCCACTCATGGGCGTATAAATTGGGAAAACTAAAAATCAGCAAGACACAAGCACCCCAAAGTTTAGGGCTGCTCTGTTGACAAGAACCTCCACTTCATGACACCTTAAATATCACAGGAAAGAGCAAAATGGAGAAAGAAGTTGTGGCCCTTATGTACAATGGAATATCACTCAGACATGAAATCAATGTCATAAGGCTAGTAGAAGCAAGATGAGTGGATTTAGGTACGACAATTCTAAGTGAAATAAGTCACACAGGAAAAGACACTTATCATAAGCTATCACTTATAGAGGGAATGTAAAAACCGCTACACTTGAACTGAATTACAAAAGAGAACAGAGTCACACGTTTAGAAAACACACTATGGCTGCTTAACGGGAAAGGTGAGGTGGGGTGATGCATAAAACAAGGGTTTCAAATTCGCTCAGATACCGTTCCATACACCCAATATGTAATAGACAAGACCTACTCCTTGCTCAGTGAACTGGACTCAACACCCCCTATTCACCGTACAAGAATATATGTGACTAGTAAGAATCTTAAAACCTATGTATTGATATCTGTCTGGAAGTGAGTCAAGTGGGTGTAAAGCCGCATAAACACAGCCGTGAAAAGCAGCGAAACCCCATTATAAAAATAAATTACTTTTAAAAACCCGTAAAACAAAGACAGTGAAAGAGAGAGAAATTCTTACAAAATTCGTTCAGAGGCTGTGATGCAACCTGGATTGACCATATCTAGACCCACAGCTGGATGAGACATAAGGGTGGACACTCTTGGGGCTGAAAGGTTGGGTGAGGTTGGGTGAGCAAACACAGACCCTTTAAAGTAATACTGCCTGGTACCCATCCCATGGGTCCCAAATCTCCAGGTTCAAGGGCATCTTCCTACATCGAAAACATGCATGAGAAACCCAGAAGATGGTACACCGTGTGATTTTGAAAGGTTTCTAATACGCACCTCATTTCTCATCTCCTTGTGCTCGGGTTCGCCATTCCAGCTACTTTACTAGCAATCTCCCTACTTGGAGAATCAGCACCTTTAAGCTCCTGTTCCCTACAGGTTGCAATTTGTCCTGAGGATGAACGGGAAGAGGGGCAACCAATGAGAGACTAGATCTAGGTGTTGGGACAGGCACAGGTCACTCTATTTTCCCATCAGGAAGAAGAATTATCCACAGGCTCTGCCTGCCGCCAGGAACCAGAATAGGGCCTGAGGCAATCCCGTGCTTTTGCGGCCAGCTCCCAAAAAAGACAGTTGAAAAATGGAGCTCAGGGGCACTGCCATTCACAAACCTGCTGAGTTATAAATGATAACTCTCGTCCACTAATATATTGTGGGAAGGCAACGAAGAGGATTGAAAAGCAAGGCAGAATTTCAGGAAACAAGTTTCAGGAGGTAGATTCGAATCGACTTTAAAGCACATAAAAAGTGGCAAAACGTCGACAATGATGCCATTGGCCAAACAGGGCGTATGCGTTTTTTCCTGAATATATTCAGGAAAAAACGCATACGCCCTGTTTGGCCAACCAAGCAACCTGGAAAGGCTAATCAGCACTACAAAGAAGTCTCGCTTCCCATCGGTCAAAAGGGCCATGCTGCAAAAAGTGTCAAAACCAGAAATGCAGGACAGGCCATGGAGAAATGGCAGCCTTGCTACACTGATGGGCGGGATGTAAATTGCCAACAGCCACTCTGGAGAAGTGTACGGTGTGTCCTGAAACATCGAAAAACCCAGCTTAGGGAGCATAGGGCACGTCCACTCATGGGCGTATAAATTGGGAAAACTAAAAATCAGCAAGACACAAGCACCCCAAAGTTTAGGGCTGCTCAGTTGACAAGAACCTCCACTTCATGACACCTTAAATATCACAGGAAAGAGCAAAATGGAGAAAGAAGTTGTGGCCCTTATGTACAATGGAATATCACTCAGACATGAAATCAATGTCATAAGGCTAGTAGAAGCAAGATGAGTGGATTTAGGTACGACAATTCTAAGTGAAATAAGTCACACAGGAAAAGACACTTATCATAAGCTATCACTTATAGAGGGAATGTAAAAACCGCTACACTTGAACTGAATTACAAAAAAGAACAGTGTCACACGTTTAGAAAACACACTATGGCTGCTTAACGGGAAAGGTGAGGTGGGGTGATGCATAAAACAAGGGTTTCAAATTCGCTCAGATACCGTTCCATACACCCAATATGTAATAGACAAGACCTACTCCTTGCTCAGTGAACTGGACTCAACACCCCCTATTCACCGTACAAGAATATATGTGACTAGTAAGAATCTTAAAACCTATGTATTGATATCTGTCTGGAAGTGAGTCAAGTGGGTGTAAAGACGCATAAACACAGCCGTGAAAAGCAGCTAAACCCCATTATAAAAATAAATTACTTTTAAAAACCCGTAAAACAAAGACAGAGAAAGAGAGAGAAATTCTTACATAATTCGTTCAGAGGGTGTGATGCAACCTGGATTGACCATATCTAGACCCACAGCTGTATGAGACATAAGGGTGGACACTCTTGGGGCTGAAAGGTTGGGTGAGGTTGGGTGAGCAAACACAGACCCTTTAAAGTAATACTGCCTGGTACCCATCCCATGGGTCCCAAATCTCCAGGTTCAAGGGCATCTTCCTACATCGAATACATGCATGAGAAACCCAGAAGATGGTACACCGTGTGATTTTGAAAGGTTTCTAATACGCACCTCATTTCTCATCTCCTTGTGCTCGGGTTCGCCATTCCAGCTACTTTACTAGCAATCTCCCTACTTGGAGAATCAGCACGTTTAACCTCCTGTTCCCTACAGGTTGCAATTTGTCCTGAGGATGAACGGGAAGAGGGGCAACCAATGAGAGACTAGATCTAGGTGTTGGGACAGGCACAGGTCACTCTATTTTCCCATCAGGAAGAAGATTTATCCACAGGCTCAGCCTGCCGCCAGGAACCAGAATAGGGCCTGAGGCAATCCCGTGCTTTTGCGGCCAGCTCCCAAAAAACACAGTTGAAAAATGTAGCTCAGGGGCACTGCCATTCACAAACCTGCTGAGTTATAAATGATAACTCTCGTCCACAAATATATTAAGGGAAGGCAACGAAGAGGATTTGAAAGCAAGGCAGAATTGCAGGAAACAGGTTTCAGGAGGTAGATTCGAATCGCCTTTAAAGCACATGAAAAGTGGCAAAACGTCGACAATGATGCCCTTGGCCAAAAAGGGCGTATGCGTTTTATCCTGAATATATTCAGGAAAAAACGCATACGCCCTGTTTGGCCAACCAAGCAACCTGGAAAGGCTAATCAGCGCTATAAAGAAGTCTCGCTTCCCATCGGTCAAAAGGGCCATGCTGCAAAAAGTGTCAAAACGAGAAATGCAGGACAGGCCATGGAGAAATGGCAGCCTTGCTACGCTGATGGGCGGGATGTAAATTGCCAACAGCCACTCTGGAGAAGTGTACGGTGTGTCCTGAAACATCGAAAAAACACAGCTTAGGGAGCATAGGGCACGTCCACTCATGGGCGTATAAATTGGGAAAACTAAAAATCAGCAAGACACAGGCACCCCAAAGTTTAGGGCTGCTCTGTTGACAAGAACCTCCACTTCATGACACCTTAAATATCCCAGGAAAGAGAAAAATGGATAAAGAAGTTGAGGTCCTTATGTACAATGGAATATCACTCAGACATGAAATCAATGTCATAAGGCTAGTAGAAGCAAGATGAGTGGATTTAGGTACGACGATTCTAAGTGAAATAAGTCACACAGAAAAAGACACTTATCATAAGCTATCACTTAGAGAGGGAATGTAAAAACCGCTACACTTGAACTGAATTACAAAACAGAACAGAGTCACACGTTTAGAAAACACACTATGGCTGCTTAACGGGAAAGGTGAGGTGGGGTGATGCATAAAACAAGGGTTTCAAATTCGCTCAGATACCGTTCCATACACCCAATATGTAATAGACAAGACCTACTCCTTGCTCAGTGAACTGGACTCAACACCCCCTATTCACCGTACAAGAATATATGTGACTAGTAAGAATCTTAAAACCTATGTATTGATATCTGTCTGGAAGTGAGTCAAGTGGGTGTAAAGCCGCATAAACACAGCCGTGAAAAGCAGCTAAACCCCATTATAAAAATAAATTACTTTTAAAAACCCGTAAAACAAAGACAGTGAAAGAGAGAGAAATTCTTACAAAATTCGTTCAGAGGCTGTGATGCAACCTGGATTGACCATATCTAGACCCACAGCTGTATGAGACATAAGGGTGGACACTCTTGGGGCTGAAAGGTTGGGTGAGGTTGGGTGAGCAAACACAGACCCTTTAAAGTAATACTGCCTGGTACCCATCCCATGGGTCCCAAATCTCCAGGTTCAAGGGCATCTTCCTACACCGAAAACATGCATGAGAAACCCAGAAGATGGTACACCGTGTGGTTTTGAAAGTTTTCTAATACGCACCTCATTTCTCATCTCCTTGTGCTCCGGTTCGCCATTCCAGCTACTTTACTAGCAATCTCCCTACTTGGAGAATCAGCACCTTTAAGCTCCTGTTCCCTACAGGTTGCAATTTGTCCTGAGGATGAAGGGGAAGAGGGGCAACCAATGAGAGACTAGATCTAGGTGTTGGGACAGGCACAGGTCACTCTATTTTCCCATCAGGAAGCAGAATTAACCACAGGCTCAGCCTGCCTCCCAGAAGCAGAATAGGGCCTGAGGCAATCCCGCGCTTTTGCGGCCAGCTCCCAAAAAAGCGACTTGAAAAATGGAGCTCAGGGACACTGCAATTCACAAACCCGCAGAGTTATAAATGATAACTCTCATCCACAGATATATTGAGGGAAGGCAACGAAGAGGATTTGAAAGCAAGGCAGAATTGCAGGAAACAGATTTCAGGAGGTAGATTCGAATCGCCTTTAAAGCACATGAAAAGCGGCAAAACATCGACAATGATGCCCTTGGCCAAAAAGGGCGTATGCGTTTTATCCTGAATATATTCAGGAAAAAACGCATACGCCCTTTTTGGCCAACCAAGCAACCTGGAAAGGCAAATCAGCGCTACAAAGAAGTCTCGCTTCCCATCGGTCAAAAGGGCCATGCTGCAAAAAGTGTCAAAACCAGAAATGCAGGACAGGCCATGGAGAAATGGCAGCCTTGCTACGCTGATGGGCGGGATGTAAATTGCCAACAGCCACTCTGGAGAAGTGTACGGTGTGTCCTGAAACATCGAAAAAACACAGCTTAGGGAGCATAGGGCACGTCCACTCATGGGCGTATAAATTGGGAAAACTAAAAATCAGCAAGACACAGGCACCCCAAAGTTTAGGGCTGCTCTGTTGACAAGAACCTCCACTTCATGACACCTTAAATATCCCAGGAAAGAGAAAAATGGATAAAGAAGTTGAGGTCCTTATGTACAATGGAATAGCACTCAGACATGAAATCAATGTCATAAGGCTAGTAGAAGCAAGATGAGTGGATTTAGGTACGACGATTCTAAGTGAAATAAGTCACACAGGAAAAGACACTTATCATAAGCTATCACTTATAGAGGGAATGTAAAAACCGCTACACTTGAACTGAATTACAAAAAAGAACAGTGTCACACGTTTAGAAAACACACTATGGCTGCTTAACGGGAAAGGTGAGGTGGGGTGATGCATAAAACAAGGGTTTCAAATTCGCTCAGATACCGTTCCATACACCCAATATGTAATAGACAAGACCTACTCCTTGCTCAGTGAACTGGACTCAACACCCCCTATTCACCGTACAAGAATATATGTGACTAGTAAGAATCTTAAAACCTATGTATTGATATCTGTCTGGAAGTGAGTCAAGTGGGTGTAAAGACGCATAAACACAGCCGTGAAAAGCAGCTAAACCCCATTATAAAAATAAATTACTTTTAAAAACCCGTAAAACAAAGACAGAGAAAGAGAGAGAAATTCTTACATAATTCGTTCAGAGGGTGTGATGCAACCTGGATTGACCATATCTAGACCCACAGCTGTATGAGACATAAGGGTGGACACTCTTGGGGCTGAAAGGTTGGGTGAGGTTGGGTGAGCAAACACAGACCCTTTAAAGTAATACTGCCTGGTACCCATCCCATGGGTCCCAAATCTCCAGGTTCAAGGGCATCTTCCTACATCGAATACATGCATGAGAAACCCAGAAGATGGTACACCGTGTGATTTTGAAAGGTTTCTAATACGCACCTCATTTCTCATCTCCTTGTGCTCGGGTTCGCCATTCCAGCTACTTTACTAGCAATCTCCCTACTTGGAGAATCAGCACGTTTAACCTCCTGTTCCCTACAGGTTGCAATTTGTCCTGAGGATGAACGGGAAGAGGGGCAACCAATGAGAGACTAGATCTAGGTGTTGGGACAGGCACAGGTCACTCTATTTTCCCATCAGGAAGAAGATTTATCCACAGGCTCAGCCTGCCGCCAGGAACCAGAATAGGGCCTGAGGCAATCCCGTGCTTTTGCGGCCAGCTCCCAAAAAACACAGTTGAAAAATGTAGCTCAGGGGCACTGCCATTCACAAACCTGCTGAGTTATAAATGATAACTCTCGTCCACAAATATATTAAGGGAAGGCAACGAAGAGGATTTGAAAGCAAGGCAGAATTGCAGGAAACAGGTTTCAGGAGGTAGATTCGAATCGCCTTTAAAGCACATGAAAAGTGGCAAAACGTCGACAATGATGCCCTTGGCCAAAAAGGGCGTATGCGTTTTATCCTGAATATATTCAGGAAAAAACGCATACGCCCTGTTTGGCCAACCAAGCAACCTGGAAAGGCTAATCAGCGCTATAAAGAAGTCTCGCTTCCCATCGGTCAAAAGGGCCATGCTGCAAAAAGTGTCAAAACGAGAAATGCAGGACAGGCCATGGAGAAATGGCAGCCTTGCTACGCTGATGGGCGGGATGTAAATTGCCAACAGCCACTCTGGAGAAGTGTACGGTGTGTCCTGAAACATCGAAAAAACACAGCTTAGGGAGCATAGGGCACGTCCACTCATGGGCGTATAAATTGGGAAAACTAAAAATCAGCAAGACACAGGCACCCCAAAGTTTAGGGCTGCTCTGTTGACAAGAACCTCCACTTCATGACACCTTAAATATCCCAGGAAAGAGAAAAATGGATAAAGAAGTTGAGGTCCTTATGTACAATGGAATATCACTCAGACATGAAATCAATGTCATAAGGCTAGTAGAAGCAAGATGAGTGGATTTAGGTACGACGATTCTAAGTGAAATAAGTCACACAGAAAAAGACACTTATCATAAGCTATCACTTAGAGAGGGAATGTAAAAACCGCTACACTTGAACTGAATTACAAAACAGAACAGAGTCACACGTTTAGAAAACACACTATGGCTGCTTAACGGGAAAGGTGAGGTGGGGTGATGCATAAAACAAGGGTTTCAAATTCGCTCAGATACCGTTCCATACACCCAATATGTAATAGACAAGACCTACTCCTTGCTCAGTGAACTGGACTCAACACCCCCTATTCACCGTACAAGAATATATGTGACTAGTAAGAATCTTAAAACCTATGTATTGATATCTGTCTGGAAGTGAGTCAAGTGGGTGTAAAGCCGCATAAACACAGCCGTGAAAAGCAGCTAAACCCCATTATAAAAATAAATTACTTTTAAAAACCCGTAAAACAAAGACAGTGAAAGAGAGAGAAATTCTTACAAAATTCGTTCAGAGGCTGTGATGCAACCTGGATTGACCATATCTAGACCCACAGCTGTATGAGACATAAGGGTGGACACTCTTGGGGCTGAAAGGTTGGGTGAGGTTGGGTGAGCAAACACAGACCCTTTAAAGTAATACTGCCTGGTACCCATCCCATGGGTCCCAAATCTCCAGGTTCAAGGGCATCTTCCTACACCGAAAACATGCATGAGAAACCCAGAAGATGGTACACCGTGTGGTTTTGAAAGTTTTCTAATACGCACCTCATTTCTCATCTCCTTGTGCTCCGGTTCGCCATTCCAGCTACTTTACTAGCAATCTCCCTACTTGGAGAATCAGCACCTTTAAGCTCCTGTTCCCTACAGGTTGCAATTTGTCCTGAGGATGAAGGGGAAGAGGGGCAACCAATGAGAGACTAGATCTAGGTGTTGGGACAGGCACAGGTCACTCTATTTTCCCATCAGGAAGCAGAATTAACCACAGGCTCAGCCTGCCTCCCAGAAGCAGAATAGGGCCTGAGGCAATCCCGCGCTTTTGCGGCCAGCTCCCAAAAAAGCGACTTGAAAAATGGAGCTCAGGGACACTGCAATTCACAAACCCGCAGAGTTATAAATGATAACTCTCATCCACAGATATATTGAGGGAAGGCAACGAAGAGGATTTGAAAGCAAGGCAGAATTGCAGGAAACAGATTTCAGGAGGTAGATTCGAATCGCCTTTAAAGCACATGAAAAGCGGCAAAACATCGACAATGATGCCCTTGGCCAAAAAGGGCGTATGCGTTTTATCCTGAATATATTCAGGAAAAAACGCATACGCCCTTTTTGGCCAACCAAGCAACCTGGAAAGGCAAATCAGCGCTACAAAGAAGTCTCGCTTCCCATCGGTCAAAAGGGCCATGCTGCAAAAAGTGTCAAAACCAGAAATGCAGGACAGGCCATGGAGAAATGGCAGCCTTGCTACGCTGATGGGCGGGATGTAAATTGCCAACAGCCACTCTGGAGAAGTGTACGGTGTGTCCTGAAACATCGAAAAAACACAGCTTAGGGAGCATAGGGCACGTCCACTCATGGGCGTATAAATTGGGAAAACTAAAAATCAGCAAGACACAGGCACCCCAAAGTTTAGGGCTGCTCTGTTGACAAGAACCTCCACTTCATGACACCTTAAATATCCCAGGAAAGAGAAAAATGGATAAAGAAGTTGAGGTCCTTATGTACAATGGAATAGCACTCAGACATGAAATCAATGTCATAAGGCTAGTAGAAGCAAGATGAGTGGATTTAGGTACGACGATTCTAAGTGAAATAAGTCACACAGAAAAAGACACTTATCATAAGCTATCACTTATAGAGGGAATGTAAAAACCGCTACACTTGAACTGAATTACAAAAGAGAACAGAGTCACACGTTTAGAAAACACACTATGGCTGCTTAACGGAAAGGTGAGGTGGGGTGATGCATAAAACAAGGGTTTCAAATTCGCTCAGATACCGTTCCATACACCCAATATGTAATAGACAAGACCTACTCCTTGCTCAGTGAACTGGACTCAACACCCCCTATTCACCGCACAAGAATATATGTGACTAGTAAGAATCTTAAATCCTATGTATTGATATCTGTCTGGAAGTGAATCAAGTGGGTGTAAAGCCGCATAAACACAGCCGTGAAAAGCAGCTCAACCCCATTATAAAAATAAATTACTTTTAAAAACCCGTAAAACAAAGACAGTGAAAGAGAGAGAAATTCTTACAAAATTCGTTCAGAGGCTGTGATGCAACCTGCATAGACCTTATCTAGACCCACAGCTGGATGAGACATAAGGGTGGACACTCTTGGGACTGAAAGTTTGGGTGAGGTTGGGTGAGCAAACGCAGACCCTTTAAAGTAATACTGCCTGGTACCCATCCCATGGGTCCCAAATCTCCAGGTTCAAGGGCATCTTCCTACACCGAAAACATGCATGAGAAACCCAGAAGATGGTACACCGTGTGGTTTTGAAAGTTTTCTAATACGCACCTCATTTCTCATCTCCTTGTGCTCGGGTTCGCCATTCCAGCTACTTTACTAGCAATCTCCCTACTTGGAGAATCAGCACCTTTAAGCTCCTGTTCCCTACAGGTTGCAATTTGTCCTGAGGATGAAGGGGAAGAGGGGCAACCAATGAGAGACTAGATCTAGGTGTTGGGACAGGCACAGGTCACTCTATTTTCCCATCAGGAAGCAGAATTAACCACAGGCTCAGCCTGCCGCCCAGAAGCAGAATAGGGCCTGAGGCAATCCCGCGCTTTTGCGGCCAGCTCCCAAAAAAGCGACTTGAAAAATGGAGCTCAGGGACACTGCAATTCACAAACCCGCAGAGTTATAAATGATAACTCTCATCCACAGATATATTGAGGGAAGGCAACGAAGAGGATTTGAAAGCAAGGCAGAATTGCAGGAAACAGATTTCAGGAGGTAGATTCGAATCGCCTTTAAAGCACATGAAAAGCGGCAAAACGTCGACAATGATGCCCTTGGCGAAACAGGGCGTATGCGTTTTATCCTGAATATATTCAGGAAAAAACGCATACGCCCTTTTTGGCCAACCAAGCAACCTGGAAAGGCAAATCAGCGCTACAAAGAAGTCTCGCTTCCCATCGGTCAAAAGGGCCATGCTGCAAAAAGTGTCAAAACCAGAAATGCAGGACAGGCCATGGAGAAATGGCAGCCTTGCTACGCTGATGGGCGGGATGTAAATTGCCAACAGCCACTCTGGAGAAGTGTACGGTGTGTCCTGAAACATCGAAAAAACACAGATTAGGGAGCATAGGGCACGTCCACTCATGGGCGTATAAATTGGGAAAACTAAAAATCAGCAAGACACAAGCACCCCAAAGTTTAGGGCTGCTCTGTTGACAAGAACCTCCACTTCATGACACCTTAAATATCACAGGAAAGAGCAAAATGGAGAAAGAAGTTGTGGCCCTTATGTACAATGGAATATCACTCAGACATGAAATCAATGTCATAAGGCTAGTAGAAGCAAGATGAGTGGATTTAGGTACGACAATTCTAAGTGAAATAAGTCACACAGGAAAAGACACTTATCATAAGCTATCACTTATAGAGGGAATGTAAAAACCGCTACACTTGAACTGAATTACAAAAGAGAACAGAGTCACACGTTTAGAAAACACACTATGGCTGCTTAACGGGAAAGGTGAGGTGGGGTGATGCATAAAACAAGGGTTTCAAATTCGCTCAGATACCGTTCCATACACCCAATATGTAATAGACAAGACCTACTCCTTGCTCAGTGAACTGGACTCAACATCCCCTATTCACCGTACAAGAATATATGTGACTAGTAAGAATCTTAAAACCTATGTATTGATATCTGTCTGGAAGTGAGTCAAGTGGGTGTAAAGCCGCATAAACACAGCCGTGAAAAGCAGCTAAACCCCATTATAAAAATAAATTACTTTTAAAAACCCGTAAAACAAAGACAGTGAAAGAGAGAGAAATTCTTACAAAATTCGTTCAGAGGCTGTGATGCAACCTGGATTGACCATATCTAGACCCACAGCTGTATGAGACATAAGGGTGGACACTCTTGGGGCTGAAAGGTTGGGTGAGGTTGGGTGAGCAAACACAGACCCTTTAAAGTAATACTGCCTGGTACCCATCCCATGGGTCCCAAATCTCCAGGTTCAAGGGCATCTTCCTACATCGAAAACATGCATGAGAAACCCAGAAGATGGTACACCGTGTGATTTTGAAAGGTTTCTAATACGCACCTCATTTCTCATCTCCTTGTGCTCGGGTTCGCCATTCCAGCTACTTTACTAGCAATCTCCCTACTTGGAGAATCAGCACCTTTAAGCTCCTGTTCCCTACAGGTTGCAATTTGTCCTGAGGATGAACGGGAAGAGGGGCAACCAATGAGAGACTAGATCTAGGTGTTGGGACAGGCACAGGTCACTCTATTTTCCCATCAGGAAGCAGAATTAACCACAGGCTCAGCCTGCCTCCCAGAAGCAGAATAGGGCCTGAGGCAATCCCGCGCTTTTGCGGCCAGCTCCCAAAAAAGCGACTTGAAAAATGGAGCTCAGGGACACTGCAATTCACAAACCTGAAGAGTTATAAATGATAACTCTCATCCACAGATATATTGAGGGAAGGCAACGAAGAGGATTTGAAAGCAAGGCAGAATTGCAGGAAACAGATTTCAGGAGGTAGATTCGAATCGCCTTTAAAGCACATGAAAAACGGCAAAACGTCGACAATGATGCCCTTGGCCAAAAAGGGCGTATGCGTTTTATCCTGAATATATTCAGGAAAAAACGCATACGCCCTTTTTGGCCAACCAAGCAACCTGGAAAGGCAAATCAGCGCTACAAAGAAGTCTCGCTTCCCATCGGTCAAAAGGGCCATGCTGCAAAAAGTGTCAAAACCAGAAATGCAGGACAGGACATGGAGAAATGGCAGCCTTGCTACGCTGATGGGCGGGATGTAAATTGCCAACAGCCACTCTGGAGAAGTGTACGGTGTGTCCTGAAACATCGAAAAAACACAGCTTAGGGAGCATAGGGCACGTCCACTCATGGGCGTATAAATTGGGAAAACTAAAAATCAGCAAGACACAGGCACCCCAAAGTTTAGGGCTGCTCTGTTGACAAGAACCTCCACTTCATGACACCTTAAATATCCCAGGAAAGAGAAAAATGGATAAAGAAGTTGAGGTCCTTATGTACAATGGAATAGCACTCAGACATGAAATCAATGTCATAAGGCTAGTAGAAGCAAGATGAGTGGATTTAGGTACGACGATTCTAAGTGAAATAAGTCACACAGAAAAAGACACTTATCATAAGCTATCACTTATAGAGGGAATGTAAAAACCGCTACACTTGAACTGAATTACAAAAGAGAACAGAGTCACACGTTTAGAAAACACACTATGGCTGCTTAACGGAAAGGTGAGGTGGGGTGATGCATAAAACAAGGGTTTCAAATTCGCTCAGATACCGTTCCATACACCCAATATGTAATAGACAAGACCTACTCCTTGCTCAGTGAACTGGACTCAACACCCCCTATTCACCGCACAAGAATATATGTGACTAGTAAGAATCTTAAATCCTATGTATTGATATCTGTCTGGAAGTGAATCAAGTGGGTGTAAAGCCGCATAAACACAGCCGTGAAAAGCAGCTCAACCCCATTATAAAAATAAATTACTTTTAAAAACCCGTAAAACAAAGACAGTGAAAGAGAGAGAAATTCTTACAAAATTCGTTCAGAGGCTGTGATGCAACCTGCATAGACCATATCTAGACCCACAGCTGGATGAGACATAAGGGTGGACACTCTTGGGACTGAAAGTTTGGGTGAGGTTGGGTGAGCAAACGCAGACCCTTTAAAGTAATACTGCCTGGTACCCATCCCATGGGTCCCAAATATCCAGGTTCAAGGGCATCTTCCTACACCGAAAACATGCATGAGAAACCCAGAAGATGGTACACCGTGTGGTTTTGAAAGTTTTCTAATACGCACCTCATTTCTCATCTCCTTGTGCTCGGGTTCGCCATTCCAGCTACTTTACTAGCAATCTCCCTACTTGGAGAATCAGCACCTTTAAGCTCCTGTTCCCTACAGGTTGCAATTTGTCCTGAGGATGAAGGGGAAGAGGGGCAACCAATGAGAGACTAGATCTAGGTGTTGGGACAGGCACAGGTCACTCTATTTTCCCATCAGGAAGCAGAATTAACAACAGGCTCAGCCTGCCTCCCAGAAGCAGAATAGGGCCTGAGGCAATCCCGCGCTTTTGCGGCCAGCTCCCAAAAAAGCGACTTGAAAAATGGAGCTCAGGGACACTGCAATTCACAAACCCGCAGAGTTATAAATGATAACTCTCATCCACAGATATATTGAGGGAAGGCAACGAAGAGGATTTGAAAGCAAGGCAGAATTGCAGGAAACAGATTTCAGGAGGTAGATTCGAATCGCCTTTAAAGCACATGAAAAGCGGCAAAACGTCGACAATGATGCCCTTGGCCAAAAAGGGCGTATGCGTTTTATCCTGCATATATTCAGGAAAAAAACGCATACGCCCTTTTTGGCCAACCAAGCAACCTGGAAAGGCAAATCAGCGCTACAAAGAAGTCTCGCTTCCCATCGGTCAAAAGGGCCATGCTGCAAAAAGTGTCAAAACCAGAAATGCAGGACAGGCCATGGAGAAATGGCAGCCTTGCTACGCTGATGGGCGGGATGTAAATTGCCAACAGCCACTCTGGAGAAGTGTACGGTGTGTCCTGAAACATCGAAAAAACACAGCTTAGGGAGCATAGGGCACGTCCACTCATGGGCGTATAAATTGGGAAAACTAAAAATCAGCAAGACACAAGCACCCCAAAGTTTAGGGCTGCTCTGTTGACAAGAACCTCCACTTCATGACACCTTAAATATCACAGGAAAGAGCAAAATGGAGAAAGAAGTTGTGGCCCTTATGTACAATGGAATATCACTCAGACATGAAATCAATGTCATAAGGCTAGTTGAAGCAAGATGAGTGGATTTAGGTACGACAATTCTAAGTGAAATAAGTCACACAGGAAAAGACACTTATCATAAGCTATCACTTATAGAGGGAATGTAAAAACCGCTACACTTGAACTGAATTACAAAAGAGAACAGAGTCACACGTTTAGAAAACACACTATGGCTGCTTAACGGGAAAGGTGAGGTGGGGTGATGCATAAAACAAGGGTTACAAATTCGCTCAGATACCGTTCCATACACCCAATATGTAATAGACAAGACCTACTCCTTGCTCAGTGAACTGGACTCAACACCCCCTATTCACCGTACAAGAATATATGTGACTAGTAAGAATCTTAAAACCTATGTATTGATATCTGTCTGGAAGTGAGTCAAGTGGGTGTAAAGCCGCATAAACACAGCCGTGAAAAACAGCTAAACCCCATTATAAAAATAAATTACTTTTAAAAACCCGTAAAACAAAGACAGTGAAAGAGAGAGAAATTCTTACAAAATTCGTTCAGAGGCTGTGATGCAACCTGGATTGACCATATCTAGACCCACAGCTGTATGAGACATAAGGGTGGACACTCTTGGGGCTGAAAGGTTGGGTGAGGTTGGGTGAGCAAACACAGACCCTTTAAAGTAATACTGCCTGGTACCCATCCCATGGGTCCCAAATCTCCAGGTTCAAGGGCATCTTCCTACATCGAAAACATGCATGAGAAATCCAGAAGATGGTACACCGTGTGATTTTGAAAGGTTTCTAATACGCACCTCATTTCTCATCTCCTTGTGCTCGGGTTCGCCATTCCAGCTACTTTACTAGCAATCTCCCTACTTGGAGAATCAGCACCTTTAAGCTCCTGTTCCCTACAGGTTGCAATTTGTCCTGAGGATGAACGGGAAGAGGGGCAACCAATGAGAGACTAGATCTAGGTGTTGGGACAGGCACAGGTCACTCTATTTTCCCATCAGGAAGAAGAATTATCCACAGGCTCTGCCTGCCGCCAGGAACCAGAATAGGGCCTGAGGCAATCCCGTGCTTTTGCGGCCAGCTCCCAAAAAAGACAGTTGAAAAATGGAGCTCAGGGGCACTGCCATTCACAAACCTGCTGAGTTATAAATGATAACTCTCGTCCACTAATATATTGTGGGAAGGCAACGAAGAGGATTGAAAAGCAAGGCAGAATTTCAGGAAACAATTTTCAGGAGGTAGATTCGAATCGACTTTAAAGCACATAAAAAGTGGCAAAACGTCGACAATGATGCCATTGGCCAAACAGGGCGTATGCGTTTTTTCCTGAATATATTCAGGAAAAAACGCATACGCCCTGTTTGGCCAACCAAGCAACCTGGAAAGGCTAATCAGCGCTACAAAGAAGTCTCGCTTCCCATCGGTCAAAAGGGCCATGCTGCAAAAAGTGTCAAAACCAGAAATGCAGGACAGGCCATGGAGAAATGGCAGCCTTGCTACGCTGATGGGCGGGATGTAAATTGCCAACAGCCACTCTGGAGAAGTGTACGGTGTGTCCTGAAACATCGAAAAACCACAGCTTAGGGAGCATAGGGCACGTCCACTCATGGGCGTATAAATTGGGAAAACTAAAAATCAGCAAGACACAGGCACCCCAAAGTTTAGGGCTGCTCTGTTGACAAGAACCTCCACTTCATGACACCTTAAATATCCCAGGAAAGAGAAAAATGGATAAAGAAGTTGTGGTCCTTATGTACAATGGAATATCCCTCAGACATGAAATCAATGTCATAAGGCTAGTAGAAGCAAGATGAGTGGATTTAGGTACGACGATTCTAAGTGAAATAAGTCACACAGGAAAAGACACTTATCATAAGCTATCACTTATAGAGGGAATGTAAAAACCGCTACACTTGAACTGAATTACAAAAGAGAACAGAGTCACACGTTTAGAAAACACACTATGGCTGCTTAACGGGAAAGGTGAGGTGGGGTGATGCATAAAACAAGGGTTTCAAATTCGCTCAGATACCGTTCCATACACCCAATATGTAATAGACAAGACCTACTCCTTGCTCAGTGAACTGGACTCAACACCCCCTATTCACCGTACAAGAATATATGTGACTAGTAAGAATCTTAAAACCTATGTATTGATATCTGTCTGGAAGTGAGTCAAGTGGGTGTAAAGCCGCATAAACACAGCCGTGAAAAGCAGCTAAACCCCATTATAAAAATAAATTACTTTTAAACACCCGTAAAACAAAGACAGTGAAAGAGAGAGAAATTCTTACAAAATTCGTTCAGAGGCTGTGATGCAACCTGGATTGACCATATCTAGACCCACAGCTGTATGAGACATAAGGGTGGACACTCTTGGGGCTGAAAGGTTGGGTGAGGTTGGGTGAGCAAACACAGACCCTTTAAAGTAATACTGCCTGGTACCCATCCCATGGGTCCCAAATCTCCAGGTTCAAGGGCATCTTCCTACATCGAAAACATGCATGAGAAACCCAGAAGATGGTACACCGTGTGATTTTGAAAGGTTTCTAATATGCACCTCATTTCTCATCTCCTTGTGCTCGGGTTCGCCATTCCAGCTACTTTACTAGCAATCTCCCTACTTGGAGAATCAGCACGTTTAACCTCCTGTTCCCTACAGGTTGCAATGTGTCCTGAGGATGAACGGGAAGAGGGGCAACCAATGAGAGACTAGATCTAGGTGTTGGGACAGGCACAGGTCACTCTATTTTCCCATCAGGAAGCAGAATTAACCACAGGCTCAGCCTGCCTCCAAGAAGCAGAATAGGGCCTGAGGCAATCCCGCGCTTTTGCGGCCAGCTCCCAAAAAAGACAGATGAAAAATGGAGCTCAGGGGCACTGCCATTCACAAACCTGCTGAGTTATAAATGATAACTCTCGTCCACTAATATATTGTGGGAAGGCAACGAAGAGGATTGGAAAGCAAGGCAGAATTGCAGGAAACAAGTTTCAGGAGGTAGATTCGAATCGCCTTTAAAGCACATGAAAAGTGGCAAAACGTCGACAATGATGCCCTTGGCCAAACAGGGCGTATGCGTTTTTTCCTGAATATATTCAGGAAAAAACGCATACGCCCTGTTTGGCCAACCAAGCAACCTGGAAAGGCTAATCAGCGCTACAAAGAAGTCTCGCTTCCCATCGGTCAAAAGGGCCATGCTGCAAAAAGTGTCAAAACCAGAAATGCAGGACAGGCCATGGAGAAATGGCAGCCTTGCTACGCTGATGGGCGGGATGTAAATTGCCAACAGCCACTCTGGAGAAGTGTACGGTGTGTCCTGAAACATCGAAAAACCACAGCTTAGGGAGCATAGGGCACGTCCACTCATGGGCGTATAAATTGGGAAAACTAAAAATCAGCAAGACACAAGCACCCCAAAGTTTAGGGCTGCTCTGTTGACAAGAACCTCCACTTCATGACACCTTAAATATCCCAGGAAAGAGAAAAATGGATAAAGAAGTTGTGGTCCTTATGTACAATGGAATATCCCTCAGACATGAAATCAATGTCATAAGGCTAGTAGAAGCAAGATGAGTGGACTTAGGTACGACGATTCTAAGTGAAATAAGTCACACAGAAAAAGACACTTATCATAAGCTATCACTTATAGAGGGAATGTAAAAACCGCTACACTTGAACTGAATTACAAAAGAGAACAGAGTCACACGTTTAGAAAACACACTATGGCTGCTTAACGGGAAAGGTGAGGTGGGGTGATGCATAAAACAAGGGTTTCAAATTCGCTCAGATACCGTTCCATACACCCAATATGTAATAGACAAGACCTACTCCTTGCTCAGTGAACTGGACTCAACATCCCCTATTCACCGTACAAGAATATATGTGACTAGTAAGAATCTTAAAACCTATGTATTGATATCTGTCTGGAAGTGAGTCAAGTGGGTGTAAAGCCGCATAAACACAGCCGTGAAAAGCAGCTAAACCCCATTATAAAAATAAATTACTTTTAAAAACCCGTAAAACAAAGACAGTGAAAGAGAGAGAAATTCTTACAAAATTCGTTCAGAGGCTGTGATGCAACCTGGATTGACCATATCTAGACCCACAGCTGTATGAGACATAAGGGTGGACACTCTTGGGGCTGAAAGGTTGGGTGAGGTTGGGTGAGCAAACACAGACCCTTTAAAGTAATACTGCCTGGTACCCATCCCATGGGTCCCAAATCTCCAGGTTCAAGGGCATCTTCCTACATCGAAAACATGCATGAGAAACCCAGAAGATGGTACACCGTGTGATTTTGAAAGGTTTCTAATACGCACCTCATTTCTCATCTCCTTGTGCTCGGGTTCGCCATTCCAGCTACTTTACTAGCAATCTCCCTACTTGGAGAATCAGCACCTTTAAGCTCCTGTTCCCTACAGGTTGCAATTTGTCCTGAGGATGAACGGGAAGAGGGGCAACCAATGAGAGACTAGATCTAGGTGTTGGGACAGGCACAGGTCACTCTATTTTCCCATCAGGAAGCAGAATTAACCACAGGCTCAGCCTGCCTCCCAGAAGCAGAATAGGGCCTGAGGCAATCCCGCGCTTTTGCGGCCAGCTCCCAAAAAAGCGACTTGAAAAATGGAGCTCAGGGACACTGCAATTCACAAACCTGAAGAGTTATAAATGATAACTCTCATCCACAGATATATTGAGGGAAGGCAACGAAGAGGATTTGAAAGCAAGGCAGAATTGCAGGAAACAGATTTCAGGAGGTAGATTCGAATCGCCTTTAAAGCACATGAAAAACGGCAAAACGTCGACAATGATGCCCTTGGCCAAAAAGGGCGTATGCGTTTTATCCTGAATATATTCAGGAAAAAACGCATACGCCCTTTTTGGCCAACCAAGCAACCTGGAAAGGCAAATCAGCGCTACAAAGAAGTCTCGCTTCCCATCGGTCAAAAGGGCCATGCTGCAAAAAGTGTCAAAACCAGAAATGCAGGACAGGACATGGAGAAATAGCAGCCTTGCTACGCTGATGGGCGGGATGTAAATTGCCAACAGCCACTCTGGAGAAGTGTACGGTGTGTCCTGAAACATCGAAAAAACACAGCTTAGGGAGCATAGGGCACGTCCACTCATGGGCGTATAAATTGGGAAAACTAAAAATCAGCAAGACACAGGCACCCCAAAGTTTAGGGCTGCTCTGTTGACAAGAACCTCCACTTCATGACACCTTAAATATCCCAGGAAAGAGAAAAATGGATAAAGAAGTTGAGGTCCTTATGTACAATGGAATATCACTCAGACATGAAATCAATGTCATAAGGCTAGTAGAAGCAAGATGAGTGGATTTAGGTACGACGATTCTAAGTGAAATAAGTCACACAGAAAAAGACACTTATCATAAGCTATCACTTATAGAGGGAATGTAAAAACCGCTACACTTGAACTGAATTACAAAAGAGAACAGAGTCACACGTTTAGAAAACACACTATGGCTGCTTAACGGAAAGGTGAGGTGGGGTGATGCATAAAACAAGGGTTTCAAATTCGCTCAGATACCGTTCCATACACCCAATATGTAATAGACAAGACCTACTCCTTGCTCAGTGAACTGGACTCAACACCCCCTATTCACCGCACAAGAATATATGTGACTAGTAAGAATCTTAAATCCTATGTATTGATATCTGTCTGGAAGTGAATCAAGTGGGTGTAAAGCCGCATAAACACAGCCGTGAAAAGCAGCTCAACCCCATTATAAAAATAAATTACTTTTAAAAACCCGTAAAACAAAGACAGTGAAAGAGAGAGAAATTCTTACAAAATTCGTTCAGAGGCTGTGATGCAACCTGCATAGACCATATCTAGACCCACAGCTGGATGAGACATAAGGGTGGACACTCTTGGGACTGAAAGTTTGGGTGAGGTTGGGTGAGCAAACGCAGACCCTTTAAAGTAATACTGCCTGGTACCCATCCCATGGGTCCCAAATCTCCAGGTTCAAGGGCATCTTCCTACACCGAAAACATGCATGAGAAACCCAGAAGATGGTACACCGTGTGGTTTTGAAAGTTTTCTAATACGCACCTCATTTCTCATCTCCTTGTGCTCCGGTTCGCCATTCCAGCTACTTTACTAGCAATCTCCCTAATTGGAGAATCAGCACCTTTAAGCTCCTGTTCCCTACAGGTTGCAATTTGTCCTGAGGATGAAGGGGAAGAGGGGCAACCAATGAGAGACTAGATCTAGGTGTTGGGACAGGCACAGGTCACTCTATTTTCCCATCAGGAAGCAGAATTAACCACAGGCTCAGCCTGCCTCCCAGAAGCAGAATAGGGCCTGAGGCAATCCCGCGCTTTTGCGGCCAGCTCCCAAAAAAGCGACTTGAAAAATGGAGCTCAGGGACACTGCAATTCACAAACCCGCAGAGTTATAAATGATAACTCTCATCCACAGATATATTGAGGGAAGGCAACGAAGAGGATTTGAAAGCAAGGCAGAATTGCAGGAAACAGATTTCAGGAGGTAGATTCGAATCGCCTTTAAAGCACATGAAAAGCGGCAAAACGTCGACAATGATGCCCTTGGCGAAACAGGGCGTATGCGTTTTATCCTGAATATATTCAGGAAAAAACGCATACGCCCTTTTTGGCCAACCAAGCAACCTGGAAAGGCAAATCAGCGCTACAAAGAAGTCTCGCTTCCCATCGGTCAAAAGGGCCATGCTGCAAAAAGTGTCAAAACCAGAAATGCAGGACAGGCCATGGAGAAATGGCAGCCTTGCTACGCTGATGGGCGGGATGTAAATTGCCAACAGCCACTCTGGAGAAGTGTACGGTGTGTCCTGAAACATCGAAAAAACACAGCTTAGGGAGCATAGGGCACGTCCACTCATGGGCGTATAAATTGGGAAAACTAAAAATCAGCAAGACACAAGCACCCCAAAGTTTAGGGCTGCTCTGTTGACAAGAACCTCCACTTCATGACACCTTAAATATCACAGGAAAGAGCAAAATGGAGAAAGAAGTTGTGGCCCTTATGTACAATGGAATATCACTCAGACATGAAATCAATGTCATAAGGCTAGTTGAAGCAAGATGAGTGGATTTAGGTACGACAATTCTAAGTGAAATAAGTCATACAGGAAAAGACACTTATCATAAGCTATCACTTATAGAGGGAATGTAAAAACCGCTACACTTGAACTGAATTACAAAAGAGAACAGAGTCACACGTTTAGAAAACACACTATGGCTGCTTAACGGGAAAGGTGAGGTGGGGTGATGCATAAAACAAGGGTTTCAAATTCGCTCAGATACCGTTCCATACACCCAATATGTAATAGACAAGACCTACTCCTTGCTCAGTGAACTGGACTCAACACCCCCTATTCACCGTACAAGAATATATGTGACTAGTAAGAATCTTAAAACCTATGTATTGATATCTGTCTGGAAGTGAGTCAAGTGGGTGTAAAGCCGCATAAACACAGCCGTGAAAAACAGCTAAACCCCATTATAAAAATAAATTACTTTTAAAAACCCGTAAAACAAAGACAGTGAAAGAGAGAGAAATTCTTACAAAATTCGTTCAGAGGCTGTGATGCAACCTGGATTGACCATATCTAGACCCACAGCTGTATGAGACATAAGGGTGGACACTCTTGGGGCTGAAAGGTTGGGTGAGGTTGGGTGAGCAAACACAGACCCTTTAAAGTAATACTGCCTGGTACCCATCCCATGGGTCCCAAATCTCCAGGTTCAAGGGCATCTTCCTACATCGAAAACATGCATGAGAAACCCAGAAGATGGTACACCGTGTGATTTTGAAAGGTTTCTAATACGCACCTCATTTCTCATCTCCTTGTGCTCGGGTTCGCCATTCCAGCTACTTTACTAGCAATCTCCCTACTTGGAGAATCAGCACCTTTAAGCTCCTGTTCCCTACAGGTTGCAATTTGTCCTGAGGATGAACGGGAAGAGGGGCAACCAATGAGAGACTAGATCTAGGTGTTGGGACAGGCACAGGTCACTCTATTTTCCCATCAGGAAGAAGAATTATCCACAGGCTCTGCCTGCCGCCAGGAACCAGAATAGGGCCTGAGGCAATCCCGTGCTTTTGCGGCCAGCTCCCAAAAAAGACAGTTGAAAAATGGAGCTCAGGGGCACTGCCATTCACAAACCTGCTGAGTTATAAATGATAACTCTCGTCCACTAATATATTGTGGGAAGGCAACGAAGAGGATTGAAAAGCAAGGCAGAATTTCAGGAAACAATTTTCAGGAGGTAGATTCGAATCGACTTTAAAGCACATAAAAAGTGGCAAAACGTCGACAATGATGCCATTGGCCAAACAGGGCGTATGCGTTTTTTCCTGAATATATTCAGGAAAAAACGCATACGCCCTGTTTGGCCAACCAAGCAACCTGGAAAGGCTAATCAGCGCTACAAAGAAGTCTCGCTTCCCATCGGTCAAAAGGGCCATGCTGCAAAAAGTGTCAAAACCAGAAATGCAGGACAGGCCATGGAGAAATGGCAGCCTTGCTACGCTGATGGGCGGGATGTAAATTGCCAACAGCCACTCTGGAGAAGTGTACGGTGTGTCCTGAAACATCGAAAAACCACAGCTTAGGGAGCATAGGGCACGTCCACTCATGGGCGTATAAATTGGGAAAACTAAAAATCAGCAAGACACAGGCACCCCAAAGTTTAGGGCTGCTCTGTTGACAAGAACCTCCACTTCATGACACCTTAAATATCCCAGGAAAGAGAAAAATGGATAAAGAAGTTGTGGTCCTTATGTACAATGGAATATCCCTCAGACATGAAATCAATGTCATAAGGCTAGTAGAAGCAAGATGAGTGGATTTAGGTACGACGATTCTAAGTGAAATAAGTCACACAGGAAAAGACACTTATCATAAGCTATCACTTATAGAGTGAATGTAAAAACCGCTACACTTGAACTGAATTACAAAAGAGAACAGAGTCACACGTTTAGAAAACACACTATGGCTGCTTAACGGGAAAGGTGAGGTGGGGTGATGCATAAAACAAGGGTTTCAAATTCGCTCAGATACCGTTCCATACACCCAATATGTAATAGACAAGACCTACTCCTTGCTCAGTGAACTGGACTCAACACCCCCTATTCACCGTACAAGAATATATGTGACTAGTAAGAATCTTAAAACCTATGTATTGATATCTGTCTGGAAGTGAGTCAAGTGGGTGTAAAGCCGCATAAACACAGCCGTGAAAAGCAGCTAAACCCCATTATAAAAATAAATTACTTTTAAACACCCGTAAAACAAAGACAGTGAAAGAGAGAGAAATTCTTACAAAATTCGTTCAGAGGCTGTGATGCAACCTGGATTGACCATATCTAGACCCACAGCTGTATGAGACATAAGGGTGGACACTCTTGGGGCTGAAAGGTTGGGTGAGGTTGGGTGAGCAAACACAGACCCTTTAAAGTAATACTGCCTGGTACCCATCCCATGGGTCCCAAATCTCCAGGTTCAAGGGCATCTTCCTACATCGAAAACATGCATGAGAAACCCAGAAGATGGTACACCGTGTGATTTTGAAAGGTTTCTAATACGCACCTCATTTCTCATCTCCTTGTGCTCGGGTTCGCCATTCCAGCTACTTTACTAGCAATCTCCCTACTTGGAGAATCAGCACGTTTAACCTCCTGTTCCCTACAGGTTGCAATGTGTCCTGAGGATGAACGGGAAGAGGGGCAACCAATGAGAGACTAGATCTAGGTGTTGGGACAGGCACAGGTCACTCTATTTTCCCATCAGGAAGCAGAATTAACCACAGGCTCAGCCTGCCTCCCAGAAGCAGAATAGGGCCTGAGGCAATCCCGCGCTTTTGCGGCCAGCTCCCAAAAAAGCGACTTGAAAAATGGAGCTCAGGGACACTGCAATTCACAAACCCGCAGAGTTATAAATGATAACTCTCATCCACAGATATATTGAGGGAAGGCAACGAAGAGGATTTGAAAGCAAGGCAGAATTGCAGGAAACAGATTTCAGGAGGTAGATTCGAATCGCCTTTAAAGCACATGAAAAGCGGCAAAACGTCGACAATGATGCCCTTGGCGAAACAGGGCGTATGCGTTTTATCCTGAATATATTCAGGAAAAAACGCATACGCCCTTTTTGGCCAACCAAGCAACCTGGAAAGGCAAATCAGCGCTACAAAGAAGTCTCGCTTCCCATCGGTCAAAAGGGCCATGCTGCAAAAAGTGTCAAAACCAGAAATGCAGGACAGGCCATGGAGAAATGGCAGCCTTGCTACGCTGATGGGCGGGATGTAAATTGCCAACAGCCACTCTGGAGAAGTGTACGGTGTGTCCTGAAACATCGAAAAACCACAGCTTAGGGAGCATAGGGCACGTCCACTCATGGGCGTATAAATTGGGAAAACTAAAAATCAGCAAGACACAAGCACCCCAAAGTTTAGGGCTGCTCAGTTGACAAGAACCTCCACTTCATGACACCTTAAATATCACAGGAAAGAGCAAAATGGAGAAAGAAGTTGTGGCCCTTATGTACAATGGAATATCACTCAGACATGAAATCAATGTCATAAGGCTAGTAGAAGCAAGATGAGTGGATTTAGGTACGACAATTCTAAGTGAAATAAGTCACACAGGAAAAGACACTTATCATAAGCTATCACTTATAGAGGGAATGTAAAAACCGCTACACTTGAACTGAATTACAAAAGAGAACAGAGTCACACGTTTAGAAAACACACTATGGCTGCTTAACGGGAAAGGTGAGGTGGGGTGATGCATAAAACAAGGGTTTCAAATTCGCTCAGATACCGTTCCATACACCCAATATGTAATAGACAAGACCTACTCCTTGCTCAGTGAACTGGACTCAACACCCCCTATTCACCGTACAAGAATATATGTGACTAGTAAGAATCTTAAAACCTATGTATTGATATCTGTCTGGAAGTGAGTCAAGTGGGTGTAAAGCCGCATAAACACAGCCGTGAAAAACAGCTAAACCCCATTATAAAAATAAATTACTTTTAAAAACCCGTAAAACAAAGACAGTGAAAGAGAGAGAAATTCTTACAAAATTCGTTCAGAGGCTGTGATGCAACCTGGATTGACCATATCTAGACCCACAGCTGTATGAGACATAAGGGTGGACACTCTTGGGGCTGAAAGGTTGGGTGAGGTTGGGTGAGCAAACACAGACCCTTTAAAGTAATACTGCCTGGTACCCATCCCATGGGTCCCAAATCTCCAGGTTCAAGGGCATCTTCCTACATCGAAAACATGCATGAGAAACCCAGAAGATGGTACACCGTGTGATTTTGAAAGGTTTCTAATACGCACCTCATTTCTCATCTCCTTGTGCTCGGGTTCGCCATTCCAGCTACTTTACTAGCAATCTCCCTACTTGGAGAATCAGCACCTTTAAGCTCCTGTTCCCTACAGGTTGCAATTTGTCCTGAGGATGAACGGGAAGAGGGGCAACCAATGAGAGACTAGATCTAGGTGTTGGGACAGGCACAGGTCACTCTATTTTCCCATCAGGAAGAAGAATTATCCACAGGCTCTGCCTGCCGCCAGGAACCAGAATAGGGCCTGAGGCAATCCCGTGCTTTTGCGGCCAGCTCCCAAAAAAGACAGTTGAAAAATGGAGCTCAGGGGCACTGCCATTCACAAACCTGCTGAGTTATAAATGATAACTCTCGTCCACTAATATATTGTGGGAAGGCAACGAAGAGGATTGAAAAGCAAGGCAGAATTTCAGGAAACAATTTTCAGGAGGTAGATTCGAATCGACTTTAAAGCACATAAAAAGTGGCAAAACGTCGACAATGATGCCATTGGCCAAACAGGGCGTATGCGTTTTTTCCTGAATATATTCAGGAAAAAACGCATACGCCCTGTTTGGCCAACCAAGCAACCTGGAAAGGCTAATCAGCGCTACAAAGAAGTCTCGCTTCCCATCGGTCAAAAGGGCCATGCTGCAAAAAGTGTCAAAACCAGAAATGCAGGACAGGCCATGGAGAAATGGCAGCCTTGCTACGCTGATGGGCGGGATGTAAATTGCCAACAGCCACTCTGGAGAAGTGTACGGTGTGTCCTGAAACATCGAAAAACCACAGCTTAGGGAGCATAGGGCACGTCCACTCATGGGCGTATAAATTGGGAAAACTAAAAATCAGCAAGACACAGGCACCCCAAAGTTTAGGGCTGCTCTGTTGACAAGAACCTCCACTTCATGACACCTTAAATATCCCAGGAAAGAGAAAAATGGATAAAGAAGTTGTGGTCCTTATGTACAATGGAATATCCCTCAGACATGAAATCAATGTCATAAGGCTAGTAGAAGCAAGATGAGTGGATTTAGGTACGACGATTCTAAGTGAAATAAGTCACACAGGAAAAGACACTTATCATAAGCTATCACTTATAGAGGGAATGTAAAAACCGCTACACTTGAACTGAATTACAAAAGAGAACAGAGTCACACGTTTAGAAAACACACTATGGCTGCTTAACGGGAAAGGTGAGGTGGGGTGATGCATAAAACAAGGGTTTCAAATTCGCTCAGATACCGTTCCATACACCCAATATGTAATAGACAAGACCTACTCCTTGCTCAGTGAACTGGACTCAACACCCCCTATTCACCGTACAAGAATATATGTGACTAGTAAGAATCTTAAAACCTATGTATTGATATCTGTCTGGAAGTGAGTCAAGTGGGTGTAAAGCCGCATAAACACAGCCGTGAAAAGCAGCTAAACCCCATTATAAAAATAAATTACTTTTAAACACCCGTAAAACAAAGACAGTGAAAGAGAGAGAAATTCTTACAAAATTCGTTCAGAGGCTGTGATGCAACCTGGATTGACCATATCTAGACCCACAGCTGTATGAGACATAAGGGTGGACACTCTTGGGGCTGAAAGGTTGGGTGAGGTTGGGTGAGCAAACACAGACCCTTTAAAGTAATACTGCCTGGTACCCATCCCATGGGTCCCAAATCTCCAGGTTCAAGGGCATCTTCCTACATCGAAAACATGCATGAGAAACCCAGAAGATGGTACACCGTGTGATTTTGAAAGGTTTCTAATACGCACCTCATTTCTCATCTCCTTGTGCTCGGGTTCGCCATTCCAGCTACTTTACTAGCAATCTCCCTACTTGGAGAATCAGCACGTTTAACCTCCTGTTCCCTACAGGTTGCAATGTGTCCTGAGGATGAACGGGAAGAGGGGCAACCAATGAGAGACTAGATCTAGGTGTTGGGACAGGCACAGGTCACTCTATTTTCCCATCAGGAAGCAGAATTAACCACAGGCTCAGCCTGCCTCCAAGAAGCAGAATAGGGCCTGAGGCAATCCCGCGCTTTTGCGGCCACCTCCCAAAAAAGCGACTTGAAAAATGGAGCTCAGGGACACTGCAATTCACAAACCCGCAGAGTTATAAATGATAACTCTCATCCACAGATATATTGAGGGAAGGCAACGAAGAGGATTTGAAAGCAAGGCAGAATTGCAGGAAACAGATTTCAGGAGGTAGATTCGAATCGCCTTTAAAGCACATGAAAAGCGGCAAAACGTCGACAATGATGCCCTTGGCGAAACAGGGCGTATGCGTTTTATCCTGAATATATTCAGGAAAAAACGCATACGCCCTTTTTGGCCAACCAAGCAACCTGGAAAGGCAAATCAGCGCTACAAAGAAGTCTCGCTTCCCATCGGTCAAAAGGGCCATGCTGCAAAAAGTGTCAAAACCAGAAATGCAGGACAGGCCATGGAGAAATGGCAGCCTTGCTACGCTGATGGGCGGGGTGTAAATTGCCAACAGCCACTCTGGAGAAGTGTACGGTGTGTCCTGAAACATCGAAAAACCACAGCTTAGGGAGCATAGGGCACGTCCACTCATGGGCGTATAAATTGGGAAAACTAAAAATCAGCAAGACACAAGCACCCCAAAGTTTAGGGCTGCTCAGTTGACAAGAACCTCCACTTCATGACACCTTAAATATCACAGGAAAGAGCAAAATGGAGAAAGAAGTTGTGGCCCTTATGTACAATGGAATATCACTCAGACATGAAATCAATGTCATAAGGCTAGTAGAAGCAAGATGAGTGGATTTAGGTACGACAATTCTAAGTGAAATAAGTCACACAGGAAAAGACACTTATCATAAGCTATCACTTATAGAGGGAATGTAAAAACCGCTACACTTGAACTGAATTACAAAAGAGAACAGAGTCACACGTTTAGAAAACACACTATGGCTGCTTAACGGGAAAGGTGAGGTGGGGTGATGCATAAAACAAGGGTTTCAAATTCGCTCAGATACCGTTCCATACACCCAATATGTAATAGACAAGACCTACTCCTTGCTCAGTGAACTGGACTCAACACCCCCTATTCACCGTACAAGAATATATGTGACTAGTAAGAATCTTAAAACCTATGTATTGATATCTGTCTGGAAGTGAGTCAAGTGGGTGTAAAGCCGCATAAACACAGCCGTGAAAAACAGCTAAACCCCATTATAAAAATAAATTACTTTTAAAAACCCGTAAAACAAAGACAGTGAAAGAGAGAGAAATTCTTACAAAATTCGTTCAGAGGCTGTGATGCAACCTGGATTGACCATATCTAGACCCACAGCTGTATGAGACATAAGGGTGGACACTCTTGGGGCTGAAAGGTTGGGTGAGGTTGGGTGAGCAAACACAGACCCTTTAAAGTAATACTGCCTGGTACCCATCCCATGGGTCCCAAATCTCCAGGTTCAAGGGCATCTTCCTACATCGAAAACATGCATGAGAAACCCAGAAGATGGTACACCGTGTGATTTTGAAAGGTTTCTAATACGCACCTCATTTCTCATCTCCTTGTGCTCGGGTTCGCCATTCCAGCTACTTTACTAGCAATCTCCCTACTTGGAGAATCAGCACCTTTAAGCTCCTGTTCCCTACAGGTTGCAATTTGTCCTGAGGATGAACGGGAAGAGGGGCAACCAATGAGAGACTAGATCTAGGTGTTGGGACAGGCACAGGTCACTCTATTTTCCCATCAGGAAGAAGAATTATCCACAGGCTCTGCCTGCCGCCAGGAACCAGAATAGGGCCTGAGGCAATCCCGTGCTTTTGCGGCCAGCTCCCAAAAAAGACAGTTGAAAAATGGAGCTCAGGGGCACTGCCATTCACAAACCTGCTGAGTTATAAATGATAACTCTCGTCCACTAATATATTGTGGGAAGGCAACGAAGAGGATTGAAAAGCAAGGCAGAATTTCAGGAAACAATTTTCAGGAGGTAGATTCGAATCGACTTTAAAGCACATAAAAAGTGGCAAAACGTCGACAATGATGCCATTGGCCAAACAGGGCGTATGCGTTTTTTCCTGAATATATTCAGGAAAAAACGCATACGCCCTGTTTGGCCAACCAAGCAACCTGGAAAGGCTAATCAGCGCTACAAAGAAGTCTCGCTTCCCATCGGTCAAAAGGGCCATGCTGCAAAAAGTGTCAAAACCAGAAATGCAGGACAGGCCATGGAGAAATGGCAGCCTTGCTACGCTGATGGGCGGGATGTAAATTGCCAACAGCCACTCTGGAGAAGTGTACGGTGTGTCCTGAAACATCGAAAAACCACAGCTTAGGGAGCATAGGGCACGTCCACTCATGGGCGTATAAATTGGGAAAACTAAAAATCAGCAAGACACAGGCACCCCAAAGTTTAGGGCTGCTCTGTTGACAAGAACCTCCACTTCATGACACCTTAAATATCCCAGGAAAGAGAAAAATGGATAAAGAAGTTGTGGTCCTTATGTACAATGGAATATCCCTCAGACATGAAATCAATGTCATAAGGCTAGTAGAAGCAAGATGAGTGGATTTAGGTACGACGATTCTAAGTGAAATAAGTCACACAGGAAAAGACACTTATCATAAGCTATCACTTATAGAGGGAATGTAAAAACCGCTACACTTGAACTGAATTACAAAAGAGAACAGAGTCACACGTTTAGAAAACACACTATGGCTGCTTAACGGGAAAGGTGAGGTGGGGTGATGCATAAAACAAGGGTTTCAAATTCGCTCAGATACCGTTCCATACACCCAATATGTAATAGACAAGACCTACTCCTTGCTCAGTGAACTGGACTCAACACCCCCTATTCACCGTACAAGAATATATGTGACTAGTAAGAATCTTAAAACCTATGTATTGATATCTGTCTGGAAGTGAGTCAAGTGGGTGTAAAGCCGCATAAACACAGCCGTGAAAAGCAGCTAAACCCCATTATAAAAATAAATTACTTTTAAACACCCGTAAAACAAAGACAGTGAAAGAGAGAGAAATTCTTACAAAATTCGTTCAGAGGCTGTGATGCAACCTGGATTGACCATATCTAGACCCACAGCTGTATGAGACATAAGGGTGGACACTCTTGGGGCTGAAAGGTTGGGTGAGGTTGGGTGAGCAAACACAGACCCTTTAAAGTAATACTGCCTGGTACCCATCCCATGGGTCCCAAATCTCCAGGTTCAAGGGCATCTTCCTACATCGAAAACATGCATGAGAAACCCAGAAGATGGTACACCGTGTGATTTTGAAAGGTTTCTAATACGCACCTCATTTCTCATCTCCTTGTGCTCGGGTTCGCCATTCCAGCTACTTTACTAGCAATCTCCCTACTTGGAGAATCAGCACGTTTAACCTCCTGTTCCCTACAGGTTGCAATGTGTCCTGAGGATGAACGGGAAGAGGGGCAACCAATGAGAGACTAGATCTAGGTGTTGGGACAGGCACAGGTCACTCTATTTTCCCATCAGGAAGCAGAATTAACCACAGGATCAGCCTGCCTCCAAGAAGCAGAATAGGGCCTGAGGCAATCCCGCGCTTTTGCGGCCAGCTCCCAAAAAAGCGACTTGAAAAATGGAGCTCAGGGACACTGCAATTCACAAACCCGCAGAGTTATAAATGATAACTCTCATCCACAGATATATTGAGGGAAGGCAACGAAGAGGATTTGAAAGCAAGGCAGAATTGCAGGAAACAGATTTCAGGAGGTAGATTCGAATCGCCTTTAAAGCACATGAAAAGCGGCAAAACGTCGACAATGATGCCCTTGGCGAAACAGGGCGTATGCGTTTTATCCTGAATATATTCAGGAAAAAACGCATACGCCCTTTTTGGCCAACCAAGCAACCTGGAAAGGCAAATCAGCGCTACAAAGAAGTCTCGCTTCCCATCGGTCAAAAGGGCCATGCTGCAAAAAGTGTCAAAACCAGAAATGCAGGACAGGCCATGGAGAAATGGCAGCCTAGCTACGCTGATGGGCGGGATGTAAATTGCCAACAGCCACTCTGGAGAAGTGTACGGTGTGTCCTGAAACATCGAAAAACCACAGCTTAGGGAGCATAGGGCACGTCCACTCATGGGCGTATAAATTGGGAAAACTAAAAATCAGCAAGACACAAGCACCCCAAAGTTTAGGGCTGCTCAGTTGACAAGAACCTCCACTTCATGACACCTTAAATATCACAGGAAAGAGCAAAATGGAGAAAGAAGTTGTGGCCCTTATGTACAATGGAATATCACTCAGACATGAAATCAATGTCATAAGGCTAGTAGAAGCAAGATGAGTGGATTTAGGTACGACAATTCTAAGTGAAATAAGTCACACAGGAAAAGACACTTATCATAAGCTATCACTTATAGAGGGAATGTAAAAACCGCTACACTTGAACTGAATTACAAAAGAGAACAGTGTCACACGTTTAGAAAACACACTATGGCTGCTTAACGGGAAAGGTGAGGTGGGGTGATGCATAAAACAAGGGTTTCAAATTCGCTCAGATACCGTTCCATACACCCAATATGTAATAGACAAGACCTACTCCTTGCTCAGTGAACTGGACTCAACACCCCCTATTCACCGTACAAGAATATATGTGACTAGTAAGAATCTTAAAACCTATGTATTGATATCTGTCTGGAAGTGAGTCAAGTGGGTGTAAAGCCGCATAAACACAGCCGTGAAAAGCAGCTAAACCCCATTATAAAAATAAATTACTTTTAAAAACCCGTAAAACAAAGACAGAGAAAGAGAGAGAAATTCTTACAAAATTCGTTCAGAGGCTGTGATGCAACCTGGATTGACCATATCTAGACCCACAGCTGGATGAGACATAAGGGTGGACACTCTTGGGGCTGAAAGGTTGGGTGAGGTTGGGTGAGCAAACACAGACCCTTTAAAGTAATACTGCCTGGTACCCATCCCATGGGTCCCAAATCTCCAGGTTCAAGGGCATCTTCCTACATCGAAAACATGCATGAGAAACCCAGAAGAGGGTACACCGTGTGATTTTGAAAGGTTTCTAATACGCACCTCATTTCTCATCTCCTTGTGCTCGGGTTCGCCATTCCAGCTACTTTACTAGCAATCTCCCTACTTGGAGAATCAGCACGTATAACCTCCTGTTCCCTACAGGTTGCAATTTGTCCTGAGGATGAACGGGAAGAGGGGCAACCAATGAGAGACTAGATCTAGGTGTTGGGACAGGCACAGGTCACTCTATTTTCCCATCAGGAAGAAGAATTATCCACAGGCTCTGCCTGCCGCCAGGAACCAGAATAGGGCCTGAGGCAATCCCGTGCTTTTGCGGCCAGCTCCCAAAAAAGACAGATGAAAAATGGAGCTCAGGGGCACTGCCATTCACAAACCTGCTGAGTTATAAAGGATAACTCTCGTCCACTAATATATTGTGGGAAGGCAACGAAGAGGATTGGAAAGCAAGGCAGAATTGCAGGAAACAAGTTTCAGGAGGTAGATTCAAATCGCCTTTAAAGCACATGAAATGTGGCAAAACGTCGACAATGATGCCCTTGGCCAAACAGGGCGTATGCGTTTTTTCCTGAATATATTCAGGAAAAAACGCATACGCCCTGTTTGGCCAACCAAGCAACCTGGAAAGGCTAATCAGCGCTACAAAGAAGTCTCGCTTCCCATCGGTCAAAAGGGCCATGCTGCAAAAAGTGTCAAAACCAGAAATGCAGGACAGGCCATGGAGAAATGGCAGCCTTGCTACGCTGATGGGCGGGATGTAAATTGCCAACAGCCACTCTGGAGAAGTGTACGGTGTGTCCTGAAACATCGAAAAACCACAGCTTAGGGAGCATAGGGCACGTCCACTCATGGGCGTATAAATTGGGAAAACTAAAAATCAGCAAGACACAAGCACCCCAAAGTTTAGGGCTGCTCTGTTGACAAGAACCTCCACTTCATGACACCTTAAATATCCCAGGAAAGAGAAAAATGGATAAAGAAGTTGTGGTCCTTATGTACAATGGAATATCCCTCAGACATGAAATCAATGTCATAAGGCTAGTAGAAGCAAGATGAGTGGATTTAGGTACGACGATTCTAAGTGAAATAAGTCACACAGGAAAAGACACTTATCATAAGCTATCACTTATAGAGGGAATGTAAAAACAGCTACACTTGAACTGAATTACAAAAGAGAACAGAGTCACACGTTTAGAAAACACACTATGGCTGCTTAACGGGAAAGGTGAGGTGGGGTGATGCATAAAACAAGGGTTTCAAATTCGCTCAGATACCGTTCCATACACCCAATATGTAATAGACAAGACCTACTCCTTGCTCAGTGAACTGGACTCAACACCCCCTATTCACCGTACAAGAATATATGTGACAAGTAAGAATCTTAAAACCTATGTATTGATATCTGTCTGGAAGTGAGTCAAGTGGGTGTAAAGCCGCATAAACACAGCCGTGAAAAGCAGCTAAACCCCATTATAAAAATAAATTACTTTTAAAAACCCGTAAAACAAAGACAGTGAAAGAGAGAGAAATTCTTACAAAATTCGTTCAGAGGCTGTGATGCAACCTGGATTGACCATATCTAGACCCACAGCTGTATGAGACATAAGGGTGGACACTCTTGGGGCTGAAAGGTTGGGTGAGGTTGGGTGAGCAAACACAGACCCTTTAAAGTAATACTGCCTGGTACCCATCCCATGGGTCCCAAATCTCCAGGTTCAAGGGCATCTTCCTACATCGAAAACATGCATGAGAAACCCAGAAGATGGTACACCGTGTGATTTTGAAAGGTTTCTAATACGCACCTCATTTCTCATCTCCTTGTGCTCGGGTTCGCCATTCCAGCTACTTTACTAGCAATCTCCCTACTTGGAGAATCAGCACGTTTAACCTCCTGTTCCCTACAGGTTGCAATGTGTTCTGAGGATGAACGGGAAGAGGGGCAACCAATGAGAGACTAGATCTAGGTGTTGGGACAGGCACAGGTCACTCTATTTTCCCATCAGGAAGCAGAATTAACCACAGGCTCTGCCTGCCTCCCAGAAGCAGAATAGGGCCTGAGGCAATCCCGTGCTATTGCGGCCAGCTCCCAAAAAAGACAGTTGAAAAATGGAGCTCAGGGACACTGCAATTCACAAACCTGCTGAGTTATAAATGATAACTCTCGTCCACTAATATATTGTGGGAAGGCAACAAAGAGGATTGGAAAGCAAGGCAGATTTGCAGGAAACAAGTTTCAGGAGGTAGATTCGAATCGCCTTTAAAGCACATGAAAAGTGGCAAAACGTCGACAATGATGCCCTTGGCCAAACAGGGCGTATGCGTTTTTTCCTGAATATATTCAGGAAAAAACGCATACGCCCTGTTTGGCCAACCAAGCAACCTGGAAAGGCTAATCAGCGCTACAAAGAAGTCTCGCTTCCCATCGGTCAAAAGGGCCATGCTGCAAAAAGTGTCAAAACCAGAAATGCAGGACAGGCCATGGAGAAATGGCAGCCTTGCTACGCTGATGGGCGGGATGTAAATTGCCAACAGCCACTCTGGAGAAGTGTACGGTGTGTCCTGAAACATCGAAAAACCACAGCTTAGGGAGCATAGGGCACGTCAACTCATGGGCGTATAAATTGGGAAAACTAAAAATCAGCAAGACACAGGCACCCCAAATTTTAGGGCTGCTCTGTAGACAAGAACCTCCACTTCATGACACCTTAAATATCCCAGGAAAGAGAAAAATGGATAAAGAAGTTGTGGTCCTTATGTACAATGGAATATCACTCAGACATGAAATCAATGTCATAAGGCTAGTAGAAGCAAGATGAGTGGATTTAGGTACGACGATTCTAAGTGAAATAAGTCACACAGGAAAAGACACTTATCATAAGCTATCACTTATAGAGGGAATGTAAAAACCGCTACACTTGAACTGAATTACAAAAGAGAACAGAGTCACACGTTTAGAAAAC
Organism: Eschrichtius robustus; assembly: GCF_028021215.1. Lineage (NCBI taxonomy): Eukaryota > Metazoa > Chordata > Mammalia > Artiodactyla > Eschrichtiidae > Eschrichtius > Eschrichtius robustus. Next base: position 101,763 of record NW_027175343.1, read on the forward strand.
ACACTATGGCTGCTTAACAGGAAAGGTGAGGTGGGGTGATGCATAAAACAAGGGTTTCAAATTCGCTCAGATACCGTTCCATACACCCAATATGTAATAGACAAGACCTACTCCTTGCTCAGTGAACTGGACTCAACACCCCCTATTCACCGTACAAGAATATATGTGACTAGTAAGAATCTTAAAACCTATGTATTGATATCTGTCTGGAAGTGAGTCAAGTGGGTGTAAAGCCGCATAAACACAGCCGTGAAAAGCAGCTAAACCCCATTATAAAAATAAATTACTTTTAAACACCCGTAAAACAAAGACAGTGAAAGAGAGAGAAATTCTTACAAAATTCGTTCAGAGGATGTGATGCAACCTGGATTGACCATATCTAGACCCACAGCTGTATGAGACATAAGGGTGGACACTCTTGGGGCTGAAAGGTTGGGTGAGGTTGGGTGAGCAAACACAGACCCTTTAAAGTAATACTGCCTGGTACCCATCCCATGGGTCCCAAATCTCCAGGTTCAAGGGCATCTTCCTACATCGAAAACATGCATGAGAAACCCAGAAGATGGTACACCGTGTGATTTTGAAAGGTTTCTAATACGCACCTCATTTCTCATCTCCTTGTGCTCGGGTTCGCCATTCCAGCTACTTTACTAGCAATCTCCCTACTTGGAGAATCAGCACGTTTAACCTCCTGTTCCCTACAGGTTGCAATGTGTCCTGAGGATGAACGGGAAGAGGGGCAACCAATGAGAGACTAGATCTAGGTGTTGGGACAGGCACAGGTCACTCTATTTTCCCATCAGGAAGCAGAATTAACCACAGGCTCAGCCTGCCTCCAAGAAGCAGAATAGGGCCTGAGGCAATCCCGCGCTTTTGCGGCCACCTCCCAAAAAAGCGACTTGAAAAATGGAGCTCAGGGACACTGCAATTCACAAACCCGCAGAGTTATAAATGATAACTCTCATCCACAGATATATTGAGGGAAGGCAACGAAGAGGATTTGAAAGCAAGGCAGAATTGCAGGAAACAGATTTCAGGAGGTAGATTCGAATCGCCTTTAAAGCACATGAAAAGCGGCAAAACGTCGACAATGATGCCCTTGGCGAAACAGGGCGTATGCGTTTTATCCTGAATATATTCAGGAAAAAACGCATACGCCCTTTTTGGCCAACCAAGCAACCTGGAAAGGCAAATCAGCGCTACAAAGAAGTCTCGCTTCCCATCGGTCAAAAGGGCCATGCTGCAAAAAGTGTCAAAACCAGAAATGCAGGACAGGCCATGGAGAAATGGCAGCCTTGCTACGCTGATGGGCGGGATGTAAATTGCCAACAGCCACTCTGGAGAAGTGTACGGTGTGTCCTGAAACATCGAAAAACCACAGCTTAGGGAGCATAGGGCACGTCCACTCATGGGCGTATAAATTGGGAAAACTAAAAATCAGCAAGACACAAGCACCCCAAAGTTTAGGGCTGCTCAGTTGACAAGAACCTCCACTTCATGACACCTTAAATATCACAGGAAAGAGCAAAATGGAGAAAGAAGTTGTGGCCCTTATGTACAATGGAATATCACTCAGACATGAAATCAATGTCATAAGGCTAGTAGAAGCAAGATGAGTGGATTTAGGTACGACAATTCTAAGTGAAATAAGTCACACAGGAAAAGACACTTATCATAAGCTATCACTTATAGAGGGAATGTAAAAACCGCTACACTTGAACTGAATTACAAAAGAGAACAGAGTCACACGTTTAGAAAACACACTATGGCTGCTTAACGGGAAAGGTGAGGTGGGGTGATGCATAAAACAAGGGTTTCAAATTCGCTCAGATACCGTTCCATACACCCAATATGTAATAGACAAGACCTACTCCTTGCTCAGTGAACTGGACTCAACACCCCCTATTCACCGTACAAGAATATATGTGACTAGTAAGAATCTTAAAACCTATGTATTGATATCTGTCTGGAAGTGAGTCAAGTGGGTGTAAAGCCGCATAAACACAGCCGTGAAAAACAGCTAAACCCCATTATAAAAATAAATTACTTTTAAAAACCCGTAAAACAAAGACAGTGAAAGAGAGAGAAATTCTTACAAAATTCGTTCAGAGGCTGTGATGCAACCTGGATTGACCATATCTAGACCCACAGCTGTATGAGACATAAGGGTGGACACTCTTGGGGCTGAAAGGTTGGGTGAGGTTGGGTGAGCAAACACAGACCCTTTAAAGTAATACTGCCTGGTACCCATCCCATGGGTCCCAAATCTCCAGGTTCAAGGGCATCTTCCTACATCGAAAACATGCATGAGAAACCCAGAAGATGGTACACCGTGTGATTTTGAAAGGTTTCTAATACGCACCTCATTTCTCATCTCCTTGTGCTCGGGTTCGCCATTCCAGCTACTTTACTAGCAATCTCCCTACTTGGAGAATCAGCACCTTTAAGCTCCTGTTCCCTACAGGTTGCAATTTGTCCTGAGGATGAACGGGAAGAGGGGCAACCAATGAGAGACTAGATCTAGGTGTTGGGACAGGCACAGGTCACTCTATTTTCCCATCAGGAAGAAGAATTATCCACAGGCTCTGCCTGCCGCCAGGAACCAGAATAGGGCCTGAGGCAATCCCGTGCTTTTGCGGCCAGCTCCCAAAAAAGACAGTTGAAAAATGGAGCTCAGGGGCACTGCCATTCACAAACCTGCTGAGTTATAAATGATAACTCTCGTCCACTAATATATTGTGGGAAGGCAACGAAGAGGATTGAAAAGCAAGGCAGAATTTCAGGAAACAATTTTCAGGAGGTAGATTCGAATCGACTTTAAAGCACATAAAAAGTGGCAAAACGTCGACAATGATGCCATTGGCCAAACAGGGCGTATGCGTTTTTTCCTGAATATATTCAGGAAAAAACGCATACGCCCTGTTTGGCCAACCAAGCAACCTGGAAAGGCTACTCAGCGCTACAAAGAAGTCTCGCTTCCCATCGGTCAAAAGGGCCATGCTGCAAAAAGTGTCAAAACCAGAAATGCAGGACAGGCCATGGAGAAATGGCAGCCTTGCTACGCTGATGGGCGGGATGTAAATTGCCAACAGCCACTCTGGAGAAGTGTACGGTGTGTCCTGAAACATCGAAAAACCACAGCTTAGGGAGCATAGGGCACGTCCACTCATGGGCGTATAAATTGGGAAAACTAAAAATCAGCAAGACACAGGCACCCCAAAGTTTAGGGCTGCTCTGTTGACAAGAACCTCCACTTCATGACACCTTAAATATCCCAGGAAAGAGAAAAATGGATAAAGAAGTTGTGGTCCTTATGTACAATGGAATATCCCTCAGACATGAAATCAATGTCATAAGGCTAGTAGAAGCAAGATGAGTGGATTTAGGTACGACGATTCTAAGTGAAATAAGTCACACAGGAAAAGACACTTATCATAAGCTATCACTTATAGAGGGAATGTAAAAACCGCTACACTTGAACTGAATTACAAAAGAGAACAGAGTCACACGTTTAGAAAACACACTATGGCTGCTTAACGGGAAAGGTGAGGTGGGGTGATGCATAAAACAAGGGTTTCAAATTCGCTCAGATACCGTTCCATACACCCAATATGTAATAGACAAGACCTACTCCTTGCTCAGTGAACTGGACTCAACACCCCCTATTCACCGTACAAGAATATATGTGACTAGTAAGAATCTTAAAACCTATGTATTGATATCTGTCTGGAAGTGAGTCAAGTGGGTGTAAAGCCGCATAAACACAGCCGTGAAAAGCAGCTAAACCCCATTATAAAAATAAATTACTTTTAAACACCCGTAAAACAAAGACAGTGAAAGAGAGAGAAATTCTTACAAAATTCGTTCAGAGGCTGTGATGCAACCTGGATTGACCATATCTAGACCCACAGCTGTATGAGACATAAGGGTGGACACTCTTGGGGCTGAAAGGTTGGGTGAGGTTGGGTGAGCAAACACAGACCCTTTAAAGTAATACTGCCTGGTACCCATCCCATGGGTCCCAAATCTCCAGGTTCAAGGGCATCTTCCTACATCGAAAACATGCATGAGAAACCCAGAAGATGGTACACCGTGTGATTTTGAAAGGTTTCTAATACGCACCTCATTTCTCATCTCCTTGTGCTCGGGTTCGCCATTCCAGCTACTTTACTAGCAATCTCCCTACTTGGAGAATCAGCACGTTTAACCTCCTGTTCCCTACAGGTTGCAATGTGTTCTGAGGATGAACGGGAAGAGGGGCAACCAATGAGAGACTAGATCTAGGTGTTGGGACAGGCACAGGTCACTCTATTTTCCCATCAGGAAGCAGAATTAACCACAGGCTCTGCCTGCCTCTCAGAAGCAGAATAGGGCCTGAGGCAATCCCGTGCTATTGCGGCCAGCTCCCAAAAAAGACAGTTGAAAAATGGAGCTCAGGGACACTGCAATTCACAAACCTGCTGAGTTATAAATGATAACTCTCGTCCACTAATATATTGTGGGAAGGCAACAAAGAGGATTGGAAAGCAAGGCAGATTTGCAGGAAACAAGTTTCAGGAGGTAGATTCGAATCGCCTTTAAAGCACATGAAAAGTGGCAAAACGTCGACAATGATGCCCTTGGCCAAACAGGGCGTATGCGTTTTTTCCTGAATATATTCAGGAAAAAACGCATACGCCCTGTTTGGCCAACCAAGCAACCTGGAAAGGCTAATCAGCGCTACAAAGAAGTCTCGCTTCCCATCGGTCAAAAGGGCCATGCTGCAAAAAGTGTCAAAACCAGAAATGCAGGACAGGCCATGGAGAAATGGCAGCCTTGCTACGCTGATGGGCGGGATGTAAATTGCCAACAGCCACTCTGGAGAAGTGTACGGTGTGTCCTGAAACATCGAAAAACCACAGCTTAGGGAGCATAGGGCACGTCAACTCATGGGCGTATAAATTGGGAAAACTAAAAATCAGCAAGACACAGGCACCCCAAATTTTAGGGCTGCTCTGTAGACAAGAACCTCCACTTCATGACACCTTAAATATCCCAGGAAAGAGAAAAATGGATAAAGAAGTTGTGGTCCTTATGTACAATGGAATATCACTCAGACATGAAATCAATGTCATAAGGCTAGTAGAAGCAAGATGAGTGGATTTAGGTACGACGATTCTAAGTGAAATAAGTCACACAGGAAAAGACACTTATCATAAGCTATCACTTATAGAGGGAATGTAAAAACCGCTACACTTGAACTGAATTACAAAAGAGAACAGAGTCACACGTTTAGAAAACACACTATGGCTGCTTAACGGGAAAGGTGAGGTGGGGTGATGCATAAAACAAGGGTTTCAAATTCGCTCAGATACCGTTCCATACACCCAATATGTAATAGACAAGACCTACTCCTTGCTCAGTGAACTGGACTCAACACCCCCTATTCACCGTACAAGAATATATGTGACTAGTAAGAATCTTAAAACCTATGTATTGATATCTGTCTGGAAGTGAGTCAAGTGGGTGTAAAGCCGCATAAACACAGCCGTGGAAAGCAGCTAAACCCCATTATAAAAATAAATTACTTTTAAAAACCCGTAAAACAAAGAAAGTGAAAGAGAGAGAAATTCTTACAAAACTCGTTCAGAGGCTTTGATGCAACCTGGATTGACCATATCTAGACCCACAGCTGGATGAGACATAAGGGTGGACACTCTTGGGGCTGAAAGGTTGGGTGAGGTTGGGTGAGCAAACACAGACCCTTTAAAGTAATACTGCCTGGTACCCATCCCATGGGTCCCAAATCTCCAGGTTCAAGGGCATCTTCCTACATCGAAAACATGCATGAGAAACCCAGAAGATGGTACACCGTGTGATTTTGAAAGGTTTCTAATACGCACCTCATTTCTCATCTCCTTGGGCTCGGGTTCGCCATTCCAGCTACTTTACTAGCAATCTCCCTACTTGGAGAATCAGCACGTTTAACCTCCTGTTCCCTACATGTTGCAATTTGTCCTGAGGATGAACGGGAAGAGGGGCAACCAATGAGAGACTAGATCTAGGTGTTGGGACAGGCACAGGTCACTCTATTTTCCCATCAGGAAGAAGAATTATCCACAGGCTCAGCCTGCCGCAGGGAACCAGAATAGGGCCTGAGGCAATCCCGTGCTTTTGCGGCCAGCTCCCAAAAAAGACAGTTGAAAAATGGAGCTCAGGGGCACTGCCATTCACAAACCTGCTGAGTTATAAATGATAACTCTCGTCCACTAATATATTGTGGGAAGGCAACGAAGAGGATTTGAAAGCAAGGCAGAATTGCCGGAAACAAGTTTCAGGAGGTAGATTCGAATCGCCTTTAAAGCACATGAAAAGCGGCAAAACGTCGACAATGATGCCCTTGGCCAAAAAGGGCGTATGCGTTTTTTCCTGAATATATTCAGGAAAAAACCCATACGCCCTTTTTGGCCAACCAAGCAACCTGGAAAGGCAAATCAGCGCTACAAAGAAGTCTCGCTTCCCATCGGTCAAAAGGGTCATGCTGCAAAACGTCTCAAAACCAGAAATGCAAGACAGGCCATGGAGAAATGGCAGCCTTGCTACGCTGATGGGCGGGATGTAAATTGCCAACAGCCACTCTGGAGAAGTGTACGGTGTGTCCTGAAACATCGAAAAACCACAGCTTAGGGAGCATAGGGCACGTCCACTCATGGGCGTATAAATTGGGAAAACTAAAAATCAGCAAGACACAGGCACCCCAAAGTTTAGGGCTGCTCTGTTGACAAGAACCTCCACTTCATGACACCTTAAATATCCCAGGAAAGAGAAAAATGGATAAAGAAGTTGTGGTCCTTATGTACAATGGAATATCACTCAGACATGAAATCAATGTCATAAGGCTAGTAGAAGCAAGATGAGTGGATTTAGGTACGACAATTCTAAGTGAAATAAGTCACACAGGAAAAGACACTTATCATAAGCTATCACTTATAGAGGGAATGTAAAAACCGCTACACTTGAACTGAATTACAAAAGAGAACAGAGTCACACGTTTAGAAAACACACTATGGCTGTTTAACGGGAAAGGTGAGGTGGGGTGATGCATAAAACAAGGGTTTCAAATTCGCTCAGATACCGTTCCATATACCCAATATGTAATAGACAAGACCTACTCCTTGCTCAGTGAACTGGACTCAACACCCCCTATTCACCGTACAAGAATATATGTGACTAGTAAGAATCTTAAAACCTATGTATTGATATCTGTCTGGAAGTGAGTCAAGTGGGTGTAAAGCCGCATAAACACAGCCGTGAAAAGCAGCTAAACCCCATTATAAAAATAAATTACTTTTAAATACCCGTAAAACAAAGACAGTGAAAGAGAGAGAAATTCTTACAAAATTCATTCACAGGCTGTGATGCAACCTGGATTGACCATATCTAGACCCACAGCTGTATGAGACATAAGGGTGGACACTCTTGGGGCTGAAAGGTTGGGTGAGGTTGGGTGAGCAAACACAGACCCTTTAAAGTAATACTGCCTGGTACCCATCCCATGGGTCCCAAATCTCCAGGTTCAAGGGCATCTTCCTACATCGAAAACATGCATGAGGAACCCAGAAGATGGTACACCGTGTGATTTTGAAAGGTTTCTAATACGCACCTCATTTCTCATCTCCTTGTGCTCGGGTTCGCCATTCCAGCTACTTTACTAGCAATCTCCCTACTTGGAGAATCAGCACGTTTAACCTCCTGTTCCCTACAGGTTGCAATTTGTCCTGAGGATGATCGGGAAGAGGGGAAACCAATGAGAGACTAGATCTAGGTGTTGGGACAGGAACAGGTCACTCTATTTTCCCATCAGGAAGAAGAATTATCCACAGGCTCAGCCTGCCGCCAGGAACCAGAATAGGGCCTGAGGCAATCCCATGCTTTTGCGGCCAGCTCCCAAAAAAGACAGTTGAAAAATGGAGCTCAAGGGGAATACCATTCACAAACCCGCAGAGTTATAAATGATAACTCTCATCCACAGATATATTGAGGGAAGGCAACGAAGAGGATTTGAAAGCAAGGCAGAATTGCAGGAAACAGGTTTCAGGAGGTAGATTCGAATCGCCTTTAAAGCACATGAAAAGTGGCAAAACGTCGACAATGATGCCCTTGGCCAAACAGGGCGTTTGCGTTTTTTCCTGAATATATTCAGGAAAAAACGCATACGCCCTGTTTGGCCAACCAAGCAACCTGGAAAGGCAAATCAGCGCTACAAAGACGTCTCGCTTCCCATCGGTCAAAAGGGTCATGCTGCAAAACTTCTCAAAACCAGAAATGCAAGACAGGCCATGGAGAAATGGCAGCCTTGCTACGCTGATGGGCGGGATGTAAATTGCCAACAGCCACTCTGGAGAAGTGTACGGTGTGTCCTGAAACATCGAAAAACCACAGCTTAGGGAGCATAGGGCACGTCCACTCATGGGCGTATAAATTGGGAAAACTAAAAATCAGGAAGACACAGGCACCCCAAAGTTTAGGGCTGCTCTGTTGACAAGAACCTCCACTTCATGACACCTTAAATATCCAAGGAAAGAGAAAAATGGATAAAGAAGTTGTGGTCCTTATGTACAATGGAATATCACTCAGACATGAAATCAATGTCATAAGGCTAGTAGAAGCAAGATGAGTGGATTTAGGTACGACGATTCTAAGTGAAATAAGTCACACAGGAAAAGACACTTATCATAAGCTATCACTTATAGAGGGAATGTAAAAACCGCTACACTTGAACTGAATTACAAAAGAGAACAGAGTCACACGTTTAGAAAACACACTATGGCTGCTTAACGGGAAAGGTGAGTTGGGGTGAGGCATAAAACAAGGGTTTCAAATTCGCTCAGATACCGTTCCATACACCCAATATGTAATAGACAAGACCTACTCCTTGCTCAGTGAACTGGACTCAACACCCCCTATCCACCGCACAAGAATATATGTGACTAGTAAGAATCTTAAAACCTATGTATTGATATCTGTCTGGAAGTGAGTCAAGTGGGTGTAAAGCCGCATAAACACAGCCGTGAAAAACAGCTAAACCCCATTATAAAAATAAATTACTTTTAAAAACCCGTAAAACAAAGACAGTGAAAGAGAGAGAAATTCTTAAAAATTCGTTCAGAGGCTGTGATGCAACCTGGATTGACCATATCTAGACCCACAGCTGGATTAGACATAAGGGTGGACACTCTTGGGGCTGAAAGGTTGGGTGAGGTTGGGTGAGCAAACGCAGACCCTTTAAAGTAATACTGCCTGGTACCCTTCCCATGGGTCCCAAATCTCCAGGTTCAAGGGCATCTTCCTACATCGAAAACATGCATGAGAAACCCAGAAGATGGTACACCGTGTGATTTTGAAAGGTTTCTAATACGCACCTCATTTCTCATCTCCTTGTGCTCGGGTTCGCCTTTCCAGCTACTTTACTAGCAATCTCCCTACTTGGAGAATCAGCACCTTTAAGCTCCTGTTCCCTACAGATTGCAATTTGTCCTGAGGATGAACGGGAAGAGGGGCAACCAATGAGACACTAGATCTAGGTGTTGGGACAGGCACAGGTCACTCTATTTTCCCATCAGGAAGAAGAATTAAGCACAGGCTCAGCCTGCCGCCCAGAAGCAGAATAGGGCCTGAGGCAATCTTGCGCTTTTGCGGCCAGCTCCCAAAAAAGCGAGTTGAAAAATGGAGCTCAGGGACACTGCAATTCACAAACCCGCAGAGCTATAAATGATAACTCTCATCCACAGATATATTGAGGGAAGGCAACGAAGAGGATTTGAAAGCAAGGCAGAATTGCAGGAAACAGGTTTCAGTAGGTAGATTCGAATCTCCTTTAAAGCACATGAAAAGTGGCAAAACGTCGACAATGATGCCCTTGGCCAAACAGGGCGTATGCGTTTTTTCCTGAATATATTCAGGAAAAAACGCATACGCCCTGTTTGGCCAACCAAGCAACCTGGAAAGGCTACTCAGCGCTACAAAGAAGTCTCGCTTCCCATCGGTCAAAAGGGCCATGCTGCAAAAAGTGTCAAAACCAGAAATGCAGGACAGGCCATGGAGAAATGGCAGCCTTGCTACGCTGATGGGCGGGATGTAAATTGCCAACAGCCACTATGGAGAAGTGTACGGTGTGTCCTGAAACATCGAAAAAGCACAGCTTAGGGAGCATAGGGCATGTCCACTCATGGGCGTATAAATTGGGAAAACTAAAAATCAGCAAGACACAGGCACCCCAAAGTTTAGGGCTGCTCTGTTGACAAGAACCTCCACTTCATGACACCTTAAATATCCCAGGAAGGAGAAAAATGGATAAAGAAGTTGTGGTCCTTATGTACAATGGAATATCACTCAGACATGAAATCAATGTCATAAGGCTAGTAGAAGCAATATGAGTGGATTTAGGTACGACGATTCTAAGTGAAATAAGTTACAAAGAAAAAGACACTTATCATAAGCTATCACTTATAGAGGGAATGTAAAAACCGCTACACTTGAACTGAATTACAAAACAGAACAGAGTCACACGTTTAGGAAACACACTATGGCTGCTTAACGGGAAAGGTGAGGTGGGGTGAGGCCTAAAACAAGGGTTTCAAATTCGCTCAGATACCGTTCCATACACCCAATATGTAATAGACAACACCTGCTCCTTGCTCAGTGAACTGGACTCAACACCCCCTATTCACCGCACAAGAATATATGTGACTAGTAAGAATCTTAAAACCTATGTATTGATATCTGTCTGGAAGTGAGTCAAGGGGGTGTAAAGCCGCATAAACACAGCCGTGAAAAGCAGCTAAACCCCATTATAAAAATAAATTACTTTTAAAAACCCGTAAAACAAAGACAGTGAAAGAGAGAGAAATTCTTACAAAATTCGTTCAGAGGCTGTGATGCAACCTGGATTGACCATATCTAGACCCACAGGTGTATGAGACATAAGGGTGGACACTCTTGGGGCTGAAAGGTTGGGTGAGGTTGGGTGAGCAAACACAGACCCTTTAAAGTAATACTGCCTGGTACCCATCCCATGGGTCCCAAATCTCCAGGTTCAAGGGCATCTTCCTACATCGAAAACATGCATGAGAAACCCAGAAGATGGTACACCTTGTGATTTTGAAAGGTTTCTAATACGCACCTCATTTCTCATCTCCTTGTGCTCGGGTTCGCCTGTCCAGCTACTTTACTAGCAATCTCCCTACTTGGAGAATCAGCACCTTTAAGCTTCTGTTCCCTACAGGTTGCAATTTGTCCTGAGGATGAACGGGAAGAGGGGCAACCAATGAGAGACTAGATCTAGGTGTTGGGACAGGCACAGGTCACTCTATTTTCCCATCAGGAAGAAGAATTAACCACAGGCTCAGCCTGCCGCCCAGATGCAGAATAGGGCCTTAGGCAATCCGGCCCTTTTGCGGCCAGCTCCCAAAAAAGCGAGTTGAAAAATGGAGCTCAGGGACACTGCAATTCACAAACCCGCAGAGCTATAAATGATAACTCTCATCAACAGATATATTGAGGGAAGGCAAAGAAGAGGATTTGAAAGCAAGGCAGAATTGCAGGAAACAGGTTTCAGGAGGTAGATTCGAATCGCCTTTAAAGCACATGAAAAGTGGCAAAACGTCGACAATGATGCCCTTGGCCAAACAGGGCGTATTCGTTTTTTCCTGAATATATTCAGGAAAAAACGCATACGCCCTGTTTGGCCAACCAAGCAACCTGGAAAGGCTAATCAGCGCTACAAAGAAGTCTCGCTTCCCATCGGTCAAAAGGGCCATGCTGCAAAAAGTGTCAAAACCAGAAATGCAGGACACGCCATGGAGAAATGGCAGCCTTGCTACGCTGATGGGCGGGATGTAAATTGCCAACAGCCACTCTGGAGAAGTGTATGGTGTGTCCTGAAACATCGAAAAAACACAGCTTAGGGAGCATAGGGCACGTCCACTCATGGGCGTATAAATTGGGAAAACTAAAAATCAGCAAGACACAGGCACCCCAAAGTTTAGGGCTGCTTTTTTGACAAGAACCTCCACTTCATGACACCTTAAATATCCCAGGAAAGAGAAAAATGGATAAGGAAGTTGTGGTCCTTATGTACAATGGAATATCACTCAGACATGAAATCAATGTCATAAGGCTAGTAGAAGCAAGATGAGTGGATTTAGGTACGACGATTCTAAGTGAAATAAGTCACACAGAAAAAGACACTTATCATAAGCTATCACTTATAGAGGGAATGTAAAAACCGCTACACTTCAACTGAATTACAAAACAGAACAGAGTCACACGTTTAGAAAACACACTATGGCTGTTTAACGGGAAAGGTGAGGTGGGGTGAGGCATAAAACAAGGGTTTCAAATTCGCTCAGATACCTTTCCATACACCCAATATGTAATAGAAAACACCTGCTCCTTGCTCAGTGAACTGGACTCAACACCCCCTATTCACCGCACAAGAATATATGTGACTAGTAAGAATCTTAAAACCTATGTATTGATATCTGTCTGGCAGTGAGTCAAGTCGGTGTAAAGCCGCATAAACACAGCCGTGAAAAGCAGCTAAACCCCATTATAAAAATAAATTACTTTTAAAATCCCGTAAAACAAAGACAGTGAAAGAGAGAGAAATTCTTACAAAATTCGTTCAGAGGCTGTGATGCAACCTGGATTGACCATATCTAGACCCACAGCTGTATGAGACATAAGGGTGGACACTCTTGGGGCTGAAAGGTTGGGTGAGGTTGGGTGAGCAAACACAGACCCTTTAAAGTAATACTGCGTGGTACCCATCCCTTGGGTCCCAAATCTCCAGGTTCAAGGGCATCTTCCTACATCGAAAACATGCATGAGAAACCCAGAAGATGGTACACCGTGTGATTTTGAAAGGTTTCTAATACGCACCTCATTTCTCATCTCCTTGTGCTCGGGTTCGCCATTCCAGCTACTTTACTAACAATCTCCCTACTTGGAGAATCAGCACGTTTAACCTCCTGTTCCCTACAGGTTGCAATTTGTCCTGAGGATGAACGGGAAGAGGGGCAACCAATGAGAGACTAGATCTAGGTGTTGCGACAGGCACAGGTCACTCTATTTTCCCATCAGGAAGAAGAATTATCCACAGGCTCAGCCTGCCGCCAGGAACCAGAATAGGGCCTGAGGCAATCCCTTGCTTTTGCGGCCAGCTCCCAAAAAAGACAGTTGAAAAATGGAGCTCAAGGGGAATACCATTCACAAACCCGCAGAGTTATAAATGATAACTCTCATCCACAGATATATTGAGGGAAGGCAACGAAGAGGATTTGAAAGCAAGGCAGAATTGCAGGAAACAGGTTTCAGGAGGTAGATTCGAATCGCCTTTAAAGCACATGAAAAGCGGCAAAACGTCGACAATGATGCCCTTGGCCAAAAACGGCGTATGCGTTTTTTCCTGAATATATTCAGGAAAAAACGCATACGCCCTTTTTGGCCAACCAAGCAACCTGGAAAGGCAAATCAGCGCTACAAAGAAGTCTCGCTTCCCATCGGTCAAAAGGGTCATGCTGCAAAACGTGTCAAAACCAGAAATGCAAGACAGGCCATGGAGAAATGGCAGCCTTGCTACGCTGATGGGCGGGATGTAAATTGCCAACAGCCACTCTGGAGAAGTGTACGGTGTGTCCTGAAACATCGAAAAACCACAGCTTAGGGAGCATAGGGCACGTCCACTCATGGGCGTATAAATTGGGAAAACTAAAAATCAGCAAGACACAGGCACCCCAAAGTTTAGGGCTGCTCTGTTGACAAGAACCTCCACTTCATGACACCTTAAATATCCAAGGAAAGAGAAAAATGGATAAAGAAGTTGTGGTCCTTATGTACAATGGAATATCACTCAGACATGAAATCAATGTCATAAGGCTAGTAGAAGCAAGATGAGTGGACTTAGGTACGACGATTCTAAGTGAAATAAGTCACACAGGAAAAGACACTTATCATAAGCTATCACTTATAGAGGGAATGTAAAAACCGCTACACTTGAACTGAATTACAAAAGAGAACAGAGTCACACGTTTAGAAAACACACTATGGCTGCTTAACGGGAAAGGTGAGTTGGGGTTAGGCATAAAACAAGGGTTTCAAATTCGCTCAGATACCGTTCCATACACCCAATATGTAATAGACAAGACCTACTCCTTGCTCAGTTAACTGGACTCAACACCCCCTATTCACCGCACAAGAATATATGTGACTAGTAAGAATCTTAAAACCTATGTATTGATATCTGTCTGGAAGTGAGTCAAGTGGGTGTAAAGCCGCATAAACACAGCCGTGAAAAACAGCTAAACCCCATTATAAAAATAAATTACTTTTAAAAACCCGTAAAACAAAGACAGTGAAAGAGAGAGAAATTCTTACAAAATTCGTTCAGAGGCTGTGATGCAACCTGGATTGACCATATCTAGACCCACAGCTGGATGAGACATAAGGGTGGACACTCTTGGGGCTGAAAGGTTGGGTGAGGTTGGGTGAGCAAACGCAGACCCTTTAAAGTAATACTGCCTGGTACCCATCCCATGGGTCCCAAATCTCCAGGTTCAAGGGCATCTTCCTACATCGAAAACATGCATGAGAAACCCAGAAGATGGTACACCGTGTGATTTTGAAAGGTTTCTAATACGCACCTCATTTCTCATCTCCTTGTGCTTGGGTTCGCCTTTCCAGCTACTTTACTAGCAATCTCCCTACTTGGAGAATCAGCACCTTTAAGCTCCTGTTCCCTACAGATTGCAATTTGTCCTGAGGATGAACGGGAAGAGGGGCAACCAATGAGAAACTAGATCTAGGTGTTGGGACAGGCACAGGTCACTCTATTTTCCCATCAGGAAGAAGAATTAACCACAGGCTCAGCCTGCCGCCCAGGAGCAGAATAGGGCCTGAGGCAATCCTGCGCTTTTGCGGCCAGCTCCCAAAAAAGCGAGTTGAAAAATGGAGCTCAGGGACACTGCAATTCACAAACCCGCAGAGCTATAAATGATAACTCTCATCCACAGATATATTGAGGGAAGGCAACGAAGAGGATTTGAAAGCAAGGCAGAATTGCAGGAAACAGGTTTCAGGAGGTAGATTCGAATCGCATTTAAAGCACATGAAAAGTGGCAAAACGTCGACAATGATGCCCTTGGCCAAACAGGGCGTATGCGTTTTTTCCTGAATATATTCAGGAAAAAACGCATACGCCCTGTTTGGCCAACCAAGCAACCTGGAAATGCTAATCAGCGCTACAAAGAAGTCTCGCTTCCCATCGGTCAAAAGGGCCATGCTGCAAAAAGTGTCAAAACCAGAAATGCAGGACAGGCCATGGAGAAATGGCAGCCTTGCTACGCTGACGGGCGGGATGTAAATTGCCAACAGCCACTCTGGAGAAGTGTACGGTGTGTCCTGAAACATCGAAAAAACACAGCTTAGGGAGCATAGGGCACGTCCACTCATGGGCGTATAAATTGGGAAAACTAAAAATCAGCAAGACACAGGCACCCCAAAGTTTAGGGCTGCTCTGTTGACAAGAACCTCCACTTCATGACACCTTAAATATCCCAGGAAAGAGAAAAATGGATAAAGAAGTTGTGGTCCTTATGTACAATGGAATATCACTCAGACATGAAATCAATGTCATAAGGCTAGTAGAAACAATATGAGTGGATTTAGGTACGACGATTCTAAGTGAAATAAGTCACAAAGAAAAAGACACTTATCATAAGCTATCACTTATAGAGGGAATGTAAAAACCGCTACACTTGAACTGAATTACAAAACAGAACAGAGTCACACGTTTAGAAAACACACTATGGCTGCTTAACGGGAAAGGTGAGGTGGGGTGAGGCATAAAACAAGGGTTTCAAATTCGCTCAGATACCGTTCCATACACCCAATATGTAATAGACAACACCTGCTCCTTGCTCAGTTAACTGGACTCAACACCCCCTATTCACCGCACAAGAATATATGTGACTAGTAAGAATCTTAAAACCTATGTATTGATATCTGTCTGGCAGTGAGTCAAGTGGGTGTAAAGCCGCAGAAACACAGTCGTGAAAAGCAGCTAAACCCCATTATAAAAATAAATTACTTTTAAAAACCCGTAAAACAAAGACAGTGAAAGAGAGAGAAATTCTTACAAAATTCGTTCAGAGGCTGTGATGCAACCTGGATTGACCATATCTAGACCCACAGCTGGATGAGACATAAGGGTGGACACTCTTGGGGCTGAAAGGTTGGGTGAGGTTGGGTGAGCAAACGCAGACCCTTTAAAGTAATACTGCTTGGTACCCATCCCATGGGTCCCAAATCTCCAGGTTCAAGGGCATCTTCCTACATTGAAAACATTCATGAGAAACCCAGAAGATGGTACACCGTGTGATTTTGAAAGGTTTCTAATACGCACCTCATTTCTCATCTCCTTGTGCTCGGGTTCGCCTTTCCAGCTACTTTACTAGCAATCTCCCTACTTGGAGAATCAGCACCTTTAAGCTTCTGTTCCCTACAGGTTGCAATTTGTCCTGAGGATGAACGGGAAGAGGAGCAACCAATGAGAGACTAGATCTAGGTGTTGGGACAGGCACAGGTCACTCTATTTTCCCATTAGGAAGAAGAATTAACCACAGGCTCAGCCTGCCGCCCAGATGCAGAATAGGGCCTGAGGCAATCCCGCCCTTTTGCGGCCAGCTCCCAAAAAAGCGAGTTGAAAAATGGAGCTCAGGGACACTGCAATTCACAAACCCGCAGAGCTATAAATGATAACTCTCATCAACAGATATATTGAGGGAAGGCAACGAAGAGGATTTGAAAGCAAGGCAGAATTGCAGGAAACAGGTTTCAGGAGGTAGATTCGAATCGCCTTTAAAGCACATGAAAAGTGGCAAAACGTCGACAATGATGCCCTTGGCCAAACAGGGCGTATGCGTTTTTTCCTGAATATATTCAGGAAAAAACGCATACGCCCTGTTTGGCCAACCAAGCAACCTGGAAAGGCTAATCAGCGCTACAAAGAAGTCTCGCTTCCCATCGGTCAAAAGGGCCATGCTGCAAAAAGTGTCAAAACCAGAAATGCAGGACAGGCCATGGAGAAATGGCAGCCTTGCTACGCTGATGGGCGGGATGTAAATTGCCAACAGCCACTCTGGAGAAGTGTATGGTGTGTCCTGAAACATCGAAAAAACACAGCTTAGGGAGCATAGGGCACGTCCACTCATGGGCGTATAAATTGGGAAAACTAAAAATCAGCAAGACACAGGCACCCCAAAGTTTAGGGCTGCTCTGTTGACAAGAACCTCCACTTCATGACACCTTAAATATCCCAGGAAAGAGAAAAATGGATAAAGAAGTTGTGGTCCTTATGTACAATGGAATATCACTCAGACATGAAATCAATGTCATAAGGCTAGTAGAAGCAAGATGAGTGGATTTAGGTACGACGATTCTAAGTGAAATAAGTCACACAGAAAAAGACACTTATCATAAGCTATCACTTATAGAGGGAATGTAAAAACCGCTACACTTGAACTGAATTACAAAACAGAACAGAGTCACACGTTTAGAAAACACACTATGGCTGCTTAACGGGAAAGGTGAGGTGGGGTGATGCATAAAACAAGGGTTTCAAATTCGCACAGATACCGTTCCATACACCCAATATGTAATAGACAATACCTACTCCTTGCTCAGTGAACTGGACTCAACACCCCCTATTCACCGCACAAGAATATATGTGACTAGTAAGAATCTTAAAACCTATGTATTGATATCTGTCTGGCAGTGAGTCAAGTGGGTGTAAAGCCGCAGAAACACAGTCGTGAAAAGCAGCTAAACCCCATTATAAAAATAAATTACTTTTAAAAACCCGTAAAACAAAGACAGTCAAAGAGAGATAAATTCTTACAAAATTCGTTCAGAGGCTGTGATGCAACCTGGATTGACCATATCTAGACCCACAGCTGGATGAGACATAAGGGTGGACACTCTTGGGGCTGAAAGGTTGGGTGAGGTTGGGTGAGCATACGCAGACCCTTTAAAATAACACTGCTTGGTACCCATCCCATGGGTCCCAAATCTCCAGGTTCAAGGGCATCTTCCTACATCGAAAACATTCATGAGAAACCCAGAAGATGGTACACCGTGTGATTTTGAAAGGTTTCTAATACGCACCTGATTTCTCATCTCCTTGTGATCGGGTTCGCCTTTCCAGCTACTTTACTAGCAATCTCCCTACTTGGAGAATCAGCACCTTTAAGCTTCTGTTCCCTACAGGTGGCAATTTGTCCTGAGGATGAACGGGAAGAGGGGCAACCAATGAGAGACTAGATCTAGGTGTTGGGACAGGCACAGGTCACTCTATTTTCCCATTAGGAAGAAGAATTAACCACAGGCTCAGCCTGCCGCCCAGATGCAGAATAGGGCCTGAGGCAATCCCGCCCTTTTTTGGCCAGCTCCCAAAAAAGCGAGTTGAAAAATGGAGCTCAGGGACACTGCAATTCACAAACCCGCAGAGCTATAAATGATAACTCTCATCAACAGATATATTGAGGGAAGGCAAGGAAGAGGATTTGAAAGCAAGGCAGAATTGCAGGAAACAGGTTTCAGGAGGTAGATTCGAATCGCCTTTAAAGCACATGAAAAGTGGCAAAACGTCGACAATGATGCCCTTGGCCAAACAGGGCGTATGCGTTTTTTCCTGAATATATTCAGGAAAAAACGCATACGCCCTGTTTGGCCAACCAAGCAACCTGGAAAGGCTAATCAGCGCTACAAAGAAGTCTCGCTTCCCATCGGTCAAAAGGGCCATGCTGCAAAAAGTGTCAAAACCAGAAATGCAGGACAGGCCATGGAGAAATGGCAGCCTTGCTACGCTGATGGGCGGGATGTAAATTGCCAACAGCCACTCTGGAGAAGTGTATGGTGTGTCCTGAAACATCGAAAAAACACAGCTTAGGGAGCATAGGGCACGTCCACTCATGGGCGTATAAATTGGGAAAACTAAAAATCAGCAAGACACAGGCACCCCAAAGTTTAGGGCTGCTCTGTTGACAAGAACCTCCACTTCATGACACCTTAAATATCCCAGGAAAGAGAAAAATGGATAAAGAAGTTGTGGTCCTTATGTACAATGGAATATCACTCAGACATGAAATCAATGTCATAAGGCTAGTAGAAGCAAGATGAGTGGATTTAGGTACGACGATTCTAAGTGAAATAAGTCACACAGAAAAAGACACTTATCATAAGCTATCACTTATAGAGGGAATGTAAAAACCGCTACACTTGAACTGAATTACAAAACAGAACAGAGTCACACGTTTAGAAAACACACTATGGCTGCTTAACGGGAAAGGTGAGGTGGGGTGATGCATAAAACAAGGGTTTCAAATTCGCACAGATACCGTTCCATACACCCAATATGTAATAGACAATACCTACTCCTTGCTCAGTGAACTGGACTCAACACCCCCTATTCACCGCACAAGAATATATGTGACTAGTAAGAATCTTAAAACCTATGTATTGATATCTGTCTGGAAGTGAGTCAAGTAGGTGTAAAGCCGCATAATCACAGCCGTGAAAAGCAGCTAAACCCCATTATAAAAATAAATTACTTTTAAAAACCCGTAAAACAAAGACAGTGAAAGAGAGAGAAATTCTTACAAAATTCGTTCAGAGGCTGTGATGCAACCTGGATTGACCATATCTAGACCCACAGCTGGATGAGACATAAGGGTGGACACTCTTGGGGCTGAAAGGTTGGGTGAGGTTGGGTGAGCAAACGCAGACCCTTTAAAGTACTACTGCCTGGTACCCATCCCAGGGGTCCCAAATCTCCAGGTTCAAGGGCATCTTCCTACATCGAAAACATGCATGAGAAACCCAGAAGATGGTACACCGTGTGATTTTGAAAGGTTTCTAATACGCACCTCATTTCTCATCTCCTTGTGCTCGGGTTCGCCTTTCCAGCTACTTTACTAGCAATCTCCCTACTTGGAGAATCAGCACCTTTAAGCTTCTGTTCCCTACAGGTTGCAAATTGTCCTGAGGATGAACGGGAAGAGGGGCAACCAATGAGAGACTAGATCTAGGTGTTGGGACAGGCACAGGTCACTCTATTTTCCCATTAGGAAGAAGAATTAACCACAGGCTCAGCCTGCCGCCCAGATGCAGAATAGGGCCTGAGGCAATCCCGTCCTTTTGCGGCCAGCTCCCAAAAAAGCGAGTTGAAAAATGGAGCTCAGGGACACTGCAATTCACAAACCCGCAGAGCTATAAATGATAACTCTCATCAACAGATATATTGAGGGAAGGCAACGAAGAGGATTTGAAAGCAAGGCAGAATTGCAGGAAACAGGTTTCAGGAGGTAGATTCGAATCGCCTTTAAAGCACATGAAAAGTGGCAAAACGTCGACAATGATGCCCTTGGCCAAACAGGGCGTATTCGTTTTTTCCTGAATATATTCAGGAAAAAACGCATACGCCCTGTTTGGCCAACCAAGCAACCTGGAAAGGCTAATCAGCGCTACAAAGAAGTCTCGCTTCCCATCGGTCAAAAGGGCCATGCTGCAAAAAGTGTCAAAACCAGAAATGCAGGACAGGCCATGGAGAAATGGCAGCCTTGCTACGCTGATGGGCGGGATGTAAATTGCCAACAGCCACTCTGGAGAAGTGTATGGTGTGTCCTGAAACATCGAAAAAACACAGCTTAGGGAGCATAGGGCACGTCCACTCATGGGCGTATAAATTGGGAAAACTAAAAATCAGCAAGACACAGGCACCCCAAAGTTTAGGGCTGCTCTTTTGACAAGAACCTCCACTTCATGACACCTTAAATATCCCAGGAAAGAGAAAAATGGATAAGGAAGTTGTGGTCCTTATGTACAATGGAATATCACTCAGACATGAAATCAATGTCATAAGGCTATTAGAAGCAAGATGAGTGGATTTAGGTACGACGATTCTAAGTGAAATAAGTCACACAGAAAAAGACACTTATCATAAGCTATCACTTATAGAGGGAATGTAAAAACCGCTACACTTCAACTGAATTACAAAACAGAACAGAGTCACACGTTTAGAAAACACACTATGGCTGTTTAACGGGAAAGGTGAGGTGGGGTGAGGCATAAAACAAGGGTTTCAAATTCGCTCAGATACCTTTCCATACACCCAATATGTAATAGAAAACACCTGCTCCTTGCTCAGTGAACTGGACTCAACACCCCCTATTCACCGCACAAGAATATATGTGACTAGTAAGAATCTTAAAACCTATGTATTGATATCTGTCTGGCAGTGAGTCAAGTCGGTGTAAAGCCGCATAAACACAGCCGTGAAAAGCGGCTAAACCCCATTATAAAAATAAATTACTTTTAAAATCCCGTAAAACAAAGACAGTGAAAGAGAGAGAAATTCTTACAAAATTCGTTCAGAGGCTGTGATGCAACCTGGATTGACCATATCTAGACCCACAGCTGTATGAGACATAAGGGTGGACACTCTTGGGGCTGAAAGGTTGGGTGAGGTTGGGTGAGCAAACACAGACCCTTTAAAGTAATACTGCGTGGTACCCATCCCTTGGGTCCCAAATCTCCAGGTTCAAGGGCATCTTCCTACATCGAAAACATGCATGAGAAACCCAGAAGATGGTACACCGTGTGATTTTGAAAGGTTTCTAATACGCACCTCATTTCTCATCTCCTTGTGCTCGGGTTCGCCATTCCAGCTACTTTACTAACAATCTCCCTACTTGGAGAATCAGCACGTTTAACCTCCTGTTCCCTACAGGTTGCAATTTGTCCTGAGGATGAACGGGAAGAGGGGCAACCAATGAGAGACTAGATCTAGGTGTTGCGACAGGCACAGGTCACTCTATTTTCCCATCAGGAAGAAGAATTATCCACAGGCTCAGCCTGCCGCCAGGAACCAGAATAGGGCCTGAGGCAATCCCTTGCTTTTGCGGCCAGCTCCCAAAAAAGACAGTTGAAAAATGGAGCTCAAGGGGAATACCATTCACAAACCCGCAGAGTTATAAATGATAACTCTCATCCACAGATATATTGAGGGAAGGCAACGAAGAGGATTTGAAAGCAAGGCAGAATTGCAGGAAACAGGTTTCAGGAGGTAGATTCGAATCGCCTTTAAAGCACATGAAAAGCGGCAAAACGTCGACAATGATGCCCTTGGCCAAAAACGGCGTATGCGTTTTTTCCTGAATATATTCAGGAAAAAACGCATACGCCCTTTTTGGCCAACCAAGCAACCTGGAAAGGCAAATCAGCGCTACAAAGAAGTCTCGCTTCCCATCGGTCAAAAGGGTCATGCTGCAAAACGTGTCAAAACCAGAAATGCAAGACAGGCCATGGAGAAATGGCAGCCTTGCTACGCTGATGGGCGGGATGTAAATTGCCAACAGCCACTCTGGAGAAGTGTACGGTGTGTCCTGAAACATCGAAAAACCACAGCTTAGGGAGCATAGGGCACGTCAACTCATGGGCGTATAAATTGGGAAAACTAAAAATCAGCAAGACACAGGCACCCCAAAGTTTAGGGCTGCTCTGTTGACAAGAACCTCCACTTCATGACACCTTAAATATCCAAGGAAAGAGAAAAATGGATAAAGAAGTTGTGGTCCTTATGTACAATGGAATATCACTCAGACATGAAATCAATGTCATAAGGCTAGTAGAAGCAAGATGAGTGGACTTAGGTACGACGATTCTAAGTGAAATAAGTCACACAGGAAAAGACACTTATCATAAGCTATCACTTATAGAGGGAATGTAAAAACCGCTACACTTGAACTGAATTACAAAAGAGAACAGAGTCACACGTTTAGAAAACACACTATGGCTGCTTAACGGGAAAGGTGAGTTGGGGTTAGGCATAAAACAAGGGTTTCAAATTCGCTCAGATACCGTTCCATACACCCAATATGTAATAGACAAGACCTACTCCTTGCTCAGTTAACTGGACTCAACACCCCCTATTCACCGCACAAGAATATATGTGACTAGTAAGAATCTTAAAACCTATGTATTGATATCTGTCTGGAAGTGAGTCAAGTGGGTGTAAAGCCGCATAAACACAGCCGTGAAAAACAGCTAAACCCCATTATAAAAATAAATTACTTTTAAAAACCCGTAAAACAAAGACAGTGAAAGAGAGAGAAATTCTTACAAAATTCGTTCAGAGGCTGTGATGCAACCTGGATTGACCATATCTAGACCCACAGCTGGATGAGACATAAGGGTGGACACTCTTGGGGCTGAAAGGTTGGGTGAGGTTGGGTGAGCAAACGCAGACCCTTTAAAGTAATACTGCCTGGTACCCATCCCATGGGTCCCAAATCTCCAGGTTCAAGGGCATCTTCCTACATCGAAAACATGCATGAGAAACCCAGAAGATGGTACACCGTGTGATTTTGAAAGGTTTCTAATACGCACCTCATTTCTCATCTCCTTGTGCTTGGGTTCGCCTTTCCAGCTACTTTACTAGCAATCTCCCTACTTGGAGAATCAGCACCTTTAAGCTCCTGTTCCCTACAGATTGCAATTTGTCCTGAGGATGAACGGGAAGAGGGGCAACCAATGAGAAACTAGATCTAGGTGTTGGGACAGGCACAGGTCACTCTATTTTCCCATCAGGAAGAAGAATTAACCACAGGCTCAGCCTGCCGCCCAGGAGCAGAATAGGGCCTGAGGCAATCCTGCGCTTTTGCGGCCAGCTCCGAAAAAAGCGAGTTGAAAAATGGAGCTCAGGGACACTGCAATTCACAAACCCGCAGAGCTATAAATGATAACTCTCATCCACAGATATATTGAGGGAAGGCAACGAAGAGGATTTGAAAGCAAGGCAGAATTGCAGGAAACAGGTTTCAGGAGGTAGATTCGAATCGCATTTAAAGCACATGAAAAGTGGCAAAACGTCGACAATGATGCCCTTGGCCAAACAGGGCGTATGCGTTTTTTCCTGAATATATTCAGGAAAAAACGCATACGCCCTGTTTGGCCAACCAAGCAACCTGGAAATGCTAATCAGCGCTACAAAGAAGTCTCGCTTCCCATCGGTCAAAAGGGCCATGCTGCAAAAAGTGTCAAAACCAGAAATGCAGGACAGGCCATGGAGAAATGGCAGCCTTGCTACGCTGACGGGCGGGATGTAAATTGCCAACAGCCACTCTGGAGAAGTGTACGGTGTGTCCTGAAACATCGAAAAAACACAGCTTAGGGAGCATAGGGCACGTCCACTCATGGGCGTATAAATTGGGAAAACTAAAAATCAGCAAGACACAGGCACCCCAAAGTTTAGGGCTGCTCTGTTGACAAGAACCTGCACTTCATGACACCGTAAATATCCCAGGAAAGAGAAAAATGGATAAAGAAGTTGTGGTCCTTATGTACAATGGAATATCACTCAGACATGAAATCAATGTCATAAGGCTAGTAGAAACAATATGAGTGGATTTAGGTACGACGATTCTAAGTGAAATAAGTCACAAAGAAAAAGACACTTATCATAAGCTATCACTTATAGAGGGAATGTAAAAACCGCTACACTTGAACTGAATTACAAAACAGAACAGAGTCACACGTTTAGAAAACACACTATGGCTGCTTATCGGGAAAGGTGAGGTGGGGTGAGGCATAAAACAAGGGTTTCAAATTCGCTCAGATACCGTTCCATACACCCAATATGTAATAGACAACACCTGCTCCTTGCTCAGTTAACTGGACTCAACACCCCCTATTCACCGCACAAGAATATATGTGACTAGTAAGAATCTTAAAACCTATGTATTGATATCTGTCTGGCAGTGAGTCAAGTGGGTATAAAGCCGCAGAAACACAGTCGTGAAAAGCAGCTAAACCCCATTATAAAAATAAATTACTTTTAAAACCCGTAAAACAAAGACAGTGAAAGAGAGAGAAATTCTTACAAAATTCGTTCAGAGGCTGTGATGCAACCTGGATTGACCATATCTAGACCCACAGCTGGATGAGACATAAGGGTGGACACTCTTGGGGCTGAAAGGTTGGGTGAGGTTGGGTGAGCAAACGCAGACCCTTTAAAGTAATACTGCTTGGTACCCATCCCATGGGTCCCAAATCTCCAGGTTCAAGGGCATCTTCCTACATCGAAAACATTCATGAGAAACCCAGAAGATGGTACACCGTGTGATTTTGAAAGGTTTCTAATACGCACCTCATTTCTCATCTCCTTGTGCTCGGGTTCGCCTTTCCAGCTACTTTACTAGCAATCTCCCTACTTGGAGAATCAGCACCTTTAAGCTTCTGTTCCCTACAGGTTGCAATTTGTCCTGAGGATGAACGGGAAGAGGGGCAACCAATGAGAGACTAGATCTAGGTGTTGGGACAGGCACAGGTCACTCTATTTTCCCATTAGGAAGAAGAATTAACCACAGGCTCAGCCTGCCGCCCAGAAGCAGAATAGGGCCTGAGGCAATCCCGCCCTTTTTCGGCCAGCTCCCAAAAAAGCGAGTTGAAAAATGGAGCTCAGGGACACTGCAATTCACAAACACGCAGAGCTATAAATGATAACTATCATCCACAGATATATTGAGGGAAGGCAACGAAGAGGATTTGAAAGCAAGGCAGAATTGCAGGAAACAGGTTTCAGGAGGTAGATTCGAATCGCCTTTAAAGCACATGAAAAGTGGCAAAACTTCGACAATGATGCCCTTGGCCAAAAAGGGCGTATGCGTTTTTTCCTGAATATATTCAGGAAAAAACGCATACGCCCTTTTTTGCCAACCAAGCAACCTGGAAAGGCAAATCAGCGCTACAAAGAAGTCTCGCTTCCCATCGGTCAAAAGGGCCATGCTGCAAAAAGTGTCAAAACCAGAAATGCAGGACAGGCCATGGAGAAATGGCAGCCTTGCTACGCTGATGGGCGGGATGTAAATTGCCAACAGCCACTCTGGAGAAGTGTACGGTGTGTCCTGAAACATCGAAAAAACACAGCTTAGGGAGCATAGGGCACGTCCACTCATGGGCGTATAAATTGGGAAAACTAAAAATCAGCAAGACACAGGCACCCCAAAGTTTAGGGCTGCTCTGTTGACAAGAACCTCCACTTCATGACACCTTAAATATCCCAGGAAAGAGAAAAATGGATAAAGAAGTTGTGGTCCTTATGTACAATGGAATATCACTCAGACATGAAATCAATGTCATAAGGCTAGTAGAAACAA
Source organism: Eschrichtius robustus (assembly GCF_028021215.1). Taxonomy (NCBI): domain Eukaryota; kingdom Metazoa; phylum Chordata; class Mammalia; order Artiodactyla; family Eschrichtiidae; genus Eschrichtius; species Eschrichtius robustus. Next base: position 128,012 of record NW_027175343.1, read on the forward strand.
TATGAGTGGATTTAGGTACGACGATTCTAAGTGAAATAAGTCACAAAGAAAAAGACACTTATCATAAGCTATCACTTATAGAGGGAATGTAAAAACCGCTACACTTGAACTGAATTACAAAACAGAACAGAGTCACACGTTTAGAAAACACACTATGGCTGCTTAACGGGAAAGGTGAGGTGGGGTGAGGCATAAAACAAGGGTTTCAAATTCGCTCAGATACCGTTCCATACACCCAATATGTAATAGACAACACCTGCTCCTTGCTCAGTTAACTGGACTCAACACCCCCTATTCACCGCACAAGAATATATGTGACTAGTAAGAATCTTAAAACCTATGTATTGATATCTGTCTGGCAGTGAGTCAAGTGGGTGTAAAGCCGCAGAAACACAGTCGTGAAAAGCAGCTAAACCCCATTATAAAAATAAATTACTTTTAAAAACCCGTAAAACAAAGACAGTGAAAGAGAGAGAAATTCTTACAAAATTCGTTCAGAGGCTGTGATGCAACCTGGATTGACCATATCTAGACCCACAGCTGGATGAGACATAAGGGTGGACACTCTTGGGGCTGAAAGGTTGGGTGAGGTTGGGTGAGCAAACGCAGACCCTTTAAAGTAATACTGCTTGGTACCCATCCCATGGGTCCCAAATCTCCAGGTTCAAGGGCATCTTCCTACATCAAAAACATTCATGAGAAACCCAGAAGATGGTACACCGTGTGATTTTGAAAGGTTTCTAATACGCACCTCATTTCTCATCTCCTTGTGCTCGGGTTCGCCTTTCCAGCTACTTTACTAGCAATCTCCCTACTTGGAGAATCAGCACCTTTAAGCTTCTGTTCCCTACAGGTTGCAATTTGTCCTGAGGATGAACGGGAAGAGGAGCAACCAATGAGAGACTAGATCTAGGTGTTGGGACAGGCACAGGTCACTCTATTTTCCCATTAGGAAGAAGAATTAACCACAGGCTCAGCCTGCCGACCAGATGCAGAATAGGGCCTGAGGCAATCCCGCCCTTTTGCGGCCAGCTCCCAAAAAAGCGAGTTGAAAAATGGAGCTCAGGGACACTGCAATTAACAAACCCGCAGAGCTATAAATGATAACTCTCATCCACAGATATATTGAGGGAAGGCAACGAAGAGGATTTGAAAGCAAGGCAGAATTGCAGGAAACAGGTTTCAGGAGGTAGATTCGAATCGCCTTTAAAGCACATGAAAAGTGGCAAAACGTCGACAATGATGCCCTTGGCCAAACAGGGCGTATGCGTTTTTTCCTGAATATATTCAGGAAAAAACGCATACGCCCTGTTTGGCCAACCAAGCAACCTGGAAAGGCTAATCAGCGCTACAAAGAAGTCTCGCTTCCCATCGGTCAAAAGGGCCATGCTGCAAAAAGTGTCAAAACCAGAAATGCAGGACAGGCCATGGAGAAATGGCAGCCTTGCTACGCTGATGGGCGGGATGTAAATTGCCAACAGCCACTCTGGAGAAGTGTATGGTGTGTCCTGAAACATCGAAAAAACACAGCTTAGGGAGCATAGGGCACGTCCACTCATGGGCGTATAAATTGGGAAAACTAAAAATCAGCAAGACACAGGCACCCCAAAGTTTAGGGCTGCTCTGTTGACAAGAACCTCCACTTCATGACACCTTAAATATCCCAGGAAAGAGATAAATGGATAAAGAAGTTGTGGTCCTTATGTACAATGGAATATCACTCAGACATGAAATCAATGTCATAAGGCTAGTAGAAGCAAGATGAGTGGATTTAGGTACGACGATTCTAAGTGAAATAAGTCACACAGAAAAAGACACTTATCATAAGCTATCACTTATAGAGGGAATGTAAAAACCGCTACACTTGAACTGAATTACAAAACAGAACAGAGTCACACGTTTAGAAAACACACTATGGCTGCTTAACGGGAAAGGTGAGGTGGGGTGATGCATAAAACAAGGGTTTCAAATTCGCACAGATACCGTTCCATACACCCAATATGTAATAGACAAGACCTACTCCTTGCTCAGTGAACTGGACTCAACACCCCCTATTCACCGCACAAGAATATATGTGACTAGTAAGAATCTTAAAACCTATGTATTGATATCTGTCTGGAAGTGAGTCAAGTAGGTGTAAAGCCGCATAAACACAGCCGTGAAAAGCAGCTAAACCCCATTATAAAAATAAATTACTTTTAAAAACCCATAAAACAAAGACAGTGAAAGAGAGAGAAATTCTTACAAAATTCGTTCAGAGGCTGTGATGCAACCTGGATTGACCATATCTAGACCCACAGGTGGATGAGACATAAGGGTGGACACTCTTGGGGCTGAAAGGTTGGGTGAGGTTGGGTGAGCAAACGCAGACCCTTTAAAGTACTACTGCCTGGTACCCATCCCAGGGGTCCCAAATCTCCAGGTTCAAGGGCATCTTCCTACATCGAAAACATGCATGAGAAACCCAGAAGATGGTACACCGTGTGATTTTGAAAGGTTTCTAATACGCACCTCATTTCTCATCTCCTTGTGCTCGGGTTCGCCTTTCCAGCTACTTTACTAGCAATCTCCCTACTTGGAGAATCAGCACCTTTAAGCTTCTGTTCCCTACAGGTTGCAAATTGTCCTGAGGATGAACGGGAAGAGGGGCAACCAATGAGAGACTAGATCTAGGTGTTGGGACAGGCACAGGTCACTCTATTTTCCCATTAGGAAGAAGAATTAACCACAGGCTCAGCCTGCCGCCCAGATGCAGAATAGGGCCTGAGGCAATCCCGTCCTTTTGCGGCCAGCTCCCAAAAAAGCGAGTTGAAAAATGGAGCTCAGGGACACTGCAATTCACAAACCCGCAGAGCTATAAATGATAACTCTCATCAACAGATATATTGAGGGAAGGCAACGAAGAGGATTTGAAAGCAAGGCAGAATTGCAGGAAACAGGTTTCAGGAGGTAGATTCGAATCGCCTTTAAAGCACATGAAAAGTGGCAAAACGTCGACAATGATGCCCTTGGCCAAACAGGGCGTATGCGTTTTTTCCTGAATATATTCAGGAAAAAACGCATACGCCCTGTTTGGCCAACCAAGCAACCTGGAAAGGCTAATCAGCGCTACAAAGAAGTCTCGCTTCCCATCGGTCAAAAGGGCCATGCTGCAAAAAGTGTCAAAACCAGAAATGCAGGACAGGCCATGGAGAAATGGCAGCCTTGCTACGCTGATGGGCGGGATGTAAATTGCCAACAGCCACTCTGGAGAAGTGTATGGTGTGTCCTGAAACATCGAAAAAACACAGCTTAGGGAGCATAGGGCACGTCCACTCATGGGCGTATAAATTGGGAAAACTAAAAATCAGCAAGACACAGGCACCCCAAAGTTTAGGGCTGCTCTGTTGACAAGAACCTCCACTTCATGACACCTTAAATATCCCAGGAAAGAGAAAAATGGATAAAGAAGTTGTGGTCCTTATGTACAATGGAATATCACTCAGACATGAAATCAATGTCATAAGGCTAGTAGAAGCAAGATGAGTGGATTTAGGTACGACGATTCTAAGTGAAATAAGTCACACAGAAAAAGACACTTATCATAAGCTATCACTTATAGAGGGAATGTAAAAACCGCTACACTTGAACTGAATTACAAAACAGAACAGAGTCACACGTTTAGAAAACACACTATGGCTGCTTAACGGGAAAGGTGAGGTGGGGTGATGCATAAAACAAGGGTTTCAAATTCGCACAGATACCGTTCCATACACCCAATATGTAATAGACAATACCTACTCCTTGCTCAGTGAACTGGACTCAACACCCCCTATTCACCGCACAAGAATATATGTGACTAGTAAGAATCTTAAAACCTATGTATTGATATCTGTCTGGAAGTGAGTCAAGTAGGTGTAAAGCCGCATAATCACAGCCGTGAAAAGCAGCTAAACCCCATTATAAAAATAAATTACTTTTAAAAACCCGTAAAACAAAGACAGTGAAAGAGAGAGAAATTCTTACAAAATTCGTTCAGAGGCTGTGATGCAACCTGGATTGACCATATCTAGACCCACAGCTGGATGAGACATAAGGGTGGACACTCTTGGGGCTGAAAGGTTGGGTGAGGTTGGGTGAGCAAACGCAGACCCTTTAAAGTACTACTGCCTGGTACCCATCCCAGGGGTCCCAAATCTCCAGGTTCAAGGGCATCTTCCTACATCGAAAACATGCATGAGAAACCCAGAAGATGGTACACCGTGTGATTTTGAAAGGTTTCTAATACGCACCTCATTTCTCATCTCCTTGTGCTCGGGTTCGCCTTTCCAGCTACTTTACTAGCAATCTCCCTACTTGGAGAATCAGCACCTTTAAGCTTCTGTTCCCTACAGGTTGCAAATTGTCCTGAGGATGAACGGGAAGAGGGGCAACCAATGAGAGACTAGATCTAGGTGTTGGGACAGGCACAGGTCACTCTATTTTCCCATTAGGAAGAAGAATTAACCACAGGCTCAGCCTGCCGCCCAGATGCAGAATAGGGCCTGAGGCAATCCCGTCCTTTTGCGGCCAGCTCCCAAAAAAGCGAGTTGAAAAATGGAGCTCAGGGACACTGCAATTCACAAACCCGCAGAGCTATAAATGATAACTCTCATCAACAGATATATTGAGGGAAGGCAACGAAGAGGATTTGAAAGCAAGGCAGAATTGCAGGAAACAGGTTTCAGGAGGTAGATTCGAATCGCCTTTAAAGCACATGAAAAGTGGCAAAACGTCGACAATGATGCCCTTGGCCAAACAGGGCGTATGCGTTTTTTCCTGAATATATTCAGGAAAAAACGCATACGCCCTGTTTGGCCAACCAAGCAACCTGGAAAGGCTAATCAGCGCTACAAAGAAGTCTCGCTTCCCATCGGTCAAAAGGGCCATGCTGCAAAAAGTGTCAAAACCAGAAATGCAGGACAGGCCATGTAGAAATGGCAGCCTTGCTACGCTGACGGGCGGGATGTAAATTGCCAACAGCCACTCTGGAGAAGTGTACGGTGTGTCCTGAAACATCGAAAAAACACAGCTTAGGGAGCATAGGGCACGTCCACTCATGGGCGTATAAATTGGGAAAACTAAAAATCAGCAAGACACAGGCACCCCAAAGTTTAGGGCTGCTCTGTTGACAAGAACCTGCACTTCATGACACCGTAAATATCCCAGGAAAGAGAAAAATGGATAAAGAAGTTGTGGTCCTTATGTACAATGGAATATCACTCAGACATGAAATCAATGTCATAAGGCTAGTAGAAACAATATGAGTGGATTTAGGTACGACGATTCTAAGTGAAATAAGTCACAAAGAAAAAGACACTTATCATAAGCTATCACTTATAGAGGGAATGTAAAAACCGCTACACTTGAACTGAATTACAAAACAGAACAGAGTCACACGTTTAGAAAACACACTATGGCTGCTTATCGGGAAAGGTGAGGTGGGGTGAGGCATAAAACAAGGGTTTCAAATTCGCTCAGATACCGTTCCATACACCCAATATGTAATAGACAACACCTGCTCCTTGCTCAGTTAACTGGACTCAACACCCCCTATTCACCGCACAAGAATATATGTGACTAGTAAGAATCTTAAAACCTATGTATTGATATCTGTCTGGCAGTGAGTCAAGTGGGTATAAAGCCGCAGAAACACAGTCGTGAAAAGCAGCTAAACCCCATTATAAAAATAAATTACTTTTAAAACCCGTAAAACAAAGACAGTGAAAGAGAGAGAAATTCTTACAAAATTCGTTCAGAGGCTGTGATGCAACCTGGATTGACCATATCTAGACCCACAGCTGGATGAGACATAAGGGTGGACACTCTTGGGGCTGAAAGGTTGGGTGAGGTTGGGTGAGCAAACGCAGACCCTTTAAAGTAATACTGCTTGGTACCCATCCCATGGGTCCCAAATCTCCAGGTTCAAGGGCATCTTCCTACATCGAAAACATTCATGAGAAACCCAGAAGATGGTACACCGTGTGATTTTGAAAGGTTTCTAATACGCACCTCATTTCTCATCTCCTTGTGCTCGGGTTCGCCTTTCCAGCTACTTTACTAGCAATCTCCCTACTTGGAGAATCAGCACCTTTAAGCTTCTGTTCCCTACAGGTTGCAATTTGTCCTGAGGATGAACGGGAAGAGGGGCAACCAATGAGAGACTAGATCTAGGTGTTGGGACAGGCACAGGTCACTCTATTTTCCCATTAGGAAGAAGAATTAACCACAGGCTCAGCCTGCCGCCCAGAAGCAGAATAGGGCCTGAGGCAATCCCGCCCTTTTTCGGCCAGCTCCCAAAAAAGCGAGTTGAAAAATGGAGCTCAGGGACACTGCAATTCACAAACACGCAGAGCTATAAATGATAACTATCATCCACAGATATATTGAGGGAAGGCAACGAAGAGGATTTGAAAGCAAGGCAGAATTGCAGGAAACAGGTTTCAGGAGGTAGATTCGAATCGCCTTTAAAGCACATGAAAAGTGGCAAAACTTCGACAATGATGCCCTTGGCCAAAAAGGGCGTATGCGTTTTTTCCTGAATATATTCAGGAAAAAACGCATACGCCCTTTTTTGCCAACCAAGCAACCTGGAAAGGCAAATCAGCGCTACAAAGAAGTCTCGCTTCCCATCGGTCAAAAGGGCCATGCTGCAAAAAGTGTCAAAACCAGAAATGCAGGACAGGCCATGGAGAAATGGCAGCCTTGCTACGCTGACGGGCGGGATGTAAATTGCCAACAGCCACTCTGGAGAAGTGTACGGTGTGTCCTGAAACATCGAAAAAACACAGCTTAGGGAGCATAGGGCACGTCCACTCATGGGCGTATAAATTGGGAAAACTAAAAATCAGCAAGACACAGGCACCCCAAAGTTTAGGGCTGCTCTGTTGACAAGAACCTCCACTTCATGACACCTTAAATATCCCAGGAAAGAGAAAAATGGATAAAGAAGTTGTGGTCCTTATGTACAATGGAATATCACTCAGACATGAAATCAATGTCATAAGGCTAGTAGAAACAATATGAGTGGATTTAGGTACGACGATTCTAAGTGAAATAAGTCACAAAGAAAAAGACACTTATCATAAGCTATCACTTATAGAGGGAATGTAAAAACCGCTACACTTGAACTGAATTACAAAACAGAACAGAGTCACACGTTTAGAAAACACACTATGGCTGCTTAACGGGAAAGGTGAGGTGGGGTGAGGCATAAAACAAGGGTTTCAAATTCGCTCAGATACCGTTCCATACACCCAATATGTAATAGACAACACCTGCTCCTTGCTCAGTTAACTGGACTCAACACCCCCTATTCACCGCACAAGAATATATGTGACTAGTAAGAATCTTAAAACCTATGTATTGATATCTGTCTGGCAGTGAGTCAAGTGGGTGTAAAGCCGCAGAAACACAGTCGTGAAAAGCAGCTAAACCCCATTATAAAAATAAATTACTTTTAAAAACCCGTAAAACAAAGACAGTGAAAGAGAGAGAAATTCTTACAAAATTCGTTCAGAGGCTGTGATGCAACCTGGATTGACCATATCTAGACCCACAGCTGGATGAGACATAAGGGTGGACACTCTTGGGGCTGAAAGGTTGGGTGAGGTTGGGTGAGCAAACGCAGACCCTTTAAAGTAATACTGCTTGGTACCCATCCCATGGGTCCCAAATCTCCAGGTTCAAGGGCATCTTCCTACATCGAAAACATTCATGAGAAACCCAGAAGATGGTACACCGTGTGATTTTGAAAGGTTTCTAATACGCACCTCATTTCTCATCTCCTTGTGCTCGGGTTCGCCTTTCCAGCTACTTTACTAGCAATCTCCCTACTTGGAGAATAAGCACCTTTAAGCTTCTGTTCCCTACAGGTTGCAATTTGTCCTGAGGATGAACGGGAAGAGGAGCAACCAATGAGAGACTAGATCTAGGTGTTGGGACAGGCACAGGTCACTCTATTTTCCCATTAGGAAGAAGAATTAACCACAGGCTCAGCCTGCCGCCCAGATGCAGAATAGGGCCTGAGGCAATCCCGCCCTTCTGCGGCCAGCTCCCAAAAAAGCGAGTTGAAAAATGGAGCTCAGGGACACTGCAATTAACAAACCCGCAGAGCTATAAATGATAACTCTCATCCACAGATATATTGAGGGAAGGCAACGAAGAGGATTTGAAAGCAAGGCAGAATTGCAGGAAACAGGTTTCAGGAGGTAGATTCGAATCGCCTTTAAAGCACATGAAAAGTGGCAAAACGTCGACAATGATGCCCTTGGCCAAACAGGGCGTATGCGTTTTTTCCTGAATATATTCAGGAAAAAACGCATACGCCCTGTTGGCCAACCAAGCAACCTGGAAAGGCTAATCAGCGCTACAAAGAAGTCTCTCTTCCCATCGGTCAAAAGGGCCATGCTGCAAAAAGTGTCAAAACCAGAAATGCAGGACAGGCCATGGAGAAATGGCAGCCTTGCTACGCTGATGGGCGGGATGTAAATTGCCAACAGCCACTCTGGAGAAGTGTATGGTGTGTCCTGAAACATCGAAAAAACACAGCTTAGGGAGCATAGGGCACGTCCACTCATGGGCGTATAAATTGGGAAAACTAAAAATCAGCAAGACACAGGCACCCCAAAGTTTAGGGCTGCTCTGTTGACAAGAACCTCCACTTCATGACACCTTAAATATCCCAGGAAAGAGATAAATGGATAAAGAAGTTGTGGTCCTTATGTACAATGGAATATCACTCAGACATGAAATCAATGTCATAAGGCTAGTAGAAGCAAGATGAGTGGATTTAGGTACGACGATTCTAAGTGAAATAAGTCACACAGAAAAAGACACTTATCATAAGCTATCACTTATAGAGGGAATGTAAAAACCGCTACACTTGAACTGAATTACAAAACAGAACAGAGTCACACGTTTAGAAAACACACTATGGCTGCTTAACGGGAAAGGTGAGGTGGGGTGATGCATAAAACAAGGGTTTCAAATTCGCACAGATACCGTTCCATACACCCAATATGTAATAGACAAGACCTACTCCTTGCTCAGTGAACTGGACTCAACACCCCCTATTCACCGCACAAGAATATATGTGACTAGTAAGAATCTTAAAACCTATGTATTGATATCTGTCTGGAAGTGAGTCAAGTAGGTGTAAAGCCGCATAAACACAGCCGTGAAAAGCAGCTAAACCCCATTATAAAAACAAATTACTTTTAAAAACCCATAAAACAAAGACAGTGAAAGAGAGAGAAATTCTTACAAAATTCGTTCAGAGGCTGTGATGCAACCTGGATTGACCATATCTAGACCCACAGCTGGATGAGACATAAGGGTGGACACTCTTGGGGCTGAAAGGTTGCGTGAGGTTGGGTGAGCAAACGCAGACCCTTTAAAGTACTACTGCCTGGTACCCATCCCAGGGGTCCCAAATCTCCAGGTTCAAGGGCATCTTCCTACATCGAAAACATGCATGAGAAACCCAGAAGATGGTACACTGTGTGATTTTGAAAGGTTTCTAATACGCACCTCATTTCTCATCTCCTTGTGCTCGGGTTCGCCTTTCCAGTTACTTTACTAGCAATCTCCCTACTTGGAGAATCAGCACCTTTAAGCTTCTGTTCCCTACAGGTTGCAAATTGTCCTGAGGATGAACGGGAAGAGGGGCAACCAATGAGAGACTAGATCTAGGTGTTGGGACAGGCACAGGTCACTCTATTTTCCCATTAGGAAGAAGAATTAACCACAGGCTCAGCCTGCCGCCCAGATGCAGAATAGGGCCTGAGGCAATCCCGCCCTTTTGCGGCCAGCTCCCAAAAAAGCGAGTTGAAAAATGGAGCTCAGGGACACTGCAATTCACAAACCCGCAGAGCTATAAATGATAACTCTCATCAACAGATATATTGAGGGAAGGCAACGAAGAGGATTTGAAAGCAAGGCAGAATTGCAGGAAACAGGTTTCAGGAGGTAGATTCGAATCGCCTTTAAAGCACATGAAAAGTGGCAAAACGTCGACAATGATGCCCTTGGCCAAACAGGGCGTATGCGTTTTTTCCTGAATATATTCAGGAAAAAACGCATACGCCCTGTTTGGCCAACCAAGCAACCTGGAAAGGCTAATCAGCGCTACAAAGAAGTCTCGCTTCCCATCGGTCAAAAGGGCCATGCTGCAAAAAGTGTCAAAACCAGAAATGCAGGACAGGCCATGGAGAAATGGCAGCCTTGCTACGCTGATGGGCGGGATGTAAATTGCCAACAGCCACTCTGGAGAAGTGTATGGTGTGTCCTGAAACATCGAAAAAACACAGCTTAGGGAGCATAGGGCACGTCCACTCATGGGCGTATAAATTGGGAAAACTAAAAATCAGCAAGACACAGGCACCCCAAAGTTTAGGGCTGCTCTGTTGACAAGAACCTCCACTTCATGACACCTTAAATATCCCAGGAAAGAGAAAAATGGATAAAGAAGTTGTGGTCCTTATGTACAATGGAATATCACTCAGACATGAAATCAATGTCATAAGGCTAGTAGAAGCAAGATGAGTGGATTTAGGTACGACGATTCTAAGTGAAATAAGTCACACAGAAAAAGACACTTATCATAAGCTATCACTTATAGAGGGAATGTAAAAACCGCTACACTTGAACTGAATTACAAAACAGAACAGAGTCACACGTTTAGAAAACACACTATGGCTGCTTAACGGGAAAGGTGAGGTGGGGTGATGCATAAAACAAGGGTTTCAAATTCGCACAGATACCGTTCCATACACCCAATATGTAATAGACAATACCTACTCCTTGCTCAGTGAACTGGACTCAACACCCCCTATTCACCGCACAAGAATATATGTGACTAGTAAGAATCTTAAAACCTATGTATTGATATCTGTCTGGAAGTGAGTCAAGTAGGTGTAAAGCCGCATAAACACAGCCGTGAAAAGCAGCTAAACCCCATTATAAAAATAAATTACTTTTAAAAACCCGTAAAACAAAGACAGTGAAAGAGAGAGAAATTCTTACAAAATTCGTTCAGAGGCTGTGATGCAACCTGGATTGACCATATCTAGACCCACAGCTGGATGAGACATAAGGGTGGACACTCTTGGGGCTGAAAGGTTGGGTGAGGTTGGGTGAGCAAACGCAGACCCTTTAAAGTACTACTGCCTGGTACCCATCCCAGGGGTCCCAAATCTCCAGGTTCAAGGGCATCTTCCTACATCGAAAACATGCATGAGAAACCCAGAAGATGGTACACCGTGTGATTTTGAAAGGTTTCTAATACGCACCTCATTTCTCATCTCCTTGTGCTCGGGTTCGCCTTTCCAGCTACTTTACTAGCAATCTCCCTACTTGGAGAATCAGCACCTTTAAGCTTCTGTTCCCTACAGGTTGCAAATTGTCCTGAGGATGAACGGGAAGAGGGGCAACCAATGAGAGACTAGATCTAGGTGTACGAACAGGCACCGGTCACTCTATTTTCCCATTGGGAAGAAGAATTAACCACAGGCTCAGCCTGCCGCCCAGAAGCAGAATAGGGCCTGAGGCAATCCCGCGCATTTGCGGCCAGCTCGCAAAAAAGCCAGTTGAAAAATGGAGCTCAGGGACACTGCAATTCACAAACCCGCAGAGCTATAAATGATAACTCTCATCCACAGATATATTGAGGGAAGGCAACGAAGAGAATTTGAAAGCAAGGCAGAATTGCAAGAAACAGGTTTCAGGAGGTAGATTCGAATCGCCTTTAAAGCACATGAAAAGTGGCAAAATGTCGACAATGATGCCCTTGGCCAAACAGGGCGTATGCGTTTTTTCCTGAATACATTCAGGAAAAAACGCATACGCCCTGATTGGCCAACCAAGCAACCTGGAAAGGCTAATCAGCGCTACAAAGAAGTCTCGCTTCCCATTGGTCAAAAGGGCCATGCTGCAAAAAGTGTCAAAACCAGAAATGCAGGACAGGCCATGAAGAAATGGCAGCCTTGCTACACTGATGGGCGGGATGTAAATTGCCAACAGCCACTCTGGAGAAGTGTACAGTGTGTCCTGAAACATCGAAAAACCACAGCTTAGGGAGCATAGGGCACGTCCACTCATGGGCGTATAAATTGGGAAAACTAAAAATCAGCAAGACACAGGCACCCCAAAGTTTAGGGCTGCTCTGTGGACAAGAACCTCCACTTCATGACACCTTAAATATCCCAGGAAAGAATAAAATGGATAAAGAAGTTGTGGTCCTTATGTACAATTGAATATCACTCAGACATGAAATCAATGTCTTAAGGCTAGTAGTAGCAAGATGAGTGGATTTAGGTACGATGATTCTAAGTGAAATAAGTCACACAGAAAAAGACACTTATCATAAGCTATCACTTATAGAGGGAATGTAAAAACCGCTACACTTGAACTGAATTACAAAACAGAACAGAGACACACGTTTAGAAAACACACTATGGCTGCTTAACGGGAAAGGTGAGGTGGGGTGAGGCATAAAACAAGGGTTTCAAATTCGCTCAGATACCGTTCCATACACCCAATATATAATAGACAACACCTGCTCCTTGCTCAGTGAACTGGACTCAACACCCCCTATTCACCGCACAAGAATATATGTGACTAGTAAGAATCTTAAAACCTATGTATTGATATCTGTCTGGAAGTGAGTCAAGTGGGTGTAAAGCCGCATAAACACAGCCGTGAAAAGCAGCTAAACCCCATTATAAAAATAAATTACTTTTAAAAACCCGTAAAACAAAGACAGTGAAAGAGAGAGACATTCTTACAAAATTCGTTCAGAGGCTGTGATGCAACCTGGATTGACCATATCTAGACCCACAGCTGGATGAGACATAAGGGTGGACACTCTTGGGGCTGAAAGGTTGGGTGAGGTTGGGTGAGCAAACACAGACCCTTTAAAGTACTACTGCCTGGTACCCACCCCATGGGTCCCAAATCTCCAGGTTCAAGGGCATCTTCCTACATCGAAAACATGCATGAGGAACCCAGAAGATGGTACACCGTGTGATTTTGAAAGGTTTCTAATACGCACCTCATTTCTCATCTCCTTGTGCTCGGGTTCGCCTTTCCAGCTACTTTACTAGCAATCACCCTACTTGGAGAATCAGCACCTTTAAGCTCCTGTTCCCTACAGGTTGCAATTTGTCCTGAGGATGAACGGGAAGAGGGGAAACCAATGAGAGACTAGATCTAGGTGTTGGGACAGGCACAGGTCACTCTATTTTCCCATCAGGAAGAAGAATTAACCACAGGCTCAGCCTGCCGCCCAGAAGCAGAATAGGGCCTGAGGCAATCCCGCCCTTTTTCGGCCAGCTCCCAAAAAAGCGAGTTGAAAAATGGAGCTCAGGGACACTGCAATTCACAAACCCGCAGATCTATAAATGATAACTCCCATCCACAGATATATTGAGGGAAGGCAACGAAGAGGATTTGAAAGCAAGGCAGAATTGCAGGAAACAGGTTTCAGGAGGTAGATTCGAATCGCCTTTAAAGCACATGAAAAGTGGCAAAACTTCGACAATGATGCCCTTGGCCAAAAAGGGCGTATGCGTTTTTTCCTGAATATATTCAGGAAAAAACGCATACGCCCTTTTTTGCCAACCAAGCAACCTGGAAAGGCAAATCAGCGCTACAAAGAAGTCTCGCTTCCCATCGGTCAAAAGGGCCATGCTGCAAAAAGTGTCAAAACCAGAAATGCAGGACAGGCCATGGAGAAATGGCAGCCTTGCTACGCTGACGGGCGGGATGTAAATTGCCAACAGCCACTCTGGAGAAGTGTACGGTGTGTCCTGAAACATCGAAAAAACACAGCTTAGGGAGCATAGGGCACGTCCACTCATGGGCGTATAAATTGGGAAAACTAAAAATCAGCAAGACACAGGCACCCCAAAGTTTAGGGCTGCTCTGTTGACAAGAACCTCCACTTCATGACACCTTAAATATCCCAGGAAGGAGAAAAATGGATAAAGAAGTTGTGGTCCTTATGTACAATGGAATATCACTCAGACATGAAATCAATGTCATAAGGCTAGTAGAAGCAAGATGAGTGGATTTAGGTACGACGATTCTAAGTGAAATAAGTCACACAGAAAAAGACACTTATCATAAGCTATCACGTATAGAGGGAATGTAAAAACCGCTACACTTGAACTGAATTACAAATCAGAACAGAGTCACACGTTTAGAAAACACACTATGGCTGCTTAACGGGAAAGGTGAGGTGGGGTGAGGCATAAAACAAGGGTTTCAAATTCGCTCAGATACCGTTCCATACACCCAATATGTAATAGACAAGACCTACTGCTTGCTCAGTGAACTGGACTCAACACCCCCTATTCACTGCACAAGAATATATGTGACTAGTAAGAATCTTAAAACCTATGTATTGATATCTGTCTGGAAGTGAGTCAAGTGGGTGTAAAGTCACATAAACACAGCCGTGAAAAGCAGCTAAACCCCATTATAAAAATAAATTACTTTTAAAAACCCGTAAAACAAAGACAGTGAAAGAGAGAGAAATTCTTACAAAATTCGTTCAGAGGCTGTGATGCAACCTGGATTGACCATATCTAGACCCACAGTTGGATGAGACATAAGGGTGGGCACTCTTGGGGCTGAAAGTTTGGGTGAGGTTGGGTGAGCAAACGCAGACCCTTTAAAGTAATACTGCCTGGTACCCATCCCATGGATCCCAAATCTCCAGGTTCAAGGGCATCTTCCTACATCGAAAACTTGCATGAGAAACCCAGAAGATGGTACACCGTGTAATTTTGAAAGGTTTCTAAGACGCACCTCATTTCTCATCTCCTTGTGCTCGGGTTCGCCTTTCCAGCTACTTCACTAGCAATCTCCCTACTTGGAGAATCAGCACCTTTAAGCTCCTGTTCCCTACAGGTTGCAATTTGTCCTGAGGATGAACGGGAAGAGGGGCAACCAATGAGAGACTAGATCTAGGTGTAGGGACAGGCACAGGTCACTCTATTTTCCCATTGGGAAGAAGAATTAACCACAGGCTCAGCCTGCCGCCCAGAAGCAGAATAGGGCCTGAGGCAATCCCGCGCTTTTGCGGCCAGCTCCCAAAAAAGCCAGTTGAAAAATGGAGATCAGGGACACTGCAATTCACAAACCCGCAGATCTATAAATGATAACTCTCATCCACAGATATATTGAGGGAAGGCAACGAAGAGGATTTGAAAGCAAGGCAGAATTGCAAGAAACAGGTTTCAGGAGGTAGATTCGAATCGCCTTTAAAGCACATGAAAAGTGGCAAAACGTCGACAATGATGCCCTTGGCCAAACAGGGCGTATGCGTTTTTTCCTGAATATATTCAGGAAAAAACGCATACGCCCTGTTTGGCCAACCAAGCAACCTGGAAAGGTTAATCAGCGCTACAAAGAAGTCTCTCTTCCCATCGGTCAAAAGGGCCATGCTGCAAAAAGTGTCAAAACCAGAAATGCAGGACAGGCCATGGAGAAATGGCAGCCTTGCTACGCTGATGGGCGGGATGTAAATTGCCAACAGCCACTCTGGAGAAGTGTATGGTGTGTCCTGAAACATCGAAAAAACACAGCTTAGGGAGCATAGGGCACGTCCACTCATGGGCGTATAAATTGGGAAAACTAAAAATCAGCAAGACACAGGCACCCCAAAGTTTAGGGCTGCTCTGTTGACAAGAACCTCCACTTCATGACACCTTAAATATCCCAGGAAAGAGATAAATGGATAAAGAAGTTGTGGTCCTTATGTACAATGGAATATCACTCAGACATGAAATCAATGTCATAAGGCTAGTAGAAGCAAGATGAGTGGATTTAGGTACGACGATTCTAAGTGAAATAAGTCACACAGAAAAAGACACTTATCATAAGCTATCACTTATAGAGGGAATGTAAAAACCGCTACACTTGAACTGAATTACAAAACAGAACAGAGTCACACGTTTAGAAAACACACTATGGCTGCTTAACGGGAAAGGTGAGGTGGGGTGATGCATAAAACAAGGGTTTCAAATTCGCACAGATACCGTTCCATACACCCAATATGTAATAGACAAGACCTACTCCTTGCTCAGTGAACTGGACTCAACACCCCCTATTCACCGCACAAGAATATATGTGACTAGTAAGAATCTTAAAACCTATGTATTGATATCTGTCTGGAAGTGAGTCAAGTAGGTGTAAAGCCGCATAAACACAGCCGTGAAAAGCAGCTAAACCCCATTATAAAAACAAATTACTTTTAAAAACCCATAAAACAAAGACAGTGAAAGAGAGAGAAATTCTTACAAAATTCGTTCAGAGGCTGTGATGCAACCTGGATTGACCATATCTAGACCCACAGCTGGATGAGACATAAGGGTGGACACTCTTGGGGCTGAAAGGTTGCGTGAGGTTGGGTGAGCAAACGCAGACCCTTTAAAGTACTACTGCCTGGTACCCATCCCAGGGGTCCCAAATCTCCAGGTTCAAGGGCATCTTCCTACATCGAAAACATGCATGAGAAACCCAGAAGATGGTACACCGTGTGATTTTGAAAGGTTTCTAATACGCACCTCATTTCTCATCTCCTTGTGCTCGGGTTCGCCTTTCCAGCTACTTTACTAGCAATCTCCCTACTTGGAGAATCAGCACCTTTAAGCTTCTGTTCCCTACAGGTTGCAAATTGTCCTGAGGATGAACGGGAAGTGGGGCAACCAATGAGAGACTAGATCTAGGTGTTGGGACAGGCACAGGTCACTCTATTTTCCCATTAGGAAGAAGAATTAACCACAGGCTCACCCTGCCGCCCAGATGCAGAATAGGGCCTGAGGCAATCCCGCCCTTTTGCGGCCAGCTCACAAAAATGCGAGTTGAAAAATTTAGCTCAGGGACACTGCAATTCACAAACCCGCAGAGCTATAAATGATAACTCTCATCAACAGATATATTGAGGGAAGGCAACGAAGAGGATTTGAAAGCAAGGCAGAATTGCAGGAAACAGGTTTCAGGAGGTAGATTCGAATCGCCTTTAAAGCACGTGAAAAGTGGCAAAACGTCGACAATGATGCCCTTGGCCAAACAGGGCGTATGCGTTTTTTCCTGAATATATTCAGGAAAAAACGCATACGCCCTGTTTGGCCAACCAAGCAACCTGGAAAGGCTAATCAGCGCTACAAAGAAGTCTCGCTTCCCATCGGTCAAAAGGGCCATGCTGCAAAAAGTGTCAAAACCAGAAATGCAGGACAGGCCATGGAGAAATGGCAGCCTTGCTACGCTGATGGGCGGGATGTAAATTGCCAACAGCCACTCTGGAGAAGTGTATGGTGTGTCCTGAAACATCGAAAAAACACAGCTTAGGGAGCATAGGGCACGTCCACTCATGGGCGTATAAATTGGGAAAACTAAAAATCAGCAAGACACAGGCACCCCAAAGTTTAGGGCTGCTCTGTTGACAAGAACCTGCACTTCATGACACCTTAAATATCCCAGGAAAGAGAAAAATGGATAAAGAAGTTGTGGTCCTTATGTACAATGGAATATCACTCAGACATGAAATCAATGTCATAAGGCTAGTAGAAGCAAGATGAGTGGATTTAGGTACGACGATTCTAAGTGAAATAAGTCACACAGAAAAAGACACTTATCATAAGCTATCACTTATAGAGGGAATGTAAAAACCGCTACACTTGAACTGAATTACAAAACAGAACAGAGACACACGTTTAGAAAACACACTATGGCTGCTTAACGGGAAAGGTGAGGTGGGGTGAGGCATAAAACAAGGGTTTCAAATTCGCTCAGATACCGTTCCATACACCCAATATGTAATAGACAACACGTGCTCCTTGCTCAGTGAACTGGACTCAACACCCCCTATTCACCGCACAAGAATATATGTGACTAGTAAGAATCTTAAAACCTATGTATTGATATCTGTCTGGAAGTGAGTCAAGTGGGTGTAAAGCCGCATAAACACAGCCGTGAAAAGCAGCTAAACCCCATTATAAAAATAAATTACTTTTAAAAACCCGTAAAACAAAGACAGTGAAAGAGAGAGACATTCTTACAAAATTCGTTCAGAGGCTGTGATGCAACCTGGATTGACCATATCTAGACCCACAGCTGGATGAGACATAAGGGTGGACACTCTTGGGGCTGAAAGGTTGGGTGAGCTTGGGTGAGCAAACACAGACCCTTTAAAGTACTACTGCCTGGTACCCACCCCATGGGTCCCAAATCTCCAGGTTCAAGGGCATCTTCCTACATCGAAAACATGCATGAGGAACCCAGAAGATGGTACACCGTGTGATTTTGAAAGGTTTCTAATACGCACCTCATTTCTCATCTCCTTGTGCTCGGGTTCGCCTTTCTAGCTACTTTACTAGCAATCTCCCTACTTGGAGAATCAGGACCTTTAAGCTCCTGTTCCCTACAGGTTGCAATTTGTCCTGAGGATGAACGGGAAGAGGGGCAACCAATGAGAGACTAGATCTAGGTGTTGGGACAGGCAGAGGTCACTCTATTTTCCCATCGGGAAGAAGAATTAACCACAGGCTCAGCCTGCCGCCCAGAAGCAGAATAGGGCCTGAGGCAATCCCGCGCTTTTGCGGCCAGCTCCCAAAAAAGCCAGTTGAAAAATGGAGCTCAGGGACACTGCAATTCACAAACCCACAGAGCTATAAATGATAACTCTCATCCACAGATATATTGAGGGAAGGCAACGAAGAGGATTTGAAAGCAAGGCAGAATTGCAGGAAACATGTTTCAGGAGGTAGATTCGAATCGCCTTTAAAGCACATGAAAAGTGGCAAAACTTCGACAATGATGCCCTTGGCCAAAAAGGGCGTATGCGTTTTTTCCTGAATATATTCAGGAAAAAACGCATACGCCCTTTTTTGCCAACCAAGCAACCTGGAAAGGCAAATCAGCGCTACAAAGAAGTCTCGCTTCCCATCGGTCAAAAGGGCCATGCTGCAAAAAGTGTCAAAACCAGAAATGCAGGACAGGCCATGGAGAAATGGCAGCCTTGCTACGCTGACGGGCGGGATGTAAATTGCCAACAGCCACTCTGGAGAAGTGTACGGTGTGTCCTGAAACATCGAAAAAACACAGCTTAGGGAGCATAGGGCACGTCCACTCATGGGCGTATAAATTGGGAAAACTAAAAATCAGCAAGACACAGGCACCCCAAAGTTTAGGGCTGCTCTGTTGACAAGAACCTCCACTTCATGACACCTTAAATATCCCAGGAAGGAGAAAAATGGATAAAGAAGTTGTGGTCCTTATGTACAATGGAATATCACTCAGACATGAAATCAATGTCATAAGGCTAGTAGAAGCAAGATGAGTGGATTTAGGTACGACGATTCTAAGTGAAATAAGTCACACAGAAAAAGACACTTATCATAAGCTATCACGTATAGAGGGAATGTAAAAACCGCTACACTTGAACTGAATTACAAATCAGAACAGAGTCACACGTTTAGAAAACACACTATGGCTGCTTAACGGGAAAGGTGAGGTGGGGTGAGGCATAAAACAAGGGTTTCAAATTCGCTCAGATACCGTTCCATACACCCAATATGTAATAGACAAGACCTACTGCTTGCTCAGTGAACTGGACTCAACACCCCCTATTCACTGCACAAGAATATATGTGACTAGTAAGAATCTTAAAACCTATGTATTGATATCTGTCTGGAAGTGGGTCAAGTGGGTGTAAAGCCACATAAACACAGCCGTGAAAAGCAGCTAAACCCCATTATAAAAATAAATTACTTTTAAAAACCCGTAAAACAAAGACAGTGAAAGAGAGAGAAATTCTTACAAAATTCGTTCAGAGGCTGTGATGCAACCTGGATTGACCATATCTAGACCCACAGCTGGATGAGACATAAGGGTGGACACTCTTGGGGCTGAAAGGTTGGGTGAGGTTGGGTGAGCAAACGCAGACCCTTTAAAGTACTACTGCCTGGTACCCATCCCAGGGGTCCCAAATCTCCAGGTTCAAGGGCATCTTCCTACATCGAAAACATGCATGAGAAACCCAGAAGATGGTACACCGTGTGATTTTGAAAGGTTTCTAAGACGCACCTCATTTCTCATCTCCTTGTGCTCGGGTTCGCCTTTCCAGCTACTTTACTAGCAATCTCCCTACTTGGAGAATCAGCACCTTTAAGCTCCTGTTCCCTACAGGTTGCAATTTGTCCTGAGGATGAACGGGAAGAGGGGCAACCAATGAGAGACTAGATCTAGGTGTAGGGACAGGCACAGGTCACTCTATTTTCCCATTGGGAAGAAGAATTAACCACAGGCTCAGCCTGCCGCCCAGAAGCAGAATAGGGCCTGAGGCAATCCCGCGCATTTGCGGCCAGCTCCCAAAAAAGCCAGTTGAAAAATGGAGATCAGGGACACTGCAATTCACAAACCCGCAGATCTATAAATGATAACTCTCATCCACAGATATATTGAGGGAAGGCAACGAAGAGGATTTGAAAGCAAGGCAGAATTGCAAGAAACAGGTTTCAGGAGGTAGATTCGAATCGCCTTTAAAGCACATGAAAAGTGGCAAAACGTCGACAATGATGCCCTTGGCCAAACAGGGCGTATGCGTTTTTTCCTGAATATATTCAGGAAAAAACGCATACGCCCTGTTTGGCCAACCAAGCAACCTGGAAAGGTTAATCAGCGCTACAAAGAAGTCTCGCTTCCCATCGGTCAAAAGGGCCATGCTGCAAAAAGTGTCAAAACCAGAAATGCAGGACAGGCCATGGAGAAATGGCAGCCTTGCTACGCTGATGGGCGGGATGTAAATTGCCAACAGCCACTCTGGAGAAGTGTACGGTGTGTCCTGAAACATCGAAAAAGCACAGCTTAGGGAGCATAGGGCACGTCCACTCATGGGCGTATAAATTGGGAAAACTAAAATTCAGCAAGACACAGGCACCCCAAAGTTTAGGGCTGCTCTGTTGACAAGAACCTCCACTTCATGACACCTTAAATATCCCAGGAAAGAGAAAAATGGATAAAGAAGTTGTGGTCCTTATGTACAATGGAATATCACTCAGACATGAAATCAATGTCATAAGGCTATAGAAGCAATATGAGTGGATTTAGGTACGACGATTCTAAGTGAAATAAGTCACAAAGAAAAAGACACTTATCATAAGCTATCACTTATAGAGGGAATGTAAAAACCGCTACACTTGAACTGAATTACAAAACAGAACAGAGTCACACGTTTAGAAAACACACTATGGCTGCTTAACGGGAAAGGTGAGGTGGGGTGAGGCATAAAACAAGGGTTTCAAATTCGCTCAGATACCGTTCCATACACCCAATATATAATAGACAACACCTGCTCCTTGCTCAGTGAACTGGACTCAACACCCCCTATTCACCGCACAAGAATATATGTGACTAGTAAGAATCTTAAAACCTATGTATTGATATCTGTCTGGCAGTGAGTCAAGTGGGTGTAAAGCCGCATAAACACAGCCGTGAAAAGCAGCTAAACCCCATTATAAAAATAAATTACTTTTAAAAACCCGTAAAACAAAGACAGTGAAAGAGAGAGAAATTCTTACAAAATTCGTTCAGAGGCTGTGATGCAACCTGGATTGACCATATCTAGACCCACAGCTGGATGAGACATAAGGGTGGACACTCTTGGGGCTGAAAGGTTGGGTGAGGTTGGGTGAGCAAACGCAGACCCTTTAAAGTAACACTGCTTGGTACCCATCCCATGGGTCCCAAATCTCCAGGTTCAAGGGCATCTTCCTACATCGAAAACATGCATGAGAAACCCAGAAGATGGTACACCGTGTGATTTTGAAAGGTTTCTAATACGCACCTCATTTCTCATCTCTTTGTGCTCGGGTTCGCCTTTCCAGCTACTTTACTAGCAATCTCCCTACTTGGAGAATCAGCACCTTTAAGCTTCTGTTCCCTACAGGTTGCAAATTGTCCTGAGGATGAACGGGAAGAGGGACAACCAATGAGAGACTAGATCTAGGTGTTGGGACAGGCACAGGTCACTCTATTTTCCCATCAGGAAGAAGAATTAACCACAGGCTCAGCCTGCCGCCCAGAAGCAGAATAGGGCCTGAGGCAATCCCGCGCTTTTGCGGCCAGCTCGCAAAAAAGCCAGTTGAAAAATGGAGCTCAGGGACACTGCAATTCACAAACCCGCAGAGCTATAAATGATAACTCTCATCCACAGATATATTGAGGGAAGGCAACGAAGAGAATTTGAAAGCAAGGCAGAATTGCAGGAAACAGGTTTCAGCAGGTAGATTCGAATCGCCTTTAAAGCACATGAAAAGTGGCAAAATGTCGACAATGATGCCCTTGGCCAAACAGGGCGTATGCGTTTTTTCCTGAATATATTCAGGAAAAAACGCATACGCCCTGTTTGGCCAACCAAGCAACCTGGAAAGGCTAATCAGCGCTACAAAGAAGTCTCGCTTCCCATCGGTCAAAAGGGCCATGCTGCAAAAAGTGTCAAAACCAGATATGCAGGACAGGCCATGGAGAAATGGCAGCCTTGCTACACTGATGGGCGGGATGTAAATTGCCAACAGCCACTCTGGAGAAGTGTACGGTGTGTCCTGAAACATCGAAAAACCACAGCTTAGGGAGCATAGGGCACGTCCACTCATGGGCGTATAAATTGGGAAAACTAAAAATCAGCAAGACACAGGCACCCCAAAGTTTAGGGCTGCTCTGTTGACAAGAACCTCCACTTCATGACACCTTAAATATCCCAGGAAAGAGAAAAATGGATAAAGAAGTTTTGGTCCTTATGTACAATGGAATATCACTCAGACATGAAATCAAGGTCATAAGGCTAGTAGAAGCAAGATGAGTGGATTTAGGTACGACGATTCTAAGTGAAATAAGTCACACAGAAAAAGACACTTATCATAAGCTATCACTTATATAGGGAATGTAAAAACCGCTACACTTGAACTGAATTACAAAACAGAACAGTGTCACACGTTTAGAAAACACACTATGGCTGCTTAACGGGAAAGGTGAGGTGGGGTGAGGCATAAAACAAGGGTTTCAAATTCGCTCAGATACCGTTCCATACACCCAATATGTAATAGACAAGACCTACTCCTTGCTCAGTGAACTGGACTCAACACCCCCTATTCACCGCACAATAATATATGTGACTAGTAAGAATCTTAAAACCTATGTATTGATATCTGTCTGGCAGTGAGTCAAGTGGGTGTAAAGCCGCATAAACACAGCCGTGAAAGGCAGCTAAACCCCATTATAAAAATAAATTACTTTTAAAAACCCGTAAAACAAAGACAGTGAAAGAGAGAGAAATTCTTACAAAATTCGTTCAGAGGCTGTGATGCAACCTGGATTGACCATATCTAGACCCACAGCTGGATGAGACATAAGGGTGGACACTCTTGGGGCTGAAAGGTTGGGTGAGGTTGGGTGAGC
This sequence comes from Eschrichtius robustus, assembly GCF_028021215.1. Classification (NCBI taxonomy): domain Eukaryota; kingdom Metazoa; phylum Chordata; class Mammalia; order Artiodactyla; family Eschrichtiidae; genus Eschrichtius; species Eschrichtius robustus. Next base: position 151,490 of record NW_027175343.1, read on the forward strand.
AGACGCAGTCCCTTTAAAGTAATACTGCCTGGTACCCATCCCATGGGTCCCAAATCTCCAGGTTCAAGGGCATCTTCCTACATCGAAAACATGCATGAGAAACCCAGAAGATGGTACACCGTGTGATTTTGAAAGGTTTCTAATACGCACCTGATTTCTCATCACCTTGTGCTCGGGTTCGCCTTTCCAGCTACTTTACTAGCAATCTCCCTACTTGGAGAATCAGCACCTTTAAGCTCCTGTTCCCTACAGGTTGCAATTTTTCCTGAGGATGAACGGGAAGAGGGGCAACCAATGAGAGACTAGATCTAGGTGTTGGGACAGGCACAGCTCACTCTATTTTCCCATCGGGAAGAAGAATTAACCACAGGCTCAGCCTGCCGCCCAGAAGCAGAATAGGGCCTGAGGCAATCCCGCACTTTTGCGGCCAGCTCCCAAATAAGCCAGTTGAAAAATGGAGCTCAGGGACATTGTGATTCACAAACCCGCAGAGCTATAAATGATAACTCTCATCCACAGATATATTGAAGGAAGGCAAGGAAGAGGATTTGAAAGCAAGGCAGAATTGCAGGAAACAGGTTTCAGGAGGTAGATTCGAATCGCCTTTAAAGCACATGAAAAGTGGCAAAACGTCGACAATGATGCCCTTGGCCAAACAGGGTGTATGCGTTTTTTCCTGAATATATTCAGGAAAAAACGCATACGCCCTGTTTGGCCAACCAAGCAACCTGGAAAGGCTAATCAGCGCTACAAAGAAGTCTCGCTTCCCATCGGTCAAAAGGGCCATGCTGCAAAAAGTGTCAAAACCAGAAATGCAGGACAGGCCATGGAGAAATGGCAGCCTTGCTACGCTGATGGGTGGGATGTAAATTGCCAACAGCCACTCTGGAGAAGTGTACGGTGTGTCCTGAAACATCGAAAAAACACAGCTTAGGGAGCATAGGGCACATCCACTCATGGGCGTATAAATTGGGAAAACTAAAAATCAGCAAGACACAGGCACCCCAAAGTTTAGGGCTGCTCTGTTGACAAGAACCTCCACTTCATGACACCTTAAATATCCCAGGAAAGAGAAAAATGGATAAAGAAGTTGTGGTCCTTATGTACAATGGAATATCACTCAGACATGAAATCAATGTCATAAGGCTAGTAGAAGCAAGATGAGTGGATTTTGGTACGACGATTCTAAGTGAAATAAGTCACACAGAAAAAGACACTTATCATAAGCTATCACTTATAGAGGGAATGTAAAAACCGCTACACTTGAACTGAATTACAAAACAGAACAGAGTCACACGTTTAGAAAACACACTATGGCTGCTTAACGGGAAAGGTGAGGTGGGGTGAGGCATAAAACAAGGGGTTCAAATTCGCTCAGATACCGTTCCATACACCCAATATGTAATAGACAAGACCTACTCCTTGCTCAGTGAACTGGACTCAACACCCCCTATTCACCGCACAAGAATATATGTGACTAGTAAGAATCTTAAAACCTATGTATTGATATCTGTCTGGAAGTGAGTCAACTGGGTGTAAAGCCGCATAAACACAGCCGTGAAAAGCAGATAAACCCCATTATAAAAATAAATTACTTTTAAAAACCCGTAAAACAAAGACAGTGAAAGAGAGAGAAATTCTTACAAAATTCGTTCAGAGGCTGTGATGCAACCTGGATTGACCATATCTAGACCCACAGCTGGATGAGACATAAGGGTGGACACTCTTGGGGCTGAAAGGTTGGGTGAGGTTGGGTGAGCAAACGCAGACCCTTTAAAGTAATACTTCCTGGTACCCATCCCATGGGTCCCAAATCTCCAGGTTCAAGGGAATCTTCCTACATCGAAAACATGCATGAGAAACCCAGAAGATGGTACACCGTGTGATTTTGAAAGGTTTCTAATACGCAACTCATTTCCCATCTCCTTCTGCTCGGGTTCGCCTTTCCAACTACTTTGCTAGCAATCTCCCTACTTGGAGAATCAGCACCTTTAAGCTCCTGTTCCCTACAGGTTGCAATTTGTCCTGAGGATGAACGGGAAGAGGGGCAACCAATGAGAGACTAGATCTAGGTGTTCGGAAAGGCACAGGTCACTCTATTTTCCCATCGGGAAGAAGAATTAACCACAGGCTCAGCCTGCCGCCCAGAAGCGGAATAGGGCCTGAGGCAATCCCGCGCTTTTGCGGCCAGCTCCCAAAAAAGCCAGTTGAAAAATGGAGCTCAGGGACACTGCAATTCACAAACCCGCAGAGCTATAAATAATAACTCTCATCCACAGATATATTGAGGGAAGGCAACGAAGACGATTGAAAGCAAGGCAGAATTGCAGGAAACAGGTTTCAGGAGGTAGATTCGAATCGCCTTTAAAGCACATGAAAAGCGGCAAAACTTCGACAATCATGCCCTTGGCCAAACAGGGCGTATGCGTTTTTTCCTGAATATATTCAGGAAAAAACGCAAACGCCCTGTTTGGCCAACCAAGCAACCTGGAAAGGCAAATCAGCGCTACAAAGAAGTCTCGCTTCCCATCGGTCAAAAGGGCCATGCTGCAAAAAGTGTCAAAACCAGAAATGCAGGACAGGCCATGGAGAAATGGCAGCCTTGCTACGCTGATGGGCGGGATGTAAATTGCCAACAGCCACTCTGGAGAAGTGTACGGTGTGTCCTGAAACATCGAAAAAACACAGCTTAGGGAGCATAGGGCACGTCCACTCATGGGCGTATAAATTGGGAAAACTAAAAATCAGCAAGACACAGGCACTCCAAAGTTTAGGGCTGCTCTGTTGACAAGAACCTCCACTTCATGACACCTTAAATATCCCAGGAAAGAGAAAAATGGATAAAGAAGTTGTGGTCCTTATGTACAATGGAATATCACTCAGACATGAAATCAATGTCATAAGGCTAGTAGAAGCAAGATGAGTGGAGTTAGGTACGACGATTCTAAGTGAAATAAGTCACACAGAAAAAGACACTTATCATAAGCTATCACTTATTGAGGGAATGTAAAAACCGCTACACTTGAACTGAATTACAAAACAGAACAGAGTCACACGTTTAGAAAACACACTATGGCTGCTTAACGGGAAAGGTGAGGTGGGGTGATGCATAAAACAAGGGTTTCAAATTCGCTCAGATACCGTTCCATACACCCAATATGTAATAGACAGGACCTACTCCTTGCTCAGTGAACTGGACTCAACACCCCCTATTCACCACACAAGAATATATGTGACTAGTAAGAATCTTAAAACCTATGTATTGATATCTGTCTGGAAGTGAGTCAAGTGGGTGTAAAGCCGCATAAACACAGCCGTGAAAAGCAGCTAAACCCCATTATAAAAATAAATTACTTTTAAAAACCCGTAAAACAAAGACAGTGAAAGAGAGAGAAATTCTTACAAAATTCGTTCAGAGGCTGTGATGCAACCTGGATTGACCATATCTAGACCCACAGCTGGATGAGACATAAGGGTGGACACTCTTGGGGCTGAAAGGTTGGGTGAGCAGACGCAGACCCTTTAAATAATACTGCCTGGTACCCATCCCATGGGTCCCAAGTCTCCAGGTTCAAGGGCATCTTCCTACATCGAAAACATGCATGAGAAACCCAGAAGATGGTACACCGTGTGATTTTGAAAGGTTTCTAATACACACCTGATTTCTCATCTCCTTGTGCTAGGGTTCGCCTTTCCAGCTACTTTACTAGCAATCTCCCTACTTGGAGAATCAGCACCTTTAAGCTCCTGTTCCCTATAGGTTGCAATTTGTCCTGAGGATGAACGGGAAGAGGGGCAACCAATGAGAGACTAGGTCTAGGTGTTGGGACAGGCACAGGTCACTCTATTTTCCCATCGGGAAGAAGAATTAACCACAGGCTCAGCCTGCCGCCCAGAAGCAGAATAGGGCCTGAGGCAATCCCGCGCTTTTGCGGCCAGCTCCCAAAAAAACCAGTTGAAAAATGGAGCTCAGGGACACTGCAATTCACAAACCAGCAGATCTATAAATGATAACTCGCATCCACAGATATATTGAGGGAAGGCAACGAAGAGGATTTGAAAGCAAGGCAGAATTGCAGGAAACAGGTTTCAGGAGGTAGATTCGAATCGCCTTTAAAGCACATGAAAAGTGGCAAAACGTCGACAATGATGCCCTTGGCCAAACAGGGCGTATGCGTTTTTTCCTGAATATATTCAAGAAAAAACGCATACGCCCTGTTTGGCCAACCAAGCAACCTGGAAAAGCTAATCAGCGCTACAAAGAAGTCTCGCTTCCCATCGGTCAAAAGGGCCATGCTTCAAAATTTGTCAAAACCAGAAATGCAGGACAGGCCATGGAGAAATGGCAGCCTTGCTACGCTGATGGGCGGGATGTAAATTGCCAACAGCCACTCTGGAGAAGTGTACGGTGTGTCCTGAAACATCGAAAAAACACAGCTTAGGGAGCATAGGGCACGTCCACTCATGGGCGTATAAATTGGGAAAACTAAAAATCAGCAAGACACAGGCACCCCAAAGTTTAGGGCTGCTCTGTTGACAAGAACCTCCACTTCATGACACCTTAAATATCCCAGGAAAGAGAAAAATGGATAAAGAAGTTGTGGTCCTTATGTACAATGGAATATCACTCAGACATGAAATCAATGTAATAAGGCTAGTAGAAGCAAGATGAGTGGATTTAGGTACGACGATTCTAAGTGAAATAAGTCACACAGAAAAAGACACTTATCATAAGCTATCACTTATAGAGGGAATGTAAAAACCGCTACACTTGAACTGAATTACAAAACAGAACAGAGTCACACGTTTAGAAAACACACTATGGCGGCTTAACGGGAAAGGTGAGGTGGGGTGAGGAATAAAACAAGGGTTTCAAATTCGCTCAGATACCGTTCCATACACCCAATATGTAATAGACAAGACCTACTCCTTGCTCAGTGAACTGGACTCAACACCCCCTATTCACCGCACAAGAATATATGTGACTAGTAAAAATCTTAAAACCTATGTATTGATATCTGTCTGGAAGTGAGTCAAGTGGGTGTAAAGCCGCATAAACACAGCCATGAAAAGCAGCTAAACCCCATTATAAAAATAAATTACTTTTAAAAACCCGTAAAACAAAGACAGTGAAAGAGAGAGAAATTCTTACAAAATTTGTTCAGAGGCTGTGATGCAACCTGGATTGACCATATCTAGACCCACAGCTGGATGAGACATAAGGGTGGACACTCTTGGGGCTGAAAGGTTGGGTGAGGTTGGGTGAGCAAACGCAGACCCTTTAAAGTAATACTGCCTGGTACCCATCCCATGGGTCCCAAATCTCCAGGTTCAAGGACATCTTCCTACATCGAAAACATGCATGAAAAACCCAGAAGATGGTACACCGTGTGATTTTGAAAGGTTTCTAATACACACCTGATTTCTCATCTCCTTGTGCTAGGGTTCGCCTTTCCAGCTACTTTACTAGCAATCTCCCTACTTGGAGAATCAGCACCTTTAAGCTCCTGTTCCCTACAGGTTGCAATTTGTCCTTAGGATGAACGGGAAGATGGGCAACCAATGAGAGACTAGATCTAGTTGTTGGGACAGGCACATGTCACTCTATTTTCCCATCAGGAAGAAGAATTAACCACAGGCTCAGCCTGCCGCCCAGAAGCAGAATAGGGCCTGAGGCAATCCCGCGCATTTGCGGCCAGCTCCCAAAAAACGAGTTGAAAAATGGAGCTCAGGGACACTGCAATTCACAAACCCGCAGAATTATAAACGATAACTCTCATCCACAGATATATTGAGGGAAGGCAACGAAGAGGATTTGAAAGCAAGGCAGAATTGCAGGAAACAGATTTCAGGAGGTAGATTCGAATCAACTTTAAAGCATATGAAAAGTGGCAAAACATCGAAAATGATGCCCTTGGCCAAAAAGGGCGTATGCGTTTTTTCCTGAATATATTCAGGAAAAAACGCATACGCCCTTTTTGGACAACCAAGCAACCTGGAAAGGCAAATCAGCGCTACAAAGAAGTCTCGCTTCCCATCGGTCAAAAGGGCCATGCTGCAAAAAGTGTCAAAACCAGAAATGCAGGACAGGCCATGGAGAAATGGCAGCCTTGCTACGCTGATGGTCGGGATGTAAATTGCCAACAGCCACTCTGGAGAAGTGTACGGTGTGTCCTGAAACATCTAAAAAGCACAGCTTAGGGAGCATAGGGCACGTCCACTCATGGGCGTATAAATTGGGAAATCTAAAAATCAGCAAGACACAGGCACCCCAAAGTTTAGGGCTGCTACGTTGACAAGAACCTCCACTTCATGACACCTTAAATATCCCAGGAAAGAGAAAAATGGATAAAGAAGTTGTGGTCCTTATGTACAATGCAATATCACTCAGACATGAAATCAATGTCATAAGGCTAGTAGAAGCAAGATGAGTGGATTTTGGTACGACGATTCTAAGTGAAATAAGTCACACAGAAAAAGACACTTATCATAAGCTATCACTTATAGAGGGAATGTAAAAACCGCTACACTTGAACTGAATTACAAAACAGAACAGAGTCACACGTTTAGAAAACACACTATGGCTGCTTAACGGGAAAGGTGAGGTGGGGTGATGCATAAAACAAGGGTTTCAAATTCGCTCAGATACCGTTCCATACACCGAATATGTAATAGACAAGACCTACTCCTTGCTCAGTGAACTGGACTCAACACCCCGTATTCACCGCACAAGAATATATGTGAGTAGTAAGAATCTTAAAACCTATGTATTGATATCTGTCTGGAAGTGAGTCAAGTGGGTGTAAAGCCGCATAAACACAGCCGTGAAAAGCAGCTAAACCCCATTATAAAAATAAATTACTTTTAAAAACCCGTAAAACAAAGACAGTGAAAGACAGAGAAATTCTTACAAAACTCGTTCAGAGGCTGTGATGCAAACTGGATTGACCATATCTAGACCCACAGCTGGATGAGACAGAAGGGTGGACACTCTTGGGGCTGAAAGGTTGGGTGAGGTTGGGTGAGCAAACGCAGACCCTTTAAAGTAATACTGCCTGGTACCCATCCAATGGCTCCCAAATCTCCAGGTTCAAGGGCATCTTCCTACATCGAAAACATGCATGAGAAACCCAGACGATGGTACACCGTGTGATTTTGAAAGGTTTCTAAAACGCACCTCATTTCTCATCTCCTTGTGTTCGGGTTCGCCATTCCAGCTACTTTACTAACAATCTCCCTACTTGGAGAATCAGCACCTTTAACCTCCTGTTCCGTACAGGTTGCAATTTGTCCTGAGGATGAAAGGGAAGAGGGGCAACCAATGAGAGACTAGATCTAGGTGTTGGGACAGGCACAGGTCACTCTATTTTCCCATCAGGAAGAAGAATTAACCACAGGCTCAGCCTGCCGCAGGGAACCAGAATAGGGCCTGAGGCAATCCCGTGCTTTTGCGGCCAGCTCCCAAAAAAGACAGTTGAAAAATGGAGCTCAGGGGCACTGCCATTCACAAACTTGCTGAGTTATAAATGATTACTCCAGTCCACAAATATATTGAGGGAAGGCAACGAAGAGGATTTGAAAGCAAGGCAGAATTGCAGGAAACAGGTTTCAGGAGGTAGATTCGAATCGCCTTTAAAGCACATGAAAAGTGGCAAAACGTCGACAATGATGCCCTTGGCCAAAAAGGGCGTATGCGGTTTTTCCTGAATATATTCAGGAAAAAACGCATACGCCCTTTTTGGACAACCAAGCAACCTGAAAAGGCAAATCAGCGCTACAAAGAAGTCTCGCTTCCCATCGGTCAAAAGGGCAATGCTGCAAAAAGTGTCAAAACCAGAAATGCAGGACAGGCCATGGAGAAATGGCAGCCTTGCTACGCTGATGGGTGGGATGTAAATTGCCAACAGCCACTCTGGAGAAGTGTACGGTGTGTCCTGAAACATCGAAAAAACACAGCTTAGGGAGCATAGGGCACGTCCACTCATGGGCGTATAAATTGGGAAAACTAAAAATCAGCAAGACACAGGCACCCCAAAGTTTAGGGCTGCTTTGTTGACAAGAACCTCCACTTCATGACAATTTAAATATCCCAGGAAAGAGAAAAATGGATAAAGAAGTTGTGGTCCTTATGTACAATGGAATATCACTCAGACATGAAATCAATGTCATAAGGCTAGTAGAAGCAACATGAGTGGATTTAGGAACGACGATTGTAAGTGAAATAAGTCACACAGAAAAAGACACTTATCATAAGCTATCACTTATAGAGGGAATGTAAAAACCGCTACACTTGAACTGAATTACAGAACAGAACAGAGTCACACGTTTAGAAAACACACTATGGCTGCTTAACGGGAAAGGTGAGGTGGGGTGATGCATAAAACAAGGGGTTCAAATTCGCTCAGATACCGTTCCATACACCCAATATGTAATAGACAAGACCTACTCCTTGCTCAGTGAACTGGACTCAACACCCCCTATTCACCTCACAAGAATATATGTGACTAGTAAGAATTTTAAAACCTATGTATTGATATCTGTCTGGAAGTGAGTCAAGTGGGTGTAAAGCCGCATAAACACAGCCGTGAAAAGCAGCTAAACCCGATTATAAAAATAAATTACTTTTGAAAACCCGTAAAAGAAAGACAGTGAAAGAGAGAGAAATTCTTACAAAATTCGTTCAGAGGCTGTGATGCAACCTGGATTGACCATATCTAGACCCACAGCTGGATGAGACATAAGGGTGGACACTCTTGGGGCTGAAAGGTTGGGTGAGGTTGGGTGAGCAAACGCAGACCCTTTAAAGTAATACTGCCTGGCACCCATCCCATGGGCCCCAAATCTCCAGGTTCAAGGGCATCTTCCTACATCGAAAACATGCATGAGGAACCCAGAAGATGGTACACCGTGTGATTTTGAAAGGTTTCTAATACGCACCTCATTTCTCATCTCCTTGTGCTCGTGTTCGCCTTTCCAGCTACTTTACTAGCAATCTCCCTACTTGGAGAATCAGCACCTTTAAGCTCCTGTTCCCTACAGGTTGCAATTTGTCCTGAGGATGAACGGGAAGAGCGGCAACCAATGAGAGACTAGATCTAGGTGTTGGGACAGGCACAGGTCACTCTATTTTCCCATCAGGAAGAAGAGTTAACCACCGGCTCAGCCTGCCGCCCAGAAACAGAATAGGGCCTGAGGCAATCCCGCGCTTTTGCGGCCAGCTCCCAAAAAAGCGAGTTGAAAAATGGACCTCAGGGACACTGCAATTCACAAACCCGCAGAGTTATAAATGATAACTCTCATCCACAGATATATTGAGGGAAGGTGACGAAGAGGTTTTGAAAGCAAGGCAGAATTGTAGGAAACAGATTTCAGGAGGTAGATTCGAATCAACTTTAAAGCACATGAAAAGTGGCAAAACTTCGACAATGATGCCCTTGGCCAAAAAGGGCGTATGCGTTTTTTCCTGAATATATTCAGGAAAAAACGCATACGCCCTTTTTGGCCAACCAAGCAACCTGCAAAGGCAAATCAGCGCTACAAAGAAGTCTCGCTTCCCATCGGTTAAAAGGGTCATGCTGCAAAATGTGTCAAAACCAGAAATGCAGGACAGGCCATGGAGAAATGGCAGCCTTGCTACGCTGATGGGCGGGATGTAAATTGCCAACAGCCACTCTGGAGAAGTGTACGGTGTGTCCTGAAACATCGAAAAAACACAGCTTAGGGAGCATAGGGCACGTCCACTCATGGGCGTATAAATTGGGAAAAGTAAAAATCAGCAAGACACAGGCACCCCAAAGTTTAGGGCTGCTCTGTTGACAAGAACCTCCACTTCATGACACCTTAAATATCCCAGGAAAGAGAAAAATGGATAAAGAAGTTGTGGTCCTTATGTACAATAGAATATCACTCAGACATGAAATCAATGTCATAAGGCTAGTAGAAGCAAGATGAGTGGACTTAGGTACGATGATTCTAAGTGAAATAAGTCACACAGAAAAAGACACTTATCATAAGCTATCACTTATAGAGGGAATGTAAAAACCGCTAAACTTGAACTGAATTACAAAACAGAACAGAGTCACACGTTTAGAAAACACACTATGGCTGCTTAACGGGAAAGGTGAGGTGGGGTGATGCATAAAACAAGGGTTTCAAATTCGCTCAGATACCGTTCCATACACCCAATATGTAATAGACAAGACCAACTCCTTGCTCAGTGAACTGGACTCAACACCCCCTATTCACCGCACAAGAATATATGTGACTAGTAAGAATCGTAAAACCTATGTATTTATATCTGTCTGGAAGTGAGTCAAGTGGGTGTAAAGCTGCATAAACACAGCCGTGAAAAGCAGCTAAACACCATTATAAAAATAAATTACTTTTAAAAACCCGTAAAACAAAGACAGTGAAAGAGAGAGAAATTCTTACAAAATTCTTTCAGAGGCTGTGATGCAACCTGGATTGACCATATCTATACCCACAGCTGGATGAGACAGAAGGGTGGACACTCTTGGGGCTGAAAGGTTGGGTGAGGTTGGGTGAGCAAACGCAGACCCTTTAAAGTAATACTGCGTGGTACCCATCCAATGGGTCCCAAATCTCCAGGTTCAAGGGCATCTTCCTACATCGAAAACTTGCATGAGAAACCCAGAAGATGGTACACCGTGTGATTTTGAAAGGTTTCTAATACGCACCTCATTTCTCATCTCCTTGTGCTCGGGTTCGCCTTTCCAGCTACTTTACTAGCAATCTCCCTACTTGGAGAATCAGCACCTTTAAGCTCCTGTTCCCTACAGGTTGCAATTTGTCCTGAGGATGAACGGGAAGAGGGGCAACCAATGAGAGACTAGATCTAGGTGTTGGGACAGGCACAGGTCACTCTATTATCCCATCAGGAAGAAGAATTAACCACAGGCTCAGCCTGCCGCCAAGAAGCAGAATAGGGCCTGAGGCAATCCCGCCCTTTTGCGGCCAGCTCCCAAAAAAGCCAGTTGCAAAATGGAGCTCAGGGACACTGCAATTCACAAACCCGCAGAGCTATAAATGATAACTCTCATCCCCAGATATTTTGAGGGAAGGCAACGAAGAGGATTTGAAAGCAAGGCAGAATTGCAGGAAACAGGTTTCAGGAGGTAGATTCGAATCGCCTTTAAAGCACATGAAAAGTGGCAAAACGTCGACAATGATGCCCTTGGCCAAACAGGGCGTATGCGTTTTTTCCTGAATATATTCAGGAAAAAACGCATACGCCCTGTTTGGGCAACCAAGCAACCTGGAAAGGCTAATCAGCGCTACAAAGAAGTCTCGCTTCCCATCGGTCAAAAGGGTCATGCTGCAAAAAGTGTCAAAACCAGAAATGCAGGACAGGCCATGGAGAAATGGCAGCCTTGCTACACTGATGGGCGGGATGTAAATTGCCAACAGCCACTCTGGAGAAGTGTACGGTGTGTCCTGAAACATCGAAAAAACACAGCTTAGGGAGCATAGGGCACGTCCACTCATGGGCGTATAAATTGCGAAAACTAAAAATCAGCAAGACAGAGGCACCCCAAAGTTTAGGGCTGCTCTGTTGACAAGAACCTCCACTTCATGACACCTTAAATATCCCAGGAAAGAGAAAAATGGATAAAGAAGTTGTGGTCCTTTTGTACAATGGAATATCACTCAGACATGCAATCAATGTTATAAGGCTAGTAGAAGCAAGATGAATGGACTTAGGTACGACGATTCTAAGTGAAATAAGTCACACAGAAAAAGACACTTATCATAAGCTATCACTTATAGAGGGAATGTAAAAACCGCTACACTTGAACTGAATTACAAAACAGAACAGAGTCACACGTTTAGAAAACACACTATGGCTGCTTAATGGGAAAGGTGAGGTGGGGTGATGCATAAAACAAGGGTTTCAAATTCGCTCAGATACCGTTCCATACACCCAATATGTAATAGACAAGACCTACTCCTTGCTCAGTGAACTGGACTCAACACCCCCTATTCACCGCACAAGAATATATGTGACTAGTAAGAATCTTAAAACCTATGTATTGATATCTGTCTGGAAGTGAGTCAAGTGGTGTAAAGCCGCATAAACACAGCCGTGAAAAGCAGCTAAACCCCATTATAAAAATAAATTACATTTAAAAACCCATAAAACAAAGACAGTGAAAGAGAGAGAAATTCTTACAAAATCCGTTCAGAGGCTGTGATGCAACCTGGATTGACCATATCTAGACCCAGAGCTGGATGAGACATAAGGGTGGACACTCTTGCGGCTGAAAGGTTGGGTGAGGTTGGGTGAGCAAACGCAGACCCTTTAAAGTAATACTGCCTGGTACCCATCCCATGGGTCCCAAATCTCCAGGTTCAAGGGCATCTTCCTACATCGAAAACATGCATGAGAAACCCAGAAGATGGTACACCGTGTGATTTTGAAAGGTTTCTAATACGCACCTCATTTCTCATCTCCTTGTGCTCGGGTTCGCCATTCCAGCTACTTTACTAGCAATCTCCCTACTTGGAGAATCAGCACCTTTAAGCTCCTGTTCCCTACAGGTTGCAATTTGTCCTGAGGATGAACGGGAAGAGGGGCAACCAATGAGAGACTAGATCTAGGTGTTGGGACAGGCACAGGTCACTCTATTTTCCCATCGGGAAGAAGAATTAACCACAGGCTCAGCCTGCCGCCCAGAAGCATAATAGGGCCTGAGGCAATCCCGCGCTTTTGCGGCCAGCTCCCAAAAAAGCCAGTTGAAAAATGGAGCTCAGGGACACTGCCATTCACAAACCTGCTGAGTTATAAATGATAACTCTCGTCCACAAATATATTTAGGGAAGGCAACGAAGAGGATTTGAAAGCAAGGCAGAATTACAGGAAACAGGTTTCAGGAGGTAGATTCGAATCGCCTTTAAAGCACATGAAAAGTGGCAAAACATCGACAATGATGCCCTTGGCCAAAAAGGGCGTATGCGTTTTTTCCTGAATATATTCAGGATAAAAAGCATACGCCCTTTTTGGCCAACCAAGCAACCTGGAAAGGCAAATCAGCGCTACAAAGAATTCTCGCTTCCCATCGGTCAAAAGGGCCATGCTGCAAAAAGTGTCAAAACCAGAAATGCAGGACAGGCCATGGAGAAATGGCAGCCTTGCTACGCTGATGGGCGGGATGTACATTGCCAACAGCCACTCTGGAGAAGTGTACGGTGTGTCCTGAAACATCGAAAAAACACAGCTTAGGGAGCATACGGCACGTCCACTCATGGGCCTATAAATTGGGAAAACTAAAAATCAGCAAGACACAGGCACCCCAAAGTTTAGGGCTGCTCTGTTGACAAGAACCTCCACTTCATGACACCTTAAATATCCCAGGAAAGAGAAAAATGGATAAAGAAGTTGTGGTCCTTATGTACAATGGAATATCACTCAGACATGAAATCAATGTCATAAGGCTAGTAGAAGCAAGATGAGTGGATTTAGGTACGACGATTCTAAGTGAAATAAGTCACACAGAAAAAGACACTTATCATAAGCTATCACTTATAGAGGGAATGTAAAAACCGCTACACTTGAACTGAATTACAAAACAGAACAGAGTCACACGTTTAGAAAACACACTATGGCTGCTTAACGGGAAAGGTGAGGTGGGGTGAGGAATAAAACAAGGGTTTCAAATTCGCTCAGATACCGTTCCATACACCCAATATGTAATAGACAAGACCTACTCCTTGCTCATTGAACTGGACTCAACACCCCCTATTCACCGCACAAGAATATATGTGACTAGTAAAAATCTTAAAACCTATGTATTGATATCTGTCTGGAAGTGAGTCAAGTGGGTGTAAAGCCGCATAAACACAGCCATGAAAAGCAGCTAAACCCCATTATAAAAATAAATTACTTTTAAAAACCCGTAAAACAAAGACAGTGAAAGAGAGAGAAATTCTTACAAAATTTGTTCAGAGGCTGTGATGCAACCTGGATTGACCATATCTAGACCCACAGCTGGATGAGACATAAGGGTGGACACTCTTGGGGCTGAAAGGTTGGGTGAGGTTGGGTGAGCAGACGCAGACCCTTTAAAGTAATACTGCCTGGTACCCATCCCATGGGTCCCAAATCTCCAGGTTCAAGGACATCTTCCTACATCGAAAACATGCATGAGAAACCCAGAAGATGGTACACCGTGTGATTTTGAAAGGTTTCTAATACACACCTGATTTCTCATCTCCTTGTGCTAGGGTTCGCCTTTCCAGCTACTTTACTAGCAATCTCCCTACTTGGAGAATCAGCACCTTTAAGCTCCTGTTCCCTACAGGTTGCAATTTGTCCTGAGGATGAACGGGAAGAGGGGCAACCAATGAGAGACTAGATCTAGGTGTTGGGACAGGCACAGGTCACTCTATTTTCCCATCAGGAAGAAGAGTTAACCACAGGCTCAGCCTGCCGCCCAGAAACAGAATAGGGCCTGAGGCAATCCCGCGCTTTTGCGGCCAGCTCCCAAAAAAGCGAGTTGAAAAATGGACCTCAGGGACACTGCAATTCACAAACCCGCAGAGTTATAAATGATAACTCTCATCCACAGATATATTGAGGGAAGGCGACGAAGAGGTTTTGAAAGCAAGGCAGAATTGTAGGAAACAGATTTCAGGAGGTAGATTCGAATCAACTTTAAAGCACATGAAAAGTGGCAAAACTTCGACAATGATGCCCTTGGCCAAAAAGGGCGTATGCGTTTTTTCCTGAATATATTCAGGAAAAAACGCATACGCCCTTTTTGGCCAACCAAGCAACCTGCAAAGGCAAATCAGCGCTACAAAGAAGTCTCGCTTCCCATCGGTTAAAAGGGTCATGCTGCAAAATGTGTCAAAACCAGAAATGCAGGACAGGCCATGGAGAAATGGCAGCCTTGCTACGCTGATGGGCGGGATGTAAATTGCCAACAGCCACTCTGGAGAAGTGTACGGTGTGTCCTGAAACATCGAAAAAACACAGCTTAGGGAGCATAGGGCACGTCCACTCATGGGCGTATAAATTGGGAAAAGTAAAAATCAGCAAGACACAGGCACCCCAAAGTTTAGGGCTGCTCTGTTGACAAGAACCTCCACTTCATGACACCTTAAATATCCCAGGAAAGAGAAAAATGGATAAAGAAGTTGTGGTCCTTATGTACAATAGAATATCACTCAGACATGAAATCAATGTCATAAGGCTAGTAGAAGCAAGATGAGTGGACTTAGGTACGATGATTCTAAGTGAAATAAGTCACACAGAAAAAGACACTTATCATAAGCTATTACTTATAGAGGGAATGTAAAAACCGCTACACTTGAACTGAATTACAAAACAGAACAGAGTCACACGTTTAGAAAACACACTATGGCGGCTTAACGGGAAAGGTGAGGTGGGGTGAGGAATAAAACAAGGGTTTCAAATTCGCTCAGATACCGTTCCATACACCCAATATGTAATAGACAAGACCTACTCCTTGCTCAGTGAACTGGACTCAACACCCCCTATTCACCGCACAAGAATATATGTGACTAGTAAAAATCTTAAAACCTATGTATTGATATCTGTCTGGAAGTGAGTCAAGTGGGTGTAAAGCCGCATAAACACAGCCATGAAAAGCAGCTAAACCCCATTATAAAAATAAATTACTTTTAAAAACCCGTAAAACAAAGACAGTGAAAGAGAGAGAAATTCTTACAAAATTTGTTCAGAGGCTGTGATGCAACCTGGATTGACCATATCTAGACCCACAGCTGGATGAGACATAAGGGTGGACACTCTTGGGGCTGAAAGGTTGGGTGAGGTTGGGTGAGCAAACGCAGACCCTTTAAAGTAATACTGCCTGGTACCCATCCCATGGGTCCCAAATCTCCAGGTTCAAGGACATCTTCCTACATCGAAAACATGCATGAAAAACCCAGAAGATGGTACACCGTGTGATTTTGAAAGGTTTCTAATACACACCTGATTTCTCATCTCCTTTTGCTAGGGTTCGCCTTTCCAGCTACTTTACTAGCAATCTCCCTACTTGGAGAATCAGCACCTTTAAGCTCCTGTTCCCTACAGGTTGCAATTTGTCCTTAGGATGAACGGGAAGATGGGCAACCAATGAGAGACTAGATCTAGTTGTTGGGACAGGCACATGTCACTCTATTTTCCCATCAGGAAGAAGAATTAACCACAGGCTCAGCCTGCCGCCCAGAAGCAGAATAGGGCCTGAGGCAATCCCGCGCATTTGCGGCCAGCTCCCAAAAAACGAGTTGAAAAATGGAGCTCAGGGACACTGCAATTCACAAACCCGCAGAATTATAAACGATAACTCTCATCCACAGATATATTGAGGGAAGGCAACGAAGAGGATTTGAAAGCAAGGCAGAATTGCAGGAAACAGATTTCAGGAGGTAGATTCGAATCAACTTTAAAGCACATGAAAAGTGGCAAAACATCGAAAATGATGCCCTTGGCCAAAAAGGGCGTATGCGTTTTTTCCTGAATATATTCAGGAAAAAACGCATACGCCCTTTTTGGACAACCAAGCAACCTGGAAAGGCAAATCAGCGCTACAAAGAAGTCTCGCTTCCCATCGGTCAAAAGGGCCATGCTGCAAAAAGTGTCAAAACCAGAAATGCAGGACAGGCCATGGAGAAATGGCAGCCTTGCTACGCTGATGGTCGGGATGTAAATTGCCAACAGCCACTCTGGAGAAGTGTACGGTGTGTCCTGAAACATCGAAAAAGCACAGCTTAGGGAGCATAGGGCACGTCCACTCATGGGCGTATAAATTGGGAAATCTAAAAATCAGCAAGACACAGGCACCCCAAAGTTTAGGGCTGCTACGTTGACAAGAACCTCCACTTCATGACACCTTAAATATCCCAGGAAAGAGAAAAATGGATAAAGAAGTTGTGGTCCTTATGTACAATGCAATATCACTCAGACATGAAATCAATGTCATAAGGCTAGTAGAAGCAAGATGAGTGGATTTAGGTACGACGATTCTAAGTGAAATAAGTCACACAGAAAAAGACACTTATCATAAGCTATCACTTATAGAGGGAATGTAAAAACCGCTACACTTGAACTGAATTACAAAACAGAACAGAGTCACACGTTTAGAAAACACACTATGGCTGCTTAACGGGAAAGGTGAGGTGGGGTGATGCATAAAACAAGGGTTTCAAATTCGCTCAGATACCGTTCCATACACCGAATATGTAATAGACAAGACCTACTCCTTGCTCAGTGAACTGGACTCAACACCCCGTATTCACCGCACAAGAATATATGTGAGTAGTAAGAATCTTAAAACCTATGTATTGATATCTGTCTGGAAGTGAGTCAAGTGGGTGTAAAGCCGCATAAACACAGCCGTGAAAAGCAGCTAAACCCCATTATAAAAATAAATTACTTTTAAAAACCCGTAAAACAAAGACAGTGAAAGACAGAGAAATTCTTACAAAACTCGTTCAGAGGCTGTGATGCAAACTGGATTGACCATATCTAGACCCACAGCTGGATGAGACAGAAGGGTGGACACTCTTGGGGCTGAAAGGTTGGGTGAGGTTGGGTGAGCAAACGCAGACCCTTTAAAGTAATACTGCCTGGTACCCATCCAATGGCTCCCAAATCTCCAGGTTCAAGGGCATCTTCCTACATCGAAAACATGCATGAGAAACCCAGACGATGGTACACCGTGTGATTTTGAAAGGTTTCTAAAACGCACCTCATTTCTCATCTCCTTGTGTTCGGGTTCGCCATTCCAGCTACTTTACTAACAATCTCCCTACTTGGAGAATCAGCACCTTTAACCTCCTGTTCCGTACAGGTTGCAATTTGTCCTGAGGATGAAAGGGAAGAGGGGCAACCAATGAGAGACTAGATCTAGGTGTTGGGACAGGCACAGGTCACTCTATTTTCCCATCAGGAAGAATAATTAACCACAGGCTCAGCCTGCCGCAGGGAACCAGAATAGGGCCTGAGGCAATCCCGTGCTTTTGCGGCCAGCTCCCAAAAAAGACAGTTGAAAAATGGAGCTCAGGGGCACTGCCATTCACAAACTTGCTGAGTTATAAATGATTACTCCAGTCCACAAATATATTGAGGGAAGGCAACGAAGAGGATTTGAAAGCAAGGCAGAATTGCAGGAAACAGGTTTCAGGAGGTAGATTCGAATCGCCTTTAAAGCACATGAAAAGTGGCAAAACGTCGACAATGATGCCCTTGGCCAAAAAGGGCGTATGCGTTTTTTCCTGAATATATTCAGGAAAAAACGCATACGCCCTTTTTGGACAACCAAGCAACCTGAAAAGGCAAATCAGCGCTACAAAGAAGTCTCGCTTCCCATCGGTCAAAAGGGCCATGCTGCAAAAAGTGTCAAAACCAGAAATGCAGGACAGGCCATGGAGAAATGGCAGCCTTGCTACGCTGATGGGTGGGATGTAAATTGCCAACAGACACTCTGGAGAAGTGTACGGTGTGTCCTGAAACATCGAAAAAACACAGCTTAGGGAGCATAGGGCACATCCACTCATGGGCGTATAAATTGGGAAAACTAAAAATCAGCAAGACACAGGCACCCCAAAGTTTAGGGCTGCTTTGTTGACAAGAACCTCCACTTCATGACAACTTAAATATCCCAGGAAAGAGAAAAATGGATAAAGAAGTTGTGGTCCTTATGTACAATGGAATATCACTCAGACATGAAATCAATGTCATAAGGCTAGTAGAAGCAACATGAGTGGATTTAGGAACGACGATTGTAAGTGAAATAAGTCACACAGAAAAAGACACTTATCATAAGCTATCACTTATAGAGGGAATGTAAAAACCGCTACACTTGAACTGAATTACAGAACAGAACAGAGTCACACGTTTAGAAAACACACTATGGCTGCTTAACGGGAAAGGTGAGGTGGGGTGATGCATAAAACAAGGGGTTCAAATTCGCTCAGATACCGTTCCATACACCCAATATGTAATAGACAAGACCTACTCCTTGCTCAGTGAACTGGACTCAACACCCCCTATTCACCTCACAAGAATATATGTGACTAGTAAGAATTTTAAAACCTATGTATTGATATCTGTCTGGAAGTGAGTCAAGTGGGTGTAAAGCCGCATAAACACAGCCGTGAAAAGCAGCTAAACCCGATTATAAAAATAAATTACTTTTGAAAACCCGTAAAAGAAAGACAGTGAAAGAGAGAGAAATTCTTACAAAATTCGTTCAGAGGCTGTGATGCAACCTGGATTGACCATATCTAGACCCACAGCTGGATGAGACATAAGGGTGGACACTCTTGGGGCTGAAAGGTTGGGTGAGGTTGGGTGAGCAAACGCAGACCCTTTAAAGTAATACTGCCTGGCACCCATCCCATGGGCCCCAAATCTCCAGGTTCAAGGGCATCTTCCTACATCGAAAACATGCATGAGGAACCCAGAAGATGGTACACCGTGTGATTTTGAAAGGTTTCTAATACGCACCTCATTTCTCATCTCCTTGTGCTCGTGTTCGCCTTTCCAGCTACTTTACTAGCAATCTCCCTACTTGGAGAATCAGCACCTTTAAGCTCCTGTTCCCTACAGGTTGCAATTTGTCCTGAGGATGAACGGGAAGAGCGGCAACCAATGAGAGACTAGATCTAGGTGTTGGGACAGGCACAGGTCACTCTATTTTCCCATCAGGAAGAAGAGTTAACCACCGGCTCAGCCTGCCGCCCAGAAACAGAATAGGGCCTGAGGCAATCCCGCGCTTTTGCGGCCAGCTCCCAAAAAAGCGAGTTGAAAAATGGACCTCAGGGACACTGCAATTCACAAACCCGCAGAGTTATAAATGATAACTCTCATCCACAGATATATTGAGGGAAGGTGACGAAGAGGTTTTGAAAGCAAGGCAGAATTGTAGGAAACAGATTTCAGGAGGTAGATTCGAATCAACTTTAAAGCACATGAAAAGTGGCAAAACTTCGACAATGATGCCCTTGGCCAAAAAGGGCGTATGCGTTTTTTCCTGAATATATTCAGGAAAAAACGCATATGCCCTTTTTGGCCAACCAAGCAACCTGCAAAGGCAAATCAGCGCTACAAAGAAGTCTCGCTTCCCATCGGTTAAAAGGGTCATGCTGCAAAATGTGTCAAAACCAGAAATGCAGGACAGGCCATGGAGAAATGGCAGCCTTGCTACGCTGATGGGCGGGATGTAAATTGCCAACAGCCACTCTGGAGAAGTGTACGGTGTGTCCTGAAACATCGAAAAAACACAGCTTAGGGAGCATAGGGCACGTCCACTCATGGGCGTATAAATTGGGAAAAGTAAAAATCAGCAAGACACAGGCACCCCAAAGTTTAGGGCTGCTCTGTTGACAAGAACCTCCACTTCATGACACCTTAAATATCCCAGGAAAGAGAAAAATGGATAAAGAAGTTGTGGTCCTTATGTACAATAGAATATCACTCAGACATGAAATCAATGTCATAAGGCTAGTAGAAGCAAGATGAGTGGACTTAGGTACGATGATTCTAAGTGAAATAAGTCACACAGAAAAAGACACTTATCATAAGCTATCACTTATAGAGGGAATGTAAAAACCGCTAAACTTGAACTGAATTACAAAACAGAACAGAGTCACACGTTTAGAAAACACACTATGGCTGCTTAACGGGAAAGGTGAGGTGGGGTGATGCATAAAACAAGGGTTTCAAATTCGCTCAGATACCGTTCCATACACCCAATATGTAATAGACAAGACCAACTCCTTGCTCAGTGAACTGGACTCAACACCCCCTATTCACCGCACAAGAATATATGTGACTAGTAAGAATCGTAAAACCTATGTATTTATATCTGTCTGGAAGTGAGTCAAGTGGGTGTAAAGCTGCATAAACACAGCCGTGAAAAGCAGCTAAACACCATTATAAAAATAAATTACTTTTAAAAACCCGTAAAACAAAGACAGTGAAAGAGAGAGAAATTCTTACAAAATTCTTTCAGAGGCTGTGATGCAACCTGGATTGACCATATCTATACCCACAGCTGGATGAGACAGAAGGGTGGACACTCTTGGGGCTGAAAGGTTGGGTGAGGTTGGGTGAGCAAACGCAGACCCTTTAAAGTAATACTGCGTGGTACCCATCCAATGGGTCCCAAATCTCCAGGTTCAAGGGCATCTTCCTACATCGAAAACATGCATGAGAAACCCAGAAGATGGTACACCGTGTGATTTTGAAAGGTTTCTAATACGCACCTCATTTCTCATCTCCTTGTGCTCGGGTTCGCCTTTCCAGCTACTTTACTAGCAATCTCCCTACTTGGAGAATCAGCACCTTTAAGCTCCTGTTCCCTACAGGTTGCAATTTGTCCTGAGGATGAACGGGAAGAGGGGCAACCAATGAGAGACTAGATCTAGGTGTTGGGACAGGCACAGGTCACTCTATTATCCCATCAGGAAGAAGAATTAACCACAGGCTCAGCCTGCCGCCAAGAAGCAGAATAGGGCCTGAGGCAATCCCGCCCTTTTGCGGCCAGCTCCCAAAAAAGCCAGTTGCAAAATGGAGCTCAGGGACACTGCAATTCACAAACCCGCAGAGCTATAAATGATAACTCTCATCCCCAGATATTTTGAGGGAAGGCAACGAAGAGGATTTGAAAGCAAGGCAGAATTGCAGGAAACAGGTTTCAGGAGGTAGATTCGAATCGCCTTTAAAGCACATGAAAAGTGGCAAAACGTCGACAATGATGCCCTTGGCCAAACAGGGCGTATGCGTTTTTTCCTGAATATATTCAGGAAAAAACGCATACGCCCTGTTTGGGCAACCAAGCAACCTGGAAAGGCTAATCAGCGCTACAAAGAAGTCTCGCTTCCCATCGGTCAAAAGGGTCATGCTGCAAAAAGTGTCAAAACCAGAAATGCAGGACAGGCCATGGAGAAATGGCAGCCTTGCTACACTGATGGGCGGGATGTAAATTGCCAACAGCCACTCTGGAGAAGTGTACGGTGTGTCCTGAAACATCGAAAAAACACAGCTTAGGGAGCATAGGGCACGTCCACTCATGGGCGTATAAATTGCGAAAACTAAAAATCAGCAAGACAGAGGCACCCCAAAGTTTAGGGCTGCTCTGTTGACAAGAACCTCCACTTCATGACACCTTAAATATCCCAGGAAAGAGAAAAATGGATAAAGAAGTTGTGGTCCTTTTGTACAATGGAATATCACTCAGACATGCAATCAATGTTATAAGGCTAGTAGAAGCAAGATGAATGGACTTAGGTACGACGATTCTAAGTGAAATAAGTCACACAGAAAAAGACACTTATCATAAGCTATCACTTATAGAGGGAATGTAAAAACCGCTACACTTGAACTGAATTACAAAACAGAACAGAGTCACACGTTTAGAAAACACACTATGGCTGCTTAATGGGAAAGGTGAGGTGGGGTGATGCATAAAACAAGGGTTTCAAATTCGCTCAGATACCGTTCCATACACCCAATATGTAATAGACAAGACCTACTCCTTGCTCAGTGAACTGGACTCAACACCCCCTATTCACCGCACAAGAATATATGTGACTAGTAAGAATCTTAAAACCTATGTATTGATATCTGTCTGGAAGTGAGTCAAGTGGTGTAAAGCCGCATAAACACAGCCGTGAAAAGCAGCTAAACCCCATTATAAAAATAAATTAC
Organism: Eschrichtius robustus; assembly: GCF_028021215.1. Taxonomy (NCBI): domain Eukaryota; kingdom Metazoa; phylum Chordata; class Mammalia; order Artiodactyla; family Eschrichtiidae; genus Eschrichtius; species Eschrichtius robustus. Next base: position 174,189 of record NW_027175343.1, read on the forward strand.
ATTTAAAAACCCATAAAACAAAGACAGTGAAAGAGAGAGAAATTCTTACAAAATCCGTTCAGAGGCTGTGATGCAACCTGGATTGACCATATCTAGACCCAGAGCTGGATGAGACATAAGGGTGGACACTCTTGGGGCTGAAAGGTTGGGTGAGGTTGGGTGAGCAAACGCAGACCCTTTAAAGTAATACTGCCTGGTACCCATCCCATGGGTCCCAAATCTCCAGGTTCAAGGGCATCTTCCTACATCGAAAACATGCATGAGAAACCCAGAAGATGGTACACCGTGTGATTTTGAAAGGTTTCTAATACGCACCTCATTTCTCATCTCCTTGTGCTCGGGTTCGCCATTCCAGCTACTTTACTAGCAATCTCCCTACTTGGAGAATCAGCACCTTTAAGCTCCTGTTCCCTACAGGTTGCAATTTGTCCTGAGGATGAACGGGAAGAGGGGCAACCAATGAGAGACTAGATCTAGGTGTTGGGACAGGCACAGGTCACTCTATTTTCCCATCGGGAAGAAGAATTAACCACAGGCTCAGCCTGCCGCCCAGAAGCATAATAGGGCCTGAGGCAATCCCGCGCTTTTGCGGCCAGCTCCCAAAAAAGCCAGTTGAAAAATGGAGCTCAGGGACACTGCCATTCACAAACCTGCTGAGTTATAAATGATAACTCTCGTCCACAAATATATTTAGGGAAGGCAACGAAGAGGATTTGAAAGCAAGGCAGAATTACAGGAAACAGGTTTCAGGAGGTACATTCGAATCGCCTTTAAAGCACATGAAAAGTGGCAAAACATCGACAATGATGCCCTTGGCCAAAAAGGGCGTATGCGTTTTTTCCTGAATATATTCAGGATAAAAAGCATACGCCCTTTTTGGCCAACCAAGCAACCTGGAAAGGCAAATCAGCGCTACAAAGAATTCTCGCTTCCCATCGGTCAAAAGGGCCATGCTGCAAAAAGTGTCAAAACCAGAAATGCAGGACAGGCCATGGAGAAATGGCAGCCTTGCTACGCTGATGGGCGGGATGTACATTGCCAACAGCCACTCTGGAGAAGTGTACGGTGTGTCCTGAAACATCGAAAAAACACAGCTTAGGGAGCATACGGCACGTCCACTCATGGGCCTATAAATTGGGAAAACTAAAAATCAGCAAGACACAGGCACCCCAAAGTTTAGGGCTGCTCTGTTGACAAGAACCTCCACTTCATGACACCTTAAATATCCCAGGAAAGAGAAAAATGGATAAAGAAGTTGTGGTCCTTATGTACAATGGAATATCACTCAGACATGAAATCAATGTCATAAGGCTAGTAGAAGCAAGATGAGTGGATTTAGGTACGACGATTCTAAGTGAAATAAGTCACACAGAAAAAGACACTTATCATAAGCTATCACTTATAGAGGGAATGTAAAAACCGCTACACTTGAACTGAATTACAAAACAGAACAGAGTCACACGTTTAGAAAACACACTATGGCTGCTTAACGGGAAAGGTGAGGTGGGGTGAGGAATAAAACAAGGGTTTCAAATTCGCTCAGATACCGTTCCATACACCCAATATGTAATAGACAAGACCTACTCCTTGCTCATTGAACTGGACTCAACACCCCCTATTCACCGCACAAGAATATATGTGACTAGTAAAAATCTTAAAACCTATGTATTGATATCTGTCTGGAAGTGAGTCAAGTGGGTGTAAAGCCGCATAAACACAGCCATGAAAAGCAGCTAAACCCCATTATAAAAATAAATTACTTTTAAAAACCCGTAAAACAAAGACAGTGAAAGAGAGAGAAATTCTTACAAAATTTGTTCAGAGGCTGTGATGCAACCTGGATTGACCATATCTAGACCCACAGCTGGATGAGACATAAGGGTGGACACTCTTGGGGCTGAAAGGTTGGGTGAGGTTGGGTGAGCAGACGCAGACCCTTTAAAGTAATACTGCCTGGTACCCATCCCATGGGTCCCAAATCTCCAGGTTCAAGGACATCTTCCTACATCGAAAACATGCATGAGAAACCCAGAAGATGGTACACCGTGTGATTTTGAAAGGTTTCTAATACACACCTGATTTCTCATCTCCTTGTGCTAGGGTTCGCCTTTCCAGCTACTTTACTAGCAATCTCCCTACTTGGAGAATCAGCACCTTTAAGCTCCTGTTCCCTACAGGTTGCAATTTGTCCTGAGGATGAACGGGAAGAGGGGCAACCAATGAGAGACTAGATCTAGGTGTTGGGACAGGCACAGGTCACTCTATTTTCCCATCAGGAAGAAGAGTTAACCACAGGCTCAGCCTGCCGCCCAGAAACAGAATAGGGCCTGAGGCAATCCCGCGCTTTTGCGGCCAGCTCCCAAAAAAGCGAGTTGAAAAATGGACCTCAGGGACACTGCAATTCACAAACCCGCAGAGTTATAAATGATAACTCTCATCCACAGATATATTGAGGGAAGGCGACGAAGAGGTTTTGAAAGCAAGGCAGAATTGTAGGAAACAGATTTCAGGAGGTAGATTCGAATCAACTTTAAAGCACATGAAAAGTGGCAAAACTTCGACAATGATGCCCTTGGCCAAAAAGGGCGTATGCGTTTTTTCCTGAATATATTCAGGAAAAAACGCATACGCCCTTTTTGGCCAACCAAGCAACCTGCAAAGGCAAATCAGCGCTACAAAGAAGTCTCGCTTCCCATCGGTTAAAAGGGTCATGCTGCAAAATGTGTCAAAACCAGAAATGCAGGACAGGCCATGGAGAAATGGCAGCCTTGCTACGCTGATGGGCGGGATGTAAATTGCCAACAGCCACTCTGGAGAAGTGTACGGTGTGTCCTGAAACATCGAAAAAACACAGCTTAGGGAGCATAGGGCACGTCCACTCATGGGCGTATAAATTGGGAAAAGTAAAAATCAGCAAGACACAGGCACCCCAAAGTTTAGGGCTGCTCTGTTGACAAGAACCTCCACTTCATGACACCTTAAATATCCCAGGAAAGAGAAAAATGGATAAAGAAGTTGTGGTCCTTATGTACAATAGAATATCACTCAGACATGAAATCAATGTCATAAGGCTAGTAGAAGCAAGATGAGTGGACTTAGGTACGATGATTCTAAGTGAAATAAGTCACACAGAAAAAGACACTTATCATAAGCTATTACTTATAGAGGGAATGTAAAAACCGCTAAACTTGAACTGAATTACAAAACAGAACAGAGTCACACGTTTAGAAAACACACTATGGCTGCTTAACGGGAAAGGTGAGGTGGGGTGATGCATAAAACAAGGGTTTCAAATTCGCTCAGATAACGTTCCATACACCCAATATGTAATAGACAAGACCAACTCCTTGCTCAGTGAACTGGACTCAACACCCCCTATTCACCGCACAAGAATATATGTGACTAGTAAGAATCGTAAAACCTATGTATTTATATCTGTCTGGAAGTGAGTCAAGTGGGTGTAAAGCTGCATAAACACAGCCGTGAAAAGCAGTTAAACACCATTATAAAAATAAATTACTTTTAAAAACCCGTAAAACAAAGACAGTGAAAGAGAGAGAAATTCTTACAAAATTCTTTCAGAGGCTGTGATGCAACCTGGATTGACCATATCTATACCCACAGCTGGATGAGACAGAAGGGTGGACACTCTTGGGGCTGAAAGGTTGGGTGAGGTTGGGTGAGCAAACGCAGACCCTTTAAAGGAATACTGCGTGGTACCCATCCAATGGGTCCCAAATCTCCAGGTTCAAGGGCATCTTCCTACATCGAAAACATGCATGAGAAACCCAGAAGATGGTACACCGTGTGATTTTGAAAGGTTTCTAATACGCACCTCATTTCTCATCTCCTTGTGCTCGGGTTCGCCTTTCCAGCTACTTTACTAGCAATCTCCCTACTTGGAGAATCAGCACCTTTAAGCTCCTGTTCCCTACAAGTTGCAATTTGTCCTGAGGATGAACGGGAAGAGGGGCAACCAATGAGAGACTAGATCTAGGTGTTGGGACAGGCACAGGTCACTCTATTATCCCATCAGGAAGAAGAATTAACCACAGGCTCAGCCTGCCGCCAAGAAGCAGAATAGGGCCTGAGGCAATCCCGCCCTTTTGCGGCCAGCTCCCAAAAAAGCCAGTTGCAAAATGGAGCTCAGGGACACTGCAATTCACAAACCCGCAGAGCTATAAATGATAACTCTCATCCCCAGATATTTTGAGGGAAGGCAACGAAGAGGATTTGAAAGCAAGGCAGAATTGCAGGAAACAGGTTTCAGGAGGTAGATTCGAATCGCCTTTAAAGCACATGAAAAGTGGCAAAACGTCGACAATGATGCCCTTGGCCAAACAGGGCGTATGCGTTTTTTCCTGAATATATTCAGGAAAAAACGCATACGCCCTGTTTGGGCAACCAAGCAACCTGGAAAGGCTAATCAGCGCTACAAAGAAGTCTCGCTTCCCATCGGTCAAAAGGGTCATGCTGCAAAAAGTGTCAAAACCAGAAATGCAGGACAGGCCATGGAGAAATGGCAGCCTTGCTACGCTGATGGGCGGGATGTAAATTGCCAACAGCCACTCTGGAGAAGTGTACGGTGTGTCCTGAAACATCGAAAAAACACAGCTTAGGGAGCATAGGGCACGTCCACTCATGGGCGTATAAATTGCGAAAACTAAAAATCAGCAAGACAGAGGCACCCCAAAGTTTAGGGCTGCTCTGTTGACAAGAACCTCCACTTCATGACACCTTAAATATCCCAGGAAAGAGAAAAATGGATAAAGAAGTTGTGGTCCTTTTGTACAATGGAATATCACTCAGACATGCAATCAATGTCATAAGGCTAGTAGAAGCAAGATGAATGGACTTAGGTACGACGATTCTAAGTGAAATAAGTCACACAGAAAAAGACACTTATCATAAGCTATCACTTATAGAGGGAATGTAAAAACCGCTACACTTGAACTGAATTACAAAACAGAACAGAGTCACACGTTTAGAAAACACACTATGGCTGCTTAATGGGAAAGGTGAGGTGGGGTGATGCATAAAACAAGGGTTTCAAATTCGCTCAGATACCGTTCCATACACCCAATATGTAATAGACAAGACCTACTCCTTGCTCAGTGAACTGGACTCAACACCCCCTATTCACCGCACAAGAATATATGTGACTAGTAAGAATCTTAAAACCTATGTATTGATATCTGTCTGGAAGTGAGTCAAGTGGTGTAAAGCCGCATAAACACAGCCGTGAAAAGCAGCTAAACCCCATTATAAAAATAAATTACATTTAAAAACCCATAAAACAAAGACAGTGAAAGAGAGAGAAATTCTTACAAAATTCGTTCAGAGGCTGTGATGCAACCTGGATTGACCATATCTAGACCCACAGCTGGATGAGACATAAGTTTGGACACTCTTGGGGCTGAAAGGTTGGGTGAGGTTGGGTGAGCAAACGCAGACCCTTTAAAGTAATACTGCCTGGTACCCATCCCATGGGTCCCAAATCTCCAGGTTCAAGGGCATCTTCCTACATCGAAAACATGCATGAGAAACCCAGAAGATGGTACACCGTGTGATTTTGAAAGGATTCTAATACGCACCTCATTTCTCATCTCCTTGTGCTCGGGTTCGCCATTCCAGCTACTTTACTAGCAATCTCCCTACTTGGAGAATCAGCACCTTTAAGCTCCTGTTCCCTACAGGTTGCAATTTGTCCTGAGGATGAACGGGAAGAGGGGCAACCAATGAGAGACTAGATCTAGGTGTTGGGACAGGCACAGGTCACTCTATTTTCCCATCAGGAAGAAGAATTAACCACAGGCTCAGCCTGCCGCCCAGAAGCATAATAGGGCCTGAGGCAATCCCGCGCTTTTGCGGCCAGCTCCCAAAAAAGCCAGTTGAAAAATGGAGCTCAGGGACACTGCCATTCACAAACCTGCTGAGTTATAATTGATAACTCTCGTCCACAAATATATTTAGGGAAGGCAACGAAGAGGATTTGAAAGCAAGGCAGAATTACAGGAAACAGGTTTCAGGAGGTAGATTCGAATCGCCTTTAAAGCACATGAAAAGTGGCAAAACATCGACAATGATGCCCTTGGCCAAAAAGGGCGTATGCGTTTTTTCCTGAATATATTCAGGAAAAAAAGCATACGCCCTTTTTCGCCAACCAAGCAACCTGGAAAGGCAAATCAGCGCTACAAAGAAGTCTCGCTTCCCAGCGGTCAAAAGGGCCATGCTGCAAAAAGTGTCAAAACCAGAAATGCAGGACAGGCCATGGAGAAATGGCAGCCTTGCTACGCTGATGGGCGGGATGTACATTGCCAACAGCCACTCTGGAGAAGTGTACGGTGTGTCCTGAAACATCGAAAAAACACAGCTTAGGGAGCATACGGCACGTCCACTCATGGGCCTATAAATTGGGAAAACTAAAAATCAGCAAGACACAGGCACCCCAAAGTTTAGGGCTGCTCTGTTGACAAGAACCTCCACTTCATGACACCTTAAATATCCCAGGAAAGAGAAAAATGGATAAAGAAGTTGTGGTCCTTATGTACAATGGAATATCACTCAGACATGAAATCAATGTCATAAGGCTAGTAGAAGCAAGATGAGTGGATTTAGGTACGACGATTCTAAGTGAAATAAGTCACACAGAAAAAGACACTTATCATAAGCTATCACTTATAGAGGGAATGTAAAAACCGCTAAACTTGAACTGAATTACAAAACAGAACAGAGTCACACGTTTAGAAAACATACTATGGCTGCTTAACGGGAAAGGTGAGGTGGGGTGAGGAATAAAACAAGGGTTTCAAATTCGCTCAGATACCGTTCCATACACCCAATATGTAATAGACAAGACCTACTCCTTGCTCAGTGAACTGGACTCAACACCCCCTATTCACCGCACAAGAATATATGTGACTAGTAAAAATCTTAAAACCTATGTATTGATATCTGTCTGGAAGTGAGTCAAGTGGGTGTAAAGCCGCATAAACACAGCCATGAAAAGCAGCTAAACCCCATTATAAAAATAAATTACTTTTAAAAACCCGTAAAACAAAGACAGTGAAAGATAGAGAAATTCTTACAAAATTTGTTCAGAGGCTGTGATGCAACCTGGATTGACCATATCTAGACCCACAGCTGGATGAGACATAAGGGTGGACACTCTTGGGGCTGAAAGGTTGGGTGAGGTTGGGTGAGCAAACGCAGACCCTTTAAAGTAATACTGCCTGGTACCCATCCCATGGGTCCCAAATCTCCAGGTTCAAGGACATCTTCCTACATCGAAAACATGCATGAGAAACCCAGAAGATGGTACACTGTGTGATTTTGAAAGGTTTCTAATACACACCTGATTTCTCATCTCCTTGTGCTAGGGTTCGCCTTTCCAGCTACTTTACTAGCAATCTCCCTACTTGGAGAATCAGCACCTTTAAGCTCCTGTTCCCTACAGGTTGCAATTTGTCCTGAGGATGAACGGGAAGAGGGGCAACCAATGAGAGACTAGATCTAGTTGTTGGGACAGGCACATGTCACTCTATTTTCCCATCAGGAAGAAGAATTAACCACAGGCTCAGCCTGCCGCCCAGAAGCAGAATAGGGCCTGAGGCAATCCCGCGCATTTGCGGCCAGCTCCCAAAAAAGCGAGTTGAAAAATGGAGCTCAGGGACACTGCAATTCACAAACCCGCATAGTTATAAACGATAACTCTCATCCACAGATATATTGAGGGAAGGCAACGAAGAGGATTTGAAAGCAAGGCAGAATTGCAGGAAACAGATTTCAGGAGGTAGATTTGAATCAACTTTAAAGCACATGAAAAGTGGCAAAACTTCGACAATGATGCCCTTGGCCAAAAAGGGCGTATGCGTTTTTTCCTGAATATATTCATGAAAAAACGCATACGCCCTTTTTGGACAACCAAGCAACCTGGAAAGGCAAATCAGCGCTACAAAGAAGTCTCGCTTCCCATCGGTCAAAAGGGCCATGCTGCAAAAAGTGTCAAAACCAGAAATGCAGGACAGGCCACGGAGAAATGGCAGCCTTGCTACGCTGATGGTCGGGATGTAAATTGCCAACAGCCACTCTGGAGAAGTGTTTGGTGTGTCCTGAAACATCGAAAAAGCACAGCTTAGCGAGCATAGGGCACGTCCACTCATGGGCGTATAAATTGGGAAAAGTAAAAATCAGCAAGACACAGGCACCCCAAAGTTTAGGGCTGCTCTGTTGAAAAGAACCTCCACTTCATGACACCTTAAATATCCCAGGAAAGAGAAAAATGGATAAAGAAGTTGTGGTCCTTATGTACAATGCAATATCACTCAGACATGAAATCAATGTCATAAGGCTAGTAGAAGCAAGATGAGTGGACTTAGGTACGACGATTCTAAGTGAAATAAGTCACACAGAAACAGACACATATCATAAGATATCACTTATAGAGGGAATGTAAAAACCGCTACACTTGAACTGAATTACAAAACAGAACAGAGTCACACGTTTAGAAAACACACTATGGCTGCTTAACGGGAAAGGTGAGGTGGGGTGATGCATAAAACAAGGGTTTCAAATTCGCTCAGATACCGTTCCATACACCGAATATGTAATAGACAAGACCTACTCCTTGCTCAGTGAACTGGACTCAACACCCCGTATTCACCGCACAAGAATATATGTGAGTAGTAAGAATCTTAAAACCTATGTATTGATATCTGTCTGGAAGTGAGTCAAGTGGGTGTAAAGCCGCATAAACACAGCCGTGAAAAGCAGCTAAACCCCATTATAAAAATAAATTACTTTTAAAAACCCGTAAAACAAAGACAGTGAAAGACAGAGAAATTCTTACAAAACTCGTTCAGAGGCTGTGATGCAACCTGGATTGACCATATCTAGACCCACAGCTAGATGAGACATAAGGGTGGACACTCTTGGGGCTGAAAGTTTGGGTGAGGTTGGGTGAGCAAACGCAGACCCTTTAAAGTAATACTGCCTGGTACCCATCCAATGGGTCCCAAATCTCCAGGTTCAAGGGCATCTTCCTACATCGAAAACATGCATGAGAAACCCAGACGATGGTACACCGTGTGATTTTGAAAGGTTTCTAAAACGCACCTCATTTCTCATCTCCTTGTGTTCGGGTTCGCCATTCCAGCTACTTTACTAACAATCTCCCTACTTGGAGTATCAGCACCTTTAACCTCCTGTTCCGTACAGGTTGCAATTTGTCCTGAGGATGAAAGGGAAGAGGGGCAACCAATGAGAGACTAGATCTAGGTGTTGGGACAGGCACAGGTCACTCTATTTTCCCATCAGGAAGAAGAATTAACCACAGGCTCAGCCTGCCGCAGGGAACCAGAATAGGGCCTGAGGCAATCCCGTGCTTTTGCGGCCAGCTCCCAAAAAAGCCAGTTGAAAAATGGAGCTCAGGGGCACTGCCATTCACAAACTTGCTGAGTTATAAATGATTACTCCAGTCCACAAATATATTGAGGGAAGGCAACGAAGAGGATTTGAAAGCAAGGCAGAATTGCAGGAAACAGGTTTCAGGAGGTAGATTCGAATCGCCTTTAAAGCACATGAAAAGTGGCAAAACGTCGACAATGATGCCCTTGGCCAAAAAGGGCGTATGCGTTTTTTCCTGAATATATTCAGGAAAAAACGCATACGCCCTTTTTGGACAACCAAGCAACCTGGAAAGGCTAATCAGCGCTACAAAGAAGTCTCGCTTCCCATCGGTCAAAAGGGCCATGCTGCAAAAAGTGTCAAAACCAGAAATGCAGGACAGGCCATGGAGAAATGGCAGCCTTGCTACGCTGATGGGCGGGATGTACATTGCCAACAGCCACTCTGGAGAAGTGTACGGTGTGTCCTGAAACATCGAAAAAACACAGCTTAGGGAGCATAGGGCACATCCACTCATGGGCGTATAAATTGGGAAAACTAAAAATCAGCAAAACACAGGCACCCCAAAGTTTAGGGCTGCTTTGTTGACAAGAACCTCCACTTCATGACAACTTAAATATCCCAGGAAAGAGAAAAATGGATAAAGAAGTTGTGGTCCTTATGTACAATGGAATATCACTCAGACATGAAATCAATGTCATAAGGCTAGTAGAAGCAACATGAGTGGATTTAGGAACGAAGATTGTAAGTGAAATAAGTCACACAGAAAAAGACACTTATCATAAGCTATCACTTATAGAGGGAATGTAAAAACCGCTACACTTGAACTGAATTACAGAACAGAACAGAGTCACACGTTTAGAAAACACACTATGGCTGCTTAACGGGAAATGTGAGGTGGGGTGATGCATAAAACAAGGGGTTCAAATTCGCTCCGATACCGTTCCATACACCCAATATGTAATAGACAAGACCTACTCCTTGCTCAGTGAACTTGACTCAACACCCCCTATTCACCGCACAAGAATATATGTGACTAGTAAGAATCTTAAAACCTATGTATTGATATCTGTCTGGAAGTGAGTCAAGTGGGTGTAAAGCCGCATAAACACAGCCGTGAAAAGCAGCTAAACCCGATTATAAAAATAAATTACTTTTGAAAACCCGTAAAAGAAAGACAGTGAAAGAGAGAGAAATTCTTACAAAATTCGTTCAGAGGCTGTGATGCAACCTGGATTGACCATATCTAGACCCACAGCTGGATGAGACATAAGGGTGGACACTCTTGGGGCTGAAAGGTTGGGTGAGGTTGGGTGAGCAAACGCAGACCCTTTAAAGTAATACTGCCTGGCACCCATCCCATGGGCCCCAAATCTCCAGGTTCAAGGGCATCTTCCTACATCGAAAACATGCATGAGAAACCCAGAAGATGGTACACCGTGTGATTTTGAAAGGTTTCTAATACGCACCTCATTTCTCATCTCCTTGTGCTCGGGTTCGCCTTTCCAGCTACTTTACTAGCATTCTCCCTACTTGGAGAAACAGCACCTTTAAGCTCCTGTTCCCTACAGGTTGCAATTTGTCCTGAGGATGAACGGGAAGAGGGGCAACCAATGAGAGACTAGATCTAGGTGTTGGGACAGGCACAGGTCACTCTATTATCCCATCAGGAAGAAGAATTAACCACAGGCTCAGCCTGCCGCCAAGAAGCAGAATAGGGCCTGAGGCAATCCCGCCCTTTTGCGGCCAGCTCCCAAAAAAGCCAGTTGCAAAATGGAGCTCAGGGACACTGCAATTCACAAACCCGCAGAGCTATAAATGATAACTCTCATCCCCAGATATTTTGAGGGAAGGCAACGAAGAGGATTTGAAAGCAAGGCAGAATTGCAGGAAACAGGTTTCAGGAGGTAGATTCGAATCGCCTTTAAAGCACATGAAAAGTGGCAAAACGTCGACAATGATGCCCTTGGCCAAAAAGGGCGTATGCGTTTTTTCCTGAATATATTCAGGAAAAAACGCATACGCCCTTTTTGGCCAACCAAGCAACCTGGAAAGGCAAATCAGCGCTACAAAGAAGTCTCGCTTCCCATCGGTCAAAAGGGTCTTGCTGCAAAAAGTGTCAAAACCAGAAATGCAGGACAGGCCATGGAGAAATGGCAGCCTTGCTACGCTGATGGGCGGGATGTAAATTGCCAACAGCCACTCTGGAGAAGTGTACGGTGTGTCCTGAAACATCGAAAAAACACAGCTTAGGGAGCATAGGGCACTTCCACTCATGGGCGTATAAATTGGGAAAACTAAATATCAGCAAGACACAGGCACCCCAAAGTTTAGGGCTGCTCTGTTGACAAGAACCTCCACTTCATGACAACTTAAATATCCCAGGAAAGAGAAAAATGGATAAAGAAGTTGTGGTCCTTATGTACAATGGAATATCACTCAGACATGCAATCAATGTCATAAGGCTAGTAGAAGCAAGATGAATGGACTTAGGTACGACGATTCTAAGTGAAATAAGTCACACAGAAAAAGACACTTATCATAAGCTATCACTTATAGAGGGAATGTAAAAACTGCTACACTTGAACTGAATTACAAAACAGAACAGAGTCACACGTTTAGAAAACACACTATGGCTGCTTAATGGGAAAGGTGAGGTGGGGTGATGCATAAAACAAGGGTTTCAAATTCGCTCAGATACCGTTCCATACACCCAATATGTAATAGACAAGACCTACTCCTTGCTCAGTGAACTGGACTCAACACCCCCTATTCACCGCACAAGAATATATGTGACTAGTAAGAATCTTAAAACCTATGTATTGATATCTGTCTGGAAGTGAGTCAAGTGGTGTAAAGCCGCATAAACACAGCCGTGAAAAGCAGCTAAACCCCATTATAAAAATAAATTACTTTTAAAAACCCGTAAAACAAAGACAGTGAAAGAGAGAGAAATTCTTACAAAATTCGTTCAGAGGCTGTGATGCAACCTGGATTGACCAAATCTAGACCCACATCTGGATGAGACATAAGGGTGGACACTCTTGGGGCTGAAAGGTTGGGTGAGGTTGGGTGAGCAAACACAGACCCTTTAAAGTAATACTGCCTGGTACCCATCCCATGGGTCCCAAATCTCCAGGTTCAAGGGCATCTTCCTACATCGAAAACATGCATGAGAAACCCAGAAGATGGTACACCGTGTGATTTTGAAAGGTTTCTAATACGCACCTCATTTCTCATCTCCTTGTGCTCGGGTTCGCCATTCCAGCTACTTTACTAGCAATCTCCCTACTTGGAGAATCAGCACCTTTAACCTCCTGTTCCCTACAGGTTGCAATTTGTCCTGAGGATGAACGGGAAGAGGGGCAACCAATGAGAGACTAGATCTAGGTGTTGGGACAGGCACAGGTCACTCTATTTTCCATTCAGGAAGAAGAATTAACCACAGGCTCAGCCTGCCGCCCAGAAGCAGAATAGGGCCTGAGGCAATTCCGCGCTTTTGCGGCCAGCTCCCAAAAAATACAGTTGAAAAATGGAGCTCAGGGGCACTGCCATTCACAAACCCGCAGAGCTATAAATGATAACTCTCATCCACAGATATATTGAGGGAAGGCAACGAAGAGGATTTGAAAGCAAGGCAGAATTGCAGGAAACAGGTTTCAGGAGGTAGATTCGAATCGCCTTTAAAGCACATGAAAAGTGGCAAAACGTGGACAATGATGCCCTTGGCCAAAAAGGGCGTATGCGTTTTTTCCTGAATATATTCAGGAAAAAACGCATACGCCCTTTTTGACCAACCAAGCAAACTGGAAAGGCTAATCTGCGCTACAAAGAAGTCTCGCTTCCCATCGGTCAAAAGGGCCATGCTGCAAAAAGTGTCAAAACCAGAAATGCAGGACAGGCCATGGAGAAATGGCAGCCTTGCTACGCTGATGGGCGGGATGTAAATTGCCAACAGCCACTCTGGAGAAGTGTACGGTGTGTCCTGAAAAATCGAAAAAACACAGCTTAGGGAGCATAGGGTACGTCCACTCATGGGCGTATAAATTGCGAAAACTAAAAATCAGCAAGACAGAGGCACCCCAAAGTTTAGGGCTGCTCTGTTGACAAGAACCTTCACTTCATGACACCTTAAATATCCCAGGAAAGGGAAAAATGGATAAAGAAGTTGTGGTCCTTTTGTACAATGGAATATCACTCAGACATGCAATCAATGTCATAAGGCTAGTAGAAGCAAGATGAATGGACTTAGGTACGACGATTCTAAGTGAAATAAGTCACACAGAAAAAGACACTTATCATAAGCTATCACTTATAGAGGGAATGTAAAAACCGCTACACTTGAACTGAATTACAAAACAGAACAGAGTCACACGTTTAGAAAACACACTATGGCTGCTTAACGGGAAAGGTGAGGTGGGGTGAGGAATAAAACAAGGGTTTCAAATTCGCTCAGATACCGTTCCATACACCCAATATGTAATAGACAAGACCTACTCCTTGCTCATTGAACTGGACTCAACACCCCCTATTCACCGCACAAGAATATATGTGACTAGTAAAAATCTTAAAACCTATATATTGATATCTCTCTGGAAGTGAGTCAAGGGGGTGTAAAGCCGCATAAACAGAGCCATGAAAAGCAGCTAAACCCCATTATAAAAATAAATTACTTTTAAAAACCCGTAAAACAAAGACAGTGAAAGAGAGAGAAATTCTTACAAAATTTGTTCAGAGGCTGTGATGCAACCTGGATTGACCATATCTAGACCCACAGCTGGATGAGACATAAGGGTGGACACTCTTGGGGCTGAAAGGTTGGGTGAGGTTGGGTGAGCAGACGCAGACCCTTTAAAGTAATACTGCCTGGTACCCATCCCATGGGTCCCAAATCTCCAGGTTCAAGGACATCTTCCTACATCGAAAACATGCATGAGAAACCCAGAAGATGGTACACCGTGTGATTTTGAAAGGTTTCTAATACACACCTGATTTCTCATCTCCTTGTGCTAGGGTTCGCCTTTCCAGCTACTTTACTAGCAATCTCCCTACTTGGAGAATCAGCACCTTTAAGCTCCTGTTCCCTACAGGTTGCAATTTGTCCTGAGGATGAACGGGAAGAGGGGCAACCAATGAGAGACTAGATCTAGGTGTTGGGACAGGCACAGGTCACTCTATTTTCCCATCAGGAAGAAGAGTTAACCACAGGCTCAGCCTGCCGCCCAGAAACAGAATAGGGCCTGAGGCAATCCCGCGCTTTTGCGGCCAGCTCCCAAAAAAGCGAGTTGAAAAATGGACCTCAGGGACACTGCAATTCACAAACCCGCAGAGTTATAAATGATAACTCTCATCCACAGATATATTGAGGGAAGGCGACGAAGAGGTTTTGAAAGCAAGGCAGAATTGTAGGAAACAGATTTCAGGAGGTAGATTCGAATCAACTTTAAAGCACATGAAAAGTGGCAAAACTTCGACAATGATGCCCTTGGCCAAAAAGGGCGTATGCGTTTTTTCCTGAATATATTCAGGAAAAAACGCATACGCCCTTTTTGGCCAACCAAGCAACCTGCAAAGGCAAATCAGCGCTACAAAGAAGTCTCGCTTCCCATCGGTTAAAAGGGTCATGCTGCAAAATGTGTCAAAACCAGAAATGCAGGACAGGCCATGGAGAAATGGCAGCCTTGCTACGCTGATGGGCGGGATGTAAATTGCCAACAGCCACTCTGGAGAAGTGTACGGTGTGTCCTGAAACATCGAAAAAACACAGCTTAGGGAGCATAGGGCACGTCCACTCATGGGCGTATAAATTGGGAAAAGTAAAAATCAGCAAGACACAGGCACCCCAAAGTTTAGGGCTGCTCTGTTGACAAGAACCTCCACTTCATGACACCTTAAATATCCCAGGAAAGAGAAAAATGGATAAAGAAGTTGTGGTCCTTATGTACAATAGAATATCACTCAGACATGAAATCAATGTCATAAGGCTAGTAGAAGCAAGATGAGTGGACTTAGGTACGATGATTCTAAGTGAAATAAGTCACACAAAAAAAGACACTTATCATAAGCTATTACTTATAGAGGGAATGTAAAAACCGCTAAACTTGAACTGAATTACAAAACAGAACAGAGTCACACGTTTAGAAAACAAACTATGGCTGCTTAACGGGAAAGGTGAGGTGGGGTGATGCATAAAACAAGGGTTTCAAATTCGCTCAGATAACGTTCCATACACCCAATATGTAATAGACAAGACCAACTCCTTGCTCAGTGAACTGGACTCAACACCCCCTATTCACCGCACAAGAATATATGTGACTAGTAAGAATCGTAAAACCTATGTATTTATATCTGTCTGGAAGTGAGTCAAGTGGGTGTAAACCTGCATAAACACAGCCGTGAAAAGCAGCTAAACACCATTATAAAAATAAATTACTTTTAAAAACCCGTAAAACAAAGACAGTGAAAGAGAGAGAAATTCTTACAAAATTCTTTCAGAGGCTGTGATGCAACCTGGATTGACCATATCTATACCCACAGCTGGATGAGACAGAAGGGTGGACACTCTTGGGGCTGAAAGGTTGGGTGAGGTTGGGTGAGCAAACGCAGACCCTTTAAAGGAATACTGCGTGGTACCCATCCAATGGGTCCCAAATCTCCAGGTTCAAGGGCATCTTCCTACATCGAAAACATGCATGAGAAACCCAGAAGATGGTACACCGTGTGATTTTGAAAGGTTTCTAATACGCACCTCATTTCTCATCTCCTTGTGCTCGGGTTCGCCTTTCCAGCTACTTTACTAGCAATCTCCCTACTTGGAGAATCAGCACCTTTAAGCTCCTGTTCCCTACAAGTTGCAATTTGTCCTGAGGATGAACGGGAAGAGGGGCAACCAATGAGAGACTAGATCTAGGTGTTGGGACAGGCACAGGTCACTCTATTATCCCATCAGGAAGAAGAATTAACCACAGGCTCAGCCTGCCGCCAAGAAGCAGAATAGGGCCTGAGGCAATCCCGCCCTTTTGCGGCCAGCTCCCAAAAAAGCCAGTTGCAAAATGGAGCTCAGGGACACTGCAATTCACAAACCCGCAGAGCTATAAATGATAACTCTCATCCCCAGATATTTTGAGGGAAGGCAACGAAGAGGATTTGAAAGCAAGGCAGAATTGCAGGAAACAGGTTTCAGGAGGTAGATTCGAATCGCCTTTAAAGCACATGAAAAGTGGCAAAACGTCGACAATGATGCCCTTGGCCAAACAGGGCGTATGCGTTTTTTCCTGAATATATTCAGGAAAAAACGCATACGCCCTGTTTGGGCAACCAAGCAACCTGGAAAGGCTAATCAGCGCTACAAAGAAGTCTCGCTTCCCATCGGTCAAAAGGGTCATGCTGCAAAAAGTGTCAAAAACAGAAATGCAGGACAGGCCATGGAGAAATGGCAGCCTTGCTACGCTGATGGGCGGGATGTAAATTGCCAACAGCCACTCTGGAGAAGTGTACGGTGTGTCCTGAAACATCGAAAAAACACAGCTTAGGGAGCATAGGGCACGTCCACTCATGGGCGTATAAATTGCGAAAACTAAAAATCAGCAAGACAGAGGCACCCCAAAGTTTAGGGCTGCTCTGTTGACAAGAACCTCCACTTCATGACACCTTAAATATCCCAGGAAAGAGAAAAATGGATAAAGAAGTTGTGGTCCTTTTGTACAATGGAATATCACTCAGACATGCAATCAATGTCATAAGGCTAGTAGAAGCAAGATGAATGGACTTAGGTACGACGATTCTAAGTGAAATAAGTCACACAGAAAAAGACACTTATCATAAGCTATCACTTATAGAGGGAATGTAAAAACCGCTACACTTGAACTGAATTACAAAACAGAACAGAGTCACACGTTTAGAAAACACACTATGGCTGCTTAATGGGAAAGGTGAGGTGGGGTGATGCATAAAACAAGGGTTTCAAATTCGCTCAGATACCGTTCCATACACCCAATATGTAATAGACAAGACCTACTCCTTGCTCAGTGAACTGGACTCAACACCCCCTATTCACCGCACAAGAATATATGTGACTAGTAAGAATATTAAAACCTATGTATTGATATCTGTCTGGAAGTGAGTCAAGTGGTGTAAAGCCGCATAAACACAGCCGTGAAAAGCAGCTAAACCCCATTATAAAAATAAATTACATTTAAAAACCCATAAAACAAAGACAGTGAAAGAGAGAGAAATTCTTACAAAATTCGTTCAGAGGCTGTGATGCAACCTGGATTGACCATATCTAGACCCACAGCTGGATGAGACATAAGTTTGGACACTCTTGGGGCTGAAAGGTTGGGTGAGGTTGGGTGAGCAAACGCAGACCCTTTAAAGTAATACTGCCTGGTACCCATCCCATGGGTCCCAAATCTCCAGGTTCAAGGGCATCTTCCTACATCGAAAACATGCATGAGAAACCCAGAAGATGGTACACCGTGTGATTTTGAAAGGATTCTAATACGCACCTCATTTCTCATCTCCTTGTGCTCGGGTTCGCCATTCCAGCTACTTTACTAGCAATCTCCCTACTTGGAGAATCAGCACCTTTAAGCTCCTGTTCCCTACAGGTTGCAATTTGTCCTGAGGATGAACGGGAAGAGGGGCAACCAATGAGAGACTAGATCTAGGTGTTGGGACAGGCACAGGTCACTCTATTTTCCCATCAGGAAGAAGAATTAACCACAGGCTCAGCCTGCCGCCCAGAAGCATAATAGGGCCTGAGGCAATCCCGCGCTTTTGCGGCCAGCTCCCAAAAAAGCCAGTTGAAAAATGGAGCTCAGGGACACTGCCATTCACAAACCTGCTGAGTTATAATTGATAACTCTCGTCCACAAATATATTTAGGGAAGGCAACGAAGAGGATTTGAAAGCAAGGCAGAATTACAGGAAACAGGTTTCAGGAGGTAGATTCGAATCGCCTTTAAAGCACATGAAAAGTGGCAAAACATCGACAATGATGCCCTTGGCCAAAAAGGGCGTATGCGTTTTTTCCTGAATATATTCAGGAAAAAAAGCATACGCCCTTTTTCGCCAACCAAGCAACCTGGAAAGGCAAATCAGCGCTACAAAGAAGTCTCGCTTCCCAGCGGTCAAAAGGGCCATGCTGCAAAAAGTGTCAAAACCAGAAATGCAGGACAGGCCATGGAGAAATGGCAGCCTTGCTACGCTGATGGGCGGGATGTACATTGCCAACAGCCACTCTGGAGAAGTGTACGGTGTGTCCTGAAACATCGAAAAAACACAGCTTAGGGAGCATACGGCACGTCCACTCATGGGCCTATAAATTGGGAAAACTAAAAATCAGCAAGACACAGGCACCCCAAAGTTTAGGGCTGCTCTGTTGACAAGAACCTCCACTTCATGACACCTTAAATATCCCAGGAAAGAGAAAAATGGATAAAGAAGTTGTGGTCCTTATGTACAATGGAATATCACTCAGACATGAAATCAATGTCATAAGGCTAGTAGAAGCAAGATGAGTGGATTTAGGTACGACGATTCTAAGTGAAATAAGTCACACAGAAAAAGACACTTATCATAAGCTATCACTTATAGAGGGAATGTAAAAACCGCTAAACTTGAACTGAATTACAAAACAGAACAGAGTCACACGTTTAGAAAACATACTATGGCTGCTTAACGGGAAAGGTGAGGTGGGGTGAGGAATAAAACAAGGGTTTCAAATTCGCTCAGATACCGTTCCATACACCCAATATGTAATAGACAAGACCTACTCCTTGCTCAGTGAACTGGACTCAACACCCCCTATTCACCGCACAAGAATATATGTGACTAGTAAAAATCTTAAAACCTATGTATTGATATCTGTCTGGAAGTGAGTCAAGTGGGTGTAAAGCCGCATAAACACAGCCATGAAAAGCAGATAAACCCCATTATAAAAATAAATTACTTTTAAAAACCCGTAAAACAAAGACAGTGAAAGATAGAGAAATTCTTACAAAATTTGTTCAGAGGCTGTGATGCAACCTGGATTGACCATATCTAGACCCACAGCTGGATGAGACATAAGGGTGGACACTCTTGGGGCTGAAAGGTTGGGTGAGGTTGGGTGAGCAAACGCAGACCCTTTAAAGTAATACTGCCTGGTACCCATCCCATGGGTCCCAAATCTCCAGGTTAAAGGACATCTTCCTACATCGAAAACATGCATGAGAAACCCAGAAGATGGTACACTGTGTGATTTTGAAAGGTTTCTAATACACACCTGATTTCTCATCTCCTTGTGCTAGGGTTCGCCTTTCCAGCTACTTTACTAGCAATCTCCCTACTTGGAGAATCAGCACCTTTAAGTTCCTGTTCCCTACAGGTTGCAATTTGTCCTGAGGATGAACGGGAAGAGGGGCAACCAATGAGAGACTAGATCTAGTTGTTGGGACAGGCACATGTCACTCTATTTTCCCATCAGGAAGAAGAATTAACCACAGGCTCAGCCTGCCGCCCAGAAGCAGAATAGGGCCTGAGGCAATCCCGCGCATTTGCGGCCAGCTCCCAAAAAAGCGAGTTGAAAAATGGAGCTCAGGGACACTGCAATTCACAAACCCGCATAGTTATAAACGATAACTCTCATCCACAGATATATTGAGGGAAGGCAACGAAGAGGATTTGAAAGCAAGGCAGAATTGCAGGAAACAGATTTCAGGAGGTAGATTTGAATCAACTTTAAAGCACATGAAAAGTGGCAAAACTTCGACAATGATGCCCTTGGCCAAAAAGGGCGTATGCGTTTTTTCCTGAATATATTCATGAAAAAACGCATACGCCCTTTTTGGACAACCAAGCAACCTGGAAAGGCAAATCAGCGCTACAAAGAAGTCTCGCTTCCCATCGGTCAAAAGGGCCATGCTGCAAAAAGTGTCAAAACCAGAAATGCAGGACAGGCCACGGAGAAATGGCAGCCTTGCTACGCTGATGGTCGGGATGTAAATTGCCAACAGCCACTCTGGAGAAGTGTTTGGTGTGTCCTGAAACATCGAAAAAGCACAGCTTAGCGAGCATAGGGCACGTCCACTCATGGGCGTATAAATTGGGAAAAGTAAAAATCAGCAAGACACAGGCACCCCAAAGTTTAGGGCTGCTCTGTTGAAAAGAACCTCCACTTCATGACACCTTAAATATCCCAGGAAAGAGAAAAATGGATAAAGAAGTTGTGGTCCTTATGTACAATGCAATATCACTCAGACATGAAATCAATGTCATAAGGCTAGTAGAAGCAAGATGAGTGGACTTAGGTACGACGATTCTAAGTGAAATAAGTCACACAGAAACAGACACATATCATAAGATATCACTTATAGAGGGAATGTAAAAACCGCTACACTTGAACTGAATTACAAAACAGAACAGAGTCACACGTTTAGAAAACACACTATGGCTGCTTAACGGGAAAGGTGAGGTGGGGTGATGCATAAAACAAGGGTTTCAAATTCGCTCAGATACCGTTCCATACACCGAATATGTAATAGACAAGACCTACTCCTTGCTCAGTGAACTGGACTCAACACCCCGTATTCACCGCACAAGAATATATGTGAGTAGTAAGAATCTTAAAACCTATGTATTGATATCTGTCTGGAAGTGAGTCAAGTGGGTGTAAAGCCGCATAAACACAGCCGTGAAAAGCAGCTAAACCCCATTATAAAAATAAATTACTTTTAAAAACCCGTAAAACAAAGACAGTGAAAGACAGAGAAATTCTTACAAAACTCGTTCAGAGGCTGTGATGCAACCTGGATTGACCATATCTAGACCCACAGCTGGATGAGACATAAGGGTGGACACTCTTGGGGCTGAAAGTTTGGGTGAGGTTGGGTGAGCAAACGCAGACCCTTTAAAGTAATACTGCCTGGTACCCATCCAATGGGTCCCAAATCTCCAGGTTCAAGGGCATCTTCCTACATCGAAAACATGCATGAGAAACCCAGACGATGGTACACCGTGTGATTTTGAAAGGTTTCTAAAACGCACCTCATTTCTCATCTCCTTGTGTTCGGGTTCGCCATTCCAGCTACTTTACTAACAATCTCCCTACTTGGAGTATCAGCACCTTTAACCTCCTGTTCCGTACAGGTTGCAATTTGTCCTGAGGATGAAAGGGAAGAGGGGCAACCAATGAGAGACTAGATCTAGGTGTTGGGACAGGCACAGGTCACTCTATTTTCCCATCAGGAAGAAGAATTAACCACAGGCTCAGCCTGCCGCAGGGAACCAGAATAGGGCCTGAGGCAATCCCGCGCTTTTGCGGCCAGCTCCCAAAAAAGCCAGTTGAAAAATGGAGCTCAGGGGCACTGCCATTCACAAACTTGCTGAGTTATAAATGATTACTCCAGTCCACAAATATATTGAGGGAAGGCAACGAAGAGGATTTGAAAGCAAGGCAGAATTGCAGGAAACAGGTTTCAGGAGGTAGATTCGAATCGCCTTTAAAGCACATGAAAAGTGGCAAAACGTCGACAATGATGCCCTTGGCCAAAAAGGGCGTATGCGTTTTTTCCTGAATATATTCAGGAAAAAACGCATACGCCCTTTTTGGACAACCAAGCAACCTGGAAAGGCTAATCAGCGCTACAAAGAAGTCTCGCTTCCCATCGGTCAAAAGGGCCATGCTGCAAAAAGTGTCAAAACCAGAAATGCAGGACAGGCCATGGAGAAATGGCAGCCTTGCTACGCTGATGGGCGGGATGTACATTGCCAACAGCCACTCTGGAGAAGTGTACGGTGTGTCCTGAAACATCGAAAAAACACAGCTTAGGGAGCATAGGGCACATCCACTCATGGGCGTATAAATTGGGAAAACTAAAAATCAGCAAGACACAGGCACCCCAAAGTTTAGGGCTGCTTTGTTGACAAGAACCTCCACTTCATGACAACTTAAATATCCCAGGAAAGAGAAAAATGGATAAAGAAGTTGTGGTCCTTATGTACAATGGAATATCACTCAGACATGAAATCAATGTCATAAGGCTAGTAGAAGCAAGATGAGTGGATTTAGGTACGACGATTCTAAGTGAAATAAGTCACACAGAAAAAGACACTTATCATAAGCTATCACTTATAGAGGGAATGTAAAAACCGCTACACTTGAACTGAATTACAGAACAGAACAGAGTCACACGTTTAGAAAACACACTATGGCTGCTTAACGGGAAATGTGAGGTGGGGTGATGCATAAAACAAGGGGTTCAAATTCGCTCCGATACCGTTCCATACACCCAATATGTAATAGACAAGACCTACTCCTTGCTCAGTGAACTTGACTCAACACCCCCTATTCACCGCACAAGAATATATGTGACTAGTAAGAATCTTAAAACCTATGTATTGATATCTGTCTGGAAGTGAGTCAAGTGGGTGTAAAGCCGCATAAACACAGCCGTGAAAAGCAGCTAAACCCGATTATAAAAATAAATTACTTTTGAAAACCCGTAAAAGAAAGACAGTGAAAGAGAGAGAAATTCTTACAAAATTCGTTCAGAGGCTGTGATGCAACCTGGATTGACCATATCTAGACCCACAGCTGGATGAGACATAAGGGTGGACACTCTTGGGGCTGAAAGGTTGGGTGAGGTTGGGTGAGCAAACGCAGACCCTTTAAAGTAATACTGCCTGGCACCCATCCCATGGGCCCCAAATCTCCAGGTTCAAGGGCATCTTCCTACATCGAAAACATGCATGAGAAACCCAGAAGATGGTACACCGTGTGATTTTGAAAGGTTTCTAATACGCACCTCATTTCTCATCTCCTTGTGCTCGGGTTCGCCTTTCCAGCTACTTTACTAGCATTCTCCCTACTTGGAGAAACAGCACCTTTAAGCTCCTGTTCCCTACAGGTTGCAATTTGTCCTGAGGATGAACGGGAAGAGGGGCAACCAATGAGAGACTAGATCTAGGTGTTGGGACAGGCACAGGTCACTCTATTATCCCATCAGGAAGAAGAATTAACCACAGGCTCAGCCTGCCGCCAAGAAGCAGAATAGGGCCTGAGGCAATCCCGCCCTTTTGCGGCCAGCTCCCAAAAAAGCCAGTTGCAAAATGGAGCTCAGGGACACTGCAATTCACAAACCCGCAGAGCTATAAATGATAACTCTCATCCCCAGATATTTTGAGGGAAGGCAACGAAGAGGATTTGAAAGCAAGGCAGAATTGCAGGAAACAGGTTTCAGGAGGTAGATTCGAATCGCCTTTAAAGCACATGAAAAGTGGCAAAACGTCGACAATGATGCCCTTGGCCAAAAAGGGCGTATGCGTTTTTTCCTGAATATATTCAGGAAAAAACGCATACGCCCTTTTTGGCCAACCAAGCAACCTGGAAAGGCAAATCAGCACTACAAAGAAGTCTCGCTTCCCATCGGTCAAAAGGGTCTTGCTGCAAAAAGTGTCAAAACCAGAAATGCAGGACAGGCCATGGAGAAATGGCAGCCTTGCTACGCTGATGGGCGGGATGTAAATTGCCAACAGCCACTCTGGAGAAGTGTACGGTGTGTCCTGAAACATCGAAAAAACACAGCTTAGGGAGCATAGGGCACTTCCACTCATGGGCGTATAAATTGGGAAAACTAAATATCAGCAAGACACAGGCACCCCAAAGTTTAGGGCTGCTCTGTTGACAAGAACCTCCACTTCATGACAACTTAAATATCCCAGGAAAGAGAAAAATGGATAAAGAAGTTGTGGTCCTTATGTACAATGGAATATCACTCAGACATGCAATCAATGTCATAAGGCTAGTAGAAGCAAGATGAATGGACTTAGGTACGACGATTCTAAGTGAAATAAGTCACACAGAAAAAGACACTTATCATAAGCTATCACTTATAGAGGGAATGTAAAAACTGCTACACTTGAACTGAATTACAAAACAGAACAGAGTCACACGTTTAGAAAACACACTATGGCTGCTTAATGGGAAAGGTGAGGTGGGGTGATGCATAAAACAAGGGTTTCAAATTCGCTCAGATACC
Organism: Eschrichtius robustus; assembly: GCF_028021215.1. Taxonomy (NCBI): domain Eukaryota; kingdom Metazoa; phylum Chordata; class Mammalia; order Artiodactyla; family Eschrichtiidae; genus Eschrichtius; species Eschrichtius robustus. Next base: position 198,614 of record NW_027175343.1, read on the forward strand.
GTTCCATACACCCAATATGTAATAGACAAGACCTACTCCTTGCTCAGTGAACTGGACTCAACACCCCCTATTCACCGCACAAGAATATATGTGACTAGTAAGAATCTTAAAACCTATGTATTGATATCTGTCTGGAAGTGAGTCAAGTGGTGTAAAGCCGCATAAACACAGCCGTGAAAAGCAGCTAAACCCCATTATAAAAATAAATTACTTTTAAAAACCCGTAAAACAAAGACAGTGAAAGAGAGAGAAATTCTTACAAAATTCGTTCAGAGGCTGTGATGCAACCTGGATTGACCAAATCTAGACCCACATCTGGATGAGACATAAGGGTGGACACTCTTGGGGCTGAAAGGTTGGGTGAGGTTGGGTGAGCAAACACAGACCCTTTAAAGTAATACTGCCTGGTACCCATCCCATGGGTCCCAAATCTCCAGGTTCAAGGGCATCTTCCTACATCGAAAACATGCATGAGAAACCCAGAAGATGGTACACCATGTGATTTTGAAAGGTTTCTAATACGCACCTCATTTCTCATCTCCTTGTGCTCGGGTTCGCCATTCCAGCTACTTTACTAGCAATCTCCCTACTTGGAGAATCAGCACCTTTAACCTCCTGTTCCCTACAGGTTGCAATTTGTCCTGAGGATGAACGGGAAGAGGGGCAACCAATGAGAGACTAGATCTAGGTGTTGGGACAGGCACAGGTCACTCTATTTTCCATTCAGGAAGAAGAATTAACCACAGGCTCAGCCTGCCGCCCAGAAGCAGAATAGGGCCTGAGGCAATTCCGCGCTTTTGCGGCCAGCTCCCAAAAAATACAGTTGAAAAATGGAGCTCAGGGGCACTGCCATTCACAAACCCGCAGAGCTATAAATGATAACTCTCATCCACAGATATATTGAGGGAAGGCAACGAAGAGGATTTGAAAGCAAGGCAGAATTGCAGGAAACAGGTTTCAGGAGGTAGATTCGAATCGCCTTTAAAGCACATGAAAAGTGGCAAAACGTGGACAATGATGCCCTTGGCCAAAAAGGGCGTATGCGTTTTTTCCTGAATATATTCAGGAAAAAACGCATACGCCCTTTTTGACCAACCAAGCAAACTGGAAAGGCTAATCTGCGCTACAAAGAAGTCTCGCTTCCCATCGTTCAAAAGGGCCATGCTGCAAAAAGTGTCAAAACCAGAAATGCAGGACAGGCCATGGAGAAATGGCAGCCTTGCTACGCTGATGGGCGGGATGTAAATTGCCAACAGCCACTCTGGAGAAGTGTACGGTGTGTCCTGAAAAATCGAAAAAACACAGCTTAGGGAGCATAGGGTACGTCCACTCATGGGCGTATAAATTGCGAAAACTAAAAATCAGCAAGACAGAGGCACCCCAAAGTTTAGGGCTGCTCTGTTGACAAGAACCTTCACTTCATGACACCTTAAATATCCCAGGAAAGGGAAAAATGGATAAAGAAGTTGTGGTCCTTTTGTACAATGGAATATCACTCAGACATGCAATCAATGTCATAAGGCTAGTAGAAGCAAGATGAATGGACTTAGGTACGACGATTCTAAGTGAAATAAGTCACACAGAAAAAGACACTTATCATAAGCTATCACTTATAGAGGGAATGTAAAAACCGCTACACTTGGACTGAATTACAAAAGAGAACAGAGTCACACGTTTAGAAAACACACTATGGCTGCTTAATGGGAAAGGTGAGGTGGGGTGATGCATAAAACAAGGGTTTCAAATTCGCTCAGATACCGTTCCATACACCCAATATGTAATAGACAAGACCTACTCCTTGCTCAGTGAACTGGACTCAACACCCCCTATTCACCGCACAAGAATATATGTGACTAGTAAGAATCTTAAAACCTATGTATTGATATCTGTCTGGAAGTGAGTCAAGTGGTGTAAAGCCGCATAAACACAGCCGTGAAAAGCAGCTAAACCCCATTATAAAAAAAATTACATTTAAAAACCCATAAAACAAAGACAGTGAAAGAGAGAGAAATTCTTACAAAATTCGTTCAGAGGCTGTGATGCAACCTGGATTGACCATATCTAGACCCAGAGCTGGATGAGACATAAGGGTGGACACTCTTGGGGCTGAAAGTTTGGGTGAGGTTGGGTGAGCAAACGCAGACCCTTTAAAGTAATACTGCCTGGTACCCATCCCATGGGTCCCAAATCTCCAGGTTCAAGGGCATCTTCCTACATCGAAAACATGCATGAGAAACCCAGAATATGGTACACCGTGTGATTTTGAAAGGTTTCTAATACGCACCTCATTTCTCATCTCCTTGTGCTCGGGTTCGCCATTCCAGCTACTTTACTAGCAATCTCCCTACTTGGAGAATCAGCACCTTTAAGCTCCTGTTCCCTACAGGTTGCAATTTGTCCTGAGGATGAACGGGAAGAGGGGCAACCAATGAGAGACTAGATCTAGGTGTTGGGACAGGCACAGGTCACTCTATTTTCCCATCGGGAAGGAGAATTAACCACAGGCTCAGCCTGCCGCCCAGAAGCATAATAGGGCCTGAGGCAATCCCGCGCTTTTGCGGCCAGCTCCCAAAAAAGCCAGTTGAAAAATGGAGCTCAGGGACACTGCCATTCACAAACCTGCTGAGTTATAAATGATAACTCTCGTCCACAAATATATTAAGGGAAGGCAACGAAGAGGATTTGAAAGCAAGGCAGAATTACAGGAAACAGGTTTCAGGAGGTAGATTCGAATCGCATTTAAAGCACATGAAAAGTGGCAAAACGTCGACAATGATGCCCTTGGCCAAAAAGGGCGTATGCGTTTTTTCCTGAATATATTCAGGAAAAAACGCATACGCCCTTTTTGGCCAACCAAGCAACCTGGAAAGGCAAATCAGCGCTACAAAGAAGTCTCGCTTCCCATCAGTCAAAAGGGCCATGCTGCAAAAAGTGTCAAAACCAGAAATGCAGGACAGGCCATGGAGAAATGGCAGCCTTGCTACGCTGATGGGCGGGATGTACATTGCCAACAGCCACTCTGGAGAAGTGTACGGTGTGTCCTGAAACATCGAAAAAACACAGCTTAGGGAGCATACGGCACGTCCACTCATGGGCCTATAAATTGGGAAAACTAAAAATCAGCAAGACACAGGCACCCCAAAGTTTAGGGCTGCTCTGTTGACAAGAACCTTCACTTCATGACACCTTAAATATCCCAGGAAAGAGAAAAATGGATAAAGAAGTTGTGGTCCTTATGTACAATGGAATATCACTCAGACATGCAATCAATATCATAAGGCTAGTAGAAGCAAGATGAATGGACTTAGGTACGACGATTCTAAGTGAAATAAGTCACACAGAAAAAGACACTTATCATAAGCTATCACTTATAGAGGGAATGTAAAAACTGCTACACTTGAACTGAATTACAAAACAGAACAGAGTCACACGTTTAGAAAACACACTATGGCTGTTTAATGGGAAAGGTGAGGTGGGGTGATGCATAAAACAAGGGTTTCAAATTCGCTCAGATACCGTTCCATACACCCAATATGTAATAGACAAGACCTACTCCTTGCTCAGTGAACTGGACTCAACACCCCCTATTCACCGCACAAGAATATATGTGACTAGTAAGAATCTTAAAACCTATGTATTGATATCTGTCTGGAAGTGAGTCAAGTGGTGTAAAGCCGCATAAACACAGCCGTGAAAAGCAGCTAAACCCCATTATAAAAATAAATTACTTTTAAAAACCCGTAAAACAAAGACAGTGAAAGAGAGAGAAATTCTTACAAAATTCGTTCAGAGGCTGTGATGCAACCTGGATTGACCATATCTAGACCCACATCTGGATGAGACATAAGGGTGGACACTCTTGGGGCTGAAAGGTTGGGTGAGGTTGGGTGAGCAAACACAGACCCTTTAAAGTAATACTGCGTGGTACCCATCCAATGGGTCCCAAATCTCCAGGTTCAAGGGCATCTTCCTACATCGAAAACATGCATGAGAAACCCAGAAGATGGTACACTGTGTGATTTTGAAAGGTTTCTAATACGCACCTCATTTCTCATCTCCTTGTGCTCGGGTTCGCCATTCCAGCTACTTTACTAGCAATCTCCCTACTTGGAGAATCAGCACCTTTAAGCTTCTGTTCCCTACAGGTTGCAATTTGTCCTGAGGATGAACGGGAAGAGGGGCAACCAATGAGAGACTAGATCTAGGTGTTGGGACAGGCACAGGTCACTCTATTTTCCACTCAGGAAGAAGAATTAACCACAGGCTCAGCCTGCAGCCCAGAAGCAGAATAGGGCCTGAAGCAATCCCGCGCTTTTGCGGCCAGCTCCCAAAAAAGCCAGTTGAAAAATGGAGCTCAGGGGCACTGCCATTCACAAACCCGCAGAGCTATAAATGATAACTCTCATCCACAGATATATTGAGGGAAGGCAACGAAGAGGATTTGAAAGCAAGGCAGAATTGCAGGAAACAGGTTTCAGGAGGTAGATTCGAATCGCCTTTAAAGCACATGAAAAGTGGCAAAACGTGGACAATGATGCCCTTGGCCAAAAAGGGCGTATGCGTTTTTTCCTGAATATATTCAGGAAAAAACGCATACGCCCTTTTTGACCAACCAAGCAACCTGGAAAGGCTAAACTGCGCTACAAAGAAGTCTCGCTTCCCATCGGTGAAAAGGGCCATGCTGCAAAAAGTGTCAAAACCAGAAATGCAGGACAGGCCATGGAGAAATGGCAGCCTTGCTACGCTGATGGGCGGGATGTAAATTGCCAACAGCCACTCTGGAGAAGTGTACGGTGTGTCCTGAAACATCGAAAAAGCACAGCTTAGGGAGCATAGGGCACGTCCACTCATGGGCGTATAAATTGGGAAAACTAAAAATCAGCAAGACACAGGCACCCCAAAGTTTAGGGCTGCTCTGTTGACAAGAAACTCCACTTCATGACACCTTAAATATCCCAGGAAAGAGAAAAATGGATAAAGAAGTTGTGGTCCTTATGTACAATGGAATATCACTCAGACATGCAATCAATGTCATAAGGCTAGTAGAAGCAAGATGAATGGACTTAGGTACGACGATTCTAAGTGAAATAAGTCACACAGAAAAAGACACTTATCATAAGCTATCACTTATAGAGGGAATGTAAAAACCGCTACACTTGAACTGAATTACAAAACAGAACAGAGTCACACGTTTAGAAAACACACTATGGCTGCTTAATGGGAAAGGTGAGGTGGGGTGATGCATAAAACAAGGGTTTCAAATTCGCTCAGATACCGTTCCATACACCCAATATGTAATAGAAAAGACCTACTTCTTGCTCAGTGAACTGGACTCAACACCCCCTATTCACTGCACAAGAATATATGTGACTAGTAAGAATCTTAAAACCTATGTATTGATATCTGTCTGGAAGTGAGTCAAGTGGTGTAAAGCCGCATAAACACAGCCGTGAAAAGCAGCTAAACCCCATTATAAAAATAAATTACATTTAAAAACCCATAAAACAAAGACAGTGAAAGAGAGAGAAATTCTTACAAAATTCGTTCAGAGGCTGTGATGCAACCTGGATTGACCATATCTAGACCCACAGCTGGATGAGACATAAGGGTGGACACTCTTGGGGCTGAAAGGTTGGGTGAGGTTGGGTGAGCAAACGCAGACCCTTTAAAGTAATACTGCCTGGTACCCATCCCATGGGTCCCAAATCTCCAGGTTCAAGGGCATCTTCCTACATCGAAAACATGCATGAGAAACCCAGAAGATGGTACACCGTGTGATTTTGAAAGGTTTCTAATACGCACCTCATTTCTCATCTCCTTGTGCTCGGGTTCGCCATTCCAGCTACTTTACTAAAAATCTCCCTACTTGGAGAATCAGCACCTTTAAGCTTCTGTTCCCTACAGGTTGCAATTTGTCCTGAGGATGAACGGGAAGAGGGGCAACCAATGAGAGACTAGATCTAGGTGTTGGGACAGGCACAGGTCACTCTATTTTCCACTCAGGAAGAAGAATTAACCACAGGATCAGCCTGCAGCTCAGAAGCAGAATAGGGCCTGAGGCAATCCCGCGCTTTTGCGGCCAGCTCCCAAAAAAGCCAGTTGAAAAATGGAGCTCAGGGGCACTGCCATTCAGAAACCCACAGAGCTATAAATGGTAACTCTCATCCACAGATATATTGAGGGAAGGCAACGAAGAGGATTTGAAAGCAAGGCAGAATTGCAGGAAACAGGTTTCAGGAGGTAGATTCGAATCGCCTTTAAAGCACATGAAAAGTGGCAAAACGTCGACAATGATGCCCTTGGCCAAAAAGGGCGTATGCGTTTTTTCCTGAATATATTCAGGAAAAAACGCATACGCCCTTTTTGGCCAACCAAGCAACCTGGAAAGGCAAATCAGCGCTACAAAGAAGTCTCGCTTCCCATCGGTCAAAAGGGTCTTGCTGCAAAAAGTGTCAAAACCAGAAATGCAGGACAGGCCATGGAGAAATGGCAGCCTTGCTACGCTGATGGGCGGGATGTAAATTGCCAACAGCCACTCTGGAGAAGTGTACGGTGTGTCCTGAAACATCGAAAAAACACAGCTTAGGGAGCATAGGGTACGTCCACTCATGGGCGTATAAATTGCGAAAACTAAAAATCAGCAAGACAGAGGCACCCCAAAGTTTAGGGCTGCTCTGTTGACAAGAACCTTCACTTCATGACACCTTAAATATCCCAGGAAAGGGAAAAATGGATAAAGAAGTTGTGGTCCTTATGTACAATGGAATATCACTCAGACATGCAATCAATGTCATAAGGCTAGTAGAAGCAAGATGAATGGACTTAGGTACGACGATTCTAAGTGAAATAAGTCACACAGAAAAAGACACTTATCATAAGCTATCACTTATAGAGGGAATGTAAAAACTGCTACACTTGAACTGAATTACAAAACAGAACAGAGTCACACGTTTAGAAAACACACTATGGCTGCTTAATGGGAAAGGTGAGGTGGGGTGATGCATAAAACAAGGGTTTCAAATTCGCTCAGATACCGTTCCATACACCCAATATGTAATAGACAAGACCTACTCCTTGCTCAGTGAACTGGACTCAACACCCCCTATTCACCGCACAAGAATATATGTGACTACTAAGAATCTTAAAACCTATGTATTGATATCTGTCTGGAAGTGAGTCAAGTGGTGTAAAGCCGCATAAACACAGCCGTGAAAAGCAGCTAAACACCATTATAAAAATAAATTACTTTTAAAAACCCGTAAAACAAAGACAGTGAAAGAGAGAGAAATTCTTACAAAATTCGTTCAGAGGCTGTGATGCAACCTGGATTGACCAAATCTAGACCCACATCTGGATGAGACATAAGGGTGGACACTCTTGGGGCTGAAAGGTTGGGTGAGGTTGGGTGAGCAAACACAGACCCTTTAAAGTAATACTGCCTGGTACCCATCCCATGGGTCCCAAATCTCCAGGTTCAAGGGCATCTTCCTACATCGAAAACATGCATGAGAAACCCAGAAGATGGTACACCGTGTGATTTTGAAAGGTTTCTAATACGCACCTCATTTCTCATCTCCTTGTGCTCGGGATCGCCATTCCAGCTACTTTACTAGCAATCTCCCTACTTGGAGAATCAGCACCTTTTACCTCCTGTTCCCTACAGGTTGCAATTTGTCCTGAGGATGAACGGGAAGAGGGGCAACCAATGAGAGACTAGATCTAGGTGTTGGGACAGGCACAGGTCACTCTATTTTCCATTCAGGAAGAAGAATTAACCACAGGCTCAGCCTGCCGCCCAGAAGCAGAATAGGGCCTGAGGCAATTCCGCGCTTTTGCGGCCAGCTCCCAAAAAATACAGTTGAAAAATGGAGCTCAGGGGCACTGCCATTCACAAACCCGCAGAGCTATAAATGATAACTCTCATCCACAGATATATTGAGGGAAGGCAACGAAGAGGATTTGAAAGCAAGGCAGAATTGCAGGAAACAGGTTTCAGGAGGTAGATTCGAATCGCCTTTAAAGCACATGAAAAGTGGCAAAACGTGGACAATGATGCCCTTGGCCAAAAAGGGCGTATGCGTTTTTTCCTGAATATATTCAGGAAAAAACGCATACGCCCTTTTTGACCAACCAAGCAAACTGGAAAGGCTAATCTGCGCTACAAAGAAGTCTCGCTTCCCATCGGTCAAAAGGGCCATGCTGCAAAAAGTGTCAAAACCAGAAATGCAGGACAGGCCATGGAGAAATGGCAGCCTTGCTACGCTGATGGGCGGGATGTAAATTGCCAACAGCCACTCTGGAGAAGTGTACGGTGTGTCCTGAAAAATCGAAAAAACACAGCTTAGGGAGCATAGGGTACGTCCACTCATGGGCGTATAAATTGCGAAAACTAAAAATCAGCAAGACAGAGGCACCCCAAAGTTTAGGGCTGCTCTGTTGACAAGAACCTTCACTTCATGACACCTTAAATATCCCAGGAAAGGGAAAAATGGATAAAGAAGTTGTGGTCCTTTTGTACAATGGAATATCACTCAGACATGCAATCAATGTCATAAGGCTAGTAGAAGCAAGATGAATGGACTTAGGTACGACGATTCTAAGTGAAATAAGTCACACAGAAAAAGACACTTATCATAAGCTAACACTTATAGAGGGAATGTAAAAACCGCTACACTTGAACTGAATTACAAAACAGAACAGAGTCACACGTTTAGAAAACACACTATGGCTGCTTAATGGGAAAGGTGAGGTGGGGTGATGCATAAAACAAGGGTTTCAAATTCGCTCAGATACCGTTCCATACACCCAATATGTAATAGACAAGACCTACTCCTTGCTCAGTGAACTGGACTCAACACCCCCTATTCACCGCACAAGAATATATGTGACTAGTAAGAATCTTAAAACCTATGTATTGATATCTGTCTGGAAGTGAGTCAAGTGGTGTAAAGCCGCATAAACACAGCCGTGAAAAGCAGCTAAACCCCATTATAAAAATAAATTACATTTAAAAACCCATAAAACAAAGACAGTGAAAGAGAGAGAAATTCTTACAAAATTCGTTCAGAGGCTGTGATGCAACCTGGATTGACCATATCTAGACCCACAGCTGGATGAGACATAAGGGTGGACACTCTTGGGGCTGAAAGGTTGGGTGAGGTTGGGTGAGCAAACGCAGACCCTTTAAAGTAATACTGCCTGGTACCCATCCCATGGGTCCCAAATCTCCAGGTTCAAGGGCATCTTCCTACATCGAAAACATGCATGAGAAACCCAGAATATGGTACACCGTGTGATTTTGAAAGGTTTCTAATACGCACCTCATTTCTCATCTCCTTGTGCTGGGGTTCGCCATTCCAGCTACTTTACTAGCAATCTCCCTACTTGGAGAATCAGCACCTTTAAGCTCCTGTTCCCTACAGGTTGCAATTTGTCCTGAGGATGAACGGGAAGAGGGGCAACCAATGAGAGACTAGATCTAGGTGTTGGGACAGGCACAGGTCACTCTATTTTCCCATCGGGAAAGAGAATTAACCACAGGCTCAGCCTGCCGCCCAGAAGCATAATAGGGCCTGAGGCAATCCCGCGCTTTTGCGGCCAGCTCCCAAAAAAGCCAGTTGAAAAATGGAGCTCAGGGACACTGCCATTCACAAACCTGCTGAGTTATAAATGATAACTCTCGTCCACAAATATATTAAGGGAAGGCAACGAAGAGGATTTGAAAGCAAGGCAGAATTACAGGAAACAGGTTTCAGGAGGTAGATTCGAATCGCATTTAAAGCACATGAAAAGTGGCAAAACGTCGACAATGATGCCCTTGGCCAAAAAGGGCGTATGCGTTTTTTCCTGAATATATTCAGGAAAAAACGCATACGCCCTTTTTGGCCAACCAAGCAACCTGGAAAGGCAAATCAGCGCTACAAAGAAGTCTCGCTTCCCATCGGTCAAAAGGGCCATGCTGCAAAAAGTGTCAAAACCAGAAATGCAGGACAGGCCATGGAGAAATGGCAGCCTTGCTACGCTGATGGGCGGGATGTACATTGCCAACAGCCACTCTGGAGAAGTGTACGGTGTGTCCTGAAACATCGAAAAAACACAGCTTAGGGAGCATACGGCACGTCCACTCATGGGCCTATAAATTGGGAAAACTAAAAATCAGCAAGACACAGGCACCCCAAAGTTTAGGGCTGCTCTGTTGACAAGAACCTTCACTTCATGACACCTTAAATATCCCAGGAAAGAGAAAAATGGATAAAGAAGTTGTGGTCCTTATGTACAATGGAATATCACTCAGACATGCAATCAATATCATAAGGCTAGTAGAAGCAAGATGAATGGACTTAGGTACGACGATTCTAAGTGAAATAAGTCACACAGAAAAAGACACTTATCATAAGCTATCACTTATAGAGGGAATGTAAAAACTGCTACACTTGAACTGAATTACAAAACAGAACAGAGTCACACGTTTAGAAAACACACTATGGCTGTTTAATGGGAAAGGTGAGGTGGGGTGATGCATAAAACAAGGGTTTCAAATTCGCTCAGATACCGTTCCATACACCCAATATGTAATAGACAAGACCTACTCCTTGCTCAGTGAACTGGACTCAACACCCCCTATTCACCGCACAAGAATATATGTGACTAGTAAGAATCTTAAAACCTATGTATTGATATCTGTCTGGAAGTGAGTCAAGTGGTGTAAAGCCGCATAAACACAGCCGTGAAAAGCAGCTAAACCCCATTATAAAAATAAATTACTTTTAAAAACCCGTAAAACAAAGACAGTGAAAGAGAGAGAAATTCTTACAAAATTCGTTCAGAGGCTGTGATGCAACCTGGATTGACCATATCTAGACCCACATCTGGATGAGACATAAGGGTGGACACTCTTGGGGCTGAAAGGTTGGGTGAGGTTGGGTGAGCAAACACAGACCCTTTAAAGTAATACTGCGTGGTACCCATCCAATGGGTCCCAAATCTCCAGGTTCAAGGGCATCTTCCTACATCGAAAACATGCATGAGAAACCCAGAAGATGGTACACCGTGTGATTTTGAAAGGTTTCTAATACGCACCTCATTTCTCATCTCCTTGTGCTCGGGTTCGCCATTCCAGCTACTTTACTAGCAATCTCCCTACTTGGAGAATCAGCACCTTTAAGCTTCTGTTCCCTACAGGTTGCAATTTGTCCTGAGGATGAACGGGAAGAGGGGCAACCAATGAGAGACTAGATCTAGGTGTTGGGACAGGCACAGGTCACTCTATTTTCCACTCAGGAAGAAGAATTAACCACAGGCTCAGCCTGCAGCCCAGAAGCAGAATAGGGCCTGAAGCAATCCCGCGCTTTTGCGGCCAGCTCCCAAAAAAGCCAGTTGAAAAATGGAGCTCAGGGGCACTGCCATTCACAAACCCGCAGAGCTATAAATGATAACTCTCATCCACAGATATATTGAGGGAAGGCAACGAAGAGGATTTGAAAGCAAGGCAGAATTGCAGGAAACAGGTTTCAGGAGGTAGATTCGAATCGCCTTTAAAGCACATGAAAAGTGGCAAAACGTCGACAATGATGCCCTTGGCCAAAAAGGGTGTAAGCGTATTTTCCTGAATATATTCAGGAAAAAACGCATACGCCCTTTTTGACCAACCAAGCAACCTGGAAAGGCTAATCTGCGCTACAAAAAGTCTCGCTTCCCATAGGTCAAAAGGGCCATGCTGCAAACAGTGTCAAAACCAGAAATGCAGGACAGGCCATGGAGAAATGGCAGCCTTGCTACGCTGATGGGCGGGATGTAAATTGCCAACAGCCACTCTGGAGAAGTGTACGGTGTGCCCTGAAACATCGAAAAAGCACAGCTTAGGGAGCATAGGGCACGTCCACTCATGGGCGTATAAATTGGGAAAACTAAAAATCAGCAAGACACAGGCACCCCAAAGTTTAGGGCTGCTCTGTTGACAAGAAACTCCACTTCATGACACCTTAAATATCCCAGGAAAGAGAAAAATGGATAAAGAAGTTGTGGTCCTTATGTACAATGGAATATCACTCAGACATGCAATCAATGTCATAAGGCTAGTAGAAGCAAGATGAATGGACTTAGGTACGACGATTCTAAGTGAAATAAGTCACACAGAAAAAGACACTTATCATAAGCTATCACTTATAGAGGGAATGTAAAAACCGCTACACTTGAACTGAATTACAAAACAGAACAGAGTCACACGTTTAGAAAACACACTATGGCTGCTTAATGGGAAAGGTGAGGTGGGGTGATGCATAAAACAAGGGTTTCAAATTCGCTCAGATACCGTTCCATACACCCAATATGTAATAGAAAAGACCTACTTCTTGCTCAGTGAACTGGACTCAACACCCCCTATTCACCGCACAAGAATATATGTGACTAGTAAGAATCTTAAAACCTATGTATTGATATCTGTCTGGAAGTGAGTCAAGTGGTGTAAAGCCGCATAAACACAGCCGTGAAAAGCAGCTAAACCCCATTATAAAAATAAATTACATTTAAAAACCCATAAAACAAAGACAGTGAAAGAGAGAGAAATTCTTACAAAATTCGTTCAGAGGCTGTGATGCAACCTGGATTGACCATATCTAGACCCACAGCTGGATGAGACATAAGGGTGGACACTCTTGGGCTGAAAGGTTGGGTGAGGTTGGGTGAGCAAACGCAGACCCTTTAAAGTAATACTGCCTGGTACCCATCCCATGGGTCCCAAATCTCCAGGTTCAAGGGCATCTTCCTACATCGAAAACATGCATGAGAAACCCAGAAGATGGTACACCGTGTGATTTTGAAAGGTTTCTAATACGCACCTCATTTCTCATCTCTTTGTGCTCGGGTTCGCCATTCCAGCTACTTTACTAAAAATCTCCCTACTTGGAGAATCAGCACCTTTAAGCTTCTGTTCCCTACAGGTTGCAATTTGTCCTGAGGATGAACGGGAAGAGGGGCAACCAATTAGAGACTAGATCTAGGTGTTGGGACAGGCAGAGGTCACTCTATTTTCCACTCAGGAAGAAGAATTAACCACAGGATCAGCCTGCAACCCAGAAGCAGAATAGAGCCTGAGGCAATCCCGCGCTTTTGCGGCCAGCTCCCAAAAAAGCCAGTTGAAAAATGGAGCTCAGGGGCACTGCCATTCACAAACCCGCAGAGCTATAAATGATAACTCTCATCCACAGATATATTGAGGGAAGGCAACGAAGAGGATTTGAAAGCAAGGCAGAATTGCAGGAAACAGGTTTCAGGAGGTAGATTCGAATCGCCTTTAAAGCACATGAAAAGTGGCAAAACGTCGACAATGATGCCCTTGGCCAAAAAGTGTGTAAGCGTATTTTCCTGAATATATTCAGGAAAAAACGCATACGCCCTTTTTGACCAACCAAGCAACCTGGAAAGGCTAATCTGCGCTACAAAAAGTCTCGCTTCCCATAGGTCAAAAGGGCCATGCTGCAAACAGTGTCAAAACCAGAAATGCAGGACAGGCCATAGAGAAATGGCAGCCTTGCTACGCTGATGGGCGGGATGTAAATTGCCAACAGCCACTCTGGAGAAGTGTACGGTGTGCCCTGAAAAATCGGAAAAACACAGCTTAGGGAGCATAGGGTACGTCCACTCATGGGCGTATAAATTGCGAAATCTAAAAATCAGCAAGACACAGGCACCCAAAAGTTTAGGGCTGCTCTGTTGACAAGAACCTCCACTTCATGACACCTTAAATATCCTAGGAAAGAGAAAAATGGATAAAGAAGTTGTGGTCCTTATGTACAATGGAATATCACTCAGACATGCAATCAATGTCATAAGGCTAGTAGAAACAAGATGAATGGACTTAGGTACGACGATTCTAAGTGAAATAAGTCACACAGAAAAAGACACTTATCATAAGCTATCACTTATAGAGGGAATGTAAAAACCGCTACACTTGAACTGAATTACAAAACAGAACAGAGTCACACGTTTAGAAAACACACTATGGCTGCTTAATGGGAAAGGTGAGGTGGGGTGATGCATAAAACAAGGGTTTCAAATCCGCTCAGATACCGTTCCATACACCCAATATGTAATAGACAAGACCTACTCCTTGCTCAGTGAACTGGACTCAACAACCCCTATTCACCGCACAAGAATATATGTGACTAGTAAGAATCTTAAAACCTATGTATTGATATCTGTCTGGAAGTGAGTCAAGTGGTGTAAAGCCGCATAAACACAGCCGTGAAAAGCAGCTAAACCCCATTATAAAAATAAATTACTTTTAAAAACCCGTAAAACAAAGACAGTGAAAGAGAGAGAAATTCTTACAAAATTCGTTCAGAGGCTGTGATGCAACCTGGATTGACGATATCTAGACCCACAGCTGGATGAGACATAAGGGTGGACACTCTTGGGGCTGAAAGGTTGGGTGAGGTTGGGTGAGCAAACGCAGACCCTTTAAAGTAATACTGCCTGGTACCCATCCAATGGTTCCCAAATCTCCAGGTTCAAGGGCATCTTCCTACATCGAAAACATGCATGAGAAACCCAGAAGATGGTACACCGTGTGATTTTGAAAGGTTTCTAATACGCACCTCATTTCTCATCTCCTTGTGCTCGGGTTCGCCTTTCCAGCTACTTTACTAGCAATCTCCCTACTTGGAGAATCAGCACCTTTAACCTCCTGTTCCCTACAGGTTGCAATTTGTCCTGAGGATGAACGGGAAGAGGGGCAACCAATGAGAGACTAGATCTAGGTGTTGGGACAGGCACAGGTCACTCTATTTTCCATTCAGGAAGAAGAATTAACCACAGGCTCAGCCTGCCGCCCAGAAGCAGAATAGGGCCTGAGGCAATCCCGCGCTTTTGCGGCCAGCTCCCAAAAAAGCCAGTTGAAAAATGGAGCTCAGGGGCACTGCCATTCACAAACCCGCAGAGCTATAAATGATAACTCTCATCCACAGATATATTGAGGGAATGCAACGAAGAGGATTTGAAAGCAAGGCAGAATTGCAGGAAACAGGTTTCAGGAGGTAGATTCGAATCGCCTTTAAAGCACATGAAAAGTGGCAAAACGTCGACAATGATGCCCTTGGCCAAAAAGGGCGTATGCGTTTTTTCCTGAATATATTCAGGAAAAAACGCATACGCCCTTTTTGACCAACCAAGCAACCTGGAAAGGCTAATCTGCGCTACAAAGAAGTCTCGCTTCCCATCGGTCAAAAGGGCCATGCTGCAAAAAGTGTCAAAACCAGAAATGCAGGACAGGCCATGGAGAAATGGCAGCCTTGCTACGCTGATGGGCGGGTTGTAAATTGCCAACAGCCACTCTGGAGAAGGGTACGGTGTGTCCTGAAAAACCGAAAAAACACAGCTTAGGGAGCATAGGGTACGTCCACTCATGGGCGTATAAATTGCGAAAACTAAAAATCAGCAAGACACAGGCACCCCAAAGTTTAGGGCTGCTCTGTTGACAAGAACCTCCACTTCATGACACCTTAAATATCCCAGGAAAGAGAAAAATGGATAAAGAAGTTGTGGTCCTTATGTACAATGGAATATCACTCAGACATGCAAGCAATGTCATAAGGCTAGTAGAAGCAAGATGAATGGACTTAGGTACGACGATTCTAAGTGAAATAAGTCACACAGAAAAAGACACTTATCATAAGCTATCACTTATAGAGGGAATGTAAAAACCGCTACACTTGAACTGAATTACAAAACAGAACAGAGTCACACGTTTAGAAAACACACTATGGCTGCTTAACGGGAAAGGTGAGGTGGGGTGATGCATAAAACAAGGGTTTCAAATCCGCTCAGATACCGTTCCATACACCCAATATGTAATAGACAAGACCTACTCCTTGCTCAGTGAACTGGACTCAACACCCCCTATTCACCGCACAATAATATATGTCACTAGTAAGAATCTTAAAACCTATGTATTGATATCTGTCTGGAAGTGAGTCAAGTGGTGTAAAGCCGCATAAACACAGCCGTGAAAAGCAGCTAAACCCCATTATAAAAATAAATTACATTTAGAAACCCATAAAACAAAGACAGTGAAAGAGAGAGAAATTCTTACAAAATTCGTTCAGAGGCTGTGATGCAACCTGGGTTGACCATATCTAGACCCACAGCTGGATGAGACATAAGGGTGGACACTCTTGGGGCTGAAAGGTTGGGTGAGGTTGGGTGAGCAAACGCAGACCCTTTAAAGTAATACTGCCTGGTACCCATCCCATGGGTCCCAAATCTCCAGGTTCAAAGGCATCTTCCTACATCGAAAAAATGCATGAGAAACCCAGAAGATGGTACACCGTGTGATTTTGAAAGGTTTCTATTACGCACCTCATTTCTCATCTCCTTTTGCTCGGGTTCGCCATTCCAGCTACTTTACTAGCAATCTCCCTACTTGGAGAATCAGCACGTTTAACCTCCTGTTCCCTACAGGTTGCAATTTGTCCTGAGGATGAACGGGAAGAGGGGCAACAAATGAGAGACTAGATCTAGGTGTTGGGACAGGCACAGGTCACTCTATTTTCCCATCAGGTAGAAGAAGTAACCACAGGCTCAGCCTGCCGCTCAGAAGCAGAATAGGGCCTGAGGCAATCCCGCGCTTTTGCGGCCAGCTCCCAAAAAAGCGAGTTGAAAAATGGAGCTCAGGGACACTGCAATTCACAAACCCGCAGAGTTATAAATGATAACTCTCATCCACAGATATATTGAGGGAAGGCAACGAAGAGGATTTGAAAGCAAGGCAGAATTGCAGGAAACAGATTTCAGGAGGTAGATTCGAATCAACTTTAAAGCACATGAAAAGTGGCAAAACTTCGACAATGATGCCCTTGGCCAAAAAGGGCGTATGCGTTTTTTCCTGAATATATTCAGGAAAAAACGCATACGCCCTTTTTGGACAACCAAGCAACCTGGAAAGGCAAATCAGCGCTACAAAGAAGTCTCGCTTCCCATCGGTCAAAAGGGCCATGCTGCAAAAAGTGTCAAAACCAGAAATGCAGGACAGGCCATGGAGAAATGGCAGCCTTGCTACGCTGATGGTCGGGATGTAAATTGCTAACAGCCACTCTGGAGAAGTGTACGGTGTGTCCTGAAACATCGAAAAAGCACAGCTTAGGGAGCATAGGGCACGTCCACTCATGGGCGTATAAATTGGGAAAAGTAAAAATCAGCAAGACACAGGCACCCCAAAGTTTAGGGCTGCTCTGTTGACAAGAACCTCCACTTCATGACACCTTAAATATCCCAGGAAAGAGAAAAATGGATAAAGAAGTTGTGGTCCTTATGTACAATGCAATATCACTCAGACATGAAATCAATGTCATAAGGCTAGTAGAAGCAAGATGAGTGGACTTAGGTATGACGATTCTAAGTGAAATAAGTCACACAGAAACAGACACCTATCATAAGCTATCACTTATAGAGGGAATGTAAAAACCGCTACACTTGAACTGAATTACAAAACAGAACAGAGTCACACGTTTAGAAAACACACTATGGCTGCTTAACGGGAAAGGTGAGGTGGGGTGATGCATAAAACAAGGGTTTCAAATTCGCTCAGATACCGTTCCATACACCGAATATGTAATAGACAAGACCTACTCCTTGCTCAGTGATCTGGACTCAAAACCCCGTATTCACCGCACAAGAATATATGTGAGTAGTAAGAATCTTAAAACCTATGTATTGATATCTGTCTGGAAGTGAGTCAAGTGGGTGTAAAGCCGCATAAACACAGCCGTGAAAAGCAGCTAAACCCCATTATAAAAATAAATTACTTTTAAAAACCCGTAAAACAAAGACAGTGAAAGACAGAGAAATTCTTACAAAACTCGTTCAGAGGCTGTGATGCAACCTGGATTGACCATATCTAGACCCACAGCTGGATGAGACATAAGGGTGGACACACTTGGGGCTGAAAGGTTGGGTGAGGTTGGGTGAGCAAATGCAGACCCTTTAAAGTAATACTGCCTGGTACCCATCCAATGGGTCCCAAATCTCCAGGTTCAAGGGCATCTTCCTACATCGAAAACATGCATGAGAAACCCAGACGATGGTACACCGTGTGATTTTGAAAGGTTTCTAAAACGCACCTCATTTCTCATCTCCTTGTGTTCGGGTTCGCCATTCCAGCTACTTTACTAACAATCTCCCTACTTGGAGAATCAGCACCTTTAACCTCCTGTTCCGTACAGGTTGCAATTTGTCCTGAGGATGAAAGGGAAGAGGGGCAACCAATGAGAGACTAGATCTAGGTGTTGGGACAGGCAAAGGTCACTCTATTTTCCCATCAGGAAGAAGAATTAACCACAGGCTCAGCCTGCCGCAGGGAACCAGAATAGGGCCTGAGGCAATCCCGTGCTTTTGCGGCCAGCTCCCAAAAAAGACAGTTGAAAAATGGAGCTCAGGGGCACTGCCATTCACAAACTTGCTGAGTTATAAATGATTACTCCAGTCCACAAATATATTGAGGGAAGGCAACGAAGAGGATTTGAAAGCAAGGCAGAATTGCAGGAAACAGGTTTCAGGAGGTAGATTCGAATCGCCTTTAAAGCACATGAAAAGTGGCAAAACGTCGACAATGATGCCCTTGGCCAAAAAGGGCGTATGCGTTTTTTCCTGAATATATTCAGGAAAAAACGCATACGCCCTTTTTGGACAACCAAGCAACCTGAAAAGGCAAATCAGCGCTACAAAGAAGTCTCGCTTCCCATCGGTCAAAAGGGCCATGCTGCAAAAAGTGTCAAAACGAGAAATGCAGGACAGGCCATGGAGAAATGGCAGCCTTGCTACACTGATGGGCGGGATGTACATTGCCAACAGCCACTCTGGAGAAGTGTACGGTGTGTCCTGAAACATCGAAAAAACACAGCTTAGGGAGCATAGGGCACGTCCACTCATGGGCGTATAAATTGGGAAAACTAAAAATCAGCAAGACACAGGCACCCCAAAGTTTAGGGCTGCTTTGTTGACAAGAACCTCCACTTCATGACAACTTAAATATCCCAGGAAAGAGAAAAATGGATAAAGAAGTTGTGGTCCTTATGTACAATGGAATATCACTCAGACATGAAATCAATGTCATAAGGCTAGTAGAAGCAACATGAGTGGATTTAGGAACGACGATTGTAAGTGAAATAAGTCACACAGAAAAAGACACTTATCATAAGCTATCACTTATAGAGGGAATGTAAAAACCGCTACACTTGAACTGAATTACAGAACAGAACAGAGTCACACGTTTAGAAAACACACTATGGCTGCTTAACGGGAAAGGTGAGGTGGGGTGATGCATAAAACAAGGGGTTCAAATTCGCTCCGATACCGTTCCATACACCCAATATGTAATAGACAAGACCTACTCCTTGCTCAGTGAACTGGACTCAACACCCCCTATTCACCGCACAAGAATATATGTGACTAGTAAGAATCTTAAAACCTATGTATTGATATCTGTCTGGAAGTGAGTCAAGTGGGTGTAAAGCCGCATAAACACAGCCGTGAAAAGCAGCTAAACCCGATTATAAAAATAAATTACTTTTGAAAACCCGTAAAAGAAAGACAGTGAAAGAGAGAGAAATTCTTACAAAATTCGTTCAGAGGCTGTGATGCAACCTGGATTGACCATATCTAGACCCACAGCTGGATGAGACATAAGGGTGGACACTCTTGGGGCTGAAAGGTTGGGTGAGGTTGGGTGAGCAAACGCAGACCCTTTAAAGTAATACTGCCTGGCACCCATCCCATGGGCCCCAAATCTCCAGGTTCAAGGGCATCTTCCTACATCGAAAACATGCATGAGAAACCCAGAAGATGGTACACCGTGTGATTTTGAAAGGTTTCTAATACGCACCTCATTTCTCATCTCCTTGTGCTCGGGTTCGCCATTCCAGCTACTTTACTAGCAATCTCCCTACTTGGAGAATCAGCACCTTTAAGCTCCTGTTCCCTACAGGTTGCAATTTGTCCTGAGGATGAACGGGAAGAGGGGCAACCAATGAGAGACTAGATCTAGGTGTTGGGACAGGCACAGGTCACTCTATTTTCCCATCGGGAAGAAGAATTAACCACAGGCTCAGCCTGCCGCCCAGAAGCATAATAGGGCCTGAGGCAATCCCGCGCTTTTGCGGCCAGCTCCCAAAAAAGCCAGTTGAAAAATGGAGCTCAGGGACACTGCCATTCACAAACCTGCTGAGTTATAAATGATAACTCTCGTCCACAAATATATTTAGGGAAGGCAACGAAGAGGATTTGAAAGCAAGGCAGAATTACAGGAAACAGGTTTCAGGAGGTAGATTCGAATCGCCTTTAAAGCACATGAAAAGTGGCAAAACGTCGACAATGATGCCCTTGGCCAAAAAGGGCGTATGCGTTTTTTCCTGAATATATTCAGGAAAAAACGCATACGCCCTTTTTGGCCAACCAAGCAACCTGGAAAGGCAAATCAGCGCTACAAAGAAGTCTCGCTTCCCATCGGTCAAAAGGGCCATGCTGGAAAAAGTGTCAAAACCAGAAATGCAGGACAGGCCATGGAGAAATGGCAGCCTTGCTACGCTGATGGGCGGGATGTACATTGCCAACAGCCACTCTGGAGAAGTGTACGGTGTGTCCTGAAACATCGAAAAAACACAGCTTAGGGAGCATACGGCACGTCCACTCATGGGCCTATAAATTGGGAAAACTAAAAATCAGCAAGACACAGGCACCCCAAAGTTTAGGGCTGCTCTGTTGACAAGAACCTCCACTTCATGACACCTTAAATATCCCAGGAAAGAGAAAAATGGATAAAGAAGTTGTGGTCCTTATGTACAATGGAATATCACTCAGACATGCAATCAATATCTTAAGGCTAGTAGAAGCAAGATGAATGGACTTAGGTACGACGATTCTAAGTGAAATAAGTCACACAGAAAAAGACACTTATCATAAGCTATCACTTATAGAGGGAATGTAAAAACTGCTACACTTGAACTGAATTACAAAACAGAACAGAGTCACACGTTTAGAAAACACACTATGGCTGTTTAATGGGAAAGGTGAGGTGGGGTGATGCATAAAACAAGGGTTTCAAATTCGCTCAGATACCGTTCCATACACCCAATATGTAATAGACAAGACCTACTCCTTGCTCAGTGAACTGGACTCAACACCCCCTATTCACCGCACAAGAATATATGTGACTAGTAAGAATCTTAAAACCTATGTATTGATATCTGTCTGGAAGTGAGTCAAGTGGTGTAAAGCCGCATAAACACAGCCGTGAAAAGCAGCTAAACCCCATTATAAAAATAAATTACTTTTAAAAACCCGTAAAACAAAGACAGTGAAAGAGAGAGAAATTCTTACAAAATTCGTTCAGAGGCTGTGATGCAACCTGGATTGGCCATATCTAGACCCACATCTGGATGAGACATAAGGGTGGACACTCTTGGGGCTGAAAGGTTGGGTGAGGTTGGGTGAGCAAACACAGACCCTTTAAAGTAATACTGCGTGGTACCCATCCAATGGGTCCCAAATCTCCAGGTTCAAGGGCATCTTCCTACATCGAAAACATGCATGAGAAACCCAGAAGATGGTACACCGTGTGATTTTGAAAGGTTTCTAATACGCACCTCATTTCTCATCTCCTTGTTCTCGGGTTCGCCATTCCAGCTACTTTACTAGCAATCTCCCTACTTGGAGAATCAGCACCTTTAAGCTTCTGTTCCCTACAGGTTGCAATTTGTCCTGAGGATGAACGGGAAGAGGGGCAACCAATGAGAGACTAGATCTAGGTGTTGGGACAGGCACAGGTCACTCTATTTTCCACTCAGGAAGAAGAATTAACCACAGGCTCAGCCTGCAGCCCAGAAGCAGAATAGGGCCTGAGGCAATCCCGCGCTTTTGCGGCCAGCTCCCAAAAAAGCCAGTTGAAAAATGGAGCTCAGGGGCACTGCCATTCACAAACCCGCAGAGCTATAAATGATAACTCTCATCCACAGATATATTGAGGGAAGGCAACGAAGAGGATTTGAAAGCAAGGCAGAATTGCAGGAAACAGGTTTCAGGAGGTAGATTCGAATCGCCTTTAAAGCACATGAAAAGTGGCAAAACGTGGACAATGATGCCCTTGGCCAAAAAGGGCGTATGCGTTTTTTCCTGAATATATTCAAGAAAAAACGCATACGCCCTTTTTGACCAACCAAGCAACCTGGAAAGGCTAAACTGCGCTACAAAGAAGTCTCGCTTCCCATCGGTCAAAAGGGCCATGCTGCAAAATGTGTCAAAACCAGAAATGCAGGACAGGCCATGGAGAAATGGCAGCCTTGCTACGCTGATGGGCGGGATGTAAATTGCCAACAGCCACTCTGGAGAAGTGTACGGTGTGTCCTGAAACATCGAAAAAGCACAGCTTAGGGAGCATAGGGCACGTCCACTCATGGGCGTATAAATTGGGAAAACTAAAAATCAGCAAGACACAGGCACCCAAAGTTTAGGGCTGCTCTGTTGACAAGAACCTCCACTTCATGACACCTTAAATATCCCAGGAAACAGAAAAATGGATAAAGAAGTTGTGGTCCTTATGTACAATGGAATATCACTCAGACATGCAATCAATGTCATAAGGCTAGTAGAAGCAAGATGAATGGACTTAGGTACGACGATTCTAAGTGAAATAAGTCACACAGAAAAAGACAGTTATCATAAGCTATCACTTATAGAGGGAATGTAAAAACCGCTACACTTGAACTGAATTACAAAACAGA
The DNA here is from genome assembly GCF_028021215.1 of Eschrichtius robustus. Lineage (NCBI taxonomy): Eukaryota > Metazoa > Chordata > Mammalia > Artiodactyla > Eschrichtiidae > Eschrichtius > Eschrichtius robustus. Next base: position 221,380 of record NW_027175343.1, read on the forward strand.
ACAGAGTCACACGTTTAGAAAACACACTATGGCTGCTTAATGGGAAAGGTGAGGTGGGGTGATGCATAAAACAAGGGTTTCAAATTCGCTCAGATACCGTTCCATACACCCAATATGTAATAGACAAGACCTACTCCTTGCTCAGTGAACTGGACTCAACACCCCCTATTCACCGCACAAGAATATATGTGACTAGTAAGAATCTTAAAACCTATGTATTGATATCTGTCTGGAAGTGAGTCAAGTGGTGTAAAGCCACATAAACACAGCCGTGAAAAGCAGCTAAACCCCATTATAAAAATAAATTACATTTAAAAACCCATAAAACAAAGACAGTGAAAGAGAGAGAAATTCTTACAAAATTCGTTCAGAGGCTGTGATGCAACCTGGATTGACCATATCTAGACCCACAGCTGGATGAAACATAAGGGTGGACACTCTTGGGGCTGAAAGGTTGGGTGAGGTTGTGTGAGCAAACACAGACCCTTTAAAGTAATACTGCCTGGTACCCATCCCATGGGTCCCAAATCTCCAGGTTCAAGGGCATCTTCCTACATCGAAAACATGCATGAGAAACCCAGAAGATGGTACACCGTGTGATTTTGAAAGGTTTCTAATACGCACCTCATTTCTCATCTCCTTGTGCTCGGGTTCGCCATTCCAGCTACTTTACTAGCAATCTCCCTACTTGGAAAATCAGCACCTTTAACCTCCTGTTCCCTACAGGTTGCAATTTGTCCTGAGGATGAACGGGAAGAGGGGCAACCAATGAGAGACTAGATCTAGGTGTTGGGACAGGCACAGGTCACTCTATTTTCCATTCAGGAAGAAGAATTAACCACAGGCTCAGCCTGCCGCCCAGAAGCAGAATAGGGCCTGAGGCAATCCCGCGCTTTTGCGGCCAGCTCCCAAAAAAGACAGTTGAAAAATGGAGCTCAGGGGCACTGCCATTCACAAACCCGCAGAGCTATAAATGATAACTCTCATCCACAGATATATTGAGGGAAGGCAACGAAGAGGATTTAAAAGTAAGGCAGAATTGCAAGAAACAGGTTTCAGGAGGTAGATTCGAATCGCCTTTAAAGCACATGAAAAGTGGCAAAACGTGGACAATGATGCCCTTGGCCAAAAAGGGCGTATGCGTTTTTTCCTGAATATATTCAGGAAAAAACGCATACGCCCTTTTTTACCAACCAAGCAAACTGGAAAGGCTAATCTGCGCTACAAAGAAGTCTCGCTTCCCATCGGTCAAAAGGGCCATGCTGCAAAAAGTGTCAAAACGAGAAATGCAGGACAGGCCATGGAGAAATGGCAGCCTTGCTACGCTGATGGGCGGGATGTAAATTGCCAAAAGCCACTCTGGAGAAGTGTACGGTGTGTCCTGAAAAATCGAAAAAACACAGCTTAGGGAGCATAGGGTACGTCCACTCATGGGCGTATAAATTGCGAAAACTAAAAATCAGCAAGACACAGGCACCCCAAAGTTTAGGGCTGCTCTGTTGACAAGAACCTCCACTTCATGACACCTTAAATATCCCAGGAAAGAGAAAAATGGATAAAGAAGTTGTGGTCCTTTTGTACAATGGAATATCACTCAGACATGCAATCAATGTCATAAGGCTAGTAGAAGCAAGATGAATGGAATTAGGTACGACGATTCTAAGTGAAATAAGTCACACAGAAAAAGACACTTATCATAAGCTATCACTTATAGAGGGAATGTAAAAACCGCTACACTTGAACTGAATTACAAAACAGAACAGAGTCACACGTTTAGAAAACACATTATGGCTGCTTAATGGGAAAGGTGAGGTGGGGTGATGCATAAAACAAGGGTTTCAAATTCGCTCAGATACCGTTCCATACACCCAATATGTAATAGACAAGACCTACTCCTTGCTCAGTGAACTGGACTCAACACCCCCTATTCACCGCACAAGAATATATGTGACTAGTAAGAATCTTAAAACCTATGTATTGATATCTGTCTGGAAGTGAGTCAAGTGGTGTAAAGCCGCATAAACACAGCCGTGAAAAGCAGCTAAACCCCATTATAAAAATAAATTACATTTAAAAACCCATAAAACAAAGACAGTGAAAGAGAGAGAAATTCTTACAAAATTGGTTCAGAGGCTGTGATGCAACCTGGATTGACCATATCTAGACCCAGAGCTGGATGAGACATAAGGGTGGACACTCTTGGGGCTGAAAGGTTGGGTGAGGTTGGGTGAGCAAACGCAGACCCTTTAAAGTAATACTGCCTGGTACCCATCCCATGGGTCCCAAATCTCCAGGTTCAAGGGCATCTTCCTACATCGAAAACATGCATGAGAAACCCAGAAGATGGTACACCGTGTGATTTTGAAAGGTTTCTAATACGCACCTCATTTCTCATCACCTTGTGCTCGGGTTCGCCATTCCAGCTACTTTACTAGCAATCTCCCTACTTGGAGAATCAGCACCTTTAAGCTCCTGTTCCCTACAGGTTGCAATTTGTCCTGAGGATGAACGGGAAGAGGGGCAACCAATGAGAGACTAGATCTAGGTGTTGGGACAGGCACAGGTCACTCTATTTTCCCATCGGGAAGAAGAATTAACCACAGGCTCAGCCTGCCGCCCAGAAGCATAATAGGGCCTGAGGCAATCCCGCGCTTTTGCGGCCAGCTCCCAAAAAAGCCAGTTGAAAAATGGAGCTCAGGGACACTGCCATTCACAAACCTGCTGAGTTATAAATGATAACTCTCGTCCACAAATATATTTAGGGAAGGCAACGAAGAGGATTTGAAAGCAAGGCAGAATTACAGGAAACAGGATTCAGGAGGTAGATTCGAATCGCCTTTAAAGCACATGAAAAGTGGCAAAACGTGGACAATGATGCCCTTGGCCAAAAAGGGCGTATGCGTTTTTTCCTGAATATATTCAGGAAAAAACGCATACGCCCTTTTTGGCCAACCAAGCAACCTGGAAAGGCAAATCAGCGCTACAAAGAAGTCTCGCTTCCCATCGGTCAAAAGGGCCATGCTGGAAAAAGTGTCAAAACCAGAAATGCAGGACAGGCCATGGAGAAATGGCAGCCTTGCTACGCTGATGGGCGGGATGTACATTGCCAACAGCCACTCTGGAGAAGTGTACGGTGTGTCCTGAAACATCGAAAAAGCACAGCTTAGGGAGCATAGGGCACGTCCACTCATGGGCGTATAAATTGGGAAAACTAAAAATCAGCAAAACACAGGCACCCAAAGTTTAGGGCTGCTCTGTTGACAAGAACCTCCACTTCATGACACCTTAAATATCCCAGGAAACAGAAAAATGGATAAAGAAGTTGTGGTCCTTATGTACAATGGAATATCACTCAGACATGCAATCAATGTCATAAGGCTAGTAGAAGCAAGATGAATGGACTTAGGTACGACGATTCTAAGTGAAATAAGTCACACAGAAAAAGACACTTATCATAAGCTATCACTTATAGAGGGAATGTAAAAACCGCTACACTTGAACTGAATTACAAAACAGAACAGAGTCACACGTTTAGAAAACACACTATGGCTGCTTAATGGGAAAGGTGAGGTGGGGTGATGCATAAAACAAGGGTTTCAAATTCGCTCAGATACCGTTCCATACACCCAATATGTAATAGACAAGACCTACTCCTTGCTCAGTGAACTGGACTCAACACCCCCTATTCACCGCACAAGAATATATGTGACTAGTAAGAATCTTAAAACCTATGTATTGATATCTGTCTGGAAGTGAGTCAAGTGGTGTAAAGCCACATAAACACAGCTGTGAAAAGCAGCTAAACCCCATTATAAAAATAAATTACATTTAAAAACCCATAAAACAAAGACAGTGAAAGAGAGAGAAATTCTTACAAAATTCGTTCAGAGGCTGTGATGCAACCTGGATTGACCATATCTAGACCCACAGCTGGATGAGACATAAGGGTGGACACTCTTGGGGCTGAAAGGTTGGGTGAGGTTGGGTGAGCAAACGCAGACCCTTTAAAGTAATACTGCCTGGTACCCATCCCATGGGTCCCAAATCTCCAGGTTCAAGGGCATCTTCCTACATCGAAAACATGCATGAGAAACCCAGAAGATGGTACACCGTGTGATTTTGAAAGGTTTCTAATACGCACCTCATTTCTCATCTCCTTGTGCTCGGGTTCGCCATTCCAGCTACTTTACTAGCAATCTCCCTACTTGGAGAATCAGCACCTTTAAGCTTCTGTTCCCTACAGGTTGCAATTTGTCCTGAGGATGAACGGGAAGAGGGGCAACCAATGAGAGACTAGATCTAGGTGTTGGGACAGGCACAGGTCACTCTATTTTCCATTCAGGAAGAAGAATTAACCACAGGCTCAGCCTGCCGCCCAGAAGCAGAATAGGGCCTGAGGCAATCCCGCGCTTTTGCGGCCAGCTCCCAAAAAAGACAGTTGAAAAATGGAGCTCAGGGGCACTGCCATTCACAAACCCGCAGAGCTATAAATGATAACTCTCATCCACAGATATATTGAGGGAAGGCAACGAAGAGGATTTGAAAGCAAGGCAGAATTGCAGGAAACAGGTTTCAGGAGGTAGATTCGAATCGCCTTTAAAGCACATGAAAAGTGGCAAAACGTGGACAATGATGCCCTTGGCCAAAAAGGGCGTATGCGTTTTTTCCTGAATATATTCAGGAAAAAACGCATACGCCCTTTTTGACCAACCAAGCAAACTGGAAAGGCTAATCTGCGCTACAAAGAAGTCTCGCTTCCCATCGGTCAAAAGGGCCATGCTGCAAAAAGTGTCAAAACCAGAAATGCAGGACAGGCCATGGAGAAATGGCAGCCTTGCTACGCTGATGGGCGGGATGTAAGTTGCCAACAGCCACTCTGGAGAAGTGTACGGTGTGTCCTGAAAAATCGAAAAAACACAGCTTAGGGAGCATAGGGTACGTCCACTCATGGGCGTATAAATTGCGAAAACTAAAAATCAGCAAGACAGAGGCACCCCAAAGTTTAGGGCTGCTCTGTTGACAAGAACCTCCACTTCATGACACCTTAAATATCCCAGGAAAGAGAAAAATGGATAAAGAAGTTGTGGTCCTTATGTACAATGGAATATCACTCAGACATGCAATCAATGTCATAAGGCTAGTAGAAGCAAGATGAATGGACTTAGGTACGACGATTCTAAGTGAAATAAGTCACACAGAAAAAGACACTTATCATAAGCTATCACTTATAGAGGGAATGTAAAAACCGCTACACTTGAACTGAATTACAAAACAGAACAGAGTCACACGTTTAGAAAACACACTATGGCTGCTTAATGGGAAAGGTGAGGTGGGGTGATGCATAAAACAAGGGTTTCAAATTCGCTCAGATACCGTTCCATACACCCAATATGTAATAGACAAGACCTACTCCTTGCTCAGTGAACTGGACTCAACACCCCCTATTCACCACACAAGAATATATGTGACTAGTAAGAATCTTAAAACCTATGTATTGATATCTGTCTGGAAGTGAGTCAAGTGGTGTAAAGCCGCATAAACACAGCCGTGAAAAGCAGCTAAACCCCATTATAAAAATAAATTACATTTAAAAACCCATAAAACAAAGACAGTGAAAGAGAGAGAAATTCTTACAAAATTCGTTCAGAGGCTGTGATGCAACCTGGATTGACCATATCTAGACCCACAGCTGGATGAGACATAAGGGTGGACACTCTTGGGGCTGAAAGGTTGGGTGAGGTTGGGTGAGCAAACGCAGACCCTTTAAAGTAATACTGCCTGGTACCCATCCCATGGGTCCCAAATCTCCAGGTTCAAGGGCATCTTCCTACATCGAAAACATGCATTAGAAACCCAGAAGATGGTACACCGTGTGATTTTGAAAGATTTCTAATACGCACCTCATTTCTCATCTCCTTGTGCTCGGGTTCGCCATTCCAGCTACTTTACTAGAAATCTCCCTACTTGGAGAATCAGCACCTTTAAGCTTCTGTTCCCTACAGGTTGCAATTTGTCCTGAGGATGAACGGGAAGAGGGGCAACCAATGAGAGACTAGATCTAGGTGTTGGGACAGGCACAGGTCACTCTATTTTCCACTCAGGAAGAAGAATTAACCACAGGATCAGCCTGCAGCCCAGAAGCAGAATAGGGCCTGAGGCAATCCCGCGCTTTTGCGGCCAGCTCCCAAAAAAGCCAGTTGAAAAATGGAGCTCAGGGGCACTGCCATTCACAAACCCGCAGAGCTATAAATGATAACTCTCATCCACAGATATATTGAGGGAAGGCAACGAAGAGGATTTGAAAGCAAGGCAGAATTGCAGGAAACAGGTTTCAGGAGGTAGATTCGAATCGCCTTTAAAGCACATGAAAAGTGGCAAAACGTCGACAATGATGCCCTTGGCCAAAAAGGGTGTACGCGTATTTTCCTGAATATATTCAGGAAAAAACGCATACGCCCTTTTTGACCAACCAAGCAACCTGGAAAGGCTAATCTGCGCTACAAAAATTCTCGCTTCCCATAGGTCAAAAGGGCCATGCTGCAAACAGTGTCAAAACCAGAAATGCAGGACAGGCCATGGAGAAATGGCAGCCTTGCTACGCTGATGGGCGGGATGTAAATTGCCAACAGCCACTCTGGAGAAGTGTACGGTGTGCCCTGAAAAATCGAAAAAACACAGCTTAGGGACCATAGGGTACGTCCACTCATGGGCGTATAAATTGCGAAAACTAAAAATCAGCAAGACACAGGCACCCCAAAGTTTAGGGCTGCTCTGTTGACAAGAACCTCCACTTCATGACACCTTAAATATCCCAGGAAAGAGAAAAAAGGATAAAGAAGTTGTGGTCCTTATGTACAATGGAATATCACTCAGACATGAAATCAATGTCATAAGGCTAGTAGAAGCAAGATGAGTGGACTTAGGTACGACGATTCTAAGTGAAATAAGTCACACAGAAAAAGACACTTATCATAAGCTATCACTTATAGAGGGAATGTAAAAACCGCTACACTTGAACTGAATTACAAAACAGAACAGAGTCACACGTTTAGAAAACACACTATAGCTGCTTAATGGGAAAGGTGAGGTGGGGTGATGCATAAAACTAGGGTTTCAAATTCGCTCAGATACCGTTCCATACAACCAATATGTAATAGACAAGACCTACTCCTTGCTCAGTGAACTGGACTCAACACCCCCTATTCACCGCACAAGAATATATGTGACTAGTAAGAATCTTAAAACCTATGTATTGATATCTGTCTGGAAGTGAGTCAAGTGGTGTAAAGCCGCATAAACACAGCCGTGAAAAGCAGCTAAACCCCATTATAAAAATAAATTACTTTTAAAAACCCGTAAAACAAAGACAGTGAAAGAGAGAGAAATTCTTACAAAATTCGTTCAGAGGCTGTGATGCAACCTGGATTGACCGTATCTAGACCCACAGCTGGATGAGACATAAGGGTGGACACTCTTGGGGCTGAAAGGTTGGGTGAGGTTGGGTGAGCAAACGCAGACCCTTTAAAGTAATACTGCGTGGTACCCATCCAATGGGTCCCAAATCTCCAGGTTCAAGGGCATCTTCCTACATCGAAAACATGCATGAGAAACCCAGAAGATGGTACACCGTGTGATTTTGAAAGGTTTCTAATACGCACCTCATTTCTCATCTCCTTGTGCTCGGGTTCGCCATTCCAGCTACTTTACTAGCAATCTCCCTACTTGGAGAATCAGCACCTTTAACCTCCTGTTCCCTACAGGTTGCAATTTGTCCTAAGGATGAACGGGAAGAGGGGCAACCAATGAGAGACTAGATCTAGGTGTTGGGACAGGCACAGGTCACTCTATTTTCCATTCAGGAAGAAGAATTAACCACAGGCTCAGCCTGCCGCCCAGAAGCAGAATAGGGCCTGAGGCAATCCCGCGCTTTTGCGGCCAGCTCCCAAAAAAGCCAGTTGAAAAATGGAGCTCAGGGGCACTGCCATTCACAAACCCGCAGAGCTATAAATGATAACTCTCATCCACAGATATATTGAGGGAAGGCAACGAAGAGGATTTGAAAGCAAGGCAGAATTGCAGGAAACAGGTTTCAGGAGGTAGATTCGAATCACCTTTAAAGCACATGAAAAGTGGCAAAATGTCGACAATGATGCCCTTGGCCAAAAAGGGCGTATGCGTTTTTTCCTGAATATATTCAGGAAAAAACGCATACGCCCTTTTTGACCAACCAAGCAACCTGGAAAGGCTAATCTGCGCTACAAAGAAGTCTCGCTTCCCATCGGTCAAAAGGGCCATGCTGCAAAAAGTGTCAAAACCAGAAATGCAGGACAGGCCATGGAGAAATGGCAGCCTTGGTACGCTGATGGGCGGGATGTAAATTGCCAACAGCCACTCTGGAGAAGTGTACGGTGTGTCCTGAAAAATCGAAAAAACACAGCTTAGGGAGCATAGGGTACTTCCACTCATGGGCGTATAAATTGCGAAAACTAAAAATCAGCAAGACACAGGCACCCCAAAGTTTAGGGCTGCTCTGTTGACAAGAACCTCCACTTCATGACACCTTAAATATCCCAGGAAAGAGAAAAATGGATAAAGAAGTTGTGGTCCTTATGTACAATGGAATATCACTCAGACATGCAATCAATGTCATAAGGCTAGTAGAAGCAAGATGAATGGAATTAGGTACGACGATTCTAAGTGAAATAAGTCACACAGAAAAAGACACTTATCATAAGCTATCACTTATAGAGGGAATGTAAAAACCGCTACACTTGAACTGAATTACAAAACAGAACAGAGTCACACGTTTAGAAAACACACTATGGCTGCTTAATGGGAAAGGTGAGGTGGGGTGATGCATAAAACAAGGGTTTCAAATTCGCTCAGATACCGTTCCATACACCCAATATGTAATAGACAAGACCTACTCCTTGCTCAGTGAACTGGACACAACACCCCCTATTCACCGCACAAGAATATATGTGACTAGTAAGAATCTTAAAACCTATGTATTGATATCTGTCTGGAAGTGAGTCAAGTGGTGTAAAGCCGCATAAACACAGCCGTGAAAAGCAGCTAAACCCCATTATAAAAATAAATTACTTTTAAAAACCCGTAAAACAAAGACAGTGAAAGAGAGAGAAATTCTTACAAAATTCGTTCAGATGCTGTGATGCAACCTGGATTGACGATATCTAGACCCACAGCTGGATGAGACATAAGGGTGGACACTCTTGGGGCTGAAAGGTTGGGTGAGGTTGGGTGAGCAAACGCAGACCCTTTAAAGTAATACTGCCTGCTACCCATCCAATGGTTCCCAAATCTCCAGGTTCAAGGGCATCTTCCTACATCGAAAACATGCATGAGAAACCCAGAAGATGGTACACCGTGTGAATTTGAAAGGTTTCTAATACGCACCTCATTTCTCATCTCCTTGTGCTCGGGTTCGCCATTCCCGCTACTTTACTAGCAATCTCCCTAGTTGGAGAATCAGCACCTTTAACCTCCTGTTCCCTACAGGTTGCAATTTGTCCTGAGGATGAACGGGAAGAGGGGCAACCAATGAGAGACTAGATCTAGGTGTTGGGACAGGCACAGGTCACTCTATTTTCCATTCAGGAAGAAGAATTAACCACAGGCTCAGCCTGCCGCCCAGAAGCAGAATAGGGCCTGAGGCAATCCCGCGCTTTTGCGGCCAGCTCCCAAAAAAGCCAGTTGAAAAATGGAGCTCAGGGGCACTGCCATTCACAAACCCGCAGAGCTATAAATGATAACTCTCATCCACAGATATATTGAGGGAAGGCAACGAAGAGGATTTGAAAGCAAGGCAGAATTGCAGGAAACAGGTTTCAGGAGGTAGATTCGAATCGCCTTTAAAGCACATGAAAAGTGGCAAAACGTCGACAATGATGCCCTTGGCCAAAAAGGGCGTATGCGTTTTTTCCTGAATATATTCAGGAAAAAACGCATACGCCCTTTTTGACCAACCAAGCAACCTGGAAAGGCTAATCTGCGCTACAAAGAAGTCTCGCTTCCCATCGGTCAAAAGGGCCATGCTGCAAAAAGTGTCAAAACCAGAAATGCAGGACAGGCCATGGAGAAATGGCAGCCTTGCTACGCTGATGGGCGGGTTGTAAATTGCCAACAGCCACTCTGGAGAAGGGTACGTTGTGTCCTGAAAAATCGAAAAAACACAGCTTAGGGAGCATAGGGTACGTCCACTCATGGGCGTATAAATTGCGAAAACTAAAAATCAGCAAGACACAGGCACCCCAAAGTTTAGGGCTGCTCTGTTGACAAGAACCTCCACTTCATGACACCTTAAATATCCCAGGAACGAGAAAAATGGATAAAGAAGTTGTGGTCCTTATGTACAATGGAATATCACTCAGACATGCCATCAATGTCATAAGGCTAGTAGAAGCAAGATGAATGGACTTAGGTACGACGATTCTAAGTGAAATAAGTCACACAGAAAAAGACACTTATCATAAGCTATCACTTATAGAGGGAATGTAAAAACCGCTACACTTGAACTGAATTACAAAACAGAACAGAGTCACACGTTTAGAAAACACACTATGGCTGCTTAACGGGAAAGGTGAGGTGGGGTGATGCATAAAACAAGGGTTTCAAATCCGCTCAGATACCGTTCCATACACCCAATATGTAATAGACAAGACCTACTCCTTGCTCAGTGAACTGGACTCAACACCCCCTATTCACCGCACAAGAATATATGTCACTAGTAAGAATCTTAAAACCTATGTATTGATATCTGTCTGGAGGTGAGTCAAGTGGTGTAAAGCCGCATAAACACAGCCGTGAAAAGCAGCTAAACCCCATTATAAAAATAAATTACATTTAGAAACCCATAAAACAAAGACAGTGAAAGAGAGAGAAATTCTTACAAAATTCGTTCAGAGGCTGTGATGCAACCTGGGTTGACCATATCTAGACCCACAGCTGGATGAGACATAAGGGTGGACACTCTTGGGGCTGAAAGGTTGGGTGAGGTTGTGTGAGCAAACGCAGACCCTTTAAAGTAATAGTGCCTGGTACCCATCCCATGGGTCCCAAATCTCCAGGTTCAAAGGCATCTTCCTACATCGAAAACATGCATGAGAAACCCAGAAGATGGTACACCGTGTGATTTTGAAAGGTTTCTATTACGCACCTCATTTCTCATCTCCTTGTGCTCGGGTTCGCCATTCCAGCTACTTTACTAGCAATCTCCCTACTTGGAGAATCAGCACGTTTAACCTCCTGTTCCCTACAGGTTGCAATTTGTCCTGAGGATGAACGGGAAGAGGGGCAACCAATGAGAGACTAGATCTAGGTGTTGGGACAGGCACAGGTCACTCTATTTTCCCGTCAGGTAGAAGAAGTAACCACAGGCTCAGCCTGCCGCTCAGAAGCAGAATAGGGCCTGAGGCAATCCCGCGCTTTTGCGGCCAGCTCCCAAAAAAGCGAGTTGAAAAATGGAGCTCAGGGACACTGCAATTCACAAACCCGCAGAGTTATAAATGATAACTCTCATCCACAGATATATTGAGGGAAGGCAACGAAGAGGATTTGAAAGCAAGGCAGAATTGCAGGAAACAGGTTTCAGGAGGTAGATTCGAATCGCCTTTAAAACACATGAAAAGCGGCAAAACGTCGACAATGATGCCCTTGGCCAAAAAGGGCGTATGCGTTTTTTCCTGAATATATTCAGGAAAAAACGCATACGCCCTTTTTGACCAACCAAGCAACCTGGAAAGGCTAATCTGCGCTACAAAAAGTCTCGCTTCCCATAGGTCAAAAGGGCCATGCTGCAAACAGTGTCAAAACCAGAAATGCAGGACAGGCCATGGAGAAATGGCAGCCTTGCTACGCTGATGGGTGGGATGTAAATTGCCAACAGCCACTCTGGAGAAGTGTACGGTGTGTCCTGAAACATCGAAAAAACACAGCTTAGGGAGCATAGGGCACGTCCACTCATGGGCGTATAAATTGGGAAAACTAAAAATCAGCAAGACACAAGCACCCCAAAGTTTAGGGCTGCTCTGTTGACAAAAACCTCCACTTCATGACACCTTAAATATCCCAGGAAAGAGAAAAATGGATAAAGTAGTTGTGGCCCTTATGTACAATGGAATATCACTCAGACATGAAATCAATGTCATAAGGCTAGTGGAAGCAAGATGAGTGGATTTAGGTACGACGAATCTAAGTGAAATAAGTCACACAGGAAAAGACACTTATCATAAGCTATCACTTATAGAGGGAATGTAAAAACCGCTACACTTGAACTGAATTACAAAAGAGAACAGAGTCACACGTTTAGAAAACACACTATGGCTGCTTAACGGGAAAGGTGAGGTGGGGTGATGCATAAAACAAGGGTTTCAAATTCGCTGAGATACCGATCCATACACCCAATATGTAATAGACAAGACCTACTCCTTGCTCAGTGAACTGGACTCAACACCCCCTATTCACCGCACAAGAATATATGTGAGTAGTAAGAATCTTAAAACCTATGTATTGATATCTGTCTGGAAGTGAGTCAAGTGGGTGTAAAGCCGCATAAACAAAGCCGTGAAAAGCAGCTAAACCCCATTATAAAAATAAATTACTTTTAAAAACCCGTAAAACAAAGACAGTGAAATAGAGAGAAATTCTTACAAAATTCGTTCAGAGGCTGTGATGCAACCTGGATTGACCATATCTAGACCCACAGCTGGATGAGACATAAGGGTGGACACTCTTGGGGCTGAAAGGTTGGGTGAGGTTGGGTGAGCAAACGCAGACCCTTTAAAGTAATACTGCCTGGTACCCATCCCATGGTTCCCAAATCTCCAGGTTCAAGAGCATCTTCCTACATCGAAAACATGCATGAGTAACCCAGACGATGGTACACCGTGTGATCGGGAAAGGTTTTAAAACGCACCTCATTTCTCATCTCCTTGTGTTCGGGTTCGCCATTCCAGCTACTTTACTAACAATCTCCCTACTTGGAGAATCAGCACCTTTAACCTCCTGTTCCGTGCAGGTTGCAATTTGTCCTGAGGATGAAAGGGAATAGGGGCAACCAATGAGAGACTAGATCTAGGTTTTGGGACAGGCACAGGTCACTCTATTTTCCCATCAGGAAGAAGAATTAACCACAGGCTCAGCCTGCCGCCGGGAACCAGAATAGGGCCTGAGGGAATCCCGTGCTTTTGCGGCCAGCTCCCAAAAAGACAGTTGAAAAATGGAGCTCAGGGGCACTGCCATTCACAAACCCGCAGAGTTATAAATGATAACTCTCGTCCACAAATATATTGAAGGAAGGCAACGAAGAGGATTTGAAAGCAAGGCAGAATTGCAGGAAACAGGTTTCAGGAGGTAGATTCGAATCGCCTTTAAAGCACATGAAAAGTCGCAAAACGTCGACAATGATGCCCTTGGCCAAAAAGGGCGTATGCGTTTTTTCCTGAATATATTCAGGAAAAAACGCATACGCCCTTTTTGGCCAACCAAGCAACCTGGAAAGGCAAATCAGCGCTACCAATTAGTCTCGCTTCCCATCGGTCAAAAGGGCCATGCTGCAAAAAGTGTCAAAACCAGAAATGCAGGATAGGCCATGGAGAAATGGCAGCCTTGCTACGCTGAGGGGTGGGATGTAAATTGCCAACAGCCACTCTGGAGAAGTGTACGGTGTGTCCTGAAACATCTAAAACACACAGCTTAGGGAGCATAGGGCACGTCCACTCATGGGCGTATAAATTGGGAAAACTAAAAATCAGCAAGACACAAGCACCCCAAAGTTTAGGGCTGCTCTGTTGACAAAAACCTCCACTTCATAACACCTTAAATATCCCAGGAAAGAGAAAAATGGATAAAGTAGTTGTGGCCCTTATGTACAATGGAATATCACTCAGACATGAAATCAATGTCATAAGGCTAGTGGAAGCAAGATGAGTGGATTTAGGTACGACGAATCTAAGTGAAATAAGTCACACAGGAAAAGACACTTATCATAAGCTATCACTTATAGAGGGAATGTAAAAACCGCTACACTTGAACTGAATTACAAAAGAGAACAGAGTCACACGTTTAGAAAACACACTATGGCTGCTTAACGGGAAAGGTGAGGTGGGGTGATGCATAAAACAAGGGTTTCAAATTCGCTGAGATACCGATCCATACACCCAATATGTAATAGACAAGACCTACTCCTTGCTCAGTGAACTGGACTCAACACCCCCTATTCACCGCACAAGAATATATGTGAGTAGTAAGAATCTTAAAACCTATGTATTGATATCTGTCTGGAAGTGAGTCAAGTGGGTGTAAAGCCGCATAAACAAAGCCGTGAAAAGCAGCTAAACCCCATTATAAAAATAAATTACTTTTAAAAACCCGTAAAACAAAGACAGTGAAATAGAGAGAAATTCTTACAAAATTCGTTCAGAGGCTGTGATGCAACCTGGATTGACCATATCTAGACCCACAGCTGGATGAGACATAAGGGTGGACACTCTTGGGGCTGAAAGGTTGGGTGAGGTTGGGTGAGCAAACACAGACCCTTTAAAGTAATACTGCCTGGTACCCATCCCATGGGTCCCAAATCTCCAGGTTCAAGAGCATCTTCCTACATCGAAAACATGCATGAGTAACCCAGACGATGGTACACCGTGTGATCGGGAAAGGTTTTAAAACGCACCTCATTTCTCATCTCCTTGTGTTCGGGTTCGCCATTCCAGCTACTTTACTAACAATCTCCCTACTTGGAGAATCAGCACCTTTAACCTCCTGTTCCGTGCAGGTTGCAATTTGTCCTGAGGATGAAAGGGAATAGGGGCAACCAATGAGAGACTAGATCTAGGTGTTGGGACAGGCACAGGTCACTCTATTTTCCCATCAGGAAGAAGAATTAACCACAGGCTCAGCCTGCCGCCGGGAACCAGAATAGGGCCTGAGGGAATCCCGTGCTTTTGCGGCCAGCTCCCAAAAAGACAGTTGAAAAATGGAGCTCAGGGGCACTGCCATTCACAAACCCGCAGAGTTATAAATGATAACTCTCGTCCACAAATATATTGAAGGAAGGCAACGAAGAGGATTTGAAAGCAAGGCAGAATTGCAGGAAACAGGTTTCAGGAGGTAGATTCGAATCGCCTTTAAAGCACATGAAAGGTGGCAAAACGTCGACAATGATGACCTTGGCCAAAAAGAGCGTATGCGTTTTTTCCTGAATATATTCAGGAAAAAACGTATACGCTCTTTTTGGCCAACCAAGCAACCTGGAAAGGCAAATCAGCGCTACAAAGAAGTCTCGCTTCCCATCGGTCAAAAGGGCCATGCTGCAAAAATTTTCAAAACCAGAAATGCAGGACAGGCCATGGAGAAATGGCAGCCTTGCTACGCTGATGGGAGGGATGTAAATTGCCAACAGCCACACTGGAGAATGTACGGTGTGTCCTGAAACTTCGAAAAAACACAGCTTAGGGAGCATAGGGCACGTCCACTCATGGTCGTATAAATTGGGAAAACTAAAAATCAGCAAGACACAGGCACCCCAATGATTAGGGCTGCTCAGTTGACAAGAACCTCCACTTCATGACACCTTAAATATCCCAGGAAAGAAAAAAATGGATAAAGAAGTTGTGGTCCTTATGTAAAATGGAATATCAATCAGACATGAAATAAATGTCATAAGGCTAGTAGAAGCAAGATGAGTGGATTGAGGAATGACGATTCTAAGTGAAATAAGTCACACAGAAAAAGACACTTATCATAAGCTATCACTTATAGAGGGAATGTAAAAACCGCTACACTTGAACTGAATTACAAAACAGAACAGAGTCACACGTTTAGAAAACACACTCTGGCTGCTTAACGGGAAAGGTGAGGTGGGGTGATGCATAAAACAAGGGTTTCAAATTCGCTCACATACCGTTCCATACACCCAATATGTAATAGACAAGACCTACTCCTTGCGCAGTGAACTGGACACAACACCCCCTATTCACCGCACAAGAATATATCTGACTAGTAAGAATCGTAAAACCTATGTATTGATATCTCTCTGGAAGTGAGTCAAGTGGGTGTAAAGCCGCATCAACACAGCCGTGAAAGGCCGCTAAACCCCATTATAAAAATAAATTACTTTTAAAAACCCGTAAAACAAAGACAGTGAAAGAGAGAGAAATTCTTCCAAAATTCGGTCAGGGGCTGTGATGCAACCTGGATTGACCATATCTAGACGCACAGCTGGATGAGACATAAGGGTGGACACTCTTGGGGCTGAGAGGTTGGGTGAGGTTGGGTGAGCAAACGCACAACCTTTAAAGTAATACTGCGTGGTACGCATCCCATGGGTCCCAAATCTCCAGGTTCAAGGGCATCTTCCTACATCGAAAACATACATGAGAAACCCAGAAGATGGTACACCGTGTGATTTTGAAAGGTTTCTAAAACGCACCTCATTTCTCATCTCCTTGTGCTCGGGTTCGCCATTCCAGGTACTTTACTAGCAATCTCCCTACTTGGAGAATCAGCACCTTTAACCTCCTGTTCCCTACAGGTTGCAATTTGTCCTGAGGATGAACGGGAAGAGGGGTAACCAATGAGAGACTAGATCTAGGTGTTGGGACAGGCACAGGTCACTCTATTTTCCCATCAGGAAGAAGAATTAACCACAGGCTCAGCCTGCCGCCCAGAAGCAGAATAGGGCCTGAGGCAATCCCGCGCTCTTGCGGCCAGCTCCCAAAAAAGCGAGTTGCAAAATGGAGCCCAGGGACACTGCCTTTCACAAACCCGCAGAGTTATAAATG
Source organism: Eschrichtius robustus (assembly GCF_028021215.1). Lineage (NCBI taxonomy): Eukaryota > Metazoa > Chordata > Mammalia > Artiodactyla > Eschrichtiidae > Eschrichtius > Eschrichtius robustus. Next base: position 238,182 of record NW_027175343.1, read on the forward strand.
ATAACTCTCGTCCACAAATATATTGAGGGAAGGCAATGAAGAGGATTTGAAAGCAAGGCAGAATTGCAGGAAACAGGTTTCAGGAGGTAGATTCGAATCGCCTTTAAAGCACATGAAAAGTCGCAAATCGTCGACAATGATGCCCTTGGCCAAAAAGGGCGTAAGCGTTTTTTCCTGAATATATTCAGGAAAAAACGCATACGCCCTTTTTGGCCAACCAAGCAACCTGGAAAGGCAAATCAGCGCTACAAAGTAGTCTCGCTTCCCATCGGTCAAAAGGGCCATGCTGCAAAAAGTGTCAAAACCAGAAATGCAGGACAGGCCATGGAGAAATGGCAGCCTTGCTACGCTGATGGGCGGGATGTAAATTGCCAACAGCCACTCTGAAGAAGTGTACGGTGTGTCCAGAAACATCTAAAACACACAGCTTAGGGAGCATAGGGCACGTCCACTCATGGGCGTATAAATTGGGAAAACTAAAAATCAGCAAGACACAGGCACCCCAAAGTTTAGGGCTGCTCTGTTGACAAGAACCTCCACTTCATGACACCTTAAATATCCCAGGAAAGAGAAAAATGGATAAAGAAGTTGTGGTCCTTATGTACAATGGAATATCACGCAGACATGAAATCAATATCATAAGGCTAGAAGAAGCAAGATGAGTGGACTTAGGTACGATGATTCTAAGTGAAATAAGTCACACAGAAAAAGACACTTATCATAAGCTATCACTTATAGAGGGAATGTAAAAACCGCTACACTTGAACTGAGTTACAAAACAGAACAGAGTCACACGTTTAGAAAACACACTATGGCTGCTTAACGGGAAAGGTGAGGTGGGGTGATGCATAAAACAAGGGTTTCAAATTCGCTCACATACCGTTCCATACACCCAATATGTAATAGAAAAGACCGACTCCTTGCTCAGTGAACTGGACTCAACACCCCCTATTCACCGCACAAGAATATATGTGACTAGTAAGAATCTTAAAACCTATGTATTGATATCTGTCTGGAAGTGAGTCAAGTGGGTGTAAAGCCGCATAAACACAGCCGTGAAAAGCAGCTAAACCCCATTATAAAAATAAATTACTTTTAAAAACCCGTAAAACAAAGACAGTGAAAGAGAGAGAAATTCTTACAAAATTCGTTCAGAGGCTGTGATGCAACCTGGATTGAACATATCTAGACCCACAGCTGGATGAGACATAAGGGTGGACACACTTGGGGCTGAGAGGTTGGGTGAGGTTGGGTGAGCAAACACAGACGCTTTAAAGTAATACTGCGTGGTACCCATCCCATGGGTCCCAAATCTCCAGGTTCAAGGGCATCTTCCTACATCGAAAACATGCATGAGAAACCCAGAAGATGGTACACCGTGTGATTTTGAAAGGTTTCTAAAACGCACCTCATTTCTCATCTCCTTGTGCTCGGGTTCGCCATTCCAGGTACGTTACTAGCAATCTCCCTACTTGGAGAATCAGCACCTTTAACCTCCTGTTCCCTACAGGTTGCAATTTGTCCTGAGGATGAACGGGAAGAGGGGCAACCAATGAGAGACTAGATCTAGGTGTTGGGACAGGCACAGGTCACTCTATTTTCCCATCAGGAAGAAGAATTAACCACAGGCTCAGCCTGCCGCCCAGAAGCAGAATAGGGCCTGAGGCAATCCCGCGCTCTTACGGCCAGCTCCCAAAAAAGCGAGTTGAAAAATGGAGCCCAGGGACACTGCCATTCACAAACCCGCAGAGTTATAAATGATAACTCTCGTCCACAAATATATTGAGGGAAGGCAACGAAGAGGATTTGAAAGCAAGGCAGAATTGCAGGAAACAGGTTTCAGGAGGTAGATTCGAATCGCCTTTAAAGCACATGAAAAGTAGCAAAACGTCGACAATGATGCCCTTGGCCAAAAAGGGCGTATGCGTTTTTTCCTGAATATATTCAGGAAAAAACGCATACGCCCTTCTTGGCCAACCAAGCAACCTGGAAAGGCAAATCAGCGCTACAAAGTAGTCTCGCTTCCCATCGGTCAAAAGGGCCATGCTGCAAAAAGTGTCAAAACCAGAAATGCAGGATAGGCCATGGAGAAATGGCAGCCTTGCTACGCTGATGGGCGGGATGTAAATTGCCAACAGCCACTCTGGAGAAGTGTACGGTGTGTCCTGAAACATCTAAAACACACAGCTTAGGGAGCATAGGGCACGTCCACTCATGGGCGTATAAATTGGGAAAACTAAAAATCAGCAAGACACAGGCACCCCAAAGTTTAGGGCTGCTCTGTTGACAAGAACCTCCACTTCATGACACCTTAAATATCCCAGGAAAGAGAAAAATGGATAAAGAAGTTGTGGTCCTTATGTACATTGGAATATCACGCAGAAATGAAATCAATAACATAAGGCTAGAAGAAGCAAGATGAGTGGACTTAGGTACGATGATTCTAAGTGAAATAAGTCACACAGAAAAAGACACTTATCATAAGCTATCACTTATAGAGGGAATGTAAAAACCGCTACACTTGAACTGAGTTACAACACAGAACAGAGTCACACGTTTAGAAATCACACTATGGCTGCTTAACGAGAAAGGTGAGGTGGGGTGATGCATAAAACAAGGGTTTCAAATTCGCTCAGATACCGTTCCATACACCCAATATGTAATAGAAAAGACCGACTCCTTGCTCAGTGAACTGGACTCAACACCCCCTATTCACCGCACAAGAATATATGTGACTAGTAAGAATCTTAAAACCTATGTATTGATATCTGTCTGGAAGTGAGTCAAGTGGGTGTAAAGCCGCATAAACACAGCCGTGAAAAGCAGCTAAACCCCATTATAAAAATAAATTACTTTTAAAAACCCGTAAAACAAAGACAGTGAAAGAGAGAGAAATTCTTACAAAATTCGTTCAGAGGCTGTGATGCAACCTGGATTGAACATATCTAGACCCACAGCTGGATGAGACATAAGGGTGGACACACTTGGGGCTGAGAGTTTGGGTGAGGTTGGGTGAGCAAACACAGACCCTTTAAAGTAATACTGCGTGGTACCCATCCCATGGGTCCCAAATCTCCAGGTTCAAGGGCATCTTCCTACATCGAAAACATGCATGAGAAACCCAGAAGATGGTACACCGTGTGATTTTGAAAGGTTTCTAAAACGCACCTCATTTCTCATCTCCTTGTGCTCGGGTTCGCCATTCCAGGTACGTTACTAGCAATCTCCCTACTTGGAGAATCAGCACCTTTAACCTCCTGTTCCCTACAGGTTGCAATTTGTCCTGAGGATGAACGGGAAGAGGGGCAACCAATGAGAGACTAGATCTAGGTGTTGGGACAGGCAAAGGTCACTCTATTTTCCCATCAGGAAGAAGAATTAACCACAGGCTCAGCCTGCCGCCCAGAAGCAGAATAGGGCCTGAGGCAATCCCGCGCTCTTACGGCCAGCTCCCAAAAAAGCGAGTTGAAAAATGGAGCCCAGGGACACTGCCATTCACAAACCCGCAGAGTTATAAATGATAACTCTCGTCCACAAATATATTGAGGGAAGGCAACGAAGAGGATTTGAAAGCAAGGCAGTATTGCAGGAAACAGGTTTCAGGAGGTAGATTCGAATCGCCTTTAAAGCACATGAAAAGTAGCAAAACGTCGACAATGATGCCCTTGGCCAAAAAGGGCGTAAGCGTTTTTTCCTGAATATATTCAGGAAAAAACGCATACGCCCTTTTTGGCCAACCAAGCAACCTGGAAAGGCAAATCAGCGCTACAAAGTAGTCTCGCTTCCCATCGGTCAAAAGGGCCATGCTGCAAAAAGTGTCAAAACCAGAAATGCAGGATAGGCCATGGAGAAATGGCAGCCTTGCTACGCTGATGGGCGGGATGTAAATTGCCAACAGCCACTCTGGAGAAGTGTACGGTGTGTCCTGAAACATCTAAAACACACAGCTTAGGGAGCATAGGGCACGTCCACTCATGGGCGTATAAATTGGGAAAACTAAAAATCAGCAAGACACAGGCACCCCAAAGTTTAGGGCTGCTCTGTTGACAAGAACCTCCACTTCATGACACCTTAAATATCCCAGGAAAGAGAAAAATGGATAAAGAAGTTGTGGTCCTTATGTACATTGGAATATCACGCAGAAATGAAATCAATATCATAAGGCTAGAAGAAGCAAGATGAGTGGACTTAGGTACGATGATTCTAAGTGAAATAAGTCACACAGAAAAAGACACTTATCATAAGCTATCACTTATAGAGGGAATGTAAAAACCGCTACACTTGAACTGAGTTACAACACAGAACAGAGTCACACGTTTAGAAATCACACTATGGCTGCTTAACGAGAAAGGTGAGGTGGGGTGATGCATAAAACAACGGTTTCAAATTCGCTCAGATACCGTTCCATACACCCAATATGTAATAGAAAAGACCGACTCCTTGCTCAGTGAACTGGACTCAACACCCCCTATTCACCGCACAAGAATATATGTGACTAGTAAGAATCTTAAAACCTATGTATTGATATCTGTCTGGAAGTGAGTCAAGTGGGTGTAAAGCCGCATAAACACAGCCGTGAAAAGCAGCTAAACCCCATTATAAAAATAAATTACTTTTAAAAACCCGTAAAACAAAGACAGTGAAAGAGAGAGAAATTCTTACAAAATTCGTTCAGAGGCTGTGATGCAACCTGGATTGAACATATCTAGACCCACAGCTGGATGAGACATAAGGGTGGACACACTTGGGGCTGAGAGTTTGGGTGAGGTTGGGTGAGCAAACACAGACCCTTTAAAGTAATACTGCGTGGTACCCATCCCATGGGTCCCAAATCTCCAGGTTCAAGGGCATCTTCCTACATCGAAAACATGCATGAGTAACCCAGAAGATGGTACACCGTGTGATTTTGAAAGGTTTCTAAAACGCACCTCATTTCTCATCTCCTTGTGCTCGGGTTCGCCATTCCAGGTACGTTACTAGCAATCTCCCTACTTGGAGAATCAGCACCTTTAACCTCCTGTTCCCTACAGGTTGCAATTTGTCCTGAGGATGAACGGGAAGAGGGGCAACCAATGAGAGACTAGATCTAGGTGTTGGGACAGGCACAGGTCACTCTATTTTCCCATCAGGAAGAAGAATTAACCACAGGCTCAGCCTGCCGCCCAGAAGCAGAATAGGGCCTGAGGCAATCCCACGCTCTTAAGACCAGCTCCCAAAAAAGCGAGTTGAAAAATGGAGCCCAGGGACACTGCCATTCACAAACCCGCAGAGTTATAAATGATAACTCTCGTCCACAAATATATTGAGGGAAGGCAACGAAGAGGATTTGAAAGCAAGGCAGAATTGCAGGAAACAGGTTTCAGGAGGTAGATTCGAATCGCCTTTAAAGCACATGAAAAGTCGCAAATCGTCGACAATGATGCCCTTGGCCAAAAAGGGCGTATGCGTTTTTTCCTGAATATATTCAGGAAAAAACGCATACGCCCTTTTTGGCCAACCAAGCAACCTGGAAAGACAAATCAGCGCTACAAAGTAGTCTCGCTTCCCATCGGTCAAAAGGGCCAAGCTGCAAAAAGTGTCAAAACCAGAAATGCAGGACAGGCCATGGAGAAATGGCAGCCTTGCTACGCTGATGGGCGGGATGTAAATTGCCAACAGCCACTCTGGAGAAGTGTACGGTGTGTCCTGAAACATCTAAAACACACAGCTTAGGGAGCATAGGGCACGTCCACTCATGGGCGTATAAATTGGGAAAACTAAAAATCAGCAAGACACAGGCACCCCAAAGTTTAGGGCGGCTCTGTTGACAAGAACCTCCACTTCATGACACCTTAAATATCCCAGGAAAGAGAAAAATGGATAAAGAAGTTGTGGTCCTTATGTACAATGGAATATCACGCAGACATGAAATCAATATCATAAGGCTAGAAGAAGCAAGATGAGTGGACTTAGGTACGATGATTCTAAGTGAAATAAGTCACACAGAAAAAGACACTTATCATAAGCTATCACTTATAGAGGGAATGTAAAAACCGCTACACTTGAACTGAGTTACAAAACAGAACAGAGTCACACGTTTAGAAAACACACTCTGGCTGCTTAACGGGAAAGGTGAGGTGGGGTGATGCATAAAACAAGGGTTTCAAATTCGCTCACATACCGTTCCATACACCCAATATGTAATAGAAAAGACCGACTCCTTGCTCAGTGAACTGGACTCAACACCCCCTCTTCACCGCACAAGAATATATGTGACTAGTAAGAATCTTAAAACCTATGTATTGATATCTGTCTGTAAGTGAGTCAAGTGGGTGTAAAGCCGCATAAACACAGCCGTGAAAAGCAGCTAAACCCCATTATAAAAATAAATTACTTTTAAAAACCCGTAAAACAAAGACAGTGAAAGAGAGAGAAATTCTTCCAAAATTCGTTCAGAGGCTGTGATGCAACCTGGATTGAACATATCTAGACCCACAGCTGGATGAGACATAAGGGTGGACACACTTGGGGCTGAGAGGTTGGGTGAGGTTGGGTGAGCAAACACAGACCCTTTAAAGTAATACTGCGTGGTACCCATCCCATGGGTCCCAAATCTCCAGGTTCAAGGGCATCTTCCTACATCGAAAACATGCATGAGAAACCCAGAAGATGGTACACCATGTGATTTTGAAAGGTTTCTAAAACGCACCTCATTTCTCATCTCCTTGTGCTCGGGTTCGCCATTCCAGGTACTTTACTAGCAATCTCCCTACTTGGAGAATCAGCACCTTTAACCTCCTGTTCCCTACAGGTTGCAATTTGTCCTGAGGATGAACGGGAAGAGGGGCAACCAATGAGAGACTAGATCTAGGTGTTGGGACAGGCACAGGTCACTCTATTTTCCCATCAGGAAGAAGAATTAACCACAGGCTCAGCCTGCCGCCCAGAAGCAGAATAGGGCCTGAGGCAATCCAGCGCTCTTGCGGCCAGCTCCCAAAAAAGCGAGTTGCAAAATGGAGCCCAGGGACACTGCCTTTCACAAACCCGCAGAGTTATAAATGATAACTCTCGTCCACAAATATATTGAGGGAAGGCAATGAAGAGGATTTGAAAGCAAGGCAGAATTGCAGGAAACAGGTTTCAGGAGGTAGATTCGAATCGCCTTTAAAGCACATGAAAAGTCGCAAATCGTCGACAATGATGCCCTTGGCCAAAAAGGGCGTATGCGTTTTTTCCTGAATATATTCAGGAAAAAACGCATACGCCCTTTTTGGCCAACCAAGCAACCTGGAAAGGCAAATCAGCGCTACAAAGTAGTCTCGCTTCCCATCGGTCAAAAGGGCCATGCTGCAAAAAGTGTCAAAACCAGAAATGCAGGACAGGCCATGGAGAAATGGCAGCCTTGCTACGCTGATGGGCGGGATGTAAATTGCCAACAGCCACTCTGAAGAAGTGTACGGTGTGTCCTGAAACATCTAAAACACACAGCTTAGGGAGCATAGGGCACGTCCACTCATGGGCGTATAAATTGGGAAAACTAAAAATCAGCAAGACACAGGCACCCCAAAGTTTAGGGCTGCTCTGTTGACAAGAACCTCCACTTCATGACACCTTAAATATCCCAGGAAAGAGAAAAATGGATAAAGAAGTTGTGGTCCTTATGTACAATGGAATATCACGCAGACATGAAATCAATATCATAAGGCTAGAAGAAGCAAGATGAGTGGACTTAGGTACGATGATTCTAAGTGAAATAAGTCACACAGAAAAAGACACTTATCATAAGCTATCACTTATAGAGGGAATGTAAAAACCGCTACACTTGAACTGAGTTACAAAACAGAACAGAGTCACACGTTTAGAAAACACACTATGGCTGCTTAACGGGAAAGGTGAGGTGGGGTGATGCATAAAACAAGGGTTTCAAATTCGCTCAGATACCGTTCCATACACCCAATATGTAATAGACAAGACCGACTCCTTGCTCAGTGAACTGGACTCAACACCCCCTATTCACCGCACAAGAATATATGTGACTAGTAAGAATCTTAAAACCTATGTATTGATATCTGTCTGGAAGTGAGTCAAGTGGGTGTAAAGCCGCATAAACACAGCCGTGAAAAGCAGGTAAAACCCATTATAAAAATAAATTACTTTTAAAAACCCGTAAAACAAAGACAGTGAAAGAGAGAGAAATTCTTACAAAATTCGTTCAGAGGCTGTGATGCAACCTGGATTGAACATATCTAGACGCACAGCTGGATGAGACATAAGGGTGGACACACTTGGGGCTGAGAGGTTGGGTGAGGTTGGGTGAGCAAACACAGACCCTTTAAAGTAATACTGCGTGGTACCCATCCCATGGGTCCCAAATCTCCAGGTTCAAGGGCATCTTCCTACATCGAAAACATGCATGAGAAACCCAGAAGATGGTACACCGTGTGATTTTGAAAGGTTTCTAAAACGCACCTCATTTCTCATCTCCTTGTGCTCGGGTTCGCCATTCCAAGTACGTTACTAGCAATCTCCCTACTTGGAGAATCAGCACCTTTAACCTCCTGTTCCCTACAGGTTGCAATTTGTCCTGAGGATGAACGGGAAGAGGGGCAACCAATGAGAGACTAGATCTAGGTGTTGGGACAGGCACAGGTCAGTCTATTTTCCCATCAGGAAGAAGAATTAACCACAGGCTCAGCCTGCCGCCCAGAAGCAGAATAGGGCCTGAGGCAAACCCGCGCTCTTACGGCCAGCTCCCAAAAAAGCGAGTTGAAAAATGGAGCCCAGGGACACTGCCATTCACAAACCCGCAGAGTTATAAATGATAACTCTCGTCCACAAATATATTGAGGGAAGGCAACGAAGAGGATTTGAATGCAAGGCAGAATTGCAGGAAACAGGTTTCAGGAGGTAGATTCGAATCGCCTTTAAAGCACATGAAAAGTCGCAAATCTTCGACAATGATGCCCTTGGTCAAAAAGGGCGTATGCGTTTTTTCCTGAATATATTCAGGAAAAAACGCATACGCCCTTTTTGGCCAACCAAGCAACCTGGAAAGGCAAATCAGCGCTACAAATTAGTCTCGCTTCCCATCGGTCAAAAGGGCCATGCTGCAAAAAGTGTCAAAACCAGAAATGCAGGACAGGCCATGGAGAAATGGCAGCCTTGCTACGCTGATGGGCGGGATGTAAATTGCCAACAGCCACTCTGGAGAAGTGTACGGTGTGTCCTGAAACATCTAAAACACACAGCTTAGGGAGCATAGGGCACGTCCACTCATGGGCGTATAAATTGGGAAAACTAAAAATCAGCAAGACACAGGCACCCCAAAGTTTAGGGCTGCTCTGTTGACAAGAACCTCCACTTCATGACACCTTAAATATCCCAGGAAAGAGAAAAATGGATAAAGAAGTTGTGGTCCTTATGTACAATGGAATATCACGCAGACATGAAATCAATATCATAAGGCTAGAAGAAGCAAGATGAGTGGACTTAGGTACGATGATTCTAAGTGAAATAATTCACACAGAAAAAGACACTTATCATAAGCTATCACTTATAGAGGGAATGTAAAAACCGCTACACTTGAACTGAGTTACAACACAGAACAGAGTCACACGTTTAGAAATCACACTATGGCTGCTTAACGGGAAAGGTGAGGTGGGGTGATGCATAAAACAAGGGTTTCAAATTCGCTCAGATACCGTTCCATACACCCAATATGTAATAGAAAAGACCGACTCCTTGCTCAGTGAACTGGACTCAACACCCCCTATTCACCGCACAAGAATATATGTGACTAGTAAGAATCTTAAAACCTATGTATTGATATCTGTCTGGAAGTGAGTCAAGTGGGTGTAAAGCCGCATAAACACAGCCGTGAAAAGCAGCTAAACCCCATTATAAAAATAAATTACTTTTAAAAACCCGTAAAACAAAGACAGTGAAAGAGAGAGAAATTCTTACAAAATTCGTTCAGAGGCTGTGATGCAACCTGGATTGAACATATCTAGACCCACAGCTGGATGAGACATAAGGGTGGACACACTTGGGGCTGAGAGTTTGGGTGAGGTTGGGTGAGCAAACACAGACCCTTTAAAGTAATACTGCGTGGTACCCATCCCATGGGTCCCAAATCTCCAGGTTCAAGGGCATCTTCCTACATCGAAAACATGCATGAGAAACCCAGAAGATGGTACACCGTGTGATTTTGAAAGGTTTCTAAAACGCACCTCATTTCTCATCTCCTTGTGCTCGGGTTCTCCATTCCAGGTACGTTACTAGCAATCTCCCTACTTGGAGAATCAGCACCTTTAACCTCCTGTTCCCTACAGGTTGCAATTTGTCCTGAGGATGAACGGGAAGAGGGGCAACCAATGAGAGACTAGATCTAGGTGTTGGGACAGGCACAGGTCACTCTATTTTCCCATCAGGAAGAAGAATTAACCACAGGCTCAGCCTGCCGCCCAGAAGCAGAATAGGGCCTGAGGCAATCCCGCGCTCTTAAGACCAGCTCCCAAAAAAGCGAGTTGAAAAATGGAGCCCAGGGACACTGCCATTCACAAACCCGCAGAGTTATAAATGATAACTCTCGTCCACAAATATATTGAGGGAAGGCAACGAAGAGGATTTGAAAGCAAGGCAGAATTGCAGGAAACAGGTTTCAGGAGGTAGATTCGAATCGCCTTTAAAGCACATGAAAAGTCGCAAATCGTCGACAATGATGCCCTTGGCCAAAAAGGGCGTATGCGTTTTTTCCTGAATATATTCAGGAAAAAACGCATACGCCCTTTTTGGCCAACCAAGCAACCTGGAAAGGCAAATCAGCGCTACAAAGTAGTCTCGCTTCCCATCGGTCAAAAGGGCCAAGCTGCAAAAAGTGTCAAAACCAGAAATGCAGGACAGGCCATGGAGAAATGGCAGCCTTGCTACGCTGAGGGGCGGGATGTAAATTGCCAACAGCCACTCTGGAGAAGTGTACGGTGTGTCCTGAAACATCTAAAACACACAGCTTAGGGAGCATAGGGCACGTCCACTCATGGGCGTATAAATTGGGAAAACTAAAAATCAGCAAGACACAGGCACCCCAAAGTTTAGGGCTGCTCTGTTGACAAGAACCTCCACTTCATGACACCTTAAATATCCCAGGAAAGAGAAAAATGGATAAAGAAGTTGTGGTCCTTATGTACAATGGAATATCACGCAGACATGAAATCAATATCATAAGGCTAGAAGAAGCAAGATGAGTGGACTTAGGTACGATGATTCTAAGTGAAATAAGTCACACAGAAAAAGACACTTATCATAAGCTATCACTTATAGAGGGAATGTAAAAACCGCTACACTTGAACTGAGTTACAAAACAGAACAGAGTCACACGTTTAGAAAACACACTATGGCTGCTTAACGGGAAAGGTGAGGTGGGGTGATGCATAAAACAAGGGTTTCAAATTCGCTCAGATACCGTTCCATACACCCAATATGTAATAGAAAAGACCGACTCATTGCTCAGTGAACTGGACTCAACACCCCCTATTCACCGCACAAGAATATATGTGACTAGTAAGAATCTTAAAACCTATGTATTGATATCTGTCTGGAAGTGAGTCAAGTGGGTGTAAAGCCGCATAAACACAGCCGTGAAAAGCAGCTAAACCCCATTATAAAAATAAATTACTTTTAAAAACCCGTAAAACAAAGACAGTGAAAGAGAGAGAAATTCTTACAAAATTCGTTCAGAGGCTGTGATGCAACCTGGATTGACCATATCTAGACCCACAGCTGGATGAGTCATAAGGGTGGACACACTTGGGGCTGAGAGGTTGGGTGAGGTTGGGTGAGCAAACACAGACCCTTTAAAGTAATACTGCGTGGTACCCATCCCATGGGTCCCAAATCTCCAGGTTCAAGGGCATCTTCCTACATCGAAAACATGCATGAGAAACCCAGAAGATGGTACACCGTGTGATTTTGTAAGGTTTCTAAAACGCACCTCATTTCTCATCTCCTTGTGCTCGGGTTCGCCATTCCAGGTACTTTACTAGCAATCTCCCTACTTGGAGAATCAGCACCTTTAACCTCCTGTTCCCTACAGGTTGCAATTTGTCCTGAGGATGAACGGGAAGAGGGGCAACCAATGAGAGACTAGATCTAGGTGTTGGGACAGGCACAGGTCACTCTATTTTCCCATCAGGAAGAAGAATTAACCACAGGCTCAGCCTGCCGCCCAGAAGCAGAATAGGGCCTGAGGCAATCCCGCGCTCTTGCGGCCAGCTCCCAAAAAAGCGAGTTGCAAAATGGAGCCCAGGGACACTGCCATTCACAAACCCGCAGAGTTATAAATGATAACTCTCGTCCACAAATATATTGAGGGAAGGCAACGAAGAGGATTTGAAAGCAAGGCAGAATTGCAGGAAACAGGTTTCAGGAGGTAGATTCGAATCGCATTTAAAGCACATGAAAAGTCGCAAAACGTCGACAATGATGCCCTTGGCCAAAAAGGGCGTATGCGTTTTTTCCTGAATATATTCAGGAAAAAACGCATACGCCCTTTTTGGCCAACCAAGCAACCTGGAAAGGCAAATCAGCGCTACAAAGTAGTCTCGCTTCCCATCGGTCAAAAGGGCCATGCTGCAAAAAGTGTCAAAACCAGAAATGCAGGACAGGCCATGGAGAAATGGCAGCCTTGCTACGCTGATGGGCGGGATGTAAATTGCCAACAGCCACTCTGAAGAAGTGTACGGTGTGTCCAGAAACATCTAAAACACACAGCTTAGGGAGCATAGGGCACGTCCACTCATGGGCGTATAAATTGGGAAAACTAAAAATCAGCAAGACACAGGCACCCCAAAGTTTAGGGCTGCTCTGTTGACAAGAACCTCCACTTCATGACACCTTAAATATCCCAGGAAAGAGAAAAATGGATAAAGAAGTTGTGGTCCTTATGTACAATGGAATATCACGCAGACATGAAATCAATATCATAAGGCTAGAAGAAGCAAGATGAGTGGACTTAGGTACGATGATTCTAAGTGAAATAAGTCACACAGAAAAAGACACTTATCATAAGCTATCACTTATAGAGGGAATGTAAAAACCGCTACACTTGAACTGAGTTACAAAACAGAACAGAATCACACGTTTAGAAAACACACTATGGCTGCTTAACGGGAAAGGTGAGGTGGGGTGATGCATAAAACAAGGGTTTCAAATTCGCTCAGATACCGTTCCATACACCCAATATGTAATAGAAAAGACCGACTCATTGCTCAGTGAACTGGACTCAACACCCCCTATTCACCGCACAAGAATATATGTGACTAGTAAGAATCTTAAAACCTATGTATTGATATCTGTCTGGAAGTGAGTCAAGTGGGTGTAAAGCCGCATAAACACAGCCGTGAAAAGCAGCTAAACCCCATTATAAAAATAAGTTACTTTTAAAAACCCGTAAAACAAAGACAGTGAAAGACAGAGAAATTCTTACAAAATTCGTTCAGAGGCTGTGATGCAACCTGGATTGACCATATCTAGACCCACAGCTGGATGAGTCATAAGGGTGGACACACTTGGGGCTGAGAGGTTGGGTGAGGTTGGGTGAGCAAACACAGACCCTTTAAAGTAATACTGCGTGGTACCCATCCCATGGGTCCCAAATCTCCAGGTTCAAGGGCATCTTCCTACATCGAAAACATACATGAGAAACCCAGAAGATGGTACACCGTGTGATTTTGTAAGGTTTCTAAAACGCACCTCATTTCTCATCTCCTTGTGCTCGGGTTCGCCATTCCAGGTACTTTACTAGCAATCTCCCTACTTGGAGAATCAGCACCTTTAACCTCCTGTTCCCTACAGGTTGCAATTTGTCCTGAGGATGAACGGGAAGAGGGGCAACCAATGAGAGACTAGATCTAGGTGTTGGGACAGGCACAGGTCACTCTATTTTCCCATCAGGAAGAAGAATTAACCACAGGCTCAGCCTGCCGCCCAGAAGCAGAATAGGGCCTGAGGCAATCCCGCGCTCTTGCGGCCAGCTCCCAAAAAAGCGAGTTGCAAAATGGAGCCCAGGGACACTGCCATTCACAAACCCGCAGAGTTATAAATGATAACTCTCGTCCACAAATATATTGAGGGAAGGCAACGAAGAGGATTTGAAAGCAAGGCAGAATTGCAGGAAACAGGTTTCAGGAGGTAGATTCGAATCGCCTTTAAAGCACATGAAAAGTCGCAAAACGTCGACAATGATGCCCTTGGCGAAAAAGGGCGTATGCGTTTTTTCCTGAATATATTCAGGAAAAAACGAATACGCCCTTTTTGGCCAACCAAGCAACCTGGAAAGGCAAATCAGCGCTACAAAGTAGTCTCGCTTCCCATCGGTCAAAAGGGCCATGCTGCAAAAAGTGTCAAAACCAGAAATGCAGGATAGGCCATGGAGAAATGGCAGCCTTGCTACGCTGATGGGCGGGATGTAAATTGCCAACAGCCACTCTGGAGAAGTGTACGGTGTGTCCTGAAACATCGAAAAAACACAGCTTATGGAGCATAGGGCACGTCCACTCATGGGCGTATAAATTGGGAAAACTAAAAATCAGCAAGACACAGGCACCCCAAAGTTTAGGGCGGCTCTGTTGACAAGAACCTCCACTTCATGACACCTTAAATATCCCAGGAAAGAGAAAAATGGATAAAGAAGTTGTGGTCCTTATGTACAATGGAATATCACGCAGACATGAAATCAATATCATAAGGCTAGAAGAAGCAAGATGAGTGGACTTAGGTACGATGATTCTAAGTGAAATAAGTCACACAGAAAAAGACACTTATCATAAGCTATCACTTATAGAGGGAATGTAAAAACCGCTACACTTGAACTGAGTTACAAAACAGAACAGAGTCACACGTTTAGAAAACACACTATGGCTGCTAGACGGGAAAGGTGAGGTGGGGTGATGCATAAAACAAGGGTTTCAAATTCGCTCAGATACCGTTCCATACACCCAATATGTAATAGAAAAGACCGACTCCTTGCTCAGTGAACTGGACTCAACACCCCCTATTCACCGCACAAGAATATATGTGACTAGTAAGAATCTTAAAACCTATGTATTGATATCTGTCTGGACGTGAGTCAAGTGGGTGTAAAGCCGCATAAACACAGCCGTGAAAAGCAGCTAAACCCCATTATAAAAATAAATTACTTTTAAAAACCCGTAAAACAAAGACAGTGAAAGAGAGAGAAATTCTTACAAAATTCGTTCAGAGGCTGTGATGCAACCTGGATTGAACATATCTAGACCCACAGCTGGATGAGACATAAGGGTGGACACACTTGGGGCTGAGAGGTTGGGTGAGGTTGGGTGAGCAAACACAGACCCTTTAAAGTAATACTGCGTGGTACCCATCCCATGGGTCCCAAATCTCCAGGTTCAAGGGCATCTTCCTACATCGAAAACATGCATGAGAAACCCAGAAGATGGTACACCGTGTGATTTTGAAAGGTTTCTAAAACGCACCTCATTTCTCATCTCCTTGTGCTCGGGTTCGCCATTCCAGGTACGTTACTAGCAATCTCCCTACTTGGAGAATCAGCACCTTTAACCTCCTGTTCCCTACAGGTTGCAATTTGTCCTGAGGATGAACGGGAAGAGGGGCAACCAATGAGAGACTAGATCTAGGTGTTGGGACAGGCACAGGTCACTCTATTTTCCCATCAGGAAGAAGAATTAACCACAGGCTCAGCCTGCCGCCCAGAAGCAGAATAGGGCCTGAGGCAATCCCGCGCTCCTGCCGCCAGCTCCCAAAAAAGCGAGTTGAAAAATGGAGCCCAGGGACACTGCCATTCACAAACCCGCAGAGTTATAAATGATAACTCTCGTCCACAAATATATTGAGGGAAGGCAACGAAGAGGATTTGAAAGCAAGGCAGAATTGCAGGAAACAGATTTCAGGAGGTAGATTCGAATCGCCCTTAAAGCACATGAAAAGTCGCAAAACGTCGACAATGATGCCCTTGGCCAAAAAGGGCGTATGCGTTTTTTTCCTGAATATATTCAGGAAAAAACGCATACGCCCTTTTTGGCCAACCAAGCAACCTGGAAAGGCAAATCAGCGCTACAAAGTAGTCTCGCTTCCCATCGGTCAAAAGGGCCATGCTGCAAAAAGTGTCAAAACCAGAAATGCAGGACAGGCCATGGAGAAATGGCAGCCTTGCTACGCTGAGGGGCGGGATGTAAATTGCCAACAGCCACTCTGGAGAAGTGTACGGTGTGTCCTGAAACATCTAAAAAACACAGCTTAGGGAGCATAGGGCACGTCCACTCATGGGCGTATAAATTGGGAAAACTAAAAATCAGCAAGACACAGGCACCCCAAAGTTTAGGGCTGCTCTTTTGACAAGAACCTCCACTTCATGACACCTTAAATATCCCAGGAAAGAGAAAAATGGTTAAAGAAGTTGTGGTCCTTATGTACAATGGAATATCACGCAGACATGAAATCAATATCATAAGGCTAGAAGAAGCAAGATTAGTGGACTTAGGTACGATGATTCTAAGTGAAATAAGTCACACAGAAAAAGACACTTATCATAAGCTATCACTTATAGAGGGAATGTAAAAACCGCTACACTTGAACTGAGTTACAAAACAGAACAGAGTCACACGTTTAGAAAACACACTATGGCTGCTTAACGGGAAAGGTGAGGTGGGGTGATGCATAAAACAAGGGTTTCAAATTCGCTCAGATACCGTTCCATACACCCAATATGTAATAGACAACACCGACGCATTGCTCAGTGAACTGGACTCAACACCCCCTATTCACCGCACAAGAATATATGTGACTAGTAAGAATCTTAAAACCTATGTATTGATATCTGTCTGGAAGTGAGTCAAGTGGGTGTAAAGCCGCATAAACACAGCCGTGAAAAGCAGCTAAACCCCATTATAAAAATAAATTACTTTTAAAAACCCGTAAAACAAAGACAGTGAAAGAGAGAGAAATTCTTACAAAATTCGTTCAGAGGCTGTGATGCAACCTGGATTGAACATATCTAGACCCACAGCTGGATGAGACATAAGGGTGGACAC
Source organism: Eschrichtius robustus (assembly GCF_028021215.1). Taxonomy (NCBI): domain Eukaryota; kingdom Metazoa; phylum Chordata; class Mammalia; order Artiodactyla; family Eschrichtiidae; genus Eschrichtius; species Eschrichtius robustus. The sequence goes on from NW_027175343.1 coordinate 255,245, forward strand.
ACTTGGGGCTGAGAGATTGGGTGAGGTTGGGTGAGCAAACACAGACCCTTTAAAGTAATACTGCGTGGTACCCCTAATATGGGTCCCAAATCTCCAGGTTCAAGGGCATCTTCCTACATCGAAAACATGCATGAGAAACCCAGAAGATGGTACACCGTGTGATTTTGAAAGGTTTCTAAAACGCACCTCATTTCTCATCTCCTTGTGTTCGGGTTCGCCATTCCAGCTACTTTACTAGCAATCTCCCTACTTGGAGAATCAGCACCTTTAACCTCCTGTTCCGTACAGGTTGCAATTTGTCCTGAGGTTGAACTGGAAGAGGGGCAGCCAATGAGAGACTAGATCTAGGTGTTGGGACAGGCACAGGTCACTCTATTTTCCCATCAGGAAGAAGAATTAATCACAGGCTCAGCCTACCGCCGGGAACCAGAATAGGGCCTTAGGCAATCCCGTGCGATTGCGGCCACCTCCCAAAAAAGACAGTTGAAAAATGGAGCTCAGGGGCACTGCAATTCACAAACCTGCTGAGTTATAAATGATAACTCTCGTCCAAAAATATATTGAGGGAAGGCAACGAAGAGGATTTGAAAGCAAGGCAGAATTGCAGGAAACAGGTTTCAGGAGGTAGATTCGAATCGCCTTTAAAGCACATGAAAGGTGGCAAAACGTCGACAATGATGACCTTGGCCAAAAAGAGCGTATGCGTTTTTTCCTAAATATATTCAGGAAAAAACGCATACGCCCTTTTTGGCCAACCAAGCAACCTGGAAAGGCAAATCAGCGCTACAAAGAAGTCTCGCTTCCCATCGGTCAAAAGGGCCATGCTGCAAAAATTTTCAAAACCAGAAATGCAGGACAGGCCATGGAGAAATGGCAGCCTTGCTACGCTGATGGGAGGGATGTAAATTGCCAACAGCCACACTGGAGAAGTGTACGGTGTGTCCTGAAACTTCGAAAAAACACAGCTTAGGGAGCATAGGGCACGTCCACTCATGGTCGTATAAATTGGGAAAACTAAAAATCAGCAAGACACAGGCACCCCAATGATTAGGGCTGCTCTGTTGACAAGAACCTCCACATCATGCCACCTTAAATATCCCAGGAAAGAAAAAAATGGATAAAGAAGTTGTGGTCCTTATGTAAAATGGAATATCAATCAGACATGAAATAAATGTCATAAGGCTAGTAGAAGCAAGATGAGTGGATTTAGGAACGACGATTCTAAGTGAAATAAGTCACACAGAAAAAGACACTTATCATAAGCTATCACTTATAGAGGGAATGTAGAAACCGCTACACTTGAATTGAATTACAAAACAGAACAGAGTCACACGTTTAGAAAACACACTATGGCTGCTTAACGGGAAAGTTGAGGTGGGGTGATGCATAAAACAAGGGTTTCAAATTCGCTCACATACCGTTCCATACACCCAATATGTAATAGACAAGACCTACTCCTTGCTCAGTGAACTGGACACAACACCCCCTATTCACCGCACAAGAATATATCTGACTAGTAAGAATCTTAAAACCTATGTATTGATATCTCTCTGGAAGTGAGTCAAGTGGGTGTAAAGCCGCATCAACACAGCCGTGAAAGGCCGCTAAACCCCATTATAAAAATAAATTACTTTTAAAAACCCGTAAAACAAAGACAGTGAAAGAGAGAGAAATTCTTCCAAAATTCGGTCAGGGGCTGTGATGCAACCTGGATTGACCATATCTAGACACACAGCTGGATGAGACATAAGGGTGGACACTCTTGGGGCTGAGAGGTTGGGTGAGGTTGGGTGAGCAAACGCACAACCTTTAAAGTAATACTGCGTGGTACGCATCCCATGGGTCCCAAATCTCCAGGTTCAAGGGCATCTTCCTACATCAAAAACATACATGAGAAACCCAGAAGATGGTACACCGTGTGATTTTGTAAGGTTTCTAAAACGCACCTCATTTCTCATCTCCTTGTGCTCGGGTTCGCCATTCCAAGTACGTTACTAGCAATCTCCCTACTTGGAGAATCAGCACCTTTAACCTCCTGTTCCCTACAGGTTGCAATTTGTCCTGAGGATGAACGGGAAGAGGGGCAACCAATGAGAGACTAGATCTAGGTGTTGGGACAGGCACAGGTCACTCTATTTTCCCATCAGGAAGAAGAATTAACCACAGGCTCAGCCTGCCCCCCAGAAGCAGAATAGGGCCTGAGGCAATCCCGCGCTCTTGCGGCCAGCTCCCAAAAAAGCGAGTTGCAAAATGGAGCCCAAGGGACACTGCCTTTCACAAACCCGCAGAGTTATAAATGATAACTCTCGTCCACAAATATATTGAGGGAAGGCAATGAAGAGGATTTGAAAGCAAGGCAGAATTGCAGGAAACAGGTTTCAGGAGGTAGATTCGAATCGCCTTTAAAGCACATGAAAAGTGGCAAAACGTCGACAATGATGCCCTTGGCCAAAAAGGGCGTATGCGTTTTTTTCCTGAATATATTCAGGAAAAAACGCATACGCCCTTTTTGGCCAACCAAGCAACCTGGAAAGGCAAATCAGCACTACAAAGTAGTCTCGCTTCCCATCGGTCAAAAGGGCCATGCTGCAAAAAGTGTCAAAACCAGAAATGCAGGACAGGCCATGGAGAAATGGCAGCCTTGCTACGCTGAGGGGCGGGATGTAAATTGCCAACAGCCACTCTGGAGAAGTGTACGGTGTGTCCTGAAACATCTAAAACACACAGCTTAGGGAGCATAGGGCACATCCACTCATGGGCGTATAAATTGGGAAAACTAAAAATCAGCAAGACACAGGCACCCCAAAGTTTAGGGCTGCTCTGTTGACAAGAACCTCCACTTCATGACACCTTAAATATCCCAGGAAAGAGAAAAATGGATAAAGAAGTTGTGGTCCTTATGTACAATGGAATATCACGCAGACATGAAATCAATATCATAAGGCTAGAAGAAGCAAGATGAGTGGACTTAGGTACGATGATTCTAAGTGAAATAAGTCACACAGAAAAAGACACTTATCATAAGCTATCACTTATAGAGGGAATGTAAAAACCGCTACACTTGAACTGAGTTACAAAACAGAACAGAGTCACACGTTTAGAAAACACAATATGGCTGCTTAACGGGAAAGGTGAGGTGGGGTGATGCATAAAACAAGGGTTTCAAATTCGCTCACATACCGTTCCATACACCCAATATGTAATAAAAAAGACCGACTCCTTGCTCAGTGAACTGGACTCAACACCCCCTATTCACCGCACAAGAATATATGTGACTAGTAAGAATCTTAAAACCTATGTATTGATATCTGTCTGGACGTGAGTCAAGTGGGTGTAAAGCCGCATAAACACAGCCGTGAAAAGCAGCTAAACCCCATTATAAAAATAAATTACTTTTAAAAACCCGTAAAACAAAGACAGTGAAAGAGAGAGAAATTCTTACAAAATTCGTTCAGGGGCTGTGATGCAACCTGGATTGACCATATCTAGACCCACAGCTGGATGAGACATAAGGGTGGACACACTTGGGGCTGAGAGGTTGGGTGAGGTTGGGTCAGCAAACACAGACCCTTTAAAGTAATACTGCCTGGTACCCATCCCATGGGTCCCAAATCTCCAGGTTCAAGGGCATATTCCTACATCGAAAACATGCATGAGAAACCCAGAAGGTGGTACACCGTGTGATTTTGAAAGGTTTCTAAAACGCACCTCATTTCTCATCTCCTTGTGCTCGGGTTCGCCATTCCAGGTACTTTACTAGCAATCTCCCTACTTGGAGAATCAGCACCTTTAACCTCCTGTTCCCTACAGGTTGCAATTTGTCCTGAGGATGAACGGAAGAGGGGCAAGCAATGAGAGACTAGATCTAGGTGTTGGGACAGGCACAGGTCACTCTATTTTCCCATCAGGAAGAAGAATTAACCACAGGCTCAGCCTGACGCCCAGAAGCAGAATAGGGCCTGAGGCAATCCCGCGCTCCTGCGGCCAGCTCCCAAAAAAGCGAGTTGAAAAATGGAGCCCAGGGACACTGCCATTCACAAACCCGCATAGTTATAAATGATAACTCTCGTCCACAAATATATTGAGGGAAGGCAACGAAGAGGATTTGAAAGCAAGGCAGAATTGCAGGAAACAGGTTTCAGGAGGTAGATTCGAATCGCCTTTAAAGCACATGAAAAGTCGCAAATCGTCGACAATGATGCCCTTGGCCAAAAAGGGCGTATGCGTTTTTTCCTGAATATATTCAGGAAAAAACGCATACGCCCTTTTTGGCCAACCAAGCAACCTGGAAAGGCAAATCAGCGCTACAAAGAAGTCTCGCTTCCCATCGGTCAAAAGGGCCATGATGCAAAAAGTGTCAAAACCAGAAATGGAGGACAGGCCAAGGAGAAATGGCAGCCTTGCTACGCTGATGGGCGGGATGTAAATTGCCAACAGCCACTCTGGAGAAGTGTACGGTGTGTCCTGAAACATCTAAGAAACACAGCTTAGAGAGCATAGGGCACGTCCACTCATGGGCGTATAAATTGGGAAAACTAAAAATCAGCAAGACACAGGCACCCCAAAGTTTAGGGCTGCTCTGTTGACAAGAACCTCCACTTCATGACACCTTAAATATCCCAGGAAAGAGAAAAATGGATAAAGAAGTTGTGGTCCTTATGTACAATGGAATATCACTCATACATGAAATCAATGTCATAAGGCTAGAAGAAGCAAGATGAGTGGATTTAGGTACGACGATTCTAAGTGAAATAAGTCACACAGAAAAAGACACTTATCATAAGCTATCACTTATAGAGGGAATGTAAAAACCGCTACACTTGAACTGAATTACAAAACAGAACAGAGTCACACCTTTAGAAAACACACTATGGCTGCTTAACGGGAAAGGTGAGGTGGGGTGATGCATAAAACAAGGGTTTCAAATTCGCTCAGATACCGTTCCATACACCCAATATGTAATAGGCAAGACCGACTCCTTGCTCAGTGAACTGGACTCAACACCCCCTATTCACCGCACAAGAATATATGTGACTAGTAATAATCTTAAAACCTATGTATTGAAATCTGTCTGGAAGTGAGTCCAGTGGGTGTAAAGCCGCATAAACACAGCGGTGAAAAGCAGCTAAACCCCATTATAAAAATAAATTACTTTTAAAAACCCTTAAAACAAAGACAGTGAAAGAGAGAGAAATTCTTACAAAATTCGTTCAGAGGCTGTGATGCAACCTGAATTGACCATATCTAGACCCACAGCTGGATGAGACATAAGGGTGGACACTCTTGGGGCTGAGAGGTTGGGTGAGGTTGGGTGAGCAAACGCACAACCTTTAAAGTAGTACTGCGTGGTACCCATCCCATGGGTCCCAAATCTCCAGGTTCAAGGGCATCGTCCTACATCGAAAACATTCATGAGAAACCCAGAAGAAGGTACACCATGTGATTTTGAAAGGTTTCTAAAACGCACCTCATTTCTCATCTCCTTGTGCTCGTGTTCGCAATTCCAGCTACTTTACTAGCAATCTCCCTACTTGGAGAATCAGCACCTTTAACCTCCTGTTCCCTACAGGTTGCAATTTGTCCTGAGGATGAACGGGAAGAGGGGCAACCAATGAGAGACTAGATCTAGGTGTTGGGACAGGCACAGGTCACTCTATTTTCCCATCAGGAAGAAGAATTAACCACAGGCTCAGCCTGCCGCCCAGAAGCAGAATAGGGCCTGAGGCAATCCCGCGCTCTTAAGGCCAGCTCCCAAAAAAGGGAGTTGAAAAATGGAGCCCAGGGACACTGCCATTCACAAACCCGCAGAGTTATAAATGATAACTCTCGTCCACAAATATATTGAGGGAAGGCAACGAAGAGGATTTGAAAGCAAGGCAGAATTGCAGGAAACAGGTTTCAGGAGGTAGATTTGAATCGCCTTTAAAGCACATGAAAATTCGCAAAACGTCGACAATGATGCCCTTGGCCAAAAAGGGCGTATGCGTTTTTTCTTGAATATATTCAGGAAAAAACGCATACGCCCTTTTTGGCCAAGCAAGCAACCTGGAAAGCAGATCAGCGCTACAAAGTAGTCTCGCTTCCCATCGGTCAAAAGGGCCATGCTGCAAAAAGTGTCAAAACCAGAAATGCAGGACAGGCCATGGAGAAATGGCAGCCTTGCTACACTGATGGGCGGGATGTAAATTGCCAACAGCCACTCTGGAGAAGTGTACGGTGTGTCCTGAAACATCGAAAAAACACAGCTTAGGGAGCATAGGGCACGTCCAATCATGGGCGTATAAATTGGGAAAATTAAAAATCAGCAAGACACAGGCACCCCAAAGTTTAGGGCTGCTCTGTTGACAAGAACCTCCACTTCATGACACCTTAAATATCCCAGGAAAGAGAAAAATGGATAAAGAAGTTGTGGTCCTTATGTACAATGGAATATCACTCAGACATGAAATCAATGTCATAAGGCTAGAAGAAGCAAGATGAGTGGACTTAGGTACGACGATTCTAAGTGAAATAAGTCACACAGAAAAAGACACTTATCATAAGCTATCACTTATAGAGGGAATGTAAAAACCGCTACACTTGAATTGAATTACAAAACAGAACAGAGTCACACGTTTAGAAAACACACTATGGCTGCTTTACGGGAAAGGTGAGGTGGGGTGATGCATAAAACAAGGGTTTCAAATTGGATCAGATACCGTTCCATACACCCAATATGTAATAGACAAGACCTACTCCTTGCTCAGTGAACTGGACTCAACACCCCCTATTCACCGCACAAGAATATATGTGACTAGTAAGAATCTTAAAACCTATGTATTGATATCTGCCTGGACGTGAGTCAAGTGGGTGTAAAGCCGCATAAACACAGCCGTGAAAAGCAGCTAAACCCCATTATAAAAATAAATTACTTTTAAAAACCCGTAAAACAAAGACAGTGAAAGAGAGAGAAATTCTTACAAAATTCGTTCAGGGGCTGTGATGCAACCTGGATTGACCATATCTAGACCCACAGCTGGATGAGACATAAGGGTGGACACACTTGGGGCTGAGAGGTTGGGTGAGGTTGGGTGAGCAAACACAGACCCTTTAAAGTAATACTGCCTGGTACCCATCCCATGGGTCCCAAATCTCCAGGTTCAAGGGCATATTCCTACATCGAAAACATGCATGAGAAACCCAGAAACACCGTGTGATTTTGAAAGGTTTCTAAAACGCACCTCATTTCTCATCTCCTTGTGCTCGGGTTCGCCATTCCAGCTACTTTACTAGCAATCTCCCTACTTGGAGAATCAGCACCTTTAACCTCCTGTTCCCTACAGGTTGCAATTTGTCCTGAGGATGAACGGAAGAGGGTCAAGCAATGAGAGACTAGATCTAGGTGTTGGGACAGGCACAGGTCACTCTATTTTCCCATCAGGAAGAAGAATTAACCACAGGCTCAGCCTGCCGCCCAGAAGCAGAATAGGGCCTGAGGCAATCCCGCGCTCCTGCCGCCAGCTCCCAAAAATCGAGTTGAAAAATGGAGCCCAGGGACACTGCCATTCACAAACCCGCAGAGTTATAAATGATAACTCTCGTCCACAAATATATTGAGGGAAGGCAACGAAGAGGATTTGAAAGCAAGGCAGAATTGCAGGAAACAGGTTTCAGGAGGTAGATTTGAATCGCCTTTAAAGCACATGAAAATTCGCAAAACGTCGACAATGATGCCCTTGGCCAAAAAGGGCGTATGCGTTTTTTCTTGAATATATTCAGGAAAAAACGCATACGCCCTTTTTGGCCAAGCAAGCAACCTGGAAAGCAGATCAGCGCTACAAAGTAGTCTCGCTTCCCATCGGTCAAAAGGGCCATGCTGCAAAAAGTGTCAAAACCAGAAATGCAGGACAGGCCATGGAGAAATGGCAGCCTTGCTACACTGATGGGCGGGATGTAAATTGCCAACAGCCACTCTGGAGAAGTGTACGGTGTGTCCTGAAACATCGAAAAAACACAGCTTAGGGAGCATAGGGCACGTCCAATCATGGGCGTATAAATTGGGAAAATTAAAAATCAGCAAGACACAGGCACCCCAAAGTTTAGGGCTGCTCTGTTGACAAGAACCTCCACTTCATGACACCTTAAATATCCCAGGAAAGAGAAAAATGGATAAAGAAGTTGTGGTCCTTATGTACAATGGAATATCACTCAGACATGAAATCAATGTCATAAGGCTAGAAGAAGCAAGATGAGTGGACTTAGGTACGACGATTCTAAGTGAAATAAGTCACACAGAAAAAGACACTTATCATAAGCTATCACTTATAGAGGGAATGTAAAAACCGCTACACTTGAATTGAATTACAAAACAGAACAGAGTCACACGTTTAGAAAACACACTATGGCTGCTTTACGGGAAAGGTGAGGTGGGGTGATGCATAAAACAAGGGTTTCAAATTGGATCAGATACCGTTCCATACACCCAATATGTAATAGACAAGACCTACTCCTTGCTCAGTGAACTGGACTCAACACCCCCTATTCACCGCACAAGAATATATGTGACTAGTAAGAATCTTAAAACCTATGTATTGATATCTGCCTGGACGTGAGTCAAGTGGGTGTAAAGCCGCATAAACACAGCCGTGAAAAGCAGCTAAACCCCATTATAAAAATAAATTACTTTTAAAAACCCGTAAAACAAAGACAGTGAAAGAGAGAGAAATTCTTACAAAATTCGTTCAGGGGCTGTGATGCAACCTGGATTGACCATATCTAGACCCACAGCTGGATGAGACATAAGGGTGGACACACTTGGGGCTGAGAGGTTGGGTGAGGTTGGGTGAGCAAACACAGACCCTTTAAAGTAATACTGCCTGGTACCCATCCCATGGGTCCCAAATCTCCAGGTTCAAGGGCATATTCCTACATCGAAAACATGCATGAGAAACCCAGAAACACCGTGTGATTTTGAAAGGTTTCTAAAACGCACCTCATTTCTCATCTCCTTGTGCTCGGGTTCGCCATTCCAGCTACTTTACTAGCAATCTCCCTACTTGGAGAATCAGCACCTTTAACCTCCTGTTCCCTACAGGTTGCAATTTGTCCTGAGGATGAACGGAAGAGGGTCAAGCAATGAGAGACTAGATCTAGGTGTTGGGACAGGCACAGGTCACTCTATTTTCCCATCAGGAAGAAGAATTAACCACAGGCTCAGCCTGCCGCCCAGAAGCAGAATAGGGCCTGAGGCAATCCCGCGCTCCTGCCGCCAGCTCCCAAAAAAGCGAGTTGAAAAATGGAGCCCAGGGACACTGCCATTCACAAACCCGCAGAGTTATAAATGATAACTCTCGTCCACAAATATATTGAGGGAAGGCAACGAAGAGGATTTGAAAGCAAGGCAGGATTGCAGGAAACAGGTTTCAGGAGGTAGATTCGAATCGCCTTTAAAGCACATGAAAAGTCGCAAAACGTCGACAATGATGCCCTTGGCCAAAAAGGGCGTATGCGTTTTTTCCTGAATATATTCAGGAAAAAACGCATACGCCCTTTTTGGCCAACCAAGCAACCTGGAAAGGCAGATCAGCGCTACAAAGTAGTCTCGCTTCCCATCGGTCAAAAGGGCCATGCTGCAAAAAGTGTCAAAACCAGAAATGCAGGACAGGCCATGGAGAAATGGCAGCCTTGCTACGCTGATGGGCGGGATGTAAATTGCCAACAGCCACTCTGGAGAAGTGTACGGTGTGTCCTGAAACATCTAAAGCACACAGCTTAGGGAGCATAGGGCACGTCCACTCATGGGCGTATAAATTGGGAAAACTAAAAATCAGCAAGACACAGGCACCCCAAAGTTTAGGGCTGCTCTGTTGACAAGAACCTCCACTTCATGACACCTTAAATATCCCAGGAAAGAGAAAAATGGATAAAGAAGTTGTGGTCCTTATGTACAATGGAATATCACTCAGACATGAAATCAATATCATAAGGCTAGAAGAAGCAAGATGAGTGGACTTAGGTACGACGATTCTAAGTGAAATAAGTCACACAGAAAAAGACACTTATCATAAGCTATCACTTATAGAGGGAATGTAAAAACCGCTACACTTGAACTGAATTACAAAACAGAACAGAGTCACACGTTTAGAAAACACACTATGGCTGCTTAACGGGAAAGGTGAGGTGGGGTGATGCATAAAACAAGGGTTTCAAATTGGCTCAGATACCGTTCCATACACCCTATATGTAATAGAAAAGAACGACTCCTTGCTCAGTGAACTGGACTCTACACCCCCTATTCACCACACAAGAATATATGTGACTAGTAAGAATCTTAAAACCTATGTATTGATATCTGTCTGGAAGTGAGTCAAGTGGGTGTAAAGCCGCATAAACACAGCCGTGAAAAGCAGCTAAACCCCATTATAAAAATAAATTACTTTTAAAAACCCGTAAAACAAAGACAGTGAAAGAGAGAGAAATTCTTACAAAATTCGTTCAGGGGCTGTGATGCCACCTGGATTGACCATATCTAGACCCACAAGTGGATGAGACAAAAGGGTAGACACACTTGGGGCTGAGAGGTTGGGTGAGGTTGGGTGAGCAAACACAGACATGTAAAGTAATACTGTGTGGTACGCATCCCATGGGTCCCAAATCTCCAGGTTCAAGGGCATATTCCTACATCGAAAACATGCATGAGAAACCCAGAAGATGGTACACCGTGTGATTTTGAAAGGTTTCTAATACGCACATCATTTCTCATCTCCTTGTGCTCGGGTTCGCCTTTCCAGCTACTTTACTAGCAATCTCCTTACTTGGAGAATCCGCACCTTTAACCTCCTGTTCCATACAGGTTGCAATTTGTCCTGAGGGTGAAAGGGAAGAGGGGCAACCAATGAGAGACTAGATCTAGGTGTTGGGACAGGCACAGGTCACTCTATTTTCCCATCAGGAAGAAGAATTAACCACAGGCTCAGCCTGCCCCCCGGAACCAGAATAGGGCCTGAGGCAATCCCGTGCTTTTGCGGCCAGCTCCCAAAAAAGCGAGTTGAAAAATGGAGATCAGGGACACTGCCATTCACAAACCCGCAGAGTTATAAATGATAACTCTCGTCCACAAATATATTGAGGGAAGACAACGAAGAGGATTTGAAAGCAAGGCAGAATTGCAGGAAACCGGTTTCAGGAAGTAGATTCGAATCGCCTTTAAAGCACATGAAAAGTGGCAAAACGCCGACAATGATGCCCTTGGCCAAACGGGGCGTATGCGTTTTTTCCTGAATATATTCAGGAAAAAACGCATACGCCCCGTTTGGCCAACCAAGCAACCTGGAAAGGCAAATCAGCGCTACAAAGAAGTCTCGCTTCCCATCGGTCAAAAGGGCCATGCTGCAGAAAGTGTCGAAACCAGACATGCAGGACAGGCCATAGAGAAATGGCAGCCTTGCTACGCTGATGGGCGGGATGTAAATTGCCAACAGCCGCTCTGGAGAAGTGTACTGTGTGTCCTGAAACATTGAAAAAACACAGCTTAGGGAGCATAGGGCACGTCCACTCATGGGCGTATAAATTGGGAAAACTAAAAATCAGCAAGACACAGGCACCCCAAAGTTTAGCGCTGCTCTGTTGACAGGAACCTCCACTTCATGACACCTTAAATATCCCAGGAAAGAGAAAAATGGATAAAGAAGCTGTGGTCCTTATGTACAATGGAATATCACTCAGACATGAAATGAATGCAATAAGGCTAGTAGAAGCAAGATGAGTGGAGTTAGGTACGACGATTCTAAGTGAAATAAGTCACACAGAAAAAGACACTTATCATAAGCTATCACTTATAGAGGGAATGTAAAAACCGCTACACTTGAACTGAGTTACAAAACAGAACAGAGTCACACGTTTAGAAAACACACTATGGCTGCTTAACGGGAAAGGTGAGGTGGGGTGATGCATAAAACAAGGGTTTCAAATTCGCTCAGATACCGTTCCATACACCCAATATGTAATAGAAAAGACCGACTCATTGCTCAGTGAACTGGACTCAACACCCCCTATTCACCGCACAAGAATATATGTGACTAGTAAGAATCTTAAAACCTATGTATTGATATCTGTCTGGAAGTGAGTCAAGTGGGTGTAAAGCCCCATAAACACAGCCATGAAAAGCAGCTAAACCCCATTATAAAAATAAGTTACTTTTAAAAACCCGTAAAACAAAGACAGTGAAAGAGAGAGAAATTCTTACAAAATTCGTTCAGAGGCTGTGATGCAACCTGGATTGACCATATCTAGACCCACAGCTGGATGAGACATAAGGGTGGACACACTTGGGGCTGCGAGGTTGGGTGAGGTTGGGTGAGCAAACACAGACCCTTTAAAGTAATACTGCATGGTACCCATCCCATGGGTCCCAAATCTCCAGGTTCAAGGGCATCTTCCTACATCGAAAACATGCATGAGAAACCCAGAAGATGGTACACCATGTGATTTTGAAAGGTTTCTAAAACGCACCTCATTTCTCATCTCCTTGTGTTCGGGTTCGCCATTCCAGCTACTTTACTAGCAATCTCCCTACTTGGAGAATCAACACCTTTAACCTCATGTTCCGTACAGGTTGCAATTTGTCCTGAGGATGAAATGGAAGAGGGGCAACTAATGAGAGACTAGATCTAGGTGTTGGGACAGGCACAGGTCACTCTATTTTCCCATCAGGAAGAAGAATTAACCACAGGCTCAGCCTACCGCCGGTAACCAGAATAGGGCCTTAGGCAATCCCGTGCGTTTGCGGCCAGCTCCCAAAATAGACAGTTGAAAAATGGAGCTCAGGGGCACTGCAATTCACAAACCTGCTGAGTTATAAATGATAACTCTCGTCCAAAAATATATTGAGGGAAGGCAACGAAGAGGATTTCAAAGCAAGGCAGAATTGCACGAAACAGATTTCAGGAGGTAGATTCGAATCGCCTTTAAAGCACATGAAAGGTAGCAAAACGTCGACAATGATGACCTTGTCCAAAAAGAGCGAATGCGTTTTTTCCTGAATATATTCAGGAAAAAAGGCATACGCCCTTTTTGGCCAACCAAGCAACCTGGAAAGGCAAATCATCGCTACAAAGTAGTCTCGCTTCCCATCGGTCAAAAGGGTCATGCTGCAAAAAGTGTCAAAACCAGAAATGCAGGACAGGACATGGAGAAATGGCAGCCTTGCTACGCTGATGGGAGGGATGTAAATTGCCAACAGCCACTCTGGAGAAGTATAAGGTGTGTCCTGAAATATCTAAAACACACAGCTTAGGGAGCATAGGGCACGTCCACTCATGGGCGTATAAATTGGGAAAACTAAAAATCAGGAAGACACAGGCACCCCAAAGTTTAGGGCTGCTCTGTTGACAAGAACCTCCACTTCATGACACCTTAAATATCCCAGGAAAGAGAAAAATGGATAAAGAAGTTGTGGTCCTTATGTACAATGGAATATCACTCAGACATGAAATCAATGTCATAAGGCAAGTAGAAGCAAGATGAGTGGATTTAAGTACGATGATTCTAAGTGAAATAAGTCACACAGAAAAAGACACTTATCATAAGCTATCACTTATAGAGGGAATGTAAAAACCGCTACACTTGAACTGAATTACAAAACAGAACAGAGTCACACGTTTAGAAAACACACTATGGCTGCTTAACGGGAAAGGTGAGGTGGGGTGATGCATAAAAAAAGGGTTTCAAATTCGCTCAGATACCGTTCCATACACCCAATATGTAATAGACAAGACCGACTCCTTGCTCAGTGAACTGTACTCAACACCCCCTATTCACCACACAAGAATATATCTGACTAGTAAGAATCTTAAAACCTATGAATTGATATCTCTCTGGAAGTGAGTCAAGTGGGTGTAAAGCCGCATAAACACAGCCGTGAAAAGCAGCTAAACCCCATTATAAAAATAAATTACTTTTAAAAACCCGTAAAACAAAGACTGTGAAAGAGAGAGAAATTCTTCCAAAATTCGGTCTGCGGCTGTGATGCAACCTGGATTGACCATATCTAGACACACAGCTGGATGAGACATAAGGGTGGACACTCTTGGGGCTGAGAGGTTGGGTGAGCAAACGCAGAACCTTTAAAGTAATACTGCGTGGTACGCATCCCATGGGTCCCAAATCTCCAGGTTCAAGGGCATCTTCGTACATCGAAAACATACATGAAAAACCCAGAAGATGGTACACCGTGTGATTTTGAAAGGTTTCTAAAACGCACCTCATTTCTCATCTCCTTGTGTTCGGGTTCGCCATTCCAGGTACTTTACTAGCAATCTCCCTACTTGGAGAATCAGCACCTTTAACCTCCTGTTCCCTACAGGTTGCAATTTGTCCTGAGGATGAACGGAAGAGGGGCAACCAATGAGAGACTAGATCTAGGTGTTGGGACAGGCACAGGTCACTCTATTTTCCCATTAGGAAGAAGAATTAAAAACAGGCTCAGCCTGCCGCCCAGAAGCGGAATAGGGCCTGAGGCAATCCCGCGCTCCTGCGGCCAGCTCCCAAAAAAGCGAGTTGAAAAATGGAGCCCAGGGACACTGCCATTCACAAACCCGCAGAGTTATAAATGATAACTCCCGTCCACAAATATATTGAGGGAAGGCAACGAAGAGGATTTGAATGCAAGGCAGAATTGCAGGAAACAGGTTTCAGGAGGTAGATACGAATCGCCTTTAAAGCACATGAAAAGTCGCAAAACGTCGACAATGATGCCCTTGGCCAAAAAGGGCGTATGCGTATTTTCCTGAATATATTCAGGAAAAAACGCATACGCCCTTTTTGGCCAACCAAGCAACCTGGAAAGGCAAATCAGCGCTACAAAGAAGTCTCGCTTCCCATCGGTCAAAAGGGCCATGCTGCAGAAAGTGTCAAAACCAGAAATGCAGGACAGGCCATGGAGAAATGGCAGCCTTGCTACGCTGATGGGCGGGATGTAAATTGCCAACAGCCACTCTGGAGAAGTGTACGGTGTGTCCTGAAACATCTAAAACACACAGCTTAGGGAGCATAGGGCACGTCCACTCATGGGCGTATAAATTGGGAAAACTAAAAATCAGCAAGACACAGGCACCCCAAAGTTTAGGGCTGCTCTGTTGACAAGAACCTCCACTTCATGACACCTTAAATATCCCAGGAAAGAGAAAAATGGATAAAGAAGTTGTGGTCCTTATGTACAAAGGAATATCACTCAGACATGAAATCAATGTCATAAGGCTAGAAGAAGCAAGATGAGTGGACTTAGGAACGACGATTCTAAGTGAAATAAGTCACACAGAAAAAGACACTTATCATAAGCTATCACTTATAGAGGGAATGTAAAAACCGCTACACTTGAACTGAATTACAAAACAGAACAGAGTCTCACGTTTAGAAAACACACTATGGCTGCTTAACGGGAAAGGTGAGGTGGGGTGATGCATAAAACAAGGGTTTCAAATTCGTTCAGATACCGTTCCATACACCCAATATATAATAGACCAGACCTACTCCTTGCTCAGTGAACTGGACTCAACACCTCCTATTCACCACACAAGAATATATCTGACTAGTAAGAATCTTAAAACCTATGTATTGATATCTCTCTGGAAGTGAGTCAAGTGGGTGTAAAGCCGCATAAACACAGCCGTGAAAAGCAGCTAAACCCCATTATAAAAATAAATTACTTTTAAAAACCCGTAAAACAAAGACTGTGAAAGAGAGAGAAATTCTTCCAAAATTCGGTCTGGGGCTGTGATGCCACCTGGATTGACCATATCTAGACACACAGCTGGATGAGACATAAGGGTGGACACTCTTGGGGCTGAGAGGTTGGGTGAGGTTGGGTGAGCAAACGCAGAACCTTTAAAGTAATACTGCCTGGTACCCATCCCATGGGTCCCAAATCTCCAGGTTCAAGGGCATCTTCCTACATCGAAAACATACATGAGAAACCCAGAAGATGGTACACCGTGTGATTTTGAAAGGTTTCTAAAACGCACCTCATTTCTCATCTCCTTGTGCTCGGGTTCGCCATTCCAGGTACTTTACTAGAAATCTCCCTACTTGGAGAATCAGCACCTTTAACCTCATGTTCCGTACAGGTTGCAATTTGTCCTGAGGATGAAATGGAAGAGGGGCAACTAATGAGAGACTAGATCTAGGTGTTGGGACAGGCACAGGTCACTCTATTTTCCCATCAGGAAGAAGAATTAACCACAGGCTCAGCCTACCGCCGGTAACCAGAATAGGGCCTTAGGCAATCCCGTGCGTTTGCGGCCAGCTCCCAAAATAGACAGTTGAAAAATGGAGCTCAGGGGCACTGCAATTCACAAACCTGCTGAGTTATAAATGATAACTCTCGTCCAAAAATATATTGAGGGAAGGCAACGAAGAGGATTTCAAAGCAAGGCAGAATTGCACGAAACAGATTTCAGGAGGTAGATTCGAATCGCCTTTAAAGCACATGAAAGGTAGCAAAACGTCGACAATGATGACCTTGTCCAAAAAGAGCGAATGCGTTTTTTCCTGAATATATTCAGGAAAAAAGGCATACGCCCTTTTTGGCCAACCAAGCAACCTGGAAAGGCAAATCATCGCTACAAAGTAGTCTCGCTTCCCATCGGTCAAAAGGGTCATGCTGCAAAAAGTGTCAAAACCAGAAATGCAGGACAGGACATGGAGAAATGGCAGCCTTGCTACGCTGATGGGAGGGATGTAAATTGCCAACAGCCACTCTGGAGAAGTATAAGGTGTGTCCTGAAATATCTAAAACACACAGCTTAGGGAGCATAGGGCACGTCCACTCATGGGCGTATAAATTGGGAAAACTAAAAATCAGGAAGACACAGGCACCCCAAAGTTTAGGGCTGCTCTGTTGACAAGAACCTCCACTTCATGACACCTTAAATATCCCAGGAAAGAGAAAAATGGATAAAGAAGTTGTGGTCCTTATGTACAATGGAATATCACTCAGACATGAAATCAATGTCATAAGGCAAGTAGAAGCAAGATGAGTGGATTTAAGTACGATGATTCTAAGTGAAATAAGTCACACAGAAAAAGACACTTATCATAAGCTATCACTTATAGAGGGAATGTAAAAACCGCTACACTTGAACTGAATTACAAAACAGAACAGAGTCACACGTTTAGAAAACACACTATGGCTGCTTAACGGGAAAGGTGAGGTGGGGTGATGCATAAAAAAAGGGTTTCAAATTCGCTCAGATACCGTTCCATACACCCAATATGTAATAGACAAGACCGACTCCTTGCTCAGTGAACTGTACTCAACACCCCCTATTCACCACACAAGAATATATCTGACTAGTAAGAATCTTAAAACCTATGAATTGATATCTCTCTGGAAGTGAGTCAAGTGGGTGTAAAGCCGCATAAACACAGCCGTGAAAAGCAGCTAAACCCCATTATAAAAATAAATTACTTTTAAAAACCCGTAAAACAAAGACTGTGAAAGAGAGAGAAATTCTTCCAAAATTCGGTCTGCGGCTGTGATGCAACCTGGATTGACCATATCTAGACACACAGCTGGATGAGACATAAGGGTGGACACTCTTGGGGCTGAGAGGTTGGGTGAGCAAACGCAGAACCTTTAAAGTAATACTGCGTGGTACGCATCCCATGGGTCCCAAATCTCCAGGTTCAAGGGCATCTTCGTACATCGAAAACATACATGAAAAACCCAGAAGATGGTACACCGTGTGATTTTGAAAGGTTTCTAAAACGCACCTCATTTCTCATCTCCTTGTGTTCGGGTTCGCCATTCCAGGTACTTTACTAGCAATCTCCCTACTTGGAGAATCAGCACCTTTAACCTCCTGTTCCCTACAGGTTGCAATTTGTCCTGAGGATGAACGGAAGAGGGGCAACCAATGAGAGACTAGATCTAGGTGTTGGGACAGGCACAGGTCACTCTATTTTCCCATTAGGAAGAAGAATTAAAAACAGGCTCAGCCTGCCGCCCAGAAGCGGAATAGGGCCTGAGGCAATCCCGCGCTCCTGCGGCCAGCTCCCAAAAAAGCGAGTTGAAAAATGGAGCCCAGGGACACTGCCATTCACAAACCCGCAGAGTTATAAATGATAACTCCCGTCCACAAATATATTGAGGGAAGGCAACGAAGAGGATTTGAATGCAAGGCAGAATTGCAGGAAACAGGTTTCAGGAGGTAGATACGAATCGCCTTTAAAGCACATGAAAAGTCGCAAAACGTCGACAATGATGCCCTTGGCCAAAAAGGGCGTATGCGTATTTTCCTGAATATATTCAGGAAAAAACGCATACGCCCTTTTTGGCCAACCAAGCAACCTGGAAAGGCAAATCAGCGCTACAAAGAAGTCTCGCTTCCCATCGGTCAAAAGGGCCATGCTGCAGAAAGTGTCAAAACCAGAAATGCAGGACAGGCCATGGAGAAATGGCAGCCTTGCTACGCTGATGGGCGGGATGTAAATTGCCAACAGCCACTCTGGAGAAGTGTACGGTGTGTCCTGAAACATCTAAAACACACAGCTTAGGGAGCATAGGGCACGTCCACTCATGGGCGTATAAATTGGGAAAACTAAAAATCAGCAAGACACAGGCACCCCAAAGTTTAGGGCTGCTCTGTTGACAAGAACCTCCACTTCATGACACCTTAAATATCCCAGGAAAGAGAAAAATGGATAAAGAAGTTGTGGTCCTTATGTACAAAGGAATATCACTCAGACATGAAATCAATGTCATAAGGCTAGAAGAAGCAAGATGAGTGGACTTAGGAACGACGATTCTAAGTGAAATAAGTCACACAGAAAAAGACACTTATCATAAGCTATCACTTATAGAGGGAATGTAAAAACCGCTACACTTGAACTGAATTACAAAACAGAACAGAGTCTCACGTTTAGAAAACACACTATGGCTGCTTAACGGGAAAGGTGAGGTGGGGTGATGCATAAAACAAGGGTTTCAAATTCGTTCAGATACCGTTCCATACACCCAATATATAATAGACCAGACCTACTCCTTGCTCAGTGAACTGGACTCAACACCTCCTATTCACCACACAAGAATATATCTGACTAGTAAGAATCTTAAAACCTATGTATTGATATCTCTCTGGAAGTGAGTCAAGTGGGTGTAAAGCCGCATAAACACAGCCGTGAAAAGCAGCTAAACCCCATTATAAAAATAAATTACTTTTAAAAACCCGTAAAACAAAGACTGTGAAAGAGAGAGAAATTCTTCCAAAATTCGGTCTGGGGCTGTGATGCCACCTGGATTGACCATATCTAGACACACAGCTGGATGAGACATAAGGGTGGACACTCTTGGGGCTGAGAGGTTGGGTGAGGTTGGGTGAGCAAACGCAGAACCTTTAAAGTAATACTGCCTGGTACCCATCCCATGGGTCCCAAATCTCCAGGTTCAAGGGCATCTTCCTACATCGAAAACATACATGAGAAACCCAGAAGATGGTACACCGTGTGATTTTGAAAGGTTTCTAAAACGCACCTCATTTCTCATCTCCTTGTGCTCGGGTTCGCCATTCCAGGTACTTTACTAGAAATCTCCCTACTTGGAGAATCAGCACCTTTAACCTCCTGTTCCCTACAGGTTGCAATTTGTCCTGAGGATGAACGGGAAGAGGGGCAACCAATGAGAGACTAGATCTAGGTGTTGGGACAGGCACAGGTCACTCTATTTTCCCATCAGGAAGAAGAATTAACCACAGGCTCAGCCTGCCGCCCAGAAGCAGAATAGGGCCTGAGGCAATCCCGCGCTCTTACGGCCAGCTCCCAAAAAAGCGAGTTGAAAAATGGAGCCCAGGGACACTGCCATTCACAAACCCGCAGAGTTATAAATGATAACTCTCGTCCACAAATATATTGAGGGAAGGCAACGAAGAGGATTTGAAAGCAAGGCAGAATTGCAGGAAACAGGTTTCAGGAGGTAGATTCGAATCGCATTTAAAGCACATGAAAAGTGGCAAAACGTCGACAATGATGCCCTTGGCCAAAAAGGGCGTATGCGTTTTTTCCTGAATATATTCAGGAAAAAACGCATACGCCCTTTTTGGCCAACCAAGCAACCTGGAAAGGCAAATCAGCGCTACAAAGTAGTCTCGCTTCCCATCGGTCAAAAGGGCCATGCTGCAAAAAGTGTCAAAACCAGAAATGCAGGACAGGCCATGGAGAAATGGCAGCCTTGCTACGCTGATGGGCGGGATGTAAATTGCCAACAGCCACTCTGGATAAGTGTACGGTGTGTCCTGAAACATCTAAAACACACAGCTTAGGGAGCATAGGGCACGTCCACTCATGGGCGTATAAATTGGGAAAAGTAAAAATCAGCAAGACACAGGCACCCCAAAGTTTAGGGCTGCTCTGTTGACAAGAACCTCCACTTCATGACACCTTAAATATCCCAGGAAAGAGAAAAATGGATAAAGAAGTTGTGGTCCTTATGTACAAAGGAATATCACTCAGACATGAAATCAATGTCATAAGGCTAGAAGAAGCAAGATGAGTGGACTTAGGAACGATGATTCTAAGTGAAATAAGTCACACAGAAAAAGACACTTATCATAAGCTATCACTTATAGAGGGAATGTAAAAACCGCTACGCTTGAACTGATTTACAAAACAGAACAGAGTCACACGTTTAGAAAACACACTATGGCTGCTTAACGGGAAAGGTGAGGTGGGGTGATGCATAAAACAAGGGTTTCAAATTGGCTCAGATACCGTTCCATACACCCAATATGTAATACACAAGACCTACACGTTGCTCAGTGAACTGGACTCAACACCCCCTATTCACCGCACAAGAATATATCTGACTAGTAAGAATCTTAAAACTTATGTATTGATATCTCTCTGGAAGTGAGTCAAGTGGGTGTAAAGCCGCATAAACACAGCCGTGAAAAGCAGCTATACCCCATTATAAAAATAAATTACTTTTAAAAACCCGTAAAACAAAGACAGTGAAAGAGAGAGAAATTCTTACAAAATTCGTTCACGGGCTGTGATGCAACCTGGATTGACCATATCTAGACCCACAGCTGGATGAGACATAAGGGTGGACACACTTGGAGCTGAGAGGTTGGGTGAGGTTGGGTGAGCAAACAGAGACCCTTTAAAGTAATAGTGCCTGGTACCCATCCCATGGGTCCCAAATCTCCAGGTTCAAGGGCATATTCCTACATCGAAAACATGCATGAGAAACCCAGAAGGTGGTACACCGTGTGATTTTGAAAGGTTTCTAAAACGCACCTCATTTCTCATCTCCTTGTGCTCGGGTTCGCCATTCCAGGTACTTTACTAGCAATCTCCCTACTTGGAGAATCAGCACCTTTAACCTCCTGTTCCCTACAGGTTGCAATTTGTCCTGAGGATGAACGGGAAGAGGGGCAACCAATGAGAGACTAGATCTAGGTGTTGGGACAGGCACAGGTCACTCTATTTTCCCATCAGGAAGAAGAATTAACCACAGGCTCAGCCTGCCGCCCAGAAGCAGAATAGGGCCTGAGGCAATCACGCGCTCCTGCGGCCAGCTCCCAAAAAAGCGAGTTGAAAAATGGAGCCCAGGGACACTGCCATTCACAAACCCGCAGAGTTATAAATGATAACTCTCCTGCACAAATATATTGAGGGAAGGCAACGAAGAGGATTTGAAAGCAAGGCAGAATTGCAGGAAACAGGTTTCAGGAGGTAGATTCGAATCGCATTTAAAGCACATGAAAAGTCGCAAAACGTCGACAATGATGCCCTTGGCCAAAAAGGGCGTATGCGTTTTTTCCTGAATATATTCAGGAAAAAACGCATACGCCCTTTTTGGCCAACCAAGCAACCTGGAAAGGCAAATCAGCGCTACAAAGAAGTCTCGCTTCCCATCGGTCAAAAGGGCCATGCTGCAGAAAGTGTCAAAACCAGAAATGCAGGACAGGCCATGGAGAAATGGCAGCCTTGCTACGCTGATGGGAGGGATGTAAATTGCCAACAGCCACTCTGGAGAAGTATAAGGTGTGTCCTGAAATATCTAAAACACACAGCTTAGGGAGCATAGGGCACGTCCACTCATGGGCGTATAAATTGGGAAAACTAAAAATCAGGAAGACACAGGCACCCCAAAGTTTAGGGCTGCTCTGTTGACAAGAACCTCCACTTCATGACACCTTAAATATCCCAGGAAAGAGAAAAATGGATAAAGAAGTTGTGGTCCTTATGTACAATGGAATATCACTCAGACATGAAATCAATGTCATAAGGCAAGTAGAAGCAAGATGAGTGGATTTAAGTACGATGATTCTAAGTGAAATAAGTCACACAGAAAAAGACACTTATCATAAGCTATCACTTATAGAGGGAATGTAAAAACCGCTACACTTGAACTGAATTACAAAACAGAACAGAGTCACACGTTTAGAAAACACACTATGGCTGCTTAACGGGAAAGGTGAGGTGGGGTGATGCATAAAAAAAGGGTTTCAAATTCGCTCAGATACCGTTCCATACACCCAATATGTAATAGACAAGACCGACTCCTTGCTCAGTGAACTGGACTCAACACCCCCTATTCACCACACAAGAATATATCTGACTAGTAAGAATCTTAAAACCTATGAATTGATATCTCTCTGGAAGTGAGTCAAGTGGGTGTAAAGCCGCATAAACACAGCCGTGAAAAGCAGCTAAACCCCATTATAAAAATAAATTACTTTTAAAAACCCGTAAAACAAAGACTGTGAAAGAGAGAGAAATTCTTCCAAAATTCGGTCTGCGGCTGTGATGCAACCTGGATTGACCATATCTAGACACACAGCTGGATGAGACATAAGGGTGGACACTCTTGGGGCTGAGAGGTTGGGTGAGCAAACGCAGAACCTTTAAAGTAATACTGCGTGGTACGCATCCCATGGGTCCCAAATCTCCAGGTTCAAGGGCATCTTCGTACATCGAAAACATACATGAAAAACCCAGAAGATGGTACACCGTGTGATTTTGAAAGGTTTCTAAAACGCACCTCATTTCTCATCTCCTTGTGTTCGGGTTCGCCATTCCAGGTACTTTACTAGCAATCTCCCTACTTGGAGAATCAGCACCTTTAACCTCCTGTTCCCTACAGGTTGCAATTTGTCCTGAGGATGAACGGAAGAGGGGCAACCAATGAGAGACTAGATCTAGGTGTTGGGACAGGCACAGGTCACTCTATTTTCCCATTAGGAAGAAGAATTAAAAACAGGCTCAGCCTGCCGCCCAGAAGCGGAATAGGGCCTGAGGCAATCCCGCGCTCCTGCGGCCAGCTCCCAAAAAAGCGAGTTGAAAAATGGAGCCCAGGGACACTGCCATTCACAAACCCGCAGAGTTATAAATGATAACTCCCGTCCACAAATATATTGAGGGAAGGCAACGAAGAGGATTTGAATGCAAGGCAGAATTGCAGGAAACAGGTTTCAGGAGGTAGATACGAATCGCCTTTAAAGCACATGAAAAGTCGCAAAACGTCGACAATGATGCCCTTGGCCAAAAAGGGCGTATGCGTATTTTCCTGAATATATTCAGGAAAAAACGCATACGCCCTTTTTGGCCAACCAAGCAACCTGGAAAGGCAAATCAGCGCTACAAAGAAGTCTCGCTTCCCATCGGTCAAAAGGGCCATGCTGCAGAAAGTGTCAAAACCAGAAATGCAGGACAGGCCATGGAGAAATGGCAGCCTTGCTACGCTGATGGGCGGGATGTAAATTGCCAACAGCCACTCTGGAGAAGTGTACGGTGTGTCCTGAAACATCTAAAACACACAGCTTAGGGAGCATAGGGCACGTCCACTCATGGGCGTATAAATTGGGAAAACTAAAAATCAGCAAGACACAGGCACCCCAAAGTTTAGGGCTGCTCTGTTGACAAGAACCTCCACTTCATGACACCTTAAATATCCCAGGAAAGAGAAAAATGGATAAAGAAGTTGTGGTCCTTATGTACAAAGGAATATCACTCAGACATGAAATCAATGTCATAAGGCTAGAAGAAGCAAGATGAGTGGACTTAGGAACGACGATTCTAAGTGAAATAAGTCACACAGAAAAAGACACTTATCATAAGCTATCACTTATAGAGGGAATGTAAAAACCGCTACACTTGAACTGAATTACAAAACAGAACAGAGTCTCACGTTTAGAAAACACACTATGGCTGCTTAACGGGAAAGGTGAGGTGGGGTGATGCATAAAACAAGGGTTTCAAATTCGTTCAGATACCGTTCCATACACCCAATATATAATAGACCAGACCTACTCCTTGCTCAGTGAACTGGACTCAACACCTCCTATTCACCACACAAGAATATATCTGACTAGTAAGAATCTTAAAACCTATGTATTGATATCTCTCTGGAAGTGAGTCAAGTGGGTGTAAAGCCGCATAAACACAGCCGTGAAAAGCAGCTAAACCCCATTATAAAAATAAATTACTTTTAACAACCCGTAAAACAAAGACTGTGAAAGAGAGAGAAATTCTTCCAAAATTCGGTCTGGGGCTGTGATGCCACCTGGATTGACCATATCTAGACACACAGCTGGATGAGACATAAGGGTGGACACTCTTGGGGCTGAGAGGTTGGGTGAGGTTGGGTGAGCAAACGCAGAACCTTTAAAGTAATACTGCCTGGTACCCATCCCATGGGTCCCAAATCTCCAGGTTCAAGGGCATCTTCCTACATCGAAAACATACATGAGAAACCCAGAAGATGGTACACCGTGTGATTTTGAAAGGTTTCTAAAACGCACCTCATTTCTCATCTCCTTGTGCTCGGGTTCGCCATTCCAGGTACTTTACTAGAAATCTCCCTACTTGGAGAATCAGCACCTTTAACCTCCTGTTCCCTACAGGTTGCAATTTGTCCTGAGGATGAACGGGAAGAGGGGCAACCAATGAGAGACTAGATCTAGGTGTTGGGACAGGCACAGGTCACTCTATTTTCCCATCAGGAAGAAGAATTAACCACAGGCTCAGCCTGCCGCCCAGAAGCAGAATAGGGCCTGAGGCAATCCCGCGCTCTTACGGCCAGCTCCCAAAAAAGCGAGTTGAAAAATGGAGCCCAGGGACACTGCCATTCACAAACCCGCAGAGTTATAAATGATAACTCTCGTCCACAAATATATTGAGGGAAGGCAACGAAGAGGATTTGAAAGCAAGGCAGAATTGCAGGAAACAGGTTTCAGGAGGTAGATTCGAATCGCATTTAAAGCACATGAAAAGTGGCAAAACGTCGACAATGATGCCCTTGGCCAAAAAGGGCGTATGAGTTTTTTCCTGAATATATTCAGGAAAAAACGCATACGCCCTTTTTGGCCAACCAAGCAACCTGGAAAGGCAAATCAGCGCTACAAAGTAGTCTCGCTTCCCATCGGTCAAAAGGGCCATGCTGCAAAAAGTGTCAAAACCAGAAATGCAGGACAGGCCATGGAGAAATGGCAGCCTTGCTACGCTGATGGGCGGGATGTAAATTGCCAACAGCCACTCTGGATAAGTGTACGGTGTGTCCTGAAACATCTAAAACACACAGCTTAGGGAGCATAGGGCACGTCCACTCATGGGCGTATAAATTGGGAAAAGTAAAAATCAGCAAGACACAGGCACCCCAAAGTTTAGGGCTGCTCTGTTGACAAGAACCTCCACTTCATGACACCTTAAATATCCCAGGAAAGAGAAAAATGGATAAAGAAGTTGTGGTCCTTATGTACAAAGGAATATCACTCAGACATGAAATCAATGTCATAAGGCTAGAAGAAGCAAGATGAGTGGACTTAGGAACGATGATTCTAAGTGAAATAAGTCACACAGAAAAAGACACTTATCATAAGCTATCACTTATAGAGGGAATGTAAAAACCGCTACGCTTGAACTGATTTACAAAACAGAACAGAGTCACACGTTTAGAAAACACACTATGGCTGCTTAACGGGAAAGGTGAGGTGGGGTGATGCATAAAACAAGGGTTTCAAATTGGCTCAGATACCGTTCCATACACCCAATATGTAATAGACAAGACCTACACGTTGCTCAGTGAACTGGACTCAACACCCCCTATTCACCGCACAAGAATATATCTGACTAGTAAGAATCTTAAAACTTATGTATTGATATCTCTCTGGAAGTGAGTCAAGTGGGTGTAAAGCCGCATAAACACAGCCGTGAAAAGCAGCTATACCCCATTATAAAAATAAATTACTTTTAAAAACCCGTAAAACAAAGACAGTGAAAGAGAGAGAAATTCTTACAAAATTCGTTCACGGGCTGTGATGCAACCTGGATTGACCATATCTAGACCCACAGCTGGATGAGACATAAGGGTGGACACACTTGGAGCTGAGAGGTTGGGTGAGGTTGGGTGAGCAAACAGAGACCCTTTAAAGTAATAGTGCCTGGTACCCATCCCATGGGTCCCAAATCTCCAGGTTCAAGGGCATATTCCTACATCGAAAACATGCATGAGAAACCCAGAAGGTGGTACACCGTGTGATTTTGAAAGGTTTCTAAAACGCACCTCATTTCTCATCTCCTTGTGCTCGGGTTCGCCATTCCAGGTACTTTACTAGCAATCTCCCTACTTGGAGAATCAGCACCTTTAACCTCCTGTTCCCTACAGGTTGCAATTTGTCCTGAGGATGAACGGGAAGAGGGGCAACCAATGAGAGACTAGATCTAGGTGTTGGGACAGGCACAGGTCACTCTATTTTCCCATCAGGAAGAAGAATTAACCACAGGCTCAGCCTGCCGCCCAGAAGCAGAATAGGGCCTGAGGCAATCACGCGCTCCTGCGGCCAGCTCCCAAAAAAGCGAGTTGAAAAATGGAGCCCAGGGACACTGCCATTCACAAACCCGCAGAGTTATAAATGATAACTCTCCTGCACAAATATATTGAGGGAAGGCAACGAAGAGGATTTGAAAGCAAGGCAGAATTGCAGGAAACAGGTTTCAGGAGGTAGATTCGAATCGCATTTAAAGCACATGAAAAGTCGCAAAACGTCGACAATGATGCCCTTGGCCAAAAAGGGCGTATGCGTTTTTTCCTGAATATATTCAGGAAAAAACGCATACGCCCTTTTTGGCCAACCAAGCAACCTGGAAAGGCAAATCAGCGCTACAAAGAAGTCTCGCTTCCCATCGGTCAAAAGGGCCATGCTGCAGAAAGTGTCAAAACCAGAAATGCAGGACAGGCCATGGAGAAATGGCAGCCTTGCTACGCTGATGGGCGGGATGTAAATTGCCAACAGCCACTCTGGAGAAGTGTACGGTGTGTCCTGAAACATCGAAAAAACACAGCTTAGGGAGCATAGGGCACGTCCACTCATGGGCGTATAAATTGGGAAAAATAAAAATCAGCAAGACACAGGCACCCCAAAGTTTAGGGCTGCTCTGTTGACAAGAACCTCCACTTCATGACACCTTAAATATCCCAGGAAAGAGAAAAATGGATAAAGAAGTCGTGGTCCTTATGTACAATGGAATATCACTCAGACATGAAATCAATGTCATAAGGCTAGTAGAAGCAAGATGAGTGGATTTAGGTACGACGATTCTAAGTGAAATAAGTCACACAGAAAAAGACACATATCATAAGCTATCACTTATAGAGGGAATGTAAAAACCGCTACACTTGAACTGAATTACAAAACAGAACAGAGTCTCACGTTTAGAAAACACACTATGGCTGCTTAACGGGAAAGGTGAGGTGGGGTGATGCATAAAACAAGGTTTTCAAATTCGCTCAGATACCGTTCCATACACCCAATATGTAATAGAAAAGACCGACTCATTGCTCAGTGAACTGGACTCAACACCCCCTATTCACCGCACAAGAATATATGTGACTAGTAAGAATCTTAAAACCTATGTATTGATATCTCTCTGGAAGTGAGTCAAGTGGGTGTAAAGCCGCATAAACACAGCCGTGAAAAGCAGCTAAACCCCATTATAAAAATAAATTACTTTTAAAAACCCGTAAAACAAAGACTGTGAAAGAGAGAGAAATTCTTCCAAAATTCGGTCTGGGGCTGTGATGCCACCTGGATTGACCATATCTAGACACACAGCTGGATGAGACATAAGGGTGGACACTCTTGGGGCTGAGAGGTTGGGTGAGGTTGGGTGAGCAAACGCAGAACCTTTAAAGTAATACTGCCTGGTACCCATCCCATGGGTCCCAAATCTCCAGGTTCAAGGGCATCTTCCTACATCGAAAACATACATGAGAAACCCAGAAGATGGTACACCGTGTGATTTTGAAAGGTTTCTAAAACGCACCTCATTTCTCATCTCCTTGTGCTCGGGTTCGCCATTCCAGGTACTTTACTAGAAATCTCCCTACTTGGAGAATCAGCACCTTTAACCTCCTGTTCCCTACAGGTTGCAATTTGTCCTGAGGATGAACGGGAAGAGGGGCAACCAATGAGAGACTAGATCTAGGTGTTGGGACAGGCACAGGTCACTCTATTTTCCCATCAGGAAGAAGAATTAACCACAGGCTCAGCCTGCCGCCCAGAAGCAGAATAGGGCCTGAGGCAATCCCGCGCTCTTACGGCCAGCTCCCAAAAAAGCGAGTTGAAAAATGGAGCCCAGGGACACTGCCATTCACAAACCCGCAGAGTTATAAATGATAACTCTCGTCCACAAATATATTGAGGGAAGGCAACGAAGAGGATTTGAAAGCAAGGCAGAATTGCAGGAAACAGGTTTCAGGAGGTAGATTCGAATCGCATTTAAAGCACATGAAAAGTGGCAAAACGTCGACAATGATGCCCTTGGCCAAAAAGGGCGTATGAGTTTTTTCCTGAATATATTCAGGAAAAAACGCATACGCCCTTTTTGGCCAACCAAGCAACCTGGAAAGGCAAATCAGCGCTACAAAGTAGTCTCACTTCCCATCGGTCAAAAGGGCCATGCTGCAAAAAGTGTCAAAACCAGAAATGCAGGACAGGCCATGGAGAAATGGCAGCCTTGCTACGCTGATGGGCGGGATGTAAATTGCCAACAGCCACTCTGGATAAGTGTACGGTGTGTCCTGAAACATCTAAAACACACAGCTTAGGGAGCATAGGGCACGTCCACTCATGGGCGTATAAATTGGGAAAAGTAAAAATCAGCAAGACACAGGCACCCCAAAGTTTAGGGCTGCTCTGTTGACAAGAACCTCCACTTCATGACACCTTAAATATCCCAGGAAAGAGAAAAATGGATAAAGAAGTTGTGGTCCTTATGTACAAAGGAATATCACTCAGACATGAAATCAATGTCATAAGGCTAGAAGAAGCAAGATGAGTGGACTTAGGAACGATGATTCTAAGTGAAATAAGTCACACAGAAAAAGACACTTATCATAAGCTATCACTTATAGAGGGAATGTAAAAACCGCTACGCTTGAACTGATTTACAAAACAGAACAGAGTCACACGTTTAGAAAACACACTATGGCTGCTTAACGGGAAAGGTGAGGTGGGGTGATGCATAAAACAAGGGTTTCAAATTGGCTCAGATACCGTTCCATACACCCAATATGTAATAGACAAGACCTACACGTTGCTCAGTGAACTGGACTCAACACCCCCTATTCACCGCACAAGAATATATCTGACTAGTAAGAATCTTAAAACTTATGTATTGATATCTCTCTGGAAGTGAGTCAAGTGGGTGTAAAGCCGCATAAACACAGCCGTGAAAAGCAGCTATACCCCATTATAAAAATAAATTACTTTTAAAAACCCGTAAAACAAAGACAGTGAAAGAGAGAGAAATTCTTACAAAATTCGTTCACGGGCTGTGATGCAACCTGGATTGACCATATCTAGACCCACAGCTGGATGAGACATAAGGGTGGACACACTTGGAGCTGAGAGGTTGGGTGAGGTTGGGTGAGCAAACAGAGACCCTTTAAAGTAATAGTGCCTGGTACCCATCCCATGGGTCCCAAATCTCCAGGTTCAAGGGCATATTCCTACATCGAAAACATGCATGAGAAACCCAGAAGGTGGTACACCGTGTGATTTTGAAAGGTTTCTAAAACGCACCTCATTTCTCATCTCCTTGTGCTCGGGTTCGCCATTCCAGGTACTTTACTAGCAATCTCCCTACTTGGAGAATCAGCACCTTTAACCTCCTGTTCCCTACAGGTTGCAATTTGTCCTGAGGATGAACGGGAAGAGGGGCAACCAATGAGAGACTAGATCTAGGTGTTGGGACAGGCACAGGTCACTCTATTTTCCCATCAGGAAGAAGAATTAACCACAGGCTCAGCCTGCCGCCCAGAAGCAGAATAGGGCCTGAGGCAATCACGCGCTCCTGCGGCCAGCTCCCAAAAAAGCGATTTGAAAAATGGAGCCCAGGGACACTGCCATTCACAAACCCGCAGAGTTATAAATGATAACTCTCCTGCACAAATATATTGAGGGAAGGCAACGAAGAGGATTTGAAAGCAAGGCAGAATTGCAGGAAACAGGTTTCAGGAGGTAGATTCGAATCGCATTTAAAGCACATGAAAAGTCGCAAAACGTCGACAATGATGCCCTTGGCCAAAAAGGGCGTATGCGTTTTTTCCTGAATATATTCAGGAAAAAACGCATACGCCCTTTTTGGCCAACCAAGCAACCTGGAAAGGCAAATCAGCGCTACAAAGAAGTCTCGCTTCCCATCGGTCAAAAGGGCCATGCTGCAGAAAGTGTCAAAACCAGAAATGCAGGACAGGCCATGGAGAAATGGCAGCCTTGCTACGCTGATGGGCGGGATGTAAATTGCCAACAGCCACTCTGGAGAAGTGTACGGTGTGTCCTGAAACATCGAAAAAACACAGCTTAGGGAGCATAGGGCACGTCCACTCATGGGCGTATAAATTGGGAAAAATAAAAATCAGCAAGACACAGGCACCCCAAAGTTTAGGGCTGCTCTGTTGACAAGAACCTCCACTTCATGACACCTTAAATATCCCAGGAAAGAGAAAAATGGATAAAGAAGTTGTGGTCCTTATGTACAATGGAATATCACTCAGACATGAAATCAATGTCATAAGGCTAGTAGAAGCAAGATGAGTGGATTTAGGTACGACGATTCTAAGTGAAATAAGTCACACAGAAAAAGACACATATCATAAGCTATCACTTATAGAGGGAATGTAAAAACCGCTACACTTGAACTGAATTACAAAACAGAACAGAGTCTCACGTTTAGAAAACACACTATGGCTGCTTAACGGGAAAGGTGAGGTGGGGTGATGCATAAAACAAGGTTTTCAAATTCGCTCAGATACCGTTCCATACACCCAATACGTAATAGAAAAGACCGACTCATTGCTCAGTGAACTGGACTCAACACCCCCTATTCACCGCACAAGAATATATGTGACTAGTAAGAATCTTAAAACCTATGTATTGATATCTGTCTGGAAATGAGTCAAGTGGGTGTAAAGCGGCATAAACACAGCCGTGAAAAGCAGCTAAACCCCATTATAAAAATAAATTACTTTTAAAAACCCGTAAAACAAAGACAGTGAAAGAGAGAGAAATTCTTACACAATTCGTTCAGAGGCTGTGATGCAACCTGGATTGACCATATCTAGACCCACAGCTGGATGAGACATAAGGGTGGACACTCTTGGGGCTGAAAGGTTGGGTGAGGTTGGGTGAGCAAACCCAGACCCTTTAAAGTAATACTGCCTAGTACCCATCCCATGGGTCCCAAATCTCCAGGTTCAAGGGCATCTTCCTACATCGAAAACATGCATGAGAAACCCAGAAGATGGTACACCGTGTGATTTTGAAAGGTTTCTAATACGCACCTCATTTCTCATCTCCTTGTGCTCGGGTTCGCACTTCCAGCTACTTTACTAGCAATCTCCCTACTTGGAGAATCAGCACCTTTAACCTCCTGTTCCCTACAGGTTGCAATTTGTCCTGAGGATGAACGGGAAGAGGGGCAACCAATGAGAGACTAGATCTAGGTGTTGGGACAGGCACAGGTCACTCTATTTTCCCATCAGGAAGAAGAATTAACCACAGGCTCAGCCTGCCGCCCAGAAGCAGAATAGGGCCTGAGGCAATCCCGCGCTCTTACGGCCAGCTCCCAAAAAAGCGAGTTGAAAAATGGAGCCCAGGGACACTGCCATTCACAAACCCGCAGAGTTATAAATGATAACTCTCGTCCACAAATATATTGAGGGAAGGCAACGAAGAGGATTTGAAAGCAAGGCAGAATTGCAGGAAACAGGTTTCAGGAGGTAGATTCGAATCGCCTTTAAAGCACATGAAAAGTGGCAAAACGTCGACAATGATGCCCTTGGCCAAAAAGGGCGTATGAGTTTTTTCCTGAATATATTCAGGAAAAAACGCATACGCCCTTTTTGGCCAACCAAGCAACCTGGAAAGGCAAATCAGCGCTACAAAGTAGTCTCGCTTCCCATCGGTCAAAAGGGCCATGCTGCAAAAAGTGTCAAAACCAGAAATGCAGGACAGGCCATGGAGAAATGGCAGCCTTGCTACGCTGATGGGCGGGATGTAAATTGCCAACAGCCACTCTGGAGAAGTGTACGGTGTGTCCTGAAACATCTAAAACACACAGCTTAGGGAGCATAGGGCACGTCCACTCATGGGCGTATAAATTGGGAAAAGTAAAAATCAGCAAGACACAGGCACCCCAAAGTTTAGGGCTGCTCTGTTGACAAGAACCTCCACTTCATGACACCTTAAATATCCCAGGAAAGAGAAAAATGGATAAAGAAGTTGTGGTCCTTATGTACAAAGGAATATCACTCAGACATGAAATCAATGTCATAAGGCTAGAAGAAGCAAGATGAGTGGACTTAGGAACGATGATTCTAAGTGAAATAAGTCACACAGAAAAAGACACTTATCATAAGCTATCACTTATAGAGGGAATGTAAAAACCGCTACGCTTGAACTGATTTACAAAACAGAACAGAGTCACACGTTTAGAAAACACACTATGGCTGCTTAACGGGAAAGGTGAGGTGGGGTGATGCATAAAACAAGGGTTTCAAATTGGCTCAGATACCGTTCCATACACCCAATATGTAATAGACAAGACCTACACGTTGCTCAGTGAACTGGACTCAACACCCCCTATTCACCGCACAAGAATATATCTGACTAGTAAGAATCTTAAAACCTATGTATTGATATCTCTCTGGAAGTGAGTCAAGTGGGTGTAAAGCCGCATAAACACAGCCGTGAAAAGCAGCTATACCCCATTATAAAAATAAATTACTTTTAAAAACCTGTAAAACAAAGACAGTGAAAGAGAGAGAAATTCTTACAAAATTCGTTCACGGGCTGTGATGCAACCTGGATTGACCATATCTAGACCCACAGCTGGATGAGACATAAGGGTGGACACACTTGGAGCTGAGAGGTTGGGTGAGGTTGGGTGAGCAAACAGAGACCCTATAAAGTAATAGTGCCTGGTACCCATCCCATGGGTCCCAAATCTCCAGGTTCAAGGGCATATTCCTACATCGAAAACATGCATGAGAAACCCAGAAGGTGGTACACCGTGTGATTTTGAAAGGTTTCTAAAACGCACCTCATTTCTCATCTCCTTGTGCTCGGGTTCGCCATTCCAGGTACTTTACTAGCAATCTCCCTACTTGGAGAATCAGCACCTTTAACCTCCTGTTCCCTACAGGTTGCAATTTGTCCTGAGGATGAACGGGAAGAGGGGCAACCAATGAGAGACTAGATCTAGGTGTTGGGACAGGCACAGGTCACTCTATTTTCCCATCAGGAAGAAGAATTAACCACAGGCTCAGCCTGCCGCCCAGAAGCAGAATAGGGCCTGAGGCAATCCCACGCTCCTGCGGCCAGCTCCCAAAAAAGCGAGTTGAAAAATGGAGCCCAGGGACACTGCCATTCACAAACCCGCAGAGTTATAAATGATAACTCTCCTGCACAAATATATTGAGGGAAGGCAACGAAGAGGATTTGAAAGCAAGGCAGAATTGCAGGAAACAGGTTTCAGGAGGTAGATTCGAATCGCATTTAAAGCACATGAAAAGTCGCAAAACGTCGACAATGATGCCCTTGGCCAAAAAGGGCGTATGCGTTTTTTCCTGAATATATTCAGGAAAAAACGCATACGCCCTTTTTGGCCAACCAAGCAACCTGGAAAGGCAAATCAGCGCTACAAAGAAGTCTCGCTTCCCATCGGTCAAAAGGGCCATGCTGCAGAAAGTGTCAAAACCAGAAATGCAGGACAGGCCATGGAGAAATGGCAGCCTTGCTACGCTGATGGGCGGGATGTAAATTGCCAACAGCCACTCTGGAGAAGTGTACGGTGTGTCCTGAAACATCGAAAAAACACAGCTTAGGGAGCATAGGGCACGTCCACTCATGGGCGTATAAATTGGGAAAACTAAAAATCAGCAAGACACAGGCACCCCAAAGTTTAGGGCTGCTCTGTTGACAAGAACCTCCACTTCATGACACCTTAAATATCCCAGGAAAGAGAAAAATGGATAAAGAAGTTGTGGTCCTTATGTACAATGGAATATCACTCAGACATGAAATCAATGTCATAAGGCTAGTAGAAGCAAGATGAGTGGATTTAGGTACGACGATTCTAAGTGAAATAAGTCACACAGAAAAAGACACATATCATAAGCTATCACTTATAGAGGGAATGTAAAAACCGCTACACTTGAACTGAATTACAAAACAGAACAGAGTCTCACGTTTAGAAAACACACTATGGCTGCTTAACGGGAAAGGTGAGGTGGGGTGATGCATAAAACAAGGTTTTCAAATTCGCTCAGATACCGTTCCATACACCCAATATGTAATAGAAAAGACCGACTCATTGCTCAGTGAACTGGACTCAACACCCCCTATTCACCGCACAAGAATATATGTGACTAGTAAGAATCTTAAAACCTATGTATTTATATCTGTCTGGAAGTGAGTCAAGTGGGTGTAAAGCCGCATAAACACAGCCGTGAAAAGCAGCTAAACCCCATTATAAAAATAAATTACTTTTAAAAACCCGTAAAACAAAGACAGTGAAAGAGAGAGAAATTCTTACACAATTCGTTCAGAGGCTGTGATGCAACCTGGATTGACCATATCTAGACCCACAGCTGGATGAGACATAAGGGTGGACACTCTTGGGGCTGAAAGGTTGGGTGAGGTTGGGTGAGCAAACCCAGACCCTTTAAAGTAATACTGCCTAGTACCCATCCCATGGGTCCCAAATCTCCAGGTTCAAGGGCATCTTCCTACATCGAAAACATGCATGAGAAACCCAGAAGATGGTACACCGTGTGATTTTGAAAGGTTTCTAATACGCACCTCATTTCTCATCTCCTTGTGCTCCGGTTCGCACTTCCAGCTACTTTACTAGCAATCTCCCTACTTGGAGAATCAGCACCTTTAAACTCCTGTTCCCTACAGGTTGCAATTTGTCCTGAGGATGAACGGGAAGAGGGGCAACCAATGAGAGACTAGATCTAGGTGTTGGGACACGCACAGGTCACTCTATTTTCCCATCGGGAAGAAGAATTAACCACAGGCTCAGCCTGCCGCCCAGAAGCAGAATAGGGCCTGAGGCAATCCCGCGCTTTTGCGGCCAGCTCCCAAAAAAGCCAGTTGAAAAATGGAGCTCAGGGACACTGCAATTCACAAACCCGCAGATGTATAAATGATAACTCTCATCCACAAATATATTGAGGGAAGGCAACGAAGAGGATTTGAAAGCAAGTCAGAATTGCTGGAAACAGGTTTCAGGAGGTAGATACGAATCGCCTTTAAAGCACATGAAAAGTCACAAAACGTCGACAATGATGCCCTTGGCCAAAAAGAGCGTATGCGTTTTTTCCTGAATATATTCAGGAAAAAACGCATACGCCCTTTTTGGCCAACTAAGCAACCTGGAAAGGCAAATCAGCGCTACAAAGTAGTCTCGCATCCCATCGGTCAAAAGGGCCATGCTACAAAAAGTGTCAAAACCAGAAATGCAGGACAGGCCATGGAGAAATGGCAGCCTTGCTACGCTGATGGGCGGGATGTAAATTGCCAACAGCCACTCTGGAGAAGTGTACGGTGTGTCCTGAAACATCTAAAACACACAGCTTAGGGAGCATAGGGCACGTCCACTCATGGGCGTATAAATTGGGAAAACTAAAAATCAGCAAGACACAAGCACCCCAAAGTTTAGGGCTGCTCTGTTGACAAGAACCTCCACTTCATGACACCTTAAATATCCCAGGAAAGAGAAAAATGGATAAAGAAGTTGTGGTCCTTATGTACAATGGAATATCACTCAGACATGAAATCAATGTCATAAGGCTAGTAGAAGCAAGATGAGTGGACTTAGGTACGACGATTCTAAGTGAAATAAGTCACACAGAAAAAGACACTTATCATAAGCTATCACTTATAGAGGGAATGTAAAAAAAGCTACACTTGAATTGAATTACAAAACAGAACAGAGTCACACGTTTAGAAAACACACTATGGCTGCTTAACGGGAAAGGTGAGGTGGGGTGATGCATAAAACAAGGGTTTCAAATTGGCTCAGATACCGTTCCATACACCCAATATGTAATAGAAAAGACCGACTCCTTGCTCAGTGAACTGGACTCAACACCCCCTATTCACCGCACAAGAATATATGTGACTAGTAAGAATCTTAAAACCTATGTATTGATATCTGTCTGGAAGTGAGTCAAGTGGGTGTAAAGCCGCATAAACACAGCCGTGAAAAGCAGCTAAACCCCATTATAAAAATAAATTACTTTTAAAAACCCGTAAAACAAAGACAGTGAAAGAGAGAGAAATTCTTACAAAATTCGTTCAGGGGCTGTGATGCA
This sequence comes from Eschrichtius robustus, assembly GCF_028021215.1. NCBI lineage: Eukaryota > Metazoa > Chordata > Mammalia > Artiodactyla > Eschrichtiidae > Eschrichtius > Eschrichtius robustus. Next base: position 292,101 of record NW_027175343.1, read on the forward strand.
ACCTGGACTGACCATATCTAGACCCACAGCTGGATGAGACATAAGGGTAGACACACTTGGGGCTGATAGGTTGGGTGAGGTAGGGTGAGCAAACACAGACCCTTTAAAGTAATACTGCCTGGTACCCATCCCATGGGTCCCAAATCTCCAGGTTCAAGGGCATATTCCTACATCGAAAACATGCATGAGAAACCCAGAAACACCGTGTGATTTTGAAAGGTTTCTAAAACGCACCTCATTTCTCATCTCCTTGTGCTCGGGTTCGCCATTCCAGCTACTTTACTAGCAATCTCCCTACTTGGAGAATCAGCACCTTTAACCTCCTGTTCCCTACAGGTTGCAATTTGTCCTGAGGATGAACGGAAGAGGGTCAAGCAATGAGAGACTAGATCTAGGTGTTGGGACAGGCACAGGTCACTCTATTTTCCCATCAGGAAGAAGAATTAACCACAGGCTCAGCCTGCCGCCCAGAAGCAGAATAGGGCCTGAGGCAATCCCGCGCTCCTGCCGCCAGCTCCCAAAAAAGCGAGTTGAAAAATGGAGCCCAGGGACACTGCCATTCACAAACCCGCAGAGTTATAAATGATAACTCTCGTCCACAAATATATTGAGGGAAGGCAACGAAGAGGATTTGAAAGCAAGGCAGAATTGCAGGAAACAGGTTTCAGGAGGTAGATTCGAATCGCCTTTAAAGCACATGAAAAGTCGCAAAACGTCGACAATGATGCCCTTGGCCAAAAAGGGCGTATGCGTTTTTTCCTGAATATATTCAGGAAAAAACGCATACGCCCTTTTTGGCCAACCAAGCAACCTGGAAAGGCAGATCAGCGCTACAAAGTAGTCTCGCTTCCCATCGGTCAAAAGGGCCATGCTGCAAAAAGTGTCAAAACCAGAAATGCAGGACAGGCCATGGAGAAATGGCAGCCTTGCTACGCTGATGGGCGGGATGTAAATTGCCAACAGCCACTCTGGAGAAGTGTACGGTGTGTCCTGAAACATCTAAAGCACACAGCTTAGGGAGCATAGGGCACGTCCACTCATGGGCGTATAAATTGGGAAAACTAAAAATCAGCAAGACACAGGCACCCCAAAGTTTAGGGCTGCTCTGTTGACAAGAACCTCCACTTCATGACACCCTAAATATCCCAGGAAAGAGAAAAATGGATAAAGAAGTTGTGGTCCTTATGTACAATGGAATATCACTCAGACATGAAATCAATATCATAAGGCTAGAAGAAGCAAGATGAGTGGACTTAGGTACGACGATTCTAAGTGAAATAAGTCACACAGAAAAAGACACTTATCATAAGCTATCACTTATAGAGGGAATGTAAAAACCGCTACACTTGAACTGAATTACAAAACAGAACAGAGTCACACGTTTAGAAAACACACTATGGCTGCTTAACGGGAAAGGTGAGGTGGGGTGATGCATAAAACAAGGGTTTCAAATTGGCTCAGATACCGTTCCATACACCCTATATGTAATAGAAAAGAACGACTCCTTGCTCAGTGAACTGGACTCAACACCCCCTATTCACCACACAAGAATATATGTGACTAGTAAGAATCTTAAAACCTATGTATTGATATCTGTCTGGAAGTGAGTCAAGTGGGTGTAAAGCCGCATAAACACAGCCGTGAAAAGCAGCTAAACCCCATTATAAAAATAAATTACTTTTAAAAACCCGTAAAACAAAGACAGTGAAAGAGAGAGAAATTCTTACAAAATTCGTTCAGGGGCTGTGATGCCACCTGGATTGACCATATCTAGACCCACAAGTGGATGAGACAAAAGGGTAGACACACTTGGGGCTGAGAGGTTGGGTGAGGTTGGGTGAGCAAACACAGACATGTAAAGTAATACTGTGTGGTACGCATCCCATGGGTCCCAAATCTCCAGGTTCAAGGGCATCTTCCTACATCGAAAACATGCATGAGAAACCCAGAAGATGGTACACCGTGTGATTTTGAAAGGTTTCTAATACGCACATCATTTCTCATCTCCTTGTGCTCGGGTTCGCCTTTCCAGCTACTTTACTAGCAATCTCCTTACTTGGAGAATCCGCACCTTTAACCTCCTGTTCCATACAGGTTGCAATTTGTCCTGAGGGTGAAAGGGAAGAGGGGCAACCAATGAGAGACTAGATCTAGGTGTTGGGACAGGCACAGGTCACTCTATTTTCCCATCAGGAAGAAGAATTAACCACAGGCTCAGCCTGCCCCCCGGAACCAGAATAGGGCCTGAGGCAATCCCGTGCTTTTGCGGCCAGCTCCCAAAAAAGACAGTTGAAAAATGGAGCTCGGGGGCACTGCCTTTCACAAACCCGCTGAGTTATAAATGATAACTCTCGTCCACAAATATATTGAGGGAAGACAACGAAGAGGATTTGAAAGCAAGGCAGAATTGCAGGAAACCGGTTTCAGGAAGTAGATTCGAATCGCCTTTAAAGCACATGAAAAGTGGCAAAACGCCGACAATGATGCCCTTGGCCAAACAGGGCGTATGCGTTTTTTCCTGAATATATTCAGGAAAAAACGCATACGCCCTGTTTGGCCAACCAAGCAACCTGGAAAGGCAAATCAGCGCTACAAAGAAGTCTCGCTTCCCATCGGTCAAAAGGGCCATGCTGCAGAAAGTGTCAAAACCAGAAATGCAGGACAGGCCATAGAGAAATGGCAGCCTTGCTACGCTGATGGGCGGGATGTAAATTGCCAACAGCCGCTCTGGAGAAGTGTACTGTGTGTCCTGAAACATTGAAAAAACACAGCTTAGGGAGCATAGGGCACGTCCACTCATGGGCGTATAAATTGGGAAAACTAAAAATCAGCAAGACACAGGCACCCCAAAGTTTAGCGCTGCTCTGTTGACAGGAACCTCCACTTCATGACACCTTAAATATCCCAGGAAAGAGAAAAATGGATAAAGAAGTTGAGGTCCTTATGTACAATGGAATATCACTCAGACATGAAATCAATGTCATAAGGCTATTAGAAGCAAGATGAGTGGAGTTAGGTACGACGATTCTAAGTGAAATAAGTCACACAGAAAAAGACACTTATCATAAGCTATCACTTATAGAGGGAATGTAAAAACCGCTACACTTGAACTGAATTACAAAACAGAACAGAGTCACACGTTTAGAAAACACACTATGGCTGCTTAACGGGAAAAGTGAGGTGGGGTGAGGCATAAAACAAGGGTTTCAAATTCGCTCAGATACCGTTCCATACACCCAATATGTAATAGACAAGACCTACTCCTTTCTCAGTGAACTGGACTCAACACCCCCTATTCACCGCACAAGAATATATCTGACTAGTAAGAATCTTAAAACTTATGTATTGATATCTCTCTCGAAGTGAGTCAAGTGGGTGTAAAGCCGCATAAACACAGCCATGAAAAGCAGCTAAACCCCATTATAAAAATAAATTACTTTTAAAAACCCGTTAAACAAAGACAGTGAAAGAGAGAGAAATTCTTCCAAAATTCGTTCAGGGGCTGTGATGCAACCTGGATTGACCATATCTAGACCCACAGCTGGATGAGACATAACGGTGGACACTCTTGGGGCTGAGAGGTTTGGTGAGGGTGGGTGAGCAAACGCAGAACCTTTAAAGTAATACTGCGTGGTACCCATCCCATGGGTCCCAAATCTCCAGGTTCAAGGGCATCTTCCTACATCGAAAACATGTATGAGAAACCCAGCAGATGGTACACCTTGTGATTTTGAAAGGTTTCTAAAAGGCACCTTATTTCTCATCTCCTTGTGTTCGGGTTCGCCATTCCAGCTACTTTACTAGCAATCTCCCTACTTGGAGAATCAGCACCTTTAACCTCCTGTTCCCTACAGGTTGCAATTTGTCCTGAGGATGAACGGGAAGAGGGGCAACCAATGAGAGACTAGATCTAGGTGTTGGGACAGGCACTGGTCACTCTATTTTCCCATCAGGAAGAAGAATTAACCACAGGCTCAGCCTGCCGCCCAGAAGCAGAATAGGGCCTGAGGCAATCCCGCGCTCTTGCGGCCAGCTCCCAAAAAAGCGAGTTGAAAAATGGAGATCAGGGACACTGCCATTCACAAACCCGCAGAGTTATAAATGATAACTCTCGTCCACAAATATATTGAGGGAAGGCAATGAAGAGGATATGAAAGCAAGGCAGAATTGCAGGAAACAGGTTTCAGGAGGTAGATTCGAATCGCCTTTAAAGCACATGAAAAGTCGAAAAATGTCGACAATGATGCCCTTGGCCAAAAAGGGCGTATGCGTTTTTTCCTGAATATATTCAGGAAAAAACGCATACGCCCTTTTTGGCCAACCAAGCAACCTGGAAAGGCAAATCAGCGCTACAAAGTAGTCTCGCTTCCCATCGGTCAAAAGGGCCATGCTGCAAAAATTGTCAAAACCAGACATGCAGTACAGACCATGGAGAAATGGCAGCCTTGCTACGCTGATGGGCGGGATGTAAATTGCCAACAGCCACTCTGGAGAAGTGTACGGTGTGTCCTGAAACATCTAAAACACACAGCTTAGAGAGCATAGGGCACGTCCACTCATGGGCGTATAAATTGGGAAAACTAAAAATCAGCAAGACACAGGCACCCCAAAGTTTAGGGCTGCTCTGTTGACAAGAACCTCCACTTCATGACACCTTAAATATCCCAGGAAATAGAAAAATGGATAAAGAAGTTGTGGTCCTAATGTACAATGGAATATCACGCAGACATGAAATCAATATCATAAGGCTAGAAGAAGCAAGATGAGTGGACTTAGGTACGATGATTCTAAGTGAAATAAGTCACACAGAAAAAGACACTTATCATAAGCTATCACTTATAGAGGGAATGTAAAAACCGCTACACTTGAACTGAGTTACAAAACAGAACAGAGTCACACGTTTAGAAAACACACTATGGCTGCTTAACGGGAAAGGTGAGGTGGGGTGATGCATAAAACAAGGGTTTCAAATTCGCTCAGATACCGTTCCATACACCCAATATGTAATAGAAAAGACCGACTCATTGCTCAGTGAACTGGACTCAACACCCCCTATTCACCACACAAGAATATATGTGACTAGTAAGAATCTTAAAACCTATGTATTAATATCTGTCTGGAAGTGAGTCAAGTGGGTGTAAAGCCCCATAAACACAGCCATGAAAAGCAGCTAAACCCCATTATAAAAATAAGTTACTTTTAAAAACCCGTAAAACAAAGACAGTGAAAGAGAGAGAAATTCTTACAAAATTCGTTCAGAGGCTGTGATGCAACCTGGATTGACCATATCTAGACCCACAGCTGGATGAGACATAAGGGTGGACACACTTGGGGCTGCGAGGTTGGGTGAGGTTGGGTGAGCAAACACAGACCCTTTAAAGTAATACTGCGTTGTACCCATCCCATGGGTCCCAAATCTCCAGGTTCAAGGGCATCTTCCTACATCGAAAACATGCATGAGAAACCCAGAAGATGGTACACCATGTGATTTTGAAAGGTTTCTAAAACGCACCTCATTTCTCATCTCCTTGTGTTCGGGTTCGCCATTCCAGCTACTTTACTAGCAATCTCCCTACTTGGAGAATCAACACCTTTAACCTCCTGTTCCGTACAGGTTGCAATTTGTCCTGAGGATGAAAGGGAAGAGGGGCAACCAATGAGAGACTAGATCTAGGTGTTGGGACAGGCACAGGTCACTCTATTTTCCCATCAGGAAGAAGAATTAACCACAGGCTCAGCCTACCGCCGGTAACCAGAATAGGGCCTTAGGCAATCCCGTGCGTTTGCGGCCAGCTCCCAAAATAGACAGTTGAAAAATGGAGCTCAGGGGCACTGCAATTCACAAACCTGCTGAGTTATAAATGATAACTCTCGTCCAAAAATATATTGAGGGAAGGCAACGAAGAGGATTTCAAAGCAAGGCAGAATTGCACGAAACAGATTTCAGGAGGTAGATTCGAATCGCCTTTAAAGCACATGAAAGGTGGCAAAACGTCGACAATGATGACCTTGTCCAAAAAGAGCGAATGCGTTTTTTCCTGAATATATTCAGGAAAAAAGGCATACGCCCTTTTTGGCCAACCAAGCAACCTGGAAAGGCAAATCATCGCTACAAAGTAGTCTCGCTTCCCATCGGTCAAAAGGGTCATGCTGCAAAAAGTGTCAAAACCAGAAATGCAGGACAGGACATGGAGAAATGGCAGCCTTGCTACGCTGATGGGAGGGATGTAAATTGCCAACAGCCACTCTGGAGAAGTGTACGGTGTGTCCTGAAATATCTAAAACACACAGCTTAGGGAGCATAGGGCACGTCCACTCATGGGCGTATAAATTGGGAAAACTAAAAATCAGCAAGACACAGGCACCCCAAAGTTTAGGGCTGCTCTGTTGACAAGAACCTCCACTTCATGACACCTTAAATATCCCAGGAAAGAGAAAAATGGATAAAGAAGTTGTGGTCCTTATGTACAATGGAATATCACTCAGACATGAAATCAATGTCATAAGGCAAGTAGAAGCAAGATGAGTGGATTTAAGTACGATGATTCTAAGTGAAATAAGTCACACAGAAAAAGACACTTATCATAAGCTATCACTTATAGAGGGAATGTAAAAACCGCTACACTTGAACTGAATTACAAAACAGAACAGAGTCACACGTTTAGAAAACACACTATGGCTGCTTAACGGGAAAGGTGAGGTGGGGTGATGCATAAAACAAGGGTTTCAAATTCGCTCAGATACCGTTCCATACACCCAATATGTAATAGACAAGACCAACTCCTTGCTCAGTGAACTGGACTCAACACCCCCTATTCACCACACAAGAATATATCTGACTAGTAAGAATCTTAAAACCTATGAATTGATATCTCTCTGGAAGTGAGTCAAGTGGGTGTAAAGCCGCATAAACACAGCCGTGAAAAGCAGCTAAACCCCATTATAAAAATAAATTACTTTTAAAAACCCGTAAAACAAAGACTGTGAAAGAGAGAGAAATTCTTCCAAAATTCGGTCTGCGGCTGTGATGCAACCTGGATTGACCATATCTAGACACACAGCTGGATGAGACATAGGGGTGGACACTCTTGGGGCTGAGAGGTTGGGTGAGCAAACGCAGAACCTTTAAAGTAATACTGCGTGGTACGCATCCCATGGGTCCCAAATCTCCAGGTTCAAGGGCATCTTCGTACATCGAAAACATACATGAAAAACCCAGAAGATGGTACACCGTGTGATTTTGAAAGGTTTCTAAAACGCACCTCATTTCTCATCTCCTTGTGTTCGGGTTCGCCATTCCAGGTACTTTACTAGCAATCTCCCTACTTGGAGAATCAGCACCTTTAACCTCCTGTTCCCTACAGGTTGCAATTTGTCCTGAGGATGAACGGAAGAGGGGCAACCAATGAGAGACTAGATCTAGGTGTTGGGACAGGCACAGGTCACTCTATTTTCCCATCAGGAAGAAGAATTAAAAACAGGCTCAGCCTGCCGCCCAGAAGCAGAATAGGGCCTGAGGCAATCCCGCGCTCCTGCGGCCAGCTCCCAAAAAAGCGAGTTGAAAAATGGAGCCCAGGGACACTGCCATTCACAAACCCGCAGAGTTATAAATGATAACTCCCGTCCACAAATATATTGAGGGAAGGCAACGAAGAGGATTTGAAAGCAAGGCAGAATTGCAGGAAACAGGTTTCAGGAGGTAGATACGAATCGCCTTTAAAGCACATGAAAAGTCGCAAAACGTCGACAATGATGCCCTTGGCCAAAAAGGGCGTATGCGTATTTTCCTGAATATATTCAGGAAAAAACGCATACGCCCTTTTTGGCCAACCAAGCAACCTGGAAAGGCAAATCAGCGCTACAAAGAAGTCTCGCTTCCCATCGGTCAAAAGGGCCATGCTGCAGAAAGTGTCAAAACCACAAATGCAGGACAGGCCATGGAGAAATGGCAGCCTTGCTACGCTGATGGGCGGGATGTAAATTGCCAACAGCCACTCTGGAGAAGTGTACGGTGTGTCCTGAAACATCTAAAACACACAGCTTAGGGAGCATAGGGCACGTCCACTCATGGGCGTATAAATTGGGAAAACTAAAAATCAGCAAGACACAGGCACCCCAAAGTTTAGGGCTGCTCTGTTGACAAGAACCTCCACTTCATGACACCTTAAATATCCCAGGAAAGAGAAAAATGGATAAAGAAGTTGTGGTCCTTATGTACAAAGGAATATCACTCAGACATGAAATCAATGTCATAAGGCTAGAAGAAGCAAGATGAGTGGACTTAGGAACGATGATTCTAAGTGAAATAAGTCACACAGAAAAAGACACTTATCATAAGCTATCACTTATAGAGGGAATGTAAAAACCGCTACACTTCAACTGAATTACAAAACAGAACAGAGTCACACGTTTAGAAAACACACTATGGCTGCTTAACGGGAAAGGTGAGGTGGGGTGATGCATAAAACAAGGGTTTCAAATTCGTTCAGATACCGTTCCATACACCCAATATATAATAGACAAGACCTACTCCTTGCTCAGTGAACTGGACTCAACACCTCCTATTCACCACACAAGAATATATCTGACTAGTAAGAATCTTAAAACCTATGTATTGATATCTCTCTGGAAGTGAGTCAAGTGGGTGTAAAGCCGCATAAACACAGCCGTGAAAAGCAGCTAAACCCCATTATAAAAATAAATTACTTTTAAAAACCCGTAAAACAAAGACTGTGAAAGAGAGAGAAATTCTTCCAAAATTCGGTCTGGGGCTGTGATGCAACCTGGATTGACCATATCTAGACACACAGCTGGATGAGACATAAGGGTGGACACTCTTGGGGCTGAGAGGTTGGGTGAGGTTGGGTGAGCAAACGCAGAACCTTTAAAGTAATACTGCCTGGTACCCATCCCATGGGTCCCAAATCTCCAGGTTCAAGGGCATCTTCCTACATCGAAAACATACATGAGAAACCCAGAAGATGGTACACCGTGTGATTTTGAAAGGTTTCTAAAACGCACCTCATTTCTCATCTCCTTGTGCTCGGGTTCGCCATTCCAGGTACTTTACTAGCAATCTCCCTACTTGGAGAATCAGCACCTTTAACCTCCTGTTCCCTACAGGTTGCAATTTGTCCTGAGGATGAACGGGAAGAGGGGCAACCAATGAGAGACTAGATCTAGGTGTTGGGACAGGCACTGGTCACTCTATTTTCCCATCAGGAAGAAGAATTAACCACAGGCTCAGCCTGCCGCCCAGAAGCAGAATAGGGCCTGAGGCAATCCCGCGCTCTTGCGGCCAGCTCCCAAAAAAGCGAGTTGAAAAATGGAGATCAGGGACACTGCCATTCACAAACCCGCAGAGTTATAAATGATAACTCTCGTCCACAAATATATTGAGGGAAGGCAATGAAGAGGATTTGAAAGCAAGGCAGAATTGCAGGAAACAGGTTTCAGGAGGTAGATTCGAATCGCCTTTAAAGCACATGAAAAGTCGAAAAATGTCGACAATGATGCCCTTGGCCAAAAAGGGCGTATGCGTTTTTTCCTGAATATATTCAGGAAAAAACGCATACGCCCTTTTTGGCCAACCAAGCAACCTGGAAAGGCAAATCAGCGCTACAAAGTAGTCTCGCTTCCCATCGGTCAAAAGGGCCATGCTGCAAAAATTGTCAAAACCAGACATGCAGTACAGACCATGGAGAAATGGCAGCCTTGCTACGCTGATGGGCGGGATGTAAATTGCCAACAGCCACTCTGGAGAAGTGTACGGTGTGTCCTGAAACATCTAAAACACACAGCTTAGGGAGCATAGGGCACGTCCACTCATGGGCGTATAAATTGGGAAAACTAAAAATCAGCAAGACACAGGCACCCCAAAGTTTAGGGCTGCTCTGTTGACAAGAACCTCCACTTCATGACACCTTAAATATCCAAGGAAAGAGAAAAATGGATAAAGAAGTTGTGGTCCTAATGTACAATGGAATATCACGCAGACATGAAATCAATATCATAAGGCTAGAAGAAGCAAGATGAGTGGACTTAGGTACGATGATTCTAAGTGAAATAAGTCACACAGAAAAAGACACTTATCATAAGCTATCACTTATAGAGGGAATGTAAAAACCGTTACACTTGAACTGAATTACAAAACAGAACAGAGTCACACGTTTAGAAAACACACTATGGCTGCTTAACGGGAAAAGTGAGGTGGGGTGAGGCATAAAACAAGGGTTTCAAATTCGCTCAGTTACCGTTCCATACACCCAATATGTAATAGACAAGACCTACTCCTTTCTCAGTGAACTGGACTCAACACCCCCTATTCACCGCACAAGAATATATCTGACTAGTAAGAATCTTAAAACTTATGTATTGATATCTCTCTCGAAGTGAGTCAAGTGGGTGTAAAGCCGCAAAAACACAGCCATGAAAAGCAGCTAAACCCCATTATAAAAATAAATTACTTTTAAAAACCCGTTAAACAAAGACAGTGAAAGAGAGAGAAATTCTTCCAAAATTCGTTCAGGGGCTGTGATGCAACCTGGATTGACCATATCTAGACCCACAGCTGGATGAGACATAACGGTGGACACTCTTGGGGCTGAGAGGTTTGGTGAGGGTGGGTGAGCAAACGCAGAACCTTTAAAGTAATACTGCGTGGTACCCATCCCATGGGTCCCAAATCTCCAGGTTCAAGGGCATCTTCCTACATCGAAAACATGTATGAGAAACCCAGCAGATGGTACACCTTGTGATTTTGAAAGGTTTCTAAAAGGCACCTTATTTCTCATCTCCTTGTGTTCGGGTTCGCCATTCCAGCTACTTTACTAGCAATCTCCCTACTTGGAGAATCAGCACCTTTAACCTCCTGTTCCCTACAGGTTGCAATTTGTCCTGAGGATGAACGGGAAGAGGGGCAACCAATGAGAGACTAGATCTAGGTGTTGGGACAGGCACTGGTCACTCTATTTTCCCATCAGGAAGAAGAATTAACCACAGGCTCAGCCTGCCGCCCAGAAGCAGAATAGGGCCTGAGGCAATCCCGCGCTCTTGCGGCCAGCTCCCAAAAAAGCGAGTTGAAAAATGGAGATCAGGGACACTGCCATTCACAAACCCGCAGAGTTATAAATGATAACTCTCGTCCACAAATATATTGAGGGAAGGCAATGAAGAGGATTTGAAAGCAAGGCAGAATTGCAGGAAACAGGTTTCAGGAGGTAGATTCGAATCGCCTTTAAAGCACATGAAAAGTCGAAAAATGTCGACAATGATGCCCTTGGCCAAAAAGGGCGTATGCGTTTTTTCCTGAATATATTCAGGAAAAAACGCATACGCCCTTTTTGGCCAACCAAGCAACCTGGAAAGGCAAATCAGCGCTACAAAGTAGTCTCGCTTCCCATCGGTCAAAAGGGCCATGCTGCAAAAATTGTCAAAACCAGACATGCAGTACAGACCATGGAGAAATGGCAGCCTTGCTACGCTGATGGGCGGGATGTAAATTGCCAACAGCCACTCTGGAGAAGTGTACGGTGTGTCCTGAAACATCTAAAACACACAGCTTAGAGAGCATAGGGCACGTCCACTCATGGGCGTATAAATTGGGAAAACTAAAAATCAGCAAGACACAGGCACCCCAAAGTTTAGGGCTGCTCTGTTGACAAGAACCTCCACTTCATGACACCTTAAATATCCCAGGAAAGAGAAAAATGGATAAAGAAGTTGTGGTCCTAATGTACAATGGAATATCACGCAGACATGAAATCAATATCATAAGGCTAGAAGAAGCAAGATGAGTGGACTTAGGTACGATGATTCTAAGTGAAATAAGTCACACAGAAAAAGACACTTATCATAAGCTATCACTTATAGAGGGAATGTAAAAACCGCTACACTTGAACTGAGTTACAAAACAGAACAGAGTCACACGTTTAGAAAACACACTATGGCTGCTTAACGGGAAAGGTGAGGTGGGGTGATGCATAAAACAAGGGTTTCAAATTCGCTCAGATACCGTTCCATACACCCAATATGTAATAGAAAAGACCGACTCATTGCTCAGTGAACTGGACTCAACACCCCCTATTCACCACACAAGAATATATGTGACTAGTAAGAATCTTAAAACCTATGTATTGATATCTGTCTGGAAGTGAGTCAAGTGGGTGTAAAGCCCCATAAACACAGCCATGAAAAGCAGCTAAACCCCATTATAAAAATAAGTTACTTTTAAAAACCCGTAAAACAAAGACAGTGAAAGAGAGAGAAATTCTTACAAAATTCGTTCAGAGGCTGTGATGCAACCTGGATTGACCATATCTAGACCCACAGCTGGATGAGACATAAGGGTGGACACACTTGGGGCTGCGAGGTTGGGTGAGGTTGGGTGAGCAAACACAGACCCTTTAAAGTAATACTGCGTTGTACCCATCCCATGGGTCCCAAATCTCCAGGTTCAAGGGCATCTTCCTACATCGAAAACATGCATGAGAAACCCAGAAGATGGTACACCATGTGATTTTGAAAGGTTTCTAAAACGCACCTCATTTCTCATCTCCTTGTGTTCGGGTTCGCCATTCCAGCTACTTTACTAGCAATCTCCCTACTTGGAGAATCAACACCTTTAACCTCCTGTTCCGTACAGGTTGCAATTTGTCCTGAGGATGAAAGGGAAGAGGGGCAACCAATGAGAGACTAGATCTAGGTGTTGGGACAGGCACAGGTCACTCTATTTTCCCATCAGGAAGAAGAATTAACCACAGGCTCAGCCTACCGCCGGTAACCAGAATAGGGCCTTAGGCAATCCCGTGCGTTTGCGGCCAGCTCCCAAAATAGACAGTTGAAAAATGGAGCTCAGGGGCACTGCAATTCACAAACCTGCTGAGTTATAAATGATAACTCTCGTCCAAAAATATATTGAGGGAAGGCAACGAAGAGGATTTCAAAGCAAGGCAGAATTGCACGAAACAGATTTCAGGAGGTAGATTCGAATCGCCTTTAAAGCACATGAAAGGTGGCAAAACGTCGACAATGATGACCTTGTCCAAAAAGAGCGAATGCGTTTTTTCCTGAATATATTCAGGAAAAAAGGCATACGCCCTTTTTGGCCAACCAAGCAACCTGGAAAGGCAAATCATCGCTACAAAGTAGTCTCGCTTCCCATCGGTCAAAAGGGTCATGCTGCAAAAAGTGTCAAAACCAGAAATGCAGGACAGGACATGGAGAAATGGCAGCCTTGCTACGCTGATGGGAGGGATGTAAATTGCCAACAGCCACTCTGGAGAAGTGTACGGTGTGTCCTGAAATATCTAAAACACACAGCTTAGGGAGCATAGGGCACGTCCACTCATGGGCGTATAAATTGGGAAAACTAAAAATCAGCAAGACACAGGCACCCCAAAGTTTAGGGCTGCTCTGTTGACAAGAACCTCCACTTCATGACACCTTAAATATCCCAGGAAAGAGAAAAATGGATAAAGAAGTTGTGGTCCTTATGTACAATGGAATATCACTCAGACATGAAATCAATGTCATAAGGCAAGTAGAAGCAAGATGAGTGGATTTAAGTACGATGATTCTAAGTGAAATAAGTCACACAGAAAAAGACACTTATCATAAGCTATCACTTATAGAGGGAATGTAAAAACCGCTACACTTGAACTGAATTACAAAACAGAACAGAGTCACACGTTTAGAAAACACACTATGGCTGCTTAACGGGAAAGGTGAGGTGGGGTGATGCATAAAACAAGGGTTTCAAATTCGCTCAGATACCGTTCCATACACCCAATATGTAATAGACAAGACCAACTCCTTGCTCAGTGAACTGGACTCAACACCCCCTATTCACCACACAAGAATATATCTGACTAGTAAGAATCTTAAAACCTATGAATTGATATCTCTCTGGAAGTGAGTCAAGTGGGTGTAAAGCCGCATAAACACAGCCGTGAAAAGCAGCTAAACCCCATTATAAAAATAAATTACTTTTAAAAACCCGTAAAACAAAGACTGTGAAAGAGAGAGAAATTCTTCCAAAATTCGGTCTGCGGCTGTGATGCAACCTGGATTGACCATATCTAGACACACAGCTGGATGAGACATAGGGGTGGACACTCTTGGGGCTGAGAGGTTGGGTGAGCAAACGCAGAACCTTTAAAGTAATACTGCGTGGTACGCATCCCATGGGTCCCAAATCTCCAGGTTCAAGGGCATCTTCGTACATCGAAAACATACATGAAAAACCCAGAAGATGGTACACCGTGTGATTTTGAAAGGTTTCTAAAACGCACCTCATTTCTCATCTCCTTGTGTTCGGGTTCGCCATTCCAGGTACTTTACTAGCAATCTCCCTACTTGGAGAATCAGCACCTTTAACCTCCTGTTCCCTACAGGTTGCAATTTGTCCTGAGGATGAACGGAAGAGGGGCAACCAATGAGAGACTAGATCTAGGTGTTGGGACAGGCACAGGTCACTCTATTTTCCCATCAGGAAGAAGAATTAAAAACAGGCTCAGCCTGCCGCCCAGAAGCAGAATAGGGCCTGAGGCAATCCCGCGCTCCTGCGGCCAGCTCCCAAAAAAGCGAGTTGAAAAATGGAGCCCAGGGACACTGCCATTCACAAACCCGCAGAGTTATAAATGATAACTCCCGTCCACAAATATATTGAGGGAAGGCAACGAAGAGGATTTGAAAGCAAGGCAGAATTGCAGGAAACAGGTTTCAGGAGGTAGATACGAATCGCCTTTAAAGCACATGAAAAGTCGCAAAACGTCGACAATGATGCCCTTGGCCAAAAAGGGCGTATGCGTATTTTCCTGAATATATTCAGGAAAAAACGCATACGCCCTTTTTGGCCAACCAAGCAACCTGGAAAGGCAAATCAGCGCTACAAAGAAGTCTCGCTTCCCATCGGTCAAAAGGGCCATGCTGCAGAAAGTGTCAAAACCACAAATGCAGGACAGGCCATGGAGAAATGGCAGCCTTGCTACGCTGATGGGCGGGATGTAAATTGCCAACAGCCACTCTGGAGAAGTGTACGGTGTGTCCTGAAACATCTAAAACACACAGCTTAGGGAGCATAGGGCACGTCCACTCATGGGCGTATAAATTGGGAAAACTAAAAATCAGCAAGACACAGGCACCCCAAAGTTTAGGGCTGCTCTGTTGACAAGAACCTCCACTTCATGACACCTTAAATATCCCAGGAAAGAGAAAAATGGATAAAGAAGTTGTGGTCCTTATGTACAAAGGAATATCACTCAGACATGAAATCAATGTCATAAGGCTAGAAGAAGCAAGATGAGTGGACTTAGGAACGATGATTCTAAGTGAAATAAGTCACACAGAAAAAGACACTTATCATAAGCTATCACTTATAGAGGGAATGTAAAAACCGCTACACTTCAACTGAATTACAAAACAGAACAGAGTCACACGTTTAGAAAACACACTATGGCTGCTTAACGGGAAAGGTGAGGTGGGGTGATGCATAAAACAAGGGTTTCAAATTCGTTCAGATACCGTTCCATACACCCAATATATAATAGACAAGACCTACTCCTTGCTCAGTGAACTGGACTCAACACCTCCTATTCACCACACAAGAATATATCTGACTAGTAAGAATCTTAAAACCTATGTATTGATATCTCTCTGGAAGTGAGTCAAGTGGGTGTAAAGCCGCATAAACACAGCCGTGAAAAGCAGCTAAACCCCATTATAAAAATAAATTACTTTTAAAAACCCGTAAAACAAAGACTGTGAAAGAGAGAGAAATTCTTCCAAAATTCGGTCTGGGGCTGTGATGCAACCTGGATTGACCATATCTAGACACACAGCTGGATGAGACATAAGGGTGGACACTCTTGGGGCTGAGAGGTTGGGTGAGGTTGGGTGAGCAAACGCAGAACCTTTAAAGTAATACTGCCTGGTACCCATCCCATGGGTCCCAAATCTCCAGGTTCAAGGGCATCTTCCTACATCGAAAACATACATGAGAAACCCAGAAGATGGTACACCGTGTGATTTTGAAAGGTTTCTAAAACGCACCTCATTTCTCATCTCCTTGTGCTCGGGTTCGCCATTCCAGGTACTTTACTAGCAATCTCCCTACTTGGAGAATCAGCACCTTTAACCTCCTGTTCCCTACAGGTTGCAATTTGTCCTGAGGATGAACGGGAAGAGGGGCAACCAATGAGAGACTAGATCTAGGTGTTGGGACAGGCACTGGTCACTCTATTTTCCCATCAGGAAGAAGAATTAACCACAGGCTCAGCCTGCCGCCCAGAAGCAGAATAGGGCCTGAGGCAATCCCGCGCTCTTGCGGCCAGCTCCCAAAAAAGCGAGTTGAAAAATGGAGATCAGGGACACTGCCATTCACAAACCCGCAGAGTTATAAATGATAACTCTCGTCCACAAATATATTGAGGGAAGGCAATGAAGAGGATTTGAAAGCAAGGCAGAATTGCAGGAAACAGGTTTCAGGAGGTAGATTCGAATCGCCTTTAAAGCACATGAAAAGTCGAAAAATGTCGACAATGATGCCCTTGGCCAAAAAGGGCGTATGCGTTTTTTCCTGAATATATTCAGGAAAAAACGCATACGCCCTTTTTGGCCAACCAAGCAACCTGGAAAGGCAAATCAGCGCTACAAAGTAGTCTCGCTTCCCATCGGTCAAAAGGGCCATGCTGCAAAAATTGTCAAAACCAGACTTGCAGTACAGACCATGGAGAAATGGCAGCCTTGCTACGCTGATGGGCGGGATGTAAATTGCCAACAGCCACTCTGGAGAAGTGTACGGTGTGTCCTGAAACATCTAAAACACACAGCTTAGGGAGCATAGGGCACGTCCACTCATGGGCGTATAAATTGGGAAAACTAAAAATCAGCAAGACACAGGCACCCCAAAGTTTAGGGCTGCTCTGTTGACAAGAACCTCCACTTCATGACACCTTAAATATCCAAGGAAAGAGAAAAATGGATAAAGAAGTTGTGGTCCTAATGTACAATGGAATATCACGCAGACATGAAATCAATATCATAAGGCTAGAAGAAGCAAGATGAGTGGACTTAGGTACGATGATTCTAAGTGAAATAAGTCACACAGAAAAAGACACTTATCATAAGCTATCACTTATAGAGGGAATGTAAAAACCGCTACACTTGAACTGAGTTACAAAACAGAACAGAGTCACACGTTTAGAAAACACACTATGGCTGCTTAACGGGAAATGTGAGGTGGGGTGATGCATAAAACAAGGGTTTCAAATTCGCTCAGATACCGTTCCATACACCCAATATGTAATAGAAAAGACCGACTCATTGCTCAGTGAACTGGACTCAACACCCCCTATTCACCACACAAGAATATATGTGACTAGTAAGAATCTTAAAACCTATGTATTGATATCTGTCTGGAAGTGAGTCAAGTGGGTGTAAAGCCCCATAAACACAGCCATGAAAAGCAGCTAAACCCCATTATAAAAATAAGTTACTTTTAAAAACCCGTAAAACAAAGACAGTGAAAGAGAGAGAAATTCTTACAAAATTCGTTCAGAGGCTGTGATGCAAACTGGATTGACCATATCTAGACCCACAGCTGGATGAGACATAAGGGTGGACACACTTGGGGCTGCGAGGTTGGGTGAGGTTGGGTGAGCAAACACAGACCCTTTAAAGTAATACTGCGTGGTACCCATCCCATGGGTCCCAAATCTCCAGGTTCAAGGGCATCTTCCTACATCGAAATCTTGCATGAGGAACCCAGAAGAAGGTACACCGTGTGATTTTGAAAGGTTTCTAAAACGCACCTCATTTCTCATCTCCTTGTGTTCGGGTTCGCCATTCCAGCTACTTTACTAGCAATCTCCCTACTTGGAGAATCAACACCTTTAATCTCCTGTTCCGTACAGGTTGCAATTTGTCCTGAGGATGAAAGGGAAGAGGGGCAACCAATGAGAGACTAGATCTAGGTGTTGGGACAGGCACAGGTCACTCAATTTTCCCATCAGGAAGAAGAATTAACCACAGGCTCAGCCTACCGCCGGTAACCAGAATAGGGCCTTAGGCAATCCCGTGCGTTTGCGGCCAGCTCCCAAAATAGACAGTTGAAAAATGGAGCTCAGGGGCACTGCAATTCACAAACCTGCTGAGTTATAAATGATAACTCTCGTCCAAAAATATATTGAGGGAAGGCAACGAAGAGGATTTCAAAGCAAGGCAGAATTGCACGAAACAGATTTCAGAAGGTAGATTCGAATCGCCTTTAAAGCACATGAAAGGTGGCAAAACGTCGACAATGATGACCTTGTCCAAAAAGAGCGAATGCGTTTTTTCCTGAATATATTCAGGAAAAAAGGCATACGCCCTTTTTGGCCAACCAAGCAACCTGGAAAGGCAAATCATCGCTACAATGTAGTCTCGCTTCCCATCGGTCAAAAGGGTCATGCTGCAAAAAGTGTCAAAACCAGAAATGCAGGACAGGACATGGAGAAATGGCAGCCTTGCTACGCTGATGGGAGGGATGTAAATTGCCAACAGCCACTCTGGAGAAGTGTACGGTGTGTCCTGAAATATCTAAAACACACAGCTTAGGGAGCATAGGGCACGTCCACTCATGGGCGTATAAATTGGGAAAACTAAAAATCAGCAAGACACAGGCACCCCAAAGTTTAGGGCTGCTCTGTTGACAAGAACCTCCACTTCATGACACCTTAAATATCCCAGGAAAGAGAAAAATGGATAAAGAAGTTGTGGTCCTTATGTACAATGGAATATCACTCAGACATGAAATCAATGTCATAAGGCAAGTAGAAGCAAGATGAGTGGATTTAAGTACGATGATTCTAAGTGAAATAAGTCACACAGAAAAAGACACTTATCATAAGCTATCACTTATAGAGGGAATGTAAAAACCGCTACACTTGAACTGAATTACAAAACAGAACAGAGTCACACGTTTAGAAAACACACTATGGCTGCTTAACGGGAAAGGTGAGGTGGGGTGATGCATAAAACAAGGGTTTCAAATTCGCTCAGATACCGTTCCATACACCCAATATGTAATAGACAAGACCAACTCCTTGCTCAGTGAACTGGACTCAACACCCCCTATTCACCACACAAGAATATATCTGACTAGTAAGAATCTTAAAACCTATGAATTGATATCTCTCTGGAAGTGAGTCAAGTGGGTGTAAAGCTGCATAAACACAGCCGTGAAAAGCAGCTAAACCCCATTATAAAAATAAATTACTTTTAAAAACCCGTAAAACAAAGACTGTGAAAGAGAGAGAAATTCTTCCAAAATTCGGTCTGCGGCTGTGATGCAACCTGGATTGACCATATCTAGACACACAGCTGGATGAGACATAAGGGTGGACACTCTTGGGGCTGAGAGGTTGGGTGAGCAAACGCAGAACCTTTAAAGTAATACTGCGTGGTACGCATCCCATGGGTCCCAAATCTCCAGGTTCAAGGGCATCTTCGTACATCGAAAACATACATGAAAAACCCAGAAGATGGTACACCGTGTGATTTTGAAAGGTTTCTAAAACGCACCTCATTTCTCATCTCCTTGTGTTCGGGTTCGCCATTCCAGGTACTTTACTAGCAATCTCCCTACTTGGAGAATCAGCACCTTTAACCTCCTGTTCCCTACAGGTTGCAATTTGTCCTGAGGATGAACGGAAGAGGGGCAACCAATGAGAGACTAGATCTAGGTGTTGGGACAGGCACAGGTCACTCTATTTTCCCATCAGGAAGAAGAATTAAAAACAGGCTCAGCCTGCCGCCCAGAAGCAGAATAGGGCCTGAGGCAATCCCGCGCTCCTGCGGCCAGCTCCCAAAAAAGCGAGTTGAAAAATGGAGCCCAGGGACACTGCCATTCACAAACCCACAGAGTTATAAATGATAACTCCCGTCCACAAATATATTGAGGGAAGGCAACGAAGAGGATTTGAAAGCAAGGCAGAATTGCAGGAAACAGGTTTCAGGAGGTAGATACGAATCGCCTTTAAAGCACATGAAAAGTCGCAAAACGTCGACAATGATGCCCTTGGCCAAAAAGGGCGTATGCGTATTTTCCTGAATATATTCAGGAAAAAACGCATACGCCCTTTTTGGCCAACCAAGCAACCTGGAAAGGCAAATCAGCGCTACAAAGAAGTCTCGCTTCCCATCGGTCAAAAGGGCCATGCTGCAGAAAGTGTCAAAACCACAAATGCAGGACAGGCCATGGAGAAATGGCAGCCTTGCTACGCTGATGGGCGGGATGTAAATTGCCAACAGCCACTCTGGAGAAGTGTACGGTGTGTCCTGAAACATCTAAAACACACAGCTTAGGGAGCATAGGGCACGTCCACTCATGGGCGTATAAATTGGGAAAACTAAAAATCAGCAAGACACCGGCACCCCAAAGTTTAGGGCTGCTCTGTTGACAAGAACCTCCACTTCATGACACCTTAAATATCCCAGGAAAGAGAAAAATGGATAAAGAAGTTGTGGTCCTTATGTACAAAGGAATATCACTCAGACATGAAATCAATGTCATAAGGCTAGAAGAAGCAAGATGAGTGGACTTAGGAACGATGATTCTAAGTGAAATAAGTCACACAGAAAAAGACACTTATCATAAGCTATCACTTATAGAGGGAATGTAAAAACCGCTACACTTCAACTGAATTACAAAACAGAACAGAGTCACACGTTTAGAAAACACACTATGGCTGCTTAACGGGAAAGGTGAGGTGGGGTGATGCATAAAACAAGGGTTTCAAATTCGTTCAGATACCGTTCCATACACCCAATATATAATAGACAAGACCTACTCCTTGCTCAGTGAACTGGACTCAACACCTCCTATTCACCACACAAGAATATATCTGACTAGTAAGAATCTTAAAACCTATGTATTGATATCTCTCTGGAAGTGAGTCAAGTGGGTGTAAAGCCGCATAAACACAGCCGTGAAAAGCAGCTAAACCCCATTATAAAAATAAATTACTTTTAAAAACCCGTAAAACAAAGACTGTGAAAGAGAGAGAAATTCTTCCAAAATTCGGTCTGGGGCTGTGATGCAACCTGGATTGACCATATCTAGACACACAGCTGGATGAGACATAAGGGTGGACACTCTTGGGGCTGAGAGGTTGGGTGAGGTTGGGTGAGCAAACGCAGAACCTTTAAAGTAATACTGCCTGGTACCCATCCCATGGGTCCCAAATCTCCAGGTTCAAGGGCATCTTCCTACATCGAAAACATACATGAGAAACCCAGAAGATGGTACACCGTGTGATTTTGAAAGGTTTCTAAAACGCACCTCATTTCTCATCTCCTTGTGCTCGGGTTCGCCATTCCAGGTACTTTACTAGCAATCTCCCTACTTGGAGAATCAGCACCTTTAACCTCCTGTTCCCTACAGGTTGCAATTTGTCCTGAGGATGAACGGGAAGAGGGGCAACCAATGAGAGACTAGATCTAGGTGTTGGGACAGGCACTGGTCACTCTATTTTCCCATCAGGAAGAAGAATTAACCACAGGCTCAGCCTGCCGCCCAGAAGCAGAATAGGGCCTGAGGCAATCCCGCGCTCTTGCGGCCAGCTCCCAAAAAAGCGAGTTGAAAAATGGAGATCAGGGACACTGCCATTCACAAACCCGCAGAGTTATAAATGATAACTCTCGTCCACAAATATATTGAGGGAAGGCAATGAAGAGGATTTGAAAGCAAGGCAGAATTGCAGGAAACAGGTTTCAGGAGGTAGATTCGAATCGCCTTTAAAGCACATGAAAAGTCGAAAAATGTCGACAATGATGCCCTTGGCCAAAAAGGGCGTATGCGTTTTTTCCTGAATATATTCAGGAAAAAACGCATACGCCCTTTTTGGCCAACCAAGCAACCTGGAAAGGCAAATCAGCGCTACAAAGTAGTCTCGCTTCCCATCGGTCAAAAGGGCCATGCTGCAAAAATTGTCAAAACCAGACATGCAGTACAGACCATGGAGAAATGGCAGCCTTGCTACGCTGATGGGCGGGATGTAAATTGCCAACAGCCACTCTGGAGAAGTGTACGGTGTGTCCTGAAACATCTAAAACACACAGCTTAGGGAGCATAGGGCACGTCCACTCATGGGCGTATAAATTGGGAAAACTAAAAATCAGCAAGACACAGGCACCCCAAAGTTTAGGGCTGCTCTGTTGACAAGAACCTCCACTTCATGACACCTTAAATATCCAAGGAAAGAGAAAAATGGATAAAGAAGTTGTGGTCCTAATGTACAATGGAATATCACGCAGACATGAAATCAATATCATAAGGCTAGAAGAAGCAAGATGAGTGGACTTAGGTACGATGATTCTAAGTGAAATAAGTCACACAGAAAAAGACACTTATCATAAGCTATCACTTATAGAGGGAATGTAAAAACCGCTACACTTGAACTGAATTACAAAACAGAACAGAGTCACACGTTTAGAAAACACACTATGGCTGCTTAACGGGAAAAGTGAGGTGGGGTGAGGCATAAAACAAGGGTTTCAAATTCGCTCAGATACCGTTCCATACACCCAATATGTAATAGACAAGACCTACTCCTTTCTCAGTGAACTGGACTCAACACCCCCTATTCACCGCACAAGAATATATCTGACTAGTAAGAATCTTAAAACTTATGTATTGATATCTCTCTCGAAGTGAGTCAAGTGGGTGTAAAGCCGCATAAACACAGCCATGAAAAGCAGCTAAACCCCATTATAAAAATAAATTACTTTTAAAAACCCGTTAAACAAAGACAGTGAAAGAGAGAGAAATTCTTCCAAAATTCGTTCAGGGGCTGTGATGCAACCTGGATTGACCATATCTAGACCCACAGCTGGATGAGACATAACGGTGGACACTCTTGGGGCTGAGAGGTTTGGTGAGGGTGGGTGAGCAAACGCAGAACCTTTAAAGTAATACTGCGTGGTACCCATCCCATGGGTCCCAAATCTCCAGGTTCAAGGGCATCTTCCTACATCGAAAACATGTATGAGAAACCCAGCAGATGGTACACCTTGTGATTTTGAAAGGTTTCTAAAAGGCACCTTATTTCTCATCTCCTTGTGTTCGGGTTCGCCATTCCAGCTACTTTACTAGCAATCTCCCTACTTGGAGAATCAGCACCTTTAACCTCCTGTTCCCTACAGGTTGCAATTTGTCCTGAGGATGAACGGGAAGAGGGGCAACCAATGAGAGACTAGATCTAGGTGTTGGGACAGGCACTGGTCACTCTATTTTCCCATCAGGAAGAAGAATTAACCACAGGCTCAGCCTGCCGCCCAGAAGCAGAATAGGGCCTGAGGCAATCCCGCGCTCTTGCGGCCAGCTCCCAAAAAAGCGAGTTGAAAAATGGAGATCAGGGACACTGCCATTCACAAACCCGCAGAGTTATAAATGATAACTCTCGTCCACAAATATATTGAGGGAAGGCAATGAAGAGGATTTGAAAGCAAGGCAGAATTGCAGGAAACAGGTTTCAGGAGGTAGATTCGAATCGCCTTTAAAGCACATGAAAAGTCGAAAAATGTCGACAATGATGCCCTTGGCCAAAAAGGGCGTATGCGTTTTTTCCTGAATATATTCAGGAAAAAACGCATACGCCCTTTTTGGCCAACCAAGCAACCTGGAAAGGCAAATCAGCGCTACAAAGTAGTCTCGCTTCCCATCGGTCAAAAGGGCCATGCTGCAAAAATTGTCAAAACCAGACATGCAGTACAGACCATGGAGAAATGGCAGCCTTGCTACGCTGATGGGCGGGATGTAAATTGCCAACAGCCACTCTGGAGAAGTGTACGGTGTGTCCTGAAACATCTAAAACACACAGCTTAGAGAGCATAGGGCACGTCCACTCATGGGCGTATAAATTGGGAAAACTAAAAATCAGCAAGACACAGGCACCCCAAAGTTTAGGGCTGCTCTGTTGACAAGAACCTCCACTTCATGACACCTTAAATATCCCAGGAAAGAGAAAAATGGATAAAGAAGTTGTGGTCCTAATGTACAATGGAATATCACGCAGACATGAAATCAATATCATAAGGCTAGAAGAAGCAAGATGAGTGGACTTAGGTACGATGATTCTAAGTGAAATAAGTCACACAGAAAAAGACACTTATCATAAGCTATCACTTATAGAGGGAATGTAAAAACCGCTACACTTGAACTGAGTTACAAAACAGAACAGAGTCACACGTTTAGAAAACACACTATGGCTGCTTAACGGGAAAGGTGAGGTGGGGTGATGCATAAAACAAGGGTTTCAAATTCGCTCAGATACCGTTCCATACACCCAATATGTAATAGAAAAGACCGACTCATTGCTCAGTGAACTGGACTCAACACCCCCTATTCACCACACAAGAATATATGTGACTAGTAAGAATCTTAAAACCTATGTATTGATATCTGTCTGGAAGTGAGTCAAGTGGGTGTAAAGCCCCATAAACACAGCCATGAAAAGCAGCTAAACCCCATTATAAAAATAAGTTACTTTTAAAAACCCGTAAAACAAAGACAGTGAAAGAGAGAGAAATTCTTACAAAATTCGTTCAGAGGCTGTGATGCAACCTGGATTGACCATATCTAGACCCACAGCTGGATGAGACATAAGGGTGGACACACTTGGGGCTGCGAGGTTGGGTGAGGTTGGGTGAGCAAACACAGACCCTTTAAAGTAATACTGCGTTGTACCCATCCCATGGGTCCCAAATCTCCAGGTTCAAGGGCATCTTCCTACATCGAAAACATGCATGAGAAACCCAGAAGATGGTACACCATGTGATTTTGAAAGGTTTCTAAAACGCACCTCATTTCTCATCTCCTTGTGTTCGGGTTCGCCATTCCAGCTACTTTACTAGCAATCTCCCTACTTGGAGAATCAACACCTTTAACCTCCTGTTCCGTACAGGTTGCAATTTGTCCTGAGGATGAAAGGGAAGAGGGGCAACCAATGAGAGACTAGATCTAGGTGTTGGGACAGGCACAGGTCACTCTATTTTCCCATCAGGAAGAAGAATTAACCACAGGCTCAGCCTACCGCCGGTAACCAGAATAGGGCCTTAGGCAATCCCGTGCGTTTGCGGCCAGCTCCCAAAATAGACAGTTGAAAAATGGAGCTCAGGGGCACTGAAATTCACAAACCTGCTGAGTTATAAATGATAACTCTCGTCCAAAAATATATTGAGGGAAGGCAACGAAGAGGATTTCAAAGCAAGGCAGAATTGCACGAAACAGATTTCAGGAGGTAGATTCGAATCGCCTTTAAAGCACATGAAAGGTGGCAAAACGTCGACAATGATGACCTTGTCCAAAAAGAGCGAATGCGTTTTTTCCTGAATATATTCAGGAAAAAAGGCATACGCCCTTTTTGGCCAACCAAGCAACCTGGAAAGGCAAATCATTGCTACAAAGTAGTCTCGCTTCCCATCGGTCAAAAGGGTCATGCTGCAAAAAGTGTCAAAACCAGAAATGCAGGACAGGACATGGAGAAATGGCAGCCTTGCTACGCTGATGGGAGGGATGTAAATTGCCAACAGCCACTCTGGAGAAGTGTACGGTGTGTCCTGAAATATCTAAAACACACAGCTTAGGGAGCATAGGGCACGTCCACTCATGGGCGTATAAATTGGGAAAACTAAAAATCAGCAAGACACAGGCACCCCAAAGTTTAGGGCTGCTCTGTTGACAAGAACCTCCACTTCATGACACCTTAAATATCCCAGGAAAGAGAAAAATGGATAAAGAAGTTGTGGTCCTTATGTACAATGGAATATCACTCAGACATGAAATCAATGTCATAAGGCAAGTAGAAGCAAGATGAGTGGATTTAAGTACGATGATTCTAAGTGAAATAAGTCACACAGAAAAAGACACTTATCATAAGCTATCACTTATAGAGGGAATGTAAAAACCGCTACACTTGAACTGAATTACAAAACAGAACAGAGTCACACGTTTAGAAAACACACTATGGCTGCTTAACGGGAAAGGTGAGGTGGGGTGATGCATAAAACAAGGGTTTCAAATTCGCTCAGATACCGTTCCATACACCCAATATGTAATAGACAAGACCAACTCCTTGCTCAGTGAACTGGACTCAACACCCCCTATTCACCACACAAGAATATATCTGACTAGTAAGAATCTTAAAACCTATGAATTGATATCTCTCTGGAAGTGAGTCAAGTGGGTGTAAAGCCGCATAAACACAGCCGTGAAAAGCAGCTAAACCCCATTATAAAAATAAATTACTTTTAAAAACCCGTAAAACAAAGACTGTGAAAGAGAGAGAAATTCTTCCAAAATTCGGTCTGCGGCTGTGATGCAACCTGGATTGACCATATCTAGACACACAGCTGGATGAGACATAGGGGTGGACACTCTTGGGGCTGAGAGGTTGGGTGAGGTTGGGTGAGCAAACGCAGAACCTTTAAAGTAATACTGCCTGGTACCCATCCCATGGGTCCCAAATCTCCAGGTTCAAGGGCATCTTCCTACATCGAAAACATACATGAGAAACCCAGAAGATGGTACACCGTGTGATTTTGAAAGGTTTCTAAAACGCACCTCATTTCTCATCTCCTTGTGCTCGGGTTCGCCATTCCAGGTACTTTACTAGCAATCTCCCTACTTGGAGAATCAGCACCTTTAACCTCCTGTTCCCTACAGGTTGCAATTTGTCCTGAGGATGAACGGGAAGAGGGGCAACCAATGAGAGACTAGATCTAGGTGTTGGGACAGGCACTGGTCACTCTATTTTCCCATCAGGAAGAAGAATTAACCACAGGCTCAGCCTGCCGCCCAGAAGCAGAATAGGGCCTGAGGCAATCCCGCGCTCTTGCGGCCAGCTCCCAAAAAAGCGAGTTGAAAAATGGAGATCAGGGACACTGCCATTCACAAACCCGCAGAGTTATAAATGATAACTCTCGTCCACAAATATATTGAGGGAAGGCAATGAAGAGGATTTGAAAGCAAGGCAGAATTGCAGGAAACAGGTTTCAGGAGGTAGATTCGAATCGCCTTTAAAGCACATGAAAAGTCGAAAAATGTCGACAATGATGCCCTTGGCCAAAAAGGGCGTATGCGTTTTTTCCTGAATATATTCAGGAAAAAACGCATACGCCCTTTTTGGCCAACCAAGCAACCTGGAAAGGCAAATCAGCGCTACAAAGTAGTCTCGCTTCCCATCGGTCAAAAGGGCCATGCTGCAAAAATTGTCAAAACCAGACTTGCAGTACAGACCATGGAGAAATGGCAGCCTTGCTACGCTGATGGGCGGGATGTAAATTGCCAACAGCCACTCTGGAGAAGTGTACGGTGTGTCCTGAAACATCTAAAACACACAGCTTAGGGAGCATAGGGCACGTCCACTCATGGGCGTATAAATTGGGAAAACTAAAAATCAGCAAGACACAGGCACCCCAAAGTTTAGGGCTGCTCTGTTGACAAGAACCTCCACTTCATGACACCTTAAATATCCAAGGAAAGAGAAAAATGGATAAAGAAGTTGTGGTCCTAATGTACAATGGAATATCACGCAGACATGAAATCAATATCATAAGGCTAGAAGAAGCAAGATGAGTGGACTTAGGTACGATGATTCTAAGTGAAATAAGTCACACAGAAAAAGACACTTATCATAAGCTATCACTTATAGAGGGAATGTAAAAACCGCTACACTTGAACTGAGTTACAAAACAGAACAGAGTCACACGTTTAGAAAACACACTATGGCTGCTTAACGGGAAAGGTGAGGTGGGGTGATGCATAAAACAAGGGTTTCAAATTCGCTCAGATACCGTTCCATACACCCAATATGTAATAGAAAAGACCGACTCATTGCTCAGTGAACTGGACTCAACACCCCCTATTCACCACACAAGAATATATGTGACTAGTAAGAATCTTAAAACCTATGTATTGATATCTGTCTGGAAGTGAGTCAAGTGGGTGTAAAGCCCCATAAACACAGCCATGAAAAGCAGCTAAACCCCATTATAAAAATAAGTTACTTTTAAAAACCCGTAAAACAAAGACAGTGAAAGAGAGAGAAATTCTTACAAAATTCGTTCAGAGGCTGTGATGCAAACTGGATTGACCATATCTAGACCCACAGCTGGATGAGACATAAGGGTGGACACACTTGGGGCTGCGAGGTTGGGTGAGGTTGGGTGAGCAAACACAGACCCTTTAAAGTAATACTGCGTGGTACCCATCCCATGGGTCCCAAATCTCCAGGTTCAAGGGCATCTTCCTACATCGAAATCTTGCATGAGGAACCCAGAAGAAGGTACACCGTGTGATTTTGAAAGGTTTCTAAAACGCACCTCATTTCTCATCTCCTTGTGTTCGGGTTCGCCATTCCAGCTACTTTACTAGCAATCTCCCTACTTGGAGAATCAACACCTTTAATCTCCTGTTCCGTACAGGTTGCAATTTGTCCTGAGGATGAAAGGGAAGAGGGGCAACCAATGAGAGACTAGATCTAGGTGTTGGGACAGGCACAGGTCACTCTATTTTCCCATCAGGAAGAAGAATTAACCACAGGCTCAGCCTACCGCCGGTAACCAGAATAGGGCCTTAGGCAATCCCGTGCGTTTGCGGCCAGCTCCCAAAATAGACAGTTGAAAAATGGAGCTCAGGGGCACTGCAATTCACAAACCTGCTGAGTTATAAATGATAACTCTCGTCCAAAAATATATTGAGGGAAGGCAACGAAGAGGATTTCAAAGCAAGGCAGAATTGCACGAAACAGATTTCAGAAGGTAGATTCGAATCGCCTTTAAAGCACATGAAAGGTGGCAAAACGTCGACAATGATGACCTTGTCCAAAAAGAGCGAATGCGTTTTTTCCTGAATATATTCAGGAAAAAAGGCATACGCCCTTTTTGGCCAACCAAGCAACCTGGAAAGGCAAATCATCGCTACAATGTAGTCTCGCTTCCCATCGGTCAAAAGGGTCATGCTTCAAAAAGTGTCAAAACCAGAAATGCAGGACAGGACATGGAGAAATGGCAGCCTTGCTACGCTGATGGGAGGGATGTAAATTGCCAACAGCCACTCTGGAGAAGTGTACGGTGTGTCCTGAAATATCTAAAACACACAGCTTAGGGAGCATAGGGCACGTCCACTCATGGGCGTATAAATTGGGAAAACTAAAAATCAGCAAGACACAGGCACCCCAAAGTTTAGGGCTGCTCTGTTGACAAGAACCTCCACTTCATGACACCTTAAATATCCCAGGAAAGAGAAAAATGGATAAAGAAGTTGTGGTCCTTATGTACAATGGAATATCACTCAGACATGAAATCAATGTCATAAGGCAAGTAGAAGCAAGATGAGTGGATTTAAGTACGATGATTCTAAGTGAAATAAGTCACACAGAAAAAGACACTTATCATAAGCTATCACTTATAGAGGGAATGTAAAAACCGCTACACTTGAACTGAATTACAAAACAGAACAGAGTCACACGTTTAGAAAACACACTATGGCTGCTTAACGGGAAAGGTGAGGTGGGGTGATGCATAAAACAAGGGTTTCAAATTCGCTCAGATACCGTTCCATACACCCAATATGTAATAGACAAGACCAACTCCTTGCTCAGTGAACTGGACTCAACACCCCCTATTCACCACACAAGAATATATCTGACTAGTAAGAATCTTAAAACCTATGAATTGATATCTCTCTGGAAGTGAGTCAAGTGGGTGTAAAGCTGCATAAACACAGCCGTGAAAAGCAGCTAAACCCCATTATAAAAATAAATTACTTTTAAAAACCCGTAAAACAAAGACTGTGAAAGAGAGAGAAATTCTTCCAAAATTCGGTCTGCGGCTGTGATGCAACCTGGATTGACCATATCTAGACACACAGCTGGATGAGACATAAGGGTGGACACTCTTGGGGCTGAGAGGTTGGGTGAGCAAACGCAGAACCTTTAAAGTAATACTGCGTGGTACGCATCCCATGGGTCCCAAATCTCCAGGTTCAAGGGCATCTTCGTACATCGAAAACATACATGAAAAACCCAGAAGATGGTACACCGTGTGATTTTGAAAGGTTTCTAAAACGCACCTCATTTCTCATCTCCTTGTGTTCGGGTTCGCCATTCCAGGTACTTTACTAGCAATCTCCCTACTTGGAGAATCAGCACCTTTAACCTCCTGTTCCCTACAGGTTGCAATTTGTCCTGAGGATGAACGGAAGAGGGGCAACCAATGAGAGACTAGATCTAGGTGTTGGGACAGGCACAGGTCACTCTATTTTCCCATCAGGAAGAAGAATTAAAAACAGGCTCAGCCTGCCGCCCAGAAGCAGAATAGGGCCTGAGGCAATCCCGCGCTCCTGCGGCCAGCTCCCAAAAAAGCGAGTTGAAAAATGGAGCCCAGGGACACTGCCATTCACAAACCCACAGAGTTATAAATGATAACTCCCGTCCACAAATATATTGAGGGAAGGCAACGAAGAGGATTTGAAAGCAAGGCAGAATTGCAGGAAACAGGTTTCAGGAGGTAGATACGAATCGCCTTTAAAGCACATGAAAAGTCGCAAAACGTCGACAATGATGCCCTTGGCCAAAAAGGGCGTATGCGTATTTTCCTGAATATATTCAGGAAAAAACGCATACGCCCTTTTTGGCCAACCAAGCAACCTGGAAAGGCAAATCAGCGCTACAAAGAAGTCTCGCTTCCCATCGGTCAAAAGGGCCATGCTGCAGAAAGTGTCAAAACCACAAATGCAGGACAGGCCATGGAGAAATGGCAGCCTTGCTACGCTGATGGGCGGGATGTAAATTGCCAACAGCCACTCTGGAGAAGTGTACGGTGTGTCCTGAAACATCTAAAACACACAGCTTAGGGAGCATAGGGCACGTCCACTCATGGGCGTATAAATTGGGAAAACTAAAAATCAGCAAGACACCGGCACCCCAAAGTTTAGGGCTGCTCTGTTGACAAGAACCTCCACTTCATGACACCTTAAATATCCCAGGAAAGAGAAAAATGGATAAAGAAGTTGTGGTCCTTATGTACAAAGGAATATCACTCAGACATGAAATCAATGTCATAAGGCTAGAAGAAGCAAGATGAGTGGACTTAGGAACGATGATTCTAAGTGAAATAAGTCACACAGAAAAAGACACTTATCATAAGCTATCACTTATAGAGGGAATGTAAAAACCGCTACACTTCAACTGAATTACAAAACAGAACAGAGTCACACGTTTAGAAAACACACTATGGCTGCTTAACGGGAAAGGTGAGGTGGGGTGATGCATAAAACAAGGGTTTCAAATTCGTTCAGATACCGTTCCATACACCCAATATATAATAGACAAGACCTACTCCTTGCTCAGTGAACTGGACTCAACACCTCCTATTCACCACACAAGAATATATCTGACTAGTAAGAATCTTAAAACCTATGTATTGATATCTCTCTGGAAGTGAGTCAAGTGGGTGTAAAGCCGCATAAACACAGCCGTGAAAAGCAGCTAAACCCCATTATAAAAATAAATTACTTTTAAAAACCCGTAAAACAAAGACTGTGAAAGAGAGAGAAATTCTTCCAAAATTCGGTCTGGGGCTGTGATGCAACCTGGATTGACCATATCTAGACACACAGCTGGATGAGACATAAGGGTGGACACTCTTGGGGCTGAGAGGTTGGGTGAGGTTGGGTGAGCAAACGCAGAACCTTTAAAGTAATACTGCCTGGTACCCATCCCATGGGTCCCAAATCTCCAGGTTCAAGGGCATCTTCCTACATCGAAAACATACATGAGAAACCCAGAAGATGGTACACCGTGTGATTTTGAAAGGTTTCTAAAACGCACCTCATTTCTCATCTCCTTGTGCTCGGGTTCGCCATTCCAGGTACTTTACTAGCAATCTCCCTACTTGGAGAATCAGCACCTTTAACCTCCTGTTCCCTACAGGTTGCAATTTGTCCTGAGGATGAACGGGAAGAGGGGCAACCAATGAGAGACTAGATCTAGGTGTTGGGACAGGCACTGGTCACTCTATTTTCCCATCAGGAAGAAGAATTAACCACAGGCTCAGCCTGCCGCCCAGAAGCAGAATAGGGCCTGAGGCAATCCCGCGCTCTTGCGGCCAGCTCCCAAAAAAGCGAGTTGAAAAATGGAGATCAGGGACACTGCCATTCACAAACCCGCAGAGTTATAAATGATAACTCTCGTCCACAAATATATTGAGGGAAGGCAATGAAGAGGATTTGAAAGCAAGGCAGAATTGCAGGAAACAGGTTTCAGGAGGTAGATTCGAATCGCCTTTAAAGCACATGAAAAGTCGAAAAATGTCGACAATGATGCCCTTGGCCAAAAAGGGCGTATGCGTTTTTTCCTGAATATATTCAGGAAAAAACGCATACGCCCTTTTTGGCCAACCAAGCAACCTGGAAAGGCAAATCAGCGCTACAAAGTAGTCTCGCTTCCCATCGGTCAAAAGGGCCATGCTGCAAAAATTGTCAAAACCAGACTTGCAGTACAGACCATGGAGAAATGGCAGCCTTGCTACGCTGATGGGCGGGATGTAAATTGCCAACAGCCACTCTGGAGAAGTGTACGGTGTGTCCTGAAACATCTAAAACACACAGCTTAGGGAGCATAGGGCACGTCCACTCATGGGCGTATAAATTGGGAAAACTAAAAATCAGCAAGACACAGGCACCCCAAAGTTTAGGGCTGCTCTGTTGACAAGAACCTCCACTTCATGACACCTTAAATATCCAAGGAAAGAGAAAAATGGATAAAGAAGTTGTGGTCCTAATGTACAATGGAATATCACGCAGACATGAAATCAATATCATAAGGCTAGAAGAAGCAAGATGAGTGGACTTAGGTACGATGATTCTAAGTGAAATAAGTCACACAGAAAAAGACACTTATCATAAGCTATCACTTATAGAGGGAATGTAAAAACCGCTACACTTGAACTGAATTACAAAACAGAACAGAGTCACACGTTTAGAAAACACACTATGGCTGCTTAACGGGAAATGTGAGGTGGGGTGATGCATAAAACAAGGGTTTCAAATTCGCTCAGATACCGTTCCATACACCCAATATGTAATAGAAAAGACCGACTCATTGCTCAGTGAACTGGACTCAACACCCCCTATTCACCACACAAGAATATATGTGACTAGTAAGAATCTTAAAACCTATGTATTGATATCTGTCTGGAAGTGAGTCAAGTGGGTGTAAAGCCCCATAAACACAGCCATGAAAAGCAGCTAAACCCCATTATAAAAATAAGTTACTTTTAAAAACCCGTAAAACAAAGACAGTGAAAGAGAGAGAAATTCTTACAAAATTCGTTCAGAGGCTGTGATGCAAACTGGATTGACCATATCTAGACCCACAGCTGGATGAGACATAAGGGTGGACACACTTGGGGCTGCGAGGTTGGGTGAGGTTGGGTGAGCAAACACAGACCCTTTAAAGTAATACTGCGTGGTACCCATCCCATGGGTCCCAAATCTCCAGGTTCAAGGGCATCTTCCTACATCGAAATCTTGCATGAGGAACCCAGAAGAAGGTACACCGTGTGATTTTGAAAGGTTTCTAAAACGCACCTCATTTCTCATCTCCTTGTGTTCGGGTTCGCCATTCCAGCTACTTTACTAGCAATCTCCCTACTTGGAGAATCAACACCTTTAATCTCCTGTTCCGTACAGGTTGCAATTTGTCCTGAGGATGAAAGGGAAGAGGGGCAACCAATGAGAGACTAGATCTAGGTGTTGGGACAGGCACAGGTCACTCTATTTTCCCATCAGGAAGAAGAATTAACCACAGGCTCAGCCTACCGCCGGTAACCAGAATAGGGCCTTAGGCAATCCCGTGCGTTTGCGGCCAGCTCCCAAAATAGACAGTTGAAAAATGGAGCTCAGGGGCACTGCAATTCACAAACCTGCTGAGTTATAAATGATAACTCTCGTCCAAAAATATATTGAGGGAAGGCAACGAAGAGGATTTCAAAGCAAGGCAGAATTGCACGAAACAGATTTCAGAAGGTAGATTCGAATCGCCTTTAAAGCACATGAAAGGTGGCAAAACGTCGACAATGATGACCTTGTCCAAAAAGAGCGAATGCGTTTTTTCCTGAATATATTCAGGAAAAAAGGCATACGCCCTTTTTGGCCAACCAAGCAACCTGGAAAGGCAAATCATCGCTACAATGTAGTCTCGCTTCCCATCGGTCAAAAGGGTCATGCTGCAAAAAGTGTCAAAACCAGAAATGCAGGACAGGACATGGAGAAATGGCAGCCTTGCTACGCTGATGGGAGGGATGTAAATTGCCAACAGCCACTCTGGAGAAGTGTACGGTGTGTCCTGAAATATCTAAAACACACAGCTTAGGGAGCATAGGGCACGTCCACTCATGGGCGTATAAATTGGGAAAACTAAAAATCAGCAAGACACAGGCACCCCAAAGTTTAGGGCTGCTCTGTTGACAAGAACCTCCACTTCATGACACCTTAAATATCCCAGGAAAGAGAAAAATGGATAAAGAAGTTGTGGTCCTTATGTACAATGGAATATCACTCAGACATGAAATCAATGTCATAAGGCAAGTAGAAGCAAGATGAGTGGATTTAAGTACGATGATTCTAAGTGAAATAAGTCACACAGAAAAAGACACTTATCATAAGCTATCACTTATAGAGGGAATGTAAAAACCGCTACACTTGAACTGAATTACAAAACAGAACAGAGTCACACGTTTAGAAAACACACTATGGCTGCTTAACGGGAAAGGTGAGGTGGGGTGATGCATAAAACAAGGGTTTCAAATTCGCTCAGATACCGTTCCATACACCCAATATGTAATAGACAAGACCAACTCCTTGCTCAGTGAACTGGACTCAACACCCCCTATTCACCACACAAGAATATATCTGACTAGTAAGAATCTTAAAACCTATGAATTGATATCTCTCTGGAAGTGAGTCAAGTGGGTGTAAAGCTGCATAAACACAGCCGTGAAAAGCAGCTAAACCCCATTATAAAAATAAATTACTTTTAAAAACCCGTAAAACAAAGACTGTGAAAGAGAGAGAAATTCTTCCAAAATTCGGTCTGCGGCTGTGATGCAACCTGGATTGACCATATCTAGACACACAGCTGGATGAGACATAAGGGTGGACACTCTTGGGGCTGAGAGGTTGGGTGAGCAAACGCAGAACCTTTAAAGTAATACTGCGTGGTACGCATCCCATGGGTCCCAAATCTCCAGGTTCAAGGGCATCTTCGTACATCGAAAACATACATGAAAAACCCAGAAGATGGTACACCGTGTGATTTTGAAAGGTTTCTAAAACGCACCTCATTTCTCATCTCCTTGTGTTCGGGTTCGCCATTCCAGGTACTTTACTAGCAATCTCCCTACTTGGAGAATCAGCACCTTTAACCTCCTGTTCCCTACAGGTTGCAATTTGTCCTGAGGATGAACGGAAGAGGGGCAACCAATGAGAGACTAGATCTAGGTGTTGGGACAGGCACAGGTCACTCTATTTTCCCATCAGGAAGAAGAATTAAAAACAGGCTCAGCCTGCCGCCCAGAAGCAGAATAGGGCCTGAGGCAATCCCGCGCTCCTGCGGCCAGCTCCCAAAAAAGCGAGTTGAAAAATGGAGCCCAGGGACACTGCCATTCACAAACCCACAGAGTTATAAATGATAACTCCCGTCCACAAATATATTGAGGGAAGGCAACGAAGAGGATTTGAAAGCAAGGCAGAATTGCAGGAAACAGGTTTCAGGAGGTAGATACGAATCGCCTTTAAAGCACATGAAAAGTCGCAAAACGTCGACAATGATGCCCTTGGCCAAAAAGGGCGTATGCGTATTTTCCTGAATATATTCAGGAAAAAACGCATACGCCCTTTTTGGCCAACCAAGCAACCTGGAAAGGCAAATCAGCGCTACAAAGAAGTCTCGCTTCCCATCGGTCAAAAGGGCCATGCTGCAGAAAGTGTCAAAACCACAAATGCAGGACAGGCCATGGAGAAATGGCAGCCTTGCTACGCTGATGGGCGGGATGTAAATTGCCAACAGCCACTCTGGAGAAGTGTACGGTGTGTCCTGAAACATCTAAAACACACAGCTTAGGGAGCATAGGGCACGTCCACTCATGGGCGTATAAATTGGGAAAACTAAAAATCAGCAAGACACCGGCACCCCAAAGTTTAGGGCTGCTCTGTTGACAAGAACCTCCACTTCATGACACCTTAAATATCCCAGGAAAGAGAAAAATGGATAAAGAAGTTGTGGTCCTTATGTACAAAGGAATATCACTCAGACATGAAATCAATGTCATAAGGCTAGAAGAAGCAAGATGAGTGGACTTAGGAACGATGATTCTAAGTGAAATAAGTCACACAGAAAAAGACACTTATCATAAGCTATCACTTATAGAGGGAATGTAAAAACCGCTACACTTCAACTGAATTACAAAACAGAACAGAGTCACACGTTTAGAAAACACACTATGGCTGCTTAACGGGAAAGGTGAGGTGGGGTGATGCATAAAACAAGGGTTTCAAATTCGTTCAGATACCGTTCCATACACCCAATATATAATAGACAAGACCTACTCCTTGCTCAGTGAACTGGACTCAACACCTCCTATTCACCACACAAGAATATATCTGACTAGTAAGAATCTTAAAACCTATGTATTGATATCTCTCTGGAAGTGAGTCAAGTGGGTGTAAAGCCGCATAAACACAGCCGTGAAAAGCAGCTAAACCCCATTATAAAAATAAATTACTTTTAAAAACCCGTAAAACAAAGACTGTGAAAGAGAGAGAAATTCTTCCAAAATTCGGTCTGGGGCTGTGATGCAACCTGGATTGACCATATCTAGACACACAGCTGGATGAGACATAAGGGTGGACACTCTTGGGCCTGAGAGGTTGGGTGAGGTTGGGTGAGCAAACGCAGAACCTTTAAAGTAATACTGCCTGGTACCCATCCCATGGGTCCCAAATCTCCAGGTTCAAGGGCATCTTCCTACATCGAAAACATACATGAGATACCCAGAAGATGGTACACCGTGTGATTTTGAAAGGTTTCTAAAACGCACCTCATTTCTCATCTCCTTGTGCTCGGGTTCGCCATTCCAGGTACTTTACTAGCAATCTCCCTACTTGGAGAATCAGCACCTTTAACCTCCTGTTCCCTACAGGTTGCAATTTGTCCTGAGGATGAACGGGAAGAGGGGCAACCAATGAGAGACTAGATCTAGGTGTTGGGACAGGCACAGGTCACTCTATTTTCCCATCAGGAAGAAGAATTAACCACAGGCTCAGCCTGCCGCCCAGAAGCAGAATAGGGCCTGAGGCAATCCCGCGCTCTTACGGCCAGCTCCCAAAAAAGCGAGTTGAAAAATGGAGCCCAGGGACACTGCCATTCACAAACCCGCAGAGTTATAAATGATAACTCTCGTCCACAAATATATTGAGGGAAGGCAACGAAGAGGATTTGAAAGCAAGGCAGAATTGCAGGAAACAGGTTTCAGGAGGTAGATTCGAATTGCCTTTAAAGCACATGAAAAGTGGCAAAACGTCGACAATGATGCCCTTGGCCAAAAAGGGCGTATGAGTTTTTTCCTGAATATATTCAGGAAAAAACGCATACGCCCTTTTTGGCCAACCAAGCAACCTGGAAAGGCAAATCAGCGCTACAAAGTAGTCTCGCTTCCCATCGGTCAAAAGGGCCATGCTGCAAAAAGTGTCAAAACCAGAAATGCAGGACAGGCCATGGAGAAATCGCAGCCTTGCTACGCTGATGGGCGGGATGTAAATTGCCAACAGCCACTCTGGATAAGTGTACGGTGTGTCCTGAAACATCTAAAACACACAGCTTAGGGAGCATAGGGCACGTCCACTCATGGGCGTATAAATTGGGAAAAGTAAAAATCAGCAAGACACAGGCACCCCAAAGTTTAGGGCTGCTCTGTTGACAAGAACCTCCACTTCATGACACCTTAAATATCCCAGGAAAGAGAAAAATGGATAAAGAAGTTGTGGTCCTTATGTACAAAGGAATATCACTCAGACATGAAATCAATGTCATAAGGCTAGAAGAAGCAAGATGAGTGGACTTAGGTACGATGATTCTAAGTGAAATAAGTCACACAGAAAAAGACACTTATCATAAGCTATCACTTATAGAGGGAATGTAAAAACCGCTACGCTTGAACTGATTTACAAAACAGAACAGAGTCACACGTTTAGAAAACACACTATGGCTGCTTAACGGGAAAGGTGAGGTGGGGTGATGCATAAAACAAGGGTTTCAAATTGGCTCAGATACCGTTCCATACACCCAATATGTAATAGAAAAGACCTACACGTTGCTCAGTGAACTGGACTCAACACCCCCTATTCACCGCACAAGAATATATCTGACTAGTAAGAATCTTAAAACCTATGTATTGATATCTCTCTGGAAGTGAGTCAAGTGGGTGTAAAGCCGCATAAACACAGCCGTGAAAAGCAGCTATACCCCATTATAAAAATAAATTACTTTTAAAAACCCGTAAAACAAAGACAGTGAAAGAGAGAGAAATTCTTACAAAATTCGTTCACGGGCTGTGATGCAATCTGGATTGACCATATCTAGACCCACAGCTGGATGAGACATAAGGGTGGACACACTTGGAGCTGAGAGGTTGGGTGAGGTTGGGTGAGCAAACAGAGACCCTTTAAAGTAATAGTGCCTGGTACCCATCCCATGGGTCCCAAATCTCCAGGTTCAAGGGCATATTCCTACATCGAAAACATGCATGAGAAACCCAGAAGGTGGTACACCGTGTGATTTTGAAAGGTTTCTAAAACGCACCTCATTTCTCATCTCCTTGTGCTCGGGTTCGCCATTCCAGGTACTTTACTAGCAATCTCCCTACTTGGAGAATCAGCACCTTTAACCTCCTGTTCCCTACAGGTTGCAATTTGTCCTGAGGATGAACGGGAAGCGGGGCAACCAATGAGAGACTAGATCTAGGTGTTGGGACAGGCACAGGTCACTCTATTTTCCCATCAGGAAGAAGAATTAACCACAGGCTCAGCCTGCCGCCCAGAAGCAGAATAGGGCCTGAGGCAATCACGCGCTCCTGCGGCCAGCTCCCAAAAAAGCGAGTTGAAAAATGGAGCCCAGGGACACTGCCATTCACAAACCCGCAGAGTTATAAATGATAACTCTCCTGCACAAATATATTGAGGGAAGGCAACGAAGAGGATTTGAAAGCAAGGCAGAATTGCAGGAAACAGGTTTCAGGAGGTAGATTCGAATCGCATTTAAAGCACATGAAAAGTCGCAAAACGTCGACAATGATGCCCTTGGCCAAAAAGGGCGTATGCGTTTTTTCCTGAATATATTCAGGAAAAAACGCATACGCCCTTTTTGGCCAACCAAGCAACCTGGAAAGGCAAATCAGCGCTACAAAGAAGTCTCGCTTCCCATCGGTCAAAAGGGCCATGCGGCAGAAAGTGTCAAAACCAGAAATGCAGGACAGGCCATGGAGAAATGGCAGCCTTGCTACGCTGATGGGCAGGATGTAAATTGCCAACAGCCACTCTGGAGAAGTGTACGGTGTGTCCTGAAACATCGAAAAAACACAGCTTAGGGAGCATAGGGCACGTCCACTCATGGGCGTATAAATTGGGAAAACTAAAAATCAGCAAGACACAGGCACCCCAAAGTTTAGGGCTGCTCTGTTGACAAGAACCTCCACTTCATGACACCTTAAATATCCCAGGAAAGAGAAAAATGGATAAAGAAGTTGTGGTCCTTATGTACAATGGTATATCACTCAGACATGAAATAAATGTCATAAGGCTAGTAGAAGCAAGATGAGTGGATTTAGGTACGACGATTCTAAGTGAAATAAGTCACACAGAAAAAGACACTTATCATAAGCTATCACTTATAGAGGGAATGTAAAAACCGCTACACTTGAACTGAATTACAAAACAGAACAGAGTCTCACGTTTAGAAAACACACTATGGCTGCTTAACGGGAAAGGTGAGGTGGGGTGATGCATAAAACAAGGTTTTCAAATTCGCTCAGATACCGTTCCATACACCCAATATGTAATAGAAAAGACCGACTCATTGCTCAGTGAACTGGACTCAACACCCCCTATTCACCGCACAAGAATATATGTGACTAGTAAGAATCTTAAAACCTATGTATTGATATCTGTCTGGAAGTGAGTCAAGTGGGTGTAAAGCCGCATAAACACAGCCGTGAAAAGCAGCTAAACCCCATTATAAAAATAAATTACTTTTAAAAACCCGTAAAACAAAGACAGTGAAAGAGAGAGAAATTCTTACAAAATTCGTTCAGAGGCTGTGATGCAACCTGGATTGACCATATCTATACCCACAGCTGGATGAGTCATAAGGGTGGACACACTTGGGGCTGAGATGTTGGGTGAGGTTGGGTGAGCAAACACAGACCCTTTAAAGTAATACTGCGTGGTACCCATCCCATGGGTCCCAAATCTCCAGGTTCAAGGGCATATTCCTACAT
Source organism: Eschrichtius robustus (assembly GCF_028021215.1). NCBI lineage: Eukaryota > Metazoa > Chordata > Mammalia > Artiodactyla > Eschrichtiidae > Eschrichtius > Eschrichtius robustus. Next base: position 332,691 of record NW_027175343.1, read on the forward strand.
CGAAAACATGCATGAGAAACCCAGAAGATGGTACACTGTGTGATTTTGAAAGGTTTCTAAAACGCACCTCATTTCTCATCTCCTTGTGTTCGGGTTCGCCATTCCAGCTACTTTACTAGCAATCTCCCTACTTGGAGAATCAGCACCTTTAACCTCCTGTTCCGTACAGGTTGCAATTTGTCCTGAGGATGAACGGGAAGAGGGGCAACCAATGAGAGACTAGATCTAGGTCTTGGGACAGGCACAGGTCACTCTATTTTCCCATCAGGAAGAAGAATTAACCACAGGCTCAGCCTACCGCCGGGAACCAGAATAGGGCCTGAGGCAATCCGGTGCGTTTGCGGCCAGCTCCCAAAAAAGACAGTTGAAAAATGGAGCTCAGGGGCACTGCAATTCACAAACCTGCTGAGTTATAAATGATAACTCTCGTCCAAAAATATATTGAGGGAAGTCAACGAAGAGGATTTGAAAGCAAGGCAGAATTGCAGGAAACAGATTTCAGGAGGTAGATCCGAATCGCCTTTAAAGCACATGAAAGGTGGCAAAACGTCGACAATGATGACCTTGGCCAAAAAGAGCGTATGCGTTTTTTCCTGAATATATTCAGGAAAAAACGCATACGCCCTTTTTGGCCAACCAAGCAACCTGGAAAGGCAAATCAGCGCTACAAAGAAGTCTCGCTTCCCATCGGTCAAAAGGGCCATGCTGCAAAAATTTTCAAAACCACAAATGCAGGACAGGCCATGGAGAAATGGCAGCCTTGCTACGCTGATGGGCGGGATGTAAATTGCCAACAGCCACTCTGAAGAAGTGTACGGTGTGTCCTGAAACATCTAAAACACACAGCTTAGGGAGCATAGGGCACGTCCACTCATGGTCGTATAAATTGGGAAAACTAAAAATCAGCAAGACACAGGCACCCCAAAGTTTAGGGCTGCTCTGTTGACAAGAACCTCCACTTCATGACACCTTAAATATCCCAGGAAAGAGAAAAATGGATAAAGAAGTTGTGGTCCTTATGTACAATGGAATATCACGCAGACATGAAATCAAGGTCATAAGGCTAGTAGAAGCAAGATGAGTGGACTTAGGTACGATGATTCTAAGTGAAATAAGTCACACAGAAAAACCCACTTATCATAAGCTATCACTTATAGAGGGAATGTAAAAACCGCTACACTTGAACTGAGTTACAAAACAGAACAGAGTCACACGTTTAGAAAACACACTATGGCTGCTTAACGGGAAAGGTGAGGTGGGGTGATGCATAAAACAAGGGTTTCAAATTCGCTCACATACCGTTCCATACACCCAATATGTAATAGAAAAGACCGACTCCTTGCTCAGTGAACTGGACTCAATACCCCCTATTCACCGCACAAGAATATATGTGACTAGTAAGAATCTTAAAACCTATGTATTGATATCTGTCTGGAAGTGAGTCAAGTGGGTGTAAAGCCGCATAAACACAGCCGTGAAAAGCAGCTAAACCCCATTATAAAAATAAATTACTTTTAAAAACCCGTAAAACAAAGACAGTGAAAGAGAGAAATTCTTACAAAATTCGTTCAGAGGCTGTGATGCAACCTGGATTGACCATATCTAGACCCACAGCTGGATGAGACATAAGGGTGGACACACTTGGGGCTGAGAGGTTGGGTGAGGTTGGGTGAGCAAACACAGACCCTTTGAAGTAATACTGCGTGGTACCCATCCCATGGGTCGCAAATCTCCAGGTTCAAGGGCATCTTCCTACATCGAAAACATGCATGAGAAACCCAGAAGATGGTACACCGTGTGATTTTGAAAGGTTTCTAAAACGCACCTCATATCTCATCTCCTTGTGCTCGGGCTCGCCATTCCAGGTACGTTACTAGCAATCTCCCTACTTGGAGAATCAGCACCTTTAACCTCCTGTTCCCTACAGGTTGCAATTTGTCCTGAAGATGAACGGGAAGAGGGGCAACCAATGAGAGACTAGATCTAGGTGTTGGGACAGGCACAGGTCACTCTATTTTCCCATCAGGAAGAAGAATTAACCACAGGCTCAGCCTGCCGCCGGGAACCAGAATAGGGCCTGAGGGAATCCCGTGCTTTTGCGGCCAGCTCCCAAAAAGACAGTTGAAAAATGGAGCTCAGGGGCACTGCCATTCACAAACCTGCTGAGTTATAAATGATAACTCTCGTCCACAAATATATTGAAGGAAGGCAACGAAGAGGATTTGAAAGCAAGGCAGAATTGCAGGAAACAGGTTTCAGGAGGTAGATTCGAATCGCCTTTAAAGCACATGAAAAGTGGCAAAACGTCGACAATGATGCCCTTGGCCAAAAAGGGCGTATGCGTTTTTTCCTGAATATATTCAGGAAAAAACGCATACGCCCTTTTTGGCCAACCAAGCAACCTGGAAAGGCAAATCAGCGCTACAAGGAAGTCTCGCTTCCCATCGGTCAAAAGGGTCATGCTGCAAAAAGTGTCAAAACCAGAAATGCAGGACAGGCCATGGAGAAATGGCAGCCTTGCTACGCTGATGGGCGGGATGTAAATTGCCAACAGCCACTCTGGAGAAGTGTACGGTGTGTCCTGAAACATCGAAAAAACACAGCTTAGGGAGCATAGGGCACGTCCACTCATGGGCGTATAAATTGGGAAAACTAAAAATCAGCAAGACACAGGCACCCCAAAGTTTAGGGCTGCTCTGTTGACAAGAACCTCCACTTCATGACACCTTAAATATCCCAGGAAAGAGAAAAATGGATAAAGAAGTTGTGGTCCTTATGTACAATGGAATATCACTCAGACATGAAATCAATGTCATAAGGCTAGTAGAAGCAAGATGAGTGGCTTTAGGTACGACGATTCTAAGTGAAATAAGTCACACAGAAAAAGACACTTATCATAAGCTATCACTTATAGAGGGAATGTAAAAACCGCTACAATTGAACTGAATTACAAAAGAACAGAGTCACACGTTTAGAAAACACACTATGGCTGCTTAACGGGAAAGGTGAGGTGGGGTGATGCATAAAACAAGGGTTTCAAATTCGATCAGATACCTTTCCATACACCCAATATGTAATACACAAGACCTACTCCTTGCTCAGTGAACTGGATTCAACACGCCCTATTCACAGCACAAGAATATATGTTAGTAGTAACATCTTAAAACCTATGTATTGATATCTGTCTGGAAGTGAGTCAAGTGGGTGTAAAGCCGCATAAACCAGCCGTGAAAAGCAGCTAAACCCCATTATAAAAATAAATTACTTTTAAAAACCCTTAAAATAAAGACAGTGAAATAGAGAAATTCTTACAAAATTCGTTCAGAGGATGTGATGCAACCTGGATTGACCATATCTAGACACACAGCTGGATGATACATAAGGGTGGACACTCTTGGGGTTGAGAGGTTGGGTGAGGGTGGGTGAGCAAACGCATACCCTTTAAAGTAATACTGCGTGGTACACATCCCATTGGTCCGAAATATCCAGGTTCAAGGGCATCTTCCTACATCGAAAACATGCATGAGAAACCCAGACGATGGTACACCGTGTGATTTTGAAAGGTTTCTAAAACGCACCTCATTTCTCATCTCCTTGTGTTCGGGTTCGATATTCCAGCTACTTTACTAACAATCTCTCTACTTGGAGAAGCAGCACCTTTAACCTCCTGTTCCGTACAGGTTGCAATTTGTCCTGAGGATGAAAGGGATGAGGGGCAACCAATGAGAGACTAGATCTAGGTGTTGGGACAGGCACAGGTCACTCTATTTTCCCATCAGGAAGAAGAATTAACCACAGGCTCAGCCTGCCACCCAGAAGCAGAATAGGGCCTGAGGCAATCCCGTGCTTTTGCGGCCAGCTCCCAAAAAGACAGTTGAAAAATGGAGCTCAGGGGCACTGCCATTCACAAACCTGCTGAGTTATAAATGATAACTCTCGTCCACAAATATATTGAGGGAAGGCAACGAAGAGGATTTGAAAGCAAGGCAGAATTGGAGGAAACAGCTTTCAGGAGGTAGATTCGAATCGCCTTTAAAGCACATGAAAAGTGGCAAAACGTCAACAATGATGCCCTTGGACAAAAAGTGCGTATGCGTTTTTTCCTGAATATATTCAGGAAAAAACGCATACGCCGTTTTTGGCCAACCAAGCAACCTGGAAAGGCAAATCAGCGCTACAAAGAAATCTCGCTTCCCATCGGTCAAATGGGCCATGCTGAAAAAAGTATCAAAACCAGAAATGCAGGACAGGCCATGGAGAAATGGCAGCCTTGCTTCGCTGATGGGCGGGATGTAAATTGCCAACAGCCACTCTGGAGAAGTGTACGGTGTGTCCTGAAACATCGAAAAAACACAGCTTAGGTAGCATAGGGCACGTCCACTCATGGGTGTATAAATTGGGAAAACTAAAAATCAGCAAGACACAGGCACCCCAATGTTTAGGGCTGCTCTGTTGACAAGAACCTCCACTTCATGACACCATAAATATCCCAGGAAAGAGAAAAATGGATAAAGAAGTTGTGGTCTTTATGTACAATGGAATATCACTCAGACATGAAATCAATGTCATAAGGCTAGTAGAAGCAAGATGAGTGGATTCAGGTACGACGATTCTAAGTGAAATAAGTCACACAGAAAAAGACACTTATCATAAGCTATCACTTATAGAGGGAATGTAAAAACCGCTAAACTTGAACTGAGTTACAAAACAGAACAGAGTCGCACATTTAGAAAACACACTACAGCTGCTTAACGGGAAAGGTGAGGTGGGGTGATGCATAAAACAAGGGTTTCAAATTCGCTCAGATACCGTTCCATACACCCAATATGTAATAGAAAAGACCGACTCCTTGCTCAGTGAACTGGACTCAACACCCCCTATTCACCGCACAAGAATATATGTGACTAGTAAGAATCTTAAAACCTATGTATTGATATCTGTCTGGAAGTGAGTCAAGTGGGTGTAAAGCCGCATAAACACAGCCGTGAAAAGCAGCTAAACCCCATTATAAAAATAAATTCCTTTTAAAAACCCGTAAAACAAAGACAGTGAAAGAGAGAAATTCTTATAAAATTCGTTCAGAGGCTGTGATGCAACCTGGATTGGCCATATCTAAACACACAGCTGGATGAGACATAAGGGTGGACAGTCTTGGGGTTGAGAGGTTGGGTGAGGTTGAGTGAGCAAACGCAGACCCTTTAAATTAATACTGCGTGGTACCCATCCCATGGGTCCCAAATCTCCAGGTTCAAGGGCATCTTCCTACATCGAAAACATGCATGAGAAGCCCAGATGATGGTACACCGTGTGATTTTGAAAGGTTTCTAATACGCACCTCATTTCTCATCTCCTTGTGCTCGGGTTCGCCTTTCCAGCTACTTTACTAGCAATCTCCTTACTTGGAGAATCAGCACCTTTAACCTCCTGTTCCATACAGGTTGCAATTTGTCCTGAGGGTGAAAGGGAAGAGGGGCAACCAATGAGAGACTAGATCTAGGTGTTGGGACAGGCACAGGTCACTCTATTTTCCCATCAGGAAGAAGAATTAACCACAGGCTCAGCCTGCCCCCCGGAACCAGAATAGGGTCTGAGGCAATCCCGTGCTTTTGCGGCCAGCTCCCAAAAAAGACAGTTGAAAAATGGAGCTCGGGGGCACTGCCTTTCACAAACCCGCTGAGTTATAAATGATAACTCTCGTCCACAAATATATTGAGGGAAGGCAACGAAGAGGATTTGAAAGCAAGGCAGAATTGCAGGAAACAGGTTTCAGGAGGTAGATTCGAATCGCCTTTAAAGCACATGAAAAGTGGCAAAACGCCGACAATGATGCCCTTGGCCAAAAAGGGCGTATGCGTTTTTTCCTGAATATATTCAGGAAAAAACGCATACGCCCTTTTTTGCCAACCAAGCAACCTGGAAAGGCAAATCAGCGCTACAAAGAAGTCTCGCTTCCCATCGGTCAAAAGGGCCATGGTGCAAAAAGTGTCAAAACCAGAAATGCAGGACAGGCCATGGAGAAATGGCAGCCTTGCTACGCTGATGGGCGGGATGTAAATTGAAAACAGCCACTCTGGAGAAGTGTACTGTGTGTCCTGAAACATCGAAAAAACACAGCTTAGGGAGCATAGGGCACGTCCACTCATGGGCGTATAAATTGGGAAAACTAAAAATCAGCAAGACACAGGCACCCCAAAGTTTAGGGCTGCTCTGTTGACAAGAACCTCCACTTCATGACACCTTAAATATCCCAGGAAAGAGAAAAATGGATAAAGAAGTTGTGGTCCTTATGTACAATGGAATATCACTCAGACATGAAATCAATGTCATAAGGCTAGTAGAAGCAAGATGAGTGGATTTAGGTACGACGATTCTAAGTGAAATAAGTCACACAGAAAAAGACACTTATCATAAGCTATCACTTATAGAGGGAATGTAAAAACCGCTACACTTGAACTGAATTACAAAACAGAACAGAGTCACACGTTTAGAAAACACACTATGGCTGCTTAACGGGAAAAGTGAGGTGGGGTGAGGCATAAAACAAGGGTTTCAAATTCACTCAGATACCGTTCCATACACCCAATATGTAATAGATAAGTCCTACTCCTTGCTCAGTGAACTGGACTCAACACCCCCTATTCACCGCACAAGAATATATGTGACTAGTAAGAATCTTAAAACCTATGTATTGATATCTGTCTGGAAGTGAGTCAAGTGGGTGTAAAGCCGCATAAACACAGCCATGAAAAGCAGCTAATCCCCATTATAAAAATAAATTACTTTTAAAAACCCGTAAAACAAAGACAGTGAAAGAGAGAAATTCTTACAAAATTCGTTCAGAGGCTGTGATGCAACCTGGATTGACCATATCTAGACACACAGTTGGATGAGACATAAGGGTGGACACTCTTGGGGTTGAGAGGTTGGGTGAGGTTGGGTGAGCAAACGCAGACCCTTTAAAGTAATACTGCGTGGTACCCATCCCATGGGTCCCAAATCTCCAGGTTCAAGGGCATCTTCCTACATCGAAAACATGCATGAGAAACCCAGATGATGGTACACCGTGTGATTTTGAAAGGTTTCTAATACGCACCTCATTTCTCATCTCCTTGTGCTCGGGTTCGCCTTTCCAGCTACTTTACTAGCAATCTCCCTACTTGGAGAATCAGCACCTTTAAGCTCCTGTTCCCTAGAGGTTGCACTTTGTCCTGAGGATGAACGGGAAGAGGGGCAACCAATGAGACACTAGATCTAGGTTTTGGGACAGGCACAGGTCACTCTATTTTCCCATCAGGAAGAAGAATTAACCACAGGCTCAGCCTGCCACCCAGAAGCAGAATAGGGCCTGAGGCAATCCCGTGCTTTTGCGGCCAGCTCCCAAAAAAGCCAGTTGAAAAATGGAGCTCAGGGACACTGCAATTCACAAACCCGCAGAGCTATAAATGATAACTCTCGTCCACAAATATATTGACGGAAGGCAACGAAGAGGATTTGAAAGCAAGGCAGAATTGCAGGAAACAGGTTTCAGGAGGTAGATTCGAATCGCCTTTAAAGCACATGAAAAGTGGCAAAACGTCCACAATGATGCCCTTGGCCAAAAAGGGCGTATGCGTTTTTTCCTGAATATATTCAGGAAAAAACGCATACGCTCTTTTTGGCCAACCAAGCAACCTGGAAAGGCAAATCAGCGCTACAAAGAAGTCTCGCTTCCCATCGGTCAAAAGGGCCATGCTGCAAAAAGTGTCAAAACCAGAAATGCAGGACAGGCCATGGAGAAATGGCAGCCTTGCTACGCTGATGGGCGGGATGTAAATTGCCAACAGCCAATCTGGAGAAGTGTACGGTGTGTCCTGAAAGATCGATAAAACACAGTTTAGGGAGCATAGGTCACGTCCACTCATGGGCGTATAAATTGGGAAAACTAAAAATCAGCAAGACACAGGCACCCCAAAGTTTAGGGCTGCTCTGTTGACAAGAACCTCCACTTCATGACACCTTAAATATCCCAGGAAAGAGAAAAATGGATAAAGAAGTCGTGGTCCTTATGTACAAAGGAATATCACTCAGACATGAAATCAATGTCATAAGGCTAGTAGAAGCAAGATGAGTAGATTTAGGTACAACGATTCTAAGTGAAATAAGTCACACAGAAAAAGACACTTATCATAAGCTATCACTTATAGAGGGAATGTAAAAACCGCTACACTTGAACTGAATTACAAAAGAGAATAGTCATACGTTTAGAAAACACACTATGGCTGCTTAACGGGAAAGGTGAGGTGGGGTGATGCATAAAACAAGGGTTTCAAATTCGCTCAGGTACCGTTCCATACACCCAATATGTAATAGACAAGACATACTCCTTGCTCAGTGAACTGGACTCAACACCCCCTATTCACCGCACAAGAATATATCTGACTAGTAAGAATCTTAAAACCTATGTATTGATATCTCTCTGGAAGTGAGTCAAGTGGGTGTAAAGCCGCATAAACACAGCCATGAAAAGCAGCTAAACCCCATTATAAAAATAAATTACTTTTAAAAACCCGTTAAACAAAGACAGTGAAAGAGAGAGAAATTCTTCCAAAATTCGTTCAGGGGTTGTGATGCATCCTGGATTGACCATATCTAGACCCACAGCTGGATGAGACATAACGGTGGACACTCTTGCGGATGAGAGGTTGGGTGAGGTTGGGTGAGCAAACGCAGAACCTTTAAAGTAATACTGCGTGGTACCCATCCCATGGGTCCCAAATCTCCAGGTTCAAGGGCATCTTCCTACATCGAAAACATGCATGACAAACCCAGCAGATGGTACACCTTGTGATTTTGAAAGGTTTCTAAAAGGCACCTCATTTCTCAACTCCTTGTGCTCGGGTTCGCCATTCCAGCTACTTTACTACCAATCTCCCTACTTGGAGAATCAGCACCTTTAACCTCCTGTTCCGTACAGGTTGCAATTTGTCCTGAGGGTGAAAGGGAAGAGGGGCAACCAATGAGAGACTAGATCTAGGTGTTGGGACAGGCACAGGTCACTCTATTTTCCCATCAGGAAGAAGAATTAACCAGAGGCTCAGCCTGCCCCCCGTAACCAGAATAGGGCCTGAGGCAATCCCGTGCTTTTGTGGCCAGCTCTCAAAAAAGACAGTTGAAAAATGGAGCTAAGGGGCACTGCCTTTCACAAACCCGCTGAGTTATAAATGATAACTCTCGTCCACAAATATATTGAGGGAAGGCAACGAAGAGGATTTGAAAGCAAGGCAGAATTGCAGGAAACCGGTTTCAGGAGGTAGATTCGAATCGCCTTTAAAGCACATGAAAAGTGGCAAAACGTCGACAATGATGCCCTTGGCCAAAAAGGGCGTATGCGTTTTTTCCTGAATATATTCAGGAAAAAACGCATACGCCCTTTTTGGCCAACCAAGCAACCTGAGAGGCAAATCAGTGCTACAAAGAAGTCTCGCTTCCCATCGGTCAAAAGGGCCATGCTGCAGAAAGTGTCAAAACCAGAAATGCAGGACAGGCCATGGAGAAATGGCAGGCTTGCTAAGCTGATGGGCGGGATGTAAATTGCCAACAGCCACTCTGGAGAAGTGTACGGTGTGTCCTGAAACATCGAAAAAACACAGCTTAGGGAGCATAGGGCACGTCCACTCATGGGCGTATAAATTGGGAAAACTAAAAATCAGCAAGACACAGGCACCCCAAAGTTTAGGGCTGCTCTGTTGACAAGAACCTCCACTTCATGACACCTTAAATATCCCAGGAAAGAGAAAAATGGATAAAGAATTCATGGTCCTTATGTACAATGGAATATCACTCAGACATGAAATCAATGTCATAAGGCTAGTAGAAGCAAGATGAGTAGATTTAGGTACAACGATTCTAAGTGAAATAAGTCACACAGAAAAAGACACTTATCATAAGATATCACTTATAGAGGGAATGTAAAAACCGCTACACTTGAACTGAATTACAAAAGAGAATATAGTCATACGTTTAGAAAACACACTATGGCTGCTTAACGGGAAAGGTGAGGTGGGGTGATGCATAAAACAAGGGTTTCAAATTCGCTCAGATACAGTTCCATACACCCAATATGTAATAGACAAGGCCTACTCCTTGCTCAGTGAACTGGACTCAACACCCCCTATTCACCGCACAAGAATATATCTGACTAGTAAGAATCTTAAAACCTATGTATTGATATCTCTCTGGAAGTGAGTCAAGTGGGTGTAAAGCCGCATAAACACAGCCATGAAAAGCAGCTAAACCCCATTATAAACATAAATTACTTTTAAAAACCCGTTAAACAAAGACAGTGAAAGAGAGAGAAATTCTTCCAAAATTCGTTCAGGGGCTGTGATGCAACCTGGATTGACCATATCTAGACCCACAGCTGGATGAGACATAAGGGTGGACACTCTTGGGGCTGAGAGGTTGGGTGAGGTTGGGTGAGCAAACGCAGAACCTTTAAAGTAATACTGCCTGGTACCCATCCCATGGGTCCCAAATATCCAGGTTCAAGGGCATCTTCCTACATCGAAAACATGCATGAGAAACCCAGAAGATGGTACACCGTGTGATTTTGAAAGGTTTCTAAAAAGCACCTCATTTCTCATCTCCTTGTGCTCGGGTTCACCATTCCAGGTACTTAACTAGCAATCTCCCTACTTGGAGAATCAGCACCTTTAACCTCCTGTTCCCTACAGGTTGCAATTTGTCCTGAGGATGAACGGGAAGAGGGGCAACCAATGAGAGACTAGATCTAGGTGTTGGGACAGGCACAGGTCACTCTATTTTCCCATCAGGAAGAAGAATTAACCACAGGCTCAGCCTGCCGCCCAGAAGCAGAATAGGGCCTGAGGCAATCCCGCGCACTTGCGGCCAGCTCCCAAAAAAGCGAGTTGAAAAATGGAGCCCAGGGACACTGCCATTCACAAACCCGCAGAGTTATAAATGATAACTCTCGTCCACAAATATATTGAGGGAAGGCAATGAAGAGGATTTGAAAGCAAGGCAGAATTGCAGGAAACAGGTTTCAGGAGGTAGATTCGAATCGCCTTTAAAGCACATGAAAAGTCGCAAAATGTCGACAATGATGCCCTTGGCCAAAAAGGGCGTATGTGTTTTTTCCTGAATATATTCAGGAAAAAACGCATACGCCCTTTTTGGCCAACCAAGCAACCTGGAAAGGCAAATCAGCGCTACAAAGTAGTCTCGCTTCCCATCGGTCAAAAGGGCCATGCTGCAGAAAGTGTCAAAACCAGAAATGCAGGACAGGCCATGGAGAAATGGCAGGCTTGCTAAGCTGATGGGCGGGATGTAAATTGCCAACAGCCACTCTGGAGAAGTGTACGGTGTGTCCTGAAACATCGAAAAAACACAGCTTAGGGAGCATAGTGCACGTCCACTCATGGGCGTATAAATTGGGAAAACTAAAAATCAGCAAGACACAGGCACCCCAAAGTTTAGGGCTGCTCTGTTGACAAAAACCTCCACTTCATGACACCTTAAATATCCCAGGAAAGAGAAAAATGGTTAAAGAAGTTGTGGTCCTTATGTACAATGGAATATCACTCAGACATGAAATCAATGTCATAAGGCTAGTAGAAGCAAGATGAGTGGATTTAGGTACGACGATTCTAAGTGAAATAAGTCACATAGAAAAAAACACTTATCATAAGCTATCACTTATAGAGGGAATGTAAAAACCGCTACACTTGAACTGAATTACAAAACAGAACAGAGTCTCACGTTTAGAAAACACACTACGGCTGCTTAACGGGAAAGGTGAGGTGGGGTGATGCATAAAACAAGGGTTTCAAATTCGCTCAGATACCGTTCCATAACCCAATATGTAATAGATAAGACCTACTCCTTGCTCAGTGAACTGGACTCAACACCCCCTATTCACCGCACAAGAAAATATGTGACTAGTAAGAATCTTAAAACCTATGTATTGATATCTGTCTGGAAGTGAGTCCAGTGGGTGTAAAGCCGCATAAACACAGCCGTGAAAAGCAGCTAAACGACATTATAAAAATAAATTACTTTTAAAAACCCGTAAAACAAAGACAGTGAAAGAGAGAGAAATTCTTACAAAATTCGTTCAGGGGCTGTGATGCAACCTGGATTGACCATATCTAGACCCACAGCTGGATGAGACCTAAGGGTGGACACTCTTGGGGCTGAGAGGTTGGGTGAGGTTGGGTGAGCAAACGCAGACCCTTTAAAGTAATACTGTGTGGTACCCATCCCAAGGGTCCCAAATCTCCAGGTTCAAGGGCATCTTCCTACATCGAAAACATGCATGAGAAACCCAGATGATGGTACACCGTGTGATTTTGAAAGGTTTCTAATACGCACCTCATTTCTCATCTCCTTGTGCTCGGGTTCGCCTTTCCAGCTACTTTACTAGCAATCTCCTTACTTGGAGAATCAGCACCTTTAACCTCCTGTTCCATACAGGTTGCAATTTGTCCTGAGGGTGAAAGGGAAGAGGGGCAACCAATGAGAGACTAGATCTAGGTGTTGGGACAGGCACAGGTCACTCTATTTTCCCATCAGGAAGAAGAATTAACCACAGGCTCAGCCTGCCCCCCGGAACCAGAATAGGGTCTGAGGCAATCCCGTGCTTTTGCGGCCAGCTCCCAAAAAAGACAGTTGAAAAATGGAGCTCGGGGGCACTGCCTTTCACAAACCCGCTGAGTTATAAATGATAACTCTCGTCCACAAATATATTGAGGGAAGGCAACGAAGAGGATTTGAAAGCAAGGCAGAATTGCAGGAAACAGGTTTCAGGAGGTAGATTCGAATCGCCTTTAAAGCACATGAAAAGTGGCAAAACGCCGACAATGATGCCCTTGGCCAAAAAGGGCGTATGCGTTTTTTCCTGAATATATTCAGGAAAAAACGCATACGCCCTTTTTTGCCAACCAAGCAACCTGGAAAGGCAAATCAGCGCTACAAAGAAGTCTCGCTTCCCATCGGTCAAAAGGGCCATGGTGCAAAAAGTGTCAAAACCAGAAATGCAGGACAGGCCATGGAGAAATGGCAGCCTTGCTACGCTGATGGGCGGGATGTAAATTGAAAACAGACACTCTGGAGAAGTGTACTGGGTGTCCTGAAACATCGAAAAAACACAGCTTAGGGAGCATAGGGCACGTCCACTCATGGGCGTATAAATTGGGAAAACTAAAAATCAGCAAGACACAGGCACCCCAAAGTTTAGGGCTGCTCTGTTGACAAGAACCTCCACTTCATGACACCTTAAATATCCCAGGAAAGAGAAAAATGGATAAAGAAGTTGTGGTCCTTATGTACAATGGAATATCACTCAGACATGAAATCAATGTCATAAGGCTAGTAGAAGCAAGATGAGTGGATTTAGGTACGACAATTCTAAGTGAAATAAGTCACACAGAAAAAGACACTTATCATAAGCTATCACTTATAGAGGGAATGTAAAAACCGCTACACTTGAACTGAATTACAAAACAGAACAGAGTCACACGTTTAGAAAACACACTATGGCTGCTTAACGGGAAAAGTGAGGTGGGGTGAGGCATAAAACAAGGGTTTCAAATTCACTCAGATACCGTTCCATACACCCAATATGTAATAGATAAGTCCTACTCCTTGCTCAGTGAACTGGACTCAACACCCCCTATTCACCGCACAAGAATATATGTGACTAGTAAGAATCTTAAAACCTATGTATTGATATCTGTCTGGAAGTGAGTCAAGTGGGTGTAAAGCCGCATAAACACAGCCATGAAAAGCAGCTAATCCCCATTATAAAAATAAATTACTTTTAAAAACCCATAAAACAAAGACAGTGAAAGAGAGAAATTCTTACAAAATTCGTTCAGAGGCTGTGATGCAACCTGGATTGACCATATCTAGACACACAGTTGGATGAGACATAAGGGTGGACACTCTTGGGGCTGAGAGGTTGGGTGAGGTTGGGTGAGCAAACGCAGAACCTTTAAAGTAATACTGCCTGGTACCCATCCCATGGGTCCCAAATCTCCAGGTTCAAGGGCATCTTCCTACATCGAAAACATGCATGAGAAACCCAGAAGATGGTACACCGTGTGATTTTGAAAGGTTTCTAAAAAGCACCTCATTTCTCATCTCCTTGTGCTCGGGTTCACCATTCCAGGTACTTAACTAGCAATCTCCCTACTTGGAGAATCAGCACCTTTAACCTCCTGTTCCCTACAGGTTGCAATTTGTCCTGAGGATGAACGGGAAGAGGGGCAACCAATGAGAGACTAGATCTAGGTGTTGGGACAGGCACAGGTCACTCTATTTTCCCATCAGGAAGAAGAATTAACCACAGGCTCAGCCTGCCCCCCGGAACCAGAATAGGGTCTGAGGCAATCCCGTGCTTTTGCGGCCAGCTCCCAAAAAAGACTGTTGAAAAATGGAGCTCGGGGGCACTGCCTTTCACAAACCCGCTGAGTTATAAATGATAACTCTCGTCCACAAATATATTGAGGGAAGGCAACGAAGAGGATTTGAAAGCAAGGCAGAATTGCAGGAAACAGGTTTCAGGAGGTAGATTCGAATCGCCTTTAAAGCACATGAAAAGTGGCAAAACGCCGACAATGATGCCCTTGGCCAAAAAGGGCGTATGCGTTTTTTCCTGAATATATTCAGGAAAAAACGCATACGCCCTTTTTTGCCAACCAAGCAACCTGGAAAGGCAAATCAGCGCTACAAAGAAGTCTCGCTTCCCATCGGTCAAAAGGGCCATGGTGCAAAAAGTGTCAAAACCAGAAATGCAGGACAGGCCATGGAGAAATGGCAGCCTTGCTACCCTGATGGGCGGGATGTAAATTGAAAACAGCCACTCTGGAGAAGTGTACTGTCTGTCCTGAAACATCGAAAAAACACAGCTTAGGGAGCATAGGGCACGTCCACTCATGGGCGTATAAATTGGGAAAACTAAAAATCAGCAAGACACAGGCACCCCAAAGTTTAGGGCTGCTCTGTTGACAAGAACCTCCACTTCATGACACCTTAAATATCCCAGGAAAGAGAAAAATGGATAAAGAAGTTGTGGTCCTTATGTACAATGGAATATCACTCAGACATGAAATCAATGTCATAAGGCTAGTAGAAGCAAGATGAGTGGATTTAGGTACGACGATTCTAAGTGAAATAAGTCACACAGAAAAAGACACTTATCATAAGCTATCACTTATAGAGGGAATGTAAAAACCGCTAAACTTGAACTGAATTACAAAACAGAACAGAGTCACACGTTTAGAAAACACACTATGGCTGCTTAACGGGAAAAGTGAGGTGGGGTGAGGCATAAAACAAGGGTTTCAAATTCACTCAGATACCGTTCCATACACCCAATATGTAATAGATAAGTCCTACTCCTTGCTCAGTGAACTGGACTCAACACCCCCTATTCACCGCACAAGAATATATGTGACTAGTAAGAATCTTAAAACCTATGTATTGATATCTGTCTGGAAGTGAGTCAAGTGGGTGTAAAGCCGCATAAACACAGCCATGAAAAGCAGCTAATCCCCATTATAAAAATAAATTACTTTTAAAAACCCGTAAAACAAAGACAGTGAAAGAGAGAAATTCTTACAAAATTCGTTCAGAGGCTGTGATGCAACCTGGATTGACCATATCTAGACACACAGATGGATGAGACATAAGGGTGGACACTCTTGGGGTTGAGAGGTTGGGTGAGGTTGGGTGAGCAAACGCAGACCCTTTAAAGTAATACTGCGTGGTACCCATCCCATGGGTCCCAAATCTCCAGGTTCAAGGGCATCTTCCTACATCGAAAACATGCATGAGAAACCCAGATGATGGTACACCGTGTGATTTTGAAAGGTTTCTAATACGCACCTCATTTCTCATCTCCTTGTGCTCGGGTTCGCCTTTCCAGCTACTTTACTAGCAATCTCCCTACTTGGAGAATCAGCACCTTTAAGCTCCTGTTCCCTAGAGGTTGCACTTTGTCCTGAGGATGAACGGGAAGAGGGGCAACCAATGAGACACTAGATCTAGGTTTTGGGACAGGCACAAGTCACTCTATTTTCCCATCAGGAAGAAGAATTAACCACAGGCTCAGCCTGCCACCCAGAAGCAGAATAGGGCCTGAGGCAATCCCGTGCTTTTGCGGCCAGCTCCCAAAAAAGCCAGTTGAAAAATGGAGCTCAGGGACACTGCAATTCACAAACCCGCAGAGCTATAAATGATAACTCTCGTCCACAAATATATTGACGGAAGGCAACGAAGAGGATTTGAAAGCAAGGCAGAATTGCAGGAAACAGGTTTCAGGAGGTAGATTCGAATCGCCTTTAAAGCACATGAAAAGTGGCAAAACGTCCACAATGATGCCCTTGGCCAAAAAGGGCGTATGCGTTTTTTCCTGAATATATTCAGGAAAAAACGCATACGCTCTTTTTGGCCAACCAAGCAACCTGGAAAGTCAAATCAGCGCTACAAAGAAGTCTCGCTTCCCATCGGTCAAAAGGGCCATGCTGCAAAAAGTGTCAAAACCAGAAATGCAGGACAGGCCATGGAGAAATGGCAGCCTTGCTACGCTGATGGGCGGGATGTAAATTGCCAACAGCCACTCTGGAGAAGTGTACGGTGTGTCCTGAAACATCGAAAAAACACAGCTTAGGGAGCATAGGGCACGTCCACTCATGGGCGTATAAATTGGGAAAACTAAAAATCAGCAAGACACAGGAACCCCAAAGTTTAGGGCTGCTCTGTTGACAAGAACCTCCACTTCATGACACCTTAAATATCCCAGGAAAGAGAAAAATGGATAAAGAAGTCGTGGTCCTTATGTACAAAGGAATATCACTCAGACATGAAATCAATGTCATAAGGCTAGTAGAAGCAAGATGAGTAGATTTAGGTACAACGATTCTAAGTGAAATAAGTCACACAGAAAAAGACACTTATCATAAGCTATCACTTATAGAGGGAATGTAAAAACCGCTACACTTGAACTGAATTACAAAAGAGAATAGTCATACGTTTAGAAAACACACTATGGCTGCTTAACGGGAAAGGTGAGGTGGGGTGATGCATAAAACAAGGGTTTCAAATTCGCTCAGGTACCGTTCCATACACCCAATATGTAATAGACAAGACATACTCCTTGCTCAGTGAACTGGACTCAACACCCCCTATTCACCGCACAAGAATATATCTGACTAGTAAGAATCTTAAAACCTATGTATTGATATCTCTCTGGAAGTGAGTCAAGTGGGTGTAAAGCCGCATAAACACAGCCATGAAAAGCAGCTAAACCCCATTATAAAAATAAATTACTTTTAAAAACCCGTTAAACAAAGACAGTGAAAGAGAGAGAAATTCTTCCAAAATTCGTTCAGGGGTTGTGATGCATCCTGGATTGACCATATCTAGACACACAGCTGGATGAGACATAACGGTGGACACTCTTGGGGATGAGAGGTTGGGTGAGGTTGGGTGAGCAAACGCAGAACCTTTAAAGTAATACTGCGTGGTACCCATCCCATGGGTCCCAAATATCCAGGTTCAAGGGCATCTTCCTACATCGAAAACATGCATGACAAACCCAGCAGATGGTACACCTTGTGATTTTGAAAGGTTTCTAAAAGGCACCTCATTTCTCAACTCCTTGTGCTCGGGTTCGCCATTCCAGCTACTTTACTACCAATCTCCCTACTTGGAGAATCAGCACCTTTAACCTCCTGTTCCGTACAGGTTGCAATTTGTCCTGAGGGTGAAAGGGAAGAGGGGCTACCAATGAGAGACTAGATCTAGGTGTTGGGACAGGCACAGGTCACTCTATTTTCCCATCAGGAAGAAGAATTAACCAGAGGCTCAGCCTGCCCCCCGTAACCAGAATAGGGCCTGAGGCAATCCCGTGCTTTTGTGGCCAGCTCCCAAAAAAGACAGTTGAAAAATGGAGCTAAGGGGCACTGCCTTTCACAAACCCGCTGAGTTATAAATGATAACTCTCGTCCACAAATATATTGAGGGAAGGCAACGAAGAGGATTTGAAAGCAAGGCAGAATTGCAGGAAACCGGTTTCAGGAGGTAGATTCGAATCGCCTATAAAGCACATGAAAAGTGGCAAAACGTCGACAATGATGCCCTTGGACAAAAAGGGCGTATGCGTTTTTTCCTGAATATATTCAGGAAAAAACGCATACGCCCTTTTTGGCCAACCAAGCAACCTGAGAGGCAAATCAGTGCTACAAAGAAGTCTCGCTTCCCATCGGTCAAAAGGGCCATGCTGCAGAAAGTGTCAAAACCAGAAATGCAGGACAGGCCATGGAGAAATGGCAGCCTTGCTACACTGATGGGCGGGATGTAAATTGCCAACAGCCACTCTGGAGAAGTGTACGGTGTGTCCTGAAACATCGAAAAAACACAGCTTAGGGAGCATAGGGCACGTCCACTCATGGGCGTATAAATTGGGAAAACTAAAAATCAGCAAGACACAGGCACCCCAAAGTTTAGGGCTGCTCTGTTGACAAGAACCTCCACTTCATGACACCTTAAATATCCCAGGAAAGAGAAAAATGGATAAAGAAGTCATGGTCCTTATGTACAATGGAATATCACTCAGACATGAAATCAATGTCATAAGGCTAGTAGAAGCAAGATGAGTAGATTTAGGTACAACGATTTTAAGTGAAATAAGTCACAGAGAAAAAGACACTTATCATAAGATATCACTTATAGAGGGAATGTAAAAACCGCTACACTTGAACTGAATTACAAAAGAGAATATAGTCATACGTTTAGAAAACACACTATGGCTGCTTAACGGGAAAGGTGAGGTGGGGTGATGCATAAAACAAGGGTTTCAAATTCGCTCAGATACAGTTCCATACACCCAATATGTAATAGACAAGGCCTACTCCTTACTCAGTGAACTGGACTCAACACCCCCTATTCACCGCACAAGAATATATCTGACTAGTAAGAATCTTAAAACCTATGTATTGATATCTCTCTGGAAGTGAGTCAAGTGGGTGTAAAGCCGCATAAACACAGCCATGAAAAGCAGCTAAACCCCATTATAAAAATAAATTACTTTTAAAAACCCGTTAAACAAAGACAGTGAAAGAGAGAGAAATTCTTCCAAAATTCTTTCAGGGGCTGTGATGCAACCTGGATTGACCATATCTAGACCCACAGCTGGATGAGACATAAGGGTGGACACTCTTGGGGCTGAGAGGTTGGGTGAGGTTGGGTGAGCAAACGCAGAACCTTTAAAGTAATACTGCCTGGTACCCATCCCATGGGTCCCAAATCTCCAGGTTCAAGGGCATCTTCCTACATCGAAAACATGCATGAGAAACCCAGAAGATGGTACACCGTGTGATTTTGAAAGGTTTCTAAAACGCACCTCATTTCTCATCTCCTTGTGCTCGGGTTCACCATTCCAGGTACTTAACTAGCAATCTCCCTACTTGGAGAATCAGCACCTTTAACCTCCTGTTCCCTACAGGTTGCAATTTGTCCTGAGGATGAACGGGAAGAGGGGCAACCAATGAGAGACTAGATCTAGGTGTTGGGACAGGCACAGGTCACTCTATTTTCCCATCAGGAAGAAGAATTAACCACAGGCTCAGCCTGCCGCCCAGAAGCAGAATAGGGCCTGAGGCAATCCCGCGCAATTGCGGCCAGCTCCCAAAAAAGCGATTTGAAAAATGGAGCCCAGGGGCACTGCCATTCACAAACCCGCAGAGTTATAAATGATAACTCTCGTCCACAAATATATTGAGGGAAGGCAATGAAGAGGATTTGAAAGCAAGGCAGAATTGCAGGAAACAGGTTTCAGGAGGTAGATTCGAATCGCCTTTAAAGCACATGAAAAGTCGCAAAATGTCGACAATGATGCCCTTGGCCAAAAAGGGCGTATGTGTTTTTTCCTGAATATATTCAGGAAAAAACGCATACGCCCTTTTTGGCCAACCAAGCAACCTGGAAAGTCAAATCAGCGCTACAAAGTAGTCTCGCTTCCCATCGGTCAAAAGGGCCATGCTGCAGAAAGTGTCAAAACCAGAAATGCAGGACAGGCCATGGAGAAATGGCAGGCTTGCTACGCTGATGGGCGGGATGTAAATTGCCAACAGACACTCTGGAGAAGTGTACGGTGTGTCCAGAAACATCGAAAAAACACAGCTTAGGGAGCATAGGGCACGTCCACTCATGGGCGTATAAATTGGGAAAACTAAAAATCAGCAAGACACAGGCACCCCAAAGTTTAGGGCTGCTCTGTTGACAAAAACCTCCACTTCATGACACCTTAAATATCCCAGGAAAGAGAAAAATGGATAAAGAAGTTGTGGTCCTTATGTACAATGGAATATCACTCAGACATGAAATCAATGTCATAAGGCTAGTAGAAGCAAGATGAGTGGATTTAGGTACGACGATTCTAAGTGAAATAAGTCACATAGAAAAAAACACTTATCATAAGCTATCACTTATAGAGGGAATGTAAAAACCGCTACACTTGAACTGAATTACAAAACAGAACAGAGTCTCACGTTTAGAAAACACACTACGGCTGCTTAACGGGAAAGGTGAGGTGGGGTGATGCATAAAACAAGGGTTTCAAATTCGCTCAGATACCGTTCCATAACCCAATATGTAATAGATAAGACCTACTCCTTGCTCAGTGAACTGGACTCAACACCCCCTATTCACCGCACAAGAATATATGTGACTAGTAAGAATCTTAAAACCTATGTATTGATATCTGTCTGGAAGTGAGTCCAGTGGGTGTAAAGCCGCATAAACACAGCCGTGAAAAGCAGCTAAACGACATTATAAAAATAAATTACTTTTAAAAACCCGTAAAACTAAGACAGTGAAAGAGAGAGAAATTCTTACAAAATTCGTTCAGGGGCTGTGATGCAACCTGGATTGACCATATCTAGACCCACAGCTGGATGAGACCTAAGGGTGGACACTCTTGGGGCTGAGAGGTTGGGTGAGGTTGGGTGAGCAAACGCAGACCCTTTAAAGTAATACTGTGTGGTACCCATCCCATGGGTCCCAAATCTCCAGGTTCAAGGGCATCTTCCTACATCGAAAACATGCATGAGAAACCCAGAAGATGGTACACCGTGTGATTTTGAAAGGTTTCTAATACGCACCTCATTTCTCATCTCCTTGTGCTCGGGTTCGCCTTTCCAGCTACTTTACTAGCAATCTCCTAACTTGGAGAATCAGCACCTTTAACCTCCTGTTCCATACAGGTTGCAATTTGTCCTGAGGGTGAAAGGGAAGAGGGGCAACCAATGAGAGACTAGATCTAGGTTTTGGGACAGGCACAGGTCACTCTATTTTCCCATCAGGAAGAAGAATTAACCACAGGCTCAGCCTGCCACCCAGAAGCAGAATAGGGCCTGAGGCAATCCCGTGCTTTTGCGGCCAGCTCCCAAAAAAGCCAGTTGAAAAATGGAGCTCAGGGACACTGCAATTCACAAACCCGCAGAGCTATAAATGATAACTCTCGTCCACAAATATATTGACGGAAGGCAACGAAGAGGATTTGAAAGCAAGGCAGAATTGCAGGAAACAGGTTTCAGGAGGTAGATTCGAATCGCCTTTAAAGCACATGAAAAGTGGCAAAACGTCCACAATGATGCCCTTGGCCAAAAAGGGCGTATGCGTTTTTTCCTGAATATATTCAGGAAAAAACGCATACGCTCTTTTTGGCCAACCAAGCAACCTGGAAAGGCAAATCAGCGCTACAAAGAAGTCTCGCTTCCCATCGGTCAAAAGGGCCATGCTGCAAAAAGTGTCAAAACCAGAAATGCAGGACAGGCCATGGAGAAATGGCAGCCTTGCTACGCTGATGGGCGGGATGTAAATTGCCAACAGCCACTCTGGAGAAGTGTACGGTGTGTCCTGAAAGATCGAAAAAACACAGTTTAGGGAGCATAGGTCACGTCCACTCATGGGCGTATAAATTGGGAAAACTAAAAATCAGCAAGACACAGGCACCCCAAAGTTTAGGGCTGCTCTGTTGACAAGAACCTCCACTTCATGACACCTTAAATATCCCAGGAAAGAGAAAAATGGATAAAGAAGTCGTGGTCCTTATGTACAAAGAAATATCACTCAGACATGAAATCAATGTCATAAGGCTAGTAGAAGCAAGATGAGTAGATTTAGGTACAACGATTCTAAGTGAAATAAGTCACACAGAAAAGACACTTATCATAAGCTATCACTTATAGAGGGAATGTAAAAACCGCTACACTTGAACTGAATTACAAAAGAGAATAGAGTCATACGTTTAGAAAACACACTATGGCTGCTTAACGGGAAAGGTGAGGTGGGGTGATGCATAAAACAAGGGTTTCAAATTCGCTCAGGTACCGTTCCATACACCCAATATGTAATAGACAAGACATACTCCTTGCTCAGTGACCTGGACTCAACACCCCCTATTCACCGCACAAGAATATATCTGACTAGTAAGAATCTTAAAACCTATGTATTGATATCTCTCTGGAAGTGAGTCAAGTGGGTGTAAAGCCGCATAAACACAGCCATGAAAAGCAGCTAAACCCCATTATAAAAATAAATTACTTTTAAAAACCCGTTAAACAAAGACAGTGAAAGAGAGAGAAATTCTTCCAAAATTCGTTCAGGGGCTGTGATGCATCCTGGATTGACCATATCTAGACCCACAGCTGGATGAGACATAACGGTGGACACTCTTGGGGCTGAGAGGTTGGGTGAGGTTGGGTGAGCAAACGCAGACCCTTTAAAGTAATACTGTGTGGTACCCATCCCATGGGTCCCAAATCTCCAGGTTCAAGGGCATCTTCCTACATCTAAAACATGCATGAGAAACCCAGAAGATGGTACACCGTGTGATTTTGAAAGGTTTCTAATACGCACCTCATTTCTCATCTCCTTGTGCTCGGGTTCGCCTTTCCAGCTACTTTACTAGCAATCTCCTAACTTGGAGAATCAGCACCTTTAACCTCCTGTTCCATACAGGTTGCAATTTGTCCGGAGGGTGAAAGGGAAGAGGGGCAACCAATGAGAGACTAGATCTAGGTGTTGGGACAGGCACAGGTCACTCTATTTTCCCATCAGGAAGAAGAATTAACCACAGGCTCAGCCTGCTCCCCGGAACCAGAATAGGGTCTGAGGCAATCCCGTGCTTTTGCGGCCAGCTCCCAAAAAAGACAGTTGAAAAATGGAGCTCGGGGGCACTGCCTTTCACAAACCCGCTGAGTTATAAATGATAACTCTCGTCCACAAATATATTGAGGGAAGGCAACGAAGAGGATTTGAAAGCAAGGCAGAATTGCAGGAAACAGGTTTCAGGAGGTAGATTCGAATCGCCTTTAAAGCACATGAAAAGTGGCAAAACGCCGACAATGATGCCCTTGGCCAAAAAGGGCGTATGCGTTTTTTCCTGAATATATTCAGGAAAAAACGCATACGCCCTTTTTTGCCAACCAAGCAACCTGGAAAGGCAAATCAGCGCTACAAAGAAGTCTCGCTTCCCATCGGTCAAAAGGGCCATGGTGCAAAAAGTGTCAAAACCAGAAATGCAGGACAGGCCATGGAGAAATGGCAGCCTTGCTACGCTGATGGGCGGGATGTAAATTGAAAACAGCCACTCTGGAGAAGTGTACTGTGTGTCCTGAAACATCGAAAAAACACAGCTTAGGGAGCATAGGGCACGTCCACTCATGGGCGTATAAATTGGGAAAACTAAAAATCAGCAAGACACAGGCACCCCAAAGTTTAGGGCTGCTCTGTTGACAAGAACCTCCACTTCATGACACCTTAAATATCCCAGGAAAGAGAAAAATGGATAAAGAAGTTGTGGTCCTTATGTACAATGGAATATCACTCAGACATGAAATCAATGTCATAAGGCTAGTAGAAGCAAGATGAGTGGATTTAGGTACGACGATTCTAAGTGAAATAAGTCACACAGAAAAAGACACTTATCATAAGCTATCACTTATAGAGGGAATGTAAAAACCGCTACACTTGAACTGAATTACAAAACAGAACAGAGTCACACGTTTAGAAAACACACTATGGCTGCTTAACGGAAAAAGTGAGGTGGGGTGAGGCATAAAACAAGGGTTTCAAATTCACTCAGATACCGTTCCATACACCCAATATGTAATAGATAAGTCCTACTCCTTGCTCAGTGAACTGGACTCAACACCCCCTATTCACCGCACAAGAATATATGTGACTAGTAAGAATCTTAAAACCTATGTATTGATATCTGTCTGGAAGTGAGTCAAGTGGGTGTAAAGCCGCATAAACACAGCCATGAAAAGCAGCTAATCCCCATTATAAAAATAAATTACTTTTAAAAACCCGTAAAACAAAGACAGTGAAAGAGAGAAATTCTTACAAAATTCGTTCAGAGGCTGTGATGCAACCTGGATTGACCATATCTAGACACACAGTTGGATGAGACATAAGGGTGGACACTCTTGGGGTTGAGAGGTTGGGTGAGGTTGGGTGAGCAAACGCAGACCCTTTAAAGTAATACTGCGTGGTACCCATCCCATGGGTCCCAAATCTCCAGGTTCAAGGGCATCTTCCTACATCGAAAACATGCATGAGAAACCCAGATGATGGTACACCGTGTGATTTTGAAAGGTTTCTAATACGCACCTCATTTCTCATCTCCTTGTGCTCGGGTTCGCCTTTCCAGCTACTTTACTAGCAATCTCCTTACTTGGAGAATCAGCACCTTTAAGCTCCTGTTCCCTAGAGGTTGCAATTTGTCCTGAGGATGAACGGGAAGAGGGGCAACCAATGAGACACTAGATCTAGGTTTTGGGACAGGCACAGGTCACTCTATTTTCCCATCAGGAAGAAGAATTAACCACAGGCTCAGCCTGCCACCCAGAAGCAGAATAGGGCCTGAGGCAATCCCGTGCTTTTGCGGCCAGCTCCCAAAAAAGCCAGTTGAAAAATGGAGCTCAGGGACACTGCAATTCACAAACCCGCAGAGCTATAAATGATAACTCTCGTCCACAAATATATTGACGGAAGGCAACGAAGAGGATTTGAAAGCAAGGCAGAATTGCAGGAAACAGGTTTCAGGAGGTAGATTCGAATCGCCTTTAAAGCACATGAAAAGTGGCAAAACGTCCACAATGATGCCCTTGGCCAAAAAGGGCGTATGCGTTTTTTCCTGAATATATTCAGGAAAAAACGCATACGCTCTTTTTGGCCAACCAAGCAACCTGGAAAGGCAAATCAGCGCTACAAAGAAGTCTCGCTTCCCATCGGTCAAAAGGGCCATGCTGCAAAAAGTGTCAAAACCAGAAATGCAGGACAGGCCATGGAGAAATGGCAGCCTTGCTACGCTGATGGGCGGGATGTAAATTGCCAACAGCCACTCTGGAGAAGTGTACGTTGTGTCCTGAAAGATCGAAAAAACACAGTTTAGGGAGCATAGGTCACGTCCACTCATGGGCGTATAAATTGGGAAAACTAAAAATCAGCAAGACACAGGCACCCCAAAGTTTAGGGCTGCTCTGTTGACAAGAACCTCCACTTCATGACACCTTAAATATCCCAGGAAAGAGAGAAATGGATAAAGAAGTTGTGGTCCTTATGTACAATGGAATATCACTCAGACATGAAATCAATGTCATAAGGCAAGTAGAAGCAAGATGAGTGGATTTAAGTACGATGATTCTAAGTGAAATAAGTCACACAGAAAAAGACACTTATCATAAGCTATCACTTATAGAGGGAATGTAAAAACCGCTACACTTGAACTGAATTACAAAACAGAACAGAGTCACACGTTTAGAAAACACACTATGGCTGCTTAACGGGAAAGGTGAGGTGGGGTGATGCATAAAACAAGGGTTTCAAATTCGCTCAGATACCGTTCCATACACCCAATATGTAATAGACAAGACCGACTCCTTGTTCAGTGAACTTGACTCAACACCCCCTATTCACCACACAAGAATATATCTGACTAGTAAGAATCTTAAAACCTATGAATTGATATCTCTCTGGAAGTGAGTCAAGTGGGTGTAAAGCCGCATAAACACAGCCGTGAAAAGCAGCTAAACCCCATTATAAAAATAAATTACTTTTAAAAACCCGTAAAACAAAGACTGTGAAAGAGAGAGAAATTCTTCCAAAATTCGGTCTGGGGCTGTGATGCAACCTGGATTGACCATATCTAGACACACAGCTGGATGAGACATAAGGGTGGACACTCTTGGGGCTGAGAGGATGGGTGAGCAAACGCAGAACCTTTAAAGTAATACTGCGTGGTACGCATCCCATGGGTCCCAAATCTCCAGGTTCAAGGGCATCTTCGTACATCGAAAACATACATGAGAAACCCAGAAGATGGTACACCGTGTGATTTTGAAAGGTTTCTAAAACGCACCTCATTTCTCATCTCCTTGTGCTCGGGTTCGCCATTCCAGGTACTTTACTAGCAATCTCCCTACTTGGAGAATCAGCACCTTTAACCTCCTGTTCCCTACAGGTTGCAATTTGTCCTGAAGATGAACGGGAAGTGGGGCAACCAATGAGAGACTAGATCTAGGTGTTGGGACAGGCACAGGTCACTCTATTTTCCCATCAGGAAGAAGAATTAACCACAGGCTCAGCCTGCTGCCCATAAGCAGAATAGGGCCTGAGGCAATCCCGCGCTCTTGTGGCCAGCTCCCAAAAAAGCGAGTTGAAAAATGGAGCCCAGGGACACTGCCATTCACAAACCCGCAGAGTTATAAATGATAACTCTCGTCCACAAATATATTGAGGGAAGGCAATGAAGAGGATTTGAAAGCAAGGCAGAATTGCAGGAAACAGGTTTCAGGAGGTAGATTCGAATCGCTTTTAAAGCACATGAAAAGTCCCAAAACGTCGACAATGATGCCCTTGTCCAAAAAGGGCGTATGCGTTTTTTCCTGAATATATTCAGGAAAAAACGCATACGCACTTTTTGGCCAACCAAGCAACCTGGAAAGGCAAATCAGCGATACAAAGTAGTCTCGCTTCCCATCGGTCAAAAGGGCCATGCTGCAAAAAGTGTCAAAACCAGAAATGCAGGACAGGCCATGGAGAAATGGCAGCCTTGCTACGCTGAGGGGCGGGATGTAAATTGCCAACAGCCACTCTGGAGAAGTGTACGGTGTGTCCTGAAACATCTAAAACACACAGCTTAGGGAGCATAGGGCACGTCCACTCATGGGCGTATAAATTGGGAAAACTAAAAATCAGCAAGACACAGGCACCCCAAAGTTTAGGGCTGCTCTGTTGACAAGAACCTCCACTTCATGACACCTTAAATATCCCAGGAAAGAGAAAAATGGATAAAGAAGTTGTGGTCCTTATGTACAAAGGAATATCACTCAGACATGAAATCAATGTCATAAGGCAAGAAGAAGCAAGATGAGTGGACTTAGGTACGATGATTCTAAGTGAAATAAGTCACACAGAAAAAGACACTTATCATAAGCTATCACTTATAGAGGGAATGTAAAAACCGCTACACTTGAACTGAATTACAAAACAGAACAGAGTCACACGTTTAGAAAACACACTATGGCTGCTTAACGGGAAAGGTGAGGTGGGGTGATGCATAAAACAAGGGTTTCAAATTGGCTCAGATACCGTTCCATACACCCAATATGTAATAGACAAGACCTACACGTTGATCAGTGAACTGGACTCAACACCCCCTATTCACCGCACAAGAATATATCTGACTAGTAAGAATCTTAAAACCTATGTATTGATATCTCTCTGGAAGTGAGTCAAGTGGGTGTAAAGCCGCATAAACACAGCCGTGAAAAGCAGCTATACCCCATTATAAAAATAAATTACTTTTAAAAACCCGTAAAACAAAGACAGTGAAAGAGAGAGAAATTCTTACAAAATTCGTTCACGGGCTGTGATGCAACCTGGATTGACCATATCTAGACCCACAGCTGGATGAGACATAAGGGTGGACACACTTGGGGCTGAGAGGTTGGGTGAGGTTGGGTGAGCAAACACAGACCCTTTAAAGTAATACTGCCTGGTACCCATCCCATGGGTCCCAAATCTCCAGGTTCAAGGGCATATTCCTACATCGAAAACATGCATGAGAAACCCAGAAGGTGGTACACCGTGTGATTTTGAAAGGTTTCTAAAACGCACCTCATTTCTCATCTCCTTGTGCTCGGGTTCGCCATTCCAGGTATTTTACTAGCAATCTCCCTACTTGGAGAATCAGCACCTTTAACCTCCTGTTCCCTACAGGTTGCAATTTGTCCTGAGGATGAACGGAAGAGGGGCAACCAATGAGAGACTAGATCTAGGTGTTGGGACAGGCACAGGTCACTCTATTTTCCCATCAGGAAGAAGAATTAACCACAGGCTCAGCCTGCCGCCCAGAAGCAGAATAGGGCCTGAGGCAATCCCGCGCTCCTGCGGCCAGCTCCCAAAAAAGCGAGTTGAAAAATGGAGCCCAAGGACACTGCCATTCACAAACCCGCAGAGTTATAAATGATAACTCTCGTCCACAAATATATTGAGGGAAGGCAACGAAGAGGATTTGAAAGCAAGGCAGAATTGCAGGAAACAGGTTTCAGGAGGTAGATTCGAATCGCCTTTAAAGCACATGAAAAGTCACAAAACGTCGACAATGATGCCCTTGGCCAAAAAGGGCGTATGCGTTCTTTCCTGAATATATTCAGGAAAAAACGCATACGCCCTTTTTGGACAACCAAGCAACCTGGAAAGGCAAATCAGCGCTACAAACAAGTCTCGCTTCCCATCGGTCAAAAGGGCCATGCTGCAGAAAGTGTCAAAACCAGAAATGCAGGACAGGCCATGGAGAAATGGCAGCCTTGCTACGCTGAGGGGCGGGATGTAAATTGCCAACAGCCACTCTGGAGAAGTGTACGGTGTGTCCTGAAACATCTAAAACACACAGCTTAGGGAGCATAGGGCACGTCCACTCATGGGTGTATAAATTGGGAAAACTAAAAATCAGCAAGACACAGGCACCCCAAAGTTTAGGGCTGCTCTGTTGACAAGAACCTCCACTTCATGACACCTTAAATATCCCAAGAAAGAGAAAAATGGATAAAGAAGTTGTGGTCCTTATGTACAATGCAATATCACGCAGACATGAAATCAATATCATAAGGCTAGAAGAAGCAAGATGAGTGGACTTAGGTACGATGATTCTAAGTGAAATAAGTAACACAGAAAAAGACACTTATCATAAGCTATCACTTATAGAGGGAATGTAAAAACCGCTACACGTGAACTGAGTTACAAAACAGAACAGAGTCACACGTTTAGAAAACACACTATGGCTGCTTAACGGGAAAGGTGAGGTGGGGTGATGCATAAAACAAGGGTTTCAAATTCGCTCAGATACCGTTCCATACACCCAATATGTAATAGAAAAGACTGACTCATTGCTCAGTGAACTGGACTCAACACCCCCTATTCACCGCACAAGAATATATGTGACTAGTAAGAATCTTAAAACCTATGTATTGATATCTGTCTGGAAGTGAGTCAAGAGGGTGTAAAGCCGCATAAACACAGCCGTGAAAAGCAGCTAAACCCCATTATAAAAATAAATTACTTTTAAAAACCCGTAAAACAAAGACAGTAAAAGAGAGAGAAATTCTTACAAAATTCTTTCAGAGGCTGTGATGCAACCTGGATTGACCATATCTAGACCCACAGCTGGATGAGTCATAAGGGTGGACACACTTGGGGCTGAGAGGTTGGGTGAGGTTGGGTGAGCAAACACAGACCCTTTAAAGTAATACTGCGTGGTACCCATCCCATGGGTCCCAAATCTCCAGATTCAAGGGCATCTTCCTACATCGAAAACATGCATGAGAAACCCAGAAGATGGTACACCGTGTGATTTTGAAAGGTTTCTAAAACGCACCTCATTTCTCATCTCCTTGTGCTCGGGTTCGCCATTTCAGGTACTTTACTAGCAATCTCCCTACTTGGAGAATCAGCACCTTTAACCTCCTGTTCCCTACAGGTTGCAATTTGTCCTGAGGATGAACGGAAGAGGGGCAACCAATGAGAGACTAGATCTAGGTGTTGGGACAGGCACAGGTCACTCTATTTTCCCATCAGGAAGAAGAATTAACCACAGGCTCAGCCTGCCGCCCAGAAGCAGAATAGGGCCAGAGGCAAACCCGCGCTCTTAAGGCCAGCTCCCAAAAAAGCGAGTTGAAAAATGGAGCCCAGGGACACTGCCATTCACAAACCCGCAGAGTTATAAATGATAACTCTCGTCCACAAATATATTCAGGGAAGGCAACGAAGAGGATTTGAAAGCAAGGCAGAATTGCAGGAAACAGGTTTCAGGAGGTAGATTCGAATCACCTTTAAAGCACATGAAAAGTCGCAAAACGTCGACAATGATGCCCTTGGCCAAAAAGGGCGTATGCGTTTTTTCCTGAATATATTCAGGAAAAAACGCATACGCCCTTTTTGGCCAACCAAGCAACCTGGAAAGGCAAATCTGCGCTACAAAGTAGTCTCGCTTTCCATCGGTCAAAAGGGCCATGCTGCAAAAAGTGTCAAAACCAGAAATGCAGGACAGGCCATGGGGAAATGGCAGCCTTGCTACGCTGATGGGCGGGATGTAAATTGCCAACAGCCACTCTGGAGAAGTGTACGGTGTGTCCTGAAACATCTAAAACACACAGCTTAGGGAGCATAGGGCACGTCCACTCATGGGCGTATAAATTGGGAAAACTAAAAATCAGCAAGACACAGGCACCCCAAAGTTTAGGGCTGCTCTGTTGACAAGAACCTCCACTTCATGACACCTTAAATATCCCAGGAAAGAGAAAAATGGATAAAGAAGTTGTGGTCCTTATGTACAAAGGAATATCACTCAGACATGATATCAATGTCATAAGGCTAGTAGAAGCAAGATGAGTGGATTTAGGTACGACGATTCTAAGTGAAATAAGTCACACAGAAAAAGACACTTATCATAAGCTATCACTTATAGAGGGAATGTAAAAACCGCTACACTTGAACTGAATTACAAAACAGAACAGAGTCTCACGTTTAGAAAACACACTACGGCTGCTTAACGGGAAAGGTGAGGTGGGGTGATGCATAAAACAAGGGTTTCAAATTCGCTCAGATACCGTTCCATACACCCAATATGTAATAGAAAAGACCGACTCCTTGCTCAGTGAACTGGACTCAACACCCCCTATTCACCGTACAAGAATATATGTGACTAGTAAGAATCTTAAAACCTATGTATTGATATCTGTCTGGAAGTGAGTCCAGTGGGTGTAAAGCCGCATAAACACAGCCGTGAAAAGCAGCCAAACCCCATTATAAAAATAAATTACTTTTAAAAACCCGTAAAACAAAGACAGTGACAGAGAGAGAAATTCTTACAAAATTTTTCAGGGGCTGTGATGCAACCTGGATTGACCATATCTAGACCCAGAGCTGGATGAGACATAAGGGTGGACACTCTTGGGGCTGAGAGGTTGGGTGAGGTTGGGTGAGCAAACGCAGAACCTTTAAAGTAATACTGCCTGGTACCCATCCCATGGGTCCCAAATCTCCAGGTTCAAGGGCATCTTCCTACATCGAAAACATGCATGAGAAACCCAGAAGATGGTACACCGTGTGATTTTGAAAGGTTTCTAAAACGCACCTCATTTCTCATCTCCTTGTGCTCGGTTTTGCCATTCCAGGTACTTTACTAGCAATCTCCATACTTGGAGAATCAGCAACTTTAACCTCCTGTTCCCTACAGGTTGCAATTTGTCCTGAGGATGAACGGGAAGAGGGGCAACCAATGAGAGACTAGATCTAGGTGTTGGGACAGGCACAGGTCACTCTATTTTCCCATCAGGAAGAAGAATTAACCACAGGCTCAGCCTGCCGCCCAGAAGCAGAATAGGGCCTGAGGCAATCCCGCGCCCTTGCGGCCAGCTCCCAAAAAAGCGAGTTGAAAAATGGAGCCCAGGTACACTGCCATTCACAAACACGCAGAGTTATAAATGATAACTCTCGTCCACAAATATATTGAGGGAAGGCAACGAAGAGGATTTGAAAGCAAGGCAGAATTGCAGGAAACAAGTTCCAGGAGGTAGATTCGAATCGCCTTTAAAGCACATGAAAAGTCGCAAATCGTCGACAATGATGCCCTTGGCCAAAAAGGGCGTATGCGTTTTTTCCTGAATATATTCAGGAAAAAACGCATACGCCCTTTTTGGCCAACCAAGCAATCTGGAAAGGCAAATCAGCGCTACAATGAAGTCTCGCTTCCCATCGGTCAAAAGGGCCATGCTGCAAAAAGTGTCAAATCCAGAAATGCAGGACAGGCCATAGAGAAATCGCAGCCTTGCTACGCTGATGGGCGGGATGTAAATTGCCAACAGCCACTCTGGAGAAGTGTACGGTGTGTCCTGAAACATCTAAGACACACAGCTTAGGGAGCATAGGGCATGTCCACTCATGGGCGTATAAATTGGGAAAACTAAAAATCAGCAAGACACAGGCACCCCAAAGTTTAGGGCTGCTCTGTTGACAAGAACCTCCACTTCATGACACCTTAAATATCCCAGGAAAGAGAAAAATGGATAAAGAAGTTGTGGTCCTTATGTACAATGGAATATCACTCAGACATGAAATCAATGTCATAAGGCTAGTAGAAGCAAGATGAGTGGATTTAGGTACGACGATTCTAAGTGAAATAAGTCACACAGAAAAAGACTCTTATCATAAGCTATCACTTATAGAGGGAATGTAAAAACCGCTACACTTGAACTGAATTACAAAACAGAACAGAGTCACACCTTTAGAAAACACACTATGGCTGCTTAACGGGAAAGGTGAGGTGGGGTGATGCATAAAACAAGGGTTTCAAATTCGCTCAGATACCGTTCCATACACCCAATATGTAATAGAAAAGACCGACTCCTTGCTCAGTGAACTGGACTCAACACCCCCTATTCACCGCACAAGAATATATGTGACTAGTAAGAATCTTAAAACCTATGTATTGATATCTGTCTGGAAGTGAGTCAAGTGGGTGTAAAGCCGCATAAACACAGCCGTGAAAACCAGCTAAACCCCATTATAAAAATAAATTACTTTTAAAAACCCGTAAAACAAAGACAGTGAAAGAGAGAGAAATTCTTCCAAAATTCGGTCAGGGGCTATGATGCAACCTGGATTGACCATATCTAGACACACAGCTGGATGAGACATAAGGGTGGACACTCTTGGGGGTGAGAGTTTGGGTGAGGTTGGGTGAGCAAACGCACAACCTTTAAAGTAATACTGGGTGGTACGCATCCCATGGGTCCCAAATCTCCAGTTTCAAGGGCATCTTCCTACATCGAAAACATACATGAGAAACCCAGAAGATGGTACACCGTGTGATTTTGAAAGGTTTCTAAAAGGCACCTCATTTCTCATCTCCTTGTGCTCGGCTTCGCCATTCCAGGTACTTTACTAGCAATCTCCCTACTTGGAGAATCAGCACCTTTAACCTCCTGTTCCCTACAGGTTGCAATTTGTCCTGAGGATGAACGGGAAGAGGGGCAACCAATGAGAGACTAGATCTAGGTGTTGGGACAGGCACAGGTCACTCTATTTTCCCATCAGGAAGAACAATTAACCACAGGCTCAGCCTGCCGCCCAGAAGCAGAATAGGGCCTGAGGCAATCCCGCGCTCTTAAGGCCAGCTCCCAAAAAAGCGAGTTGAAAAATGGAGCCCAGGGACACTGCCATTCACAAACCCGCAGAGTTATAAATGATAACTCTCGTCCACAAATATATTGAGGGAAGGCAACGAAGAGGATTTGAAAGCAAGGCAGAATTGCAGGAAACAGGTTTCAGGAGGTAGATTCGAATCGCCTTTAAAGCACATGAAAAGTCGCAAATCGTCGACAATGATGCCCTTGGCCAAAAAGGGCGTATGCGTTTTTTCCTGAATATATTCAGGAAAAAACGCATACGCCCTTTTTGGCCAACCAAGCAACCTGGAAAGGCAAATCAGCGCTACAAAGAAGTCTCGCTTCCCATCGGTCAAAAGGGCCATGCTGCAAAAAGTGTCAAAACCAGAAATGCAGGACAGGCCATGGAGAAATGGCAGCCTTGCTACGCTGATGGGCGGGATGTTAATTGCCAACAGCCACTCTGGAGAAGTGTACGGTGTGTCCTGAAACATCTAAAACACACAGCTTACGGAGCATAGGGCACGTCCACTCATGGGCGTATAAATTGGGAAAACTAAAAATCAGCAAGACACAGGCACCCCAAAGTTTAGGGCTGCTCTGTTGACAAGAACCTCCACTTCATGACACCTTAAATATCCCAGGAAAGAGAAAAATGGATAAAGAAGTTGTGGTCCTTATGTACAATGGAATATCACTCAGACATGAAATCAATGTCATAAGGCTACTGGAAGCAAGATGAGTGGATTTAGGTACGACGATTCTAAGTGAAATAAGTCACACAGAAAAAGACACTTATCATAAGCTATCACTTATAGAGGGAATGTAAAAACCGCTACACTTGAACTGAATTACAAAACAGAACAGAGTCACACCTTTAGAAAACACACTATGGCTGCTTAACGGGAAAAGTGAGGTGGGGTGAGGCATAAAACAAGGGTTTCAAATTCGCTCAGATACCGTTCCATACACCCAATATGTAATAGACAAGACCGACTCCTTGCTCAGTGAACTGGACTCAACACCTCCTATTCACCGCACAAGAATATATGTGACTAGTAAGAATCTTCAAACCTATGTATTGATATCTGTCTGGAAGTGAGTCAATTGGGTGTAAAGCCGCATAAACACAGCCATGAAAAGCAGCTAAACCCCATTATAAAAATAAATTACTTTTAAAAACCCGTAAAACAAAGACAGTGAAAGAGAGAAATTCTTACAAAATTCGTTCAGAGGCTGTGATGCAACCTGGATTGACCATATCTAGACCCACAGTTGGATGAGACATAAGGGTGGACACTCTTGGGGTTGAGAGGTTGGGTGAGCAAACGCAGACCCTTTAAAGTAATACTGCCTGGTACCCATCCCATGGGTCCCAAATCCCCAGGTTCAAGGGCATCTTCCTACATCGAAAACATGCATGAGAAACCCAGAAACACCGTGTGATTTTGAAAGCTTTCTAAAACGCACCTCATTTCTCATCTCCTTGTGCTCGGGTTCGCCATTCCAGCTACTTTACTAGCAATCTCCCTACTTGGAGAATCAGCACCTTTAACCTCCTGTTCCCTACAGGTTGCAATTTGTCCTGAGGATGAACGGAAGAGGGTCAAGCAAGGAGAGACTAGATCTAGGTGTTGGGACAGGCACAGGTCACTCTGTTTTCCCATCAGGAAGAAGTATTAACCACAGGCTCAGCCTGCCGCCCAGAAGCAGAATAGGGCCTGAGGAAATCCCGCGCTCCTGCGGCCAGCTCCCAAAAAAGCGAGTTGAAAAATGGAGCCCAGGGACACTGCCATTCACAAACCCGCAGAGTTATAAATGATAACTCTCGTCCACAAATATATTGAGGGAAGGCAACGAAGAGGATTTGAAAGCAAGGCAGAATTGCAGGAAACAGGTTTCAGGAGGTAGATTCGAATCGCCTTTAAAGCACATGAAAAGTCGCAAAACGTCGACAATGATGCCCTTGGCCAAAAAGGGCGTATGCGTTTTTTCCTGAATATATTCAGGAAAAAACGCATACGCCCTTTTTGGCCAACCAAGCAACCTGGAAATGCAAATCAGCGCTACAAAGAAGTCTCGCTTCCCATCGGTCAAAAGGGCCATGCTGCAGAAAGTGTCAAAACCAGAAATGCAGGACAGGCCATGGAGAAATGGCAGCCTTGCTACGCTGATGGGCGGGATGTAAATTGCCAACAGCCACTCTGGAGAAGTGTACGGTGTGTCCTGAAACATCGAAAAAACACAGCTTAGGGAGCATAGGGCACGTCCACTCATGGGCGTATAAATTGGGAAAACTAAAAATCAGCAAGACAAAGGCACCCCAAAGTTTAGGGCTGCTCTGTTGACAAGAACCTCCACTTCATGACACCTTAAATATCCCAGGAAAGAGAAAAATGGATAAAGAAGTTGTGGTCCTTATGTACAATGGAATATCACTCAGACATGAAATCAATGTCATAAGGCTAGTAGAAGCAAGATGAGTGGATTTAGGTACGACGATTCTAAGTGAAATAAGTCACACAGAAAAAGACACTTATCATAAGCTATCACTTATAGAGGGAATGTAAAAACCGCTACACTTGAACTGAATTACAAAACAGAACAGAGTCACACATTTAGAAAACACACTATGGCTGCTTAACGGGAAAGGTGAGGTGGGGTGATGCATAAAACAAGGGTTTCAAATTGGCTCAGATACCGTTCCATACACCCAATATGTAATAGAAAAGACCGACACCTTGCTCAGTGGACTGGACTCAACACCCCCTATTCACCGCACAAGAATATATGTTAGTAGTAAGCATCTTAAAACCTATGTATTGATATCTGTCTGGAAGTGAGTCAAGTGGGTGTAAAGCCGCATAAACACAGGCGTGAAAAGCAGATAAACCCCATTATAAAAATAAATTACTTTTAAAAACCCTTAAAATAAAGACAGCGAAATAGAGAAATTCTTACAAAAATCGTTCAGAGGATGTGATGCAACCTGGATTGACCATATCTAGACACACAGCTGGATGATAACATAAGGGTGGACACTCTTGGGGTTGAGAGGTTGGGTGAGCAATCGCATACCCTTTAAAGTAATACTGCGTGGTACCCATCCCATGGGTCCCAAATCTCCAGGTTCAAGGGCATCTTCCTACATCGAAAACATGCATGAGAAACCCAGAAGATGGTACACCGTGTGATTTTGAAAGGTTTCTAATACGCACCTCATTTCTCATCTCCTTGTGCTCGGGTTCGCCTTTCCAGCTACTTTACTAGCAATCTCCTTACTTGGAGAATCAGCACCTTTAACCTCCTGTTCTGTACAGGTTGCAATTTGTCCTGAGTGTGAAAGGGAAGAGGGGCAACCAATGAGAGACTAGATCTAGGTGTTGGGACAGGCACAGGTCACTCTATTTTCCCATCAGGAAGAAGAATTAACCACAGGCTCAGCCTGCCCCCCGGAACCAGAATAGGGCCTGAGGCAATCCCGTGCTTTTGCGGCCAGCTCCCAAAAAAGACAGTTGAAAAATGGAGCTCGGGGGCACTGCCTTTCACAAACCCGCAGAGTTATAAATGATAACTCTCGTCCACAAATATATTGAGGGAAGGCAACGAAGAGGATTTGAAAGAAAGGCAGAATTGCAGGAAACAGGTTTCAGGAGGTAGATTCGAATCGCCTTTAAAGCACATGAAAAGTGGCAAAACGCCGACAATGATGCCCTTGGCCAAAAAGGGCGTATGCGTTTTTTCCTGAATATATTCAGGAAAAAACGCATACTCCCTTTTTGGCCAACCAAGCAACCTGGAAATGCAAATCAGCGCTACAAAGAAGTCTCGCTTCCCATCGGTCAAAAGGGTCATGCTGCAAAAAGTGTCAAAACCAGAAATGCAGGACAGGCCATGGAGAAATGGCAGCCTTGCTACGCTGATGGGCGGGATGTAAATTGTCAACAGCCGCTCTGGAGAAGTGTACTGTGTGTCCTGAAACATTGAAAAAACACAGCTTAGGGAGCATAGGGCACGTCCACTCATGGGCGTATAAATTGGGAAAACTAAAAATCAGCAAGACACAGGCACCCCAAAGTTTAGCGCTGCTCTGTTGACAGGAACCTCCACTTCATGACACCTTAAATATCCCAGGAAAGAGAAAAATGGATAAAGAAGTTGTGGTCCTTATGTACAATGGAATATCACTCAGACATGAAATCAATGTCATAAGGCTACTGGAAGCAAGATGAGTGGATTTAGGTACGACGATTCTAAGTGAAATAAGTCACACAGAAAAAGACACTTATCATAAGCTATCACTTATAGAGGGAATGTAAAAACCGCTACACTTGAACTGAATTACAAAACAGAACAGAGTCACACCTTTAGAAAACACACTATGGCTGCTTAACGGGAAAAGTGAGGTGGGGTGAGGCATAAAACAAGGGTTTCAAATTCGCTCAGATACCGTTCCATACACCCAATATGTAATAGACAAGACCGACTCCTTGCTCAGTGAACTGGACTCAACACCTCCTATTCACCGCACAAGAATATATGTGACTAGTAAGAATCTTAAAACCTATGTATTGATATCTGCCTGAAGTGAGTCAATTGGGTGTAAAGCCGCATAAACACAGCCATGAAAAGCAGCTAAACCCCATTATAAAAATAAATTACTTTTAAAAACCCGTAAAACAAAGACAGTGAAAGAGAGAAATTCTTACAAAATTCGTTCAGAGGCTGTGATGCAACCTGGATTGACCATATCTAGACCCACAGTTGGATGAGACATAAGGGTGGACACTCTTGGGTTTGAGAGGTTGGGTGAGCAAACGCAGACCCTTTAAAGTAATACTGCCTGGTACCCAT
Organism: Eschrichtius robustus; assembly: GCF_028021215.1. Taxonomy (NCBI): domain Eukaryota; kingdom Metazoa; phylum Chordata; class Mammalia; order Artiodactyla; family Eschrichtiidae; genus Eschrichtius; species Eschrichtius robustus. The sequence goes on from NW_027175343.1 coordinate 371,282, forward strand.
CCCATGGGTCCCAAATCTCCAGGTTCAAGGGCATCTTCCTACATCGAAAACATGCATGAGAAACCCAGAAACACCCTGTGATTTTGAAAGCTTTCTAAAACGCACCTCATTTCTCATCTCCTTGTGCTCGGGTTCGCCATTCCAGCTACTTTACTAGCAATCTCCCTACTTGGAGAATCAGCACCTTTAACCTCCTGTTCCCTACAGGTTGCAATTTGTCCTGAGGATGAACGGAAGAGGGTCAAGCAAGGAGAGACTAGATCTAGGTGTTGGGACAGGCACAGGTCACTCTATTTTCCCATCAGGAAGAAGAATTAACCACAGGCTCAGCCTGCCGCCCAGAAGCAGAATAGGGCCTGAGGAAATCCCGCGCTCCTGCGGCCAGCTCCCAAAAAAGCGAGTTGAAAAATGGAGCCCAGGGACACTGCCATTCACAAACCCGCAGAGTTATAAATGATAACTCTCGTCCACAAATATATTGAGGGAAGGCAACGAAGAGGATTTGAAAGCAAGGCAGAATTGCAGGAAACAGGTTCCAGGAGGTAGATTCGAATCGCCTTTAAAGCACATGAAAAGTCGCAAAACGTCGACAATGATGCCCTTGGCCAAAAAGGGCGTATGCGTTTTTTCCTGAATATATTCAGGAAAAAACGCATACGCCCTTTTTGGCCAACCAAGCAACCTGGAAAGGCAAATCAGCGCTACAAAGAAGTCTCGCTTCCCATCGGTCAAAAGGGCCATGCTGCAGAAAGTGTCAAAACCAGAAATGCAGGACAGGCCATGGAGAAATGGCAGCCTTGCTACGCTGATGGGCGGGATGTAAATTGCCAACAGCCACTCTGGAGAAGTATACGGTGTGTCCTGAAACATCGAAAAAACACAGCTCAGGGAGCATAGGGCACGTCCACTCATGGGCGTATAAATTGGGAAAACTAAAAATCAGCAAGACACAGGCACCCCAAAGTTTAGGGCTGCTCTGTTGACAAGAACCTCCACTTCATGACACCTTAAATATCCCAGGAAAGAGAAAAATGGATAAAGAAGTTGTGGTCCTTATGTACAATGGAATATCACTCAGACATGAAATCAATGTCATAAGGCTAGTAGAAGCAAGATGAGTGGATTTAGATACGACGATTCTAAGTGAAATTAGTCACACAGAAAAAGACACTTATCATAAGCTATCACTTATAGAGGGAATGTAAAAACCGCTACACTTGAACTGAATTACAAAACAGAACAGAGTCTCACGTTTAGAAAACACACTATGGCTGCTTAACGGGAAAGGTGAGGTGGGGTGATGCATAAAACAAGGTTTTCAAATTCGCTCAGATACCGTTCCATACACCCAATATGTAATAGACAAGACCTACTCCTTGCTCAGTGAACTGGACTCAACACCCCCTATTCACCGCAGAAGAATATATGTGACTAGTAAGAATCTTAAAACCTATGTATTGATATCTGTCTGGAAGTGAGTCCAGTGGGTGTAAAGCCGCATAAGCACAGCCGTGAAAAGCAGCTAAACCCCATTATAAAAATAAATTACTTTTAAAAACCCGTAAAACAAAGACAGTGAAAGAGAGAAATTCTTACATAATTCGTTCAGGGGCTGTGATGCAACCTGGATTGACCATATCTAGACACACAGTTGGATGAGACATAAGGGTGGACACTCTTGGGGCTGAGAGGTTGGGTGAGGTTGGGTGAGCAAACGCACAACCTTTAAAGTAGTACTGCGTGGTACCCATTCCATGGGTCCCAAATCTCCAGGTTCAAGGGCATCTTCCTACATCGAAAACATGCATGAGAAACCCAGAAGAAGGTACACCATGTGATTTTGAAAGGTTTCTAAAACGCACCTCATTTCTCATCTCCTTGTGCACGGGTTCACACTTCCAGCTACTTTACTAGCAATCTCCCTACTTGGAGAATCAGCACCTTTAACCTCCTGTTCCCTACAGGTTGCAATTTGTCCTGAGGATGAACGGGAAGAGGGGCAACCAATGAGAGACTAGATCTAGGTGTTGGGACAGGCACAGGTCACTCTATTTTCCCATCAGGAAGAAGAATTAACCACAGGCTCAGCCTGCCGCCCAGAAGCAGAATAGGGCCTGAGGCAATCCCGCGCTCTTAAGGCCAGCTCCCAAAAAAGCGAGTTGAAAAATGGAGCCCTGGGGCACTGCCATTCACAAACCCGCAGAGTTATAAATGATAACTCTCGTCCACAAATATATTGAGGGAAGGCAACGAAGAGGATTTGAAAGCAAGGCAGAATTGCAGGAAACAGGTTTCAGGAGGTAGATTCGAATCGCCTTTAAAGCACATGAAAAGTCGCAAATCGTCGACAATGATGCCCTTGGCCAAAAAGGGCGTATGCGTTTTTTCCTGAATATATTCAGGAAAAAACGCATACGCCCTTTTTGGCCAACCAAGCAACCTGGAAAGGCAAATCAGCACTACAAAGAAGTCTCGCTTCCCATCGGTCAAAAGGGCCATGCTGCAAAAAGTGTCAAAACCAGAAATGCAGGACAGGCCATAGAGAAATGGCAGCCTTGCTACGCTGATGGGCGGGATGTAAATTGCCAACAGCCACTCTGGAGAAGTGTACGGTGTGTCCTGAAATATCTAAAACACACAGCTTAGGGAGCATAGGGCACGTCCACTCATGGGCGTATAAATTGGGAAAACTAAAAATCAGCAAGACACAGGCACCCCAAAGTTTAGGGCTGCTCTGTTGACAAGAACCTCCACTTCATGACACCTTAAATATCCCAGGAAAGAGAAAAATGGATAAAGAAGTTGTGATCATTATGTACAATGGAATATCATTCAGACATGAAATCAATGTCATAAGGCTAGAAGAAGCAAGATGAGTGGATTTAGGTACGACGATTCTAAGTGAAATAAGTCACACAGAAAAAGACACTTATCATAAGCTATCACTTATAGAGGGAATGTAAAAACCGCTACACTTGAACTGAATTACAAAACAGAACAGAGTCACACCTTTAGAAAACACACTATGGCTGCTTAACGGGAAAGGTGAGGTGGGGTGATGCATAAAACAAGGGTTTCAAATTCGCTCAGATACCGTTCCATACACCCAATATGTATTAGAAAAGACCGACTCCTTGCTCAGTGAACTGGACTCAACACCCCCTATTCACCGCACAAGAATATATGTGACCAGTAAGAATCTTAAAACCTATGTATTGATATCTGTCTGGAAGTGAGTCAAGTGGGTGTAAAGCCTCATAAACACAGCCGTGAAAAGCAGCTAAACCCCATTATAAAAATAAATTACTTTTAAAAACCCGTAAAACAAAGACAGTGAAAGAGAGAGAAATTCTTCCAAAATTCGGTCAGGTGCTGTGATGCAACCTGGATTGACCATATCTAGACACACAGCTGGATGAGACATAACGTTGGACACTCTTGGGGCTGAGAGGTTGGGTGAGGTTGGGTGAGCAAACGCACAACCTTTAAAGTAATACTGCGTGGTACGCATCCCATGGGTCCCAAATCTCCAGGTTCAAGGGCATCTTCCTACATCGAAAACATACATGAGAAACCCAGAAGATGGTACACCGTGTGATTTTGAAAGGTTTCTAAAAGGCACCTCATTTCTCATCTCCTTGTGCTCGGGTTCGCCATTCCAGGTACTTTACTAGCAATCTCCCTACTTGGAGAATCAGCACCTTTAACCTCCTGTTCCCTACAGGTTGCAATTTGTCCTGAGGATGAACGGGAAGAGGGGCAACCAATGAGAGACTAGATCTAGGTGTTGGGACAGGCACAGGTCACTCTATTTTCCCATCAGGAAGAACAATTAACCACAGGCTCAGCCTGCCGCCCAGAAGCAGAATAGGGCCTGAGGCAATCCCGCGCTCTTAAGGCCAGCTCCCAAAAAAGCGAGTTGAAAAATGGAGCCCAGGGACACTGCCATTCACAAACCCGCAGAGTTATAAATGATAACTCTCGTCCACAAATATATTGAGGGAAGGCAACGAAGAGGATTTGAAAGCAAGGCAGAATTGCAGGAAACAGGTTTCAGGAGGTAGATTCGAATCGCCTTTAAAGCACATGAAAAGTCGCAAATCGTCGACAATGATGCCCTTGGCCAAAAAGGGCGTATGCGTTTTTTCCTGAATATATTCAGGAAAAAACGCATACGCCCTTTTTGGCCAACCAAGCAACCTGGAAAGGCAAATCAGCGCTACAAAGAAGTCTCGCTTCCCATCGGTCAAAAGGGCCATGCTGCAAAAAGTGTCAAAACCAGAAATGCAGGACAGGCCATGGAGAAATGGCAGCCTTGCTACGCTGATGGGCGGGATGTTAATTGCCAACAGCCACTCTGGAGAAGTGTACGGTGTGTCCTGAAACATCTAAAACACACAGCTTACGGAGCATAGGGCACGTCCACTCATGGGCGTATAAATTGGGAAAACTAAAAATCAGCAAGACACAGGCACCCCAAAGTTTAGGGCTGCTCTGTTGACAAGAACCTCCACTTCATGACACCTTAAATATCCCAGGAAAGAGAAAAATGGATAAAGAAGTTGTGGTCCTTATGTACAATGGAATATCACTCAGACATGAAATCAATGTCATAAGTCTAGAAGAACAAGATGAGTGGATTTAGGTACGACGATTCTAAGTGAAATAAGTCACACAGAAAAAGACACTTATCATAAGCTATCACTTATAGAGGGAATGTAAAAACCGCTACACTTGAACTGAATTACAAAACAGAACAGAGTCACACCTTTAGAAAACACACTATGGCTGCTTAACAGGAAAGGTGAGGTGGGGTGATGCATAAAACAAGGGTTTCAAATTCGCTCAGATACCGTTCCATACACCCAATATGTAATAGAAAAGACCGACTCCTTGCTCAGTGAACTGGACTCAACACCCCCTATTCACCGCACAAGAATATATGTGACTAGTAAGAATCTTAAAACCTATGTATTGATATCTGTCTGGAAGTGAGTCAAATGGGTGTAAAGCCGCATAAACACAGCCGTGAAAAGCAGCTAAACCCCATTATAAAAATAAATTACTTTTAACAACCCGTAAAACAAAGACAGTGAAAGAGAGAGAAATTCTTCCAAAATTCGGTCAGGGGCTGTGATGCAACCTGGATTGACCATATCTAGACACACAGCTGGATGAGACATAACGGTGGACACACTTGGGGCTGAGAGGTTGGGTGAGCAAACGCACAACCTTTAAAGTAATACTGCGTGGTACGCATCCCATGGGTCCCAAATCTCCAGGTTCAAGGGCATCTTCCTACATCGAAAACATACATGAGAAACCCAGAAGATGGTACACCGTGTGATTTTGAAAGGTTTCTAAAAGGCACCTCATTTCTCTTCTCCTTGTGCTCGGGTTCGCCATTCCAGGTACTTTACTAGCAATCTCCCTACTTGGAGAATCAGCACCTTTAACCTCCTGTTCCCTACAGGTTGCAATTTGTCCTGAGGATGAACGGGAAGAGGGGCAACCAATGAGAGACTAGATCTAGGTGTTGGGACAGGCACAGGTCACTCTATTTTCCCATCAGGAAGAAGAATTAACCACAGGCTCAGCCTGCCGCCCAGAAGCAGAATAGGGCCTGAGGCAATCCCGCGCTCTTAAGGCCAGCTCCCAAAAAAGCGAGTTGAAAAATGGAGCCCAGGGACACTGCCATTCACAAACCCGCAGAGTTATAAATGATAACTCTCGTCCACAAATATATTGAGGGAAGGCAACGAAGAGGATTTGAAAGCAAGGCAGAATTGCAGGAAACAGGTTTCAGGAGGTAGATTCGAATCGCCTTTAAAGCACATGAAAAGGCGCAAATCGTCCACAATGATGCCCTTGGCCAAAAAGGGCTTATGCGTTTTTTCCTGAATATATTCAGGAAAAAACGCATACGCCCTTTTTGGCCAACCAAGCAACCTGGAAAGGCAAATCAGCGCTACAAAGAAGTCTCGCTTCCCATCGGTCAAAAGGGCCATGCTGCAAAAAGTGTCAAAACCAGAAATGCAGGACAGGCCATAGAGAAATGGCAGCCTTGCTACGCTGATGGGCGGGATGTTAATTGCCAACAGCCACTCTGGAGAAGTGTACGGTGTGTCCTGAAACATCTAAAACACACAGCTTACGGAGCATAGGGCACGTCCACTCATGGGCGTATAAATTGGGAAAACTAAAAATCAGCAAGACACAGGCACCCCAAAGTTTAGGGCTGCTCTGTTGACAAGAACCTCCACTTCATGACACCTTAAATATCCCAGGAAAGAGAAAAATGGATAAAGAAGTTGTGGTCCTTATGTACAATGGAATATCACTCAGACATGAAATCAATGTCATAAGTCTAGAAGAAGCAAGATGAGTGGATTTAGGTACGACGATTCTAAGTGAAATAAGTCACACAGAAAAAGACACTTATCATAAGCTATCACTTATAGAGGGAATGTAAAAACCGCTACACTTGAACTGAATTACAAAACAGAACAGAGTCACACCTTTAGAAAACACACTATGGCTGCTTAACAGGAAAGGTGAGGTGGGGTGATGCATAAAACAAGGGTTTCAAATTCGCTCAGATACCGTTCCATACACCAAATATGTAATAGAAAAGAACGACTCCTTGCTCAGTGAACTGGACTCAACACCCCCTATTCACCGCACAAGAATATATGTGACTAGTAAGAATCTTAAAACCTATGTATTGATATCTGTCTGGAAGTGAGTCAAATGGGTGTAAAGCCGCATAAACACAGCCGTGAAAAGCAGCTAAACCCCATTATAAAAATAAATTACTTTTAAAAACCCGTTAAACAAAGACAGTGAAAGAGAGAGAAATTCTTCCAAAATTCGGTCAGGGGCTGTGATGCAACCTGGATTGACCATATCTAGACACACAGCTGGATGAGACATAACGGTGGACACTCTTGGGGCTGAGAGGTTGGGTGAGGTTGGGTGAGCAAACGCACAACCTTTAAAGTAATACTGCGTGGTACGCATCCCATGGGTCCCAAATCTCCAGGTTCAAGGGCATCTTCCTACATCGAAAACATACATGAGAAACCCAGAAGATGGTACACCGTGTGATTTTGAAAGGTTTCTAAAAGGCACCTCATTTCTCATCTCCTTGTGCTCGGGTTCGCCATTCCAGGTACTTTACTAGCAATCTCCCTACTTGGAGAATCAGCACCTTTAACCTCCTGTTCCCTACAGGTTGCAATTTGTCCTGAGGATGAACGGGAAGAGGGGCAACCAATGAGAGACTAGATCTAGGTGTTGGGACAGGCACAGGTCACTCTATTTTCCCATCAGGAAGAAGAATTAACCACAGGCTCAGCCTGCCGCCCAGAAGCAGAATAGGGCCTGAGGCAATCCCGCGCTCTTAAGGCCAGCTCCCAAAAAAGCGAGTTGAAAAATGGAGCCCAGGGACACTGCCATTCACAAACCCGCAGAGTTATAAATGATAACTCTCGTCCACAAATATATTGAGGGAAGGCAACGAAGAGGATTTGAAAGCAAGGCAGAATTGCAGGAAACAGGTTTCAGGAGGTAGATTCGAATCGCCTTTAAAGCACATGAAAAGTCGCAAATCGTCGACAATGATGCCCTTGGCCAAAAAGGGCGTATGCGTTTTTTCCTGAATATATTCAGGAAAAAACGCATACGCCCTTTTTGGCCAACCAAGCAACCTGGAAAGGCAAATCAGCGCTACAAAGAAGTCTCGCTTCCCATCGGTCAAAAGGGCCATGCTGCAAAAAGTGTCAAAACCAGAAATGCAGGACAGGCCATAGAGAAATGGCAGCCTTGCTACGCTGATGGGCGGGATGTTAATTGCCAACAGCCACTCTGGAGAAGTGTACGGTGTGTCCTGAAACATCTAAAACACACAGCTTACGGAGCATAGGGCACGTCCACTCATGGGCGTATAAATTGGGAAAACTAAAAATCAGCAAGACACAGGCACCCCAAAGTTTAGGGCTGCTCTGTTGACAAGAACCTCCACTTCATGACACCTTAAATATCCCAGGAAAGAGAAAAATGGATAAAGAAGTTGTGGTCCTTATGTACAATGGAATATCACTCAGACATGAAATCAATGTCATAAGTCTAGAAGAAGCAAGATGAGTGGATTTAGGTACGACGATTCTAAGTGAAATAAGTCACACAGAAAAAGACACTTATCATAAGCTATCACTTATAGAGGGAATGTAAAAACCGCTACACTTGAACTGAATTACAAAACAGAACAGAGTCACACCTTTAGAAAACACACTATGGCTGCTTAACAGGAAAGGTGAGGTGGGGTGATGCATAAAACAAGGGTTTCAAATTCGCTCAGATACCGTTCCATACACCCAATATGTAATAGAAAAGACCGACTCCTTGCTCAGTGAACTGGACTCAACACCCCCTATTCACCGCACAAGAATATATGTGACTAGTAAGAATCTTAAAACCTATGTATTGATATCTGTCTGGAAGTGAGTCAAATGGGTGTAAAGCCGCATAAACACAGCCGTGAAAAGCAGCTAAACCCCATTATAAAAATAAATTACTTTTAAAAACCCGTAAAACAAAGACAGTGAAAGAGAGAGAAATTCTTCCAAAATTCGGTCAGGGGCTGTGATGCAACCTGGATTGACCATATCTAGACACACAGCTGGATGAGACATAACGGTGGACACACTTGGGGCTGAGAGGTTGGGTGAGCAAACGCACAACCTTTAAAGTAATACTGCGTGGTACGCATCCCATGGGTCCCAAATCTCCAGGTTCAAGGGCATCTTCCTACATCAAAAACATACATGAGAAACCCAGAAGATGGTACACCGTGTGATTTTGAAAGTTTTCTAAAAGGCACCTCATTTCTCATCTCCTTGTGCTCGGGTTCGCCATTCCAGGTACTTTACTAGCAATCTCCCTACTTGGAGAATCAGCACCTTTAACCTCCTGTTCCCTACAGGTTGCAATTTGTCCTGAGGATGAACGGGAAGAGGGGCAACCAATGAGAGACTAGATCTAGGTGTTGGGACAGGCACAGGTCACTCTATTTTCCCATCAGGAAGAAGAATTAACCACAGGCTCAGCCTGCCGCCCAGAAGCAGAATAGGGCCTGAGGCAATCCCGCGCTCTTAAGGCCAGCTCCCAAAAAAGCGAGTTGAAAAATGGAGCCCAGGGGCACTGCCATTCACAAACCCGCAGAGTTATAAATGATAACTCTCGTCCACAAATATATTGAGGGAAGGCAACGAAGAGGATTTGAAAGCAAGGCAGAATTGCAGGAAACAGGTTTCAGGAGGTAGATTCGAATCGCCTTTAAAGCACATGAAAAGTCGCAAATCGTCGACAATGATGCCCTTGGCCAAAAAGGGCGTATGCGTTTTTTCCTGAATATATTCAGGAAAAATCGCATACGCCCTTTTTGGCCAACCAAGCAACCTGGAAAGGCAAATCAGCGCTACAAAGAAGTCTCGCTTCCCATCGGTCAAAAGGGCCATGCTGCAAAAAGTGTCAAAACCAGAAATGCAGGACAGGCCATAGAGAAATGGCAGCCTTGCTACGCTGATGGGCGGGATGTTAATTGCCAACAGCCACTCTGGAGAAGTGTACGGTGTGTCCTGAAACATCTAAAACACACAGCTTACGTAGCATAGGGCACGTCCACTCATTGGCGTATAAATTGGGAAAACTAAAAATCAGCAAGACACAGGCACCCCAAAGTTTAGGGCTGCTCTGTTGACAAGAACCTCCACTTCATGACACCTTAAATATCCCAGGAAAGAGAAAAATGGATAAAGAAGTTGTGGTCCTTATGTACAATGGAATATCACTCAGACATGAAATCAATGTCATAAGTCTAGAAGAAGCAAGATGAGTGGATTCAGGTACGACGATTCTAAGTGAAATAAGTCTCACAGAAAAAGACACTTATCATAAGCTATCACTTATAGAGGGAATGTAAAAACCGCTACACTTGAACTGAATTACAAAACAGAACAGAGTCACACCTTTAGAAAACACACTATGGCTGCTTAACAGGAAAGGTGAGGTGGGGTGATGCATAAAACAAGGGTTTCAAATTCGCTCAGATACCGTTCCATACACCCAATATGTAATAGAAAAGACCGACTCCTTGCTCAGTGAACTGGACTCAACACCCCCTATTCACCGCACAAGAATATATGTGACTAGTAAGAATCTTAAAACCTATGTATTGATATCTGTCTGGAAGTGAGTCAAATGGGTGTAAAGCCGCATAAACACAGCCGTGAAAAGCAGCTAAACCCCATTATAAAAATAAATTACTTTTAAAAACCCGTTAAACAAAGACAGTGAAAGAGAGAGAAATTCTTCCAAAATTCGGTCAGGGGCTGTGATGCAACCTGGATTGACCATATCTAGACACACAGCTGGATGAGACATAACGGTGGACACTCTTGGGGCTGAGAGGTTGGGTGAGGTTGGGTGAGCAAACGCACAACCTTTAAAGTAATACTGCGTGGTACGCATCCCATGGGTCCCAAATCTCCAGGTTCAAGGGCATCTTCCTACATCGAAAACATACATGAGAAACCCAGAAGATGGTACACCGTGTGATTTTGAAAGGTTTCTAAAAGGCACCTCATTTCTCATCTCCTTGTGCTCGGGTTCGCCATTCCAGGTACTTTACTAGCAATCTCCCTACTTGGAGAATCAGCACCTTTAACCTCCTGTTCCCTACAGGTTGCAATTTGTCCTGAGGATGAACGGGAAGAGGGGCAACCAATGAGAGACTAGATCTAGGTGTTGGGACAGGCACAGGTCACTCTATTTTCCCATCAGGAAGAAGAATTAACCACAGGCTCAGCCTGCCGCCCAGAAGCAGAATAGGGCCTGAGGCAATCCCGCGCTCTTAAGGCCAGCTCCCAAAAAAGCGAGTTGAAAAATGGAGCCCAGGGACACTGCCATTCACAAACCCGCAAGTTATAAATGATAACTCTCGTCCACAAATATATTGAGGGAAGGCAACGAAGAGGATTTGAAAGCAAGGCAGAATTGCAGGAAACAGGTTTCAGGAGGTAGATTCGAATCGCCTTTAAAGCACATGAAAAGTCGCAAATCGTCGACAATGATGCCCTTGGCCAAAAAGGGCGTATGCGTTTTTCCTGAATATATTCAGGAAAAAACGCATACGCCCTTTTTGGCCAACCAAGCAACCTGGAAAGGCAAATCAGCGCTACAAAGAAGTCTCGCTTCCCATCGGTCAAAAGGGCCATGCTGCAAAAAGTGTCAAAACCAGAAATGCAGGACAGGCCATAGAGAAATGGCAGCCTTGCTACGCTGATGGGAGGGATGTTAATTGCCAACAGCCACTCTGGAGAAGTGTACGGTGTGTCCTGAAACATCTAAAACACACAGCTTATGGAGCATAGGGCACGTCCACTCATGGGCGTATAAATTGGGAAAACTAAAAATCAGCAAGACACAGGCACCCCAAAGTTTAGGGCTGCTCTGTTGACAAGAACCTCCACTTCATGACACCTTAAATATCCCAGGAAAGAGAAAAATGGATAAAGAAGTTGTGGTCCTTATGTACAATGGAATATCACTCAGACATGAAATCAATGTCATAAGTCTAGAAGAAGCAAGATGAGTGGATTTAGGTACGACGATTCTAAGTGAAATAAGTCACACAGAAAAAGACACTTATCATAAGCTATCACTTATAGAGGGAATGTAAAAACCGCTACACTTGAACTGAATTACAAAACAGAACAGAGTCACACCTTTAGAAAACACACTATGGCTGCTTAACAGGAAAGGTGAGGTGGGGTGATGCATAAAACAAGGGTTTCAAATTCGCTCAGATACCGTTCCATACACCCAATATGTAATAGAAAAGACCGACTCCTTGCTCAGTGAACTGGACTCAACTCCCCCTATTCACCGCACAAGAATATATGTGACTAGTAAGAATCTTAAAACCTATGTATTGATATCTGTCTGGAAGTGAGTCAAATGGGTGTAAAGCCGCATAAACACAGCCGTGAAAAGCAGCTAAACCCCATTATAAAAATAAATTACTTTTAAAAACCCGTAAAACAAAGACAGTGAAAGAGAGAGAAATTCTTCCAAAATTCGGTCAGGGGCTGTGATGCAACCTGGATTGACCATATCTAGACACACAGCTGGATGAGACATAACGGTGGACACTCTTGGGGCTGAGAGGTTGGGTGAGCAAACGCACAACCTTTAAAGTAATACTGCGTGGTACGCATCCCATGGGTCCCAAATCTCCAGGTTCAAGGGCATCTTCCTACATCGAAAACATACATGAGAAACCCAGAAGATGGTACACCGTGTGATTTTGAAAGGTTTCTAAAAGGCACCTCATTTCTCATCTCCTTGTGCTCGGGTTCGCCATTCCAGGTACTTTACTAGCAATCTCCCTACTTGGAGAATCAGCACCTTTAACCTCCTGTTCCCTACAGGTTGCAATTTGTCCTGAGGATGAACGGGAAGAGGGGCAACCAATGAGAGACTAGATCTAGGTGTTGGGACAGGCACAGGTCACTCTATTTTCCCATCAGGAAGAAGAATTAACCACAGGCTCAGCCTGCCGCCCAGAAGCAGAATAGGGCCTGAGGCAATCCCGCACTCTTACGGCCAGCTCCCAAAAAAGCGAGTTGAAAAATGGAGCCCAGGGACACTGCCATTCACAAACCCGCAGACTTATAAATGATAACTCTCGTCCACAAATATATTGAGGGAAGGCAACGAAGAGGATTTGAAAGCAAGGCAGAATTGCAGGAAACAGGTTTCAGGAGGTAGATTCGAATCGCCTTTAAAGCACATGAAAAGTCGCAAATCGTCGACAATGATGCCCTTGGCCAAAAAGGGCGTATGCGTTTTTTCCTGAATATATTCAGGAAAAATCGCATACGCCCTTTTTGGCCAACCAAGCAACCTGGAAAGGCAAATCAGCGCTACAAAGAAGTCTCGCTTCCCATCGGTCAAAAGGGCCATGCTGCAAAAAGTGTCAAAACCAGAAATGCAGGACAGGCCATAGAGAAATGGCAGCCTTGCTACGCTGATGGGCGGGATGTTAATTGCCAACAGCCACTCTGGAGAAGTGTACGGTGTGTCCTGAAACATCTAAAACACACAGCTTACGTAGCATAGGGCACGTCCACTCATTGGCGTATAAATTGGGAAAACTAAAAATCAGCAAGACACAGGCACCCCAAAGTTTAGGGCTGCTCTGTTGACAAGAACCTCCACTTCATGACACCTTAAATATCCCAGGAAAGAGAAAAATGGATAAAGAAGTTGTGGTCCTTATGTACAATGGAATATCACTCAGACATGAAATCAATGTCATAAGTCTAGAAGAAGCAAGATGAGTGGATTCAGGTACGACGATTCTAAGTGAAATAAGTCTCACAGAAAAAGACACTTATCATAAGCTATCACTTATAGAGGGAATGTAAAAACCGCTACACTTGAACTGAATTACAAAACAGAACAGAGTCACACCTTTAGAAAACACACTATGGCTGCTTAACAGGAAAGGTGAGGTGGGGTGATGCATAAAACAAGGGTTTCAAATTCGCTCAGATACCGTTCCATACACCCAATATGTAATAGAAAAGACCGACTCCTTGCTCAGTGAACTGGACTCAACACCCCCTATTCACCGCACAAGAATATATGTGACTAGTAAGAATCTTAAAACCTATGTATTGATATCTGTCTGGAAGTGAGTCAAATGGGTGTAAAGCCGCATAAACACAGCCGTGAAAAGCAGCTAAACCCCATTATAAAAATAAATTACTTTTAAAAACCCGTTAAACAAAGACAGTGAAAGAGAGAGAAATTCTTCCAAAATTCGGTCAGGGGCTGTGATGCAACCTGGATTGACCATATCTAGACACACAGCTGGATGAGACATAACGGTGGACACTCTTGGGGCTGAGAGGTTGGGTGAGGTTGGGTGAGCAAACGCACAACCTTTAAAGTAATACTGCGTGGTACGCATCCCATGGGTCCCAAATCTCCAGGTTCAAGGGCATCTTCCTACATCGAAAACATACATGAGAAACCCAGAAGATGGTACACCGTGTGATTTTGAAAGGTTTCTAAAAGGCACCTCATTTCTCATCTCCTTGTGCTCGGGTTCGCCATTCCAGGTACTTTACTAGCAATCTCCCTACTTGGAGAATCAGCACCTTTAACCTCCTGTTCCCTACAGGTTGCAATTTGTCCTGAGGATGAACGGGAAGAGGGGCAACCAATGAGAGACTAGATCTAGGTGTTGGGACAGGCACAGGTCACTCTATTTTCCCATCAGGAAGAAGAATTAACCACAGGCTCAGCCTGCCGCCCAGAAGCAGAATAGGGCCTGAGGCAATCCCGCGCTCTTAAGGCCAGCTCCCAAAAAAGCGAGTTGAAAAATGGAGCCCAGGGACACTGCCATTCACAAACCCGCAAGTTATAAATGATAACTCTCGTCCACAAATATATTGAGGGAAGGCAACGAAGAGGATTTGAAAGCAAGGCAGAATTGCAGGAAACAGGTTTCAGGAGGTAGATTCGAATCGCCTTTAAAGCACATGAAAAGTCGCAAATCGTCGACAATGATGCCCTTGGCCAAAAAGGGCGTATGCGTTTTTCCTGAATATATTCAGGAAAAAACGCATACGCCCTTTTTGGCCAACCAAGCAACCTGGAAAGGCAAATCAGCGCTACAAAGAAGTCTCGCTTCCCATCGGTCAAAAGGGCCATGCTGCAAAAAGTGTCAAAACCAGAAATGCAGGACAGGCCATAGAGAAATGGCAGCCTTGCTACGCTGATGGGAGGGATGTTAATTGCCAACAGCCACTCTGGAGAAGTGTACGGTGTGTCCTGAAACATCTAAAACACACAGCTTATGGAGCATAGGGCACGTCCACTCATGGGCGTATAAATTGGGAAAACTAAAAATCAGCAAGACACAGGCACCCCAAAGTTTAGGGCTGCTCTGTTGACAAGAACCTCCACTTCATGACACCTTAAATATCCCAGGAAAGAGAAAAATGGATAAAGAAGTTGTGGTCCTTATGTACAATGGAATATCACTCAGACATGAAATCAATGTCATAAGTCTAGAAGAAGCAAGATGAGTGGATTTAGGTACGACGATTCTAAGTGAAATAAGTCACACAGAAAAAGACACTTATCATAAGCTATCACTTATAGAGGGAATGTAAAAACCGCTACACTTGAACTGAATTACAAAACAGAACAGAGTCACACCTTTAGAAAACACACTATGGCTGCTTAACAGGAAAGGTGAGGTGGGGTGATGCATAAAACAAGGGTTTCAAATTCGCTCAGATACCGTTCCATACACCCAATATGTAATAGAAAAGACCGACTCCTTGCTCAGTGAACTGGACTCAACTCCCCCTATTCACCGCACAAGAATATATGTGACTAGTAAGAATCTTAAAACCTATGTATTGATATCTGTCTGGAAGTGAGTCAAATGGGTGTAAAGCCGCATAAACACAGCCGTGAAAAGCAGCTAAACCCCATTATAAAAATAAATTACTTTTAAAAACCCGTAAAACAAAGACAGTGAAAGAGAGAGAAATTCTTCCAAAATTCGGTCAGGGGCTGTGATGCAACCTGGATTGACCATATCTAGACACACAGCTGGATGAGACATAACGGTGGACACTCTTGGGGCTGAGAGGTTGGGTGAGCAAACGCACAACCTTTAAAGTAATACTGCGTGGTACGCATCCCATGGGTCCCAAATCTCCAGGTTCAAGGGCATCTTCCTACATCGAAAACATACATGAGAAACCCAGAAGATGGTACACCGTGTGATTTTGAAAGGTTTCTAAAAGGCACCTCATTTCTCATCTCCTTGTGCTCGGGTTCGCCATTCCAGGTACTTTACTAGCAATCTCCCTACTTGGAGAATCAGCACCTTTAACCTCCTGTTCCCTACAGGTTGCAATTTGTCCTGAGGATGAACGGGAAGAGGGGCAACCAATGAGAGACTAGATCTAGGTGTTGGGACAGGCACAGGTCACTCTATTTTCCCATCAGGAAGAAGAATTAACCACAGGCTCAGCCTGCCGCCCAGAAGCAGAATAGGGCCTGAGGCAATCCCGCACTCTTACGGCCAGCTCCCAAAAAAGCGAGTTGAAAAATGGAGCCCAGGGACACTGCCATTCACAAACCCGCAGACTTATAAATGATAACTCTCGTCCACAAATATATTGAGGGAAGGCAACGAAGAGGATTTGAAAGCAAGGCAGAATTGCAGGAAACAGGTTTCAGGAGGTAGATTCGAATCGCCTTTAAAGCACATGAAAAGTCGCAAATCGTCGACAATGATGCCCTTGGCCAAAAAGGGCGTATGCGTTTTTTCCTGAATATATTCAGGAAAAAACGCATACGCCCTTTTTGGCCAACCAAGCAACCTGGAAAGGCAAATCAGCGCTACAAAGTAGTCTCGCTTCCCATCGGTCAAAAGGGCCATGCTGCAAAAAGTGTCAAAACCAGAAATGCAGGACAGGCCATGGAGAAATGGCAGCCTTGCTACGCTGATGGGCGTGATGTAAATTGCCAACAGCCACTCTGGAGAAGTGTACGGTGTGTCCTGAAACATCGAAAAAACACAGCTTAGGGAGCATAGGGCACGTCCACTCATGGGCGTATAAATTGGGAAAACTAAAAATCAGCAAGACACAGGCACCCCAAAGTTTAGGGCTGCTCTGTTGACAAGAACCTCCACTTCATGACACCTTAAATATCCCAGGAAAGAGAAAAATGGATAAAGAAGTTGTGGTCCTTATGTACAAAGGAATATCACTCAGACATGAAATCAATGTCATAAGGTTAGAAGAAGCAAGATGAGTGGACTTAGGTACGATGATTCTAAGTGAAATAAGTCACACAGAAAAAGACACTTATCATAAGCTATCACTTATAGAGGGAATGTAAAAACCGCTACACTTGAACTGAATTACAAAACAGAACAGAGTCACACGTTTACAAAACACACTATGGCTGCTTAACGGGAAAGGTGAGGTGGGGTGATGCATAAAACAAGGGTTTCAAATTGGCTCAGATACCGTTCCATACACCCAATATGTAATAGAAAAGACCGACTCCTTGCTCAGTGAACTGGACTCAACACCCCCTATTCACCGCACAAGAATATATGTGACTAGTAAGAATCTTAAAACCTATGTATTGATATCTGTCTGGAAGTGAGTCAAGTGGGTGTAAAGCCGCATAAACACAGCCGTGAAAAGCAGGTAAACCCCATTATAAAAATAAATTACTTTTAAAAACCCGTAAAACAAAGACAGTGAAAGAGAGAGAAATTCTTACAAAATTCGTTCAGGGGCTGTGATGCAACCTGGATTGACCATACCTAGACCCACAGCTGGATGAGACATAAGGGTGGACACTCTTGGGGCTTAGAGGTTGGGTGAGGTTGGGTGAGCAAACACAGACCCTTTAAAGTAATACTGCCTGGTACCCATCCCATGGTTCCCAAATCTCCAGGTTCAAGGGCATATTCCTACATCGAAAACATGCATGAGAAACCCAGAAGGTGGTACACCGTGTGATTTTGAAAGGTTTCTAAAACGCACCTCATTTCTCATCTCCTTGTGCTCGGGTTCGCCATTCCAGGTACTTTACTAGCAATCTCCCTAGTTGGAGAATCAGCACCTTTAACCTTTTGTTCCCTACAGGTTGCAATTTGTCCTGAGGATGAACGGGAAGAGGGGCAACCAATGAGAGACTAGATCTAGGTGTTGGGACAGGCACAGGTCACTCTATTTTCCCATCAGAAAGAAGAATTAACCACAGGCTCAGCCTGCCGCCCAGAAGCAGAATAGGGCCTGAGGCAAACCCTCGCTCTTGCGGCCAGCTCCCAAAAAAGCGAGTTGAAAAATGGAGCCCAGGGACACTGCCATTCACAAAACCGCAGAGTTATAAATGATAACTCTCGTCCACAAATATATTGAGGGAAGGCAATGAAGAGGATTTGAAAGAAAGGCAGAATTGCAGGAAACAGGTTTCAGGAGATAGATTCGAATCGCCTTTAAAGCACATGAAAAGTCGCAAAACGTCGACAATGATGCCCTTGGCCAAAAAGGGCGTATGCGTTTTTTCCTGAATATATTCAGGAAAAAACGCATACGCCCTTTTTGGCCAACCAAGCAACCTGGAAAGGCAAATCAGCGCTACAAAGTAGTCTCGCTTCCCATCGGTCAAAAGGGCCATGCTGCAAAAAGTGTCAAAACCAGAAATGCAGGACAGGCCATGGAGAAATGGCAGCCTTGCTACGCTGATGGGCGGGATGTAAATTGCCAACAGCCACTCTGGAGAAGTGTACGGTGTGTCCTGAAACATCTAAAACACACACCTTAGGGAGCATAGGGCACGTCCACTCATGGGCGTATAAATTGGGAAAACTAAAAATCAGCAAGACACAGGCACCCCAAAGTTTAGGGCTGCTCTGTTGACAAGAAACTCCACTTCATGACACCTTTAATATCCCAGGAAAGAGAAAAATGGATAAAGAAGTTGTGGTCCTTATGTACAATGGAATATCACGCAGACATGAAATCAATATCATAAGGCTAGAAGAAGCAAGATGAGTGGACTTAGGTACGATGATTCTAAGTGAAATAAGTCACACAGAAAAAGACACTTATCATAAGCTATCACTTATAGAGGGAATGTA
This sequence comes from Eschrichtius robustus, assembly GCF_028021215.1. Lineage (NCBI taxonomy): Eukaryota > Metazoa > Chordata > Mammalia > Artiodactyla > Eschrichtiidae > Eschrichtius > Eschrichtius robustus. The sequence continues at coordinate 390,039 of NW_027175343.1, forward strand.
AAAACCGCTACACTTGAACTGAGTTACAAAACAGGACAGAATCACACGTTTAGAAAACATACTATGGCTGCTTAACGGGAAAGTTGAGGTGGGGTGATGCATAAAACAAGGGTTTCAAATTCGCTCAGATACCGTTCCATACACCCAATATGTAATAGAAAAGACCGACTCCTTGCTCAGTGAACTGGACTCAACACCCCCTATTCACCGCACAAGAATATATGTGACTAGTAAGAATCTTAAAACCTATGTATTGATATCTGTCTGGAAGTGAGTCAAATGGGTGTAAAGCCGCATAAACACAGCCGTGAAAAGCAGCTAAACCCCATTATAAAAATAAATTACTTTTAAAAACCCGTAAAACAAAGACAGTGAAAGAGAGAGAAATTCTTCCAAAATTCGGTCAGGGGCTGTGATGCAACCTGGATTGACCATATCTAGACACACAGCTGGATGAGACATAACGGTGGACACTCTTGGGGCTGAGAGGTTGGGTGAGGTTGGGTGAGCAAACGCACAACCTTTAAAGTAATACTGCGTGGTACGCATCCCATGGGTCCCAAATCTCCAGGTTCAAGGGCATCTTCCTACATCGAAAACATACATGAGAAACCCAGAAGATGGTACACCGTGTGATTTTGAAAGGTTTCTAAAAGGCACCTCATTTCTCATCTCCTTGTGCTCGGGTTCGCCATTCCAGGTACTTTACTAGCAATCTCCCTACTTGGAGAATCAGCACCTTTAACCTCCTGTTCCCTACAGGTTGCAATTTGTCCTGAGGATGAACGGGAAGAGGGGCAACCAATGAGAGACTAGATCTAGGTGTTGGGACAGGCACAGGTCCCTCTATTTTCCCATCAGGAAGAAGAATTAACCACAGGCTCAGCCTGCCGCCCAGAAGCAGAATAGGGCCTGAGGCAATCCCGCGCTCTTGCGGCCAGCTCCCAAAAAAGCGAGTTGAAAAATGGAGCCCAGGGACACTGCCATTCACAAACCCGCAGAGTTATAAATGATAACTCTCGTCCACAAATATATTGAGGGAAGGCAACGAAGAGGATTTGAAAGCAAGGCAGAATTGCAGGAAACAGGTTTCAGGAGGTAGATTCGAATCGCCTTTAAAGCACATGAAAAGTCGCAAATCGTCGACAATGATGCCCTTGGCCAAAAAGGGTGTATGTGTTTTTTCCTGAATATATTCAGGAAAAAACGCATATGCACTTTTTGGCCAACCAAGCAACCTGGAAAGGCAAATCAGCGCTACAAAGAAGTCTCGCTTCCCATCGGTCAAAAGGGCCATGCTGCAAAAAGTGTCAAAACCAGAAATGCAGGACAGGCCATAGAGAAATGGCAGCCTTGCTACGCTGATGGGCGGGATGTTAATTGCCAACAGCCACTCTGGAGAAGTGTACGGTGTGTCCTGAAACATCTAAAACACACAGCTTACGGAGCATAGGGCACGTCCACTCATGGGCGTATAAATTGGGAAAACTAAAAATCAGCAAGACACAGGCACCCCAAAGTTTAGGGCTGCTCTGTTGACAAGAACCTCCACTTCATGACACCTTAAATATCCCAGGAAAGAGAAAAATGGATAAAGAAGTTGTGGTCCTTATGTACAATGGAATATCACTCAGACATGAAATCAATGTCATAAGTCTAGAAGAAGCAAGATGAGTGGATTTAGGTACGACGATTCTAAGTGAAATAAGTCACACAGAAAAAGACACTTATCATAAGCTATCACTTATAGAGGGAATGTAAAAACCGCTACACTTGAACTGAATTACAAAACAGAACAGAGTCACACCTTTAGAAAACACACTATGGCTGCTTAACGGGAAAGGTGAGGTGGGGTGATGCATAAAACAAGGGTTTCAAATTCGCTCAGATACCGTTCCATACACCCATTATGTAATAGAAAAGACCGACTCCTTGCTCAGTGAACTGGACTCAACACCCCCTATTCACCGCACAAGAATATATGTGACTAGTAAGAATCTTAAAACCTATGTATTGATATCTGTCTGGAAGTGAGTCAAATGGGTGTAAAGCCGCATAAACACAGCCGTGAAAAGCAGCTAAACCCCATTATAAAAATAAATTACTTTTAAAAACCCGTAAAACAAAGACAGTGAAAGAGAGAGAAATTCTTCCAAAATTCGGTCAGGGGCTGTGATGCAACCTGGATTGACCATATCTAGACACACAGCTGGATGAGACATAACGGTGGACACTCTTGGGGCTGAGAGGTTGGGTGAGGTTGGGTGAGCAAACGCACAACCTTTAAAGTAATACTGCGTGGTACGCATCCCATGGGTCCCAAATCTCCTGGTTCAAGGGCATCTTCCTACATCGAAAACATACATGAGAAACCCAGAAGATGGTACACCGTGTGATTTTGAAAGGTTTCTAAAAGGCACCTCATTTCTCATCTCCTTGTGCTCGGGTTCGCCATTCCAGGTACTTTACTAGCAATCTCCCTACTTGGAGAATCAGCACCTTTAACCTCCTGTTCCCTACAGGTTGCAATTTGTCCTGAGGATGAACGGGAAGAGGGGCAACCAATGAGAGACTAGATCTAGGTGTTGGGACAGGCACAGGTCACTCTATTTTCCCATCAGGAAGAAGAATTAACCACAGGCTCAGCCTGCCGCCCAGAAGCAGAATAGGGCCTGAGGCAATCCCGCACTCTTACGGCCAGCTCCCAAAAAAGCGAGTTGAAAAATGGAGCCCAGGGACACTGCCATTCACAAACCCGCAGAGTTATAAATGATAACTCTCGTCCACAAATATATTGAGGGAAGGCAACGAAGAGGATTTGAAAGCAAGGCAGAATTGCAGGAAACAGGTTTCAGGAGGTAGATTCGAATCGCCTTTAAAGCACATGAAAAGTCGCAAATCGTCGACAATGATGCCCTTGGCCAAAAAGGGCGTATGCGTTTTTTCCTGAATATATTCAGGAAAAAACGCATACGCCCTTTTTGGCCAACCAAGCAACCTGGAAAGGCAAATCAGCGCTACAAAGAAGTCTCGCTTCCCATCGGTCAAAAGGGCCATGCTGCAAAAAGTGTCAAAACCAGAAATGCAGGACAGGCCATAGAGAAATGGCAGCCTTGCTACGCTGATGGGCGGGATGTTAATTGCCAACAGCCACTCTGGAGAAGTGTACGGTGTGTCCTGAAACATCTAAAACACACAGCTTACGGAGCATAGGGCACGTCCACTCATGGGCGTATAAATTGGGAAAACTAAAAATCAGCAAGACACAGGCACCCCAAAGTTTAGGGCTGCTCTGTTGACAAGAACCTCCACTTCATGACACCTTAAATATCCCAGGAAAGAGAAAAATGGATAGAGAAGTTGTGGTCCTTATGTACAAAGGAATATCACTCAGACATGAAATCAATGTCATAAGGCTAGAAGAAGCAAGATGAGTGGACTTAGGTTCGATGATTCTAAGTGAAATAAGTCACACAGAAAAAGACACTTATCATAAGCTATCACTTATACAGGGAATGTAAAAACCGCTACACTTGAACTGAATTACAAAACAGAACAGAGTCACACGTTTACAAAACACACTATGGCTGCTTAACGGGAAAGGTGAGGTGGGGTGATGCATAAAACAAGGGTTTCAAATTGGCTCAGATACCGTTCCATACACCCAATATGTAATAGCAAAGACCGACTCCTTGCTCAGTGAACTGGACTCAACACCCCCTATTCACCGCACAAGAATATATGTGACTAGTAAGAATCGTAAAACCTATGTATTGATATCTGTCTGGAAGTGAGTCAAGTGAGTGTGAAGCCGCATAAACACAGCCGTGAAAAGCAGGTAAACCCCATTATAAAAATAAATTACTTTTAAAAACCCGTAAAACAAAGACAGTGAAAGATAGAGAAATTCGTACAAAATTCGTTGAGAGGCTGTGATGCAACCTGGATTGATCATATCTAGACCCACAGCTGGATGAGACATAAGGGTGGACACACTTGGGGCTGAGAGGTTGGGTGAGGTTGGGTGAGCAAACACAGACCCTTTAAAGTAATACTGCCTGGTACCCATCCCATGGGTCCCAAATCTCCAGGTTCAAGGGCATCTTCCTACATCGAAAACATGCATGAGAAACCCAGAAGGTGGTACACCGTGTGATTTTGAAAGGTTTCTAAAACGCACCTCATTTCTCATCTCCTTGTGCTCGGGTTCGCCATTCCAGGTACTTTACTAGCAATCTCCCTAGTTGGAGAATCAGCACCTTTAACCTTTTGTTCCCTACAGGTTGCAATTTGTCCTGAGGATGAACGGGAAGAGGGGCAACCAATGAGAGACTAGATCTAGGTGTTGGGACAGGCACAGGTCACTCTATTTTCCCATCAGGAAGAAGAATTAACCACAGGCTCAGCCTGCCGCCCAGAAGCAGAATAGGGCCTGAGGCAATGCCGCGCTCTTATGGCCAGCTCCCAAAAAAGCGAGTTGAAAAATGGAGCCCAGGGACACTGCCATTCACAAAACCGCAGAGTTATAAATGATAACTCTCGTCCACAAATATATTGAGGGAAGGCAATGAAGAGGATTTGAAAGCAAGGCAGAATTGCAGGAAACAGGTTTCAGGAGATAGATTCGAATCGCCTTTAAAGCACATGAAAAGTCGCAAAACGTCGTCAATGATGCCCTTGGCCAAAAAGGGCGTATGCGTTTTTTCCTGAATATATTCAGGAAAAAACGCATACGCCCTTTTTGGCCAACCAAGCAGCCTGGAAAGGCAAATCAGCGCTACAAAGTAGTCTCGCTTCCCATCGGTCAAAAGGGCCATGCTGCAAAAAGTGTCAAAACCAGAAATGCAGGACAGGCCATGGAGAAATGGCAGCCTTGCTACGCTGATGGGCGGGATGTAAATTGCCAACAGCCACTCTGGAGAAGTGTACGGTGTGTCCTGAAACATCTAAAACACACAGCTTAGGGAGCATAGGGCACATCCACTCATGGGCGTATAAATTGGGAAAACTAAAAATCAGCAAGACACAGGCACCCCAAAGTTTAGGGCTGCTCTGTTGACAAGAACCTCCACTTCATGACACCTTAAATATCCCAGGAAAGAGAAAAATGGATAAAGAAGTTGTGATCATTATGTACAATGGAATATCACTCAGACATGAAATCAATGTCATAAGGCTAGAAGAAGCAAGATGAGTGGATTTAGGTACGACGATTCTAAGTGAAATAAGTCACACAGAAAAAGACACTTATCATAAGCTATCACTTATAGAGGGAATGTAAAAACCGCTACACTTGAACTGAATTACAAAACAGAACAGAGTCACACCTTTAGAAAACACACTATGGCTGCTTAACGGGAAAGGTGAGGTGGGGTGATGCATAAAACAAGGGTTTCAAATTCGCTCAGATACCGTTCCATACACCCAATATGTAATAGAAAAGACCGACTCCTTGCTCAGTGAACTGGACTCAACACCCCCTATTCACCGCACAAGAATATATGTGACTAGTAAGAATCTTAAAACCTATGTATTGATATCTGTCTGGAAGTGAGTCAAGTGGGTGTAAAGCCGCATAAACACAGCCGTGAAAAGCAGCTAAACCCCATTATAAAAATAAATTACTTTTAAAAACCCGTAAAACAAAGACAGTGAAAGAGAGAGAAATTCTTCCAAAATTCGGTCAGGGGCTGTGATGCAACCTGGATTGACCATATCTAGACACACAGCTGGATGAGACATAAGGGTGGACACTCTTGGGGCTGAAAGGTTGGGTGAGTTTGGGTGAGCAAACGCACAACCTTTAAAGTAATACTGCGTGGTACGCATCCCATTGGTCCCAAATCTCCAGGTTCAAGGGCATCTTCCTACATCGAAAACATACATGAGAAACCCAGAAGATGGTACACCGTGTGATTTTGAAAGGTTTCTAAAAGGCACCTCATTTCTCATCTCCTTGTGCTCGGGTTCGCCATTCCAGGTACTTTACTAGCAATCTCCCTACTTGGAGAATCAGCACCTTTAACCTCCTGTTCCCTACAGGTTGCAATTTGTCCTGAGGATGAACGGGAAGAGGGGCAACCAATGAGAGACTAGATCTAGGTGTTGGGACAGGCACAGGTCACTCTATTTTCCCATCAGGAAGAAGAATTAACCACAGGCTCAGCCTGCCGCCCAGAAGCAGAATAGGGCCTGAGGCAATCCCGCGCTCTTAAGGCCAGCTCCCAAAAAAGCGAGTTGAAAAATGGAGCCCAGGGACACTGCCATTCACAAACCCGCAGAGTTATAAATGATAACTCTCGTCCACAAATATATTGAGGGAAGGCAACGAAGAGGATTTGAAAGCAAGGCAGAATTGCAGGAAACAGGTTTCAGGAGGTAGATTCGAATCGCCTTTAAAGCACATGAAAAGTCGCAAATCGTCGACAATGATGCCCTTGGCCAAAAAGGGCGTATGCGTTTTTTCCTGAATATATTCAGGAAAAAACGCATACGCCCTTTTTGGCCAACCAAGCAACCTGGAAAGGCAAATCAGCGCTACAAAGAAGTCTCGCTTCCCATCGGTCAAAAGGGCCATGCTGCAAAAAGTGTCAAAACCAGAAATGCAGGACAGGCCATAGAGAAATGGCAGCCTTGCTACGCTGATGGGCGGGATGTTAATTGCCAACAGCCACTCTGGAGAAGTGTACGGTGTGTCCTGAAACATCTAAAACACACAGCTTAGGGAGCATAGGGCACGTCCACTCATGGGCGTATAAATTGGGAAAACTAAAAATCAGCAAGACACAGGCACCCCAAAGTTTAGGGCTGCTCTGTTGACAAGAACCTCCACTTCATGACACCTTAAATATCCCAGGAAAGAGAAAAATGGATAGAGAAGTTGTGGTCCTTATGTACAAAGGAATATCACTCAGACATGAAATCAATGTCATAAGGCTAGAAGAAGCAAGATGAGTGGACTTAGGTTCGATGATTCTAAGTGAAATAAGTCACACAGAAAAAGACACTTATCATAAGCTATCACTTATACAGGGAATGTAAAAACCGCTACATTTGAACTGAATTACAAAACAGAACAGAGTCACACGTTTACAAAACAAACTATGGCTGCTTAACGGGAAAGGTGAGGTGGGGTGATGCATAAAACAAGGGTTTCAAATTGGCTCAGATACCGTTCCATACACCCAATATGTAATAGAAAAGACCGACTCCTTGCTCAGTGAACTGGACTCAACACCCCCTATTCACCGCACAAGAATATATGTGACTAGTAAGAATCGTAAAACCTATGTATTGATATCTGTCTGGAAGTGAGTCAAGTGAGTGTGAAGCCGCATAAACACAGCCGTGAAAAGCAGGTAAACCCCATTATAAAAATAAATTACTTTTAAAAACCCGTAAAACAAAGACAGTGAAAGAGAGAGAAATTCTTACAAAATTCGTTGAGAGGCTGTGATGCAACCTGGATTGATCATATCTAGACCCACAGCTGGATGAGACATAAGGGTGGACACACTTGGGGCTGAGAGGTTGGGTGAGGTTGGGTGAGCAAACACAGACCCTTTAAAGTAATACTGCCTGGTACCCATCCCATGGGTCCCAAATCTCCAGGTTCAAGGGCATCTTCCTACATCGAAAACATGCATGAGAAACCCAGAAGGTGGTACACCGTGTGATTTTGAAAGGTTTCTAAAACGCACCTCATTTCTCATCTCCTTGTGCTCGGGTTCGCCATTCCAGGTACTTTACTAGCAATCTCCCTAGTTGGAGAATCAGCACCTTTAACCTTTTGTTCCCTACAGGTTGCAATTTGTCCTGAGGATGAACGGGAAGAGGGGCAACCAATGAGAGACTAGATCTAGGTGTTGGGACAGGCACAGGTCACTCTATTTTCCCATCAGGAAGAAGAATTAACCACAGGCTCAGCCTGCTGCCCAGAAGCAGAATAGGGCCTGAGGCAATCCCGCGCTCTTAAGGCCAGCTCCCAAAAAAGCGAGTTGAAAAATGGAGCCCAGGGACACTGCCATTCACAAACCCGCAGAGTTATAAATGATAACTCTCGTCCACAAATATATTGAGGGAAGGCAGCGAAGAGGATTTGAAAGCAAGGCAGAATTGCAGGAAACAGGTTTCAGGAGGTAGATTCGAATCGCCTTTAAAGCACATGAAAAGTCGCAAAACGTCGACAATGATGCCCTTGGCCAAAAAGGGCGTATGCGTTTTTTCCTGAATATATTCAGGAAAAAACGCATACGCCCTTTTTGGCCAACCAAGCAACCTGGAAAGGCAAATCAGCGCTACAAAGAAGTCTCGCTTCCCATCGGTCAAAAGGGCCATGCTGCAGAAAGTGTCAAAACCAGAAATGCAGGACAGGCCATAGAGAAATGGCAGCCTTGCTACGCTGATGGGCGGGATGTAAATTGCCAACAGCCACTCTGGAGAAGTGTAAGGTGTGTCCTGAAACATCGAAAAAACACAGCTTAGGGAGCATAGGGCACGTCCACTCATGGGCGTATAAATTGGGAAAACTAAAAATCAGCAAGACACAGGCACCCCAAAGTTTAGGGCTGCTCTGTTGACAAGAACCTCCACTTCATGACACCTTAAATATCCCAGGAAAGAGAAAAATGGATAAAGAAGTTGTGGTCCTTATGTACAATGGAATATCACTCAGACATGAAATCAATGTCATAAGGCTAGTAGAAGCAAGATGAGTGGATTTAGGTACGACGATTCTAAGCGAAATAAGTCACACAGAAAAAGACACTTATCATAAGCTATCACTTATAGAGGGAATGTAAAAACCGCTACACTTGAACTGAATTACCAAACAGAACATAGTCTCACGTTTAGAAAACACACTATGGCTGCTTAACGGGAAAGGTGAGGTGGGGTGATGCATAAAACAAGGTTTTCAAATTCGCTCAGATACCGTTCCATACACCCAATATGAAATAGACAAGACCTACTCCTTGCTCAGTGAACTGGACTCAACACCCCCTATTCACCGCAGAAGAATATATGTGACTAGTAAGAATCTTAAAACCTATGTATTGATATCTGTCTGGAAGTGAGTCCAGTGGGTGTAAAGCCGCATAAACACAGCGGTGAAAACCAGCTAAACCCCATTATAAAAATAAATTACTTTTAAAAACCCGTAAAACAAAGACAGTGAAAGAGAGAGAAATTCTTACAAAATTCTTTCAGGGGCTGTGATGCAACCTGGATTGACCATATCTAGACCCATAGCTGGATGAGACATAAGGGTGGACACTCTTGGGGCTGAAAGGTTGGGTGAGGTTGGGTGAGCAAACGCAGAACCTTTAAAGTAATACTGCCTGGTACCCATCCCATGGGTCCCAAATCTCCAGGTTCAAGGGCATCTTCCTACATCGAAAACATGCATGAGAAACCCAGAAGATGGTACACCGTGTGATTTTGAAAGGTTTCTAAAACGCACCTCATTTCTCATCTCCTTGTGCTCGGGTTCGCCATTCCAGCTACTTTACTAGCAATCTCCCTACTTGGAGAATCAGCACCTTTAACCTCCTGTTCCCTACAGGTTGCAATTTGTCCTGAGGATGAACGGGAAGAGGGGCAACCAATGAGAGACTAGATCTAGGTGTTGGGACAGGCACAGGTCACTCTATTTTCCCATCGGGAAGAAGAATTAACCACAGGCTCAGCCTGCCGCCCAGAAGCAGAATAGGGCCTGAGGCAATCCCGCCCTCTTGCGGCCAGCTCCCAAAAAAGGGAGTTGAAAAATGGAGCCCAGGGACACTGCCATTCACAAACCCGCAGAGTTATAAATGATAACTCTCGTCCACAAATATATTGAGGGAAGGCAACGAAGAGGATTTGAAAGCAAGGCAGAATTGCAGGAAACAGGTTTCAGGAGGTAGATTCGAATCGCATTTAAAGCACATGAAATGTCGCAAAACGTCGACAATGATGCCCTTGGCCAAAAAGGGCGTATGCGTTTTTTCCTGAATATATTCAGGAAAAAACGCATACGCCCTTTTTGGCCAACCAAGCAACCTGTAAAGGCAAATCAGCGCTACAAAGAAGTCTCGCTTCCCATCGGTCAAAAGGGCCATGCTGCAGAATGTGTCAAAACCAGAAATGCAGGACAGGCCATAGAGAAATGGCAGCCTTGCTACGCTGATGGGCGGGATGTAAATTGCCAACAGCCACTCTGGAGAAGTGTACGGTGTGTCCTGAAACATCCAAAAAACACAGCTTAGGGAGCATAGGGCACGTCCACTCATGGGCGTATAAATTGGGAAAACTAAAAATCAGCAAGACACAGGCACCCCAAAGTTTACGGCTGCTCTGTTGACAAGAACCTCCACTTCATGACACCTTAAATATCCCAGGAAAGAGAAAAATGGATAAAGAAGTTGTGGTCCTTATGTACAATGGAATATCACTCAGACATGAAATCAATGTCATAAGTCTAGAAGAAGCAAGATGAGTGGATTTAGGTACGACGATTCTAAGTGAAATAAGTCACACAGAAAAAGACACTTATCATAAGCTATCACTTATAGAGGGAATGTAAAAACCGCTACACTTGAACTGAATTACAAAACAGAACAGAGTCACACCTTTAGAAAACACACTATGGCTGCTTAACGGGAAAGGTGAGGTGGGGTGATGCATAAAACAAGGGTTTCAAATTCGCTCAGATACCGTTCCATACACCCAATATGTAATAGAAAAGACCGACTCCTTGCTCAGTGAACTGGACTCAACACCCCCTATTCACCGCACAAGAATATATGTGACTAGTAAGAATCTTAAAACCTATGTATTGATATCTGTCTGGAAGTGAGTCAAATGGGTGTAAAGCCGCATAAACACAGCCGTGAAAAGCAGCTAAACCCCATTATAAAAATAAATTACTTTTAAAAACCCGTAAAACAAAGACAGTGAAAGAGAGAGAAATTCTTCCAAAATTCGGTCAGGGGCTGTGATGCAACCTGGATTGACCATATCTAGACACACAGCTGGATGAGACATAACGGTGGACACTCTTGGGGCTGAGAGGTTGGGTGAGGTTGGGTGAGCAAACGCACAACCTTTAAAGTAATACTGCGTGGTACGCATCCCATGGGTCCCAAATCTCCAGGTTCAAGGGCATCTTCCTACATCGAAAACATACATGAGAAACCCAGAAGATGGTACACCGTGTGATTTTGAAAGGTTTCTAAAAGGCACCTCATTTCTCATCTCCTTGTGCTCGGGTTCGCCATTCCAGGTACTTTACTAGCAATCTCCCTACTTGGAGAATCAGCACCTTTAACCTCCTGTTCCCTACAGGTTGCAATTTGTCCTGAGGATGAACGGGAAGAGGGGCAACCAATGAGAGACTAGATCTAGGTGTTGGGACAGGCACAGGTCACTCTATTTTCCCATCAGGAAGAAGAATTAACCACAGGCTCAGCCTGCCGCCCAGAAGCAGAATAGGGCCTGAGGCAATCCCGCACTCTTATGGCCAGCTCCCAAAAAAGCGAGTTGAAAAATGGAGCCCAGGGACACTGCCATTCACAAACCCGCAGACTTATAAATGATAACTCTCGTCCACAAATATATTGAGGGAAGGCAACGAAGAGGATTTGAAAGCAAGGCAGAATTGCAGGAAACAGGTTTCAGGAGGTAGATTCGAATCGCCTTTAAAGCACATGAAAAGTCGCAAAACGTCGACAATGATGCCCTTGGCCAAAAAGGGCGTATGCGTTTTTTCCTGAATATATTCAGGAAAAAACGCATACGCCCTTTTTGGCCAACCAAGCAACCTGGAAAGGCAAATCAGCGCTACAAAGTAGTCTCGCTTCCCATCGGTCAAAAGGGCCATGCTGCAAAAAGTGTCAAAACCAGAAATGCAGGACAGGCCATGGAGAAATGGCAGCCTTGCTACGCTGATGGGCGGGATGTAAATTGCCAACAGCCACTCTGGAGAAGTGTACGGTGTGTCCTGAAACATCGAAAACACACAGCTTAGGGAGCATAGGGCACGTCCACTCATGGGCGTATAAATTGGGAAAACTAAAAATCAGCAAGACACAGGCACCCCAAAGTTTAGGGCTGCTCTGTTGACAAGAACCTCCACTTCATGACACCTTAAATATCCCAGGAAAGAGAAAAATGGATAAAGAAGTTGTGGTCCTTATGTACAAAGGAATATCACTCAGACATGAAATCAATGTCATAAGGCTAGAAGAAGCAAGATGAGTGGACTTAGGTACGATGATTCTACGTGAAATAAGTCACACAGAAAAAGACACTTATCATAAGCTATCACTTATACAGGGAATGTAAAAACCGCTACACTTGAACTGAATTACAAAACAGAACAGAGTCACACGTTTACAAAACACACTATGGCTGCTTAACGGGAAAGGTGAGGTGGGGTGATGCATAAAACAAGGGTTTCAAATTGGCTCAGATACCGTTCCATACACCCAATATGTAATAGAAAAGACCGACTCCTTGCTCAGTGAACTGGACTCAACACCCCCTATTCACCGCACAAGAATATATGTGACTAGTAAGAATCTTAAAACCTATGTATTGATATCTGTCTGGAAGTGAGTCAAGTGGGTGTAAAGCCGCATAAACACAGCCGTGAAAAGCAGGTAAACCCCATTATAAAAATAAATTACTTTTAAAAACCCGTAAAACAAAGACAGTGAAAGAGAGAGAAATTCTTACAAAATTCGTTCAGGGGCTGTGATGCAACCTGGATTGATCATATCTAGACCCACAGCTGGATGAGACATAAGGGTGGACACACTTGGGGCTGAGAGGTTGGGTGAGGTTGGGTGAGCAAACACAGACCCTTTAAATTAATACTGCCTGGTACCCATCCCATGGGTCCCAAATCTCCAGGTTCAAGGGCATATTCCTACATCGAAAACATGCATGAGAAACCCAGAAGGTGGTACACCGTGTGATTTTGAAAGGTTTCTAAAACGCACCTCATTTCTCATCTCCTTGTGCTCGGGTTCGCCATTCCAGGTACTTTACTAGCAATCTCCCTAGTTGGAGAATCAGCACCTTTAACCTTTTGTTCCCTACAGGTTGCAATTTGTCCTGAGGATGAACGGGAAGAGGGGCAACCAATGAGAGACTAGATCTAGGTGTTGGGACAGGCACAGGTCACTCTATTTTCCCATCAGGAAGAAGAATTAACCACAGGCTCAGCCTGCCGCCCAGAAGCAGAATAGGGCCTGAGGCAATCCCGCGCTCTTATGGCCAGCTCCCAAAAAAGCGAGTTGAAAAATGGAGCCGAGGGACACTGCCATTCACAAAACCGCAGAGTTATAAATGATAACTCTCGTCCACAAATATATTGAGGGAAGGCAATGAAGAGGATTTGAAAGAAAGGCAGAATTGCAGGAAACAGGTTTCAGGAGATAGATTCGAATCGCCTTTAAAGCACATGAAAAGTCGCAAAATGTCGTCAATGATGCCCTTGGCCAAAAAGGGCGTATGCGTTTTTTCCTGAATATATTCAGGAAAAAACGCATACGCCCTTTTTGGCCAACCAAGCAACCTGGAAAGGCAAATCAGCGCTACAAAGTAGTCTCGCTTCCCATCGGTCAAAAGGGCCATGCTGCAAAAAGTGTCAAAACCAGAAATGCAGGACAGGCCATGGAGAAATGGCAGCCTTGCTACGCTGATGGGCGGGATGTAAATTGCCAACAGCCACTCTGGAGAAGTGTACGGTGTGTCCTGAAACATCTAAAACACACAGCTTAGGGAGCATAGGGCACATCCACTCATGGGCGTATAAATTGGGAAAACTAAAAATCAGCAAGACACAGGCACCCCAAAGTTTAGGGCTGCCCTGTTGACAAGAACCTCCACTTCATGACACCTTTAATATCCCAGGAAAGAGAAAAATGGATAAAGAAGTTGTGGTCCTTATGTACAATGGAATATCACGCAGACATGAAATCAATATCATAAGGCTAGAAGAAGCAAGATGAGTGGACTTAGGTACGATGATTCTAAGTGAAATAAGTCACACAGAAAAAGACACTTATCATAAGCTATCACTTATAGAGGGAATGTAAAAACCGCTACACTTGAACTGAGTTACAAAACAGGACAGAATCACACGTTTAGAAAACATACTATGGCTGCTTAACGGGAAAGGTGAGGTGGGGTGATGCATAAAACAAGGGTTTCAAATTCGCTCAGATACCGTTCCATACACCCAATATGTAATAGACAAGACCTACTCCTTGCTCAGTGAACTGGACTCAACACCCCCTATTCACCGCACAAGAATATATGTGACTAGTAAGAATCTTAAAACCTATGTATTGATATCTGTCTGGAAGTGAGTCAAGTGGGTGTAAAGCCGCATAAACACAGCCGTGAAAAGCAGATAACCCCATTATAAAAATAAATTACTTTTAAAAACCCCTAAAACAAAGACAGTGAAAGAGAGAGAAATTCTTACAAAATTCGTTCAGAGGCTGTGATGCAACCTGGATTGACCATATCTAGACCCACAGCTGGATGAGACATAAGGGTGGACACACTAGGGGCTCAGAGGTTGGGTGAGGTTGGGTGAGCAAACACAGACCCTTTAAAGTAATACTGCGTGGTACCCATCCCATGGGTCCCAAATCTCCAGGTTCAAGGGCATCTTCCTACATCGAAAACATGCATGAGAAACCCAGAAGATGGTACACCGTGTGATTTTGAAAGGTTTCTAAAAGGCACCTCATTTCTCATCTCCTTGTGCTCGGGTTCGCCATTCCAGCTACTTTACTAGCAATCTCCCTACTTGGAGAATCAGCACCTTTAACCTCCTATTCCGTACAGTTTGCAATTTGTCCTGAGGATGAAAGGGAAGAGGGGCAAGCAATGAGAGACTAGATCTAGGTGTTGGGACAGGCACAGGTCACTCTATTTTCCCATCAGGAAGAAGAATTAACCACAGGCTCAGCCTGCCGCCCAGAAGCAGAATAGGGCCTGAGGCAATGCCGCGCTCCTGCGGCCAGCTCCCAAAAAAGCGAGTTGAAAAATGGAGCCCAGGGACACTGCCATTCACAAACCCGCAGAGTTATAAAGGATAAATCTCGTCCACAAATATATTGAGGGAAGGCAACGAAGAGGATTTGAAAGCAAGGCAGAATTGCAGGAAACAGGTTTCAGGAGGTAGATTCGAATCGCCTTTAAAGCACATGAAAAGTCGCAAAACGTCGACAATGATGCCCTTGGCCAAAAAGGGCGTATGCGTTTTTTCCTGAATATATTCAGGAAAAAACGCATACGCCCTTTTTGGCCAACCAAGCAACCTGGAAAGGCAAATCAGCGCTACAAAGAAATCTCGCTTCCCATCGGTAAAAAGGGCCATGCTGCAGAAAGTGTCAAAACCAGAAATGCAGGACAGGCCATGGAGAAATGGCAGCCTTGCTACGCTGATGGGCGGGATGTAAATTGCCAACAGCCACTCTGGAGAAGTG
Source organism: Eschrichtius robustus (assembly GCF_028021215.1). NCBI lineage: Eukaryota > Metazoa > Chordata > Mammalia > Artiodactyla > Eschrichtiidae > Eschrichtius > Eschrichtius robustus. Next base: position 405,524 of record NW_027175343.1, read on the forward strand.
TACGGTGTGTCCTGAAACATCTAAAACACACAGCTTAGGGAGCATAGGGCACGTCCACTCATGGGCGTATAAATTGGGAAAACTAAAAATCAGCAAGACACAGGCACCCCAAAGTTTAGGGCTGCTCTGTTGACAAGAGCCTCCACTTCATGACACCTTAAATATCCCAGGAAAGAGAAAAATGGATAAAGAAGTTGTGATCATTATGTACAATGGAATATCACTCAGACATGAAATCAATGTCATAAGGCTAGAAGAAGCAAGATGAGTGGATTTAGGTACGACGATTCTAAGTGAAATAAGTCACACAGAAAAAGACACTTATCATAAGCTATCACTTATAGAGGGAATGTAAAAACCGCTACACTTGAACTGAATTACAAAACAGAACAGAGTCACACCTTTAGGAAACACACTATTGCTGCTTAACGGGAAAGGTGAGGTGGGGTGATGCATAAAACAAGGGTTTCAAATTCGCTCAGATACCGTTCCATACACCCAATATGTAATAGAAAAGACCGACTCCTTGCTCAGTGAACTGGACTCAACACCCCCTATTCACCGCACAAGAATATATGTGACCAGTAAGAATCTTAAAACCTATGTATTGATATCTGTCTGGAAGTGAGTCAAGAGGGTGTAAAGCCGCATAAACACAGCCGTGAAAAGCAGCTAAACCCCATTATAAAAATGAATTACTTTTAAAAACCCGTAAAACAAAGACAGTGAAAGAGAGAGAAATTCTTCCAAAATTCGGTCAGGGGCTGTGATGCAACCTGGATTGACCATATCTAGACACACAGCTGGATGAGACATAAGGGTGGACACTCTTGGGGCTGAGAGGTTGGGTGAGGTTGGGTGAGCAAACGCACAACCTTTAAAGTAATACTGCGTGGTACGCATCCCATGGGTCCCAAATCTCCAGGTTCAAGGGCATCTTCCTACATCAAAAACATACATGAGAAACCCAGAAGATGGTACACCGTGTGATTTTGAAAGTTTTCTAAAAGGCACCTCATTTCTCATCTCCTTGTGCTCGGGTTCGCCATTCCAGGTACTTTACTAGCAATCTCCCTACTTGGAGAATCAGCACCTTTAACCTCCTGTTCCCTACAGGTTGCAATTTGTCCTGAGGATGAACGGGAAGAGGGGCAACCAATGAGAGACTAGATCTAGGTGTTGGGACAGGCACAGGTCACTCTATTTTCCCATCAGGAAGAAGAATTAACCACAGGCTCAGCCTGCCGCCCAGAAGCAGAATAGGGCCTGAGGCAATCCCGCGCTCTTAAGGCCAGCTCCCAAAAAAGCGAGTTGAAAAATGGAGCCCAGGGGCACTGCCATTCACAAACCCGCAGAGTTATAAATGATAACTCTCGTCCACAAATATATTGAGGGAAGGCAACGAAGAGGATTTGAAAGCAAGGCAGAATTGCAGGAAACAGGTTTCAGGAGGTAGATTCGAATCGCCTTTAAAGCACATGAAAAGTGGCAAAACGCCGACAATGATGCCCTTGGCCAAAAAGGGCGTATGCGTTTTTTCCTGAATATATTCAGGAAAAAACGCATACGCCCTTTTTGGCCAACCAAGCAACCTGGAAATGCAAATCAGCGCTACAAAGAAGTCTCGCTTCCCATCGGTCAAAAGGGTCATGCTGCAAAAAGTGTCAAAACCAGAAATGCAGGACAGGCCATGGAGAAATGGCAGCCTTGCTACGCTGATGGGCGTGATGTAAATTGCCAACAGCCACTCTGGAGAAGTGTACGGTGTGTCGTGAAACATCGAAAAAACACAGCATAGGGAGCATAGGGCACGTCCACTCATGGGCGATTAAATTGGGAAAACTAAAAATCAGCAAGACACAGGCACCCCAAAGTTTAGGGCTGCTCTGTTGACAAGAACTTCCACTTCATAACACCTTAAATATCCCAGGAAAGAGAAAAATGGATAAAGAAGTTGTGGTCCTTATGTACAATGGAATATCACTCAGACATGAAACCAATGTCATAAGGCTAGTAGAAGCAAGATGAGTGGATTTAGGTACGACGATTCTAAGCGAAATAAGTCACACAGAAAAAGACAATTATCATAAGCTATCACTTATAGAGGGAATGTAAAAACCGCTACACTTGAACTGAATTACAAAACAGAACAGAGTCACACCTTTAGAAAACACACTATGGCTGCTTAACAGGAAAGGTGAGGTGGGGTGATGCATAAAACAAGGGTTTCAAATTCGCTCAGATACCGTTCCATACACCCAATATGAAATAGACAAGACCTACTCCTTGCTCAGTGAACTGGACTCAACACCCCCTATTCACCGCAGAAGAATATATGTGACTAGTAAGAATCTTAAAACCTATGTATTGATATCTGTCTGGAAGTGAGTCCAGTGGGTGTAAAGCCGCATAAACACAGCCGTGAAAACCAGCTAAACCCCATTATAAAAATAAATTACTTTTAAAAACCCGTAAAACAAAGACAGTGAAAGAGAGAGAAATTCTTACAAAATTCTTTCAGGGGCTGTGATGCAACCTGGATTGACCATATCTAGACCCACAGCTAGATGAGACATAAGGGTGGACACTCTTGGGGCTGAAAGGTTGGGTGAGGTTGGGTGAGCAAACGCAGACCCTTTAAAGTAATACTGCCTGGTACCCATCCCATGGGTCCCAAATCTCCAGGTTCAAGGGCATCTTCCTACATCGAAAACATGCATGAGAAACCCAGAAGATGGTACACCGTGTGATTTTGAAAGGTTTCTAAAACGCACCTCATTTCTCATCTCCTTGTGCTCGGGTTCGCCATTCCAGCTACTTTACTAGCAATCTCCCTACTTGGAGAATCAGCACCTTTAACCTCCTGTTCCCTACAGGTTGCAATTTGTCCTGAGGATGAACGGGAAGAGGGGCAACCAATGAGAGACTAGATCTAGGTGTTGGGACAGGCACAGGTCACTCTATTTTCCCATCGGGAAGAAGAATTAACCACAGGCTCAGCCTGCCGCCCAGAAGCAGAATAGGGCCTGAGGCAATCCCGCGCTCTTGCGGCCAGCTCCCAAAAAAGCGAGTTGAAAAATGGAGCCCAGGGACACTGCCATTCACAAACCCGCAGAGTTATAAATGATAACTCTCGTCCACAAATATATTGAGGGAAGGCAACGAAGAGGATTTGAAAGCAAGGCAGAATTGCAGGAAACAGGTTTCAGGAGGTAGATTCGAATCGCCTTTAAAGCACATGAAAAGTCGCAAAACGTCGACAATGATGCCCTTGGCCAAAAAGGGCGTATGCGTTTTTTCCTGAAGATATTCAGGAAAAAACGCATACGCCCTTTTTGGCCAACCAAGCAACCTGGAAAGGCAAATCAGCGCTACAAAGAAGTCTCGCTTCCCATCGGTGAAAAGGGCCATGCTGCAGAAAGTGTCAAAACCAGAAATGCAGGACAGGCCATGGAGAAATGGCAGCCTTGCTACACTGATGGGCGGGATGTCAATTGCCAACAGCCACTCTGGAGAAGTGTACGGTGTGTCCTGAAACATCGAAAACACACAGCTAAGGGAGCATAGGGCACGTCCACTCATGGGCGTATAAATTGGGAAAACTAAAAATCAGCAAGACACAGGCACCCCAAAGTTTACGGCTGCTCTGTTGACAAGAACCTCCACTTCATGACACCTTAAATATCCCAGGAAAGAGAAAAATGGATAAAGAAGTTGTGGTCCTTATGTACCATGGAATATCACGCAGACATGAAATCAATATCATAAGGCTAGAAGAAGCAAGATGAGTGGACTTAGGTACGATGATTCTAAGTGAAATAAGTCACACAGAAAAAGACACTTATCATAAGCTATCACATATAGAGGGAATGTAAAAACCGCTACACTTGAACTGAGTTACAAAACAGGACAGAATCACACGTTTAGAAAACACACTATGGCTGCTTAACGGGAAAGGTGAGGTGGGGTGATGCATAAAACAAGGGTTTCAAATTCGCTCAGATACCATTCCATACACCCAATATGTAATAGAAAAGACCGACTAATTGCTCAGTGAACTGGACTCAACACCCCCTATTCACCGCACAAGAATATATGTGACTAGTAAGAATCTTAAAACCTATGTATTGATATCTGTCTGGAAGTGAGTCAATTGGGTGTAAAGCCGCATAAACACAGCCGTGAAAAGCAGATAACCCCTTATAAAAATAAATTACTTTTAAAAACCCGTAAAACAAAGACAGTGAAAGAGAGAGAAATTCTTACAAAATTCGTTCAGAGGCTGTGATGCAACCTGGATTGACCATATCTAGACCCACAGCTGGATGAGACATAAGGGTGGACACACTTGGGGCTGAGAGGTTGGGTGAGGTTGGGTGAGCAAACACACACCCTTTAAATTAATACTGCCTGGTACCCATCCCATGGGTCCAAAATCTCCAGGTTCAAGGGCATCTTCCTACATCGAAAACATGCATGAGATACCCAGAAGGTGGTACACCGTGTGATTTTGAAAGGTGTCTAAAACGCACCTCATTTCTCATCTCCTTGTGCTCGGGATCGCCATTCCACCTACTTTACTAGCAATCTCCCTACTTGGAGAATCAGCACCTTTAACCTCCTGTTCCCTACAGGTTGCAATTTGTCCTGAGGATGAACGGAATGGGGGCAACCAATGAGAGACTAGATCTAGGTGTTGGGACAGGCACAGGTCACTCTATTTTCCCATCAGGAAGAAGAATTAACCACAGGCTCAGCCTGCCGCCCAGAAGCAGAATAGGGCCTGAGGCAATGCCGCGCTCCTGCGGCCAGCTCCCAAAAAAGCGAGTTGAAAAATGGAGCCCAGGGACACTGCCATTCACAAACCCGCAGAGTTATAAATGATAACTCTCGTCCACAAATATATTGAGGGAAGGCAACGAAGAGGATTTGAAAGCAAGGCAGAATTGCAGGAAACAGGTTTCAGGAGGTAGATTCGAATCGCATTTAAAGCACATGAAAAGTCGCAAAACGTCGACAATGATGCCCTTGGCGAAAAAGGGCGTATGCGTTTTTTCCTGAATATATTCAGGAAAAAACGCATACGCCCTTTTTGGCCAACCAAGCAACCTGGAAAGGCAAATCAGCGCTACAAAGAAGTCTCGCTTCCCATCGGTCAAAAGGGCCATGCTGCAGAAAGTGTCAAAACCAGAAATGCAGGACAGGCCATAGAGAAATGGCAGCCTTGCTACGCTGATGGGCGGGATGTAAATTGCCAACAGCCACTATGGAGAAGTGTACGGTGTGTCCTGAAACATCGAAAAAACACAGCTTAGGGAGCATAGGGCACGTCCACTCATGGGCGTATAAATTGGGAAAACTAAAAATCAGCAAGACACAGGCACCCCAAAGTTTAGGGCTGCTCTGTTGACAAGAACCTCCACTTCATGACACCTTAAATATCCCAGGAAAGAGAAAAATGGATAAAGAAGTTGTGGTCCTTATGTACAATGGAATATCACTCAGACATGAAATCAATGTCATAAGGCTGGTAGAAGCAAGATGAGTGGATTTCGGTACGACGATTCTAAGCGAAATAAGTCACACAGAAAAAGACACTTATCATAAGCTATCACTTATAGAGGGAATGTAAAAACCGCTACACTTGAACTGAATTACAAAACAGAACAGAGTCACACGTTTAGAAAACACACTATGGCTGCTTAATGGGAAAGGTGAGGTGGGGTGATGCATAAAACAAGGGTTTCAAATTCGCTCAGATACCGTTCCATACACCCAATATGTAATAGAAAAGACCGACTCCTTGCTCAGTGAACTGGACTCAACACCCCCTATTCACCGCACAAGAATATATGTGACCAGTAAGAATCTTAAAACCTATGTATTGATATCTGTCTGGAAGTGAGTCAAGTGGGTGTAAAGCCGCATAAACACAGCCGTGAAAAGCAGCTAAACCCCATTATAAAAATAAATTACTTTTAAAAACCCGTAAAACAAAGACAGTGAAAGAGAGAGAAATTCTTCCAAAATTCGGTCAGGGGCTGTGATGCAACCTGGATTGACCATATCTAGACACACAGCTGGATGAGACATAAGGGTGGACACTCTTGGGGCTGAAAGGTTATGTGAGGTTGCGTGAGAAACGCACAACCTTTAAAGTAATACTGCGTGGTACGCATCCCATGGGTCCCAAATCTCCAGGTTCAAGGGCATCTTCCTACATCGAAAACATACATGAGAAACCCAGAAGATGGTACACCGTGTGATTTTGAAAGGTTTCTAAAAGGCACCTCATTTCTCATCTCCTTGTGCTGGGGTTCGCCATTCCAGGTACTTTACTAGCAATCTCCCTACTTGGAGAATCAGCACCTTTAACCTCCTGTTCCCTACAGGTTGCAATTTGTCCTGAGGATGAACGGGAAGAGGGGCAACCAATGAGAGACTAGATCTAGGTGTTGGGACAGGCACAGGTCACTCTATTTTCCCATCAGGAAGAAGAATTAACCACAGGCTCAGCCTGCCGCCCAGAAGCAGAATAGGGCCTGAGGCAATCCCGCGCTCTTAAGGCCAGCTCCCAAAAAAGCGAGTTGAAAAATGGAGCCCAGGGACACTGCCATTCACAAACCCGCAGAGTTATAAATGATAACTCTCGTCCACAAATATATTGAGGGAAGGCAACGAAGAGGATTTGAAAGCAAGGCAGAATTGCAGGAAACAGGTTTCAGGAGGTAGATTCGAATCGCCTTTAAAGCACATGAAAAGTCGCAAAACGTCGACAATGATGCCCTTGGCCAAAAAGGGCGTATGCGTTTTTTCCTGAATATATTCAGGAAAAAACGCATACGCCCTTTTTGGCCAACCAAGCAACCTGGAAAGGCAAATCAGCGCTACAAAGTAGTCTCGCTTCCCATCGGTCAAAAGGGCCATGCTGCAAAAAGTGTCAAAACCAGAAATGCAGGACAGGCCATGGAGAAATGGCAGCCTTGCTACGCTGATGGGCGGGATGTAAATTGCCAACAGCCACTCTGGAGAAGTGTACGGTGTGTCCTGAAACATCTAAAACACACAGCTTAGGGAGCATAGGGCACGTCCACTCATGGGCGTATAAATTGGGAAAAATAAAAATCAGCAAGTCACAGGCACCCCAAAGTTTAGGGCTGCTCTGTTGACAAGAACCTCCACTTCATGACACCTTAAATATCCCACGAAAGAGAAAAATGGATAAAGAAGTTGTGGTCCTTATGTACAAAGGAATATCACTCAGACATGAAAGCAATGTCATAAGGCTAGAAGAAGCAAGATGAGTGGACTTAGGTACGATGATTCTAAGTGAAATAAGTCACACAGAAAAAGACACTTATCATAAGCTATCACTTATAGAGGGAATGTAAAAACCGCTACACTTGAACTGAATTACAAAACAGAACAGAGTCACACGTTTAGAAAACACACTATGGCTGCTTAACGGGAAAGGTGAGGTGGGGTGATGCATAAAACAAGGGTTTCAAATTGGCTCAGATACCGTTCCATACACCCAATATGTAATAGAAAAGACCGACTCCTTGCTCAGTGAACTGGACTCAACACCCCCTATTCACCGCACAAGAATATATGTGACTAGTAAGAATCTTAAAACCTATGTATTGATATCTGTCTGGAAGTGAGTCAAGTGGGTGTAAAGCCGCATAAACACAGCCGTGAAAAGCAGCTATACCCCATTATAAAAATAAATTACTTTTAAAAACCCGTAAAACAAAGACAGTGAAAGAGAGAGAAATTCTTACAAAATTCGTTCAGGGGCTGTGATGCAACCTGGATTGACCATATCTAGACCCACAGCTGGATGAGACATAAGGGTGGACACACTTGGGGCTGAGAGTTTGGGTGAGGTTGGGTGAGCAAACACAGACCCTTTAAATTAATACTGCCTGGTACCCATCCCATGGGTCCCAAATCTCCAGGTTCAAGGGCATATTCCTACATCGAAAACATGCATGAGAAACCCAGAAGGTGGTACACCGTGTGATTTTGAAAGGTGTCTAAAACGCACCTCATTTCTCATCTCCTTGTGCTCGGGATCGCCATTCCAGCTACTTTACTAGCAATCTCCCTACTTGGAGAATCAGCACCTTTAACCTCCTGTTCCCTACAGGTTGCAATTTGTCCTGAGGATGAACGGAAGAGGGGCAACCAATGAGAGACTAGATCTAGGTGTTGGGACAGGCACAGGTCACTCTATTTTCCCATCAGGAAGAAGAATTAACCACAGGCTCAGCCTGCCGCCTAGAAGCAGAATAGGGCCTGAGGCAATGCCACGCTCCTGCGGCCAGCTCCCAAAAAAGCGAGTTGAAAATGGAGCCCAGGGACACTGCCATTCACAAACCCGCAGAGTTATAAATGATAACTCTCGTCCACAAATATATTGAGGGAAGGCAACGAAGAGGATTTGAAAGGAAGGCAGAATTGCAGGAAACAGGTTTCAGGAGGTAGATTCGAATCGCCTTTAAAGCACATGAAAAGTCGCAAAACGTCCACAATGATGCCCTTGGCCAAAAAGGGCGTATGCGTTTTATCCTGAATATATTCAGGAAAAAACGCATACGCCCTTTTTGGCCAACCAAGCAACCTGGAAAGGCAAATCAGCGCTACAAAGAAGTCTCGATTCCCATCGGTCAAAAGGGCCATGCTGCAGAAAGTGTCAAAACCAGAAATGCAGGACAGGCCATAGAGAAATGGCAGCCTTGCTACGCTGATGGGCGGGATGTAAATTGCCAACAGCCACTCTGGAGAAGTGTACGGTGTGTCCTGAAACATCGAAAAATCACAGCTTAGGGAGCATAGGGCACGTCCACTCATGGGCGTATAAATTGGGAAAACTAAAAATCAGCCAGACACAGGCACCCCAAAGTTTAGGGCTGCTCTGTTGACAAGAACCTCCACTTCATGACACCTTAAATATCCCAGGAAAGAGAAAAATGGATAAAGAAGTTGTGGTCCTTATGTACAATGGAATATCACTCAGACATGAAATCAATGTCATAAGGCTAGTAGAAGCAAGATGAGTGGATTTAGGTACGACGATTCTAAGCGAAATAAGTCACACAGAAAAAGACACATATCATAAGCTATCACTTATAGAGGGAATGTAAAAACCGCTACACTTGAACTGAATTACAAAACAGAACAGAGTCTCACGTTTAGAAAACACACTATGGCTGCTTAACGGGAAAGGTGAGGTGGGGTGATGCATAAAACAAGGTTTTCAAATTCGCTCAGATACCGTTCCATACACCCAATATGAAATAGACAAGGCCTACTCCTTGCTCAGTGAACTGGACTCAACACCCCCTATTCACCGCAGAAGAATATATGTGACTAGTAATAATCTTAAAACCTATGTATTGATATCTGTCTGGAAGTGAGTCAAGTGGGTGTAAAGCCGCATAAACACAGCCGTGAAAAGCAGCTAAACCCCATTATAAAAATAAATTACTTTTAAAAACCCGTAAAACAAAGACAGTGAAAGAGAGAGAAATTCTTACAAAATTCTTTCAGGGGCTGTGATGCAACCTGGATTGACCATATCTAGACACACAGCTGGATGAGACATAAGGGTGGACACTCTTGGGGCTGAAAGGTTGGGTGAGGTTGGGTGAGCAAACACACACCCTTTAAAGTAATACTGCCTGGTACCCATCCCATGGGTCCCAAATCTCCAGGTTCAAGGGCATCTTCCTACATCGAAAACATGCATGAGAAACCCAGAAGATGGTACACCGTGTGATTTTGAAAGGTTTCTAAAAGGCACCTCATTTCTCATCTCCTTGTGCTGGGGTTCGCCATTCCAGCTACTTTACTAGAAATCTCCCTACTTGGAGAATCAGCACCTTTAACCTCCTGTTCCCTACAGGTTGCAATTTGTCCTGAGGATGAACGGGAAGAGGGGCAACCAATGAGAGACTAGATCTAGGTGTTGGGACAGGCACAGGTCACTCTATTTTCCCATCAGGAAGAAGAATTAACCACAGGCTCAGCCTGCCGCCCAGAAGCAGAATAGGGCCTGAGGCAATCCCGCACTCTTAAGGCCAGCTCCCAAAAAAGCGAGTTGAAAAATGGAGCCCAGGGACACTGCCATTCACAAACCCGCAGAGTTATAAATGATAACTCTCGTCCACAAATATATTGAGGGAAGGCAACGAAGAGGATTTGAAAGCAAGGCAGAATTGCAGGAAACAGGTTTCAGGAGGTAGATTCGAATCGCCTTTAAAGCACATGAAAAGTCGCAAAACGTCGACAATGATGCCCTTGGCCAAAAAGGGCGTATGCGTTTTTTCCTGAATATATTCAGGAAAAAACGCATACGCCCTTTTTGGCCAACCAAGCAACCTGGAAAGGCAAATCAGCGCTACAAAGTAGTCTCGCTTCCCATCGGTCAAAAGGGCCATGCTGCAAAAAGTGTCAAAACCAGAAATGCAGGACAGGCCATGGAGAAATGGCAGCCTTGCTACGCTGATGGGCGGGATGTAAATTGCCAAGAGCCACTCTGGAGAAGTGTACGGTGTGTCCTGAAACATCTAAAACACACAGCTTAGGGAGCATAGGGAACGTCCACTCATGGGCGTATAAATTGGGAAAACTAAAAATCAGCAAGACACAGGCACCCCAAAGTTTAGGGCTGCTCTGTTAACAAGAACCTCCACTTCATGACACCTTAAATATCCCAGGAAAGAGAAAAATGGATAAATAAGTTGTGGTCCTTATGTACAAAGGAATATCACTCAGACATGAAATCAATGTCATAAGGCTAGAAGAAGCAAGATGAGTGGACTTAGGTACAATGATTCTAAGTGAAATAAGTCACACAGAAAAAGACACTTATCATAAGCTATCACTTATAGAGGGAATGTAAAAACCGCTACACTTGAACTGAATTACAAAACAGAACAGAGTCACACGTTTAGAAAACACACTATGGCTGCTTAACGGGAAAGGTGAGGTGGGGTGATGCATAAAACAAGGGTTTCAAATTGGCTCAGATACCGTTCCATACACCCAATATGTAATAGAAAAGACCGACTCCTTGCTCAGTGAACTGGACTCAACACCCCCTATTCACCGCACAAGAATATATGTGACTAGTAAGAATCTTAAAACCTATGTATTGATATCTGTCTGGAAGTGAGTCAAGTGGGTGTAAAGCCGCATAAACACAGCCGTGAAAAGCAGCTATACCCCATTATAAAAATAAATTACTTTTAAAAACCCGTAAAACAAAGACAGTGAAAGAGAGAGAAATTCTTACAAAATTCGTTCAGGGGCTGTGATGCAACCTGGATTGACCATATCTAGACCCACAGCTGGATGAGACATAAGGGTGGACACACTTGGGGCTGAAAGGTTGGGTGAGGTTGGGTGAGCAAACACAGACCCTTTAAATTAATACTGCCTGGTACCCATCCCATGGGTCCCAAATCTCCAGGTTCAAGGGCATATTCCTATATCGAAAACATGCATGAGAAACCCAGAAGGTGGTACACCGTGTGATTTTGAAAGGTGTCTAAAACGCACCTCATTTCTCATCTCCTTGTGCTCGGGATCGCCATTCCACCTACTTTACTAGCAATCTCCCTACTTGGAGAATCAGCACCTTTAACCTCCTGTTCCCTACAGGTTGCAATTTGTCCTGAGGATGAACGGAAGAGGGGCAACCAATGAGAGACTATATCTAGGTGTTGGGACAGGCACAGGTCACTCTATTTTCCCATCAGGAAGAAGAATTAACCACAGGCTCAGCCTGCCGCCCAGAAGCAGAATAGGGCCTGAGGCAATGCCGCGCGCCTGCGGCCAGCTCCCAAAAAAGCGAGTTGAAAATGGAGCCCAGGGACACTGCCATTCACAAACCCGCAGAGTTATAAATGATAACTCTCGTCCACAAATATATTGAGGGAAGGCAACGAAGAGGATTTGAAAGGAAGGCAGAATTGCAGGAAACAGGTTTCAGGAGGTAGATTCGAATCGCCTTTAAAGCACATGAAAAGTCGCAAAACGTCGACAATGATGCCCTTGGCCAAAAAGGGCGTATGCGTTTTATCCTGAATATATTCAGGAAAAAACGCATACGCCCTTTTTGGCCAACCAAGCAACCTGGAAAGGCAAATCAGCGCTACAAAGAAGTCTCGATTCCCATCGGTCAAAAGGGCCATGCTGCAGAAAGTGTCAAAACCAGAAATGCAGGACAGGCCATAGAGAAATGGCAGCCTTGCTACGCTGATGGGCGGGATGTAAATTGCCAACAGCCACTCTGGAGAAGTGTATGGTGTGTCCTGAAACATCGAAAAAACACAGCTTAGGGAGCATAGGGCACGTCCACTCATGGGCGTATAAATTGGGAAAACTAAAAATCAGCAAGACACAGGCACCCCAAAGTTTAGGGCTGCTCTGTTGACAAGAACCTCCACTTCATGACACCTTAAATATCCCAGGAAAGAGAAAAATGGATAAAGAAGTTGTGGTCCTTATGTACAATGGAATATCACTGAGACATGAAATCAATATCATAAGGCTAGTAGAAGCAAGATGAGTGGATTTAGGTACGACGATTCTAAGCGAAATAAGTCACACAGAAAAAGACACATATCATAAGCTATCACTTATAGAGGGAATGTAAAAACCGCTACACTTGAACTGAATTACAAAACAGAACAGAGTCTCACGTTTAGGAAACACACTATGGCTGCTTAACGGGAAAGGTGAGGTGGGGTGATGCATAAAACAAGGTTTTCAAATTCGCTCAGATACCGTTCCATACACCCAATATGAAATAGACAAGACCTACTCCTTGCTCAGTGAACTGGACTCAACACCCCCTATTCACCGCAGAAGAATATATATGACTAGTAAGAATCTTAAAACCTATGTATTGATATCTGTCTGGAAGTGAGTCCAGTGGGTGTAAAGCCGCATAAACACAGCCGTGAAAAGCAGCTAAACCCCATTATAAAAATAAATTACTTTTAAAAACCCGTAAAACAAAGACAGTGAAAGAGAGAGAAATTCTTACAAAATTCTTTCAGGGGCTGTGAAGCAACCTGGATTGACCATATCTCTACCCACAGCTGGATGAGACATAAGGGTGGACACTCTTGGGGCTGAAAGGTTGGGTGAGGTTGGGTGAGCAAACGCAGACCCTTTAAAGTAATACTGCCTGGTACCCATCCCATGGGTCCCAAATCTCCAGGTTCAAGGGCATCTTCCTACATCGAAAACATGCATGAGAAACCCAGAAGATGGTACACCCTGTGATTTTGAAAGGTTTCTAAAACGCACCTCATTTCTCATCTCCTTGTGCTCGGATTCGCCATTCCAGCTACTTTACTAGCAATCTCCCTACTTGGAGAATCAGCACCTTTAACCTCCTGTTCCCTACAGGTTGCAATTTGTCCTGAGGATGAACGGGAAGAGGGGCAACCAATGAGAGACTAGATCTAGGTGTTGGGACAGGCACAGGTCACTCTATTTTCCCATCGGGAAGAAGAATTAACCACAGGCTCAGCCTGCCGCCCAGAAGCAGAATAGGGCCTGAGGCAATCCCGCGCTCTTGCGGCCAGCTCCCAAAAAAGGGAGTTGAAAAATGGAGCCCAGGGACACTACCATTCACAAACCCGCAGAGTTATAAATGATAACTCTCGTCCACAAATATATTGAGGGAAGGCAACGAAGAGGATTTGAAAGCAAGGCAGAATTGCAGGAAACAGGTTTCAGGAGGTAGATTCGAATCGCCTTTAAAGCACATGAAAAGTCGCAAAACGTCGACAATGATGCCCTTGGCCAAAAAGGGCGTATGCGTTTTTTCCTGAATATATTCAGGAAAAAACGCATACGCCCTTTTTGGCCAACCAAGCAACCTGGAAAGGCAAATCAGCGCTACAAAGAAGTCTCGCTTCCCATCGGTCAAAAGGGCCATGCTGCAGAAAGTGTCAAAACCAGAAATGCAGGACAGGCCATAGAGAAATGGCAGCCTTGCTACGCTGATGGGCGGGATGTAAATTGCCAACAGCCACTCTGGAGAAGTGTACGGTGTGTCCTGAAACATCCAAAAAACACAGCTTAGGGAGCATAGGGCACGTCCACTCATGGGCGTATAAATTGGGAAAACTAAAAATCAGCAAGACACAGGCACCCCAAAGTTTAGGGCTGCTCTGTTGACAAGAACCTCCACTTCATGACACCTTAAATATCCCAGGAAAGAGAAAAATGGATAAAGAAGTTGTGGTCCTTATGTACAATGGAATATCACTCAGACATGAAATCAATGTCATAAGGCTAGTAGAAGCAAGATGAGTGGATTTAGGTACGACGATTCTAAGCGAAATAAGTCACACAGAAAAAGACAATTATCATAAGCTATCACTTATAGAGGGAATGTAAAAACCGCTACACTTGAACTGAATTACAAAACAGAACAGAGTCTCACGTTTAGAAAACACACTATGGCTGCTTAACGGGAAAGGTGAGGTGGGGTGATTCATAAAACAAGGTTTTCAAATTCGCTCAGATACCGTTCCATACACCCAATATGAAATAGACAAGACCTACTCCTTGCTCAGTGAACTGGACTCAACACCCCCTATTCACCGCAGAAGAATATATGTGACTAGTAAGAATCTTAAAACCTATGTATTGATATCTGTCTGGAAGTGAGTCCAGTGGGTGTAAAGCCGCATAAACACAGCCGTGAAAACCAGCTAAACCCCATTATAAAAATAAATTACTTTTAAAAACCCGTAAAACAAAGACAGTGAAAGAGAGAGAAATGCTTACAAAATTCTTTCAGGTGCTGTGATGCAACCTGGATTGACCATATCTAGACCCACAGCTGGATGAGACATAAGGGTGGACACTCTTGGGGCTGAAAGGTTGGGTGAGGTTGGGTGAGCAAACGCAGACCCTTTAAAATAATACTGCCTGGTACCCATCCCATGGGTCCCAAATCTCCAGGTTCAAGGGCATTTTCCTACATCAAAAACATGCATGAGAAACCCAGAAGATGGTACACCGTGTGATTTTGAAAGGTTTCTAAAACGCACCTCATTTCTCATCTCCTTGTGCTCGGGTTCGCCATTCCAGCTACTTTACTAGCAATCTCCCTACTTGGAGAATCAGCACCTTTAAGCTCCTGTTCCCGACAGGTTGCAATTTGTCCTGAGGATGAACGGGAAGAGGGGCAACCAATGAGAGACTAGATCTAGGTGTTGGGACAGGCACAGGTCACTCTATTTTCCCATCAGGAAGAAGAATTAACCACAGGCTCAGCCTGCCGCCCAGAAGCAGAATAGGGCCTGAGGCAATCCCGCGCTCTTGTGGCCAGCTCCCAAAAAAGCGAGTTGAAAAACGGAGCCCAGGGACACTGCCATTCACAAACCCGCAGAGTTATAAATGATAACTCTCGTCCACAAATATATTGAGGAAGGCAATGAAGAGGATTTGAAAGCAAGGCAGAATTGCAGGAAACAGGTTTCAGGAGGTAGATTCGAATCGCCTTTAAAGCACATGAAAAGTCGCAAAACGTCGACAATGATGCCCTTGGCCAAAAAGGGCGTATGCGTTTTTTCCTGAATATATTCAGGAAAAAACGCATACGCCCTTTTTGGCCAACCAAGCAACCTGGAAAGGCAAATCAGCGCTACAAAGTAGTCTCGCTTCCCATCGGTCAAAAGGGCCATGCTGCAAAAAGTGTCAAACCCAGAAATGCAGGACAGGCCATGGAGAAATGGCAGCCTTGCTACGCTGATGGGCGGGATGTAAATTGCCAACAGCCACTCTGGAGAAGTGTACGGTGTGTCCTGAAACATCTAAAACACACAGCTTAGAGAGCATAGGGCACGTCCACTCATGGGCGTATAAATTGGGAAAACTAAAAATCAGCAAGACACAGGCACCCCAAAGTTTACGGCTGCTCTGTTGACAAGAACCTCCACTTCATGACACCTTAAATATCCCAGGAAAGAGAAAAATGGATAAAGAAGTTGTGGTCCTAATGTACAATGGAATATCACGCAGACATGAAATCAATATCATAAGGCTAGAAGAAGCAAGATGAGTGGACTTAGGTACGATGATTCTATGTGAAATAAGTCACACAGAAAAAGACACTTATCATAAGCTATCACTTATAGAGGGAATGTAAAAACCGCTACACTTAAACTGAGTTACAAAACAGGACAGAATCACACGTTTAGAAAACACACTATGGCTGCTTAACGGGAAAGGTGAGGTGGGGTGATGCATAAAACAAGGGTTTCAAATTCGCTCAGATACCATTCCATACACCCAATATGTAATAGAAAAGACCGACTCATTGCTCAGTGAACTGGACTCAACACCCCCTATTCACCGCACAAGAATATATGTGACTAGTAAGAATCTTAAAACCTATGTATTGATATCTGTCTGGAAGTGAGTCAAGTGGGTGTAAAGCCGCATAAACACAGCCGTGAAAAGCAGATAACCCCATTATAAAAATAAATTACTTTTAAAAACCCGTAAAACAAAGACAGTGAAAGAGAGAGAAATTCTTACAAAATTCGTTCAGAGGCTGTGATGCAACCTGGATTGACCATATCTAGACCCACAGCTGGATGAGACATAAGGGTGGACACACTTGGGGCTGAGAGGTTGGGTGAGGTTGGGTGAGCAAACACAGACCCTTTAAATTAATACTGCCTGGTACCCATCCCATGGGTCCCAAATCTCCAGGTTCAAGGGCATCTTCCTATATCGAAAACATGCATGAGAAACCCAGAAGGTGGTACACCGTGTGATTTTGAAAGGTGTCTAAAACGCACCTCATTTCTCATCTCCTTGTGCTCGGGATCGCCATTCCACCTACTTTACTAGCAATCTCCCTACTTGGAGAATCAGCACCTTTAACCTCCTGTTCCCTACAGGTTGCAATTTGTCCTGAGGATGAACGGAAGAGGGGCAACCAATGAGAGACTAGATCTAGGTGTTGGGACAGGCACAGGTCACTCTATTTTCCCATCAGGAAGAAGAATTAACCACAGGCTCAGCCTGCCGCCCAGAAGCAGAATAGGGCCTGAGGCAATGCCGCGCTCCTGCAGCCAGCTCCCAAAAAAGCGAGTTGAAAAATGGAGCCCAGGGACACTGCCATTCACAAACCCGCAGAGTTATAAATGATAACTCTCGTCCACAAATATATTGAGGGAAGGCAAGAAGAGGATTTGAAAGCAAGGCAGAATTGCAGGAAACAGGTTTCAGGAGGTAGATTCGAATCGCCTTTAAAGCACATGAAAAGTCGCAAAACGTCGACAATGATGCCCTTGGCCAAAAAGGGCGTATGCGTTTTTTCCTGAATATATTCAGGAAAAAACGCATACGCCCTTTTTGGCCAACCAAGCAACCTGGAAAGGCAAATCAGCGCTACAAAGTAGTCTCGCTTCCCATCGGTCAAAAGGGCCATGCTGCAAAAATTTTCAAAACCAGAAATGCAGGACAGGCCATGGAGAAATGGCAGCCTTGCTACGCTGATGGGCGGGATGTAAATTGCCAACAGCCACTCTGGAGAAGTGTACGGTGTGTCCTGAAACATCTAAAACACACAGCTTAGGGAGCATAGGGCACGTCCACTCATGGGCGTATAAATTGGGAAAACTAAAAATCAGCAAGACACAGGCACCCCAAAGTTTAGGGCTGCTCTGTTGACTCCACTTCATGACACCTTAAATATCCCAGGAAAGAGAAAAATGGATAAAGAAGTTGTGGTCCTTATGTACAAAGGAATATCACTCAGACATGAAATCAATGTCATAAGGCTAGAAGAAGCAAGATGAGTGGACTTAGGTACGATGATTCTAAGTGAAATAAGTCACACAGAAAAAGACACTTATCATAAGCTATCACTTATAGAGGGAATGTAAAAACCGCTACACTTGAACTGAATTACAAAACAGAACAGAGTCACACGTTTAGAAAACACACTATGGCTGCTTAACGGGAAAGGCGATGTGGGGTGATGCATAAAACAAGGGTTTCAAATTCGCTCAGATACCGTTCCATACACCCAATATGTAATAGAAAAGACCGACTCCTTGCTCAGTGAACTGGACTCAACACCCCCTATTCACCGCACAAGAATATATGTGACTAGTAAGAATCTTAAAACCTATGTATTGATATCTGTCTGGAAGTGAGTC
The DNA here is from genome assembly GCF_028021215.1 of Eschrichtius robustus. NCBI lineage: Eukaryota > Metazoa > Chordata > Mammalia > Artiodactyla > Eschrichtiidae > Eschrichtius > Eschrichtius robustus. Next base: position 423,736 of record NW_027175343.1, read on the forward strand.
AAGTGGGTGTAAAGCCGCATAAACACAGCCGTGAAAAGCAGCTATACCCCATTATAAAAATAAATTACTTTTAAAAACCCGTAAAACAAAGACAGTGAAAGAGAGAGAAATTTTTACAAAATTCTTTCAGGGGCTGTGATGCAACCTGGATTGACCATATCTAGACCCACAGCTGGATGAGACATAAGGGTGGACACACTTGGGGCTGAGAGTTTGGGTGAGGTTGGGTGAGCAAACACAGACCCTTTAAATTAATACTGCCTGGTACCCATCCCATGGGTCCCAAATCTCCAGGTTCAAGGGCATATTCATACATCGAAAACATGCATGAGAAACCCAGAAGGTGGTACACCGTGTGATTTTGAAAGGTGTCTAAAACGCACCTCATTTCTCATCTCCTTGTGCTCGGGATCGCCATTCAAGCTACTTTACTAGCAATCTCCCTACTTGGAGAATCAGCACCTTTAACCTCCTGTTCCCTACAGGTTGCAATTTGCCCTGAGGATGAACGGAAGAGGGGCAACCAATGAGAGACTAGATCTAGGTGTTGGGACAGGCACAGGTCACTCTATTTTCCCATCGGGAAGAAGAATTAACCACAGGCTCAGCCTGCCGCCCAGAAGCAGAATAGGGCCTGAGGCAATCCCGCGCTCTTGCGGCCAGCTCCCAAAAAAGCGAGTTGAAAAATGGAGCCCAGGGACACTGCCATTCACAAACCCGCAGAGTTATAAATGATAACTCTCGTCCACAAATATATTGAGGAAGGCAATGAAGAGGATTTGAAAGCAAGGCAGAATTGCAGGAAACAGGTTTCAGGAGGTAGATTCGAATCGCCTTTAAAGCACATGAAAAGTCGCAAAACGTCGACAATGATGCCCTTGGCCAAAAAGGGCGTATGCGTTTTTTCCTGAATATATTCAGGAAAAAACGCATACGCCCTTTTTGGCCAACCAAGCAACCTGGAAAGGCAAATCAGCGCTACAAAGTAGTCTCGCTTCCCATCGGTCAAAAGGGCCATGCTGCAAAAAGTGTCAAAACCAGAAATGCAGGACAGGCCATGGAGAAATGGCAGCCTTGCTACGCTGATGGGCGGGATGTAAATTGCCAACAGCCACTCTGGAGAAGTGTACGGTGTGTCCTGAAACATCTAAAACACACAGCTTAGGAAGCATAGGGCACGTCCACTCATGGGCGTATAAATTGGGAAAACTAAAAATCAGCAAGACACAGGCACCCCAAAGTTTAGGGCTGCTCTGTTGACAAGAACCTCCACTTCATGACACCTTAAATATCCCAGGAAAGAGAAAAATGGATAAAGAAGTTGTGGTCCTTATGTACCATGGAATATCACGCAGACATGAAATCAATATCATAAGGCTAGAAGAAGCAAGATGAGTGGACTTAGGTACGATGATTCTAAGTGAAATAAGTCACACAGAAAAAGACACTTATCATAAGCTATCACTTATAGAGGGAATGTAAAAACCGCTACACTTGAACTGAATTACAAAACAGAACAGAGTCACACGTTTAGAAAACACACTATGGCTGCTTAACGGGAAAGGCGATGTGGGGTGATGCATAAAACAAGGGTTTCAAATTCGCTCAGATACCGTTCCATACACCCAATATGTAATAGAAAAGACCGACTCCTTGCTCAGTGAACTGGACTCAACACCCCCTATTCACCGCACAAGAATATATGTGACTAGTAAGAATCTTAAAACCTATGTATTGATATCTGTCTGGAAGTGAGTCAAGTGGGTGTAAAGCCGCATAAACACAGCCGTGAAAAGCAGCTATACCCCATTATAAAAATAAATTACTTTTAATAACCCGTAAAACAAAGACAGTGAAAGAGAGAGAAATTCTTACAAAATTCTTTCAGGGGCTGTGATGCAACCTGGATTGACCATATCTAGACCCACAGCTGGATGAGACATAAGGGTGGACACACTTGGGGCTGAGAGTTTGGGTGAGGTTGGGTGAGCAAACACAGACCCCTTAAATTAATACTGCCTGGTACCCATCCCATGGGTCCCAAATCTCCAGGTTCAAGGGCATATTCCTACATCGAAAACATGCATGAGAAACCCAGAAGGTGGTACACCGTGTGATTTTGAAAGGTGTCTAAAACGCACCTCATTTCTCATCTCCTTGTGCTCGGGATCGCCATTCAAGCTACTTTACTAGCAATCTCCCTACTTGGAGAATCAGCACCTTTAACCTCCTGTTCCCTACAGGTTGCAATTTGTCCTGAGGATGAACGGAAGAGGGGCAACCAATGAGAGACTAGATCTAGGTGTTGGGACAGGCACAGGTCACTCTATTTTCCCATCGGGAAGAAGAATTAACCACAGGCTCAGCCTGCCGCCCAGAAGCAGAATAGGGCCTGAGGCAATCCCGCGCTCTTGCGGCCAGCTCCCAAAAAAGCGAGTTGAAAAATGGAGCCCAGGGACACTGCCATTCACAAACCCGCAGAGTTATAAATGATAACTCTCGTCCACAAATATATTGAGGAAGGCAATGAAGAGGATTTGAAAGCAAGGCAGAATTGCAGGAAACAGGTTTCAGGAGGTAGATTCGAATCGCCTTTAAAGCACATGAAAAGTCGCAAAACGTCGACAATGATGCCCTTGGCCAAAAAGGGCGTATGCGTTTTTTCCTGAATATATTCAGGAAAAAACGCATACGCCCTTTTTGGCCAACCAAGCAACCTGGAAAGGCAAATCAGCGCTACAAAGTAGTCTCGCTTCCCATCGGTCAAAAGGGCCATGCTGCAAAAAGTGTCAAAACCAGAAATGCAGGACAGGCCATGGAGAAATGGCAGCCTTGCTACGCTGATGGGCGGGATGTAAATTGCCAACAGCCACTCTGGAGAAGTGTACGGTGTGTCCTGAAACATCTAAAACACACAGCTTAGGGAGCATAGGGCACGTCCACTCATGGGCGTATAAATTGGGAAAACTAAAAATCAGCAAGACACAGGCACCCCAAAGTTTAGGGCTGCTCTGTTGACAAGAACCTCCACTTCATGACACCTTAAATATCCCAGGAAAGAGAAAAATGGATAAAGAAGTTGTGGTCCTTATGTACCATGGAATATCACGCAGACATGAAATCAATGTCATAAGGCTAGAAGAAGCAAGATGAGTGGACTTAGGTACGATGATTCTAAGTGAAATAAGTCACACAGAAAAAGACACTTATCATAAGCTATCACTTATAGAGGGAATGTAAAAACCGCTACACTTGAACTGAATTACAAAACAGAACAGAGTCACACGTTTAGAAAACACACTATTGCTGCTTAACGGGAAAGGTGAGGTGGGGTGATGCATAAAACAAGGGTTTCAAATTCGCTCAGATACCGTTCCATACACCCAATATGTAATAGAAAAGACCGACTCCTTGCTCAGTGAACTGGACTCAACACCCCCTATTCACCGCACAAGAATATATGTGACTAGTAAGAATCTTAAAACCTATGTATTGATATCTGTCTGGAAGTGAGTCAAGTGGGTGTAAAGCCGCATAAACACAGCCGTGAAAAGCAGCTATACCCCATTATAAAAATAAATTACTTTTAAAAACCCGTAAAACAAAGACAGTGAAAGAGAGAGAAATTCTTACAAAATTCATTCAGGGGCTGTGATGCAACCTGGATTGACCATATCTAGACCCACAGCTGGATGAGACATAAGGGTGGACACACTTGGGGCTGAGAGGTTGGGTGAGGTTGGGTGAGCAAACACAGACCCTTTAAAGTAATACTGCCTGGTACCCATCGCATGGGTCCCAAATCTCCAGGTTCAAGGGAATATTCCTACATCGAAAACATGCATGAGAAACCCAGAAGGTGGTACACCGTGTGATTTTGAAAGGTTTCTAAAACGCACCTCATTTCTCATCTCCTTGTGCTCGGGTTCGCCATTCCAGCTACTTTACTAGCAATCTCCCTACTTGGAGAATCAGCACCTTTGACCTCCTGTTCCCTACAGGTTGCAATTTGTCCTGAGGATGAACGGAAGAGGGGCAACCAATTAGAGACTAGATCTAGGTGTTGGGACAGGCACAGGTCACTCTATTTTCCCATCAGGAAGAAGAATTAACCACAGGCTCAGCCTGCCGCCCAGAAGCAGAATAGGGCCTGAGGCAATCCCGCGCTCCTGCGGCCAGCTCCCAAAAAAGCGAGTTGAAAAATGGAGCCCAGGGACACTGCCATTCACAAACCCACAGAGTTATAAATGATAACTCTCCTCCACAAATATATTGAGGAAGGCAATGAAGAGGATTTGAAAGCAAGGCAGAATTGCAGGAAACAGGTTTCAGGAGGTAGATTCGAATCGCCTTTAAAGCACATGAAAAGTCGCAAAACGTCGACAATGATGCCCTTGGCCAAAAAGGGCGTATGCGTTTTTTCCTGAATATATTCAGGAAAAAACGCATACGCCCTTTTTGGCCAACCAAGCAACCTGGAAAGGCAAATCAGCGCTACAAAGTAGTCTCGCTTCCCATCGGTCAAAAGGGCCATGCTGCAAAAAGTGTCAAAACCAGAAATGCAGGACAGGCCATGGAGAAATGGCAGCCTTGCTACGCTGATGGGCGGGATGTAAATTGCCAACAGCCACTCTGGAGAAGTGTACGGTGTGTCCTGAAACATCTAAAACACACAGCTTAGGGAGCATAGGGCACGTCCACTCATGGGCGTATAAATTGGGAAAACTAAAAATCAGCAAGACACAGGCACCCCAAAGTTTAGGGCTGCTCTGTTGACAAGAACCTCCACTTCATGACACCTTAAATATCCCAGGAAAGAGAAAAATGGATAAAGAAGTTGTGGTCCTTATGTACCATGGAATATCACGCAGACATGAAATCAATGTCATAAGGCTAGAAGAAGCAAGATGAGTGGACTTAGGTACGATGATTCTAAGTGAAATAAGTCACACAGAAAAAGACACTTATCATAAGCTATCACTTATAGAGGGAATGTAAAAACCGCTACACTTGAACTGAATTACAAAACAGAACAGAATCACACCTTTAGAAAACACACTATGGCTGCTTAACGGGAAAGGTGAGGTGGGGTGATGCATAAAACAAGGGTTTCAAATTCGCTCAGATACCGTTCCATACACCCAATATGTAATAGAAAAGACCGACTCCTTGCTCAGTGAACTGGACTCAACACCCCCTATTCACCGCACAAGGATATATGTGACTAGTAAGAATCTTAAAACCTATGTATTGATATCTGTCTGGAAGTGAGTCAAGTGGGTGTAAAGCCGCATAAACACAGCCGTGAAAAGCAGCTATACCCCATTATAAAAATAAATTACTTTTAAAAACCCGTAAAACAAAGACAGTGAAAGAGAGAGAAATTCTTACAAAATTCATTCAGGGGCTGTGATGCAACCTGGATTGACCATATCTAGACCCACAGCTGGATGAGACATAAGGGTGGACACACTTGGGGCTGAGAGGTTGGGTGAGGTTGGGTGAGCAAACACAGACCCTTTAAAGTAATACTGCCTGGTACCCATCGCATGGGTCCCAAATCTCCAGGTTCAAGGGCATATTCCTACATCGAAAACATGCATGAGAAACCCAGAAGGTGGTACACCGTGTGATTTTGAAAGGTTTCTAAAACGCACCTCATTTCTCATCTCCTTGTGCTCGGGTTCACCATTCCAGCTACTTTACTAGCAATCTCCCTACTTGGAGAATCAGCACCTTTAACCTCCTGTTCCCTACAGGTTGCAATTTGTCCTGAGGATGAACGGAAGAGGGGCAACCAATGAGAGACTAGATCTAGGTGTTGGGACAGGCACAGGTCACTCTATTTTCCCATCAGGAAGAAGAATTAACCACAGGCTCAGCCTGCCGCCCAGAAGCAGAATAGGGCCTGAGGCAATCCCGCGCTCCTGCGGCCAGCTCCCAAAAAAGCGAGTTGAAAAATGGAGCCCAGGGACACTGCCATTCACAAACCCGCAGAGTTATAAATGATAACTCTCGTCCACAAATATATTGAGGGAAGGCAACGAAGAGGATTTGAAAGCAAGGCAGAATTGCAGGAAACAGGTTTCAGGAGGTAGATTCGAATCGCCTTTAAAGCACATGAAAAGTCGCAAAACGTCGACAATGATGCCCTTGGCCAAAAAGGGCGTATGCGTTTTTTCCTGAATATATTCAGGAAAAAACGCATACGCCCTTTTTGGCCAACCAAGCAACCTGGAAAGGCAAATCAGCGCTACAAAGAAGTCTCGCTTCCCATCGGTCAAAAGGGCCATGCTGCAGAAAGTGTCAAAACCAGAAATGCAGGACAGGCCATAGAGAAATGGCAGCCTTGCTACGCTGATGGGCGGGATGTAAATTGCCAACAGCCACTCTGGAGAAGTGTACTGTATGTCCTGAAACATCGAAAAAACACAGCTTAGGGAGCATAGGGCACGTCCACTCATGGGCGTATAAATTGGGAAAACTAAAAATCAGGAAGACACAGGCACCCCAAAGTTTAGGGCTGCTCTGTTGACAAGAACCTCCACTTCATGACACCTTAAATATCCCAGGAAAGAGAAAAATGGATAAAGAAGTTGTGGTCCTTATGTACAATGGAATATCACTCAGACATGAAATCAATGTCATAAGGCTAGTAGAAGCAAGATGAGTGGATTTAGGTACGACGATTCTAAGTGAAATAAGTCACACAGAAAAAGACACTTATCATAAGCTATCACTTATAGAGGGAATGTAAAAACTGCTACACTTGCACTGAATTACAAAACAGAACAGAGTCTCACGCTTAGAAAACACACTATGGCTGCTTAACGGGAAAGGTGAGGTGGGGTGATGCATAAAACAAGGGTTTCAAATTGGCTCAGATACCGTTCCATACACCCAATATGTAATAGAAAAGACCTACTCCTTGCTCAGTGAACTGGACTCAACACCCCCTATTCACCGCAGAAGAATATAGGTGACTAGTAAGAATCTTAAAACCTATGTATTGATATCTGTCTGGAAGTGAGTCAAGTGGGTGTAAAGCCGCATAAACACAGCCGTGAAAAGCAGCTATACCCCATTATAAAAATAAATTACTTTTAAAAACCCGTAAAACAAAGACAGTGAAAGAGAGAGAAATTCTTACAAAATTCGTTCAGAGGCTGTGATGCAACCTGGATTGACCATATCTAGACCCACAGCTGGATGAGACATAAGGGTGGACACACTTGGGGCTGAGAGGTTGGGTGAGGTTGGGTGAGCAAACACAGACCCCTTAAAGTAATACTGCCTGGTACCCATCCCATGGGTCCCAAATCTCCAGGTTCAAGGGCATATTCCTACATCGAAAACATGCATGAGAAACCCAGAAGGTGGTACACCGTGTGATTTTGAAAGGTTTCTAAAACGCACCTCATTTCTCATCTCCTTGTGCTCGGGTTCGCCATTCCAGCTACTTTACTAGCAATCTCCCTACTTGGAGAATCAGCACCTTTAACCTCCTGTTCCCTACAGGTTGCAATTTGTCCTGAGGATGAACGGAAGAGTGGCAACCAATGAGAGACTAGATCTAGGTGTTGGGACAGACACAGGTCACTCTATTTTCCCATCAGGAAGAAGAATTAACCACAGGCTCAGCCTGCCGCCCAGAAGCAGAATAGGGCCTGAGGCAATGCCGCGCTCTTAAGGCCAGCTCCCAAAAAAGGGAGTTGAAAAATGGAGCCCAGGGACACTGCCATTCACAAACCCGCAGAGTTATAAATGATAACTCTCGTCCACAAATATATTGAGGGAAGGCAACGAAGAGGATTTGAAAGCAAGGCAGAATTGCAGGAAACAGGTTTCAGGAGGTAGATTCGAATCGCCTTTAAAGCACATGAAAAGTCGCAAAACGTCGACAATGATGCCCTTGGCCAAAAAGGGCATACGCGTTTTTTCCTGAATATATTCAGGAAAAAACGCGTACGCCCTTTTTGGCCAACCAAGCAACCTGGAAAGGCAAATCAGCGCTACAAAGAAGTCTCGCTTCCCATCGGTCAAAAGGGCCATGCTGCAAAAAGTGTCAAAACCAGAAATGCAGGACAGGCCATGGAGAAATGGCAGCCTTGCTACGCTGATGGGCGGGATGTAAATTGCCAACAGCCACTCTGGAGAAGTGTACGGTGTGTCCTGAAACATCTAAAACACACAGCTTAGGGAGCATAGGGCACGTCCACTCATGGGCGTATAAATTGGGAAAACTAAAAATCAGCAAGACACAGGCACCCCAAAGTTTAGCGCTGCTCTGTTGACAGGAACCTCCACTTCATGACACCTTAAATATCCCAGGAAAGAGAAAAATGGATAAAGAAGTTGTGGTCCTTATGTACAATGGAATATCACTCAGACATGAAATCATAATGTCATAAGGCTACTGGAAGCAAGATGAGTGGATTTAGGTACGACGATTCTAAGTGAAATAAGTCACACAGAAAAAGACACTTATCATAAGCTATCACTTATAGAGGGAATGTAAAAACCGCTACACTTGAACTGAATTACAAAACAGAACAGAGTCACACGTTTAGAAAACACACTATGGCTGCTTAACGGGAAAGGTGAGGTGGGGTGATGCATAAAACAAGGGTTTCAAATTGGCTCAGATAGCGTTCCATACACCCAATATGTAATAGAAAAGACCGACTCCTTGCTCAGTGAACTGGACTCAACACCCCCTATTCACCGCACAAGAATATATGTGACTAGTAAGAATCTTAAAACCTATGTATTGATATCTGTCTGGAAGTGAGTCAAGTGGGTGTAAAGCCGCATAAACACAGCCGTGAAAAGCAGCTATACCCCATTATAAAAATAAATTACTTTTAAAAACACGTAAAACAAAGACAGTGAAAGAGAGAGATATTCTTACAAAATTCATTCAGGGGCTGTGATGCAACCTGGATTGACCATATCTAGACACACAGCTGGATGAGACATAAGGGTGGACACACTTGGGGCTGAGAGGTTGGGTGAGGTTGGGTGAGCAAACACAGACCCTTTAAAGTAATACTGCCTGGTACCCATCGCATGGGTCCCAAATCTCCAGGTTCAAGTGCATATTCCTACATCGAAAACATGCATGAGAAACCCAGAAGGTGGTACACCGTGTGATTTTGAAAGGTTTCTAAAACGCACCTCATTTCTCATCTCCTTGTGCTCGGGTTCGCCATTCCAGCTACTTTACTAGCAATCTCCCTACTTGGAGAATCAGCACCTTTAACCTCCTGTTCCCTACAGGTTGCAATTTGTCCTGAGGATGAACGGAAGAGGGGCAACCAATGAGAGACTAGATCTAGGTGTTGGGACAGGCACAGGTCACTCTATTTTCCCATCAGGAAGAAGAATTAACCACAGGCTCAGCCTGCCGCCCAGAAGCAGAATAGGGCCTGAGGCAATCCCGCGCTCCTGCGGCCAGCTCCCAAAAAAGCGAGTTGAAAAATGGAGCCCAGGGACACTGCCATTCACAAACCCGCAGAGTTATAAATGATAACTCTCGTCCACAAATATATTGAGGGAAGGCAACGAAGAGGATTTGAAAGCAAGGCAGAATTGCAGGAAACAGGTTTCAGGAGGTAGATTCGAATCGCCTTTAAAGCACATGAAAAGTCGCAAAACGTCGACAATGATGCCCTTGGCCAAAAAGGGCGTATGCGTTTTTTCCTGAATATATTCAGGAAAAAACGCATACGCCCTTTTTGGCCAACCAAGCAACCTGGAAAGGCAAATCAGCGCTACAAAGAAGTCTCGCTTCCCATCGGTCAAAAGGGCCATGCTGCAGAAAGTGTCAAAACCAGAAATGCAGGACAGGCCATGGAGAAATGGCAGCCTTGCTACGCTGATGGGCGGGATGTAAATTGCCAACAGCCACTCTGGAGAAGTGTACTGTATGTCCTGAAACATCGAAAAAACACAGCTTAGGGAGCATAGGGCACGTCCACTCATGGGCGTATAAATTGGGAAAACTAAAAATCAGGAAGACACAGGCACCCCAAAGTTTAGGGCTGCTCTGTTGACAAGAGCCTCCACTTCATGACACCTTAAATATCCCAGGAAAGAGAAAAATGGATAAAGAAGTTGTGGTCCTTATGTACAATGGAATATCACTCAGACATGAAATCAATGTCATAAGGCTAGTAGAAGCAAGATGAGTGGATTTAGGTACGACGATTCTAAGTGAAATAAGTCACACAGAAAAAGACACTTATCATAAGCTATCACTTATAGAGGGAATGTAAAAACCGCTACACTTGCACTGAATTACAAAACAGAACAGAGTCTCACGCTTAGAAAACACACTATGGCTGCTTAACGGGAAAGGTGTGGTGGGGTGATGCATAAAACAAGGGTTTCAAATTGGCTCAGATACCGTTCCATACACCCAATATGTAATAGAAAAGACCTACTCCTTGCTCAGTGAACTGGACTCAACACCCCCTATTCACCGCAGAAGAATATAGGTGACTAGTAAGAATCTTAAAACCTATGTATTGATATCTGTCTGGAAGTGAGTCAAGTGGGTGTAAAGCCGCCTAAACACAGCCGTGAAAAGCAGCTATACCCCATTATAAAAATAAATTACTTTTAAAAACCCGTAAAACAAAGACAGTGAAAGAGAGAGAAATTCTTACAAAATTCGTTCAGAGGCTGTGATGCAACCTGGATTGACCATATCTAGACCCACAGCTGGATGAGACATAAGGGTGGACACACTTGGGGCTGAGAGGTTGGGTGAGGTTGGGTGAGCAAACACAGACCCTTTAAAGTAATACTGCCTGGTACCCATCCCATGGGTCCCAAATCTCCAGGTTCAAGGGCATATTCCTACATCGAAAACATGCATGAGAAACCCAGAAGGTGGTACACCGTGTGATTTTGAAAGGTTTCTAAAACGCACCTCATTTCTCATCTCCTTGTGCTCGGGTTCGCCATTCCAGCTACTTTACTAGCAATCTCCCTACTTGGAGAATCAGCACCTTTAACCTCCTGTTCCCTACAGGTTGCAATTTGTCCTGAGGATGAACGGAAGAGGGGCAACCAATGAGAGACTAGATCTAGGTGTTGGGACAGACACAGGTCACTCTATTTTCCCATCAGGAAGAAGAATTAACCACAGGCTCAGCCTGCCGCCCAGAAGCAGAATAGGGCCTGAGGCAATGCCGCGCTCTTAAGGCCAGCTCCCAAAAAAGGGAGTTGAAAAATGGAGCCCAGGGACACTGCCATTCACAATCCCGCAGAGTTATAAATGATAACTCTCGTCCACAAATATATTGAGGGAAGGCAACGAAGAGGATTTGAAAGCAAGGCAGAATTGCAGGAAACAGGTTTCAGGAGGTAGATTCGAATCGCCTTTAAAGCACATGAAAAGTCGCAAAACGTCGACAATGATGCCCTTGGCCAAAAAGGGCGTACGCGTTTTTTCCTGAATATATTCAGGAAAAAACGCGTACGCCCTTTTTGGCCAACCAAGCAACCTGGAAAGGCAAATCAGCGCTACAAAGAAGTCTCGCTTCCCATCGGTCAAAAGGGCCATTCTGCAAAAAGTGTCAAAACCAGAAATGCAGGACAGGCCATGGAGAAATGGCAGCCTTGCTACGCTGATGGGCGGGATGTAAATTGCCAACAGCCACTCTGGAGAAGTGTACGGTGTGTCCTGAAACATCTAAAACACACAGCTTAGGGAGCATAGGGCACGTTCACTCATGGGCGTATAAATTGGGAAAACTAAAAATCAGCAAGACACAGGCACCCCAAAGTTTAGGGCTGCTCTGTTGACAAGAACCTCCACTTCATGACACCTTAAATATCCCAGGAAAGAGAAAAATGGATAAAGAAGTTGTGGTCCTTATGTACAAAGGAATATCACTCAGACATGAAATCAATGTCATAAGGCTAGAAGAAGCAAGATGAGTGGACTTAGGTACAATGATTCTAAGTGAAATAAGTCACACAGAAAAAGACACTTATCATAAGCTATCACTTATAGAGGGAATGTAAAAACCGCTACACTTGAACTGAATTACAAAACAGAACAGAGTCACACGTTTAGAAAACACACTATGGCTGCTTAAAGGGAAAGGTGAGGTGGGGTGATGCATAAAACAAGGGTTTCAAATTGGCTCAGATACCGTTCCATACACCCAATATGTAATAGAAAAGACCGACTCCTTGCTCAGTGAACTGGACTCAACACCCCCTATTCACCGCACAAGAATATATGTGACTAGTAAGAATCTTAAAACCTATGTATTGATATCTGTCTGGAAGTGAGTCAAGTGGGTGTAAAGCCGCATAAACACAGCCGTGAAAAGCAGCTATACCCCATTATAAAAATAAATTACTTTTAAAAACCCGTAAAACAAAGACAGTGAAAGAGAGAGAAATTCTTACAAAATTCGTTCAGGGGCTGTGATGCAACCTGGATTGACCATATCTAGACCCACAGCTGGATGAGACATAAGGGTGGACACACTTGGGGCTGAGAGGTTGGGTGAGGTTGGGTGAGCAAACACAGACCCTTTAAAGTAATACTGCCTGGTACCCATCGCATGGGTCCCAAATCTCCAGGTTCAAGGGCATATTCCTTCATCGAAAACATGCATGAGAAACCCAGAAGGTGGTACACCGTGTGATTTTGAAAGGTTTCTAAAACGCACCTCATTTCTCATCTCCTTGTGCTCGGGTTCGCCATTCCAGCTACTTTACTAGCAATCTCCCTACTTGGAGAATCAGCACCTTTAACCTCCTGTTCCCTACAGGTTGCAATTTGTCCTGAGGATGAACGGAAGAGGGGCAACCAATGAGAGACTAGATCTAGGTGTTGGGACAGGCACAGGTCACTCTATTTTCCCATCAGGAAGAAGAATTAACCACAGGCTCAGCCTGCCGCCCAGAAGCAGAATAGGGCCTGAGGCAATCCCACGCTCCTGAGGCCAGCTCCCAAAAAAGCGAGTTGAAAAATGGAGCCCAGGGACACTGCCATTCACAAACCCGCAGAGTTATAAATGATAACTCTCGTCCACAAATATATTGAGGGAAGGCAACGAAGAGGATTTGAAAGCAAGGCAGAATTGCAGGAAACAGGTTTCAGGAGGTAGATTCGAATCGCCTTTAAAGCACATGAAAAGTCGCAAAACGTCGACAATGATGCCCTTGGCCAAAAAGGGCGTACGCGTTTTTTCCTGAATATATTCAGGAAAAAACGCGTACGCCCTTTTTGGCCAACCAAGCAACCTGGAAAGGCAAATCAGCGCTACAAAGAAGTCTCGCTTCCCATCGGTCAAAAGGGCCATTCTGCAAAAAGTGTCAAAACCAGAAATGCAGGACAGGCCATGGAGAAATGGCAGCCTTGCTACGCTGATGGGCGGGATGTAAATTGCCAACAGCCACTCTGGAGAAGTGTACGGTGTGTCCTGAAACATCTAAAACACACAGCTTAGGGAGCATAGGGCACGTCCACTCATGGGCGTATAAATTGGGAAAACTAAAAATCAGGAAGACACAGGCACCCCAAAGTTTAGGGCTGCTCTGTTGACAAGAACCTCCACTTCATGACACCTTAAATATCCCACGAAAGAGAAAAATGGATAAAGAAGTTGTGGTCCTTATGTACAATGGAATATCACTCAGACATGAAATCAATGTCATAAGGCTAGTAGAAGCAAGATGAGTGGATTTAGGTACGACGATTCTAAGTGAAATAAGTCACACAGAAAAAGACACTTATCATAAGCTATCACTTATAGAGGGAATGTAAAAACCGCTACACTTGCACTGAATTACAAAACAGAACAGAGTCTCACGCTTAGAAAACACACTATGGATGCTTAACGGGAAAGGTGAGGTGGGGTGATGCATAAAACAAGGTTTTCAAATTTGCTCAGATACCGTTCCATACACCCAATATGTAATAGACAAGACCTACTCCTTGCTCAGTGAACTGGACTCAACACCCCCTATTCACCGCAGAAGAATATAGGTGACTAGTAAGAATCTTAAAACCTATGTATTGATATCTGTCTGGAAGTGAGTCAAGTGGGTGTAAAGCCGCATAAACACAGCCGTGAAAAGCAGATAACCCCATTATAAAAATAAATTACTTTTAAAAACCCGTAAAACAAAGACAGTGAAAGAGAGAGAAATTCTTACAAAATTCGTTCAGAGGCTGTGATGCAACCTGGATTGACCATATCTAGACCCACAGCTGGATGAGACATAAGGGTGGACACACTTGGGGCTGAGAGGTTGGGTGAGGTTGGGTGAGCAAACACAGACCCTTTAAAGTAATACTGCCTGGTACCCATCCCATGGTTCCCAAATCTCCAGGTTCAAGGGCATATTCCTACATCGAAAACATGCATGAGAAACCCAGAAGGTGGTACACCGTGTGATTTTGAAAGTTTCTAAAACGCACCTCATTTCTCATCTCCTTGTGCTCGGGTTCGCCATTCCAGCTACTTTACTAGCAATCTCCCTACTTGGAGAATCAGCACCTTTAACCTCCTGTTCCCTACAGGTTGCAATTTGTCCTGAGGATGAACGGAAGAGGGGCAACCAATGAGAGACTAGATCTAGGTGTTGGGACAGGCACAGGTCACTCTATTTTCCCATCAGGAAGAAGAATTAACCACAGGCTCAGCCTGCCGCCCAGAAGCAGAATAGGGGCCTGAGGCAATCCCGCGCTCTTAAGGCCAGCTCCCAAAAAAGGGAGTTGAAAAATGGAGCCCAGGGACACTGCCATTCACAAACCCGCAGAGTTATAAATGATAACTCTCGTCCACAAATATATTGAGGGAAGGCAACGAAGAGGATTTGAAAGCAAGGCAGAATTGCAGGAAACAGGTTTCAGGAGGTAGATTCGAATCGCCTTTAAAGCACATGAAAAGTCGCAAAACGTCGACAATGATGCCCTTGGCCAAAAAGGGCGTACGCGTTTTTTCCTGAATATATTCAGGAAAAAACGCGTACGCCCTTTTTGGCCAACCAAGCAACCTGGAAAGGCAAATCAGCGCTACAAAGAAGTCTCGCTTCCCATCGGTCAAAAGGGCCATGCTGCAAAAAGTGTCAAAACCAGAAATGCAGGACAGGCCATGGAGAAATGGCAGCCTTACTACGCTGATGGGCGGGATGTAAATTGCCAACAGCCACTCTGGAGAAGTGTACGGTGTGTCCTGAAACATCTAAAACACACAGCTTAGGGAGCATAGGGCACGTCCACTCATGGGCGTATAAATTGGGAAAACTAAAAATCAGCAAGACACAGGCACCCCAAAGTTTAGCGCTGCTCTGTTGACAGGAACCTCCACTTCATGACACCTTAAATATCCCAGGAAAGAGAAAAATGGATAAAGAAGTTGTGGTCCTTATGTACAATGGAATATCACTCAGAAATGAAATCAATGTCATAAGGCTACTGGAAGCAAGATGAGTGGATTTAGGTACGATGATTCTAAGTGAAATAAGTCACACAGAAAAAGACACTTATCATAAGCTATCACTTATAGAGGGAATGTAAAAACCGCTACACTTGAACTGAATTACAAAACAGAACAGAGTCACACGTTTAGAAAACACACTATGGCTGCTTAACGGGAAAGGTGAGGTGGGGTGATGCATAAAACAAGGGTTTCAAATTCGCAGAGATACCGATCCATACACCCAATATGTAATAGACAAGACCTACTCCTTGCTCAGTGAACTGGACTCAACACCCCCTATTCAACGCACAAGAATATATCTGACTAGTAAGAATCGTAAAACCTATGTATTGATATCTCTTTGGAAGTGAGTCAAGTGGGTGCAAAGCCTCATAAACACAGCCGTGAAAAGGAGCTAAACCCCATTATAAAAATAAATTACTTTAAAAAACACATAAAACAAAGACAGTGAAAGAGAGAGAAATTCTTACACAATTCGTTCAGGGGCTGTGATGCAACCTGGATTGACCATATCTAGACCCACAGCTGGATGAGACATAAGGGTGGACACTCTTGGGGCTGAGAGTTTGGGTGAGCAAACGCAGACCCTTTAAAGTAATACTGCGTGGTACCCATCCCATGGGTCCCAAATCTCCAGGTTCAAGGGCATCTTCCTACATCAAAAACATGCATGAGAAACCCAGAAGATGGTACACCGTGTGATTTTGAAAGGTTTTTAAAACGCTCCTCATTTCTCATCTCCTTGTGCTCGGGTTCGCCATTCCAGCTACTTTACTAGCAAACTCCCTACGTGGAGAATCAGCACCTTTAACCTCCTGTTCCCTACAGGTTGCAATTTGTCCTGAGGATGAACGGGAAGAGGGGCAACCAATGAGAGACTAGATCTAGGTGTTGGGACAGGCACAGGTCACTCTATTTTCCCATCAGGAAGAAGAATTAACCACAGGCTCAGCCTGCCGCCCAGAAGCAGAATAGGGCCTGAGGCAATCCCGCACTCTTACAGCCAGCTCCCAAAAAAGGGAGTTGAAAAATGGAGCCCAGGGACACTGCCATTCACAAACCCGCAGAGTTATAAATGATAACTCTCGTCCACATATATATTGAGGGAAGGCAACGAAGAGGATTTGAAAGCAAGGCAGAATTGCAGGAAACAGGTTTCAGGAGGTAGATTCGAATCGCCTTTAAAGCACATGAAAAGTCGCAAAACGTCGACAATGATGCCCTTGGCCAAAAAGGGCGTACGCGTTTTTTCCTGAATATATTCAGGAAAAAACGCGTACGCCCTTTTTGGCCAACCAAGCAACCTGGAAAGGCAAATCAGCGCTACAAAGAAGTCTCGCTTCCCATCGGTCAAAAGGGCCATGCTGCAAAAAGTGTCAAAACCAGAAATGCAGGACAGGCCATGGAGAAATGGCAGCCTTGCTACGCTGATGGGCGGGATGTAAATTGCCAACAGCCACTCTGGAGAAGTGTACGGTGTGTCCTGAAACATCTAAAACACACAGCTTAGGGAGCATAGGGCACGTCCACTCATGGGCGTATAAATTGGGAAAACTAAAAATCAGCAAGACACAGGCACCCCAAAGTTTAGGGCTGCTCTGTTGACAAGAACCTCCACTTCATGACACCTTAAATATCCCAGGAAAGAGAAAAATGGATAAAGAAGTTGTGGTCCTTATGTACAAAGGAATATCACTCAGACATGAAATCAATGTCATAAGGCTAGAAGAAGCAAGATGAGTGGACTTAGGTACGATGATTCTAAGTGAAATAAGTCACACAGAAAAAGACACTTATCATAAGCTATCACTTATAGAGGGAATGTAAAAACCGCTACACTTGAACTGAATTACAAAACAGAACAGAGTCACACGTTTAGAAAACACACTATGGCTGCTTAACGGGAAAGGTGAGGTGGGGTGATGCATAAAACAAGGGTTTCAAATTGGCTCAGATAGCGTTCCATACACCCAATATGTAATAGAAAAGACCGACTCCTTGCTCAGTGAACTGGACTCAACACCCCCTATTCACCGCACAAGAATATATGTGACTAGTAAGAATCTTAAAACCTATGTATTGATATCTGTCTGGAAGTGAGTCAAGTGGGTGTAAAGCCGCATAAACACAGCCGTGAAAAGCAGCTATACCCCATTATAAAAATAAATTACTTTTAAAAACACGTAAAACAAAGACAGTGAAAGAGAGAGAAATTCTTACAAAATTCATTCAGGGGCTGTGATGCAACCTGGATTGACCATATCTAGACACACAGCTGGATGAGACATAAGGGTGGACACACTTGGGGCTGAGAGGTTGGGTGAGGTTGGGTGAGCAAACAAAGACCCTTTAAAGTAATACTGCCTGGTACCCATCCCATGGGTCCCAAATCTCCAGGTTCAAGGGCATATTCCTACATCGAAAACATGCATGAGAAACCCAGAAGGTGGTACACCGTGTGATTTTGAAAGGTTTCTAAAACGCACCTCATTTCTCATCTCCTTGTGCTCGGGTTCGCCATTCCAGCTACTTTACTAGCAATCTCCCTACTTGGAGAATCAGCACCTTTAACCTCCTGTTCCCTACAGGTTGCAATTTGTCCTGAGGAAGAACGGAAGAGGGGCAACCAATGAGAGACTAGATCTAGGTGTTGGGACAGGCACAGGTCACTCTATTTTCCCATCAGGAAGAAGAATTAACCACAGGCTCAGCCTGCCGCCCAGAAGCAGAATAGGGCCTGAGGCAATCCCGCGCTCCTGCGGCCAGCTCCCAAAAAAGCGAGTTGAAAAATGGAGCCCAGGGACACTGCCATTCACAAACCCGCAGAGTTATAAATGATAACTCTCGTCCACAAATATATTGAGGGAAGGCAACGAAGAGGATTTGAAAGCAAGGCAGAATTGCAGGAAACAGGTTTCAGGAGGTAGATTCGAATCGCCTTTAAAGCACATGAAAAGTCGCAAAACGTCGACAATGATGCCCTTGGCCAAAAAGGGCGTATGCGTTTTTTCCTGAATATATTCAGGAAAAAACGCATACGCCCTTTTTGGCCAACCAAGCAACCTGGAAAGGCAAATCAGCGCTACAAAGAAGTCTCGCTTCCCATCGGTCAAAAGGGCCATGCTGCAGAAAGTGTCAAAACCAGAAATGCAGGACAGGCCATGGAGAAATGGCAGCCTTGCTACGCTGATGGGCGGGATGTAAATTGCCAACAGCCACTCTGGAGAAGTGTACTGTATGTCCTGAAACATCGAAAAAACACAGCTTAGGGAGCATAGGGCACGTCCACTCATGGGCGTATAAATTGGGAAAACTAAAAATCAGGAAGACACAGGCACCCCAAAGTTTAGGGCTGCTCTGTTGACAAGAGCCTCCACTTCATGACACCTTAAATATCCCAGGAAAGAGAAAAATGGATAAAGAAGTTGTGGTCCTTATGTACAATGGAATATCACTCAGACATGAAATCAATGTCATAAGGCTAGTAGAAGCAAGATGAGTGGATTTAGGTACGACGATTCTAAGTGAAATAAGTCACACAGAAAAAGACACTTATCATAAGCTATCACTTATAGAGGGAATGTAAAAACCGCTACACTCGCACTGAATTACAAAACAGAACAGAGTCTCACGCTTAGAAAACACACTATGGCTGCTTAACGGGAAAGGTGTGGTGGGGTGATGCATAAAACAAGGGTTTCAAATTGGCTCAGATACCGTTCCATACACCCAATATGTAATAGAAAAGACCTACTCCTTGCTCAGTGAACTGGACTCAACACCCCCTATTCACCGCAGAAGAATATAGGTGACTAGTAAGAATCTTAAAACCTATGTATTGATATCTGTCTGGAAGTGAGTCAAGTGGGTGTAAAGCCGCCTAAACACAGCCGTGAAAAGCAGCTATACCCCATTATAAAAATAAATTACTTTTAAAAACCCGTAAAACAAAGACAGTGAAAGAGAGAGAAATTCTTACAAAATTCGTTCAGAGGCTGTGATGCAACCTGGATTGACCATATCTAGACCCACAGCTGGATGAGACATAAGGGTGGACACACTTGGGGCTGAGAGGTTGGGTGAGGTTGGGTGAGCAAACACAGACCCTTTAAAGTAATACTGCCTGGTACCCATCCCATGGGTCCCAAATCTCCAGGTTCAAGGGCATATTCCTACATCGAAAACATGCATGAGAAACCCAGAAGGTGGTACACCGTGTGATTTTGAAAGGTTTCTAAAACGCACCTCATTTCTCATCTCCTTGTGCTCGGGTTCGCCATTCCAGCTACTTTACTAGCAATCTCCCTACTTGGAGAATCAGCACCTTTAACCTCCTGTTCCCTACAGGTTGCAATTTGTCCTGAGGATGAACGGAAGAGGGGCAACCAATGAGAGACTAGATCTAGGTGTTGGGACAGACACAGGTCACTCTATTTTCCCATCAGGAAGAAGAATTAACCACAGGCTCAGCCTGCCGCCCAGAAGCAGAATAGGGCCTGAGGCAATGCCGCGCTCTTAAGGCCAGCTCCCAAAAAAGGGAGTTGAAAAATGGAGCCCAGGGACACTGCCATTCACAATCCCGCAGAGTTATAAATGATAACTCTCGTCCACAAATATATTGAGGGAAGGCAACGAAGAGGATTTGAAAGCAAGGCAGAATTGCAGGAAACAGGTTTCAGGAGGTAGATTCGAATCGCCTTTAAAGCACATGAAAAGTCGCAAAACGTCGACAATGATGCCCTTGGCCAAAAAGGGCGTACGCGTTTTTTCCTGAATATATTCAGGAAAAAACGCGTACGCCCTTTTTGGCCAACCAAGCAACCTGGAAAGGCAAATCAGCGCTACAAAGAAGTCTCGCTTCCCATCGGTCAAAAGGGCCATTCTGCAAAAAGTGTCAAAACCAGAAATGCAGGACAGGCCATGGAGAAATGGCAGCCTTGCTACGCTGATGGGCGGGATGTAAATTGCCAACAGCCACTCTGGAGAAGTGTACGGTGTGTCCTGAAACATCTAAAACACACAGCTTAGGGAGCATAGGGCACGTTCACTCATGGGCGTATAAATTGGGAAAACTAAAAATCAGCAAGACACAGGCACCCCAAAGTTTAGGGCTGCTCTGTTGACAAGAACCTCCACTTCATGACACCTTAAATATCCCAGGAAAGAGAAAAATGGATAAAGAAGTTGTGGTCCTTATGTACAATGGAATATCACTCAGACATGAAATCAATGTCATAAGGCTAGTAGAAGCAAGATGAGTGGATTTAGGTACGACGATTCTAAGTGAAATAAGTCACACAGAAAAAGACACTTATCATAAGCTATCACTTATAGAGGGAATGTAAAAACTGCTACACTTGCACTGAATTACAAAACAGAACAGAGTCTCACGCTTAGAAAACACACTATGGCTGCTTAACGGGAAAGGTGAGGTGGGGTGATGCATAAAACAAGGGTTTCAAATTGGCTCAGATACCGTGCCATACACCCAATATGTAATAGAAAAGACCTACTCCTTGCTCAGTGAACTGGACTCAACACCCCCTATTCACCGCAGAAGAATATAGGTGACTAGTAAGAATCTTAAAACCTATGTATTGATATCTGTCTGGAAGTGAGTCAAGTGGGTGTAAAGCCGCATAAACACAGCCGTGAAAAGCAGCTATACCCCATTATAAAAATAAATTACTTTTAAAAACCCGTAAAACAAAGACAGTGAAAGAGAGAGAAATTCTTACAAAATTCGTTCAGAGGCTGTGATGCAACCTGGATTGACCATATCTAGACCCACAGCTGGATGAGACATAAGGGTGGACACACTTGGGGCTGAGAGGTTGGGTGAGGTTGGGTGAGCAAACACAGACCCCTTAAAGTAATACTGCCTGGTACCCATCCCATGGGTCCCAAATCTCCAGGTTCAAGGGCATATTCCTACATCGAAAACATGCATGAGAAACCCAGAAGGTGGTACACCGTGTGATTTTGAAAGGTTTCTAAAACGCACCTAATTTCTCATCTCCTTGTGCTCGGGTTCGCCATTCCAGCTACTTTACTAGCAATCTCCCTACTTGGAGAATCAGCACCTTTAACCTCCTGTTCCCTACAGGTTGCAATTTGTCCTGAGGATGAACGGAAGAGTGGCAACCAATGAGAGACTAGATCTAGGTGTTGGGACAGACACAGGTCACTCTATTTTCCCATCAGGAAGAAGAATTAACCACAGGCTCAGCCTGCCGCCCAGAAGCAGAATAGGGCCTGAGGCAATGCCGCGCTCTTAAGGCCAGCTCCCAAAAAAGGGAGTTGAAAAATGGAGCCCAGGGACACTGCCATTCACAAACCCGCAGAGTTATAAATGATAACTCTCGTCCACAAATATATTGAGGGAAGGCAACGAAGAGGATTTGAAAGCAAGGCAGAATTGCAGGAAACAGGTTTCAGGAGGTAGATTCGAATCGCCTTTAAAGCACATGAAAAGTCGCAAAACGTCGACAATGATGCCCTTGGCCAAAAAGGGCGTACGCGTTTTTTCCTGAATATATTCAGGAAAAAACGCGTACGCCCTTTTTGGCCAACCAAGCAACCTGGAAAGGCAAATCAGCGCTACAAAGAAGTCTCGCTTCCCATCGGTCAAAAGGGCCATGCTGCAAAAAGTGTCAAAACCAGAAATGCAGGACAGGCCATGGAGAAATGGCAGCCTTGCTACGCTGATGGGCGGGATGTAAATTGCCAACAGCCACTCTGGAGAAGTGTACGGTGTGTCCTGAAACATCTAAAACACACAGCTTAGGGAGCATAGGGCACGTCCACTCATGGGCGTATAAATTGGGAAAACTAAAAATCAGCAAGACACAGGCACCCCAAAGTTTAGCGCTGCTCTGTTGACAGGAACCTCCACTTCATGACACCTTAAATATCCCTGGAAAGAGAAAAATGGATAAAGAAGTTGTGGTCCTTATGTACAATGGAATATCACTCAGACATGAAATCAATGTCATAAGGCTACTGGAAGCAAGATGAGTGGATTTAGGTACGACGATTCTAAGTGAAATAAGTCACACAGAAAAAGACACTTATCATAAGCTATCACTTATAGAGGGAATGTAAAAACCGCTACACTTGAACTGAATTACAAAACAGAACAGAGTCACACGTTTAGAAAACACACTATGGCTGCTTAACGGGAAAGGTGAGGTGGGGTGATGCATAAAACAAGGGTTTCAAATTGGCTCAGATAGCGTTCCATACACCCAATACGTAATAGAAAAGACCGACTCCTTGCTCAGTGAACTGGACTCAACACCCCCTATTCACCGCACAAGAATATATGTGACTAGTAAGAATCTTAAAACCTATGTATTGATATCTGTCTGGAAGTGAGTCAAGTGGGTGTAAAGCCGCATAAACACAGCCGTGAAAAGCAGCTATACCCCATTATAAAAATAAATTACTTTTAAAAACACGTAAAACAAAGACAGTGAAAGAGAGAGAAATTCTTACAAAATTCATTCAGGGGCTGTGATGCAACCTGGATTGACCATATCTAGACACACAGCTGGATGAGACATAAGGGTGGACACACTTGGGGCTGAGAGGTTGGGTGAGGTTGGGTGAGCAAACACAGACCCTTTAAAGTAATACTGCCTGGTACCCATCGCATGGGTCCCAAATCTCCAGGTTCAAGGGCATATTCCTACATCGAAAACATGCATGAGAAACCCAGAAGGTGGTACACCGTGTGATTTTGAAAGGTTTCTAAAACGCACCTCATTTCTCATCTCCTTGTGCTCGGGTTCGCCATTCCAGCTACTTTACTAGCAATCTCCCTACTTGGAGAATCAGCACCTTTAACCTCCTGTTCCCTACAGGTTGCAATTTGTCCTGAGGATGAACGGAAGAGGGGCAACCAATGAGAGACTAGATCTAGGTGTTGGGACAGGCACAGGTCACTCTATTTTCCCATCAGGAAGAAGAATTAACCACAGGCTCAGCCTGCCGCCCAGAAGCAGAATAGGGCCTGAGGCAATCCCGCGCTCCTGCGGCCAGCTCCCAAAAAAGCGAGTTGAAAAATGGAGCCCAGGGACACTGCCATTCACAAACCCGCAGAGTTATAAATGATAACTCTCGTCCACAAATATATTGAGGGAAGGCAACGAAGAGGATTTGAAAGCAAGGCAGAATTGCAGGAAACAGGTTTCAGGAGGTAGATTCGAATCGCCTTTAAAGCACATGAAAAGTCGCAAAACGTCGACAATGATGCCCTTGGCCAAAAAGGGCGTACGCGTTTTTTCCTGAATATATTCAGGAAAAAACGCGTACGCCCTTTTTGGCCAACCAAGCAACCTGGAAAGGCAAATCAGCGCTACAAAGAAGTCTCGCTTCCCATCGGTCAAAAGGGCCATTCTGCAAAAAGTGTCAAAACCAGAAATGCAGGACAGGCCATGGAGAAATGGCAGCCTTGCTACGCTGATGGGCGGGATGTAAATTGCCAACAGCCACTCTGGAGAAGTGTACGGTGTGTCCTGAAACATCTAAAACACACAGCTTAGGGAGCATAGGGCACGTTCACTCATGGGCGTATAAATTGGGAAAACTAAAAATCAGCAAGACACAGGCACCCCAAAGTTTAGGGCTGCTCTGTTGACAAGAACCTCCACTTCATGACACCTTAAATATCCCAGGAAAGAGAAAAATGGATAAAGAAGTTGTGGTCCTTATGTACAAAGGAATATCACTCAGACATGAAATCAATGTCATAAGGCTAGAAGAAGCAAGATGAGTGGACTTAGGTACAATGATTCTAAGTGAAATAAGTCACACAGAAAAAGACACTTATCATAAGCTATCACTTATAGAGGGAATGTAAAAACCGCTACACTTGAACTGAATTACAAAACAGAACAGAGTCACACGTTTAGAAAACACACTATGGCTGCTTAAAGGGAAAGGTGAGGTGGGGTGATGCATAAAACAAGGGTTTCAAATTGGCTCAGATACCGTTCCATACACCCAATATGTAATAGAAAAGACCGACTCCTTGCTCAGTGAACTGGACTCAACACCCCCTATTCACCGCAAAAGAATATATGTGACTAGTAAGAATCTTAAAACCTATGTATTGATATCTGTCTGGAAGTGAGTCAAGTGGGTGTAAAGCCGCATAAACACAGCCGTGAAAAGCAGCTATACCCCATTATAAAAATAAATTACTTTTAAAAACCCGTAAAACAAAGACAGTGAAAGAGAGAGAAATTCTTACAAAATTCGTTCAGGGGCTGTGATGCAACCTGGATTGACCATATCTAGACCCACAGCTGGATGAGACATAAGGGTGGACACACTTGGGGCTGAGAGGTTGGGTGAGGTTGGGTGAGCAAACACAGACCCTTTAAAATAATACTGCCTGGTACCCATCGCATGGGTCCCAAATCTCCAGGTTCAAGGGCATATTCCTTCATCGAA
The DNA here is from genome assembly GCF_028021215.1 of Eschrichtius robustus. NCBI lineage: Eukaryota > Metazoa > Chordata > Mammalia > Artiodactyla > Eschrichtiidae > Eschrichtius > Eschrichtius robustus. The sequence continues at coordinate 448,671 of NW_027175343.1, forward strand.
AACATGCATGAGAAACCCAGAAGGTGGTACACCGTGTGATTTTGAAAGGTTTCTAAAACGCACCTCATTTCTCATCTCCTTGTGCTCGGGTTCGCCATTCCAGCTACTTTACTAGCAATCTCCCTACTTGGAGAATCAGCACCTTTAACCTCCTGTTCCCTACAGGTTGCAATTTGTCCTGAGGATGAACGGAAGAGGGGCAACCAATGAGAGACTAGATCTAGGTGTTGGGACAGGCACAGGTCACTCTATTTTCCCATCAGGAAGAAGAATTAACCACAGGCTCAGCCTGCCGCCCAGAAGCAGAATAGGGCCTGAGGCAATCCCACGCTCCTGAGGCCAGCTCCCAAAAAAGCGAGTTGAAAAATGGAGCCCAGGGACACTGCCATTCACAAACCCGCAGAGTTATAAATGATAACTGTCGTCCACAAATATATTGAGGGAAGGCAACGAAGAGGATTTGAAAGCAAGGCAGAATTGCAGGAAACAGGTTTCAGGAGGTAGATTCGAATCGCCTTTAAAGCACATGAAAAGTCGCAAAACGTCGACAATGATGCCCTTGGCCAAAAAGGGCGTACGCGTTTTTTCCTGAATATATTCAGGAAAAAACGCGTACGCCCTTTTTGGCCAACCAAGCAACCTGGAAAGGCAAATCAGCGCTACAAAGAAGTCTCGCTTCCCATCGGTCAAAAGGGCCATGCTGCAAAAAGTGTCAAAACCAGAAATGCAGGACAGGCCATGGAGAAATGGCAGCCTTGCTACGCTGATGGGCGGGATGTAAATTGCCAACAGCCACTCTGGAGAAGTGTACGGTGTGTCCTGAAACATCTAAAACACACAGCTTAGGGAGCATAGGGCACGTCCACTCATGGGCGTATAAATTGGGAAAACTAAAAATCAGGAAGACACAGGCACCCCAAAGTTTAGGGCTGCTCTGTTGACAAGAACCTCCACTTCATGACACCTTAAATATCCCACGAAAGAGAAAAATGGATAAAGAAGTTGTGGTCCTTATGTACAATGGAATATCACTCAGACATGAAATCAATGTCATAAGGCTAGTAGAAGCAAGATGAGTGGATTTAGGTACGACGATTCTAAGTGAAATAAGTCACACAGAAAAAGACACTTATCATAAGCTATCACTTATAGAGGGAATGTAAAAACCGCTACACTTGCACTGAATTACAAAACAGAACAGAGTCTCACGCTTAGAAAACACACTATGGATGCTTAACGGGAAAGGTGAGGTGGGGTGATGCATAAAACAAGGTTTTCAAATTTGCTCAGATACCGTTCCATACACCCAATATGTAATAGACAAGACCTACTCCTTGCTCAGTGAACTGGACTCAACACCCCCTATTCACCGCAGAAGAATATAGGTGACTAGTAAGAATCTTAAAACCTATGTATTGATATCTGTCTGGAAGTGAGTCAAGTGGGTGTAAAGCCGCATAAACACAGCCGTGAAAAGCAGATAACCCCATTATAAAAATAAATTACTTTAAAAACCCGTAAAACAAAGACAGTGAAAGAGAGAGAAATTCTTACAAAATTCGTTCAGAGGCTGTGATGCAACCTGGATTGACCATATCTAGACCCACAGCTGGATGAGACATAAGGGTGGACACACTTGGGGCTGAGAGGTTGGGTGAGGTTGGGTGAGCAAACACAGACCCTTTAAAGTAATACTGCCTGGTACCCATCCCATGGTTCCCAAATCTCCAGGTTCAAGGGCATATTCCTACATCGAAAACATGCATGAGAAACCCAGAAGGTGGTACACCGTGTGATTTTGAAAGGTTTCTAAAACGCACCTCATTTCTCATCTCCTTGTGCTCGGGTTCGCCATTCCAGCTACTTTACTAGCAATCTCCCTACTTGGAGAATCAGCACCTTTAACCTCCTGTTCCCTACAGGTTGCAATTTGTCCTGAGGATGAACGGAAGAGGGGCAACCAATGAGAGACTAGATCTAGGTGTTGGGACAGGCACAGGTCACTCTATTTTCCCATCAGGAAGAAGAATTAACCACAGGCTCAGCCTGCCGCCCAGAAGCAGAATAGGGCCTGAGGCAATCCCGCGCTCTTAAGGCCAGCTCCCAAAAAAGGGAGTTGAAAAATGGAGCCCAGGGACACTGCCATTCACAAACCCGCAGAGTTATAAATGATAACTCTCGTCCACAAATATATTGAGGGAAGGCAACGAAGAGGATTTGAAAGCAAGGCAGAATTGCAGGAAACAGGTTTCAGGAGGTAGATTCGAATCGCCTTTAAAGCACATGAAAAGTCGCAAAACGTCGACAATGATGCCCTTGGCCAAAAAGGGCGTACGCGTTTTTTCCTGAATATATTCAGGAAAAAACGCGTACGCCCTTTTTGGCCAACCAAGCAACCTGGAAAGGCAAATCAGCGCTACAAAGAAGTCTCGCTTCCCATCGGTCAAAAGGGCCATGCTGCAAAAAGTGTCAAAACCAGAAATGCAGGACAGGCCATGGAGAAATGGCAGCCTTACTACGCTGATGGGCGGGATGTAAATTGCCAACAGCCACTCTGGAGAAGTGTACGGTGTGTCCTGAAACATCTAAAACACACAGCTTAGGGAGCATAGGGCACGTCCACTCATGGGCGTATAAATTGGGAAAACTAAAAATCAGCAAGACACAGGCACCCCAAAGTTTAGCGCTGCTCTGTTGACAGGAACCTCCACTTCATGACACCTTAAATATCCCAGGAAAGAGAAAAATGGATAAAGAAGTTGTGGTCCTTATGTACAATGGAATATCACTCAGAAATGAAATCAATGTCATAAGGCTACTGGAAGCAAGATGAGTGGATTTAGGTACGATGATTCTAAGTGAAATAAGTCACACAGAAAAAGACACTTATCATAAGCTATCACTTATAGAGGGAATGTAAAAACCGCTACACTTGAACTGAATTACAAAACAGAACAGAGTCACACGTTTAGAAAACACACTATGGCTGCTTAACGGGAAAGGTGAGGTGGGGTGATGCATAAAACAAGGGTTTCAAATTCGCAGAGATACCGATCCATACACCCAATATGTAATAGACAAGACCTACTCCTTGCTCAGTGAACTGGACTCAACACCCCCTATTCAACGCACAAGAATATATCTGACTAGTAAGAATCGTAAAACCTATGTATTGATATCTCTTTGGAAGTGAGTCAAGTGGGTGCAAAGCCTCATAAACACAGCCGTGAAAAGGAGCTAAACCCCATTATAAAAATAAATTACTTTAAAAAACACATAAAACAAAGACAGTGAAAGAGAGAGAAATTCTTACACAATTCGTTCAGGGGCTGTGATGCAACCTGGATTGACCATATCTAGACCCACAGCTGGATGAGACATAAGGGTGGACACTCTTGGGGCTGAGAGTTTGGGTGAGCAAACGCAGACCCTTTAAAGTAATACTGCGTGGTACCCATCCCATGGGTCCCAAATCTCCAGGTTCAAGGGCATCTTCCTACATCAAAAACATGCATGAGAAACCCAGAAGATGGTACACCGTGTGATTTTGAAAGGTTTTTAAAACGCTCCTCATTTCTCATCTCCTTGTGCTCGGGTTCGCCATTCCAGCTACTTTACTAGCAAACTCCCTACGTGGAGAATCAGCACCATTAACCTCCTGTTCCCTACAGGTTGCAATTTGTCCTGAGGATGAACGGGAAGAGGGGCAACCAATGAGAGACTAGATCTAGGTGTTGGGACAGGCACAGGTCACTCTATTTTCCCATCAGGAAGAAGAATTAACCACAGGCTCAGCCTGCCGCCCAGAAGCAGAATAGGGCCTGAGGCAATCCCGCACTCTTACAGCCAGCTCCCAAAAAAGGGAGTTGAAAAATGGAGCCCAGGGACACTGCCATTCACAAACCCGCAGAGTTATAAATGATAACTCTCGTCCACATATATATTGAGGGAAGGCAACGAAGAGGATTTGAAAGCAAGGCAGAATTGCAGGAAACAGGTTTCAGGAGGTAGATTCGAATCGCCTTTAAAGCACATGAAAAGTCGCAAAACGTCGACAATGATGCCCTTGGCCAAAAAGGGCGTATGCGTTTTTTCCTGAATATATTCAGGAAAAAACGCGTACGCCCTTTTTGGCCAACCAAGCAACCTGGAAAGGCAAATCAGCGCTACAAAGAAGTCTCGCTTCCCATCGGTCAAAAGGGCCATGCTGCAAAAAGTGTCAAAACCAGAAATGCAGGACAGGCCATGGAGAAATGGCAGCCTTGCTACGCTGATGGGCGGGATGTAAATTGCCAACAGCCACTCTGGAGAAGTGTACGGTGTGTCCTGAAACATCTAAAACACACAGCTTAGGGAGCATAGGGCACGTCCACTCATGGGCGTATAAATTGGGAAAACTAAAAATCAGCAAGACACAGGCACCCCAAAGTTTAGGGCTGCTCTGTTGACAAGAACCTCCACTTCATGACACCTTAAATATCCCAGGAAAGAGAAAAATGGATAAAGAAGTTGTGGTCCTTATGTACAAAGGAATATCACTCAGACATGAAATCAATGTCATAAGGCTAGAAGAAGCAAGATGAGTGGACTTAGGTACGATGATTCTAAGTGAAATAAGTCACACAGAAAAAGACACTTATCATAAGCTATCACTTATAGAGGGAATGTAAAAACCGCTACACTTGAACTGAATTACAAAACAGAACAGAGTCACACGTTTAGAAAACACACTATGGCTGCTTAACGGGAAAGGTGAGGTGGGGTGATGCATAAAACAAGGGTTTCAAATTGGCTCAGATACCGTTCCATACACCCAATATGTAATAGAAAAGACCGACTCCTTGCTCAGTGAAATGGACTCAACACCCCCTATTCACCGCACAAGAATATATGTGACTAGTAAGAATCTTAAAACCTATGTATTGATATCTGTCTGGAAGTGAGTCAAGTGGGTGTAAAGCCGCATAAACACAGCCGTGAAAAGCAGCTATACCCCATTATAAAAATAAATTACTTTTAAAAACCCGTAAAACAAAGACAGTGAAAGAGAGAGAAATTCTTACAAAATTCATTCAGGGGCTGTGATGCAACCTGGATTGACCATATCTAGACCCACAGCTGGATGAGACATAAGGGTGGACACACTTGGGGCTGAGAGGTTGGGTGAGGTTGGGTGAGCAAACACAGACCCTTTAAAGTAATACTGCCTGGTACCCATCCCATGGGTCCCAAATCTCCAGGTTCAAGGGCATATTCCTACATCGAAAACATGCATGAGAAACCCAGAAGGTGGTACACCGTGTGATTTTGAAAGGTTTCTAAAACGCACCTCATTTCTCATCTCCTTGTGCTCGGGTTCGCCATTCCAGCTACTTTACTAGCAATCTCCCTACTTGGAGAATCAGCACCTTTAACCTCCTGTTCCCTACAGGTTGCAATTTGTCCTGAGGATGAACGGAAGAGGGGCAACCAATGAGAGACTAGATCTAGGTGTTGGGACAGGCACAGGTCACTCTATTTTCCCATCGGGAAGAAGAATTAACCACAGGCTCAGCCTGCCGCCCAGAAGCAGAATAGGGCCTGAGGCAATCCCACGCTCCTGCGGCCAGCTCCCAAAAAAGCGAGTTGAAAAATGGAGCCCAGGGACACTGCCATTCACAAACCCGCAGAGTTATAAATGATAACTCTCGTCCACAAATATATTGAGGGAAGGCAACGAAGAGGATTTGAAAGCAAGGCAGAATTGCAGGAAACAGGTTTCAGGAGGTAGATTCGAATCGCCTTTAAAGCACATGAAAAGTCGCAAAACGTCGACAATGATGCCCTTGGCCAAAAAGGGCATATGCGTTTTTTCCTGAATATATTCAGGAAAAAACGCATACGCCCTTTTTGGCCAACCAAGCAACCTGGAAAGGCAAATCAGCGCTACAAAGAAGTCTCGCTTCCCATCGGTCAAAAGGGCCATGCTGCAGAAAGTGTCAAAACCAGAAATGCAGGACAGGCCATAGAGAAATGGCAGCCTTGCTACGCTGATGGGCGGGATGTAAATTGCCAACAGCCACTCTGGAGAAGTGTACTGTATGTCCTGAAACATCGAAAAAACACAGCTTAGGGAGCATAGGGCACGTCCACTCATGGGCGTATAAATTGGGAAAACTAAAAATCAGGAAGACACAGGCACCCCAAAGTTTAGGGCTGCTCTGTTGACAAGAACCTCCACTTCATGACACCTTAAATATCCCAGGAAAGAGAAAAATGGATAAAGAAGTTGTGGTCCTTATGTACAATGGAATAACACTCAGACATGAAATCAATGTCATAAGGTTAGTAGAAGCAAGATGAGTGGATTTAGGTACGACGATTCTAAGTGAAATAAGTCACACAGAAAAAGACACTTATCATAAGCTATCACTTATAGAGGGAATGTAAAATCCGCTACACTTGCACTGAATTACAAAACAGAACAGAGTCTCACGCTTAGAAAACACACTATGGCTGCTTAACGGGAAAGGTGAGGTGGGGTGATGCATAAAACAAGGTTTTCAAATTTGCTCAGATACCGTTCCATACACCCAATATGTAATAGACAAGACCTACTCCTTGCTCAGTGAACTGGACTCAACACCCCCTATTCACCGCAGAAGAATATAGGTGACTAGTAAGAATCTTAAAACCTATGTATTGATATCTGTCTGGAAGTGAGTCAAGTGGGTGTAAAGCCGCATAAACACAGCCGTGAAAAGCAGATAACCCCATTATAAAAATAAATTACTTTTAAAAACCCGTAAAACAAAGACAGTGAAAGAGAGAGAAATTCTTACAAAATTCGTTCAGAGGCTGTGATGCAACCTGGATTGACCATATCTAGACCCACAGCTGGATGAGACATAAGGGTGGACACACTTGGGGCTGAGAGGTTGGGTGAGGTTGGGTGAGCAAACACAGACCCTTTAAAGTAATACTGCCTGGTACCCATCGCATGGGTCCCAAATCTCCAGGTTCAAGGGCATATTCCTTCATCGAAAACATGCATGAGAAACCCAGAAGGTGGTACACCGTGTGATTTTGAAAGGTTTCTAAAACGCACCTCATTTCTCATCTCCTTGTGCTCGGGTTCGCCATTCCAGCTACTTTACTAGCAATCTCCCTACTTGGAGAATCAGCACCTTTAACCTCCTGTTCCCTACAGGTTGCAATTTGTCCTGAGGATGAACGGAAGAGGGGCAACCAATGAGAGACTAGATCTAGGTGTTGGGACAGGCACAGGTCACTCTATTTTCCCATCAGGAAGAAGAATTAACCACAGGCTCAGCCTGCCGCCCAGAAGCAGAATAGGGCCTGAGGCAATCCCACGCTCCTGAGGCCAGCTCCCAAAAAAGCGAGTTGAAAAATGGAGCCCAGGGACACTGCCATTCACAAACCCGCAGAGTTATAAATGATAACTGTCGTCCACAAATATATTGAGGGAAGGCAACGAAGAGGATTTGAAAGCAAGGCAGAATTGCAGGAAACAGGTTTCAGGAGGTAGATTCGAATCGCCTTTAAAGCACATGAAAAGTCGCAAAACGTCGACAATGATGCCCTTGGCCAAAAAGGGCGTACGCGTTTTTTCCTGAATATATTCAGGAAAAAACGCGTACGCCCTTTTTGGCCAACCAAGCAACCTGGAAAGGCAAATCAGCGCTACAAAGAAGTCTCGCTTCCCATCGGTCAAAAGGGCCATGCTGCAAAAAGTGTCAAAACCAGAAATGCAGGACAGGCCATGGAGAAATGGCAGCCTTGCTACGCTGATGGGCGGGATGTAAATTGCCAACAGCCACTCTGGAGAAGTGTACGGTGTGTCCTGAAACATCTAAAACACACAGCTTAGGGAGCATAGGGCACGTCCACTCATGGGCGTATAAATTGGGAAAACTAAAAATCAGGAAGACACAGGCACCCCAAAGTTTAGGGCTGCTCTGTTGACAAGAACCTCCACTTCATGACACCTTAAATATCCCACGAAAGAGAAAAATGGATAAAGAAGTTGTGGTCCTTATGTACAATGGAATATCACTCAGACATGAAATCAATGTCATAAGGCTAGTAGAAGCAAGATGAGTGGATTTAGGTACGACGATTCTAAGTGAAATAAGTCACACAGAAAAAGACACTTATCATAAGCTATCACTTATAGAGGGAATGTAAAAACCGCTACACTTGCACTGAATTACAAAACAGAACAGAGTCTCACGCTTAGAAAACACACTATGGATGCTTAACGGGAAAGGTGAGGTGGGGTGATGCATAAAACAAGGTTTTCAAATTTGCTCAGATACCGTTCCATACACCCAATATGTAATAGACAAGACCTACTCCTTGCTCAGTGAACTGGACTCAACACCCCCTATTCACCGCAGAAGAATATAGGTGACTAGTAAGAATCTTAAAACCTATGTATTGATATCTGTCTGGAAGTGAGTCAAGTGGGTGTAAAGCCGCATAAACACAGCCGTGAAAAGCAGATAACCCCATTATAAAAATAAATTACTTTTAAAAACCCGTAAAACAAAGACAGTGAAAGAGAGAGAAATTCTTACAAAATTCGTTCAGAGGCTGTGATGCAACCTGGATTGACCATATCTAGACCCACAGCTGGATGAGACATAAGGGTGGACACACTTGGGGCTGAGAGGTTGGGTGAGGTTGGGTGAGCAAACACAGACCCTTTAAAGTAATACTGCCTGGTACCCATCCCATGGTTCCCAAATCTCCAGGTTCAAGGGCATATTCCTACATCGAAAACATGCATGAGAAACCCAGAAGGTGGTACACCGTGTGATTTTGAAAGGTTTCTAAAACGCACCTCATTTCTCATCTCCTTGTGCTCGGGTTCGCCATTCCAGCTACTTTACTAGCAATCTCCCTACTTGGAGAATCAGCACCTTTAACCTCCTGTTCCCTACAGGTTGCAATTTGTCCTGAGGATGAACGGAAGAGGGGCAACCAATGAGAGACTAGATCTAGGTGTTGGGACAGGCACAGGTCACTCTATTTTCCCATCAGGAAGAAGAATTAACCACAGGCTCAGCCTGCCGCCCAGAAGCAGAATAGGGCCTGAGGCAATCCCGCGCTCTTAAGGCCAGCTCCCAAAAAAGGGAGTTGAAAAATGGAGCCCAGGGACACTGCCATTCACAAACCCGCAGAGTTATAAATGATAACTCTCGTCCACAAATATATTGAGGGAAGGCAACGAAGAGGATTTGAAAGCAAGGCAGAATTGCAGGAAACAGGTTTCAGGAGGTAGATTCGAATCGCCTTTAAAGCACATGAAAAGTCGCAAAACGTCGACAATGATGCCCTTGGCCAAAAAGGGCGTACGCGTTTTTTCCTGAATATATTCAGGAAAAAACGTGTACGCCCTTTTTGGCCAACCAAGCAACCTGGAAAGGCAAATCAGCGCTACAAAGAAGTCTCGCTTCCCATCGGTCAAAAGGGCCATGCTGCAAAAAGTGTCAAAACCAGAAATGCAGGACAGGCCATGGAGAAATGGCAGCCTTACTACGCTGATGGGCGGGATGTAAATTGCCAACAGCCACTCTGGAGAAGTGTACGGTGTGTCCTGAAACATCTAAAACACACAGCTTAGGGAGCATAGGGCACGTCCACTCATGGGCGTATAAATTGGGAAAACTAAAAATCAGCAAGACACAGGCACCCCAAAGTTTAGCGCTGCTCTGTTGACAGGAACCTCCACTTCATGACACCTTAAATATCCCAGGAAAGAGAAAAATGGATAAAGAAGTTGTGGTCCTTATGTACAATGGAATATCACTCAGAAATGAAATCAATGTCATAAGGCTACTGGAAGCAAGATGAGTGGATTTAGGTACGATGATTCTAAGTGAAATAAGTCACACAGAAAAAGACACTTATCATAAGCTATCACTTATAGAGGGAATGTAAAAACCGCTACACTTGAACTGAATTACAAAACAGAACAGAGTCACACGTTTAGAAAACACACTATGGCTGCTTAACGGGAAAGGTGAGGTGGGGTGATGCATAAAACAAGGGTTTCAAATTCGCAGAGATACCGATCCATACACCCAATATGTAATAGACAAGACCTACTCCTTGCTCAGTGAACTGGACTCAACACCCCCTATTCAACGCACAAGAATATATCTGACTAGTAAGAATCGTAAAACCTATGTATTGATATCTCTTTGGAAGTGAGTCAAGTGGGTGCAAAGCCTCATAAACACAGCCGTGAAAAGGAGCTAAACCCCATTATAAAAATAAATTACTTTAAAAAACACATAAAACAAAGACAGTGAAAGAGAGAGAAATTCTTACACAATTCGTTCAGGGGCTGTGATGCAACCTGGATTGACCATATCTAGACCCACAGCTGGATGAGACATAAGGGTGGACACTCTTGGGGCTGAGAGTTTGGGTGAGCAAACGCAGACCCTTTAAAGTAATACTGCGTGGTACCCATCCCATGGGTCCCAAATCTCCAGGTTCAAGGGCATCTTCCTACATCAAAAACATGCATGAGAAACCCAGAAGATGGTACACCGTGTGATTTTGAAAGGTTTTTAAAAGGCACCTCATTTCTCATCTCCTTGTGCTCGGGTTCGCCATTCCAGCTACTTTACTAGCAAACTCCCTACGTGGAGAATCAGCACCATTAACCTCCTGTTCCCTACAGGTTGCAATTTGTCCTGAGGATGAACGGGAAGAGGGGCAACCAATGAGAGACTAGATCTAGGTGTTGGGACAGGCACAGGTCACTCTATTTTCCCATCAGGAAGAAGAATTAACCACAGGCTCAGCCTGCCGCCCAGAAGCAGAATAGGGCCTGAGGCAATCCCGCACTCTTACAGCCAGCTCCCAAAAAAGGGAGTTGAAAAATGGAGCCCAGGGACACTGCCATTCACAAACCCGCAGAGTTATAAATGATAACTCTCGTCCACATATATATTGAGGGAAGGCAACGAAGAGGATTTGAAAGCAAGGCAGAATTGCAGGAAACAGGTTTCAGGAGGTAGATTCGAATCGCCTTTAAAGCACATGAAAAGTCGCAAAACGTCGACAATGATGCCCTTGGCCAAAAAGGGCGTATGCGTTTTTTCCTGAATATATTCAGGAAAAAACGCGTACGCCCTTTTTGGCCAACCAAGCAACCTGGAAAGGCAAATCAGCGCTACAAAGAAGTCTCGCTTCCCATCGGTCAAAAGGGCCATGCTGCAAAAAGTGTCAAAACCAGAAATGCAGGACAGGCCATGGAGAAATGGCAGCCTTGCTACGCTGATGGGCGGGATGTAAATTGCCAACAGCCACTCTGGAGAAGTGTACGGTGTGTCCTGAAACATCTAAAACACACAGCTTAGGGAGCATAGGGCACGTCCACTCATGGGCGTATAAATTGGGAAAACTAAAAATCAGCAAGACACAGGCACCCCAAAGTTTAGGGCTGCTCTGTTGACAAGAACCTCCACTTCATGACACCTTAAATATCCCAGGAAAGAGAAAAATGGATAAAGAAGTTGTGGTCCTTATGTACAAAGGAATATCACTCAGACATGAAATCAATGTCATAAGGCTAGAAGAAGCAAGATGAGTGGACTTAGGTACGATGATTCTAAGTGAAATAAGTCACACAGAAAAAGACACTTATCATAAGCTATCACTTATAGAGGGAATGTAAAAACCGCTACACTTGAACTGAATTACAAAACAGAACAGAGTCACACGTTTAGAAAACACACTATGGCTGCTTAACGGGAAAGGTGAGGTGGGGTGATGCATAAAACAAGGGTTTCAAATTGGCTCAGATACCGTTCCATACACCCAATATGTAATAGAAAAGACCGACTCCTTGCTCAGTGAAATGGACTCAACACCCCCTATTCACCGCACAAGAATATATGTGACTAGTAAGAATCTTAAAACCTATGTATTGATATCTGTCTGGAAGTGAGTCAAGTGGGTGTAAAGCCGCATAAACACAGCCGTGAAAAGCAGCTATACCCCATTATAAAAATAAATTACTTTTAAAAACCCGTAAAACAAAGACAGTGAAAGAGAGAGAAATTCTTACAAAATTCATTCAGGGGCTGTGATGCAACCTGGATTGACCATATCTAGACCCACAGCTGGATGAGACATAAGGGTGGACACACTTGGGGCTGAGAGGTTGGGTGAGGTTGGGTGAGCAAACACAGACCCTTTAAAGTAATACTGCCTGGTACCCATCCCATGGGTCCCAAATCTCCAGGTTCAAGGGCATATTCCTACATCGAAAACATGCATGAGAAACCCAGAAGGTGGTACACCGTGTGATTTTGAAAGGTTTCTAAAACGCACCTCATTTCTCATCTCCTTGTGCTCGGGTTCGCCATTCCAGCTACTTTACTAGCAATCTCCCTACTTGGAGAATCAGCACCTTTAACCTCCTGTTCCCTACAGGTTGCAATTTGTCCTGAGGATGAACGGAAGAGGGGCAACCAATGAGAGACTAGATCTAGGTGTTGGGACAGGCACAGGTCACTCTATTTTCCCATCGGGAAGAAGAATTAACCACAGGCTCAGCCTGCCGCCCAGAAGCAGAATAGGGCCTGAGGCAATCCCACGCTCCTGCGGCCAGCTCCCAAAAAAGCGAGTTGAAAAATGGAGCCCAGGGACACTGCCATTCACAAACCCGCAGAGTTATAAATGATAACTCTCGTCCACAAATATATTGAGGGAAGGCAACGAAGAGGATTTGAAAGCAAGGCAGAATTGCAGGAAACAGGTTTCAGGAGGTAGATTCGAATCGCCTTTAAAGCACATGAAAAGTCGCAAAACGTCGACAATGATGCCCTTGGCCAAAAAGGGCATATGCGTTTTTTCCTGAATATATTCAGGAAAAAACGCATACGCCCTTTTTGGCCAACCAAGCAACCTGGAAAGGCAAATCAGCGCTACAAAGAAGTCTCGCTTCCCATCGGTCAAAAGGGCCATGCTGCAGAAAGTGTCAAAACCAGAAATGCAGGACAGGCCATAGAGAAATGGCAGCCTTGCTACGCTGATGGGCGGGATGTAAATTGCCAACAGCCACTCTGGAGAAGTGTACTGTATGTCCTGAAACATCGAAAAAACACAGCTTAGGGAGCATAGGGCACGTCCACTCATGGGCGTATAAATTGGGAAAACTAAAAATCAGGAAGACACAGGCACCCCAAAGTTTAGGGCTGCTCTGTTGACAAGAACCTCCACTTCATGACACCTTAAATATCCCAGGAAAGAGAAAAATGGATAAAGAAGTTGTGGTCCTTATGTACAATGGAATAACACTCAGACATGAAATCAATGTCATAAGGTTAGTAGAAGCAAGATGAGTGGATTTAGGTACGACGATTCTAAGTGAAATAAGTCACACAGAAAAAGACACTTATCATAAGCTATCACTTATAGAGGGAATGTAAAATCCGCTACACTTGCACTGAATTACAAAACAGAACAGAGTCTCACGCTTAGAAAACACACTATGGCTGCTTAACGGGAAAGGTGAGGTGGGGTGATGCATAAAACAAGGGTTTCAAATTGGCTCAGATACCGTTCCATACACCCAATATGTAATAGAAAAGACCTACTCCTTGCTCAGTGAACTGGACTCAACACCCCCTATTCACCGCAGAAGAATATAGGTGACTAGTAAGAATCTTAAAACCTATGTATTGATATCTGTCTGGAAGTGAGTCAAGTGGGTGTAAAGCCGCATAAACACAGCCGTGAAAAGCAGCTATACCCCATTATAAAAATAAATTACTTTTAAAAACCCGTAAAACAAAGACAGTGAAAGAGAGAGAAATTCTTACAAAATTCGTTCAGAGGCTGTGATGCAACCTGGATTGACCATATCTAGACCCACAGCTGGATGAGACATAAGGGTGGACACACTTGGGGCTGAGAGGTTGGGTGAGGTTGGGTGAGCAAACACAGACCCCTTAAAGTAATACTGCCTGGTACCCATCCCATGGGTCCCAAATCTCCAGGTTCAAGGGCATATTCCTACATCGAAAACATGCATGAGAAACCCAGAAGGTGGTACACCGTGTGATTTTGAAAGGTTTCTAAAACGCACCTAATTTCTCATCTCCTTGTGCTCGGGTTCGCCATTCCAGCTACTTTACTAGCAATCTCCCTACTTGGAGAATCAGCACCTTTAACCTCCTGTTCCCTACAGGTTGCAATTTGTCCTGAGGATGAACGGAAGAGTGGCAACCAATGAGAGACTAGATCTAGGTGTTGGGACAGACACAGGTCACTCTATTTTCCCATCAGGAAGAAGAATTAACCACAGGCTCAGCCTGCCGCCCAGAAGCAGAATAGGGCCTGAGGCAATGCCGCGCTCTTAAGGCCAGCTCCCAAAAAAGGGAGTTGAAAAATGGAGCCCAGGGACACTGCCATTCACAAACCCGCAGAGTTATAAATGATAACTCTCGTCCACAAATATATTGAGGGAAGGCAACGAAGAGGATTTGAAAGCAAGGCAGAATTGCAGGAAACAGGTTTCAGGAGGTAGATTCGAATCGCCTTTAAAGCACATGAAAAGTCGCAAAACGTCGACAATGATGCCCTTGGCCAAAAAGGGCATACGCGTTTTTTCCTGAATATATTCAGGAAAAAACGCGTACGCCCTTTTTGGCCAACCAAGCAACCTGGAAAGGCAAATCAGCGCTACAAAGAAGTCTCGCTTCCCATCGGTCAAAAGGGCCATGCTGCAAAAAGTGTCAAAATCAGAAATGCAGGACAGGCCATGGAGAAATGGCAGCCTTGCTACGCTGATGGGCGGGATGTAAATTGCCAACAGCCACTCTGGAGAAGTGTACGGTGTGTCCTGAAACATCTAAAACACACAGCTTAGGGAGCATAGGGCACGTCCACTCATGGGCGTATAAATTGGGAAAACTAAAAATCAGCAAGACACAGGCACCCCAAAGTTTAGCGCTGCTCTGTTGACAGGAACCTCCACTTCATGACACCTTAAATATCCCAGGAAAGAGAAAAATGGATAAAGAAGTTGTGGTCCTTATGTACAATGGAATATCACTCAGACATGAAATCAATGTCATAAGGCTACTGGAAGCAAGATGAGTGGATTTAGGTACGACGATTCTAAGTGAAATAAGTCACACAGAAAAAGACACTTATCATAAGCTATCACTTATAGAGGGAATGTAAAAACCGCTACACTTGAACTGAATTACAAAACAGAACAGAGTCACACGTTTAGAAAACACACTATGGCTGCTTAACGGGAAAGGTGAGGTGGGGTGATGCATAAAACAAGGGTTTCAAATTGGCTCAGATAGCGTTCCATACACCCAATATGTAATAGAAAAGACCGACTCCTTGCTCAGTGAACTGGACTCAACACCCCCTATTCACCGCACAAGAATATATGTGACTAGTAAGAATCTTAAAACCTATGTATTGATATCTGTCTGGAAGTGAGTCAAGTGGGTGTAAAGCCGCATAAACACAGCCGTGAAAAGCAGCTATACCCCATTATAAAAATAAATTACTTTTAAAAACACGTAAAACAAAGACAGTGAAAGAGAGAGAAATTCTTACAAAATTCATTCAGGGGCTGTGATGCAACCTGGATTGACCATATCTAGACACACAGCTGGATGAGACATAAGGGTGGACACACTTGGGGCTGAGAGGTTGGGTGAGGTTGGGTGAGCAAACACAGACCCTTTAAAGTAATACTGCCTGGTACCCATCGCATGGGTCCCAAATCTCCAGGTTCAAGGGCATATTCCTACATCGAAAACATGCATGAGAAACCCAGAAGGTGGTACACCGTGTGATTTTGAAAGGTTTCTAAAACGCACCTCATTTCTCATCTCCTTGTGCTCGGGTTCGCCATTCCAGCTACTTTACTAGCAATCTCCCTACTTGGAGAATCAGCACCTTTAACCTCCTGTTCCCTACAGGTTGCAATTTGTCCTGAGGAAGAACGGAAGAGGGGCAACCAATGAGAGACTAGATCTAGGTGTTGGGACAGGCACAGGTCACTCTATTTTCCCATCAGGAAGAAGAATTAACCACAGGCTCAGCCTGCCGCCCAGAAGCAGAATAGGGCCTGAGGCAATCCCGCGCTCCTGCGGCCAGCTCCCAAAAAAGCGAGTTGAAAAATGGAGCCCAGGGACACTGCCATTCACAAACCCGCAGAGTTATAAATGATAACTCTCGTCCACAAATATATTGAGGGAAGGCAACGAAGAGGATTTGAAAGCAAGGCAGAATTGCAGGAAACAGGTTTCAGGAGGTAGATTCGAACCGCCTTTAAAGCACATGAAAAGTCGCAAAACGTCGACAATGATGCCCTTGGCCAAAAAGGGCGTATGCGTTTTTTCCTGAATATATTCAGGAAAAAACGCATACGCCCTTTTTGGCCAACCAAGCAACCTGGAAAGGCAAATCAGCGCTACAAAGAAGTCTCGCTTCCCATCGGTCAAAAGGGCCATGCTGCAGAAAGTGTCAAAACCAGAAATGCAGGACAGGCCATGGAGAAATGGCAGCCTTGCTACGCTGATGGGCGGGATGTAAATTGCCAACAGCCACTCTGGAGAAGTGTACTGTATGTCCTGAAACATCGAAAAAACACAGCTTAGGGAGCATAGGGCACGTCCACTCATGGGCGTATAAATTGGGAAAACTAAAAATCAGGAAGACACAGGCACCCCAAAGTTTAGGGCTGCTCTGTTGACAAGAGCCTCCACTTCATGACACCTTAAATATCCCAGGAAAGAGAAAAATGGATAAAGAAGTTGTGGTCCTTATGTACAATGGAATATCACTCAGACATGAAATCAATGTCATAAGGCTAGTAGAAGCAAGATGAGTGGATTTAGGTACGACGATTCTAAGTGAAATAAGTCACACAGAAAAAGACACTTATCATAAGCTATCACTTATAGAGGGAATGTAAAAACCGCTACACTCGCACTGAATTACAAAACAGAACAGAGTCTCACGCTTAGAAAACACACTATGGCTGCTTAACGGGAAAGGTGTGGTGGGGTGATGCATAAAACAAGGGTTTCAAATTGGCTCAGATACCGTTCCATACACCCAATATGTAATAGAAAAGACCTACTCCTTGCTCAGTGAACTGGACTCAACACCCCCTATTCACCGCAGAAGAATATAGGTGACTAGTAAGAATCTTAAAACCTATGTATTGATATCTGTCTGGAAGTGAGTCAAGTGGGTGTAAAGCCGCCTAAACACAGCCGTGAAAAGCAGCTATACCCCATTATAAAAATAAATTACTTTTAAAAACCCGTAAAACAAAGACAGTGAAAGAGAGAGAAATTCTTACAAAATTCGTTCAGAGGCTGTGATGCAACCTGGATTGACCATATCTAGACCCACAGCTGGATGAGACATAAGGGTGGACACACTTGGGGCTGAGAGGTTGGGTGAGGTTGGGTGAGCAAACACAGACCCTTTAAAGTAATACTGCCTGGTACCCATCCCATGGGTCCCAAATCTCCAGGTTCAAGGGCATATTCCTACATCGAAAACATGCATGAGAAACCCAGAAGGTGGTACACCGTGTGATTTTGAAAGGTTTCTAAAACGCACCTCATTTCTCATCTCCTTGTGCTCGGGTTCGCCATTCCAGCTACTTTACTAGCAATCTCCCTACTTGGAGAATCAGCACCTTTAACCTCCTGTTCCCTACAGGTTGCAATTTGTCCTGAGGATGAACGGAAGAGGGGCAACCAATGAGAGACTAGATCTAGGTGTTGGGACAGACACAGGTCACTCTATTTTCCCATCAGGAAGAAGAATTAACCACAGGCTCAGCCTGCCGCCCAGAAGCAGAATAGGGCCTGAGGCAATGCCGCGCTCTTAAGGCCAGCTCCCAAAAAAGGGAGTTGAAAAATGGAGCCCAGGGACACTGCCATTCACAATCCCGCAGAGTTATAAATGATAACTCTCGTCCACAAATATATTGAGGGAAGGCAACGAAGAGGATTTGAAAGCAAGGCAGAATTGCAGGAAACAGGTTTCAGGAGGTAGATTCGAATCGCCTTTAAAGCACATGAAAAGTCGCAAAACGTCGACAATGATGCCCTTGGCCAAAAAGGGCGTACGCGTTTTTTCCTGAATATATTCAGGAAAAAACGCGTACGCCCTTTTTGGCCAACCAAGCAACCTGGAAAGGCAAATCAGCGCTACAAAGAAGTCTCGCTTCCCATCGGTCAAAAGGGCCATTCTGCAAAAAGTGTCAAAACCAGAAATGCAGGACAGGCCATGGAGAAATGGCAGCCTTGCTACGCTGATGGGCGGGATGTAAATTGCCAACAGCCACTCTGGAGAAGTGTACGGTGTGTCCTGAAACATCTAAAACACACAGCTTAGGGAGCATAGGGCACGTTCACTCATGGGCGTATAAATTGGGAAAACTAAAAATCAGCAAGACACAGGCACCCCAAAGTTTAGGGCTGCTCTGTTGACAAGAACCTCCACTTCATGACACCTTAAATATCCCAGGAAAGAGAAAAATGGATAAAGAAGTTGTGGTCCTTATGTACAATGGAATATCACTCAGACATGAAATCAATGTCATAAGGCTAGTAGAAGCAAGATGAGTGGATTTAGGTACGACGATTCTAAGTGAAATAAGTCACACAGAAAAAGACACTTATCATAAGCTATCACTTATAGAGGGAATGTAAAAACTGCTACACTTGCACTGAATTACAAAACAGAACAGAGTCTCACGCTTAGAAAACACACTATGGCTGCTTAACGGGAAAGGTGAGGTGGGGTGATGCATAAAACAAGGGTTTCAAATTGGCTCAGATACCGTTCCATACACCCAATATGTAATAGAAAAGACCGACTCCTTGCTCAGTGAACTGGACTCAACACCCCCTATTCACCGCACAAGAATATATGTGACTAGTAAGAATCTTAAAACCTATGTATTGATATCTGTCTGGAAGTGAGTCAAGTGGGTGTAAAGCCGCATAAACACAGCCGTGAAAAGCAGCTATACCCCATTATAAAAATAAATTACTTTTAAAAACCCGTAAAACAAAGACAGTGAAAGAGAGAGAAATTCTTACAAAATTCGTTCAGAGGCTGTGATGCAACCTGGATTGACCATATCTAGACCCACAGCTGGATGAGACATAAGGGTGGACACACTTGGGGCTGAGAGGTTGGGTGAGGTTGGGTGAGCAAACACAGACCCCTTAAAGTAATACTGCCTGGTACCCATCCCATGGGTCCCAAATCTCCAGGTTCAAGGGCATATTCCTACATCGAAAACATGCATGAGAAACCCAGAAGGTGGTACACCGTGTGATTTTGAAAGGTTTCTAAAACGCACCTAATTTCTCATCTCCTTGTGCTCGGGTTCGCCATTCCAGCTACTTTACTAGCAATCTCCCTACTTGGAGAATCAGCACCTTTAACCTCCTGTTCCCTACAGGTTGCAATTTGTCCTGAGGATGAACGGAAGAGTGGCAACCAATGAGAGACTAGATCTAGGTGTTGGGACAGACACAGGTCACTCTATTTTCCCATCAGGAAGAAGAATTAACCACAGGCTCAGCCTGCCGCCCAGAAGCAGAATAGGGCCTGAGGCAATGCCGCGCTCTTAAGGCCAGCTCCCAAAAAAGGGAGTTGAAAAATGGAGCCCAGGGACACTGCCATTCACAAACCCGCAGAGTTATAAATGATAACTCTCGTCCACAAATATATTGAGGGAAGGCAACGAAGAGGATTTGAAAGCAAGGCAGAATTGCAGGAAACAGGTTTCAGGAGGTAGATTCGAATCGCCTTTAAAGCACATGAAAAGTCGCAAAACGTCGACAATGATGCCCTTGGCCAAAAAGGGCGTACGCGTTTTTTCCTGAATATATTCAGGAAAAAACGCGTACGCCCTTTTTGGCCAACCAAGCAACCTGGAAAGGCAAATCAGCGCTACAAAGAAGTCTCGCTTCCCATCGGTCAAAAGGGCCATGCTGCAAAAAGTGTCAAAACCAGAAATGCAGGACAGGCCATGGAGAAATGGCAGCCTTGCTACGCTGATGGGCGGGATGTAAATTGCCAACAGCCACTCTGGAGAAGTGTACGGTGTGTCCTGAAACATCTAAAACACACAGCTTAGGGAGCATAGGGCACGTCCACTCATGGGCGTATAAATTGGGAAAACTAAAAATCAGCAAGACACAGGCACCCCAAAGTTTAGCGCTGCTCTGTTGACAGGAACCTCCACTTCATGACACCTTAAATATCCCTGGAAAGAGAAAAATGGATAAAGAAGTTGTGGTCCTTATGTACAATGGAATATCACTCAGACATGAAATCAATGTCATAAGGCTACTGGAAGCAAGATGAGTGGATTTAGGTACGACGATTCTAAGTGAAATAAGTCACACAGAAAAAGACACTTATCATAAGCTATCACTTATAGAGGGAATGTAAAAACCGCTACACTTGAACTGAATTACAAAACAGAACAGAGTCACACGTTTAGAAAACACACTATGGCTGCTTAACGGGAAAGGTGAGGTGGGGTGATGCATAAAACAAGGGTTTCAAATTGGCTCAGATAGCGTTCCATACACCCAATATGTAATAGAAAAGACCGACTCCTTGCTCAGTGAACTGGACTCAACACCCCCTATTCACCGCACAAGAATATATGTGACTAGTAAGAATCTTAAAACCTATGTATTGATATCTGTCTGGAAGTGAGTCAAGTGGGTGTAAAGCCGCATAAACACAGCCGTGAAAAGCAGCTATACCCCATTATAAAAATAAATTACTTTTAAAAACACGTAAAACAAAGACAGTGAAAGAGAGAGAAATTCTTACAAAATTCATTCAGGGGCTGTGATGCAACCTGGATTGACCATATCTAGACACACAGCTGGATGAGACATAAGGGTGGACACACTTGGGGCTGAGAGGTTGGGTGAGGTTGGGTGAGCAAACACAGACCCTTTAAAGTAATACTGCCTGGTACCCATCGCATGGGTCCCAAATCTCCAGGTTCAAGGGCATATTCCTACATCGAAAACATGCATGAGAAACCCAGAAGGTGGTACACCGTGTGATTTTGAAAGGTTTCTAAAACGCACCTCATTTCTCATCTCCTTGTGCTCGGGTTCGCCATTCCAGCTACTTTACTAGCAATCTCCCTACTTGGAGAATCAGCACCTTTAACCTCCTGTTCCCTACAGGTTGCAATTTGTCCTGAGGATGAACGGAAGAGGGGCAACCAATGAGAGACTAGATCTAGGTGTTGGGACAGGCACAGGTCACTCTATTTTCCCATCAGGAAGAAGAATTAACCACAGGCTCAGCCTGCCGCCCAGAAGCAGAATAGGGCCTGAGGCAATCCCGCGCTCCTGCGGCCAGCTCCCAAAAAAGCGAGTTGAAAAATGGAGCCCAGGGACACTGCCATTCACAAACCCGCAGAGTTATAAATGATAACTCTCGTCCACAAATATATTGAGGGAAGGCAACGAAGAGGATTTGAAAGCAAGGCAGAATTGCAGGAAACAGGTTTCAGGAGGTAGATTCGAATCGCCTTTAAAGCACATGAAAAGTCGCAAAACGTCGACAATGATGCCCTTGGCCAAAAAGGGCGTATGCGTTTTTTCCTGAATATATTCAGGAAAAAACGCATACGCCCTTTTTGGCCAACCAAGCAACCTGGAAAGGCAAATCAGCGCTACAAAGAAGTCTCGCTTCCCATCGGTCAAAAGGGCCATGCTGCAGAAAGTGTCAAAACCAGAAATGCAGGACAGGCCATGGAGAAATGGCAGCCTTGCTACGCTGATGGGCGGGATGTAAATTGCCAACAGCCACTCTGGAGAAGTGTACTGTATGTCCTGAAACATCGAAAAAACACAGCTTAGGGAGCATAGGGCACGTCCACTCATGGGCGTATAAATTGGGAAAACTAAAAATCAGGAAAACACAGGCACCCCAAAGTTTAGGGCTGCTCTGTTGACAAGAGCCTCCACTTCATGACACCTTAAATATCCCAGGAAAGAGAAAAATGGATAAAGAAGTTGTGGTCCTTATGTACAATGGAATATCACTCAGACATGAAATCAATGTCATAAGGCTAGTAGAAGCAAGATGAGTGGATTTAGGTACGACGATTCTAAGTGAAATAAGTCACACAGAAAAAGACACTTATCATAAGCTATCACTTATAGAGGGAATGTAAAAACCGCTACACTTGCACTGAATTACAAAACAGAACAGAGTCTCACGCTTAGAAAACACACTATGGCTGCTTAACGGGAAAGGTGTGGTGGGGTGATGCATAAAACAAGGGTTTCAAATTGGCTCAGATACCGTTCCATACACCCAATATGTAATAGAAAAGACCTACTCCTTGCTCAGTGAACTGGACTCAACACCCCCTATTCACCGCAGAAGAATATAGGTGACTAGTAAGAATCTTAAAACCTATGTATTGATATCTGTCTGGAAGTGAGTCAAGTGGGTGTAAAGCCGCCTAAACACAGCTGTGAAAAGCAGCTATACCCCATTATAAAAATAAATTACTTTTAAAAACCCGTAAAACAAAGACAGTGAAAGAGAGAGAAATTCTTACAAAATTCGTTCAGAGGCTGTGATGCAACCTGGATTGACCATATCTAGACCCACAGCTGGATGAGACATAAGGGTGGACACACTTGGGGCTGAGAGGTTGGGTGAGGTTGGGTGAGCAAACACAGACCCTTTAAAGTAATACTGCCTGGTACCCATCGCATGGGTCCCAAATCTCCAGGTTCAAGGGCATATTCCTACATCGAAAACATGCATGAGAAACCCAGAAGGTGGTACACCGTGTGATTTTGAAAGGTTTCTAAAACGCACCTCATTTCTCATCTCCTTGTGCTCGGGTTCGCCATTCCAGCTACTTTACTAGCAATCTCCCTACTTGGAGAATCAGCACCTTTAACCTCCTGTTCCCTACAGGTTGCAATTTGTCCTGAGGATGAACGGAAGAGGGGCAACCAATGAGAGACTAGATCTAGGTGTTGGGACAGGCACAGGTCACTCTATTTTCCCATCAGGAAGAAGAATTAACCACAGGCTCAGCCTGCCGCCCAGAAGCAGAATAGGGCCTGAGGCAATCCCGCGCTCCTGCGGCCAGCTCCCAAAAAAGCGAGTTGAAAAATGGAGCCCAGGGACACTGCCATTCACAAACCCGCAGAGTTATAAATGATAACTCTCGTCCACAAATATATTGAGGGAAGGCAACGAAGAGGATTTGAAAGCAAGGCAGAATTGCAGGAAACAGGTTTCAGGAGGTAGATTCGAATCGCCTTTAAAGCACATGAAAAGTCGCAAAACGTCGACAATGATGCCCTTGGCCAAAAAGGGCGTATGCGTTTTTTCCTGAATATATTCAGGAAAAAACGCATACGCCCTTTTTGGCCAACCAAGCAACCTGGAAAGGCAAATCAGCGCTACAAAGAAGTCTCGCTTCCCATCGGTCAAAAGGGCCATGCTGCAGAAAGTGTCAAAACCAGAAATGCAGGACAGGCCATGGAGAAATGGCAGCCTTGCTACGCTGATGGGCGGGATGTAAATTGCCAACAGCCACTCTGGAGAAGTGTACTGTATGTCCTGAAACATCGAAAAAACACAGCTTAGGGAGCATAGGGCACGTCCACTCATGGGCGTATAAATTGGGAAAACTAAAAATCAGGAAGACACAGGCACCCCAAAGTTTAGGGCTGCTCTGTTGACAAGAGCCTCCACTTCATGACACCTTAAATATCCCAGGAAAGAGAAAAATGGATAAAGAAGTTGTGGTCCTTATGTACAATGGAATATCACTCAGACATGAAATCAATGTCATAAGGCTAGTAGAAGCAAGATGAGTGGATTTAGGTACGACGATTCTAAGTGAAATAAGTCACACAGAAAAAGACACTTATCATAAGCTATCACTTATAGAGGGAATGTAAAAACCGCTACACTTGCACTGAATTACAAAACAGAACAGAGTCTCACGCTTAGAAAACACACTATGGCTGCTTAACGGGAAAGGTGTGGTGGGGTGATGCATAAAACAAGGGTTTCAAATTGGCTCAGATACCGTTCCATACACCCAATATGTAATAGAAAAGACCTACTCCTTGCTCAGTGAACTGGACTCAACACCCCCTATTCACCGCAGAAGAATATAGGTGACTAGTAAGAATCTTAAAACCTATGTATTGATATCTGTCTGGAAGTGAGTCAAGTGGGTGTAAAGCCGCCTAAACACAGCCGTGAAAAGCAGCTATACCCCATTATAAAAATAAATTACTTTTAAAAACCCGTAAAACAAAGACAGTGAAAGAGAGAGAAATTCTTACAAAATTCGTTCAGAGGCTGTGATGCAACCTGGATTGACCATATCTAGACCCACAGCTGGATGAGACATAAGGGTGGACACACTTGGGGCTGAGAGGTTGGGTGAGGTTGGGTGAGCAAACACAGACCCTTTAAAGTAATACTGCCTGGGACCCATCCCATGGGTCCCAAATCTCCAGGTTCAAGGGCATATTCCTACATCGAAAACATGCATGAGAAACCCAGAAGGTGGTACACCGTGTGATTTTGAAAGGTTTCTAAAACGCACCTCATTTCTCATCTCCTTGTGCTCGGGTTCGCCATTCCAGCTACTTTACTAGCAATCTCCCTACTTGGAGAATCAGCACCTTTAACCTCCTGTTCCCTACAGGTTGCAATTTGTCCTGAGGATGAACGGAAGAGGGGCAACCAATGAGAGACTAGATCTAGGTGTTGGGACAGACACAGGTCACTCTATTTTCCCATCAGGAAGAAGAATTAACCACAGGCTCAGCCTGCCGCCCAGAAGCAGAATAGGGCCTGAGGCAATGCCGCGCTCTTAAGGCCAGCTCCCAAAAAAGGGAGTTGAAAAATGGAGCCCAGGGACACTGCCATTCAAAATCCCGCAGAGTTATAAATGATAACTCTCGTCCACAAATATATTGAGGGAAGGCAACGAAGAGGATTTGAAAGCAAGGCAGAATTGCAGGAAACAGGTTTCAGGAGGTAGATTCGAATCGCCTTTAAAGCACATGAAAAGTCGCAAAACGTCGACAATGATGCCCTTGGCCAAAAAGGGCGTACGCGTTTTTTCCTGAATATATTCAGGAAAAAACGCGTACGCCCTTTTTGGCCAACCAAGCAACCTGGAAAGGCAAATCAGCGCTACAAAGAAGTCTCGCTTCCCATCGGTCAAAAGGGCCATTCTGCAAAAAGTGTCAAAACCAGAAATGCAGGACAGGCCATGGAGAAATGGCAGCCTTGCTACGCTGATGGGCGGGATGTAAATTGCCAACAGCCACTCTGGAGAAGTGTACGGTGTGTCCTGAAACATCTAAAACACACAGCTTAGGGAGCATAGGGCACGTTCACTCATGGGCGTATAAATTGGGAAAACTAAAAATCAGCAAGACACAGGCACCCCAAAGTTTAGGGCTGCTCTGTTGACAAGAACCTCCACTTCATGACACCTTAAATATCCCAGGAAAGAGAAAAATGGATAAAGAAGTTGTGGTCCTTATGTACAAAGGAATATCACTCAGACATGAAATCAATGTCATAAGGCTAGAAGAAGCAAGATGAGTGGACTTAGGTACAATGATTCTAAGTGAAATAAGTCACACAGAAAAAGACACTTATCATAAGCTATCACTTATAGAGGGAATGTAAAAACCGCTACACTTGAACTGAATTACAAAACAGAACAGAGTCACACGTTTAGAAAACACACTATGGCTGCTTAAAGGGAAAGGTGAGGTGGGGTGATGCATAAAACAAGGGTTTCAAATTGGCTCAGATACCGTTCCATACACCCAATATGTAATAGAAAAGACCGACTCCTTGCTCAGTGAACTGGACTCAACACCCCCTATTCACCGCAAAAGAATATATGTGACTAGTAAGAATCTTAAAACCTATGTATTGATATCTGTCTGGAAGTGAGTCAAGTGGGTGTAAAGCCGCATAAACACAGCCGTGAAAAGCAGCTATACCCCATTATAAAAATAAATTACTTTTAAAAACCCGTAAAACAAAGACAGTGAAAGAGAGAGAAATTCTTACAAAATTCGTTCAGGGGCTGTGATGCAACCTGGATTGACCATATCTAGACCCACAGCTGGATGAGACATAAGGGTGGACACACTTGGGGCTGAGAGGTTGGGTGAGGTTGGGTGAGCAAACACAGACCCTTTAAAGTAATACTGCCTGGTACCCATCGCATGGGTCCCAAATCTCCAGGTTCAAGGGCATATTCCTTCATCGAAAACATGCATGAGAAACCCAGAAGGTGGTACACCGTGTGATTTTGAAAGGTTTCTAAAACGCACCTCATTTCTCATCTCCTTGTGCTCGGGTTCGCCATTCCAGCTACTTTACTAGCAATCTCCCTACTTGGAGAATCAGCACCTTTAACCTCCTGTTCCCTACAGGTTGCAATTTGTCCTGAGGATGAACGGAAGAGGGGCAACCAATGAGAGACTAGATCTAGGTGTTGGGACAGGCACAGGTCACTCTATTTTCCCATCAGGAAGAAGAATTAACCACAGGCTCAGCCTGCCGCCCAGAAGCAGAATAGGGCCTGAGGCAATCCCACGCTCCTGAGGCCAGCTCCCAAAAAAGCGAGTTGAAAAATGGAGCCCAGGGACACTGCCATTCACAAACCCGCAGAGTTATAAATGATAACTCTCGTCCACAAATATATTGAGGGAAGGCAACGAAGAGGATTTGAAAGCAAGGCAGAATTGCAGGAAACAGGTTTCAGGAGGTAGATTCGAATCGCCTTTAAAGCACATGAAAAGTCGCAAAACGTCGACAATGATGCCCTTGGCCAAAAAGGGCGTACGCGTTTTTTCCTGAATATATTCAGGAAAAAACGCGTACGCCCTTTTTGGCCAACCAAGCAACCTGGAAAGGCAAATCAGCGCTACAAAGAAGTCTCGCTTCCCATCGGTCAAAAGGGCCATTCTGCAAAAAGTGTCAAAACCAGAAATGCAGGACAGGCCATGGAGAAATGGCAGCCTTGCTACGCTGATGGGCGGGATGTAAATTGCCAACAGCCACTCTGGAGAAGTGTACGGTGTGTCCTGAAACATCTAAAACACACAGCTTAGGGAGCATAGGGCACGTCCACTCATGGGCGTATAAATTGGGAAAACTAAAAATCAGGAAGACACAGGCACCCCAAAGTTTAGGGCTGCTCTGTTGACAAGAACCTCCACTTCATGACACCTTAAATATCCCACGAAAGAGAAAAATGGATAAAGAAGTTGTGGTCCTTATGTACAATGGAATATCACTCAGACATGAAATCAATGTCATAAGGCTAGTAGAAGCAAGATGAGTGGATTTAGGTACGACGATTCTAAGTGAAATAAGTCACACAGAAAAAGACACTTATCATAAGCTATCACTTATAGAGGGAATGTAAAAACCGCTACACTTGCACTGAATTACAAAACAGAACAGAGTCTCACGCTTAGAAAACACACTATGGATGCTTAACGGGAAAGGTGAGGTGGGGTGATGCATAAAACAAGGTTTTCAAATTTGCTCAGATACCGTTCCATACACCCAATATGTAATAGACAAGACCTACTCCTTGCTCAGTGAACTGGACTCAACACCCCCTATTCACCGCAGAAGAATATAGGTGACTAGTAAGAATCTTAAAACCTATGTATTGATATCTGTCTGGAAGTGAGTCAAGTGGGTGTAAAGCCGCATAAACACAGCCGTGAAAAGCAGATAACCCCATTATAAAAATAAATTACTTTTAAAAACCCGTAAAACAAAGACAGTGAAAGAGAGAGAAATTCTTACAAAATTCGTTCAGAGGCTGTGATGCAACCTGGATTGACCATATCTAGACCCACAGCTGGATGAGACATAAGGGTGGACACACTTGGGGCTGAGAGGTTGGGTGAGGTTGGGTGAGCAAACACAGACCCTTTAAAGTAATACTGCCTGGTACCCATCCCATGGTTCCCAAATCTCCAGGTTCAAGGGCATATTCCTACATCGAAAACATGCATGAGAAACCCAGAAGGTGGTACACCGTGTGATTTTGAAAGGTTTCTAAAACGCACCTCATTTCTCATCTCCTTGTGCTCGGGTTCGCCATTCCAGCTACTTTACTAGCAATCTCCCTACTTGGAGAATCAGCACCTTTAACCTCCTGTTCCCTACAGGTTGCAATTTGTCCTGAGGATGAACGGAAGAGGGGCAACCAATGAGAGACTAGATCTAGGTGTTGGGACAGGCACAGGTCACTCTATTTTCCCATCAGGAAGAAGAATTAACCACAGGCTCAGCCTGCCGCCCAGAAGCAGAATAGGGCCTGAGGCAATCCCGCGCTCTTAAGGCCAGCTCCCAAAAAAGG
Organism: Eschrichtius robustus; assembly: GCF_028021215.1. Taxonomy (NCBI): domain Eukaryota; kingdom Metazoa; phylum Chordata; class Mammalia; order Artiodactyla; family Eschrichtiidae; genus Eschrichtius; species Eschrichtius robustus. Next base: position 477,148 of record NW_027175343.1, read on the forward strand.
GAGTTGAAAAATGGAGCCCAGGGACACTGCCATTCACAAACCCGCAGAGTTATAAATGATAACTCTCGTCCACAAATATATTGAGGGAAGGCAACGAAGAGGATTTGAAAGCAAGGCAGAATTGCAGGAAACAGGTTTCAGGAGGTAGATTCGAATCGCCTTTAAAGCACATGAAAAGTCGCAAAACGTCGACAATGATGCCCTTGGCCAAAAAGGGCGTACGCGTTTTTTCCTGAATATATTCAGGAAAAAACGCGTACGCCCTTTTTGGCCAACCAAGCAACCTGGAAAGGCAAATCAGCGCTACAAAGAAGTCTCGCTTCCCATCGGTCAAAAGGGCCATGCTGCAAAAAGTGTCAAAACCAGAAATGCAGGACAGGCCATGGAGAAATGGCAGCCTTGCTTCGCTGATGGGCGGGATGTAAATTGCCAACAGCCACTCTGGAGAAGTGTACGGTGTGTCCTGAAACATCTAAAACACACAGCTTAGGGAGCATAGGGCACGTCCACTCATGGGCGTATAAATTGGGAAAACTAAAAATCAGCAAGACACAGGCACCCCAAAGTTTAGCGCTGCTCTGTTGACAGGAACCTCCACTTCATGACACCTTAAATATCCCAGGAAAGAGAAAAATGGATAAAGAAGTTGTGGTCCTTATGTACAATGGAATATCACTCAGAAATGAAATCAATGTCATAAGGCTACTGGAAGCAAGATGAGTGGATTTAGGTTCGATGATTCTAAGTGAAATAAGTCACACAGAAAAAGACACTTATCATAAGCTATCACTTATAGAGGGAATGTAAAAACCGCTACACTTGAACTGAATTACAAAACAGAACAGAGTCACACGTTTAGAAAACACACTATGGCTGCTTAACGGGAAAGGTGAGGTGGGGTGATGCATAAAACAAGGGTTTCAAATTCGCAGAGATACCGATCCATACACCCAATATGTAATAGACAAGACCTACTCCTTGCTCAGTGAACTGGACTCAACACCCCCTATTCAACGCACAAGAATATATCTGACTAGTAAGAATCCTAAAACCTATGTATTGATATCTCTTTGGAAGTGAGTCAAGTGGGTGCAAAGCCTCATAAACACAGCCGTGAAAAGGAGCTAAACCCCATTATAAAAATAAATTACTTTAAAAAACACATAAAACAAAGACAGTGAAAGAGAGAGAAATTCTTACACAATTCGTTCAGGGGCTGTGATGCAACCTGGATTGACCATATCTAGACCCACAGCTGGATGAGACATAAGGGTGGACACACTTGGGGCTGAGAGGTTGGGTGAGGTTGGGTGAGCAAACACAGACCCTTTAAAGTAATACTGCCTGGTACCCATCGCATGGGTCCCAAATCTCCAGGTTCAAGGGCATATTCCTACATCGAAAACATGCATGAGAAACCCAGAAGGTGGTACACCGTGTGATTTTGAAAGGTTTCTAAAATGCACCTCATTTCTCATCTCCTTGTGCTCGGGTTCGCCATTCCAGCTACTTTACTAGCAATCTCCCTACTTGGAGAATCAGCACCTTTAACCTACAGGTTGCAATTTGTCCTGAGGATGAACGGAAGAGGGGCAACCAATGAGAGACTAGATCTAGGTGTTGGGACAGGCACAGGTCACTCTATTTTCCCATCAGGAAGAAGAATTAACCACAGGCTCAGCCTGCCGCCCAGAAGCAGAATAGGGCCTGAGGCAATCCCACGCTCCTGCGGCCAGCTCCCAAAAAAGCGAGTTGAAAAATGGAGCCCAGGGACACTGCCATTCACAAACCCGCAGAGTTATAAATGATAACTCTCGTCCACAAATATATTGAGGGAAGGCAACGAAGAGGATTTGAAAGCAAGGCAGAATTGCAGGAAACAGGTTTCAGGAGGTAGATTCGAATCGCCTTTAAAGCACATGAAAAGTCGCAAAACGTCGACAATGATGCCCTTGGCCAAAAAGGGCGTACGCGTTTTTTCCTGAATATATTCAGGAAAAAACGCGTACGCCCTTTTTGGCCAACCAAGCAACCTGGAAAGGCAAATCAGCGCTACAAAGAAGTCTCGCTTCCCATCGGTCAAAAGGGCCATGCTGCTGAAAGTGTCAAAACCAGAAATGCAGGACAGGCCATAGAGAAATGGCAGCCTTGCTACGCTGATGGGCGGGATGTAAATTGCCAACAGCCACTCTGGAGAAGTGTACTGTATGTCCTGAAACATCGAAAAAACACAGCTTAGGGAGCATAGGGCACGTCCACTCATGGGCGTATAAATTGGGAAAACTAAAAATCAGGAAGACACAGGCACCCCAAAGTTTAGGGCTGCTCTGTTGACAAGAACCTCCACTTCATGACACCTTAAATATCCCAGGAAAGAGAAAAATGGATAAAGAAGTTGTGGTCCTTATGTACAATGGAATAACACTCAGACATGAAATCAATGTCATAAGGTTAGTAGAAGCAAGATGAGTGGATTTAGGTACGACGATTCTAAGTGAAATAAGTCACACAGAAAAAGACACTTATCATAAGCTATCACTTATAGAGGGAATGTAAAATCCGCTACACTTGCACTGAATTACAAAACAGAACAGAGTCTCACGCTTAGAAAACACACTATGGCTGCTTAACGGGAAAGGTGAGGTGGGGTGATGCATAAAACAAGGTTTTCAAATTTGCTCAGATACCGTTCCATACACCCAATATGTAATAGACAAGACCTACTCCTTGCTCAGTGAACTGGACTCAACACCCCCTATTCACCGCAGAAGAATATAGGTGACTAGTAAGAATCTTAAAACCTATGTATTGATATCTGTCTGGAAGTGAGTCAAGTGGGTGTAAAGCCGCATAAACACAGCCGTGAAAAGCAGATAACCCCATTATAAAAATAAATTACTTTTAAAAACCCGTAAAACAAAGACAGTGAAAGAGAGAGAAATTCTTACAAAATTCGTTCAGAGGCTGTGATGCAACCTGGATTGACCATATCTAGACCCACAGCTGGATGAGACATAAGGGTGGACACACTTGGGGCTGAGAGGTTGGGTGAGGTTGGGTGAGCAAACACAGACCCTTTAAAGTAATACTGCCTGGTACCCATCCCATGGGTCCCAAATCTCCAGGTTCAAGGGCATATTCCTACATCGAAAACATGCATGAGAAACCCAGAAGGTGGTACACCGTGTGATTTTGAAAGGTTTCTAAAACGCACCTCATTTCTCATCTCCTTGTGCTCGGGTTCGCCATTCCAGGTACTTTACTAGCAATCTCCCTACTTGGAGAATCAGCACCTTTAACCTCCTGTTCCCTACAGGTTGCAATTTGTCCTGAGGATGAACGGAAGAGGGGCAACCAATGAGAGACTAGATCTAGGTGTTGGGACAGACACAGGACACTCTATTTTCCCATCAGGAAGAAGAATTAACCACAGGCTCAGCCTGCCGCCCAGAAGCAGAATAGGGCCTGAGGCAATCCCGCGCCCTTAAGGCCAGCTCCCAAAAAAGGGAGTTGAAAAATGGAGCCCAGGGACACTGCCATTCACAAACCCGCAGAGTTATAAATGATAACTCTCGTCCACAAATATATTGAGGGAAGGCAACGAAGAGGATTTGAAAGCAAGGCAGAATTGCAGGAAACAGGTTTCAGGAGGTAGATTCGAATCGCCTTTAAAGCACATGAAAAGTCGCAAAACGTCGACAATGATGCCCTTGGCCAAAAAGGGCGTACGCGTTTTTTCCTGAATATATTCAGGAAAAAACGCGTACGCCCTTTTTGGCCAACCAAGCAACCTGGAAAGGCAAATCAGCGCTACAAAGAAGTCTCGCTTCCCATCGGTCAAAAGGGCCATTCTGCAAAAAGTGTCAAAACCAGAAATGCAGGACAGGCCATGGAGAAATGGCAGCCTTGCTACGCTGATGGGCGGGATGTAAATTGCCAACAGCCACTCTGGAGAAGTGTACGGTGTGTCCTGAAACATCTAAAACACACAGCTTAGGGAGCATAGGGCACGTTCACTCATGGGCGTATAAATTGGGAAAACTAAAAATCAGCAAGACACAGGCACCCCAAAGTTTAGGGCTGCTCTGTTGACAAGAACCTCCACTTCATGACACCTTAAATATCCCAGGAAAGAGAAAAATGGATAAAGAAGTTGTGGTCCTTATGTACAATGGAATATCACTCAGACATGAAATCAATGTCATAAGGCTAGAAGAAGCAAGATGAGTGGACTTAGGTACGATGATTCTAAGTGAAATAAGTCACACAGAAAAAGACACTTATCATAAGCTATCACTTATAGAGGGAATGTAAAAACCGCTACACTTGAACTGAATTACAAAACAGAACAGAGTCACACGTTTAGAAAACACACTATGGCTGCTTAACGGGAAAGGTGAGGTGGGGTGATGCATAAAACAGGGGTTTCAAATTGGCTCAGATACCGTTCCATACACCCAATATGTAATAGAAAAGACCGACTCCTTGCTCAGTGAACTGGACTCAACACCCCCTATTCACCGCACAAGAATATATGTGACTAGTAAGAATCTTAAAACCTATGTATTGATATCTGTCTGGAAGTGAGTCAAGTGGGTGTAAAGCCGCATAAACACAGCCGTGAAAAGCAGCTATACCCCATTTAAAAATAAATTACTTTTAAAAACCCGTAAAACAAAGACAGTGAAAGAGAGAGAAATTCTTACAAAATTCGTTCAGGGGCTGTGATGCAACCTGGATTGACCATATCTAGACCCACAGCTGGATGAGACATAAGGGTGGACACACTTGGGGCTGAGAGGTTGGGTGAGGTTGGGTGAGCAAACACAGACCCTTTAAAGTTATACTGCCTGGTACCCATCGCATGGGTCCCAAATCTCCAGGTTCAAGGGCATATTCCTACATCGAAAACATGCATGAGAAACCCAGAAGGTGGTACACCGTGTGATTTTGAAAGGTTTCTAAAACGCACCTCATTTCTCATCTCCTTGTGCTCGGGTTCGCCATTCCAGCTACTTTACTAGCAATCTCCCTACTTGGAGAATCAGCACCTTTAACCTCCTGTTCCCTACAGGTTGCAATTTGTCCTGAGGATGAACGGAAGAGGGGCAACCAATGAGAGACTAGATCTAGGTGTTGGGACAGGCACAGGTCACTCTATTTTCCCATCAGGAAGAAGAATTAACCACAGGCTCAGCCTGCCGCCCAGAAGCAGAATAGGGCCTGAGGCAATCCCACGCTCCTGCGGCCAGCTCCCAAAAAAGCGAGTTGAAAAATGGAGCCCAGGGACACTGCCATTCACAAACCCGCAGAGTTATAAATGATAACTCTCGTCCACAAATATATTGAGGGAAGGCAACGAAGAGGATTTGAAAGCAAGGCAGAATTGCAGGAAACAGGTTTCAGGAGGTAGATTCGAATCGCCTTTAAAGCACATGAAAAGTCGCAAAACGTCGACAATGATGCCCTTGGCCAAAAAGGGCGTACGCGTTTTTTCCTGAATATATTCAGGAAAAAACGCGTACGCCCTTTTTGGCCAACCAAGCAACCTGGAAAGGCAAATCAGCGCTACAAAGAAGTCTCGCTTCTCATCGGTCAAAAGGGCCATTCTGCAAAAAGTGTCAAAACCAGAAATGCAGGACAGGCCAATTAGAAATGGCAGCCTTGCTACGCTGATGGGCGGGATGTAAATTGCCAACAGCCACTCTGGAGATGTGTACGGTGTGTCCTGAAACATCTAAAACACACAGCTTAGGGAGCATAGGGCACGTCCACTCATGGGCGTATAAATTGGGAAAACTAAAAATCAGGAAGACACAGGCACCCCAAAGTTTAGGGCTGCTCTGTTGACAAGAACCTCCACTTCATGACACCTTAAATATCCCAGGAAAGAGAAAAATGGATAAAGAAGTTGTGGTCCTTATGTACAATGGAATATCACTCAGACATGAAATCAATGTCATAAGGCTAGTAGAAGCAAGATGAGTGGATTTAGGTACGACGATTCTAAGTGAAATAAGTCACACAGAAAAAGACACTTATCATAAGCTATCACTTATAGAGGGAATGTAAAAACCGCTACACTTGCACTGAATTACAAAACAGAACAGAGTCTCACGCTTAGAAAACACACTATGGCTGCTTAACGGGAAAGGTGAGGTGGGGTGATGCATAAAACAAGGTTTTCAAATTTGCTCAGATACCGTTCCATACACCCAATATGTAATAGACAAGACCTACTCCTTGCTCAGTGAACTGGACTCAACACCCCCTATTCACCGCAGAAGAATATAGGTGACTAGTAAGAATCTTAAAACCTATGTATTGATATCTGTCTGGAAGTGAGTCAAGTGGGTGTAAAGCCGCATAAACACAGCCGTGAAAAGCAGATAACCCCATTATAAAAATAAATTACTTTTAAAAACCCGTAAAACAAAGACAGTGAAAGAGAGAGAAATTCTTACAAAATTCGTTCAGAGGCTGTGATGCAACCTGGATTGACCATATCTAGACCCACAGCTGGATGAGACATAAGGGTGGACACACTTGGGGCTGAGAGGTTGGGTGAGGTTGGGTGAGCAAACACAGACCCTTTAAAGTAATACTGCCTGGTACCCATCCCATGGGTCCCAAATCTCCAGGTTCAAGGGCATATTCCTACATCGAAAACATGCATGAGAAACCCAGAAGGTGATACACCGTGTGATTTTGAAAGGTTTCTAAAACGCACCTCATTTCTCATCTCCTTGTGCTCGGGTTCGCCATTCCAGCTACTTTACTAGCAATCTCCCTACTTGGAGAATCAGCACCTTTAACCTCCTGTTCCCTACAGGTTGCAATTTGTCCTGAGGATGAACGGAAGAGGGGCAACCAATGAGAGACTAGATCTAGGTGTTGGGACAGGCACAGGTCACTCTATTTTCCCATCAGGAAGAAGAATTAACCACAGGCTCAGCCTGCCGCCCAGAAGCAGAATAGGGCCTGAGGCAATCCCGCGCTCTTAAGGCCAGCTCCCAAAAAAGGGAGTTGAAAAATGGAGCCCAGGGACACTGCCATTCACAAACCCGCAGAGTTATAAATGATAACTCTCGTCCACAAATATATTGAGGGAAGGCAACGAAGAGGATTTGAAAGCAAGGCAGAATTGCAGGAAACAGGTTTCAGGAGGTAGATTCGAATCGCCTTTAAAGCACATGAAAAGTCGCAAAACGTCGACAATGATGCCCTTGGCCAAAAAGGGCGTACGCGTTTTTTCCTGAATATATTCAGGAAAAAACGCGTACGCCCTTTTTGGCCAACCAAGCAACCTGGAAAGGCAAATCAGCGCTACAAAGAAGTCTCGCTTCCCATCGGTCAAAAGGGCCATGCTGCAAAAAGTGTCAAAACCAGAAATGCAGGACAGGCCATGGAGAAATGGCAGCCTTGCTTCGCTGATGGGCGGGATGTAAATTGCCAACAGCCACTCTGGAGAAGTGTACGGTGTGTCCTGAAACATCTAAAACACACAGCTTAGGGAGCATAGGGCACGTCCACTCATGGGCGTATAAATTGGGAAAACTAAAAATCAGCAAGACACAGGCACCCCAAAGTTTAGCGCTGCTCTGTTGACAGGAACCTCCACTTCATGACACCTTAAATATCCCAGGAAAGAGAAAAATGGATAAAGAAGTTGTGGTCCTTATGTACAATGGAATATCACTCAGAAATGAAATCAATGTCATAAGGCTACTGGAAGCAAGATGAGTGGATTTAGGTTCGATGATTCTAAGTGAAATAAGTCACACAGAAAAAGACACTTATCATAAGCTATCACTTATAGAGGGAATGTAAAAACCGCTACACTTGAACTGAATTACAAAACAGAACAGAGTCACACGTTTAGAAAACACACTATGGCTGCTTAACGGGAAAGGTGAGGTGGGGTGATGCATAAAACAAGGGTTTCAAATTCGCAGAGATACCGATCCATACACCCAATATGTAATAGACAAGACCTACTCCTTGCTCAGTGAACTGGACTCAACACCCCCTATTCAACGCACAAGAATATATCTGACTAGTAAGAATCCTAAAACCTATGTATTGATATCTCTTTGGAAGTGAGTCAAGTGGGTGCAAAGCCTCATAAACACAGCCGTGAAAAGGAGCTAAACCCCATTATAAAAATAAATTACTTTAAAAAACACATAAAACAAAGACAGTGAAAGAGAGAGAAATTCTTACACAATTCGTTCAGGGGCTGTGATGCAACCTGGATTGACCATATCTAGACCCACAGCTGGATGAGACATAAGGGTGGACACACTTGGGGCTGAGAGGTTGGGTGAGGTTGGGTGAGCAAACACAGACCCTTTAAAGTAATACTGCCTGGTACCCATCGCATGGGTCCCAAATCTCCAGGTTCAAGGGCATATTCCTACATCGAAAACATGCATGAGAAACCCAGAAGGTGGTACACCGTGTGATTTTGAAAGGTTTCTAAAATGCACCTCATTTCTCATCTCCTTGTGCTCGGGTTCGCCATTCCAGCTACTTTACTAGCAATCTCCCTACTTGGAGAATCAGCACCTTTAACCTACAGGTTGCAATTTGTCCTGAGGATGAACGGAAGAGGGGCAACCAATGAGAGACTAGATCTAGGTGTTGGGACAGGCACAGGTCACTCTATTTTCCCATCAGGAAGAAGAATTAACCACAGGCTCAGCCTGCCGCCCAGAAGCAGAATAGGGCCTGAGGCAATCCCACGCTCCTGCGGCCAGCTCCCAAAAAAGCGAGTTGAAAAATGGAGCCCAGGGACACTGCCATTCACAAACCCGCAGAGTTATAAATGATAACTCTCGTCCACAAATATATTGAGGGAAGGCAACGAAGAGGATTTGAAAGCAAGGCAGAATTGCAGGAAACAGGTTTCAGGAGGTAGATTCGAATCGCCTTTAAAGCACATGAAAAGTCGCAAAACGTCGACAATGATGCCCTTGGCCAAAAAGGGCGTACGCGTTTTTTCCTGAATATATTCAGGAAAAAACGCGTACGCCCTTTTTGGCCAACCAAGCAACCTGGAAAGGCAAATCAGCGCTACAAAGAAGTCTCGCTTCTCATCGGTCAAAAGGGCCATTCTGCAAAAAGTGTCAAAACCAGAAATGCAGGACAGGCCAATTAGAAATGGCAGCCTTGCTACGCTGATGGGCGGGATGTAAATTGCCAACAGCCACTCTGGAGAAGTGTACGGTGTGTCCTGAAACATCTAAAACACACAGCTTAGGGAGCATAGGGCACGTCCACTCATGGGCGTATAAATTGGGAAAACTAAAAATCAGGAAGACACAGGCACCCCAAAGTTTAGGGCTGCTCTGTTGACAAGAACCTCCACTTCATGACACCTTAAATATCCCAGGAAAGAGAAAAATGGATAAAGAAGTTGTGGTCCTTATGTACAATGGAATATCACTCAGACATGAAATCAATGTCATAAGGCTAGTAGAAGCAAGATGAGTGGATTTAGGTACGACGATTCTAAGTGAAATAAGTCACACAGAAAAAGACACTTATCATAAGCTATCACTTATAGAGGGAATGTAAAAACCGCTACACTTGCACTGAATTACAAAACAGAACAGAGTCTCACGCTTAGAAAACACACTATGGCTGCTTAACGGGAAAGGTGAGGTGGGGTGATGCATAAAACAAGGTTTTCAAATTTGCTCAGATACCGTTCCATACACCCAATATGTAATAGACAAGACCTACTCCTTGCTCAGTGAACTGGACTCAACACCCCCTATTCACCGCAGAAGAATATAGGTGACTAGTAAGAATCTTAAAACCTATGTATTGATATCTGTCTGGAAGTGAGTCAAGTGGGTGTAAAGCTGCATAAACACAGCCGTGAAAAGCAGATAACCCCATTATAAAAATAAATTACTTTTAAAAACCCGTAAAACAAAGACAGTGAAAGAGAGAGAAATTCTTACAAAATTCGTTCAGAGGCTGTGATGCAACCTGGATTGACCATATCTAGACCCACAGCTGGATGAGACATAAGGGTGGACACACTTGGGGCTGAGAGGTTGGGTGAGGTTGGGTGAGCAAACACAGACCCTTTAAAGTAATACTGCGTGGTACCCATCCCATGGGTCCCAAATCTCCAGGTTCAAGGGCATATTCCTACATCGAAAACATGCATGAGAAACCCAGAAGGTGGTACACCGTGTGATTTTGAAAGGTTTCTAAAACGCACCTCATTTCTCATCTCCTTGTGCTCGGGTTCGCCATTCCAGCTACTTTACTAGCAATCTCCCTACTTGGAGAATCAGCACCTTTAACCTCCTGTTCCCTACAGGTTGCAATTTGTCCTGAGGATGAACGGAAGAGGGGCAACCAATGAGAGACTAGATCTAGGTGTTGGGACAGGCACAGGTCACTCTATTTTCCCATCAGGAAGAAGAATTAACCACAGGCTCAGCCTGCCGCCCAGAAGCAGAATAGGGCCTGAGGCAATCCCGCGCTCTTAAGGCCAGCTCCCAAAAAAGGGAGTTGAAAAATGGAGCCCAGGGACACTGCCATTCACAAACCCGCAGAGTTATAAATGATAACTCTCGTCCACAAATATATTGAGGGAAGGCAACGAAGAGGATTTGAAAGCAAGGCAGAATTGCAGGAAACAGGTTTCAGGAGGTAGATTCGAATCGCCTTTAAAGCACATGAAAAGTCGCAAAACGTCGACAATGATGCCCTTGGCCAAAAAGGGCGTACGCGTTTTTTCCTGAATATATTCAGGAAAAAACGCGTACGCCCTTTTTGGCCAACCAAGCAACCTGGAAAGGCAAATCAGCGCTACAAAGAAGTCTCGCTTCCCATCGGTCAAAAGGGCCATGCTGCAAAAAGTGTCAAAACCAGAAATGCAGGACAGGCCATGGAGAAATGGCAGCCTTGCTTCGCTGATGGGCGGGATGTAAATTGCCAACAGCCACTCTGGAGAAGTGTACGGTGTGTCCTGAAACATCGAAAACACACAGCTAAGGGAGCATAGGGCACGTCCACTCATGGGCGTATAAATTGGGAAAACTAAAAATCAGCAAGACACAGGCACCCCAAAGTTTAGCGCTGCTCTGTTGACAGGAACCTCCACTTCATGACACCTTAAATATCCCAGGAAAGAGAAAAATGGATAAAGAAGTTGTGGTCCTTATGTACAATGGAATATCACTCAGAAATGAAATCAATGTCATAAGGCTACTGGAAGCAAGATGAGTGGATTTAGGTTCGATGATTCTAAGTGAAATAAGTCACACAGAAAAAGACACTTATCATAAGCTATCACTTATAGAGGGAATGTAAAAACCGCTACAATTGAACTGAATTACAAAACAGAACAGAGTCACACGTTTAGAAAACACACTATGGCTGCTTAACGGGAAAGGTGAGGTGGGGTGATGCATAAAACAAGGGTTTCAAATTCGCAGAGATACCGATCCATACACCCAATATGTAATAGACAAGACCTACTCCTTGCTCAGTGAACTGGACTCAACACCCCCTATTCAACGCACAAGAATATATCTGACTAGTAAGAATCGTAAAACCTATGTATTGATATCTCTTTGGAAGTGAGTCAAGTGGGTGCAAAGCCTCATAAACACAGCCGTGAAAAGGAGCTAAACCCCATTATAAAAATAAATTACTTTAAAAAACACATAAAACAAAGACAGTGAAAGAGAGAGAAATTCTTACACAATTCGTTCAGGGGCTGTGATGCAACCTGGATTGACCATATCTAGACCCACAGCTGGATGAGACATAAGGGTGGACACTCTTGGGGCTGAGAGGTTGGGTGAGCAAACGCAGACCCTTTAAAGTAATACTGCGTGGTACCCATCCCATGGGTCCCAAATCTCCAGGTTCAAGGGCATCTTCCTACATCAAAAACATGCATGAGAAACCCAGAAGATGGTACACCGTGTGATTTTGAAAGGTTTTTAAAACGCTCCTCATTTCTCATCTCCTTGTGCTCGGGTTCGCCATTCCAGCTACTTTACTAGCAATCTCCCTACTTGGAGAATCAGCACCTTTAACCTCCTGTTCCCTACAGGTTGCAATTTGTCCTGAGGATGAACGGAAGAGGGGCAACCAATGAGAGACTAGATCTAGGTGTTGGGACAGGCACAGGTCACTCTATTTTCCCATCAGGAAGAAGAATTAACCACAGGCTCAGCCTGCCGCCCAGAAGCAGAATAGGGCCTGAGGCAATCCCACGCTCCTGCGGCCAGCTCCCAAAAAAGCGAGTTGAAAAATGGAGCCCAGGGACACTGCCATTCACAAACCCGCAGAGTTATAAATGATAACTCTCGTCCACAAATATATTGAGGGAAGGCAACGAAGAGGATTTGAAAGCAAGGCAGAATTGCAGGAAACAGGTTTCAGGAGGTAGATACGAATCGCCTTTAAAGCACATGAAAAGTCGCAAAACGTCGACAATGATGCCCTTGGCCAAAAAGGGCGTACGCGTTTTTTCCTGAATATATTCAGGAAAAAACGCGTACGCCCTTTTTGGCCAACCAAGCAACCTGGAAAGGCAAATCAGCGCTACAAAGAAGTCTCGCTTCCCATCGGTCAAAAGGGCCATTCTGCAAAAAGTGTCAAAACCAGAAATGCAGGACAGGCCAATTAGAAATGGCAGCCTTGCTACGCTGATGGGCGGGATGTAAATTGCCAACAGCCACTCTGGAGAAGTGTAAGGTGTGTCCTGAAACATCTAAAACACACAGCTTAGGGAGCATAGGGCACGTCCACTCATGGGCGTATAAATTGGGAAAACTAAAAATCAGGAAGACACAGGCACCCCAAAGTTTAGGGCTGCTCTGTTGACAAGAACCTCCACTTCATGACACCTTAAATATCCCAGGAAAGAGAAAAATGGATAAAGAAGTTGTGGTCCTTATGTACAATGGAATATCACTCAGACATGAAATCAATGTCATAAGGCTAGTAGAAGCAAGATGAGTGGATTTAGGTACGACGATTCTAAGTGAAATAAGTCACACAGAAAAAGACACTTATCATAAGCTATCACTTATAGAGGGAATGTAAAAACCGCTACACTTGCACTGAATTACAAAACAGAACAGAGTCTCACGCTTAGAAAACACACTATGGCTGCTTAACGGGAAAGGTGAGGTGGGGTGATGCATAAAACAAGGTTTTCAAATTTGCTCAGATACCGTTCCATACACCCAATATGTAATAGACAAGACCTACTCCTTGCTCAGTGAACTGGACTCAACACCCCCTATTCACCGCAGAAGAATATAGGTGACTAGTAAGAATCTTAAAACCTATGTATTGATATCTGTCTGGAAGTGAGTCAAGTGGGTGTAAAGCCGCATAAACACAGCCGTGAAAAGCAGATAACCCCATTATAAAAATAAATTACTTTTAAAAACCCGTAAAACAAAGACAGTGAAAGAGAGAGAAATTCTTACAAAATTCGTTCAGAGGCTGTGATGCAACCTGGATTGACCATATCTAGACCCACAGCTGGATGAGACATAAGGGTGGACACACTTGGGGCTGAGAGGTTGGGTGAGGTTGGGTGAGCAAACACAGACCCTTTAAAGTAATACTGCCTGGTACCCATCCCATGGGTCCCAAATCTCCAGGTTCAAGGGCATATTCCTACATCGAAAACATGCATGAGAAACCCAGAAGGTGGTACACCGTGTGATTTTGAAAGGTTTCTAAAACGCACCTCATTTCTCATCTCCTTGTGCTCGGGTTCGCCATTCCAGCTACTTTACTAGCAATCTCCCTACTTGGAGAATCAGCACCTTTAACCTCCTGTTCCCTACAGGTTGCAATTTGTCCTGAGGATGAACGGAAGAGGGGCAACCAATGAGAGACTAGATCTAGGTGTTGGGACAGGCACAGGTTACTCTATTTTCCCATCAGGAAGAAGAATTAACCACAGGCTCAGCCTGCCGCCCAGAAGCAGAATAGGGCCTGAGGCAATCCCGCGCTCTTAAGGCCAGCTCCCAAAAAAGGGAGTTGAAAAATGGAGCCCAGGGACACTGCCATTCACAAACCCGCAGAGTTATAAATGATAACTCTCGTCCACAAATATATTGAGGGAAGGCAACGAAGAGGATTTGAAAGCAAGGCAGAATTGCAGGAAACAGGTTTCAGGAGGTAGATTCGAATCGCCTTTAAAGCACATGAAAAGTCGCAAAACGTCGACAATGATGCCCTTGGCCAAAAAGGGCGTACGCGTTTTTTCCTGAATATATTCAGGAAAAAACGCGTACGCCCTTTTTGGCCAACCAAGCAACCTGGAAAGGCAAATCAGCGCTACAAAGAAGTCTCGCTTCCCATCGGTCAAAAGGGCCATGCTGCAAAAAGTGTCAAAACCAGAAATGCAGGACAGGCCATGGAGAAATGGCAGCCTTGCTTCGCTGATGGGCGGGATGTAAATTGCCAACAGCCACTCTGGAGAAGTGTACGGTGTGTCCTGAAACATCTAAAACACACAGCTTAGGGAGCATAGGGCACGTCCACTCATGGGCGTATAAATTGGGAAAACTAAAAATCAGCAAGACACAGGCACCCCAAAGTTTAGCGCTGCTCTGTTGACAGGAACCTCCACTTCATGACACCTTAAATATCCCAGGAAAGAGAAAAATGGATAAAGAAGTTGTGGTCCTTATGTACAATGGAATATCACTCAGAAATGAAATCAATGTCATAAGGCTACTGGAAGCAAGATGAGTGGATTTAGGTTCGATGATTCTAAGTGAAATAAGTCACACAGAAAAAGACACTTATCATAAGCTATCACTTATAGAGGGAATGTAAAAACCGCTACACTTGAACTGAATTACAAAACAGAACAGAGTCACACGTTTAGAAAACACACTATGGCTGCTTAACGGGAAAGGTGAGGTGGGGTGATGCATAAAACAAGGGTTTCAAATTCGCAGAGATACCGATCCATACACCCAATATGTAATAGACAAGACCTACTCCTTGCTCAGTGAACTGGACTCAACACCCCCTATTCAACGCACAAGAATATATCTGACTAGTAAGAATCCTAAAACCTATGTATTGAAATCTCTTTGGAAGTGAGTCAAGTGGGTGCAAAGCCTCATAAACACAGCCGTGAAAAGGAGCTAAACCCCATTATAAAAATAAATTACTTTAAAAAACACATAAAACAAAGACAGTGAAAGAGAGAGAAATTCTTACACAATTCGTTCAGGGGCTGTGATGCAACCTGGATTGACCATATCTAGACCCACAGCTGGATGAGACATAAGGGTGGACACTCTTGGGGCTGAGAGGTTGGGTGAGCAAACGCAGACCCTTTAAAGTAATACTGCGTGGTACCCATCCCATGGGTCCCAAATCTCCAGGTTCAAGGGCATCTTCCTACATCAAAAACATGCATGAGAAACCCAGAAGATGGTACACCGTGTGATTTTGAAAGGTTTTTAAAACGCTCCTCATTTCTCATCTCCTTGTGCTCGGGTTCGCCATTCCAGCTACTTTACTAGCAAACTCCCTACGTGGAGAATCAGCACCTTTAACCTCCTGTTCCCTACAGGTTGCAATTTGTCCTGAGGATGAACGGGAAGAGGGGCAACCAATGAGAGACTAGATCTAGGTGTTGGGACAGGCACAGGTCACTCTATTTTCCCATCAGGAAGAAGAATTAACCACAGGCTCAGCCTGCCGCCCAGAAGCACAATAGGGCCTGAGGCAATCCCGCACTCTTACAGCCAGCTCCCAAAAAAGGGAGTTGAAAAATGGAGCCCAGGGACACTGCCATTCACAAACCCGCAGAGTTATAAATGATAACTCTCGTCCACATATATATTGAGGGAAGGCAACGAAGAGGATTTGAAAGCAAGGCAGAATTGCAGGAAACAGGTTTCAGGAGGTAGATTCGAATCGCCTTTAAAGCACATGAAAAGTCGCAAAACGTCGACAATGATGCCCTTGGCCAAAAAGGGCGTACGCGTTTTTTCCTGAATATATTCAGGAAAAAACGCGTACGCCCTTTTTGGCCAACCAAGCAACCTGGAAAGGCAAATCAGCGCTACAAAGAAGTCTCGCTTCCCATCGGTCAAAAGGGCCATGCTGCAAAAAGTGTCAAAACCAGAAATGCAGGACAGGCCATGGAGAAATGGCAGCCTTGCTACGCTGATGGGCGGGATGTAAATTGCCAACAGCCACTCTGGAGAAGTGTACGGTGTGTCCTGAAACATCTAAAACACACAGCTTAGGGAGCATAGGGCACGTCCACTCATGGGCGTATAAATTGGGAAAACTAAAAATCAGCAAGACACAGGCACCCCAAAGTTTAGGGCTGCTCTGTTGACAAGAACCTCCACTTCATGACACCTTAAATATCCCAGGAAAGAGAAAAATGGATAAAGAAGTTGTGGTCCTTATGTACAATGGAATATCACTCAGACATGAAATCAATGTCATAAGGCTAGAAGAAGCAAGATGAGTGGACTTAGGTACGATGATTCTAAGTGAAATAAGTCACACAGAAAAAGACACTTATCATAAGCTATCACTTATAGAGGGAATGTAAAAACCGCTACACTTGAACTGAATTACAAAACAGAACAGAGTCACACGTTTAGAAAACACACTATGGCTGCTTAACGGGAAAGGTGAGGTGGGGTGATGCATAAAACAAGGGTTTCAAATTGGCTCAGATACCGTTCCATACACCCAATATGTAATAGAAAAGACCGACTCCTTGCTCAGTGAACTGGACTCAACACCCCCTATTCACCGCACAAGAATATATGTGACTAGTAAGAATCTTAAAACCTATGTATTGATATCTGTCTGGAAGTGAGTCAAGTGGGTGTAAAGCCGCATAAACACAGCCGTGAAAAGCAGCTATACCCCATTATAAAAATAAATTACTTTTAAAAACCCGTAAAACAAAGACAGTGAAAGAGAGAGAAATTCTTACAAAATTCGTTCAGGGGCTGTGATGCAACCTGGATTGACCATATCTAGACCCACAGCTGGATGAGACATAAGGGTGGACACACTTGGGGCTGAGAGGTTGGGTGAGGTTGGGTGAGCAAACACAGACCCTTTAAAGTAATACTGCCTGGTACCCATCGCATGGGTCCCAAATCTCCAGGTTCAAGGGCATATTCCTACATCGAAAACATGCATGAGAAACCCAGAAGGTGGTACACCGTGTGATTTTGAAAGGTTTCTAAAACGCACCTCATTTCTCATCTCCTTGTGCTCGGGTTCGCCATTCCAGCTACTTTACTAGCAATCTCCCTACTTGGAGAATCAGCACCTTTAACCTCCTGTTCCCTACAGGTTGCAATTTGTCCTGAGGATGAACGGAAGAGGGGCAACCAATGAGAGACTAGATCTAGGTGTTGGGACAGGCACAGGTCACTCTATTTTCCCATCAGGAAGAAGAATTAACCACAGGCTCAGCCTGCCGCCCAGAAGCAGAATAGGGCCTGAGGCAATCCCACGCTCCTGCGGCCAGCTCCCAAAAAAGCGAGTTGAAAAATGGAGCCCAGGGACACTGCCATTCACAAACCCGCAGAGTTATAAATGATAACTCTCGTCCACAAATATATTGAGGGAAGGCAACGAAGAGGATTTGAAAGCAAGGCAGAATTGCAGGAAACAGGTTTCAGGAGGTAGATTCGAATCGCCTTTAAAGCACATGAAAAGTCGCAAAACGTCGACAATGATGCCCTTGGCCAAAAAGGGCGTACGCGTTTTTTCCTGAATATATTCAGGAAAAAACGCGTACGCCCTTTTTGGCCAACCAAGCAACCTGGAAAGGCAAATCAGCGCTACAAAGAAGTCTCGCTTCCCATCGGTCAAAAGGGCCATTCTGCAAAAAGTTTCAAAACCAGAAATGCAGGACAGGCCAATTAGAAATGGCAGCCTTGCTACGCTGATGGGCGGGATGTAAATTGCCAACAGCCACTCTGGAGAAGTGTACGGTGTGTCCTGAAACATCTAAAACACACAGCTTAGGGAGCATAGGGCACGTCCACTCATGGGCGTATAAATTGGGAAAACTAAAAATCAGGAAGACACAGGCACCCCAAAGTTTAGGGCTGCTCTGTTGACAAGAACCTCCACTTCATGACACCTTAAATATCCCAGGAAAGAGAAAAATGGATAAAGAAGTTGTGGTCCTTATGTACAATGGAATATCACTCAGACATGAAATCAATGTCATAAGGCTAGTAGAAGCAAGATGAGTGGATTTAGGTACGACGATTCTAAGTGAAATAAGTCACACAGAAAAAGACACTTATCATAAGCTATCACTTATAGAGGGAATGTAAAAACCGCTACACTTGCACTGAATTACAAAACAGAACAGAGTCTCACGCTTAGAAAACACACTATGGCTGCTTAACGGGAAAGGTGAGGTGGGGTGATGCATAAAACAAGGTTTTCAAATTTGCTCAGATACCGTTCCATACACCCAATATGTAATAGACAAGACCTACTCCTTGCTCAGTGAACTGGACTCAACACCCCCTATTCACCGCAGAAGAATATAGGTGACTAGTAAGAATCTTAAAACCTATGTATTGATATCTGTCTGGAAGTGAGTCAAGTGGGTGTAAAGCCGCATAAACACAGCCGTAAAAAGCAGATAACCCCATTATAAAAATAAATTACTTTTAAAAACCCGTAAAACAAAGACAGTGAAAGAGAGAGAAATTCTTACAAAATTCGTTCAGAGGCTGTGATGCAACCTGGATTGACCATATCTAGACCCACAGCTGGATGAGACATAAGGGTGGACACACTTGGGGCTGAGAGGTTGGGTGAGGTTGGGTGAGCAAACACAGACCCTTTAAAGTAATACTGCCTGGTACCCATCCCATGGGTCCCAAATCTCCAGGTTCAAGGGCATATTCCTACATCGAAAACATGCATGAGAAACCCAGAAGGTGGTACACCGTGTGATTTTGAAAGGTTTCTAAAACGCACCTCATTTCTCATCTCCTTGTGCTCGGGTTCGCCATTCCAGCTACTTTACTAGCAATCTCCCTACTTGGAGAATCAGCACCTTTAACCTCCTGTTCCCTACAGGTTGCAATTTGTCCTGAGGATGAACGGAAGAGGGGCAACCAATGGGAGACTAGATCTAGGTGTTGGGACAGGCACAGGTCACTCTATTTTCCCATCAGGAAGAAGAATTAACCACAGGCTCAGCCTGCCGCCCAGAAGCAGAATAGGGCCTGAGGCAATCCCGCGCTCTTAAGGCCAGCTCCCAAAAAAGGGAGTTGAAAAATGGAGCCCAGGGACACTGCCATTCACAAACCCGCAGAGTTATAAATGATAACTCTCGTCCACAAATATATTGAGGGAAGGCAACGAAGAGGATTTGAAAGCAAGGCAGAATTGCAGGAAACAGGTTTCAGGAGGTAGATTCGAATCGCCTTTAAAGCACATGAAAAGTCGCAAAACGTCGACAATGATGCCCTTGGCCAAAAAGGGCGTACGCGTTTTTTCCTGAATATATTCAGGAAAAAACGCGTACGCCCTTTTTGGCCAACCAAGCAACCTGGAAAGGCAAATCAGCGCTACAAAGAAGTCTCGCTTCCCATCGGTCAAAAGGGCCATGCTGCAAAAAGTGTCAAAACCAGAAATGCAGGACAGGCCATGGAGAAATGGCAGCCTTGCTTCGCTGATGGGCGGGATGTAAATTGCCAACAGCCACTCTGGAGAAGTGTACGGTGTGTCCTGAAACATCTAAAACACACAGCTTAGGGAGCATAGGGCACGTCCACTCATGGGCGTATAAATTGGGAAAACTAAAAATCAGCAAGACACAGGCACCCCAAAGTTTAGCGCTGCTCTGTTGACAGGAACCTCCACTTCATGACACCTTAAATATCCCAGGAAAGAGAAAAATGGATAAAGAAGTTGTGGTCCTTATGTACAATGGAATATCACTCAGAAATGAAATCAATGTCATAAGGCTACTGGAAGCAAGATGAGTGGATTTAGGTTCGATGATTCTAAGTGAAATAAGTCACACAGAAAAAGACACTTATCATAAGCTATCACTTATAGAGGGAATGTAAAAACCGCTACACTTGAACTGAATTACAAAACAGAACAGAGTCACACGTTTAGAAAACACACTATGGCTGCTTAACGGGAAAGGTGAGGTGGGGTGATGCATAAAACAAGGGTTTCAAATTCGCAGAGATACCGATCCATACACCCAATATGTAATAGACAAGACCTACTCCTTGCTCAGTGAACTGGACTCAACACCCCCTATTCAACGCACAAGAATATATCTGACTAGTAAGAATCCTAAAACCTATGTATTGATATCTCTTTGGAAGTGAGTCAAGTGGGTGCAAAGCCTCATAAACACAGCCGTGAAAAGGAGCTAAACCCCATTATAAAAATAAATTACTTTAAAAAACACATAAAACAAAGACAGTGAAAGAGAGAGAAATTCTTACACAATTCGTTCAGGGGCTGTGATGCAACCTGGATTGACCATATCTAGACCCACAGCTGGATGAGACATAAGGGTGGACACTCTTGGGGCTGAGAGGTTGGGTGAGCAAACGCAGACCCTTTAAAGTAATACTGCGTGGTACCCATCCCATGGGTCCCAAATCTCCAGGTTCAAGGGCATCTTCCTACATCAAAAACATGCATGAGAAACCCAGAAGATGGTACACCGTGTGATTTTGAAAGGTTTTTAAAACGCTCCTCATTTCTCATCTCCTTGTGCTCGGGTTCGCCATTCCAGCTACTTTACTAGCAAACTCCCTACGTGGAGAATCAGCACCTTTAACCTCCTGTTCCCTACAGGTTGCAATTTGTCCTGAGGATGAACGGGAAGAGGGGCAACCAATGAGAGACTAGATCTAGGTGTTGGGACAGGCACAGGTCACTCTATTTTCCCATCAGGAAGAAGAATTAACCACAGGCTCAGCCTGCCGCCCAGAAGCACAATAGGGCCTGAGGCAATCCCGCACTCTTACAGCCAGCTCCCAAAAAAGGGAGTTGAAAAATGGAGCCCAGGGACACTGCCATTCACAAACCCGCAGAGTTATAAATGATAACTCTCGTCCACATATATATTGAGGGAAGGCAACGAAGAGGATTTGAAAGCAAGGCAGAATTGCAGGAAACAGGTTTCAGGAGGTAGATTCGAATCGCCTTTAAAGCACATGAAAAGTCGCAAAACGTCGACAATGATGCCCTTGGCCAAAAAGGGCGTACGCGTTTTTTCCTGAATATATTCAGGAAAAAACGCGTACGCCCTTTTTGGCCAACCAAGCAACCTGGAAAGGCAAATCAGCGCTACAAAGAAGTCTCGCTTCCCATCGGTCAAAAGGGCCATGCTGCAAAAAGTGTCAAAACCAGAAATGCAGGACAGGCCATGGAGAAATGGCAGCCTTGCTACGCTGATGGGCGGGATGTAAATTGCCAACAGCCACTCTGGAGAAGTGTACGGTGTGTCCTGAAACATCTAAAACACACAGCTTAGGGAGCATAGGGCACGTCCACTCATGGGCGTATAAATTGGGAAAACTAAAAATCAGCAAGACACAGGCACCCCAAAGTTTAGGGCTGCTCTGTTGACAAGAACCTCCACTTCATGACACCTTAAATATCCCAGGAAAGAGAAAAATGGATAAAGAAGTTGTGGTCCTTATGTACAATGGAATATCACTCAGACATGAAATCAATGTCATAAGGCTAGAATAAGCAAGATGAGTGGACTTAGGTACGATGATTCTAAGTGAAATAAGTCACACAGAAAAAGACACTTATCATAAGCTATCACTTATAGAGGGAATGTAAAAACCGCTACACTTGAACTGAATTACAAAACAGAACAGAGTCACACGTTTAGAAAACACACTATGGCTGCTTAACGGGAAAGGTGAGGTGGGGTGATGCATAAAACAAGGGTTTCAAATTGGCTCAGATACCGTTCCATACACCCAATATGTAATAGAAAAGACCGACTCCTTGCTCAGTGAACTGGACTCAACACCCCCTATTCACCGCACAAGAATATATGTGACTAGTAAGAATCTTAAAACCTATGTATTGATATCTGTCTGGAAGTGAGTCAAGTGGGTGTAAAGCCGCATAAACACAGCCGTGAAAAGCAGCTATACCCCATTATAAAAATAAATTACTTTTAAAAACCCGTAAAACAAAGACAGTGAAAGAGAGAGAAATTCTTACAAAATTCGTTCAGGGGCTGTGATGCAACCTGGATTGACCATATCTAGACCCACAGCTGGATGAGACATAAGGGTGGACACACTTGGGGCTGAGAGGTTGGGTGAGGTTGGGTGAGCAAACACAGACCCTTTAAAGTAATACTGCCTGGTACCCATCGCATGGGTCCCAAATCTCCAGGTTCAAGGGCATATTCCTACATCGAAAACATGCATGAGAAACCCAGAAGGTGGTACACCGTGTGATTTTGAAAGGTTTCTAAAACGCACCTCATTTCTCATCTCCTTGTGCTCGGGTTCGCCATTCCAGCTACTTTACTAGCAATCTCCCTACTTGGAGAATCAGCACCTTTAACCTCCTGTTCCCTACAGGTTGCAATTTGTCCTGAGGATGAACGGAAGAGGGGCAACCAATGAGAGACTAGATCTAGGTGTTGGGACAGGCACAGGTCACTCTATTTTCCCATCAGGAAGAAGAATTAACCACAGGCTCAGCCTGCCGCCCAGAAGCAGAATAGGGCCTGAGGCAATCCCACGCTCCTGCGGCCAGCTCCCAAAAAAGCGAGTTGAAAAATGGAGCCCAGGGACACTGCCATTCACAAACCCGCAGAGTTATAAATGATAACTCTCGTCCACAAATATATTGAGGGAAGGCAACGAAGAGGATTTGAAAGCAAGGCAGAATTGCAGGAAACAGGTTTCAGGAGGTAGATTCGAATCGCCTTTAAAGCACATGAAAAGTCGCAAAACGTCGACAATGATGCCCTTGGCCAAAAAGGGCGTACGCGTTTTTTCCTGAATATATTCAGGAAAAAACGCGTACGCCCTTTTTGGCCAACCAAGCAACCTGGAAAGGCAAATCAGCGCTACAAAGAAGTCTCGCTTCCCATCGGTCAAAAGGGCCATTCTGCAAAAAGTGTCAAAACCAGAAATGCAGGACAGGCCAATTAGAAATGGCAGCCTTGCTACGCTGATGGGCGGGATGTAAATTGCCAACAGCCACTCTGGAGAAGTGTACGGTGTGTCCTGAAACATCTAAAACACACAGCTTAGGGAGCATAGGGCACGTCCACTCATGGGCGTATAAATTGGGAAAACTAAAAATCAGGAAGACACAGGCACCCCAAAGTTTAGGGCTGCTCTGTTGACAAGAACCTCCACTTCATGACACCTTAAATATCCCAGGAAAGAGAAAAATGGATAAAGAAGTTGTGGTCCTTATGTACAATGGAATATCACTCAGACATGAAATCAATGTCATAAGGCTAGTAGAAGCAAGATGAGTGGATTTAGGTACGACGATTCTAAGTGAAATAAGTCACACAGAAAAAGACACTTATCATAAGCTATCACTTATAGAGGGAATGTAAAAACCGCTACACTTGCACTGAATTACAAAACAGAACAGAGTCTCACGCTTAGAAAACACACTATGGCTGCTTAACGGGAAAGGTGAGGTGGGGTGATGCATAAAACAAGGTTTTCAAATTTGCTCAGATACCGTTCCATACACCCAATATGTAATAGACAAGACCTACTCCTTGCTCAGTGAACTGGACTCAACACCCCCTATTCACCGCAGAAGAATATAGGTGACTAGTAAGAATCTTAAAACCTATGTATTGATATCTGTCTGGAAGTGAGTCAAGTGGGTGTAAAGCCGCATAAACACAGCCGTGAAAAGCAGATAACCCCATTATAAAAATAAATTACTTTTAAAAACCCGTAAAACAAAGACAGTGAAAGAGAGAGAAATTCTTACAAAATTCGTTCAGAGGCTGTGATGCAACCTGGATTGACCATATCTAGACCCACAGCTGGATGAGACATAAGGGTGGACACACTTGGGGCTGAGAGGTTGGGTGAGGTTGGGTGAGCAAACACAGACCCTTTAAAGTAATACTGCCTGGTACCCATCCCATGGGTCCCAAATCTCCAGGTTCAAGGGCATATTCCTACATCGAAAACATGCATGAGAAACCCAGAAGGTGGTACACCGTGTGATTTTGAAAGGTTTCTAAAACGCACCTCATTTCTCATCTCCTTGTGCTCGGGTTCGCCATTCCAGCTACTTTACTAGCAATCTCCCTACTTGGAGAATCAGCACCTTTAACCTCCTGTTCCCTACAGGTTGCAATTTGTCCTGAGGATGAACGGAAGAGGGGCAACCAATGAGAGACTAGATCTAGGTGTTGGGACAGGCACAGGTCACTCTATTTTCCCATCAGGAAGAAGAATTAACCACAGGCTCAGCCTGCCGCCCAGAAGCAGAATAGGGCCTGAGGCAATCCCGCGCTCTTAAGGCCAGCTCCCAAAAAAGGGAGTTGAAAAATGGAGCCCAGGGACACTGCCATTCACAAACCCGCAGAGTTATAAATGATAACTCTCGTCCACAAATATATTGAGGGAAGGCAACGAAGAGGATTTGAAAGCAAGGCAGAATTGCAGGAAACAGGTTTCAGGAGGTAGATTCGAATCGCCTTTAAAGCACATGAAAAGTCGCAAAACGTCGACAATGATGCCCTTGGCCAAAAAGGGCGTACGCGTTTTTTCCTGAATATATTCAGGAAAAAACGCGTACGCCCTTTTTGGCCAACCAAGCAACCTGGAAAGGCAAATCAGCGCTACAAAGAAGTCTCGCTTCCCATCGGTCAAAAGGGCCATGCTGCAAAAAGTGTCAAAACCAGAAATGCAGGACAGGCCATGGAGAAATGGCAGCCTTGCTTCGCTGATGGGCGGGATGTAAATTGCCAACAGCCACTCTGGAGAAGTGTACGGTGTGTCCTGAAACATCTAAAACACACAGCTTAGGGAGCATAGGGCACGTCCACTCATGGGCGTATAAATTGGGAAAACTAAAAATCAGCAAGACACAGGCACCCCAAAGTTTAGCGCTGCTCTGTTGACAGGAACCTCCACTTCATGACACCTTAAATATCCCAGGAAAGAGAAAAATGGATAAAGAAGTTGTGGTCCTTATGTACAATGGAATATCACTCAGAAATGAAATCAATGTCATAAGGCTACTGGAAGCAAGATGAGTGGATTTAGGTTCGATGATTCTAAGTGAAATAAGTCACACAGAAAAAGACACTTATCATAAGCTATCACTTATAGAGGGAATGTAAAAACCGCTACACTTGAACTGAATTACAAAACAGAACAGAGTCACACGTTTAGAAAACACACTATGGCTGCTTAACGGGAAAGGTGAGGTGGGGTGATGCATAAAACAAGGGTTTCAAATTCGCAGAGATACCGATCCATACACCCAATATGTAATAGACAAGACCTACTCCTTGCTCAGTGAACTGGACTCAACACCCCCTATTCAACGCACAAGAATATATCTGACTAGTAAGAATCCTAAAACCTATGTATTGATATCTCTTTGGAAGTGAGTCAAGTGGGTGCAAAGCCTCATAAACACAGCCGTGAAAAGGAGCTAAACCCCATTATAAAAATAAATTACTTTAAAAAACACATAAAACAAAGACAGTGAAAGAGAGAGAAATTCTTACACAATTCGTTCAGGGGCTGTGATGCAACCTGGATTGACCATATCTAGACCCACAGCTGGATGAGACATAAGGGTGGACACTCTTGGGGCTGAGAGTTTGGGTGAGCAAACGCAGACCCTTTAAAGTAATACTGCGTGGTACCCATCCCATGGGTCCCAAATCTCCAGGTTCAAGGGCATCTTCCTACATCAAAAACATGCATGAGAAACCCAGAAGATGGTACACCGTGTGATTTTGAAAGGTTTTTAAAACGCTCCTCATTTCTCATCTCCTTGTGCTCGGGTTCGCCATTCCAGCTACTTTACTAGCAAACTCCCTACGTGGAGAATCAGCACCTTTAACCTCCTGTTCCCTACAGGTTGCAATTTGTCCTGAGGATGAACGGGAAGAGGGGCAACCAATGAGAGACTAGATCTAGGTGTTGGGACAGGCACAGGTCACTCTATTTTCCCATCAGGAAGAAGAATTAACCACAGGCTCAGCCTGCCGCCCAGAAGCAGAATAGGGCCTGAGGCAATCCCACGCTCCTGCGGCCAGCTCCCAAAAAAGCGAGTTGAAAAATGGAGCCCAGGGACACTGCCATTCACAAACCCGCAGAGTTATAAATGATAACTCTCGTCCACATATATATTGAGGGAAGGCAACGAAGAGGATTTGAAAGCAAGGCAGAATTGCAGGAAACAGGTTTCAGGAGGTAGATTCGAATCGCCTTTAAAGCACATGAAAAGTCGCAAAACTTCGACAATGTTGCCCTTGGCCAAAAAGGGCGTACGCGTTTTTTCCTGAATATATTCAGGAAAAAACGCGTACGCCCTTTTTGGCCAACCAAGCAACCTGGAAAGGCAAATCAGCGCTACAAAGAAGTCTCGCTTCCCATCGGTCAAAAGGGCCATGCTGCAAAAAGTGTCAAAACCAGAAATGCAGGACAGGCCATGGAGAAATGGCAGCCTTGCTACGCTGATGGGCGGGATGTAAATTGCCAACAGCCACTCTGGAGAAGTGTACGGTGTGTCCTAAAACATCTAAAACTCACAGCTTAGGGAGCATAGGGCACGTCCACTCATGGGCGTATAAATTGGGAAAACTAAAAATCAGCAAGACACAGGCACCCCAAAGTTTAGGGCTGCTCTGTTGACAAGAACCTCCACTTCATGACACCTTAAATATCCCAGGAAAGAGAAAAATGGATAAAGAAGTTGTGGTCCTTATGTACAATGGAATATCACTCAGACATGAAATCAATGTCATAAGGCTAGAAGAAGCAAGATGAGTGGACTTAGGTACGATGATTCTAAGTGAAATAAGTCACACAGAAAAAGACACTTATCATAAGCTATCACTTATAGAGGGAATGTAAAAACCGCTACACTTGAACTGAATTACAAAACAGAACAGAGTCACACGTTTAGAAAACACACTATGGCTGCTTAACGGGAAAGGTGAGGTGGGGTGATGCATAAAACAAGGGTTTCAAATTGGCTCAGATACCGTTCCATACACCCAATATGTAATAGAAAAGACCGACTCCTTGCTCAGTGAACTGGACTCAACACCCCCTATTCACCGCACAAGAATATATGTGACTAGTAAGAATCTTAAAACCTATGTATTGATATCTGTCTGGAAGTGAGTCAAGTGGGTGTAAAGCCGCATAAACACAGCCGTGAAAAGCAGCTATACCCCATTATAAAAATAAATTACTTTTAAAAACCCGTAAAACAAAGACAGTGAAAGAGAGAGAAATTCTTACAAAATTCGTTCAGGGGCTGTGATGCAACCTGGATTGACCATATCTAGACCCACAGCTGGATGAGACATAAGGGTGGACACACTTGGGGCTGAGAGGTTGGGTGAGGTTGGGTGAGCAAACACAGACCCTTTAAAGTAATACTGCCTGGTACCCATCGCATGGGTCCCAAATCTCCAGGTTCAAGGGCATATTCCTACATCGAAAACATGCATGAGAAACCCAGAAGGTGGTACACCGTGTGATTTTGAAAGGTTTCTAAAACGCACCTCATTTCTCATCTCCTTGTGCTCGGGTTCGCCATTCCAGCTACTTTACTAGCAATCTCCCTACTTGGAGAATCAGCACCTTTAACCTCCTGTTCCCTACAGGTTGCAATTTGTCCTGAGGATGAACGGAAGAGGGGCAACCAATGAGAGACTAGATCTAGGTGTTGGGACAGGCACAGGTCACTCTATTTTCCCATCAGGAAGAAGAATTAACCACAGGCTCAGCCTGCCGCCCAGAAGCAGAATAGGGCCTGAGGCAATCCCACGCTCCTGCGGCCAGCTCCCAAAAAAGCGAGTTGAAAAATGGAGCCCAGGGACACTGCCATTCACAAACCCGCAGAGTTATAAATGATAACTCTCGTCCACAAATATATTGAGGGAAGGCAACGAAGAGGATTTGAAAGCAAGGCAGAATTGCAGGAAACAGGTTTCAGGAGGTAGATTCGAATCGCCTTTAAAGCACATGAAAAGTCGCAAAACGTCGACAATGATGCCCTTGGCCAAAAAGGGCGTACGCGTTTTTTCCTGAATATATTCAGGAAAAAACGCGTACGCCCTTTTTGGCCAACCAAGCAACCTGGAAAGGCAAATCAGCGCTACAAAGAAGTCTCGCTTCCCATCGGTCAAAAGGGCCATTCTGCAAAAAGTGTCAAAACCAGAAATGCAGGACAGGCCAATTAGAAATGGCAGCCTTGCTACGCTGATGGGCGGGATGTAAATTGCCAACAGCCACTCTGGAGAAGTGTACGGTGTGTCCTGAAACATCTAAAACACACAGCTTAGGGAGCATAGGGCACGTCCACTCATGGGCGTATAAATTGGGAAAACTAAAAATCAGGAAGACACAGGCACCCCAAAGTTTAGGGCTGCTCTGTTGACAAGAACCTCCACTTCATGACACCTTAAATATCCCAGGAAAGAGAAAAATGGATAAAGAAGTTGTGGTCCTTATGTACAATGGAATATCACTCAGACATGAAATCAATGTCATAAGGCTAGTAGAAGCAAGATGAGTGGATTTAGGTACGACGATTCTAAGTGAAATAAGTCACACAGAAAAAGACACTTATCATAAGCTATCACTTATAGAGGGAATGTAAAAACCGCTACACTTGCACTGAATTACAAAACAGAACAGAGTCTCACGCTTAGAAAACACACTATGGCTGCTTAACGGGAAAGGTGAGGTGGGGTGATGCATAAAACAAGGTTTTCAAATTTGCTCAGATACCGTTCCATACACCCAATATGTAATAGACAAGACCTACTCCTTGCTCAGTGAACTGGACTCAACACCCCCTATTCACCGCAGAAGAATATAGGTGACTAGTAAGAATCTTAAAACCTATGTATTGATATCTGTCTGGAAGTGAGTCAAGTGGGTGTAAAGCCGCATAAACACAGCCGTGAAAAGCAGCTATACCCCATTATAAAAATAAATTACTTTTAAAAATCCGTAAAACAAAGACAGTGAAAGAGAGAGAAATTCTTACAAAATTCGTTCAGGGGCTGTGATGCAACCTGGATTGACCATATCTAGACCCACAGCTGGATGAGACATAAGGGTGGACACACTTGGGGCTGAGAGGTTGGGTGAGGTTGGGTGAGCAAACACAGACCCTTTAAAGTAATACTGCCTGGTACCCATCCCATGGGTCCCAAATCTCCAGGTTCAAGGGCATATTCCTACATCGAAAACATGCATGAGAAACCCAGAAGGTGGTACACCGTGTGATTTTGAAAGGTTTCTAAAACGCACCTCATTTCTCATCTCCTTGTGCTCGGGTTCGCCATTCCAGCTACTTTACTAGCAATCTCCCTACTTGGAGAATCAGCACCTTTAACCTCCTGTTCCCTACAGGTTGCAATTTGTCCTGAGGATGAACGGAAGAGGGGCAACCAATGAGAGACTAGATCTAGGTGTTGGGACAGGCACAGGTCACTCTATTTTCCCATCAGGAAGAAGAATTAACCACAGGCTCAGCCTGCCGCCCAGAAGCAGAATAGGGCCTGAGGCAATCCCGCGCTCTTAAGGCCAGCTCCCAAAAAAGGGAGTTGAAAAATGGAGCCCAGGGACACTGCCATTCACAAACCCGCAGAGTTATAAATGATAACTCTCGTCCACAAATATATTGAGGGAAGGCAACGAAGAGGATTTGAAATCAAGGCAGAATTGCAGGAAACAGGTTTCAGGAGGTAGATTCGAATCGCCTTTAAAGCACATGAAAAGTCGCAAAACGTCGACAATGATGCCCTTGGCCAAAAAGGGCATACGCGTTTTTTCCTGAATATATTCAGGAAAAAACGCGTACGCCCTTTTTGGCCAACCAAGCAACCTGGAAAGGCAAATCAGCGCTACAAAGAAGTCTCGCTTCCCATCGGTCAAAAGGGCCATGCTGCAAAAAGTGTCAAAACCAGAAATGCAGGACAGGCCATGGAGAAATGGCAGCCTTGCTTCGCTGATGGGCGGGATGTAAATTGCCAACAGCCACTCTGGAGAAGTGTACGGTGTGTCCTGAAACATCGAAAACACACAGCTAAGGGAGCATAGGGCACGTCCACTCATGGGCGTATAAATTGGGAAAACTAAAAATCAGCAAGACACAGGCACCCCAAAGTTTAGCGCTGCTCTGTTGACAGGAACCTCCACTTCATGACACCTTAAATATCCCAGGAAAGAGAAAAATGGATAAAGAAGTTGTGGTCCTTATGTACAATGGAATATCACTCAGAAATGAAATCAATGTCATAAGGCTACTGGAAGCAAGATGAGTGGATTTAGGTTCGATGATTCTAAGTGAAATAAGTCACACAGAAAAAGACACTTATCATAAGCTATCACTTATAGAGGGAATGTAAAAACCGCTACAATTGAACTGAATTACAAAACAGGACAGAGTCACACGTTTAGAAAACACACTATGGCTGCTTAACGGGAAAGGTGAGGTGGGGTGATGCATAAAACAAGGGTTTCAAATTCGCAGAGATACCGATCCATACACCCAATATGTAATAGACAAGACCTACTCCTTGCTCAGTGAACTGGACTCAACACCCCCTATTCAACGCACAAGAATATATCTGACTAGTAAGAATCGTAAAACCTATGTATTGATATCTCTTTGGAAGTGAGTCAAGTGGGTGCAAAGCCTCATAAACACAGCCGTGAAAAGGAGCTAAACCCCATTATAAAAATAAATTACTTTAAAAAACACATAAAACAAAGACAGTGAAAGAGAGAGAAATTCTTACACAATTCGTTCAGGGGCTGTGATGCAACCTGGATTGACCATATCTAGACCCACAGCTGGATGAGACATAAGGGTGGACACTCTTGGGGCTGAGAGGTTGGGTGAGCAAACGCAGACCCTTTAAAGTAATACTGCGTGGTACCCATCCCATGGGTCCCAAATCTCCAGGTTCAAGGGCATCTTCCTACATCAAAAACATGCATGAGAAACCCAGAAGATGGTACACCGTGTGATTTTGAAAGGTTTTTAAAACGCTCCTCATTTCTCATCTCCTTGTGCTCGGGTTCGCCATTCCAGCTACTTTACTAGCAATCTCCCTACTTGGAGAATCAGCACCTTTAACCTCCTGTTCCCTACAGGTTGCAATTTGTCCTGAGGATGAACGGAAGAGGGGCAACCAATGAGAGACTAGATCTAGGTGTTGGGACAGGCACAGGTCACTCTATTTTCCCATCAGGAAGAAGAATTAACCACAGGCTCAGCCTGCCGCCCAGAAGCAGAATAGGGCCTGAGGCAATCCCACGCTCCTGCGGCCAGCTCCCAAAAAAGCGAGTTGAAAAATGGAGCCCAGGGACACTGCCATTCACAAACCCGCAGAGTTATAAATGATAACTCTCGTCCACAAATATATTGAGGGAAGGCAACGAAGAGGATTTGAAAGCAAGGCAGAATTGCAGGAAACAGGTTTCAGGAGGTAGATTCGAATCGCCTTTAAAGCACATGAAAAGTCGCAAAACGTCGACAATGATGCCCTTGGCCAAAAAGGGCGTACGCGTTTTTTCCTGAATATATTCAGGAAAAAACGCGTACGCCCTTTTTGGCCAACCAAGCAACCTGGAAAGGCAAATCAGCGCTACAAAGAAGTCTCGCTTCCCATCGGTCAAAAGGGCCATTCTGCAAAAAGTGTCAAAACCAGAAATGCAGGACAGGCCAATTAGAAATGGCAGCCTTGCTACGCTGATGGGCGGGATGTAAATTGCCAACAGCCACTCTGGAGAAGTGTACTGTGTGTCCTGAAACATCTAAAACACACAGCTTAGGGAGCATAGGGCACGTCCACTCATGGGCGTATAAATTGGGAAAACTAAAAATCAGGAAGACACAGGCACCCCAAAGTTTAGGGCTGCTCTGTTGACAAGAACCTCCACTTCATGACACCTTAAATATCCCAGGAAAGAGAAAAATGGATAAAGAAGTTGTGGTCCTTATGTACAATGGAATATCACTCAGACATGAAATCAATGTCATAAGGCTAGTAGAAGCAAGATGAGTGGATTTAGGTACGACGATTCTAAGTGAAATAAGTCACACAGAAAAAGACACTTATCATAAGCTATCACTTATAGAGGGAATGTAAAAACCGCTACACTTGCACTGAATTACAAAACAGAACAGAGTCTCACGCTTAGAAAACACACTATGGCTGCTTAACGGGAAAGGTGAGGTGGGGTGATGCATAAAACAAGGTTTTCAAATTTGCTCAGATACCGTTCCATACACCCAATATGTAATAGACAAGACCTACTCCTTGCTCAGTGAACTGGACTCAACACCCCCTATTCACCGCAGAAGAATATAGGTGACTATTAAGAATCTTAAAACCTATGTATTGATATCTGTCTGGAAGTGAGTCAAGTGGGTGTAAAGCCGCATAAACACAGCCGTGAAAAGCAGATAACCCCATTATAAAAATAAATTACTTTTAAAAACCCGTAAAACAAAGACAGTGAAAGAGAGAGAAATTCTTACAAAATTCGTTCAGAGGCTGTGATGCAACTTGGATTGACCATATCTAGACCCACAGCTGGATGAGACATAAGGGTGGACACACTTGGGGCTGAGAGGTTGGGTGAGGTTGGGTGAGCAAACACAGACCCTTTAAAGTAATACTGCCTGGTACCCATCCCATGGGTCCCAAATCTCCAGGTTCAAGGGCATATTCCTACATCGAAAACATGCATGAGAAACCCAGAAGGTGGTACACCGTGTGATTTTGAAAGGTTTCTAAAACGCACCTCATTTCTCATCTCCTTGTGCTCGGGTTCGCCATTCCAGCTACTTTACTAGCAATCTCCCTACTTGGAGAATCAGCACCTTTAACCTCCTGTTCCCTACAGGTTGCAATTTGTCCTGAGGATGAACGGAAGAGGGGCAACCAATGAGAGACTAGATCTAGGTGTTGGGACAGGCACAGGTCACTCTATTTTCCCATCAGGAAGAAGAATTAACCACAGGCTCAGCCTGCCGCCCAGAAGCAGAATAGGGCCTGAGGCAATCCCGCGCTCTTAAGGCCAGCTCCCAAAAAAGGGAGTTGAAAAATGGAGCCCAGGGACACTGCCATTCACAAACCCGCAGAGTTATAAATGATAACTCTCGTCCACAAATATATTGAGGGAAGGCAACGAAGAGGATTTGAAAGCAAGGCAGAATTGCAGGAAACAGGTTTCAGGAGGTAGATTCGAATCGCCTTTAAAGCACATGAAAAGTCGCAAAACGTCGACAATGATGCCCTTGGCCAAAAAGGGCGTACGCGTTTTTTCCTGAATATATTCAGGAAAAAACGCGTACGCCCTTTTTGGCCAACCAAGCAACCTGGAAAGGCAAATCAGCGCTACAAAGAAGTCTCGCTTCCCATCGGTCAAAAGGGCCATGCTGCAAAAAGTGTCAAAACCAGAAATGCAGGACAGGCCATGGAGAAATGGCAGCCTTGCTTCGCTGATGGGCGGGATGTAAATTGCCAACAGCCACTCTGGAGAAGTGTACGGTGTGTCCTGAAACATCGAAAACACACAGCTAAGGGAGCATAGGGCACGTCCACTCATGGGCGTATAAATTGGGAAAACTAAAAATCAGCAAGACACAGGCACCCCAAAGTTTAGCGCTGCTCTGTTGACAGGAACCTCCACTTCATGACACCTTAAATATCCCAGGAAAGAGAAAAATGGATAAAGAAGTTGTGGTCCTTATGTACAATGGAATATCACTCAGAAATGAAATCAATGTCATAAGGCTACTGGAAGCAAGATGAGTGGATTTAGGTTCGATGATTCTAAGTGAAATAAGTCACACAGAAAAAGACACTTATCATAAGCTATCACTTATAGAGGGAATGTAAAAACCGCTACACTTGAACTGAATTACAAAACAGAACAGAGTCACACGTTTAGAAAACACACTATGGCTGCTTAACGGGAAAGGTGAGGTGGGGTGATGCATAAAACAAGGGTTTCAAATTCGCAGAGATACCGATCCATACACCCAATATGTAATAGACAAGACCTACTCCTTGCTCAGTGAACTGGACTCAACACCCCCTACTCAACGCACAAGAATATATCTGACTAGTAAGAATCCTAAAACCTATGTATTGATATCTCTTTGGAAGTGAGTCAAGTGGGTGCAAAGCCTCATAAACACAGCCGTGAAAAGGAGCTAAACCCCATTATAAAAATAAATTACTTTAAAAAACACATAAAACAAAGACAGTGAAAGAGAGAGAAATTCTTACACAATTCGTTCAGGGGCTGTGATGCAACCTGGATTGACCATATCTAGACCCACAGCTGGATGAGACATAAGGGTGGACACTCTTGGGGCTGAGAGGTTGGGTGAGCAAACGCAGACCCTTTAAAGTAATACTGCGTGGTACCCATCCCATGGGTCCCAAATCTCCAGGTTCAAGGGCATCTTCCTACATCAAAAACATGCATGAGAAACCCAGAAGATGGTACACCGTGTGATTTTGAAAGGTTTTTAAAACGCTCCTCATTTCTCATCTCCTTGTGCTCGGGTTCGCCATTCCAGCTACTTTACTAGCAAACTCCCTACGTGGAGAATCAGCACCTTTAACCTCCTGTTCCCTACAGGTTGCAATTTGTCCTGAGGATGAACGGGAAGAGGGGCAACCAATGAGAGACTAGATCTAGGTGTTGGGACAGGCACAGGTCACTCTATTTTCCCATCAGGAAGAAGAATTAACCACAGGCTCAGCCTGCCGCCCAGAAGCACAATAGGGCCTGAGGCAATCCCGCACTCTTACAGCCAGCTCCCAAAAAAGGGAGTTGAAAAATGGAGCCCAGGGACACTGCCATTCACAAACCCGCAGAGTTATAAATGATAACTCTCGTCCACATATATATTGAGGGAAGGCAACGAAGAGGATTTGAAAGCAAGGCAGAATTGCAGGAAACAGGTTTCAGGAGGTAGATTCGAATCGCCTTTAAAGCACATGAAAAGTCGCAAAACGTCGACAATGATGCCCTTGGCCAAAAAGGGCGTACGCGTTTTTTCCTGAATATATTCAGGAAAAAACGCGTACGCCCTTTTTGGCCAACCAAGCAACCTGGAAAGGCAAATCAGCGCTACAAAGAAGTCTCGCTTCCCATCGGTCAAAAGGGCCATGCCGCAAAAAGTGTCAAAACCAGAAATGCAGGACAGGCCATGGAGAAATGGCAGCCTTGCTACGCTGATGGGCGGGATGTAAATTGCCAACAGCCACTCTGGAGAAGTGTACGGTGTGTCCTGAAACATCTAAAACACACAGCTTAGGGAGCATAGGGCACGTCCACTCATGCGCGTATAAATTGGGAAAACTAAAAATCAGCAAGACACAGGCACCCCAAAGTTTAGGGCTGCTCTGTTGACAAGAACCTCCACTTCATGACACCTTAAATATCCCAGGAAAGAGAAAAATGGATAAAGAAGTTGTGGTCCTTATGTACAATGGAATATCACTCAGACATGAAATCAATGTCATAAGGCTAGAAGAAGCAAGATGAGTGGACTTAGGTACGATGATTCTAAGTGAAATAAGTCACACAGAAAAAGACACTTATCATAAGCTATCACTTATAGAGGGAATGTAAAAACCGCTACACTTGAACTGAATTACAAAACAGAACAGAGTCACACGTTTAGAAAACACACTATGGCTGCTTAAAGGGAAAGGTGAGGTGGGGTGATGCATAAAACAAGGGTTTCAAATTGGCTCAGATACCGTTCCATACACCCAATATGTAATAGAAAAGACCGACTCCTTGCTCAGTGAACTGGACTCAACACCCCCTATTCACCGCACAAGAATATATGTGACTAGTAAGAATCTTAAAACCTATGTATTGATATCTGTCTGGAAGTGAGTCAAGTGGGTGTAAAGCCGCATAAACACAGCCGTGAAAAGCAGCTATACCCCATTATAAAAATAAATTACTTTTAAAAACCCGTAAAACAAAGACAGTGAAAGAGAGAGAAATTCTTACAAAATTCGTTCAGGGGCTGTGATGCAACCTGGATTGACCATATCTAGACCCACAGCTGGATGAGACATAAGGGTGGACACACTTGGGGCTGAGAGGTTGGGTGAGGTTGGGTGAGCAAACACAGACCCTTTAAAGTAATACTGCCTGGTACCCATCGCATGGGTCCCAAATCTCCAGGTTCAAGGGCATATTCTTACATCGAAAACATGCATGAGAAACCCAGAAGGTGGTACACCGTGTGATTTTGAAAGGTTTCTAAAACGCACCTCATTTCTCATCTCCTTGTGCTCGGGTTCGCCATTCCAGCTACTTTACTAGCAATCTCCCTACTTGGAGAATCAGCACCTTTAACCTCCTGTTCCCTACAGGTTGCAATTTGTCCTGAGGATGAACGGAAGAGGGGCAACCAATGAGAGACTAGATCTAGGTGTTGGGACAGGCACAGGTCACTCTATTTTCCCATCAGGAAGAATTAACCACAGGCTCAGCCTGCCGCCCAGAAGCAGAATAGGGCCTGAGGCAATCCCACGCTCCTGCGGCCAGCTCCCAAAAAAGCGAGTTGAAAAATGGAGCCCAGGGACACTGCCATTCACAAACCCGCAGAGTTATAAATGATAACTCTCGTCCACAAATATATTGAGGGAAGGCAACGAAGAGGATTTGAAAGCAAGGCAGAATTGCAGGAAACAGGTTTCAGGAGGTAGATTCGAATCGCCTTTAAAGCACATGAAAAGTCGCAAAACGTCGACAATGATGCCCTTGGCCAAAAAGGGCATACGCGTTTTTTCCTGAATATATTCAGGAAAAAACGCGTACGCCCTTTTTGGCCAACCAAGCAACCTGGAAAGGCAAATCAGCGCTACAAAGAAGTCTCGCTTCCCATCGGTCAAAAGGGCCATTCTGCAAAAAGTGTCAAAACCAGAAATGCAGGACAGGCCAATTAGAAATGGCAGCCTTGCTACGCTGATGGGCGGGATGTAAATTGCCAACAGCCACTCTGGAGAAGTGTACGGTGTGTCCTGAAACATCTAAAACACACAGCTTAGGGAGCATAGGGCACGTCCACTCATGGGCGTATAAATTGGGAAAACTAAAAATCAGGAAGACACAGGCACCCCAAAGTTTAGGGCTGCTCTGTTGACAAGAACCTCCACTTCATGACACCTTAAATATCCCAGGAAAGAGAAAAATGGATAAAGAAGTTGTGGTCCTTATGTACAATGGAATATCACTCAGACATGAAATCAATGTCATAAGGCTAGTAGAAGCAAGATGAGTGGATTTAGGTACGACGATTCTAAGTGAAATAAGTCACACAGAAAAAGACACTTATCATAAGCTATCACTTATAGAGGGAATGTAAAAACCGCTACACTTGCACTGAATTACAAAACAGAACAGAGTCTCACGCTTAGAAAACACACTATGGCTGCTTAACGGGAAAGGTGAGGTGGGGTGATGCATAAAACAAGGTTTTCAAATTTGCTCAGATACCGTTCCATACACCCAATATGTAATAGACAAGACCTACTCCTTGCTCAGTGAACTGGACTCAACACCCCCTATTCACCGCAGAAGAATATAGGTGACTAGTAAGAATCTTAAAACCTATGTATTGATATCTGTCTGGAAGTGAGTCAAGTGGGTGTAAAGCCGCATAAACACAGCCGTGAAAAGCAGATAACCCCATTATAAAAATAAATTACTTTTAAAAACCCGTAAAACAAAGACAGTGAAAGAGAGAGAAATTCTTACAAAATTCGTTCAGAGGCTGTGATGCAACCTGGATTGACCATATCTAGACCCACAGCTGGATGAGACATAAGGGTGGACACACTTGGGGCTGAGAGGTTGGGTGAGGTTGGGTGAGCAAACACAGACCCTTTAAAGTAATACTGCCTGGTACCCATCCCATGGGTCCCAAATCTCCAGGTTCAAGGGCATATTCCTACATCGAAAACATGCATGAGAAACCCAGAAGGTGGTACACCGTGTGATTTTGAAAGGTTTCTAAAACGCACCTCATTTCTCATCTCCTTGTGCTCGGGTTCGCCATTCCAGCTACTTTACTAGCAATCTCCCTACTTGGAGAATCAGCACCTTTAACCTCCTGTTCCCTACAGGTTGCAATTTGTCCTGAGGATGAACGGAAGAGGGGCAACCAATGAGAGACTAGATCTAGGTGTTGGGACAGGCACAGGTCACTCTATTTTCCCATCAGGAAGAAGAATTAACCACAGGCTCAGCCTGCCGCCCAGAAGCAGAATAGGGCCTGAGGCAATCCCGCGCTCTTAAGGCCAGCTCCCAAAAAAGGGAGTTGAAAAATGGAGCCCAGGGACACTGCCATTCACAAACCCGCAGAGTTATAAATGATAACTCTCGTCCACAAATATATTGAGGGAAGGCAACGAAGAGGATTTGAAAGCAAGGCAGAATTGCAGGAAACAGGTTTCAGGAGGTAGATTCGAATCGCCTTTAAAGCACATGAAAAGTCGCAAAACGTCGACAATGATGCCCTTGGCCAAAAAGGGCGTACGCGTTTTTTCCTGAATATATTCAGGAAAAAACGCGTACGCCCTTTTTGGCCAACCAAGCAACCTGGAAAGGCAAATCAGCGCTACAAAGAAGTCTCGCTTCCCATCGGTCAAAAGGGCCATGCTGCAAAAAGTGTCAAAACCAGAAATGCAGGACAGGCCATGGAGAAATGGCAGCCTTGCTTCGCTGATGGGCGGGATGTAAATTGCCAACAGCCACTCTGGAGAAGTGTACGGTGTGTCCTGAAACATCTAAAACACACAGCTTAGGGAGCATAGGGCACGTCCACTCATGGGCGTATAAATTGGGAAAACTAAAAATCAGCAAGACACAGGCACCCCAAAGTTTAGCGCTGCTCTGTTGACAGGAACCTCCACTTCATGACACCTTAAATATCCCAGGAAAGAGAAAAATGGATAAAGAAGTTGTGGTCCTTATGTACAATGGAATATCACTCAGAAATGAAATCAATGTCATAAGGCTACTGGAAGCAAGATGAGTGGATTTAGGTTCGATGATTCTAAGTGAAATAAGTCACACAGAAAAAGACACTTATCATAAGCTATCACTTATAGAGGGAATGTAAAAACCGCTACACTTGAACTGAATTACAAAACAGAACAGAGTCACACGTTTAGAAAACACACTATGGCTGCTTAACGGGAAAGGTGAGGTGGGGTGATGCATAAAACAAGGGTTTCAAATTCGCAGAGATACCGATCCATACACCCAATATGTAATAGACAAGACCTACTCCTTGCTCAGTGAACTGGACTCAACACCCCCTATTCAACGCACAAGAATATATCTGACTAGTAAGAATCGTAAAACCTATGTATTGATATCTCTTTGGAAGTGAGTCAAGTGGGTGCAAAGCCTCATAAACACAGCCGTGAAAAGGAGCTAAACCCCATTATAAAAATAAATTACTTTAAAAAACACATAAAACAAAGACAGTGAAAGAGAGAGAAATTCTTACACAATTCGTTCAGGGGCTGTGATGCAACCTGGATTGACCATATCTAGACCCACAGCTGGATGAGACATAAGGGTGGACACTCTTGGGGCTGAGAGGTTGAGTGAGCAAACGCAGACCCTTTAAAGTAATACTGCGTGGTACCCATCCCATGGGTCCCAAATCTCCAGGTTCAAGGGCATCTTCCTACATCAAAAACATGCATGAGAAACCCAGAAGATGGTACACCATGTGATTTTGAAAGGTTTTTAAAACGCTCCTCATTTCTCATCTCCTTGTGCTCGGGTTCGCCATTCCAGCTACTTTACTAGCAATCTCCCTACTTGGAGAATCAGCACCTTTAACCTCCTGTTCCCTACAGGTTGCAATTTGTCCTGAGGATGAACGGAAGAGGGGCAACCAATGAGAGACTAGATCTAGGTGTTGGGACAGGCACAGGTCACTCTATTTTCCCATCAGGAAGAAGAATTAACCACAGGCTCAGCCTGCCGCCCAGAAGCAGAATAGGGCCTGAGGCAATCCCACGCTCCTGCGGCCAGCTCCCAAAAAAGCGAGTTGAAAAATGGAGCCCAGGGACACTGCCATTCACAAACCCGCAGAGTTATAAATGATAACTCTCGTCCACAAATATATTGAGGGAAGGCAACGAAGAGGATTTGAAAGCAAGGCAGAATTGCAGGAAACAGGTTTCAGGAGGTAGATTCGAATCGCCTTTAAAGCACATGAAAAGTCGCAAAACGTCGACAATGATGCCCTTGGCCAAAAAGGGCGTACGCGTTTTTTCCTGAATATATTCAGGAAAAAACGCGTACGCCCTTTTTGGCCAACCAAGCAACCTGGAAAGGCAAATCAGCGCTACAAAGAAGTCTCGCTTCCCATCGGTCAAAAGGGCCATTCTGCAAAAAGTGTCAAAACAAGAAATGCAGGACAGGCCAATTAGAAATGGCAGCCTTGCTACGCTGATGGGCGGGATGTAAATTGCCAACAGCCACTCTGGAGAAGTGTACGGTGTGTCCTGAAACATCTAAAACACACAGCTTAGGGAGCATAGGGCACGTCCACTCATGGGCGTATAAATTGGGAAAACTAAAAATCAGGAAGACACAGGCACCCCAAAGTTTAGGGCTGCTCTGTTGACAAGAACCTCCACTTCATGACACCTTAAATATCCCAGGAAAGAGAAAAATGGATAAAGAAGTTGTGGTCCTTATGTACAATGGAATATCACTCAGACATGAAATCAATGTCATAAGGCTAGTAGAAGCAAGATGAGTGGATTTAGGTACGACGATTCTAAGTGAAATAAGTCACACAGAAAAAGACACTTATCATAAGCTATCACTTATAGAGGGAATGTAAAAACCGCTACACTTGCACTGAATTACAAAACAGAACAGAGTCTCACGCTTAGAAAACACACTATGGCTGCTTAACGGGAAAGGTGAGGTGGGGTGATGCATAAAACAAGGTTTTCAAATTTGCTCAGATACCGTTCCATACACCCAATATGTAATAGACAAGACCTACTCCTTGCTCAGTGAACTGGACTCAACACCCCCTATTCACCGCAGAAGAATATAGGTGACTAGTAAGAATCTTAAAACCTATGTATTGATATCTGTCTGGAAGTGAGTCAAGTGGGTGTAAAGCCGCATAAACACAGCCGTGAAAAGCAGATAAACCCATTATAAAAATAAATTACTTTTAAAAACCCGTAAAACAAAGACAGTGAAAGAGAGAGAAATTCTTACAAAATTCGTTCAGAGGCTGTGATGCAACCTGGATTGACCATATCTAGACCCACAGCTGGATGAGACATAAGGGTGGACACACTTGGGGCTGAGAGGTTGGGTGAGGTTGGGTGAGC
This sequence comes from Eschrichtius robustus, assembly GCF_028021215.1. NCBI lineage: Eukaryota > Metazoa > Chordata > Mammalia > Artiodactyla > Eschrichtiidae > Eschrichtius > Eschrichtius robustus. Next base: position 518,822 of record NW_027175343.1, read on the forward strand.
AAACACAGACCCTTTAAAGTAATACTGCCTGGTACCCATCCCATGGGTCCCAAATCTCCAGGTTCAAGGGCATATTCCTACATCGAAAACATGCATGAGAAACCCAGAAGGTGGTACACCGTGTGATTTTGAAAGGTTTCTAAAACGCACCTCATTTCTCATCTCCTTGTGCTCGGGTTCGCCATTCCAGCTACTTTACTAGCAATCTCCCTACTTGGAGAATCAGCACCTTTAACCTCCTGTTCCCTACAGGTTGCAATTTGTCCTGAGGATGAACGGAAGAGGGGCAACCAATGAGAGACTAGATCTAGGTGTTGGGACAGGCACAGGTCACTCTATTTTCCCATCAGGAAGAAGAATTAACCACAGGCTCAGCCTGCCGCCCAGAAGCAGAATAGGGCCTGAGGCAATCCCGCGCTCTTAAGGCCAGCTCCCAAAAAAGGGAGTTGAAAAATGGAGCCCAGGGACACTGCCATTCACAAACCCGCAGAGTTATAAATGATAACTCTCGTCCACAAATATATTGAGGGAAGGCAACGAAGAGGATTTGAAAGCAAGGCAGAATTGCAGGAAACAGGTTTCAGGAGGTAGATTCGAATCGCCTTTAAAGCACATGAAAAGTCGCAAAACGTCGACAATGATGCCCTTGGCCAAAAAGGGCGTACGCGTTTTTTCCTGAATATATTCAGGAAAAAACGCGTACGCCCTTTTTGGCCAACCAAGCAACCTGGAAAGGCAAATCAGCGCTACAAAGAAGTCTCGCTTCCCATCGGTCAAAAGGGCCATGCTGCAAAAAGTGTCAAAACCAGAAATGCAGGACAGGCCATGGAGAAATGGCAGCCTTGCTTCGCTGATGGGCGGGATGTAAATTGCCAACAGCCACTCTGGAGAAGTGTACGGTGTGTCCTGAAACATCTAAAACACACAGCTTAGGGAGCATAGGGCACGTCCACTCATGGGCGTATAAATTGGGAAAACTAAAAATCAGCAAGACACAGGCACCCCAAAGTTTAGCGCTGCTCTGTTGACAGGAACCTCCACTTCATGACACCTTAAATATCCCAGGAAAGAGAAAAATGGATAAAGAAGTTGTGGTCCTTATGTACAATGGAATATCACTCAGAAATGAAATCAATGTCATAAGGCTACTGGAAGCAAGATGAGTGGATTTAGGTTCGATGATTCTAAGTGAAATAAGTCACACAGAAAAAGACACTTATCATAAGCTATCACTTATAGAGGGAATGTAAAAACCGCTACACTTGAACTGAATTACAAAACAGAACAGAGTCACACGTTTAGAAAACACACTATGGCTGCTTAACGGGAAAGGTGAGGTGGGGTGATGCATAAAACAAGGGTTTCAAATTCGCAGAGATACCGATCCATACACCCAATATGTAATAGACAAGACCTACTCCTTGCTCAGTGAACTGGACTCAACACCCCCTATTCAACGCACAAGAATATATCTGACTAGTAAGAATCGTAAAACCTATGTATTGATATCTCTTTGGAAGTGAGTCAAGTGGGTGCAAAGCCTCATAAACACAGCCGTGAAAAGGAGCTAAACCCCATTATAAAAATAAATTACTTTAAAAAACACATAAAACAAAGACAGTGAAAGAGAGAGAAATTCTTACACAATTCGTTCAGGGGCTGTGATGCAACCTGGATTGACCATATCTAGACCCACAGCTGGATGAGACATAAGGGTGGACACTCTTGGGGCTGAGAGGTTGAGTGAGCAAACGCAGACCCTTTAAAGTAATACTGCGTGGTACCCATCCCATGGGTCCCAAATCTCCAGGTTCAAGGGCATCTTCCTACATCAAAAACATGCATGAGAAACCCAGAAGATGGTACACCATGTGATTTTGAAAGGTTTTTAAAACGCTCCTCATTTCTCATCTCCTTGTGCTCGGGTTCGCCATTCCAGCTACTTTACTAGCAATCTCCCTACTTGGAGAATCAGCACCTTTAACCTCCTGTTCCCTACAGGTTGCAATTTGTCCTGAGGATGAACGGAAGAGGGGCAACCAATGAGAGACTAGATCTAGGTGTTGGGACAGGCACAGGTCACTCTATTTTCCCATCAGGAAGAAGAATTAACCACAGGCTCAGCCTGCCGCCCAGAAGCAGAATAGGGCCTGAGGCAATCCCACGCTCCTGCGGCCAGCTCCCAAAAAAGCGAGTTGAAAAATGGAGCCCAGGGACACTGCCATTCACAAACCCGCAGAGTTATAAATGATAACTCTCGTCCACAAATATATTGAGGGAAGGCAACGAAGAGGATTTGAAAGCAAGGCAGAATTGCAGGAAACAGGTTTCAGGAGGTAGATTCGAATCGCCTTTAAAGCACATGAAAAGTCGCAAAACGTCGACAATGATGCCCTTGGCCAAAAAGGGCGTACGCGTTTTTTCCTGAATATATTCAGGAAAAAACGCGTACGCCCTTTTTGGCCAACCAAGCAACCTGGAAAGGCAAATCAGCGCTACAAAGAAGTCTCGCTTCCCATCGGTCAAAAGGGCCATTCTGCAAAAAGTGTCAAAACAAGAAATGCAGGACAGGCCAATTAGAAATGGCAGCCTTGCTACGCTGATGGGCGGGATGTAAATTGCCAACAGCCACTCTGGAGAAGTGTACGGTGTGTCCTGAAACATCTAAAACACACAGCTTAGGGAGCATAGGGCACGTCCACTCATGGGCGTATAAATTGGGAAAACTAAAAATCAGGAAGACACAGGCACCCCAAAGTTTAGGGCTGCTCTGTTGACAAGAACCTCCACTTCATGACACCTTAAATATCCCAGGAAAGAGAAAAATGGATAAAGAAGTTGTGGTCCTTATGTACAATGGAATATCACTCAGACATGAAATCAATGTCATAAGGCTAGTAGAAGCAAGATGAGTGGATTTAGGTACGACGATTCTAAGTGAAATAAGTCACACAGAAAAAGACACTTATCATAAGCTATCACTTATAGAGGGAATGTAAAAACCGCTACACTTGCACTGAATTACAAAACAGAACAGAGTCTCACGCTTAGAAAACACACTATGGCTGCTTAACGGGAAAGGTGAGGTGGGGTGATGCATAAAACAAGGTTTTCAAATTTGCTCAGATACCGTTCCATACACCCAATATGTAATAGACAAGACCTACTCCTTGCTCAGTGAACTGGACTCAACACCCCCTATTCACCGCAGAAGAATATAGGTGACTAGTAAGAATCTTAAAACCTATGTATTGATATCTGTCTGGAAGTGAGTCAAGTGGGTGTAAAGCCGCATAAACACAGCCGTGAAAAGCAGATAACCCCATTATAAAAATAAATTACTTTTAAAAACCCGTAAAACAAAGACAGTGAAAGAGAGAGAAATTCTTACAAAATTCGTTCAGAGGCTGTGATGCAACCTGGATTGACCATATCTAGACCCACAGCTGGATGAGACATAAGGGTGGACACACTTGGGGCTGAGAGGTTGGGTGAGGTTGGGTGAGCAAACACAGACCCTTTAAAGTAATACTGCCTGGTACCCATCCCATGGGTCCCAAATCTCCAGGTTCAAGGGCATATTCCTACATCGAAAACATGCATGAGAAACCCAGAAGGTGGTACACCGTGTGATTTTGAAAGGTTTCTAAAACGCACCTCATTTCTCATCTCCTTGTGCTCGGGTTCGCCATTCCAGCTACTTTACTAGCAATCTCCCTACTTGGAGAATCAGCACCTTTAACCTCCTGTTCCCTACAGGTTGCAATTTGTCCTGAGGATGAACGGAAGAGGGGCAACCAATGAGAGACTAGATCTAGGTGTTGGGACAGGCACAGGTCACTCTATTTTCCCATCAGGAAGAAGAATTAACCACAGGCTCAGCCTGCCGCCCAGAAGCAGAATAGGGCCTGAGGCAATCCCGCGCTCTTAAGGCCAGCTCCCAAAAAAGGGAGTTGAAAAATGGAGCCCAGGGACACTGCCATTCACAAACCCGCAGAGTTATAAATGATAACTCTCGTCCACAAATATATTGAGGGAAGGCAACGAAGAGGATTTGAAAGCAAGGCAGAATTGCAGGAAACAGGTTTCAGGAGGTAGATTCGAATCGCCTTTAAAGCACATGAAAAGTCGCAAAACGTCGACAATGATGCCCTTGGCCAAAAAGGGCGTACGCGTTTTTTCCTGAATATATTCAGGAAAAAACGCGTACGCCCTTTTTGGCCAACCAAGCAACCTGGAAAGGCAAATCAGCGCTACAAAGAAGTCTCGCTTCCCATCGGTCAAAAGGGCCATGCTGCAAAAAGTGTCAAAACCAGAAATGCAGGACAGGCCATGGAGAAATGGCAGCCTTGCTTCGCTGATGGGCGGGATGTAAATTGCCAACAGCCACTCTGGAGAAGTGTACGGTGTGTCCTGAAACATCTAAAACACACAGCTTAGGGAGCATAGGGCACGTCCACTCATGGGCGTATAAATTGGGAAAACTAAAAATCAGCAAGACACAGGCACCCCAAAGTTTAGCGCTGCTCTGTTGACAGGAACCTCCACTTCATGACACCTTAAATATCCCAGGAAAGAGAAAAATGGATAAAGAAGTTGTGGTCCTTATGTACAATGGAATATCACTCAGAAATGAAATCAATGTCATAAGGCTACTGGAAGCAAGATGAGTGGATTTAGGTTCGATGATTCTAAGTGAAATAAGTCACACAGAAAAAGACACTTATCATAAGCTATCACTTATAGAGGGAATGTAAAAACCGCTACACTTGAACTGAATTACAAAACAGAACAGAGTCACACGTTTAGAAAACACACTATGGCTGCTTAACGGGAAAGGTGAGGTGGGGTGATGCATAAAACAAGGGTTTCAAATTCGCAGAGATACCGATCCATACACCCAATATGTAATAGACAAGACCTACTCCTTGCTCAGTGAACTGGACTCAACACCCCCTATTCAACGCACAAGAATATATCTGACTAGTAAGAATCCTAAAACCTATGTATTGAAATCTCTTTGGAAGTGAGTCAAGTGGGTGCAAAGCCTCATAAACACAGCCGTGAAAAGGAGCTAAACCCCATTATAAAAATAAATTACTTTAAAAAACACATAAAACAAAGACAGTGAAAGAGAGAGAAATTCTTACACAATTCGTTCAGGGGCTGTGATGCAACCTGGATTGACCATATCTAGACCCACAGCTGGATGAGACATAAGGGTGGACACTCTTGGGGCTGAGAGGTTGGGTGAGCAAACGCAGACCCTTTAAAGTAATACTGCGTGGTACCCATCCCATGGGTCCCAAATCTCCAGGTTCAAGGGCATCTTCCTACATCAAAAACATGCATGAGAAACCCAGAAGATGGTACACCGTGTGATTTTGAAAGGTTTTTAAAACGCTCCTCATTTCTCATCTCCTTGTGCTCGGGTTCGCCATTCCAGCTACTTTACTAGCAAACTCCCTACGTGGAGAATCAGCACCTTTAACCTCCTGTTCCCTACAGGTTGCAATTTGTCCTGAGGATGAACGGGAAGAGGGGCAACCAATGAGAGACTAGATCTAGGTGTTGGGACAGGCACAGGTCACTCTATTTTCCCATCAGGAAGAAGAATTAACCACAGGCTCAGCCTGCCGCCCAGAAGCACAATAGGGCCTGAGGCAATCCCGCACTCTTACAGCCAGCTCCCAAAAAAGGGAGTTGAAAAATGGAGCCCAGGGACACTGCCATTCACAAACCCGCAGAGTTATAAATGATAACTCTCGTCCACATATATATTGAGGGAAGGCAACGAAGAGGATTTGAAAGCAAGGCAGAATTGCAGGAAACAGGTTTCAGGAGGTAGATTCGAATCGCCTTTAAAGCACATGAAAAGTCGCAAAACGTCGACAATGATGCCCTTGGCCAAAAAGGGCGTACGCGTTTTTTCCTGAATATATTCAGGAAAAAACGCGTACGCCCTTTTTGGCCAACCAAGCAACCTGGAAAGGCAAATCAGCGCTACAAAGAAGTCTCGCTTCCCATCGGTCAAAAGGGCCATGCTGCAAAAAGTGTCAAAACCAGAAATGCAGGACAGGCCATGGAGAAATGGCAGCCTTGCTACGCTGATGGGCGGGATGTAAATTGCCAACAGCCACTCTGGAGAAGTGTACGGTGTGTCCTGAAACATCTAAAACACACAGCTTAGGGAGCATAGGGCACGTCCACTCATGGGCGTATAAATTGGGAAAACTAAAAATCAGCAAGACACAGGCACCCCAAAGTTTAGGGCTGCTCTGTTGACAAGAACCTCCACTTCATGACACCTTAAATATCCCAGGAAAGAGAAAAATGGATAAAGAAGTTGTGGTCCTTATGTACAATGGAATATCACTCAGACATGAAATCAATGTCATAAGGCTAGAAGAAGCAAGATGAGTGGACTTAGGTACGATGATTCTAAGTGAAATAAGTCACACAGAAAAAGACACTTATCATAAGCTATCACTTATAGAGGGAATGTAAAAACCGCTACACTTGAACTGAATTACAAAACAGAACAGAGTCACACGTTTAGAAAACACACTATGGCTGCTTAACGGGAAAGGTGAGGTGGGGTGATGCATAAAACAAGGGTTTCAAATTGGCTCAGATACCGTTCCATACACCCAATATGTAATAGAAAAGACCGACTCCTTGCTCAGTGAACTGGACTCAACACCCCCTATTCACCGCACAAGAATATATGTGACTAGTAAGAATCTTAAAACCTATGTATTGATATCTGTCTGGAAGTGAGTCAAGTGGGTGTAAAGCCGCATAAACACAGCCGTGAAAAGCAGCTATACCCCATTATAAAAATAAATTACTTTTAAAAACCCGTAAAACAAAGACAGTGAAAGAGAGAGAAATTCTTACAAAATTCGTTCAGGGGCTGTGATGCAACCTGGATTGACATTTCTAGACCCACAGCTGGATGAGACATAAGGGTGGACACACTTGGGGCTGAGAGGTTGGGTGAGGTTGGGTGAGCAAACACAGACCCTTTAAAGTAATACTGCCTGGTACCCATCGCATGGGTCCCAAATCTCCAGGTTCAAGGGCATATTCCTACATCGAAAACATGCATGAGAAACCCAGAAGGTGGTACACCGTGTGATTTTGAAAGGTTTCTAAAACGCACCTCATTTCTCATCTCCTTGTGCTCGGGTTCGCCATTCCAGCTACTTTACTAGCAATCTCCCTACTTGGAGAATCAGCACCTTTAACCTCCTGTTCCCTACAGGTTGCAATTTGTCCTGAGGATGAACGGAAGAGGGGCAACCAATGAGAGACTAGATCTAGGTGTTGGGACAGGCACAGGTCACTCTATTTTCCCATCAGGAAGAAGAATTAACCACAGGCTCAGCCTGCCGCCCAGAAGCAGAATAGGGCCTGAGGCAATCCCACGCTCCTGCGGCCAGCTCCCAAAAAAGCGAGTTGAAAAATGGAGCCCAGGGACACTGCCATTCACAAACCCGCAGAGTTATAAATGATAACTCTCGTCCACAAATATATTGAGGGAAGGCAACGAAGAGGATTTGAAAGCAAGGCAGAATTGCAGGAAACAGGTTTCAGGAGGTAGATTCGAATCGCCTTTAAAGCACATGAAAAGTCGCAAAACGTCGACAATGATGCCCTTGGCCAAAAAGGGCGTACGCGTTTTTTCCTGAATATATTCAGGAAAAAACGCGTACGCCCTTTTTGGCCAACCAAGCAACCTGGAAAGGCAAATCAGCGCTACAAAGAAGTCTCGCTTCCCATCGGTCAAAAGGGCCATTCTGCAAAAAGTTTCAAAACCAGAAATGCAGGACAGGCCAATTAGAAATGGCAGCCTTGCTACGCTGATGGGCGGGATGTAAATTGCCAACAGCCACTCTGGAGAAGTGTACGGTGTGTCCTGAAACATCTAAAACACACAGCTTAGGGAGCATAGGGCACGTCCACTCATGGGCGTATAAATTGGGAAAACTAAAAATCAGGAAGACACAGGCACCCCAAAGTTTAGGGCTGCTCTGTTGACAAGAACCTCCACTTCATGACACCTTAAATATCCCAGGAAAGAGAAAAATGGATAAAGAAGTTGTGGTCCTTATGTACAATGGAATATCACTCAGACATGAAATCAATGTCATAAGGCTAGTAGAAGCAAGATGAGTGGATTTAGGTACGACGATTCTAAGTGAAATAAGTCACACAGAAAAAGACACTTATCATAAGCTATCACTTATAGAGGGAATGTAAAAACCGCTACACTTGCACTGAATTACAAAACAGAACAGAGTCTCACGCTTAGAAAACACACTATGGCTGCTTAACGGGAAAGGTGAGGTGGGGTGATGCATAAAACAAGGTTTTCAAATTTGCTCAGATACCGTTCCATACACCCAATATGTAATAGACAAGACCTACTCCTTGCTCAGTGAACTGGACTCAACACCCCCTATTCACCGCAGAAGAATATAGGTGACTAGTAAGAATCTTAAAACCTATGTATTGATATCTGTCTGGAAGTGAGTCAAGTGGGTGTAAAGCCGCATAAACACAGCCGTAAAAAGCAGATAACCCCATTATAAAAATAAATTACTTTTAAAAACCCGTAAAACAAAGACAGTGAAAGAGAGAGAAATTCTTACAAAATTCGTTCAGAGGCTGTGATGCAACCTGGATTGACCATATCTAGACCCACAGCTGGATGAGACATAAGGGTGGACACACTTGGGGCTGAGAGGTTGGGTGAGGTTGGGTGAGCAAACACAGACCCTTTAAAGTAATACTGCCTGGTACCCATCCCATGGGTCCCAAATCTCCAGGTTCAAGGGCATATTCCTACATCGAAAACATGCATGAGAAACCCAGAAGGTGGTACACCGTGTGATTTTGAAAGGTTTCTAAAACGCACCTCATTTCTCATCTCCTTGTGCTCGGGTTCGCCATTCCAGCTACTTTACTAGCAATCTCCCTACTTGGAGAATCAGCACCTTTAACCTCCTGTTCCCTACAGGTTGCAATTTGTCCTGAGGATGAACGGAAGAGGGGCAACCAATGGGAGACTAGATCTAGGTGTTGGGACAGGCACAGGTCACTCTATTTTCCCATCAGGAAGAAGAATTAACCACAGGCTCAGCCTGCCGCCCAGAAGCAGAATAGGGCCTGAGGCAATCCCGCGCTCTTAAGGCCAGCTCCCAAAAAAGGGAGTTGAAAAATGGAGCCCAGGGACACTGCCATTCACAAACCCGCAGAGTTATAAATGATAACTCTCGTCCACAAATATATTGAGGGAAGGCAACGAAGAGGATTTGAAAGCAAGGCAGAATTGCAGGAAACAGGTTTCAGGAGGTAGATTCGAATCGCCTTTAAAGCACATGAAAAGTCGCAAAACGTCGACAATGATGCCCTTGGCCAAAAAGGGCGTACGCGTTTTTTCCTGAATATATTCAGGAAAAAACGCGTACGCCCTTTTTGGCCAACCAAGCAACCTGGAAAGGCAAATCAGCGCTACAAAGAAGTCTCGCTTCCCATCGGTCAAAAGGGCCATGCTGCAAAAAGTGTCAAAACCAGAAATGCAGGACAGGCCATGGAGAAATGGCAGCCTTGCTTCGCTGATGGGCGGGATGTAAATTGCCAACAGCCACTCTGGAGAAGTGTACGGTGTGTCCTGAAACATCTAAAACACACAGCTTAGGGAGCATAGGGCACGTCCACTCATGGGCGTATAAATTGGGAAAACTAAAAATCAGCAAGACACAGGCACCCCAAAGTTTAGCGCTGCTCTGTTGACAGGAACCTCCACTTCATGACACCTTAAATATCCCAGGAAAGAGAAAAATGGATAAAGAAGTTGTGGTCCTTATGTACAATGGAATATCACTCAGAAATGAAATCAATGTCATAAGGCTACTGGAAGCAAGATGAGTGGATTTAGGTTCGATGATTCTAAGTGAAATAAGTCACACAGAAAAAGACACTTATCATAAGCTATCACTTATAGAGGGAATGTAAAAACCGCTACACTTGAACTGAATTACAAAACAGAACAGAGTCACACGTTTAGAAAACACACTATGGCTGCTTAACGGGAAAGGTGAGGTGGGGTGATGCATAAAACAAGGGTTTCAAATTCGCAGAGATACCGATCCATACACCCAATATGTAATAGACAAGACCTACTCCTTGCTCAGTGAACTGGACTCAACACCCCCTATTCAACGCACAAGAATATATCTGACTAGTAAGAATCCTAAAACCTATGTATTGATATCTCTTTGGAAGTGAGTCAAGTGGGTGCAAAGCCTCATAAACACAGCCGTGAAAAGGAGCTAAACCCCATTATAAAAATAAATTACTTTAAAAAACACATAAAACAAAGACAGTGAAAGAGAGAGAAATTCTTACACAATTCGTTCAGGGGCTGTGATGCAACCTGGATTGACCATATCTAGACCCACAGCTGGATGAGACATAAGGGTGGACACTCTTGGGGCTGAGAGGTTGGGTGAGCAAACGCAGACCCTTTAAAGTAATACTGCGTGGTACCCATCCCATGGGTCCCAAATCTCCAGGTTCAAGGGCATCTTCCTACATCAAAAACATGCATGAGAAACCCAGAAGATGGTACACCGTGTGATTTTGAAAGGTTTTTAAAACGCTCCTCATTTCTCATCTCCTTGTGCTCGGGTTCGCCATTCCAGCTACTTTACTAGCAAACTCCCTACGTGGAGAATCAGCACCTTTAACCTCCTGTTCCCTACAGGTTGCAATTTGTCCTGAGGATGAACGGGAAGAGGGGCAACCAATGAGAGACTAGATCTAGGTGTTGGGACAGGCACAGGTCACTCTATTTTCCCATCAGGAAGAAGAATTAACCACAGGCTCAGCCTGCCGCCCAGAAGCACAATAGGGCCTGAGGCAATCCCGCACTCTTACAGCCAGCTCCCAAAAAAGGGAGTTGAAAAATGGAGCCCAGGGACACTGCCATTCACAAACCCGCAGAGTTATAAATGATAACTCTCGTCCACATATATATTGAGGGAAGGCAACGAAGAGGATTTGAAAGCAAGGCAGAATTGCAGGAAACAGGTTTCAGGAGGTAGATTCGAATCGCCTTTAAAGCACATGAAAAGTCGCAAAACGTCGACAATGATGCCCTTGGCCAAAAAGGGCGTACGCGTTTTTTCCTGAATATATTCAGGAAAAAACGCGTACGCCCTTTTTGGCCAACCAAGCAACCTGGAAAGGCAAATCAGCGCTACAAAGAAGTCTCGCTTCCCATCGGTCAAAAGGGCCATGCTGCAAAAAGTGTCAAAACCAGAAATGCAGGACAGGCCATGGAGAAATGGCAGCCTTGCTACGCTGATGGGCGGGATGTAAATTGCCAACAGCCACTCTGGAGAAGTGTACGGTGTGTCCTGAAACATCTAAAACACACAGCTTAGGGAGCATAGGGCACGTCCACTCATGGGCGTATAAATTGGGAAAACTAAAAATCAGCAAGACACAGGCACCCCAAAGTTTAGGGCTGCTCTGTTGACAAGAACCTCCACTTCATGACACCTTAAATATCCCAGGAAAGAGAAAAATGGATAAAGAAGTTGTGGTCCTTATGTACAATGGAATATCACTCAGACATGAAATCAATGTCATAAGGCTAGAATAAGCAAGATGAGTGGACTTAGGTACGATGATTCTAAGTGAAATAAGTCACACAGAAAAAGACACTTATCATAAGCTATCACTTATAGAGGGAATGTAAAAACCGCTACACTTGAACTGAATTACAAAACAGAACAGAGTCACACGTTTAGAAAACACACTATGGCTGCTTAACGGGAAAGGTGAGGTGGGGTGATGCATAAAACAAGGGTTTCAAATTGGCTCAGATACCGTTCCATACACCCAATATGTAATAGAAAAGACCGACTCCTTGCTCAGTGAACTGGACTCAACACCCCCTATTCACCGCACAAGAATATATGTGACTAGTAAGAATCTTAAAACCTATGTATTGATATCTGTCTGGAAGTGAGTCAAGTGGGTGTAAAGCCGCATAAACACAGCCGTGAAAAGCAGCTATACCCCATTATAAAAATAAATTACTTTTAAAAACCCGTAAAACAAAGACAGTGAAAGAGAGAGAAATTCTTACAAAATTCGTTCAGGGGCTGTGATGCAACCTGGATTGACCATATCTAGACCCACAGCTGGATGAGACATAAGGGTGGACACACTTGGGGCTGAGAGGTTGGGTGAGGTTGGGTGAGCAAACACAGACCCTTTAAAGTAATACTGCCTGGTACCCATCGCATGGGTCCCAAATCTCCAGGTTCAAGGGCATATTCCTACATCGAAAACATGCATGAGAAACCCAGAAGGTGGTACACCGTGTGATTTTGAAAGGTTTCTAAAACGCACCTCATTTCTCATCTCCTTGTGCTCGGGTTCGCCATTCCAGCTACTTTACTAGCAATCTCCCTACTTGGAGAATCAGCACCTTTAACCTCCTGTTCCCTACAGGTTGCAATTTGTCCTGAGGATGAACGGAAGAGGGGCAACCAATGAGAGACTAGATCTAGGTGTTGGGACAGGCACAGGTCACTCTATTTTCCCATCAGGAAGAAGAATTAACCACAGGCTCAGCCTGCCGCCCAGAAGCAGAATAGGGCCTGAGGCAATCCCACGCTCCTGCGGCCAGCTCCCAAAAAAGCGAGTTGAAAAATGGAGCCCAGGGACACTGCCATTCACAAACCCGCAGAGTTATAAATGATAACTCTCGTCCACAAATATATTGAGGGAAGGCAACGAAGAGGATTTGAAAGCAAGGCAGAATTGCAGGAAACAGGTTTCAGGAGGTAGATTCGAATCGCCTTTAAAGCACATGAAAAGTCGCAAAACGTCGACAATGATGCCCTTGGCCAAAAAGGGCGTACGCGTTTTTTCCTGAATATATTCAGGAAAAAACGCGTACGCCCTTTTTGGCCAACCAAGCAACCTGGAAAGGCAAATCAGCGCTACAAAGAAGTCTCGCTTCCCATCGGTCAAAAGGGCCATTCTGCAAAAAGTGTCAAAACAAGAAATGCAGGACAGGCCAATTAGAAATGGCAGCCTTGCTACGCTGATGGGCGGGATGTAAATTGCCAACAGCCACTCTGGAGAAGTGTACGGTGTGTCCTGAAACATCTAAAACACACAGCTTAGGGAGCATAGGGCACGTCCACTCATGGGCGTATAAATTGGGAAAACTAAAAATCAGGAAGACACAGGCACCCCAAAGTTTAGGGCTGCTCTGTTGACAAGAACCTCCACTTCATGACACCTTAAATATCCCAGGAAAGAGAAAAATGGATAAAGAAGTTGTGGTCCTTATGTACAATGGAATATCACTCAGACATGAAATCAATGTCATAAGGCTAGTAGAAGCAAGATGAGTGGATTTAGGTACGACGATTCTAAGTGAAATAAGTCACACAGAAAAAGACACTTATCATAAGCTATCACTTATAGAGGGAATGTAAAAACCGCTACACTTGCACTGAATTACAAAACAGAACAGAGTCTCACGCTTAGAAAACACACTATGGCTGCTTAACGGGAAAGGTGAGGTGGGGTGATGCATAAAACAAGGTTTTCAAATTTGCTCAGATACCGTTCCATACACCCAATATGTAATAGACAAGACCTACTCCTTGCTCAGTGAACTGGACTCAACACCCCCTATTCACCGCAGAAGAATATAGGTGACTAGTAAGAATCTTAAAACCTATGTATTGATATCTGTCTGGAAGTGAGTCAAGTGGGTGTAAAGCCGCATAAACACAGCCGTGAAAAGCAGATAAACCCATTATAAAAATAAATTACTTTTAAAAACCCGTAAAACAAAGACAGTGAAAGAGAGAGAAATTCTTACAAAATTCGTTCAGAGGCTGTGATGCAACCTGGATTGACCATATCTAGACCCACAGCTGGATGAGACATAAGGGTGGACACACTTGGGGCTGAGAGGTTGGGTGAGGTTGGGTGAGCAAACACAGACCCTTTAAAGTAATACTGCCTGGTACCCATCCCATGGGTCCCAAATCTCCAGGTTCAAGGGCATATTCCTACATCGAAAACATGCATGAGAAACCCAGAAGGTGGTACACCGTGTGATTTTGAAAGGTTTCTAAAACGCACCTCATTTCTCATCTCCTTGTGCTCGGGTTCGCCATTCCAGCTACTTTACTAGCAATCTCCCTACTTGGAGAATCAGCACCTTTAACCTCCTGTTCCCTACAGGTTGCAATTTGTCCTGAGGATGAACGGAAGAGGGGCAACCAATGAGAGACTAGATCTAGGTGTTGGGACAGGCACAGGTCACTCTATTTTCCCATCAGGAAGAAGAATTAACCACAGGCTCAGCCTGCCGCCCAGAAGCAGAATAGGGCCTGAGGCAATCCCGCGCTCTTAAGGCCAGCTCCCAAAAAAGGGAGTTGAAAAATGGAGCCCAGGGACACTGCCATTCACAAACCCGCAGAGTTATAAATGATAACTCTCGTCCACAAATATATTGAGGGAAGGCAACGAAGAGGATTTGAAAGCAAGGCAGAATTGCAGGAAACAGGTTTCAGGAGGTAGATTCGAATCGCCTTTAAAGCACATGAAAAGTCGCAAAACGTCGACAATGATGCCCTTGGCCAAAAAGGGCGTACGCGTTTTTTCCTGAATATATTCAGGAAAAAACGCGTACGCCCTTTTTGGCCAACCAAGCAACCTGGAAAGGCAAATCAGCGCTACAAAGAAGTCTCGCTTCCCATCGGTCAAAAGGGCCATGCTGCAAAAAGTGTCAAAACCAGAAATGCAGGACAGGCCATGGAGAAATGGCAGCCTTGCTTCGCTGATGGGCGGGATGTAAATTGCCAACAGCCACTCTGGAGAAGTGTACGGTGTGTCCTGAAACATCTAAAACACACAGCTTAGGGAGCATAGGGCACGTCCACTCATGGGCGTATAAATTGGGAAAACTAAAAATCAGCAAGACACAGGCACCCCAAAGTTTAGCGCTGCTCTGTTGACAGGAACCTCCACTTCATGACACCTTAAATATCCCAGGAAAGAGAAAAATGGATAAAGAAGTTGTGGTCCTTATGTACAATGGAATATCACTCAGAAATGAAATCAATGTCATAAGGCTACTGGAAGCAAGATGAGTGGATTTAGGTTCGATGATTCTAAGTGAAATAAGTCACACAGAAAAAGACACTTATCATAAGCTATCACTTATAGAGGGAATGTAAAAACCGCTACACTTGAACTGAATTACAAAACAGAACAGAGTCACACGTTTAGAAAACACACTATGGCTGCTTAACGGGAAAGGTGAGGTGGGGTGATGCATAAAACAAGGGTTTCAAATTCGCAGAGATACCGATCCATACACCCAATATGTAATAGACAAGACCTACTCCTTGCTCAGTGAACTGGACTCAACACCCCCTATTCAACGCACAAGAATATATCTGACTAGTAAGAATCGTAAAACCTATGTATTGATATCTCTTTGGAAGTGAGTCAAGTGGGTGCAAAGCCTCATAAACACAGCCGTGAAAAGGAGCTAAACCCCATTATAAAAATAAATTACTTTAAAAAACACATAAAACAAAGACAGTGAAAGAGAGAGAAATTCTTACACAATTCGTTCAGGGGCTGTGATGCAACCTGGATTGACCATATCTAGACCCACAGCTGGATGAGACATAAGGGTGGACACTCTTGGGGCTGAGAGGTTGAGTGAGCAAACGCAGACCCTTTAAAGTAATACTGCGTGGTACCCATCCCATGGGTCCCAAATCTCCAGGTTCAAGGGCATCTTCCTACATCAAAAACATGCATGAGAAACCCAGAAGATGGTACACCATGTGATTTTGAAAGGTTTTTAAAACGCTCCTCATTTCTCATCTCCTTGTGCTCGGGTTCGCCATTCCAGCTACTTTACTAGCAATCTCCCTACTTGGAGAATCAGCACCTTTAACCTCCTGTTCCCTACAGGTTGCAATTTGTCCTGAGGATGAACGGAAGAGGGGCAACCAATGAGAGACTAGATCTAGGTGTTGGGACAGGCACAGGTCACTCTATTTTCCCATCAGGAAGAAGAATTAACCACAGGCTCAGCCTGCCGCCCAGAAGCAGAATAGGGCCTGAGGCAATCCCACGCTCCTGCGGCCAGCTCCCAAAAAAGCGAGTTGAAAAATGGAGCCCAGGGACACTGCCATTCACAAACCCGCAGAGTTATAAATGATAACTCTCGTCCACAAATATATTGAGGGAAGGCAACGAAGAGGATTTGAAAGCAAGGCAGAATTGCAGGAAACAGGTTTCAGGAGGTAGATTCGAATCGCCTTTAAAGCACATGAAAAGTCGCAAAACGTCGACAATGATGCCCTTGGCCAAAAAGGGCGTACGCGTTTTTTCCTGAATATATTCAGGAAAAAACGCGTACGCCCTTTTTGGCCAACCAAGCAACCTGGAAAGGCAAATCAGCGCTACAAAGAAGTCTCGCTTCCCATCGGTCAAAAGGGCCATTCTGCAAAAAGTGTCAAAACAAGAAATGCAGGACAGGCCAATTAGAAATGGCAGCCTTGCTACGCTGATGGGCGGGATGTAAATTGCCAACAGCCACTCTGGAGAAGTGTACGGTGTGTCCTGAAACATCTAAAACACACAGCTTAGGGAGCATAGGGCACGTCCACTCATGGGCGTATAAATTGGGAAAACTAAAAATCAGGAAGACACAGGCACCCCAAAGTTTAGGGCTGCTCTGTTGACAAGAACCTCCACTTCATGACACCTTAAATATCCCAGGAAAGAGAAAAATGGATAAAGAAGTTGTGGTCCTTATGTACAATGGAATATCACTCAGACATGAAATCAATGTCATAAGGCTAGTAGAAGCAAGATGAGTGGATTTAGGTACGACGATTCTAAGTGAAATAAGTCACACAGAAAAAGACACTTATCATAAGCTATCACTTATAGAGGGAATGTAAAAACCGCTACACTTGCACTGAATTACAAAACAGAACAGAGTCTCACGCTTAGAAAACACACTATGGCTGCTTAACGGGAAAGGTGAGGTGGGGTGATGCATAAAACAAGGTTTTCAAATTTGCTCAGATACCGTTCCATACACCCAATATGTAATAGACAAGACCTACTCCTTGCTCAGTGAACTGGACTCAACACCCCCTATTCACCGCAGAAGAATATAGGTGACTAGTAAGAATCTTAAAACCTATGTATTGATATCTGTCTGGAAGTGAGTCAAGTGGGTGTAAAGCCGCATAAACACAGCCGTGAAAAGCAGATAACCCCATTATAAAAATAAATTACTTTTAAAAACCCGTAAAACAAAGACAGTGAAAGAGAGAGAAATTCTTACAAAATTCGTTCAGGGGCTGTGATGCAACCTGGATTGACCATATCTAGACCCACAGCTGGATGAGACATAAGGGTGGACACACTTGGGGCTGAGAGGTTGGGTGAGGTTGGGTGAGCAAACACAGACCCTTTAAAGTAATACTGCCTGGTACCCATCCCATGGGTCCCAAATCTCCAGGTTCAAGGGCATATTCCTACATCGAAAACATGCATGAGAAACCCAGAAGGTGGTACACCGTGTGATTTTGAAAGGTTTCTAAAACGCACCTCATTTCTCATCTCCTTGTGCTCGGGTTCGCCATTCCAGCTACTTTACTAGCAATCTCCCTACTTGGAGAATCAGCACCTTTAACCTCCTGTTCCCTACAGGTTGCAATTTGTCCTGAGGATGAACGGAAGAGGGGCAACCAATGAGAGACTAGATCTAGGTGTTGGGACAGGCACAGGTCACTCTATTTTCCCATCAGGAAGAAGAATTAACCACAGGCTCAGCCTGCCGCCCAGAAGCAGAATAGGGCCTGAGGCAATCCCGCGCTCTTAAGGCCAGCTCCCAAAAAAGGGAGTTGAAAAATGGAGCCCAGGGACACTGCCATTCACAAACCCGCAGAGTTATAAATGATAACTCTCGTCCACAAATATATTGAGGGAAGGCAACGAAGAGGATTTGAAAGCAAGGCAGAATTGCAGGAAACAGGTTTCAGGAGGTAGATTCGAATCGCCTTTAAAGCACATGAAAAGTCGCAAAACGTCGACAATGATGCCCTTGGCCAAAAAGGGCGTACGCGTTTTTTCCTGAATATATTCAGGAAAAAACGCGTACGCCCTTTTTGGCCAACCAAGCAACCTGGAAAGGCAAATCAGCGCTACAAAGAAGTCTCGCTTCCCATCGGTCAAAAGGGCCATGCTGCAAAAAGTGTCAAAACCAGAAATGCAGGACAGGCCATGGAGAAATGGCAGCCTTGCTTCGCTGATGGGCGGGATGTAAATTGCCAACAGCCACTCTGGAGAAGTGTACGGTGTGTCCTGAAACATCTAAAACACACAGCTTAGGGAGCATAGGGCACGTCCACTCATGGGCGTATAAATTGGGAAAACTAAAAATCAGCAAGACACAGGCACCCCAAAGTTTAGCGCTGCTCTGTTGACAGGAACCTCCACTTCATGACACCTTAAATATCCCAGGAAAGAGAAAAATGGATAAAGAAGTTGTGGTCCTTATGTACAATGGAATATCACTCAGAAATGAAATCAATGTCATAAGGCTACTGGAAGCAAGATGAGTGGATTTAGGTTCGATGATTCTAAGTGAAATAAGTCACACAGAAAAAGACACTTATCATAAGCTATCACTTATAGAGGGAATGTAAAAACCGCTACACTTGAACTGAATTACAAAACAGAACAGAGTCACACGTTTAGAAAACACACTATGGCTGCTTAACGGGAAAGGTGAGGTGGGGTGATGCATAAAACAAGGGTTTCAAATTCGCAGAGATACCGATCCATACACCCAATATGTAATAGACAAGACCTACTCCTTGCTCAGTGAACTGGACTCAACACCCCCTATTCAACGCACAAGAATATATCTGACTAGTAAGAATCGTAAAACCTATGTATTGATATCTCTTTGGAAGTGAGTCAAGTGGGTGCAAAGCCTCATAAACACAGCCGTGAAAAGGAGCTAAACCCCATTATAAAAATAAATTACTTTAAAAAACACATAAAACAAAGACAGTGAAAGAGAGAGAAATTCTTACACAATTCGTTCAGGGGCTGTGATGCAACCTGGATTGACCATATCTAGACCCACAGCTGGATGAGACATAAGGGTGGACACTCTTGGGGCTGAGAGGTTGGGTGAGCAAACGCAGACCCTTTAAAGTAATACTGCGTGGTACCCATCCCATGGGTCCCAAATCTCCAGGTTCAAGGGCATCTTCCTACATCAAAAACATGCATGAGAAACCCAGAAGATGGTACACCGTGTGATTTTGAAAGGTTTTTAAAACGCTCCTCATTTCTCATCTCCTTGTGCTCGGGTTCGCCATTCCAGCTACTTTACTAGCAAACTCCCTACGTGGAGAATCAGCACCTTTAACCTCCTGTTCCCTACAGGTTGCAATTTGTCCTGAGGATGAACGGGAAGAGGGGCAACCAATGAGAGACTAGATCTAGGTGTTGGGACAGGCACAGGTCACTCTATTTTCCCATCAGGAAGAAGAATTAACCACAGGCTCAGCCTGCCGCCCAGAAGCAGAATAGGGCCTGAGGCAATCCCGCACTCTTACAGCCAGCTCCCAAAAAAGGGAGTTGAAAAATGGAGCCCAGGGACACTGCCATTCACAAACCCGCAGAGTTATAAATGATAACTCTCGTCCACATATATATTGAGGGAAGGCAACGAAGAGGATTTGAAAGCAAGGCAGAATTGCAGGAAACAGGTTTCAGGAGGTAGATTCGAATCGCCTTTAAAGCACATGAAAAGTCGCAAAACGTCGACAATGATGCCCTTGGCCAAAAAGGGCGTACGCGTTTTTTCCTGAATATATTCAGGAAAAAACGCGTACGCCCTTTTTGGCCAACCAAGCAACCTGGAAAGGCAAATCAGCGCTACAAAGAAGTCTCGCTTCCCATCGGTCAAAAGGGCCATGCTGCAAAAAGTGTCAAAACCAGAAATGCAGGACAGGCCATGGAGAAATGGCAGCCATGCTACGCTGATGGGCGGGATGTAAATTGCCAACAGCCACTCTGGAGAAGTGTACGGTGTGTCCTGAAACATCTAAAACACACAGCTTAGGGAGCATAGGGCACTTCCACTCATGGGCGTATAAATTGGGAAAACTAAAAATCAGCAAGACACAGGCACCCCAAAGTTTAGGGCTGCTCTGTTGACAAGAACCTCCACTTCATGACACCTTAAATATCCCAGGAAAGAGAAAAATGGATAAAGAAGTTGTGGTCCTTATGTACAAAGGAATATCACTCAGACATGAAATCAATGTCATAAGGCTAGAAGAAGCAAGATGAGTGGACTTAGGTACGATGATTCTAAGTGAAATAAGTCACACAGAAAAAGACACTTATCATAAGCTATCACTTATAGAGGGAATGTAAAAACCGCTACACTTGAACTGAATTACAAAACAGAACAGAGTCACACGTTTAGAAAACACACTATGGCTGCTTAACGGGAAAGGTGAGGTGGGGTGATGCATAAAACAAGGGTTTCAAATTGGCTCAGATACCGTTCCATACACCCAATATGTAATAGAAAAGACCGACTCCTTGCTCAGTGAAATGGACTCAACACCCCCTATTCACCGCACAAGAATATATGTGACTAGTAAGAATCTTAAAACCTATGTATTGATATCTGTCTGGAAGTGAGTCAAGTGGGTGTAAAGCCGCATAAACACAGCCGTGAAAAGCAGCTATACCCCATTATAAAAATAAATTACTTTTAAAAACCCGTAAAACAAAGACAGTGAAAGAGAGAGAAATTCTTACAAAATTCATTCAGGGGCTGTGATGCAACCTGGATTGACCATATCTAGACCCACAGCTGGATGAGACATAAGGGTGGACACACTTGGGGCTGAGAGGTTGGGTGAGGTTGGGTGAGCAAACACAGACCCTTTAAAGTAATACTGCCTGGTACCCATCGCATGGGTCCCAAATCTCCAGGTTCAAGGGCATATTCCTACATCGAAAACATGCATGAGAAACCCAGAAGGTGGTACACCGTGTGATTTTGAAAGGTTTCTAAAACGCACCTCATTTCTCATCTCCTTGTGCTCGGGTTCGCCATTCCAGCTACTACTAGCAATCTCCCTACTT
Source organism: Eschrichtius robustus (assembly GCF_028021215.1). Lineage (NCBI taxonomy): Eukaryota > Metazoa > Chordata > Mammalia > Artiodactyla > Eschrichtiidae > Eschrichtius > Eschrichtius robustus. The sequence goes on from NW_027175343.1 coordinate 540,092, forward strand.
GGAGAATCAGCACCTTTAACCTCCTGTTCCCTACAGGTTGCAATCTGTCCTGAGGATGAACGGAAGAGGGGCAACCAATGAGAGACTAGATCTAGGTGTTGGGACAGGCACAGGTCACTCTATTTTCCCATCGGGAAGAAGAATTAACCACAGGCTCAGCCTGCCGCCCAGAAGCAGAATAGGGCCTGAGGCAATCCCGCGCTCCTGCGGCCAGCTCCCAAAAAAGCGAGTTGAAAAATGGAGCCCAGGGACACTGCCATTCACAAACCCGCAGAGTTATAAATGATAACTCTCGTCCACAAATATATTGAGGGAAGGCAACGAAGAGGATTTGAAAGCAAGGCAGAATTGCAGGAAACAGGTTTCAGGAGGTAGATTCGAATCGCCTTTAAAGCACATGAAAAGTCGCAAAACGTCGACAGTGATGCCCTTGGCCAAAAAGGGCATATGCGTTTTTTCCTGAATATATTCAGGAAAAAACGCATACGCCCTTTTTGGCCAACCAAGCAACCTGGAAAGGCAAATCAGCGCTACAAAGAAGTCTCGCTTCCCATCGGTCAAAAGGGCCATGCTGCAGAAAGTGTCAAAACCAGAAATGCAGGACAGGCCATAGAGAAATGGCAGCCTTGCTACGCTGATGGGCGGGATGTAAATTGCCAACAGCCACTCTGGAGAAGTGTACTGTATGTCCTGAAACATCGAAAAAACACAGCTTAGGGAGCATAGGGCACGTCCACTCATGGGCGTATAAATTGGGAAAACTAAAAATCAGGAAGACACAGGCACCCCAAAGTTTAGGGCTGCTCTGTTGACAAGAACCTCCACTTCATGACACCTTAAATATCCCAGGAAAGAGAAAAATGGATAAAGAAGTTGTGGTCCTTATGTACAATGGAATAACACTCAGACATGAAATCAATGTCATAAGGCTAGTAGAAGCAAGATGAGTGGATTTAGGTACGACGATTCTAAGTGAAATAAGTCACACAGAAAAAGACACTTATCATAAGCTATCACTTATAGAGGGAATGTAAAATCCGCTACACTTGCACTGAATTACAAAACAGAACAGAGTCTCACGCTTAGAAAACACACTATGGCTGCTTAACGGGAAAGGTGAGGTGGGGTGATGCATAAAACAAGGTTTTCAAATTTGCTCAGATACCGTTCCATACACCCAATATGTAATAGACAAGACCTACTCCTTGCTCAGTGAACTGGACTCAACACCCCCTATTCACCGCAGAAGAATATAGGTGACTAGTAAGAATCTTAAAACCTATGTATTGATATCTGTCTGGAAGTGAGTCAAGTGGGTGTAAAGCCGCATAAACACAGCCGTGAAAAGCAGATAACCCCATTATAAAAATAAATTACTTTTAAAAACCCGTAAAACAAAGACAGTGAAAGAGAGAGAAATTCTTACAAAATTCGTTCAGAGGCTGTGATGCAACCTGGATTGACCATATCTAGACCCACAGCTGGATGAGACATAAGGGTGGACACACTTGGGGCTGAGAGGTTGGGTGAGGTTGGGTGAGCAAACACAGACCCTTTAAAGTAATACTGCCTGGTACCCATCCCATGGGTCCCAAATCTCCAGGTTCAAGGGCATATTCCTACATCGAAAACATGCATGAGAAACCCAGAAGGTGGTACACCGTGTGATTTTGAAAGGTTTCTAAAACGCACCTCATTTCTCATCTCCTTGTGCTCGGGTTCGCCATTCCAGCTACTTTACTAGCAATCTCCCTACTTGGAGAATCAGCACCTTTAACCTCCTGTTCCCTACAGGTTGCAATTTGTCCTGAGGATGAACGGAAGAGGGGCAACCAATGAGAGACTAGATCTAGGTGTTGGGACAGGCACAGGTCACTCTATTTTCCCATCAGGAAGAAGAATTAACCACAGGCTCAGCCTGCCGCCCAGAAGCAGAATAGGGCCTGAGGCAATCCCGCGCTCTTAAGGCCAGCTCCCAAAAAAGGGAGTTGAAAAATGGAGCCCAGGGACACTGCCATTCACAAACCCGCAGAGTTATAAATGATAACTCTCGTCCACAAATATATTGAGGGAAGGCAACGAAGAGGATTTGAAAGCAAGGCAGAATTGCAGGAAACAGGTTTCAGGAGGTAGATTCGAATCGCCTTTAAAGCACATGAAAAGTCGCAAAACGTCGACAATGATGCCCTTGGCCAAAAAGGGCGTACGCGTTTTTTCCTGAATATATTCAGGAAAAAACGCGTACGCCCTTTTTGGCCAACCAAGCAACCTGGAAAGGCAAATCAGCGCTACAAAGAAGTCTCGCTTCCCATCGGTCAAAAGGGCCATGCTGCAAAAAGTGTCAAAACCAGAAATGCAGGACAGGCCATGGAGAAATGGCAGCCTTGCTACGCTGATGGGCGGGATGTAAATTGCCAACAGCCACTCTGGAGAAGTGTACGGTGTGTCCTGAAACATCTAAAACACACAGCTTAGGGAGCATAGGGCATGTCCACTCATGGGCGTATAAATTGGGAAAACTAAAAATCAGCAAGACACAGGCACCCCAAAGTTTAGGGCTGCTCTGTTGACAAGAACCTCCACTTCATGACACCTTAAATATCCCAGGAAAGAGAAAAATGGATAAAGAAGTTGTGGTCCTTATGTACAAAGGAATATCACTCAGACATGAAATCAATGTCATAAGGCTAGAAGAAGCAAGATGAGTGGACTTAGGTACGATGATTCTAAGTGAAATAAGTCACACAGAAAAAGACACTTATCATAAGCTATCACTTATAGAGGGAATGTAAAAACCGCTACACTTGAACTGAATTACAAAACAGAACAGAGTCACACGTTTAGAAAACACACTATGGCTGCTTAACGGGAAAGGTGAGGTGGGGTGATGCATAAAACAAGGGTTTCAAATTCGCAGAGATACCGATCCATACACCCAATATGTAATAGACAAGACCTACTCCTTGCTCAGTGAACTGGACTCAACACCCCCTATTCAACGCACAAGAATATATCTGACTAGTAAGAATCGTAAAACCTATGTATTGATATCTCTTTGGAAGTGAGTCAAGTGGGTGCAAAGCCTCATAAACACAGCCGTGAAAAGGAGCTAAACCCCATTATAAAAATAAATTACTTTAAAAAACACATAAAACAAAGACAGTGAAAGAGAGAGAAATTCTTACACAATTCGTTCAGGGGCTGTGATGCAACCTGGATTGACCATATCTAGACCCACAGCTGGATGAGACATAAGGGTGGACACTCTTGGGGCTGAGAGTTTGGGTGAGCAAACGCAGACCCTTTAAAGTAATACTGCGTGGTACCCATCCCATGGGTCCCAAATCTCCAGGTTCAAGGGCATCTTCCTACATCAAAAACATGCATGAGAAACCCAGAAGATGGTACACCGTGTGATTTTGAAAGGTTTTTAAAACGCTCCTCATTTCTCATCTCCTTGTGCTCGGGTTCGCCATTCCAGCTACTTTACTAGCAAACTCCCTACGTGGAGAATCAGCACCTTTAACCTCCTGTTCCCTACAGGTTGCAATTTGTCCTGAGGATGAACGGGAAGAGGGGCAACCAATGAGAGACTAGATCTAGGTGTTGGGACAGGCACAGGTCACTCTATTTTCCCATCAGGAAGAAGAATTAACCACAGGCTCAGCCTGCCGCCCAGAAGCAGAATAGGGCCTGAGGCAATCCCGCACTCTTACAGCCAGCTCCCAAAAAAGGGAGTTGAAAAATGGAGCCCAGGGACACTGCCATTCACAAACCCGCAGAGTTATAAATGATAACTCTCGTCCACATATATATTGAAGGAAGGCAACGAAGAGGATTTGAAAGCAAGGCAGAATTGCAGGAAACAGGTTTCAGGAGGTAGATTCGAATCGCCTTTAAAGCACATGAAAAGTCGCAAAACGTCGAAAATGATGCCCTTGGCCAAAAAGGGCGTACGCGTTTTTTCCTGAATATATTCAGGAAAAAACGCGTACGCCCTTTTTGGCCAACCAAGCAACCTGGAAAGGCAAATCAGCGCTACAAAGAAGTCTCGCTTCCCATCGGTCAAAAGGGCCATGCTGCAAAAAGTGTCAAAACCAGAAATGCAGGACAGGCCATGGAGAAATGGCAGCCTTGCTACGCTGATGGGCGGGATGTAAATTGCCAACAGCCACTCTGGAGAAGTGTACGGTGTGTCCTGAAACATCTAAAACACACAGCTTAGGGAGCATAGGGCACGTCCACTCATGGGCGTATAAATTGGGAAAACTAAAAATCAGCAAGACACAGGCACCCCAAAGTTTAGGGCTGCTCTGTTGACAAAAACCTCCACTTCATGACACCTTAAATATCCCAGGAAAGAGAAAAATGGATAAAGAAGTTGTGGTCCTTATGTACAAAGGAATATCACTCAGACATGAAATCAATGTCATAAGGCTAGAAGAAGCAAGATGAGTGGACTTAGGTACGATGATTCTAAGTGAAATAAGTCACACAGAAAAAGACACTTATCATAAGCTATCACTTATAGAGGGAATGTAAAAACCGCTACACTTGAACTGAATTACAAAACAGAACAGAGTCACACGTTTAGAAAACACACTATGGCTGCTTAACGGGAAAGGTGAGGTGGGGTGATGCATAAAACAAGGGTTTCAAATTGGCTCAGATACCGTTCCATACACCCAATATGTAATAGACAAGACCGACTCCTTGCTCAGTGAACTGGACTCAACACCCCCTATTCACCGCACAAGAATATATGTGACTAGTAAGAATCTTAAAACCTATGTATTGATATCTGTCTGGAAGTGAGTCAAGTGGGTGTAAAGCCGCATAAACACAGCCGTGAAAAGCAGATAAACCCATTATAAAAATAAATTACTTTTAAAAACCCGTAAAACAAAGACAGTGAAAGAGAGAGAAATTCTTACAAAATTCGTTCAGAGGCTGTGATGCAACCTGGATTGACCATATCTAGACCCACAGCTGGATGAGACATAAGGGTGGACACACTTGGGGCTGAGAGGTTGGGTGAGGTTGGGTGAGCAAACACAGACCCTTTAAAGTAATACTGCCTGGTACCCATCCCATGGGTCCCAAATCTCCAGGTTCAAGGGCATATTCCTACATCGAAAACATGCATGAGAAACCCAGAAGGTGGTACACCGTGTGATTTTGAAAGGTTTCTAAAACGCACCTCATTTCTCATCTCCTTGTGCTCGGGTTCGCCATTCCAGCTACTTTACTAGCAATCTCCCTACTTGGAGAATCAGCACCTTTAACCTCCTGTTCCCTACAGGTTGCAATTTGTCCTGAGGATGAACGGAAGAGGGGCAACCAATGAGAGACTAGATCTAGGTGTTGGGACAGGCACAGGTCACTCTATTTTCCCATCAGGAAGAAGAATTAACCACAGGCTCAGCCTGCCGCCCAGAAGCAGAATAGGGCCTGAGGCAATCCCGCGCTCTTAAGGCCAGCTCCCAAAAAAGGGAGTTGAAAAATGGAGCCCAGGGACACTGCCATTCACAAACCCGCAGAGTTATAAATGATAACTCTCGTCCACAAATATATTGAGGGAAGGCAACGAAGAGGATTTGAAAGCAAGGCAGAATTGCAGGAAACAGGTTTCAGGAGGTAGATTCGAATCGCCTTTAAAGCACATGAAAAGTCGCAAAACGTCGACAATGATGCCCTTGGCCAAAAAGGGCGTACGCGTTTTTTCCTGAATATATTCAGGAAAAAACGCGTACGCCCTTTTTGGCCAACCAAGCAACCTGGAAAGGCAAATCAGCGCTACAAAGAAGTCTCGCTTCCCATCGGTCAAAAGGGCCATGCTGCAAAAAGTGTCAAAACCAGAAATGCAGGACAGGCCATGGAGAAATGGCAGCCTTGCTTCGCTGATGGGCGGGATGTAAATTGCCAACAGCCACTCTGGAGAAGTGTACGGTGTGTCCTGAAACATCTAAAACACACAGCTTAGGGAGCATAGGGCACGTCCACTCATGGGCGTATAAATTGGGAAAACTAAAAATCAGCAAGACACAGGCACCCCAAAGTTTAGCGCTGCTCTGTTGACAGGAACCTCCACTTCATGACACCTTAAATATCCCAGGAAAGAGAAAAATGGATAAAGAAGTTGTGGTCCTTATGTACAATGGAATATCACTCAGAAATGAAATCAATGTCATAAGGCTACTGGAAGCAAGATGAGTGGATTTAGGTTCGATGATTCTAAGTGAAATAAGTCACACAGAAAAAGACACTTATCATAAGCTATCACTTATAGAGGGAATGTAAAAACCGCTACACTTGAACTGAATTACAAAACAGAACAGAGTCACACGTTTAGAAAACACACTATGGCTGCTTAACGGGAAAGGTGAGGTGGGGTGATGCATAAAACAAGGGTTTCAAATTCGCAGAGATACCGATCCATACACCCAATATGTAATAGACAAGACCTACTCCTTGCTCAGTGAACTGGACTCAACACCCCCTATTCAACGCACAAGAATATATCTGACTAGTAAGAATCGTAAAACCTATGTATTGATATCTCTTTGGAAGTGAGTCAAGTGGGTGCAAAGCCTCATAAACACAGCCGTGAAAAGGAGCTAAACCCCATTATAAAAATAAATTACTTTAAAAAACACATAAAACAAAGACAGTGAAAGAGAGAGAAATTCTTACACAATTCGTTCAGGGGCTGTGATGCAACCTGGATTGACCATATCTAGACCCACAGCTGGATGAGACATAAGGGTGGACACTCTTGGGGCTGAGAGGTTGAGTGAGCAAACGCAGACCCTTTAAAGTAATACTGCGTGGTACCCATCCCATGGGTCCCAAATCTCCAGGTTCAAGGGCATCTTCCTACATCAAAAACATGCATGAGAAACCCAGAAGATGGTACACCATGTGATTTTGAAAGGTTTTTAAAACGCTCCTCATTTCTCATCTCCTTGTGCTCGGGTTCGCCATTCCAGCTACTTTACTAGCAATCTCCCTACTTGGAGAATCAGCACCTTTAACCTCCTGTTCCCTACAGGTTGCAATTTGTCCTGAGGATGAACGGAAGAGGGGCAACCAATGAGAGACTAGATCTAGGTGTTGGGACAGGCACAGGTCACTCTATTTTCCCATCAGGAAGAAGAATTAACCACAGGCTCAGCCTGCCGCCCAGAAGCAGAATAGGGCCTGAGGCAATCCCACGCTCCTGCGGCCAGCTCCCAAAAAAGCGAGTTGAAAAATGGAGCCCAGGGACACTGCCATTCACAAACCCGCAGAGTTATAAATGATAACTCTCGTCCACAAATATATTGAGGGAAGGCAACGAAGAGGATTTGAAAGCAAGGCAGAATTGCAGGAAACAGGTTTCAGGAGGTAGATTCGAATCGCCTTTAAAGCACATGAAAAGTCGCAAAACGTCGACAATGATGCCCTTGGCCAAAAAGGGCGTACGCGTTTTTTCCTGAATATATTCAGGAAAAAACGCGTACGCCCTTTTTGGCCAACCAAGCAACCTGGAAAGGCAAATCAGCGCTACAAAGAAGTCTCGCTTCCCATCGGTCAAAAGGGCCATTCTGCAAAAAGTGTCAAAACAAGAAATGCAGGACAGGCCAATTAGAAATGGCAGCCTTGCTACGCTGATGGGCGGGATGTAAATTGCCAACAGCCACTCTGGAGAAGTGTACGGTGTGTCCTGAAACATCTAAAACACACAGCTTAGGGAGCATAGGGCACGTCCACTCATGGGCGTATAAATTGGGAAAACTAAAAATCAGGAAGACACAGGCACCCCAAAGTTTAGGGCTGCTCTGTTGACAAGAACCTCCACTTCATGACACCTTAAATATCCCAGGAAAGAGAAAAATGGATAAAGAAGTTGTGGTCCTTATGTACAATGGAATATCACTCAGACATGAAATCAATGTCATAAGGCTAGTAGAAGCAAGATGAGTGGATTTAGGTACGACGATTCTAAGTGAAATAAGTCACACAGAAAAAGACACTTATCATAAGCTATCACTTATAGAGGGAATGTAAAAACCGCTACACTTGCACTGAATTACAAAACAGAACAGAGTCTCACGCTTAGAAAACACACTATGGCTGCTTAACGGGAAAGGTGAGGTGGGGTGATGCATAAAACAAGGTTTTCAAATTTGCTCAGATACCGTTCCATACACCCAATATGTAATAGACAAGACCTACTCCTTGCTCAGTGAACTGGACTCAACACCCCCTATTCACCGCAGAAGAATATAGGTGACTAGTAAGAATCTTAAAACCTATGTATTGATATCTGTCTGGAAGTGAGTCAAGTGGGTGTAAAGCCGCATAAACACAGCCGTGAAAAGCAGATAACCCCATTATAAAAATAAATTACTTTTAAAAACCCGTAAAACAAAGACAGTGAAAGAGAGAGAAATTCTTACAAAATTCGTTCAGGGGCTGTGATGCAACCTGGATTGACCATATCTAGACCCACAGCTGGATGAGACATAAGGGTGGACACACTTGGGGCTGAGAGGTTGGGTGAGGTTGGGTGAGCAAACACAGACCCTTTAAAGTAATACTGCCTGGTACCCATCCCATGGGTCCCAAATCTCCAGGTTCAAGGGCATATTCCTACATCGAAAACATGCATGAGAAACCCAGAAGGTGGTACACCGTGTGATTTTGAAAGGTTTCTAAAACGCACCTCATTTCTCATCTCCTTGTGCTCGGGTTCGCCATTCCAGCTACTTTACTAGCAATCTCCCTACTTGGAGAATCAGCACCTTTAACCTCCTGTTCCCTACAGGTTGCAATTTGTCCTGAGGATGAACGGAAGAGGGGCAACCAATGAGAGACTAGATCTAGGTGTTGGGACAGGCACAGGTCACTCTATTTTCCCATCAGGAAGAAGAATTAACCACAGGCTCAGCCTGCCGCCCAGAAGCAGAATAGGGCCTGAGGCAATCCCGCGCTCTTAAGGCCAGCTCCCAAAAAAGGGAGTTGAAAAATGGAGCCCAGGGACACTGCCATTCACAAACCCGCAGAGTTATAAATGATAACTCTCGTCCACAAATATATTGAGGGAAGGCAACGAAGAGGATTTGAAAGCAAGGCAGAATTGCAGGAAACAGGTTTCAGGAGGTAGATTCGAATCGCCTTTAAAGCACATGAAAAGTCGCAAAACGTCGACAATGATGCCCTTGGCCAAAAAGGGCGTACGCGTTTTTTCCTGAATATATTCAGGAAAAAACGCGTACGCCCTTTTTGGCCAACCAAGCAACCTGGAAAGGCAAATCAGCGCTACAAAGAAGTCTCGCTTCCCATCGGTCAAAAGGGCCATGCTGCAAAAAGTGTCAAAACCAGAAATGCAGGACAGGCCATGGAGAAATGGCAGCCTTGCTTCGCTGATGGGCGGGATGTAAATTGCCAACAGCCACTCTGGAGAAGTGTACGGTGTGTCCTGAAACATCTAAAACACACAGCTTAGGGAGCATAGGGCACGTCCACTCATGGGCGTATAAATTGGGAAAACTAAAAATCAGCAAGACACAGGCACCCCAAAGTTTAGCGCTGCTCTGTTGACAGGAACCTCCACTTCATGACACCTTAAATATCCCAGGAAAGAGAAAAATGGATAAAGAAGTTGTGGTCCTTATGTACAATGGAATATCACTCAGAAATGAAATCAATGTCATAAGGCTACTGGAAGCAAGATGAGTGGATTTAGGTTCGATGATTCTAAGTGAAATAAGTCACACAGAAAAAGACACTTATCATAAGCTATCACTTATAGAGGGAATGTAAAAACCGCTACACTTGAACTGAATTACAAAACAGAACAGAGTCACACGTTTAGAAAACACACTATGGCTGCTTAACGGGAAAGGTGAGGTGGGGTGATGCATAAAACAAGGGTTTCAAATTCGCAGAGATACCGATCCATACACCCAATATGTAATAGACAAGACCTACTCCTTGCTCAGTGAACTGGACTCAACACCCCCTATTCAACGCACAAGAATATATCTGACTAGTAAGAATCCTAAAACCTATGTATTGATATCTCTTTGGAAGTGAGTCAAGTGGGTGCAAAGCCTCATAAACACAGCCGTGAAAAGGAGCTAAACCCCATTATAAAAATAAATTACTTTAAAAAACACATAAAACAAAGACAGTGAAAGAGAGAGAAATTCTTACACAATTCGTTCAGGGGCTGTGATGCAACCTGGATTGACCATATCTAGACCCACAGCTGGATGAGACATAAGGGTGGACACTCTTGGGGCTGAGAGGTTGGGTGAGCAAACGCAGACCCTTTAAAGTAATACTGCGTGGTACCCATCCCATGGGTCCCAAATCTCCAGGTTCAAGGGCATCTTCCTACATCAAAAACATGCATGAGAAACCCAGAAGATGGTACACCGTGTGATTTTGAAAGGTTTTTAAAACGCTCCTCATTTCTCATCTCCTTGTGCTCGGGTTCGCCATTCCAGCTACTTTACTAGCAAACTCCCTACGTGGAGAATCAGCACCTTTAACCTCCTGTTCCCTACAGGTTGCAATTTGTCCTGAGGATGAACGGGAAGAGGGGCAACCAATGAGAGACTAGATCTAGGTGTTGGGACAGGCACAGGTCACTCTATTTTCCCATCAGGAAGAAGAATTAACCACAGGCTCAGCCTGCCGCCCAGAAGCACAATAGGGCCTGAGGCAATCCCGCACTCTTACAGCCAGCTCCCAAAAAAGGGAGTTGAAAAATGGAGCCCAGGGACACTGCCATTCACAAACCCGCAGAGTTATAAATGATAACTCTCGTCCACATATATATTGAGGGAAGGCAACGAAGAGGATTTGAAAGCAAGGCAGAATTGCAGGAAACAGGTTTCAGGAGGTAGATTCGAATCGCCTTTAAAGCACATGAAAAGTCGCAAAACGTCGACAATGATGCCCTTGGCCAAAAAGGGCGTACGCGTTTTTTCCTGAATATATTCAGGAAAAAACGCGTACGCCCTTTTTGGCCAACCAAGCAACCTGGAAAGGCAAATCAGCGCTACAAAGAAGTCTCGCTTCCCATCGGTCAAAAGGGCCATGCTGCAAAAAGTGTCAAAACCAGAAATGCAGGACAGGCCATGGAGAAATGGCAGCCTTGCTACGCTGATGGGCGGGATGTAAATTGCCAACAGCCACTCTGGAGAAGTGTACGGTGTGTCCTGAAACATCTAAAACACACAGCTTAGGGAGCATAGGGCACGTCCACTCATGGGCGTATAAATTGGGAAAACTAAAAATCAGCAAGACACAGGCACCCCAAAGTTTAGGGCTGCTCTGTTGACAAGAACCTCCACTTCATGACACCTTAAATATCCCAGGAAAGAGAAAAATGGATAAAGAAGTTGTGGTCCTTATGTACAATGGAATATCACTCAGACATGAAATCAATGTCATAAGGCTAGAATAAGCAAGATGAGTGGACTTAGGTACGATGATTCTAAGTGAAATAAGTCACACAGAAAAAGACACTTATCATAAGCTATCACTTATAGAGGGAATGTAAAAACCGCTACACTTGAACTGAATTACAAAACAGAACAGAGTCACACGTTTAGAAAACACACTATGGCTGCTTAACGGGAAAGGTGAGGTGGGGTGATGCATAAAACAAGGGTTTCAAATTGGCTCAGATACCGTTCCATACACCCAATATGTAATAGAAAAGACCGACTCCTTGCTCAGTGAACTGGACTCAACACCCCCTATTCACCGCACAAGAATATATGTGACTAGTAAGAATCTTAAAACCTATGTATTGATATCTGTCTGGAAGTGAGTCAAGTGGGTGTAAAGCCGCATAAACACAGCCGTGAAAAGCAGCTATACCCCATTATAAAAATAAATTACTTTTAAAAACCCGTAAAACAAAGACAGTGAAAGAGAGAGAAATTCTTACAAAATTCGTTCAGGGGCTGTGATGCAACCTGGATTGACCATATCTAGACCCACAGCTGGATGAGACATAAGGGTGGACACACTTGGGGCTGAGAGGTTGGGTGAGGTTGGGTGAGCAAACACAGACCCTTTAAAGTAATACTGCCTGGTACCCATCGCATGGGTCCCAAATCTCCAGGTTCAAGGGCATATTCCTACATCGAAAACATGCATGAGAAACCCAGAAGGTGGTACACCGTGTGATTTTGAAAGGTTTCTAAAACGCACCTCATTTCTCATCTCCTTGTGCTCGGGTTCGCCATTCCAGCTACTTTACTAGCAATCTCCCTACTTGGAGAATCAGCACCTTTAACCTCCTGTTCCCTACAGGTTGCAATTTGTCCTGAGGATGAACGGAAGAGGGGCAACCAATGAGAGACTAGATCTAGGTGTTGGGACAGGCACAGGTCACTCTATTTTCCCATCAGGAAGAAGAATTAACCACAGGCTCAGCCTGCCGCCCAGAAGCAGAATAGGGCCTGAGGCAATCCCACGCTCCTGCGGCCAGCTCCCAAAAAAGCGAGTTGAAAAATGGAGCCCAGGGACACTGCCATTCACAAACCCGCAGAGTTATAAATGATAACTCTCGTCCACAAATATATTGAGGGAAGGCAACGAAGAGGATTTGAAAGCAAGGCAGAATTGCAGGAAACAGGTTTCAGGAGGTAGATTCGAATCGCCTTTAAAGCACATGAAAAGTCGCAAAACGTCGACAATGATGCCCTTGGCCAAAAAGGGCGTACGCGTTTTTTCCTGAATATATTCAGGAAAAAACGCGTACGCCCTTTTTGGCCAACCAAGCAACCTGGAAAGGCAAATCAGCGCTACAAAGAAGTCTCGCTTCCCATCGGTCAAAAGGGCCATTCTGCAAAAAGTGTCAAAACAAGAAATGCAGGACAGGCCAATTAGAAATGGCAGCCTTGCTACGCTGATGGGCGGGATGTAAATTGCCAACAGCCACTCTGGAGAAGTGTACGGTGTGTCCTGAAACATCTAAAACACACAGCTTAGGGAGCATAGGGCACGTCCACTCATGGGCGTATAAATTGGGAAAACTAAAAATCAGGAAGACACAGGCACCCCAAAGTTTAGGGCTGCTCTGTTGACAAGAACCTCCACTTCATGACACCTTAAATATCCCAGGAAAGAGAAAAATGGATAAAGAAGTTGTGGTCCTTATGTACAATGGAATATCACTCAGACATGAAATCAATGTCATAAGGCTAGTAGAAGCAAGATGAGTGGATTTAGGTACGACGATTCTAAGTGAAATAAGTCACACAGAAAAAGACACTTATCATAAGCTATCACTTATAGAGGGAATGTAAAAACCGCTACACTTGCACTGAATTACAAAACAGAACAGAGTCTCACGCTTAGAAAACACACTATGGCTGCTTAACGGGAAAGGTGAGGTGGGGTGATGCATAAAACAAGGTTTTCAAATTTGCTCAGATACCGTTCCATACACCCAATATGTAATAGACAAGACCTACTCCTTGCTCAGTGAACTGGACTCAACACCCCCTATTCACCGCAGAAGAATATAGGTGACTAGTAAGAATCTTAAAACCTATGTATTGATATCTGTCTGGAAGTGAGTCAAGTGGGTGTAAAGCCGCATAAACACAGCCGTGAAAAGCAGATAAACCCATTATAAAAATAAATTACTTTTAAAAACCCGTAAAACAAAGACAGTGAAAGAGAGAGAAATTCTTACAAAATTCGTTCAGAGGCTGTGATGCAACCTGGATTGACCATATCTAGACCCACAGCTGGATGAGACATAAGGGTGGACACACTTGGGGCTGAGAGGTTGGGTGAGGTTGGGTGAGCAAACACAGACCCTTTAAAGTAATACTGCCTGGTACCCATCCCATGGGTCCCAAATCTCCAGGTTCAAGGGCATATTCCTACATCGAAAACATGCATGAGAAACCCAGAAGGTGGTACACCGTGTGATTTTGAAAGGTTTCTAAAACGCACCTCATTTCTCATCTCCTTGTGCTCGGGTTCGCCATTCCAGCTACTTTACTAGCAATCTCCCTACTTGGAGAATCAGCACCTTTAACCTCCTGTTCCCTACAGGTTGCAATTTGTCCTGAGGATGAACGGAAGAGGGGCAACCAATGAGAGACTAGATCTAGGTGTTGGGACAGGCACAGGTCACTCTATTTTCCCATCAGGAAGAAGAATTAACCACAGGCTCAGCCTGCCGCCCAGAAGCAGAATAGGGCCTGAGGCAATCCCGCGCTCTTAAGGCCAGCTCCCAAAAAAGGGAGTTGAAAAATGGAGCCCAGGGACACTGCCATTCACAAACCCGCAGAGTTATAAATGATAACTCTCGTCCACAAATATATTGAGGGAAGGCAACGAAGAGGATTTGAAAGCAAGGCAGAATTGCAGGAAACAGGTTTCAGGAGGTAGATTCGAATCGCCTTTAAAGCACATGAAAAGTCGCAAAACGTCGACAATGATGCCCTTGGCCAAAAAGGGCGTACGCGTTTTTTCCTGAATATATTCAGGAAAAAACGCGTACGCCCTTTTTGGCCAACCAAGCAACCTGGAAAGGCAAATCAGCGCTACAAAGAAGTCTCGCTTCCCATCGGTCAAAAGGGCCATGCTGCAAAAAGTGTCAAAACCAGAAATGCAGGACAGGCCATGGAGAAATGGCAGCCTTGCTTCGCTGATGGGCGGGATGTAAATTGCCAACAGCCACTCTGGAGAAGTGTACGGTGTGTCCTGAAACATCTAAAACACACAGCTTAGGGAGCATAGGGCACGTCCACTCATGGGCGTATAAATTGGGAAAACTAAAAATCAGCAAGACACAGGCACCCCAAAGTTTAGCGCTGCTCTGTTGACAGGAACCTCCACTTCATGACACCTTAAATATCCCAGGAAAGAGAAAAATGGATAAAGAAGTTGTGGTCCTTATGTACAATGGAATATCACTCAGAAATGAAATCAATGTCATAAGGCTACTGGAAGCAAGATGAGTGGATTTAGGTTCGATGATTCTAAGTGAAATAAGTCACACAGAAAAAGACACTTATCATAAGCTATCACTTATAGAGGGAATGTAAAAACCGCTACACTTGAACTGAATTACAAAACAGAACAGAGTCACACGTTTAGAAAACACACTATGGCTGCTTAACGGGAAAGGTGAGGTGGGGTGATGCATAAAACAAGGGTTTCAAATTCGCAGAGATACCGATCCATACACCCAATATGTAATAGACAAGACCTACTCCTTGCTCAGTGAACTGGACTCAACACCCCCTATTCAACGCACAAGAATATATCTGACTAGTAAGAATCGTAAAACCTATGTATTGATATCTCTTTGGAAGTGAGTCAAGTGGGTGCAAAGCCTCATAAACACAGCCGTGAAAAGGAGCTAAACCCCATTATAAAAATAAATTACTTTAAAAAACACATAAAACAAAGACAGTGAAAGAGAGAGAAATTCTTACACAATTCGTTCAGGGGCTGTGATGCAACCTGGATTGACCATATCTAGACCCACAGCTGGATGAGACATAAGGGTGGACACTCTTGGGGCTGAGAGGTTGAGTGAGCAAACGCAGACCCTTTAAAGTAATACTGCGTGGTACCCATCCCATGGGTCCCAAATCTCCAGGTTCAAGGGCATCTTCCTACATCAAAAACATGCATGAGAAACCCAGAAGATGGTACACCATGTGATTTTGAAAGGTTTTTAAAACGCTCCTCATTTCTCATCTCCTTGTGCTCGGGTTCGCCATTCCAGCTACTTTACTAGCAATCTCCCTACTTGGAGAATCAGCACCTTTAACCTCCTGTTCCCTACAGGTTGCAATTTGTCCTGAGGATGAACGGAAGAGGGGCAACCAATGAGAGACTAGATCTAGGTGTTGGGACAGGCACAGGTCACTCTATTTTCCCATCAGGAAGAAGAATTAACCACAGGCTCAGCCTGCCGCCCAGAAGCAGAATAGGGCCTGAGGCAATCCCACGCTCCTGCGGCCAGCTCCCAAAAAAGCGAGTTGAAAAATGGAGCCCAGGGACACTGCCATTCACAAACCCGCAGAGTTATAAATGATAACTCTCGTCCACAAATATATTGAGGGAAGGCAACGAAGAGGATTTGAAAGCAAGGCAGAATTGCAGGAAACAGGTTTCAGGAGGTAGATTCGAATCGCCTTTAAAGCACATGAAAAGTCGCAAAACGTCGACAATGATGCCCTTGGCCAAAAAGGGCGTACGCGTTTTTTCCTGAATATATTCAGGAAAAAACGCGTACGCCCTTTTTGGCCAACCAAGCAACCTGGAAAGGCAAATCAGCGCTACAAAGAAGTCTCGCTTCCCATCGGTCAAAAGGGCCATTCTGCAAAAAGTGTCAAAACAAGAAATGCAGGACAGGCCAATTAGAAATGGCAGCCTTGCTACGCTGATGGGCGGGATGTAAATTGCCAACAGCCACTCTGGAGAAGTGTACGGTGTGTCCTGAAACATCTAAAACACACAGCTTAGGGAGCATAGGGCACGTCCACTCATGGGCGTATAAATTGGGAAAACTAAAAATCAGGAAGACACAGGCACCCCAAAGTTTAGGGCTGCTCTGTTGACAAGAACCTCCACTTCATGACACCTTAAATATCCCAGGAAAGAGAAAAATGGATAAAGAAGTTGTGGTCCTTATGTACAATGGAATATCACTCAGACATGAAATCAATGTCATAAGGCTAGTAGAAGCAAGATGAGTGGATTTAGGTACGACGATTCTAAGTGAAATAAGTCACACAGAAAAAGACACTTATCATAAGCTATCACTTATAGAGGGAATGTAAAAACCGCTACACTTGCACTGAATTACAAAACAGAACAGAGTCTCACGCTTAGAAAACACACTATGGCTGCTTAACGGGAAAGGTGAGGTGGGGTGATGCATAAAACAAGGTTTTCAAATTTGCTCAGATACCGTTCCATACACCCAATATGTAATAGACAAGACCTACTCCTTGCTCAGTGAACTGGACTCAACACCCCCTATTCACCGCAGAAGAATATAGGTGACTAGTAAGAATCTTAAAACCTATGTATTGATATCTGTCTGGAAGTGAGTCAAGTGGGTGTAAAGCCGCATAAACACAGCCGTGAAAAGCAGATAACCCCATTATAAAAATAAATTACTTTTAAAAACCCGTAAAACAAAGACAGTGAAAGAGAGAGAAATTCTTACAAAATTCGTTCAGGGGCTGTGATGCAACCTGGATTGACCATATCTAGACCCACAGCTGGATGAGACATAAGGGTGGACACACTTGGGGCTGAGAGGTTGGGTGAGGTTGGGTGAGCAAACACAGACCCTTTAAAGTAATACTGCCTGGTACCCATCCCATGGGTCCCAAATCTCCAGGTTCAAGGGCATATTCCTACATCGAAAACATGCATGAGAAACCCAGAAGGTGGTACACCGTGTGATTTTGAAAGGTTTCTAAAACGCACCTCATTTCTCATCTCCTTGTGCTCGGGTTCGCCATTCCAGCTACTTTACTAGCAATCTCCCTACTTGGAGAATCAGCACCTTTAACCTCCTGTTCCCTACAGGTTGCAATTTGTCCTGAGGATGAACGGAAGAGGGGCAACCAATGAGAGACTAGATCTAGGTGTTGGGACAGGCACAGGTCACTCTATTTTCCCATCAGGAAGAAGAATTAACCACAGGCTCAGCCTGCCGCCCAGAAGCAGAATAGGGCCTGAGGCAATCCCGCGCTCTTAAGGCCAGCTCCCAAAAAAGGGAGTTGAAAAATGGAGCCCAGGGACACTGCCATTCACAAACCCGCAGAGTTATAAATGATAACTCTCGTCCACAAATATATTGAGGGAAGGCAACGAAGAGGATTTGAAAGCAAGGCAGAATTGCAGGAAACAGGTTTCAGGAGGTAGATTCGAATCGCCTTTAAAGCACATGAAAAGTCGCAAAACGTCGACAATGATGCCCTTGGCCAAAAAGGGCGTACGCGTTTTTTCCTGAATATATTCAGGAAAAAACGCGTACGCCCTTTTTGGCCAACCAAGCAACCTGGAAAGGCAAATCAGCGCTACAAAGAAGTCTCGCTTCCCATCGGTCAAAAGGGCCATGCTGCAAAAAGTGTCAAAACCAGAAATGCAGGACAGGCCATGGAGAAATGGCAGCCTTGCTTCGCTGATGGGCGGGATGTAAATTGCCAACAGCCACTCTGGAGAAGTGTACGGTGTGTCCTGAAACATCTAAAACACACAGCTTAGGGAGCATAGGGCACGTCCACTCATGGGCGTATAAATTGGGAAAACTAAAAATCAGCAAGACACAGGCACCCCAAAGTTTAGCGCTGCTCTGTTGACAGGAACCTCCACTTCATGACACCTTAAATATCCCAGGAAAGAGAAAAATGGATAAAGAAGTTGTGGTCCTTATGTACAATGGAATATCACTCAGAAATGAAATCAATGTCATAAGGCTACTGGAAGCAAGATGAGTGGATTTAGGTTCGATGATTCTAAGTGAAATAAGTCACACAGAAAAAGACACTTATCATAAGCTATCACTTATAGAGGGAATGTAAAAACCGCTACACTTGAACTGAATTACAAAACAGAACAGAGTCACACGTTTAGAAAACACACTATGGCTGCTTAACGGGAAAGGTGAGGTGGGGTGATGCATAAAACAAGGGTTTCAAATTCGCAGAGATACCGATCCATACACCCAATATGTAATAGACAAGACCTACTCCTTGCTCAGTGAACTGGACTCAACACCCCCTATTCAACGCACAAGAATATATCTGACTAGTAAGAATCGTAAAACCTATGTATTGATATCTCTTTGGAAGTGAGTCAAGTGGGTGCAAAGCCTCATAAACACAGCCGTGAAAAGGAGCTAAACCCCATTATAAAAATAAATTACTTTAAAAAACACATAAAACAAAGACAGTGAAAGAGAGAGAAATTCTTACACAATTCGTTCAGGGGCTGTGATGCAACCTGGATTGACCATATCTAGACCCACAGCTGGATGAGACATAAGGGTGGACACTCTTGGGGCTGAGAGGTTGGGTGAGCAAACGCAGACCCTTTAAAGTAATACTGCGTGGTACCCATCCCATGGGTCCCAAATCTCCAGGTTCAAGGGCATCTTCCTACATCAAAAACATGCATGAGAAACCCAGAAGATGGTACACCGTGTGATTTTGAAAGGTTTTTAAAACGCTCCTCATTTCTCATCTCCTTGTGCTCGGGTTCGCCATTCCAGCTACTTTACTAGCAAACTCCCTACGTGGAGAATCAGCACCTTTAACCTCCTGTTCCCTACAGGTTGCAATTTGTCCTGAGGATGAACGGGAAGAGGGGCAACCAATGAGAGACTAGATCTAGGTGTTGGGACAGGCACAGGTCACTCTATTTTCCCATCAGGAAGAAGAATTAACCACAGGCTCAGCCTGCCGCCCAGAAGCAGAATAGGGCCTGAGGCAATCCCGCACTCTTACAGCCAGCTCCCAAAAAAGGGAGTTGAAAAATGGAGCCCAGGGACACTGCCATTCACAAACCCGCAGAGTTATAAATGATAACTCTCGTCCACATATATATTGAGGGAAGGCAACGAAGAGGATTTGAAAGCAAGGCAGAATTGCAGGAAACAGGTTTCAGGAGGTAGATTCGAATCGCCTTTAAAGCACATGAAAAGTCGCAAAACGTCGACAATGATGCCCTTGGCCAAAAAGGGCGTACGCGTTTTTTCCTGAATATATTCAGGAAAAAACGCGTACGCCCTTTTTGGCCAACCAAGCAACCTGGAAAGGCAAATCAGCGCTACAAAGAAGTCTCGCTTCCCATCGGTCAAAAGGGCCATGCTGCAAAAAGTGTCAAAACCAGAAATGCAGGACAGGCCATGGAGAAATGGCAGCCATGCTACGCTGATGGGCGGGATGTAAATTGCCAACAGCCACTCTGGAGAAGTGTACGGTGTGTCCTGAAACATCTAAAACACACAGCTTAGGGAGCATAGGGCACTTCCACTCATGGGCGTATAAATTGGGAAAACTAAAAATCAGCAAGACACAGGCACCCCAAAGTTTAGGGCTGCTCTGTTGACAAGAACCTCCACTTCATGACACCTTAAATATCCCAGGAAAGAGAAAAATGGATAAAGAAGTTGTGGTCCTTATGTACAAAGGAATATCACTCAGACATGAAATCAATGTCATAAGGCTAGAAGAAGCAAGATGAGTGGACTTAGGTACGATGATTCTAAGTGAAATAAGTCACACAGAAAAAGACACTTATCATAAGCTATCACTTATAGAGGGAATGTAAAAACCGCTACACTTGAACTGAATTACAAAACAGAACAGAGTCACACGTTTAGAAAACACACTATGGCTGCTTAACGGGAAAGGTGAGGTGGGGTGATGCATAAAACAAGGGTTTCAAATTGGCTCAGATACCGTTCCATACACCCAATATGTAATAGAAAAGACCGACTCCTTGCTCAGTGAAATGGACTCAACACCCCCTATTCACCGCACAAGAATATATGTGACTAGTAAGAATCTTAAAACCTATGTATTGATATCTGTCTGGAAGTGAGTCAAGTGGGTGTAAAGCCGCATAAACACAGCCGTGAAAAGCAGCTATACCCCATTATAAAAATAAATTACTTTTAAAAACCCGTAAAACAAAGACAGTGAAAGAGAGAGAAATTCTTACAAAATTCATTCAGGGGCTGTGATGCAACCTGGATTGACCATATCTAGACCCACAGCTGGATGAGACATAAGGGTGGACACACTTGGGGCTGAGAGGTTGGGTGAGGTTGGGTGAGCAAACACAGACCCTTTAAAGTAATACTGCCTGGTACCCATCGCATGGGTCCCAAATCTCCAGGTTCAAGGGCATATTCCTACATCGAAAACATGCATGAGAAACCCAGAAGGTGGTACACCGTGTGATTTTGAAAGGTTTCTAAAACGCACCTCATTTCTCATCTCCTTGTGCTCGGGTTCGCCATTCCAGCTACTACTAGCAATCTCCCTACTTGGAGAATCAGCACCTTTAACCTCCTGTTCCCTACAGGTTGCAATCTGTCCTGAGGATGAACGGAAGAGGGGCAACCAATGAGAGACTAGATCTAGGTGTTGGGACAGGCACAGGTCACTCTATTTTCCCATCGGGAAGAAGAATTAACCACAGGCTCAGCCTGCCGCCCAGAAGCAGAATAGGGCCTGAGGCAATCCCGCGCTCCTGCGGCCAGCTCCCAAAAAAGCGAGTTGAAAAATGGAGCCCAGGGACACTGCCATTCACAAACCCGCAGAGTTATAAATGATAACTCTCGTCCACAAATATATTGAGGGAAGGCAACGAAGAGGATTTGAAAGCAAGGCAGAATTGCAGGAAACAGGTTTCAGGAGGTAGATTCGAATCGCCTTTAAAGCACATGAAAAGTCGCAAAACGTCGACAGTGATGCCCTTGGCCAAAAAGGGCATATGCGTTTTTTCCTGAATATATTCAGGAAAAAACGCATACGCCCTTTTTGGCCAACCAAGCAACCTGGAAAGGCAAATCAGCGCTACAAAGAAGTCTCGCTTCCCATCGGTCAAAAGGGCCATGCTGCAGAAAGTGTCAAAACCAGAAATGCAGGACAGGCCATAGAGAAATGGCAGCCTTGCTACGCTGATGGGCGGGATGTAAATTGCCAACAGCCACTCTGGAGAAGTGTACTGTATGTCCTGAAACATCGAAAAAACACAGCTTAGGGAGCATAGGGCACGTCCACTCATGGGCGTATAAATTGGGAAAACTAAAAATCAGGAAGACACAGGCACCCCAAAGTTTAGGGCTGCTCTGTTGACAAGAACCTCCACTTCATGACACCTTAAATATCCCAGGAAAGAGAAAAATGGATAAAGAAGTTGTGGTCCTTATGTACAATGGAATAACACTCAGACATGAAATCAATGTCATAAGGCTAGTAGAAGCAAGATGAGTGGATTTAGGTACGACGATTCTAAGTGAAATAAGTCACACAGAAAAAGACACTTATCATAAGCTATCACTTATAGAGGGAATGTAAAATCCGCTACACTTGCACTGAATTACAAAACAGAACAGAGTCTCACGCTTAGAAAACACACTATGGCTGCTTAACGGGAAAGGTGAGGTGGGGTGATGCATAAAACAAGGTTTTCAAATTTGCTCAGATACCGTTCCATACACCCAATATGTAATAGACAAGACCTACTCCTTGCTCAGTGAACTGGACTCAACACCCCCTATTCACCGCAGAAGAATATAGGTGACTAGTAAGAATCTTAAAACCTATGTATTGATATCTGTCTGGAAGTGAGTCAAGTGGGTGTAAAGCCGCATAAACACAGCCGTGAAAAGCAGATAACCCCATTATAAAAATAAATTACTTTTAAAAACCCGTAAAACAAAGACAGTGAAAGAGAGAGAAATTCTTACAAAATTCGTTCAGAGGCTGTGATGCAACCTGGATTGACCATATCTAGACCCACAGCTGGATGAGACATAAGGGTGGACACACTTGGGGCTGAGAGGTTGGGTGAGGTTGGGTGAGCAAACACAGACCCTTTAAAGTAATACTGCCTGGTACCCATCCCATGGGTCCCAAATCTCCAGGTTCAAGGGCATATTCCTACATCGAAAACATGCATGAGAAACCCAGAAGGTGGTACACCGTGTGATTTTGAAAGGTTTCTAAAACGCACCTCATTTCTCATCTCCTTGTGCTCGGGTTCGCCATTCCAGCTACTTTACTAGCAATCTCCCTACTTGGAGAATCAGCACCTTTAACCTCCTGTTCCCTACAGGTTGCAATTTGTCCTGAGGATGAACGGAAGAGGGGCAACCAATGAGAGACTAGATCTAGGTGTTGGGACAGGCACAGGTCACTCTATTTTCCCATCAGGAAGAAGAATTAACCACAGGCTCAGCCTGCCGCCCAGAAGCAGAATAGGGCCTGAGGCAATCCCGCGCTCTTAAGGCCAGCTCCCAAAAAAGGGAGTTGAAAAATGGAGCCCAGGGACACTGCCATTCACAAACCCGCAGAGTTATAAATGATAACTCTCGTCCACAAATATATTGAGGGAAGGCAACGAAGAGGATTTGAAAGCAAGGCAGAATTGCAGGAAACAGGTTTCAGGAGGTAGATTCGAATCGCCTTTAAAGCACATGAAAAGTCGCAAAACGTCGACAATGATGCCCTTGGCCAAAAAGGGCGTACGCGTTTTTTCCTGAATATATTCAGGAAAAAACGCGTACGCCCTTTTTGGCCAACCAAGCAACCTGGAAAGGCAAATCAGCGCTACAAAGAAGTCTCGCTTCCCATCGGTCAAAAGGGCCATGCTGCAAAAAGTGTCAAAACCAGAAATGCAGGACAGGCCATGGAGAAATGGCAGCCTTGCTACGCTGATGGGCGGGATGTAAATTGCCAACAGCCACTCTGGAGAAGTGTACGGTGTGTCCTGAAACATCTAAAACACACAGCTTAGGGAGCATAGGGCATGTCCACTCATGGGCGTATAAATTGGGAAAACTAAAAATCAGCAAGACACAGGCACCCCAAAGTTTAGGGCTGCTCTGTTGACAAGAACCTCCACTTCATGACACCTTAAATATCCCAGGAAAGAGAAAAATGGATAAAGAAGTTGTGGTCCTTATGTACAAAGGAATATCACTCAGACATGAAATCAATGTCATAAGGCTAGAAGAAGCAAGATGAGTGGACTTAGGTACGATGATTCTAAGTGAAATAAGTCACACAGAAAAAGACACTTATCATAAGCTATCACTTATAGAGGGAATGTAAAAACCGCTACACTTGAACTGAATTACAAAACAGAACAGAGTCACACGTTTAGAAAACACACTATGGCTGCTTAACGGGAAAGGTGAGGTGGGGTGATGCATAAAACAAGGGTTTCAAATTCGCAGAGATACCGATCCATACACCCAATATGTAATAGACAAGACCTACTCCTTGCTCAGTGAACTGGACTCAACACCCCCTATTCAACGCACAAGAATATATCTGACTAGTAAGAATCGTAAAACCTATGTATTGATATCTCTTTGGAAGTGAGTCAAGTGGGTGCAAAGCCTCATAAACACAGCCGTGAAAAGGAGCTAAACCCCATTATAAAAATAAATTACTTTAAAAAACACATAAAACAAAGACAGTGAAAGAGAGAGAAATTCTTACACAATTCGTTCAGGGGCTGTGATGCAACCTGGATTGACCATATCTAGACCCACAGCTGGATGAGACATAAGGGTGGACACTCTTGGGGCTGAGAGTTTGGGTGAGCAAACGCAGACCCTTTAAAGTAATACTGCGTGGTACCCATCCCATGGGTCCCAAATCTCCAGGTTCAAGGGCATCTTCCTACATCAAAAACATGCATGAGAAACCCAGAAGATGGTACACCGTGTGATTTTGAAAGGTTTTTAAAACGCTCCTCATTTCTCATCTCCTTGTGCTCGGGTTCGCCATTCCAGCTACTTTACTAGCAAACTCCCTACGTGGAGAATCAGCACCTTTAACCTCCTGTTCCCTACAGGTTGCAATTTGTCCTGAGGATGAACGGGAAGAGGGGCAACCAATGAGAGACTAGATCTAGGTGTTGGGACAGGCACAGGTCACTCTATTTTCCCATCAGGAAGAAGAATTAACCACAGGCTCAGCCTGCCGCCCAGAAGCAGAATAGGGCCTGAGGCAATCCCGCACTCTTACAGCCAGCTCCCAAAAAAGGGAGTTGAAAAATGGAGCCCAGGGACACTGCCATTCACAAACCCGCAGAGTTATAAATGATAACTCTCGTCCACATATATATTGAAGGAAGGCAACGAAGAGGATTTGAAAGCAAGGCAGAATTGCAGGAAACAGGTTTCAGGAGGTAGATTCGAATCGCCTTTAAAGCACATGAAAAGTCGCAAAACGTCGAAAATGATGCCCTTGGCCAAAAAGGGCGTACGCGTTTTTTCCTGAATATATTCAGGAAAAAACGCGTACGCCCTTTTTGGCCAACCAAGCAACCTGGAAAGGCAAATCAGCGCTACAAAGAAGTCTCGCTTCCCATCGGTCAAAAGGGCCATGCTGCAAAAAGTGTCAAAACCAGAAATGCAGGACAGGCCATGGAGAAATGGCAGCCTTGCTACGCTGATGGGCGGGATGTAAATTGCCAACAGCCACTCTGGAGAAGTGTACGGTGTGTCCTGAAACATCTAAAACACACAGCTTAGGGAGCATAGGGCACGTCCACTCATGGGCGTATAAATTGGGAAAACTAAAAATCAGCAAGACACAGGCACCCCAAAGTTTAGGGCTGCTCTGTTGACAAAAACCTCCACTTCATGACACCTTAAATATCCCAGGAAAGAGAAAAATGGATAAAGAAGTTGTGGTCCTTATGTACAAAGGAATATCACTCAGACATGAAATCAATGTCATAAGGCTAGAAGAAGCAAGATGAGTGGACTTAGGTACGATGATTCTAAGTGAAATAAGTCACACAGAAAAAGACACTTATCATAAGCTATCACTTATAGAGGGAATGTAAAAACCGCTACACTTGAACTGAATTACAAAACAGAACAGAGTCACACGTTTAGAAAACACACTATGGCTGCTTAACGGGAAAGGTGAGGTGGGGTGATGCATAAAACAAGGGTTTCAAATTGGCTCAGATACCGTTCCATACACCCAATATGTAATAGACAAGACCGACTCCTTGCTCAGTGAACTGGACTCAACACCCCCTATTCACCGCACAAGAATATATGTGACTAGTAAGAATCTTAAAACCTATGTATTGATATCTGTCTGGAAGTGAGTCAAGTGGGTGTAAAGCCGCATAAACACAGCCGTGAAAAGCAGCTATACCCCATTATAAAAATAAATTACTTTTAAAAACCCGTAAAACAAAGACAGTGAAAGAGAGAGAAATTCTTACAAAATTCTTTCAGGGGCTGTGATGCAACCTGGATTGACCATATCTAGACCCACAGCTGGATGAGACATAAGGGTGGACACACTTGGGGCTGAGAGTTTGGGTGAGGTTGGGTGAGCAAACACAGACCCTTTAAATTAATACTGCCTGGTACCCATCCCATGGGTCCCAAATCTCCAGGTTCAAGGGCATATTCCTACATCGAAAACATGCATGAGAAACCCAGAAGGTGGTACACCGTGTGATTTTGAAAGGATTCTAAAACGCACCTCATTTCTCATCTCCTTGTGCTCGGGTTCGCCATTCCAGCTACTTTACTAGCAATCTCCCTACTTGGAGAATCAGCACCTTTAACCTCCTGTTCCCTACAGGTTGCAATTTGTCCTGAGGATGAACGGAAGAGGGGCAACCAATGAGAGACTAGATCTAGGTGTTGGGACAGGCACAGGTCACTCTATTTTCCCATCAGGAAGAAGAATTAACCACAGGCTCAGCCTGCCGCCCAGAAGCAGAATAGGGCCTGAGGCAATCCCGCACTCTTGCGGCCAGCTCCCAAAAAAGCGAGTTGAAAAATGGAGCCCAGGGACACTGCCATTCACAAACCCGCAGAGTTATAAATGATAACTCTCGTCCACAAATATATTGAGGAAGGCAATGAAGAGGATTTGAAAGCAAGGCAGAATTGCAGGAAACAGGTTTCAGGAGGTAGATTCGAATCGCATTTAAAGCACATGAAAAGTCGCAAAACGTCGACAATGATGCCCTTGGCCAAAAAGGGCGTATGCGTTTTTTTCCTGAATATATTCAGGAAAAAACGCATACGCCCTTTTTGGCCAACCAAGCAACCTGGAAAGGCAAATCAGCGCTACAAAGTAGTCTCGCTTCCCATCGGTCAAAAGGGCCATGCTGCAAAAAGTGTGAAAACCAGAAATGCAGGACAGGCCATGGAGAAATGGCAGCCTTGCTACGCTGATGGGCGGGATGTAAATTGCCAACAGCCACTCTGGAGAAGTGTACGGTGTGTCCTGAAACATCTAAAACACACAGCTTAGGGAGCATAGGGCACGTCCACTCATGGGCGTATAAATTGGGAAAACTAAAAATCAGCAAGACACAGGCACCCCAAAGTTTAGGGCTGCTCTGTTGACAAAAACCTCCACTTCATGACACCTTAAATATCCCAGGAAAGAGAAAAATGGATAAAGAAGTTGTGGTCCTTATGTACAAAGGAATATCACTCAGACATGAAATCAATGTCATAAGGCTAGAAGAAGCAAGATGAGTGGACTTAGGTACGATGATTCTAAGTGAAATAAGTCACACAGAAAAAGACACTTATCATAAGCTATCACTTATAGAGGGAATGTAAAAACCGCTACACTTGAACTGAATTACAAAACAGAACAGAGTCACACGTTTAGAAAACACACTATGGCTGCTTAACGGGAAAGGTGAGGTGGGGTGATGCATAAAACAAGGGTTTCAAATTGGCTCAGATACCGTTCCATACACCCAATATGTAATAGACAAGACCGACTCCTTGCTCAGTGAACTGGACTCAACACCCCCTATTCACCGCACAAGAATATATGTGACTAGTAAGAATCTTAAAACCTATGTATTGATATCTGTCTGGAAGTGAGTCAAGTGGGTGTAAAGCCGCATAAACACAGCCGTGAAAAGCAGCTATACCCCATTATAAAAATAAATTACTTTTAAAAACCCGTAAAACAAAGACAGTGAAAGAGAGAGAAATTCTTACAAAATTCTTTCAGGGGCTGTGATGCAACCTGGATTGACCATATCTAGACCCACAGCTGGATGAGACATAAGGGTGGACACACTTGGGGCTGAGAGTTTGGGTGAGGTTGGGTGAGCAAACACAGACCCTTTAAATTAATACTGCCTGGTACCCATCCCATGGGTCCCAAATCTCCAGGTTCAAGGGCATATTCCTACATCGAAAACATGCATGAGAAACCCAGAAGGTGGTACACCGTGTGATTTTGAAAGGATTCTAAAACGCACCTCATTTCTCATCTCCTTGTGCTCGGGTTCGCCATTCCAGCTACTTTACTAGCAATCTCCCTACTTGGAGAATCAGCACCTTTAACCTCCTGTTCCCTACAGGTTGCAATTTGTCCTGAGGATGAACGGAAGAGGGGCAACCAATGAGAGACTAGATCTAGGTGTTGGGACAGGCACAGGTCACTCTATTTTCCCATCAGGAAGAAGAATTAACCACAGGCTCAGCCTGCCGCCCAGAAGCAGAATAGGGCCTGAGGCAATCCCGCACTCTTGCGGCCAGCTCCCAAAAAAGCGAGTTGAAAAATGGAGCCCAGGGACACTGCCATTCACAAACCCGCAGAGTTATAAATGATAACTCTCGTCCACAAATATATTGAGGAAGGCAATGAAGAGGATTTGAAAGCAAGGCAGAATTGCAGGAAACAGGTTTCAGGAGGTAGATTCGAATCGCATTTAAAGCACATGAAAAGTCGCAAAACGTCGACAATGATGCCCTTGGCCAAAAAGGGCGTATGCGTTTTTTTCCTGAATATATTCAGGAAAAAACGCATACGCCCTTTTTGGCCAACCAAGCAACCTGGAAAGGCAAATCAGCGCTACAAAGTAGTCTCGCTTCCCATCGGTCAAAAGGGCCATGCTGCAAAAAGTGTGAAAACCAGAAATGCAGGACAGGCCATGGAGAAATGGCAGCCTTGCTACGCTGATGGGCGGGATGTAAATTGCCAACAGCCACTCTGGAGAAGTGTACGGTGTGTCCTGAAACATCTAAAACACACAGCTTAGGGAGCATAGGGCACGTCCACTCATGGGCGTATAAATTGGGAAAACTAAAAATCAGCAAGACACAGGCACCCCAAAGTTTAGGGCTGCTCTGTTGACAAGAATCTCCACTTCATGACACCTTAAATATCCCAGGAAAGAGAAAAATGGATAAAGAAGTTGTGGTCCTTATGTACCATGGAATATCACGCAGACATGAAATCAATATCATAAAGCTAGAAGAAGCAAGATGAGTGGACTTAGGTACGATGATTCTAAGTGAAATAAGTCACACAGAAAAAGACACTTATCATAAGCTATCACTTATAGAGGGAATGTAAAAACCGCTAAACTTGAACTGAGTTACAAAACAGGACAGAATCACACGTTTAGAAAACACACTATGGCTGCTTAACGGGAAAGGTGAGGTGGGGTGATGCATAAAACAAGGGTTTCAAATTCGCTCAGATACCATTCCATACACCCAATATGTAATAGACAAGACCGACTCCTTGCTCAGTGAACTGGACTCAACACCCCCTATTCACCGCACAAGAATATATGTGACTAGTAAGAATCTTAAAACCTATGTATTGATATCTGTCTGGAAGTGAGTCAAGTGGGTGTAAAGCCGCATAAACACAGCCGTGAAAAGCAGATAACCCCATTATAAAAATAAATTACTTTTAAAAACCCGTAAAACAAAGACAGTGAAAGAGAGAGAAATTCTTACAAAATTCGTTCAGAGGCTGTGATGCAACCTGGATTGACCATATCTAGACCCACAGCTGGATGAGACATAAGGGTGGACACACTTGGGGCTGAGAGGTTGGGTGAGGTTGGGTGAGCAAACACAGACCCTTTAAAGTAATACTGCCTGGTACCCATCCCATGGGTCCCAAATCTCCAGGTTCAAGGGCATATTCCTACATCGAAAACATGCATGAGAAACCCAGAAGGTGGTACACCGTGTGATTTTGAAAGGTTTCTAAAACGCACCTCATTTCTCATCTCCTTGTGCTCGGGTTCGCCATTCCAGCTACTTTACTAGCAATCTCCCTACTTGGAGAATCAGCACCTTTAACCTCCTGTTCCCTACAGGTTGCAATTTGTCCTGAGGATGAACGGAAGAGGGGCAACCAATGAGAGACTAGATCTAGGTGTTGGGACAGGCACAGGTCACTCTATTTTCCCATCAGGAAGAAGAATTAACCACAGGCTCAGCCTGCCGCCCAGAAGCAGAATAGGGCCTGAGGCAATCCCGCGCTCTTAAGGCCAGCTCCCAAAAAAGGGAGTTGAAAAATGGAGCCCAGGGACACTGCCATTCACAAACCCGCAGAGTTATAAATGATAACTCTCGTCCACAAATATATTGAGGGAAGGCAACGAAGAGGATTTGAAAGCAAGGCAGAATTGCAGGAAACAGGTTTCAGGAGGTAGATTCGAATCGCCTTTAAAGCACATGAAAAGTCGCAAAACGTCGACAATGATGCCCTTGGCCAAAAAGGGCGTACGCGTTTTTTCCTGAATATATTCAGGAAAAAACGCGTACGCCCTTTTTGGCCAACCAAGCAACCTGGAAAGGCAAATCAGCGCTACAAAGAAGTCTCGCTTCCCATCGGTCAAAAGGGCCATGCTGCAAAAAGTGTCAAAACCAGAAATGCAGGACAGGCCATGGAGAAATGGCAGCCTTGCTTCGCTGATGGGCGGGATGTAAATTGCCAACAGCCACTCTGGAGAAGTGTACGGTGTGTCCTGAAACATCTAAAACACACAGCTTAGGGAGCATAGGGCACGTCCACTCATGGGCGTATAAATTGGGAAAACTAAAAATCAGCAAGACACAGGCACCCCAAAGTTTAGCGCTGCTCTGTTGACAGGAACCTCCACTTCATGACACCTTAAATATCCCAGGAAAGAGAAAAATGGATAAAGAAGTTGTGGTCCTTATGTACAATGGAATATCACTCAGAAATGAAATCAATGTCATAAGGCTACTGGAAGCAAGATGAGTGGATTTAGGTTCGATGATTCTAAGTGAAATAAGTCACACAGAAAAAGACACTTATCATAAGCTATCACTTATAGAGGGAATGTAAAAACCGCTACACTTGAACTGAATTACAAAACAGAACAGAGTCACACGTTTAGAAAACACACTATGGCTGCTTAACGGGAAAGGTGAGGTGGGGTGATGCATAAAACAAGGGTTTCAAATTCGCAGAGATACCGATCCATACACCCAATATGTAATAGACAAGACCTACTCCTTGCTCAGTGAACTGGACTCAACACCCCCTATTCAACGCACAAGAATATATCTGACTAGTAAGAATCGTAAAACCTATGTATTGATATCTCTTTGGAAGTGAGTCAAGTGGGTGCAAAGCCTCATAAACACAGCCGTGAAAAGGAGCTAAACCCCATTATAAAAATAAATTACTTTAAAAAACACATAAAACAAAGACAGTGAAAGAGAGAGAAATTCTTACACAATTCGTTCAGGGGCTGTGATGCAACCTGGATTGACCATATCTAGACCCACAGCTGGATGAGACATAAGGGTGGACACTCTTGGGGCTGAGAGGTTGGGTGAGCAAACGCAGACCCTTTAAAGTAATACTGCGTGGTACCCATCCCATGGGTCCCAAATCTCCAGGTTCAAGGGCATCTTCCTACATCAAAAACATGCATGAGAAACCCAGAAGATGGTACACCGTGTGATTTTGAAAGGTTTTTAAAACGCTCCTCATTTCTCATCTCCTTGTGCTCGGGTTCGCCATTCCAGCTACTTTACTAGCAAACTCCCTACGTGGAGAATCAGCACCTTTAACCTCCTGTTCCCTACAGGTTGCAATTTGTCCTGAGGATGAACGGGAAGAGGGGCAACCAATGAGAGACTAGATCTAGGTGTTGGGACAGGCACAGGTCACTCTATTTTCCCATCAGGAAGAAGAATTAACCACAGGCTCAGCCTGCCGCCCAGAAGCAGAATAGGGCCTGAGGCAATCCCGCACTCTTACAGCCAGCTCCCAAAAAAGGGAGTTGAAAAATGGAGCCCAGGGACACTGCCATTCACAAACCCGCAGAGTTATAAATGATAACTCTCGTCCACATATATATTGAGGGAAGGCAACGAAGAGGATTTGAAAGCAAGGCAGAATTGCAGGAAACAGGTTTCAGGAGGTAGATTCGAATCGCCTTTAAAGCACATGAAAAGTCGCAAAACGTCGACAATGATGCCCTTGGCCAAAAAGGGCGTACGCGTTTTTTCCTGAATATATTCAGGAAAAAACGCGTACGCCCTTTTTGGCCAACCAAGCAACCTGGAAAGGCAAATCAGCGCTACAAAGAAGTCTCGCTTCCCATCGGTCAAAAGGGCCATGCTGCAAAAAGTGTCAAAACCAGAAATGCAGGACAGGCCATGGAGAAATGGCAGCCATGCTACGCTGATGGGCGGGATGTAAATTGCCAACAGCCACTCTGGAGAAGTGTACGGTGTGTCCTGAAACATCTAAAACACACAGCTTAGGGAGCATAGGGCACTTCCACTCATGGGCGTATAAATTGGGAAAACTAAAAATCAGCAAGACACAGGCACCCCAAAGTTTAGGGCTGCTCTGTTGACAAGAACCTCCACTTCATGACACCTTAAATATCCCAGGAAAGAGAAAAATGGATAAAGAAGTTGTGGTCCTTATGTACAAAGGAATATCACTCAGACATGAAATCAATGTCATAAGGCTAGAAGAAGCAAGATGAGTGGACTTAGGTACGATGATTCTAAGTGAAATAAGTCACACAGAAAAAGACACTTATCATAAGCTATCACTTATAGAGGGAATGTAAAAACCGCTACACTTGAACTGAATTACAAAACAGAACAGAGTCACACGTTTAGAAAACACACTATGGCTGCTTAACGGGAAAGGTGAGGTGGGGTGATGCATAAAACAAGGGTTTCAAATTGGCTCAGATACCGTTCCATACACCCAATATGTAATAGAAAAGACCGACTCCTTGCTCAGTGAAATGGACTCAACACCCCCTATTCACCGCACAAGAATATATGTGACTAGTAAGAATCTTAAAACCTATGTATTGATATCTGTCTGGAAGTGAGTCAAGTGGGTGTAAAGCCGCATAAACACAGCCGTGAAAAGCAGCTATACCCCATTATAAAAATAAATTACTTTTAAAAACCCGTAAAACAAAGACAGTGAAAGAGAGAGAAATTCTTACAAAATTCATTCAGGGGCTGTGATGCAACCTGGATTGACCATATCTAGACCCACAGCTGGATGAGACATAAGGGTGGACACACTTGGGGCTGAGAGGTTGGGTGAGGTTGGGTGAGCAAACACAGACCCTTTAAAGTAATACTGCCTGGTACCCATCGCATGGGTCCCAAATCTCCAGGTTCAAGGGCATATTCCTACATCGAAAACATGCATGAGAAACCCAGAAGGTGGTACACCGTGTGATTTTGAAAGGTTTCTAAAACGCACCTCATTTCTCATCTCCTTGTGCTCGGGTTCGCCATTCCAGCTACTACTAGCAATCTCCCTACTTGGAGAATCAGCACCTTTAACCTCCTGTTCCCTACAGGTTGCAATCTGTCCTGAGGATGAACGGAAGAGGGGCAACCAATGAGAGACTAGATCTAGGTGTTGGGACAGGCACAGGTCACTCTATTTTCCCATCGGGAAGAAGAATTAACCACAGGCTCAGCCTGCCGCCCAGAAGCAGAATAGGGCCTGAGGCAATCCCGCGCTCCTGCGGCCAGCTCCCAAAAAAGCGAGTTGAAAAATGGAGCCCAGGGACACTGCCATTCACAAACCCGCAGAGTTATAAATGATAACTCTCGTCCACAAATATATTGAGGGAAGGCAACGAAGAGGATTTGAAAGCAAGGCAGAATTGCAGGAAACAGGTTTCAGGAGGTAGATTCGAATCGCCTTTAAAGCACATGAAAAGTCGCAAAACGTCGACAGTGATGCCCTTGGCCAAAAAGGGCATATGCGTTTTTTCCTGAATATATTCAGGAAAAAACGCATACGCCCTTTTTGGCCAACCAAGCAACCTGGAAAGGCAAATCAGCGCTACAAAGAAGTCTCGCTTCCCATCGGTCAAAAGGGCCATGCTGCAGAAAGTGTCAAAACCAGAAATGCAGGACAGGCCATAGAGAAATGGCAGCCTTGCTACGCTGATGGGCGGGATGTAAATTGCCAACAGCCACTCTGGAGAAGTGTACTGTATGTCCTGAAACATCGAAAAAACACAGCTTAGGGAGCATAGGGCACGTCCACTCATGGGCGTATAAATTGGGAAAACTAAAAATCAGGAAGACACAGGCACCCCAAAGTTTAGGGCTGCTCTGTTGACAAGAACCTCCACTTCATGACACCTTAAATATCCCAGGAAAGAGAAAAATGGATAAAGAAGTTGTGGTCCTTATGTACAATGGAATAACACTCAGACATGAAATCAATGTCATAAGGCTAGTAGAAGCAAGATGAGTGGATTTAGGTACGACGATTCTAAGTGAAATAAGTCACACAGAAAAAGACACTTATCATAAGCTATCACTTATAGAGGGAATGTAAAATCCGCTACACTTGCACTGAATTACAAAACAGAACAGAGTCTCACGCTTAGAAAACACACTATGGCTGCTTAACGGGAAAGGTGAGGTGGGGTGATGCATAAAACAAGGTTTTCAAATTTGCTCAGATACCGTTCCATACACCCAATATGTAATAGACAAGACCTACTCCTTGCTCAGTGAACTGGACTCAACACCCCCTATTCACCGCAGAAGAATATAGGTGACTAGTAAGAATCTTAAAACCTATGTATTGATATCTGTCTGGAAGTGAGTCAAGTGGGTGTAAAGCCGCATAAACACAGCCGTGAAAAGCAGATAACCCCATTATAAAAATAAATTACTTTTAAAAACCCGTAAAACAAAGACAGTGAAAGAGAGAGAAATTCTTACAAAATTCGTTCAGAGGCTGTGATGCAACCTGGATTGACCATATCTAGACCCACAGCTGGATGAGACATAAGGGTGGACACACTTGGGGCTGAGAGGTTGGGTGAGGTTGGGTGAGCAAACACAGACCCTTTAAAGTAATACTGCCTGGTACCCATCCCATGGGTCCCAAATCTCCAGGTTCAAGGGCATATTCCTACATCGAAAACATGCATGAGAAACCCAGAAGGTGGTACACCGTGTGATTTTGAAAGGTTTCTAAAACGCACCTCATTTCTCATCTCCTTGTGCTCGGGTTCGCCATTCCAGCTACTTTACTAGCAATCTCCCTACTTG
The DNA here is from genome assembly GCF_028021215.1 of Eschrichtius robustus. Lineage (NCBI taxonomy): Eukaryota > Metazoa > Chordata > Mammalia > Artiodactyla > Eschrichtiidae > Eschrichtius > Eschrichtius robustus. Next base: position 575,196 of record NW_027175343.1, read on the forward strand.
GAGAATCAGCACCTTTAACCTCCTGTTCCCTACAGGTTGCAATTTGTCCTGAGGATGAACGGAAGAGGGGCAACCAATGAGAGACTAGATCTAGGTGTTGGGACAGGCACAGGTCACTCTATTTTCCCATCAGGAAGAAGAATTAACCACAGGCTCAGCCTGCCGCCCAGAAGCAGAATAGGGCCTGAGGCAATCCCGCGCTCTTAAGGCCAGCTCCCAAAAAAGGGAGTTGAAAAATGGAGCCCAGGGACACTGCCATTCACAAACCCGCAGAGTTATAAATGATAACTCTCGTCCACAAATATATTGAGGGAAGGCAACGAAGAGGATTTGAAAGCAAGGCAGAATTGCAGGAAACAGGTTTCAGGAGGTAGATTCGAATCGCCTTTAAAGCACATGAAAAGTCGCAAAACGTCGACAATGATGCCCTTGGCCAAAAAGGGCGTACGCGTTTTTTCCTGAATATATTCAGGAAAAAACGCGTACGCCCTTTTTGGCCAACCAAGCAACCTGGAAAGGCAAATCAGCGCTACAAAGAAGTCTCGCTTCCCATCGGTCAAAAGGGCCATGCTGCAAAAAGTGTCAAAACCAGAAATGCAGGACAGGCCATGGAGAAATGGCAGCCTTGCTACGCTGATGGGCGGGATGTAAATTGCCAACAGCCACTCTGGAGAAGTGTACGGTGTGTCCTGAAACATCTAAAACACACAGCTTAGGGAGCATAGGGCATGTCCACTCATGGGCGTATAAATTGGGAAAACTAAAAATCAGCAAGACACAGGCACCCCAAAGTTTAGGGCTGCTCTGTTGACAAGAACCTCCACTTCATGACACCTTAAATATCCCAGGAAAGAGAAAAATGGATAAAGAAGTTGTGGTCCTTATGTACAAAGGAATATCACTCAGACATGAAATCAATGTCATAAGGCTAGAAGAAGCAAGATGAGTGGACTTAGGTACGATGATTCTAAGTGAAATAAGTCACACAGAAAAAGACACTTATCATAAGCTATCACTTATAGAGGGAATGTAAAAACCGCTACACTTGAACTGAATTACAAAACAGAACAGAGTCACACGTTTAGAAAACACACTATGGCTGCTTAACGGGAAAGGTGAGGTGGGGTGATGCATAAAACAAGGGTTTCAAATTCGCAGAGATACCGATCCATACACCCAATATGTAATAGACAAGACCTACTCCTTGCTCAGTGAACTGGACTCAACACCCCCTATTCAACGCACAAGAATATATCTGACTAGTAAGAATCGTAAAACCTATGTATTGATATCTCTTTGGAAGTGAGTCAAGTGGGTGCAAAGCCTCATAAACACAGCCGTGAAAAGGAGCTAAACCCCATTATAAAAATAAATTACTTTAAAAAACACATAAAACAAAGACAGTGAAAGAGAGAGAAATTCTTACACAATTCGTTCAGGGGCTGTGATGCAACCTGGATTGACCATATCTAGACCCACAGCTGGATGAGACATAAGGGTGGACACTCTTGGGGCTGAGAGTTTGGGTGAGCAAACGCAGACCCTTTAAAGTAATACTGCGTGGTACCCATCCCATGGGTCCCAAATCTCCAGGTTCAAGGGCATCTTCCTACATCAAAAACATGCATGAGAAACCCAGAAGATGGTACACCGTGTGATTTTGAAAGGTTTTTAAAACGCTCCTCATTTCTCATCTCCTTGTGCTCGGGTTCGCCATTCCAGCTACTTTACTAGCAAACTCCCTACGTGGAGAATCAGCACCTTTAACCTCCTGTTCCCTACAGGTTGCAATTTGTCCTGAGGATGAACGGGAAGAGGGGCAACCAATGAGAGACTAGATCTAGGTGTTGGGACAGGCACAGGTCACTCTATTTTCCCATCAGGAAGAAGAATTAACCACAGGCTCAGCCTGCCGCCCAGAAGCAGAATAGGGCCTGAGGCAATCCCGCACTCTTACAGCCAGCTCCCAAAAAAGGGAGTTGAAAAATGGAGCCCAGGGACACTGCCATTCACAAACCCGCAGAGTTATAAATGATAACTCTCGTCCACATATATATTGAAGGAAGGCAACGAAGAGGATTTGAAAGCAAGGCAGAATTGCAGGAAACAGGTTTCAGGAGGTAGATTCGAATCGCCTTTAAAGCACATGAAAAGTCGCAAAACGTCGACAATGATGCCCTTGGCCAAAAAGGGCGTACGCGTTTTTTCCTGAATATATTCAGGAAAAAACGCGTACGCCCTTTTTGGCCAACCAAGCAACCTGGAAAGGCAAATCAGCGCTACAAAGAAGTCTCGCTTCCCATCGGTCAAAAGGGCCATGCTGCAAAAAGTGTCAAAACCAGAAATGCAGGACAGGCCATGGAGAAATGGCAGCCTTGCTACGCTGATGGGCGGGATGTAAATTGCCAACAGCCACTCTGGAGAAGTGTACGGTGTGTCCTGAAACATCTAAAACACACAGCTTAGGGAGCATAGGGCACGTCCACTCATGGGCGTATAAATTGGGAAAACTAAAAATCAGCAAGACACAGGCACCCCAAAGTTTAGGGCTGCTCTGTTGACAAAAACCTCCACTTCATGACACCTTAAATATCCCAGGAAAGAGAAAAATGGATAAAGAAGTTGTGGTCCTTATGTACAAAGGAATATCACTCAGACATGAAATCAATGTCATAAGGCTAGAAGAAGCAAGATGAGTGGACTTAGGTACGATGATTCTAAGTGAAATAAGTCACACAGAAAAAGACACTTATCATAAGCTATCACTTATAGAGGGAATGTAAAAACCGCTACACTTGAACTGAATTACAAAACAGAACAGAGTCACACGTTTAGAAAACACACTATGGCTGCTTAACGGGAAAGGTGAGGTGGGGTGATGCATAAAACAAGGGTTTCAAATTGGCTCAGATACCGTTCCATACACCCAATATGTAATAGACAAGACCGACTCCTTGCTCAGTGAACTGGACTCAACACCCCCTATTCACCGCACAAGAATATATGTGACTAGTAAGAATCTTAAAACCTATGTATTGATATCTGTCTGGAAGTGAGTCAAGTGGGTGTAAAGCCGCATAAACACAGCCGTGAAAAGCAGCTATACCCCATTATAAAAATAAATTACTTTTAAAAACCCGTAAAACAAAGACAGTGAAAGAGAGAGAAATTCTTACAAAATTCTTTCAGGGGCTGTGATGCAACCTGGATTGACCATATCTAGACCCACAGCTGGATGAGACATAAGGGTGGACACACTTGGGGCTGAGAGTTTGGGTGAGGTTGGGTGAGCAAACACAGACCCTTTAAATTAATACTGCCTGGTACCCATCCCATGGGTCCCAAATCTCCAGGTTCAAGGGCATATTCCTACATCGAAAACATGCATGAGAAACCCAGAAGGTGGTACACCGTGTGATTTTGAAAGGATTCTAAAACGCACCTCATTTCTCATCTCCTTGTGCTCGGGTTCGCCATTCCAGCTACTTTACTAGCAATCTCCCTACTTGGAGAATCAGCACCTTTAACCTCCTGTTCCCTACAGGTTGCAATTTGTCCTGAGGATGAACGGAAGAGGGGCAACCAATGAGAGACTAGATCTAGGTGTTGGGACAGGCACAGGTCACTCTATTTTCCCATCAGGAAGAAGAATTAACCACAGGCTCAGCCTGCCGCCCAGAAGCAGAATAGGGCCTGAGGCAATTCCGCACTCTTGCGGCCAGCTCCCAAAAAAGCGAGTTGAAAAATGGAGCCCAGGGACACTGCCATTCACAAACCCGCAGAGTTATAAATGATAACTCTCGTCCACAAATATATTGAGGAAGGCAATGAAGAGGATTTGAAAGCAAGGCAGAATTGCAGGAAACAGGTTTCAGGAGGTAGATTCGAATCGCATTTAAAGCACATGAAAAGTCGCAAAACGTCGACAATGATGCCCTTGGCCAAAAAGGGCGTATGCGTTTTTTTCCTGAATATATTCAGGAAAAAACGCATACGCCCTTTTTGGCCAACCAAGCAACCTGGAAAGGCAAATCAGCGCTACAAAGTAGTCTCGCTTCCCATCGGTCAAAAGGGCCATGCTGCAAAAAGTGTGAAAACCAGAAATGCAGGACAGGCCATGGAGAAATGGCAGCCTTGCTACGCTGATGGGCGGGATGTAAATTGCCAACAGCCACTCTGGAGAAGTGTACGGTGTGTCCTGAAACATCTAAAACACACAGCTTAGGGAGCATAGGGCACGTCCACTCATGGGCGTATAAATTGGGAAAACTAAAAATCAGCAAGACACAGGCACCCCAAAGTTTAGGGCTGCTCTGTTGACAAGAATCTCCACTTCATGACACCTTAAATATCCCAGGAAAGAGAAAAATGGATAAAGAAGTTGTGGTCCTTATGTACCATGGAATATCACGCAGACATGAAATCAATATCATAAAGCTAGAAGAAGCAAGATGAGTGGACTTAGGTACGATGATTCTAAGTGAAATAAGTCACACAGAAAAAGACACTTATCATAAGCTATCACTTATAGAGGGAATGTAAAAACCGCTAAACTTGAACTGAGTTACAAAACAGGACAGAATCACACGTTTAGAAAACACACTATGGCTGCTTAACGGGAAAGGTGAGGTGGGGTGATGCATAAAACAAGGGTTTCAAATTCGCTCAGATACCATTCCATACACCCAATATGTAATAGAAAAGACCGACTAATTGCTCAGTGAACTGGACTCAACACCCCCTATTCACCGCACAAGAATATATGTGACTAGTAAGAATCTTAAAACCTATGTATTGATATCTGTCTGGAAGTGAGTCAAGTGGGTGTAAAGCCGCATAAACACAGCCGTGAAAAGCAGATAACCCCATTATAAAAATAAATTACTTTTAAAAACACGTAAAACAAAGACAGTGAAAGAGAGAGAAATTCTTACAAAATTCGTTCAGAGGATGTGATGCAACCTGGATTGACCATATCTAGACCCACAGCTGGATGAGACATAAGGGTGGACACACTTGGGGCTGAGAGGTTGGGTGAGGTTGGGTGAGCAAACACAGACCCTTTAAATTAATACTGCCTGGTACCCATCCCATGGGTCCCAAATCTCCAGGTTCAAGGGCATCTTCCTACATCGAAAACATGCATGAGAAACCCAGAAGGTGGTACACCGTGTGATTTTGAAAGGTGTCTAAAACGCACCTCATTTCTCACCTTCTTGTGCTCGGGATCGCCATTCCACCTACTTTACTAGCAATCTCCCTACTTGGAGAATCAGCACCTTTAACCTCCTGTTCCCTACAGGTTGCAATTTGTCCTGAGGATGAACGGAAGAGGGGCAACCAATGAGAGACTAGATCTAGGTGTTGGGACAGGCACAGGTCACTCTATTTTCCCATCAGGAAGAAGAATTAACCACAGGCTCAGCCTGCCGCCCAGAAGCAGAATAGGGCCTGAGGCAATGCCGCGCTCCTGCGGCCAGCTCCCAAAAAAGCGAGTTGAAAAATGGAGCCCAGGGACACTGCCATTCACAAACCCGCAGAGTTATAAATGATAACTCTCGTCCACAAATATATTGAGGGAAGGCAACGAAGAGGATTTGAAAGCAAGGCAGAATTGCAGGAAACAGGTTTCAGGAGGTAGATTCGAATCGCCTTTAAAGCACATGAAAAGTCGCAAAACGTCAACAATGATGCCCTTGGCCAAAAAGGGCGTATGCGTTTTTTCCTGAATATATTCAGGAAAAAACGCATACGCCCTTTTTGGCCAACCAAGCAACCTGGAAAGGCAAATCAGCGCTACAAAGAAGTCTCGCTTCCCATCGGTCAAAAGGGCCATGCTGCAAAAATTTTCAAAACCAGAAATGCAGGACAGGCCATAGAGAAATGGCAGCCTTGCTACGCTGATGGGCGGGATGTAAATTGCCAACAGCCACTCTGGAGAAGTGTACGGTGTGTCCTGAAACATCGAAAAAACACAGCTTAGGGAGCATAGGGCACGTCCACTCATGGGCGTATAAATTGGGAAAACTAAAAATCAGCAAGACACAGGCACCCCAAAGTTTAGGGCTGCTCTGTTGACAAGAACCTCCACTTCATGACACCTTAAATATCCCAGGAAAGAGAAAAATGGATAAAGAAGTTGTGGTCCTTATGTACAAAGGAATATCACTCAGACATGAAATCAATGTCATAAGGCTAGAAGAAGCAAGATGAGTAGACTTAGGTACGATGATTCTAAGTGAAATAAGTCACACAGAAAAAGACACTTATCATAAGCTATCACTTATAGAGGGAATGTAAAAACCGCTACACTTGAACTGAGTTACAAAACAGGACAGAATCACACGTTTAGAAAACACACTATGGCTGCTTAACGGGAAAGGTGAGGTGGGGTGATGCATAAAACAAGGGTTTCAAATTGGCTCAGATACCGTTCCATACACCCAATATGTAATAGAAAAGACCGACTCATTGCTCAGTGAACTGGACTCAACACCCCCTATTCACCGCACAAGAATATATGTGACTAGTAAGAATCTTAAAACCTATGTATTGATATCTGTCTGGAAGTGAGTCAAGTGGGTGTAAAGCCGCATAAACACAGCCGTGAAAAGCAGATAACCCCATTATAAAAATAAATTACTTTTTAAAACCCGTAAAACAAAGACAGTGAAAGAGAGAGAAATTCTTACAAAATTCGTTCAGAGGCTGTGATGCAACCTGGATTGACCATATCTAGACCCACAGCTGGATGAGACATAAGGGTGGACACACTTGGGGCTGAGAGGTTGGGTGAGGTTGGGTGAGCAAACACAGACCCTTTAAAGTAATACTGCCTGGTACCCATCCCATGGGTCCCAAATCTCCAGGTTCAAGGGCATATTCCTACATCGAAAACATGCATGAGAAACCCAGAAGGTGGTACACCGTGTGATTTTGAAAGGTTTCTAAAACGCACCTCATTTCTCATCTCCTTGTGCTCGGATTCGCCATTCCAGGTACTTTACTAGCAATCTCCCTACTTGGAGAATCAGCACCTTTAACCTCCTGTTCCCTACAGGTTGCAATTTGTCCTGAGGATGAACGGAAGAGGGGCAACCAATGAGAGACTAGATCTAGGTGTTGGGACAGGCACAGGTCACTCTATTTTCCCATCAGGAAGAAGAATTAACCACAGGCTCAGCCTGCCGCCCAGAAGCAGAATAGGGCCTGAGGCAATCCCGCGCTCTTAAGGCCAGCTCCCAAAAAAAGGAGTTGAAAAATGGAGCCCAGGGACACTGCCATTCACAAACCCGCAGAGTTATAAATGATAACTCTCGTCCACAAATATATTGAGGGAAGGCAACGAAGAGGATTTGAAAGCAAGGCAGAATTGCAGGAAACAGGTTTCAGGAGGTAGATTCGAATCGCCTTTAAAGCACATGAAAAGTCGCAAAACGTCAACAATGATGCCCTTGGCCAAAAAGGGCGTATGCGTTTTTTCCTGAATATATTCAGGAAAAAACGCATACGCCCTTTTTGGCCAACCAAGCAACCTGGAAAGGCAAATCAGCGCTACAAAGTAGTCTCGCTTCCCATCGGTCAAACGGGCCATGCTGCAAAAATTTTCAAAACCAGAAATGCAGGACAGGCCATGGAGAAATGGCAGCCTTGCTACGCTGATGGGCGGGATGTAAATTGCCAACAGCCACTCTGGAGAAGTGTACGGTGTGTCCTGAAACATCTAAAACACACAGCTTAGGGAGCATAGGACACGTCCACTCATGGGCGTATAAATAGGGAAAACTAAAAATCAGCAAGACACAGGCACCCCAAAGTTTAGGGCTGCTCTGTTGACAAGAACCTCCACTTCATGACACCTTAAATATCCCAGGAAACAGAAAAATGGATAACGAAGTTGTGGTCCTTATGTACAAAGGAATATCACTCAGACATGAAATCAATGTCATAAGGCTAGAAGAAGCAAGATGAGTGGACTTAGGTACGATGATTCTAAGTGAAATAAGTCACACAGAAAAAGACACTTATCATAAGCTATCACTTATAGAGGGAATGTAAAAACCGCTACACTTGAACTGAATTACAAAACAGAACAGAGTCACACGTTTAGAAAACACACTATGGCTGCTTAACGGGAAAGGTGAGGTGGGGTGATGCATAAAACAAGGGTTTCAAATTGGCTCAGATACCGTTCCATACACCCAATATGTAATAGAAAAGACCGACTCCTTGCTCAGTGAACTGGACTCAACACCCCCTATTCACTGCACAAGAATATATGTGACTAGTAAGAATCTTAAAACCTATGTATTGATATCTGTCTGGAAGTGAGTCAAGTGGGTGTAAAGCCGCATAAACACAGCCGTGAAAAGCAGCTATACCCCATTATAAAAATAAATTACTTTTAAAAACCCGTAAAACAAAGACAGTGAAAGAGAGAGAAATTCTTACAAAATTCGTTCAGAGGCTGTGATGCAACCTGGATTGACCATATCTAGACCCACAGCTGGATGAGACATAAGGGTGGACACACTTGGGGCTGAGAGGTTGGGTGAGGTTGCGTGAGCAAACACAGACCCTTTAAAGTAATACTGCCTGGTACCCATCCCATGGGTCCCAAATCTCCAGGTTCAAGGGCATATTCCTACATCGAAAACATGCATGAGAAACCCAGAAGGTGGTACACCGTGTGATTTTGAAAGGATTCTAAAACGCACCTCATTTCTCATCTCCTTGTGCTCGGGTTCGCCATTCCAGCTACTTTACTAGCAATCTCCCTACTTGGAGAATCAGCACCTTTAACCTCCTGTTCCCTACAGGTTGCAATTTGTCCTGAGGATGAACGGAAGAGGGGCAACCAATGAGAGACTAGATCTAGGTGTTGGGACAGGCACAGGTCACTCTATTTTCCCATCAGGAAGAAGAATTAACCACAGGCTCAGCCTGCCGCCCAGAAGCAGAATAGGGCCTGAGGCAATCCCGCGCCCTTAAGGCCATCTCCCAAAAAAAGGAGTTGAAAAATGGAGCCCAGGGACACTGCCATTCACAAACCCGCAGAGTTATAAATGATAACTCTCGTCCACAAATATATTGAGGGAAGGCAACGAAGAGGATTTGAAAGCAAGGCAGAATTGCAGGAAACAGGTTTCAGGAGGTAGATTCGAATCGCCTTTAAAGCACATGAAAAGTCGCAAAACGTCAACAATGATGCCCTTGGCCAAAAAGGGCGTATGCGTTTTTTCCTGAATATATTCAGGAAAAAACGCATAGGCCCTTTTTGGCCAACCAAGCAACCTGGAAAGGCAAATCAGCGCTACAAAGTAGTCTCGCTTCCCATCGGTCAAAAGGGCCATGCTGCAAAAATTTTCAAAACCAGAAATGCAGGACAGGCCATGGAGAAATGGCAGCCTTGCTACGCTGATGGGCGGGATGTCAATTGCCAACAGCCACTCTGGAGAAGTGTACGGTGTGTCCTGAAACATCTAAAACACACAGCTTAGGGAGCATAGGGCACGTCCACTCATGGGCGTATAAATTGGGAAAACTAAAAATCAGCAAGACACAGGCACCCCAAAGTTTAGGGCTGCTCTGTTGACAAGAACCTCCACTTCATGACACCTTAAATATCCCAGGAAAGAGAAAAATGGATAAAGAAGTTGTGGTCCTTATGTACAAAGGAATATCACTCAGACATGAAATCAATGTCATAAGGCTAGAAGAAGCAAGATGAGTGGACTTAGGTACGATGATTCTAAGTGAAATAAGTCACACAGAAAAAGACACTTATCATAAGCTATCACTTATAGAGGGAATGTAAAAACCGCTACACTTGAACTGAATTACAAAACAGAACAGAGTCACACGTTTAGAAAACACACTATGGCTGCTTAACGGGAAAGGTGAGGTGGGGTGATGCATAAAACAAGGGTTTCAAATTGGCTCAGATACCGTTCCATGCACCCAATATGTAATAGAAAAGACCGACTCCTTGCTCAGTGAACTGGACTCAACACCCCCTATTCACCGCACAAGAATATATGTGACTAGTAAGAATCTTAAAACCTATGTATTGATATCTGTCTGGAAGTGAGTCAAGTGGGTGTAAAGCCGCATAAACACAGCCGTGAAAAGCAGCTATACCCCATTATAAAAATAAATTACTTTTAAAAACCCGTAAAACAAAGACAGTGAAAGAGAGAGAAATTCTTACAAAATTCGTTCAGAGGCTGTGATGCAACCTGGATTGACCATATCTAGACCCACAGCTGGATGAGACATAAGGGTGGACACACTTGGGGCTGAGAGGTTGGGTGAGGTTGCGTGAGCAAACACAGACCCTTTAAAGTAATACTGCCTGGTACCCATCCCATGGGTCCCAAATCTCCAGGTTCAAGGGCATATTCCTACATCGAAAACATGCATGAGAAACCCAGAAGGTGGTACACCGTGTGATTTTGAAAGGATTCTAAAACGCACCTCATTTCTCATCTCCTTGTGCTCGGGTTCGCCATTCCAGCTACTTTACTAGCAATCTCCCTACTTGGAGAATCAGCACCTTTAACCTCCTGTTCCCTACAGGTTGCAATTTGTCCTGAGGATGAACGGAAGAGGGGCAACCAATGAGAGACTAGATCTAGGTGTTGGGACAGGCACAGGTCACTCTATTTTCCCATCAGGAAGAAGAATTAACCACAGGCTCAGCCTGCCGCCCAGAAGCAGAATAGGGCCTGAGGCAATCCCGCGCTCTTAAGGCCAGCTCCCAAAAAAAGGAGTTGAAAAATGGAGCCCAGGGACACTGCCATTCACAAACCCGCAGAGTTATAAATGATAACTCTCGTCCACAAATATATTGAGGGAAGGCAACGAAGAGGATTTGAAAGCAAGGCAGAATTGCAGGAAACAGGTTTCAGGAGGTAGATTCGAATCGCCTTTAAAGCACATGAAAAGTCGCAAAACGTCAACAATGATGCCCTTGGCCAAAAAGGGCGTATGCGTTTTTTCCTGTATATATTCAGGAAAAAACGCATACGCCCTTTTTGGCCAACCAAGCAACCTGGAAAGGCAAATCAGCGCTACAAAGTAGTCTCGCTTCCCATCGGTCAAAAGGGCCATGCTGCAAAAATTTTCAAAACCACAAATGCAGGACAGGCCATGGAGAAATGGCAGCCTTGCTACGCTGATGGGCGGGATGTCAATTGCCAACAGCCACTCTGGAGAAGTGTACGGTGTGTCCTGAAACATCTAAAACACACAGCTTAGGGAGCATAGGGCACGTCCACTCATGGGCGTATAAATTGGGAAAACTAAAAATCAGCAAGACACAGGCACCCCAAAGTTTAGGGCTGCTCTGTTGACAAGAACCTCCACTTCATGACACCTTAAATATCCCAGGAAAGAGAAAAATTGATAAAGAAGTTGTGGTCCTTATGTACAAAGGAATATCACTCAGACATGAAATCAATGTCATAAGGCTAGAAGAAGCAAGATGAGTGGACTTAGGTACGATGATTCTAAGTGAAATAAGTCACACAGAAAAAGACACTTATCATAAGCTATCACTTATAGAGGGAATGTAAAAACCGCTACACTTGAACTGAATTACAAAACAGAACAGAGTCACACGTTTAGAAAACACACTATGGCTGCTTAACGGGAAAGGTGAGGTGGGGTGATGCATAAAACAAGGGTTTCAAATTGGCTCAGATACCGTTCCATACACCCAATATGTAATAGAAAAGACCGACTCCTTGCTCAGTGAACTGGACTCAACACCCCCTATTCACCGCACAAGAATATATGTGACTAGTAAGAATCTTAAAACCTATGTATTGATATCTCTCTGGAAGTGAGTCAAGTGGGTGTAAAGCCGCATAAACACAGCCGTGAAAAGCAGCTATACCCCATTATAAAAATAAATTACTTTTAAAAACCCGTAAAACAAAGACAGTGAAAGAGAGAGAAATTCTTACAAAATTCGTTCAGAGGCTGTGATGCAACCTGGATTGACCATATCTAGACCCACAGCTGGATGAGACATAAGGGTGGACACACTTGGGGCTGAGAGGTTGGGTGAGGTTGCGTGAGCAAACACAGACCCTTTAAAGTAATACTGCCTGGTACCCATCCCATGGGTCCCAAATCTCCAGGTTCAAGGGCATATTCCTACATCGAAAACATGCATGAGAAACCCAGAAGGTGGTACACCGTGTGATTTTGAAAGGATTCTAAAACGCACCTCATTTCTCATCTCCTTGTACTCGGGTTCGCCATTCCAACTACTTTACTAGCAATCTCCCTACTTGGAGAATCAGCACCTTTAACCTCCTGTTCCCTACAGGTTGCAATTTGTCCTGAGGATGAACGGAAGAGGGGCAACCAATGAGAGACTAGATCTAGGTGTTGGGACAGGCACAGGTCACTCTATTTTCCCATCAGGAAGAAGAATTAACCACAGGCTCAGCCTGCCGCCCAGAAGCAGAATAGGGCCTGAGGCAATCCCGCGCTCTTAAGGCCAGCTCCCAAAAAAAGGAGTTGAAAAATGGAGCCCAGGGACACTGCCATTCACAAACCCGCAGAGTTATAAATGATAACTCTCGTCCACAAATATATTGAGGGAAGGCAACGAAGAGGATTTGAAAGCAAGGCAGAATTGCAGGAAACAGGTTTCAGGAGGTAGATTCGAATCGCCTTTAAAGCACATGAAAAGTCGCAAAACGTCAACAATGATGCCCTTGGCCAAAAAGGGCGTATGCGTTTTTTCCTGTATATATTCAGGAAAAAATGCATACGCCCTTTTTGGCCAACCAAGCAACCTGGAAAGGCAAATCAGCGCTACAAAGTAGTCTCGCTTCCCATCGGTCAAAAGGGCCATGCTGCAAAAATTTTCAAAACCACAAATGCAGGACAGGCCATGGAGAAATGGCAGCCTTGCTACGCTGATGGGCGGGATGTCAATTGCCAACAGCCACTCTGGAGAAGTGTACGGTGTGTCCTGAAACATCTAAAACACACAGCTTAGGGAGCATAGGGCACGTCCACTCATGGGCGTATAAATTGGGAAAACTAAAAATCAGCAAGACACAGGCACCCCAAAGTTTAGGGCTGCTCTGTTGACAAGAACCTCCACTTCATGACACCTTAAATATCCCAGGAAAGAGAAAAATTGATAAAGAAGTTGTGGTCCTTATGTACAAAGGAATATCACTCAGACATGAAATCAATGTCATAAGGCTAGAAGAAGCAAGATGAGTGGACTTAGGTACGATGATTCTAAGTGAAATAAGTCACACAGAAAAAGACACTTATCATAAGCTATCACTTATAGAGGGAATGTAAAAACCGCTACACTTGAACTGAATTACAAAACAGAACAGAGTCACACGTTTAGAAAACACACTATGGCTGCTTAACGGGAAAGGTGAGGTGGGGTGATGCATAAAACAAGGGTTTCAAATTGGCTCAGATACCGTTCCATACACCCAATATGTAATAGAAAAGACCGACTCCTTGCTCAGTGAACTGGACTCAACACCCCCTATTCACCGCACAAGAATATATGTGACTAGTAAGAATCTTAAAACCTATGTATTGATATCTGTCTGGAAGTGAGTCAAGTGGGTGTAAAGCCACATAAACACAGCCGTGAAAAGCAGCTATACCCCATTATAAAAATAAATTACTTTTAAAAACCCGTAAAACAAAGACAGTGAAAGAGAGAGAAATTCTTACAAAATTCGTTCAGAGGCTGTGATGCAACCTGGATTGACCATATCTAGACCCACAGCTGGATGAGACATAAGGGTGGACACACTTGGGGCTGAGAGGTTGGGTGAGGTTGCGTGAGCAAACACAGACCCTTTAAAGTAATACTGCCTGGTACCCATCCCATGGGTCCCAAATCTCCAGGTTCAAGGGCATATTCCTACATCGAAAACATGCATGAGAAACCCAGAAGGTGGTACACCGTGTGATTTTGAAAGGATTCTAAAACGCACCTCATTTCTCATCTCCTTGTGCTCGGGTTCGCCATTCCAGCTACTTTACTAGCAATCTCCCTACTTGGAGAATCAGCACCTTTAACCTCCTGTTCCCTACAGGTTGCAATTTGTCCTGAGGATGAACGGAAGAGGGGCAACCAATGAGAGACTAGATCTAGGTGTTGGGACAGGCACAGGTCACTCTATTTTCCCATCAGGAAGAAGAATTAACCACAGGCTCAGCCTGCCGCCCAGAAGCAGAATAGGGCCTGAGGCAATCCCGCGCTCTTAAGGCCAGCTCCCAAAAAAAGGAGTTGAAAAATGGAGCCCAGGGACACTGCCATTCACAAACCCGCAGAGTTATAAATGATAACTCTCGTCCACAAATATATTGAGGGAAGGCAACGAAGAGGATTTGAAAGCAAGGCAGAATTGCAGGAAACAGGTTTCAGGAGGTAGATTCGAATCGCCTTTAAAGCACATGAAAAGTCGCAAAACGTCAACAATGATGCCCTTGGCCAAAAAGGGCGTATGCGTTTTTTCCTGTATATATTCAGGAAAAAACGCATACGCCCTTTTTGGCCAACCAAGCAACCTGGAAAGGCAAATCAGCGCTACAAAGTAGTCTCGCTTCCCATCGGTCAAAAGGGCCATGCTGCAAAAATTTTCAAAACCACAAATGCAGGACAGGCCATGGAGAAATGGCAGCCTTGCTACGCTGATGGGCGGGATGTCAATTGCCAACAGCCACTCTGGAGAAGTGTACGGTGTGTCCTGAAACATCTAAAACACACAGCTTAGGGAGCATAGGGCACGTCCACTCATGGGCGTATAAATTGGGAAAACTAAAAATCAGCAAGACACAGGCACCCCAAAGTTTAGGGCTGCTCTGTTGACAAGAACCTCCACTTCATGACACCTTAAATATCCCAGGAAAGAGAAAAATTGATAAAGAAGTTGTGGTCCTTATGTACAAAGGAATATCACTCAGACATGAAATCAATGTCATAAGGCTAGAAGAAGCAAGATGAGTGGACTTAGGTACGATGATTCTAAGTGAAATAAGTCACACAGAAAAAGACACTTATCATAAGCTATCACTTATAGAGGGAATGTAAAAACCGCTACACTTGAACTGAATTACAAAACAGAACAGAGTCACACGTTTAGAAAACACACTATGGCTGCTTAACGGGAAAGGTGAGGTGGGGTGATGCATAAAACAAGGGTTTCAAATTGGCTCAGATACCGTTCCATACACCCAATATGTAATAGAAAAGACCGACTCCTTGCTCAGTGAACTGGACTCAACACCCCCTATTCACCGCACAAGAATATATGTGACTAGTAAGAATCTTAAAACCTATGTATTGATATCTCTCTGGAAGTGAGTCAAGTGGGTGTAAAGCCGCATAAACACAGCCGTGAAAAGCAGCTATACCCCATTATAAAAATAAATTACTTTTAAAAACCCGTAAAACAAAGACAGTGAAAGAGAGAGAAATTCTTACAAAATTCGTTCAGAGGCTGTGATGCAACCTGGATTGACCATATCTAGACCCACAGCTGGATGAGACATAAGGGTGGACACACTTGGGGCTGAGAGGTTGGGTGAGGTTGCGTGAGCAAACACAGACCCTTTAAAGTAATACTGCCTGGTACCCATCCCATGGGTCCCAAATCTCCAGGTTCAAGGGCATATTCCTACATCGAAAACATGCATGAGAAACCCAGAAGGTGGTACACCGTGTGATTTTGAAAGGATTCTAAAACGCACCTCATTTCTCATCTCCTTGTGCTCGGGTTCGCCATTCCAGCTACTTTACTAGCAATCTCCCTACTTGGAGAATCAGCACCTTTAACCTCCTGTTCCCTACAGGTTGCAATTTGTCCTGAGGATGAACGGAAGAGGGGCAACCAATGAGAGACTAGATCTAGGTGTTGGGACAGGCACAGGTCACTCTATTTTCCCATCAGGAAGAAGAATTAACCACAGGCTCAGCCTGCCGCCCAGAAGCAGAATAGGGCCTGAGGCAATCCCGCGCTCTTAAGGCCAGCTCCCAAAAAAAGGAGTTGAAAAATGGAGCCCAGGGACACTGCCATTCACAAACCCGCAGAGTTATAAATGATAACTCTCGTCCACAAATATATTGAGGGAAGGCAACGAAGAGGATTTGAAAGCAAGGCAGAATTGCAGGAAACAGGTTTCAGGAGGTAGATTCGAATCGCCTTTAAAGCACATGAAAAGTCGCAAAACGTCAACAATGATGCCCTTGGCCAAAAAGGGCGTATGCGTTTTTTCCTGTATATATTCAGGAAAAAACGCATACGCCCTTTTTGGCCAACCAAGCAACCTGGAAAGGCAAATCAGCGCTACAAAGTAGTCTCGCTTCCCATCGGTCAAAAGGGCCATGCTGCAAAAATTTTCAAAACCACAAATGCAGGACAGGCCATGGAGAAATGGCAGCCTTGCTATGCTGATGGGCGGGATGTCAATTGCCAACAGCCACTCTGGAGAAGTGTACGGTGTGTCCTGAAACATCTAAAACACACAGCTTAGGGAGCATAGGGCACGTCCACTCATGGGCGTATAAATTGGGAAAACTAAAAATCAGCAAGACACAGGCACCCCAAAGTTTAGGGCTGCTCTGTTGACAAGAACCTCCACTTCATGACACCTTAAATATCCCAGGAAAGAGAAAAATTGATAAAGAAGTTGTGGTCCTTATGTACAAAGGAATATCACTCAGACATGAAATCAATGTCATAAGGCTAGAAGAAGCAAGATGAGTGGACTTAGGTACGATGATTCTAAGTGAAATAAGTCACACAGAAAAAGACACTTATCATAAGCTATCACTTATAGAGGGAATGTAAAAACCGCTACACTTGAACTGAATTACAAAACAGAACAGAGTCACACGTTTAGAAAACACACTATGGCTGCTTAACGGGAAAGGTGAGGTGGGGTGATGCATAAAACAAGGGTTTCAAATTGGCTCAGATACCGTTCCATACACCCAATATGTAATAGAAAAGACCGACTCCTTGCTCAGTGAACTGGACTCAACACCCCCTATTCACCGCACAAGAATATATGTGACTAGTAAGAATCTTAAAACCTATGTATTGATATCTGTCTGGAAGTGAGTCAAGTGGGTGTAAAGCCGCATAAACACAGCCGTGAAAAGCAGCTATACCCCATTATAAAAATAAATTACTTTTAAAAACCCGTAAAACAAAGACAGTGAAAGAGAGAGAAATTCTTACAAAATTCGTTCAGAGGCTGTGATGCAACCTGGATTGACCATATCTAGACCCACAGCTGGATGAGACATAAGGGTGGACACACTTGGGGCTGAGAGGTTGGGTGAGGTTGCGTGAGCAAACACAGACCCTTTAAAGTAATACTGCCTGGTACCCATCCCATGGGTCCCAAATCTCCAGGTTCAAGGGCATATTCCTACATCGAAAACATGCATGAGAAACCCAGAAGGTGGTACACCGTGTGATTTTGAAAGGATTCTAAAACGCACCTCATTTCTCATCTCCTTGTGCTCGGGTTCGCCATTCCAGCTACTTTACTAGCAATCTCCCTACTTGGAGAATCAGCACCTTTAACCTCCTGTTCCCTACAGGTTGCAATTTGTCCTGAGGATGAACGGAAGAGGGGCAACCAATGAGAGACTAGATCTAGGTGTTGGGACAGGCACAGGTCACTCTATTTTCCCATCAGGAAGAAGAATTAACCACAGGCTCAGCCTGCCGCCCAGAAGCAGAATAGGGCCTGAGGCAATCCCGCGCTCTTAAGGCCAGCTCCCAAAAAAAGGAGTTGAAAAATGGAGCCCAGGGACACTGCCATTCACAAACCCGCAGAGTTATAAATGATAACTCTCGTCCACAAATATATTGAGGGAAGGCAACGAAGAGGATTTGAAAGCAAGGCAGAATTGCAGGAAACAGGTTTCAGGAGGTAGATTCGAATCGCCTTTAAAGCACATGAAAAGTCGCAAAACGTCAACAATGATGCCCTTGGCCAAAAAGGGCGTATGCGTTTTTTCCTGTATATATTCAGGAAAAAACGCATACGCCCTTTTTGGCCAACCAAGCAACCTGGAAAGGCAAATCAGCGCTACAAAGTAGTCTCGCTTCCCATCGGTCAAAAGGGCCATGCTGCAAAAATTTTCAAAACCACAAATGCAGGACAGGCCATGGAGAAATGGCAGCCTTGCTACGCTGATGGGCGGGATGTCAATTGCCAACAGCCACTCTGGAGAAGTGTACGGTGTGTCCTGAAACATCTAAAACACACAGCTTAGGGAGCATAGGGCACGTCCACTCATGGGCGTATAAATTGGGAAAACTAAAAATCAGCAAGACACAGGCACCCCAAAGTTTAGGGCTGCTCTGTTGACAAGAACCTCCACTTCATGACACCTTAAATATCCCAGGAAAGAGAAAAATTGATAAAGAAGTTGTGGTCCTTATGTACAAAGGAATATCACTCAGACATGAAATCAATGTCATAAGGCTAGAAGAAGCAAGATGAGTGGACTTAGGTACGATGATTCTAAGTGAAATAAGTCACACAGAAAAAGACACTTATCATAAGCTATCACTTATAGAGGGAATGTAAAAACCGCTACACTTGAACTGAATTACAAAACAGAACAGAGTCACACGTTTAGAAAACACACTATGGCTGCTTAACGGGAAAGGTGAGGTGGGGTGATGCATAAAACAAGGGTTTCAAATTGGCTCAGATACCGTTCCATACACCCAATATGTAATAGAAAAGACCGACTCCTTGCTCAGTGAACTGGACTCAACACCCCCTATTCACCGCACAAGAATATATGTGACTAGTAAGAATCTTAAAACCTATGTATTGATATCTGTCTGGAAGTGAGTCAAGTGGGTGTAAAGCCGCATAAACACAGCCGTGAAAAGCAGCTATACCCCATTATAAAAATAAATTACTTTTAAAAACCCGTAAAACAAAGACAGTGAAAGAGAGAGAAATTCTTACAAAATTCGTTCAGAGGCTGTGATGCAACCTGGATTGACCATATCTAGACCCACAGCTGGATGAGACATAAGGGTGGACACACTTGGGGCTGAGAGGTTGGGTGAGGTTGCGTGAGCAAACACAGACCCTTTAAAGTAATACTGCCTGTTACCCATCCCATGGGTCCCAAATCTCCAGGTTCAAGGGCATATTCCTACATCGAAAACATGCATGAGAAACCCAGAAGGTGGTACACCGTGTGATTTTGAAAGGATTCTAAAACGCACCTCATTTCTCATCTCCTTGTGCTCGGGTTCGCCATTCCAGCTACTTTACTAGCAATCTCCCTACTTGGAGAATCAGCACCTTTAACCTCCTGTTCCCTACAGGTTGCAATTTGTCCTGAGGATGAACGGAAGAGGGGCAACCAATGAGAGACTAGATCTAGGTGTTGGGACAGGCACAGGTCACTCTATTTTCCCATCAGGAAGAAGAATTAACCACAGGCTCAGCCTGCCGCCCAGAAGCAGAATAGGGCCTGAGGCAATCCCGCGCTCTTAAGGCCAGCTCCCAAAAAAAGGAGTTGAAAAATGGAGCCCAGGGACACTGCCATTCACAAACCCGCAGAGTTATAAATGATAACTCTCGTCCACAAATATATTGAGGGAAGGCAACGAAGAGGATTTGAAAGCAAGGCAGAATTGCAGGAAACAGGTTTCAGGAGGTAGATTCGAATCGCCTTTAAAGCACATGAAAAGTCGCAAAACGTCAACAATGATGCCCTTGGCCAAAAAGGGCGTATGCGTTTTTTCCTGTATATATTCAGGAAAAAACGCATACGCCCTTTTTGGCCAACCAAGCAACCTGGAAAGGCAAATCAGCGCTACAAAGTAGTCTCGCTTCCCATCGGTCAAAAGGGCCATGCTGCAAAAATTTTCAAAACCACAAATGCAGGACAGGCCATGGAGAAATGGCAGCCTTGCTACGCTGATGGGCGGGATGTCAATTGCCAACAGCCACTCTGGAGAAGTGTACGGTGTGTCCTGAAACATCTAAAACACACAGCTTAGGGAGCATAGGGCACGTCCACTCATGGGCGTATAAATTGGGAAAACTAAAAATCAGCAAGACACAGGCACCCCAAAGTTTAGGGCTGCTCTGTTGACAAGAACCTCCACTTCATGACACCTTAAATATCCCAGGAAAGAGAAAAATTGATAAAGAAGTTGTGGTCCTTATGTACAAAGGAATATCACTCAGACATGAAATCAATGTCATAAGGCTAGAAGAAGCAAGATGAGTGGACTTAGGTACGATGATTCTAAGTGAAATAAGTCACACAGAAAAAGACACTTATCATAAGCTATCACTTATAGAGGGAATGTAAAAACCGCTACACTTGAACTGAATTACAAAACAGAACAGAGTCACACGTTTAGAAAACACACTATGGCTGCTTAACGGGAAAGGTGAGGTGGGGTGATGCATAAAACAAGGGTTTCAAATTGGCTCAGATACCGTTCCATACACCCAATATGTAATAGAAAAGACCGACTCCTTGCTCAGTGAACTGGACTCAACACCCCCTATTCACCGCACAAGAATATATGTGACTAGTAAGAATCTTAAAACCTATGTATTGATATCTGTCTGGAAGTGAGTCAAGTGGGTGTAAAGCCGCATAAACACAGCCGTGAAAAGCAGCTATACCCCATTATAAAAATAAATTACTTTTAAAAACCCGTAAAACAAAGACAGTGAAAGAGAGAGAAATTCTTACAATATTCGTTCAGAGGCTGTGATGCAACCTGGATTGACCATATCTAGACCCACAGCTGGATGAGACATAAGGGTGGACACACTTGGGGCTGAGAGGTTGGGTGAGGTTGCGTGAGCAAACACAGACCCTTTAAAGTAATACTGCCTGTTACCCATCCCATGGGTCCCAAATCTCCAGGTTCAAGGGCATATTCCTACATCGAAAACATGCATGAGAAACCCAGAAGGTGGTACACCGTGTGATTTTGAAAGGATTCTAAAACGCACCTCATTTCTCATCTCCTTGTGCTCGGGTTCGCCATTCCAGCTACTTTACTAGCAATCTCCCTACTTGGAGAATCAGCACCTTTAACCTCCTGTTCCCTACAGGTTGCAATTTGTCCTGAGGATGAACGGAAGAGGGGCAACCAATGAGAGACTAGATCTAGGTGTTGGGACAGGCACAGGTCACTCTATTTTCCCATCAGGAAGAAGAATTAACCACAGGCTCAGCCTGCCGCCCAGAAGCAGAATAGGGCCTGAGGCAATCCCGCGCTCTTAAGGCCAGCTCCCAAAAAAAGGAGTTGAAAAATGGAGCCCAGGGACACTGCCATTCACAAACCCGCAGAGTTATAAATGATAACTCTCGTCCACAAATATATTGAGGGAAGGCAACGAAGAGGATTTGAAAGCAAGGCAGAATTGCAGGAAACAGGTTTCAGGAGGTAGATTCGAATCGCCTTTAAAGCACATGAAAAGTCGCAAAACGTCAACAATGATGCCCTTGGCCAAAAAGGGCGTATGCGTTTTTTCCTGTATATATTCAGGAAAAAACGCATACGCCCTTTTTGGCCAACCAAGCAACCTGGAAAGGCAAATCAGCGCTACAAAGTAGTCTCGCTTCCCATCGGTCAAAAGGGCCATGCTGCAAAAATTTTCAAAACCACAAATGCAGGACAGGCCATGGAGAAATGGCAGCCTTGCTATGCTGATGGGCGGGATGTCAATTGCCAACAGCCACTCTGGAGAAGTGTACGGTGTGTCCTGAAACATCTAAAACACACAGCTTAGGGAGCATAGGGCACGTCCACTCATGGGCGTATAAATTGGGAAAACTAAAAATCAGCAAGACACAGGCACCCCAAAGTTTAGGGCTGCTCTGTTGACAAGAACCTCCACTTCATGACACCTTAAATATCCCAGGAAAGAGAAAAATTGATAAAGAAGTTGTGGTCCTTATGTACAAAGGAATATCACTCAGACATGAAATCAATGTCATAAGGCTAGAAGAAGCAAGATGAGTGGACTTAGGTACGATGATTCTAAGTGAAATAAGTCACACAGAAAAAGACACTTATCATAAGCTATCACTTATAGAGGGAATGTAAAAACCGCTACACTTGAACTGAATTACAAAACAGAACAGAGTCACACGTTTAGAAAACACACTATGGCTGCTTAACGGGAAAGGTGAGGTGGGGTGATGCATAAAACAAGGGTTTCAAATTGGCTCAGATACCGTTCCATACACCCAATATGTAATAGAAAAGACCGACTCCTTGCTCAGTGAACTGGACTCAACACCCCCTATTCACCGCACAAGAATATATGTGACTAGTAAGAATCTTAAAACCTATGTATTGATATCTGTCTGGAAGTGAGTCAAGTGGGTGTAAAGCCGCATAAACACAGCCGTGAAAAGCAGCTATACCCCATTATAAAAATAAATTACTTTTAAAAACCCGTAAAACAAAGACAGTGAAAGAGAGAGAAATTCTTACAAAATTCGTTCAGGGGCTGTGATGCAACCTGGATTGACCATATCTAGACCCACAGCTGGATGAGACATAAGGGTGGACACACTTGGGGCTGAGAGGTTGGGTGAGGTTGGGTGAGCAAACACAGACCCTTTAAAGTAATACTGCCTGGTACCCATCCCATGGGTCCCAAATCTCCAGGTTCAACGGCATATTCCTACATCGAAAACATGCATGAGAAACCCAGAAGGTGGTACACCGTGTGATTTTGAAAGGTTTCTAAAACGCACCTCATTTCTCATCTCCTTGTGCTCGGGTTCGCCATTCCAGCTACTTTACTAGCAATCTCCCTACTTGGAGAATCAGCACCTTTAACCTCCTGTTCCCTACAGGTTGCAATTTGTCCTGAGGATGAACGGAAGAGGGGCAACCAATGAGAGACTAGATCTAGGTGTTGGGACAGGCACAGGTCACTCTATTTTCCCATCAGGAAGAAGAATTAACCACAGGCTCAGCCTGCCTCCCAGAAGCAGAATAGGGCCTGAGGCAATGCAGCGCTCTTAAGGCCAGCTCCCAAAAAAGGGAGTTGAAAAATGGAGCCCAGGGACACTGCCATTCACAAACCCGCAGAGTTATAAATGATAACTCTCGTCCACAAATATATTGAGGGAAGGCAACGAAGAGGATTTGAAAGCAAGGCAGAATTGCAGGAAACAGGTTTCAGGAGGTAGATTCGAATCGCCTTTAAAGCACATGAAAAGTCGCAAAACGTCGACAATGATGCCCTTGGCCAAAAAGGGCGTATGCGTTTTTTCCTGAATATATTCAGGAAAAAACGCGTACGCCCTTTTTGGCCAACCAAGCAACCTGGAAAGGCAAATCAGCGCTACAAAGTAGTCTCGCTTCCCATCGGTCAAAAGGGCCATTCTGCAAAAAGTGTCAAAACCAGAAATGCAGGACAGGCCATGGAGAAATGGCAGCCTTGCTACGCTGATGGGCGGGATGTCAATTGCCAACAGCCACTCTGGAGAAGTGTACGGTGTGTCCTGAAACATCTAAAACACACAGCTTAGGGAGCATAGGGCACGTCCACTCATGGGCGTATAAATTGGGAAAACTAAAAATCAGCAAGACACAGGCACCCCAAAGTTTAGGGCTGCTCTGTTGACAAGAACCTCCACTTCATGACACCTTAAATATCCCAGGAAAGAGAAAAATGGATAAAGAAGTTGTGGTCCTTATGTACAAAGGAATATCACTCAGACATGAAATCAATGTCATAAGGCTAGAAGAAGCAAGATGAGTGGACTTAGGTACGATGATTCTAAGTGAAATAAGTCACACAGAAAAAGACACTTATCATAAGCTATCACTTATAGAGGGAATGTAAAAACCGCTACACTTGAACTGAATTACAAAACAGAACAGAGTCACACGTTTAGAAAACACACTATGGCTGCTTAACGGGAAAGGTGAGGTGGGGTGATGCATAAAACAAGGGGTTCAAATTGGCTCAGATACCGTTCCATACACCCAATATGTAATAGAAAAGACCGACTCCTTGCTCAGTGAACTGGACTCAACACCCCCTATTCACCGCACAAGAATATATGTGACTAGTAAGAATCTTAAAACCTATGTATTGATATCTGTCTGGAAGTGAGTCAAGTGGGTGTAAAGCCGCATAAACACAGCCGTGAAAAGCAGCTATACCCCATTATAAAAATAAATTACTTTTAAAAACCCGTAAAACAAAGACAGTGAAAGAGAGAGAAATTCTTACAAAATTCGTTCAGAGGCTGTGATGCAACCTGGATTGACCATATCTAGACCCACAGCTGGATGAGACATAAGGGTGGACACACTTGGGGCTGAGAGGTTGGGTGAGGTTGCGTGAGCAAACACAGACCCTTTAAAGTAATACTGCCTGGTACCCATCCCATGGGTCCCAAATCTCCAGGTTCAAGGGCATATTCCTACATCGAAAACATGCATGAGAAACCCAGAAGGTGGTACACCGTGTGATTTTGAAAGGATTCTAAAACGCACTTCATTTCTCATCTCCTTCTGCTCAGGTTCGCCATTCCAGCTACTTTACTAGCAATCTCCCTACTTGGAGAATCAGCACCTTTAACCTCCTGTTCCCTACAGGTTGCAATTTGTCCTGAGGATGAACGGAAGAGGGGCAACCAATGAGAGACTAGATCTAGGTGTTTGGACAGGCACAGGTCACTCTATTTTCCCATCAGGAAGAAGAATTAACCACAGGCTCAGCCTGCCGCCCAGAAGCAGAATAGGGCCTGAGGCAATCCCGCGCTCTTAAGGCCAGCTCCCAAAAAAAGGAGTTGAAAAATGGAGCCCAGGGACACTGCCATTCACAAACCCGCAGAGTTATAAATGATAACTCTCGTCCACAAATATATTGAGGGAAGGCAACGAAGAGGATTTGAAAGCAAGGCAGAATTGCAGGAAACAGGTTTCAGGAGGTAGATTCGAATCGCCTTTAAAGCACATGAAAATTCGCAAAACGTCAACAATGATGCCCTTCGCCAAAAAGGGCGTATGCGTTTTTTCCTGTATATATTCAGGAAAAAACGCATACGCCCTTTTTGGCCAACCAAGCAACCTGGAAAGGCAAATCAGCGCTACAAAGTAGTCTCGCTTCCCATCGGTCAAAAGGGCCATGCTGCAAAAATTTTCAAAACCACAAATGCAGGACAGGCCATGGAGAAATGGCAGCCTTGCTACGCTGATGGGCGGGATGTCAATTGCCAACAGCCACTCTGGAGAAGTGTACGGTGTGTCCTGAAACATCTAAAACACACAGCTTAGGGAGCATAGGGCACGTCCACTCATGGGCGTATAAATTGGGAAAACTAAAAATCAGCAAGACACAGGCACCCCAAAGTTTAGGGCTGCTCTGTTGACAAGAACCTCCACTTCATGACACCTTAAATATCCCAGGAAAGAGAAAAATTGATAAAGAAGTTGTGGTCCTTATGTACAAAGGAATATCACTCAGACATGAAATCAATGTCATAAGGCTAGAAGAAGCAAGATGAGTGGACTTAGGTACGATGATTCTAAGTGAAATAAGTCACACAGAAAAAGACACTTATCATAAGCTATCACTTATAGAGGGAATGTAAAAACCGCTACACTTGAACTGAATTACAAAACAGAACAGAGTCACACGTTTAGAAAACACACTATGGCTGCTTAACGGGAAAGGTGAGGTGGGGTGATGCATAAAACAAGGGTTTCAAATTGGCTCAGATACCGTTCCATACACCCAATATGTAATAGAAAAGACCGACTCCTTGCTCAGTGAACTGGACTCAACACCCCCTATTCACCGCACAAGAATATATGTGACTAGTAAGAATCTTAAAACCTATGTATTGATATCTGTCTGGAAGTGAGTCAAGTAGGTGTAAAGCCGCATAAACACAGCCGTGAAAAGCAGCTATACCCCATTATAAAAATAAATTACTTTTAAAAACCCGTAAAACAAAGACAGTGAAAGAGAGAGAAATTCTTACACAATTCGTTCAGAGGCTGTGATGCAACCTGGATTGACCATATCTAGACCCACAGCTGGATGAGACATAAGGGTGGACACACTTGGGGCTGAGAGGTTGGGTGAGGTTGCGTGAGCAAACACAGACCCTTTAAAGTAATACTGCCTGGTACCCATCCCATGGGTCCCAAATCTCCAGGTTCAAGGGCATATTCCTACATCGAAAACATGCATGAGAAACCCAGAAGGTGGTACACCGTGTGATTTTGAAAGGATTCTAAAACGCACCTCATTTCTCATCTCCTTGTGCTCGGGTTCGCCATTCCAGCTACTTTACTAGCAATCTCCCTACTTGGAGAATCAGCACCTTTAACCTCCTGTTCCCTACAGGTTGCAATTTGTCCTGAGGATGAACGGAAGAGGGGCAACCAATGAGAGACTAGATCTAGGTGTTGGGACAGGCACAGGTCACTCTATTTTCCCATCAGGAAGAAGAATTAACCACAGGCTCAGCCTGCCGCCCAGAAGCAGAATAGGGCCTGAGGCAATCCCGCGCTCTTAAGGCCAGCTCCCAAAAAAAGGAGTTGAAAAATGGAGCCCAGGGACACTGCCATTCACAAACCCGCAGAGTTATAAATGATAACTCTCGTCCACAAATATATTGAGGGAAGGCAACGAAGAGGATTTGAAAGCAAGGCAGAATTGCAGGAAACAGGTTTCAGGAGGTAGATTCGAATCGCCTTTAAAGCACATGAAAAGTCGCAAAACGTCAACAATGATGCCCTTGGCCAAAAAGGGCGTATGCGTTTTTTCCTGTATATATTCAGGAAAAAACGCATACGCCCTTTTTGGCCAACCAAGCAACCTGGAAAGGCAAATCAGCGCTACAAAGTAGTCTCGCTTCCCATCGGTCAAAAGGGCCATGCTGCAAAAATTTTCAAAACCACAAATGCAGGACAGGCCATGGAGAAATGGCAGCCTTGCTACGCTGATGGGCGGGATGTCAATTGCCAACAGCCACTCTGGAGAAGTGTACGGTGTGTCCTGAAACATCTAAAACACACAGCTTAGGGAGCATAGGGCACGTCCACTCATGGGCGTATAAATTGGGAAAACTAAAAATCAGCAAGACACAGGCACCCCAAAGTTTAGGGCTGCTCTGTTGACAAGAACCTCCACTTCATGACACCTTAAATATCCCAGGAAAGAGAAAAATTGATAAAGAAGTTGTGGTCCTTATGTACAAAGGAATATCACTCAGACATGAAATCAATGTCATAAGGCTAGAAGAAGCAAGATGAGTGGACTTAGGTACGATGATTCTAAGTGAAATAAGTCACACAGAAAAAGACACTTATCATAAGCTATCACTTATAGAGGGAATGTAAAAACCGCTACACTTGAACTGAATTACAAAACAGAACAGAGTCACACGTTTAGAAAACACACTATGGCTGCTTAACGGGAAAGGTGAGGTGGGGTGATGCATAAAACAAGGGTTTCAAATTGGCTCAGATACCGTTCCATACACCCAATATGTAATAGAAAAGACCGACTCCTTGCTCAGTGAACTGGACTCAACACCCCCTATTCACCGCACAAGAATATATGTGACTAGTAAGAATCTTAAAACCTATGTATTGATATCTGTCTGGAAGTGAGTCAAGTGGGTGTAAAGCCGCATAAACACAGCCGTGAAAAGCAGCTATACCCCATTATAAAAATAAATTACTTTTAAAAACCCGTAAAACAAAGACAGTGAAAGAGAGAGAAATTCTTACACAATTCGTTCAGAGGCTGTGATGCAACCTGGATTGACCATATCTAGACCCACAGCTGGATGAGACATAAGGGTGGACACACTTGGGGCTGAGAGGTTGGGTGAGGTTGCGTGAGCAAACACAGACCCTTTAAAGTAATACTGCCTGGTACCCATCCCATGGGTCCCAAATCTCCAGGTTCAAGGGCATATTCCTACATCGAAAACATGCATGAGAAACCCAGAAGGTGGTACACCGTGTGATTTTGAAAGGATTCTAAAACGCACCTCATTTCTCATCTCCTTGTGCTCGGGTTCGCCATTCCAGCTACTTTACTAGCAATCTCCCTACTTGGAGAATCAGCACCTTTAACCTCCTGTTCCCTACAGGTTGCAATTTGTCCTGAGGATGAACGGAAGAGGGGCAACCAATGAGAGACTAGATCTAGGTGTTGGGACAGGCACAGGTCACTCTATTTTCCCATCAGGAAGAAGAATTAACCACAGGCTCAGCCTGCCGCCCAGAAGCAGAATAGGGCCTGAGGCAATCCCGCGCTCTTAAGGCCAGCTCCCAAAAAAAGGAGTTGAAAAATGGAGCCCAGGGACACTGCCATTCACAAACCCGCAGAGTTATAAATGATAACTCTCGTCCACAAATATATTGAGGGAAGGCAACGAAGAGGATTTGAAAGCAAGGCAGAATTGCAGGAAACAGGTTTCAGGAGGTAGATTCGAATCGCCTTTAAAGCACATGAAAAGTCGCAAAACGTCAACAATGATGCCCTTGGCCAAAAAGGGCGTATGCGTTTTTTCCTGTATATATTCAGGAAAAAACGCATACGCCCTTTTTGGCCAACCAAGCAACCTGGAAAGGCAAATCAGCACTACAAAGTAGTCTCGCTTCCCATCGGTCAAAAGGGCCATGCTGCAAAAATTTTCAAAACCACAAATGCAGGACAGGCCATGGAGAAATGGCAGCCTTGCTACGCTGATGGGCGGGATGTCAATTGCCAACAGCCACTCTGGAGAAGTGTACGGTGTGTCCTGAAACATCTAAAACACACAGCTTAGGGAGCATAGGGCACGTCCACTCATGGGCGTATAAATTGGGAAAACTAAAAATCAGCAAGACACAGGCACCCCAAAGTTTAGGGCTGCTCTGTTGACAAGAACCTCCACTTCATGACACCTTAAATATCCCAGGAAAGAGAAAAATTGATAAAGAAGTTGTGGTCCTTATGTACAAAGGAATATCACTCAGACATGAAATCAATGTCATAAGGCTAGAAGAAGCAAGATGAGTGGACTTAGGTACGATGATTCTAAGTGAAATAAGTCACACAGAAAAAGACACTTATCATAAGCTATCACTTATAGAGGGAATGTAAAAACCGCTACACTTGAACTGAATTACAAAACAGAACAGAGTCACACGTTCAGAAAACACACTATGGCTGCTTAACGGGAAAGGTGAGGTGGGGTGATGCATAAAACAAGGGTTTCAAATTGGCTCAGATACCGTTCCATACACCCAATATGTAATAGAAAAGACCGACTCCTTGCTCAGTGAACTGGACTCAACAACCCCTATTCACCGCACAAGAATATATGTGACTAGTAAGAATCTTAAAACCTATGTATTGATATCTCTCTGGAAGTGAGTCAAGTGGGTGTAAAGCCGCATAAACACAGCCGTGAAAAGCAGCTATACCCCATTATAAAAATAAATTACTTTTAAAAACCCGTAAAACAAAGACAGTGAAAGAGAGAGAAATTCTTACAAAATTCGTTCAGGGGCTGTGATGCAACCTGGATTGACCATATCTAGACCCACAGCTGGATGAGACATAAGGGTGGACACACTTGGGGCTGAGAGGTTGGGTGAGGTTGGGTGAGCAAACACAGACCCTTTAAAGTAATACTGCCTGGTACCCATCCCATGGGTCCCAAATCTCCAGGTTCAAGGGCATATTCCTACATCGAAAACATGCATGAGAAACCCAGAAGGTGGTACACCGTGTGATTTTGAAAGGTTTCTAAAACGCACCTCATTTCTCATCTCCTTGTGCTCGGGTTCGCCATTCCAGCTACTTTACTAGCAATCTCCCTACTTGGAGAATCAGCACCTTTAACCTCCTGTTCCCTACAGGTTGCAATTTGTCCTGAGGATGAACGGAAGAGGGGCAACCAATGAGAGACTAGATCTAGGTGTTGGGACAGACACAGGACACTCTATTTTCCCATCAGGAAGAAGAATTAACCACAGGCTCAGCCTGCCGCCCAGAAGCAGAATAGGGCCTGAGGCAATCCCACGCTCCTGCGGCCAGCTCCCAAAAAAGCGAGTTGAAAAATGGAGCCCAGGGACACTGCCATTCACAAACCCGCAGAGTTATAAATGATAACTCTCGTCCACAAATATATTGAGGGAAGGCAACGAAGAGGATTTGAAAGCAAGGCAGAATTGCAGGAAACAGGTTTCAGGAGGTAGATTCGAATCGCCTTTAAAGCACATGAAAAGTCGCAAAACGTCGACAATGATGCCCTTGGCCAAAAAGGGCGTATGCGTTTTTTCCTGAATATATTCAGGAAAAAACGCGTACGCCCTTTTTGGCCAACCAAGCAACCTGGAAAGGCAAATCAGCGCTACAAAGATGTCTCGCTTCCCATCGGTCAAAAGGGCCATTCTGCAAAAAGTGTCAAAACCAGAAATGCAGGACAGGCCATGGAGAAATGGCAGCCTTGCTACGCTGATGGGCGGGATGTAAATTGCCAACAGCCACTCTGGAGAAGTGTACGGTGTGTCCTGAAACATCTAAAACACACAGCTTAGGGAGCATAGGGCACGTCCACTCATGGGCGTATAAATTGGGAAAACTAAAAATCAGCAAGACACAGGCACCCCAAAGTTTAGGGCTGCTCTGTTGACAAGAACCTCCACTTCATGACACCTTAAATATCCCAGGAAAGAGAAAAATGGATAAAGAAGTTGTGGTCCTTATGTACAAAGGAATATCACTCAGACATGAAATCAATGTCATAAGGCTAGATGAAGCAAGATGAGTGGACTTAGGTACGATGATTCTAAGTGAAATAAGTCACACAGAAAAAGACACTTATCATAAGCTATCACTTATAGAGGGAATGTAAAAACCGCTACACTTGAACTGAATTACAAAACAGAACAGAGTCACACGTTTAGAAAACACACTATGGCTGCTTAACGGGAAAGGTGAGGTGGGGTGATGCATAAAACAAGGGTTTCAAATTGGCTCAGATACCGTTCCATACACCCAATATGTAATAGAAAAGACCGACTCCTTGCTCAGTGAACTGGACTCAACACCCCCTATTCACCGCACAAGAATATATGTGACTAGTAAGAATCTTAAAACCTATGTATTGATATCTGTCTGGAAGTGAGTCAAGTGGGTGTAAAGCCGCATAAACACAGCCGTGAAAAGCAGCTATACCCCATTATAAAAATAAATTACTTTTAAAAACCCGTAAAACAAAGACAGTGAAAGAGAGAGAAATTCTTACAAAATTCGTTCAGAGGCTGTGATGCAACCTGGATTGACCATATCTAGACCCACAGCTGGATGAGACATAAGGGTGGACACACTTGGGGCTGAGAGGTTGGGTGAGGTTGCGTGAGCAAACACAGACCCTTTAAAGTAATACTGCCTGGTACCCATCCCATGGGTCCCAAATCTCCAGGTTCAAGGGCATATTCCTACATCGAAAACATGCATGAGAAACCCAGAAGGTGGTACACCGTGTGATTTTGAAAGGATTCTAAAACGCACCTCATTTCTCATCTCCTTGTGCTCGGGTTCGCCATTCCAGCTACTTTACTAGCAATCTCCCTACTTGGAGAATCAGCACCTTTAACCTCCTGTTCCCTACAGGTTGCAATTTGTCCTGAGGATGAACGGAAGAGGGGCAACCAATGAGAGACTAGATCTAGGTGTTGGGACAGGCACAGGTCACTCTATTTTCCCATCAGGAAGAAGAATTAACCACAGGCTCAGCCTGCCGCCCAGAAGCAGAATAGGGCCTGAGGCAATCCCGCGCTCTTAAGGCCAGCTCCCAAAAAAAGGAGTTGAAAAATGGAGCCCAGGGACACTGCCATTCACAAACCCGCAGAGTTATAAATGATAACTCTCGTCCACAAATATATTGAGGGAAGGCAACGAAGAGGATTTGAAAGCAAGGCAGAATTGCAGGAAACAGGTTTCAGGAGGTAGATTCGAATCGCCTTTAAAGCACATGAAAAGTCGCAAAACGTCAACAATGATGCCCTTGGCCAAAAAGGGCGTATGCGTTTTTTCCTGTATATATTCAGGAAAAAACGCATACGCCCTTTTTGGCCAACCAAGCAACCTGGAAAGGCAAATCAGCGCTACAAAGTAGTCTCGCTTCCCATCGGTCAAAAGGGCCATGCTGCAAAAATTTTCAAAACCACAAATGCAGGACAGGCCATGGAGAAATGGCAGCCTTGCTACGCTGATGGGCGGGATGTCAATTGCCAACAGCCACTCTGGAGAAGTGTACGGTGTGTCCTGAAACATCTAAAACACACAGCTTAGGGAGCATAGGGCACGTCCACTCATGGGCGTATAAATTGGGAAAACTAAAAATCAGCAAGACACAGGCACCCCAAAGTTTAGGGCTGCTCTGTTGACAAGAACCTCCACTTCATGACACCTTAAATATCCCAGGAAAGAGAAAAATTGATAAAGAAGTTGTGGTCCTTATGTACAAAGGAATATCACTCAGACATGAAATCAATGTCATAAGGCTAGAAGAAGCAAGATGAGTGGACTTAGGTACGATGATTCTAAGTGAAATAAGTCACACAGAAAAAGACACTTATCATAAGCTATCACTTATAGAGGGAATGTAAAAACCGCTACACTTGAACTGAATTACAAAACAGAACAGAGTCACACGTTTAGAAAACACACTATGGCTGCTTAACGGGAAAGGTGAGGTGGGGTGATGCATAAAACAAGGGTTTCAAATTGGCTCAGATACCGTTCCATACACCCAATATGTAATAGAAAAGACCGACTCCTTGCTCAGTGAACTGGACTCAACACCCCCTATTCACCGCACAAGAATATATGTGACTAGTAAGAATCTTAAAACCTATGTATTGATATCTGTCTGGAAGTGAGTCAAGTGGGTGTAAAGCCGCATAAACACAGCCGTGAAAAGCAGCTATACCCCATTATAAAAATAAATTACTTTTAAAAACCCGTAAAACAAAGACAGTGAAAGAGAGAGAAATTCTTACAAAATTCGTTCAGAGGCTGTGATGCAACCTGGATTGACCATATCTAGACCCACAGCTGGATGAGACATAAGGGTGGACACACTTGGGGCTGAGAGGTTGGGTGAGGTTGCGTGAGCAAACACAGACCCTTTAAAGTAATACTGCCTGGTACCCATCCCATGGGTCCCAAATCTCCAGGTTCAAGGGCATATTCCTACATCGAAAACATGCATGAGAAACCCAGAAGGTGGTACACCGTGTGATTTTGAAAGGATTCTAAAACGCACCTCATTTCTCATCTCCATGTGCTCGGGTTCGCCATTCCAGCTACTTTACTAGCAATCTCCCTACTTGGAGAATCAGCACCTTTAACCTCCTGTTCCCTACAGGTTGCAATTTGTCCTGAGGATGAACGGAAGAGGGGCAACCAATGAGAGACTAGATCTAGGTGTTGGGACAGGCACAGGTCACTCTATTTTCCCATCAGGAAGAAGAATTAACCACAGGCTCAGCCTGCCGCCCAGAAGCAGAATAGGGCCTGAGGCAATCCCGCGCTCTTAAGGCCAGCTCCCAAAAAAAGGAGTTGAAAAATGGAGCCCAGGGACACTGCCATTCACAAACCCGCAGAGTTATAAATGATAACTCTCGTCCACAAATATATTGAGGGAAGGCAACGAAGAGGATTTGAAAGCAAGGCAGAATTGCAGGAAACAGGTTTCAGGAGGTAGATTCGAATCGCCTTTAAAGCACATGAAAAGTCGCAAAACGTCAACAATGATGCCCTTGGCCAAAAAGGGCGTATGCGTTTTTTCCTGTATATATTCAGGAAAAAACGCATACGCCCTTTTTGGCCAACCAAGCAACCTGGAAAGGCAAATCAGCGCTACAAAGTAGTCTCGCTTCCCATCGGTCAAAAGGGCCATGCTGCAAAAATTTTCAAAACCACAAATGCAGGACAGGCCATGGAGAAATGGCAGCCTTGCTACGCTGATGGGCGGGATGTCAATTGCCAACAGCCACTCTGGAGAAGTGTACGGTGTGTCCTGAAACATCTAAAACACACAGCTTAGGGAGCATAGGGCACGTCCACTCATGGGCGTATAAATTGGGAAAACTAAAAATCAGCAAGACACAGGCACCCCAAAGTTTAGGGCTGCTCTGTTGACAAGAACCTCCACTTCATGACACCTTAAATATCCCAGGAAAGAGAAAAATTGATAAAGAAGTTGTGGTCCTTATGTACAAAGGAATATCACTCAGACATGAAATCAATGTCATAAGGCTAGAAGAAGCAAGATGAGTGGACTTAGGTACGATGATTCTAAGTGAAATAAGTCACACAGAAAAAGACACTTATCATAAGCTATCACTTATAGAGGGAATGTAAAAACCGCTACACTTGAACTGAATTACAAAACAGAACAGAGTCACACGTTTAGAAAACACACTATGGCTGCTTAACGGGAAAGGTGAGGTGGGGTGATGCATAAAACAAGGGTTTCAAATTGGCTCAGATACCGTTCCATACACCCAATATGTAATAGAAAAGACCGACTCCTTGCTCAGTGAACTGGACTCAACACCCCCTATTCACCGCACAAGAATATATGTGACTAGTAAGAATCTTAAAACCTATGTATTGATATCTGTCTGGAAGTGAGTCAAGTGGGTGTAAAGCCGCATAAACACAGCCGTGAAAAGCAGCTATACCCCATTATAAAAATAAATTACTTTTAAAAACCCGTAAAACAAAGACAGTGAAAGAGAGAGAAATTCTTACAAAATTCGTTCAGGGGCTGTGATGCAACCTGGATTGACCATATCTAGACCCACAGCTGGATGAGACATAAGGGTGGACACACTTGGGGCTGAGAGGTTGGGTGAGGTTGGGTGAGCAAACACAGACCCTTTAAAGTAATACTGCCTGGTACCCATCCCATGGGTCCCAAATCTCCAGGTTCAAGGGCATATTCCTACATCGAAAACATGCATGAGAAACCCAGAAGGTGGTACACCGTGTGATTTTGAAAGGTTTCTAAAACGCACCTCATTTCTCATCTCCTTGTGCTCGGGTTCGCCATTCCAGCTACTTTACTAGCAATCTCCCTACTTGGAGAATCAGCACCTTTAACCTCCTGTTCCCTACAGGTTGCAATTTGTCCTGAGGATGAACGGAAGAGGGGCAACCAATGAGAGACTAGATCTAGGTGTTGGGACAGACACAGGTCACTCTATTTTCCCATCAGGAAGAAGAATTAACCACAGGCTCAGCCTGCCGCCCAGAAGCAGAATAGGGCCTGAGGCAATGCCGCGCTCTTAAGGCCAGCTCCCAAAAAAGGGAGTTGAAAAATGGAGCCCAGGGACACTGCCATTCACAAACCCGCAGAGTTATAAATGATAACTCTCGTCCACAAATATATTGAGGGAAGGCAACGAAGAGGATTTGAAAGCAAGGCAGAATTGCAGGAAACAGGTTTCAGGAGGTAGATTCGAATCGCCTTTAAAGCACATGAAAAGTCGCAAAACGTCGACAATGATGCCCTTGGCCAAAAAGGGCGTACGCGTTTTTTCCTGAATATATTCAGGAAAAAACGCGTACGCCCTTTTTGGCCAACCAAGCAACCTGGAAAGGCAAATCAGCGCTACAAAGATGTCTCGCTTCCCATCGGTCAAAAGGGCCATTCTGCAAAAAGTGTCAAAACCAGAAATGCAGGACAGGCCATGGAGAAATGGCAGCCTTGCTACGCTGATGGGCGGGATGTAAATTGCCAACAGCCACTCTGGAGAAGTGTACGGTGTGTCCTGAAACATCTAAAACACACAGCTTAGGGAGCATAGGGCACGTTCACTCATGGGCGTATAAATTGGGAAAACTAAAAATCAGCAAGACACAGGCACCCCAAAGTTTAGGGCTGCTCTGTTGACAAGAACCTCCACTTCATGACACCTTAAATATCCCATGAAAGAGAAAAATGGATAAAGAAGTTGTGGTCCTTATGTACAAAGGAATATCACTCAGACATGAAATCAATGTCATAAGGCTAGTAGAAACAATATGAGTGGACTTAGGTACGATGATTCTAAGTGAAATAAGTCACACAGAAAAAGACACTTATCATAAGCTATCACTTATAGAGGGAATGTAAAAACCGCTACACTTGAACTGAATTACAAAACAGAACAGAGTCACACGTTTAGAAAACACACTATGGCTGCTTAACGGGAAAGGTGAGGTGGGGTGATGCATAAAACAAGGGTTTCAAATTGGCTCAGATACCGTTCCATACAACCAATATGTAATAGAAAAGACCGACTCCTTGCTCAGTGAACTGGACTCAACACCCCCTATTCACCGCACAAGAATATAGGTGACTAGTAAGAATCTTAAAACCTATGTATTGATATCTGTCTGGAAGTGAGTCAAGTGGGTGTAAAGCCGCATAAACACAGCCGTGAAAAGCAGCTATACCCCATTATAAAAATAAATTACTTTTAAAAACCCGTAAAACAAAGACAGTGAAAGAGAGAGAAATTCTTACAAAATTCGTTCAGAGGCTGTGATGCAACCTGGATTGACCATATCTAGACCCACAGCTGGATGAGACATAAGGGTGGACACACTTGGGGCTGAGAGGTTGGGTGAGGTTGCGTGAGCAAACACAGACCCTTTAAAGTAATACTGCCTGGTACCCATCCCATGGGTCCCAAATCTCCAGGTTCAAGGGCATATTCCTACATCGAAAACATGCATGAGAAACCCAGAAGGTGGTACACCGTGTGATTTTGAAAGGATTCTAAAACGCACCTCATTTCTCATCTCCTTGTGCTCGGGTTCGCCATTCCAGCTACTTTACTAGCAATCTCCCTACTTGGAGAATCAGCACCTTTAACCTCCTGTTCCCTACAGGTTGCAATTTGTCCTGAGGATGAACGGAAGAGGGGCAACCAATGAGAGACTAGATCTAGGTGTTGGGACAGGCACAGGTCACTCTATTTTCCCATCAGGAAGAATAATTAACCACAGGCTCAGCCTGCCGCCCAGAAGCAGAATAGGGCCTGAGGCAATCCCGCGCTCTTAAGGCCAGCTCCCAAAAAAAGGAGTTGAAAAATGGAGCCCAGGGACACTGCCATTCACAAACCCGCAGAGTTATAAATGATAACTCTCGTCCACAAATATATTGAGGGAAGGCAACGAAGAGGATTTGAAAGCAAGGCAGAATTGCAGGAAACAGGTTTCAGGAGGTAGATTCGAATCGCCTTTAAAGCACATGAAAAGTCGCAAAACGTCAACAATGATGCCCTTGGCCAAAAAGGGCGTATGCGTTTTTTCCTGTATATATTCAGGAAAAAACGCATACGCCCTTTTTGGCCAACCAAGCAACCTGGAAAGGCAAATCAGCGCTACAAAGTAGTCTCGCTTCCCATCGGTCAAAAGGGCCATGCTGCAAAAATTTTCAAAACCAGAAATGCAGGACAGGCCATGGAGAAATGGCAGCCTTGCTACGCTGATGGGCGGGATGTAAATTGCCAACAACCACTCTGGAGAAGTGTACGGTGTGTCCTGAAACATCTAAAACACACAGCTTAGGGAGCATAGGGCACGTCCACTCATGGGCGTATAAATTGGGAAAACTAAAAATCAGCAAGACACAGGCACCCCAAAGTTTAGGGCTGCTCTGTTGACAAGAACCTCCACTTCATGACACCTTAAATATCCCAGGAAAGAGAAAAATGGATAAAGAAGTTGTGGTCCTTATGTTCAAAGGAATATCACTCAGACATGAAATCAATGTCATAAGGCTAGAAGAAGCAAGATGAGTGGACTTAGGTACGATGATTCTAAGTGAAATAAGTCACACAGAAAAAGACACTTATCATAAGCTATCACTTATAGAGGGAATGTAAAAACCGCTACACTTGAACTGAATTACAAAACAGAACAGAGTCACACGTTTAGAAAACACACTATGGCTGCTTAACGGGAAAGGTGAGGTGGGGTGATGCATAAAACAAGGGTTTCAAATTGGCTCAGATACCGTTCCATACACCCAATATGTAATAGAAAAGACCGACTCCTTGCTCAGTGAACTGGACTCAACACCCCCTATTCACCGCACAAGAATATATGTGACTAGTAAGAATCTTAAAACCTATGTATTGATATCTGTCTGGAAGTGAGTCAAGTGGGTGTAAAGCCGCATAAACACAGCCGTGAAAAGCAGCTATACCCCATTATAAAAATAAATTACTTTTAAAAACCCGTAAAACAAAGACAGTGAAAGAGAGAGAAATTCTTACAAAATTCGTTCAGGGGCTGTGATGCAACCTGGATTGACCATATCTAGACCCACAGCTGGATGAGACATAAGGGTGGACACACTTGGGGCTGAGAGGTTGGGTGAGGTTGGGTGAGCAAACACAGACCCTTTAAAGTAATACTGCCTGGTACCCATCCCATGGGTCCCAAATCTCCAGGTTCAAGGGCATATTCCTACATCGAAAACATGCATGAGAAACCCAGAAGGTGGTACACCGTGTGATTTTGAAAGGTTTCTAAAACGCACCTCATTTCTCATCTCCTTGTGCTCGGGTTCGCCATTCCAGCTACTTTACTAGCAATCTCCCTACTTGGAGAATCAGCACCTTTAACCTCCTGTTCCCTACAGGTTGCAATTTGTCCTGAGGATGAACGGAAGAGGGGCAACCAATGAGAGACTAGATCTAGGTGTTGGGACAGACACAGGTCACTCTATTTTCCCATCAGGAAGAAGAATTAACCACAGGCTCAGCCTGCCGCCCAGAAGCAGAATAGGGCCTGAGGCAATGCCGCGCTCTTAAGGCCAGCTCCCAAAAAAGGGAGTTGAAAAATGGAGCCCAGGGACACTGCCATTCACAAACCCGCAGAGTTATAAATGATAACTCTCGTCCACAAATATATTGAGGGAAGGCAACGAAGAGGATTTGAAAGCAAGGCAGAATTGCAGGAAACAGGTTTCAGGAGGTAGATTCGAATCGCCTTTAAAGCACATGAAAAGTCGCAAAACGTCGACAATGATGCCCTTGGCCAAAAAGGGCGTATGCGTTTTTTCCTGAATATATTCAGGAAAAAACGCGTACGCCCTTTTTGGCCAACCAAGCAACCTGGAAAGGCAAATCAGCGCTACAAAGATGTCTCGCTTCCCATCGGTCAAAAGGGCCATTCTGCAAAAAGTGTCAAAACCAGAAATGCAGGACAGGCCCTGGAGAAATGGCAGCCTTGCTACGCTGATGGGCGGGATGTAAATTGCCAACAGCCACTCTGGAGAAGTGTACGGTGTGTCCTGAAACATCTAAAACACACAGCTTAGGGAGCATAGGGCACGTTCACTCATGGGCGTATAAATTGGGAAAACTAAAAATCAGCAAGACACAGGCACCCCAAAGTTTAGGGCTGCTCTGTTGACAAGAACCTCCACTTCATGACACCTTAAATATCCCAGGAAAGAGAAAAATGGATAAAGAAGTTGTGGTCCTTATGTACAAAGGAATATCACTCAGACATGAAATCAATGTCATAAGGCTAGAAGAAGCAAGATGAGTGGACTTAGGTACGATGATTCTAAGTGAAATAAGTCACACAGAAAAAGACACTTATCATAAGCTATCACTTATAGAGGGAATGTAAAAACCGCTACACTTGAACTGAATTACAAAACAGAACAGAGTCACACGTTTAGAAAACACACTATGGCTGCTTAACGGGAAAGGTGAGGTGGGGTGATGCATAAAACAAGGGTTTCAAATCCGCTCAGATACCGTTCCATACACCCAATATGTAATAGAAAAGACCGACTCCTTGCTCAGTGAACTGGACTCAACACCCCCTATTCACCGCACAAGAATATATGTGACTAGTAAGAATCTTAAAACCTATGTATTGATATCTGTCTGGAAGTGAGTCAAGTGGGTGTAAAGCCGCATAAACACAGCCGTGAAAAGCAGCTATACCCCATTATAAAAATAAATTACTTTTAAAAACCCGTAAAACAAAGACAGTGAAAGAGAGAGAAATTCTTACAAAATTCGTTCAGGGGCTGTGATGCAACCTGGATTGACCATATCTAGACCCACAGCTGGATGAGACATAAGGGTGGACACACTTGGGGCTGAGAGGTTGGGTGAGGTTGGGTGAGCAAACACAGACCCTTTAAAGTAAT
Source organism: Eschrichtius robustus (assembly GCF_028021215.1). Taxonomy (NCBI): domain Eukaryota; kingdom Metazoa; phylum Chordata; class Mammalia; order Artiodactyla; family Eschrichtiidae; genus Eschrichtius; species Eschrichtius robustus. The sequence goes on from NW_027175343.1 coordinate 615,448, forward strand.
ACTGCCTGGTACCCATCCCATGGGTCCCAAATCTCCAGGTTCAAGGGCATATTCCTACATCGAAAACATGCATGAGAAACCCAGAAGGTGGTACACCGTGTGATTTTGAAAGGTTTCTAAAACGCACCTCATTTCTCATCTCCTTGTGCTCGGGTTCGCCATTCCAGCTACTTTACTAGCAATCTCCCTACTTGGAGAATCAGCACCTTTAACCTCCTGTTCCCTACAGGTTGCAATTTGTCCTGAGGATGAACGGAAGAGGGGCAACCAATGAGAGACTAGATCTAGGTGTTGGGACAGGCACAGGTCACTCTATTTTCCCATCAGGAAGAAGAATTAACCACAGGCTCAGCCTGCCGCCCAGAAGCAGAATAGGGCCTGAGGCAATGCCACGCTCCTGCGGCCAGCTCCCAAAAAAGCGAGTTGAAAAATGGAGCCCAGGGACACTGCCATTCACAAACCCGCAGAGTTATAAATGATAACTCTCGTCCACAAATATATTGAGGGAAGGCAACGAAGAGGATTTGAAAGCAAGGCAGAATTGCAGGAAACAGGTTTCAGGAGGTAGATTCGAATCGCCTTTAAAGCACATGAAAAGTCGCAAAACGTCGACAATGATGCCCTTGGCCAAAAAGGGCGTATGCGTTTTTTCCTGAATATATTCAGGAAAAAACGCATACGCCCTTTTTGGCCAACCAAGCAACCTGGAAAGGCAAATCAGCGCTACAAAGAAGTCTCGCTTCCCATCGCTCAAAAGGGCCATGCTGCAGAAAGTGTCAAAACCAGAAATGCAGGACAGGCCATAGAGAAATGGCAGCCTTGCTACGCTGATGGGCGGGATGTAAATTGCCAACAGCCACTCTGGAGAAGTGTACTGTATGTCCTGAAACATCGAAAAAACACAGCTTAGGGAGCATAGGGCACGTCCACTCATGGGCGTATAAATTGGGAAAACTAAAAATCAGGAAGACACAGGCACCCCAAAGTTTAGGGCTGCTCTGTTGACAAGAACCTCCACTTCATGACACCTTAAATATCCCAGGAAAGAGAAAAATGGATAAAGAAGTTGTGGTCCTTATGTACAAAGGAATATCACTCAGACATGAAATCAATGTCATAAGGCTAGAAGAAGCAAGATGAGTGGACTTAGGTACGATGATTCTAAGTGAAATAAGTCACACAAAAAAAGACACTTATCATAAGCTATCACTTATAGAGGGAATGTAAAAACCGCTACACTTGCACTGAATTACAAAACAGAACAGAGTCTCACGCTTAGAAAACACACTATGGCTGCTTAACGGGAAAGGTGAGGTGGGGTGATGCATAAAACAAGGTTTTCAAATTTGCTCAGATACTGTTCCATACACCCAATATGTAATAGACAAGACCTACTCCTTGCTCAGTGAACTGGAATCAACACCCCCTATTCACCGCAGAAGAATATAGGTGACTAGTAAGAATCTTAAAACCTATGTATTGATATCTGTCTGGAAGTGAGTCAAGTGGGTGTAAAGCCGCATAAACACAGCCATGAAAAGCAGATAACCCCATTATAAAAATAAATTACTTTTAAAAACCCGTAAAACAAAGACAGTGAAAGAGAGAGAAATTCTTACAAAATTCGTTCAGAGGCTGTGATGCAACCTGGATTGACCATATCTAGACCCACAGCTGGATGAGACATAAGGGTGGACACACTTGGGGCTGAGAGGTTGGGTGAGGTTGGGTGAGCAAACACAGACCCTTTAAAGTAATACTGCCTGGTACCCATGCCATGGGTCCCAAATCTCCAGGTTCAAGGGCATATTCCTACATCGAAAACATGCATGAGAAACCCAGAAGGTGGTACACCGTGTGATTTTGAAAGGTTTCTAAAACGCACCTCATTTCTCATCTCCTTGTGCTCGGGTTCGCCATTCCAGCTACTTTACTAGCAATCTCCCTACTTGGAGAATCAGCACCTTTAACCTCCTGTTCCCTACAGGTTGCAATTTGTCCTGAGGATGAACGGAAGAGGGGCAACCAATGAGAGACTAGATCTAGGTGTTGGGACAGGCACAGGTCACTCTATTTTCCCATCAGGAAGAAGAATTAACCACAGGCTCAGCCTGCCGCCCAGAAGCAGAATAGGGCCTGAGGCAATCCCGCGCTCTTAAGGCCAGCTCCCAAAAAAGGGAGTTGAAAAATGGAGCCCAGGGACACTGCCATTCACAAACCCGCAGAGTTATAAATGATAACTCTCGTCCACAAATATATTGAGGGAAGGCAACGAAGAGGATTTGAAAGCAAGGCAGAATTGCAGGAAACAGGTTTCAGGAGGTAGATTCGAATCGCCTTTAAAGCACATGAAAAGTGGCAAAACGTCGACAATGATGCCCTTGGCCAAAAAGGGCGTATGCGTTTTTTCCTGAATATATTCAGGAAAAAACGCATACGCCCTTTTTGGCCAACCAAGCAACCTGGAAAGGCTAATCAGCGCTACAAAGAAGTCTCGCTTCCCATCGGTCAAAAGGGCCATGCTGCAAAAAGTGTGAAAACCAGAAATGCAGGACAGGCCATGGAGAAATGGCAGCCTTGCTACGCTGATGGGCGGGATGTAAATTGCCAACAGCCACTCTGGAGAAGTGTACGGTGTGTCCTGAAACATCTAAAACACACAGCTTAGGGAGCATAGGGCACGTCCACTCATGGGCGTATAAATTGGGAAAACTAAAAATCAGCAAGACACAGGCACCCCAAAGTTTAGGGCTGCTCTGTTGACAAGAACCTCCACTTCATGACACCTTAAATATCCCAGGAAAGAGAAAAATGGATAAAGAAGTTGTGGTCCTTATGTACAATGGAATATCACTCAGACATGAAATCAAAGTCATAAGGCTAGTAGAAGCAAGATGAGTGGATTTAGGTACGACGATTCTAAGTGAAATATGTCACACAGAAAAAGACACTTATCATAAGCTATCACTTATAGAGGGAATGTAAAAACCGCTACACTTGAACTGAATTACAAAACAGAAGAGAGTCACACGTTTAGAAAACACACTATGGCTGCTTAAGGGGAAAGGTGAGGTGGGGTGATGCATAAAACAAGGGTTTCAAATTCGCTCAGATACCGTTCCATACACCCAATATGTAATAGACAAGACCTACTCCTTGCTCAGTGAACTGGACTTAACACCCCCTATTCACCACACAAGAATATATGTGACTAGTAAGAATCTTAAAACCTATGTATTGATATCTCTCTGGAAGTGAGTCAAGTGGGTGTAAAGGCGCATAAACACAGCCGTGAAAAGCAGCTAAACCCCATTATAAAAATAAATTACTTTTAAAAACCCGTAAAACAAAGACAGTGAAAGAGAGAGAAATTCTTACAAAATTCGTTCAGGGGCTGTGATGCAACCTGGATTGACCATATCTAGACCCACAGCTGGATGAGACATATGGGTGGACACTCTTGGGGTTGAGAGGTTGGGTGACGTTGGGTGAGCAAACACAGACCCTTTAAAGTAATACTGCGTGGTACCCATCCCATGGGTCCCAAATCTCCAGATTCAACGGCATTTTCCTACATTGAAAACATGCATGAGAAACCCAGAAGATGGTACACCGTGTGATTTTGAAAGGTTTCTAATACGCACCTCATTTCTCATCTCCTTGTGTTCGGGTTCGCCATTCCAGCTACTTTACTAGCAATCTCCCTACTTGGAGAATCAGCACCTTTAACCTCCTGTTCCCTACAGGTTGCAATTTGTCCTGAGGATGAACGGCAAGAGGGGCAACCAATGAGAGACTAGATCTTGGTGTTGGGACCGGCAGAGGTCACTCTATTTTCCCATCAGGAAGAAGAATTAACCACAGGCTCAGCCTGCCGCCCGGAACCAGAAAAGGGCCTTAAGCAATCCCGTGCTTTTGCGGCCAGCTCCCAAAATAGACAGTTGAAAAATGGAGCTCAGGGGCACTGCAATTCACAAACCTGCTGAGTTATAAATGATAACTCTCGTCCACAAATATATTGAGGGAGGGCAACGAAGAGGATTTGAAAGCAAGGCCCAATTGCAGGAAACAGGTTTCAGGAGGTAGATTTGAATCGCCTTTAAAGCACATGAAAGGCGGCAAAACGTCGACAATGATGCCCTTGGCCAAAAAGGGCGTATGTGTTTTTTCCTGAATATATTCAGGAAAAAACGCATACGCCCTTTTTGGCCAACCAAGCAACGTGGAAAGGCAAATCAGCGCTACAAAGAAGTCTCGCTTCCCATCGGTCAAAAGGGCCATGCTGCAAAAAGTGTCAAAACCAGAAATGCAGGACAGGCCATGGAGAAATGGCAGCCTTGCTACACTGATGGGTGGGATGTAAATTGCCAACAGCCACTCTGGAGAAGTGTACGGTGTGTCCTGAAACATCGAAAAAACACAGCTTAGGGAGCATAGGGCACGTCCACTCATGGGCGTATAAATTGGGAAAACTAAAAATCAGCAAGACAGAGGCACCCCAAAGTTTAGGGCTGCTCTGTTGACAAGAACCTCCACTTCATGACACCTTAAATATCCCAGGAAAGAGAAAAATGGATAAAGAAGTTGTGGTCCTTGTGTACAATGGAATATCACTCAGACATGAAATCAATGTCATAAGGCTAGGAGAAGCAAGATGATTGGATTTAGGTACGACGATTCTAAGTGAAATAAGTCACACAGAAAAAGACACTTATCATAAGCTATCACTTATAGAGGGAATGTAAAAACCGCTACACTTGAACTGAATTACAAAACAGAACAGAGTCACACGTTTAGAAAACACACTATGGCTGCTTAACGGGAAAGGTGAGGTGGGGTGATGCATAAAACAAGGGTTTCAAATTCGCTGAGATACCGATCCATACACCCAATATGTAATAGACAAGACCTACTCCTTGCTCAGTGAACTGGACTCAACACCCCCTATTCACCGCACAAGAATATATCTGACTAGTAAGAATTGTAAAACCTATGTATTGATATCTCTTTGGAAGTGAGTCAAGTGGGTGCAAAGCCTCATAAACACAGCCGTGAAAAGGAGCTAAACCCCATTATAAAAATAAATTACTTTAAAAAACACATAAAACAAAGACAGTGAAAGAGAGAGAAATTCTTACACAATTCGTTCAGGGGCTGTGATGCAACCTGGATTGACCATATCTAGACCCACAGCTGGATGAGACATAAGGGTGGACACTCTTGGGGCTGAGAGGTTGGGTGAGCAAACGCAGACCCTTTAAAGTAATACTGCGTGGTACCCATCCCATGGGTCCCAAATCTCCAGGTTCAAGGGCATCTTCCTACATCAAAAACATGCATGAGAAACCCAGAAGATGGTACACCGTGTGATTTTGAAAGGTTTTTAAAACGCTCCTCATTTCTCATCTCCTTGTGCTCGGGTTCGCCATTCCAGCTACTTTACTAACAAACTCCCTACTTGGAGAATCAGCACCTTTAACCTCCTGTTCCCTACAGGTTGCAATTTGTCCTGAGGATGAACGGGAAGAGGGGCAACCAATGAGAGACTAGATCTAGGTGTTGGGACAGGCACAGGTCACTCTATTTTCCCATCAGGAAGAAGAATTAACCACAGGCTCAGCCTGCCGCCCGGAACCAGAAAAGGGCCTTAAGCAATCCCGTGCTTTTGCGGCCAGCTCCCAAAATAGACAGTTGAAAAATGGAGCTCAGGGGCACTGCAATTCACAAACCTGCTGAGTTATAAATGATAACTCTCGTCCACAAATATATTGAGGGAGGGCAACGAAGAGGATTTGAAAGCAAGGCCCAATTGCAGGAAACAGGTTTCAGGAGGTAGATTTGAATCGCCTTTAAAGCACATGAAAGGCGGCAAAACGTCGACAATGATGCCCTTGGCCAAAAAGGGCGTATGTGTTTTTTCCTGAATATATTCAGGAAAAAACGCATACGCCCTTTTTGGCCAACCAAGCAACGTGGAAAGGCAAATCAGCGCTACAAAGAAGTCTCGCTTCCCATCGGTCAAAAGGGCCATGCTGCAAAAAGTGTCAAAACCAGAAATGCAGGACAGGCCATGGAGAAATGGCAGCCTTGCTACACTGATGGGTGGGATGTAAATTGCCAACAGCCACTCTGGAGAAGTGTACGGTGTGTCCTGAAACATCGAAAAAACACAGCTTAGGGAGCATAGGGCACATCCACTCATGGGCGTATAAATCGGGAAAACTAAAAATCAGCAAGACAGAGGCACCCCAAAGTTTAGGGCTGCTCTGTTGACAAGAACCTCCACTTCATGACACCTTAAATATCCCAGGAAAGAGAAAAATGGATAAAGAAGTTGTGGTCCTTGAGTACAATGGAATATCACTCAGACATGAAATCAATGTCATAAGGCTAGGAGAAGCAAGATGATTGGATTTAGGTACGACGATTCTAAGTGAAATAAGTCACACAGAAAAAGACACTTATCATAAGCTATCACTTATAGAGGGAATGTAAAAACCGCTACACTTGAACTGAATTACAAAACAGAACAGAGTCACACGTTTAGAAAACACACTATGGCTGCTTAACGGGAAAGGTGAGGTGGGGTGATGCATAAAACAAGGGTTTCAAATTCGCTGAGATACCGATCCATACACCCAATATGTAATAGACAAGACCTACTCCTTGCTCAGTGAACTGGACTCAACACCCCCTATTCACCGCACAAGAATATATCTGACTAGTAAGAATTGTAAAACCTATGTATTGATATCTCTTTGGAAGTGAGTCAAGTGGGTGCAAAGCCTCATAAACACAGCCGTGAAAAGGAGCTAAACCCCATTATAAAAATAAATTACTTTAAAAAACACATAAAACAAAGACAGTGAAAGAGAGAGAAATTCTTACACAATTCGTTCAGGGGCTGTGATGCAACCTGGATTGACCATATCTAGACCCACAGCTGGATGAGACATAAGGGTGGACACTCTTGGGGCTGAGAGGTTGGGTGAGCAAACGCAGACCCTTTAAAGTAATACTGCGTGGTACCCATCCCATGGGTCCCAAATCTCCAGGTTCAAGGGCATCTTCCTACATCAAAAACATGCATGAGAAACCCAGAAGATGGTACACCGTGTGATTTTGAAAGGTTTTTAAAACGCTCCTCATTTCTCATCTCCTTGTGCTCGGGTTCGCCATTCCAGCTACTTTACTAGCAAACTCCCTACTTGGAGAATCAGCACCTTTAACCTCCTGTTCCCTACAGGTTGCAATTTGTCCTGAGGATGAACGGGAAGAGGGGCAACCAATGAGAGACTAGATCTAGGTGTTGGGACAGGCACAGGTCACTCTATTTTCCCATCAGGAAGAAGAATTAACCACAGGCTCAGCCTGCCGCCCTGAAGCAGAATAGGGCCTGAGGCAATCCCGCGCTCTTACGGCCAGCTCCCAAAAAAGGGAGTTGAAAAATGGAGCCCAGGGACACTGCCATTCACAAACCCGCAGAGCTATAAATGATAACTCTCGTCCACACATATATTGAGGGAAGGCAACGAAGAGGATTTGAAAGCAAGGCAGAATTGCAGGAAACAGGTTTCAGGAGGTAGATTCGAATCGCCTTTAAAGCACATGAAAAGTCGCAAAACGTCGACAATGATGCCCTTGGCCAAAAAGGGCGTATGCGTTTTTTCCTGAATATATTCAGGATAAAACGCATACGCCCTTTTTGGCCAACCAAGCAACCTGGAAAGGCAAATCAGCGCTACAAAGTAGTCTCGCTTCCCATCGGTCAAAAGGGCCATGCTGCAAAAAGTGTGAAAACCAGAAATGCAGGACAGGCCATGGAGAAATGGCAGCCTTGCTACGCTGATGGGCGGGATGTAAATTGCCAACAGCCACTCTGGAGAAGTGTACGGTGTGTCCTGAAACATCTAAAACACACAGCTTAGGGAGCATAGGGCACGTCCACTCATGGGCGTATAAATTGGGAAAACTAAAAATCAGCAAGACACAGGCACCCCAAAGTTTAGGGCTGCTCTGTTGACAAGAACCTCCACTTCATGACACCTTAAATATCCCAGGAAAGAGAAAAATGGATAAAGAAGTTGTGGTCCTTATGTACAATGGAATATCACTCAGACATGAAATCAATGTCATAAGGCTACTAGAAGCAAGATGAGTGGATTTAGGTACGACGATTCTAAGTGAAATAAGTCACACAGAAAAAGACACTTATCATAAGCTATCACTTATAGAGGGAATGTAAAAACCGCTACACTTGAACTGAATTACAAAACAGAAGAGAGTCACACGTTTAGAAAACACACTATGGCTGCTTAAGGGGAAAGGTGAGGTGGGGTTATGCATAAAACAAGGGTTTCAAATTCGTTCAGATACCGTTCCATACACCCAATATGTAGTAGATAAGACCTACTCCTTGCTCAGTGAACTGGACTCAACACCCCCTATTCACCACACAAGAATATATCTGACTAGTAAGAATCTTAAAACCTATGTATTGATATCTCTCTGGAAGTGAGTCAAGTGGGTGTAAAGCCGCATAAACACAGCCGTGAGAAGCAGCTAAACCCCATTATAAAAATAAATTACTTTTAAAAACCCATAAAACAAAGACAGTGAAAGAGAGAGAAATTCTTACAAAATTCGTTCATGGGCTGTGATGCAACCTGGATTGACCATATCTAGACCCACAGCTGGATGAGACATAAGGGTGGACACTCTTGGGGTTGAGAGGTTGGGTGACGTTGGGTGAGCAAACACAGACCCTTTAAAGTAATACTGCGTGGTACCCATCCCATGGGTCCCAAATCTCCAGATTCAACGGCATTTTCCTACATCGAAAAAATGCATGAGAAACCCAGAAGATGGTACACCGTGTGATTTTGAAAGGTTTCTAATACGCACCTCATTTCTCATCTCCTTGTGTTCGGGTTCGCCATTCCAGCTACTTTACTAGCAATCTCCCTACTTGGAGAATCAGCACCTTTAACCTCCTGTTCCCTACAGGTTGCAATTTGTCCTGAGGATGAACGGCAAGAGGGGCAACCAATGAGACACTAGATCTTGGTGTTGGGACCGGCAGAGGTCACTCTATTTTCCCATCAGGAAGAAGAATTAACCACAGTCTCAGCCTGCCGCCCGGAACCAGAAAAGGGCCTTAAGCAATCCCGTGCTTTTGCGGCCAGCTCCCAAAATAGACAGTTGAAAAATGGAGCTCAGGGGCACTGCAATTCACAAACCTGCTGAGTTATAAATGATAACTCTCGTCCACAAATATATTGAGGGAGGGCAACGAAGAGGATTTGAAAGCAAGGCCGAATTGCAGGAAACAGGTTTCAGGAGGTAGATTCGAATCGCCTTTAAAGCACATGAAAGGCGGCAAAACGTCGACAATGATGCCCTTGGCCAAAAAGGGCGTATGCGTTTTTTCCTGAATATATTCAGGAAAAAACGCATACGCCCTTTTTGGCCAACCAAGCAACGTGGAAAGGCAATTCAGCGCTACAAAGAAGTCTCGCTTCCCATCGGTCAAAATGGCCATGCTGCAAAAGGTGTCAAAACCAGACATGCAGGACAGGCCATGGAGAAATGGCAGCCTTGCTACGCTGATGGGCGGGATGTAAATTGCCAACAGCCACTCTGGAGAAGTGTACGGTGTGTCCTGAAACATTCAAAACACACAGCTTAGGGAGCATAGGGCACGTCCACTCATGGGCGTATAAATTGGGAAAACTAAAAATCAGCAAGACAGAGGCACCCCAAAGTTTAGGGCTGCTCTGTTGACAAGAACCTCCACTTCATGACACCTTAAATATCCCAGGAAAGAGAAAAATGGATAAAGAAGTTGTGGTCCTTATGTACAATGGAATATCACTCAGACATGAAATCAAAGTCATAAGGCTAGTAGAAGCAAGATGAGTGGATTTAGGTACGACGATTCTAAGTGAAATATGTCACACAGAAAAAGACACTTATCATAAGCTATCACTTATAGAGGGAATGTAAAAACCGCTACACTTGAACTGAATTACAAAACAGAAGAGAGTCACACGTTTAGAAAACACACTATGGCTGCTTAAGGGGAAAGGTGAGGTGGGGTGATGCATAAAACAAGGGTTTCAAATTCGCTCAGATACCGTTCCATACACCCAATATGTAATAGACAAGACCTACTCCTTGCTCAGTGAACTGGACTTAACACCCCCTATTCACCACACAAGAATATATGTGACTAGTAAGAATCTTAAAACCTATGTATTGATATCTCTCTGGAAGTGAGTCAAGTGGGTGTAAAGGCGCATAAACACAGCCGTGAAAAGCAGCTAAACCCCATTATAAAAATAAATTACTTTTAAAAACCCGTAAAACAAAGACAGTGAAAGAGAGAGAAATTCTTACAAAATTCTTTCAGGGGCTGTGATGCAACCTGGATTGACCATATCTAGACCCACAGCTGGATGAGACATATGGGTGGACACTCTTGGGGTTGAGAGGTTGGGTGACGTTGGGTGAGCAAACACAGACCCTTTAAAGTAATACTGCGTGGTACCCATCCCATGGGTCCCAAATCTCCAGATTCAACGGCATTTTCCTACATCGAAAACATGCATGAGAAACCCAGAAGATGGTACACCGTGTGATTTTGAAAGGTTTCTAATACGCACCTCATTTCTCATCTCCTTGTGTTCGGGTTCGCCATTCCAGCTACTTTACTAGCAATCTCCCTACTTGGAGAATCAGCACCTTTAACCTCCTGTTCCCTACAGGTTGCAATTTGTCCTGAGGATGAACGGCAAGAGGGGCAACCAATGAGAGACTAGATCTTGGTGTTGGGACCGGCAGAGGTCACTCTATTTTCCCATCAGGAAGAAGAATTAACCACAGGCTCAGCCTGCCGCCCGGAACCAGAAAAGGGCCTTAAGCAATCCCGTGCTTTTGCGGCCAGCTCCCAAAATAGACAGTTGAAAAATGGAGCTCAGGGGCACTGCAATTCACAAACCTGCTGAGTTATAAATGATAACTCTCGTCCACAAATATATTGAGGGAGGGCAACGAAGAGGATTTGAAAGCAAGGCCCAATTGCAGGAAACAGGTTTCAGGAGGTAGATTTGAATCGCCTTTAAAGCACATGAAAGGCGGCAAAACGTCGACAATGATGCCCTTGGCCAAAAAGGGCGTATGTGTTTTTTCCTGAATATATTCAGGAAAAAACGCATACGCCCTTTTTGGCCAACCAAGCAACGTGGAAAGGCAAATCAGCGCTACAAAGAAGTCTCGCTTCCCATCGGTCAAAAGGGCCATGCTGCAAAAAGTGTCAAAACCAGAAATGCAGGACAGGCCATGGAGAAATGGCAGCCTTGCTACACTGATGGGTGGGATGTAAATTGCCAACAGCCACTCTGGAGAAGTGTACGGTGTGTCCTGAAACATCGAAAAAACACAGCTTAGGGAGCATAGGGCACGTCCACTCATGGGCGTATAAATCGGGAAAACTAAAAATCAGCAAGACAGAGGCACCCCAAAGTTTAGGGCTGCTCTGTTGACAAGAACCTCCACTTCATGACACCTTAAATATCCCAGGAAAGAGAAAAATGGATAAAGAAGTTGTGGTCCTTGAGTACAATGGAATATCACTCAGACATGAAATCAATGTCATAAGGCTAGGAGAAGCAAGATGATTGGATTTAGGTACGACGATTCTAAGTGAAATAAGTCACACAGAAAAAGACACTTATCATAAGCTATCACTTATAGAGGGAATGTAAAAACCGCTACACTTGAACTGAATTACAAAACAGAACAGAGTCACACGTTTAGAAAACACACTATGGCTGCTTAACGGGAAAGGTGAGGTGGGGTGATGCATAAAACAAGGGTTTCAAATTCGCTGAGATACCGATCCATACACCCAATATGTAATAGACAAGACCTACTCCTTGCTCAGTGAACTGGACTCAACACCCCCTATTCACCGCACAAGAATATATCTGACTAGTAAGAATTGTAAAACCTATGTATTGATATCTCTTTGGAAGTGAGTCAAGTGGGTGCAAAGCCTCATAAACACAGCCGTGAAAAGGAGCTAAACCCCATTATAAAAATAAATTACTTTAAAAAACACATAAAACAAAGACAGTGAAAGAGAGAGAAATTCTTACACAATTCGTTCAGGGGCTGTGATGCAACCTGGATTGACCATATCTAGACCCACAGCTGGATGAGACATAAGGGTGGACACTCTTGGGGCTGAGAGGTTGGGTGAGCAAACGCAGACCCTTTAAAGTAATACTGCGTGGTACCCATCCCATGGGTCCCAAATCTCCAGGTTCAAGGGCATCTTCCTACATCAAAAACATGCATGAGAAACCCAGAAGATGGTACACCGTGTGATTTTGAAAGGTTTTTAAAACGCTCCTCATTTCTCATCTCCTTGTGCTCGGGTTCGCCATTCCAGCTACTTTACTAGCAAACTCCCTACTTGGAGAATCAGCACCTTTAACCTCCTGTTCCCTACAGGTTGCAATTTGTCCTGAGGATGAACGGGAAGAGGGGCAACCAATGAGAGACTAGATCTAGGTGTTGGGACAGGCACATGTCACTCTATTTTCCCATCAGGAAGAAGAATTAACCACAGGCTCAGCCTGCCGCCCTGAAGCAGAATAGGGCCTGAGGCAATCCCGCGCTCTTACGGCCAGCTCCCAAAAAAGGGAGTTGAAAAATGGAGCCCAGGGACACTGCCATTCACAAACCCGCAGAGTTATAAATGATAACTCTCGTCCACAAATATATTGAGGGAAGGCAACGAAGAGGATTTGAAAGCAAGGCAGAATTGCAGGAACCAGGTTTCAGGAGGTAGATTCGAATCGCCTTTAAATCACATGAAAAGTCGCAAAACGTCGACAATGATGCCCTTGGCCAAAAAGGGCGTATGCGTTTTTTCCTGAATATATTCAGGAAAAAACGCATACGCCCTTTTTGGCCAACCAAGCAACCTGGAAAGGCTAATCAGCGCTACAAAGAAGTCTCGCTTCCCATCGGTCAAAAGGGCCATGCTGCAAAAAGTGTGAAAACCAGACATGCAGGACAGGCCATGGAGAAATGGCAGCCTTGCTACGCTGATGGGCGGGATGTAAATTGCCAACAGCCACTCTGGAGAAGTGTACGGTGTGTCCTGAAACATCTAAAACACACAGCTTAGGGAGCATAGGGCACGTCCACTCATGGGCGTATAAATTGGGAAAACTAAAAATCAGCAAGACAGAGGCACCCCAAAGTTTAGGGCTGCTCTGTTGACAAGAACCTCCACTTCATGACACCTTAAATATCCCAGGAAAGAGAAAAATGGATAAAGAAGTTGTGGTCCTTATGTACAATGGAATATCACTCAGACATGAAATCAAAGTCATAAGGCTAGTAGAAGCAAGATGAGTGGATTTAGGTACGACGATTCTAAGTGAAATATGTCACACAGAAAAAGACACTTATCATAAGCTATCACTTATAGAGGGAATGTAAAAACCGCTACACTTGAACTGAATTACAAAACAGAAGAGAGTCACACGTTTAGAAAACACACTATGGCTGCTTAAGGGGAAAGGTGAGGTGGGGTGATGCATAAAACAAGGGTTTCAAATTCGCTCAGATACCGTTCCATACACCCAATATGTAATAGACAAGACCTACTCCTTGCTCAGTGAACTGGACTTAACACCCCCTATTCACCACACAAGAATATATGTGACTAGTAAGAATCTTAAAACCTATGTATTGATATCTCTCTGGAAGTGAGTCAAGTGGGTGTAAAGGCGCATAAACACAGCCGTGAAAAGCAGCTAAACCCCATTATAAAAATAAATTACTTTTAAAAACCCGTAAAACAAAGACAGTGAAAGAGAGAGAAATTCTTACAAAATTCGTTCAGGGGCTGTGATGCAACCTGGATTGACCATATCTAGACCCACAGCTGGATGAGACATATGGGTGGACACTCTTGGGGTTGAGAGGTTGGGTGACGTTGGGTGAGCAAACACAGACCCTTTAAAGTAATACTGCGTGGTACCCATCCCATGGGTCCCAAATCTCCAGATTCAACGGCATTTTCCTACATCGAAAACATGCATGAGAAACCCAGAAGATGGTACACCGTGTGATTTTGAAAGGTTTCTAATACGCACCTCATTTCTCATCTCCTTGTGTTCGGGTTCGCCATTCCAGCTACTTTACTAGCAATCTCCCTACTTGGAGAATCAGCACCTTTAACCTCCTGTTCCCTACAGGTTGCAATTTGTCCTGAGGATGAACGGCAAGAGGGGCAACCAATGAGAGACTAGATCTTGGTGTTGGGACCGGCAGAGGTCACTCTATTTTCCCATCAGGAAGAAGAATTAACCACAGGCTCAGCCTGCCGCCCGGAACCAGAAAAGGGCCTTAAGCAATCCCGTGCTTTTGCGGCCAGCTCCCAAAATAGACAGTTGAAAAATGGAGCTCAGGGGCACTGCAATTCACAAACCTGCTGAGTTATAAATGATAACTCTCGTCCACAAATATATTGAGGGAGGGCAACGAAGAGGATTTGAAAGCAAGGCCCAATTGCAGGAAACAGGTTTCAGGAGGTAGATTTGAATCGCCTTTAAAGCACATGAAAGGCGGCAAAACGTCGACAATGATGCCCTTGGCCAAAAAGGGAGTATGTGTTTTTTCCTGAATATATTCAGGAAAAAACGCATACGCCCTTTTTGGCCAACCAAGCAACGTGGAAAGGCAAATCAGCGCTACAAAGAAGTCTCGCTTCCCATCGGTCAAAAGGGCCATGCTGCAAAAAGTGTCAAAACCAGAAATGCAGGACAGGCCATGGAGAAATGGCAGCCTTGCTACACTGATGGGTGGGATGTAAATTGCCAACAGCCACTCTGGAGAAGTGTACTGTATGTCCTGAAACATCGAAAAAACACAGCTTAGGGAGCATAGGGCACGTCCACTCATGGGCGTATAAATTGGGAAAACTAAAAATCAGGAAGACACAGGCACCCCAAAGTTTAGGGCTGCTCTGTTGACAAGAACCTCCACTTCATGACACCTTAAATATCCCAGGAAAGAGAAAAATGGATAAAGAAGTTGTGGTCCTTATGTACAATGGAATAACACTCAGACATGAAATCAATGTCATAAGGCTAGTAGAAGCAAGATGAGTGGATTTAGGTACGACGATTCTAAGTGAAATAAGTCACACAGAAAAAGACACTTATCATAAGCTATCACTTATAGAGGGAATGTAAAATCCGCTACACTTGCACTGAATTACAAAACAGAACAGAGTCTCACGCTTAGAAAACACACTATGGCTGTTTAACGGGAAAGGTGAGGTGGGGTGATGCATAAAACAAGGTTTTCAAATTTGCTCAGATACCGTTCCATACACCCAATATGTAATAGACAAGACCTACTCCTTGCTCAGTGAACTGGACTCAACACCCCCTATTCACCGCAGAAGAATATAGGTGACTAGTAAGAATCTTAAAACCTATGTATTGATATCTGTCTGGAAGTGAGTCAAGTGGGTGTAAAGCCGCATAAACACAGCCGTGAAAAGCAGATAACCCCATTATAAAAATAAATTACTTTTAAAAACCCGTAAAACAAAGACAGTGAAAGAGAGAGAAATTCTTACAAAATTCGTTCAGGGGCTGTGATGCAACCTGGATTGACCATATCTAGACCCACAGCTGGATGAGACATAAGGGTGGACACACTTGGGGCTGAGAGGTTGGGTGAGGTTGGGTGAGCAAACACAGACCCTTTAAAGTAATACTGCCTCGTACCCATCCCATGGGTCCCAAATCTCCAGGTTCAAGGGCATATTCCTACATCGAAAACATGCATGAGAAACCCAGAAGGTGGTACACCGTGTGATTTTGAAAGGTTTCTAAAACGCACCTCATTTCTCATCTCCTTGTGCTCGGGTTCGCCATTCCAGCTACTTTACTAGCAATCTCCCTACTTGGAGAATCAGCACCTTTAACCTCCTGTTCCCTACAGGTTGCAATTTGTCCTGAGGATGAACGGAAGAGGGGCAACCAATGAGAGACTAGATCTAGGTGTTGGGACAGACACAGGTCACTCTATTTTCCCATCAGGAAGAAGAATTAACCACAGGCTCAGCCTGCCGCCCAGAAGCAGAATAGGGCCTGAGGCAATGCCGCGCTCTTAAGGCCAGCTCCCAAAAAAGGGAGTTGAAAAATGGAGCCCAGGGACACTGCCATTCACAAACCCGCAGAGTTATAAATGATAACTCTCGTCCACAAATATATTGAGGGAAGGCAACGAAGAGGATTTGAAAGCAAGGCAGAATTGCAGGAAACAGGTTTCAGGAGGTAGATTCGAATCGCCTTTAAAGCACATGAAAAGTCGCAAAACGTCGACAATGATGCCCTTGGCCAAAAAGGGCGTATGCGTTTTTTCCTGAATATATTCAGGAAAAAACGCGTACGCCCTTTTTGGCCAACCAAGCAACCTGGAAAGGCAAATCAGCGCTACAAAGATGTCTCGCTTCCCATCGGTCAAAAGGGCCATTCTGCAAAAAGTGTCAAAACCAGAAATGCAGGACAGGCCATGGAGAAATGGCAGCCTTGCTACGCTGATGGGCGGGATGTAAATTGCCAACAGCCACTCTGGAGAAGTGTACGGTGTGTCCTGAAACATCTAAAACACACAGCTTAGGGAGCATAGGGCACGTTCACTCATGGGCGTATAAATTGGGAAAACTAAAAATCAGCAAGACACAGGCACCCCAAAGTTTAGGGCTGCTCTGTTGACAAGAACCTCCACTTCATGACACCTTAAATATCCCATGAAAGAGAAAAATGGATAAAGAAGTTGTGGTCCTTATGTACAAAGGAATATCACTCAGACATGAAATCAATGTCATAAGGCTAGTAGAAACAATATGAGTGGACTTAGGTACGATGATTCTAAGTGAAATAAGTCACACAGAAAAAGACACTTATCATAAGCTATCACTTATAGAGGGAATGTAAAAACCGCTACACTTGAACTGAATTACAAAACAGAACAGAGTCACACGTTTAGAAAACACACTATGGCTGCTTAACGGGAAAGGTGAGGTGGGGTGATGCATAAAACAAGGGTTTCAAATTGGCTCAGATACCGTTCCATACAACCAATATGTAATAGAAAAGACCGACTCCTTGCTCAGTGAACTGGACTCAACACCCCCTATTCACCGCACAAGAATATAGGTGACTAGTAAGAATCTTAAAACCTATGTATTGATATCTGTCTGGAAGTGAGTCAAGTGGGTGTAAAGCCGCATAAACACAGCCGTGAAAAGCAGCTATACCCCATTATAAAAATAAATTACTTTTAAAAACCCGTAAAACAAAGACAGTGAAAGAGAGAGAAATTCTTACAAAATTCGTTCAGAGGCTGTGATGCAACCTGGATTGACCATATCTAGACCCACAGCTGGATGAGACATAAGGGTGGACACACTTGGGGCTGAGAGGTTGGGTGAGGTTGCGTGAGCAAACACAGACCCTTTAAAGTAATACTGCCTGGTACCCATCCCATGGGTCCCAAATCTCCAGGTTCAAGGGCATATTCCTACATCGAAAACATGCATGAGAAACCCAGAAGGTGGTACACCGTGTGATTTTGAAAGGATTCTAAAACGCACCTCATTTCTCATCTCCTTGTGCTCGGGTTCGCCATTCCAGCTACTTTACTAGCAATCTCCCTACTTGGAGAATCAGCACCTTTAACCTCCTGTTCCCTACAGGTTGCAATTTGTCCTGAGGATGAACGGAAGAGGGGCAACCAATGAGAGACTAGATCTAGGTGTTGGGACAGGCACAGGTCACTCTATTTTCCCATCAGGAAGAATAATTAACCACAGGCTCAGCCTGCCGCCCAGAAGCAGAATAGGGCCTGAGGCAATCCCGCGCTCTTAAGGCCAGCTCCCAAAAAAAGGAGTTGAAAAATGGAGCCCAGGGACACTGCCATTCACAAACCCGCAGAGTTATAAATGATAACTCTCGTCCACAAATATATTGAGGGAAGGCAACGAAGAGGATTTGAAAGCAAGGCAGAATTGCAGGAAACAGGTTTCAGGAGGTAGATTCGAATCGCCTTTAAAGCACATGAAAAGTCGCAAAACGTCAACAATGATGCCCTTGGCCAAAAAGGGCGTATGCGTTTTTTCCTGTATATATTCAGGAAAAAACGCATACGCCCTTTTTGGCCAACCAAGCAACCTGGAAAGGCAAATCAGCGCTACAAAGTAGTCTCGCTTCCCATCGGTCAAAAGGGCCATGCTGCAAAAATTTTCAAAACCAGAAATGCAGGACAGGCCATGGAGAAATGGCAGCCTTGCTACGCTGATGGGCGGGATGTAAATTGCCAACAACCACTCTGGAGAAGTGTACGGTGTGTCCTGAAACATCTAAAACACACAGCTTAGGGAGCATAGGGCACGTCCACTCATGGGCGTATAAATTGGGAAAACTAAAAATCAGCAAGACACAGGCACCCCAAAGTTTAGGGCTGCTCTGTTGACAAGAACCTCCACTTCATGACACCTTAAATATCCCAGGAAAGAGAAAAATGGATAAAGAAGTTGTGGTCCTTATGTTCAAAGGAATATCACTCAGACATGAAATCAATGTCATAAGGCTAGAAGAAGCAAGATGAGTGGACTTAGGTACGATGATTCTAAGTGAAATAAGTCACACAGAAAAAGACACTTATCATAAGCTATCACTTATAGAGGGAATGTAAAAACCGCTACACTTGAACTGAATTACAAAACAGAACAGAGTCACACGTTTAGAAAACACACTATGGCTGCTTAACGGGAAAGGTGAGGTGGGGTGATGCATAAAACAAGGGTTTCAAATTGGCTCAGATACCGTTCCATACACCCAATATGTAATAGAAAAGACCGACTCCTTGCTCAGTGAACTGGACTCAACACCCCCTATTCACCGCACAAGAATATATGTGACTAGTAAGAATCTTAAAACCTATGTATTGATATCTGTCTGGAAGTGAGTCAAGTGGGTGTAAAGCCGCATAAACACAGCCGTGAAAAGCAGCTATACCCCATTATAAAAATAAATTACTTTTAAAAACCCGTAAAACAAAGACAGTGAAAGAGAGAGAAATTCTTACAAAATTCGTTCAGGGGCTGTGATGCAACCTGGATTGACCATATCTAGACCCACAGCTGGATGAGACATAAGGGTGGACACACTTGGGGCTGAGAGGTTGGGTGAGGTTGGGTGAGCAAACACAGACCCTTTAAAGTAATACTGCCTGGTACCCATCCCATGGGTCCCAAATCTCCAGGTTCAAGGGCATATTCCTACATCGAAAACATGCATGAGAAACCCAGAAGGTGGTACACCGTGTGATTTTGAAAGGTTTCTAAAACGCACCTCATTTCTCATCTCCTTGTGCTCGGGTTCGCCATTCCAGCTACTTTACTAGCAATCTCCCTACTTGGAGAATCAGCACCTTTAACCTCCTGTTCCCTACAGGTTGCAATTTGTCCTGAGGATGAACGGAAGAGGGGCAACCAATGAGAGACTAGATCTAGGTGTTGGGACAGACACAGGTCACTCTATTTTCCCATCAGGAAGAAGAATTAACCACAGGCTCAGCCTGCCGCCCAGAAGCAGAATAGGGCCTGAGGCAATGCCGCGCTCTTAAGGCCAGCTCCCAAAAAAGGGAGTTGAAAAATGGAGCCCAGGGACACTGCCATTCACAAACCCGCAGAGTTATAAATGATAACTCTCGTCCACAAATATATTGAGGGAAGGCAACGAAGAGGATTTGAAAGCAAGGCAGAATTGCAGGAAACAGGTTTCAGGAGGTAGATTCGAATCGCCTTTAAAGCACATGAAAAGTCGCAAAACGTCGACAATGATGCCCTTGGCCAAAAAGGGCGTATGCGTTTTTTCCTGAATATATTCAGGAAAAAACGCGTACGCCCTTTTTGGCCAACCAAGCAACCTGGAAAGGCAAATCAGCGCTACAAAGATGTCTCGCTTCCCATCGGTCAAAAGGGCCATTCTGCAAAAAGTGTCAAAACCAGAAATGCAGGACAGGCCCTGGAGAAATGGCAGCCTTGCTACGCTGATGGGCGGGATGTAAATTGCCAACAGCCACTCTGGAGAAGTGTACGGTGTGTCCTGAAACATCTAAAACACACAGCTTAGGGAGCATAGGGCACGTTCACTCATGGGCGTATAAATTGGGAAAACTAAAAATCAGCAAGACACAGGCACCACAAAGTTTAGGGCTGCTCTGTTGACAAGAACCTCCACTTCATGACACCTTAAATATCCCAGGAAAGAGAAAAATGGATAAAGAAGTTGTGGTCCTTATGTACAAAGGAATATCACTCAGACATGAAATCAATGTCATAAGGCTAGAAGAAGCAAGATGAGTGGACTTAGGTACGATGATTCTAAGTGAAATAAGTCACACAGAAAAAGACACTTATCATAAGCTATCACTTATAGAGGGAATGTAAAAACCGCTACACTTGAACTGAATTACAAAACAGAACAGAGTCACACGTTTAGAAAACACACTATGGCTGCTTAACGGGAAAGGTGAGGTGGGGTGATGCATAAAACAAGGGTTTCAAATCCGCTCAGATACCGTTCCATACACCCAATATGTAATAGAAAAGACCGACTCCTTGCTCAGTGAACTGGACTCAACACCCCCTATTCACCGCACAAGAATATATGTGACTAGTAAGAATCTTAAAACCTATGTATTGATATCTGTCTGGAAGTGAGTCAAGTGGGTGTAAAGCCGCATAAACACAGCCGTGAAAAGCAGCTATACCCCATTATAAAAATAAATTACTTTTAAAAACCCGTAAAACAAAGACAGTGAAAGAGAGAGAAATTCTTACAAAATTCGTTCAGGGGCTGTGATGCAACCTGGATTGACCATATCTAGACCCACAGCTGGATGAGACATAAGGGTGGACACACTTGGGGCTGAGAGGTTGGGTGAGGTTGGGTGAGCAAACACAGACCCTTTAAAGTAATACTGCCTGGTACCCATCCCATGGGTCCCAAATCTCCAGGTTCAAGGGCATATTCCTACATCGAAAACATGCATGAGAAACCCAGAAGGTGGTACACCGTGTGATTTTGAAAGGTTTCTAAAACGCACCTCATTTCTCATCTCCTTGTGCTCGGGTTCGCCATTCCAGCTACTTTACTAGCAATCTCCCTACTTGGAGAATCAGCACCTTTAACCTCCTGTTCCCTACAGGTTGCAATTTGTCCTGAGGATGAACGGAAGAGGGGCAACCAATGAGAGACTAGATCTAGGTGTTGGGACAGGCACAGGTCACTCTATTTTCCCATCAGGAAGAAGAATTAACCACAGGCTCAGCCTGCCGCCCAGAAGCAGAATAGGGCCTGAGGCAATGCCACGCTCCTGCGGCCAGCTCCCAAAAAAGCGAGTTGAAAAATGGAGCCCAGGGACACTGCCATTCACAAACCCGCAGAGTTATAAATGATAACTCTCGTCCACAAATATATTGAGGGAAGGCAACGAAGAGGATTTGAAAGCAAGGCAGAATTGCAGGAAACAGGTTTCAGGAGGTAGATTCGAATCGCCTTTAAAGCACATGAAAAGTCGCAAAACGTCGACAATGATGCCCTTGGCCAAAAAGGGCGTATGCGTTTTTTCCTGAATATATTCAGGAAAAAACGCATACGCCCTTTTTGGCCAACCAAGCAACCTGGAAAGGCAAATCAGCGCTACAAAGAAGTCTCGCTTCCCATCGCTCAAAAGGGCCATGCTGCAGAAAGTGTCAAAACCAGAAATGCAGGACAGGCCATAGAGAAATGGCAGCCTTGCTACGCTGATGGGCGGGATGTAAATTGCCAACAGCCACTCTGGAGAAGTGTACTGTATGTCCTGAAACATCGAAAAAACACAGCTTAGGGAGCATAGGGCACGTCCACTCATGGGCGTATAAATTGGGAAAACTAAAAATCAGGAAGACACAGGCACCCCAAAGTTTAGGGCTGCTCTGTTGACAAGAACCTCCACTTCATGACACCTTAAATATCCCAGGAAAGAGAAAAATGGATAAAGAAGTTGTGGTCCTTATGTACAAAGGAATATCACTCAGACATGAAATCAATGTCATAAGGCTAGAAGAAGCAAGATGAGTGGACTTAGGTACGATGATTCTAAGTGAAATAAGTCACACAAAAAAAGACACTTATCATAAGCTATCACTTATAGAGGGAATGTAAAAACCGCTACACTTGCACTGAATTACAAAACAGAACAGAGTCTCACGCTTAGAAAACACACTATGGCTGCTTAACGGGAAAGGTGAGGTGGGGTGATGCATAAAACAAGGTTTTCAAATTTGCTCAGATACTGTTCCATACACCCAATATGTAATAGACAACACCTACTCCTTGCTCAGTGAACTGGAATCAACACCCCCTATTCACCGCAGAAGAATATAGGTGACTAGTAAGAATCTTAAAACCTATGTATTGATATCTGTCTGGAAGTGAGTCAAGTGGGTGTAAAGCCGCATAAACACAGCCATGAAAAGCAGATAACCCCATTATAAAAATAAATTACTTTTAAAAACCCGTAAAACAAAGACAGTGAAAGAGAGAGAAATTCTTACAAAATTCGTTCAGAGGCTGTGATGCAACCTGGATTGACCATATCTAGACCCACAGCTGGATGAGACATAAGGGTGGACACACTTGGGGCTGAGAGGTTGGGTGAGGTTGGGTGAGCAAACACAGACCCTTTAAAGTAATACTGCCTGGTACCCATGCCATGGGTCCCAAATCTCCAGGTTCAAGGGAATATTCCTACATCGAAAACATGCATGAGAAACCCAGAAGGTGGTACACCGTGTGATTTTGAAAGGTTTCTAAAACGCACCTCATTTCTCATCTCCTTGTGCTCGGGTTCGCCATTCCAGCTACTTTACTAGCAATCTCCCTACTTGGAGAATCAGCACCTTTAACCTCCTGTTCCCTACAGGTTGCAATTTGTCCTGAGGATGAACGGAAGAGGGGCAACCAATGAGAGACTAGATCTAGGTGTTGGGACAGGCACAGGTCACTCTATTTTCCCATCAGGAAGAAGAATTAACCACAGGCTCAGCCTGCCGCCCAGAAGCAGAATAGGGCCTGAGGCAATCCCGCGCTCTTAAGGCCAGCTCCCAAAAAAGGGAGTTGAAAAATGGAGCCCAGGGACACTGCCATTCACAAACCCGCAGAGTTATAAATGATAACTCTCGTCCACAAATATATTGAGGGAAGGCAACGAAGAGGATTTGAAAGCAAGGCAGAATTGCAGGAAACAGGTTTCAGGAGGTAGATTCGAATCGCCTTTAAAGCACATGAAAAGTGGCAAAACGTCGACAATGATGCCCTTGGCCAAAAAGGGCGTATGCGTTTTTTCCTGAATATATTCAGGAAAAAACGCATACGCCCTTTTTGGCCAACCAAGCAACCTGGAAAGGCTAATCAGCGCTACAAAGAAGTCTCGCTTCCCATCGGTCAAAAGGGCCATGCTGCAAAAAGTGTGAAAACCAGAAATGCAGGACAGGCCATGGAGAAATGGCAGCCTTGCTACGCTGATGGGCGGGATGTAAATTGCCAACAGCCACTCTGGAGAAGTGTACGGTGTGTCCTGAAACATCTAAAACACACAGCTTAGGGAGCATAGGGCACGTCCACTCATGGGCGTATAAATTGGGAAAACTAAAAATCAGCAAGACACAGGCACCCCAAAGTTTAGGGCTGCTCTGTTGACAAGAACCTCCACTTCATGACACCTTAAATATCCCAGGAAAGAGAAAAATGGATAAAGAAGTTGTGGTCCTTATGTACAATGGAATATCACTCAGACATGAAATCAAAGTCATAAGGCTAGTAGAAGCAAGATGAGTGGATTTAGGTACGACGATTCTAAGTGAAATATGTCACACAGAAAAAGACACTTATCATAAGCTATCACTTATAGAGGGAATGTAAAAACCGCTACACTTGAACTGAATTACAAAACAGAAGAGAGTCACACGTTTAGAAAACACACTATGGCTGCTTAAGGGGAAAGGTGAGGTGGGGTGATGCATAAAACAAGGGTTTCAAATTCGCTCAGATACCGTTCCATACACCCAATATGTAATAGACAAGACCTACTCCTTGCTCAGTGAACTGGACTTAACACCCCCTGTTCACCACACAAGAATATATGTGACTAGTAAGAATCTTAAAACCTATGTATTGATATCTCTCTGGAAGTGAGTCAAGTGGGTGTAAAGGCGCATAAACACAGCCGTGAAAAGCAGCTAAACCCCATTATAAAAATAAATTACTTTTAAAAACCCGTAAAACAAAGACAGTGAAAGAGAGAGAAATTCTTACAAAATTCGTTCAGGGGCTGTGATGCAACCTGGATTGACCATATCTAGACCCACAGCTGGATGAGACATATGGGTGGACACTCTTGGGGTTGAGAGGTTGGGTGACGTTGGGTGAGCAAACACAGACCCTTTAAAGTAATACTGCGTGGTACCCATCCCATGGGTCCCAAATCTCCAGATTCAACGGCATTTTCCTACATTGAAAACATGCATGAGAAACCCAGAAGATGGTACACCGTGTGATTTTGAAAGGTTTCTAATACGCACCTCATTTCTCATCTCCTTGTGTTCGGGTTCGCCATTCCAGCTACTTTACTAGCAATCTCCCTACTTGGAGAATCAGCACCTTTAACCTCCTGTTCCCTACAGGTTGCAATTTGTCCTGAGGATGAACGGCAAGAGGGGCAACCAATGAGAGACTAGATCTTGGTGTTGGGACCGGCAGAGGTCACTCTATTTTCCCATCAGGAAGAAGAATTAACCACAGGCTCAGCCTGCCGCCCGGAACCAGAAAAGGGCCTTAAGCAATCCCGTGCTTTTGCGGCCAGCTCCCAAAATAGACAGTTGAAAAATGGAGCTCAGGGGCACTGCAATTCACAAACCTGCTGAGTTATAAATGATAACTCTCGTCCACAAATATATTGAGGGAGGGCAACGAAGAGGATTTGAAAGCAAGGCCCAATTGCAGGAAACAGGTTTCAGGAGGTAGATTTGAATCGCCTTTAAAGCACATGAAAGGCGGCAAAACGTCGACAATGATGCCCTTGGCCAAAAAGGGCGTATGTGTTTTTTCCTGAATATATTCAGGAAAAAACGCATACGCCCTTTTTGGCCAACCAAGCAACGTGGAAAGGCAAATCAGCGCTACAAAGAAGTCTCGCTTCCCATCGGTCAAAAGGGCCATGCTGCAAAAAGTGTCAAAACCAGAAATGCAGGACAGGCCATGGAGAAATGGCAGCCTTGCTACACTGATGGGTGGGATGTAAATTGCCAACAGCCACTCTGGAGAAGTGTACGGTGTGTCCTGAAACATCGAAAAAACACAGCTTAGGGAGCATAGGGCACGTCCACTCATGGGCGTATAAATTGGGAAAACTAAAAATCAGCAAGACACAGGCACCCCAAAGTTTAGGGCTGCTCTGTTGACAAGAACCTCCACTTCATGACACCTTAAATATCCCAGGAAAGAGAAAAATGGATAAAGAAGTTGTGGTCCTTGAGTACAATGGAATATCACTCAGACATGAAATCAATGTCATAAGGCTAGGAGAAGCAAGATGATTGGATTTAGGTACGACGATTCTAAGTGAAATAAGTCACACAGAAAAAGACACTTATCATAAGCTATCACTTATAGAGGGAATGTAAAAACCGCTACACTTGAACTGAATTACAAAACAGAACAGAGTCACACGTTTAGAAAACACACTATGGCTGCTTAACGGGAAAGGTGAGGTGGGGTGATGCATAAAACAAGGGTTTCAAATTCGCTGAGATACCGATCCATACACCCAATATGTAATAGACAAGACCTACTCCTTGCTCAGTGAACTGGACTCAACACCCCCTATTCACCGCACAAGAATATATCTGACTAGTAAGAATTGTAAAACCTATGTATTGATATCTCTTTGGAAGTGAGTCAAGTGGGTGCAAAGCCTCATAAACACAGCCGTGAAAAGGAGCTAAACCCCATTATAAAAATAAATTACTTTAAAAAACACATAAAACAAAGACAGTGAAAGAGAGAGAAATTCTTACACAATTCGTTCAGGGGCTGTGATGCAACCTGGATTGACCATATCTAGACCCACAGCTGGATGAGACATAAGGGTGGACACTCTTGGGGCTGAGAGGTTGGGTGAGCAAACGCAGACCCTTTAAAGTAATACTGCGTGGTACCCATCCCATGGGTCCCAAATCTCCAGGTTCAAGGGCATCTTCCTACATCAAAAACATGCATGAGAAACCCAGAAGATGGTACACCGTGTGATTTTGAAAGGTTTTTAAAACGCTCCTCATTTCTCATCTCCTTGTGCTCGGGTTCGCCATTCCAGCTACTTTACTAACAAACTCCCTACTTGGAGAATCAGCACCTTTAACCTCCTGTTCCCTACAGGTTGCAATTTGTCCTGAGGATGAACGGGAAGAGGGGCAACCAATGAGAGACTAGATCTAGGTGTTGGGACAGGCACAGGTCACTCTATTTTCCCATCAGGAAGAAGAATTAACCACAGGCTCAGCCTGCCGCCCGGAACCAGAAAAGGGCCTTAAGCAATCCCGTGCTTTTGCGGCCAGCTCCCAAAATAGACAGTTGAAAAATGGAGCTCAGGGGCACTGCAATTCACAAACCTGCTGAGTTATAAATGATAACTCTCGTCCACAAATATATTGAGGGAGGGCAACGAAGAGGATTTGAAAGCAAGGCCCAATTGCAGGAAACAGGTTTCAGGAGGTAGATTTGAATCGCCTTTAAAGCACATGAAAGGCGGCAAAACGTCGACAATGATGCCCTTGGCCAAAAAGGGCGTATGTGTTTTTTCCTGAATATATTCAGGAAAAAACGCATACGCCCTTTTTGGCCAACCAAGCAACGTGGAAAGGCAAATCAGCGCTACAAAGAAGTCTCGCTTCCCATCGGTCAAAAGGGCCATGCTGCAAAAAGTGTCAAAACCAGAAATGCAGGACAGGCCATGGAGAAATGGCAGCCTTGCTACACTGATGGGTGGGATGTAAATTGCCAACAGCCACTCTGGAGAAGTGTACGGTGTGTCCTGAAACATCGAAAAAACACAGCTTAGGGAGCATAGGGCACATCCACTCATGGGCGTATAAATCGGGAAAACTAAAAATCAGCAAGACAGAGGCACCCCAAAGTTTAGGGCTGCTCTGTTGACAAGAACCTCCACTTCATGACACCTTAAATATCCCAGGAAAGAGAAAAATGGATAAAGAAGTTGTGGTCCTTGAGTACAATGGAATATCACTCAGACATGAAATCAATGTCATAAGGCTAGGAGAAGCAAGATGATTGGATTTAGGTACGACGATTCTAAGTGAAATAAGTCACACAGAAAAAGACACTTATCATAAGCTATCACTTATAGAGGGAATGTAAAAACCGCTACACTTGAACTGAATTACAAAACAGAACAGAGTCACACGTTTAGAAAACACACTATGGCTGCTTAACGGGAAAGGTGAGGTGGGGTGATGCATAAAACAAGGGTTTCAAATTCGCTGAGATACCGATCCATACACCCAATATGTAATAGACAAGACCTACTCCTTGCTCAGTGAACTGGACTCAACACCCCCTATTCACCGCACAAGAATATATCTGACTAGTAAGAATTGTAAAACCTATGTATTGATATCTCTTTGGAAGTGAGTCAAGTGGGTGCAAAGCCTCATAAACACAGCCGTGAAAAGGAGCTAAACCCCATTATAAAAATAAATTACTTTAAAAAACACATAAAACAAAGACAGTGAAAGAGAGAGAAATTCTTACACAATTCGTTCAGGGGCTGTGATGCAACCTGGATTGACCATATCTAGACCCACAGCTGGATGAGACATAAGGGTGGACACTCTTGGGGCTGAGAGGTTGGGTGAGCAAACGCAGACCCTTTAAAGTAATACTGCGTGGTACCCATCCCATGGGTCCCAAATCTCCAGGTTCAAGGGCATCTTCCTACATCAAAAACATGCATGAGAAACCCAGAAGATGGTACACCGTGTGATTTTGAAAGGTTTTTAAAACGCTCCTCATTTCTCATCTCCTTGTGCTCGGGTTCGCCATTCCAGCTACTTTACTAGCAAACTCCCTACTTGGAGAATCAGCACCTTTAACCTCCTGTTCCCTACAGGTTGCAATTTGTCCTGAGGATGAACGGGAAGAGGGGCAACCAATGAGAGACTAGATCTAGGTGTTGGGACAGGCACAGGTCACTCTATTTTCCCATCAGGAAGAAGAATTAACCACAGGCTCAGCCTGCCGCCCTGAAGCAGAATAGGGCCTGAGGCAATCCCGCGCTCTTACGGCCAGCTCCCAAAAAAGGGAGTTGAAAAATGGAGCCCAGGGACACTGCCATTCAAAAACCCGCAGAGCTATAAATGATAACTCTCGTCCACAAATATATTGAGGGAAGGCAACGAAGAGGATTTGAAAGCAAGGCAGAATTGCAGGAAACAGGTTTCAGGAGGTAGATTCGAATCGCCTTTAAAGCACATGAAAAGTCGCAAAACGTCGACAATGATGCCCTTGGCCAAAAAGGGCGTATGCGTTTTTTCCTGAATATATTCAGGATAAAACGCATACGCCCTTTTTGGCCAACCAAGCAACCTGGAAAGGCAAATCAGCGCTACAAAGTAGTCTCGCTTCCCATCGGTCAAAAGGGCCATGCTGCAAAAAGTGTGAAAACCAGAAATGCAGGACAGGCCATGGAGAAATGGCAGCCTTGCTACGCTGATGGGCGGGATGTAAATTGCCAACAGCCACTCTGGAGAAGTGTACGGTGTGTCCTGAAACATCTAAAACACACAGCTTAGGGAGCATAGGGCACGTCCACTCATGGGCGTATAAATTGGGAAAACTAAAAATCAGCAAGACACAGGCACCCCAAAGTTTAGGGCTGCTCTGTTGACAAGAACCTCCACTTCATGACACCTTAAATATCCCAGGAAAGAGAAAAATGGATAAAGAAGTTGTGGTCCTTATGTACAATGGAATATCACTCAGACATGAAATCAATGTCATAAGGCTACTAGAAGCAAGATGAGTGGATTTAGGTACGACGATTCTAAGTGAAATAAGTCACACAGAAAAAGACACTTATCATAAGCTATCACTTATAGAGGGAATGTAAAAACCGCTACACTTGAACTGAATTACAAAACAGAAGAGAGTCACACGTTTAGAAAACACACTATGGCTGCTTAAGGGGAAAGGTGAGGTGGGGTTATGCATAAAACAAGGGTTTCAAATTCGTTCAGATACCGTTCCATACACCCAATATGTAGTAGATAAGACCTACTCCTTGCTCAGTGAACTGGACTCAACACCCCCTATTCACCACACAAGAATATATCTGACTAGTAAGAATCTTAAAACCTATGTATTGATATCTCTCTGGAAATGAGTCAAGTGGGTGTAAAGCCGCATAAACACAGCCGTGAGAAGCAGCTAAACCCCATTATAAAAATAAATTACTTTTAAAAACCCATAAAACAAAGACAGTGAAAGAGAGAGAAATTCTTACAAAATTCGTTCAGGGGCTGTGATGCAACCTGGATTGACCATATCTAGACCCACAGCTGGATGAGACATAAGGGTGGACACTCTTGGGGTTGAGAGGTTGGGTGACGTTGGGTGAGCAAACACAGACCCTTTAAAGTAATACTGCGTGGTACCCATCCCATGGGTCCCAAATCTCCAGATTCAACGGCATTTTCCTACATCGAAAAAATGCATGAGAAACCCAGAAGATGGTACACCGTGTGATTTTGAAAGGTTTCTAATACGCACCTCATTTCTCATCTCCTTGTGTTCGGGTTCGCCATTCCAGCTACTTTACTAGCAATCTCCCTACTTGGAGAATCAGCACCTTTAACCTCCTGTTCCCTACAGGTTGCAATTTGTCCTGAGGATGAACGGCAAGAGGGGCAACCAATGAGACACTAGATCTTGGTGTTGGGACCGGCAGAGGTCACTCTATTTTCCCATCAGGAAGAAGAATTAACCACAGGCTCAGCCTGCCGCCCGGAACCAGAAAAGGGCCTTAAGCAATCCCGTGCTTTTGCGGCCAGCTCCCAAAATAGACAGTTGAAAAATGGAGCTCAGGGGCACTGCAATTCACAAACCTGCTGAGTTATAAATGATAACTCTCGTCCACAAATATATTGAGGGAGGGCAACGAAGAGGATTTGAAAGCAAGGCCGAATTGCAGGAAACAGGTTTCAGGAGGTAGATTCGAATCGCCTTTAAAGCACATGAAAGGCGGCAAAACGTCGACAATGATGCCCTTGGCCAAAAAGGGCGTATGCGTTTTTTCCTGAATATATTCAGGAAAAAACGCATACGCCCTTTTTGGCCAACCAAGCAACGTGGAAAGGCAATTCAGCGCTACAAAGAAGTCTCGCTTCCCATCGGTCAAAATGGCCATGCTGCAAAAGGTGTCAAAACCAGACATGCAGGACAGGCCATGGAGAAATGGCAGCCTTGCTACGCTGATGGGCGGGATGTAAATTGCCAACAGCCACTCTGGAGAAGTGTACGGTGTGTCCTGAAACATTCAAAACACACAGCTTAGGGAGCATAGGGCACGTCCACTCATGGGCGTATAAATTGGGAAAACTAAAAATCAGCAAGACAGAGGCACCCCAAAGTTTAGGGCTGCTCTGTTGACAAGAACCTCCACTTCATGACACCTTAAATATCCCAGGAAAGAGAAAAATGGATAAAGAAGTTGTGGTCCTTATGTACAATGGAATATCACTCAGACATGAAATCAAAGTCATAAGGCTAGTAGAAGCAAGATGAGTGGATTTAGGTACGACGATTCTAAGTGAAATATGTCACACAGAAAAAGACACTTATCATAAGCTATCACTTATAGAGGGAATGTAAAAACCGCTACACTTGAACTGAATTACAAAACAGAAGAGAGTCACACGTTTAGAAAACACACTATGGCTGCTTAAGGGGAAAGGTGAGGTGGGGTGATGCATAAAACAAGGGTTTCAAATTCGCTCAGATACCGTTCCATACACCCAATATGTAATAGACAAGACCTACTCCTTGCTCAGTGAACTGGACTTAACACCCCCTATTCACCACACAAGAATATATGTGACTAGTAAGAATCTTAAAACCTATGTATTGATATCTCTCTGGAAGTGAGTCAAGTGGGTGTAAAGGCGCATAAACACAGCCGTGAAAAGCAGCTAAACCCCATTATAAAAATAAATTACTTTTAAAAACCCGTAAAACAAAGACAGTGAAAGAGAGAGAAATTCTTACAAAATTCGTTCAGGGGCTGTGATGCAACCTGGATTGACCATATCTAGACCCACAGCTGGATGAGACATATGGGTGGACACTCTTGGGGTTGAGAGGTTGGGTGACGTTGGGTGAGCAAACACAGACCCTTTAAAGTAATACTGCGTGGTACCCATCCCATGGGTCCCAAATCTCCAGATTCAACGGCATTTTCCTACATCGAAAACATGCATGAGAAACCCAGAAGATGGTACACCGTGTGATTTTGAAAGGTTTCTAATACGCACCTCATTTCTCATCTCCTTGTGTTCGGGTTCGCCATTCCAGCTACTTTACTAGCAATCTCCCTACTTGGAGAATCAGCACCTTTAACCTCCTGTTCCCTACAGGTTGCAATTTGTCCTGAGGATGAACGGCAAGAGGGGCAACCAATGAGAGACTAGATCTTGGTGTTGGGACCGGCAGAGGTCACTCTATTTTCCCATCAGGAAGAAGAATTAACCACAGGCTCAGCCTGCCGCCCGGAACCAGAAAAGGGCCTTAAGCAATCCCGTGCTTTTGCGGCCAGCTCCCAAAATAGACAGTTGAAAAATGGAGCTCAGGGGCACTGCAATTCACAAACCTGCTGAGTTATAAATGATAACTCTCGTCCACAAATATATTGAGGGAGGGCAACGAAGAGGATTTGAAAGCAAGGCCCAATTGCAGGAAACAGGTTTCAGGAGGTAGATTTGAATCGCCTTTAAAGCACATGAAAGGCGGCAAAACGTCGACAATGATGCCCTTGGCCAAAAAGGGCGTATGTGTTTTTTCCTGAATATATTCAGGAAAAAACGCATACGCCCTTTTTGGCCAACCAAGCAACGTGGAAAGGCAAATCAGCGCTACAAAGAAGTCTCGCTTCCCATCGGTCAAAAGGGCCATGCTGCAAAAAGTGTCAAAACCAGAAATGCAGGACAGGCCATGGAGAAATGGCAGCCTTGCTACACTGATGGGTGGGATGTAAATTGCCAACAGCCACTCTGGAGAAGTGTACGGTGTGTCCTGAAACATCGAAAAAACACAGCTTAGGGAGCATAGGGCACGTCCACTCATGGGCGTATAAATCGGGAAAACTAAAAATCAGCAAGACAGAGGCACCCCAAAGTTTAGGGCTGCTCTGTTGACAAGAACCTCCACTTCATGACACCTTAAATATCCCAGGAAAGAGAAAAATGGATAAAGAAGTTGTGGTCCTTATGTACAATGGAATAACACTCAGACATGAAATCAATGTCATAAGGCTAGTAGAAGCAAGATGAGTGGATTTAGGTACGACGATTCTAAGTGAAATAAGTCACACAGAAAAAGACACTTATCATAAGCTATCACTTATAGAGGGAATGTAAAATCCGCTACACTTGCACTGAATTACAAAACAGAACAGAGTCTCACGCTTAGAAAACACACTATGGCTGTTTAACGGGAAAGGTGAGGTGGGGTGATGCATAAAACAAGGTTTTCAAATTTGCTCAGATACCGTTCCATACACCCAATATGTAATAGACAAGACCTACTCCTTGCTCAGTGAACTGGACTCAACACCCCCTATTCACCGCAGAAGAATATAGGTGACTAGTAAGAATCTTAAAACCTATGTATTGATATCTGTCTGGAAGTGAGTCAAGTGGGTGTAAAGCCGCATAAACACAGCCGTGAAAAGCAGATAACCCCATTATAAAAATAAATTACTTTTAAAAACCCGTAAAACAAAGACAGTGAAAGAGAGAGAAATTCTTACAAAATTCGTTCAGAGGCTGTGATGCAACCTGGATTGACCATATCTAGACCCACAGCTGGATGAGACATAAGGGTGGACACACTTGGGGCTGAGAGGTTGGGTGAGGTTGGGTGAGCAAACACAGACCCTTTAAAGTAATACTGCCTGGTACCCATCCCATGGGTCCCAAATCTCCAGGTTCAAGGGCATATTCCTACATCGAAAACATGCATGAGAAACCCAGAAGGTGGTACACCGTGTGATTTTGAAAGGTTTCTAAAACGCACCTCATTTCTCATCTCCTTGTGCTCGGGTTCGCCATTCCAGCTACTTTACTAGCAATCTCCCTACTTGGAGAATCAGCACCTTTAACCTCCTGTTCCCTACAGGTTGCAATTTGTCCTGAGGATGAACGGAAGAGGGGCAACCAATGAGAGACTAGATCTAGGTGTTGGGACAGACACAGGTCACTCTATTTTCCCATCAGGAAGAAGAATTAACCACAGGCTCAGCCTGCCGCCCAGAAGCAGAATAGGGCCTGAGGCAATGCCGCGCTCTTAAGGCCAGCTCCCAAAAAAGGGAGTTGAAAAATGGAGCCCAGGGACACTGCCATTCACAAACCCGCAGAGTTATAAATGATAACTCTCGTCCACAAATATATTGAGGGAAGGCAACGAAGAGGATTTGAAAGCAAGGCAGAATTGCAGGAAACAGGTTTCAGGAGGTAGATTCGAATCGCCTTTAAAGCACATGAAAAGTCGCAAAACGTCGACAATGATGCCCTTGGCCAAAAAGGGCGTACGCGTTTTTTCCTGAATATATTCAGGAAAAAACGCGTACGCCCTTTTTGGCCAACCAAGCAACCTGGAAAGGCAAATCAGCGCTACAAAGAAGTCTCGCTTCCCATCGGTCAAAAGGGCCATTCTGCAAAAAGTGTCAAAACCAGAAATGCAGGACAGGCCATGGAGAAATGGCAGCCTTGCTACGCTGATGGGCGGGATGTAAATTGCCAACAGCCACTCTGGAGAAGTGTACGGTGTGTCCTGAAACATCTAAAACACACAGCTTAGGGAGCATAGGACACGTCCACTCATGGGCGTATAAATTGGGAAAACTAAAAATCAGGAAGACACAGGCACCCCAAAGTTTAGGGCTGCTCTGTTGACAAGAACCTCCACTTCATGACACCTTAAATATCCCAGGAAAGAGAAAAATGGATAAAGAAGTTGTGGTCCTTATGTACAATGGAATATCACTCAGACATGAAATCAATGTCATAAGGCTAGTAGAAGCAAGATGAGTGGATTTAGGTACGACGATTCTAAGTGAAATAAGTCACACAGAAAAAGACACTTATCATAAGCTATCACTTATAGAGGGAATGTAAAAACCGCTACACTTGCACTGAATTACAAACAGAACAGAGTCTCACGCTTAGAAAACACACTATGGCTGCTTAACGGGAAAGGTGAGGTGGGGTGATGCATAAAACAAGGTTTTCAAATTTGCTCAGACACCGTTCCATACACCCAATATGTAATAGACAAGACCTACTCCTTGCTCAGTGAACTGGACTCAACACCCCCTATTCACCGCAGAAGAATATAGGTGACTAGTAAGAATCTTAAAACCTATGTATTGATATCTGTCTGGAAGTGAGTCAAGTGGGTGTAAAGCCGCATAAACACAGCCGTGAAAAGCAGATAACCCCATTATAAAAATAAATTACTTTTAAAAACCCGTAAAACAAAGACAGTGAAAGAGAGAGAAATTCTTACAAAATTCGTTCAGAGGCTGTGATGCAACCTGGATTGACCATATCTAGACCCACAGCTGGATGAGACATAAGGGTGGACACACTTGGGGCTGAGAGGTTGGGTGAGGTTGGGTGAGCAAACACAGACCCTTTAAAGTAATACTGCCTGGTACCCATCCCATGGGTCCCAAATCTCCAGGTTCAAGGGCATATTCCTACATCGAAAACATGCATGAGAAACCCAGAAGGTGGTACACCGTGTGATTTTGAAAGGTTTCTAAAACGCACCTCATTTCTCATCTCCTTGTGCTCGGGTTCGCCATTCCAGCTACTTTACTAGCAATCTCCCTACTTGGAGAATCAGCACCTTTAACCTCCTGTTCCCTACAGGTTGCAATTTGTCCTGAGGATGAACGGAAGAGGGGCAACCAATGAGAGACTAGATCTAGGTGTTGGGACAGGCACAGGTCACTCTATTTTCCCATCAGGAAGAAGAATTAACCACAGGCTCAGCCTGCCGCCCAGAAGCAGAATAGGGCCTGAGGCAATCCCGTGCTCTTAAGGCCAGCTCCCAAAAAAGGGAGTTGAAAAATGGAGCCCAGGGACACTGCCATTCACAAACCCGCAGAGTTATAAATGATAACTCTCGTCCACAAATATATTGAGGGAAGGCAACGAAGAGGATTTGAAAGCAAGGCAGAATTGCAGGAAACAGGTTTCAGGAGGTAGATTCGAATCGCCTTTAAAGCACATGAAAAGTCGCAAAACGTCGACAATGATGCCCTTGGCCAAAAAGGGCGTACGCGTTTTTTCCTGAATATATTCAGGAAAAAACGCGTACGCCCTTTTTGGCCAACCAAGCAACCTGGAAAGGCAAATCAGCGCTACAAAGAAGTCTCGCTTCCCATCGGTCAAAAGGGCCATGCTGCAAAAAGTGTCAAAAGCAGAAATGCAGGACAGGCCATGGAGAAATGGCAACCTTGCTTCGCTGATGGGCGGGATGTAAATTGCCAACAGCCACTCTGGAGAAGTGTACGGTGTGTCCTGAAACATCTAAAACACACAGCTTAGGGAGCATAGGGCACGTCCACTCATGGGCGTATAAATTGGGAAAACTAAAAATCAGCAAGACACAGGCACCCCAAAGTTTAGCGCTGCTCTGTTGACAGGAACCTCCACTTCATGACACCTTAAATATCCCAGGAAAGAGAAAAATGGATAAAGAAGTTGTGGTCCTTATGTACAATGGAATATCACTCAGAAATGAAATAAATGTCATAAGGCTACTGGAAGCAAGATGAGTGGATTTAGGTTCGATGATTCTAAGTGAAATAAGTCACACAGAAAAAGACACTTATCATAAGCTATCACTTATAGAGGGAATGTAAAAACCGCTACACTTGAACTGAATTACAAAACAGAACAGAGTCACACGTTTAGAAAACACACTATGGCTGCTTAACGGGAAAGGTGAGGTGGGGTGATGCATAAAACAAGGGTTTCAAATTCGCAGAGATACCGATCCATACACCCAATATGTAATAGACAAGACCTACTCCTTGCTCAGTGAACTGGACTCAACACCCCCTATTCAACGCACAAGAATATATCTGACTAGTAAGAATCGTAAAACCTATGTATTGATATCTCTTTGGAAGTGAGTCAAGTGGGTGCAAAGCCTCATAAACACAGCCGTGAAAAGGAGCTAAACCCCATTATAAAAATAAATTACTTTAAAAAACACATAAAACAAAGACAGTGAAAGAGAGAGAAATTCTTACACAATTCGTTCAGGGGCTGTGATGCAACCTGGATTGACCATATCTAGACCCACAGCTGGATGAGACATAAGGGTGGACACTCTTGGGGCTGAGAGGTTGGGTGAGCAAACGCAGACCCTTTAAAGTAATACTGCGTGGTACCCATCCCATGGGTCCCAAATCTCCAGGTTCAAGGGCATCTTCCTACATCAAAAACATGCATGAGAAACCCAGAAGATGGTACACCGTGTGATTTTGAAAGGTTTTTAAAACGCTCCTCATTTCTCATCTCCTTGTGCTCGGGTTCGCCATTCCAGCTACTTTACTAGCAAACTCCCTACTTGGAGAATCAGCACCTTTAACCTCCTGTTCCCTACAGGTTGCAATTTGTCCTGAGGATGAACGGGAAGAGGGGCAACCAATGAGAGACTAGATCTAGGTTTTGGGACAGGCACAGGTCACTCTATTTTCCCATCAGGAAGAAGAATTAACCACAGGCTCAGCCTGCCGCCCTGAAGCAGAATAGGGCCTGAGGCAATCCCGCGCTCTTACGGCCAGCTCCCAAAAAAGGGAGTTGAAAAATGGAGCCCAGGGACACTGCTATTCACAAACCCGCAGAGCTATAAATGATAACTCTCGTCCACAAATATATTGAGGGAAGGCAACGAAGAGGATTTGAAAGCAAGGCAGAATTGCAGGAAACAGGTTTCAGGAGGTAGATTCGAATCGCCTTTAAAGCACATGAAAAGTCGCAAAACGTCGACAATGATGCCCTTGGCCAAAAAGGGCGTATGCGTTTTTTCCTGAATATATTCAGGATAAAACGCATACGCCCTTTTTGGCCAACCAAGCAACCTGGAAAGGCAAATCAGCGCTACAAAGTAGTCTCGCTTCCCATCGGTCAAAAGGGCCATGCTGCAAAAAGTGTGAAAACCAGAAATGCAGGACAGGCCATGGAGAAATGGCAGCCTTGCTACGCTGATGGGCGGGATGTAAATTGCCAACAGCCACTCTGGAGAAGTGTACGGTGTGTCCTGAAACATCTAAAACACACAGCTTAGGGAGCATAGGGCACGTCCACTAATGGGCGTATAAATTGGGAAAAATAAAAATCAGCAAGACACAGGCACCCCAAAGTTTAGGGCTGCTCTGTTGACAAGAACCTCCACTTCATGACACCTTAAATATCCCAGGAAAGAGAAAAATGGATAAAGAAGTTGTGGTCCTTATGTACAATGGAATATCACTCAGACATGAAATCAATGTCATAAGGCTACTAGAAGCAAGATGAGTGGATTTAGGTACGACGATTCTAAGTGAAATAAGTCACACAGAAAAAGACACTTATCATAAGCTATCACTTATAGAGGGAATGTAAAAACCGCTACACTTGAACTGAATTACAAAACAGAAGAGAGTCACACGTTTAGAAAACACACTATGGCTGCTTAAGGGGAAAGGTGAGGTGGGGTTATGCATAAAACAAGGGTTTCAAATTCGTTCAGATACCGTTCCATACACCCAATATGTAGTAGACAAGACCTACTCCTTGCTCAGTGAACTGGACTCAACACCCCCTATTCACCACACAAGAATATATCTGACTAGTAAGAATCTTAAAACCTATGTATTGATATCTCTCTGGAAGTGAGTCAAGTGGGTGTAAAGCCGCATAAACACAGCCGTGAGAAGCAGCTAAACCCCATTATAAAAATAAATTACTTTTAAAACCCATAAAACAAAGACAGTGAAAGAGAGAGAAATTCTTACAAAATTCGTTCAGGGGCTGTGATGCAACCTGGATTGACCATATCTAGACCCACAGCTGGATGAGACATAAGGGTGGACACTCTTGGGGTTGAGAGGTTGGGTGACGTTGGGTGAGCAAACACAGACCCTTTAAAGTAATACTGCGTGGTACCCATCCCATGGGTCCCAAATCTCCAGATTCAACGGCATTTTCCTACATCGAAAAAATGCATGAGAAACCCAGAAGATGGTACACCGTGTGATTTTGAAAGGTTTCTAATACGCACCTCATTTCTCATCTCCTTGTGTTCGGGTTCGCCATTCCAGCTACTTTACTAGCAATCTCCCTACTTGGAGAATCAGCACCTTTAACCTCCTGTTCCCTACAGGTTGCAATTTGTCCTGAGGATGAACGGCAAGAGGGGCAACCAATGAGACACTAGATCTTGGTGTTGGGACCGGCAGAGGTCACTCTATTTTCCCATCAGGAAGAAGAATTAACCACAGGCTCAGCCTGCCGCCCGGAACCAGAAAAGGGCCTTAAGCAATCCCGTGCTTTTGCGGCCAGCTCCCAAAATAGACAGTTGAAAAATGGAGCTCAGGGGCACTGCAATTCACAAACCTGCTGAGTTATAAATGATAACTCTCGTCCACAAATATATTGAGGGAGGGCAACGAAGAGGATTTGAAAGCAAGGCCGAATTGCAGGAAACAGGTTTCAGGAGGTAGATTTGAATCGCCTTTAAAGCACATGAAAGGCGGCAAAACGTCGACAATGATGCCCTTGGCCAAAAAGGGCGTATGTGTTTTTTCCTGAATATATTCAGGAAAAAACGCATACGCCCTTTTTGGCCAACCAAGCAACGTGGAAAGGCAAATCAGCGCTACAAAGAAGTCTCGCTTCCCATCGGTCAAAAGGGCCATGCTGCAAAAGGTGTCAAAACCAGACATGCAGAACAGGCCATGGAGAAATGGCAGCCTTGCTACGCTGATGGGCGGGATGTAAATTGCCAACAGCCACTCTGGAGAAGTGTACGGTGTGTCCTGAAACATTCAAAACACACAGCTTAGGGAGCATAGGGCACGTCCACTCATGGGCGTATAAATTGGGAAAACTAAAAATCAGCAAGACAGAGGCACCCCAAAGTTTAGGGCTGCTCTGTTGACAAGAACCTCCACTTCATGACACCTTAAATATCCCAGGAAAGAGAAAAATGGATAAAGAAGTTGTGGTCCTTATGTACAATGGAATATCACTCAGACATGAAATCAAAGTCATAAGTCTAGTAGAAGCAAGATGAGTGGATTTAGGTACGACGATTCTAAGTGAAATATGTCACACAGAAAAAGACACTTATCATAAGCTATCACTTATAGAGGGAATGTAAAAACCGCTACACTTGAACTGAATTACAAAACAGAAGAGAGTCACACGTTTAGAAAACACACTATGGCTGCTTAAGGGGAAAGGTGAGGTGGGGTGATGCATAAAACAAGGGTTTCAAATTCGCTCAGATACCGTTCCATACACCCAATATGTAATAGACAAGACCTACTCCTTGCTCAGTGAACTGGACTTAACACCCCCTATTCACCACACAAGAATATATGTGACTAGTAAGAATCTTAAAACCTATGTATTGATATCTCTCTGGAAGTGAGTCAAGTGGGTGTAAAGGCGCATAAACACAGCCGTGAAAAGCAGCTAAACCCCATTATAAAAATAAATTACTTTTAAAAACCCGTAAAACAAAGACAGTGAAAGAGAGAGAAATTCTTACAAAATTCGTTCAGGGGCTGTGATGCAACCTGGATTGACCATATCTAGACCCACAGCTGGATGAGACATATGGGTGGACACTCTTGGGGTTGAGAGGTTGGGTGACGTTGGGTGAGCAAACACAGACCCTTTAAAGTAATACTGCGTGGTACCCATCCCATGGGTCCCAAATCTCCAGATTCAACGGCATTTTCCTACATCGAAAACATGCATGAGAAACCCAGAAGATGGTACACCGTGTGATTTTGAAAGGTTTCTAATACGCACCTCATTTCTCATCTCCTTGTGTTCGGGTTCGCCATTCCAGCTACTTTACTAGCAATCTCCCTACTTGGAGAATCAGCACCTTTAACCTCCTGTTCCCTACAGGTTGCAATTTGTCCTGAGGATGAACGGCAAGAGGGGCAACCAATGAGAGACTAGATCTTGGTGTTGGGACCGGCAGAGGTCACTCTATTTTCCCATCAGGAAGAAGAATTAACCACAGGCTCAGCCTGCCGCCCGGAACCAGAAAAGGGCCTTAAGCAATCCCGTGCTTTTGCGGCCAGCTCCCAAAATAGACAGTTGAAAAATGGAGCTCAGGGGCACTGCAATTCACAAACCTGCTGAGTTATAAATGATAACTCTCGTCCACAAATATATTGAGGGAGGGCAACGAAGAGGATTTGAAAGCAAGGCCCAATTGCAGGAAACAGGTTTCAGGAGGTAGATTTGAATCGCCTTTAAAGCACATGAAAGGCGGCAAAACGTCGACAATGATGCCCTTGGCCAAAAAGGGCGTATGTGTTTTTTCCTGAATATATTCAGGAAAAAACGCATACGCCCTTTTTGGCCAACCAAGCAACGTGGAAAGGCAAATCAGCGCTACAAAGAAGTCTCGCTTCCCATCGGTCAAAAGGGCCATGCTGCAAAAAGTGTCAAAACCAGAAATGCAGGACAGGCCATGGAGAAATGGCAGCCTTGCTACACTGATGGGTGGGATGTAAATTGCCAACAGCCACTCTGGAGAAGTGTACGGTGTGTCCTGAAACATCGAAAAAACACAGCTTAGGGAGCATAGGGCACGTCCACTCATGGGCGTATAAATTGGGAAAACTAAAAATCAGCAAGACAGAGGCACCCCAAAGTTTAGGGCTGCTCTGTTGACAAGAACCTCCACTTCATGACACCTTAAATATCCCAGGAAAGAGAAAAATGGATAAAGAAGTTGTGGTCCTTGAGTACAATGGAATATCACTCAGACATGAAATCAATGTCATAAGGCTAGGAGAAGCAAGATGATTGGATTTAGGTACGACGATTCTAAGTGAAATAAGTCACACAGAAAAAGACACTTATCATAAGCTATCACTTATAGAGGGAATGTAAAAACCGCTACACTTGAACTGAATTACAAAACAGAACAGAGTCACACGTTTAGAAAACACACTATGGCTGCTTAACGGGAAAGGTGAGGTGGGGTGATGCATAAAACAAGGGTTTCAAATTCGCTGAGATACCGATCCATACACCCAATATGTAATAGACAAGACCTACTCCTTGCTCAGTGAACTGGACTCAACACCCCCTATTCACCGCACAAGAATATATCTGACTAGTAAGAATTGTAAAACCTATGTATTGATATCTCTTTGGAAGTGAGTCAAGTGGGTGCAAAGCCTCATAAACACAGCCGTGAAAAGGAGCTAAACCCCATTATAAAAATAAATTACTTTAAAAAACACATAAAACAAAGACAGTGAAAGAGAGAGAAATTCTTACACAATTCGTTCAGGGGCTGTGATGCAACCTGGATTGACCATATCTAGACCCACAGCTGGATGAGACATAAGGGTGGACACTCTTGGGGCTGAGAGGTTGGGTGAGCAAACGCAGACCCTTTAAAGTAATACTGCGTGGTACCCATCCCATGGGTCCCAAATCTCCAGGTTCAAGGGCATCTTCCTACATCAAAAACATGCATGAGAAACCCAGAAGATGGTACACCGTGTGATTTTGAAAGGTTTTTAAAACGCTCCTCATTTCTCATCTCCTTGTGCTCGGGTTCGCCATTCCAGCTACTTTACTAGCAAACTCCCTACTTGGAGAATCAGCACCTTTAACCTCCTGTTCCCTACAGGTTGCAATTTGTCCTGAGGATGAACGGGAAGAGGGGCAACCAATGAGAGACTAGATCTAGGTGTTGGGACAGGCACAGGTCACTCTATTTTCCCATCAGGAAGAAGAATTAACCACAGGCTCAGCCTGCCGCCCTGAAGTAGAATAGGGCCTGAGGCAATCCCGCGCTCTTACGGCCAGCTCCCAAAAAAGGGAGTTGAAAAATGGAGCCCAGGGACACTGCCATTCACAAACCCGCAGAGTTATAAATGATAACTCTCGTCCACAAATATATTGAGGGAAGGCAACGAAGAGGATTTGAAAGCAAGGCAGAATTGCAGGAACCAGGTTTCAGGAGGTAGATTCGAATCGCCTTTAAAGCACATGAAAAGTCGCAAAACGTCGACAATGATGCCCTTGGCCAAAAAGGGCGTATGCGTTTTTTCCTGAATATATTCAGGAAAAAACGCATACGCCCTTTTTGGCCAACCAAGCAACCTGGAAAGGCTAATCAGCGCTACAAAGAAGTCTCGCTTCCCATCGGTCAAAAGGGCCATGCTGCAAAAAGTGTGAAAACCAGACATGCAGGACAGGCCATGGAGAAATGGCAGCCTTGCTACGCTGATGGGCGGGATGTAAATTGCCAACAGCCACTCTGGAGAAGTGTACGGTGTGTCCTGAAACATCTAAAACACACAGCTTAGGGAGCATAGGGCACGTCCACTCATGGGCGTATAAATTGGGAAAACTAAAAATCAGCAAGACAGAGGCACCCCAAAGTTTAGGGCTGCTCTGTTGACAAGAACCTCCACTTCATGACACCTTAAATATCCCAGGAAAGAGAAAAATGGATAAAGAAGTTGTGGTCCTTATGTACAATGGAATATCACTCAGACATGAAATCAAAGTCATAAGGCTAGTAGAAGCAAGATGAGTGGATTTAGGTACGACGATTCTAAGTGAAATATGTCACACAGAAAAAGACACTTATCATAAGCTATCACTTATAGAGGGAATGTAAAAACCGCTACACTTGAACTGAATTACAAAACAGAAGAGAGTCACACGTTTAGAAAACACACTATGGCTGCTTAAGGGGAAAGGTGAGGTGGGGTGATGCATAAAACAAGGGTTTCAAATTCGCTCAGATACCGTTCCATACACCCAATATGTAATAGACAAGACCTACTCCTTGCTCAGTGAACTGGACTTAACACCCCCTATTCACCACACAAGAATATATGTGACTAGTAAGAATCTTAAAACCTATGTATTGATATCTCTCTGGAAGTGAGTCAAGTGGGTGTAAAGGCGCATAAACACAGCCGTGAAAAGCAGCTAAACCCCATTATAAAAATAAATTACTTTTAAAAACCCGTAAAACAAAGACAGTGAAAGAGAGA
Source organism: Eschrichtius robustus (assembly GCF_028021215.1). Taxonomy (NCBI): domain Eukaryota; kingdom Metazoa; phylum Chordata; class Mammalia; order Artiodactyla; family Eschrichtiidae; genus Eschrichtius; species Eschrichtius robustus. Next base: position 659,212 of record NW_027175343.1, read on the forward strand.
GAAATTCTTACAAAATTCGTTCAGGGGCTGTGATGCAACCTGGATTGACCATATCTAGACCCACAGCTGGATGAGACATATGGGTGGACACTCTTGGGGTTGAGAGGTTGGGTGACGTTGGGTGAGCAAACACAGACCCTTTAAAGTAATACTGCGTGGTACCCATCCCATGGGTCCCAAATCTCCAGATTCAACGGCATTTTCCTACATCGAAAACATGCATGAGAAACCCAGAAGATGGTACACCGTGTGATTTTGAAAGGTTTCTAATACGCACCTCATTTCTCATCTCCTTGTGTTCGGGTTCGCCATTCCAGCTACTTTACTAGCAATCTCCCTACTTGGAGAATCAGCACCTTTAACCTCCTGTTCCCTACAGGTTGCAATTTGTCCTGAGGATGAACGGCAAGAGGGGCAACCAATGAGAGACTAGATCTTGGTGTTGGGACCGGCAGAGGTCACTCTATTTTCCCATCAGGAAGAAGAATTAACCACAGGCTCAGCCTGCCGCCCGGAACCAGAAAAGGGCCTTAAGCAATCCCGTGCTTTTGCGGCCAGCTCCCAAAATAGACAGTTGAAAAATGGAGCTCAGGGGCACTGCAATTCACAAACCTGCTGAGTTATAAATGATAACTCTCGTCCACAAATATATTGAGGGAGGGCAACGAAGAGGATTTGAAAGCAAGGCCCAATTGCAGGAAACAGGTTTCAGGAGGTAGATTTGAATCGCCTTTAAAGCACATGAAAGGCGGCAAAACGTCGACAATGATGCCCTTGGCCAAAAAGGGCGTATGTGTTTTTTCCTGAATATATTCAGGAAAAAACGCATACGCCCTTTTTGGCCAACCAAGCAACGTGGAAAGGCAAATCAGCGCTACAAAGAAGTCTCGCTTCCCATCGGTCAAAAGGGCCATGCTGCAAAAAGTGTCAAAACCAGAAATGCAGGACAGGCCATGGAGAAATGGCAGCCTTGCTACACTGATGGGTGGGATGTAAATTGCCAACAGCCACTCTGGAGAAGTGTACGGTGTGTCCTGAAACATCGAAAAAACACAGCTTAGGGAGCATAGGGCACGTCCACTCATGGGCGTATAAATCGGGAAAACTAAAAATCAGCAAGACAGAGGCACCCCAAAGTTTAGGGCTGCTCTGTTGACAAGAACCTCCACTTCATGACACCTTAAATATCCCAGGAAAGAGAAAAATGGATAAAGAAGTTGTGGTCCTTGAGTACAATGGAATATCACTCAGACATGAAATCAATGTCATAAGGCTAGGAGAAGCAAGATGATTGGATTTAGGTACGACGATTCTAAGTGAAATAAGTCACACAGAAAAAGACACTTATCATAAGCTATCACTTATAGAGGGAATGTAAAAACCGCTACACTTGAACTGAATTACAAAACAGAACAGAGTCACACGTTTAGAAAACACACTATGGCTGCTTAACGGGAAAGGTGAGGTGGGGTGATGCATAAAACAAGGGTTTCAAATTCGCTGAGATACCGATCCATACACCCAATATGTAATAGACAAGACCTACTCCTTGCTCAGTGAACTGGACTCAACACCCCCTATTCACCGCACAAGAATATATCTGACTAGTAAGAATTGTAAAACCTATGAATTGATATCTCTTTGGAAGTGAGTCAAGTGGGTGCAAAGCCTCATAAACACAGCCGTGAAAAGGAGCTAAACCCCATTATAAAAATAAATTACTTTAAAAAACACATAAAACAAAGACAGTGAAAGAGAGAGAAATTCTTACACAATTCGTTCAGGGGCTGTGATGCAACCTGGATTGACCATATCTAGACCCACAGCTGGATGAGACATAAGGGTGGACACTCTTGGGGCTGAGAGGTTGGGTGAGCAAACGCAGACCCTTTAAAGTAATACTGCGTGGTACCCATCCCATGGGTCCCAAATCTCCAGGTTCAAGGGCATCTTCCTACATCAAAAACATGCATGAGAAACCCAGAAGATGGTACACCGGGTGATTTTGAAAGGTTTTTAAAACGCTCCTCATTTCTCATCTCCTTGTGCTCGGGTTCGCCATTCCAGCTACTTTACTAGCAAACTCCCTACTTGGAGAATCAGCACCTTTAACCTCCTGTTCCCTACAGGTTGCAATTTGTCCTGAGGATGAACGGGAAGAGGGGCAACCAATGAGAGACTAGATCTAGGTGTTGGGACAGGCACAGGTCACTCTATTTTACCATCAGGAAGAAGAATTAACCACAGGCTCAGCCTGCCGCCCTGAAGCAGAATAGGGCCTGAGGCAATCCCGCGCTCTTACGGCCAGCTCCCAAAAAAGGGAGTTGAAAAATGGAGCCCAGGGACACTGCCATTCACAAACCCGCAGAGTTATAAATGATAACTCTCGTCCACAAATATATTGAGGGAAGGCAACGAAGAGGATTTGAAAGCAAGGCAGAATTGCAGGAACCAGGTTTCAGGAGGTAGATTCGAATCGCCTTTAAAGCACATGAAAGTAGAAGCAAGATGAGTGGATTTAGGTACGACGATTCTAAGTGAAATAAGTCACACAGAAAAAGACACTTATCATAAGCTATCACTTATAGAGGGAATGTAAAAACCGCTACACTTGAACTGAATTACAAAACAGAAGAGAGTCACACGTTTAGAAAACACACTATGGCTGCTTAAGGGGAAAGGTGAGGTGGGGTGATGCATAAAACAAGGGTTTCAAATTCGCTCAGATACCGTTCCATACACCCAATATGTAATAGACAAGACCTACTCCTTGCTCAGTGAACTGGACTTAACACCCCCTATTCACCACACAAGAATATATGTGACTAGTAAGAATCTTAAAACCTATGTATTGATATCTCTCTGGAAGTGAGTCAAGTGGGTGTAAAGGCGCATAAACACAGCCGTGAAAAGCAGCTAAACCCCATTATAAAAATAAATTACTTTTAAAAACCCGTAAAACAAAGACAGTGAAAGAGAGAGAAATTCTTACAAAATTCGTTCAGGGGCTGTGATGCAACCTGGATTGACCATATCTAGACCCACAGCTGGATGAGACATATGGGTGGACACTCTTGGGGTTGAGAGGTTGGGTGACGTTGGGTGAGCAAACACAGACCCTTTAAAGTAATACTGCGTGGTACCCATCCCATGGGTCCCAAATCTCCAGATTCAACGGCATTTTCCTACATCGAAAACATGCATGAGAAACCCAGAAGATGGTACACCGTGTGATTTTGAAAGGTTTCTAATACGCACCTCATTTCTCATCTCCTTGTGTTCGGGTTCGCCATTCCAGCTACTTTACTAGCAATCTCCCTACTTGGAGAATCAGCACCTTTAACCTCCTGTTCCCTACAGGTTGCAATTTGTCCTGAGGATGAACGGCAAGAGGGGCAACCAATGAGAGACTAGATCTTGGTGTTGGGACCGGCAGAGGTCACTCTATTTTCCCATCAGGAAGAAGAATTAACCACAGGCTCAGCCTGCCGCCCGGAACCAGAAAAGGGCCTTAAGCAATCCCGTGCTTTTGCGGCCAGCTCCCAAAATAGACAGTTGAAAAATGGAGCTCAGGGGCACTGCAATTCACAAACCTGCTGAGTTATAAATGATAACTCTCGTCCACAAATATATTGAGGGAGGGCAACGAAGAGGATTTGAAAGCAAGGCCCAATTGCAGGAAACAGGTTTCAGGAGGTAGATTTGAATCGCCTTTAAAGCACATGAAAGGCGGCAAAACGTCGACAATGATGCCCTTGGCCAAAAAGGGCGTATGTGTTTTTTCCTGAATATATTCAGGAAAAAACGCATACGCCCTTTTTGGCCAACCAAGCAACGTGTAAAGGCAAATCAGCGCTACAAAGAAGTCTCGCTTCCCATCGGTCAAAAGGGCCATGCTGCAAAAAGTGTCAAAACCAGAAATGCAGGACAGGCCATGGAGAAATGGCAGCCTTGCTACACTGATGGGTGGGATGTAAATTGCCAACAGCCACTCTGGAGAAGTGTATGGTGTGTCCTGAAACATCGAAAAAACACAGCTTAGGGAGCATAGGGCACGTCCACTCATGGGCATATAAATCGGGAAAACTAAAAATCAGCAAGACAGAGGCACCCCAAAGTTTAGGGCTGCTCTGTTGACAAGAACCTCCACTTCATGACACCTTAAATATCCCAGGAAAGAGAAAAATGGATAAAGAAGTTGTGGTCCTTATGTACAATGGAATATCACTCAGACATGAAATCAATGTCATAAGGCTAGGAGAAGCAAGATGATTGGATTTAGGTACGACGATTCTAAGTGAAATAAGTCACACAGAAAAAGACACTTATCATAAGCTATCACTTATAGAGGGAATGTAAAAACCGCTACACTTGAACTGAATTACAAAACAGAACAGAGTCACACGTTTAGAAAACACACTATGGCTGCTTAACGGGAAAGGTGAGGTGGGGTGATGCATAAAACAAGGGTTTCAAATTCGCTGAGATACCGATCCATACACCCAATATGTAATAGACAAGACCTACTCCTTGCTCAGTGAACTGGACTCAACACCCCCTATTCACCGCACAAGAATATATCTGACTAGTAAGAATTGTAAAACCTATGAATTGATATCTCTTTGGAAGTGAGTCAAGTGAGTGCAAAGCCTCATAAACACAGCCGTGAAAAGGAGCTAAACCCCATTATAAAAATAAATTACTTTAAAAAACACATAAAACAAAGACAGTGAAAGAGAGAGAAATTCTTACACAATTCGTTCAGGGGCTGTGATGCAACCTGGATTGACCATATCTAGACCCACAGCTGGATGAGACATAAGGGTGGACACTCTTGGGGCTGAGAGGTTGGGTGAGCAAACGCAGACCCTTTAAAGTAATACTGCGTGGTACCCATCCCATGGGTCCCAAATCTCCAGGTTCAAGGGCATCTTCCTACATCAAAAACATGCATGAGAAACCCAGAAGATGGTACACCGTGTGATTTTGAAAGGTTTTTAAAACGCTCCTCATTTCTCATCTCCTTGTGCTCGGGTTCGCCATTCCAGCTACTTTACTAGCAAACTCCCTACTTGGAGAATCAGCACCTTTAACCTCCTGTTCCCTACAGGTTGCAATTTGTCCTGAGGATGAACGGGAAGAGGGGCAACCAATGAGAGACTAGATCTAGGTGTTGGGACAGGCACAGGTCACTCTATTTTCCCATCAGGAAGAAGAATTAACCACAGGCTCAGCCTGCCGCCCTGAAGCAGAATAGGGCCTGAGGCAATCCCGCGCTCTTACGGCCAGCTCCCAAAAAAGGGAGTTGAAAAATGGAGCCCAGGGACACTGCCATTCACAAACCCGCAGAGTTATAAATGATAACTCTCGTCCACAAATATATTGAGGGAAGGCAACGAAGAGGATTTGAAAGCAAGGCAGAATTGCAGGAACCAGGTTTCAGGAGGTAGATTCGAATCGCCTTTAAAGCACATGAAAAGTCGCAAAACGTCGACAATGATGCCCTTGGCCAAAAAGGGCGTATGCGTTTTTTCCTGAATATATTCAGGAAAAAACGCATACGCCCTTTTTGGCCAACCAAGCAACCTGGAAAGGCTAATCAGCGCTACAAAGAAGTCTCGCTTCCCATCGGTCAAAAGGGCCATGCTGCAAAAAGTGTGAAAACCAGACATGCAGGACAGGCCATGGAGAAATGGCAGCCTTGCTACGCTGATGGGCGGGATGTAAATTGCCAACAGCCACTCTGGAGAAGTGTACGGTGTGTCCTGAAACATCTAAAACACACAGCTTAGGGAGCATAGGGCACGTCCACTCATGGGCGTATAAATTGGGAAAACTAAAAATCAGCAAGACAGAGGCACCCCAAAGTTTAGGGCTGCTCTGTTGACAAGAACCTCCACTTCATGACACCTTAAATATCCCAGGAAAGAGAAAAATGGATAAAGAAGTTGTGGTCCTTATGTACAATGGAATATCACTCAGACATGAAATCAAAGTCATAAGGCTAGTAGAAGCAAGATGAGTGGATTTAGGTACGACGATTCTAAGTGAAATATGTCACACAGAAAAAGACACTTATCATAAGCTATCACTTATAGAGGGAATGTAAAAACCGCTACACTTGAACTGAATTACAAAACAGAAGAGAGTCACACGTTTAGAAAACACACTATGGCTGCTTAAGGGGAAAGGTGAGGTGGGGTGATGCATAAAACAAGGGTTTCAAATTCGCTCAGATACCGTTCCATACACCCAATATGTAATAGACAAGACCTACTCCTTGCTCAGTGAACTGGACTTAACACCCCCTATTCACCACACAAGAATATATGTGACTAGTAAGAATCTTAAAACCTATGTATTGATATCTCTCTGGAAGTGAGTCAAGTGGGTGTAAAGGCGCATAAACACAGCAGTGAAAAGCAGCTAAACCCCATTATAAAAATAAATTACTTTTAAAAACCCGTAAAACAAAGACAGTGAAAGAGAGAGAAATTCTTACAAAATTCGTTCAGGGGCTGTGATGCAACCTGGATTGACCATATCTAGACCCACAGCTGGATGAGACATATGGGTGGACACTCTTGGGGTTGAGAGGTTGGGTGACGTTGGGTGAGCAAACACAGACCCTTTAAAGTAATACTGCGTGGTACCCATCCCATGGGTCCCAAATCTCCAGATTCAACGGCATTTTCCTACATCGAAAACATGCATGAGAAACCCAGAAGATGGTACACCGTGTGATTTTGAAAGGTTTCTAATACGCACCTCATTTCTCATCTCCTTGTGTTCGGGTTCGCCATTCCAGCTACTTTACTAGCAATCTCCCTACTTGGAGAATCAGCACCTTTAACCTCCTGTTCCCTACAGGTTGCAATTTGTCCTGAGGATGAACGGCAAGAGGGGCAACCAATGAGAGACTAGATCTTGGTGTTGGGACCGGCAGAGGTCACTCTATTTTCCCATCAGGAAGAAGAATTAACCACAGGCTCAGCCTGCCGCCCGGAACCAGAAAAGGGCCTTAAGCAATCCCGTGCTTTTGCGGCCAGCTCCCAAAATAGACAGTTGAAAAATGGAGCTCAGGGGCACTGCAATTCACAAACCTGCTGAGTTATAAATGATAACTCTCGTCCACAAATATATTGAGGGAGGGCAACGAAGAGGATTTGAAAGCAAGGCCCAATTGCAGGAAACAGGTTTCAGGAGGTAGATTTGAATCGCCTTTAAAGCACATGAAAGGCGGCAAAACGTCGACAATGATGCCCTTGGCCAAAAAGGGAGTATGTGTTTTTTCCTGAATATATTCAGGAAAAAACGCATACGCCCTTTTTGGCCAACCAAGCAACCTGGAAAGGCAAATCAGCGCTACAAAGAAGTCTCGCTTCCCATCGGTCAAAAGGGCCATGCTGCAAAAAGTGTCAAAACCAGAAATGCAGGACAGGCCATGGAGAAATGGCAGCCTTGCTACACTGATGGGTGGGATGTAAATTGCCAACAGCCACTCTGGAGAAGTGTATGGTGTGTCCTGAAACATCGAAAAAACACAGCTTAGGGAGCATAGGGCACGTCCACTCATGGGCATATAAATCGGGAAAACTAAAAATCAGCAAGACAGAGGCACCCCAAAGTTTAGGGCTGCTCTGTTGACAAGAACCTCCACTTCATGACACCTTAAATATCCCAGGAAAGAGAAAAATGGATAAAGAAGTTGTGGTCCTTATGTACAATGGAATATCACTCAGACATGAAATCAATGTCATAAGGCTAGGAGAAGCAAGATGATTGGATTTAGGTACGACGATTCTAAGTGAAATAAGTCACACAGAAAAAGACACTTATCATAAGCTATCACTTATAGAGGGAATGTAAAAACCGCTACACTTGAACTGAATTACAAAACAGAACAGAGTCACACGTTTAGAAAACACACTATGGCTGCTTAACGGGAAAGGTGAGGTGGGGTGATGCATAAAACAAGGGTTTCAAATTCGCTGAGATACCGATCCATACACCCAATATGTAATAGACAAGACCTACTCCTTGCTCAGTGAACTGGACTCAACACCCCCTATTCACCGCACAAGAATATATCTGACTAGTAAGAATTGTAAAACCTATGAATTGATATCTCTTTGGAAGTGAGTCAAGTGAGTGCAAAGCCTCATAAACACAGCCGTGAAAAGGAGCTAAACCCCATTATAAAAATAAATTACTTTAAAAAACACATAAAACAAAGACAGTGAAAGAGAGAGAAATTCTTACACAATTCGTTCAGGGGCTGTGATGCAACCTGGATTGACCATATCTAGACCCACAGCTGGATGAGACATAAGGGTGGACACTCTTGGGGCTGAGAGGTTGGGTGAGCAAACGCAGACCCTTTAAAGTAATACTGCGTGGTACCCATCCCATGGGTCCCAAATCTCCAGGTTCAAGGGCATCTTCCTACATCAAAAACATGCATGAGAAACCCAGAAGATGGTACACCGTGTGATTTTGAAAGGTTTTTAAAACGCTCCTCATTTCTCATCTCCTTGTGCTCGGGTTCGCCATTCCAGCTACTTTACTAGCAAACTCCCTACTTGGAGAATCAGCACCTTTAACCTCCTGTTCCCTACAGGTTGCAATTTGTCCTGAGGATGAACGGGAAGAGGGGCAACCAATGAGAGACTAGATCTAGGTGTTGGGACAGGCACAGGTCACTCTATTTTCCCATCAGGAAGAAGAATTAACCACAGGCTCAGCCTGCCGCCCTGAAGCAGAATAGGGCCTGAGGCAATCCCGCGCTCTTACGGCCAGCTCCCAAAAAAGGGAGTTGAAAAATGGAGCCCAGGGACACTGCCATTCACAAACCCGCAGAGTTATAAATGATAACTCTCGTCCACAAATATATTGAGGGAAGGCAACGAAGAGGATTTGAAAGCAAGGCAGAATTGCAGGAACCAGGTTTCAGGAGGTAGATTCGAATCGCCTTTAAAGCACATGAAAAGTCGCAAAACGTCGACAATGATGCCCTTGGCCAAAAAGGGCGTATGCGTTTTTTCCTGAATATATTCAGGAAAAAACGCATACGCCCTTTTTGGCCAACCAAGCAACCTGGAAAGGCTAATCAGCGCTACAAAGAAGTCTCGCTTCCCATCGGTCAAAAGGGCCATGCTGCAAAAAGTGTGAAAACCAGACATGCAGGACAGGCCATGGAGAAATGGCAGCCTTGCTACGCTGATGGGCGGGATGTAAATTGCCAACAGCCACTCTGGAGAAGTGTACGGTGTGTCCTGAAACATCTAAAACACACAGCTTAGGGAGCATAGGGCACGTCCACTCATGGGCGTATAAATTGGGAAAACTAAAAATCAGCAAGACAGAGGCACCCCAAAGTTTAGGGCTGCTCTGTTGACAAGAACCTCCACTTCATGACACCTTAAATATCCCAGGAAAGAGAAAAATGGATAAAGAAGTTGTGGTCCTTATGTACAATGGAATATCACTCAGACATGAAATCAAAGTCATAAGGCTAGTAGAAGCAAGATGAGTGGATTTAGGTACGACGATTCTAAGTGAAATATGTCACACAGAAAAAGACACTTATCATAAGCTATCACTTATAGAGGGAATGTAAAAACCGCTACACTTGAACTGAATTACAAAACAGAAGAGAGTCACACGTTTAGAAAACACACTATGGCTGCTTAAGGGGAAAGGTGAGGTGGGGTGATGCATAAAACAAGGGTTTCAAATTCGCTCAGATACCGTTCCATACACCCAATATGTAATAGACAAGACCTACTCCTTGCTCAGTGAACTGGACTTAACACCCCCTATTCACCACACAAGAATATATGTGACTAGTAAGAATCTTAAAACCTATGTATTGATATCTCTCTGGAAGTGAGTCAAGTGGGTGTAAAGGCGCATAAACACAGCCGTGAAAAGCAGCTAAACCCCATTATAAAAATAAATTACTTTTAAAAACCCGTAAAACAAAGACAGTGAAAGAGAGAGAAATTCTTACAAAATTCGTTCAGGGGCTGTGATGCAACCTGGATTGACCATATCTAGACCCACAGCTGGATGAGACATATGGGTGGACACTCTTGGGGTTGAGAGGTTGGGTGACGTTGGGTGAGCAAACACAGACCCTTTAAAGTAATACTGCGTGGTACCCATCCCATGGGTCCCAAATCTCCAGATTCAACGGCATTTTCCTACATCGAAAACATGCATGAGAAACCCAGAAGATGGTACACCGTGTGATTTTGAAAGGTTTCTAATACGCACCTCATTTCTCATCTCCTTGTGTTCGGGTTCGCCATTCCAGCTACTTTACTAGCAATCTCCCTACTTGGAGAATCAGCACCTTTAACCTCCTGTTCCCTACAGGTTGCAATTTGTCCTGAGGATGAACGGCAAGAGGGGCAACCAATGAGAGACTAGATCTTGGTGTTGGGACCGGCAGAGGTCACTCTATTTTCCCATCAGGAAGAAGAATTAACCACAGGCTCAGCCTGCCGCCCGGAACCAGAAAAGGGCCTTAAGCAATCCCGTGCTTTTGCGGCCAGCTCCCAAAATAGACAGTTGAAAAATGGAGCTCAGGGGCACTGCAATTCACAAACCTGCTGAGTTATAAATGATAACTCTCGTCCACAAATATATTGAGGGAGGGCAACGAAGAGGATTTGAAAGCAAGGCCCAATTGCAGGAAACAGGTTTCAGGAGGTAGATTTGAATCGCCTTTAAAGCACATGAAAGGCGGCAAAACGTCGACAATGATGCCCTTGGCCAAAAAGGGCGTATGTGTTTTTTCCTGAATATATTCAGGAAAAAACGCATACGCCCTTTTTGGCCAACCAAGCAACGTGTAAAGGCAAATCAGCGCTACAAAGAAGTCTCGCTTCCCATCGGTCAAAAGGGCCATGCTGCAAAAAGTGTCAAAACCAGAAATGCAGGACAGGCCATGGAGAAATGGCAGCCTTGCTACACTGATGGGTGGGATGTAAATTGCCAACAGCCACTCTGGAGAAGTGTATGGTGTGTCCTGAAACATCGAAAAAACACAGCTTAGGGAGCATAGGGCACGTCCACTCATGGGCATATAAATCGGGAAAACTAAAAATCAGCAAGACAGAGGCACCCCAAAGTTTAGGGCTGCTCTGTTGACAAGAACCTCCACTTCATGACACCTTAAATATCCCAGGAAAGAGAAAAATGGATAAAGAAGTTGTGGTCCTTATGTACAATGGAATATCACTCAGACATGAAATCAATGTCATAAGGCTAGGAGAAGCAAGATGATTGGATTTAGGTACGACGATTCTAAGTGAAATAAGTCACACAGAAAAAGACACTTATCATAAGCTATCACTTATAGAGGGAATGTAAAAACCGCTACACTTGAACTGAATTACAAAACAGAACAGAGTCACACGTTTAGAAAACACACTATGGCTGCTTAACGGGAAAGGTGAGGTGGGGTGATGCATAAAACAAGGGTTTCAAATTCGCTGAGATACCGATCCATACACCCAATATGTAATAGACAAGACCTACTCCTTGCTCAGTGAACTGGACTCAACACCCCCTATTCACCGCACAAGAATATATCTGACTAGTAAGAATTGTAAAACCTATGAATTGATATCTCTTTGGAAGTGAGTCAAGTGAGTGCAAAGCCTCATAAACACAGCCGTGAAAAGGAGCTAAACCCCATTATAAAAATAAATTACTTTAAAAAACACATAAAACAAAGACAGTGAAAGAGAGAGAAATTCTTACACAATTCGTTCAGGGGCTGTGATGCAACCTGGATTGACCATATCTAGACCCACAGCTGGATGAGACATAAGGGTGGACACTCTTGGGGCTGAGAGGTTGGGTGAGCAAACGCAGACCCTTTAAAGTAATACTGCGTGGTACCCATCCCATGGGTCCCAAATCTCCAGGTTCAAGGGCATCTTCCTACATCAAAAACATGCATGAGAAACCCAGAAGATGGTACACCGTGTGATTTTGAAAGGTTTTTAAAACGCTCCTCATTTCTCATCTCCTTGTGCTCGGGTTCGCCATTCCAGCTACTTTACTAGCAAACTCCCTACTTGGAGAATCAGCACCTTTAACCTCCTGTTCCCTACAGGTTGCAATTTGTCCTGAGGATGAACGGGAAGAGGGGCAACCAATGAGAGACTAGATCTAGGTGTTGGGACAGGCACAGGTCACTCTATTTTCCCATCAGGAAGAAGAATTAACCACAGGCTCAGCCTGCCGCCCTGAAGCAGAATAGGGCCTGAGGCAATCCCGCGCTCTTACGGCCAGCTCCCAAAAAAGGGAGTTGAAAAATGGAGCCCAGGGACACTGCCATTCACAAACCCGCAGAGTTATAAATGATAACTCTCGTCCACAAATATATTGAGGGAAGGCAACGAAGAGGATTTGAAAGCAAGGCAGAATTGCAGGAACCAGGTTTCAGGAGGTAGATTCGAATCGCCTTTAAAGCACATGAAAAGTCGCAAAACGTCGACAATGATGCCCTTGGCCAAAAAGGGCGTATGCGTTTTTTCCTGAATATATTCAGGAAAAAACGCATACGCCCTTTTTGGCCAACCAAGCAACCTGGAAAGGCTAATCAGCGCTACAAAGAAGTCTCGCTTCCCATCGGTCAAAAGGGCCATGCTGCAAAAAGTGTGAAAACCAGACATGCAGGACAGGCCATGGAGAAATGGCAGCCTTGCTACGCTGATGGGCGGGATGTAAATTGCCAACAGCCACTCTGGAGAAGTGTACGGTGTGTCCTGAAACATCTAAAACACACAGCTTAGGGAGCATAGGGCACGTCCACTCATGGGCGTATAAATTGGGAAAACTAAAAATCAGCAAGACAGAGGCACCCCAAAGTTTAGGGCTGCTCTGTTGACAAGAACCTCCACTTCATGACACCTTAAATATCCCAGGAAAGAGAAAAATGGATAAAGAAGTTGTGGTCCTTATGTACAATGGAATATCACTCAGACATGAAATCAAAGTCATAAGGCTAGTAGAAGCAAGATGAGTGGATTTAGGTACGACGATTCTAAGTGAAATATGTCACACAGAAAAAGACACTTATCATAAGCTATCACTTATAGAGGGAATGTAAAAACCGCTACACTTGAACTGAATTACAAAACAGAAGAGAGTCACACGTTTAGAAAACACACTATGGCTGCTTAAGGGGAAAGGTGAGGTGGGGTGATGCATAAAACAAGGGTTTCAAATTCGCTCAGATACCGTTCCATACACCCAATATGTAATAGACAAGACCTACTCCTTGCTCAGTGAACTGGACTTAACACCCCCTATTCACCACACAAGAATATATGTGACTAGTAAGAATCTTAAAACCTATGTATTGATATCTCTCTGGAAGTGAGTCAAGTGGGTGTAAAGGCGCATAAACACAGCAGTGAAAAGCAGCTAAACCCCATTATAAAAATAAATTACTTTTAAAAACCCGTAAAACAAAGACAGTGAAAGAGAGAGAAATTCTTACAAAATTCGTTCAGGGGCTGTGATGCAACCTGGATTGACCATATCTAGACCCACAGCTGGATGAGACATATGGGTGGACACTCTTGGGGTTGAGAGGTTGGGTGACGTTGGGTGAGCAAACACAGACCCTTTAAAGTAATACTGCGTGGTACCCATCCCATGGGTCCCAAATCTCCAGATTCAACGGCATTTTCCTACATCGAAAACATGCATGAGAAACCCAGAAGATGGTACACCGTGTGATTTTGAAAGGTTTCTAATACGCACCTCATTTCTCATCTCCTTGTGTTCGGGTTCGCCATTCCAGCTACTTTACTAGCAATCTCCCTACTTGGAGAATCAGCACCTTTAACCTCCTGTTCCCTACAGGTTGCAATTTGTCCTGAGGATGAACGGCAAGAGGGGCAACCAATGAGAGACTAGATCTTGGTGTTGGGACCGGCAGAGGTCACTCTATTTTCCCATCAGGAAGAAGAATTAACCACAGGCTCAGCCTGCCGCCCGGAACCAGAAAAGGGCCTTAAGCAATCCCGTGCTTTTGCGGCCAGCTCCCAAAATAGACAGTTGAAAAATGGAGCTCAGGGGCACTGCAATTCACAAACCTGCTGAGTTATAAATGATAACTCTCGTCCACAAATATATTGAGGGAGGGCAACGAAGAGGATTTGAAAGCAAGGCCCAATTGCAGGAAACAGGTTTCAGGAGGTAGATTTGAATCGCCTTTAAAGCACATGAAAGGCGGCAAAACGTCGACAATGATGCCCTTGGCCAAAAAGGGAGTATGTGTTTTTTCCTGAATATATTCAGGAAAAAACGCATACGCCCTTTTTGGCCAACCAAGCAACCTGGAAAGGCAAATCAGCGCTACAAAGAAGTCTCGCTTCCCATCGGTCAAAAGGGCCATGCTGCAAAAAGTGTCAAAACCAGAAATGCAGGACAGGCCATGGAGAAATGGCAGCCTTGCTACACTGATGGGTGGGATGTAAATTGCCAACAGCCACTCTGGAGAAGTGTACGGTGTGTCCTGAAACATCGAAAAAACACAGCTTAGGGAGCATAGGGCACGTCCACTCATGGGCGTATAAATTGGGAAAACTAAAAATCAGCAAGACACAGGCACCCCAAAGTTTAGGGCTGCTCTGTTGACAAGAACCTCCACTTCATGACACCTTAAATATCCCAGGAAAGAGAAAAATGGATAAAGAAGTTGTGGTCCTTGAGTACAATGGAATATCACTCAGACATGAAATCAATGTCATAAGGCTAGGAGAAGCCAGATGATTGGATTTAGGTACGACGATTCTAAGTGAAATAAGTCACACAGAAAAAGACACTTATCATAAGCTATCACTTATAGAGGGAATGTAAAAACCGCTACACTTGAACTGAATTACAAAACAGAACAGAGTCACACGTTTAGAAAACACACTATGGCTGCTTAACGGGAAAGGTGAGGTGGGGTGATGCATAAAACAAGGGTTTCAAATTCGCTGAGATACCGATCCATACACCCAATATGTAATAGACAAGACCTACTCCTTGCTCAGTGAACTGGACTCAACACCCCCTATTCACCGCACAAGAATATATCTGACTAGTAAGAATTGTAAAACCTATGTATTGATATCTCTTTGGAAGTGAGTCAAGTGGGTGCAAAGCCTCATAAACACAGCCGTGAAAAGGAGCTAAACCCCATTATAAAAATAAATTACTTTAAAAAACACATAAAACAAAGACAGTGAAAGAGAGAGAAATTCTTACACAATTCGTTCAGGGGCTGTGATGCAACCTGGATTGACCATATCTAGACCCACAGCTGGATGAGACATAAGGGTGGACACTCTTGGGGCTGAGAGGTTGGGTGAGCAAACGCAGACCCTTTAAAGTAATACTGCGTGGTACCCATCCCATGGGTCCCAAATCTCCAGGTTCAAGGGCATCTTCCTACATCAAAAACATGCATGAGAAACCCAGAAGATGGTACGCCGTGTGATTTTGAAAGGTTTTTAAAACGCTCCTCATTTCTCATCTCCTTGTGCTCGGGTTCGCCATTCCAGCTACTTTACTAGCAAACTCCCTACTTGGAGAATCAGCACCTTTAACCTCCTGTTCCCTACAGGTTGCAATTTGTCCTGAGGATGAACGGGAAGAGGGGCAACCAATGAGAGGCTAGATCTAGGTGTTGGGACAGGCACAGGTCACTCTATTTTCCCATCAGGAAGAAGAATTAACCACAGGCTCAGCCTGCCGCCCTGAAGCAGAATAGGGCCTGAGGCAATCCCGCGCTCTTACGGCCAGCTCCCAAAAAAGGGAGTTGAAAAATGGAGCCCAGGGACACTGCCATTCACAAACCCGCAGAGTTATAAATGATAAATCTCGTCCACAAATATATTGAGGGAAGGCAACGAAGAGGATTTGAAAGCAAGGCAGAATTGCAGGAAACAGGTTTCAGGAGGTAGATTCGAATCGCCTTTAAAGCACATGAAAAGTCGCAAAACGTCGACAATGATGCCCTTGGCCAAAAAGGGCGTATGCGTTTTTTCCTGAATATATTCAGGAAAAAACGCATACGCCCTTTTTGGCCAACCAAGCAACCTGGAAAGGCAAATCAGCGCTACAAAGTAGTCTCGCTTCCCATCGGTCAAAAGGGCCATGCTGCAAAAAGTGTGAAAACCAGAAATGCAGGACAGGCCACGGAGAAATGGCAGCCTTGCTACGCTGATGGGCGGGATGTAAATTGCCAACAGCCACTCTGGAGAAGTGTACGGTGTGTCCTGAAACATCTAAAACACACAGCTTAGGGAGCATAGGGCACGTCCACTCATGGGCGTATAAATTGGGAAAACTAAAAATCAGCAAGACACAGGCACCCCAAAGTTTAGGGCTGCTCTGTTGACAAGAACCTCCACTTCATGACACCTTAAATATCCCAGGAAAGAGAAAAATGGATAAAGAAGTTGTGGTCCTTATGTACAATGGAATATCACTCAGACATGAAATCAATGTCATAAGGCTACTAGAAGCAAGATGAGTGGATTTAGGTACGACGATTCTAAGTGAAATAAGTCACACAGAAAAAGACACTTATCATAAGCTATCACTTATAGAGGGAATGTAAAAACCGCTACACTTGAACTGAATTACAAAACAGAAGAGAGTCACACGTTTAGAAAACACACTATGGCTGCTTAAGGGGAAAGGTGAGGTGGGGTTATGCATAAAACAAGGGTTTCAAATTCGTTCAGATACCGTTCCATACACCCAATATGTAGTAGACAAGACCTACTCCTTGCTCAGTGAACTGGACTCAACACCCCCTATTCACCACACAAGAATATATCTGACTAGTAAGAATCTTAAAACCTATGTATTGATATCTCTCTGGAAGTGAGTCAAGTGGGTGTAAAGCCGCATAAACACAGCCGTGAAAAGCAGCTAAACCCCATTATAAAAATAAATTACTTTTAAAAACCCATAAAACAAAGACAGTGAAAGAGAGAGAAATTCTTACAAAATTCGTTCAGGGGCTGTGATGCAACCTGGATTGACCATATCTAGACCCACAGCTGGATGAGACATAAGGGTGGACACTCTTGGGGTTGAGAGGTTGGGTGACGTTGGGTGAGCAAACACAGACCCTTTAAAGTAATACTGCGTGGTACCCATCCCATGGGTCCCAAATCTCCAGATTCAACGGCATTTTCCTACATCGAAAAAATGCATGAGAAACCCAGAAGATGGTACACCGTGTGATTTTGAAAGGTTTCTAATACGCACCTCATTTCTCATCTCCTTGTGTTCGGGTTCGCCATTCCAGCTACTTTACTAGCAATCTCCCTACTTGGAGAATCAGCACCTTTAACCTCCTGTTCCCTACAGGTTGCAATTTGTCCTGAGGATGAACGGCAAGAGGGGCAACCAATGAGAGACTAGATCTTGGTGTTGGGACCGGCAGAGGTCACTCTATTTTCCCATCAGGAAGAAGAATTAACCACAGGCTCAGCCTGCCGCCCGGAACCAGAAAAGGGCCTTAAGCAATCCCGTGCTTTTGCGGCCAGCTCCCAAAATAGACAGTTGAAAAATGGAGCTCAGGGGCACTGCAATTCACAAACCTGCTGAGTTATAAATGATAACTCTCGTCCACAAATATATTGAGGGAGGGCAACGAAGAGGATTTGAAAGCAAGGCCGAATTGCGGGAAACAGGTTTCAGGAGGTAGATTCGAATCGCCTTTAAAGCACATGAAAGGCGGCAAAACGTCGACAATGATGCCCTTGGCCAAAAAGGGCGTATGTGTTTTTTCCTGAATATATTCAGGAAAAAACGCATACGCCCTTTTTGGCCAACCAAGCAACGTGGAAAGGCAAATCAGCGCTACAAAGAAGTCTCGCTTCCCATCGGTCAAAAGGGCCATGCTGCAAAAGGTGTCAAAACCAGAAATGCAGGACAGGCCATGGAGAAATGGCAGCCTTGCTACACTGATGGGTGGGATGTAAATTGCCAACAGCCACTCTGGAGAAGTGTACGGTGTGTCCTGAAACATCGAAAAAACACAGCTTAGGGAGCATAGGGCACGTCCTCTCATGGGCATATAAATTGGGAAAACTAAAAATCAGCAAGACACAGGCACCCCAAAGTTTAGGGCTGCTCTGTTGACAGGAACCTCCACTTCATGACACCTTAAATATCCCAGGAAAGAGAAAAATGGATAAAGAAGTTGTGGTCCTTATGTACAATGGAATATCACTCAGACATGAAATCAATGTCATAAGGCTAGTAGAAGCAAGGTGAGTGGAGTTAGGTACAACGATTCTAAGTGAAATAAGTCACACAGAAAAAGACACTTATCATAAGCTATCACTTATAGAGGGAATGTAAAAACCGCTACACTTGAACTGAATTACAAAACAGAAGAGAGTCACACGTTTAGAAAACACACTATGGCTGCTTAAGGGGAAAGGTGAGGTGGGGTGATGCATAAAACAAGGGTTTCAAATTCGCTCAGATACCGTTCCATACACCCAATATGTAATAGACAAGACCTACTCCTTGCTCAGTGAACTGGACTTAACACCCCCTATTCACCACACAAGAATATATGTGACTAGTAAGAATCTTAAAACCTATGTATTGATATCTCTCTGGAAGTGAGTCAAGTGGGTGTAAAGGCGCATAAACACAGCAGTGAAAAGCAGCTAAACCCCATTATAAAAATAAATTACTTTTAAAAACCCGTAAAACAAAGACAGTGAAAGAGAGAGAAATTCTTACAAAATTCGTTCAGGGGCTGTGATGCAACCTGGATTGACCATATCTAGACCCACAGCTGGATGAGACATATGGGTGGACACTCTTGGGGTTGAGAGGTTGGGTGACGTTGGGTGAGCAAACACAGACCCTTTAAAGTAATACTGCGTGGTACCCATCCCATGGGTCCCAAATCTCCAGATTCAACGGCATTTTCCTACATCGAAAACATGCATGAGAAACCCAGAAGATGGTACACCGTGTGATTTTGAAAGGTTTCTAATACGCACCTCATTTCTCATCTCCTTGTGTTCGGGTTCGCCATTCCAGCTACTTTACTAGCAATCTCCCTACTTGGAGAATCAGCACCTTTAACCTCCTGTTCCCTACAGGTTGCAATTTGTCCTGAGGATGAACGGCAAGAGGGGCAACCAATGAGAGACTAGATCTTGGTGTTGGGACCGGCAGAGGTCACTCTATTTTCCCATCAGGAAGAAGAATTAACCACAGGCTCAGCCTGCCGCCCGGAACCAGAAAAGGGCCTTAAGCAATCCCGTGCTTTTGCGGCCAGCTCCCAAAATAGACAGTTGAAAAATGGAGCTCAGGGGCACTGCAATTCACAAACCTGCTGAGTTATAAATGATAACTCTCGTCCACAAATATATTGAGGGAGGGCAACGAAGAGGATTTGAAAGCAAGGCCCAATTGCAGGAAACAGGTTTCAGGAGGTAGATTTGAATCGCCTTTAAAGCACATGAAAGGCGGCAAAACGTCGACAATGATGCCCTTGGCCAAAAAGGGAGTATGTGTTTTTTCCTGAATATATTCAGGAAAAAACGCATACGCCCTTTTTGGCCAACCAAGCAACCTGGAAAGGCAAATCAGCGCTACAAAGAAGTCTCGCTTCCCATCGGTCAAAAGGGCCATGCTGCAAAAAGTGTCAAAACCAGAAATGCAGGACAGGCCATGGAGAAATGGCAGCCTTGCTACACTGATGGGTGGGATGTAAATTGCCAACAGCCACTCTGGAGAAGTGTACGGTGTGTCCTGAAACATCGAAAAAACACAGCTTAGGGAGCATAGGGCACGTCCACTCATGGGCGTATAAATTGGGAAAACTAAAAATCAGCAAGACACAGGCACCCCAAAGTTTAGGGCTGCTCTGTTGACAAGAACCTCCACTTCATGACACCTTAAATATCCCAGGAAAGAGAAAAATGGATAAAGAAGTTGTGGTCCTTGAGTACAATGGAATATCACTCAGACATGAAATCAATGTCATAAGGCTAGGAGAAGCCAGATGATTGGATTTAGGTACGACGATTCTAAGTGAAATAAGTCACACAGAAAAAGACACTTATCATAAGCTATCACTTATAGAGGGAATGTAAAAACCGCTACACTTGAACTGAATTACAAAACAGAACAGAGTCACACGTTTAGAAAACACACTATGGCTGCTTAACGGGAAAGGTGAGGTGGGGTGATGCATAAAACAAGGGTTTCAAATTCGCTGAGATACCGATCCATACACCCAATATGTAATAGACAAGACCTACTCCTTGCTCAGTGAACTGGACTCAACACCCCCTATTCACCGCACAAGAATATATCTGACTAGTAAGAATTGTAAAACCTATGTATTGATATCTCTTTGGAAGTGAGTCAAGTGGGTGCAAAGCCTCATAAACACAGCCGTGAAAAGGAGCTAAACCCCATTATAAAAATAAATTACTTTAAAAAACACATAAAACAAAGACAGTGAAAGAGAGAGAAATTCTTACACAATTCGTTCAGGGGCTGTGATGCAACCTGGATTGACCATATCTAGACCCACAGCTGGATGAGACATAAGGGTGGACACTCTTGGGGCTGAGAGGTTGGGTGAGCAAACGCAGACCCTTTAAAGTAATACTGCGTGGTACCCATCCCATGGGTCCCAAATCTCCAGGTTCAAGGGCATCTTCCTACATCAAAAACATGCATGAGAAACCCAGAAGATGGTACGCCGTGTGATTTTGAAAGGTTTTTAAAACGCTCCTCATTTCTCATCTCCTTTTGCTCGGGTTCGCCATTCCAGCTACTTTACTAGCAAACTCCCTACTTGGAGAATCAGCACCTTTAACCTCCTGTTCCCTACAGGTTGCAATTTGTCCTGAGGATGAACGGGAAGAGGGGCAACCAATGAGAGGCTAGATCTAGGTGTTGGGACAGGCACAGGTCACTCTATTTTCCCATCAGGAAGAAGAATTAACCACAGGCTCAGCCTGCCGCCCTGAAGCAGAATAGGGCCTGAGGCAATCCCGCGCTCTTACGGCCAGCTCCCAAAAAAGGGAGTTGAAAAATGGAGCCCAGGGACACTGCCATTCACAAACCCGCAGAGTTATAAATGATAAATCTCGTCCACAAATATATTAAGGGAAGGCAACGAAGAGGATTTGAAAGCAAGGCAGAATTGCAGGAAACAGGTTTCAGGAGGTAGATTCGAATCGCCTTTAAAGCACATGAAAAGTCGCAAAACGTCGACAATGATGCCCTTGGCCAAAAAGGGCGTATGCGTTTTTTCCTGAATATATTCAGGAAAAAACGCATACGCCCTTTTTGGCCAACCAAGCAACCTGGAAAGGCAAATCAGCGCTACAAAGTAGTCTCGCTTCCCATCGGTCAAAAGGGCCATGCTGCAAAAAGTGTGAAAACCAGAAATGCAGGACAGGCCACGGAGAAATGGCAGCCTTGCTACGCTGATGGGCGGGATGTAAATTGCCAACAGCCACTCTGGAGAAGTGTACGGTGTGTCCTGAAACATCTAAAACACACAGCTTAGGGAGCATAGGGCACGTCCACTCATGGGCGTATAAATTGGGAAAACTAAAAATCAGCAAGACACAGGCACCCCAAAGTTTAGGGCTGCTCTGTTGACAAGAACCTCCACTTCATGACACCTTAAATATCCCAGGAAAGAGAAAAATGGATAAAGAAGTTGTGGTCCTTATGTACAATGGAATATCACTCAGACATGAAATCAATGTCATAAGGCTACTAGAAGCAAGATGAGTGGATTTAGGTACGACGATTCTAAGTGAAATAAGTCACACAGAAAAAGACACTTATCATAAGCTATCACTTATAGAGGGAATGTAAAAACCGCTACACTTGAACTGAATTACAAAACAGAAGAGAGTCACACGTTTAGAAAACACACTATGGCTGCTTAAGGGGAAAGGTGAGGTGGGGTTATGCATAAAACAAGGGTTTCAAATTCGTTCAGATACCGTTCCATACACCCAATATGTAGTAGACAAGACCTACTCCTTGCTCAGTGAACTGGACTCAACACCCCCTATTCACCACACAAGAATATATCTGACTAGTAAGAATCTTAAAACCTATGTATTGATATCTCTCTGGAAGTGAGTCAAGTGGGTGTAAAGCCGCATAAACACAGCCGTGAAAAGCAGCTAAACCCCATTATAAAAATAAATTACTTTTAAAAACCCATAAAACAAAGACAGTGAAAGAGAGAGAAATTCTTACAAAATTCGTTCAGGGGCTGTGATGCAACCTGGATTGACCATATCTAGACCCACAGCTGGATGAGACATAAGGGTGGACACTCTTGGGGTTGAGAGGTTGGGTGACGTTGGGTGAGCAAACACAGACCCTTTAAAGTAATACTGCGTGGTACCCATCCCATGGGTCCCAAATCTCCAGATTCAACGGCATTTTCCTACATCGAAAAAATGCATGAGAAACCCAGAAGATGGTACACCGTGTGATTTTGAAAGGTTTCTAATACGCACCTCATTTCTCATCTCCTTGTGTTCGGGTTCGCCATTCCAGCTACTTTACTAGCAATCTCCCTACTTGGAGAATCAGCACCTTTAACCTCCTATTCCCTACAGGTTGCAATTTGTCCTGAGGATGAACGGCAAGAGGGGCAACCAATGAGAGACTAGATCTTGGTGTTGGGACCGGCAGAGGTCACTCTATTTTCCCATCAGGAAGAAGAATTAACCACAGGCTCAGCCTGCCGCCCGGAACCAGAAAAGGGCCTTAAGCAATCCCGTGCTTTTGCGGCCAGCTCCCAAAATAGACAGTTGAAAAATGGAGCTCAGGGGCACTGCAATTCACAAACCTGCTGAGTTATAAATGATAACTCTCGTCCACAAATATATTGAGGGAGGGCAACGAAGAGGATTTGAAAGCAAGGCCGAATTGCGGGAAACAGGTTTCAGGAGGTAGATTCGAATCGCCTTTAAAGCACATGAAAGGCGGCAAAACGTCGACAATGATGCCCTTGGCCAAAAAGGGCGTATGTGTTTTTTCCTGAATATATTCAGGAAAAAACGCATACGCCCTTTTTGGCCAACCAAGCAACGTGGAAAGGCAAATCAGCGCTACAAAGAAGTCTCGCTTCCCATCGGTCAAAAGGGCCATGCTGCAAAAGGTGTCAAAACCAGAAATGCAGGACAGGCCATGGAGAAATGGCAGCCTTGCTACACTGATGGGTGGGATGTAAATTGCCAACAGCCACTCTGGAGAAGTGTACGGTGTGTCCTGAAACATCGAAAAAACACAGCTTAGGGAGCATAGGGCACGTCCTCTCATGGGCATATAAATTGGGAAAACTAAAAATCAGCAAGACACAGGCACCCCAAAGTTTAGGGCTGCTCTGTTGACAAGAACCTCCACTTCATGACACCTTAAATATCCCAGGAAAGAGAAAAATGGATAAAGAAGGTGTGGTCCTTATGTACAATGGAATATCACTCAGACATGAAATCAATGTCATAAGGCTAGTAGAAGCAAGGTGAGTGGAGTTAGGTACAACGATTCTAAGTGAAATAAGTCACACAGAAAAAGACACTTATCATAAGCTATCACTTATAGAGGGAATGTAAAAACCGCTACACTTGAACTGAATTACAAAACAGAAGAGAGTCACACGTTTAGAAAACACACTATGGCTGCTTAAGGGGAAAGGTGAGGTGGGGTGATGCATAAAACAAGGGTTTCAAATTCGCTCAGATACCGTTCCATACACCCAATATGTAATAGACAAGACCTACTCCTTGCTCAGTGAACTGGACTTAACACCCCCTATTCACCACACAAGAATATATGTGACTAGTAAGAATCTTAAAACCTATGTATTGATATCTCTCTGGAAGTGAGTCAAGTGGGTGTAAAGGCGCATAAACACAGCAGTGAAAAGCAGCTAAACCCCATTATAAAAATAAATTACTTTTAAAAACCCGTAAAACAAAGACAGTGAAAGAGAGAGAAATTCTTACAAAATTCGTTCAGGGGCTGTGATGCAACCTGGATTGACCATATCTAGACCCACAGCTGGATGAGACATATGGGTGGACACTCTTGGGGTTGAGAGGTTGGGTGACGTTGGGTGAGCAAACACAGACCCTTTAAAGTAATACTGCGTGGTACCCATCCCATGGGTCCCAAATCTCCAGATTCAACGGCATTTTCCTACATCGAAAACATGCATGAGAAACCCAGAAGATGGTACACCGTGTGATTTTGAAAGGTTTCTAATACGCACCTCATTTCTCATCTCCTTGTGTTCGGGTTCGCCATTCCAGCTACTTTACTAGCAATCTCCCTACTTGGAGAATCAGCACCTTTAACCTCCTGTTCCCTACAGGTTGCAATTTGTCCTGAGGATGAACGGCAAGAGGGGCAACCAATGAGAGACTAGATCTTGGTGTTGGGACCGGCAGAGGTCACTCTATTTTCCCATCAGGAAGAAGAATTAACCACAGGCTCAGCCTGCCGCCCGGAACCAGAAAAGGGCCTTAAGCAATCCCGTGCTTTTGCGGCCAGCTCCCAAAATAGACAGTTGAAAAATGGAGCTCAGGGGCACTGCAATTCACAAACCTGCTGAGTTATAAATGATAACTCTCGTCCACAAATATATTGAGGGAGGGCAACGAAGAGGATTTGAAAGCAAGGCCCAATTGCAGGAAACAGGTTTCAGGAGGTAGATTTGAAACGCCTTTAAAGCACATGAAAGGCGGCAAAACGTCGACAATGATGCCCTTGGCCAAAAAGGGAGTATGTGTTTTTTCCTGAATATATTCAGGAAAAAACGCATACGCCCTTTTTGGCCAACCAAGCAACGTGGAAAGGCAAATCAGCGCTACAAAGAAGTCTCGCTTCCCATCGGTCAAAAGGGCCATGCTGCAAAAAGTGTCAAAACCAGAAATGCAGGACAGGCCATGGAGAAATGGCAGCCTTGCTACACTGATGGGTGGGATGTAAATTGCCAACAGCCACTCTGGAGAAGTGTACGGTGTGTCCTGAAACATCGAAAAAACACAGCTTAGGGAGCATAGGGCACGTCCACTCATGGGCGTATAAATTGGGAAAACTAAAAATCAGCAAGACACAGGCACCCCAAAGTTTAGGGCTGCTCTGTTGACAAGAACCTCCACTTCATGACACCTTAAATATCCCAGGAAAGAGAAAAATGGATAAAGAAGTTGTGGTCCTTGAGTACAATGGAATATCACTCAGACATGAAATCAATGTCATAAGGCTAGGAGAAGCCAGATGATTGGATTTAGGTACGACGATTCTAAGTGAAATAAGTCACACAGAAAAAGACACTTATCATAAGCTATCACTTATAGAGGGAATGTAAAAACCGCTACACTTGAACTGAATTACAAAACAGAACAGAGTCACACGTTTAGAAAACACACTATGGCTGCTTAACGGGAAAGGTGAGGTGGGGTGATGCATAAAACAAGGGTTTCAAATTCGCTGAGATACCGATCCATACACCCAATATGTAATAGACAAGACCTACTCCTTGCTCAGTGAACTGGACTCAACACCCCCTATTCACCGCACAAGAATATATCTGACTAGTAAGAATTGTAAAACCTATGTATTGATATCTCTTTGGAAGTGAGTCAAGTGGGTGCAAAGCCTCATAAACACAGCCGTGAAAAGGAGCTAAACCCCATTATAAAAATAAATTACTTTAAAAAACACATAAAACAAAGACAGTGAAAGAGAGAGAAATTCTTACACAATTCGTTCAGGGGCTGTGATGCAACCTGGATTGACCATATCTAGACCCACAGCTGGATGAGACATAAGGGTGGACACTCTTGGGGCTGAGAGGTTGGGTGAGCAAACGCAGACCCTTTAAAGTAATACTGCGTGGTACCCATCCCATGGGTCCCAAATCTCCAGGTACAAGGGCATCTTCCTACATCAAAAACATGCATGAGAAACCCAGAAGATGGTACGCCGTGTGATTTTGAAAGGTTTTTAAAACGCTCCTCATTTCTCATCTCCTTGTGCTCGGGTTCGCCATTCCAGCTACTTTACTAGCAAACTCCCTACTTGGAGAATCAGCACCTTTAACCTCCTGTTCCCTACAGGTTGCAATTTGTCCTGAGGATGAACGGGAAGAGGGGCAACCAATGAGAGGCTAGATCTAGGTGTTGGGACAGGCACAGGTCACTCTATTTTCCCATCAGGAAGAAGAATTAACCACAGGCTCAGCCTGCCGCCCTGAAGCAGAATAGGGCCTGAGGCAATCCCGCGCTCTTACGGCCAGCTCCCAAAAAAGGGAGTTGAAAAATGGAGCCCAGGGACACTGCCATTCACAAACCCGCAGAGTTATAAATGATAAATCTCGTCCACAAATATATTGAGGGAAGGCAACGAAGAGGATTTGAAAGCAAGGCAGAATTGCAGGAAACAGGTTTCAGGAGGTAGATTCGAATCGCCTTTAAAGCACATGAAAAGTCGCAAAACGTCGACAATGATGCCCTTGGCCAAAAAGGGCGTATGCGTTTTTTCCTGAATATATTCAGGAAAAAACGCATACGCCCTTTTTGGCCAACCAAGCAACCTGGAAAGGCAAATCAGCGCTACAAAGTAGTCTCGCTTCCCATCGGTCAAAAGGGCCATGCTGCAAAAAGTGTGAAAACCAGAAATGCAGGACAGGCCACGGAGAAATGGCAGCCTTGCTACGCTGATGGGCGGGATGTAAATTGCCAACAGCCACTCTGGAGAAGTGTACGGTGTGTCCTGAAACATCTAAAACACACAGCTTAGGGAGCATAGGGCACGTCCACTCATGGGCGTATAAATTGGGAAAACTAAAAATCAGCAAGACACAGGCACCCCAAAGTTTAGGGCTGCTCTGTTGACAAGAACCTCCACTTCATGACACCTTAAATATCCCAGGAAAGAGAAAAATGGATAAAGAAGTTGTGGTCCTTATGTACAATGGAATATCACTCAGACATGAAATCAATGTCATAAGGCTACTAGAAGCAAGATGAGTGGATTTAGGTACGACGATTCTAAGTGAAATAAGTCACACAGAAAAAGACACTTATCATAAGCTATCACTTATAGAGGGAATGTAAAAACCGCTACACTTGAACTGAATTACAAAACAGAAGAGAGTCACACGTTTAGAAAACACACTATGGCTGCTTAAGGGGAAAGGTGAGGTGGGGTTATGCATAAAACAAGGGTTTCAAATTCGTTCAGATACCGTTCCATACACCCAATATGTAGTAGACAAGACCTACTCCTTGCTCAGTGAACTGGACTCAACACCCCCTATTCACCACACAAGAATATATCTGACTAGTAAGAATCTTAAAACCTATGTATTGATATCTCTCTGGAAGTGAGTCAAGTGGGTATAAAGCCGCATAAACACAGCCGTGAAAAGCAGCTAAACCCCATTATAAAAATAAATTACTTTTAAAAACCCATAAAACAAAGACAGTGAAAGAGAGAGAAATTCTTACAAAATTCGTTCAGGGGCTGTGATGCAACCTGGATTGACCATATCTAGACCCACAGCTGGATGAGACATAAGGGTGGACACTCTTGGGGTTGAGAGGTTGGGTGACGTTGGGTGAGCAAACACAGACCCTTTAAAGTAATACTGCGTGGTACCCATCCCATGGGTCCCAAATCTCCAGATTCAACGGCATTTTCCTACATCGAAAAAATGCATGAGAAACCCAGAAGATGGTACACCGTGTGATTTTGAAAGGTTTCTAATACGCACCTCATTTCTCATCTCCTTGTGTTCGGGTTCGCCATTCCAGCTACTTTACTAGCAATCTCCCTACTTGGAGAATCAGCACCTTTAACCTCCTGTTCCCTACAGGTTGCAATTTGTCCTGAGGATGAACGGCAAGAGGGGCAACCAATGAGAGACTAGATCTTGGTGTTGGGACCGGCAGAGGTCACTCTATTTTCCCATCAGGAAGAAGAATTAACCACAGGCTCAGCCTGCCGCCCGGAACCAGAAAAGGGCCTTAAGCAATCCCGTGCTTTTGCGGCCAGCTCCCAAAATAGACAGTTGAAAAATGGAGCTCAGGGGCACTGCAATTCACAAACCTGCTGAGTTATAAATGATAACTCTCGTCCACAAATATATTGAGGGAGGGCAACGAAGAGGATTTGAAAGCAAGGCCGAATTGCGGGAAACAGGTTTCAGGAGGTAGATTCGAATCGCCTTTAAAGCACATGAAAGGCGGCAAAACGTCGACAATGATGCCCTTGGCCAAAAAGGGCGTATGTGTTTTTTCCTGAATATATTCAGGAAAAAACGCATACGCCCTTTTTGGCCAACCAAGCAACGTGGAAAGGCAAATCAGCGCTACAAAGAAGTCTCGCTTCCCATCGGTCAAAAGGGCCATGCTGCAAAAGGTGTCAAAACCAGAAATGCAGGACCGGCCATGGAGAAATGGCAGCCTTGCTACACTGATGGGTGGGATGTAAATTGCCAACAGCCACTCTGGAGAAGTGTACGGTGTGTCCTGAAACATCGAAAAAACACAGCTTAGGGAGCATAGGGCACGTCCTCTCATGGGCATATAAATTGGGAAAACTAAAAATCAGCAAGACACAGGCACCCCAAAGTTTAGGGCTGCTCTGTTGACAAGAACCTCCACTTCATGACACCTTAAATATCCCAGGAAAGAGAAAAATGGATAAAGAAGTTGTGGTCCTTATGTACAATGGAATATCACTCAGACATGAAATCAATGTCATAAGGCTAGTAGAAGCAAGGTGAGTGGAGTTAGGTACAACGATTCTAAGTGAAATAAGTCACACAGAAAAAGACACTTATCATAAGCTATCACTTATAGAGGGAATGTAAAAACCGCTACACTTGAACTGAATTACAAAACAGAACAGAGTCACACGTTTAGTAAACACACTATGGCTGCTTAACGGGAAAGGTGAGGTGGGGTGATGCATAAAACAAGGGTTTCAAATTCGCTCAGATACCGATCCATACACCCAATATGTAATAGACAAGACCTACTCCTTGCTCAGTGAACTGGACTCAACACCCCCTATTCACCGCACAAGAATATATGTGACTAGTAAGAATCTTAAAACCTATGTATTGATATCTGTCTGGAAGTGAGTCAAGTGGGTGTAAAGCGGCATAAACACAGCAGTGAAAAGTAGCGAATCCCCATTTTAAATTAAATAACTTTAAAAAACCCAAAAAAATAAGACAGTGATAGAGAGAGGAAATTTTACATAATTCGTTCCTGGGCTTTGATGCAACCTTGTTTGATCATATCTTGACCCACAGCTGGATGAGAAATAAAGCTGGACACTCTTGCAGCTGAAGGACTCTTTCCCTAGTTACCAGATTGGGGAACGTAAATAGGCTGCCGCCCTCTGGCCGTTACCTGCAAAAGCAGCTTTAAAATCTGTGTTAATGGTCACTTCATATGAACAAGTACTTCAGGGCTGTAAATGAAACCTGCCCTCAAAATGTCTTGAGGGAGGTAGTGGCCAAAACTTTTCAAAATGTGACACTTACTTTAAGAAAACAATGTGAAGAACTAAGCTGTAATCACAGTTTGATAAATAAAAAGAGCATGCTTTAAAGATCAATTTCAACAGATTATGGGACACATGCAAATTCAGCCACACAGAGGTATCAGCTCGCACCTGTTAGAATAACCAGCAGCAAGCAAACTACAAACAATAAATATTGAAGGTGTTTTGGAGAAATGCATACCCTCAATTTTAAGTGGGACATAACCTGGAAAGAGCCACTAATGAGAACTGAATGGTGGTGCCTTTAAAACGTACACACTGAGCTACCATATGATACAGCAAGCCCACTCCTTGGCCTATAACATAAGGAGATAGAACTGGAAAGACACAGGCAAGCAAATGTGCATTGCAGCAGTATTACAATAACCAAGACATGGAGGCAACCAAAAAGTCCATCAAGAGGTGCGTGGCCAAAGAATAACTGGTACACGTACAGATGGAATATGAGCCAGGGAAAAAAACAAAACAATGCCATTTGCAGCACTGTGTATGATTCTTGAGTTAATCAGGCAAATTGTACTAAGTCAGAAAGCAAAAGACACATATCCTATAATATCACTTATAGGTCTTAGCTAAAAATTGATACCAATGAAGATATTTCCACAGAGAAATGCAATCACAGATTCATTAAACAAACTTAGGGTTCACCAAATGGAAAGGTGTGAGGATTGGATACATTAGGATATTGGGGTTAAGATAGATATAGAAACACATGTGAAATATGTAATCACCAAAGACCTAAGTAATACCAAGACAAGACTACTCAACATGGTGTCATAACCTACATGGGAAAATGATCCAAAGAAGAATAGATATATGTATATGTTTAAAAGAACCACATCTTGCACACCTAGAAGAAACAAAACATTTTAATCAAATTTGCTCTGACAAAAAATAAAAATTAAATTAAAAAAAGAACAAGAAGTAATGAGACATAAACTTAAGGGGCTTTTTGCTGGCACATTGCATTCTAATTTACAACCAGAACATGACTTCCATTAAGGCTCTGTCATCACTAATAAAGCAGCTTTATAAGCAATGTTGAAGGTAGCTTAAAAGAAGTCTCACTAATTATTGATAGTAACAAGGAAACAAAGAAAAGTAAAAATCTCACTGCAAAAAGTATACATAGGGTAAGGATAGTAGATCAAACACTGATTAAACTTCTGTAAAGAATAAAAGACAACAGTAGTATGTTTTGTTAAAAAAGAGAGGGCCCAAATAAATCTGAAATGAAAGAGATGATGTTACAACAGACACCACAGAAATACAAAGTATCCTAAGATACACACAGGGTAACTCAGGGCTCAGACTGGACAGAGCCCACTCTCCAGTCCCCTGTACATGACTTACAGGAGCCTCAGGAACTGAGGAGGAGGTCCCTGAGGAGAGGCTCAAGATAGAATATGGTAGGCATTAACATGACTGCATTCATCTTAAACATGCCTGAACTACATTCACATGAGATGATTTTGTCCTGTATGTACATCGGCACCTCTAGCTGGAACTGCAGATCTTTGGCTTCAACACCTCTACTGACAACATTAGCTTCACCTGCTGTGGACCGTCTCCTATAGGATTTCTAGAATCACAAAACATCGAAGCTTCACAGGACCCAGAGTCTGTGCGACTCCACACAGAGTCTCAGAGTCTCAACTCCACTCAGATATTCCACTCTTGGAGGGCACACACAAAGTAGTGTGCACATCAGGACCCAGGGGAAGGAGCAGTGACCCCGTAGGAGAATGACCAGAACTACCTGCTACTTTTAGAGGGTCTCCTGCAGAGGCAGCTGGTGGCTGTGGCTGTGGCTCACCGTGAGGACAACGACACTGGCAGCAGAAGTTCTGGGAAATACTCCTTGGTGTGAGCCCTCCCAGAGTCCGCCATTAGCCCCACCAAGAGCAAGGTAGGCTCCAGTGCTGGGTCGCCTCAGGCCAAACAACCAACAGGGAGGGAACCCAGCCCCATGCATCAGCAGACAAGCAGATTCAACTTTTTATTAAAGTTTTATTTAATCCGTAGACAAGCGGATTAAAGCTCTGCCCACCAAAGCAACACCCAGCTCTACCCACCACCAGTCCCTCCCATCAGGAAGCTTGCACAAGCCTCTAAGATAGACTCATCCACCAGAGAGCAGACAGCAGAAGCAAGAAGAACTACAATTCTGCAGCCTGTGGAAGGAAAACCACATTCACAGAAAGATAGACAAAATGAAAAGGCAGAGGACTTTATACCAGATCAAGGAACAAGATAAAACCCCAGAAAAAAAACGAAATGAGGTGGAGATAGGGAACCTTCCAGAAAAAGAATTCAGAATAATGATAGTGAAGTTGAGCCAAGACCTTAGAAAAAGAAAGGAGGCAAAGATCGAGAAGACACAAGAAATGCTTAACAAAGACCTAGAAGAATTAAGGAACAAACACCTAGAAGAATTAAAGAACAAACAAACAGAGGTGAACAATGTAATAACTGAAATGAAAAATACACTAGAAGGAATCAGTAGCAGAATAACTGTGGCAGAAGAACGGATAAGTGGCCTGGAAGACAGAAAGGTGGAAATCACTGCCATGGAACAGAATAAAGAAAAAGAATGAAAATAAATGAAGACACCCCAAGAGTCCCCTGGGACAACATTAAACGCAACAACATTCGCATTATAGGGGTCCCAGAAGGAGAAGAGAGAGAGAAAGGACCCGAGAATATATTTGAAGAGATTATGGTCAAAAACTTCCCTAGCATGGGAAAAGAAATAGCCACCCAAGTCCAGAAGCACAGAGTGTCCCAGGCAGGAGAAACCAAAGGAGAAAAATGACAAGACACATAGTAATCAAACTGACAAAAATTAACGACAAAGAAAAATTATTGAAAGCAGCAAGGGAAAAATGACAAATAACATACAAGGGAAATCCCATAAGGATAACAGCTGATTTCTCAGCAGAAAATCTACAAGCCAGAAGGAAGTGGCATGATAAATTTAAAGTGATGAAAGGGAAGAACCTACAACCAAGGGTACTGCACCCTGCAAAGAGCTCATTCAGATTTGATGGAGAAATCAAAAGCCTTACAGACAAGCAAAAGCTAAGAGAATTCAGCACCATGCAACCAGCTCTACACCAAATGCTAAAAGAACTTCTCTAAGTGGGAAACACAAGAGAAGAAAAGGACCCACCAAGACAAACCCATAACAATTAAGAAAATAGTAGTAGGAACATACATATCGATAATTACCTTAAACGTGAATGCACTAAATGTTCCAACCAAAAGACATAGACTGGCTGAATGGATACAAAAACAAGACCCATATATATGCTGTCTACAAGAGACCCATTTCAGACCTAGGGACACATACAGACTGAAAGTGAGGCGATGGAAAAATATATTCTATGCTAATGAAAATCAAAAGAAAGCTGGAGTAGCAATACTCATATCAGATAAAATAGACTTTAAAATAAAGAATGTTACAAGAGACAAGGAAAGACACTACATAATGGTCAAGGGATCAATCCAAGAAGAAGATATAACAATTATAAATATATATGTACCCAACATAGGAGCACCTCAATGTATAAGGCAACTGCTAACAGCTATAAAAGAGGAAATCGACAGTAACACAATAATAGCGGGGGACTTTAACAGCTCACTTACACCAGTGGAGATCAGCCAGACAGAAAATTAATAAGGAAACACAAGCTTTAAATGACACAATAGACCAGATAGAGTTCATTGATATTTATAGGACATTCCATCCAAAAACAGCAGATTACACGTTCTTCTCAACTGCACACGGAACATTCTCCAGGATAGATCACATCTTGGGTCACAGATAAAGCTTCAGTAAATTTAAGAAAACTGAAATCATATCAAGCAGCTGTTCCGACCACAATGCTATGAGATTAGAAATCAATTACACGGAAAAAACCGTAAAAAACACAAACACATGGAGGCTAAAGAATACGTTACTAAATAACCAAGAGATCACTGAAGAAATCAAAGGGGAAATCAAAAACTACCTAGAGACAAATGACAACAAAAACACGATGATCCAAAACCTATGGGATGCAGCAAAAGGAGTTCTAAGAGGGAAGTTTATAGCAATACAAGCCTACCTCAAGAAACAAGAAAAATCTCAAATAAACAATCTAACCTTACACCTAGAGGAACTAGAGAAAGAAGAACAAAACCCAAAGTTAGTAGAAGGAAAGAAATCCTAAAGATCAGAGCAGAAATAAATGAAATAGAAACAAAGAAAACGGAAGCAAAGATCATCAAAACTAAAAGCTGGTTCTTTGAGAAGATAAGCAGAAATGATCAACTTTTAGCCACACTCAAGAAAAAGAGGGAGAGGACGCAAATCAACAAAATTAGAAGTGAAAAAGGAGAAGTTACAACAGACACCACAGGAATACAAAGCATCCTAAGAGACTACTACAAGCAACTCTGTGCCAATAAAATGGACAATCTGGAAGAAATGGACAAATTCTTAGAAAGGTATAACCTTCTAAGACTGAACCAGGAAGAAATAGAAAATATGAACAAACCTATCACAAGCAATGAAATTGAAACTGTGATTAAAAATCTTCCAACAAACAAAAGTCCAGAACCAGATGGCATTACAGGTGAATTCTATCAAACATTTAGAGAAGAGCTAACACCCAACCTTCTCAAATTCTTCAAAACAATTGCAGGGGAAGGAACACTCCCAAACTCATTCTATGAGACCACCATCACCCTGATACCAAAATCAGACAGAGATACTACAAGGAAAGAAAATTATAGACCAATATCCCTGATGAATATAGATGCAAAAATCCTCAACAAAATACTAGCAAACAGAATCGAACAACACATTAAAAGGATCATACACCATGATCAAGTGGGGTTTATCCCAGGGATGCAAGGATTCTTCAATATACACAAATCAATGTGATACACCATATTAACAAATTGTAGAATAAAACCATATGGTCATCTCAATAGATGAAGGAAAAGATTTTGAGAAAATTCAACACTCATTTACGATAAAAACTCTGCAGAGTGTGGGCATAGAGGGAAACTACCTCAACATAATAAAGGCCATATATGACAAACCCACAGCAAACAGCATTCTCAATGGTGAAAAACTGAAAGCGTTTCCTCTAAGATCAGGAACAAGACGAGGATGTCCACTCTCACCACTGCTATTCAACATAGTTTTGGAAGTCCTAGCCATGGCAATCAGAGAAGAAAAAGAAATAAAAGGAATACAAAAAGGAAAAGAAGAAGTAAAATTGTCACTGTTTGCAGATGACATGATATCATAGATAGAGAATCTTAAAGATGCCACCAGAAAACCACTGGAGCTAATCAATGAATTTGGTAAAGTTGCAGGATACAAAATTAATGCACAGAAATTGCTTGCATTCCTATACACTAACAATGAAAGATCAGAAAGAGAAATTAAGGAAACAATCCCATTACCACTGCAACAAAAAGAATAAAATACCTAGGAATAAACCTACCTAAGGAAGTAAAAGACCTGTACTCAGAAAACTATAAGACACTGATGAAAGAAATCAAAGATGATATAAACAGATGGAGACATATACCATGTCCTTGGATTAGAAGAATCAATATTGTGAAAATGACTATACTACCCAAAGCAATCTACAGATTCAATGCAATCCCGATCAAAATACCTTTGGCATTTTCTACAGAACAAGAAAAAAATATCTTAAAATTTGTAGGGAGACACAAAAGACCCTGGATAGCCAAAGCAGTCTTGAGGGGGAAAAAAAAAGAGCTGGAGGAATCAGACTTCCAGACTTCAGACTATATTACAAAGCTACAGTAATCAAGATAATATGGTACTGACACAAACACAGAAATATAGGTCAATAGAAAAGGATAGAAAGCACAGAGATAAACCCACGTACCTATGGTTAACTAATCTATGACAAAGGAGGCAAGGGTATACAATGGAGAAAAGACAGTGTCTTCAGTAAGTGGTGCTGGGAAAACTCGACAGCTACATGTAAATAATGAAATTAGTACACTCCCTAACACCATACACAAAAATAACTCAAAATGGATTAGAGACCTAAATATAAGACCAGCCACTATAAAACTCTTAGAAGAAAACATAAGCAGAACAGTCTATGACATAAATCACAGCAAGATCCTTTTTGACCCACCTCCTAGAGAAATGGAAATAAAAACAAAAATTAAAAAATGGGACCGAATGAAACATCAATTCTTTTGCACAGCAAAGGAAAACTTAAGCAAGATGAAAAGACGACCATCAGAATGGGAGAAAATATTTTCAAATGAAGCAAATGGCAAAGGATTAATCTACAAAAAGCAGCTCATGTAGCTCAGTATCACAAAACCAAAAAACCCAATCCAAAAATGGGCAGAAGACCTAAATAGACATTTCTCCAAAGAAGATATACAGGTTGCCAACAAACACATGAAAGGATGCTGAACATCACTAATCATTAGAGAAATGCAAATCAAAACTACAGTGAGGTATCACCTCACACCAGTCAGAATGGCCATCATCAAAAAATCTACCAACAGTAAATGCTGGAGAGGCATTTATTGGAGAAAAAGGAACCCTCTTGCACTGTTGGTGGGAATGTAAATTGATATAGCCACTAGGGAGAACGGTATGGGGCTTCCTTAAAAACTAAAAATAGAACTACCATACAACCCAGCAAACCCAATCCTGGACATTTACCCTGAGAAAACCATAATTCAAAAAGAGTCATGTACCACAATGTTCACTGTAGCTCTATTTACAATAGCCAGGACATGGAAGCAACCTAAGTGTCCATCAACAGATAAATGGATAAAGAAGATGTGGCACATATATACAATGGAACATTATTCAGCCATAAAAAGAAACGAAATTGAGTTATTTTTAGTGAGGTGGATGGATCTAGAGTCTGTCCTACAGAGTGAAGTAAGTCAGAAAGAGAAAAACAAATACCGTATGCTAACACATATATATGGAATCTAAAAAAAAAAAAAAGTTTATGAAGAACCTAGGGGCAGGAAAGGATTAAGGACACAGACGTAGAGAAAGGACTTGAGGACATGGGGAGAGGGAAGGGTAAGCTGGGACAAAGTGAGAGAGTGGTATGGACATATATACACTACCAAATGTAAAATTGATAGCTACTGGGAAGCAGCCACATAGCACAGGGAGATCAGCTCTGTGCTTTGTGACCACCTAAAAGGGTGGGATAAGGGAGTGAGAGGGAGGTGCAAGAGGGAGGGGATATGGTGTTATATGTATACGCATAGCTGATTCACTTTTTTATACAGCAGAAACTAACACACAATTGTAAAGCAATTATACTCCAATAAAGATGTAAAAGAAAAAAAAAAAAAAAAGAAAGCCCAGAGATAAACCTACACACCTATGGCCCACTAATCTATGACAAAGGAGGCAAGGGTATACAATGGAGAAAAGACAGTCTCTTCAATAAGTGGTGCTGGGAAAAATGGACAGCTACATGTAAAAGAATGAAATTAGAACACTCCCTAACACCATACACAAAAAATAAACTCCAAATGGATTAGAGACCGAAATGTAAGACCGGACACTATAAAACTCTTAGAGGAAAACATAGGAAGAATACTCTTTGACATAAATCACAGCAAGATCTTTTTTGATCCACCTCCTAGAGTAATGGAATAAAAAAAAAAAAAAACAAATGGGAGCAAATGAAACCTAAAAGCTTTTGCAAAGCAAAGGAAACTACAAACAAGACGAAAAGACAACCCTCAGAATGGGAGAAAATATTTGCAAACGAATCAATGGACAAAGGATTAATCTCCAATGTATATAAACAGCTCATGCACCTCAACAGTAAAAAAAACAAACAACCCAATCCAAAAATGGGCAGATGACGTAAATAGACATTTGTCCCAAGAAGACATACAGATGACCAAGAAACACATGAAAAGCTACTCAACATCACTAATTATTAGAGAAATATAAACCAAAACTACAATGAGGTATCACCTCACACGAGTTAGAATGGGCATCATCAGAAAATCTACAAACAACAAATGCTGGAGAGGGTGTGGAGAAAAGGGAACCCTCTTACACTATTTGTGGGAATGTAAATTGATACAGTCACTATGGAGAACAGTATGGAGGTTCCTTAAAAAACTAAAAATAGAATTACCATATGACCCAGCAATCCCACTACTGGCCATATACCCAGAGAAAACCATAATTCAAAAAGACATATTCACCACAATATTCATTGCAGCACTATTTACAATAGCCAGGTCATGGAAGCAACCTAAATGCCCATAGACAGACGAACGGAAAAGATGTGCTACATATATAAAATGGAATATTACTCAGCCATAAAAAGGAATGAAATTGGGTCATTTGTAGAGACGTGGATAGATCTAGAGACTGTCATACAGAGTGAAGTAAGTCAGAAAGAGAAAAACAAATATCGTATATTAACGCATACATGTAGAACCTAGAAAAATGGTAAAGATGAACTGGTTTGCAAGGCAGAAGTAGAGACACAGATGTAGAGAACAAATGTATGGACACCAAGGGGGGAAAGTGGCAGGGTGGTGGTGGTGGGATGAATTGCGACCCTGGGATTGACATATATACACTTATATGTATAAAATAGATAACCAGTAAGAGCCTGCTGTATAAAAAAATGAATAAAATAAATTCAAAAATTAAAACATAAATAATACTTAAAAAAAATAAAACAGAAAAAAAAAAGTTCTGTCCTTCCCATAGACGTATTTATATGAATGAATTATTTCCATGCTTATATCCATAAATACAAAAAGAGGAATAAAACTTACCTTGAACCAAAAAAGAAAAAAAAAAAAAAACAGAACCCACTGGTCATACAGAGGAAAACCCTATCAGCACACTTGCTCCAGTGGTAAACAATTCTTAAGTTGGTCACAGGTGTGGAATCATCTCCCATGCAGCCAGCAGCCCCCACACAAGGAGCGTCCTCATTGCAAAGCTGGGGGACCGTGAGGAGGCGTCTCTGACTAAACGTGAGCTGAGCCCCAGGCCAGCTGCTGCTGAACTTTTCCCACCGTTCCCAGGTAAAACACCTGAATGTGTGCAAAGACTAAAAACTAGAGGAAGGGGCTTGGAGTCACACCAGCGACAGCACGCAGGCCGACTTGGTGCCTGCAGGCCAGCCAGGATGGTCCTGGCCCCGGGCGCTCGTCTGGAAACTTTCCATTTCCCTGCCTGAGGTACCCCTCCTGTCCCGGCCCCCACTGCTTTTTTCCTTCCTTACCTCTGCCCGGGGAGAAATTCCAGCAGCAAGTATGGGTGACACATCCTCTTCTTTAGCAGGTGGCAGCCCGGCAACTCCTGCAGAAAGTCCAGTAGAGCCCCAGTCACAACGGGCGACTCATAGAGCCGTGGGCCCTACTGCCTCCCACCAGCCCAACCCCGAGACTGCTGACGGGGCAGAGAATATGGCGTCAGGCACAGCTGCAGAGGCTTTTGCTGCCTGGAGGGGTGTTTATATTGACCTCAACCCAGGCACACCTGGGAAGGGCTGGCCGGCCGGGTCAGGCTGCCCAGGTCAGCCAGTCCTCGCCCCTCAGGGGCTCAGATTTGCAGAAAATGGGCCTTGCTGCACCGGCCAGATCCAAGGAACAGGTGTAGGGTCCCGAGAGTCAGGATAGATAAGGGGCGGCAGCCCTGGCTTGTTTTCTAATCATTTTATCTGGTCCATGAGTGGGAGACAACTTCAAGAAGACCCTCTGCTAATGAGAGGAACCCAGGAGTCAGGGAGAGGAGGGGTGGTGGGTGGAGACAGAGGCCTGGTGCCCCGGCTGCTGTGGAAGCCCCTGGAAGACCAGGCAGAGGGAGGTCGCACAGAGTGAAGCCTAGGGTCACAGACCTGTTGGAGCTGCTGTTTATTAGTTCAAGCTCTGCTCTGAGGTGCTCTGTGTCAGCTCTGAGTGACAGGTGTGCTGGGGGTGCTCTGCAATGAGGGCTATGTGCACAGTTCCTGTGTGCCCAGCCCTGTCGGGGTACCTGTCCACGGGAGCTCCATATCCAGGGAGGGGCCTGCCCACGAGAGCCCCGTGGGCTGCTGGGTACCTGCCCAGGTGAGCTCCATATCCTGGGAGGGGCCTAACCACCAGAGCCCCGTGGGCTGCTGGGTACCTGCCCAGGTGAGCTCCATATCCTGGGAGGGGCCTGACCACCAGAGCCCCATGGGCTGCTGGGGACCTGGTAGAGGACGCCAGGACAGTCAGTGAAGCCACAGAGGATATACATCTAGTAGTTCCTAATTCCTACACCCTGCTGGTCATTCTACCATCCACCAGGACATGGTATTCTGTATTAGACTTCAATGATGCCTTCTTCTGTATTCCATTCGTCCCAGAGTCACAAGAAATTTTGGCTGTGAGTGGCAGGACTCAACATACAACAAAAACAATACTGCTGGGCCGTCCTGCCCCA
The DNA here is from genome assembly GCF_028021215.1 of Eschrichtius robustus. Taxonomy (NCBI): domain Eukaryota; kingdom Metazoa; phylum Chordata; class Mammalia; order Artiodactyla; family Eschrichtiidae; genus Eschrichtius; species Eschrichtius robustus. Next base: position 699,323 of record NW_027175343.1, read on the forward strand.
GGGGTTCAAAAATTCCCACACCATCTTTGTGGAAACGTTAGCTAAAGACCTAAAAGATCTACCTCTGGAGAAGGGAACCCTCCTTCAATATGCAGATGACATTCTGATCACCAGCCCGACTAAGGAGGCCTCTGAACTACCTAGCCAATAAAAGATAGAAGGTGTCCAAGAAAAAGGCTCAAATATCACAAACTAAGGTGACCTTCCTGGGCTTCATTCGCTCAGAAGGTCGGAGAAGCCCACCCCAGGAAAGCGAAGAAGCCATTTGCAGCCTCACCCTTCCTGAAACTAGAAGACAGCTTAGGGGTTCCTGGGGAGACCGGGGTTTGCTGCATCTGAATCCCTAACTACAGTCTAATAGCTGGGCCTCTATATGAAACACTGAAAGGAAAAGATGATGATCCTTTTGAATAGAATCCAGAAGCGGCCTTTCAAGAATGGAAAGAGCAGTCAGTTCAGACCCGTGCCCTGGACCTCCCTAAGTTAGCTAAACCCTTTGACCTTTACATTCCTGGTCCAAGGCGAATCGCCCTTGGAGTATTAGTGCAAAAACTGGGACCACTTGAAATGGAACAATGCAAGAATGCCCTCCAGGCATTGGCCAGCCACCCCATCCGACCAGGATACTGGGGGTATCTAAAAACCTGGAAATCAGCAGCCCACAAGGCCAGCTCCCTCCTAAGGGAAAAGGACGCCACTTGGTGATCCTAACCACCCACCATGCCCTGAAGTTGCAGGGATTGCTCCGTGGGCACAATGACCTCGAGTGAGGAGGCCCTCCAACCCCCACCTCCAGAGAGACAACCTGGGGCAATGGGCCCCCATGACGACTCGTGTGACCATCACTTGACCTGGAGCTTCTCTCAGAAAACAACAAGAGTGTGCCCCAAAAGAGCAGACTATTGCTTACAGGACTTACTGCACCCAGAGCGGAGCTAATAATCTTGGTAGGGGAACCGTAAATAACGCTGCCACCATAGAAAAGCCTACAGACACCGCGGTGACGGCGGCCAATGAGACCGGCTGTACTCCTGGCTACTTCAAAAGGCCGTTGACTGAGTGGCCATCATGGTCCTGGATCACCACTGGCCCTGGACTGTCTGGGAGTTGAGCAAGCAGGGCTCTGACACCTGGTGCTGTTTGTACGTTAATTCAGTGGCCTAACTGAAGAAAGCGCAGACTACTGGTCAGAGCATCTAGGCTGGCAGAAACCGTCAGCCTAAGGGGGCCGAACCAATGTGGAGCAGGGTAAAACGGCCCACCCCCCCCCCCCAGCGTCTCTACACATCTCTTTCCTGGACCCTTAAAGATCATTAGAATCTATAAAACTTCCAATGCTGGTGCTCAGGCAGACGAGCAGTGAGGGAAGAGGCCTGGGGACAATCAACCTCACATGGAGGCTGCTTGGGAGAAGTCCTCCCCCTTGCCCCGGGTATGAGGACACCCAACTCAGCACGAAGCATTTACAGGAGAGGTGTCTGCACCCTCAGCACCCCAAGAATGAGGAATGGGACAAAAGGCAGAGGAGGGCTTTGTCACTGGCAAAGCCCATGAAAAATTCCTGGGAGATGAAAATAGAATCTGGGCAATAAAATAAAGTCTAACCATTTTTTCCTTTGTGCTTTGTCTAATTTCACTTGCTCCTAGGTTTCCACATGCAGAGGTCCCACACCCGACACTTCAGACCCGATTTCCTAGTGCAAAATGGCTGGGCCGACACCTCAGCTCGTGGGGCCCCGTGCAGACTCTGCGACATAGAGCCTGAGCTCCAGCCAACCCGGCCCTCGAGAGCTCTACCCCTCCCTCCCGCTGACGCTGCCAGGATCTCTACACAGCAGCCCGGCCCACAACCCGCAAGGGAGCACACACTCTCACCTCTCCATTCTCTGATCAAAATATAAAGTTTTCCTTTGCTTCTGAACCAAAGTCAGTCTCGATCTGTTGGCTCCAATGACACTGGGCAGGGAGACCCTTGTTGGGACCCACTCTGCAGGATCAGTAACAGAATTTGAGAACATTGTAACTTCAAAGAACAGATGTGTGAGCCAAACTGTAATTAACATAGAGCAGTGTATAAGGCTCGTGTAAAATAAGATGTTTCTAACACTTCCATTTGATATTTCCATCACTTTATTATAAGCAAGTTCAGTGGAGGGGTTTGTCTTATTTGTCAGGTCAACAGTAGAGAAATGCAGTGATTTCTTTCCAAGGATGGACATCTAATAATCTTGGTTGAAGTTTCAACCTTGTTTTGAATGATTTTCCATTGAAAATGATACCTCTCTTTCAGCTCCTAGATTTCTGAGAAGTATAAAATCTTATATTTTTTTATTACCAAAGGGGAAAGGTGGGAGGAGGGATAAATTAACAGTTTCAGATTAACATATACACACTGCTATGTATAAAATATATCATCAACAAGGAACTACTGTATAACACAGGGAACTATACTCAATATTTTGTAATGACCCCTAAGGGGAAATAATCTGAAAAACAATAGATATCTATATCGAAATCATCTATCAACTACAGATAAAATGGAAACTAAAGGAGGCCGATGGTGAGCGTTTCTGAACCTGAAGACTTCAATCATCTAAAGTTCGGAATCTGACTAAGGCCCAAGTCCCTTAATGAACACACATGTACCAGTAGCTTAAACGTTCCCCAGATTGGAGTTCGGGGAGACACTGATTTGGAAAAATCCCTGGTGTTCTCCTTACATACACGGGACCTTTCCTACAGCTAAAACATGCCTGTGACACCCAGAAGATGGAACACGGTTGGATCAGGGAGATTTTGGAAAAGGCACAAAACTCCTAATTTCCTGGTTGTTGGGTTCACCCCTCCAGCCTTTTTCCTTAAAATCTCCCCACTTGAGGATGTCAGCACCTTCAACATCCAGTTGCACAAAATTTGGAATTTTTCCAAAGGAAGAAGGGGAAGGAGGAGAAACAAGGAGAGCCAAGCCCTAGATGTTCGGACAGGAACATGTCACTATACTTTCCAATCAGGAAGAAGAATTAAGCAAAGGCTTAGCCTGCCACCGGGAACCAGAGTAGGGCCAGAAGCAAACCAGCGGTTCTGCGGACAGCTCCCAAAAAAGCGAGTTGAAAAATGGAGGTCAGGGGCACTGCAATTCACAAACCTGCAGAGTTATAAATTATAACTATTGTCCAAAACTATATTGAGGGAAGGCAATGAACAGGATTGGAAAGGAAGGCAGAATTGCAGGAAACAGATTTCAGGAGTTAGATTCGAATAGCCCCTAAAGCACATGAAAAGCGGCCAAACGTCGACAACGATGCACATGGCCAAAAAGAGCATATGTGTTTTTTTCTGAATAAATTCAGGAAAAAACGCATAGGCCCGCTTTGGCCAACCAAGCAAGCCGGAAATGAAATTCAGCACTACAAAGAAGTCTCACTTCCCATCGGTCAAAAGCGCCTTCCTAAAAAAGTGTAAAAAAAAATACTGGAGAGGCCAGGGAGGAAAGGGAGCATTGTTACACTGATGGTCGGGATGCAAATTGCCAATGGCGACTCTGGAGAAGGGTATGGTATTTCCTAAAACATCTAAAAAACACAGCTAGAGAGAAAGGGGCAAATCCATTCATGGGCGTATAAATTGGAAAAATAAAAATCAAAAAGACACAGGCACCCCAAAGTTAAAGGGCTGCTCTGGTTACAAGAACCTCCACTTGTGTACATCTTAAATATCCCAGGGATGAAAAAAATGGTAAAGAAGTTGTGGTCCTTATGTACAATGGAATATCATTCAGCCATGAAATCAATGTCCTAAGGCTACTAGCAGCATGATGAGTGGATTTAGGTACGACGATTCTAAGTGAAATAAGTCACACAGAAAAACACACTTATCATAAGATATCACTTAGAGAGGGAATGTAAAAACCGATACCCTTGAAATGAATTACAAAACAGAACAGAGTCACACATTTTGAAAACACACTATGGCTGCTTAACGCGAAAGGTGAGGTGGGGTGATGCATAAAACAAGGGTTTCAAATTAGCTCAGATACCGTTCCATAAACCAAATATGTAATAGACAAGACCTACTCCTTGCTCAGTGAACTGGACTCAACACCCCCGATTCACCGCACAAGAATATATCTGACTAGTAAGAATCTGAAAACCTATGTATTGATCTCTCTCTGGAAGAGAGTCAAGTGAGTGTAAAGCGGCATAAACACAGCCGTGAAAAGCAGCGAAAGCCCATTTTAAAAATAAATTACCTTTAAAAACCCGTGAAACAAAGACAGTGAAAGAGAGAGAAATTCTTACAAAATTCGTGCAGGGGCTGTGATGCAACCTGGATTGACCATATCTAGACCCACAGGTGATTGAGACATAAAGGTGGGCACTCTTGGGGCTGAGACTTTGGGTGAGGTTGGGTGAGCAAACGCAGACCCTTTAAAGTAATACTGCATGTTACCAATCCCATGGCTCCCAAATCTCCAGGTTCAAGGGCATCTTCCTACATCGAAAACATGCATGAGAAACCCAGAAGATGGTACACCGTCTGATCGGGAAAGGCTTCTGAAACGCACCTCATTTCTCATCTCCTTGTGCTCGGGTTCGCCTTTCCAGCCGCTTTACTAGCAATCTCCCTACTTGGGGAATCAGCACCTTTAAGCTCCTGTTCCCTACAGGTTGCAATTTGTCCTGAGGATGAACGGGAAGAGGGGGAACCAATGAGAGACTAGATCTAGCTGTTGGGACAGGCACAGGTCACTCTATTTTCCCATCAGGAAGAAGAATTAACCACAGGCTCAGCATGCCCCCCGGAACCAGAATAGGGCCTGAAGCAATCCTGCGCATTTGCGGCCAGCTCCCAAAAAATCCAGTTGAAAAATGGAGGTCAGGGACACAGCAATTCACAAACCTGCAGAGTTATAAATGATAAGTCTCGTCCACAAATATATTGAGGGAAGACAATGAAGAGGATTTGAAAGCAAGACAGAATTGCAGGAAACAGGTATCAGGAGGTAGATTCGAATCGCCTTTAAAGCACATGAAAAGCGGCAAAACGTGGACAATGATGCCCTTGGCCTAAAAGGGCGTATGCGTTTTTTCCTGAATATATTCAGGAAAAAACGCATACGCCCTTTTTGGCCAACCAAGCAACCTGGAAAGGCAAATCAGCGCTACAAAGAAGTCTCGCGTCCCATCGTTCAAAGGCCATGCTGAAAAAAGTGTCAAAACCAGAAATGCAGGACAGGCCATGGAGAAATGGCAGCCTTGCTACGCTGATGGGCGGGATGTAAATTGCCAACAGCCACTCTGGAGAAGTGTACGGTGTGTCCTGAAACATCTAAAACACACAGCTTAGTGAGCACAGGGCACTTCCACTCATGGGTGTGTAAATAGGGAAAACTAAAAATCAGCAAGACACAGGCACCCCAAAGTTTAGGGCTGCTCTGTTTACAAGAACCTCCACTTCATGACTCCTTAAATATCCCAGGAAATATTAAAATGGATAAAGATGTTGAGGTCCTTATGTACAATGGATTTTCACTCAGCCATGAAATCAATGTCCTAAGGCAAGTAGCAGCATGATGAGTGGATTTAGGTATGACGATTGTAAGTGAAATAAGTCACACAGAAAAAGACACTTATCATAAGATATCACTTATAGAGGGAATGTAAAAACCGTTACCCTTGAACTGTATTACAAAACAGAACAGAGTCACACATTTTGAAAACACACTATGGCTGCTTAACGGGAAAGGTGAGGTGGGGTGATGCATAAAACAAGGGTTTCTAATAAGCTCAGATACCGTTCCATAAACCCAATATGTACTAGACAAGACCTACTCCTTGCTCAGTGAACTGGACTCAACACCCACTATTCACCACACAAGAATATATCTGACTAGTAAAAATCGTAAAACCTATGTATTGATATCTGTCTGGAAGTGTGTCAAGTGGGTGTAAAGCAGCATAAACACAGCAGTGAAAAGCAGCTAAAGCCCATTATAAAAATCAATTACTTTTAAAAACCAATGAAACAAAGAGAGTGAAAGAGCGAGAAATTCTTACACAATTCGTTCAGGGGCTGTGATGCAACCTGGATTGACCATATCTAGACCCACACCTGGATGAGACATAAGTGTGGACAATCTTGGGGCTGAGAGGTTTGGTGAGTTTGGGTGAGCAAACGCAGACCCTTTAAAGTAATACTGCGTGGTACCCGTCCAATGGGTCCCAAATCTCCAGGTTCAAGGGCATCTACCTACATCGAAAACATGCACTAGAAACCCAGAAGATGTTACACCGTCTGATTGGGAAAGGTTTCTAAAAGGCACCTCATTTCTCATCTCCTTGTGCTCGGGTTCGCCATTCCATCCACTCTACTAGCAATCTCCCCCCTTGGAGAATCAGCACCTTTAACCTCCTGTTCTGTACAGGTTGCAATGTGTCCTGAGAATGAACGGGAAGTGGGGGAACCAATGAGAGACTTGCTCTAGGTTTTGTGACAGGCACAGGTCAATCTTTTTTCCCATTAGGAAGAAGAATTAACCACAGGCTCAGCCTGCCCCCCAGAACCAGAAGAGGGCCTGAAGCAATCCCGCGCTTTTGCGGCCAGCTCTCAAAAAAGCGAGTTGAAAAATGGAGCTCAGGGGCACGGCAATTCACAGACTTGCAGAGTTATAAATGATAACACTCGTCCACAAATATATTGAGGGAAGGCAACGAAGAGGATTTGAAAGCAAGGCAGAATTGCAGGAAACAGCTTTAAGGAGTTAGAGTCGAATTGCCTTTAAAGCACATGAAAAGCGGCAAAACGTGGACAATGATGTCCTTGGCCAAAAAGGGCGTATGCGTTTTTTCCTGAATATATTCAGGAAAAAACGCATACGCCCTTTTTGGCCAACCAAGCAACCTGGAAAGGCAAATCAGCCCTACCAAGAACTCTTGCTTCCCATCAGTCAAAGGGCCATGCTGAAAAAAGTGTGAAAACCAGAAAGGCAGGACAGGCTATGGAGAAATGCGAGCCTTGCTACGCTGATGGGCGGGATGTAAATTGCCAACAGCCACTCTGTAGAAGTGTACGGTGTGTCCTGAAACATCTAAAACACACAGCTTGGAGAGCATAGGGCACTTCCACTCATGGGTGTATAAATAGGGAAAACTAAAAATCAGAAAGACACAGGCACCCCAAAGTTTAGAGCTGCTCTGTTGACAAGAACCTCCTCTTCATTCCACCTTAAATATCCCAGGAAAGAGAAAAATGGATAAAGAAGTTGAGGTCCTTATGTACAATGGAATGTCAATCAGCCATGAAATCAATGTCCTAAGGCTAGTAGCAGCATGATGAGTGTATTTAGGTACCACGATTTTAAGTGAAATAAGTCACACAGAAAAAGACACTTATCATAAGATATCACTTAGAGAGGGAAGTAAAAACCGTTACCCTTGAACTGAATTACAAAACAGAACAGAGTCACACATTTTGAAAACACACTATGGCTGCTTAACGCGAATGGTGAGGTGGGGTGATGCATAAAACAAGGGTTACAAATTAGCTCAGATACCGTTCCATAAACCCAATATGTACTAGACAAGACCGACTCCTTGCTCAGTGAACTGGACTCAACACCCCCTATTCACCGCACAAGAATATATCTGACTAGTTAGAATCTTAAAACCTATGTATTGATATCTCTCTGGAAGTGTGTCAAGTGGGTGTAAAGCGGCATAAACACAGCAGTGAAAAGCAGCTAAAGCCCATTATAAAAATCAATTACTTTTAAAATCCCATGAAACAAAGAGAGTGAAAGAGAGAGAAATTCTTACACAATTCGTTCCGGGGCTGTGATGCAACCTGGATTGACCATATCTAGACCCACAGCTAGATGAGACATAAGGGTGGACACTCCTGGGGCTGAGAGTTTTGTTGAGGTTTGGTGAGCAAACGCAGACCCTATAAAGTAATACTGCGTGGTACCCATCCCATGGGGCCCAAATCTCCATGTTCAAGGGCATCTTCCTTCATCGAAAACATGCATGAGAAACCCAAAAGATGGTATACTGTCTGATCGGGAAAGGTTTCTAAAACGCACGTCATTTCTCATCTCCTTTTGCTCGGGTTTGCCATTCCAGCCGCTTTACTAGCAATCTCCCTACTTGGGGAATCAGCACCTTTAATCTCCTCTTCTCTACAGGTTGCAATTTGTCCTGAGGATGAACGGGAAGAGGGGGAACCAATGAGAGACTAGCTCTAGGTGTTGGGACAGGCACAGGTCACTCTATTTTCCCATCAGGAAGAAGAATTAAGCACAGGCTCAGAGTGACCCCGGAACTAGAATAAGGACTGAAGCAATCCTGCGCTTTTGCGGCCAGCTCTCAAAAAAAACGAGTAGAAAAATGGAGCTAAGGGGCACGGCAATTCACAAACCTGCAGAGTTATAAATGATAACTCTCGTCCACAAATATATTGAGGGTAGGCAACGAAGAGGATTTGAAAGCAAGGCAGAATTGCAGGAAACAGATTTCAGGAGGTAGATTCAAATCGACTTAAAAGCACATGAAAAGAAGCAAAATGTCGACAATGATGCCCTTGGCCAAAAAGGGCGTATGCGTTTTTTCCTGAATATATTCAGGAAAAAACGCATACGCCCTTTTTGGCCAACCAAGCAACCTGGAAAGGCAAATCAGTGCTACAAAGAAGTCTCGCTTCCCATCGGTCAAAAGGGCTATGCTGAAAACAGTGTAAAAACCAGAAATGCAGTACAGGCCATGGAGAAATGGCAGCCTTGCTACACTGAAGGGCGGGATGTAATTGCCAACAGCCACTCTGGAGAAGTGTATGGTGTGTCCTGAAACAACGAAAAAACACAGTTTAGGGAGCATAGGGCACTTCCACTCATGGGCTTATAAATTGGGAAAACTAAAAATCAGCAAGATACTGGGACCCCAAAGTTGAGGGCTGCTCTGTTGACAAAAACCTCCACTTCATTCCACCTTACATATCCCAGGAAAGAGAAAAATGGATAAAGAATTTGTGGTCCTTATGTACAATGGAATATCACTCAGCCATGAAATCAATGTCATAAGGCTAGTAGCAGCATGATGAGTGGATTTAGGTACGACGATTCCAAGTGAAAGAAGTCACACAGAAAAAGACACTTATCATAAGATATCACTTAGAGAGGGAATGTAAAAACCGTTACCCTTGAACTGAATTACAAAACAGAACAGAGTCACACGTTTAGAAAACACACTATGGCTGCTTAATGGGAAAGGTGAGGTGGGGTGATGCATAAAACTAGGGTTTTAATTTAGCATAGAAACCATTCCATACACCAAATATGTAATAGACAAGACCTACTCCTTGCTCAGTGAACTGGACTCAACACCCCCTATTCACTGCACAAGAATATATCTGACTAGTAAGAATCATAAAACCTATGTATTGATATCTGTCTGGAAGTGAGTCAAGTGGGTGTAAATCCGCATAAACACAGCCGTGAAAAGCAGCTAAACCCCATTATAAAAATAAATTACTTTTAAAAACCCGTAAAACAAAGACAGTGAAAAAGAGAGAAATTCTTACAAAATTCGTTCAGGGGCTGTGATGCAACCTGGATTGACCATATCTAGACCCACAGCTGGATGAGACATAAGGGTGGACACTCTTGGGGCTGAGAGGTTTGGTGAGGTTGGGTGAGCAAACGCAGACCCTTTAAAGTAATACTGCGTGGTACCCATCCCATGGGTCCCAAATCTCCAGGTTCAAGGGCATCTTCCTACATCGAAACCATGCATGAGAAACCCAGAAGATGGTACACCCTGTGATTTTGAAAGGTTTCTAAAACGCACCTCATTTCTCATCTCCTTGTGCTCGGGTTCACCTTTCCAGCTACTTTACTAGCAATCTCCCTACTTGGAGAATCAGCACCTTTAAGCTCCTGTTCCCTACAGGTTGCAATTTGTCCTGAGGTGAACGGGAAGAGGGGCAACCAGGGAGAGACTAGATCTAGGTGTTGAGACAGGCACAGGTCACTCTATTTTCCCATCAGGAAGAAGAATTAACCACAGGCTCAGCCTGCCGCCAGGAACCAGAAAAGGGCCTGAGGCAAACCCGTGCTTTTGCGGCAAGCTCCCAAAAAAGACAGTTGAAAAATGGAGCTCAGGGGCACTGCAATTCACAAACCTGCTGAGTTATAAATGATAACTCTCGTCCACAAATATATTGAGGGAAGGCAACGAAGAGGATTGGAAAGCAAGGCAGAATTGCAGGAAACAGATTTCAGGAGGTAGATTCAAATCGACTTAAAAGCACATGAAAAGCGGGAGAACGTCGACAATGATCCTTGGCCAAAAAGGGCGTATGCGATTTTTCCTGAATATATTCAGGAAAAAACGCATACGCCCTTTTTGGCCAACCAAGCAACCTAGAAAGGCAAATCAGCGCTACAAAGAAGTCTCTCTTCCCATCGGTTAAAGGGCCATGCTGAAAAAACTGTGAAAACCAGAAATGCAGGACAGGCCATGGAGAAATGGCAGCCTTGCTACGCTGATGGGCGGGATGTAAATTGCCAACAGCCACTCTGGAGAAGTGTACGGTGTGTCCTGAAACAAAGAAAAAACACGGCTTAGGGAGGATAGGGCACGTCCACTCATGGACGTAGAAATTGGGAAAAATAAAAATCAGCAAGACACAGGCACCTCAAAGTTTAGGGCTGCTCTGTTGACAAGAACCTCCACTTCATGACACCTTAAATATCCCAGGAAAGAGAAAAATGGATAAAGAAGTTGAGGTCCTTATGTACAATGGAATATCACTCAGCCATGAAAACAATGTCCTAAGTCTAGTAGCAGCATGATGATTGGATTTAGGTACGACGATTCTAACAGAAATAAGTCACACAGAAAAAGACACTTATCATAAGCTATCACTTATAGAGGGAATGTAAAAACCGTTACCCTTGAACTGAATTACAAAACAGAACAGAGTCACACATTTTGAAAACACACTATGGCTGCTTAACTGGAACTGTGATTTGGGGTGATGCATAAATCAAGTGTTTCAAATTATCTCAGATACCGTTCCATACACCCAATATGTAGTAGACAAGACCTACTCCTTGCTCAGTGAACTGGATTCAACACCCCCTATTCACCGCACAAGAATATATCTGACTAGTAAGAATCTTAAAACCTATGTATTGATATCTCACTGGAAGTGTATCAAGTGGGGGTAAAGCAGCATAAACACAGCAGTGAAAAGCAGCTAAACCCCATTTTAAAAATAAATTACTTTTATAAACCCATGAAACAAAGAGAGTGAAAGACAGAGAAATTCTTACATAATTCGTTCAGGGGCTGTGATGCAACGTGGACTGACCATATCTAGACCCACAGCTAGATGAGACATAAGGGTGGACACTCTTGGGGCTGAGAGGTTTGGTGAGGTTGGGTGGGCAAACGCAGTCCCTTTAAAGTAATACTGCATCGTACCCATCCCATGGATCCCAAATCTCCAGGTTCAAGGGCATCTTCCTACATCGAAAACATGCGTGAGAAACCCAGAAGATGGTACACCGTCTCATCGGGAAAGGTTCCTGAAACGCACCTCACTTCTCATCTCCTTGTGCTCGTGTTCGCAATTCCAGCCGCTTTATTAGCAATCTCCCTCGTTGGAGAATCAGCACCTTTAACCTCCAGTTCTGTACAGACTGCAATTTATCCTGAGGTTGAACGGGAAGAGGGGCAACCAACGAGAGACTAGCTCTAGGTGTTGGGACAGGCACAGGTCACACTTTTTTCCCATCAGGAAGAAGATTTAACCACAGGCTCAGCCTGCCGCCCAGAAGCAGAATAGGGCCTGAGGCAATCCCGCGCTTTTGCGGCCAGCTCCCAAAAAAGCGAGTTGAAAAATGGAGCTCAGGGACACTGCAATTCACAAACCCGCAGAGTTATAAATCATAACTCTCATCCACAGATATATTGAGGGAAGGCAACGAAGAGGATTTGAAAGCAAGGCAGAATTGCAGGAAACAGGTTTCAGGAGGTAGATTCGAATCGCCTTTAAAGCACATGAAAAGCAGCAAAACGTCGACAGCGATGCCCTTGGCCAAAAAGGGCGTATGCGTTTTTTCCTGAATATATTCAGGAAAAAACGCGTACGCCCTTTTTGGCCAACCAAGCAACCTGGAAAGGCAAATCAGCGCTACAAAGAAGTCTCGCTTCCCATCGGTCAAAAGGGCCATGCTGCAAAAAGTGTCAAAACCAGAAATGCAGGACAGGCCATGGAGAAATGGCAGCCTTGCTACGCTGATGGGCGGGATGTAAATTGCCAACAGCCACTCTGGAGAAGTGTGCGGTGTGTCCTGAAACATCGAAAAAACACAGCTTAGGGAGCATAGGGCACGTCCACTCATGGGCGTATAAATTGGGAAAACTAAAAATCAGCAAGACACAGGCACCCCAAAGTTTAGGGCTGCTCTGTTGACAAGAACCTCCACTTCATGACACCTTAAATATCCCAGGAAAGAGAAAAATGCATAAAGAAGTTGTGGTCCTTATGTACAATGGAATATCACTCAGACATGAAATCAATGTCATAAGGCTAGTAGAAGCAAGATGAGTGGATTTAGGTACGACGATTCTAAGTGAAATAAGTCACACAGAAAAAGACACTTATCATAAGTTATCATTTATAGAGGGAATGGAAAAAACCGCTACACTTGAACTGAATTACAAAAGAGAACAGAGTCACACGTTTAGAAAACACACTATGTCTGCTTAACGGGAAAGGTGAGGTGGGGTGATGCATAAAACAAGGGTTTCAAATTCGCTCAGATACCGTTCCATACACCCAATATGTAATAGACAAGACCTACTCCTTGCTCAGTGAACTGGACTCAACACCCCCTATTCACCGCACAAGAATATATCTGAGTAGTAAAATCTTAAAACCTATGTATTGATATCTGTCTGGAAGTGAGTCAAGTGGGTGTAAAGCCGCATAAACACAGCCGTGAAAAGCAGCTAAACCCCATTATAAAAATAAATTACTTTTAAAAACCCGTAAAACAAAGACAGTGAAAGAGAGAGAAATTCTTACAAAATTCGTTCAGGGGCTGTGTTGCAGCCTGGATTGACCATGTCCAGACCCACAGCTGGATGAGACATAAGGGTGGACACTCTTGGGGCTGAGAGGTTGGGTGAGGTTGGGTGAGCAAACGCAGACCCTTTAAAGTAATACTGCGTGGTACCCATCCCATGGGTCCCAAATCTCCAGGTTCAAGGGCATCTTCCTACATCGAAAACATGCATGAGAAACCCAGAAGATGGTACACCGTGTGATTTTGAAAGGTTTCTAAATCGCACCTCATGTCTCATCTCCTTGTGCTCGGGTTCGCCTTTCCAGCTACTTTACTAGCAATCTCCCTACTTGGAGAATCAGCACCTTTAAGCTCCTGTTCCCTACAGGTTGCAATTTGTCCTGAGGATGAACGGGAAGAGGGGCAACCAATGAGAGACTAGATCTAGGTGTTGGGAAAGGCACAGGTCACTGTATTTTCCCATCAGGAAGAAGAATTAACCACAGGCTAATCCTGCCGCCGGGAACCAGAATAGTGCCTGAGGTAATCCAGTGCTTTTGCGGCCAGCTCCCAAAAAAGACAGTTGAAAAATGGAGCTCAGGGGCACTGCAATTCACAAACCCGCTGAGTTATAAATGATAACTCTCGTCCACAAATATATTGAGGGAAGGCAACGAAGAGGATTTGAAAGCAAGGCAGAATTGCAGGAAACAGGTTTCAGGAGGTAGATTCGAATCGCCCTTTAAGCACATGAAAAGCGGCAAAACGTCGACAATGAGGCCCTTGGCCAAAAAGTGCGTATGCATTTTTTCCTGATTATATTCAGGAAAAAACGCATACGCCCTTTTTGGCCAACCAAGCAACCTGGAAAGGCAAATCAGCGCTACAAAGAAGTCTCGCTTCCCATCGGTCAAAAGGGCCATGCTGCAAAAAGTGTCAAAACCAGAAATGCAGGACAGGCCATGGAGAAATGGCAGCCTTGCTACGCTGATGGGCGGGATGTAAATTGCCAAGAGCCACTCTGGAGAAGTGTACGGTGTGTCCTGAAACATCGAAAAAACACAGCTTAGGGAGCATAGGGCACGTCCACTCATGGGCGTATAAATTGGGAAAAATAAAAATCAGCAAGACACAGTCACCCCAAAGTTTAGCGCTGCTCTGTTGACAAGAACCTCCACTTCATCACACCTTAAATATCCCAGGAAAGAGAAAAATGCATAAAGAAGTTGTGGTCCTTATGTACAATGGAATATCACTCAGACATGAAATCAAAGTCATAAGGCTAGTAGAAGCAAGATGAGTGGAATTAGGTACGACGATTCTAAGTGAAATAAGTCACACAGAAAAAGACACTTATCATAAGCTATCACTTATAGAGGGAATGTAAAAACCGCTACACTTGAACTGAATTACAAAACAGAACAGAGTCACACGTTTAGAAAACACACTATGGCTGCTTAACGGGAAAGGTGAGGTGGGGTGATGCATAAAACAAGGGTTTCAAATTCGCTCAGATACCGTTCCATACACCAAATATGTAACAGACAAGACCTACTCCTTGCTCAGTGAACTGGACTCAACACCCCCTATTCACCGCACAAGAATATATCTGAGTAGTAAGAATCTTAAAACCTATGTATTGATATCTGTCTGGAAGTGAGTCAAGTGGGTGTAAAGCCGCATAAACACAGCCGTGAAAAGCAGCTAAACCCCATTATAAAAATAAATTACTTTTAAAAACCCGTAAAACAAAGACAGTGAAAGAGAGAGAAATTCTTACAAAATTCGTTCAGGGGTTGTGTTGCAACCTGGATTGACCATGTCTAGACCCACAGCTGGAAGAGACATAAGGGTGGACACTCTTGGGGCTGAGAGGTTGGGTGAGGTTGGGTGAGCAAACGCAGACCCTTTAAAGTAATACTGCGTGGTACCCATCCCATGGGTCCCAAATCTCCAGGTTCAAGGGCATCTTCCTACATCGAAAACATGCATGAGAAACCCAGAAGATGGTACACCGTGTGATTTTGAAAGGTTTCTAAATTGCACCTCATGTCTCATCTCCTTGTGCTCGGGTTCGCCTTTCCAGCTACTTTACTAGCAATCTCCCTACTTGGAGAATCAGCACCTTTAAGCTCCTGTTCCCTACAGGTTGCAATTTGTCCTGAGGATGAACAGGAAGAGGGGCAACCAATGAGAGACTAGATCTAGGTGTTGGGACAGGCACAGGTAACTGTATTTTCCCATCAGGAAGAAGAATTAACCACAGGCTAATCCTGCTGCCGGGAACCAGAATAGTGCCTGAGGCAATCCAGTGCTTTTGCGGCCAGCTCCCAAAAAAAGACTGTTGAAAAATGGAGCTTAGGGGCACTGCAATTCACAAACCCGCTGAGTTATAAATGATAACTCTCGTCCACAAATATATTGAGGGAAGGCAACGAAGAGGATTTGAAAGCAAGGCAGAATTGCAGGAAACAGGTTTCAGGAGGTAGATTCGAATCGCCCTTAAAGCACATGAAAAGCGGCAAAACGTCGACAATGATGCCCTTGGCCAAAAAGTGCGTATGCATTTTTTCCTGATTATATTCAGGAAAAAACGCATACGCCCTTTTTGGCCAACCAAGCAACCTGGAAAGGCAAATCAGCGCTACAAAGAAGTCTCGCTTCCCATCGGTCAAAAGGGCCATGCTGCAAAAAGTGTCAAAACCAGAAATGCAGGACAGGCCATGGAGAAATGGCAGCCTTGCTACGCTGATGGGCGGGATGTAAATTGCCAAGAGCCACTCTGGAGAAGTGTACGGTGTGTCCTGAAACATCGAAAAAACACAGCTTAGGGAGCATAGGGCACGTCCACTCATGGGCGTATAAATTGGGAAAAATAAAAATCAGCAAGACACAGTCACCCCAAAGTTTAGCGCTGCTCTCTTGACAAGAACCTCCACTTCATCACACCTTAAATATCCCAGGAAAGAGAAAAATGCATAAAGAAGTTGTGGTCCTTATGTACAATGGAATATCACTCAGACATGAAATCAAAGTCATAAGGCTAGTAGAAGCAAGATGAGTGGAATTAGGTACGACGATTCTAAGTGAAATAAGTCACACAGAAAAAGACACTTATCATAAGCTATCACTTATAGAGGGAATGTAAAAACCGCTACACTTGAACTGAATTACAAAACAGAACAGAGTCACACGTTTAGAAAACACACTATGGCTGCTTAACGGGAAAGGTGAGGTGGGGTGATGCATAAAACAAGGGTTTCAAATTCGCTCAGATACCGTTCCATACACCAAATATGTAATAGACAAGACCTACTCCTTGCTCAGTGAACTGGACTCAACACCCCCTATTCACCGCACAAGAATATATCTGAGTAGTAAGAATCTTAAAACCTATGTATTGATATCTGTCTGGAAGTGAGTCAAGTGGGTGTAAAGCCGCATAAACACAGCCGTGAAAAGCAGCTAAACCCCATTATAAAAATAAATTACTTTTAAAAACCCGTAAAACAAAGACAGTGAAAGAGAGAGAAATTCTTACAAAATTCGTTCAGGGGTTGTGTTGCAACCTGGATTGACCATGTCTAGACCCACAGCTGGAAGAGACATAAGGGTGGACACTCTTGGGGCTGAGAGGTTGGGTGAGGTTGGGTGAGCAAACGCAGACCCTTTAAAGTAATACTGCGTGGTACCCATCCCATGGGTCCCAAATCTCCAGGTTCAAGGGCATCTTCCTACATCGAAAACATACATGAGAAACCCAGAAGATGGTACACCGTGTGATTTTGAAAGGTTTCTAAATTGCACCTCATGTCTCATCTCCTTGTGCTCGGGTTCGCCTTTCCAGCTACTTTACTAGCAATCTCCCTACTTGGAGAATCAGCACCTTTAAGCTCCTGTTCCCTACAGGTTGCAATTTGTCCTGAGGATGAACGGGAAGAGGGGCAACCAATGAGAGACTAGATCTAGGTGTTGGGACAGGCACAGGTAACTGTATTTTCCCATCAGGAAGAAGAATTAACCACAGGCTAATCCTGCTGCCGGGAACCAGAATAGTGCCTGAGGCAATCCAGTGCTTTTGCGGCCAGCTCCCAAAAAAAGACAGTTGAAAAATGGAGCTTAGGGGCACTGCAATTCACAAACCCACTGAGTTATAAATGATAACTCTCGTCCACAAATATATTGAGGGAAGGCAACGAAGAGGATTTGAAAGCAAGGCAGAATTGCAGGAAACAGGTTTCAGGAGGTAGATTCGAATCGCCCTTAAAGCACATGAAAAGCGGCAAAACGTCGACAATGATGCCCTTGGCCAAAAAGTGCGTATGCATTTTTTCCTGATTATATTCAGGAAAAAACGCATACGCCCTTTTTGGCCAACCAAGCAACCTGGAAAGGCAAATCAGCGCTACAAAGAAGTCTCGCTTCCCATCGGTCAAAAGGGCCATGCTGCAAAAAGTGTCAAAACCAGAAATGCAGGACAGGCCATGGAGAAATGGCAGCCTTGCTACGCTGATGGGCGGGATGTAAATTGCCAAGAGCCACTCTGGAGAAGTGTACGGTGTGTCCTGAAACATCGAAAAAACACAGCTTAGGGAGCATAGGGCACGTCCACTCATGGGCGTATAAATTGGGAAAAATAAAAATCAGCAAGACACAGTCACCCCAAAGTTTAGCGCTGCTCTCTTGACAAGAACCTCCACTTCATCACACCTTAAATATCCCAGGAAAGAGAAAAATGCATAAAGAAGTTGTGGTCCTTATGTACAATGGAATATCACTCAGACATGAAATCAAAGTCATAAGGCTAGTAGAAGCAAGATGAGTGGAATTAGGTACGACGATTCTAAGTGAAATAAGTCACACAGAAAAAGACACTTATCATAAGCTATCACTTATAGAGGGAATGTAAAAACCGCTACACTTGAACTGAATTACAAAACAGAACAGAGTCACACGTTTAGAAAACACACTATGGCTGCTTAACGGGAAAGGTGAGGTGGGGTGATGCATAAAACAAGGGTTTCAAATTCGCTCAGATACCGTTCCATACACCAAATATGTAACAGACAAGACCTACTCCTTGCTCAGTGAACTGGACTCAACACCCCCTATTCACCGCACAAGAATATATCTGAGTAGTAAGAATCTTAAAACCTATGTATTGATATCTGTCTGGAAGTGAGTCAAGTGGGTGTAAAGCCGCATAAACACAGCCGTGAAAAGCAGCTAAACCCCATTATAAAAATAAATTACTTTTAAAAACCCGTAAAACAAAGACAGTGAAAGAGAGAGAAATTCTTACAAAATTCGTTCAGGGGTTGTGTTGCAACCTGGATTGACCATGTCTAGACCCACAGCTGGAAGAGACATAAGGGTGGACACTCTTGGGGCTGAGAGGTTGGGTGAGGTTGGGTGAGCAAACGCAGACCCTTTAAAGTAATACTGCGTGGTACCCATCCCATGGGTCCCAAATCTCCAGGTTCAAGGGCATCTTCCTACATCGAAAACATGCATGAGAAACCCAGAAGATGGTACACCGTGTGATTTTGAAAGGTTTCTAAATTGCACCTCATGTCTCATCTCCTTGTGCTCGGGTTCGCCTTTCCAGCTACTTTACTAGCAATCTCCCTACTTGGAGAATCAGCACCTTTAAGCTCCTGTTCCCTACAGGTTGCAATTTGTCCTGAGGATGAACAGGAAGAGGGGCAACCAATGAGAGACTAGATCTAGGTGTTGGGACAGGCACAGGTAACTGTATTTTCCCATCAGGAAGAAGAATTAACCACAGGCTAATCCTGCTGCCGGGAACCAGAATAGTGCCTGAGGCAATCCAGTGCTTTTGCGGCCAGCTCCCAAAAAAAGACAGTTGAAAAATGGAGCTTAGGGGCACTGCAATACACAAACCCACTGAGTTATAAATGATAACTCTCGTCCACAAATATATTGAGGGAAGGCAACGAACAGGATTTGAAAGCAAGGCAGAATTGCAGGAAACAGGTTTCAGGAGGTAGATTCGAATCGCCCTTAAAGCACATGAAAAGCGGCAAAACGTCGACAATGATGCCCTTGGCCAAAAAGTGCGTATGCATTTTTTCCTGATTATATTCAGGAAAAAACGCATACGCCCTTTTTGGCCAACCAAGCAACCTGGAAAGGCTAATCAGCGCTAAAAAGAAGTCTCGCTTCCCATCGGTCAAAAGGGCCATGCTGCAAAAAGTGTCAAAACCAGAAATGCAGGACAGGCCATGGAGAAATGGCAGCCTTGCTACGCTGATGGGCGGGATGTAAATTGCCAACAGCCACTCTGGAGAAGTGTACGGTGTGTCCTGAAACATCGAAAAAACACAGCTTAGGGAGCATAGGGCACGTCCACTCATGGGCGTATAAATTGGGAAAACTAAAAATCAGCAAGACACAGGCACCCCAAAGTTTAGGGCTGCTCTGTTGACAAGAACCTCCAATTCATCACACCTTAAATATCCCAGGAAAGAGAAAAATGCATAAAGAAGTTGTGGTCCTTATGTACAATGGAATATCACTCAGACATGAAATCAAAGTCATAAGGCTAGTAGAAGCAAGATGAGTGGATTTAGGTATGACGATTCTAAGTGAAATAAGTCACACAGAAAAAGACACTTATCATAAGCTATCACTTATAGAGGGAATGTAAAAACCGTTACCCTTGAACTGAATTACAAAACAGAACAGAGTCACACATTTTGAAAACACACTATGGCTGCTTAACGGGAAATGTGATTTGGGGTGATGCATAAATCAAGTGTTTCAAATTATCTCAGATACCGTTCCATACACCCAATATGTAGTAGACAAGACCTACTCCTTGCTCAGTGAACTGGATTCAACACCCCCTATTCACCGCACAAGAATATATCTGACTAGTAAGAATCTTAAAACCTATGTATTGATATTTCACTGGAAGTGTGTCAAGTGGGGGTAAAGCAGCATAAACACAGCAGTGAAAAGCAGCTAAACCCCATTTTAAAAATAAATTACTTTTATAAACCCATGAAACAAAGAGAGTGAAAGACAGAGAAATTCTTACATAATTCGTTCAGGGGCTGTGATGCAACGTGGACTGACCATATCTAGACCCACAGCTAGATGAGACATAAGGGTGGACACTCTTGGGGCTGAGAGGTTTGGTGAGGTTGGGTGGGCAAACGCAGTCCCTTTAAAGTAATACTGCATCGTACCCATCCCATGGATCCCAAATCTCCAGGTTCAAGGGCATCTTCCTACATCGAAAACATGCGTGAGAAACCCAGAAGATGGTACACCGTCTCATCGGGAAAGGTTCCTGAAACGCACCTCACTTCTCATCTCCTTGTGCTCGTGTTCGCCATTCCAGCCGCTTTATTAGCAATCTCCCTCGTTGGAGAATCAGCACCTTTAACCTCCAGTTCTGTACAGACTGCAATTTATCCTGAGGTTGAACGGGAAGAGGGGCAACCAACGAGAGACTAGCTCTAGGTGTTGGGACAGGCACAGGTCACACTTTTTTCCCATCAGGAAGAAGATTTAACCACAGGCTCAGCCTGCCGCCCAGAAGCAGAATAGGGCCTGAGGCAATCCCGCGCTTTTGCGGACAGCTCCCAAAAAAGCGAGTTGAAAAATGGAGCTCAGGGACACTGCAATTCACAAACCCGCAGAGTTATAAATGATAACTCTCATCCACAGATATATTGAGGGAAGGCAACGAAGAGGATTTGAAAGCAAGGCAGAATTGCAGGAAACAGGTTTCAGGAGGTAGATTCGAATCGCCTTTAAAGCACATGAAAAGCGGCAAAACGTCGACAGTGATGCCCTTGGCCAAAAAGGGCGTATGCGTTTTTTCCTGAATGTATTCAGGAAAAAACGCATACGCCCTTTTTGGCCTACCAAGCAACCTGGAAAGGCAAATCAGCGCTACAAAGAAGTCTCGCTTCCCATCGGTCAAAAGGGCCATGCTGCAAAAAGTGTCAAAACCAGAAATGCAGGACAGGCCATGGAGAAATGGCAGCCTTGCTACGCTGATGGGCGGGATGTAAATTGCCAACAGCCACTCTGGAGAAGTGTACGGTGTGTCCTGAAACATCGAAAAAACACAGCTTAGGGAGCATAGGGCACGTCCACTCATGGGCGTATAAATAGGGAAAACTAAAAATCAGCAAGACACAGGCACCCCAAAGTTTAGGGCTGCTCTGTTGACAAGAACCTCCACTTCATGACACCTTAAATATCCCAGGAAAGAGAAAAATGGATAAAGAAGTTGTGGTCCTTATGTACAATGGAATATCACTCAGACATGAAATCAATGTCATAAGGCTAGTAGAAGCAAGATGAGTGGATTTAGGTACGACGATTCTAAGTGAAATAAGTCACACAGAAAAAGACACTTATCATAAGCTATCATTTATAGAGGGAATGGAAAAAACCGCTACACTTGAACTGAATTACAAAAGAGAACAGAGTCACACGTTTAGAAAACACACTATGTCTGCTTAACGGGAAAGGTGAGGTGGGGTGATGCATAAAACAAGGGTTTCAAATTCGCTCAGATACCGTTCCATACACCCAATATGTAATAGACAAGACCTACTCCTTGCTCAGTGAACTGGACTCAACACCCCCTATTCACCGCACAAGAATATATCTGAGTAGTAAGAATCTTAAAACCTATGTATTGATATCTGTCTGGAAGTGAGTCAAGTGGGTGTAAAGCCGCATAAACACAGCCGTGAAAAGCAGCTAAACCCCATTATAAAAATAAATTACTTTTAAAAACCCGTAAAACACAGACAGTGAAAGAGAGAGAAATTCTTACAAAATTCGTTCAGAGGCTGTGATGCAACCTGGATTGACCATGTCTAGACCCACAGCTGGATGAGACATAAGGGTGGACACTCTTGGGGCTGAGAGGTTGGGTGAGGTTGGGTGAGCAAACGCAGACCCTTTAAAGTAATACTGCCTGGTACCCATCCCATGGGTCCCAAATCTCCAGGTTCAAGGGCATCTTCCTACATCGAAAACATGCATGAGAAACCCAGAAGATGGTACACCGTGTGATTTTGAAAGGTTTCTAAATCGCACCTCATGTCTCATCTCCTTGTGCTCGGGTTCACCTTTCCAGCTACTTTACTAGCAATCTCCCTACTTGGAGAATCAGCACCTTTAAGCTCCTGTTCCCTACAGGTTGCAATTTGTCCTGAGGATGAACGGGAAGAGGGGCAACCAATGAGAGACTAGATCTAGGTGTTGGGACAGGCACAGGTCACTGTATTTTCCCATCAGGAAGAAGAATTAACCACAGGCTAATCCTGCCGCCGGGAACCAGAATAGTGCCTGAGGCAATCCAGTGCTTTTGCGGCCAGCTCCCAAAAAAGACAGTTGAAAAATGGAGCTCAGGGGCACTGCAATTCACAAACCCGCTGAGTTATCAATGATAACTCTCGTCCACATATATATTGAGGGAAGGCAACGAAGTGGATTTGAAAGCAAGGCAGAATTGCAGGAAACAGGTTTCAGGAGGTAGATTCGAATCGCCCTTAAAGCACATGAAAAGCGGCAAAACGTCGACAATGATGCCCTTGGCCAAAAAGTGCGTATGCATTTTTTCCTGATTATATTCAGGAAAAAACGCATACGCCCTTTTTGGCCAACCAAGCAACCTGGAAAGGCTAATCAGCGCTACAAAGAAGTCTCGCTTCCCATCGGTCAATAGGGCCATGCTGCAAAAAGTGTCAAAACGAGAAATGCAGGGCAGGCCATGGAGAAATGGCAGCCTTGCTACGCTGATGGGCGGGATGTAAATTGCCAACAGACACTCTGGAGAAGTGTACGGTGTGTCGTGAAACATCGAAAAAACACAGCTTAGGGAGCATAGGGCACGTCCACTCATGGGCGTATAAATTGGGAAAACTAAAAATCAGCAAGACACAGGCACCCCAAAGTTTAGGGCTGCTCTGTTGACAAGAACCTCCAATTCATCACACCTTAAATATCCCAGGAAAGAGAAAAATGCATAAAGAAGTTGTGGTCCTTATGTACAATGGAATATCACTCAGACATGAAATCAAAGTCATAAGGCTAGTAGAAGCAAGATGAGTGGATTTAGGTACGACGATTCTAAGTGAAATAAGTCACACAGAAAAAGACACTTATCATAAGCTATCACTTATAGAGGGAATGTAAAAACCGCTACACTTGAACTGAATTACAAAACAGAACAGAGTCACACGTTTAGAAAACACACTATGGCTGCTTAACGGGAAAGGTGAGGTGGGGTGATGCATAAAACAAGGGTTTCAAATTCGCTCAGATACCGTTCCATACACCCAATATGTAATAGACAAGACCTACTCCTTGCTCAGTGAACTGGACTCAACACCCCCTATTCACAGCACAAGAATATATGTGACTAGTAAGAATCTTAAAACCTATGTATTGATATCTGTCTGGAAGTGAGTCAAGTGGGTGTAAAGCCGCATAAACACAGCCGTGAAAAGCAGCTAAACCCCATTATAAAAATAAATTACTTTTAAAAACCCGTAAAACAAAGACAGTGAAAGAGAGAGAAATTCTTACACAATTCCTTCAGGGGCTGTGATGCAACCTGGATTGACCATATCTAGACCCACAGCTGGATGAGACATAAGGGTGGACACTCTTGGGGCTGAGAGGTTTGGTGAGGTTGGGTGAGCAAACGCAGACCCTTTAAAGTAATAATGCGTGGTACCCATCCCATGGGTCCCAAATCTCCAGGTTCAAGGGCATCTTCCTACATCGAAAACATGCATGTGAAGCCCAGAAGATGGTACACCGTGTGATTTTGAAAGGTTTCTAAAACGCACCTCATTTCTCATCTCCTTGTGCTTGGGTTCGCCATTCCAGCTACTTTACTAGCAAACTCCCTACTGGGAGAATCAGCACCTTTAACCTCCTGTTCCCTACAGGTTGCAATTTGTCCTGAGGATGAACGGGAAGAGGGGCAACCAATGAGAGACTAGATCTAGGTGTTGGGACAGGCACAGGTCACTCTATTTTCCCATCAGGAAGAAGAATTAACTACAGGCTCAGCATGCCAAGGGGAACCAAAATAGGGCCTGAGGCAATCCCGCGTTTTTGCGGCCAGCTCCCAAAAAAGCGAGTTGAAAAATGGAGCTCAGGGACACTGCAATTCACAAACCCACAGAGTTATAAATGATAACTCTCGTCCACAAATATATTGAGGGAAGGCAACGAAGAGGATTTGAAAGCAAGGCAGAATTGCAGGAAACAGGTTTCAGGAGGTAGATTCGAATCGCCTTTAAAGCACATGAAAAGCGGCAAAACGTCGACAATGATGCCCTTGGCCAAAAAGGGCGTATGCGTTTTTTCCTGAATATATTCAGGAAAAAACGCATACGCCCTTTTTGGCCAACCAAGCAACCTGGAAAGGCAAATCAGCGCTACAAAGAAGTCTCGCTTCCCATCTGTCAAAAGGGCCATGCTGCAAAAAGTGTCAAAACCAGAAATGCAGGACAGGCCATGGAGAAATGGCAGCCTTGCTACGCTGATGGGCGGGATGTAAATTGCCAACAGCCACTCTGGAGTAGTGTACGGTGTGTCCTGAAACATCTAAAACACACAGCTTAGAGAGCATAGGGCACTTCCACTCATGGGTGTACAAATTGGGAAAACTAAAAATCAGCAAGACACAGGCACCCAAAAGTTTAGGGCTGCTCTGTTGACAAGGACCTCCATTTCATTCCACCTTAAATATCCCAGGAAAGAGAAAAATGGATAAAGAAGTTGAGGTCCTTATGTACAATGGAATATCACTCAGCCATGAAAACAATGTCCTAAGGCTAGTAGCAGCATGATGATTGGATTTAGGTATGACGATTCTAACAGAAATAAGTCACACAGAAAAAGACACTTATCATAAGATATCACTTATAGAGGGAATGTAAAAACCGTTACCCTTGAACTGAATTACAAAACAGAACAGAGTCACACATTTTGAAAACACACTATGGCTGCTTAACGGGAAATGTGATTTGGGGTGATGCATAAATCAAGTGTTTCAAATTATCTCAGATACCGTTCCATACACCCAATATGTAGTAGACAAGACCTACTCCTTGCTCAGTGAACTGGATTCAACACCCCCTATTCACCGCACAAGAATATATCTGACTAGTAAGAATCTTAAAACCTATGTATTGATATTTCACTGGAAGTGTGTCAAGTGGGGGTAAAGCAGCATAAACACAGCAGTGAAAAGCAGCTAAACCCCATTTTAAAAATAAATTACTTTTATAAACCCATGAAACAAAGAGAGTGAAAGACAGAGAAATTCTTACATAATTCGTTCAGGGGCTGTGATGCAACGTGGACTGACCATATCTAGACCCACAGCTAGATGAGACATAAGGGTGGACACTCTTGGGGCTGAGAGGTTTGGTGAGGTTGGGTGGGCAAACGCAGTCCCTTTAAAGTAATACTGCATCGTACCCATCCCATGGATCCCAAATCTCCAGGTTCAAGGGCATCTTCCTACATCGAAAACATGCGTGAGAAACCCAGAAGATGGTACACCGTCTCATCGGGAAAGGTTCCTGAAATGCACCTCACTTCTCATCTCCTTGTGCTCGTGTTCGCCATTCCAGCCTCTTTATTAGCAATCTCCCTCGTTGGAGAATCAGCACCTTTAACCTCCAGTTCTGTACAGACTGCAATTTATCCTGAGGTTGAACGGGAAGAGGGGCAACCAACGAGAGACTAGCTCTAGGTGTTGGGACAGGCACAGGTCACACTTTTTTCCCATCAGGAAGAAGATTTAACCACAGGCTCAGCCTGCCGCCCAGAAGCAGAATAGGGCCTGAGGCAATCCCGCGCTTTTGCGGCCAGCTCCCAAAAAAGCGAGTTGAAAAATGGAGCTCAGGGACACTGCAATTCACAAACCCGCAGAGTTATAAATGATAACTCTCATCCACAGATATATTGAGGAAAGGCAACGAAGAGGATTTGAAAGCAAGGCAGAATTGCAGGAAACAGGTTTCAGGAGGTAGATTCGAATCGCCTTTAAAGCACACGAAAAGCAGCAAAACGTCGACAGCGATGCCCTTGGCCAAAAAGGGCGTATGCGTTTTTTCCTGAATGTATTCAGGAAAAAACGCATACGCCCTTTTTGGCCAACCAAGCAACCTGGAAAGGCAAATCAGCGCTACAAAGAAGTCTCGCTTCCCATCGGTCAAAAGGGCCATGCTGCAAAAAGTGTCAAAACCAGAAATGCAGGACAGGCCATGGAGAAATGGCAGCCTTGCTACGCTGATGGGCGGGATGTAAATTGCCAACAGCCACTCTGGAGAAGTGTGCGGTGTGTCCTGAAACATCGAAAAAACACAGCTTAGGGAGCATAGGGCACGTCCACTCATGGGCGTATAAATTGGGAAAACTAAAATTCAGCAAGACACAGGCACCCCAAAGTTTAGGGCTGCTCTGTTGACCAGAACCTCCACTTCATGACAACTTAAATATCCCAGGAAAGAGAAAAATGGATAAAGAAGTTGTGGTCCTTATGTACAATGGAATATCACTCAGACATGAAATCAATGTCATAAGGCTAGTAGAAGCAAGATGAGTGGATTTAGGTACGACGATTCTAAGTGAAATAAGTCACACAGAAAAAGACACTTATCATAAGCTATCACTTATAGAGGGAATGTAAAAACCGCTACACTTGAACTGAATTACAAAACAGAACAGAGTCACACGTTTAGAAAACACACTATGTCTGCTTAACGGGAAAGGTGAGGTGGGGTGATGCATAAAAAAAGGGTTTCAAATTCGCTCAGATACCGTTCCATACACCCAATATGTAATAGACAAGACCTACTCCTTGCTCAGTGAACTGGACTCAACACCCCCTATTCACCGCAAAAGAATATATCTGAGTAGTAAGAATCTTAAAACCTATGTATTGATATCTGTCTGGAAGTGAGTCAAGTGGGTGTAAAGCCGCATAAACACAGCCGTGAAAAGCAGCTAAACCCCATTATAAAAATAAATTACTTTTAAAAACCCGTAAAACCCGTAACAATAACCCTAACCCTAACCCTAAGCTACCCTTGACTGCTTCTGCCTCCAATAGATTTCCTAAGCACTAGTGTTTTAAGGAACAGGTTAAAAAGAGAATCCTAATGTGATTTCAGGATAATGGGTGTGTTCCTTATCTTCTCCTAGTGTCTAAACTCTTCTCCATGGCTGGACCCCCAAATAATATTCCTTGACGTGCTAAGGGGTATCTAGAGAGTGGGATAGGTTTAATAACTACCCTAACCCTAACGCGTAACCTAACCCTAACCCCTACCATAACCCTAACACGTACCGTAATCCTAACCCGTACCCTAAACCGAGCCCTAACCCTCAAACTAACCCTAACCCTAACCCTAACCCATACCCTACGCCGTACCCGAACCCGTACCCGAACCCGTACCCTAAACCGTACCCTAAAGCTAACCCTAACCCTAACCCTAACCCTAACCCTAAGCTACCCTTGACTGCTTCTGCCTCCAATAGATTTCCTAAGCACTAGTGTTTTAAGGAACAGGTTAAAAAGAGAATCCTAATGTGATTTCTTGATAATGGGTGTGTTCCTTATCTTCTCCTAGTGTCTAAACTCTTCTCCATGGCTGGACCCCCAAATAATATTCTTTGACGTGCTAAGGGGTATCTAGAGAGTGGGATAGGTTTAATAACTACACTAACCCTAACGCGTACCCTAACCCTAACCCCTACGCTAACCCTAACACGTACCCTAATCCTAACCCGTAACCTAAACCGAGCCCTAACCCTCAAACTAACCCTAACCCTAACCCTAACCCATACCCTACGCCGTACCCGAACCAGTACCCGAACACGTACCCTAAGCCGTACCCTAACCCTAACCCTAATCCTAACCCTAACCCTAAGCTACCCTTGACTGCTTCTGCCTACAATAGATTTCCTAAGCACTAGTGTATTAAGGAACAGGTTAAAAAGAGAATCCTAATGTGATTTCAGGATAATGGGTGTGTTCCTTATCTTCTCCTATTGTCTAAACTCTTCTCCATGGCTGGACCCCCAAATAATATTCCTTGACGTGCTAAGGGGTATCTAGAGAGTGGGATAGGTTTAATAACTACCCTAACCCTAACGCGTACCCTAAAACTAACCCCTACCCTAACCCTAACACGATCCCTAATCCTAACCCGTACCCTAAACCGAGCCCTAACCTTCAAACTAACCCTAAACCTAACCCTAACCCATACCCTACGCCGTACACGAACCCGTACCCGAACCCGTACCCTAAGCCGTACCCTAACCCTAACCCTAACCCTAACCCTAACACTAACCCTAAGCTACCCTTGACTGCTTCTGCCTCCAATAGATTTCCTAAGCACTAGTGTTTTAAGGAACAGGTTAAAAAGAGAATCCTAATGTGATTTCTTGATAATGGGTGTGTTCCTTATCTTCTCCTAGTGTCTAAACTCTTCTCCAAGGCTGGACCCCCAAATAATATTCCTTGACGTGATAAGGGGTATCTAGAGAGTGGGATAGGTTTAATAACTACCCTAACCCTAACGCGTACCCTAACCCTAACCTCTACCCTAACCCTAACACGTACACTAATCCTAACCCGTATCCTAAACCGAGCCCTAACCCTCAAACTAACCCTAACCCTAACCCTAACCCATACCCTACGCTGTACCCGAACCCGGACCCGAACCCGTACCCTAAGCCTTACCCTAACCCTAACCCTAACCCTAAGCTACCCTTGACTGCTTCTGCCTCCAATAGATTTCCTAAGCACTAGTGTATTAAGGAACAGGTTAAAAAGAGAATCCTAATGTGATTTCAGGATAATGGGTGTGTTCCTTATCTTCTCCTAGTGTCTAAACTCTTCTCCATGGCTGGACCCCCAAATAATATTCCTTGACGTGCTAAAGGGTATTTAGAGAGTGGGATAGGTTTAATAACTACCCTAACCCTAACGCGTACCCTAAGCCTAACACGTACCCTAATCCTAACCCGTACCCTAAACCGAGCCCTAACCCTCAAACTAACCCTAATCCTAACCCTAACCCATACCCTATGCCGTACCCGAACCCGTACCCGAACCCGTACCCTAAGCCGTACCCTAAAGCTAACCCTAACCCTAACCCTAACCCTAACCCTAAGCTACCCTTGACTGCTTCTGCCTCCAATAGATTTCCTAAGCACTAGTGATTTAAGGAACAGGTTAAAAAGAGAATCCTAATGTGATTTCTTGATAATGGGTGTGTTCCTTATCTTCTCCTAGTGTCTAAACTCTTCTCCATGGCTGGACCCCCAAATAATATTCTTTGAAGTGCTAAGGGGTATCTAGAGAGTGGGATAGGTTTAATAACTACACTAAACCTAACGCGTACCCTAACCCTATCCCCTACCCTAACCCTAACACGTACCCTAATCCTAACCCGTAACCTAAACCGAGCCCTAACCCTCAAACTAACCCTAACCCTAACCCTAACCCATACCCTACGCCGTACCCGAACCAGTACCCGAACCCGTACCCTAAGCCGTACCCTAACCCTAACCCTAATCCTAACACTAACCCTAAGCTACCCTTGACTGCTTCTGCCTACAATAGATTTCCTAAGCACTAGTGTTTTAAGGAACAGGTTAAAAAGAGAATCCTAATGTGATTTCAGGATAATGGGTGTGTTCCTTATCTTCTCCTATTGTCTAAACTCTTCTCCATGGCTGGACCCCCAAATAATATTCCTTGACGTGCTGAGGGGTATCTAGAGAGTGGGATAGGTTTAATAACTACCCTAACCCTAACGCGTACCCTAACCCTAACCCCTACCCTAACCCTAACACGAACCCTAATCCTAACCCGTACCCTAAACCGAGCCCTAACCTTCAAACTAACCCTAACCCTAACCCTAACCCATACCCTACGCCGTACACGAACCCGTACCCGAACCCGTACCCTAAGCCGTACCCTAACCCTAACCCTAACCATAACCCTAAACCTAACCCTAAGCTACCCTTGACTGCTTCTGCCTCCAATAGATTTCCTAAGCACTAGTGTTTTCAGGAACAGGTTAAAAAGAGAATCCTAATGTGATTTCTTGATAATGGGTGTGTTCCTTATCTTCTCCTAGTGTCTAAACTCTTCTCCAAGGCTGGACCCCCAAATAATATTCCTTGACGTGCTAAGGGGTATCTAGAGAGTGGGATAGGTATAATAACTACCCTAACCCTAACGCGTACCCTAACCCTAACCTCTACCCTAACCCTAACACGTACACTAATACTAACCCGTACCCTAAACCGAGCCCTAACCCTCAAACTAACCCTAACCCTAACCCTAACCCATACCCTACGCCATACCCAAACCTGTACCCGAACCCGTACCCGAACCCGTACCCTAAGCCGTACCCTAACCCTAACCCTAACCCTAAGCTACCCTTGACTGCTTCTGCCTCCAATAGATTTCCTAAGCACTAGTGTTTTAAGGAACAGGTTAAAAATAGAATCCTAATGTGATTTCTTGATAATGGGTGTGTTCCTTATCTTCTCCTAGTGTCTAAACTCTTCTCCATGGCTGGACCCCCAAATAATATTCCTTGACGTGCTAAGGGGTATCTAGAGAGTGGGATAGGTTTAATAACTACCGTAACCCTAACGCGTACCCTAACCCTAACCCCTACACTAACCCTAACACGTACCCTAATCCTAACCCGTACCCTAAACCGAGCCCTAACCCTCAAACTAACCCTAACCCTAACCCTAACCCATACCCTACGCCGTACCCGAACCCGTACCCGAACCCGTACCCGAACCCGTACCCTAACCCTAACCCTAACCCTAACCCTAAGCTACCCTTGACTGCTTCTGCCTCCAATAGATTTCCTAAGCACTAGTGTTTTAAGGAACAGGTTAAAAAGAGAATCCTAATGTGATTTCTTGATAATGGGTGTGTTCCTTATCTTCTCCTAGTGTCTAAACTATTCTCCATGGCTGGACCCCCAAATAATATTCCTTGACGTGCTAAGGGGTATCTAGAGAGTGGGATAGGTTTAATAACTACCCTAACCCTAACGCGTACCCTAACCCTAACCCCTACCCTAACCCTAACACGTACCCTAATCCTAACCCGTACCCTAAACCGAGCCCTAACCCTCAAACTAACCCTAACCCTAACCCTAACCCATACCGAATGCCGTACCCGAACCCGTACCGGAACCCGTACCCTAACACTAACCCTAACCCTAACCCTAACCCTAACCCTAAGCTACCCTTGACTGCTTCTGCCTCCAATAGATTTCCTAAGCACTAGTGTATTAAGGAACAGGTTAAAAAGAGAATCCTAATGTGATTTCAGGATAATGGGTGTGTTCCTTATCTTCTCCTAGTGTCTAAACTCTTCTCCATGGCTGGACCCCCAAATAATATTCCTTGACGTGCTAAGGGGTATCTAGAGAGTGGGATAGGTTTAATAACTACCCTAACCCTAACGCGTACCCTAACCCTAACCCCTAACCTAACCCTAACACGAACCCTAATCCTAACCCGTACCCTAAACCGAGCCCTAACCTTCAAACTAACCCTAACCCTAACCCTAACCCATACCCTACGCCGTACCCGAACCCGTACCCGAACCCGTAACTGAACCCGTACCCTAAGCCGTACCCTAACCCTAACCCTAACCCTAAGCTACCCTTGACTGCTTCTGCCTCCAATAGATTTCCTAAGCACTAGTGTTTTAAGGAACAGGTTAAAAAGAGAATCCTAATGTGATTTCTTGATAATGGGTGTGTTCCTTATCTTCTCCTAGTGTCTAAACTCTTCTCCATGGCTGGACCCCCAATTAATATTCCTTGACGTGCTAAGGGGTATCTAGAGAGTGGGATAGGTTTAATAACTACCCTAACCCTAACGCGTACCCTAACCCTATCCCCTACCCTAACCCTAACACGTACCCTCATCCTAACCCGTAACCTAAACCGAGCCCTAACCCTCAAACTAACCCTAACCCTAACCCTAACCCATACCCTACGCCGTACCCGAACCAGTACCCGAACCCGTACCCTAAGCCGTACCCTAACCCTAACCCTAATCCTAACACTAACCCTAAGCTACCCTTGACTGCTTCTGCCTACAATAGATTTCCTAAGCACTAGTGTTTTAAGGAACAGGTTAAAAAGAGAATCCTAATGTGATTTCAGGATAATGGGTGTGTTCCTTATCTTCTCCTATTGTCTAAACTCTTCTCCATGGCTGGACCCCCAAATAATATTCCTTGACGTGCTAAGGGGTATCTAGAGAGTGGGATAGGTTTAATAACTACCCTAACCCTAACGCGTACCCTAACCCTATCCCCTACCCTAACCCTAACACGTACCCTCATCCTAACCCGTACCCTAAACCGAGCCCTAACCTTCAAACAAACCCTAACCCTAACCCTAACCCATACCCTACGCCGTACACGAACCCGTACCCGAACCCGTACCCTAAGCCGTACCCTAACCCTAACCCTAACCATAACCCTAACCCTAACCCTAAGCTACCCTTGACTGCTTCTGCCTCCAATAGATTTCCTAAGCACTAGTGTTTTAAGGAACAGGTTAAAAAGAGAATCCTAATGTGATTTCTTGATAATGGGTGTGTTCCTTATCTTCTCCTAGTGTCTAAACTCTTCTCCAAGGCTGGACCCCCAAATAATATTCCTTGACGTGCTAAGGGGTATCTAGAGAGTGGGATAGGTTTAATAACTACCCTAACCCTAACGCGTACCCTAACCCTAACCTCTACCCTAACCCTAACACGTACACTAATCCTAACCCGTACCCTAAACCGAGCCCTAATCCTCAAACTAACCCTAACCCTAACCCTAACCCATACCCTACGCCATACCCAAACCTGTACCCGAACCCGTACCCGAACCCGTACCCTAAGCCGTACCCTAACCCTAACCCTAACCCTAAGCTACCCTTGACTGCTTCTGCCTCCAATAGATTTCCTAAGCACTAGTGTTTTAAGGAACAGGTTAAAAAGAGAATCCTAATGTGATTTCTTGATAATGGGTGTGTTCCTTATCTTCTCCTAGTGTCTAAACTCTTCTCCATGGCTGGACCCCCAAATAATATTCCTTGACGTGCTAAGGGGTATCTAGAGAGTGGGATAGGTTTAATAACTACCGTAACCCTAACGCGTACCCTAACCCTAACCCCTACACTAACCCTAACACGTACACCAATCCTAACCCGTACCCTAAACCGAGCCCTAACCCTCAAACTAACCCTAACCCTAACCCTAACCCATACCCTACGCCGTACCCGAACCCGTACCCGAACCCGTACCCTAACCCTAACCCTAACCCTAACCCTAAGCTACCCTTGACTGCTTCTGCCTCCAATAGATTTCCTAAGCACTAGTGTTTTAAGGAACAGGTTAAAAAGAGAATCCTAATGTGATTTCTTGATAATGGGTGTGTTCCTTATCTTCTCCTAGTGTCTAAACTCTTCTCCATGGCTGGACCCCCAAATAATATTCCTTGACGTGCTAAGGGGTATCTAGAGAGTGGGATAGGTTTAATAACTACCCTAAACCTAACGCGTACCCTAACCCTAACCCCTACCCTAACCCTAACACGAACCCTAATCCTAACCCGTACCCTAAACCGAGCCCTAACCTTCAAACTAAACCTAACCCTAACCCTAACCCATACCCTACGCCGTACCCGAACCCGTACCCGAACCCGTAACTGAACCCATACCCTAAGCCGTACCCTAACCCTAACCCTAACCCTAAGCTACCCTTGACTGCTTCTGCCTCCAATAGATTTCCTAAGCACTAGTGTTTTAAGGAACAGGTTAAAAAGAGAATCCTAATGTGATTTCTTGATAATGGGTGTGTTCCTTATCTTCTCCTAGTGTCTAAACTCTTCTCCATGGCTGGACCCCCAATTAATATTCCTTGACGTGCTAAGGGGTATCTAGAGAGTGGGATAGGTTTAATAACTACCCTAACCCTAATGCGTACCCTAACCCTAACCCCTACCCTAACCCTAACACGTACCCTAATCCTAACCCGTACCCTAAACGGAGCCCTAACCCTCAAACTAACCCTAACCCTAACCCTAACCCATACCCTAAGCCGTACCCGAACCCGTACCCGAACACGTACCCTAAGCCATACCCTAACCCTAACCCTAACCGTAACCCTAACCCTAAGCTACCCTTGACTGCTTCTGCCTCCAATAGATTTCCTAAACACTAGTGTATTAAGGAACAGGTTAAAAAGAGAATCCTAATGTGATTTCAGGATAATGGGTGTGTTCCTTATCTTCTCCTAGTGTCTAAACTCTTCTCCATGGCTGGACCCCCAAATAATATTCCTTGACGTGCTAAGGGGTATCTAGAGAGTGGGATAGGTTTAATAACTACCCTAACCCTAACGCGTACCCTAACCCTAACCCCTACCCTAACCCTAACACGAACCCTAATCCTAACCCATACCCTAAACCGAGCCCTAACCTTCAAACTAACCCTAACCCTAACCCAAACCCATACCCTACGCCGTACACGAACCCGTACCCGAACCCGTACCCTAAGCCGTGTCCTAACCCTAGCCCTAACCCTAACCCTAAACCTAAGCTACCCTTGACTGCTTCTGCCTCCAATAGATTTCCTAAGCACTAGTGTTTTAAGGAACAGGTTAAAAAGAGAATCCTAATGTGATTTCTTGATAATGGGTGTGTTCCTTATCTTCTCCTAGTGTCTAAACTTTTCTCCATGGCTGGACACCCAAATAATATTCCTTGACGTGCTAAGGGGTATCTAGAGAGTGGGATAGGTTTAATAACTACCCTAACCCTAACGCGTACCCTAACCCTAACCCCTACCCTAACCCTAACACGTACCCTAATCCTAACCCGTACCCTAAACAGAGCCCTAACCCTCAAACTAACCGTAACCCTAACCCTAACCCATACCCTACGCCGTACCCGAACCCGTAACCGAACCCGTACCCTAAGCCATACCCTAACCCTAACCCTCACCGTAACCCTAACCCTAAGCTACCCTTGACTGCTTCTGCCTCCAATAGATTTCCTAAGCACTAGTGTATTAAGGAACAGGTTAAAAAGAGAATCCTAATGTGATTTCAGGATAATGGGTGTGTTCCTTATCTTCTCCTACTGTCTAAACTCTTCTCCATGGCTGGACCCCCAAATAATATTCCTTGACGTGCTAAGGGGTATCTAGGGAGTGGGATAGGTTTAATAACTACCCTAAACCTAACGCGTACCCTAACCCTAACCCCTACCCTAACACTAACACGAACCCTAATCCTAACCTGTACCCTAAACCGAGCCCTAACCTTCAAACTAACCCTAACCCTAACCCTAACCCATACCCTACGCCGTACACGAACCCGTACCCGAACCCGTACCCTAAGCCGTACCCTAACCCTAACCCTAACCCTAACCCTAACCCTAAGCTACCCTTGACTGCTTCTGCCTCCAATAGATTTCCTAAGCACTAGTGTTTTAAGGAACAGGTTAAAAAGAGAATCGTAAGGTGATTTCTTGATAATGGGTGTGATCCTTATCTTCTCCTAGTGTCTAAACTCTTCTCCATGGCTGGACACCCAAATAATATTCCTTGACGTGCTAAGGGGTATCTAGAGAGTGGGATAGGTTTAATAACTACCCTAACCCTAACGCGTACCCTAACCCTAACCCCTACCCTAACCCTAACACGTACCCGAATCCTAACCCGTACCCTAAACCGAGCCCTAACCCTCAAACTAACCCTAACCCTAACCCTAACCCATATCGTACGCCATACCCAAACCCGTACCCGAACCCGTACCCGAACCCGTACCCTAAGCCGTACCCTAACCCAAACCCTAACCCTAAGCTACCCTTGACTGCTTCTGCCTCCAATAGATTTCCTAAGCACTAGTGTACTAAGGAACAGGTTAAAAAGAGAATCCTAATGTGATTTCTTGATAATGGGTGTGTTCCTTATCTTCTCCTAGTGTCTAAACTCTTCTCCATGGCTGGACACCCAAATAATATACCTTGACGTGCTAAGGGGTATCTAGAGAGTGGGATAGGTTTAATAACTAACCTAACCCTAACGCGTACCCTAACCCTAACACGTACACTAATCCTAACCCGTACCCTAAACCGAGCCCTAACCCTCAAACTAACCCTAACCCTAACCCTAACCCATACCCTACGCCGTACCCGAACCCGTACCGAACCCGTACCCTAAGCCGTACCCTAAAGCTAACCCTAACCCTAACCCTAACCCTAACCCTAAGCTACCCTTGACTGCTTCTGCCTCCAATAGATTTCCTAAGCACTAGTGTTTTAAGGAACAGGTTAAAAAGAGAATCCTAATGTGATTTCTTGATAATGGGTGTGTTCCTTATCTTCTCCTAGTGTCTAAACTCTTCTCCATGGCTGGACCCCCAATTAATATTCCTTGACGTGCTAAGGGGTATCTAGAGAGTGGGATAGGTTTAATAACTACCCTAACCCTAACGCGTACCCTAACCCTAACCCCTACCCTAACCCTAACACGTACCCTAATCCTAACCCGTACCCTAAACCGAGCCCTAACCCTCAAACTAACCTTAACCCTAACCCTAACCCATACCCTACGCCGTACCCGAACCCGTACCGAAACCGTACCCTAAGCCGTACCCTAAAGCTAACCCTAACCCTAACCCTAACCCTAACCCTAAGCTACCATTGACTGCTTCTGCCTCCAATAGATTTCCTAAGCACTAGTGTTTTAAGGAACAGTTTAAAAAGAGAATCCTAATGTGATTTCTTGATAATGGGTGTGTTCCTTATCTTCTCCTAGTGTCTAAACTCTTCTCCATGGCTGGACACCCAAATAATATTCCTTCACGTGCTAAGGGGTATCTAGAGAGTGGGATAGTTTTAATAACTACCCTAACCCTAACGCGTACCCTAACCCTAACCCCTACCCTAACCCTAACACGTACCCTAAACCGAGCCCTAACCCTCAAACTAACCCTAACCCTAACCCTAACACATATCCTACGCCATACCCAAACCCGTACCCGAACCCGTACCCGAACCCGTACCCTAAGCCGTACGCTAACCCAAACCCTAACCCTAAGCTACCCTTGACTGCTTCTGCCTCCAATAGATTTCCTAAGCACTAGTGTTTTAAGGAACAGGTTAAAAAGAGAATCCTAATGTGATTTCTTGATAATGGGTGTGTTCCTTATCTTCTCCTAGTGTCTAAACTCTTCTCCATGGCTGGACCCCCAAATAATATACCTTGACGTGCTAAGGGGTATCTAGAGAGTGGGATAGGTTTAATAACTACCCTAACCCTAACGCGTACCCTAACCCTAACACGTACCCTAATCCTAACCCGTACCCTAAACCGAGCCCTAACCCTCAAACTAACCCTAACCCTAACCCTAACCCATACCCTACGCCGTACCCGAACCCGTACCGAACCCGTACCCTAAGCCGTACCCTAAAGCTAACCCTAACCCTAACCCTAACACTAACACTAAGCTACCCTTGACTGCTTCTGCCTCCAATAGATTTCCTAAGCACTAGTGTTTTAAGGAACAGGTTAAAAAGAGAATCCTAATGTGATTTCTTGATAATGGGTGTGTTCCTTATCTTCTCCTAGTGTCTAAACTCTTCTCCATGGCTGGACCCCCAAATAATATTCCTTGACGTGCTAAGGGTTATCTAGAGAGTGGGATAGGTTTAATAACTAACCTAACCCTAACGCGTACCCTAACCCTAACCCCTACCCTAACCCTAAGACGTACCCTAATCCTAACCCGTAACCTAAACCGAGCCCTAACCCTCAAACTAACCCTAACCCTAACCCTAACCCATACACTACGCCATACCCGAACCCGTACCCGAACCCGTACACTAAGCCGTACCCTAACCCTAACCCTAACCCTAAACCTAACCCTAACCCTAAGCTACCCTTGACTGCTTCTGCCTCCAATAGATTTCCTAAGCACTAGTGTTTTAAGGAACAGGTTAAAAAGAGAATCCTAATGTGATTTCTTGATAATGGGTGTGTTCCTTATCTTCTCCTAGTGTCTAAACTCTTCTCCATGGCTGGACACCCAAATAATATTCCTTGACGTGCTAAGGGGTATCTAGAGAGTGGGATAGGTTTAATAACTACCCTAACCCTAACGCGTACCCTAACCCTAACCCCTACCCTAACCCTAACACGTACCCTAATCCTAACCCGTACCCTAAACAGAGTCCTAACCCTCAAACTAACCGTAACCCTAACCCTAACCCATACCCTACGCCGTACCCGAACCCGTACCCAAACCCGTACCCTAAGCCATACCCTAACCCTAACCCTCACCGTAACCCTAACCCTAAGCTACCCTTGACTGCTTCTGCCTCCAATAGATTTCCTAAGCACTAGTGTATTAAGGAAGAGGTTAAAAAGAGAATCCTAATGTGATTTCAGGATAATGGGTGTGTTCCTTATCTTCTCCTACTGTCTAAACTCTTCTCCATGGCTGGACCCCCAAATAATATTCCTTGACGTGCTAAGGGGTATCTAGGGAGTGGGATAGGTTTAATAACTACCCTAAACCTAACGCGTACCCTAACCCTAACCCCTACCCTAACACTAACACGAACCCTAATCCTAACCTGTACCCTAAACCGAGCCCTAACCTTCAAACTAACCCTAACCCTAACCCTAACCCATACCCTACGCCGTACACGAACCCGTACCCGAACCCATACCCTAAGCCGTACCCTAACCCTAACCCTAACCCTAACCCTAACCCTAAGCTACCCTTGACTGCTTCTGCCTCCAATAGATTTCCTAAGCACTAGTGTTTTAAGGAACAGGTTAAAAAGAGAATCGTAATGTGATTTCTTGATAATGGGTGTGATCCTTATCTTCTCCTAGTGTCTAAACTCTTCTCCATGGCTGGACACCCAAATAATATTCCTTGACGTGCTAAGGGGTATCTAGAGAGTGGGATAGGTTTAATAACTACCCTAACCCTAACGCGTACCCTAACCCTAACCCCTACCCTAACCCTAACACGAACCCTAATCCTAACCCATACCCTAAACCGAGCCCTAAACTTCAAACTAACCCTAACCCTAACCCAAACCCATACCCTACGCCGTACACGAACCCGTACCCGAACCCGTACCCTAAGCCGTGTCCTAACCCTAGCCCTAACCCTAACCCAAAACCTAAGCTACCCTTGACTGCTTCTGCCTCCAATAGATTTCCTAAGCACTAGTGTTTTAAGGAACAGGTTAAAAAGAGAATCCTAATGTGATTTCTTGATAATGGGTGTGTTCCTTATCTTCTCCTAGTGTCTAAACTCTTCTCCATGGCTGGACCCCCAAATAATATTCCTTGACGTGCTAAGGGGTATCTAGAGAGTGGGATAGGTTTAATAACTACCCTAACCCTAACGCGTACCCTAACCCTAACCCCTACCCTAACCCTAACACGTACCCTAATCCTAACCCGTACCCTAAACCGAGCCCTAACCCTCAAACTAACCCTAACCCTAACCCTAACCCATATCCTACGCCATACCCAAACCCGTACCCGAACCCGTACCCGAACCCGTACCCTAAGCCGTACCCTAACCCAAACCCTAACCCTAAGCTACCCTTGACTGCTTCTGCCTCCAATAGATTTCCTAAGCACTAGTGTACTAAGGAACAGGTTAAAAAGAGAATCCTAATGTGATTTCTTGATAATGGGTGTATTCCTTATCTTCTCCTAGTGTCTAAACTCTTCTCCATGGCTGGACACCCAAATAATATTCCTTGACGTGCTAAGGGGTATCTAGAGAGTGGGATAGGTTTAATAACTACCCTAACCCTAACGCGTACCCTAACCCTAACACGTACCCTAATCCTAACCCGTACCCTAAACCGAGCCCTAACCCTCAAACTAACCCTAACCCTAACCCTAACCCATACCCTACGCCGTACCCGAACCCGTACCGAACCCGTACCCTAAGCCGTACCCTAAAGCTAACCCTAACCCTAACCCTAACCCTAACCCTAAGCTACCCTTGACTGCTTCTGCCTCCAATAGATTTCCTAAGCACTAGTGTTTTAAGGAACAGTTTAAAAAGAGAATCCTAATGTGATTTCTTGATAATGGGTGTGTTCCTTATCTTCTCCTAGTGTCTAAACTCTTCTCCATGGCTGGACACCCAAATAATATTCCTTCACGTGCTAAGGGGTATCTAGAGAGTGGGATAGGTTTAATAACTACCCTAACCCTAACGCGTACCCTAACCCTAACCCCTACCCTAACCCTAACACGTACCCTAAACCGAGCCCTAACCCTCAAACTAACCCTAACCCTAACCCTAACCCATATCCTACGCCATACCCAAACCCGTACCCGAAACCGTACCCGAACCCGTACCCTAAGCCGTACGCTAACCCAAACCCTAACCCTAAGCTACCCTTGACTGCTTCTGCCTCCAATAGATTTCCTAAGCACTAGTGTTTTAAGGAACAGGTTTAAAAGAGAATCCTAATGTGATTTCTTGATAATGGGTGTGTTCCTTATCTTCTCCTAGTGTCTAAACTCTTCTCCATGGCTGGACCCCCAAATAATATACCTTGACGTGCTAAGGGGTATCTAGAGAGTGGGATAGGTTTAATAACTACCCTAACCCTAACGCGTACCCTAACCCTAACACGTACCCTAATCCGAATCCGTACCCTAAACCGAGCCCTAACCCTCAAACTAACCCTAACCCTAACCCTAACCCATACCCTACGCCGTACCCGAACCCGTACCGAACCCGTACCCTAAGCCGTACCCTAAAGCTAACCCTAACCCTAACCCTAACCCTAACACTAAGCTACCCTTGACTGCTTCTGCCTCCAATAGATTTCCTAAGCACTAGTGTTTTAAGGAACATGTTAAAAAGAGAATCCTAATGTGATTTCTTGATAATGGGTGTGTTCCTTAT
This sequence comes from Eschrichtius robustus, assembly GCF_028021215.1. NCBI lineage: Eukaryota > Metazoa > Chordata > Mammalia > Artiodactyla > Eschrichtiidae > Eschrichtius > Eschrichtius robustus. The sequence goes on from NW_027175343.1 coordinate 740,427, forward strand.
CTTCTCCTAGTGTCTAAACTCTTCTCCATGGCTGGACCCCCAAATAATATTCCTTGACGTGCTAAGGGTTATCTAGAGAGTGGGATAGGTTTAATAACTAACCTAACCCTAACGCGTACCCTAACCCCAACCCCTACCCTAACCCTAAGACGTACCCTAATCCTAACCCGTAACCTAAACCGAGCCCTAACCCTCAAACTAACCCTAACCCTAACCCTAACCCATACACTACGCCATACCCGAACCCGTACCCGAACCCGTACACTAAGCCGTACCCTAACCCTAACCCTAACCCTAAACCTAACCCTAACCCTAAGCTACCCTTGACTGCTTCTGCCTCCAATAGATTTCCTAAGCACTAGTGTTTTAAGGAACAGGTTAAAAAGAGAATCCTAATGTGATTTCTTGATAATGGGTGTGTTCCTTATCTTCTCCTAGTGTCTAAACTCTTCTCCATGGCTGGACACCCAAATAATATTCCTTGACGTGCTAAGGGGTATCTAGAGAGTGGGATAGGTTTAATAACTACCCTAACCCTAACGCGTACCCTAACCCTAACCCCTACCCTAACCCTAACACGTACCCTAATCCTAACCCGTACCCTAAACCGAGCCCTAACCCTCAAACTAACCCTAACCCTAACCCTAACCCATATCGTACGCCATACCCAAACCCGTACCCGAACCCGTACCCGAACCCGTACCCTAAGCCGTACCCTAACCCAAACCCTAACCCTAAGCTACCCTTGACTGCTTCTGCCTCCAATAGATTTCCTAAGCACTAGTGTACTAAGGAACAGGTTAAAAAGAGAATCCTAATGTGATTTCTTGATAATGGGTGTATTCCTTATCTTCTCCTAGTGTCTAAACTCTTCTCCATGGCTGGACACCCAAATAATATTCCTTGACGTGTTAAGGGGTATCTAGAGAGTGGGATAGGTTTAATAACTACCCTAACCCTAACGCGTACCCTAACCCTAACACGTACCCTAATCCTAACCCGTACCCTAAACCGAGCCCTAACCCTCAAACTAACCTTAACCCTAACCCTAACCCATACCCTACGCCGTACCCGAACCCGTACCGAAACCGTACCCTAAGCCGTACCCTAAAGCTAACCCTAACCCTAACCCTAACCCTAACCCTAAGCTACCATTGACTGCTTCTGCCTCCAATAGATTTCCTAAGCACTAGTGTTTTAAGGAACAGTTTAAAAAGAGAATCCTAATGTGATTTCTTGATAATGGGTGTGTTCCTTATCTTCTCCTAGTGTCTAAACTCTTCTCCATGGCTGGACACCCAAATAATATTCCTTCACGTGCTAAGGGGTATCTAGAGAGTGGGATAGTTTTAATAACTACCCTAACCCTAACGCGTACCCTAACCCTAACCCCTACCCTAACCCTAACACGTACCCTAAACCGAGCCCTAACCCTCAAACTAACCCTAACCCTAACCCTAACACATATCCTACGCCATACCCAAACCCGTACCCGAACCCGTACCCGAACCCGTACCCTAAGCCGTACGCTAACCCAAACCCTAACCCTAAGCTACCCTTGACTGCTTCTGCCTCCAATAGATTTCCTAAGCACTAGTGTTTTAAGGAACAGGTTAAAAAGAGAATCCTAATGTGATTTCTTGATAATGGGTGTGTTCCTTATCTTCTCCTAGTGTCTAAACTCTTCTCCATGGCTGGACCCCCAAATAATATACCTTGACGTGCTAAGGGGTATCTAGAGAGTGGGATAGGTTTAATAACTACCCTAACCCTAACGCGTACCCTAACCCTAACACGTACCCTAATCCTAACCCGTACCCTAAACCGAGCCCTAACCCTCAAACTAACCCTAACCCTAACCCTAACCCATACCCTACGCCGTACCCGAACCCGTACCGAACCCGTACCCTAAGCCGTACCCTAAAGCTAACCCTAACCCTAACCCTAACACTAACACTAAGCTACCCTTGACTGCTTCTGCCTCCAATAGATTTCCTAAGCACTAGTGTTTTAAGGAACAGGTTAAAAAGAGAATCCTAATGTGATTTCTTGATAATGGGTGTGTTCCTTATCTTCTCCTAGTGTCTAAACTCTTCTCCATGGCTGGACCCCCAAATAATATTCCTTGACGTGCTAAGGGTTATCTAGAGAGTGGGATAGGTTTAATAACTAACCTAACCCTAACGCGTACCCTAACCCTAACCCCTACCCTAACCCTAAGACGTACCCTAATCCTAACCCGTAACCTAAACCGAGCCCTAACCCTCAAACTAACCCTAACCCTAACCCTAACCCATACACTACGCCATACCCGAACCCGTACCCGAACCCGTACACTAAGCCGTACCCTAACCCTAACCCTAACCCTAAACCTAACCCTAACCCTAAGCTACCCTTGACTGCTTCTGCCTCCAATAGATTTCCTAAGCACTAGTGTTTTAAGGAACAGGTTAAAAAGAGAATCCTAATGTGATTTCTTGATAATGGGTGTGTTCCTTATCTTCTCCTAGTGTCTAAACTCTTCTCCATGGCTGGACACCCAAATAATATTCCTTGACGTGCTAAGGGGTATCTAGAGAGTGGGATAGGTTTAATAACTACCCTAACCCTAACGCGTACCCTAACCCTAACCCCTACCCTAACCCTAACACGTACCCTAATCCTAACCCGTACCCTAAACAGAGTCCTAACCCTCAAACTAACCGTAACCCTAACCCTAACCCATACCCTACGCCGTACCCGAACCCGTACCCAAACCCGTACCCTAAGCCATACCCTAACCCTAACCCTCACCGTAACCCTAACCCTAAGCTACCCTTGACTGCTTCTGCCTCCAATAGATTTCCTAAGCACTAGTGTATTAAGGAACAGGTTAAAAAGAGAATCCTAATGTGATTTCAGGATAATGGGTGTGTTCCTTATCTTCTCCTACTGTCTAAACTCTTCTCCATGGCTGGACCCCCAAATAATATTCCTTGACGTGCTAAGGGGTATCTAGGGAGTGGGATAGGTTTAATAACTACCCTAAACCTAACGCGTACCCTAACCCTAACCCCTACCCTAACACTAACACGAACCCTAATCCTAACCTGTACCCTAAACCGAGCCCTAACCTTCAAACTAACCCTAACCCTAACCCTAACCCATACCCTACGCCGTACACGAACCCGTACCCGAACCCATACCCTAAGCCGTACCCTAACCCTAACCCTAACCCTAACCCTAACCCTAAGCTACCCTTGACTGCTTCTGCCTCCAATAGATTTCCTAAGCACTAGTGTTTTAAGGAACAGGTTAAAAAGAGAATCGTAATGTGATTTCTTGATAATGGGTGTGATCCTTATCTTCTCCTAGTGTCTAAACTCTTCTCCATGGCTGGACACCCAAATAATATTCCTTGACGTGCTAAGGGGTATCTAGAGAGTGGGATAGGTTTAATAACTACCCTAACCCTAACGCGTACCCTAACCCTAATCCCTACCCTAACCCTAACACGAACCCTAATCCTAACCCATACCCTAAACCGAGCCCTAAACTTCAAACTAACCCTAACCCTAACCCAAACCCATACCCTACGCCGTACACGAACCCGTACCCGAACCCGTACCCTAAGCCGTGTCCTAACCCTAGCCCTAACCCTAACCCAAAACCTAAGCTACCCTTGACTGCTTCTGCCTCCAATAGATTTCCTAAGCACTAGTGTTTTAAGGAACAGGTTAAAAAGAGAATCCTAATGTGATTTCTTGATAATGGGTGTGTTCCTTATCTTCTCCTAGTGTCTAAACTCTTCTCCATGGCTGGACCCCCAAATAATATTCCTTGACGTGCTAAGGGGTATCTAGAGAGTGGGATAGGTTTAATAACTACCCTAACCCTAACGCGTACCCTAACCCTAACCCCTACCCTAACCCTAACACGTACCCTAATCCTAACCCGTACCCTAAACCGAGCCCTAACCCTCAAACTAACCCTAACCCTAACCCTAACCCATATCCTACGCCATACCCAAACCCGTACCCGAACCCGTACCCGAACCCGTACCCTAAGCCGTACCCTAACCCAAACCCTAACCCTAAGCTACCCTTGACTGCTTCTGCCTCCAATAGATTTCCTAAGCACTAGTGTACTAAGGAACAGGTTAAAAAGAGAATCCTAATGTGATTTCTTGATAATGGGTGTATTCCTTATCTTCTCCTAGTGTCTAAACTCTTCTCCATGGCTGGACACCCAAATAATATTCCTTGACGTGCTAAGGGGTATCTAGAGAGTGGGATAGGTTTAATAACTACCCTAACCCTAACGCGTACCCTAACCCTAACACGTACCCTAATCCTAACCCGTACCCTAAACCGAGCCCTAACCCTCAAACTAACCCTAACCCTAACCCTAACCCATACCCTACGCCGTACCCGAACCCGTACCGAACCCGTACCCTAAGCCGTACCCTAAAGCTAACCCTAACCCTAACCCTAACCCTAACCCTAAGCTACCCTTGACTGCTTCTGCCTCCAATAGATTTCCTAAGCACTAGTGTTTTAAGGAACAGTTTAAAAAGAGAATCCTAATGTGATTTCTTGATAATGGGTGTGTTCCTTATCTTCTCCTAGTGTCTAAACTCTTCTCCATGGCTGGACACCCAAATAATATTCCTTCACGTGCTAAGGGGTATCTAGAGAGTGGGATAGGTTTAATAACTACCCTAACCCTAACGCGTACCCTAACCCTAACCCCTACCCTAACCCTAACACGTACCCTAAACCGAGCCCTAACCCTCAAACTAACCCTAACCCTAACCCTAACCCATATCCTACGCCATACCCAAACCCGTACCCGAAACCGTACCCGAACCCGTACCCTAAGCCGTACGCTAACCCAAACCCTAACCCTAAGCTACCCTTGACTGCTTCTGCCTCCAATAGATTTCCTAAGCACTAGTGTTTTAAGGAACAGGTTTAAAAGAGAATCCTAATGTGATTTCTTGATAATGGGTGTGTTCCTTATCTTCTCCTAGTGTCTAAACTCTTCTCCATGGCTGGACCCCCAAATAATATACCTTGACGTGCTAAGGGGTATCTAGAGAGTGGGATAGGTTTAATAACTACCCTAACCCTAACGCGTACCCTAACCCTAACACGTACCCTAATCCGAATCCGTACCCTAAACCGAGCCCTAACCCTCAAACTAACCCTAACCCTAACCCTAACCCATACCCTACGCCGTACCCGAACCCGTACCGAACCCGTACCCTAAGCCGTACCCTAAAGCTAACCCTAACCCTAACCCTAACCCTAACACTAAGCTACCCTTGACTGCTTCTGCCTCCAATAGATTTCCTAAGCACTAGTGTTTTAAGGAACATGTTAAAAAGAGAATCCTAATGTGATTTCTTGATAATGGGTGTGTTCCTTATCTTCTCCTAGTGTCTAAACTCTTCTCCATGGCTGGACCCCCAAATAATATTCCTTGACGTGCTAAGGGTTATCTAGAGAGTGGGATAGGTTTAATAACTAACCTAACCCTAACGCGTACCCTAACCCTAACCCCTACCCTAACCCTAAGACGTACCCTAATCCTAACCCGTAACCTAAACCGAGCCCTAACCCTCAAACTAACCCTAACCCTAACCCTAACCCATACACTACGCCATACCCGAACCCGTACCTGAACCCGTACACTAAGCCGTACCCTAACCCTAACCCTAACCCTAAACCTAACCCTAACCCTAAGCTACCCTTGACTGCTTCTGCCTCCAATAGATTTCCTAAGCACTAGTGTTTTAAGGAACAGGTTAAAAAGAGAATCCTAATGTGATTTCTTGATAATGGGTGTGTTCCTTATCTTCTCCTAGTGTCTAAACTCTTCTCCATGGCTGGACACCCAAATAATATTCCTTGACGTGCTAAGGGGTATCTAGAGAGTGGGATAGGTTTAATAACTACCCTAACCCTAACGCGTACCCTAACCCTAACCCCTACCCTAACCCTAACACGTACCCTAATCCTAACCCATACCCTAAACAGAGTCCTAACCCTCAAACTAACCGTAACCCTAACCCTAACCCATACCCTACGCCGTACCCGAACCCGTACCCAAACCCGTACCCTAAGCCATACCCTAACCCTAACCCTCACCGTAACCCTAACCCTAAGCTACCCTTGACTGCTTCTGTCTCCAATAGATTTCCTAAGCACTAGTGTATTAAGGAACAGGTTAAAAAGAGAATCCTAATGTGATTTCAGGATAATGGGTGTGTTCCTTATCTTCTCCTACTGTCTAAACTCTTCTCCATGGCTGGACCCCCAAATAATATTCCTTGACGTGCTAAGTGGTATCTAGGGAGTGGGATAGGTTTAATAACTACCCTAAACCTAACGCGTACCCTAACCCTAACCCCTACCCTAACACTAACACGAACCCTAATCCTAACCTGTACCCTAAACCGAGCCCTAACCTTCAAACTAACCCTAACCCTAACCCTAACCCATACCCTACGCCGTACACGAACCCGTACCCGAACCCGTACCCTAAGCCGTACCCTAACCCTAACCCTAACCCTAACCCTAACCCTAAGCTACCCTTGACTGCTTCTGCCTCCAATAGATTTCCTAAGCACTAGTGTTTTAAGGAACAGGTTAAAAAGAGAATCGTAATGTGATTTCTTGATAATGGGTGTGATCCTTATCTTCTCCTAGTGTCTAAACTCTTCTCCATGGCTGGACACCCAAATAATATTCCTTGACGTGCTAAGGGGTATCTAGGGAGTGGGATAGGTTTAATAACTACCCTAACCCTAACGCGTACCCTAACCCTAACCCCTACCCTAACCCTAACACGTACCCTAATGCTAACCCGTACCCTAAACCGAGCCATAACCCTCAAACTAACCCTAACCCTAACCCTAACCCATATCGTACGCCATACCCAAACCCGTACCCGAACCCGTACCCGAACCCGTACCCTAAGCCGTACCCTAACCCAAACCCTAACCCTAAGCTACCCTTGACTGCTTCTGCCTCCAATAGATTTCCTAAGCACTAGTGTACTAAGGAACAGGTTAAAAAGAGAATCCTAATGTGATTTCTTGATAATGGGTGTATTCCTTATCTTCTCCTAGTGTCTAAACTCTTCTCCATGGCTGGACACCCAAATAATATTCCTTGACGTGCTAAGGGGTATCTAGAGAGTGGGATAGGTTTAATAACTACCCTAACCCTAACGCGTACCCTAACCCTTACACGTACCCTAATCCTAACCCGTACCCTAAACCGAGCCCTAACCCTCAAACTAACCCTAACCCTAACCCTAACCCATACCCTACGCCGTACCCGAACCCGTACCGAACCCGTACCCTAAGCCGTACCCTAAAGCTAACCCTAACCCTAACCCTAACCCTAACCCTAAGCTACCCTTGACTGCTTCTGCCTCCAATAGATTTCCTAAGCACTAGTGTTTTAAGGAACAGGTTAAAAAGAGAATCCTAATGTGATTTCTTGATAATGGGTGTGTTCCTTATCTTCTCCTAGTGTCTAAACTCTTCTCCATGGCTGGACCCCCAAATAATATTCCTTGACGTGCTAAGGGTTATCTAGAGAGTGGGATAGGTTTAATAACTAACCTAACCCTAACGCGTACCCTAACCCTAACGCCTACCCTAACCCTAAGACGTACCCTAATCCTAACCCGTAACCTAAACCGAGCCCTAACCCTCAAACTAACCCTAACCCTAACCCTAACCCATACACTACGCCATACCCGAACCCGTACCCGAAACCGTACACTAAGCCGTACCCTAACCCTAACCCTAACCCTAAACCTAACCCTAACCCTAAGCTACCCTTGACTGCTTCTGCCTCCAATAGATTTCCTAAGCACTAGTGTTTTAAGGAACAGGTTAAAAAGAGAATCCTAATGTGATTTCTTGATAATGGGTGTGTTCCTTATCTTCTCCTAGTGTCTAAAGTCTTCTCCATGGCTGGACACCCAAATAATATTCCTTGACGTGCTAAGGGGTATCTAGAGAGTGGGATAGGTTTAATAACTACCCTAACCCTAACGCGTACCCTAACCCTAACCCCTACCCTAACCCTAACACGTACCCTAAACCGAGCCCTAACCCTCAAACTAACCCTAACCCTAACCCTAACCCATATCCTACGCCATACCCAAACCCGTTCCCGAACCCGTACCCGAACCCGTACCCTAAGCCGTACGCTAACCCAAACCCTAACCCTAAGCTACCCTTGACTGCTTCTGCCTCCAATAGATTTCCTAAGCACTAGTGTTTTAAGGAACAGGTTAAAAAGAGAATCCTAATGTGATTTCTTGATAATGGGTGTGTTCCTTATCTTCTCCTAGTGTCTAAACTCTTCTCCATGGCTGGACCCCCAAATAATATACCTTGACGTGCTAAGGGGTATCTAGAGAGTGGGATAGGTTTAATAACTACCCTAACCCTAACGCGTACCCTAACCCTAACACGTACCCTAATCCTAACCCGTACCCTAAACCGAGCCCTAACCCTCAAACTAACCCTAACCCTAACCCTAACCCATACCCTACGCCGTACCCGAACCCGTACCGAACCCGTACCCTAAGCCGTACCCTAAAGCTAACCCTAACCCTAACCCTAAGCTACCCTTGACTGCTTCTGCCTCCAATAGATTTCCTAAGCACTAGTGTTTTAAGGAACAGGTTAAAAAGAGAATCCTAATGTGATTTCTTGATAATGGGTGTGTTCCTTATCTTCTCCTAGTGTCTAAACTCTTCTCCATGGCTGGACACCCAAATAATATTCCTTGACGTGCTAAGGGGTATCTAGAGAGTGGGATAGGTTTAATAACTACCCTAACCCTAACGCGTACCCTAACCCTAACCCCTACCCTAACCCTAACACGTACCCTAATCCTAACCCGTACCCTAAACCGAGCCCTAACCCTCAAACTAACCCTAACCCTAACCCTAACCCATATCCTACGCCATACCCAAACCCGTACCCGAACCCGTACCCGAACCCTTACCCTAAGCCGTACGCTAACCCAAACCCTAACCCTAAGCTACCCTTGACTGCTTCTGCCTCCAATAGATTTCCTAAGCACTAGTGTTTTAAGGAACAGGTTAAAAAGAGAATCCTAATGTGATTTCTTGATAATGGGTGTGTTCCTTATCTTCTCCTAGTGTCTAAACTCTTCTCCATGGCTGGACCCCCAAATAATATTCCTTGACGTGCTAAGGGGTATCTAGAGAGTGGGATATGTTTAATAACTACCCTAACCCTAACGCGTACCCTAACCCTAACCCCTACCCTAACCCTAACACGTACCCTAATCCTAACCCGTAACCTAAACCGAGCCCTAACCCTCAAACTAACCCTAACCCTAAACCTAACCCATACCCTACGCCGTACCCGAACCCGTACCCGAACCCGTAACCGAACCCGTACCCTAAGCCGTACCCTAACCCTAACCCTAACCCTAAGCTACCCTTGACTGCTTCTGCCTCCAATAGATTTCCTAAGCACTAGTGTTTTAAGGAACAGGTTAAAAAGAGAATCCTAATGTGATTTCTTGATAATGGGTGTGTTCCTTATCTTCTCCTAGTGTCTAAACTCTTCTCCATGGCTGGACCCCCAATTAATATTCCTTGACGTGCTAAGGGGTATCTAGAGAGTGGGATAGGTTTAATAACTACCCTAACCCTAACGCGTACCCTAACCCTAACCCCTACCCTAACCCTAACACGTACCCTAATCCTAACCCGTACCCTAAACCGAGCCCTAACCCTCAAACTAACCCTAACCCTAACCCTAACCCATATCCTACGCCATACCCAAACCCGTACCCGAACCCGTACCCGAACCCGTACCCTAAGCCGTACGCTAACCCAAACCCTAACCCTAAGCTACCCTTGACTGCTTCTGCCTCCAATAGATTTCCTAAGCACTAGTGTTTTAAGGAACAGGTTAAAAAGAGAATCCTAATGTGATTTCTTGATAATGGGTGTGTTCCTTATCTTCTCCTAGTGTCTAAACTTTTCTCCATGGCTGGACCCCCAAATAATATACCTTGACGTGCTAAGGGGTATCTAGAGAGTGGGATATGTTTAATAACTACCCTAACCCTAACGCGTACCCTAACCCTAACCCCTACCCTAACCCTAACACGTACCCTAATCCTAACCCGTACCCTAAACCGAGCCCTAACCCTCAAACTAACCCTAACCCTAACCCTAACCCATACCCTACGCCGTACCCGAACACGTACCCGAACCCGTACCCTAACCCTAACCCTAACCCTAACCCTAACCCTAACCCTAAGCTACCCTTGACTGCTTCTGCCTCCAATAGATTTCCTAAGCACTAGTGTTTTAAGGAACAGGTTAAAAAGAGAATCGTAATGTGATTTCTTGATAATGGGTGTGATCCTTATCTTCTCCTAGTGTCTAAACTCTTCTCCATGGCTGGACACCCAAATAATATTCCTTGACGTGCTAAGGGGTATCTAGAGAGTGGGATAGGTTTAATAACTACCCTAACCCTAACGCGTACCCTAACCCTAACCCCTACCCTAACCCTAACACGTACCCTAATGCTAACCCGTACCCTAAACCGAGCCATAACCCTCAAACTAACCCTAACCCTAACCCTAACCCATATCGTACGCCATACCCAAACCCGTACCCGAACCCGTACCCGAACCCGTACCCTAAGCCGTACCCTAACCCAAACCCTAACCCTAAGCTACCCTTGACTTCTTCTGCCTCCAATAGATTTCCTAAGCACTAGTGTACTAAGGAACAGGTTAAAAAGAGAATCCTAATGTGATTTCTTGATAATGGGTGTATTCCTTATCTTCTCCTAGTGTCTAAACTCTTCTCCATGGCTGGACAGCCAAATAATATTCCTTGACGTGCTAAGGGGTATCTAGAGAGTGGGATAGGTTTAATAACTACCCTAACCCTAACGCGTACCCTAACCCTAACACGTACCCTAATCCTAACCCGTACCCTAAACCGAGCCCTAACCCTCAAACTAACCCTAACCCTAACCCTAACCCATACCCTACGCCGTACCCGAACCCGTACCGAACCCGTACTCTAAGCCGTACCCTAAAGCTAACCCTAACCCTAACCCTAACCCTAACCCTAAGCTACCCTTGACTGCTTCTGCCTCCAATAGATTTACTAAGCACTAGTGTTTTAAGGAACAGTTTAAAAAGAGAATCCTAATGTGATTTCTTGATAATGGGTGTGTTCCTTATCTTCTCCTAGTGTCTAAACTCTTCTCCATGGCTGGACACCCAAATAATATTCCTTCACGTGCTAAGGGGTATCTAGAGAGTGGGATAGGTTTAATAACTACCCTAACCCTAACGCGTACCCTAACCCTAACCCCTACCCTAACCCTAACACGTACCCTAAACCGAGCCCTAACCCTCAAACTAACCCTAACCCTAACCCTAACCCATATCCTACGCCATACCCAAACCCGTACCCGAACCCGTACCCGAACCCGTACCCTAAGCCGTACGCTAACCCAAACCCTAACCCTAAGCTACCCTTGACTGCTTCTGCCTCCAATAGATTTCCTAAGCACTAGTGTTTTAAGGAACAGGTTAAAAAGAGAATCCTAATGTGATTTCTTGATAATGGGTGTGTTCCTTATCTTCTCCTAGTGTCTAAACTCTTCTCCATGGCTGGACACCCAAATAATATACCTTGACGTGCTAAGGGGTATCTAGAGAGTGGGATAGGTTTAATAACTACCCTAACCCTAACGCGTACCCTAACCCTAACACGTACCCTAATCCTAACCCGTACCCTAAACCGAGCCCTAACCCTCAAACTAACCCTAACCCTAACCCTAACCCATACCCTACGCCGTACCCGAACCCGTACTGAACCCGTACCCTAAGCCGTACCCTAAAGCTAACCCTAACCCTAACCCTAACCCTAACCCTAAGCTACCCTTGACTGCTTCTGCCTCCAATAGATTTCCTAAGCACTAGTGTTTTAAGGAACAGGTTAAAAAGAGAATCCTAATGTGATTTCTTGATAATGGGTGTGTTCCTTATCTTCTCCTAGTGTCTAAACTCTTCTCCATGGCTGGACCCCCAAATAATATTCCTTGACGTGCTAAGGGTTATCTAGAGAGTGGGATAGGTTTAATAACTAACCTAACCCTAACGCGTACCCTAACCCTAACCCCTACCCTAACCCTAAGACGTACCCTAATCCTAACCCGTAACCTAAACCGAGCCCTAACCCTCAAACTAACCCTAACCCTAACCCTAACCCATACACTACGCCATACCCGAACCCGTACCCGAACCCGTACACTAAGCCGTACCCTAACCCTAACCCTAACCCTAAACCTAACCCTAACCCTAAGCTACCCTTGACTGCTTCTGCCTCCAATAGATTTCCTAAGCACTAGTGTTTTAAGGAACAGGTTAAAAAGAGAATCCTAATGTGATTTCTTGATAATGGGTGTGTTCCTTATCTTCTCCTAGTGTCTAAACTCTTCTCCATGGCTGGACACCCAAATAATATTCCTTGACGTGCTAAGGGGTATCTAGAGAGTGGGATAGGTTTAATAACTACCCTAACCCTAACGCGTACCCTAACCCTAACCCCTACCCTAACCCTAACACGTACCCTAATCCTAACCCGTACCCTAAACAGAGTCCTAACCCTCAAACTAACCGTAACCCTAACCCTAACCCATACCCTACGCCGTACCCGAACCCGTACCCAAACCCGTACCCTAAGCCATACCCTAACCCTAACCCTCACCGTAACCCTAACCCTAAGCTACCCTTGACTGCTTCTGCCTCCAATAGATTTCCTAAGCACTAGTGTTTTAAGGAACAGGTTAAAAAGAGAATCGTAATGTGATTTCTTGATAATGGGTGTGATCCTTATCTTCTCCTAGTGTCTAAACTCTTCTCCATGGCTGGACACCCAAATAATATTCCTTGACGTGCTAAGGGGTATCTAGAGAGTGGGATAGGTTTAATAACTACCCTAACCCTAACGCGTACCCTAACCCTAACCCCTACCCTAACCCTAACACGTACCCTAATGCTAACCCGTACCCTAAACCGAGCCATAACCCTCAAACTAACCCTAACCCTAACCCTAACCCATATCGTACGCCATACCCAAACCCGTACCCGAACCCGTACCCGAACCCGTACCCTAAGCCGTACCCTAACCCAAACCCTAACCCTAAGCTACCCTTGACTGCTTCTGCCTCCAATAGATTTCCTAAGCACTAGTGTACTAAGGAACAGGTTAAAAAGAGAATCCTAATGTGATTTCTTGATAATGGGTGTATTCCTTATCTTCTCCTAGTGTCTAAACTCTTCTCCATGGCTGGACACCCAAATAATATTCCTTGACGTGCTAAGGGGTATCTAGAGAGTGGGATAGGTTTAATAACTACCCTAACCCTAACGCGTACCCTAACCCTAACACGTACCCTAATCCTAACCCGTACCCTAAACCGAGCCCTAACCCTCAAACTAACCCTAACCCTAACCCTAACCCATACCCTACGCCTTACCCGAACCCGTACCGAACCCGTACCCTAAGCCGTACCCTAAAGCTAACCCTAACCCTAACCCTAACCCTAACCCTAAGCTACCCTTGACTGCTTCTGCCTCCAATAGATTTCCTAAGCACTAGTGTTTTAAGGAACAGGTTAAAAAGAGAATCCTAATGTGATTTCTTGATAATGGGTGTGTTCCTTATATTCTCCTAGTGTCTAAACTCTTCTCCATGGCTGGACCCCAAAATAATGTTCCTTGACGTGCTAAGGGTTATCTAGAGAGTGGGATAGGTTTAATAACTACCCTAACCCTAACGCGTACCCTAACCCTAACGCCTACCCTAACCCTAAGACGTACCCTAATCCTAACCCGTAACCTAAACCGAGCCCTAACCCTCAAACTAACCCTAACCCTAACCCTAACCCATACACTACGCCATACCCGAACCCGTACCCGAACCCGTACACTAAGCCGTACCCTAACCCTAACCCTAACCCTAAACCTAACCCTAACCCTAAGCTACCCTTGACTGCTTCTGCCTCCAATAGATTTCCTAAGCACTAGTGTTTTAAGGAACAGGTTAAAAAGAGAATCCTAATGTGATTTCTTGATAATGGGTGTGTTCCTTATCTTCTCCTAGTGTCTAAACTCTTCTCCATGGCTGGACACCCAAATAATATTCCTTGACGTGCTAAGGGGTATCTAGAGAGTGGGATAGGTTTAATAACTACCCTAACCCTAACGCGTACCCTAACCCTAACCCCTACCCTAACCCTAACACGTACCCTAAACCGAGCCCTAACCCTCAAACTAACCCTAACCCTAACCCTAACCCATATCCTACGCCATACCCAAACCCGTACCCGAACCCGTACCCGAACCCGTACCCTAAGCCGTACGCTAACCCAAACCCTAACCCTAAGCTACCCTTGACTGCTTCTGCCTCCAATAGATTTCCTAAGCACTAGTGTTTTAAGGAACAGGTTAAAAAGAGAATCCTAATGTGATTTCTTGATAATGGGTGTGTTCCTTATCTTCTCCTAGTGTCTAAACTCTTCTCCATGGCTGGACCCCCAAATAATATACCTTGACGTGCTAAGGGGTATCTAGAGAGTGGGATAGGTTTAATAACTACCCTAACCCTAACGCGTACCCTAACCCTAACACGTACCCTAATCCTAACCCGTACCCTAAACCGAGCCCTAACCCTCAAACTAACCCTAACCCTAACCCTAACCCATACCCTACGCCGTACCCGAACCCGTACCGAACCCGTACCCTAAGCCGTACCCTAAAGCTAACCCTAACCCTAACCCTAACCCTAACCCTAAGCTACCCTTGACTGCTTCTGCCTCCAATAGATTTCCTAAGCACTAGTGTTTTAAGGAACAGGTTAAAAAGAGAATCCTAATGTGATTTCTTGATAATGGGTGTGTTCCTTATCTTCTCCTAGTGTCTAAACTCTTCTCCATGGCTGGACACCCAAATAATATACCTTGACGTGCTAAGGGGTATCTAGAGAGTGGGATATGTTTAATAACTACCCTAACCCTAACGCGTACCCTAACCCTAACCCCTACCCTAACCCTAACACGTACCCTAATCCTAACCCGTAACCTAAACCGAGCCCTAACCCTCAAACTAACCCTAACCCTAAACCTAACCCATACCCTACGCCGTACCCGAACCCGTACCCGAACCCGTAACCGAACCCGTACCCTAAGCCGTACCCTAACCCTAACCCTAACCCTAAGCTACCCTTGACTGCTTCTGCCTCCAATAGATTTCCTAAGCACTAGTGTTTTAAGGAACAGGTTAAAAAGAGAATCCTAATGTGATTTCTTGATAATGGGTGTGTTCCTTATCTTCTCCTAGTGTCTAAACTCTTCTCCATGGCTGGACCCCCAATTAATATTCCTTGACGTGCTAAGGGGTATCTAGAGAGTGGGATAGGTTTAATAACTACCCTAACCCTAACGCGTACCCTAACCCTAACCCCTACCCTAACCCTAACACGTACCCTAATCCTAACCCGTACCCTAAACCGAGCCCTAACCCTCAAACTAACCCTAACCCTAACCCTAACCCATATGCTACGCCATACCCAAACCCGTACCCGAACCCGTACCCGAACCCGTACCCTAAGCCGTACGCTAACCCAAACCCTAACCCTAAGCTACCCTTGACTGCTTCTGCCTCCAATAGATTTCCTAAGCACTAGTGTTTTAAGGAACAGGTTAAAAAGAGAATCCTAATGTGATTTCTTGATAATGGGTGTGTTCCTTATCTTCTCCTAGTGTCTAAACTTTTCTCCATGGCTGGACCCCCAAATAATATACCTTGACGTGCTAAGGGGTATCTAGAGAGTGGGATATGTTTAATAACTACCCTAACCCTAACGCGTACCCTAACCCTAACCCCTACCCTAACCCTAACACGTACCCTAATCCTAACCCGTACCCTAAACCGAGCCCTAACCCTCAAACTAACCCTAACCCTAACCCTAACCCATACCCTACGCCGTACCCGAACACGTACCCGAACCCGTACCCTAACCCTAACCCTAACCCTAACCCTAACCCTAACCCTAAGCTACCCTTGACTGCTTCTGCCTCCAATAGATTTCCTAAGCACTAGTGTTTTAAGGAACAGGTTAAAAAGAGAATCGTAATGTGATTTCTTGATAATGGGTGTGATCCTTATCTTCTCCTAGTGTCTAAACTCTTCTCCATGGCTGGACACCCAAATAATATTCCTTGACGTGCTAAGGGGTATCTAGAGAGTGGGATAGGTTTAATAACTACCCTAACCCTAACGCGTACCCTAACCCTAACCCCTACCCTAACCCTAACACGTACCCTAATGCTAACCCGTACCCTAAACCGAGCCATAACCCTCAAACTAACCCTAACCCTAACCCTAACCCATATCGTACGCCATACCCAAACCCGTACCCGAACCCGTACCCGAACCCGTACCCTAAGCCGTACCCTAACCCAAACCCTAACCCTAAGCTACCCTTGACTTCTTCTGCCTCCAATAGATTTCCTAAGCACTAGTGTACTAAGGAACAGGTTAAAAAGAGAATCCTAATGTGATTTCTTGATAATGGGTGTATTCCTTATCTTCTCCTAGTGTCTAAACTCTTCTCCATGGCTGGACAGCCAAATAATATTCCTTGACGTGCTAAGGGGTATCTAGAGAGTGGGATAGGTTTAATAACTACCCTAACCCTAACGCGTACCCTAACCCTAACACGTACCCTAATCCTAACCCGTACCCTAAACCGAGCCCTAACCCTCAAACTAACCCTAACCCTAACCCTAACCCATACCCTACGCCGTACCCGAACCCGTACCGAACCCGTACTCTAAGCCGTACCCTAAAGCTAACCCTAACCCTAACCCTAACCCTAACCCTAAGCTACCCTTGACTGCTTCTGCCTCCAATAGATTTACTAAGCACTAGTGTTTTAAGGAACAGTTTAAAAAGAGAATCCTAATGTGATTTCTTGATAATGGGTGTGTTCCTTATCTTCTCCTAGTGTCTAAACTCTTCTCCATGGCTGGACACCCAAATAATATTCCTTCACGTGCTAAGGGGTATCTAGAGAGTGGGATAGGTTTAATAACTACCCTAACCCTAACGCGTACCCTAACCCTAACCCCTACCCTAACCCTAACACGTACCCTAAACCGAGCCCTAACCCTCAAACTAACCCTAACCCTAACCCTAACCCATATCCTACGCCATACCCAAACCCGTACCCGAACCCGTACCCGAACCCGTACCCTAAGCCGTACGCTAACCCAAACCCTAACCCTAAGCTACCCTTGACTGCTTCTGCCTCCAATAGATTTCCTAAGCACTAGTGTTTTAAGGAACAGGTTAAAAAGAGAATCCTAATGTGATTTCTTGATAATGGGTGTGTTCCTTATCTTCTCCTAGTGTCTAAACTCTTCTCCATGGCTGGACACCCAAATAATATACCTTGACGTGCTAAGGGGTATCTAGAGAGTGGGATAGGTTTAATAACTACCCTAACCCTAACGCGTACCCTAACCCTAACACGTACCCTAATCCTAACCCGTACCCTAAACCGAGCCCTAACCCTCAAACTAACCCTAACCCTAACCCTAACCCATACCCTACGCCGTACCCGAACCCGTACCGAACCCGTACCCTAAGCCGTACCCTAAAGCTAACCCTAACCCTAACCCTAACCCTAACCCTAAGCTACCCTTGACTGCTTCTGCCTCCAATAGATTTCCTAAGCACTAGTGTTTTAAGGAACAGGTTAAAAAGAGAATCCTAATGTGATTTCTTGATAATGGGTGTGTTCCTTATCTTCTCCTAGTGTCTAAACTCTTCTCCATGGCTGGACCCCCAAATAATATTCCTTGACGTGCTAAGGGTTATCTAGAGAGTGGGATAGGTTTAATAACTAACCTAACCCTAACGCGTACCCTAACCCTAACCCCTACCCTAACCCTAAGACGTACCCTAATCCTAACCCGTAACCTAAACCGAGCCCTAACCCTCAAACTAACCCTAACCCTAACCCTAACCCATACACTACGCCATACCCGAACCCGTACCCGAACCCGTACACTAAGCCGTACCCTAACCCTAACCCTAACCCTAAACCTAACCCTAACCCTAAGCTACCCTTGACTGCTTCTGCCTCCAATAGATTTCCTAAGCACTAGTGTTTTAAGGAACAGGTTAAAAAGAGAATCCTAATGTGATTTCTTGATAATGGGTGTGTTCCTTATCTTCTCCTAGTGTCTAAACTCTTCTCCATGGCTGGACACCCAAATAATATTCCTTGACGTGCTAAGGGGTATCTAGAGAGTGGGATAGGTTTAATAACTACCCTAACCCTAACGCGTACCCTAACCCTAACCCCTACCCTAACCCTAACACGTACCCTAATCCTAACCCGTACCCTAAACAGAGTCCTAACCCTCAAACTAACCGTAACCCTAACCCTAACCCATACCCTACGCCGTACCCGAACCCGTACCCAAACCCGTACCCTAAGCCATACCCTAACCCTAACCCTCACCGTAACCCTAACCCTAAGCTACCCTTGACTGCTTCTGCCTCCAATAGATTTCCTAAGCACTAGTGTTTTAAGGAACAGGTTAAAAAGAGAATCGTAATGTGATTTCTTGATAATGGGTGTGATCCTTATCTTCTCCTAGTGTCTAAACTCTTCTCCATGGCTGGACACCCAAATAATATTCCTTGACGTGCTAAGGGGTATCTAGAGAGTGGGATAGGTTTAATAACTACCCTAACCCTAACGCGTACCCTAACCCTAACCCCTACCCTAACCCTAACACGTACCCTAATGCTAACCCGTACCCTAAACCGAGCCATAACCCTCAAACTAACCCTAACCCTAACCCTAACCCATATCGTACGCCATACCCAAACCCGTACCCGAACCCGTACCCGAACCCGTACCCTAAGCCGTACCCTAACCCAAACCCTAACCCTAAGCTACCCTTGACTGCTTCTGCCTCCAATAGATTTCCTAAGCACTAGTGTACTAAGGAACAGGTTAAAAAGAGAATCCTAATGTGATTTCTTGATAATGGGTGTATTCCTTATCTTCTCCTAGTGTCTAAACTCTTCTCCATGGCTGGACACCCAAATAATATTCCTTGACGTGCTAAGGGGTATCTAGAGAGTGGGATAGGTTTAATAACTACCCTAACCCTAACGCGTACCCTAACCCTAACACGTACCCTAATCCTAACCCGTACCCTAAACCGAGCCCTAACCCTCAAACTAACCCTAACCCTAACCCTAACCCATACCCTACGCCTTACCCGAACCCGTACCGAACCCGTACCCTAAGCCGTACCCTAAAGCTAACCCTAACCCTAACCCTAACCCTAACCCTAAGCTACCCTTGACTGCTTCTGCCTCCAATAGATTTCCTAAGCACTAGTGTTTTAAGGAACAGGTTAAAAAGAGAATCCTAATGTGATTTCTTGATAATGGGTGTGTTCCTTATATTCTCC
This sequence comes from Eschrichtius robustus, assembly GCF_028021215.1. Classification (NCBI taxonomy): domain Eukaryota; kingdom Metazoa; phylum Chordata; class Mammalia; order Artiodactyla; family Eschrichtiidae; genus Eschrichtius; species Eschrichtius robustus. The sequence continues at coordinate 760,009 of NW_027175343.1, forward strand.
TAGTGTCTAAACTCTTCTCCATGGCTGGACCCCAAAATAATGTTCCTTGACGTGCTAAGGGTTATCTAGAGAGTGGGATAGGTTTAATAACTACCCTAACCCTAACGCGTACCCTAACCCTAACGCCTACCCTAACCCTAAGACGTACCCTAATCCTAACCCGTAACCTAAACCGAGCCCTAACCCTCAAACTAACCCTAACCCTAACCCTAACCCATACACTACGCCATACCCGAACCCGTACCCGAACCCGTACACTAAGCCGTACCCTAACCCTAACCCTAACCCTAAACCTAACCCTAACCCTAAGCTACCCTTGACTGCTTCTGCCTCCAATAGATTTCCTAAGCACTAGTGTTTTAAGGAACAGGTTAAAAAGAGAATCCTAATGTGATTTCTTGATAATGGGTGTGTTCCTTATCTTCTCCTAGTGTCTAAACTCTTCTCCATGGCTGGACACCCAAATAATATTCCTTGACGTGCTAAGGGGTATCTAGAGAGTGGGATAGGTTTAATAACTACCCTAACCCTAACGCGTACCCTAACCCTAACCCCTACCCTAACCCTAACACGTACCCTAAACCGAGCCCTAACCCTCAAACTAACCCTAACCCTAACCCTAACCCATATCCTACGCCATACCCAAACCCGTACCCGAACCCGTACCCGAACCCGTACCCTAAGCCGTACGCTAACCCAAACCCTAACCCTAAGCTACCCTTGACTGCTTCTGCCTCCAATAGATTTCCTAAGCACTAGTGTTTTAAGGAACAGGTTAAAAAGAGAATCCTAATGTGATTTCTTGATAATGGGTGTGTTCCTTATCTTCTCCTAGTGTCTAAACTCTTCTCCATGGCTGGACCCCCAAATAATATACCTTGACGTGCTAAGGGGTATCTAGAGAGTGGGATAGGTTTAATAACTACCCTAACCCTAACGCGTACCCTAACCCTAACACGTACCCTAATCCTAACCCGTACCCTAAACCGAGCCCTAACCCTCAAACTAACCCTAACCCTAACCCTAACCCATACCCTACGCCGTACCCGAACCCGTACCGAACCCGTACCCTAAGCCGTACCCTAAAGCTAACCCTAACCCTAACCCTAACCCTAACCCTAAGCTACCCTTGACTGCTTCTGCCTCCAATAGATTTCCTAAGCACTAGTGTTTTAAGGAACAGGTTAAAAAGAGAATCCTAATGTGATTTCTTGATAATGGGTGTGTTCCTTATCTTCTCCTAGTGTCTAAACTCTTCTCCATGGCTGGACCCCCAAATAATATTCCTTGACGTGCTAAGGGTTATCTAGAGAGTGGGATAGGTTTAATAACTAACCTAACCCTAACGCGTACCCTAACCCTAACCCCTACCCTAACCCTAAGACGTACCCTAATCCTAACCCGTAACCTAAACCGAGCCCTAACCCTCAAACTAACCCTAACCCTAACCCTAACCCATACACTACGCCATACCCGAACCCGTACCCGAACCCGTACACTAAGCCGTACCCTAACCCTAACCCTAACCCTAAACCTAACCCTAACCCTAAGCTACCCTTGACTGCTTCTGCCTCCAATAGATTTCCTAAGCACTAGTGTTTTAAGGAACAGGTTAAAAAGAGAATCCTAATGTGATTTCTTGATAATGGGTGTGTTCCTTATCTTCTCCTAGTGTCTATACTCTTCTCCATGGCTGGACACCCAAATAATATTCCTTGACGTGCTAAGGGGTATCTAGAGAGTGGGATAGGTTTAATAACTACCCTAACCCTAACGCGTACCCTAACCCTAACCCCTACCCTAACCCTAACACGTACCCTAATCCTAACCCGTACCCTAAACCGAGCCCTAACCCTCAAACTAACCCTAACCCTAACCCTAACCCATATCCTACGCCATACCCAAACCCGTACCCGAACCCGTACCCGAACCCGTACCCTAAGCCGTACGCTAACCCAAACCCTAACCCTAAGCTACCCTTGACTGCTTCTGCCTCCAATAGATTTCCTAAGCACTAGTGTTTTAAGGAACAGGTTAAAAAGAGAATCCTAATGTGATTTCTTGATAATGGGTGTGTTCCTTATCTTCTCCTACTGTCTAAACTCTTCTCCATGGCTGGACCCCCAAATAATATTCCTTGACGTGCTAAGGGGTATCTAGAGAGTGGGATATGTTTAATAACTAACCTAACCCTAACGCGTACCCTAACCCTAACCCCTACCCTAACCCTAACACGTACCCTAATCCTAACCCGTAACCTAAACCGAGCCCTAACCCTCAAACTAACCCTAACCCTAAACCTAACCCATACCCTACGCCGTACCCGAACCCGTAACCGAACCCGTACCCTAAGCCGTACCCTAACCCTAACCCTAACCCTAAGCTACCCTTGACTGCTTCTGCCTCCAATAGATTTCCTAAGCACTAGTGTTTTAAGGAACAGGTTAAAAAGAGAATCCTAATGTGATTTCTTGATAATGGGTGTGATCCTTATCTTCTCCTAGTGTCTAAACTCTTCTCCATGGCTGGACACCCAAATAATATTCCTTGACGTGCTAAGGGGTATCTAGAGAGTGGGATAGGTTTAATAACTACCCTAACCCTAACGCGTACCCTAACCCTAACCCCTACCCTAACCCTAACACGTACCCTAATGCTAACCCGTACCCTAAACCGAGCCATAACCCTCAAACTAACCCTAACCCTAACCCTAACCCATATCGTACGCCATACCCAAACCCGTACCCGAACCCGTACCCGAACCCGTACCCTAAGCCGTACCCTAACCCAAACCCTAACCCTAAGCTACCCTTGACTGCTTCTGCCTCCAATAGATTTCCTAAGCACTAGTGTACTAAGGAACAGGTTAAAAAGAGAATCCTAATGTGATTTCTTGATAATGGGTGTATTCCTTATCTTCTCCTAGTGTCTAAACTCTTCTCCATGGCTGGACACCCAAATAATATTCCTTGACGTGCTAAGGGGTATCTAGAGAGTGGGATAGGTTTAATAACTACCCTAACCCTAACGCGTACCCTAACCCTAACACGTACCCTAATCCTAACCCGTACCCTAAACCGAGCCCTAACCCTCAAACTAACCCTAACCCTAACCCTAACCCATACCCTACGCCTTACCCGAACCCGTACCGAACCCGTACCCTAAGCCGTACCCTAAAGCTAACCCTAACCCTAACCCTAACCCTAACCCTAAGCTACCCTTGACTGCTTCTGCCTCCAATAGATTTCCTAAGCACTAGTGTTTTAAGGAACAGGTTAAAAAGAGAATCCTAATGTGATTTCTTGATAATGGGTGTGTTCCTTATATTCTCCTAGTGTCTAAACTCTTCTCCATGGCTGGACCCCCAAATAATATTCCTTGACGTGCTAAGGGTTATCTAGAGAGTGGGATAGGTTTAATAACTACCCTAACCCTAACGCGTACCCTAACCCTAAAGCCTACCCTAACCCTAAGACGTACCCTAATCCTAACCCGTAACCTAAACCGAGCCCTAACCCTCAAACTAACCCTAACCCTAACCCTAACCCATACACTACGCCATACCCGAACCCGTACCCGAACCCGTACACTAAGCCGTACCCTAACCCTAACCCTAACCCTAAACCTAACCCTAACCCTAAGCTACCCTTGACTGCTTCTGCCTCCAATAGATTTCCTAAGCACTAGTGTTTTAAGGAACAGGTTAAAAAGAGAATCCTAATGTGATTTCTTGATAATGGGTGTGTTCCTTATCTTCTCCTAGTGTCTAAACTCTTCTCCATGGCTGGACACCCAAATAATATTCCTTGACGTGCTAAGGGGTATCTAGAGAGTGGGATAGGTTTAATAACTACCCTAACCCTAACGCGTACCCTAACCCTAACCCCTACCCTAACCCTAACACGTACCCTAAACCGAGCCCTAACCCTCAAACTAACCCTAACCCTAACCCTAACCCATATCCTACGCCATACCCAAACCCGTACCCGAACCCGTACCCGAACCCGTACCCTAAGCCGTACGCTAACCCAAACCCTAACCCTAAGCTACCCTTGACTGCTTCTGCCTCCAATAGATTTCCTAAGCACTAGTGTTTTAAGGAACAGGTTAAAAAGAGAATCCTAATGTGATTTCTTGATAATGGGTGTGTTCCTTATCTTCTCCTAGTGTCTAAACTCTTCTCCATGGCTGGACCCCCAAATAATAAACCTTGACGTGCTAAGGGGTATCTAGAGAGTGGGATAGGTTTAATAACTACCCTAACCCTAACGCGTACCCTAACCCTAACACGTACCCTAATCCTAACCCGTACCCTAAACCGAGCCCTAACCCTCAAACTAACCCTAACCCTAACCCTAACCCATACCCTACGCCGTACCCGAACCCGTACCGAACCCGTACCCTAAGCCGTACCCTAAAGCTAACCCTAACCCTAACCCTAACCCTAACCCTAAGCTACCCTTGACTGCTTCTGCCTCCAATAGATTTCCTAAGCACTAGTGTTTTAAGGAACAGGTTAAAAAGAGAATCCTAATGTGATTTCTTGATAATGGGTGTGTTCCTTATCTTCTCCTAGTGTCTAAACTCTTCTCCATGGCTGGACCCCCAAATAATATTCCTTGACGTGCTAAGGGTTATCTAGAGAGTGGGATAGGTTTAATAACTAACCTAACCCTAACGCGTACCCTAACCCTAACCCCTACCCTAACCCTAAGACGTACCCTAATCCTAACCCGTAACCTAAACCGAGCCCTAACCCTCAAACTAACCCTAACCCTAACCCTAACCCATACACTACGCCATACCCGAACCCGTACCCGAAACCGTACACTAAGCCGTACCCTAACCCTAACCCTAACCCTAAACCTAACCCTAACCCTAAGCTACCCTTGACTGCTTCTGCCTCCAATAGATTTCCTAAGCACTAGTGTTTTAAGGAACAGGTTAAAAAGAGAATCCTAATGTGATTTCTTGATAATGGGTGTGTTCCTTATCTTCTCCTAGTGTCTATACTCTTCTCCATGGCTGGACACCCAAATAATATTCCTTGACGTGCTAAGGGGTATCTAGAGAGTGGGATAGGTTTAATAACTACCCTAACCCTAACGCGTACCCTAACCCTAACCCCTACCCTAACCCTAACACGTACCCTAATCCTAACCCGTACCCTAAACCGAGCCCTAACCCTCAAACTAACCCTAACCCTAACCCTAACCCATATCCTACGCCATACCCAAACCCGTACCCGAACCCGTACCCGAACCCGTACCCTAAGCCGTACGCTAACCCAAACCCTAACCCTAAGCTACCCTTGACTGCTTCTGCCTCCAATAGATTTCCTAAGCACTAGTGTTTTAAGGAACAGGTTAAAAAGAGAATCCTAATGTGATTTCTTGATAATGGGTGTGTTCCTTATCTTCTCCTACTGTCTAAACTCTTCTCCATGGCTGGACCCCCAAATAATATTCCTTGACGTGCTAAGGGGTATCTAGAGAGTGGGATATGTTTAATAACTAACCTAACCCTAACGCGTACCCTAACCCTAACCCCTACCCTAACCCTAACACGTACCCTAATCCTAACCCGTAACCTAAACCGAGCCCTAACCCTCAAACTAACCCTAACCCTAAACCTAACCCATACCCTACGCCGTACCCGAACCCGTACCCGAACCCGTAACCGAACCCGTACCCTAAGCCGTACCCTAACCCTAACCCTAACCCTAAGCTACCCTTGACTGCTTCTGCCTCCAATAGATTTCCTAAGCACTAGTGTTTTAAGGAACAGGTTAAAAAGAGAATCCTAATGTGATTTCTTGATAATGGGTGTGTTCCTTATCTTCTCCTAGTATCTAAACTCTTCTCCATGGCTGGACCCCCAATTAATATTCCTTGACGTGCTAAGGGGTATCTAGAGAGTGGGATATGTTTAATAACTACACTAACCCTAACGCGTACCCTAACCCTAACCCCTACGCTAACCCTAACACGTACCCTAATCCTAACCCGTACCCTAAACCGAGCCCTAACCCTCAAACTAACCCTAACCCTAACCCTAACCCATATCCTACGCCATACCCAAACCTGTACCCGAACCCGTACCCGAACCCGTACCCTAAGCCGTACGCTAACCCAAACCCTAACCCTAAGCTACCCTTGACTGCTTCTGCCTCCAATAGAATTCCTAAGCACTAGTGTTTTAAGGAACAGGTTAAAAAGAGAATCCTAATGTGATTTCTTGATAATGGGTGTGTTCCTTATCTTCTCCTAGTGTCTAAACTCTTCTCCATGGCTGGACCCCCAAATAATATACCTTGACGTGCTAAGGGGTATCTAGAGAGTGGGATATGTTTAATAACTACCCTAACCCTAACGCGTACCCTAACCCTAACCCCTACCCTAACCCTAACACGTACCCTAATCCTAACCCGTACCCTAAACCGAGCCCTAACCCTCAAACTAACCCTAACCCTAACCCTAACCCATACCCTACGCCGTACCCGAACACGTACCCGAACCCGTAACCGAACCCGTACCCTAAGCCGTACCCTAACCCTAACCCTAACCCTAAACCTAACCCTAACCCTAAGCTACCCTTGACTGCTTCTGCCTCCAATAGATTTCCTAAGCACTAGTGTTTTAAGGAACAGGTTAAAAAGAGAATCCTATTGTGATTTCTTGATAATGGGTGTGTTCCTTATCTTCTCCTAGTGTCTAAACTCTTCTCCATGGCTGGACCCCCAATTAATATTCCTTGACGTGCTAAGGGGTATCTAGAGAGTGGGATAGGTTTAATAACTACCCTAACCCTAACGCGTACCCTAACCCTAACCCCTACCCTAACACTAACACGTACCCTAATCCTAACCCGTACCCTAAACCGAGCCCTAACCCTCAAACTAACCCTAACCCTAACCCTAACCCATACCCTACGCCGTACCCGAACACGTACCCGAACCCGTACCCTAAGCCATACCCTAAACCTAACCCTAACCGTAACCCTAACCCTAAGCTACCCTTGACTGCTTCTACCTCCAATAGATTTCCTAAGCACTAGTGTATTAAGGAACAGGTTAAAAAGAGAATCCTAATGTGATTTCAGGATAATGGGTGTGTTCCTTATCTTCTCCTAGTGTCTAAACTCTTCTCCATGGCTGGACCCCCAAATAATATTCCTTGACGTGATAAGGGGTATCTAGAGAGTGGGATAGGTTTAATAACTACCCTAACCCTAATGCGTACCCTAACCCTAACCCCTACCCTAACCCTAACACGAACCCTAATCCTAACCCATACCCTAAACCGAGCCCTAACCTTCAAACTAACCCTAACCCTAACCCAAACCCATACCCTACGCCGTACACGAACCCGTACCCGAACCCGTACCCTAAGCCGTGTCCTAACCCTAGCCCTAACCCTAACCCTAACCCTAAGCTACCCTTGACTGCTTCTGCCTCCAATAGATTTCCTAAGCACTAGTGTTTTAAAGAACAGGTTAAAAAGAGAATCCTAATGTGATTTCTTGATAATGGGTGTGTTCCTTATCTTCTCCTAGTGTCTAAACTTTTCTCCATGGCTGGACACCCAAATAATATTCCTTGACGTGCTAAGGGGTATCTAGAGAGTGGGATAGGTTTAATAACTACCCTAACCCTAACGCATACCCTAACCCTAACCCCTACCCTAACCCTAACACGTACCCTAATCCTAACCCGTACCCTAAACGGAGCCCTAACCCTCAAACTAACCGTAACCCTAACCCTAAACCATACCCTACGCCGTACCCGAACCCGTACCCGAACCCGTACCCTAAGCCATACCCTAACCCTAACCCTCACCGTAACCCTAACCCTAAGCTACCCTTGAATGCTTCTGCCTCCAATAGATTTCCTAAGCACTAGTGTATTAAGGAACAGGTTAAAAAGAGAATCCTAATGTGATTTCAGGATAATGGGTGTGTTCCTTATCTTCTCCTACTGTCTAAACTCTTCTCCATGGCTGGACCCCCAAATAATATTCCTTGACGTGCTAAGGGGTATCTAGGGAGTGGGATAGGTTTAATAACTACCCTAAACCTAACGCGTACCCTAACCCTAACCCCTACCCTAACACTAACACGAACCCTAATCCTAACCTGTACCCTAAACCGAGCCCTAAACTTCAAACTAACCCTAACCCTAACCCTAACCCATACCCTACGCCGTACACGAACCCGTACCCGAACCCGTACCCTAAGCCGTACCCTAAACCTAACCCTAACCCTAACCCTAACCCTAAGCTACCCTTGACTGCTTCTGCCTCCAATAGATTTCCTAAGCACTAGTGTTTTAAGGAACAGGTTAAAAAGAGAATCGTAATGTGATTTCTTGATAATGGGTGTGATCCTTATCTTCTCCTAGTGTCTAAACTCTTCTCCATGGCTGGACACCCAAATAATATTCCTTGACGTGCTAAGGGGTATCTAGAGAGTGGGATAGGTTTAATAACTACCCTAACCCTAACGCGTACCCTAACCCTAACCCCTACCCTAACCCTAACACGTACCCTAATCCTAACCCGTACCCTAAACCGAGCCCTAACCCTCAAACTAACCCTAACCCTAACCCTAACCCATATCCTACGCCATACCCAAACCCGTACCCGAACCCGTACCCGAAGCCGTACCCTAAGCCGTACGCTAACCCAAACCCTAACCCTAAGCTACCCTTGACTGCTTCTGCCTCCAATAGATTTCCTAAGCACTAGTGTTTTAAGGAACAGGTTAAAAAGAGAATCCTAATGTGATTTCTTGATAATGGGTGTGTTCCTTATCTTCTCCAAGTGTCTAAACTCTTCTCCATGGCTGGACCCCCAAATAATATACCTTGACGTGCTAAGGGGTATCTAGAGAGTGGGATATGTTTAATAACTACCCTAACCCTAACGCGTACCCTAACCCTAACCCCTACCCTAACCCTAACACGTACCCTAATCCTAACCCGTAACCTAAACCGAGCCCTAACCCTCAAACTAACCCTAACCCTAAACCTAACCCATACCCTACGCCGTACCCGAACCCGTACCCGAACCCGTAACCGAACCCGTACCCTAAGCCGTACCCTAACCCTAACCCTAACCCTAAGCTACCCTTGACTGCTTCTGCCTCCAATAGATTTCCTAAGCACTAGTGTTTTAAGGAACAGGTTAAAAAGAGAATCCTAATGTGATTTCTTGATAATGGGTGTGTTCCTTATCTTCTCCTAGTGTCTAAACTCTTCTCCATGGCTGGACCCCCAAATAATATTCCTTGACGTGCTAAGGGGTATCTAGAGAGTGGGATAGGTTTAATAACTACCCTAACCCTAACGCGTACCCTAACCCTAACACCTACCCTAACCCTAACACGTACCCTAATCCTAACCCGTACCCTAAACCGAGCCCTAACCCTCAAACTAACCCTAACCCTAACCCTAACCCATACCCTAAGCCGTACCCGAACCCGTATCCGAACCCGTACCCTAAGCCATACCCTAACACTAACCCTAACCGTAACCCTAACCCTAAGCTACCCTTGACTGCTTCTGCCTCCAATAGATTTCCTAAGCACTACTGTATTAAGGAACAGGTTAAAAAGAGAATCCTAATGTGATTTCAGGATAATGGGTGTGTTCCTTAACTTCTCCTAGTGTCTAAACTCTTCTACATGGCTGGACCCCCAAATAATATTCCTTGACGTGCTAAGGGGTATCTAGAGAGTGGGATAGGTTTAATAACTACCCTAACCCTAACGCGTACCCTAACCCTAACCCCTACCCTAACCCTAACACGAACCCTAATCCTAACCCATATCCTAAACCGAGCCCTAAGCTTCAAACTAACCCTAACCCTAACCCAAACCCATACCCTACGCCGTACACGAACCCGTACCCGAACCCGTACCCTAAGCCGTGTCCTAACCCTAGCCCTAACCCTAACCCTAACCCTAAGCTACCCTTGACTGCTTCTGCCTCCAATAGATTTCCTAAGCACTAGTGTTTTAAGGAACAGGTTAAAAAGAGAATCCTAATGTGATTTCTTGATAATGGGTGTGTTCCTTATCTTCTCCTAGTGTCTAAACTCTTCTCCATGGCTGGACCCCCAAATAATATTCCTTGACATGCTAAGGGGTATGTAGAGAGTGGGATAGGTTTAATAACTACCCTAACCCTAACGCGTACCCTAACCCTAACCCCTACCCTAACCCTAACACGAACCCTAATCCTAACCCATATCCTAAACCGAGCCCTAAGCTTCAAACTAACCCTAACCCTAACCCAAACCCATACCCTACGCCGTACACGAACCCGTACCCGAACCCGTACCCTAAGCCGTGTCCTAACCCTAGCCCTAACCCTAACCCTAACCCTAAGCTACCCTTGACTGCTTCTGCCTCCAATAGATTTCCTAAGCACTAGTGTTTTAAGGAACAGGTTAAAAAGAGAATCCTAATGTGATTTCTTGATAATGGGTGTGTTCCTTATCTTCTCCTAGTGTCTAAACTCTTCTCCATGGCTGGACCCCCAAATAATATTCCTTGACGTGCTAAGGGGTATGTAGAGAGTGGGATAGGTTTAATAACTACCCTAACCCTAACGCATACCCTAACCCTAACCCCTACCCTAAACCTAACACGTACCCTAATCCTAACCCGTACCCTAAACGGAGCCCTAACCCTCAAACTAACCCTAACCCTAACCCTAACCCATACCCTACGCCGTACCCGAACCCGTACCCGAACCCGTACCCTAAGCCATACCCTAACCCTAACCCTCACCGTAACCCTAACCCTAAGCTACCCTTGACTGCTTCTGCCTCCAATAGATTTCCTAAGCACTAGTGTATTAAGGAACAGGTTAAAAAGAGAATCCTAATGTGATTTCTTGATAATGGGTGTGTTCCTTATCTTCTCCTAGTGTCTAAACTCTTCTCCATGGCTGGACCCCCAAATAATATTCCTTGACGTGCTAAGGGGTATCTAGAGAGTGGGATAGGTTTAATAACTACCCTAACCCTAACGCGTACCCTAACCCTAACCCCTACCCTAACCCTAAGACGTACCCTAATCCTAACCCGTAACCTAAACCGAGCCATAACCCTCAAACTAACCCTAACCCTAACCCTAACCCATACACTACGCCATACCCGAACCCGTACCCGAACCCGTACACTAAGCCGTACCCTAACCCTAACCCTAACCCTAAACCTAACCCTAACCCTAAGCTACCCTTGACTGCTTCTGCCTCCAATAGATTTCCTAAGCACTAGTGTTTTAAGGAACAGGTTAAAAAGAGAATCCTAATGTGATTTCTTGATAATGGGTGTGTTCCTTATCTTCTCCTAGTGTCTAAACTCTTCTCCATGGCTGGACACCCAAATAATATTCCTTGACGTGCTAAGGGGTATCTAGAGAGTGGGATAGGTTTAATAACTACCCTAACCCTAATGCGTACCCTAACCCTAATCCCTACCCTAACCCTAACACGTACCCTAATCCTAACCCGTACCCTAAACCGAGCCCTAACCCTCAAACTAACCCTAACCCTAACCCTAACCCATATCCTACGCCATACCCAAACCCGTACCCGAACCCGTACCCGAACCCGTACCCTAAGCCGTACGCTAACCCAAACCCTAACCCTAAGCTACCCTTGACTGCTTCTGCCTCCAATAGATTTCCTAAGCACTAGTGTTTTAAGGAACAGGTTAAAAAGAGAATCCTAATGTGATTTCTTGATAATGGGTGTGTTCCTTATCTTCTCCTAGTGTCTAAACTCTTCTCCATGGCTGGACCCCCAAATAATATACCTTGACGTGCTAAGGGGTATCTAGAGAGTGGGATATGTTTAATAACTACCCTAACCCTAACGCGTACCCTAACCCTAACCCCTACCCTAACCCTAACACGTACCCTAATCCTAACCCGTAACCTAAACCGAGCCCTAACCCTCAAACTAACCCTAACCCTAAACCGAACCCATACCCTACGCCGTACCCGAACCCGTACCCAAACCCGTAACCGAACCCGTACCCTAAGCCGTACGCTAACCCTAACCCTAACCCTAAGCTACCCTTGACTGCTTCTGCCTCCAATAGATTTCCTAAGCACTAGTGTTTTAAGGAACAGGTTAAAAAGAGAATCCTAATGTGATTTCTTGATAATGGGTGTGTTCCTTATCTTCTCCTAGTGTCTAAACTCTTCTCCATGGCTGGACCCCCAATTACTATTCCTTGACGTGCTAAGGGGTATCTAGAGAGTGGGATAGGTTTAATAACTACCCTAACCCTAACGCGTACCCTAACCCTAACTCCTACCCTAACCCTAACACGTACCCTAATCCTAACCCGTACCCTAAACCGAGCCCTAACCCTCAAACTAACCCTAACCCTAACCCTATCCCATACCCTACGCCGTACCCGAACCCGTACCCGAACCCGTACCCTAAGCCATACCCTAACCCTAACCCTAACCGTAACCCTAACCCTAAGCTACCCTTGACTGCTTCTGCCTCCAATAGATTTCCTAAGCACTAGTGTATTAAGGAACAGGTTAAAAAGAGAATCCTAATGTGATTTCAGGATAATGGGTGTGTTCCTTATCTTCTCCTAGTGTCTAAACTCTTCTCCATGGCTGGACCCCCAAATAATATTCCTTGACGTGCTAAGGGGTATCTAGTGAGTGGGATAGGTTTAATAACTACCCTAACCCTAACGCGTACCCTAACCCTAACCCCTACCCTAACCCTAACACGAACCCTAATCCTAAACCATACCCTAAACCGAGCCCTAAGCTTCAAACTAACCCTAACTCTAACCCAAACCCATACCCTACGCCGTACACGAACCCGTACCCGAACCCGTACCCTAAGCCGTGTCCTAACCCTAGCCCTAACCCTAACCCTAACCCTAAGCTACCCTTGACTGCTTCTGCCTCCAATAGATTTCCTAAGCACTAGTGTTTTAAGGAACAGGTTAAAAAGAGAATCCTAATGTGATTTCTTGATAATGGGTGTGTTCCTTATCTTCTCCTAGTGTCTAAACTCTTCTCCATGGCTGGACCCCCAAATAATATTCCTTGACGTGCTAAGGGGTATCTAGAGAGTGGGATAGGTTTAATAACTACCCTAACCCTAACGCGTACCCTAACCCTAACCCCTACCCTAACCCTAACACGTACCCTAATCCTAACCCGTACCCTAAACGGAGCCCTAACCCTCAAACTAACCCTAACCCTAACCCTAACCCATACCCTACGCCGTACCCGAACCCGTACCCGAACCCGTACCCTAAGCCGTACCCTAACCCTAACCCTAACCCTAACCCTAACACTAAGCTACCCTTGACTGCTTCTGCCTCCAATACATTTCCTAAGCACTAGTGTTTTAAGGAACAGGTTAAAAAGAGAATCCTAATGTGATTTCTTGATAATGGGTGTGTTCCTTATCTTCTCCTAGTGTCTAAACTCTTCTCCATGGCTGGACACCCAAATAATATTCCTTGACGTGCTAAGGGGTATCTAGAGAGTGGGATAGGTTTAATAACTACCCTAACCCTAACGCGTACCCTAACCCTAACACGTACCCTAATCCTAACCCGTACCCTAAACCGAGCCCTAACCCTCAAACTAACCCTAACCCTAACCCTAACCCATACCCTACGCCGTACCCGAACCCGTACCCGAACCCGTACCCTAAGCCGTACCCTAAAGCTAACCCTAACCCTAACCCTAACCGTAACCCTAAGCTACCCTTGACTGCTTCTGCCTCCAATAGATTTCCTAAGCACTAGTGTTTTAAGGAACAGGTTAAAAAGAGAATCCTAATGTGATTTCTTGATAATGGGTGTGATCCTTATCTTCTCCTAGTGTCTAAACTCTTCTCCATGGCTGGACACCCAAATAATATTCCTTGACGTGCTAAGGGGTATCTAGAGAGTGGGATAGGTTTAATAACTACCCTAACCCTAACGCGTACCCTAACCCTAAACCCTACCCTAACCCTAACACGTACCCTAATCCTAACCCGTTCCCTAAACCGAGCCCTAACCCTCAAACTAACCCTAACCCTAACCCTAACCCATATCGTACGCCATACCCAAACCCGTACCCGAACCCGTACCCGAACCCGTACCCTAAGCCGTACCCTAACCCAAACCCTAACCCTAAGCTACCCTTGACTGCTTCTGCCTCCAATAGATTTCCTAAGCACTAGTGTTTTAAGGAACAGGTTAAAAAGAGAATCCTAATGTGATTTCTTGATAATGGGTGTGTTCCTTATCTTCTCCTAGTGTCTAAACTCTTCTCCATGGCTGGACCCCCAAATAATATTCCTTGACGTGCTAAGGGTTATCTAGAGAGTGGGATAGGTTTAATAACTACCCTAACCCTAACGCGTACCCTAACCCTAACCCCTACCCTAACCCTAAGACGTACCCTAATCCTAACCCGTAACATAAACCGAGCCCTAACCCTCAAACTAACCCTAACCCTAACCCTAACCCATACCCTACGCCATACCCGAACCCGTACCCGAACCCGTACACTAAGCCGTACCCTAACCCTAACCCTAACCCTAACCATAACCCTAAACCTAACCCTAACCCTAAGCTACCCTTGACTGCTTCTGCCTCCAATAGATTTCCTAAGCACTAGTGTATTAAGGAACAGGTTAAAAAGAGAATCCTAATGTGATTTCAGGATAATGGGTGTGTTCCTTATCTTCTCCTACTGTCTAAACTCTTCTCCATGGCTGGACCCCCAAATAATATTCCTTGACGTGCTAAGGGGTATCTAGGGAGTGGGATAGGTTTAATAACTACCCTAAACCTAACGCGTACCCTAACCCTAACCCCTACCCTAACACTAACACGAACCCTAATCCTAACCTGTACCCTAAACCGAGCCCTAACCTTCAAACTAACCCTAACCCTAACCCTAACCCATACCCTACGCCGTACACGAACCCGTACCCGAACCCGTACCCTAAGCCGTACCCTAACCCTAACCCTAACCCTAACCCTAACCCTAAGCTACCCTTGACTGCTTCTGCCTCCAATAGATTTCCTAAGCACTAGTGTTTTAAGGAACAGGTTAAAAAGAGAATCGTAATGTGATTTCTTGATAATGGGTGTGATCCTTATCTTCTCCTAGTGTCTAAACTCTTCTCCATGGCTGGACACCCAAATAATATTCCTTGACGTGCTAAGGGTTATCTAGAGAGTGGGATAGGTTTAATAACTACCCTAACCCTAACGCCTACCCTAACCCTAACACGTACCCTAATCCTAACCCGTACCCTAAACCGAGCCCTAACCCTCAAACTAACCCTAACCCTAACCCTAACCCATACACTACGCCATACCCGAACCCGTACCCGAACCCGTACACTAAGCCGTACCCTAACCCTAACCCTAACCCTAAACCTAACCCTAACCCTAAGCTACCCTTGACTGCTTCTGCCTCCAATAGATTTCCTAAGCACTAGTGTTTTAAGGAATAGGTTAAAAAGAGAATCCTAATGTGATTTCTTGATAATGGGTGTGTTCCTTATCTTCTCCTAGTGTCTAAACTCTTCTCCATGGCTGGACCCCCAAATAATATTCCTTGACGTGCTAAGGGGTATCTAGAGAGTGGGATAGGTTTAATAACTACCCTAACCCTAACGCGTAACCTAACCCTAACCCCTACCATAACCCTAACACATACCGTAATCCTAACCCGTACCCTAAACCGAGCCCTAACCCTCAAACTAACCCTAACCCTAACCCTAACCCATACCCTACGCCGTACCCGAACCCGTACCCGAACCCGTACCCTAAACCGTACCCTAAAGCTAACCCTAACCCTAACCCTAACCCTAAACCTAAAATACCCTTGACTGCTTCTGCCTCCAAAAGATTTCCTAAGCACTAGTGTTTTAAGGAACAGGTTAAAAAGAGAATCCTAATGTGATTTCTTGATAATGGGTGTGTTCCTTATCTTCTAGTGTCTAAACTCTTCTCCATGGCTGGACCCCCAAATAATATTCTTTGACGTGCTAAGGGGTATCTAGAGAGTGGGATAGGTTTAATAACTACACTAACCCTAACGCGTACCCTAACCCTAACCCCTACCCTAACCCTAACACGTACCCTAATCCTAACCCGTAACCTAAACCGAGCCCTAACCCTCAAACTAACCCTAACCCTAACCCTAACCCATACCCTACGCCGTACCCGAACCAGTACCCGAACACGTACCCTAAGCCGTACCCTAAACCTAACCCTAATCCTAACCCTAACCCTAAGCTACCCTTGACTGCTTCTGCCTACAATAGATTTCCTAAGCACTAGTGTATTAAGGAACAGGTTAAAAAGAGAATCCTAATGTGATTTCAGGATAATGGGTGTGTTCCTTATCTTCTCCTATTGTCTAAACTCTTCTCCATGGCTGGACCCCCAAATAATATTCCTTGACGTGTTAAGGGGTATCTAGAGAGTGGGATAGGTTTAATAACTACCCTAACCCTAACGCGTACCCTAACCCTAACCCCTACCCTAACCCTAACACGATCCCTAATCCTAACCCGTACCCTAAACTGAGCCCTAACCTTCAAACTAACCCTAAACCTAACCCTAACCCATACCCTACGCCGTACACGAACCCGTACCCGAACCCGTACCCTAAGCCGTACCCTAAACCTAACCCTAACCCTAACCCTAACACTAACCCTAAGCTACCCTTGACTGCTTCTGCCTCCAATAGATTTCCTAAGCACTAGTGTTTTAAGGAACAGGTTAAAAAGAGAATCCTAATGTGATTTCTTGATAATGGGTGTGTTCCTTATCTTCTCCTAGTGTCTAAACTCTTCTCCAAGGCTGGACCCCCAAATAATATTCCTTGACGTGATAAGGGGTATCTAGAGAGTGGATAGGTTTAATAACTACCCTAATCCTAACGCGTACCCTAACCCTAACCTCTACCCTAACCCTAACACGTACACTAATCCTAACCCGTACCCTAAACCGAGCCCTAACCCTCAAACTAACCCTAACCCTAACCCTAACCCATACCCTACGCTGTACCCGAACCCGGACCCGAACCCGTACCCTAAGCCTTACCCTAACCCTAACCCTAACCCTAACCCTAACCCTAAGCTACCCTTGACTGCTTCTGCCTCCAATAGATTTCCTAAGCACTAGTGTATTAAGGAACAGGTTAAAAAGAGAATCCTAATGTGATTTCAGGATAATGGGTGTGTTCCTTATCTTCTCCTAGTGTCTAAACTCTTCTCCATGGCTGGACCCCCAAATAATATTCCTTGACGTGCTAAAGGGTATTTAGAGAGTGGGATAGGTTTAATAACTACCCTAACCCTAACCTCTACCCTAACCCTAACACGTACCCTAATCCTAACCCGTACCCTAAACCGAGCCCTAACCCTCAAACTAACCCTAACCCTAACCCTAACCCATACCCTACGCCATACCCAAACCTGTACCCGAACCCGTACCCGAACCCGTACCCTAAGCCGTACCCTAACCCTAACCCTAACCCTAAGCTACCCTTGACTGCTTCTGCCTCCAATAGATTTCCTAAGCACTAGTGTTTTAAGGAACAGGTTAAAAAGAGAATCCTAATGTGATTTCTTGATAATGGGTGTGTTCCTTATCTTCTCCTAGTGTCTAAACTCTTCTCCATGGCTGGACCCCCAAATAATATTCCTTGACGTGCTAAGGGGTATCTAGAGAGTGGGATAGGTTTAATAACTACCGTAACCCTAACGCGTACCCTAACCCTAACCCCTACACTAACCCTAACACGTACCCTAATCCTAACCCGTACCCTAAACCGAGACCTAACCCTCAAACTAACCCTAACCCTAACCCTAACCCATACCCTACGCCGTACCCGAACCCGTACCCGAACCCGTACCCGAACCCGTACCCTAACCCTAACCCTAACCCTAACCCTAAGCTACCCTTGACTGCTTCTGCCTCCAATAGATTTCCTAAGCACTAGTGTTTTAAGGAACAGGTTAAAAAGAGAATCCTAATGTGATTTCTTGATAATGGGTGTGTTCCTTATCTTCTCCTAGTGTCTAAACTCTTCTCCATGGCTGGACCCCCAAATAATATTCCTTGACGTGCTAAGGGGTATCTAGAGAGTGGGATAGGTTTAATAACTACCCTAACCCTAACGCGTACCCTAACCCTAACCCCTACCCTAACCCTAACACGTACCCTAATCCTAACCCGTACCCTAAACCGAGCCCTAACCCTCAAACTAACCCTAACCCTAACCCTAACCCATACCGAATGCCGTACCCGAACCCGTACCGGAACCCGTACCCTAACACTAACCCTAACCCTAACCCTAACCCTAACCCTAAGCTACCCTTGACTGCTTCTGCCTCCAATAGATTTCCTAAGTACTAGTGTTTTAAGGAACAGGTTAAAAAGAGAATCCTAATGTGATTTCTTGATAATGGGTGTGTTCCTTATCTTCTCCTAGTGTCTAAACTCTTCTCCAAGGCTGGACCCCCAAATAATATTCCTTGACGTGCTAAGGGGTATCTAGAGAGTGGGATAGGTTTAATAACTACCCTAACCCTAACGCGTACCCTAACCCTAACCTCTACCCTAACCCTAACACGTACACTAATCCTAACCCGTACCCTAAACCGAGCCCTAACCCTCAAACTAACCCTAACCCTAACCCTAACCCATACCCTACGCCATACCCAAACCTGTACCCGAACCCGTACCCGAACCCGTACCCTAAGCCGTACCCTAACCCTAACCCTAACCCTAAGCTACCCTTGACTGCTTCTGCCTCCAATAGATTTCCTAAGCACTAGTGTTTTAAGGAACAGGTTAAAAAGAGAATCCTAATGTGATTTCTTGATAATGGGTGTGTTCCTTATCTTCTCCTAGTGTCTAAACTCTTCTCCATGGCTGGACCCCCAAATAATATTCCTTGACGTGCTAAGGGGTATCTAGAGAGTGGGATAGGTTTAATAACTACCGTAACCCTAACGCGTACCCTAACCCTAACCCCTACACTAACCCTAACACGTACCCTAATCCTAACCCGTACCCTAAACCGAGCCCTAACCCTCAAACTAACCCTAACCCTAACCCTAACCCATACCTTACGCCGTACCCGAACCCGTACCCGAAACCGTACCCGAACCCGTACCCTAACCCTAACCCTAACCCTAAGCTACCCTTGACTGCTTCTGCCTCCAATAGATTTCCTAAGCACTAGTGTTTTAAGGAACAGGTTAAAAAGAGAATCCTAATGTGATTTCTTGATAATGGGTGTGATCCTTATCTTCTCCTAGTGTCTAAACTCTTCTCCATGGCTGGACACCCAAATAATATTCCTTGACGTGCTAAGGGGTATCTAGAGAGTGGGATAGGTTTAATAACTACCCTAACCCTAACGCGTACCCTAACCCTAACCCCTACCCTAACCCTAACACGTACCCTAATCCTAACCCGTACCCTAAACCGAGCCCTAACCCTCAAACTAACCCTAACCCTAACCCTAACCCATATCGTACGCCATACCCAAACCCGTACCCGAACCCGTACCCGAACCCGTACCCTAAGCCGTACGCTAACCCAAACCCTAACCCTAAGCTACCCTTGACTGCTTCTGCCTCCAATAGATTTCCTAAGCACTAGTGTTTTAAGGAACAGGTTAAAAAGAGAATCCTAATGTGATTTCTTGATAATGGGTGTGTTCCTTATCTTCTCCTAGTGTCTAAACTCTTCTCCATGGCTGGACCCCCAAATAATATACCTTGACGTGCTAAGGGGTATCTAGAGTGTGGGATATGTTTAATAACTACCCTAACCCTAACGCGTACCCTAACCCTAACCCCTACCCTAACCCTAACACGTACCCTAATCCTAACCCGTAACCAAAACCGAGCCCTAACCCTGAAACTAACCCTAACCCTAAACCTAACCCATACCCTACGCCGTCCCCGAACCCGTACCCGAACCCGTAACCGAACCCGTACCCTAAGCCGTACCCTAACCCTAACCCTAACCCTAAGCTACCCTTGACTGCTTCTGCCTCCAATAGATTTCCTAAGCACTAGTGTTTTAAGGAACAGGTTAAAAAGAGAATCCTAATGTGATTTCTTGATAATGGGTGTGTTCCTTATCTTCTCCTAGTGTCTAAACTCTTCTCCATGGCTGGACCCCCAAATAATATTCCTTGACGTGCTAAGGGGTATCTAGAGAGTGGGATAGGTTTAATAACTACCCTAACCCTAACGCGTACCCTAACCCTAACCCCTACCCTAACCCTAACACGTACCCTAATCCTAACCCGTACCCTAAACCGAGCCCTAACCCTCAAACTAACCCTAACCCTAACCCTAACCCATACACTACGCCATACCCGAACCCGTACCCGAACCCGTACACTAAGCCGTACCCTAACCCTAACCCTAACCCTAAACCTAACCCTAACCCTAAGCTACCCTTGACTGCTTCTGCCTCCAATAGATTTCCTAAGCACTAGTGTTTTAAGGAATAGGTTAAAAAGAGAATCCTAATGTGATTTCTTGATAATGGGTGTGTTCCTTATTTTCTCCTAGTGTCTAAACTCTTCTCCATGGCTGGACCCCCAAATAATATTCCTTGACGTGCTAAGGGGTATCTAGAGAGTGGGATAGGTTTAATAACTACCCTAACCCTAACGCGTAACCTAACCCTAACCCCTACCATAACCCTAACACATACCGTAATCCTAACCCGTACCCTAAACCGAGCCCTAACCCTCAAACTAACCCTAACCCTAACCCTAACCCATACCCTACGCCGTACCCGAACCCGTACCCGAACCCGTACCCTAAACCGTACCCTAAAGCTAACCCTAACCCTAACCCTAACCCTAACCCTAAAATACCCTTGACTGCTTCTGCCTCCAAAAGATTTCCTAAGCACTAGTGTTTTAAGGAACAGGTTAAAAAGAGAATCCTAATGTGATTTCTTGATAATGGGTGTGTTCCTTATCTTCTCCTAGTGTCTAAACTCTTCTCCATGGCTGGACTCCCAAATAATATTCTTTGACGTGCTAAGGGGTATCTAGAGAGTGGGATAGGTTTAATAACTACACTAACCCTAACGCGTACCCTAACCCTAACCCCTACCCTAACCCTAACACGTACCCTAATCCTAACCCGTAACCTAAACCGAGCCCTAACCCTCAAACTAACCCTAACCCTAACCCTAACCCATACCCTACGCCGTACCCGAACCAGTACCCGAACACGTACCCTAAGCCGTACCCTAACCCTAACCCTAATCCTAACCCTAACCCTAAGCTACCCTTGACTGCTTCTGCCTACAATAGATTTCCTAAGCACTAGTGTATTAAGGAACAGGTTAAAAAGAGAATCCTAATGTGATTTCAGGATAATGGGTGTGTTCCTTATCTTCTCCTATTTTCTAAACTCTTCTCCATGGCTGGACCCCCAAATAATATTCCTTGACGTGCTAAGGGGTATCTAGAGAGTGGGATAGGTTTAATAACTACCCTAACCCTAACGCGTACCCTAACCCTAACCCCTACCCTAACCCTAACACGATCCCTAATCCTAACCCGTACCCTAAACTGAGCCCTAACCTTCAAACTAACCCTAACCCTAACCCTAACCCTAACCCTAACCCTAACCCTAACCCTAACCCATATCGTACGCCATACCCAAACCCGTACCCGAACCCGTACCCGAACCCGTACCCTAAGCCGTACCCTAACCCAAACCCTAACCCTAAGCTACCCTTGACTGCTTCTGCCTCCAATAGATTTCCTAAGCACTAGTGTTTTAAGGAACAGGTTAAAAAGAGAATCCTAATGTGATTTCTTGATAATGGGTGTGTTCCTTATCTTCTCCTAGTGTCTAAACTCTTCTCCATGGCTGGACCCCCAAATAATATTCCTTGACGTGCTAAGGGTTATCTAGAGAGTGGGATAGGTTTAATAACTACCCTAACCCTAACGCGTACCCTAACCCTAACCCCTACCCTAACCCTAAGACGTACCCTAATCCTAACCCGTAACCTAAACCGAGCCCTAACCCTCAAACTAACCCTAACCCTAACCCTAACCCATACCCTACGCCATACCCGAACCCGTACCCGAACCCGTACACTAAGCCGTACCCTAACCCTAACCCTAACCCTAACCATAACCCTAAACCTAACCCTAACCCTAAGCTACCCTTGACTGCTTCTGCCTCCAATAGATTTCCTAAGCACTAGTGTATTAAGGAACAGGTTAAAAAGAGAATCCTAATGTGATTTCAGGATAATGGGTGTGTTCCTTATCTTCTCCTACTGTCTAAACTCTTCTCCATGGCTGGACCCCCAAATAATATTCCTTGACGTGCTAAGGGGTATCTAGGGAGTGGGATAGGTTTAATAACTACCCTAAACCTAACGCGTACCCTAACCCTAACCCCTACCCTAACACTAACACGAACCCTAATCCTAACCTGTACCCTAAACCGAGCCCTAACCTTCAAACTAACCCTAACCCTAACCCTAACCCATACCCTACGCCGTACACGAACCCGTACCCGAACCCGTACCCTAAGCCGTACCCTAACCCTAACCCTAACCCTAACCCTAACCCTAAGCTACCCTTGACTGCTTCTGCCTCCAATAGATTTCCTAAGCACTAGTGTTTTAAGGAACAGGTTAAAAAGAGAATCGTAATGTGATTTCTTGATAATGGGTGTGATCCTTATCTTCTCCTAGTGTCTAAACTCTTCTCCATGGCTGGACACCCAAATAATATTCCTTGACGTGCTAAGGGTTATCTAGAGAGTGGGATAGGTTTAATAACTACCCTAACCCTAACGCCTACCCTAACCCTAACACGTACCCTAATCCTAACCCGTACCCTAAACCGAGCCCTAACCCTCAAACTAACCCTAACCCTAACCCTAACCCATACACTACGCCATACCCGAACCCGTACCCGAACCCGTACACTAAGCCGTACCCTAACCCTAACCCTAACCCTAAACCTAACCCTAACCCTAAGCTACCCTTGACTGCTTCTGCCTCCAATAGATTTCCTAAGCACTAGTGTTTTAAGGAATAGGTTAAAAAGAGAATCCTAATGTGATTTCTTGATAATGGGTGTGTTCCTTATCTTCTCCTAGTGTCTAAACTCTTCTCCATGGCTGGACCCCCAAATAATATTCCTTGACGTGCTAAGGGGTATCTAGAGAGTGGGATAGGTTTAATAACTACCCTAACCCTAACGCGTAACCTAACCCTAACTCCTACCATAACCCTAACACATACCGTAATCCTAACCCGTACCCTAAACCGAGCCCTAACCCTCAAACTAACCCTAACCCTAACCCTAACCCATACCCTACGCCGTACCCGAACCCGTACCCGAACCCGTACCCTAAACCGTACCCTAAAGCTAACCCTAACCCTAACCCTAACCCTAAACCTAAAATACCCTTGACTGCTTCTGCCTCCAAAAGATTTCCTAAGCACTAGTGTTTTAAGGAACAGGTTAAAAAGAGAATCCTAATGTGATTTCTTGATAATGGGTGTGTTCCTTATCTTCTAGTGTCTAAACTCTTCTCCATGGCTGGACCCCCAAATAATATTCTTTGACGTGCTAAGGGGTATCTAGAGAGTGGGATAGGTTTAATAACTACACTAACCCTAACGCGTACCCTAACCCTAACCCCTACCCTAACCCTAACACGTACCCTAATCCTAACCCGTAACCTAAACCGAGCCCTAACCCTCAAACTAACCCTAACCCTAACCCTAACCCATACCCTACGCCGTACCCGAACCAGTACCCGAACACGTACCCTAAGCCGTACCCTAACCCTAACCCTAATCCTAACCCTAACCCTAAGCTACCCTTGACTGCTTCTGCCTACAATAGATTTCCTAAGCACTAGTGTATTAAGGAACAGGTTAAAAAGAGAATCCTAATGTGATTTCAGGATAATGGGTGTGTTCCTTATCTTCTCCTATTGTCTAAACTCTTCTCCATGGCTGGACCCCCAAATAATATTCCTTGACGTGTTAAGGGGTATCTAGAGAGTGGGATAGGTTTAATAACTACCCTAACCCTAACGCGTACCCTAACCCTAACCCCTACCCTAACCCTAACACGATCCCTAATCCTAACCCGTACCCTAAACTGAGCCCTAACCTTCAAACTAACCCTAAACCTAACCCTAACCCATACCCTACGCCGTACACGAACCCGTACCCGAACCCGTACCCTAAGCCGTACCCTAAACCTAACCCTAACCCTAACCCTAACACTAACCCTAAGCTACCCTTGACTGCTTCTGCCTCCAATAGATTTCCTAAGCACTAGTGTTTTAAGGAACAGGTTAAAAAGAGAATCCTAATGTGATTTCTTGATAATGGGTGTGTTCCTTATCTTCTCCTAGTGTCTAAACTCTTCTCCAAGGCTGGACCCCCAAATAATATTCCTTGACGTGATAAGGGGTATCTAGAGAGTGGATAGGTTTAATAACTACCCTAATCCTAACGCGTACCCTAACCCTAACCTCTACCCTAACCCTAACACGTACACTAATCCTAACCCGTACCCTAAACCGAGCCCTAACCCTCAAACTAACCCTAACCCTAACCCTAACCCATACCCTACGCTGTACCCGAACCCGGACCCGAACCCGTACCCTAAGCCTTACCCTAACCCTAACCCTAACCCTAACCCTAACCCTAAGCTACCCTTGACTGCTTCTGCCTCCAATAGATTTCCTAAGCACTAGTGTATTAAGGAACAGGTTAAAAAGAGAATCCTAATGTGATTTCAGGATAATGGGTGTGTTCCTTATCTTCTCCTAGTGTCTAAACTCTTCTCCATGGCTGGACCCCCAAATAATATTCCTTGACGTGCTAAAGGGTATTTAGAGAGTGGGATAGGTTTAATAACTACCCTAACCCTAACCTCTACCCTAACCCTAACACGTACACTAATCCTAACCCGTACCCTAAACCGAGCCCTAACCCTCAAACTAACCCTAACCCTAACCCTAACCCATACCCTACGCCATACCCAAACCTGTACCCGAACCCGTACCCGAACCCGTACCCTAAGCCGTACCCTAACCCTAACCCTAACCCTAAGCTACCCTTGACTGCTTCTGCCTCCAATAGATTTCCTAAGCACTAGTGTTTTAAGGAACAGGTTAAAAAGAGAATCCTAATGTGATTTCTTGATAATGGGTGTGTTCCTTATCTTCTCCTAGTGTCTAAACTCTTCTCCATGGCTGGACCCCCAAATAATATTCCTTGACGTGCTAAGGGGTATCTAGAGAGTGGGATAGGTTTAATAACTACCGTAACCCTAACGCGTACCCTAACCCTAACCCCTACACTAACCCTAACACGTACCCTAATCCTAACCCGTACCCTAAACCGAGCCCTAACCCTCAAACTAACCCTAACCCTAACCCTAACCCATACCTTACGCCGTACCCGAACCCGTACCCGAACCCGTACCCGAACCCGTACCCTAACCCTAACCCTAACCCTAAGCTACCCTTGACTGCTTCTGCCTCCAATAGATTTCCTAAGCACTAGTGTTTTAAGGAACAGGTTAAAAAGAGAATCCTAATGTGATTTCTTGATAATGGGTGTGATCCTTATCTTCTCCTAGTGTCTAAACTCTTCTCCATGGCTGGACACCCAAATAATATTCCTTGACGTGCTAAGGGGTATCTAGAGAGTGGGATAGGTTTAATAACTACCCTAACCCTAACGCGTACCCTAACCCTAACCCCTACCCTAACCCTAACACGTACCCTAATCCTAACCCGTACCCTAAACCGAGCCCTAACCCTCAAACTAACCCTAACCCTAACCCTAACCCATATCGTACGCCATACCCAAACCCGTACCCGAACCCGTACCCGAACCCGTACCCTAAGCCGTACGCTAACCCAAACCCTAACCCTAAGCTACCCTTGACTGCTTCTGCCTCCAATAGATTTCCTAAGCACTAGTGTTTTAAGGAACAGGTTAAAAAGAGAATCCTAATGTGATTTCTTGATAATGGGTGTGTTCCTTATCTTCTCCTAGTGTCTAAACTCTTCTCCATGGCTGGACCCCCAAATAATATACCTTGACGTGCTAAGGGGTATCTAGAGAGTGGGATATGTTTAATAACTACCCTAACCCTAACGCGTACCCTAACCCTAACCCCTACCCTAACCCTAACACGTACCCTAATCCTAACCCGTAACCAAAACCGAGCCCTAACCCTGAAACTAACCCTAACCCTAAACCTAACCCATACCCTACGCCGTCCCCGAACCCGTACCCGAACCCGTAACCGAACCCATACCCTAAGCCGTACCCTAACCCTAACCCTAACCCTAAGCTACCCTTGACTGCTTCTGCCTCCAATAGATTTCCTAAGCACTAGTGTTTTAAGGAACAGGTTAAAAAGAGAATCCTAATGTGATTTCTTGATAATGGGTGTGTTCCTTATCTTCTCCTAGTGTCTAAACTCTTCTCCATGGCTGGACCCCCAAATAATATTCCTTGACGTGCTAAGGGGTATCTAGAGAGTGGGATAGGTTTAATAACTACCCTAACCCTAACGCGTACCCTAACCCTAACCCCTACCCTAACCCTAACACGTACCCTAATCCTAACCCGTACCCTAAACCGAGCCCTAACCCTCAAACTAACCCTAACCCTAACCCTAACCCATACACTACGCCATACCCGAACCCGTACCCGAACCCGTACACTAAGCCGTACCCTAACCCTAACCCTAACCCTAAACCTAACCCTAACCCTAAGCTACCCTTGACTGCTTCTGCCTCCAATAGATTTCCTAAGCACTAGTGTTTTAAGGAATAGGTTAAAAAGAGAATCCTAATGTGATTTCTTGATAATGGGTGTGTTCCTTATTTTCTCCTAGTGTCTAAACTCTTCTCCATGGCTGGACCCCCAAATAATATTCCTTGACGTGCTAAGGGGTATCTAGAGAGTGGGATAGGTTTAATAACTACCCTAACCCTAACGCGTAACCTAACCCTAACCCCTACCATAACCCTAACACATACCGTAATCCTAACCCGTACCCTAAACCGAGCCCTAACCCTCAAACTAACCCTAACCCTAACCCTAACCCATACCCTACGCCGTACCCGAACCCGTACCCGAACCCGTACCCTAAACCGTACCCTAAAGCTAACCCTAACCCTAACCCTAACCCTAACCCTAAAATACCCTTGACTGCTTCTGCCTCCAAAAGATTTCCTAAGCACTAGTGTTTTAAGGAACAGGTTAAAAAGAGAATCCTAATGTGATTTCTTGATAATGGGTGTGTTCCTTATCTTCTCCTAGTGTCTAAACTCTTCTCCATGGCTGGACTCCCAAATAATATTCTTTGACGTGCTAAGGGGTATCTAGAGAGTGGGATAGGTTTAATAACTACACTAACCCTAACGCGTACCCTAACCCTAACCCCTACCCTAACCCTAACACGTACCCTAATCCTAACCCGTAACCTAAACCGAGCCCTAACCCTCAAACTAACCCTAACCCTAACCCTAACCCATACCCTACGCCGTACCCGAACCAGTACCCGAACACGTACCCTAAGCCGTACCCTAACCCTAACCCTAATCCTAACCCTAACCCTAAGCTACCCTTGACTGCTTCTGCCTACAATAGATTTCCTAAGCACTAGTGTATTAAGGAACAGGTTAAAAAGAGAATCCTAATGTGATTTCAGGATAATGGGTGTGTTCCTTATCTTCTCCTATTTTCTAAACTCTTCTCCATGGCTGGACCCCCAAATAATATTCCTTGACGTGCTAAGGGGTATCTAGAGAGTGGGATAGGTTTAATAACTACCCTAACCCTAACGCGTACCCTAACCCTAACCCCTACCCTAACCCTAACACGATCCCTAATCCTAACCCGTACCCTAAACTGAGCCCTAACCTTCAAACTAACCCTAAACCTAACCCTAACCCATACCCTACGCCGTACACGAACCCGTACCCGAACCCGTACCCTAAGCCGTACCCTAAACCTAACCCTAACCCTAACCCTAACCCTAACCCTAAGCTACCCTTGACTGCTTCTGCCTCCAATAGATTTCCTAAGCACTAGTGTTTTAAGGAACAGGTTAAAAAGAGAATCCTAATGTGATTTCTTGATAATGGGTGTGTTCCTTATCTTCTCCTAGTGTCTAAACTCTTCTCCAAGGCTGGACCCCCAAATAATATTCCTTGACGTGATAAGGGGTATCTAGAGAGTGGATAGGTTTAATAACTACCCTAATCCTAACGCGTACCCTAACCCTAACCTCTACCCTAACCCTAACACGTACACTAATCCTAACCCGTACCCTAAACCGAGCCCTAACCCTCAAACTAACCCTAACCCTAACCCTAACCCATACCCTACGCTGTACCCGAACCCGGACCCGAACCCGTACCCTAAGCCTTACCCTAACCCTAACCCTAACCCTAACCCTAACCCTAAGCTACCCTTGACTGCTTCTGCCTCCAATAGATTTCCTAAGCACTAGTGTATTAAGGAACAGGTTAAAAAGAGAATCCTAATGTGATTTCAGGATAATGGGTGTGTTCCTTATCTTCTCCTAGTGTCTAAACTCTTCTCCATGGCTGGACCCCCAAATAATATTCCTTGACGTGCTAAAGGGTATTTAGAGAGTGGGATAGGTTTAATAACTACCCTAACCCTAACCTCTACCCTAACCCTAACACGTACACTAATCCTAACCCGTACCCTAAACCGAGCCCTAACCCTCAAACTAACCCTAACCCTAACCCTAACCCATACCCTACGCCATACCCAAACCTGTACCCGAACCCGTACCCGAACCCGTACCCTAAGCCGTACCCTAACCCTAACCCTAACCCTAAGCTACCCTTGACTGCTTCTGCCTCCAATAGATTTCCTAAGCACTAGTGTTTTAAGGAACAGGTTAAAAAGAGAATCCTAATGTGATTTCTTGATAATGGGTGTGTTCCTTATCTTCTCCTAGTGTCTAAACTCTTCTCCATGGCTGGACCCCCAAATAATATTCCTTGACGTGCTAAGGGGTATCTAGAGAGTGGGATAGGTTTAATAACTACCGTAAACCTAACGCGTACCCTAACCCTAACCCCTACACTAACCCTAACACGTACCCTAATCCTAACCCGTACCCTAAACCGAGACCTAACCCTCAAACTAACCCTAACCCTAACCCTAACCCATACCCTACGCCGTACCCGAACCCGTACCCGAACCCGTACCCGAACCCGTACCCTAACCCTAACCCTAACCCTAACCCTAAGCTACCCTTGACTGCTTCTGCCTCCAATAGATTTCCTAAGCACTAGTGTTTTAAGGAACAGGTTAAAAAGAGAATCCTAATGTGATTTCTTGATAATGGGTGTGTTCCTTATCTTCTCCTAGTGTCTAAACTCTTCTCCATGGCTGGACCCCCAAATAATATTCCTTGACGTGCTAAGGGGTATCTAGAGAGTGGGATAGGTTTAATAACTACCCTAACCCTAACGCGTACCCTAACCCTAACCCCTACCCTAACCCTAACACGTACCCTAATCCTAACCCGTACCCTAAACCGAGCCCTAACCCTCAAACTAACCCTAACCCTAACCCTAACCCATACCGAATGCCGTACCCGAACCCGTACCGGAACCCGTACCCTAACACTAACCCTAACCCTAACCCTAACCCTAACCCTAAGCTACCCTTGACTGCTTCTGCCTCCAATAGATTTCCTAAGCACTAGTGTTTTAAGGAACAGGTTAAAAAGAGAATCCTAATGTGATTTCTTGATAATGGGTGTGTTCCTTATCTTCTCCTAGTGTCTAAACTCTTCTCCAAGGCTGGACCCCCAAATAATATTCCTTGACGTGCTAAGGGGTATCTAGAGAGTGGGATAGGTTTAATAACTACCCTAACCCTAACGCGTACCCTAACCCTAACCTCTACCCTAACCCTAACACGTACACTAATCCTAACCCGTACCCTAAACCGAGCCCTAACCCTCAAACTAACCCTAACCCTAACCCTAACCCATACCCTACGCCATACCCAAACCTGTACCCGAACCCGTACCCGAACCCGTACCCTAAGCCGTACCCTAACCCTAACCCTAACCCTAAGCTACCCTTGACTGCTTCTGCCTCCAATAGATTTCCTAAGCACTAGTGTTTTAAGGAACAGGTTAAAAAGAGAATCCTAATGTGATTTCAGGATAATGGGTGTGTTCCTTATCTTCTCCTAGTGTCTAAACTCTTCTCCATGGCTGGACCCCCAAATAATATTCCTTGACGTGCTAAGGGGTATCTAGAGAGTGGGATAGGTTTAATAACTACCGTAACCGTAACGCGTACCCTAACCCTAACCCCTACACTAACCCTAACACGTACCCTAATCCTAACCCGTACCCTAAACCGAGCCCTAACCCTCAAACTAACCCTAACCCTAACCCTAACCCATACCTTACGCCGTACCCGAACCCGTACCCGAACCCGTACCCGAACCCGTACCCTAACCCTAACCCTAACCCTAAGCTACCCTTGACTGCTTCTGCCTCCAATAGATTTCCTAAGCACTAGTGTTTTAAGGAACAGGTTAAAAAGAGAATCCTAATGTGATTTCTTGATAATGGGTGTGATCCTTATCTTCTCCTAGTGTCTAAACTCTTCTCCATGGCTGGACACCCAAATAATATTCCTTGACGTGCTAAGGGGTATCTAGAGAGTGGGATAGGTTTAATAACTACCCTAACCCTAACGCGTACCCTAACCCTAACCCCTACCCTAACCCTAACACGTACCCTAATCCTAACCCGTACCCTAAACCGAGCCCTAACCCTCAAACTAACCCTAACCCTAACCCTAACCCATATCGTACGCCATACCCAAACCCGTACCCGAACCCGTACCCGAACCCGTACCCTAAGCCGTACGCTAACCCAAACCCTAACCCTAAGCTACCCTTGACTGCTTCTGCCTCCAATAGATTTCCTAAGCACTAGTGTTTTAAGGAACAGGTTAAAAAGAGAATCCTAATGTGATTTCTTGATAATGGGTGTGTTCCTTATCTTCTCCTAGTGTCTAAACTCTTCTCCATGGCTGGACCCCCAAATAATATACCTTGACGTGCTAAGGGGTATCTAGAGAGTGGGATATGTTTAATAACTACCCTAACCCTAACGCGTACCCTAACCCTAACCCCTACCCTAACCCTAACACGTACCCTAATCCTAACCCGTAACCAAAACCGAGCCCTAACCCTGAAACTAACCCTAACCCTAAACCTAACCCATACCCTACGCCGTCCCCGAACCCGTACCCGAACCCGTAACCGAACCCATACCCTAAGCCGTACCCTAACCCTAACCCTAACCCTAAGCTACCCTTGACTGCTTCTGCCTCCAATAGATTTCCTAAGCACTAGTGTTTTAAGGAACAGGTTAAAAAGAGAATCCTAATGTGATTTCTTGATAATGGGTGTGTTCCTTATCTTCTCCTAGTGTCTAAACTCTTCTCCATGGCTGGACCCCCAAATAATATTCCTTGACGTGCTAAGGGGTATCTAGAGAGTGGGATAGGTTTAATAACTACCCTAACCCTAACGCGTACCCTAACCCTAACCCCTACCCTAACCCTAACACGTACCCTAATCCTAACCCGTACCCTAAACCGAGCCCTAACCCTCAAACTAACCCTAACCCTAACCCTAACCCATACACTACGCCATACCCGAACCCGTACCCGAACCCGTACACTAAGCCGTACCCTAACCCTAACCCTAACCCTAAACCTAACCCTAACCCTAAGCTACCCTTGACTGCTTCTGCCTCCAATAGATTTCCTAAGCACTAGTGTTTTAAGGAATAGGTTAAAAAGAGAATCCTAATGTGATTTCTTGATAATGGGTGTGTTCCTTATTTTCTCCTAGTGTCTAAACTCTTCTCCATGGCTGGACCCCCAAATAATATTCCTTGACGTGCTAAGGGGTATCTAGAGAGTGGGATAGGTTTAATAACTACCCTAACCCTAACGCGTAACCTAACCCTAACCCCTACCATAACCCTAACACATACCGTAATCCTAACCCGTACCCTAAACCGAGCCCTAACCCTCAAACTAACCCTAACCCTAACCCTAACCCATACCCTACGCCGTACCCGAACCCGTACCCGAACCCGTACCCTAAACCGTACCCTAAAGCTAACCCTAACCCTAACCCTAACCCTAACCCTAAAATACCCTTGACTGCTTCTGCCTCCAAAAGATTTCCTAAGCACTAGTGTTTTAAGGAACAGGTTAAAAAGAGAATCCTAATGTGATTTCTTGATAATGGGTGTGTTCCTTATCTTCTCCTAGTGTCTAAACTCTTCTCCATGGCTGGACTCCCAAATAATATTCTTTGACGTGCTAAGGGGTATCTAGAGAGTGGGATAGGTTTAATAACTACACTAACCCTAACGCGTACCCTAACCCTAACCCCTACCCTAACCCTAACACGTACCCTAATCCTAACCCGTAACCTAAACCGAGCCCTAACCCTCAAACTAACCCTAACCCTAACCCTAACCCATACCCTACGCCGTACCCGAACCAGTACCCGAACACGTACCCTAAGCCGTACCCTAACCCTAACCCTAATCCTAACCCTAACCCTAAGCTACCCTTGACTGCTTCTGCCTACAATAGATTTCCTAAGCACTAGTGTATTAAGGAACAGGTTAAAAAGAGAATCCTAATGTGATTTCAGGATAATGGGTGTGTTCCTTATCTTCTCCTATTTTCTAAACTCTTCTCCATGGCTGGACCCCCAAATAATATTCCTTGACGTGCTAAGGGGTATCTAGAGAGTGGGATAGGTTTAATAACTACCCTAACCCTAACGCGTACCCTAACCCTAACCCCTACCCTAACCCTAACACGATCCCTAATCCTAACCCGTACCCTAAACTGAGCCCTAACCTTCAAACTAACCCTAAACCTAACCCTAACCCATACCCTACGCCGTACACGAACCCGTACCCGAACCCGTACCCTAAGCCGTACCCTAAACCTAACCCTAACCCTAACCCTAACCCTAACCCTAAGCTACCCTTGACTGCTTCTGCCTCCAATAGATTTCCTAAGCACTAGTGTTTTAAGGAACAGGTTAAAAAGAGAATCCTAATGTGATTTCTTGATAATGGGTGTGTTCCTTATCTTCTCCTAGTGTCTAAACTCTTCTCCAAGGCTGGACCCCCAAATAATATTCCTTGACGTGATAAGGGGTATCTAGAGAGTGGATAGGTTTAATAACTACCCTAATCCTAACGCGTACCCTAACCCTAACCTCTACCCTAACCCTAACACGTACACTAATCCTAACCCGTACCCTAAACCGAGCCCTAACCCTCAAACTAACCCTAACCCTAACCCTAACCCATACCCTACGCTGTACCCGAACCCGGACCCGAACCCGTACCCTAAGCCTTACCCTAACCCTAACCCTAACCCTAACCCTAACCCTAAGCTACCCTTGACTGCTTCTGCCTCCAATAGATTTCCTAAGCACTAGTGTATTAAGGAACAGGTTAAAAAGAGAATCCTAATGTGATTTCAGGATAATGGGTGTGTTCCTTATCTTCTCCTAGTGTCTAAACTCTTCTCCATGGCTGGACCCCCAAATAATATTCCTTGACGTGCTAAAGGGTATTTAGAGAGTGGGATAGGTTTAATAACTACCCTAACCCTAACCTCTACCCTAACCCTAACACGTACACTAATCCTAACCCGTACCCTAAACCGAGCCCTAACCCTCAAACTAACCCTAACCCTAACCCTAACCCATACCCTACGCCATACCCAAACCTGTACCCGAACCCGTACCCGAACCCGTACCCTAAGCCGTACCCTAACCCTAACCCTAACCCTAAGCTACCCTTGACTGCTTCTGCCTCCAATAGATTTCCTAAGCACTAGTGTTTTAAGGAACAGGTTAAAAAGAGAATCCTAATGTGATTTCTTGATAATGGGTGTGTTCCTTATCTTCTCCTAGTGTCTAAACTCTTCTCCATGGCTGGACCCCCAAATAATATTCCTTGACGTGCTAAGGGGTATCTAGAGAGTGGGATAGGTTTAATAACTACCGTAAACCTAACGCGTACCCTAACCCTAACCCCTACACTAACCCTAACACGTACCCTAATCCTAACCCGTACCCTAAACCGAGACCTAACCCTCAAACTAACCCTAACCCTAACCCTAACCCATACCCTACGCCGTACCCGAACCCGTACCCGAACCCGTACCCGAACCCGTACCCTAACCCTAACCCTAACCCTAACCCTAAGCTACCCTTGACTGCTTCTGCCTCCAATAGATTTCCTAAGCACTAGTGTTTTAAGGAACAGGTTAAAAAGAGAATCCTAATGTGATTTCTTGATAATGGGTGTGTTCCTTATCTTCTCCTAGTGTCTAAACTCTTCTCCATGGCTGGACCCCCAAATAATATTCCTTGACGTGCTAAGGGGTATCTAGAGAGTGGGATAGGTTTAATAACTACCCTAACCCTAACGCGTACCCTAACCCTAACCCCTACCCTAACCCTAACACGTACCCTAATCCTAACCCGTACCCTAAACCGAGCCCTAACCCTCAAACTAACCCTAACCCTAACCCTAACCCATACCGAATGCCGTACCCGAACCCGTACCGGAACCCGTACCCTAACACTAACCCTAACCCTAACCCTAACCCTAACCCTAAGCTACCCTTGACTGCTTCTGCCTCCAATAGATTTCCTAAGCACTAGTGTTTTAAGGAACAGGTTAAAAAGAGAATCCTAATGTGATTTCTTGATAATGGGTGTGTTCCTTATCTTCTCCTAGTGTCTAAACTCTTCTCCAAGGCTGGACCCCCAAATAATATTCCTTGACGTGCTAAGGGGTATCTAGAGAGTGGGATAGGTTTAATAACTACCCTAACCCTAACGCGTACCCTAACCCTAACCTCTACCCTAACCCTAACACGTACACTAATCCTAACCCGTACCCTAAACCGAGCCCTAACCCTCAAACTAACCCTAACCCTAACCCTAACCCATACCCTACGCCATACCCAAACCTGTACCCGAACCCGTACCCGAACCCGTACCCTAAGCCGTACCCTAACCCTAACCCTAACCCTAAGCTACCCTTGACTGCTTCTGCCTCCAATAGATTTCCTAAGCACTAGTGTTTTAAGGAACAGGTTAAAAAGAGAATCCTAATGTGATTTCAGGATAATGGGTGTGTTCCTTATCTTCTCCTAGTGTCTAAACTCTTCTCCATGGCTGGACCCCCAAATAATATTCCTTGACGTGCTAAGGGGTATCTAGAGAGTGGGATAGGTTTAATAACTACCGTAACCGTAACGCGTACCCTAACCCTAACCCCTACACTAACCCTAACACGTACCCTAATCCTAACCCGTACCCTAAACCGAGCCCTAACCCTCAAACTAACCCTAACCCTAACCCTAACCCATACCTTACGCCGTACCCGAACCCGTACCCGAACCCGTACCCGAACCCGTACCCTAACCCTAACCCTAACCCTAAGCTACCCTTGACTGCTTCTGCCTCCAATAGATTTCCTAAGCACTAGTGTTTTAAGGAACAGGTTAAAAAGAGAATCCTAATGTGATTTATTGATAATGGGTGTGATCCTTATCTTCTCCTAGTGTCTAAACTCTTCTCCATGGCTGGACACCCAAATAATATTCCTTGACGTGCTAAGGGGTATCTAGAGAGTGGGATAGGTTTAATAACTACCCTAACCCTAACGCGTACCCTAACCCTAACCCCTACCCTAACCCTAACACGTACCCTAATCCTAACCCGTACCCTAAACCGAGCCCTAACCCTCAAACTAACCCTAACCCTAACCCTAACACATATCGTACGCCATACCCAAACCCGTACCCGAACCCGTACCCGAACCCGTACCCTAAGCCGTACGCTAACCCAAACCCTAACCCTAAGCTACCCTTGACTGCTTCTGCCTCCAATAGATTTCCTAAGCACTAGTGTTTTAAGGAACAGGTTAAAAAGAGAATCCTAATGTGATTTCTTGATAATGGGTGTGTTCCTTATCTTCTCCTAGTGTCTAAACTCTTCTCCATGGCTGGACCCCCAAATAATATACCTTGAAGTGCTAAGGGGTATCTAGAGAGTGGGATATGTTTAATAACTACCCTAACCCTAACGCGTACCCTAACCCTAACCCCTACCCTAACCCTAACACGTACCCTAATCCTAACCCGTAACCTAAACCGAGCCCTAACCCTGAAACTAACCCTAACCCTAAACCTAACCCATACCCTACGCCGTCCCAGAACCCGTACCCGAACCCGTAACCGAACCCGTACCCTAAGCCGTACCCTAACCCTAACCCTAACCCTAAGCTACCCTTGACTGCTTCTACCTCCAATAGATTTCCTAAGCACTAGTGTTTTAAGGAACAGGTTAAAAAGAGAATCCTAATGTGATTTCTTGATAATGGGTGTGTTCCTTATCTTCTCCTAGTGTCTAAACTCTTCTCCATGGCTGGACCCCCAAATAATATTCCTTGACGTGCTAAGGGGTATCTAGAGAGTGGGATAGGTTTAATAACTACCCTAACCCTAACGCGTACCCTAACCCTAACCCCTACCCTAACCCTAACACGTACCCTAATCCTAACCCGTACCCTAAACCGAGCCCTAACCCTCAAACTAACCCTAACCCTAACCCTAACCCATACCCTAAGCCGTACCCGAACCCGTATCCGAACCCGTACCCTAAGCCATACCCTAACCCTAACCCTAACCGTAACCCTAACCCTAAGCTACCCTTGACTGCTTCTGCCTCCAATAGATTTCCTAAGCACTAGTGTATTAAGGAACAGGTTAAAAAGAGAATCCTAATGTGATTTCAGGATAATGGGTGTGTTCCTTATCTTCTCCTAGTGTCTAAACTCTTCTCCATGGCTGGACCCCCAAATAATATTCCTTGACGTGCTAAGGGGTATCTAGAGAGTGGGATAGGTTTAATAACTACCCTAACCCTAACGCGTACCCTAACCCTAACCCCTACCCTAACCCTAACACGTACCCTAATCCTAACCCGTACCCTAAACGGAGCCCTAACCCTCAAACTAACCCTAACCCTAACCCTAACCCATACCCTACGCCGTACCCGAACCCGTACCCGAACCCGTACCCTAAGCCATACCCTAACCCTAACCCTCACCGTAACCCTAACCCTAAGCTACCCTTGACTGCTTCTGCCTCCAATAGATTTCCTAAGCACTAGTGTTTTAAGGAACAGGTTAAAAAGAGAATCCTAATGTGATTTCTTGATAATGGGTGTGTTCCTTATCTTCTCCTATTGTCTAAACTCTTCTCCATGGCTGGACCCCCAAATAATATTCCTTGACGTGCTAAGGGGTATCTAGAGAGTGGGATAGGTTTAATAACTACCCTAACCCTAACGCGTACCCTAACCCTAACACGTACCCTAATCCTAACCCGTACCCTAAACCGAGCCCTAACCCTCAAACTAACCCTAACCCTAACCCTAACCCATACCCTACGCCGTACCCGAACCCGTACCGAACCCGTACCCTAAGCCGTACCCTAAAGCTAACCCTAACCCTAACCCTAACCCTAACCCTACGCTACCCTTGACTGCTTCTGCCTCCAATAGATTTCCTAAGCACTAGTGTTTTAAGGAACAGGTTAAAAAGAGAATCCTAATGTGATTTCTTGATAATGGGTGTGTTCCTTATCTTCTCCTAGTGTCTAAACTCTTCTCCATGGCTGGACCCCCAAATAATATTCCCTGACGTTCTAAGGGTTATCTAGAGAGTGGGATAGGTTTAATAACTACCCTAACCCTAACGCGTACCCTAACCCTAACCCCTACCCTAACCCTAAGACGTACCCTAATCCTAACCCGTAACCTAAATCGAGCCCTAACCCTCAAACTAACCCTAACCCTAACCCTAACCCATACACTACGCCATACCCGAACCCGTACCCGAACCCGTACACTAAGCCGTACCCTAACCCTAACCCTAAACCTAAAACCTAACCCTAAACCTAAGCTACCCTTGACTGCTTCTGCCTCCAATAGATTTCCTAAGCACTAGTGTTTTAAGGAACAGGTTAAAAAGAGAATCCTAATGTGATTTCTTGATAATGGGTTTGTTCCTTATCTTCTCCTAGTGTCTAAACTCTTCTCCATGGCTGGACCCCCAAATAATATACCTTGACGTGCTAAGGGGTATCTAGAGAGTGGGATATGTTTAATAACTACCCTAAACCTAACGCGTACCCTAACCCTAACCCCTACCCTAAACCTAACACGTACCCTAATCCTAACCCGTAACCTAAACCGAGCCCTAACCCTCAAACTAACCCTAACCCTAAACCGAACCCATACCCTACGCCGTACCCGAACCCGTACCCGAACCCGTTACCGAACCCGTACCCTAAGCCGTACGCTAACCCTAACCCTAACCCTAAGCTACCCTTGACTGCTTCTGCCTCCAATAGATTTCCTAAGCACTAGTGTTTTAAGGAACAGGTTAAAAAGAGAATCCTAATGTGATTTCTTGATAATGGGTGTGTTCCTTATCTTCTCCTATTGTCTAAACTCTTCTCCATGGCTGGACCCCCAAATAATATTCCTTGACGTGCTAAGGGGTATCTAGAGAGTGGGATAGGTTTAATAACTACCCTAACCCTAACGCGTACCCTAACCCTAACCCCTACCCTAACCCTAACACGATCCCTAATCCTAACCCGTACCCTAAACTGAGCCCTAACCTTCAAACTAACCCTAAACCTAACCCTAACCCATACCCTACGCCGTACACGAACCCGTACCCGAACCCGTACCCTAAGCCGTACCCTAAACCTAACCCTAACCCTAACCCTAACCCTAACCCTAAGCTACCCTTGACTGCTTCTGCCTCCAATAGATTTCCTAAGCACTAGTGTTTTAAGGAACAGGTTAAAAAGAGAATCCTAATGTGATTTCAGGATAATGGGTGTGTTCCTTATCTTCTCCTAGTGTCTAAACTCTTCTCCATGGCTGGACCCCCAAATAATATTCCTTGACGTGCTAAGGGGTATCTAGAGAGTGGGATAGGTTTAATAACTACCGTAACCCTAACGCGTACCCTAACCCTAACCCCTACACTAACCCTAACACGTACCCTAATCCTAACCCGTACCCTAAACCGAGCCCTAACCCTCAAACTAACCCTAACCCTAACCCTAACCCATACCCTACGCCGTACCCGAACCCGTACCCGAAACCGTACCCGAACCCGTACCCTAACCCTAACCCTAACCCTAACCCTAAGCTACCCTTGACTGCTTCTGCCTCCAATAGATTTCCTAAGCACTAGTGTTTTAAGGAACAGGTTAAAAAGAGAATCCTAATGTGATTTCTTGATAATGGGTGTGTTCCTTATCTTCTCCTAGTGTCTAAACTCTTCTCCATGGCTGGACCCCCAAATAATATTCCTTGACGTGCTAAGGGGTATCTAGAGAGTGGGATAGGTTTAATAACTACCCTAACCCTAACGCGTACCCTAACCCTAACCCCTACCCTAACCCTAACACGTACCCTAATCCTAACCCGTACCCTAAACCGAGCCCTAACCCTCAAACTAACCCTAACCCTAACCCTAACCCATACCGAATGCCGTACCCGAACCCGTACCGGAACCCGTACCCTAACACTAACCCTAACCCTAACCCTAACCCTAACCCTAAGCTACCCTTGACTGCTTCTGCCTCCAATAGATTTCCTAAGCACTAGTGTATTAAGGAACAGGTTAAAAAGAGAATCCTAATGTGATTTCAGGATAATGGGTGTGTTCCTTATCTTCTCCTAGTGTCTAAACTCTTCTCCATGGCTGGACCCCCAAATAATATTCCTTGACGTGCTAAGGGGTATCTAGAGAGTGGGATAGGTTTAATAACTACCCTAAACCTAACGCGTACCCTAACCCTAACCCCTAACCTAACCCTAACACGAACCCTAATCCTAACCCGTACCCTAAACCGAGCCCTAACCTTCAAACTAACCCTAACCCTAACCCTAACCCATACCCTACGCCGTACCCGAACCCGTACCCGAACCCGTAACTGAACCCGTACCCTAAGCCGTACCCTAACCCTAACCCTAACCCTAAGCTACCCTTGACTGCTTCTGCCTCCAATAGATTTCCTAAGCACTAGTGTTTTAAGGAACAGGTTAAAAAGAGAATCCTAATGTGATTTCTTGATAATGGGTGTGTTCCTTATCTTCTCCTAGTGTCTAAACTCTTCTCCATGGCTGGACCCCCAATTAATATTCCTTGACGTGCTAAGGGGTATCTAGAGAGTGGGATAGGTTTAATAACTACCCTAACCCTAACGCGTACCCTAACCCTATCCCCTACCCTAACCCTAACACGTACCCTAATCCTAACCCGTAACCTAAACCGAGCCCTAACCCTCAAACTAACCCTAACCCTAACCCTAACCCATACCCTACGCCGTACCCGAACCAGTACCCGAACCCGTACCCTAAGCCGTACCCTAACCCTAACCCTAATCCTAACACTAACCCTAACCCTAAGCTACCCTTGACTGCTTCTGCCTCCAATAGATTTCCTAAGCACTAGTGTTTTAAGGAACAGGTTAAAAAGAGAATCCTAATGTGATTTCTTGATAATGGGTGTGTTCCTTATCTTCTCCTAGTGTCTAAACTCTTCTCCATGGCTGGACCCCCAAATAATATTCCTTGACGTGCTAAGGGGTATCTAGAGAGTGGGATAGGTTTAATAACTACCGTAACCCTAACGCGTACCCTAACCCTAACCCCTACACTAACCCTAACACGTACCCTAATCCTAACCCGTACCCTAAACCGAGCCCTAACCCTCAAACTAACCCTAACCCTAACCCTAACCCATACCTTACGCCGTACCCGAACCCGTACCCGAACCCGTACCCGAACCCGTACCCTAACCCTAACCCTAACCCTAAGCTACCCTTGCTTGCTTCTGCCTCCAATAGATTTCCTAAGCACTAGTGTTTTAAGGAACAGGTTAAAAAGAGAATCCTAATGTGATTTATTGATAATGGGTGTGATCCTTATCTTCTCCTAGTGTCTAAACTCTTCTCCATGGCTGGACACCCAAATAATATTCCTTGACGTGCTAAGGGGTATCTAGAGAGTGGGATAGGTTTAATAACTACCCTAACCCTAACGCGTACCCTAACCCTAACCCCTACCCTAACCCTAACACGTACCCTAATCCTAACCCGTACCCTAAACCGAGCCCTAACCCTCAAACTAACCCTAACCCTAACCCTAACCCATATCGTACGCCATACCCAAACCCGTACCCGAACCCGTACCCGAACCCGTACCCTAAGCCGTACGCTAACCCAAACCCTAACCCTAAGCTACCCTTGACTGCTTCTGCCTCCAATAGATTTCCTAAGCACTAGTGTTTTAAGGAACAGGTTAAAAAGAGAATCCTAATGTGATTTCTTGATAATGGGTGTGTTCCTTATCTTCTCCTAGTGTCTAAACTCTTCTCCATGGCTGGACCCCCAAATAATATACCTTGACGTGCTAAGGGGTATCTAGAGAGTGGGATATGTTTAATAACTACCCTAACCCTAACGCGTACCCTAACCCTAACCCCTACCCTAACCCTAACACGTACCCTAATCCTAACCCGTAACCTAAACCGAGCCCTAACCCTCAAACTAACCCTAACCCTAACCCTAACCCATACCCTAAGCCGTACCCGAACCCGTATCCGAACCCGTACCCTAAGCCATACCCTAACCCTAACCCTAACCGTAACCCTAACCCTAAGCTACCCTTGACTGCTTCTGCCTCCAATAGATTTCCTAAGCACTAGTGTATTAAGGAACAGGTTAAAAAGAGAATCCTAATGTGATTTCAGGATAATGGGTGTGTTCCTTATCTTCTCCTAGTGTCTAAACTCTTCTCCATGGCTAGACCCCCAAATAATATTCCTTGACGTGCTAAGGGGTATCTAGAGAGTGGGATAGGTTTAATAACTACCCTAACCCTAACGCGTACCCTAACCCTAACCCCTACCCTAACCCTAACACGTACCCTAATCCTAACCCGTACCCTAAACGGAGCCCTAACCCTCAAACTAACCCTAACCCTAACCCTAACCCATACCCTACGCCGTACCCGAACCCGTACCCGAACCCGTACCCTAAGCCATACCCTAACCCTAACCCTCACCGTAACCCTAACCCTAAGCTACCCTTGACTGC
Source organism: Eschrichtius robustus (assembly GCF_028021215.1). Classification (NCBI taxonomy): domain Eukaryota; kingdom Metazoa; phylum Chordata; class Mammalia; order Artiodactyla; family Eschrichtiidae; genus Eschrichtius; species Eschrichtius robustus. The sequence continues at coordinate 802,406 of NW_027175343.1, forward strand.
TTCTGCCTCCAATAGATTTCCTAAGCACTAGTGTATTAAGGAACAGGTTAAAAAGAGAATCCTAATGTGATTTCTTGATAATGGGTGTGTTCCTTATCTTCTCCTAGTGTCTAAACTCTTCTCCATGGCTGGACACCCAAATAATATTCCTTGACGTGCTAAGGGGTATCTAGAGAGTGGGATAGGTTTAATAACTACCCTAACCCTAACGCGTACCCTAACCCTAACACGTACCCTAATCCTAACCCGTACCCTAAACCGAGCCCTAACCCTCAAACTAACCCTAACCCTAACCCTAACCCATACCCTACGCCGTACCCGAACCCGTACCGAACCCGTACCCTAAGCCGTACCCTAAAGCTAACCCTAACCCTAACCCTAACCCTAACCCTACGCTACCCTTGACTGCTTCTGCCTCCAATAGATTTCCTAAGCACTAGTGTTTTAAGGAACAGGTTAAAAAGAGAATCCTAATGTGATTTCTTGATAATGGGTGTGTTCCTTATCTTCTCCTAGTGTCTAAACTCTTCTCCATGGCTGGACCCCCAAATAATATTCCTTGACGTGCTAAGGGTTATCTAGAGAGTGGGATAGGTTTAATAACTACCCTAACCCTAACGCGTACCCTAACCCTAACCCCTACCCTAACCCTAAGACGTACCCTAATCCTAAACCGTAACCTAAATCGAGCCCTAACCCTCAAACTAACCCTAACCCTAACCCTAACCCATACACTACGCCATACCCGAACCCGTACCCGAACCCGTACCCTAAGCCATACCCTAACCCTAACCCTAACCGTAACCCTAACCCTAAGCTACCCTTGACTGCTTCTGCCTCCAATAGATTTCCTAAGCACTAGTGTATTAAGGAACAGGTTAAAAAGAGAATCCTAATGTGATTTCAGGATAATGGGTGTGTTCCTTATCTTCTCCTAGTGTCTAAACTCTTCTCCATGGCTGGACCCCCAATTAATATTCCTTGACGTGCTAAGGGGTATCTAGAGAGTGGGATAGGTTTAATAACTACCCTAACCCTAACGCGTACCCTAACCCTAACCCCTACCCTAACCCTAACACGTACCCTAATCCTAACCCGTACCCTAAACCGAGCCCTAACCCTCAAACTAACCCTAACCCTAACCCTATCCCATACCCTACGCCGTACCCGAACCCGTACCCGAACCCGTACCCTAAGCCATACCCTAACCCTAACCCTAACCGTAACCCTAACCCTAAGCTACCCTTGACTGCTTCTGCCTCCAATAGATTTCCTAAGCACTAGTGTATTAAGGAACAGGTTAAAAAGAGAATCCTAATGTGATTTCAGGATAATGGGTGTGTTCCTTATCTTCTCCTAGTGTCTAAACTCTTCTCCATGGCTGGACCCCCAAATAATATTCCTTGACGTGCTAAGGGGTATCTAGAGAGTGGGATAGGTTTAATAACTACCCTAACCCTAACGCGTACCCTAACGCTAACCCCTACCCTAACCCTAACACGAACCCTAATCCTAAACCATACCCTAAACCGAGCCCTAAGCTTCAAACTAACCCTAACTCTAACCCAAACCCATACCCTACGCCGTACACGAACCCGTACCCGAACCCGTACCCTAAGCCGTGTCCTAACCCTAGCCCTAACCCTAACCCTAACCCTAAGCTACCCTTGACTGCTTCTGCCTCCAATAGATTTCCTAAGCACTAGTGTTTTAAGGAACAGGTTAAAAAGAGAATCCTAATGTGATTTCTTGATAATGGGTGTGTTCATTATCTTCTCCTAGTGTCTAAACTCTTCTCCATGGCTGGACCCCCAAATAATATTCCTTGACGTGCTAAGGGGTATCTAGAGAGTGGGATAGGTTTAATAACTACCCTAACCCTAACGCGTACCCTAACCCTAACCCCTACCCTAACCCTAACACGTACCCTAATCCTAACCCGTACCCTAAACGGAGCCCTAACCCTCAAACTAACCCTAACCCTAACCCTAACCCATACCCTACGCCGTACCCGAACCCGTACCCGAACCCGTACCCTAAGCCATACCCTAACCCTAACCCTCACCGTAACCCTAACCCTAAGCTACCCTTGACTGCTTCTGCCTCCAATAGATTTCCTAAGCACTAGTGTATTAAGGAACAGGTTAAAAGAGAATCCTAATGTGATTTCTTGATAATGGGTGTGTTCCTTATCTTCTCCTAGTGTCTAAACTCTTCTCCATGGCTGGACCCGCAAATAATATTCCTTGACGTGCTAAGGGGTATGTAGAGAGTGGGATAGGTTTAATAACTACCCTAACCCTAATGCGTACCCTAACCCTAACCCCTACCCTAACCCTAACACGAACCCTAATGCTAACCCGTACCCTAAACCGAGCCCTAACCTTCAAACTAACCCTAACCCTAACCCTAACCCATACCCTACAGCGTACACGAACCCGTACCCGAACCCGTACCCTAAGCCGTACCCTAACCCTAACCCTAACCCTAACCCTAACACTAAGCTACCCTTGACTGCTTCTGCCTCCAATACATTTCCTAAGCACTAGTGTTTTAAGGAACAGGTTAAAAAGAGAATCCTAATGTGATTTCTTGATAATGGGTGTGTTCCTTATCTTCTCCTAGTGTCTAAACTCTTCTCCATGGCTGGACACCCAAATAATATTCCTTGACGTGCTAAGGGGTATCTAGAGAGTGGGATAGGTTTAATAACTACCCTAACCCTAACGCGTACCCTAACCCTAACACGTACCCTAATCCTAACCCGTACCCTAAACCGAGCCCTAACCCTCAAACTAACCCTAACCCTAACCCTAACCCATACCCTACGCCGTACCCGAACCCGTACCCGAACCCGTACCCTAAGCCGTACCCTAAAGCTAACCCTAACCCTAACCCTAACCGTAACCCTAAGCTACCCTTGACTGCTTCTGCCTCCAATAGATTTCCTAAGCACTAGTGTTTTAAGGAACAGGTTAAAAAGAGAATCCTAATGTGATTTCAGGATAATGGGTGTGTTCCTTATCTTCTCCTAGTGTCTAAACTCTTCTCCATGGCTGGACCCCCAAATAATATACCTTGACGTGCTAAGGGGTATCTAGAGAGTGGGATATGTTTAATAACTACCCTAAACCTAACGCGTACCCTAACCCTAACCCCTACCCTAAACCTAACACGTACCCGAATCCTAACCCGTAACCTAAACCGAGCCCTAACCCTCAAACTAACCCTAACCCTAAACCGAACCCATACCCTACGCCGTACCCGAACCCGTACCCGAACCCGTTACCGAACCCGTACCCTAAGCCGTACGCTAACCCTAACCCTAACCCTAAGCTACCCTTGACTGCTTCTGCCTCCAATAGATTTCCTAAGCACTAGTGTTTTAAGGAACAGGTTAAAAAGAGAATCCTAATGTGATTTCTTGATAATGGGTGTGTTCCTTATCTTCTCCTATTGTCTAAACTCTTCTCCATGGCTGGACCCCCAAATAATATTCCTTGACGTGCTAAGGGGTATCTAGAGAGTGGGATAGGTTTAATAACTACCCTAACCCTAACGCGTACCCTAACCCTAACCCCTACCCTAACCCTAACACGATCCCTAATCCTAACCCGTACCCTAAACTGAGCCCTAACCTTCAAACTAACCCTAAACCTAACCCTAACCCATACCCTACGCCGTACACGAACCCGTACCCGAACCCGTACCCTAAGCCGTACCCTAAACCTAACCCTAACCCTAATCCTAACCCTAAACCTAAGCTACCCTTGACTGCTTCTGCCTCCAATAGATTTCCTAAGCACTAGTGTTTTAAGGAACAGGTTAAAAAGAGAATCCTAATGTGATTTCAGGATAATGGGTGTGTTCCTTATCTTCTCCTAGTGTCTAAACTCTTCTCCATGGCTGGACCCCCAAATAATATTCCTTGACGTGCTAAGGGGTATCTAGAGAGTGGGATAGGTTTAATAACTACCGTAACCCTAACGCGTACCCTAACCCTAACCCCTACACTAACCCTAACACGTACCCTAATCCTAACCCGTACCCTAAACCGAGCCCTAACCCTCAAACTAACCCTAACCCTAACCCTAACCCATACCCTACGCCGTACCCGAACCCGTACCCGAACCCGTACCCGAACCCGTACCCTAACCCTAACCCTAACCCTAACCCTAAGCTACCCTTGACTGCTTCTGCCTCCAATAGATTTCCTAAGCACTAGTGTTTTAAGGAACAGGTTAAAAAGAGAATCCTAATGTGATTTCTTGATAATGGGTGTGTTCCTTATCTTCTCCTAGTGTCTAAACTCTTCTCCATGGCTGGACCCCCAAATAATATTCCTTGACGTGCTAAGGGGTATCTAGAGAGTGGGATAGGTTTAATAACTACCCTAACCCTAACGCGTACCCTAACCCTAACCCCTACCCTAACCCTAACACGTACCCTAATCCTAACCCGTACCCTAAACCGAGCCCTAACCCTCAAACTAACCCTAACCCTAACCCTAACCCATACCGAATGCCGTACCCGAACCCGTACCGGAACCCGTACCCTAACACTAACCCTAACCCTAACCCTAACCCTAACCCTAAGCTACCCTTGACTGCTTCTGCCTCCAATAGATTTCCTAAGCACTAGTGTATTAAGGAACAGGTTAAAAAGAGAATCCTAATGTGATTTCAGGATAATGGGTGTGTTCCTTATCTTCTCCTAGTGTCTAAACTCTTCTCCATGGCTGGACCCCCAAATAATATTCCTTGACGTGCTAAGGGGTATCTAGAGAGTGGGATAGGTTTAATAACTACCCTAAACCTAACGCGTACCCTAACCCTAACCCCTAACCTAACCCTAACACGAACCCTAATCCTAACCCGTACCCTAAACCGAGCCCTAACCTTCAAACTAACCCTAACCCTAACCCTAACCCATACCCTACGCCGTACCCGAACCCGTACCCGAAGCCGTAACTGAACCCGTACCCTAAGCCGTACCCTAACCCTAACCCTAACCCTAAGCTACCCTTGACTGCTTCTGCCTCCAATAGATTTCCTAAGCACTAGTGTTTTAAGGAACAGGTTAAAAAGAGAATCCTAATGTGATTTCTTGATAATGGGTGTGTTCCTTATCTTCTCCTAGTGTCTAAACTCTTCTCCATGGCTGGACCCCCAATTAATATTCCTTGACGTGCTAAGGGGTATCTAGAGAGTGGGATAGGTTTAATAACTACCCTAACCCTAACGCGTACCCTAACCCTATCCCCTACCCTAACCCTAACACGTACCCTAATCCTAACCCGTAACCTAAACCGAGCCCTAACCCTCAAACTAACCCTAACCCTAACCCTAACCCATACCCTACGCCGTACCCGAACCAGTACCCGAACCCGTACCCTAAGCCGTACCCTAACCCTAACCCTAATCCTAACACTAACCCTAACCCTAAGCTACCCTTGACTGCTTCTGCCTCCAATAGATTTCCTAAGCACTAGTGTTTTAAGGAACAGGTTAAAAAGAGAATCCTAATGTGATTTCTTGATAATGGGTGTGTTCCTTATCTTCTCCTATTGTCTAAACTCTTCTCCAAGGCTGGACCCCCAAATAATATTCCTTGACGTGCTAAGGGGTATCTAGAGAGTGGGATAGGTTTAATAACTACCCTAACCCTAACGCGTACCCTAACCCTAACCTCTACCCTAACCCTATCACGTACACTAATCCTAACCCGTACCCTAAACCGAGCCCTAACCCTCAAACTAACCCTAACCCTAACCCTAACCCATACCCTACGCCATACCCAAACCTGTACCCGAACCCGTACCCGAACCCGTACCCTAAGCCGTACCCTAAACCTAACCCTAACCCTAAGCTACCCTTGACTGCTTCTGCCTCCAATAAATTTCCTAAGCACTAGTGTTTTAAGGAACAGGTTAAAAAGAGAATCCTAATGTGATTTCTTGATAATGGGTGTGTTCCTTATCTTCTCCTAGTGTCTAAACTCTTCTCCATGGCTGGACCCCCAAATAATATTCCTTGACGTGCTAAGGGGTATCTAGAGAGTGGGATAGGTTTAATAACTACCGTAACCCTAACGCGTACCCTAACCCTAACCCCTACACTAACCCTAACACGTACCCTAATCCTAACCCGTACCCTAAACCGAGCCCTAACCCTCAAACTAACCCTAACCCTAACCCTAACCCATACCTTACGCCGTACCCGAACCCGTACCCGAACCCGTACCCGAACCCGTACCCTAACCCTAACCCTAACCCTAAGCTACCCTTGACTGCTTCTGCCTCCAATAGATTTCCTAAGCACTAGTGTTTTAAGGAACAGGTTAAAAAGAGAATCCTAATGTGATTTATTGATAATGGGTGTGATCCTTATCTTCTCCTAGTGTCTAAACTCTTCTCCATGGCTGGACACCCAAATAATATTCCTTGACGTGCTAAGGGGTATCTAGAGAGTGGGATAGGTTTAATAACTACCCTAACCCTAACGCGTACCCTAACCCTAACCCCTACCCTAACCCTAACACGTACCCTAATCCTAACCCGTACCCTAAACCGAGCCCTAACCCTCAAACTAACCCTAACCCTAACCCTAACCCATATCGTACGCCATACCCAAACCCGTACCCGAACCCGTACCCGAACCCGTACCCTAAGCCGTACGCTAACCCAAACCCTAACCCTAAGCTACCCTTGACTGCTTCTGCCTCCAATAGATTTCCTAAGCACTAGTGTTTTAAGGAACAGGTTAAAAAGAGAATCCTAATGTGATTTCTTGATAATGGGTGTGTTCCTTATCTTCTCCTAGTGTCTAAACTCTTCTCCATGGCTGGACCCCCAAATAATATTCCTTGACGTGCTAAGGGGTATCTAGAGAGTGGGATATGTTTAATAACTACCCTAAACCTAACACGTACCCTAATCCTAACCCGTAACCTAAACCGAGCCCTAACCCTCAAACTAACCCTAACCCTAAACCGAACCCATACCCTACGCCGTACCCGAACCCGTACCCGAACCCGTAACCGAACCCGTACCCTAAGCCGTACGCTAACCCTAACCCTAACCCTAAGCTACCCTTGACTGCTTCTGCCTCCAATAGATTTCCTAAGCACTAGTGTTTTAAGGAACAGGTTAAAAAGAGAATCCTAATGTGATTTCTTGATAATGGGTGTGTTCCTTATCTTCTCCTAGTGTCTAAACTCTTCTCCATGGCTGGACCCCCAAATAATATTCCTTGACGTGCTAAGGGGTATCTAGAGAGTGGGATAGTTTTAATAACTACCCTAACCCTAACGCGTACCCTAACCCTAACCCCTACCCTAACCCTAACACGTACCCTAATCCTAACCCGTACCCTAAACGGAGCCCTAACCCTCAAACTAACCCTAACCCTAACCCTAACCCATACCCTACGCCGTACCCGAACCCGTACCCGAACCCGTACCCTAAGCCATACCCTAACCCTAACCCTCACCGTAACCCTAACCCTAAGCTACCCTTGACTGCTTCTGCCTCCAATAGATTTCCTAAGCACTAGTGTATTAAGGAACAGGTTAAAAAGAGAATCCTAATGTGATTTCTTGATAATGGGTGTGTTCCTTATCTTCTCCTAGTGTCTAAACTCTTCTCCATGGCTGGACTCGCAAATAATATTCCTTGACGTGCTAAGGGGTATCTAGAGAGTGGGATAGGTTTAATAACTACCCTAACCCTAATGCGTACCCTAACCCTAACCCCTACCCTAACCCTAACACGAACCCTAATCCTAACCCGTACCCTAAACCGAGCCCTAACCTTCAAACTAACCCTAACCCTAACCCTAACCCATACCCTACAGCGTACACGAACCCGTACCCGAACCCGTACCCTAAGCCGTACCCTAACCCTAACCCTAACCCTAACCCTAACCCTAAGCTACCCTTGACTGCTTCTGCCTCCAATACATTTCCTAAGCACTAGTGTTTTAAGGAACAGGTTAAAAAGAGAATCCTAATGTGATTTCTTGATAATGGGTGTGTTCCTTATCTTCTCCTAGTGTCTAAACTCTTCTCCATGGCTGGACCCCCAAATAATATTCCTTGACGTGCTAAGGGGTATCTAGAGATTGGGATAGGTTTAATAACTACCCTAACCCTAACGCGTACCCTAACCCTAACACGTACCCTAATCCTAACCCGTACCCTAAACCGAGCCCTAACCCTCAAACTAACCCTAACCCTAACCCTAACCCATACCCTACGCCGGACCCGAACCCGTACCCGAACCCGTACCCTAAGCCGTACCCTAAAGCTAACCCTAACCCTAACCCTAACCGTAACCCTAAGCTACCCTTGACTGCTTCTGCCTCCAATAGATTTCCTAAGCACTAGTGTTTTAAGGAACAGGTTAAAAAGAGAATCCTAATGTGATTTCAGGATAATGGGTGTGTTCCTTATCTTCTCCTAGTGTCTAAACTCTTCTCCATGGCTGGACCCCCAAATAATATACCTTGACGTGCTAAGGGGTATCTAGAGAGTGGGATATGTTTAATAACTACCCTAAACCTAACGCGTACCCTAACCCTAACCCCTACCCTAAACCTAACACGTACCCTAATCCTAACCCGTAACCTAAACCGAGCCCTAACCCTCAAACTAACCCTAACCCTAAACCGAACCCATACCCTACGCCGTACCCGAACCCGTACCCGAACCCGTTACCGAACCCGTACCCTAAGCCGTACGCTAACCCTAACCCTAACCCTAAGCTACCCTTGACTGCTTCTGCCTCCAATAGATTTCCTAAGCACTAGTGTTTTAAGGAACAGGTTAAAAAGAGAATCCTAATGTGATTTCTTGATAATGGGTGTGTTCCTTATCTTCTCCTATTGTCTAAACTCTTCTCCATGGCTGGACCCCCAAATAATATTCCTTGACGTGCTAAGGGGTATCTAGAGAGTGGGATAGGTTTAATAACTACCCTAACCCTAACGCGTACCCTAACCCTAACCCCTACCCTAACCCTAACACGATCCCTAATCCTAACCCGTACCCTAAACTGAGCCCTAACCTTCAAACTAACCCTAAACCTAACCCTAACCCATACCCTACGCCGTACACGAACCCGTACCCGAACCCGTACCCTAAGCCGTACCCTAAACCTAACCCTAACCCTAACCCTAACCCTAAGCTACCCTTGACTGCTTCTGCCTCCAATAGATTTCCTAAGCACTAGTGTTTTAAGGAACAGGTTAAAAAGAGAATCCTAATGTGATTTCAGGATAATGGGTGTGTTCCTTATCTTCTCCTAGTGTCTAAACTCTTCTCCATGGCTGGACCCCCAAATAATATTCCTTGACGTGCTAAGGGGTATCTAGAGAGTGGGATAGGTTTAATAACTACCGTAACCCTAACGCGTACCCTAACCCTAACCCCTACACTAACCCTAACACGTACCCTAATCCTAACCCGTACCCTAAACCGAGCCCTAACCCTCAAACTAACCCTAACCCTAACCCTAACCCATACCCTACGCCGTACCCGAACCCGTACCCGAACCCGTACCCGAACCCGTACCCTAACCCTAACCCTAACCCTAACCCTAAGCTACCCTTGACTGCTTCTGCCTCCAATAGATTTCCTAAGCACTAGTGTTTTAAGGAACAGGTTAAAAAGAGAATCCTAATGTGATTTCTTGATAATGGGTGTGTTCCTTATCTTCTCCTAGTGTCTAAACTCTTCTCCATGGCTGGACCCCCAAATAATATTCCTTGACGTGCTAAGGGGTATCTAGAGAGTGGGATAGGTTTAATAACTACCCTAACCCTAACGCGTACCCTAACCCTAACCCCTACCCTAACCCTAACACGTACCCTAATCCTAACCCGTACCCTAAACCGAGCCCTAACCCTCAAACTAACCCTAACCCTAACCCTAACCCATACCGAATGCCGTACCCGAACCCGTACCGGAACCCGTACCCTAACACTAAACCTAACCCTAACCCTAACCCTAACCCTAAGCTACCCTTGACTGCTTCTGCCTCCAATAGATTTCCTAAGCACTAGTGTATTAAGGAACAGGTTAAAAAGAGAATCCTAATGTGATTTCAGGATAATGGGTGTGTTCCTTATCTTCTCCTAGTGTCTAAACTCTTCTCCATGGCTGGACCCCCAAATAATATTCCTTGACGTGCTAAGGGGTATCTAGAGAGTGGGATAGGTTTAATAACTACCCTAAACCTAACGCGTACCCTAACCCTAACCCCTAACCTAACCCTAACACGAACCCTAATCCTAACCCGTACCCTAAACCGAGCCCTAACCTTCAAACTAACCCTAACCCTAACCCTAACCCATACCCTACGCCGTACCCGAACCCGTACCCGAACCCGTAACTGAACCCGTACCCTAAGCCGTACCCTAACCCTAACCCTAACCCTAAGCTACCCTTGACTGCTTCTGCCTCCAATAGATTTCCTAAGCACTAGTGTTTTAAGGAACAGGTTAAAAAGAGAATCCTAATGTGATTTCTTGATAATGGGTGTGTTCCTTATCTTCTCCTAGTGTCTAAACTCTTCTCCATGGCTGGACCCCCAATTAATATTCCTTGACGTGCTAAGGGGTATCTAGAGAGTGGGATAGGTTTAATAACTACCCTAACCCTAACGCGTACCCTAACCCTATCCCCTACCCTAACCCTAACACGTACCCTAATCCTAACCCGTAACCTAAACCGAGCCCTAACCCTCAAACTAACCCTAACCCTAACCCTAACCCATACCCTACGCCGTACCCGAACCAGTACCCGAACCCGTACCCTAAGCCGTACCCTAACCCTAACCCTAATCCTAACACTAACCCTAACCCTAAGCTACCCTTGACTGCTTCTGCCTCCAATAGATTTCCTAAGCACTAGTGTTTTAAGGAACAGGTTAAAAAGAGAATCCTAATGTGATTTCTTGATAATGGGTGTGTTCCTTATCTTCTCCTAGTGTCTAAACTCTTCTCCAAGGCTGGACCCCCAAATAATATTCCTTGACGTGCTAAGGGGTATCTAGAGAGTGGGATAGGTTTAATAACTACCCTAACCCTAACGCGTACCCTAACCCTAACCTCTACCCTAACCCTATCACGTACACTAATCCTAACCCGTACCCTAAACCGAGCCCTAACCCTCAAACTAACCCTAACCCTAACCCTAACCCATACCCTACGCCATACCCAAACCTGTACCCGAACCCGTACCCGAACCCGTACCCTAAGCCGTACCCTAAACCTAACCCTAACCCTAAGCTACCCTTGACTGCTTCTGCCTCCAATAAATTTCCTAAGCACTAGTGTTTTAAGGAACAGGTTAAAAAGAGAATCCTAATGTGATTTCTTGATAATGGGTGTGTTCCTTATCTTCTCCTAGTGTCTAAACTCTTCTCCATGGCTGGACCCCCAAATAATATTCCTTGACGTGCTAAGGGGTATCTAGAGAGTGGGATAGGTTTAATAACTACCGTAACCCTAACGCGTACCCTAACCCTAACCCCTACACTAACCCTAACACGTACCCTAATCCTAACCCGTACCCTAAACCGAGCCCTAACCCTCAAACTAACCCTAACCCTAACCCTAACCCATACCTTACGCCGTACCCGAACCCGTACCCGAACCCGTACCCGAACCCGTACCCTAACCATAACCCTAACCCTAAGCTACCCTTGACTGCTTCTGCCTCCAATAGATTTCCTAAGCACTAGTGTTTTAAGGAACAGGTTAAAAAGAGAATCCTAATGTGATTTATTGATAATGGGTGTGATCCTTATCTTCTCCTAGTGTCTAAACTCTTCTCCATGGCTGGACACCCAAATAATATTCCTTGACGTGCTAAGGGGTATCTAGAGAGTGGGATAGGTTTAATAACTACCCTAACCCTAACGCGTACCCTAACCCTAACCCCTACCCTAACCCTAACACGTACCCTAATTCTAACCCGTACCCTAAACCGAGCCCTAACCCTCAAACTAACCCTAACCCTAACCCTAACCCATATCGTACGCCATACCCAAACCCGTACCCGAACCCGTACCCGAACCCGTACCCTAAGCCGTACGCTAACCCAAACCCTAACCCTAAGCTACCCTTGACTGCTTCTGCCTCCAATAGATTTCCTAAGCACTAGTGTTTTAAGGAACAGGTTAAAAAGAGAATCCTAATGTGATTTCTTGATAATGGGTGTGTTCCTTATCTTCTCCTAGTGTCTAAACTCTTCTCCATGGCTGGACCCCCAAATAATATACCTTGACGTGCTAAGGGGTATCTAGAGAGTGGGATATGTTTAATAACTACCCTAACCCTAACGCGTACCCTAACCCTAACCCCTACCCTAACCCTAACACGTACCCTAATCCTAACCCGTACCCTAAACCGAGCCCTAACCCTCAAACTAACCCTAACCCTAACCCTAACCCATACCCTAAGCCGTACCCGAACCCGTATCCGAACCCGTACCCTAAGCCATACCCTAACCCTAACCCTAACCGTAACCCTAACCCTAAGCTACCCTTGACTGCTTCTGCCTCCAATAGATTTCCTAAGCACTAGTGTATTAAGGAACAGGTTAAAAAGAGAATCCTAATGTGATTTCAGGATAATGGGTGTGTTCCTTATCTTCTCCTAGTGTCTAAACTCTTCTCCATGGCTAGACCCCCAAATAATATTCCTTGACGTGCTAAGGGGTATCTAGAGAGTGGGATAGGTTTAATAACTACCCTAACCCTAACGCGTACCCTAACCCTAACCCCTACCCTAACCCTAACACGTACCCTAATCCTAACCCGTACCCTAAACGGAGCCCTAACCCTCAAACTAACCCTAACCCTAACCCTAACCCATACCCTACGCCGTACCCGAACCCGTACCCGAACCCGTACCCTAAGCCATACCCTAACCCTAACCCTCACCGTAACCCTAACCCTAAGCTACCCTTGACTGCTTCTGCCTCCAATAGATTTCCTAAGCACTAGTGTATTAAGGAACAGGTTAAAAAGAGAATCCTAATGTGATTTCTTGATAATGGGTGTGTTCCTTATCTTCTCCTAGTGTCTAAACTCTTCTCCATGGCTGGACACCCAAATAATATTCCTTGACGTGCTAAGGGGTATCTAGAGAGTGGGATAGGTTTAATAACTACCCTAACCCTAACGCGTACCCTAACCCTAACACGTACCCTAATCCTAACCCGTACCCTAAACCGAGCCCTAACCCTCAAACTAACCCTAACCCTAACCCTAACCCATACCCTACGCCGTACCCGAACCCGTACCGAACCCGTACCCTAAGCCGTACCCTAAAGCTAACCCTAACCCTAACCCTAACCCTAACCCTACGCTACCCTTGACTGCTTCTGCCTCCAATAGATTTCCTAAGCACTAGTGTTTTAAGGAACAGGTTAAAAAGAGAATCCTAATGTGATTTCTTGATAATGGGTGTGTTCCTTATCTTCTCCTAGTGTCTAAACTCTTCTCCATGGCTGGACCCCCAATTAATATTCCTTGACGTGCTAAGGGGTATCTAGAGAGTGGGATAGGTTTAATAACTACCCTAACCCTAACGCGTACCCTAACCCTAACCCCTACCCTAACCCTAACACGTACCCTAATCCTAACCCGTACCCTAAACCGAGCCCTAACCCTCAAACTAACCCTAACCCTAACCCTATCCCATACCCTACGCCGTACCCGAACCCGTACCCGAACCCGTACCCTAAGCCATACCCTAACCCTAACCCTAACCGTAACCCTAACCCTAAGCTACCCTTGACTGCTTCTGCCTCCAATAGATTTCCTAAGCACTAGTGTATTAAGGAACAGGTTAAAAAGAGAATCCTAATGTGATTTCAGGATAATGGGTGTGTTCCTTATCTTCTCCTAGTGTCTAAACTCTTCTCCATGGCTGGACCCCCAAATAATATTCCTTGACGTGCTAAGGGGTATCTAGAGAGTGGGATAGGTTTAATAACTACCCTAACCCTAACGCGTACCCTAACGCTAACCCCTACCCTAACCCTAACACGAACCCTAATCCTAAACCATACCCTAAACCGAGCCCTAAGCTTCAAACTAACCCTAACTCTAACCCAAACCCATACCCTACGCCGTACACGAACCCGTACCCGAACCCGTACCCTAAGCCGTGTCCTAACCCTAGCCCTAACCCTAACCCTAACCCTAAGCTACCCTTGACTGCTTCTGCCTCCAATAGATTTCCTAAGCACTAGTGTTTTAAGGAACAGGTTAAAAAGAGAATCCTAATGTGATTTCTTGATAATGGGTGTGTTCCTTATCTTCTCCTAGTGTCTAAACTCTTCTCCATGGCTGGACCCCCAAATAATATTCCTTGACGTGCTAAGGGGTATCTAGAGAGTGGGATAGGTTTAATAACTACCCTAACCCTAACGCGTACCCTAACCCTAACCCCTACCCTAACCCTAACACGTACCCTAATCCTAACCCGTACCCTAAACGGAGCCCTAACCCTCAAACTAACCCTAACCCTAACCCTAACCCATACCCTACGCCGTACCCGAACCCGTACCCGAACCCGTACCCTAAGCCATACCCTAACCCTAACCCTCACCGTAACCCTAACCCTAAGCTACCCTTGACTGCTTCTGCCTCCAATAGATTTCCTAAGCACTAGTGTATTAAGGAACAGGTTAAAAAGAGAATCCTAATGTGATTTCTTGATAATGGGTGTGTTCCTTATCTTCTCCTAGTGTCTAAACTCTTCTCCATGGCGGGACCCGCAAATAATATTCCTTGACGTGCTAAGGGGTATGTAGAGAGTGGGATAGGTTTAATAACTACCCTAACCCTAATGCGTACCCTAACCCTAACCCCTACCCTAACCCTAACACGAACCCTAATCCTAACCCGTACCCTAAACCGAGCCCTAACCTTCAAACTAACCCTAACCCTAACCCTAACCCATACCCTACAGCGTACACGAACCCGTACCCGAACCCGTACCCTAAGCCGTACCCTAACCCTAACCCTAACCCTAACCCTAACACTAAGCTACCCTTGACTGCTTCTGCCTCCAATACATTTCCTAAGCACTAGTGTTTTAAGGAACAGGTTAAAAAGAGAATCCTAATGTGATTTCTTGATAATGGGTGTGTTCCTTATCTTCTCCTAGTGTCTAAACTCTTCTCCATGGCTGGACACCCAAATAATATTCCTTGACGTGCTAAGGGGTATCTAGAGAGTGGGATAGGTTTAATAACTACCCTAACCCTAACGCGTACCCTAACCCTAACACGTACCCTAATCCTAACCCGTACCCTAAACCGAGCCCTAACCCTCAAACTAACCCTAACCCTAACCCTAACCCATACCCTACGCCGTACCCGAACCCGTACCCGAACCCGTACCCTAAGCCATACCCTAACCCTAACCCTAACCCTAAGCTACCCTTGACTGCTTCTGCCTCCAATAGATTTCCTAAGCACTAGTGTTTTAAGGAAACAGGTTAAAAAGAGAATCCTAATGTGATTTCTTGATAATGGGTGTGTTCCTTATCGTCTCCTAGTGTCTAAACTCTTCTCCATGGCTGGACCCCCAAATAATATTCCTTGACGTGCTAAGGGGTATCTAGAGAGTGGGATAGGTTTAATAACTACCGTAACCCTAACGCGTACCCTAACCCTAACCCCTACACTAACCCTAACACGTACCCTAATCCTAACCCGTACCCTAAACCGAGCCCTAACCCTCAAACTAACCCTAACCCTAACCCTAACCCATACCCTACGCCGTACCCGAACCCGTACCCGAACCCGTACCCGAACCCGTACCCTAACCCTAACCCTAACCCTAACCCTAAGCTACCCTTGACTGCTTCTGCCTCCAATAGATTTCCTAAGCACTAGTGTTTTAAGGAACAGGTTAAAAAGAGAATCCTAATGTGATTTCTTGATAATGGGTGTGTTCCTTATCTTCTCCTAGTGTCTAAACTCTTCTCCATGGCTGGACCCCCAAATAATATTCCTTGACGTGCTAAGGGGTATCTAGAGAGTGGGATAGGTTTAATAACTACCCTAACCCTAACGCGTACCCTAACCCTAACCCCTACCCTAACCCTAACACGTACCCTAATCCTAACCCGTACCCTAAACCGAGCCCTAACCCTCAAACTAACCCTAACCCTAACCCTAACCCATACCGAATGCCGTACCCGAACCCGTACCGGAACCCGTACCCTAACACTAACCCTAACCCTAACCCTAACCCTAACCCTAAGCTACCCTTGACTGCTTCTGCCTCCAATAGATTTCCTAAGCACTAGTGTATTAAGGAACAGGTTAAAAAGAGAATCCTAATGTGATTTCAGGATAATGGGTGTGTTCCTTATCTTCTCCTAGTGTCTAAACTCTTCTCCATGGCTGGACCCCCAAATAATATTCCTTGACGTGCTAAGGGGTATCTAGAGAGTGGGATAGGTTTAATAACTACCCTAAACCTAACGCGTACCCTAACCCTAACCCCTAACCTAACCCTAACACGAACCCTAATCCTAACCCGTACCCTAAACCGAGCCCTAACCTTCAAACTAACCCTAACCCTAACCCTAACCCATACCCTACGCCGTACCCGAACCCGTACCCGAACCCGTAACCGAACCCGTACCCTAAGCCGTACCCTAACCCTAACCCTAACCCTAAGCTACCCTTGACTGCTTCTGCCTCCAATAGATTTCCTAAGCACTAGTGTTTTAAGGAACAGGTTAAAAAGAGAATCCTAATGTGATTTCTTGATAATGGGTGTGTTCCTTATCTTCTCCTAGTGTCTAAACTCTTCTCCAAGGCTGGACCCCCAAATAATATTCCTTGACGTGCTAAGGGGTATCTAGAGAGTGGGATAGGTTTAATAACTACCCTAACCCTAACGCGTACCCTAACCCTAACCTCTACCCTAACCCTAACACGTACACTAATCCTAACCCGTACCCTAAACCGAGCCCTAACCCTCAAACTAACCCTAACCCTAACCCTAACCCATACCCTACGCCATACCCAAACCTGTACCCGAAACCGTACCCGAACCCGTACCCTAAGCCGTACCCTAACCCTAACCCTAACCCTAAGCTACCCTTGACTGCTTCTGCCTCCAATAGATTTCCTAAGCACTAGTGTTTTAAGGAACAGGTTAAAAAGAGAATCCTAATGTGATTTCTTGATAATGGGTGTGTTCCTTATCTTCTCCTAGTGTCTAAACTCTTCTCCATGGCTGGACCCCCAAATAATATTCCTTGACGTGCTAAGGGGTATCTAGAGAGTGGGATAGGTTTAATAACTACCGTAACCCTAACGCGTACCCTAACCCTAACCCCTACACTAACCCTAACACGTACCCTAATCCTAACCCGTACCCTAAACCGAGCCCTAACCCTCAAACTAACCCTAACCCTAACCCTAACCCATACCTTACGCCGTACCCGAACCCGTACCCGAACCCGTACCCGAACCCGTACCCTAACCCTAACCCTAACCCTAAGCTACCCTTGACTGCTTCTGCCTCCAATAGATTTCCTAAGCACTAGTGTTTTAAGGAACAGGTTAAAAAGAGAATCGTAATGTGATTTCTTGATAATGGGTGTGATCCTTATCTTCTCCTAGTGTCTAAACTCTTCTCCATGGCTGGACACCCAAATAATATTCCTTGACGTGCTAAGGGGTATCTAGAGAGTGGGATAGGTTTAATAACTACCCTAACCCTAACGCGTACCCTAACCCTAACCCCTACCCTAACCCTAACACGTACCCTAATCCTAACCCGTACCCTAAACCGAGCCCTAACCCTCAAACTAACCCTAACCCTAACCCTAACCCATATCGTACGCCATACCCAAACCCGTACCCGAACCCGTACCCGAACCCGTACCCTAAGCCGTACGCAAACCCAAACCCTAACCCTAAGCTACCCTTGACTGCTTCTGCCTCCAATAGATTTCCTAAGCACTAGTGTTTTAAGGAACAGGTTAAAAAGAGAATCCTAATGTGATTTCTTGATAATGGGTGTGTTCCTTATCTTCTCCTAGTGTCTAAACTCTTCTCCATGGCTGGACCCCCAAATAATATACCTTGACGTGCTAAGGGGTATCTAGAGAGTGGGATATGTTTAATAACTACCCTAACCCTAACGCGTACCCTAACCCTAACCCCTACCCTAACCCTAACACGTACCCTAATCCTAACCTGTAACCTAAACCGAGCCCTAACCCTCAAACTAACCCTAACCCTAAACCTAACCCATACCCTACGCCGTACCCGAACCCGTACCCGAACCCGTAACCGAACCCGTACCCTAAGCCGTACCCTAACCCTAACCCTAACCCTAAGCTACCCTTGACTGCTTCTGCCTCCAATAGATTTCCTAAGCACTAGTGTTTTAAGGAACAGGTTAAAAAGAGAATCCTAATGTGATTTCTTGATAATGGGTGTGTTCCTTATCTTCTCCTAGTGTCTAAACTCTTCTCCATGGCTGGACCCCCAAATAATATTCCTTGACGTGCTAAGGGGTATCTAGAGAGTGGGATAGGTTTAATAACTACCCTAACCCTAACGCGTACCCTAACCCTAACCCCTACCCTAACCCTAACACGTACCCTAATCCTAACCCGTACCCTAAACCGAGCCCTAACCCTCAAACTAACCCTAACCCTAACCCTAACCCATACCCTAAGCCGTACCCGAACCCGTATCCGAACCCGTACCCTAAGCCATACCCTAACCCTAACCCTAACCGTAACCCTAACCCTAAGCTACCCTTGACTGCTTCTGCCTCCAATAGATTTCCTAAGCACTAGTGTATTAAGGAACAGGTTAAAAGAGAATCCTAATGTGATTTCAGGATAATGGGTGTGTTCCTTATCTTCTCCTAGTGTCTAAATTCTTCTCCATGGCTGGACCCCCAAATAATATTCCTTGACGTGCTAAGGGGTATCTAGAGAGTGGGATAGGTTTAATAACTACCCTAACCCTAACGCGTACCCTAACCCTAACCCCTACCCTAACCCTAACACAAACCCTAATCCTAACCCATACCCTAAACCGAGCCCTAAGCTTCAAACTAACCCTAACCCTAACCCAAACCCATACCCTACGCCGTACACGAACCCGTACCCGAACCCGTACCCTAAGGCCGTGTCCTAACCCTAGCCCTAACCCTAACCCTAACCCTAAGCTACCCTTGACTGCTTCTGCCTCCAATAGATTTCCTAAGCACTAGTGTTTTAAGGAACAGGTTAAAAAGAGAATCCTAATGTGATTTCTTGATAATGGGTGTGTTCCTTATCTTCTCCTAGTGTCTAAACTCTTCTCCATGGCTGGACCCCCAAATAATATTCCTTGACGTGCTAAGGGGTATCTAGAGAGTGGGATAGGTTTAATAACTACCGTAACCCTAACGCGTCCCTAACCCTAACCCCTACACTAACCCTAACACGTACCCTAATCCTAGCCCGTACCCTAAACCGAGCCCTAACCCTCAAACTAACCCTAACCCTAACCCTAACCCATACCTTACGCCGTACCCGAACCCGTACCCGAACCCGTACCCGAACCCGTACCCTAACCCTAACCCTAACCCTAAGCTACCCTTGACTGCTTCTGCCTCCAATAGATTTCCTAAGCACTAGTGTTTTAAGGAACAGGTTAAAAAGAGAATCGTAATGTGATTTCTTGATAATGGGTGTGATCCTTATCTTCTCCTAGTGTCTAAACTCTTCTCCATGGCTGGACACCCAAATAATATTCCTTGACGTGCTAAGGGGTATCTAGAGAGTGGGATAGGTTTAATAAACTACCCTAACCCTAACGCGTACCCTAACCCTAACCCCTACCCTAACCCTAACACGTACCCTAATCCTAACCCGTACCCTAAACCTGAGCCCTAACCCTCAAACTAACCCTAACCCTAACCCTAACCCATATCGTACGCCATACCCAAACCCGTACCCGAACCCGTACCGAACCCGTACCCTAAGCCGTACGCTAACCCAAACCCCTAACCTAAGCTACCCTTGACTGCTTCTGCCTCCAATAGATTTCCTAAGCACTAGTGTTTTAAGGAACAGGTTAAAAAGAGAATCCTAATGTGATTTCTTGATAATGGGTGTGTTCTTATCTTCTCCTAGTGTCCTAAACTCTTCTCCATGGCTGGACCCCCAAATAATATACCTTGACGTGCTAAGGGGTATCTAGAGAGTGGGATATGTTTAATAACTACCCTAACCCTAACGCGTACCCTAACCCTAACCCCTACCCTAACCCTAACACGTACCCTAATCCTAACCTGTAACCTAAACCGAGCCCTAACCCTCAAACTAACCCTAACCCTAAACCTAACCCATACCCTACGCCGTTACCCGACCCGTACCCGAACCCGTAACCGAACCCGTACCCTAAGCCGTACCCTAACCCTAACCCTAACCCTAAGCTACCCTTGACTGCTTCTGCCTCCAATAGAATTTCCTAAGCACTAGTGTTTTAAGGAACAGGTTAAAAAGAGAATCCTAATGTGATTTCTTGATAATGGGTGTGTTCCTTATCTTCTCCTAGTGTCTAAACTCTTCTCCATGGCTGGACCCCCAAATAATATTCCTTGACGTGCTAAGGGTATCTAGAGAGTGGGATAGGTTTAATAACTACCCTAACCCTAACGCGTACCCTAACCCTAACCCCTACCCTAACCCTAACACGTACCCTAATCCTAACCCCGTACCCTAAACCGAGCCCTAACCCTCAAACTAACCCTAACCCTAACCCTAACCCATACCCTAAGCCGTACCCGAACCCGTATCCGAACCCGTACCCTAAGCCATACCCTAACCCTAACCCTAACCGTAACCCTAACCCTAAGCTACCCTTGACTGCTTCTGCCTCCAATAGATTTCCTAAGCACTAGTGTATTAAGGAACAGGTTAAAAAGAGAATCCTAATGTGATTTCAGGATAATGGGTGTGTTCCTTATCTTCTCTAGTGTCTAAATTCCTTCTCCATGGCTGGACCCCCCAAATAATATTCCTTGACGTGCTAAGGGGTATCTAGAGAGTGGATAGGTTTAATAACTACCCTAACCCTAACGCGTACCCTAACCCTAACCCCTACCCTAACCCTAACACAAACCCTAATCCTAACCCATACCCTAAACCGAGCCCTAAGCTTCAAACTAACCCTAACCCTAACCCAAACCCATACCCTACGCCGTACACGAACCCGTACCCGAACCCGTACCCTAAGCCGTGTCCTAACCCTAGCCCTAACCCTAACCCTAACCCTAAGCTACCCTTGACTGCTTCTGCCTCCAATAGATTTCCTAAGCACTAGTGTTTTAAGGAACAGGTTAAAAGAGAATCCTAATGTGATTTCTTGATAATGGGTGTGTTCCTTATCTTCTCCTAGTGTCTAAACTCTTCTCCATGGCTGGACCCCCAAATAATATTCCTTGACGGGCTAAGGGGTATCTAGAGAGTGGGATATGTTTAATAACTACCCTAACCCTAACGCGTACCCTAACCTAACCCCTACCCTAACCCTAACACGTACCCTAATCCTAACCTGTAACCTAAACCGAGCCCTAACCCTCAAACTAACCCTAACCCTAAACCTAACCCATACCCTACGCCGTACCGAACCCGTACCCGAACCCGTAACCGAACCCGTACCCTAAGCCGTACCCTAACCCTAACCCTAACCCTAAGCTACCCTTGACTGCTTCTGCCTCCAATAGATTTCCTAAGCACTAGTGTTTTAAGGAACAGGTTAAAAAGAGAATCCTAATGTGATTTCTTGATAATGGGTGTGTTCCTTATCTTCTCCTAGTGTCTAAACTCTTCTCCATGGCTGGACCCCCAAATAATATTCCTTGACGTGCTAAGGGGTATCTAGAGAGTGGGATAGGTTTAATAACTACCCTAACCCTAACGCGTACCCTAACCCTAACCCTACCCTAACCCCTAACACGTACCCTAATCCTACCCGTACCCTAAACCGAGCCCTAACCCTCAAACTAACCCTAACCCTAACCCTAACCCATACCCTAAGCCGTACCCGAACCCGTATCCGAACCCGTACCCTAAGCCATACCCTAACCCTAACCCTAACCGTAACCCTAACCCTAAGCTACCCTTGACTGCTTCTGCCTCCAATAGATTTCCTAAGCACTAGTGTATTAAGGAACAGGTTAAAAAGAGAATCCTAATGTGATTTCAGGATAATGGGTGTGTTCCTTATCTTCTCCTAGTGTCTAAACTCTTCTCCATGGCTGGACCCCAAATAATATTCCTTGACGTGCTAAGGGGTATCTAGAGAGTGGGATAGGTTTAATAACTACCCTAACCCTAACGCGTACCCTAACCCTAACCCCTACCCTAACCCTAACACAAACCCTAATCCTAACCCATACCCTAAACCGAGCCCTAAGCTTCAAACTAACCCTAACCCTAACCCAAACCCATACCCTACGCCGTACACGAACCCGTACCCGAACCCGTACCCTAAGCGTGTCCTAACCCTAGCCCTAACCCTAACCCTAACCCTAAGCTACCCTTGACTGCTTCTGCCTCCAATAGATTTCCTAAGCACTAGTGTTTTAAGGAACAGGTTAAAAAGAGAATCCTAATGTGATTTCTTGATAATGGGTGTGTTCCTTATCTTCTCCTAGTGTCTAAACTCTTCTCCATGGCTGGACCCCCAAATAATATTCCTTGACGTGCTAAGGGGTATGTAGAGAGTGGGATAGGTTTAATAAACTACCCTAACCCTAACGCATACCCTAACCCTAACCCCTACCCTAACCCTAACACGTACCCTAATCCTAACCCGTACCCTAAACGGAGCCCTAACCCTCAAACTAACCCTAACCCTAACCCTAACCCATACCCTACGCCGTACCCGAACCCGTACCCGAACCCGTACCCTAAGCCATACCCTAACCCTAACCCTCACCGTAACCCTAACCCTAAGCTACCCTTGACTGCTTCTGCCTCCAATAGATTTCCTAAGCACTAGTGTATTAAGGAACAGGTTAAAAAGAGAATCCTAATGTGATTTCTTGATAATGGGTGTGTTCCTTATCTTCTCCTAGTGTCTAAACTCTTCTCCATGGCTGGACACCCAAATAATATTCCTTGACGTGCTAAGGGGTATCTAGAGAGTGGGATAGGTTTAATAACTACCCTAAACCTAACACGTACCCTAACCCTAACACGTACCCTAATCCTAACCCGTACCCTAAACCGAGCCCTAACCCTCAAACTAACCCTAACCCTAACCCTAACCCATACCCTACGCCGTACCCGAACCGGTACCGAACCCGTACCCTAAGC
Organism: Eschrichtius robustus; assembly: GCF_028021215.1. NCBI lineage: Eukaryota > Metazoa > Chordata > Mammalia > Artiodactyla > Eschrichtiidae > Eschrichtius > Eschrichtius robustus. The sequence goes on from NW_027175343.1 coordinate 825,778, forward strand.
CGTACCCTAAAGCTAACCCTAACCCTAACCCTAACCCTAACCCTACGCTACCCTTGACTGCTTCTGCCTCCAATAGATTTCCTAAGCACTAGTGTTTTAAGGAACAGGTTAAAAAGAGAATCCTAATGTGATTTCTTGATAATGGGTGTGTTCCTTATCTTCTCCTAGTGTCTAAACTCTTCTCCATGGCTGGACCCCCAAATAATATTCCTTGACGTGCTAAGGGTTATCTAGAGAGTGGGATAGGTTTAATAACTACCCTAACCCTAACGCGTACCCTAACCCTAACCCCTACCCTAACCCTAAGACGTACCCTAATCCTAACCCGTAACCTAAATCGAGCCCTAACCCTCAAACTAACCCTAACCCTAACCCTAACCCATACACTACGCCATACCCGAACCCGTACCCGAACCCGTACACTAAGCCGTACCCTAACCCTAACCCTAAACCTAAACCTAACCCTAACCCTAAGCTACCCTTGACTGCTTCTGCCTCCAATAGATTTCCTAAGCACTAGTGTTTTAAGGAACAGGTTAAAAAGAGAATCCTAATGTGATTTCTTGATAATGGGTGTGTTCCTTATCTTCTCCTAGTGTCTAAACTCTTCTCCATGGCTGGACACCCAAATAATATTCCTTGACGTGCTAAGGGGTATCTAGAGAGTGGGATAGGTTTAATAACTACCCTAACCCTAATGCGTACCCTAACCCTAACCCCTACCCTAACCCTAACACGTACCCTAATCCTAACCCGTACCCTAAACCGAGCCCTAACCCTCAAACTAACCCTAACCCTAACCCTAACCCATATCGTACGCCATACCCAAACCCATACCCGAACCCGTACCCGAACCCGTACCCTAAGCCGTACGCTAACCCAAACCCTAACCCTAAGCTACCCTTGACTGCTTCTGCCTCCAATAGATTTCCTAAGCACTAGTGTTTTAAGGAACAGGTTAAAAAGAGAATCCTAATGTGATTTCTTGATAATGGGTGTGTTCCTTATCTTCTCCTAGTGTCTAAACTCTTCTCCATGGATGGACCCCCAAATAATATACCTTGACGTGCTAAGGGGTATCTAGAGAGTGGGATATGTTTAATAACTACCCTAACCCTAACGCGTAACCTAACCCTAACGCGTACCCTAACCCTAACACGTACCCTAATCCTAACCCGTAACCTAAACCGAGCCCTAACCCTCAAACTAACCCTAACCCTAAACCGAACCCATACCCTACGCCGTACCCGAACCCGTACCCGAACCCGTAACCGAACCAGTACCCTAAGCCGTACGCTAACCCTAACCCTAACCCTAAGCTACCTTTGACTGCTTCTGCCTCCAATAGATTTCCTAAGCACTAGTGTTTTAAGGAACAGGTTAAAAAGAGAATCCTAATGTGATTTCTTGATAATGGGTGTGTTCCTTATCTTCTCCTAGTGTCTAAACTCTTCTCCATGGCTGGACCCCCAATTAATATTCCTTGACGTGCTAAGGGGTATCTAGAGAGTGGGATAGGTTTAATAACTACCCTAACCCTAACGCGTACCCTAACCCTAACCCCTACCCTAACCCTAACACGTACCCTAATCCTAACCCGTACCCTAAACCGAGCCCTAACCCTCAAACTAACCCTAACCCTAACCCTATCCCATACCCTACGCCGTACCCGAACCCGTACCCGAACCCGTACCCTAAGCCATACCCTAACCCTAACCCTAACCGTAACCCTAACCCTAAGCTACCCTTGACTGCTTCTGCCTCCAATAGATTTCCTAAGCACTAGTGTATTAAGGAACAGGTTAAAAAGAGAATCCTAATGTGATTTCAGGATAATGGGTGTGTTCCTTATCTTCTCCTAGTGTCTAAACTCTTCTCCATGGCTGGACCCCCAAATAATATTCCTTGACGTGCTAAGGGGTATCTAGAGAGTGGGATAGGTTTAATAACTACCCTAACCCTAACGCGTACCCTAACCCTAACCCCTACCCTAACCCTAACACAAACCCTAATCCTAACCCATACCCTAAACCGAGCCCTAAGCTTCAAACTAACCCTAACCCTAACCCAAACCCATACCCTACGCCGTACACGAACCCGTACCCGAACCCGTACCCTAAGCCGTGTCCTAACCCTAGCCCTAACCCTAACCCTAACCCTAAGCTACCCTTGACTGCTTCTGCCTCCAATAGATTTCCTAAGCACTAGTGTTTTAAGGAACAGGTTAAAAAGAGAATCCTAATGTGATTTCTTGATAATGGGTGTGTTCCTTATCTTCTCCTAGTGTCTAAACTCTTCTCCATGGCTGGACCCCCAAATAATATTCCTTGACGTGCTAAGGGGTATGTAGAGAGTGGGATAGGTTTAATAACTACCCTAACCCTAACGCATACCCTAACCCTAACCCCTACCCTAACCCTAACACGTACCCTAATCCTAACCCGTACCCTAAACGGAGCCCTAACCCTCAAACTAACCCTAACCCTAACCCTAACCCATACCCTACGCCGTACCCGAACCCGTACCCGAACCCGTACCCTAAGCCATACCCTAACCCTAACCCTCACCGTAACCCTAACCCTAAGCTACCCTTGACTGCTTCTGCCTCCAATAGATTTCCTAAGCACTAGTGTATTAAGGAACAGGTTAAAAAGAGAATCCTAATGTGATTTCTTGATAATGGGTGTGTTCCTTATCTTCTCCTAGTGTCTAAACTCTTCTCCATGGCTGGACACCCAAATAATATTCCTTGACGTGCTAAGGGGTATCTAGAGAGTGGGATAGGTTTAATAACTACCCTAACCCTAACACGTACCCTAACCCTAACACGTACCCTAATCCTAACCCGTACCCTAAACCGAGCCCTAACCCTCAAACTAACCCTAACCCTAACCCTAACCCATACCCTACGCCGTACCCGAACCCGTACCGAACCCGTACCCTAAGCCGTACCCTAAAGCTAACCCTAACCCTAACCCTAACCCTAACCCTACGCTACCCTTGACTGCTTCTGCCTCCAATAGATTTCCTAAGCACTAGTGTTTTAAGGAACAGGTTAAAAAGAGAATCCTAATGTGATTTCTTGATAATGGGTGTGTTCCTTATCTTCTCCTAGTGTCTAAACTCTTCTCCATGGCTGGACCCCCAAATAATATTCCTTGACGTGCTAACGGTTATCTAGAGAGTGGGATAGGTTTAATAACTACCCTAACCCTAACGCGTACCCTAACCCTAACCCCTACCCTAACCCTAAGACGTACCCTAATCCTAACCCGTAACCTAAATCGAGCCCTAACCCTCAAACTAACCCTAACCCTAACCCTAACCCATACACTACGCCATACCCGAACCCGTACCCGAACCCGTACACTAAGCCGTACCCTAACCCTAACCCTAAACCTAAACCTAACCCTAACCCTAAGCTACCCTTGACTGCTTCTGCCTCCAATAGATTTCCTAAGCACTAGTGTTTTAAGGAACAGGTTAAAAAGAGAATCCTAATGTGATTTCTTGATAATGGGTGTGTTCCTTATCTTCTCCTAGTGTCTAAACTCTTCTCCATGGCTGGACACCCAAATAATATTCCTTGACGTGCTAAGGGGTATCTAGAGAGTGGGATAGGTTTAATAACTACCCTAACCCTAATGCGTACCCTAACCCTAACCCCTACCCTAACCCTAACACGTACCCTAATCCTAACCCGTACCCTAAACCGAGCCCTAACCCTCAAACTAACCCTAACCCTAACCCTAACCCATATCGTACGCCATACCCAAACCCATACCCGAACCCGTACCCGAACCCGTACCCTAAGCCGTACGGTAACCCAAACCCTAACCCTAAGCTACCCTTGACTGCTTCTGCCTCCAATAGATTTCCTAAGCACTAGTGTTTTAAGGAACAGGTTAAAAAGAGAATCCTAATGTGATTTCTTGATAATGGGTGTGTTCCTTATCTTCTCCTAGTGTCTAAACTCTTCTCCATGGATGGACCCCCAAATAATATACCTTGACGTGCTAAGGGGTATCTAGAGAGTGGGATATGTTTAATAACTACCCTAACCCTAACGCGTACCCTAACCCTAACGCGTACCCTAACCCTAACACGTACCCTAATCCTAACCCGTAACCTAAACCGAGCCCTAACCCTCAAACTAACCCTAACCCTAAACCGAACCCATACCCTACGCCGTACCCGAACCCGTACCCGAACCCGTAACCGAACCAGTACCCTAAGCCGTACGCTAACCCTAACCCTAACCCTAAGCTACCTTTGACTGCTTCTGCCTCCAATAGATTTCCTAAGCACTAGTGTTTTAAGGAACAGGTTAAAAAGAGAATCCTAATGTGATTTCTTGATAATGGGTGTGTTCCTTATCTTCTCCTAGTGTCTAAACTCTTCTCCATGGCTGGACCCCCAATTAATATTCCTTGACGTGCTAAGGGGTATCTAGAGAGTGGGATAGGTTTAATAACTACCCTAACCCTAACGCGTACCCTAACCCTAACCCCTACCCTAACCCTAACACGTACCCTAATCCTAACCCGTACCCTAAACCGAGCCCTAACCCTCAAACTAACCCTAACCCTAACCCTATCCCATACCCTACGCCGTACCCGAACCCGTACCCGAACCCGTACCCTAAGCCATACCCTAACCCTAACCCTAACCGTAACCCTAACCCTAAGCTACCCTTGACTGCTTCTGCCTCCAATAGATTTCCTAAGCACTAGTGTTTTAAGGAACAGGTTAAAAAGAGAATCCTAATGTGATTTCTTGATAATGGGTGTGTTCCTTATCTTCTCCTAGTGTCTAAACTCTTCTCCATGGCTGGACCCCCAAATAATATTCCTTGACGTGCTAAGGGGTATCTAGAGAGTGGGATAGGTTTAATAACTACCCTAACCCTAACGCGTACCCTAACCCTAACCCCTACCCTAACCCTAACACGTACCCTAATCCTAACCCGTACCCTAAACGGAGCCCTAACCCTCAAACTAACCCTAACCCTAACCCTAACCCATACCCTACGCCGTACCCGAACCCGTACCCTAAGCCATACCCTAACCCTAACCCTCACCGTAACCCTAACCCTAAGCTACCCTTGACTGCTTCTGCCTCCAATAGATTTCCTAAGCACTAGTGTATTAAGGAACAGGTTAAAAAGAGAATCCTAATGTGATTTCTTGATAATGGGAGTGTTCCTTATCTTCTCCTAGTGTCTAAACTCTTCTCCATGGCTGGACCCGCAAATAATATTCCTTGACGTGCTAAGGGGTATCTAGAGAGTGGGATAGGTTTAATAACTACCCTAACCCTAATGCGTACCCTAACCCTAACCCCTACCCTAACCCTAACACGAACACTAATCCTAACCCGTACCCTAAACCGAGCCCTAACCTTCAAACTAACCCTAACCCTAACCCTAACCCTAACCCTAACCCTAACCCTAACCCTAACCCTAACCCTAATCCTAACCCGTACCCTAAACCGAGCCCTAACCCTCAAACTAACCCTAAACCTAACCCTAACCCATACCCTACGCCGTACACGAACCCGTACCCGAACCCGTACCCTAAGCCGTACCCTAAACCTAACCCTAACCCTAACCCTAACACTAACCCTAAGCTACCCTTGACTGCTTCTGCCTCCAATAGATTTCCTAAGCACTAGTGTTTTAAGGAACAGGTTAAAAAGAGAATCCTAATGTGATTTCTTGATAATGGGTGTGTTCCTTATCTTCTCCTAGTGTCTAAACTCTTCTCCAAGGCTGGACCCCCAAATAATATTCCTTGACGTGATAAGGGGTATCTAGAGAGTGGATAGGTTTAATAACTACCCTAACCCTAACGCGTACCCTAACCCTAACCTCTACCCTAACCCTAACACGTACACTAATCCTAACCCGTACCCTAAACCGAGCCCTAACCCTCAAACTAACCCTAACCCTAACCCTAACCCATACCCTACGCTGTACCCGAACCCGGACCCGAACCCGTACCCTAAGCCTTACCCTAACCCTAACCCTAACCCTAACCCTAACCCTAAGCTACCCTTGACTGCTTCTGCCTCCAATAGATTTCCTAAGCACTACTGTATTAAGGAACAGGTTAAAAAGAGAATCCTAATGTGATTTCAGGATAATGGGTGTGTTCCTTATCTTCTCCTAGTGTCTAAACTCTTCTCCATGGCTGGACCCCCAAATAATATTCCTTGACGTGCTAAAGGGTATTTAGAGAGTGGGATAGGTTTAATAACTACCCTAACCCTAACCTCTACCATAACCCTAACACGTACACTAATCCTAACCCGTACCCTAAACCGAGCCCTAACCCTCAAACTAACCCTAACCCTAACCCTAACCCATACCCTACGCCATACCCAAACCTGTACCCGAACCCGTACCCGAACCCGTACCCTAAGCCGTACCCTAACCCTAACCCTAACCCTAAGCTACCCTTGACTGCTTCTGCCTCCAATAGATTTCCTAAGCACTAGTGTTTTAAGGAACAGGTTAAAAAGAGAATCCTAATGTGATTTCTTGATAATGGGTGTGTTCCTTATATTCTCCTAGTGTCTAAACTCTTCTCCATGGCTGGACCCCCAAATAATATTCCTTGACGTGCTAAGGGGTATCTAGAGAGTGGGATAGGTTTAATAACTACCGTAACCCTAACGCGTACCCTAACCCTAACCCCTACACTAACCCTAACACGTACCCTAATCCTAACCCGTACCCTAAACCGAGCCCTAACCCTCAAACTAACCCTAACCCTAACCCTAACCCATACCCTACGCCGTACCCGAACCCGTACCCAAACCCGTACCCGAACCCGTACCCTAACCCTAACCCTAACCCTAACCCTAAGCTACCCTTGACTGCTTCTGCCTCCAATAGATTTCCTAAGCACTAGTGTTTTAAGGAACAGGTTAAAAAGAGAACCCTAATGTGATTTCTTGATAATGGGTGTGTTCCTTATCTTCTCCTAGTGTCTAAACTCTTCTCCATGGCTGGACCCCCAAATAATATTCCTTGACGTGCTAAGGGGTATCTAGAGAGTGGGATAGGTTTAATAACTACCGTAACCCTAACGCGTATCCTAACCCTAACCCCTACACTAACCCTAACACGTACCCTAATCCTAACCCGTACCCTAAACCGAGCCCTAACCCTCAAACTAACCCTAACCCTAACCCTAACCCATACCTTACGCCGTACCCGAACCCGTACCCGAACCCGTACCCGAACCCGTACCCTAACCCTAACCCTAACCCTAAGCTACCCTTGACTGCTTCTGCCTCCAATAGATTTCCTAAGCACTAGTGTTTTAAGGAACAGGTTAAAAAGAGAATCCTAATGTGATTTCTTGATAATGGGTGTGATCCTTATCTTCTCCTAGTGTCTAAACTCTTCTCCATGGCTGGACACCCAAATAATATTCCTTGACGTGCTAAGGGGTATCTAGAGAGTGGGATAGGTTTAATAACTACCCTAACCCTAACGCGTACCCTAACCCTAACCCCTACCCTAACCCTAACACGTACCCTAATCCTAACCCGTACCCTAAACCGAGCCCTAACCCTCAAACTAACCCTAACCCTAACCCTAACCCATATCGTACGCCATACCCAAACCCGTACCCGAACCCGTACCCGAACCCGTACCCTAAGCCGTACGCTAACCCAAACCCTAACCCTAAGCTACCCTTGACTGCTTCTGCCTCCAATAGATTTCCTAAGCACTAGTGTTTTAAGGAACAGGTTAAAAAGAGAATCCTAATGTGATTTCTTGATAATGGGTGTGTTCCTTATCTTCTCCTAGTGTCTAAACTCTTCTCCATGGCTGGACCCCCAAATAATATACCTTGACGTGCTAAGGGGTATCTAGAGAGTGGGATATGTTTAATAACTACCCTAACCCTAACGCGTACCCTAACCCTAACCCCTACCCTAACCCTAACACGTACCCTAATCCTAACCCGTAACCTAAACCGAGCCCTAACCCTCAAACTAACCCTAACCCTAAACCTAACCCATACCCTACGCCGTACCCGAACCCGTACCCGAACCCGTAACTGAACCCGTACCCTAAGCCGTACCCTAACCCTAACCCTAACCCTAAGCTACCCTTGACTGCTTCTGCCTCCAATAGATTTCCTAAGCACTAGTGTTTTAAGGAACAGGTTAAAAAGAGAATCCTAATGTGATTTCTTGATAATGGGTGTGTTCCTTATCTTCTCCTAGTGTCTAAACTCTTCTCCATGGCTGGACCCCCAAATAATATTCCTTGACGTGCTAAGGGGTATCTAGAGAGTGGGATAGGTTTAATAACTACCCTAACCCTAACGCGTACCCTAACCCTAACCCCTACCCTAACACTAACACGTACCCTATTCCTAACCCGTACCCTAAACCGAGCCCTAACCCTCAAACTAACCCTAACCCTAACCCTAACCCATACCCTAAGCCGTACCCGAACCCGTATCCGAACCCGTACCCTAAGCCATACCCTAACCCTAACCCTAACCGTAACCCTAACCCTAAGCTACCCTTGACTGCTTCTGCCTCCAATAGATTTCCTAAGCACTAGTGTATTAAGGAACAGGTTAAAAAGAGAATCCTAATGTGATTTCAGGATAATGGGTGTGTTCCTTATCTTCTCCTAGTGTCTAAACTCTTCTCCATGGCTGGACCCCCAAATAATATTCCTTGACGTGCTAAGGGGTATCTAGAGAGTGGGATAGGTTTAATAACTACCCTAACCCTAACGCGTACCCTAACCCTAACCCCTACCCTAACCCTAACACGTACCCTAATCCTAACCCGTACCCTAAACGGAGCCCTAACCCTCAAACTAACCCTAACCCTAACCCTAACCCATACCCTACGCCGTACCCGAACCCGTACCCGAACCCGTACCCTAAGCCATACCCTAACCCTAACCCTCACCGTAACCCTAACCCTAAGCTACCCTTGACTGCTTCTGCCTCCAATACATTTCCTAAGCACTAGTGTATTAAGGAACAGGTTAAAAAGAGAATCCTAATGTGATTTCTTGATAATGGGTGTGTTCCTTATCTTCTCCTAGTGTCTAAACTCTTCTCCATGGCTGGACACCCAAATAATATTCCTTGACGTGCTAAGGGGTATCTAGAGAGTGGGATAGGTTTAATAACTACCCTAACCCTAACGCGTACCCTAACCCTAACACGTACCCTAATCCTAACCCGTACCCTAAACCGAGCCCTAACCCTCAAACTAACCCTAACCCTAACCCTAACCCATACCCTACGCCGTACCCGAACCCGTACCGAACCCGTACCCTAAGCCGTACCCTAAAGCTAACCCTAACCCTAACCCTAACCCTAACCCTACGCTACCCTTGACTGCTTCTGCCTCCAATAGATTTCCTAAGCACTAGTGTTTTAAGGAACAGGTTAAAAAGAGAATCCTAATGTGATTTCTTGATAATGGGTGTGTTCCTTATCTTCTCCTAGTGTCTAAACTCTTCTCCATGGCTGGACCCCCAAATAATATTCCTTGACGTGCTAAGGGGTATCTAGAGAGTGGGATAGGTTTAATAACTACCCTAACCCTAACGCGTACCCTAACCCTAACCTCTACCCTAACCCTAACACGTACACTAATCCTAACCCGTACCCTAAACCGAGCCCTAACCCTCAAACTAACCCTAACCCTAACCCTAACCCATACCCTACGCCATACCCAAACCTGTACCCGAACCCGTACCCGAACCCGTACCCTAAGCCGTACCCTAACCCTAACCCTAACCCTAAGCTACCCTTGACTGCTTCTGCCTCCAATAGATTTCCTAAGCACTAGTGTTTTAAGGAACAGGTTAAAAAGAGAATCCTAATGTGATTTCTTGATAATGGGTGTGTTCCTTATCTTCTCCTAGTGTCTAAACTCTTCTCCATGGCTGGACCCCCAAATAATATACCTTGACGTGCTAAGGGGTATCTAGAGAGTGGGATATGTTTAATAACTACCCTAACCCTAACGCGTACCCTAACCCTAACCCCTACCCTAACACTAACACGTACCCTAATCCTAACCCGTAACCTAAACCGAGCCCTAACCCTCAAACTAAACCTAACCCTAAACCTAACCCATACCCTACGCCGTACCCGAACCCGTACCCGAACCCGTAACCGAACCCGTACCCTAAGCCGTACCCTAACCCTAACCCTAACCCTAAGCTACCCTTGACTGCTTCTGCCTCCAATAGATTTCCTAAGCACTAGTGTTTTAAGGAACAGGTTAAAAAGAGAATCCTAATGTGATTTCTTGATAATGGGTGTGTTCCTTATCTTCTCCTAGTGTCTAAACTCTTCTCCATGGCTGGACCCCCAAATAATATTCCTTGACGTGCTAAGGGGTATCTAGAGAGTGGGATAGGTTTAATAACTACCCTAACCCTAACGCGTACCCTAACCCTAACCCCTACCCTAACCCTAACACGTACCCTATTCCTAACCCGTACCCTAAACCGAGCCCTAACCCTCAAACTAACCCTAACCCTAACCCTAACCCATACCCTAAGCCGTACCCGAACCCGTATCCGAACCCGTACCCTAAGCCATACCCTAACCCTAACCCTAACCGTAACCCTAACCCTAAGCTACCCTTGACTGCTTCTGCCTCCAATAGATTTCCTAAGCACTAGTGTATTAAGGAACAGGTTAAAAAGAGAATCCTAATGTGATTTCAGGATAATGGGTGTGTTCCTTATCTTCTCCTAGTGTCTAAACTCTTCTCCATGGCTGGACCCCCAAATAATATTCCTTGACGTGCTAAGGGGTATCTAGAGAGTGGGATAGGTTTAATAACTACCCTAACCCTAACACGTACCCTAACCCTAACCCCTACCCTAACCCTAACACGTACCCTAATCCTAACCCGTACCCTAAACGGAGCCCTAACCCTCAAACTAACCCTAACCCTAACCCTAACCCATACCCTACGCCGTACCCGAACCCGTACCCGAACCCGTACCCTAAGCCATACCCTAACCCTAACACTCACCGTAACCCTAACCCTAAGCTACCCTTGACTGCTTCTGCCTCCAATACATTTCCTAAGCACTAGTGTATTAAGGAACAGGTTAAAAAGAGAATCCTAATGTGATTTCTTGATAATGGGTGTGTTCCTTATCTTCTCCTAGTGTCTAAACTCTTCTCCATGGCTGGACACCCAAATAATATTCCTTGACGTGCTAAGGGGTATCTAGAGAGTGGGATAGGTTTAATAACTACCCTAACCCTAACGCGTACCCTAACCCTAACCCCTACCCTAACCCTAAGACGTACCCTAATCCTAACCCGTACCCTAAACCGAGCCCTAACCCTCAAACTAACCCTAACCCTAACCCTAACCCATACCCTACGCCGTACCCGAACCCGTACCGAACCCGTACCCTAAGCCGTACCCTAAAGCTAACCCTAACCCTAACCCTAACCCTAACCCTACGCTACCCTTGACTGCTTCTGCCTCCAATAGATTTCCTAAGCACTAGTGTTTTAAGGAACAGGTTAAAAAGAGAATCCTAATGTGATTTCTTGATAATGGGTGTGTTCCTTATCTTCTCCTAGTGTCTAAACTCTTCTCCATGGCTGGACCCCCAAATAATATTCCTTGACGTGCTACGGGTTATCTAGAGAGTGGGATAGGTTTAATAACTACCCTAACCCTAACGCGTACCCTAACCCTAACCCCTACCCTAACCCTAAGACGTACCCTAATCCTAACCCGTAACCTAAATCGAGCCCTAACCCTCAAACTAACCCTAACCCTAACCCTAACCCATACACTACGCCATACCCGAACCCGTACCCGAACCCGTACACTAAGCCGTACCCTAACCCTAACCCTAAACCTAAACCTAACCCTAACCCTAAGCTACCCTTGACTGCTTCTGCCTCCAATAGATTTCCTAAGCACTAGTGTTTTAAGGAACAGGTTAAAAAGAGAATCCTAATGTGATTTCTTGATAATGGGTGTGTTCCTTTTCTTCTCCTAGTGTCTAAACTCTTCTCCATGGCTGGACCCCCAAATAATATACCTTGACGTGCTAAGGGGTATCTAGAGAGTGGGATATGTTTAATAACTACCCTAAACCTAACGCGTACCCTAACCCTAACCCCTACCCTAAACCTAACACGTACCCTAATCCTAACCCGTAACCTAAACCGAGCCCTAACCCTCAAACTAACCCTAACCCTAAACCGAACCCATACCCTACGCCGTACCCGAACCCGTACCCGAACCCGTAACCGAACCCGTACCCTAAGCCGTACGCTAACCCTAACCCTAACCCTAAGCTACCCTTGACTGCTTCTGCCTCCAATAGATTTCCTAAGCACTAGTGTTTTAAGGAACAGGTTAAAAAGAGAATCCTAATGTGATTTCTTGATAATGGGTGTGTTCCTTATCTTCTCCTAGTGTCTAAACTCTTCTCCATGGCTGGACCCCCAATTAATATTCCTTGACGTGCTAAGGGGTATCTAGAGAGTGGGATAGGTTTAATAACTACCCTAACCCTAACGCGTACCCTAACCCTAACCCCTACCCTAACCCTAACACGTACCCTAATCCTAACCCGTACCCTAAACCGAGCCCTAACCCTCAAACTAACCCTAACCCTAACCCTATCCCATACCCTACGCCGTACCCGAACCCGTACCCGAACCCGTACCCTAAGCCATACCCTAACCCTAACCCTAACCGTAACCCTAACCCTAAGCTACCCTTGACTGCTTCTGCCTCCAATAGATTTCCTAAGCACTAGTGTATTAAGGAACAGGTTAAAAAGAGAATCCTAATGTGATTTCAGGATAATGGGTGTGTTCCTTATCTTCTCCTAGTGTCTAAACTCTTCTCCATGGCTGGACCCCCAAATAATATTCCTTGACGTGCTAAGGGGTATCTAGAGAGTGGGATAGGTTTAATAACTACCCTAACCCTAACGCGTACCCTAACGCTAACCCCTACCCTAACCCTAACACGAACCCTAATCCTAAACCATACCCTAAACCGAGCCCTAAGCTTCAAACTAACCCTAACTCTAACCCAAACCCATACCCTACGCCGTACACGAACCCGTACCCGAACCCGTACCCTAAGCCGTGTCCTAACACTAGCCCTAACCCTAACCCTAACCCTAAGCTACCCTTGACTGCTTCTGCCTCCAATAGATTTCCTAAGCACTAGTGTTTTAAGGAACAGGTTAAAAAGAGAATCCTAATGTGATTTCTTGATAATGGGTGTGTTCCTTATCTTCTCCTAGTGTCTAAACTCTTCTCCATGGCTGGACCCCCAAATAATATTCCTTGACGTGCTAAGGGGTATCTAGAGAGTGGGATAGGTTTAATAACTACCCTAACCCTAACGCGTACCCTAACCCTAACCCCTACCCTAACCCTAACACGTACCCTAATCCTAACCCGTACCCTAAACGGAGCCCTAACCCTCAAACTAACCCTAACCCTAACCCTAACCCATACCCTACGCCGTACCCGAACCCGTACCGAACCCGTACCCTAAGCCATACGCTAACCCTAACCCTCACCGTAACCCTAACCCTAAGCTACCCTTGACTGCTTCTGCCTCCAATAGATTTCCTAAGCACTAGTGTATTAAGGAACAGGTTAAAAAGAGAATCCTAATGTGATTTCTTGATAATGGGTGTGTTCCTTATCTTCTCCTAGTGTCTAAACTCTTCTCCATGGCTGGACCCGCAAATAATATTCCTTGACGTGCTAAGGGGTATCTAGAGAGTGGGATAGGTTTAATAACTACCCTAACCCTAATGCGTACCCTAACCCTAACCCCTACCCTAACCCTAACACGAACCCTAATCCTAACCCGTACCCTAAACCGAGCCCTAACCTTCAAACTAACCCTAACCCTAACCCTAACCCATACCCTACAGCGTACACGAACCCGTACCCGAACCCGTACCCTAAGCCGTACCCTAACCCTAACCCTAACCCTAACCCTAACACTAAGCTACCCTTGACTGCTTCTGCCTCCAATACATTTCCTAAGCACTAGTGTTTTAAGGAACAGGTTAAAAAGAGAATCCTAATGTGATTTCTTGATAATGGGTGTGTTCCTTATCTTCTCCTAGTGTCTAAACTCTTCTCCATGGCTGGACACCCAAATAATATTCCTTGACGTGCTAAGGGGTATCTAGAGAGTGGGATAGGTTTAATAACTACCCTAACCCTAACGCGTACCCTAACCCTAACACGTACCCTAATCCTAACCCGTACCCTAAACCGAGCCCTAACCCTCAAACTAACCCTAACCCTAACCCTAACCCATACCCTACGCCGTACCCGAACCCGTACCCGAACCCGTACCCTAAGCCGTACCCTAAAGCTAACCCTAACCCTAACCCTAACCGTAACCCTAAGCTACCCTTGACTGCTTCTGCCTCCAATAGATTTCCTAAGCACTAGTGTTTTAAGGAACAGGTTAAAAAGAGAATCCTAATGTGATTTATTGATAATGGGTGTGTTCCTTATCTTCTCCTAGTGTCTAAACTCTTCTCCATGGCTGGACCCCCAATTAATATTCCTTGACGTGCTAAGGGGTATCTAGAGAGTGGGATAGGTTTAATAACTACCCTAACCCTAACGCGTACCCTAACCCTAACCCCTACCCTAACCCTAACACGTACCCTAATCCTAACCCGTTCCCTAAACCGAGCCCTAACCCTCAAAATAACCCTAACCCTAACCCTAACCCATATCGTACGCCATACCCAAACCCGTACCCGAACCCGTACCCGAACCCGTACCCTAAGCCGTACCCTAACCCAAACCCTAACCCTAAGCTACCCTTGACTGCTTCTGCCTCCAATAGATTTCCTAAGCACTAGTGTTTTAAGGAACAGGTTAAAAAGAGAATCCTAATGTGATTTATTGATAATGGGTGTGTTCCTTATCTTCTCCTAGTGTCTAAACTCTTCTCCATGGCTGGAACCCCAAATAATATTCCTTGACGTGCTAAGGGTTATCTAGAGAGTGGGATAGGTTTAATAACTACCCTAACCCTAACGCGTACCCTAACCCTAACCCCTACCCTAACCCTAAGACGTACCCTAATCCTAACCCGTAACCTAAACCGAGCCCTAACCCTCAAACTAACCCTAACCCTAACCCTAACCCATACCCTACGCCATACCCGAACCCGTACCCGAACCCGTACACTAAGCCGTACCCTAACCCTAACCCTAACCCTAACCCTAACCCTAAACCTAACCCTAACCCTAAGCTACCCTTGACTGCTTCTGCCTCCAATAGATTTCCTAAGCACTAGTGTTTTAAGGAACAGGTTAAAAAGAGAATCCTAATGTGATTTCAGGATAATGGGTTTGTTCCTTATCTTCTCCTACTGTCTAAACTCTTCTCCATGGCTGGACCCCCAAATAATATTCCTTGACGTGCTAAGGGGTATCTAGGGAGTGGGATAGGTTTAATAACTACCCTAAACCTAACGCGTACCCTAACCCTAACCCCTACCCTAACACTAACACGAACCCTAATCCTAACCTGTACCCTAAACCGAGCCCTAACCTTCAAACTAACCCTAACCCTAACACTAACCCATACCCTACGCCGTACACGAACCCGTACCCGAACCCGTACCCTAAGCCGTACCCTAACCCTAACCCTAACCCTAACCCTAACCCTAAGCTACCCTTGACTGCTTCTGCCTCCAATAGATTTCCTAAGCACTAGTGTTTTAAGGAACAGGTTAAAAAGAGAATCGTAATGTGATTTCTTGATAATGGGTGTGATCCTTATCTTCTCCTAGTGTCTAAACTCTTCTCCATGGCTGAACACCCAAATAATATTCCTTGACGTGCTAAAGGGTATCTAGAGAGTGGGATAGGTTTACCAACTACCCTAACCCTAACGCGTACCCTAACCCTAACCCCTACCCTAACCCTAACACGTACCCTAATCCTAACCCGTAACCTAAACCGAGCCCTAACCCTCAAACTAACCCTAACCCTAACCCTAACCTTCAAACTAACCCTAACCCTAACCCATACCCTACGCCGTACACGAACCCGTACCCGAAACCGTACCCTAAGCCGTACGCTAACCCTAACCCTAACCCTAAACTTAACCCTAACCCTAAGCTACCCTTGACTGCTTCTGCCTCCAATAGATTTCCTAAGCACTAGTGTTTTAAGGAACAGGTTAAAAAGAGAATCCTAATGTGATTTCTTGATAATGGGTGTGTTCCTTATCTTCTCCTAGTGTCTAAACTCTTCTCCATGGCTGGACCCCCAAATAATATTCCTTGACCTGCTAAGGGTTATCTAGAGAGTGGGATAGGTTTAATAACTACCCTAACCCTAACGCCTACACTAACCCTAACACGTACCCTAATCCTAACCCGTACCCTAAACCGAGCCCTAACCCTCAAACTAACCCTAACCCTAACCCTAACCCATACACTACGCCATACCCGAACCCGTACCCGAACCCGTACACTAAGCCGTACCCTAACCCTAACCCTAACCCTAAACCTAACCCTAACCCTAAGCTACCCTTGACTGCTTCTGCCTCCAATAGATTTCCTAAGCACTAGTGTTTTAAGGAATAGGTTAAAAAGAGAATCCTAATGTGATTTCTTGATAATGGGTGTGTTCCTTATCTTCTCCTAGTGTCTAAACTCTTCTCCATGGCTGGACCCCCAAATAATATTCCTTGACGTGCTAAGGGGTATCTAGAGAGTGGGATAGGTTTAATAACTACCCTAACCCTAACGCGTAACCTAACCCTAACCCCTACCATAACCCTAACACGTACCGTAATCCTAACCCGTACCCTAAACCGAGCCCTAACCCTCAAACTAACCCTAACCCTAACCCTAACCCATACCCTACGCCGTACCCGAACCCGTACCCGAACCCGTACCCTAAACCGTACCCTAAAGCTAACCCTAACCCTAACCCTAACCCTAAGCTACCCTTGACTGCTTCTGCCTCCAAAAGATTTCCTAAGCACTAGTGTTTTAAGGAACAGGTTAAAAAGAGAATCCTAATGTGATTTCTTGATAATGGGTGTGTTCCTTATCTTCTCCTAGTGTCTAAACTCTTCTCCATGGCTGGACCCCCAAATAATATTCTTTGACGTGCTAAGGGGTATCTAGAGAGTGGGATAGGTTTAATAACTACACTAACCCTAACGCGTACCCTAACCCTAACCCCTACCCTAACCCTAACACGTACCCTAATCCTAACCCGTAACCTAAACCGAGCCCTAACCCTCAAACTAACCCTAACCCTAACCCTAACCCATACCCTACGCCGTACCCGAACCAGTACCCGAACACGTACCCTAAGCCGTACCCTAACCCTAACCCTAATCCTAACCCTAACCCTAAGCTACCCTTGACTGCTTCTGCCTACAATAGATTTCCTAAGCACTAGTGTATTAAGGAACAGGTTAAAAAGAGAATCCTAATGTGATTTCAGGATAATGGGTGTGTTCCTTATCTTCTCCTATTGTCTAAACTCTTCTCCATGGCTGGACCCCCAAATAATATTCCTTGACGTGCTAAGGGGTATCTAGAGAGTGGGATAGGTTTAATAACTACCCTAACCCTAACGCGTACCCTAACCCTAACCCCTACCCTAACCCTAACACGATCCCTAATCCTAACCCGTACCCTAAACCGAGCCCTAACCTTCAAACTAACCCTAAACCTAACCCTAACCCATACCCTACGCCGTACACGAACCCGTACCCGAACCCGTACCCTAAGCCGTACCCTAAACCTAACCCTAACCCTAACCCTAACACTAACCCTAAGCTACCCTTGACTGCTTCTGCCTCCAATAGATTTCCTAAGCACTAGTGTTTTAAGGAACAGGTTAAAAAGAGAATCCTAATGTGATTTCTTGATAATGGGTGTGTTCCTTATCTTCTCCTAGTGTCTAAACTCTTCTCCAAGGCTGGACCCCCAAATAATATTCCTTGACGTGATAAGGGGTATCTAGAGAGTGGGATAGGTTTAATAACTACCCTAACCCTAACGCGTACCCTAACCCTAACCTCTACCCTAACCCTAACACGTACACTAATCCTAACCCGTACCCTAAACCGAGCCCTAACCCTCAAACTAACCCTAACCCTAACCCTAACCCATACCCTACGCTGTACCCGAACCCGGACCCGAACCCGTACCCTAAGCCTTACCCTAACCCTAACCCTAACCCTAACCCTAACCCTAAGCTACCCTTGACTGCTTCTGCCTCCAATAGATTTCCTAAGCACTAGTGTATTAAGGAACAGGTTAAAAAGAGAATCCTAATGTGATTTCAGGATAATGGGTGTGTTCCTTATCTTCTCCTAGTGTCTAAACTCTTCTCCATGGCTGGACCCCCAAATAATATTCCTTGACGTGCTAAAGGGTATTTAGAGAGTGGGATAGGTTTAATAACTACCCTAACCCTAACCTCTACCCTAACCCTAACACGTACACTAATCCTAACCCGTACCCTAAACCGAGCCCTAACCCTCAAACTAACCCTAACCCTAACCCTAACCCATACCCTACGCCATACCCAAACCTGTACCCGAACCCGTACCCGAACCCGTACCCTAAGCCGTACCCTAACCCTAACCCTAACCCTAAGCTACCCTTGACTGCTTCTGCCTCCAATAGATTTCCTAAGCACTAGTGTTTTAAGGAACAGGTTAAAAAGAGAATCCTAATGTGATTTCTTGATAATGGGTGTGTTCCTTATCATCTCCTAGTGTCTAAACTCTTCTCCATGGCTGGACCCCCAAATAATATTCCTTGACGTTCTAAGGGGTATCTAGAGAGTGGGATAGGTTTAATAACTACCGTAACCCTAACGCGTACCCTAACCCTAACCCCTACACTAACCCTAACACGTACCCTAATCCTAACCCGTACCCTAAACCGAGCCCTAACCCTCAAACTAACCCTAACCCTAACCCTAACCCATACCCTACGCCGTACCCGAACCCGTACCCGAACCCGTACCCGAACCCGTACCCTACCCCTAACCCTAACCCTAACCCTAAGCTACCCTTGACTGCTTCTGCCTCCAATAGATTTCCTAAGCACTAGTGTTTTAAGGAACAGGTTAAAAAGAGAATCCTAATGTGATTTCTTGATAATGGGTGTGTTCCTTATCTTCTCCTAGTGTCTAAACTCTTCTCCATGGCTGGACCCCCAAATAATATTCCTTGACGTGCTAAGGGGTATCTAGAGAGTGGGATAGGTTTAATAACTACCCTAAACCTAACGCGTACCCTAACCCTAACCCCTAACCTAACCCTAACTCGAACCCTAATCCTAACCCGTACCCTAAACCGAGCCCTAACCTTCAAACTAACCCTAACCCTAACCCTAACCCATACCCTACGCCGTACCCGAACCCGTACCCGAACCCGTAACTGAACCCGTACCCTAAGCCGTACCCTAACCCTAACCCTAACCCTAAGCTACCCTTGACTGCTTCTGCCTCCAATAGATTTCCTAAGCACTAGTGTTTTAAGGAACAGGTTAAAAAGAGAATCCTAATGTGATTTCTTGATAATGGGTGTGTTCCTTATCTTCTCCTAGTGTCTAAACTCTTCTCCATGGCTGGACCCCCAATTAATATTCCTTGACGTGCTAAGGGGTATCTAGAGAGTGGGATAGGTTTAATAACTACCCTAACCCTAACGCGTACCCTAACCCTATCCCCTACCCTAACCCTAACACGTACCCTAATCCTAACCCGTAACCTAAACCGAGCCCTAACCTCAAACTAACCCTAACCCTAACCCTAACCCATACCCTACGCCGTACCCGAACCAGTACCCGAAGCCGTACCCTAAGCCGTACCCTAACCCTAACCCTAATCCTAACACTAACCCTAAGCTACCCTTGACTGCTTCTGCCTCCAATAGATTTCCTAAGCACTAGTGTTTTAAGGAACAGGTTAAAAAGAGAATCCTAATGTGATTTCTTGATAATGGGTGTGTTCCTTATCTTCTCCTAGTGTCTAAACTCTTCTCCAAGGCTGGACCCCCCAAATAATATTCCTTGACGTACTAAGGGGTATCTAGAGAGTGGGATAGGTTTAATAACTACCCTAACCCTAACGCGTTACCCTAACCCTAACCTCTACCCTAACCCTAACACGTACACTAATCCTAACCCGTACCCTAAACCGAGCCCTAACCCTCAAACTAACCCTAACCCTAACCCTAACCCATACCCTACGCCATACCCAAACCTGTACCCGAACCCGTACCCGAACCCGTACCCTAAGCCGTACCCTAACCCTAACCCTAACCCTAAGCTACCCTTGACTGCTTCTGCCTCCAATAGATTTCCTAAGCACTAGTGTTTTAAGGAACAGGTTAAAAAGAGAATCCTAATGTGATTTCTTGATAATGGGTGTGTTCCTTATCTTCTCCTAGTGTCTAAACTCTTCTCCATGGCTGGACCCCCAAATAATATTCCTTGACGTGCTAAGGGGTATCTAGAGAGTGGGATAGGTTTAATAACTACCGTAACCCTAACGCGTACCCTAACCCTAACCCCTACACTAACCCTAACACGTACCCTAATCATAACCCGTACCCTAAACCGAGCCCTAACCCTCAAACTAACCCTAACCCTAACCCTAACCCATACCTTACGCCGTACCCGAACCCGTACCCGAACCCGTACCCGAACCCGTACCCTAACCCTAACCCTAACCCTAAGCTACCCTTGACTGCTTCTGCCTCCAATAGATTTCCTAAGCACTAGTGTTTTAAGGAACAGGTTAAAAAGAGAATCGTAATGTGATTCCTTGATAATGGGGTGTGATCCTTATCTTCTCCTAGTGTCTAAACTCTTCTCCATGGCTGGACACCCAAATAATATTCCTTGACGTGCTAAGGGGTATCTAGAGAGTGGGATAGGTTTAATAACTACCCTAACCCTAACGCGTACCCTAACCCTAACCCCTACCCTAACCCTAACACGTACCCTAATCCTAACCCGTACCCTAAACCGAGCCCTAACCCTCAAACTAACCCTAACCCTAACCCTAACCCATATCGTACGCCATACCCAAACCCGTACCCGAACCCGTACCCGAACCCGTACCCTAAGCCGTACGCTAACCCAAACCCTAACCCTAAGCTACCCTTGACTGCTTCTGCCTCCAATAGATTTCCTAAGCACTAGTGTTTTAAGGAACAGGTTAAAAAGAGAATCCTAATGTGATTTCTTGATAATGGGTGTGTTCCTTATCTTCTCCTAGTGTCTAAACTCTTCTCCATGGCTGGACCCCCAAATAATATACCTTGACGTGCTAAGGGGTATCTAGAGAGTGGGATATGTTTAATAACTACCCTAACCCTAACGCGTACCATAACCCTAACCCCTACCCTAACCCTAACACGTACCCTAAGCCTAACCTGTAACCTAAACCGAGCCCTAACCCTCAAACTAACCCTAACCCTAAACCTAACCCCATACCCTACGCCGTACCCGAACCCGTACCCGAACCCGTAACCGAACCCGTACCCTAAGCCGTACCCTAACCCTAACCCTAACCCTAAGCTACCCCTGACTGCTTCTGCCTCCAATAGATTTCCTAAGCACTAGTGTTTTAAGGAACAGGTTAAAAAGAGAATCCTAATGTGATTTCTTGATAATGGGTGTGTTCCTTATCTTCTCCTAGTGTCTAAACTCTTCTCCATGGCTGGACCCCCAAATAATATTCCTTGACGTGCTAAGGGGTATCTAGAGAGTGGGATAGGTTTAATAACTACCGTAACCCTAACGCGTACCCTAACCCTAACCCCTACACTAACCCTAACACGTACCCTAATCCTAACCCGTACCCTAAACCGAGCCCTAACCCTCAAACTAACCCTAACCCTAACCCTAACCCATACCTTACGCCGTACCCGAACCCGTACCCGAACCCGTACCCGAACCCGTACCCTAACCCTAACCCTAACCCTAAGCTACCCTTGACTGCTTCTGCCTCCAATAGATTTCCTAAGCACTAGTGTTTTAAGGAACAGGTTAAAAAGAGAATCCTAATGTGATTTCTTGATAATGGGTGTGATCCTTATCTTCTCCTAGTGTCTAAACTCTTCTCCATGGCTGGACACCCAAATAATATTCCTTGACGTGCTAAGGGGTATCTAGAGAGTGGGATAGTTTTAATAACTACCCTAACCCTAACGCGTATCCTAACCCTAACACCTACCCTAACCCTAACACGTACCCTAATCCTAACCCGTACCCTAAACCGAGCCCTAACCCTCAAACTAACCCTAACCCTAACCCTAACCCATATCGTACGCCATACCCAAACCCGTACCCGAACCCGTACCCGAACCCGTACCCTAAGCCGTACGCTAACCCAAACCCTAACCCTAAGCTACCCTTGACTGCTTCTGCCTCCAATAGATTTCCTAAGCACTAGTGTTTTAAGGAACAGGTTAAAAAGAGAATCCTAATGTGATTTCTTGATAATGGGTGTGTTCCTTATCTTCTCCTAGTGTCTAAACTCTTCTCCATGGCTGGACCCCCAAATAATATACCTTGACGTGCTAAGGGGTATCTAGAGAGTGGGATATGTTTAATAACTACCCTAACCCTAACGCGTACCCTAACCCTAACCCCTACCCTAAC
Organism: Eschrichtius robustus; assembly: GCF_028021215.1. Lineage (NCBI taxonomy): Eukaryota > Metazoa > Chordata > Mammalia > Artiodactyla > Eschrichtiidae > Eschrichtius > Eschrichtius robustus. The sequence goes on from NW_027175343.1 coordinate 848,485, forward strand.
CCTAACACGTACCCTAATCCTAACCCGTAACCTAAACCGAGCCCTAACCCTCAAACTAACCCTAACCCTAAACCTAACCCATACCCTACGCCGTACCCGAACCCGTACCCGAACCCGTAACCGAACCCGTACCCTAAGCCGTACCCTAACCCTAACCCTAACCCTAAGCTACCCTTGACTGCTTCTGCCTCCAATAGATTTCCTAAGCACTAGTGTTTTAAGGAACAGGTTAAAAAGAGAATCCTAATGTGATTTCTTGATAATGGGTGTGTTCCTTATCTTCTCCTAGTGTCTAAACTCTTCTCCATGGCTGGACGCCCAAATAATATTCCTTGACGTGCTAAGGGGTATCTAGAGAGTGGGATAGGTTTAATAACTACCCTAACCCTAACGCGTACCCTAACCCTAACCCCTACCCTAACCCTAACACGTACCCTAATCCTAACCCGTACCCTAAACCGAGCCCTAACCCTCAAACTAACCCTAACCCTAACGCTAACCCATACCCTAAGCCGTACCCGAACCCGTATCCGAACCCGTACCCTAAGCCATACCCTAACCCTAACCCTCACCGTAACCCTAACCCTAAGCTACCCTTGACTGCTTCTGCCTCCAATAGATTTCCTAAGCACTAGTGTATTAAGGAACAGGTTAAAAAGAGAATCCTAATGTGATTTCAGGATAATGGGTGTATTCCTTATCTTCTCCTAGTGTCTAAACTCTTCTCCATGGCTGGACCCCCAAATAATATTCCTTGACGTGCTAAGGGGTATCTAGAGAGTGGGATAGGTTTAATAACTACCCTAACCCTAACGCGTACCCTAACCCTAACCCCTACCCTAACCCTAACACGTACCCTAATCCTAACCCGTACCCTAAACGGAGCCCTAACCCTCAAACTAACCCTAACCCTAACCCTAACCCATACCCTACGCCGTACCCGAACCCGTACCCGAACCCGTACCCTAAGCCATACCCTAACCCTAACCCTCACCGTAACCCTAACCCTAAGCTACCCTTGACTGCTTCTGCCTCCAATAGATTTCCTAAGCACTAGTGTATTAAGGAACAGGTTCAAAAGAGAATCCTAATGTGATTTCTTGATAATGGGTGTGTTCCTTATCTTCTCCTAGTGTCTAAACTCTTCTCCATGGCTGGACACCCAAATAATATTCCTTGACGTGCTAAGGGGTATCTAGAGAGTGGGATAGGTTTAATAACTACCCTAACCCTAACGCGTACCCTAACCCTAACACGTACCCTAATCCTAACCCGTACCCTAAACCGAGCCCTAACCCTCAAACTAACCCTAACCCTAACCCTAACCCATACCCTACGCCGTACCCGAACCCGTACCGAACCCGTACCCTAAGCCGTACCCTAAAGCTAACCCTAACCCTAACCCTAACCCTAACCCTACGCTACCCTTGACTGCTTCTGCCTCCAATAGATTTCCTAAGCACTAGTGTTTTAAGGAACAGGTTAAAAAGAGAATCCTAATGTGATTTCTTGATAATGGGTGTGTTCCTTATCTTCTCCTAGTGTCTAAACTCTTCTCCATGGCTGGACCCCCAAATAATATTCCTTGACGTGCTAAGGGTTATCTAGAGAGTGGGATAGGTTTAATAACTACCCTAACCCTAACGCGTACCCTAACCCTAACCCCTACCCTAACCCTAAGACGTACCCTAATCCTAACCCGTAACCTAAATCGAGCCCTAACCCTCAAACTAACCCTAACCCTAACCCTAACCCATACACTACGCCATACCCGAACCCGTACCCGAACCCGTACACTAAGCCGTACCCTAACCCTGACCCTAAACCTAAACCTAACCCTAACCCTAAGCTACCCTTGACTGCTTCTGCCTCCAATAGAATTCCTAAGCACTAGTGTTTTAAGGAACAGGTTAAAAAGAGAATCCTAATGTGATTTCTTGATAATGGGTGTGTTCCTTATCTTCTCCTAGTGTCTAAACTCTTCTCCATGGCTGGACCCCCAAATAATATACCTTGACGTGCTAAGGGGTATCTAGAGAGTGGGATATGTTTAATAACTACCCTAAACCTAACGCGTACCCTAACCCTAACCCCTACCCTAAACCTAACAGGTACCCTAATCCTAACCCGTAACCTAAACCGAGCCCTAACCCTCAAACTAACCCTAACCCTAAACCGAACCCATACCCTACGCCGTACCCGAACCCGTACCCGAACCCGTAACCGAACCCGTACCCTAAGCCGTACGCTAACCCTAACCCTAACCCTAAGCTACCCTTGACTGCTTCTGCCTCCAATAGATTTCCTAAGCACTAGTGTTTTAAGGAACAGGTTAAAAAGAGAATCCTAATGTGATTTCTTGATAATGGGTGTGTTCCTTATCTTCTCCTAGTGTCTAAACTCTTCTCCATGGCTGGACCCCCAATTAATATTCCTTGACGTGCTAAGGGGTATCTAGAGAGTGGGATAGGTTTAATAACTACCCTAACCCTAACGCGTACCCTAACCCTAACCCCTACCCTAACCCTAACACGTACCCTAATCCTAACCCGTACCCTAAACCGAGCCCTAACCCTCAAACTAACCCTAACCCTAACCCTATCCCATACCCTACGCCGTACCCGAACCCGTACCCGAACCCGTACCCTAAGCCATACCCTAACCCTAACCCTAACCGTAACCCTAACCCTAAGCTACCCTTGACTGCTTCTGCCTCCAATAGATTTCCTAAGCACTAGTGTATTAAGGAACAGGTTAAAAAGAGAATCCTAATGTGATTTCAGGATAATGGGTGTGTTCCTTATCTTCTCCTAGTGTCTAAACTCTTCTCCATGGCTGGACCCCCAAATAATATTCCTTGACGTGCTAAGGGGTATCTAGAGAGTGGGATAGGTTTAATAACTACCCTAACCCTAACGCGTACCCTAACGCTAACCCCTACCCTAACCCTAACACGAACCCTAATCCTAAACCATACCCTAAACCGAGCCCTAAGCTTCAAACTAACCCTAACTCTAACCCAAACCCATACCCTACGCCGTACACGAACCCGTACCCGAACCCGTACCCTAAGCCGTGTCCTAACCCTAGCCCTAACCCTAACCCTAACCCTAAGCTACCCTTGACTGCTTCTGCCTCCAATAGATTTCCTAAGCACTAGTGTTTTAAGGAACAGGTTAAAAAGAGAATCCTAATGTGATTTCTTGATAATGGGTGTGTTCCTTATCTTCTCCTAGTGTCTAAACTCTTCTCCATGGCTGGACCCCCAAATAATATTCCTTGACGTGCTAAGGGGTATCTAGAGAGTGGGATAGGTTTAATAACTACCCTAACCCTAACGCGTACCCTAACCCTAACCCCTACCCTAACCCTAACACGTACCCTAATCCTAACCCGTACCCTAAACGGAGCCCTAACCCTCAAACTAACCCTAACCCTAACCCTAACCCATACCCTACGCCGTACCCGAACCCGTACCCGAACCCGTACCCTAAGCCATACCCTAACCCTAACCCTCACCGTAACCCTAACCCTAAGCTACCCTTGACTGCTTCTGCCTCCAATAGATTTCCTAAGCACTAGTGTATTAAGGAACAGGTTAAAAAGAGAATCCTAATGTGATTTCTTGATAATGGGTGTGTTCCTTATCTTCTCCTAGTGTCTAAACTCTTCTCCATGGCTGGACCCGCAAATAATATTCCTTGACGTGCTAAGGGGTATCTAGAGAGTGGGATAGGTTTAATAACTACCCTAACCCTAATGCGTACCCTAACCCTAACCCCTACCCTAACCCTAACACGAACCCTAATCCTAACCCGTACCCTAAACCGAGCCCTAACCTTCAAACTAACCCTAACCCTAACCCTAACCCATACCCTACAGCGTACACGAACCCGTACCCGAACCCGTACCCTAAGCCGTACCCTAACCCTAACCCTAACCCTAACCCTAACCCTAAGCTACCCTTGACTGCTTCTGCCTCCAATACATTTCCTAAGCACTAGTGTTTTAAGGAACAGGTTAAAAAGAGAATCCTAATGTGATTTCTTGATAATGGGTGTGTTCCTTATCTTCTCCTAGTGTCTAAACTCTTCTCCATGGCTGGACACCCAAATAATATTCCTTGACGTGCTAAGGGGTATCTAGAGAGTGGGATAGGTTTAATAACTACCCTAACCCTAACGCGTACCCTAACCCTAACACGTACCCTAATCCTAACCCGTACCCTAAACCGAGCCCTAACCCTCAAACTAACCCTAACCCTAACCCTAACCCATACCCTACGCCGTACCCGAACCCGTACCCGAACCCGTACCCTAAGCCGTACCCTAAAGCTAACCCTAACCCTAACCCTAACCGTAACCCTAAGCTACCCTTGACTGCTTCTGCCTCCAATAGATTTCCTAAGCACTAGTGTTTTAAGGAACAGGTTAAAAAGAGAATCCTAATGTGATTTCTTGATAATGGGTGTGATCCTTATCTTCTCCTAGTGTCTAAACTCTTCTCCATGGCTGGACACCCAAATAATATTCCTTGACGTGCTAAGGGGTATCTAGAGAGTGGGATAGGTTTAATAACTACCCTAACCCTAACGCGTACCCTAACCCTAACCCCTACCCTAACCCTAACACGTACCCTAATCCTAACCCGTTCCCTAAACCGAGCCCTAACCCTCAAAATAACCCTAACCCTAACCCTAACCCATATCGTACGCCATACCCAAACCCGTACCCGAACCCGTACCCGAACCCGTACCCTAAGCCGTACCCTAACCCAAACCCTAACCCTAAGCTACCCTTGACTGCTTCTGCCTCCAATAGATTTCCTAAGCACTAGTGTTTTAAGGAACAGGTTAAAAAGAGAATCCTAATGTGATTTATTGATAATGGGTGTGTTCCTTATCTTCTCCTAGTGTCTAAACTCTTCTCCAAGGCTGGACCCCCAAATAATATTCCTTGACGTACTAAGGGGTATCTAGAGAGTGGGATAGGTTTAATAACTACCCTAACCCTAACGCGTACCCTAACCCTAACCTCTACCCTAACCCTAACACGTACACTAATCCTAACCCGTACCCTAAACCGAGCCCTAACCCTCAAACTAACCCTAACCCTAACCCTAACCCATACCCTACGCCATACCCAAACCTGTACCCGAACCCGTACCCGAACCCGTACCCTAAGCCGTACCCTAACCCTAACCCTAACCCTAAGCTACCCTTGACTGCTTCTGCCTCCAATAGATTTCCTAAGCACTAGTGTTTTAAGGAACAGGTTAAAAAGAGAATCCTAATGTGATTTCTTGATAATGGGTGTGTTCCTTATCTTCTCCTAGTGTCTAAACTCTTCTCCATGGCTGGACCCCCAAATAATATTCCTTGACGTGCTAAGGGGTATCTAGAGAGTGGGATAGGTTTAATAACTACCGTAACCCTAACGCGTACCCTAACCCTAACCCCTACACTAACCCTAACACGTACCCTAATCCTAACCCGTACCCTAAACCGAGCCCTAACCCTCAAACTAACCCTAACCCTAACCCTAACCCATACCTTACGCCGTACCCGAACCCGTACCCGAACCCGTACCCGAACCCGTACCCTAACCCTAACCCTAACCCTAAGCTACCCTTGACTGCTTCTGCCTCCAATAGATTTCCTAAGCACTAGTGTTTTAAGGAACAGGTTAAAAAGAGAATCGTAATGTGATTCCTTGATAATGGGTGTGATCCTTATCTTCTCCTAGTGTCTAAACTCTTCTCCATGGCTGGACACCCAAATAATATTCCTTGACGTGCTAAGGGGTATCTAGAGAGTGGGATAGGTTTAATAACTACCCTAACCCTAACGCGTACCCTAACCCTAACCCCTACCCTAACCCTAACACGTACCCTAATCCTAACCCGTACCCTAAACCGAGCCCTAACCCTCAAACTAACCCTAACCCTAACCCTAACCCATATCGTACGCCATACCCAAACCCGTACCCGAACCCGTACCCGAACCCGTACCCTAAGCCGTACGCTAACCCAAACCCTAACCCTAAGCTACCCTTGACTGCTTCTGCCTCCAATAGATTTCCTAAGCACTAGTGTTTTAAGGAACAGGTTAAAAAGAGAATCCTAATGTGATTTCTTGATAATGGGTGTGTTCCTTATCTTCTCCTAGTGTCTAAACTCTTCTCCATGGCTGGACCCCCAAATAATATACCTTGACGTGCTAAGGGGTATCTAGAGAGTGGGATATGTTTAATAACTACCCTAACCCTAACGCGTACCCTAACCCTAACCCCTACCCTAACCCTAGCACGTACCCTAATCCTAACCTGTAACCTAAACCGAGCCCTAACCCTCAAACTAACCCTAACCCTAAACCTAACCCATACCCTACGCCGTACCCGAACCCGTACCCGAACCCGTAACCGAACCCGTACCCTAAGCCGTACCCTAACCCTAACCCTAACCCTAAGCTACCCTTGACTGCTTCTGCCTCCAATAGATTTCCTAAGCACTAGTGTTTTAAGGAACAGGTTAAAAAGAGAATCCTAATGTGATTTCTTGATAATGGGTGTGTTCCTTATCTTCTCCTAGTGTCTAAACTCTTCTCCAAGGCTGGACCCCCAAATAATATTCCTTGACGTGCTAAGGGGTATCTAGAGAGTGGGATAGGTTTAATAACTACCCTAACCCTAACGCGTACCCTAACCCTAACCTCTACCCTAACCCTATCACGTACACTAATCCTAACCCGTACCCTAAACCGAGGCCTAACCCTCAAACTAACCCTAACCCTAACCCTAACCCATACCTTACGCCGTACCCGAACCCGTACCCGAACCCGTACCCGAACCCGTACCCTAACCCTAACCCTAACCCTAAGCTACCCTTGACTGCTTCTGCCTCCAATAGATTTCCTAAGCACTAGTGTTTTAAGGAACAGGTTAAAAAGAGAATCGTAATGTGATTCCTTGATAATGGGTGTGATCCTTATCTTCTCCTAGTGTCTAAACTCTTCTCCATGGCTGGACACCCAAATAATATTCCTTGACGTGCTAAGGGGTATCTAGAGAGTGGGATAGGTTTAATAACTACCCTAACCCTAACGCGTACCCTAACCCTAACCCCTACCCTAACCCTAACACGTACCCTAATACTAACCCGTACCCTAAACCGAGCCCTAACCCTCAAACTAACCCTAACCCTAACCCTAACCCATATCGTACGCCATACCCAAACCCGTACCCGAACCCGTACCCGAACCCGTACCCTAAGCCGTACGCTAACCCAAACCCTAACCCTAAGCTACCCTTGACTGCTTCTGCCTCCAATAGATTTCCTAAGCACTAGTGTTTTAAGGAACAGGTTAAAAAGAGAATCCTAATGTGATTTCTTGATAATGGGTGTGTTCCTTATCTTCTCCTAGTGTCTAAACTCTTCTCCATGGCTGGACCCCCAAATAATATACCTTGACGTGCTAAGGGGTATCTAGAGAGTGGGATATGTTTAATAACTACCCTAACCCTAACGCGTACCCTAACCCTAACCCCTACCCTAACCCTAACACGTACCCTAATCCTAACCTGTAACCTAAACCGAGCCCTAACCCTCAAACTAACCCTAACCCTAAACCTAACCCATACCCTACGCCGTACCCGAACCCGTACCCGAACCCGTAACCGAACCCGTACCCTAAGCCGTACCCTAACCCTAACCCTAACCCTAAGCTACCCTTGACTGCTTCTGCCTCCAATAGATTTCCTAAGCACTAGTGTTTTAAGGAACAGGTTAAAAAGAGAATCCTAATGTGATTTCTTGATAATGGGTGTGTTCCTTATCTTCTCCTAGTGTCTAAACTCTTCTCCAAGGCTGGACCCCCAAATAATATTCCTTGACGTGCTAAGGGGTATCTAGAGAGTGGGATAGGTTTAATAACTACCCTAACCCTAACGCGTACCCTAACCCTAACCTCTAACCTAACCCTATCACGTACACTAATCCTAACCCGTACCCTAAACCGAGCCCTAACCCTCAAACTAACCCTAACCCTAACCCTAACCCATACCCTACGCCATACCCAAACCTGTACCCGAACCCGTACCCGAACCCGTACCCTAAGCCGTACCCTAACCCTAACCCTAACCCTAAGCTACCCTTGACTGCTTCTGCCTCCAATACATTTCCTAAGCACTAGTGTTTTAAGGAACAGGTTAAAAAGAGAATCCTAATGTGATTTCTTGATAATGGGTGTGTTCCTTATCTTCTCCTAGTGTCTAAACTCTTCTCCATGGCTGGACACCCAAATAATATTCCTTGACGTGCTAAGGGGTATCTAGAGAGTGGGATAGGTTTAATAACTACCCTAACCCTAACGCGTACCCTAACCCTAACACGTACCCTAATCCTAACCCGTACCCTAAACCGAGCCCTAACCCTCAAACTAACCCTAACCCTAACCCTAACCCATACCCTACGCCGTACCCGAACCCGTACCCGAACCCGTACCCTAAGCCGTACCCTAAAGCTAACCCTAACCCTAACCCTAACCGTAACCCTAAGCTACCCTTGACTGCTTCTGCCTCCAATAGATTTCCTAAGCACTAGTGTTTTAAGGAACAGGTTAAAAAGAGAATCCTAATGTGATTTCTTGATAATGGGTGTGATCCTTATCTTCTCCTAGTGTCTAAACTCTTCTCCATGGCTGGACACCCAAATAATATTCCTTGACGTGCTAAGGGGTATCTAGAGAGTGGGATAGGTTTAATAACTACCCTAACCCTAACGCGTACCCTAACCCTAACCCCTACCCTAACCCTAACACGTACCCTAATCCTAACCCGTTCCCTAAACCGAGCCCTAACCCTCAAAATAACCCTAACCCTAACCCTAACCCATATCGTACGCCATACCCAAACCCGTACCCGAACCCGTACCCGAACCCGTACCCTAAGCCGTACCCTAACCCAAACCCTAACCCTAAGCTACCCTTGACTGCTTCTGCCTCCAATAGATTTCCTAAGCACTAGTGTTTTAAGGAACAGGTTAAAAAGAGAATCCTAATGTGATTTATTGATAATGGGTGTGTTCCTTATCTTCTCCTAGTGTCTAAACTCTTCTCCAAGGCTGGACCCCCAAATAATATTCCTTGACGTACTAAGGGGTATCTAGAGAGTGGGATAGGTTTAATAACTACCCTAACCCTAACGCGTACCCTAACCCTAACCTCTACCCTAACCCTAACACGTACACTAATCCTAACCCGTACCCTAAACCGAGCCCTAACCCTCAAACTAACCCTAACCCTAACCCTAACCCATACCCTACGCCATACCCAAACCTGTACCCGAACCCGTACCCGAACCCGTACCCTAAGCCGTACCCTAACCCTAACCCTAACCCTAAGCTACCCTTGACTGCTTCTGCCTCCAATAGATTTCCTAAGCACTAGTGTTTTAAGGAACAGGTTAAAAAGAGAATCCTAATGTGATTTCTTGATAATGGGTGTGTTCCTTATCTTCTCCTAGTGTCTAAACTCTTCTCCATGGCTGGACCCCCAAATAATATTCCTTGACGTGCTAAGGGGTATCTAGAGAGTGGGATAGGTTTAATAACTACCGTAACCCTAACGCGTACCCTAACCCTAACCCCTACACTAACCCTAACACGTACCCTAATCCTAACCCGTACCCTAAACCGAGCCCTAACCCTCAAACTAACCCTAACCCTAACCCTAACCCATACCTTACGCCGTACCCGAACCCGTACCCGAACCCGTACCCGAACCCGTACCCTAACCCTAACCCTAACCCTAAGCTACCCTTGACTGCTTCTGCCTCCAATAGATTTCCTAAGCACTAGTGTTTTAAGGAACAGGTTAAAAAGAGAATCGTAATGTGATTCCTTGATAATGGGTGTGATCCTTATCTTCTCCTAGTGTCTAAACTCTTCTCCATGGCTGGACACCCAAATAATATTCCTTGACGTGCTAAGGGGTATCTAGAGAGTGGGATAGGTTTAATAACTACCCTAACCCTAACGCGTACCCTAACCCTAACCCCTACCCTAACCCTAACACGTACCCTAATCCTAACCCGTACCCTAAACCGAGCCCTAACCCTCAAACTAACCCTAACCCTAACCCTAACCCATATCGTACGCCATACCCAAACCCGTACCCGAACCCGTACCCGAACCCGTACCCTAAGCCGTACGCTAACCCAAACCCTAACCCTAAGCTACCCTTGACTGCTTCTGCCTCCAATAGATTTCCTAAGCACTAGTGTTTTAAGGAACAGGTTAAAAAGAGAATCCTAATGTGATTTCTTGATAATGGGTGTGTTCCTTATCTTCTCCTAGTGTCTAAACTCTTCTCCATGGCTGGACCCCCAAATAATATACCTTGACCTGCTAAGGGGTATCTAGAGAGTGGGATATGTTTAATAACTACCCTAACCCTAACGCGTACCCTAACCCTAACCCCTACCCTAACCCTAACACGTACCCTAATCCTAACCTGTAACCTAAACCGAGCCCTAACCCTCAAACTAACCCTAACCCTAAACCTAACCCATACCCTACGCCGTACCCGAACCCGTACCCGAACCCGTAACCGAACCCGTACCCTAAGCCGTACCCTAACCCTAACCCTAACCCTAAGCTACCCTTGACTGCTTCTGCCTCCAATAGATTTCCTAAGCACTAGTGTTTTAAGGAACAGGTTAAAAAGAGAATCCTAATGTGATTTCTTGATAATGGGTGTGTTCCTTATCTTCTCCTAGTGTCTAAACTCTTCTCCAAGGCTGGACCCCCAAATAATATTCCTTGACGTGCTAAGGGGTATCTAGAGAGTGGGATAGGTTTAATAACTACCCTAACCCTAACGCGTACCCTAACCCTAACCTCTACCCTAACCCTATCACGTACACTAATCCTAACCCGTACCCTAAACCGAGCCCTAACCCTCAAACTAACCCTAACCCTAACCCTAACCCATACCCTACGCCATACCCAAACCTGTACCCGAACCCGTACCCGAACCCGTACCCTAAGCCGTACCCTAACCCTAACCCTAACCCTAAGCTACCCTTGACTGCTTCTGCCTCCAATAGATTTCCTAAGCACTAGTGTTTTAAGGAACAGGTTAAAAAGAGAATCCTAATGTGATTTCTTGATAATGGGTGTGTTCCTTATCTTCTCCTAGTGTCTAAACTCTTCTCCATGGCTGGACCCCCAAATAATATTCCTTGACGTGCTAAGGGGTATCTAGAGAGTGGGATAGGTTTAATAACTACCGTAACCCTAACGCGTACCCTAACCCTAACCCCTACACTAACCCTAACACGTACCCTAATCCTAACCCGTACCCTAAACCGAGCCCTAACCCTCAAACTAACCCTAACCCTAACCCTAACCCATACCTTACGCCGTACCCGAACCCGTACCCGAACCCGTACCCGAACCCGTACCCTAACCCTAACCCTAACCCTAAGCTACCCTTGACTGCTTCTGCCTCCAATAGATTTCCTAAGCACTAGTGTTTTAAGGAACAGGTTAAAAAGAGAATCCTAATGTGATTTCTTGATAATGGGTGTGATCCTTATCTTCTCCTAGTGTCTAAACTCTTCTCCATGGCTGGACACCCAAATAATATTCCTTGACGTGCTAAGGGGTATCTAGAGAGTGGGATAGTTTTAATAACTACCCTAACCCTAACGCGTACCCTAACCCTAACACCTACCCTAACCCTAACACGTACCCTAATCCTAACCCGTACCCTAAACCGAGCCCTAACCCTCAAACTAACCCTAACCCTAACCCTAACCCATATCGTACGCCATACCCAAACCCGTACCCGAACCCGTACCCGAACCCGTACCCTAAGCCGTACGCTAACCCAAACCCTAACCCTAAGCTACCCTTGACTGCTTCTGCCTCCAATAGATTTCCTAAGCACTAGTGTTTTAAGGAACAGGTTAAAAAGAGAATCCTAATGTGATTTCTTGATAATGGGTGTGTTCCTTATCTTCTCCTAGTGTCTAAACTCTTCTCCATGGCTGGACCCCCAAATAATATACCTTGACGTGCTAAGGGGTATCTAGAGAGTGGGATATGTTTAATAACTACCCTAACCCTAACGCGTACCCTAACCCTAACCCCTACCCTAACCCTAACACGTACCCTAATCCTAACCCGTAACCTAAACCGAGCCCTAACCCTCAAACTAACCCTAACCCTAAACCTAACCCATACCCTACGCCGTACCCGAACCCGTACCCGAACCCGTAACCGAACCCGTACCCTAAGCCGTACCCTAACCCTAACCCTAACCCTAAGCTACCCTTGACTGCTTCTGCCTCCAATAGATTTCCTAAGCACTAGTGTTTTAAGGAACAGGTTAAAAATAGAATCCTAATGTGATTTCTTGATAATGGGTGTGTTCCTTATCTTCTCCTAGTGTCTAAACTCTTCTCCATGGCTGGACCCCCAAATAATATTCCTTGACGTGCTAAGGGGTATCTAGAGAGTGGGATAGGTTTAATAACTACCCTAACCCTAACGCGTACCCTAACCCTAACCCCTACCCTAACCCTAACACGTACCCTAATCCTAACCCGTACCCTAAACCGAGCCCTAACCCTCAAACTAACCCTAACCCTAACGCTAACCCATACCCTAAGCCGTACCCGAACCCGTATCCGAACCCGTACCCTAAGCCATACCCTAACCCTAACCCTAACCGTAACCCTAACCCTAAGCTACCCTTGACTGCTTCTGCCTCCAATAGATTTCCTAAGCACTAGTGTATTAAGGAACAGGTTAAAAAGAGAATCCTAATGTGATTTCAGGATAATGGGTGTATTCCTTATCTTCTCCTAGTGTCTAAACTCTTCTCCATGGCTGGACCCCCAAATAATATTCCTTGACGTGCTAAGGGGTATCTAGATAGTGGGATAGTTTTAATAACTACCCTAACCCTAACGCGTACCCTAACCCTAACCCCTACCCTAACCCTAACACGTACCCTAATCCTAACCCGTACCCTAAACGGAGCCCTAACCCTCAAACTAACCCTAACCCTAACCCTAACCCATACCCTACGCCGTACCCGAACCCGTACCCGAACCCGTACCCTAAGCCATACCCTAACCCTAACCCTCACCGTAACCCTAACCCTAAGCTACCCTTGACTGCTTCTGCCTCCAATAGATTTCCTAAGCACTAGTGTATTAAGGAACAGGTTCAAAAGAGAATCCTAATGTGATTTCTTGATAATGGGTGTGTTCCTTATCTTCTCCTAGTGTCTAAACTCTTCTCCATGGCTGGACACCCAAATAATATTCCTTGACGTGCTAAGGGGTATCTAGAGAGTGGGATAGGTTTAATAACTACCCTAACCCTAACGCGTACCCTAACCCTAACACGTACCCTAATCCTAACCCGTACCCTAAACCGAGCCCTAACCCTCAAACTAACACTAACCCTAACCCTAACCCATACCCTACGCCGTACCCGAACCCGTACCGAACCCGTACCCTAAGCCGTACCCTAAAGCTAACCCTAACCCTAACCCTAACCCTAACCCTACGCTACCCTTGACTGCTTCTGCCTCCAATAGATTTCCTAAGCACTAGTGTTTTAAGGAACAGGTTAAAAAGAGAATCCTAATGTGATTTCTTGATAATGGGTGTGTTCCTTATCTTCTCCTAGTGTCTAAACTCTTCTCCATGGCTGGACCCCCAAATAATATTCCTTGACGTGCTAAGGGTTATCTAGAGAGTGGGATAGGTTTAATAACTACCCTAACCCTAACGCGTACCCTAACCCTAACCCCTACCCTAACCCTAACACGTACCCTAATCCTAACCCGTTCCCTAAACCGAGCCCTAACCCTCAAAATAACCCTAACCCTAACCCTAACCCATATCGTACGCCATACCCAAACCCGTACCCGAACCCGTACCCGAACCCGTACCCTAAGCCGTACCCTAACCCAAACCCTAACCCTAAGCTACCCTTGACTGCTTCTGCCTCCAATAGATTTCCTAAGCACTAGTGTTTTAAGGAACAGGTTAAAAAGAGAATCCTAATGTGATTTATTGATAATGGGTGTGTTCCTTATCTTCTCCTAGTGTCTAAACTCTTCTCCAAGGCTGGACCCCCAAATAATATTCCTTGACGTACTAAGGGGTATCTAGAGAGTGGGATAGGTTTAATAACTACCCTAACCCTAACGCGTACCCTAACCCTAACCTCTACCCTAACCCTAACACGTACACTAATCCTAACCCGTACCCTAAACCGAGCCCTAACCCTCAAACTAACCCTAACCCTAACCCTAACCCATACCCTACGCCATACCCAAACCTGTACCCGAACCCGTACCCGAACCCGTACCCTAAGCCGTACCCTAACCCTAACCCTAACCCTAAGCTACCCTTGACTGCTTCTGCCTCCAATAGATTTCCTAAGCACTAGTGTTTTAAGGAACAGGTTAAAAAGAGAATCCTAATGTGATTTCTTGATAATGGGTGTGTTCCTTATCTTCTCCTAGTGTCTAAACTCTTCTCCATGGCTGGACCCCCAAATAATATTCCTTGACGTGCTAAGGGGTATCTAGAGAGTGGGATAGGTTTAATAACTACCGTAACCCTAACGCGTACCCTAACCCTAACCCCTACACTAACCCTAACACGTACCCTAATCCTAACCCGTACCCTAAACCGAGCCCTAACCCTCAAACTAACCCTAACCCTAACCCTAACCCATACCTTACGCCGTACCCGAACCCGTACCCGAACCCGTACCCGAACCCGTACCCTAACCCTAACCCTAACCCTAAGCTACCCTTGACTGCTTCTGCCTCCAATAGATTTCCTAAGCACTAGTGTTTTAAGGAACAGGTTAAAAAGAGAATCGTAATGTGATTCCTTGATAATGGGTGTGATCCTTATCTTCTCCTAGTGTCTAAACTCTTCTCCATGGCTGGACACCCAAATAATATTCCTTGACGTGCTAAGGGGTATCTAGAGAGTGGGATAGGTTTAATAACTACCCTAACCCTAACGCGTACCCTAACCCTAACCCCTACCCTAACCCTAACACGTACCCTAATCCTAACCCGTACCCTAAACCGAGCCCTAACCCTCAAACTAACCCTAACCCTAACCCTAACCCATATCGTACGCCATACCCAAACCCGTACCCGAACCCGTACCCGAACCCGTACCCTAAGCCGTACGCTAACCCAAACCCTAACCCTAAGCTACCCTTGACTGCTTCTGCCTCCAATAGATTTCCTAAGCACTAGTGTTTTAAGGAACAGGTTAAAAAGAGAATCCTAATGTGATTTCTTGATAATGGGTGTGTTCCTTATCTTCTCCTAGTGTCTAAACTCTTCTCCATGGCTGGACCCCCAAATAATATACCTTGACCTGCTAAGGGGTATCTAGAGAGTGGGATATGTTTAATAACTACCCTAACCCTAACGCGTACCCTAACCCTAACCCCTACCCTAACCCTAACACGTACCCTAATCCTAACCTGTAACCTAAACCGAGCCCTAACCCTCAAACTAACCCTAACCCTAAACCTAACCCATACCCTACGCCGTACCCGAACCCGTACCCGAACCCGTAACCGAACCCGTACCCTAAGCCGTACCCTAACCCTAACCCTAACCCTAAGCTACCCTTGACTGCTTCTGCCTCCAATAGATTTCCTAAGCACTAGTGTTTTAAGGAACAGGTTAAAAAGAGAATCCTAATGTGATTTCTTGATAATGGGTGTGTTCCTTATCTTCTCCTAGTGTCTAAACTCTTCTCCAAGGCTGGACCCCCAAATAATATTCCTTGACGTGCTAAGGGGTATCTAGAGAGTGGGATAGGTTTAATAACTACCCTAACCCTAACGCGTACCCTAACCCTAACCTCTACCCTAACCCTATCACGTACACTAATCCTAACCCGTACCCTAAACCGAGCCCTAACCCTCAAACTAACCCTAACCCTAACCCTAACCCATACCCTACGCCATACCCAAACCTGTACCCGAACCCGTACCCGAACCCGTACCCTAAGCCGTACCCTAACCCTAACCCTAACCCTAAGCTACCCTTGACTGCTTCTGCCTCCAATAGATTTCCTAAGCACTAGTGTTTTAAGGAACAGGTTAAAAAGAGAATCCTAATGTGATTTCTTGATAATGGGTGTGTTCCTTATCTTCTCCTAGTGTCTAAACTCTTCTCCATGGCTGGACCCCCAAATAATATTCCTTGACGTGCTAAGGGGTATCTAGAGAGTGGGATAGGTTTAATAACTACCGTAACCCTAACGCGTACCCTAACCCTAACCCCTACACTAACCCTAACACGTACCCTAATCCTAACCCGTACCCTAAACCGAGCCCTAACCCTCAAACTAACCCTAACCCTAACCCTAACCCATACCTTACGCCGTACCCGAACCCGTACCCGAACCCGTACCCGAACCCGTACCCTAACCCTAACCCTAACCCTAAGCTACCCTTGACTGCTTCTGCCTCCAATAGATTTCCTAAGCACTAGTGTTTTAAGGAACAGGTTAAAAAGAGAATCCTAATGTGATTTCTTGATAATGGGTGTGATCCTTATCTTCTCCTAGTGTCTAAACTCTTCTCCATGGCTGGACACCCAAATAATATTCCTTGACGTGCTAAGGGGTATCTAGAGAGTGGGATAGTTTTAATAACTACCCTAACCCTAACGCGTACCCTAACCCTAACACCTACCCTAACCCTAACACGTACCCTAATCCTAACCCGTACCCTAAACCGAGCCCTAACCCTCAAACTAACCCTAACCCTAACCCTAACCCATATCGTACGCCATACCCAAACCCGTACCCGAACCCGTACCCGAACCCGTACCCTAAGCCGTACGCTAACCCAAACCCTAACCCTAAGCTACCCTTGACTGCTTCTGCCTCCAATAGATTTCCTAAGCACTAGTGTTTTAAGGAACAGGTTAAAAAGAGAATCCTAATGTGATTTCTTGATAATGGGTGTGTTCCTTATCTTCTCCTAGTGTCTAAACTCTTCTCCATGGCTGGACCCCCAAATAATATACCTTGACGTGCTAAGGGGTATCTAGAGAGTGGGATATGTTTAATAACTACCCTAACCCTAACGCGTACCCTAACCCTAACCCCTACCCTAACCCTAACACGTACCCTAATCCTAACCCGTAACCTAAACCGAGCCCTAACCCTCAAACTAACCCTAACCCTAAACCTAACCCATACCCTACGCCGTACCCGAACCCGTACCCGAACCCGTAACCGAACCCGTACCCTAAGCCGTACCCTAACCCTAACCCTAACCCTAAGCTACCCTTGACTGCTTCTGCCTCCAATAGATTTCCTAAGCACTAGTGTTTTAAGGAACAGGTTAAAAATAGAATCCTAATGTGATTTCTTGATAATGGGTGTGTTCCTTATCTTCTCCTAGTGTCTAAACTCTTCTCCATGGCTGGACCCCCAAATAATATTCCTTGACGTGCTAAGGGGTATCTAGAGAGTGGGATAGGTTTAATAACTACCCTAACCCTAACGCGTACCCTAACCCTAACCCCTACCCTAACCCTAACACGTACCCTAATCCTAACCCGTACCCTAAACCGAGCCCTAACCCTCAAACTAACCCTAACCCTAACGCTAACCCATACCCTAAGCCGTACCCGAACCCGTATCCGAACCCGTACCCTAAGCCATACCCTAACCCTAACCCTAACCGTAACCCTAACCCTAAGCTACCCTTGACTGCTTCTGCCTCCAATAGATTTCCTAAGCACTAGTGTATTAAGGAACAGGTTAAAAAGAGAATCCTAATGTGATTTCAGGATAATGGGTGTATTCCTTATCTTCTCCTAGTGTCTAAACTCTTCTCCATGGCTGGACCCCCAAATAATATTCCTTGACGTGCTAAGGGGTATCTAGATAGTGGGATAGTTTTAATAACTACCCTAACCCTAACGCGTACCCTAACCCTAACCCCTACCCTAACCCTAACACGTACCCTAATCCTAACCCGTACCCTAAACGGAGCCCTAACCCTCAAACTAACCCTAACCCTAACCCTAACCCATACCCTACGCCGTACCCGAACCCGTACCCGAACCCGTACCCTAAGCCATACCCTAACCCTAACCCTCACCGTAACCCTAACCCTAAGCTACCCTTGACTGCTTCTGCCTCCAATAGATTTCCTAAGCACTAGTGTATTAAGGAACAGGTTCAAAAGAGAATCCTAATGTGATTTCTTGATAATGGGTGTGTTCCTTATCTTCTCCTAGTGTCTAAACTCTTCTCCATGGCTGGACACCCAAATAATATTCCTTGACGTGCTAAGGGGTATCTAGAGAGTGGGATAGGTTTAATAACTACCCTAACCCTAACGCGTACCCTAACCCTAACACGTACCCTAATCCTAACCCGTACCCTAAACCGAGCCCTAACCCTCAAACTAACCCTAACCCTAACCCTAACCCATACCCTACGCCGTACCCGAACCCGTACCGAACCCGTACCCTAAGCCGTACCCTAAAGCTAACCCTAACCCTAACCCTAACCCTAACCCTACGCTACCCTTGACTGCTTCTGCCTCCAATAGATTTCCTAAGCACTAGTGTTTTAAGGAACAGGTTAAAAAGAGAATCCTAATGTGATTTCTTGATAATGGGTGTGTTCCTTATCTTCTCCTAGTGTCTAAACTCTTCTCCATGGCTGGACCCCCAAATAATATTCCTTGACGTGCTAAGGGTTATCTAGAGAGTGGGATAGGTTTAATAACTACCCTAACCCTAACGCGTACCCTAACCCTAACCCCTACCCTAACCCTAAGACGTACCCTAATCCTAACCCGTAACCTAAATCGAGCCCTAACCCTCAAACTAACCCTAACCCTAACCCTAACCCATACACTACGCCATACCCGAACCCGTACCCGAACCCGTACACTAAGCCGTACCCTAACCCTAACCCTAAACCTAAACCTAACCCTAACCCTAAGCTACCCTTGACTGCTTCTGCCTCCAATAGATTTCCTAAGCACTAGTGTTTTAAGGAACAGGTTAAAAAGAGAATCCTAATGTGATTTCTTGATAATGGGTGTGTTCCTTATCTTCTCCTAGTGTCTAAACTCTTCTCCATGGCTGGACCCCCAAATAATATACCTTGACGTGCTAAGGGGTATCTAGAGAGTGGGATATGTTTAATAACTACCCTAAACCTAACGCGTACCCTAACCCTAACCCCTACCCTAAACCTAACAGGTACCCTAATCCTAACCCGTAACCTAAACCGAGCCCTAACCCTCAAACTAACCCTAACCCTAAACCGAACCCATACCCTACGCCGTACCCGAACCCGTACCCGAACCCGTAACCGAACCCGTACCCTAAGCCGTACGCTAACCCTAACCCTAACCCTAAGCTACCCTTGACTGCTTCTGCCTCCAATAGATTTCCTAAGCACTAGTGTTTTAAGGAACAGGTTAAAAAGAGAATCCTAATGTGATTTCTTGATAATGGGTGTGTTCCTTATCTTCTCCTAGTGTCTAAACTCTTCTCCATGGCTGGACCCCCAATTAATATTCCTTGACGTGCTAAGGGGTATCTAGAGAGTGGGATAGGTTTAATAACTACCCTAACCCTAACGCGTACCCTAACCCTAACCCCTACCCTAACCCTAACACGTACCCTAATCCTAACCCGTACCCTAAACCGAGCCCTAACCCTCAAACTAACCCTAACCCTAACCCTATCCCATACCCTACGCCGTACCCGAACCCGTACCCGAACCCGTACCCTAAGCCATACCCTAACCCTAACCCTAACCGTAACCCTAACCCTAAGCTACCCTTGACTGCTTCTGCCTCCAATAGATTTCCTAAGCACTAGTGTATTAAGGAACAGGTTAAAAAGAGAATCCTAATGTGATTTCAGGATAATGGGTGTGTTCCTTATCTTCTCCTAGTGTCTAAACTCTTCTCCATGGCTGGACCCCCAAATAATATTCCTTGACGTGCTAAGGGGTATCTAGAGAGTGGGATAGGTTTAATAACTACCCTAACCCTAACGCGTACCCTAACGCTAACCCCTACCCTAACCCTAACACGAACCCTAATCCTAAACCATACCCTAAACCGAGCCCTAAGCTTCAAACTAACCCTAACTCTAACCCAAACCCATACCCTACGCCGTACACGAACCCGTACCCGAACCCGTACCCTAAGCCGTGTCCTAACCCTAGCCCTAACCCTAACCCTAACCCTAAGCTACCCTTGACTGCTTCTGCCTCCAATAGATTTCCTAAGCACTAGTGTTTTAAGGAACAGGTTAAAAAGAGAATCCTAATGTGATTTCTTGATAATGGGTGTGTTCCTTATCTTCTCCTAGTGTCTAAACTCTTCTCCATGGCTGGACCCCCAAATAATATTCCTTGACGTGCTAAGGGGTATCTAGAGAGTGGGATAGGTTTAATAACTAACCTAACCCTAACGCGTACCCTAACCCTAACCCCTACCCTAACCCTAACACGTACCCTAATCCTAACCCGTACCCTAAACGGAGCCCTAACCCTCAAACTAACCCTAACCCTAACCCTAACCCATACCCTACGCCGTACCCGAACCCGTACCCGAACCCGTACCCTAAGCCATACCCTAACCCTAACCCTCACCGTAACCCTACCCCTAAGCTACCCTTGACTGCTTCTGCCTCCAATAGATTTCCTAAGCACTAGTGTATTAAGGAACAGGTTAAAAAGAGAATCCTAATGTGATTTCTTGATAATGGGTGTGTTCCTTATCTTCTCCTAGTGTCTAAACTCTTCTCCATGGCTGGACCCGCAAATAATATTCCTTGACGTGCTAAGGGGTATCTAGAGAGTGGGATAGGTTTAATAACTACCCTAACCCTAATGCGTACCCTAACCCTAACCCCTACCCTAACCCTAACACGAACCCTAATCCTAACCCGTACCCTAAACCGAGCCCTAACCTTCAAACTAACCCTAACCCTAACCCTAACCCATACCCTACAGCGTACACGAACCCGTACCCGAACCCGTACCCTAAGCCGTACCCTAACCCTAACCCTAACCCTAACCCTAACACTAAGCTTCCCTTGACTGCTTCTGCCTCCAATACATTTCCTAAGCACTAGTGTTTTAAGGAACAGGTTAAAAAGAGAATCCTAATGTGATTTCTTGATAATGGGTGTGTTCCTTATCTTCTCCTAGTGTCTAAACTCTTCTCCATGGCTGGACACCCAAATAATATTCCTTGACGTGCTAAGGGGTATCTAGAGAGTGGGATAGGTTTAATAACTACCCTAACCCTAACGCGTACCCTAACCCTAACACGTACCCTAATCCTAACCCGTACCCTAAACCGAGCCCTAACCCTCAAACTAACCCTAACCCTAACCCTAACCCATACCCTACGCCGTACCCGAACCCGTACCCGAACCCGTACCCTAAGCCGTACCCTAAAGCTAACCCTAACCCTAACCCTAACCGTAACCCTAAGCTACCCTTGACTGCTTCTGCCTCCAATAGATTTCCTAAGCACTAGTGTTTTAAGGAACAGGTTAAAAAGAGAATCCTAATGTGATTTCTTGATAATGGGTGTGATCCTTATCTTCTCCTAGTGTCTAAACTCTTCTCCATGGCTGGACACCCAAATAATATTCCTTGACGTGCTAAGGGGTATCTAGAGAGTGGGATAGGTTTAATAACTACCCTAACCCTAACGCGTACCCTAACCCTAACCCCTACCCTAACCCTAACACGTACCCTAATCCTAACCCGTTCCCTAAACCGAGCCCTAACCCTCAAAATAACCCTAACCCTAACCCTAACCCATATCGTACGCCATACCCAAACCCGTACCCGAACCCGTACCCGAACCCGTACCCTAAGCCGTACCCTAACCCAAACCCTAACCCTAAGCTACCCTTGACTGCTTCTGCCTCCAATAGATTTCCTAAGCACTAGTGTTTTAAGGAACAGGTTAAAAAGAGAATCCTAATGTGATTTATTGATAATGGGTGTGTTCCTTATCTTCTCCTAGTGTCTAAACTCTTCTCCATGGCTGGACCCCCAAATAATATTCCTTGACGTGCTAAGGGTTATCTAGAGAGTGGGATAGGTTTAATAACTACCCTAACCCTAACGCGTACCCTAA
Source organism: Eschrichtius robustus (assembly GCF_028021215.1). Taxonomy (NCBI): domain Eukaryota; kingdom Metazoa; phylum Chordata; class Mammalia; order Artiodactyla; family Eschrichtiidae; genus Eschrichtius; species Eschrichtius robustus. The sequence continues at coordinate 870,697 of NW_027175343.1, forward strand.
ACCTAACCCCTACCCTAACCCTAAGACGTACCCTAATCCTAACCCGTAACCTAAACCGAGCCCTAACCCTCAAACTAACCCTAACCCTAACCCTAACCCATACCCTACGCCATACCCGAACCCGTACCCGAACCCGTACACTAAGCCGTACCCTAACCCTAACCCTAACCCTAACCCTAACCCTAAACCTAACCCTAACCCTAAGCTACCCTTGACTGCTTCTGCCTCCAATAGATTTCCTAAGCACTAGTGTTTTAAGGAACAGGTTAAAAAGAGAATCGTAATGTGATTTCTTGATAATGGGTGTGATCCTTATCTTCTCCTAGTGTCTAAACTCTTCTCCATGGCTGAACACCCAAATAATATTCCTTGACGTGCTAAAGGGTATCTAGAGAGTGGGATAGGTTTACCAACTACCCTAACCCTAACGCGTACCCTAACCCTAACCCCTACCCTAACCCTAACACGTACCCTAATCCTAACCCGTACCCTAAACCGAGCCCTAACCCTCAAACTAACCCTAACCCTAACCCTAACCTTCAAACTAACCCTAACCCTAACCCATACCCTACGCCGTACACGAACCCGTACCCGAAACCGTACCCTAAGCCGTACGCTAACCCTAACCCTAACCCTAAACCTAACCCTAACCCTAAGCTACCCTTGACTGCTTCTGCCTCCAATAGATTTCCTAAGCACTAGTGTTTTAAGGAACAGGTTAAAAAGAGAATCCTAATGTGATTTCTTGATAATGGGTGTGTTCCTTATCTTCTCCTAGTGTCTAAACTCTTCTCCATGGCTGGACCCCCAAATAATATTCCTTGACGTGCTAAGGGGTATCTAGAGAGTGGGATAGGTTTAATAACTACCCTAACCCTAACGCGTAACCTAACCCTAACCCCTACCATAACCCTAACACGTACCGTAATCCTAACCCGTACCCTAAACCGAGCCCTAACCCTCAAACTAACCCTAACCCTAACCCTAACCCATACCCTACGCCGTACCCGAACCCGTACCCGAACCCGTACCCTAAACCGTACCCTAAAGCTAACCCTAACCCTAACCCTAACCCTAACCCTAAGCTACCCTTGACTGCTTCTGCCTCCAAAAGATTTCCTAAGCACTAGTGTTTTAAGGAACAGGTTAAAAAGAGAATCCTAATGTGATTTCTTGATAATGGGTGTGTTCCTTATCTTCTCCTAGTGTCTAAACTCTTCTCCATGGCTGGACCCCCAAATAATATTCTTTGACGTGCTAAGGGGTATCTAGAGAGTGGGATAGGTTTAATAACTACACTAACCCTAACGCGTACCCTAACCCTAACCCCTACCCTAACCCTAACACGTACCCTAATCCTAACCCGTAACCTAAACCGAGCCCTAACCCTCAAACTAACCCTAACCCTAACCCTAACCCATACCCTACGCCGTACCCGAACCAGTACCCGAACACGTACCCTAAGCCGTACCCTAACCCTAACCCTAATCCTAACCCTAACCCTAAGCTACCCTTGACTGCTTCTGCCTACAATAGATTTCCTAAGCACTAGTGTTTTAAGAAACAGGTTAAAAAGAGAATCCTAATGTGATTTCTTGATAATGGGTGTGTTCCTTATCTTTTCCTAGTGTCTAAACTCTTCTCCAAGGCTGGACCCCCAAATAATATTCCTTGACGTGATAAGGGGTATCTAGAGAGTGGGATAGGTTTAATAACTACCCTAACCCTAACGCGTACCCTAACCCTAACCTCTACCCTAACCCTAACACGTACACTAATCCTAACCCGTACCCTAAACCGAGCCCTAACCCTCAAACTAACCCTAACCCTAACCCTAACCCATACCCTACGCTGTACCCGAACCCGGACCCGAACCCGTACCCTAAGCCTTACCCTAACCCTAACCCTAACCCTAACCCTAACCCTAAGCTACCCTTGACTGCTTCTGCCTCCAATAGATTTCCTAAGCACTAGTGTATTAAGGAACAGGTTAAAAAGAGAATCCTAATGTGATTTCAGGATAATGGGTGTGTTCCTTATCTTCTCCTAGTGTCTAAACTCTTCTCCATGGCTGGACCCCCAAATAATATTCCTTGACGTGCTAAAGGGTATTTAGAGAGTGGGATAGGTTTAATAACTACCCTAACCCTAACCTCTACCCTAACCCTAACACGTACACTAATCCTAACCCGTACCCTAAACCGAGCCCTAACCCTCAAACTAACCCTAACCCTAACCCTAACCCATACCCTACGCCATACCCAAACCTGTACCCGAACCCGTACCCGAACCCGTACCCTAAGCCGTACCCTAACCCTAACCCTAACCCTAAGCTACCCTTGACTGCTTCTGCCTCCAATAGATTTCCTAAGCACTAGTGTTTTAAGGAACAGGTTAAAAAGAGAATCCTAATGTGATTTCTTGATAATGGGTGTGTTCCTTATCTTCTCCTAGTGTCTAAACTCTTCTCCATGGCTGGACCCCCAAATAATATTCCTTGACGTGCTAAGGGGTATCTAGAGAGTGGGATAGGTTTAATAACTACCGTAACCCTAACGCGTACCCTAACCCTAACCCCTACACTAACCCTAAGACGTACCCTAATCCTAACCCGTACCCTAAACCGAGCCCTAACCCTCAAACTAACCCTAACCCTAACCCTAACCCATACCCTACGCCGTACCCGAACCCGTACCCGAACCCGTACCCGAACCCGTACCCTAACCCTAACCCTAACCCTAACCCTAAGCTACCCTTGACTGCTTCTGCCTCCAATAGATTTCCTAAGCACTAGTGTTTTAAGGAACAGGTTAAAAAGAGAATCCTAATGTGATTTCTTGATAATGGGTGTGTTCCTTATCTTCTCCTAGTGTCTAAACTCTTCTCCATGGCTGGACCCCCAAATAATATTCCTTGACGTGCTAAGGGGTATCTAGAGAGTGGGATAGGTTTAATAACTACCCTAACCCTAACGCGTACCCTAACCCTAACCCCTACCCTAACCCTAACACGTACCCTAATCCTAACCCGTACCCTAAACCGAGCCCTAACCCTCAAACTAACCCTAACCCTAACCCTAACCCATACCGAATGCCGTACCCGAACCCGTACCGGAACCCGTACCCTAACACTAACCCTAACCCTAACCCTAACCCTAACCCTAAGCTACCCTTGACTGCTTCTGCCTCCAATAGATTTCCTAAGCACTAGTGTATTAAGGAACAGGTTAAAAAGAGAATCCTAATGTGATTTCAGGATAATGGGTGTGTTCCTTATCTTCTCCTAGTGTCTAAACTCTTCTCCATGGCTGGACCCCCAAATAATATTCCTTGACGTGCTAAGGGGTATCTAGAGAGTGGGATAGGTTTAATAACTACCCTAAACCTAACGCGTACCCTAACCCTAACCCCTAACCTAACCCTAACACGAACCCTAATCCTAACCCGTACCCTAAACCGAGCCCTAACCTTCAAACTAACCCTAACCCTAACCCTAACCCATACCCTACGCCGTACCCGAACCCGTACCCGAACCCGTAACTGAACCCGTACCCTAAGCCGTACCCTAACCCTAACCCTAACCCTAAGCTACCCTTGACTGCTTCTGCCTCCAATAGATTTCCTAAGCACTAGTGTTTTAAGGAACAGGTTAAAAAGAGAATCCTAATGTGATTTCTTGATAATGGGTGTGTTCCTTATCTTCTCCTAGTGTCTAAACTCTTCTCCATGGCTGGACCCCCAATTAATATTCCTTGACGTGCTAAGGGGTATCTAGAGAGTGGGATAGGTTTAATAACTACCCTAACCCTAACGCGTACCCTAACCCTATCCCCTACCCTAACCCTAACACGTACCCTAATCCTAACCCGTAACCTAAACCGAGCCCTAACCCTCAAACTAACCCTAACCCTAACCCTAACCCATACCCTACGCCGTACCCGAACCAGTACCCGAAGCCGTACCCTAAGCCGTACGCTAACCCTAACCCTAACCCTAAACCTAACCCTAACCCTAAGCTACCCTTGACTGCTTCTGCCTCCAATAGATTTCCTAAGCACTAGTGTTTTAAGGAACAGGTTAAAAAGAGAATCCTAATGTGATTTCTTGATAATGGGTGTGTTCCTTATCTTCTCCTAGTGTCTAAACTCTTCTCCATGGCTGGACCCCCAAATAATATTCCTTGACCTGCTAAGGGTTATCTAGAGAGTGGGATAGGTTTAATAACTACCCTAACCCTAACGCCTACCCTAACCCTAACACGTACCCTAATCCTAACCCGTACCCTAAACCGAGCCCTAACCCTCAAACTAACCCTAACCCTAACCCTAACCCATACACTACGCCATACCCGAACCCGTACCCGAACCCGTACACTAAGCCGTACCCTAACCCTAACCCTAACCCTAAACCTAACCCTAACCCTAAGCTACCCTTGACTGCTTCTGCCTCCAATAGATTTCCTAAGCACTAGTGTTTTAAGGAATAGGTTAAAAAGAGAATCCTAATGTGATTTCTTGATAATGGGTGTGTTCCTTATCTTCTCCTAGTGTCTAAACTCTTCTCCATGGCTGGACCCCCAAATAATATTCCTTGACGTGCTAAGGGGTATCTAGAGAGTGGGATAGGTTTAATAACTACCCTAACCCTAACGCGTAACCTAACCCTAACCCCTACCATAACCCTAACACGTACCGTAATCCTAACCCGTACCCTAAACCGAGCCCTAACCCTCAAACTAACCCTAACCCTAACCCTAACCCATACCCTACGCCGTACCCGAACCCGTACCCGAACCCGTACCCTAAACCGTACCCTAAAGCTAACCCTAACCCTAACCCTAACCCTAACCCTAAGCTACCCTTGACTGCTTCTGCCTCCAAAAGATTTCCTAAGCACTAGTGTTTTAAGGAACAGGTTAAAAAGAGAATCCTAATGTGATTTCTTGATAATGGGTGTGTTCCTTATCTTCTCCTAGTGTCTAAACTCTTCTCCATGGCTGGACCCCCAAATAATATTCTTTGACGTGCTAAGGGGTATCTAGAGAGTGGGATAGGTTTAATAACTACACTAACCCTAACGCGTACCCTAACCCTAACCCCTACCCTAACCCTAACACGTACCCTAATCCTAACCCGTAACCTAAACCGAGCCCTAACCCTCAAACTAACCCTAACCCTAACCCTAACCCATACCCTACGCCGTACCCGAACCAGTACCCGAACACGTACCCTAAGCCGTACCCTAACCCTAACCCTAATCCTAACCCTAACCCTAAGCTACCCTTGACTGCTTCTGCCTACAATAGATTTCCTAAGCACTAGTGTATTAAGGAACAGGTTAAAAAGAGAATCCTAATGTGATTTCAGGATAATGGGTGTGTTCCTTATCTTCTCCTATTGTCTAAACTCTTCTCCATGGCTGGACCCCCAAATAATATTCCTTGACGTGCTAAGGGGTATCTAGAGAGTGGGATAGGTTTAATAACTACCCTAACCCTAACGCGTACCCTAACCCTAACCCCTACCCTAACCCTAACACGATCCCTAATCCTAACCCGTACCCTAAACCGAGCCCTAACCTTCAAACTAACCCTAAACCTAACCCTAACCCATACCCTACGCCGTACACGAACCCGTACCCGAACCCGTACCCTAAGCCGTACCCTAAACCTAACCCTAACCCTAACCCTAACACTAACCCTAAGCTACCCTTGACTGCTTCTGCCTCCAATAGATTTCCTAAGCACTAGTGTTTTAAGGAACAGGTTAAAAAGAGAATCCTAATGTGATTTCTTGATAATGGGTGTGTTCCTTATCTTTTCCTAGTGTCTAAACTCTTCTCCAAGGCTGGACCCCCAAATAATATTCCTTGACGTGATAAGGGGTATCTAGAGAGTGGGATAGGTTTAATAACTACCCTAACCCTAACGCGTACCCTAACCCTAACCTCTACCCTAACCCTAACACGTACACTAATCCTAACCCGTACCCTAAACCGAGCCCTAACCCTCAAACTAACCCTAACCCTAACCCTAACCCATACCCTACGCTGTACCCGAACCCGGACCCGAACCCGTACCCTAAGCCTTACCCTAACCCTAACCCTAACCCTAACCCTAACCCTAAGCTACCCTTGACTGCTTCTGCCTCCAATAAATTTCCTAAGCACTAGTGTATTAAGGAACAGGTTAAAAAGAGAATCCTAATGTGATTTCAGGATAATGGGTGTGTTCCTTATCTTCTCCTAGTGTCTAAACTCTTCTCCATGGCTGGACCCCCAAATAATATTCCTTGACGTGCTAAAGGGTATTTAGAGAGTGGGATAGGTTTAATAACTACCCTAACCCTAACCTCTACCCTAACCCTAACACGTACACTAATCCTAACCCGTACCCTAAACCGAGCCCTAACCCTCAAACTAACCCTAACCCTAACCCTAACCCATACCCTACGCCATACCCAAACCTGTACCCGAACCCGTACCCGAACCCGTACCCTAAGCCGTACCCTAACCCTAACCCTAACCCTAAGCTACCCTTGACTGCTTCTGCCTCCAATAGATTTCCTAAGCACTAGTGTTTTAAGGAACAGGTTAAAAAGAGAATCCTAATGTGATTTCTTGATAATGGGTGTGTTCCTTATCTTCTCCTAGTGTCTAAACTCTTCTCCATGGCTGGACCCCCAAATAATATTCCTTGACGTGCTAAGGGGTATCTAGAGAGTGGGATAGGTTTAATAACTACCGTAACCCTAACGCGTACCCTAACCCTAACCCCTACACTAACCCTAAGACGTACCCTAATCCTAACCCGTACCCTAAACCGAGCCCTAACCCTCAAACTAACCCTAACCCTAACCCTAACCCATACCCTACGCCGTACCCGAACCCGTACCCGAACCCGTACCCGAACCCGTACCCTAACCCTAACCCTAACCCTAACCCTAAGCTACCCTTGACTGCTTCTGCCTCCAATAGATTTCCTAAGCACTAGTGTTTTAAGGAACAGGTTAAAAAGAGAATCCTAATGTGATTTCTTGATAATGGGTGTGTTCCTTATCTTCTCCTAGTGTCTAAACTCTTCTCCATGGCTGGACCCCCAAATAATATTCCTTGACGTGCTAAGGGGTATCTAGAGAGTGGGATAGGTTTAATAACTACCCTAACCCTAACGCGTACCCTAACCCTAACCCCTACCCTAACCCTAACACGTACCCTAATCCTAACCCGTACCCTAAACCGAGCCCTAACCCTCAAACTAACCCTAACCCTAACCCTAACCCATACCGAATGCCGTACCCGAACCCGTACCGGAACCCGTACCCTAACACTAACCCTAACCCTAACCCTAACCCTAACCCTAAGCTACCCTTGACTGCTTCTGCCTCCAATAGATTTCCTAAGCACTAGTGTATTAAGGAACAGGTTAAAAAGAGAATCCTAATGTGATTTCAGGATAATGGGTGTGTTCCTTATCTTCTCCTAGTGTCTAAACTCTTCTCCATGGCTGGACCCCCAAATAATATTCCTTGACGTGCTAAGGGGTATCTAGAGAGTGGGATAGGTTTAATAACTACCCTAAACCTAACGCGTACCCTAACCCTAACCCCTAACCTAACCCTAACACGAACCCTAATCCTAACCCGTACCCTAAACCGAGCCCTAACCTTCAAACTAACCCTAACCCTAACCCTAACCCATACCCTACGCCGTACCCGAACCCGTACCCGAACCCGTAACTGAACCCGTACCCTAAGCCGTACCCTAACCCTAACCCTAACCCTAAGCTACCCTTGACTGCTTCTGCCTCCAATAGATTTCCTAAGCACTAGTGTTTTAAGGAACAGGTTAAAAAGAGAATCCTAATGTGATTTCTTGATAATGGGTGTGTTCCTTATCTTCTCCTAGTGTCTAAACTCTTCTCCATGGCTGGACCCCCAATTAATATTCCTTGACGTGCTAAGGGGTATCTAGAGAGTGGGATAGGTTTAATAACTACCCTAACCCTAACGCGTACCCTAACCCTATCCCCTACCCTAACCCTAACACGTACCCTAATCCTAACCCGTAACCTAAACCGAGCCCTAACCCTCAAACTAACCCTAACCCTAACCCTAACCCATACCCTACGCCGTACCCGAACCAGTACCCGAAGCCGTACCCTAAGCCGTACGCTAACCCTAACCCTAACCCTAAACCTAACCCTAACCCTAAGCTACCCTTGACTGCTTCTGCCTCCAATAGATTTCCTAAGCACTAGTGTTTTAAGGAACAGGTTAAAAAGAGAATCCTAATGTGATTTCTTGATAATGGGTGTGTTCCTTATCTTCTCCTAGTGTCTAAACTCTTCTCCATGGCTGGACCCCCAAATAATATTCCTTGACCTGCTAAGGGTTATCTAGAGAGTGGGATAGGTTTAATAACTACCCTAACCCTAACGCCTACCCTAACCCTAACACGTACCCTAATCCTAACCCGTACCCTAAACCGAGCCCTAACCCTCAAACTAACCCTAACCCTAACCCTAACCCATACACTACGCCATACCCGAACCCGTACCCGAACCCGTACACTAAGCCGTACCCTAACCCTAACCCTAACCCTAAACCTAACCCTAACCCTAAGCTACCCTTGACTGCTTCTGCCTCCAATAGATTTCCTAAGCACTAGTGTTTTAAGGAATAGGTTAAAAAGAGAATCCTAATGTGATTTCTTGATAATGGGTGTGTTCCTTATCTTCTCCTAGTGTCTAAACTCTTCTCCATGGCTGGACCCCCAAATAATATTCCTTGACGTGCTAAGGGGTATCTAGAGAGTGGGATAGGTTTAATAACTACCCTAACCCTAACGCGTAACCTAACCCTAACCCCTACCATAACCCTAACACGTACCGTAATCCTAACCCGTACCCTAAACCGAGCCCTAACCCTCAAACTAACCCTAACCCTAACCCTAACCCATACCCTACGCCGTACCCGAACCCGTACCCGAACCCGTACCCTAAACCGTACCCTAAAGCTAACCCTAACCCTAACCCTAACCCTAACCCTAAGCTACCCTTGACTGCTTCTGCCTCCAAAAGATTTCCTAAGCACTAGTGTTTTAAGGAACAGGTTAAAAAGAGAATCCTAATGTGATTTCTTGATAATGGGTGTGTTCCTTATCTTCTCCTAGTGTCTAAACTCTTCTCCATGGCTGGACCCCCAAATAATATTCTTTGACGTGCTAAGGGGTATCTAGAGAGTGGGATAGGTTTAATAACTACACTAACCCTAACGCGTACCCTAACCCTAACCCCTACCCTAACCCTAACACGTACCCTAATCCTAACCCGTAACCTAAACCGAGCCCTAACCCTCAAACTAACCCTAACCCTAACCCTAACCCATACCCTACGCCGTACCCGAACCAGTACCCGAACACGTACCCTAAGCCGTACCCTAACCCTAACCCTAATCCTAACCCTAACCCTAAGCTACCCTTGACTGCTTCTGCCTACAATAGATTTCCTAAGCACTAGTGTATTAAGGAACAGGTTAAAAAGAGAATCCTAATGTGATTTCAGGATAATGGGTGTGTTCCTTATCTTCTCCTATTGTCTAAACTCTTCTCCATGGCTGGACCCCCAAATAATATTCCTTGACGTGCTAAGGGGTATCTAGAGAGTGGGATAGGTTTAATAACTACCCTAACCCTAACGCGTACCCTAACCCTAACCCCTACCCTAACCCTAACACGATCCCTAATCCTAACCCGTACCCTAAACCGAGCCCTAACCTTCAAACTAACCCTAAACCTAACCCTAACCCATACCCTACGCCGTACACGAACCCGTACCCGAACCCGTACCCTAAGCCGTACCCTAAACCTAACCCTAACCCTAACCCTAACACTAACCCTAAGCTACCCTTGACTGCTTCTGCCTCCAATAGATTTCCTAAGCACTAGTGTTTTAAGGAACAGGTTAAAAAGAGAATCCTAATGTGATTTCTTGATAATGGGTGTGTTCCTTATCTTTTCCTAGTGTCTAAACTCTTCTCCAAGGCTGGACCCCCAAATAATATTCCTTGACGTGATAAGGGGTATCTAGAGAGTGGGATAGGTTTAATAACTACCCTAACCCTAACGCGTACCCTAACCCTAACCTCTACCCTAACCCTAACACGTACACTAATCCTAACCCGTACCCTAAACCGAGCCCTAACCCTCAAACTAACCCTAACCCTAACCCTAACCCATACCCTACGCTGTACCCGAACCCGGACCCGAACCCGTACCCTAAGCCTTACCCTAACCCTAACCCTAACCCTAACCCTAACCCTAAGCTACCCTTGACTGCTTCTGCCTCCAATAAATTTCCTAAGCACTAGTGTATTAAGGAACAGGTTAAAAAGAGAATCCTAATGTGATTTCAGGATAATGGGTGTGTTCCTTATCTTCTCCTAGTGTCTAAACTCTTCTCCATGGCTGGACCCCCAAATAATATTCCTTGACGTGCTAAAGGGTATTTAGAGAGTGGGATAGGTTTAATAACTACCCTAACCCTAACCTCTACCCTAACCCTAACACGTACACTAATCCTAACCCGTACCCTAAACCGAGCCCTAACCCTCAAACTAACCCTAACCCTAACCCTAACCCATACCCTACGCCATACCCAAACCTGTACCCGAACCCGTACCCGAACCCGTACCCTAAGCCGTACCCTAACCCTAACCCTAACCCTAAGCTACCCTTGACTGCTTCTGCCTCCAATAGATTTCCTAAGCACTAGTGTTTTAAGGAACAGGTTAAAAAGAGAATCCTAATGTGATTTCTTGATAATGGGTGTGTTCCTTATCTTCTCCTAGTGTCTAAACTCTTCTCCATGGCTGGACCCCCAAATAATATTCCTTGACGTGCTAAGGGGTATCTAGAGAGTGGGATAGGTTTAATAACTACCGTAACCCTAACGCGTACCCTAACCCTAACCCCTACACTAACCCTAACACGTACCCTAATCCTAACCCGTACCCTAAACCGAGCCCTAACCCTCAAACTAACCCTAACCCTAACCCTAACCCATACCCTACGCCGTACCCGAACCCGTACCCGAACCCGTACCCGAACCCGTACCCTAACCCTAACCCTAACCCTAACCCTAAGCTACCCTTGACTGCTTCTGCCTCCAATAGATTTCCTACGCAATAGTGTTTTAAGGAACAGGTTAAAAAGAGAATCCTAATGTGATTTCTTGATAATGGGTGTGTTCCTTATCTTCTCCTAGTGTCTAAACTCTTCTCCATGGCTGGACCCCCAAATAATATTCCTTGACGTGCTAAGGGGTATCTAGAGAGTGGGATAGGTTTAATAACTACCCTAACCCTAACGCGTACCCTAACCCTAACCCCTACCCTAACCCTAACACGTACCCTAATCCTAACCCGTACCCTAAACCGAGCCCTAACCCTCAAACTAACCCTAACCCTAACCCTAACCCATACCGAATGCCGTACCCGAACCCGTACCGGAACCCGTACCCTAACACTAACCCTAACCCTAACCCTAACCCTAACCCTAAGCTACCCTTGACTGCTTCTGCCTCCAATAGATTTCCTAAGCACTAGTGTATTAAGGAACAGGTTAACAAGAGAATCCTAATGTGATTTCAGGATAATGGGTGTGTTCCTTATCTTCTCCTAGTGTCTAAACTCTTCTCCATGGCTGGACCCCCAAATAATATTCCTTGACGTGCTAAGGGGTATCTAGAGAGTGGGATAGGTTTAATAACTACCCTAAACCTAACGCGTACCCTAACCCTAACCCCTAACCTAACCCTAACACGAAACCTAATCCTAACCCGTAACCTAAACCGAGCCCTAACCTTCAAACTAACCCTAACCCTAACCCTAACCCATACCCTACGCCGTACCCGAACCCGTACCCGAACCCGTAACTGAACCCGTACCCTAAGCCGTACCCTAACCCTAACCCTAACCCTAAGCTACCCTTGACTGCTTCTGCCTCCAATAGATTTCCTAAGCACTAGTGTTTTAAGGAACAGGTTAAAAAGAGAATCCTAATGTGATTTCTTGATAATGGGTGTGTTCCTTATCTTCTCCTAGTGTCTAAACTCTTCTCCATGGCTGGACCCCCAATTAATATTCCTTGACGTGCTAAGGGGTATCTAGAGAGTGGGATAGGTTTAATAACTACCCTAACCCTAACGCGTACCCTAACCCTATCCCCTACCCTAACCCTAACACGTACCCTAATCCTAACCCGTAACCTAAACCGAGCCCTAACCCTCAAACTAACCCTAACCCTAACCCTAACCCATACCCTACGCCGTACCCGAACCAGTACCCGAAGCCGTACCCTAAGCCGTACCCTAACCCTAACCCTAATCCTAACACTAACCCTAAGCTACCCTTGACTGCTTCTGCCTACAATAGATTTCCTAAGCACTAGTGTTTTAAGGAACAGGTTAAAAAGAGAATCCTAATGTGATTTCAGGATAATGGATGTGTTCCTTATCTTCTCCTATTGTCTAAACTCTTCTCCATGGCTGGACCCCCAAATAATATTCCTTGACGTGCTAAGGGGTATCTAGAGAGTGGGATAGGTTTAATAACTACCCTAACCCTAACGCGTACCCTAACCCTAACCCCTACCCTAACCCTAACACGAACCCTAATCCTAACCCGTACCCTAAACCGAGCCCTAACCTTCAAACTAACCCTAACCCTAACCCTAACCCATACCCTACGCCGTACACGAACCCGTACCCGAACCCGTACCCTAAGCCGTACCCTAACCCTAACCCTAACCATAACCCTAACCCTAACCCTAAGCTACCCTTGACTGCTTCTGCCTCCAATAGATTTCCTAAGCACTAGTGTTTTAAGGAACAGGTTAAAAAGAGAATCCTAATGTGATTTCTTGATAATGGGTGTGTTCCTTATCTTCTCCTAGTGTCTAAACTCTTCTCCAAGGCTGGACCCCCAAATAATATTCCTTGACGTGCTAAGGGGTATCTAGAGAGTGGGATAGGTTTAATAACTACCCTAACCCTAACGCGTACCCTAACCCTAACCCCTACCCTAACCCTAACACGTACGCTAATCCTAACCCGTACCCTAAACGGAGCCCTAACCCTCAAACTAACCCTAACCCTAACCCTAACCCATACCCTACGCCGTACCCGAACCCGTACCCGAACCCGTACCCTAAGCCATACCCTAACCCTAACCCTCACCGTAACCCTAACCCTAAGCTACCCTTGACTGCTTCTGCCTCCAATAGATTTCCTAAGCACTAGTGTATTAAGGAACAGGTTAAAAAGAGAATCCTAATGTGATTTCTTGATAATGGGTGTGTTCCTTATCTTCTCCTAGTGTCTAAACTCTTCTCCATGGCTGGACCCGCAAATAATATTCCTTGACGTGCTAAGGGGTATCTAGAGAGTGGGATAGGTTTAATAACTACCCTAACCCTAACGCGTAACCTAACCCTAACCCCTACCATAACCCTAACACGTACCGTAATCCTAACCCGTACCCTAAACCGAGCCCTAACCCTCAAACTAACCCTAACCCTAACCCTAACCCATACCCTACGCCGTACCCGAACCCGTACCCGAACCCGTACCCTAAACCGTACCCTAAAGCTAACCCTAACCCTAACCCTAACCCTAACCCTAAGCTACCCTTGACTGCTTCTGCCTCCAAAAGATTTCCTAAGCACTAGTGTTTTAAGGAACAGGTTAAAAAGAGAATCCTAATGTGATTTCTTGATAATGGGTGTGTTCCTTATCTTCTCCTAGTGTCTAAACTCTTCTCCATGGCTGGACCCCCAAATAATATTCTTTGACGTGCTAAGGGGTATCTAGAGAGTGGGATAGGTTTAATAACTACACTAACCCTAACGCGTACCCTAACCCTAACCCCTACCCTAACCCTAACACGTACCCTAATCCTAACCCGTAACCTAAACCGAGCCCTAACCCTCAAACTAACCCTAACCCTAACCCTAACCCATACCCTACGCCGTACCCGAACCAGTACCCGAACACGTACCCTAAGCCGTACCCTAACCCTAACCCTAATCCTAACCCTAACCCTAAGCTACCCTTGACTGCTTCTGCCTACAATAGATTTCCTAAGCACTAGTGTATTAAGGAACAGGTTAAAAAGAGAATCCTAATGTGATTTCAGGATAATGGGTGTGTTCCTTATCTTCTCCTATTGTCTAAACTCTTCTCCATGGCTGGACCCCCAAATAATATTCCTTGACGTGCTAAGGGGTATCTAGAGAGTGGGATAGGTTTAATAACTACCCTAACCCTAACGCGTACCCTAACCCTAACCCCTACCCTAACCCTAACACGATCCCTAATCCTAACCCGTACCCTAAACCGAGCCCTAACCTTCAAACTAACCCTAAACCTAACCCTAACCCATACCCTACGCCGTACACGAACCCGTACCCGAACCCGTACCCTAAGCCGTACCCTAAACCTAACCCTAACCCTAACCCTAACACTAACCCTAAGCTACCCTTGACTGCTTCTGCCTCCAATAGATTTCCTAAGCACTAGTGTTTTAAGGAACAGGTTAAAAAGAGAATCCTAATGTGATTTCTTGATAATGGGTGTGTTCCTTATCTTTTCCTAGTGTCTAAACTCTTCTCCAAGGCTGGACCCCCAAATAATATTCCTTGACGTGATAAGGGGTATCTAGAGAGTGGGATAGGTTTAATAACTACCCTAACCCTAACGCGTACCCTAACCCTAACCTCTACCCTAACCCTAACACGTACACTAATCCTAACCCGTACCCTAAACCGAGCCCTAACCCTCAAACTAACCCTAACCCTAACCCTAACCCATACCCTACGCTGTACCCGAACCCGGACCCGAACCCGTACCCTAAGCCTTACCCTAAGCCTAACCCTAACCCTAACCCTAACCCTAAGCTACCCTTGACTGCTTCTGCCTCCAATAGATTTCCTAAGCACTAGTGTATTAAGGAACAGGTTAAAAAGAGAATCCTAATGTGATTTCAGGATAATGGGTGTGTTCCTTATCTTCTCCTAGTGTCTAAACTCTTCTCCATGGCTGGACCCCCAAATAATATTCCTTGACGTGCTAAAGGGTATTTAGAGAGTGGGATAGGTTTAATAACTACCCTAACCCTAACCTCTACCCTAACCCTAACACGTACACTAATCCTAACCCGTACCCTAAACCGAGCCCTAACCCTCAAACTAACCCTAACCCTAACCCTAACCCATACCCTACGCCATACCCAAACCTGTACCCGAACCCGTACCCGAACCCGTACCCTAAGCCGTACCCTAACCCTAACCCTAACCCTAAGCTACCCTTGACTGCTTCTGCCTCCAATAGATTTCCTAAGCACTAGTGTTTTAAGGAACAGGTTAAAAAGAGAATCCTAATGTGATTTCTTGATAATGGGTGTGTTCCTTATCTTCTCCTAGTGTCTAAACTCTTCTCCATGGCTGGACCCCCAAATAATATTCCTTGACGTGCTAAGGGGTATCTAGAGAGTGGGATAGGTTTAATAACTACCGTAACCCTAACGCGTACCCTAACCCTAACCCCTACACTAACCCTAACACGTACCCTAATCCTAACCCGTACCCTAAACCGAGCCCTAACCCTCAAACTAACCCTAACCCTAACCCTAACCCATACCCTACGCCGTACCCGAACCCGTACCCGAACCCGTACCCGAACCCGTACCCTAACCCTAACCCTAACCCTAACCCTAAGCTACCCTTGACTGCTTCTGCCTCCAATAGATTTCCTACGCAATAGTGTTTTAAGGAACAGGTTAAAAAGAGAATCCTAATGTGATTTCTTGATAATGGGTGTGTTCCTTATCTTCTCCTAGTGTCTAAACTCTTCTCCATGGCTGGACCCCCAAATAATATTCCTTGACGTGCTAAGGGGTATCTAGAGAGTGGGATAGGTTTAATAACTACCCTAACCCTAACGCGTACCCTAACCCTAACCCCTACCCTAACCCTAACACGTACCCTAATCCTAACCCGTACCCTAAACCGAGCCCTAACCCTCAAACTAACCCTAACCCTAACCCTAACCCATACCGAATGCCGTACCCGAACCCGTACCGGAACCCGTACCCTAACACTAACCCTAACCCTAACCCTAACCCTAACCCTAAGCTACCCTTGACTGCTTCTGCCTCCAATAGATTTCCTAAGCACTAGTGTATTAAGGAACAGGTTAACAAGAGAATCCTAATGTGATTTCAGGATAATGGGTGTGTTCCTTATCTTCTCCTAGTGTCTAAACTCTTCTCCATGGCTGGACCCCCAAATAATATTCCTTGACGTGCTAAGGGGTATCTAGAGAGTGGGATAGGTTTAATAACTACCCTAAACCTAACGCGTACCCTAACCCTAACCCCTAACCTAACCCTAACACGAAACCTAATCCTAACCCGTACCCTAAACCGAGCCCTAACCTTCAAACTAACCCTAACCCTAACCCTAACCCATACCCTACGCCGTACCCGAACCCGTACCCGAACCCGTAACTGAACCCGTACCCTAAGCCGTACCCTAACCCTAACCCTAACCCTAAGCTACCCTTGACTGCTTCTGCCTCCAATAGATTTCCTAAGCACTAGTGTTTTAAGGAACAGGTTAAAAAGAGAATCCTAATGTGATTTCTTGATAATGGGTGTGTTCCTTATCTTCTCCTAGTGTCTAAACTCTTCTCCATGGCTGGACCCCCAATTAATATTCCTTGACGTGCTAAGGGGTATCTAGAGAGTGGGATAGGTTTAATAACTACCCTAACCCTAACGCGTACCCTAACCCTATCCCCTACCCTAACCCTAACACGTACCCTAATCCTAACCCGTAACCTAAACCGAGCCCTAACCCTCAAACTAACCCTAACCCTAACCCTAACCCATACCCTACGCCGTACCCGAACCAGTACCCGAAGCCGTACCCTAAGCCGTACCCTAACCCTAACCCTAATCCTAACACTAACCCTAAGCTACCCTTGACTGCTTCTGCCTACAATAGATTTCCTAAGCACTAGTGTTTTAAGGAACAGGTTAAAAAGAGAATCCTAATGTGATTTCAGGATAATGGATGTGTTCCTTATCTTCTCCTATTGTCTAAACTCTTCTCCATGGCTGGACCCCCAAATAATATTCCTTGACGTGCTAAGGGGTATCTAGAGAGTGGGATAGGTTTAATAACTACCCTAACCCTAACGCGTACCCTAACCCTAACCCCTACCCTAACCCTAACACGAACCCTAATCCTAACCCGTACCCTAAACCGAGCCCTAACCTTCAAACTAACCCTAACCCTAACCCTAACCCATACCCTACGCCGTACACGAACCCGTACCCGAACCCGTACCCTAAGCCGTACCCTAACCCTAACCCTAACCATAACCCTAACCCTAACCCTAAGCTACCCTTGACTGCTTCTGCCTCCAATAGATTTCCTAAGCACTAGTGTTTTAAGGAACAGGTTAAAAAGAGAATCCTAATGTGATTTCTTGATAATGGGTGTGTTCCTTATCTTCTCCTAGTGTCTAAACTCTTCTCCAAGGCTGGACCCCCAAATAATATTCCTTGACGTGCTAAGGGGTATCTAGAGAGTGGGATAGGTTTAATAACTACCCTAACCCTAACGCGTACCCTAACCCTAACCCCTACCCTAACCCTAACACGTACGCTAATCCTAACCCGTACCCTAAACGGAGCCCTAACCCTCAAACTAACCCTAACCCTAACCCTAACCCATACCCTACGCCGTACCCGAACCCGTACCCGAACCCGTACCCTAAGCCATACCCTAACCCTAACCCTCACCGTAACCCTAACCCTAAGCTACCCTTGACTGCTTCTGCCTCCAATAGATTTCCTAAGCACTAGTGTATTAAGGAACAGGTTAAAAAGAGAATCCTAATGTGATTTCTTGATAATGGGTGTGTTCCTTATCTTCTCCTAGTGTCTAAACTCTTCTCCATGGCTGGACCCGCAAATAATATTCCTTGACGTGCTAAGGGGTATCTAGAGAGTGGGATAGGTTTAATAACTACCCTAACCCTAATGCGTACCCTAACCCTAACCCCTACCCTAACCCTAACACGAACACTAATCCTAACCCGTACCCTAAACCGAGCCCTAACCTTCAAACTAACCCTAACCCTAACCCTAACCCTAACCCTAACCCTAACCCTAACCCTAAACCTAACCCTAACCCTAATCCTAACCCGTACCCTAAACCGAGCCCTAACCCTCAAACTAACCCTAACCCTAACCCTAACCCATACCCTACGCCGTACCCGAACCCGTACCAGAAACCGTACCCTAAGCCGTACCCTAAAGCTAACCCTAACCCTAACCCTAACCGTAACCCTAAGCTACCCTTGACTGCTTCTGCCTCCAATAGATTTCCTAAGCACTAGTGTTTTAAGGAACAGGTTAAAAAGAGAATCCTAATGTGATTTCTTGATAATGGGTGTGATCCTTATCTTCTCCTAGTGTCTAAACTCTTCTCCATGGCTGGACACCCAAATAATATTCCTTGACGTGCTAAGGGGTATCTAGAGAGTGGGATAGGTTTAATAACTACCCTAACCCTAACGCGTACCCTAACCCTAACCCCTACCCTAACCCTAACACGTACCCTAATCCTAACCCGTTCCCTAAACCGAGCCCTAACCCTCAAACTAACCCTAACCCTAACCCTAACCCATATCGTACGCCATACCCAAACCCGTACCCGAACCCGTACCCGAACCCGTACCCTAAGCCGTACCCTAACCCAAACCCTAACCCTAAGCTACCCTTGACTGCTTCTGCCTCCAATAGATTTCCTAAGCACTAGTGTTTTAAGGAACAGGTTAAAAAGAGAATCCTAATGTGATTTATTGATAATGGGTGTGTTCCTTATCTTCTCCTAGTGTCTAAACTCTTCTCCATGGCTGGACCCCCAAATAATATTCCTTGACGTGCTAAGGGTTATCTAGAGAGTGGGATAGGTTTAATAACTACCCTAACCCTAACGCGTACCCTAACCCTAACCCCTACCCTAACCCTAAGACGTACCCTAATCCTAACCCGTAACCTAAACCGAGCCCTAACCCTCAAACTAACCGTAACCCTAACCCTAACCCATACCCTACGCCATACCCGAACCCGTACCCGAACCCGTACACTAAGCCGTACCCTAACCCTAACCCTAACCCTAACCCTAACCCTAAACCTAACCCTAACCCTAAGCTACCCTTGACTGCTTCTGCCTCCAATAGATTTCCTAAGCACTAGTGTTTTAAGGAACAGGTTAAAAAGAGAATCCTAATGTGATTTCTTGATAATGGGTGTGTTCCTTATCTTCTCCTAGTGTCTAAACTCTTCTCCATGGCTGGACCCCCAAATAATATACCTTGACGTGCTAAGGGGTATCTAGAGAGTGGGATATGTTTAATAACTACCCTAACCCTAACGCGTACCCTAACCCTAACCCCTACCCTAACCCTAACACGTACCCTAATCCTAACCCGTACCCTAAACCGAGCCCTAACCCTCAAACTAACCCTAACCCTAACCCTAACCCATACCTTACGCCGTACCCGAACCCGTACCCGAACCCGTACCCGAACCCGTACCCTAACCCTAACCCTAACCCTAAGCTACCCTTGACTGCTTCTGCCTCCAATAGATTTCCTAAGCACTAGTGTTTTAAGGAACAGGTTAAAAAGAGAATCGTAATGTGATTCCTTGATAATGGGTGTGATCCTTATCTTCTCCTAGTGTCTAAACTCTTCTCCATGGCTGGACACCCAAATAATATTCCTTGACGTGCTAAGGGGTATCTAGAGAGTGGGATAGGTTTAATAACTACCCTAACCCTAACGCGTACCCTAACCCTAACCCCTACCCTAACCCTAACACGTACCCTAATCCTAACCCGTACCCTAAACCGAGCCCTAACCCTCAAACTAACCCTAACCCTAACCCTAACCCATATCGTACGCCATACCCAAACCCGTACCCGAACCCGTACCCGAACCCGTACCCTAAGCCGTACGCTAACCCAAACCCTAACCCTAAGCTACCCTTGACTGCTTCTGCCTCCAATAGATTTCCTAAGCACTAGTGTTTTAAGGAACAGGTTAAAAAGAGAATCCTAATGTGATTTCTTGATAATGGGTGTGTTCCTTATCTTCTCCTAGTGTCTAAACTCTTCTCCATGGCTGGACCCCCAAATAATATACCTTGACGTGCTAAGGGGTATCTAGAGAGTGGGATATGTTTAATAACTACCCTAACCCTAACGCGTACCCTAACCCTAACCCCTACCCTAACCCTAACACGTACCCTAATCCTAACCTGTAACCTAAACCGAGCCCTAACCCTCAAACTAACCCTAACCCTAAACCTAACCCATACCCTACGCCGTACCCGAACCCGTACCCGAACCCGTAACCGAACCCGTACCCTAAGCCGTACCCTAACCCTAACCCTAACCCTAAGCTACCCTTGACTGCTTCTGCCTCCAATAGATTTCCTAAGCACTAGTGTTTTAAGGAACAGGTTAAAAAGAGAATCCTAATGTGATTTCTTGATAATGGGTGTGTTCCTTATCTTCTCCTAGTGTCTAAACTCTTCTCCAAGGCTGGACCCCCAAATAATATTCCTTGACGTGCTAAGGGGTATCTAGAGAGTGGGATAGGTTTAATAACTACCCTAACCCTAACGCGTACCCTAACCCTAACCTCTACCCTAACCCTATCACGTACACTAATCCTAACCCGTACCCTAAACCGAGCCCTAACCCTCAAACTAACCCTAACCCTAACCCTAACCCATACCCTACGCCATACCCAAACCTGTACCCGAACCCGTACCCGAACCCGTACCCTAAGCCGTACCCTAACCCTAACCCTAACCCTAAGCTACCCTTGACTGCTTCTGCCTCCAATAGATTTCCTAAGCAATAGTGTTTTAAGGAACAGGTTAAAAAGAGAATCCTAATGTGATTTCTTGATAATGGGTGTGTTCCTTATCTTCTCCTAGTGTCTAAACTCTTCTCCATGGCTGGACCCCCAAATAATATTCCTTGACGTGCTAAGGGGTATCTAGAGAGTGGGATAGGTTTAATAACTACCGTAACCCTAACGCGTACCCTAACCCTAACCCCTACACTAACCCTAACACGTACCCTAATCCTAACCCGTACCCTAAACCGAGCCCTAACCCTCAAACTAACCCTAACCCTAACCCTAACCCATACCTTACGCCGTACCCGAACCCGTACCCGAACCCGTACCCGAACCCGTACCCTAACCCTAACCCTAACCCTAAGCTACCCTTGACTGCTTCTGCCTCCAATAGATTTCCTAAGCACTAGTGTTTTAAGGAACAGGTTAAAAAGAGAATCCTAATGTGATTTCTTGATAATGGGTGTGATCCTTATCTTCTCCTAGTGTCTAAACTCTTCTCCATGGCTGGACACCCAAATAATATTCCTTGACGTGCTAAGGGGTATCTAGAGAGTGGGATAGTTTTAATAACTACCCTAACCCTAACGCGTACCCTAACCCTAACACCTACCCTAACCCTAACACGTACCCTAATCCTAACCCGTACCCTAAACCGAGCCCTAACCCTCAAACTAACCCTAACCCTAACCCTAACCCATATCGTACGCCATACCCAAACCCGTACCCGAACCCGTACCCGAACCCGTACCCTAAGCCGTACGCTAAACCAAACCCTAACCCTAAGCTACCCTTGACTGCTTCTGCCTCCAATAGATTTCCTAAGCACTAGTGTTTTAAGGAACAGGTTAAAAAGAGAATCCTAATGTGATTTCTTGATAATGGGTGTGTTCCTTATCTTCTCCTAGTGTCTAAACTCTTCTCCATGGCTGGACCCCCAAATAATATACCTTGACGTGCTAAGGGGTATCTAGAGAGTGGGATATGTTTAATAACTACCCTAACCCTAACGCGTACCCTAACCCTAACCCCTACCCTAACCCTAACACGTACCCTAATCCTAACCCGTAACCTAAACCGAGCCCTAACCCTCAAACTAACCCTAACCCTAAACCTAACCCATACCCTACGCCGTACCCGAACCCGTACCCGAACCCGTAACCGAACCCGTACCCTAAGCCGTACCCTAACCCTAACCCTAACCCTAAGCTACCCTTGACTGCTTCTGCCTCCAATAGATTTCCTAAGCACTAGTGTTTTAAGGAACAGGTTAAAAATAGAATCCTAATGTGATTTCTTGATAATGGGTGTGTTCCTTATCTTCTCCTAGTGTCTAAACTCTTCTCCATGGCTGGACCCCCAAATAATATTCCTTGACGTGCTAAGGGGTATCTAGAGAGTGGGATAGGTTTAATAACTACCCTAACCCTAACGCGTACCCTAACCCTAACCCCTACCCTAACCCTAACACGTACCCTAATCCTAACCCGTACCCTAAACCGAGCCCTAACCCTCAAACTAACCCTAACCCTAACGCTAACCCATACCCTAAGCCGTACCCGAACCCGTATCCGAACCCGTACCCTAAGCCATACCCTAACCCTAACCCTAACCGTAACCCTAACCCTAAGCTACCCTTGACTGCTTCTGCCTCCAATAGATTTCCTAAGCACTAGTGTATTAAGGAACAGGTTAAAAAGAGAATCCTAATGTGATTTCAGGATAATGGGTGTATTCCTTATCTTCTCCTAGTGTCTAAACTCTTCTCCATGGCTGGACCCCCAAATAATATTCCTTGACGTGCTAAGGGGTATCTAGATAGTGGGATAGGTTTAATAACTACCCTAACCCTAACGCGTACCCTAACCCTAACCCCTACCCTAACCCTAACACGTACCCTAATCCTAACCCGTACCCTAAACGGAGCCCTAACCCTCAAACTAACCCTAACCCTAACCCTAACCCATACCCTACGCCGTACCCGAACCCGTACCCGAACCCGTACCCTAAGCCATACCCTAACCCTAACCCTCACCGTAACCCTAACCCTAAGCTACCCTTGACTGCTTCTGCCTCCAATAGATTTCCTAAGCACTAGTGTATTAAGGAACAGGTTCAAAAGAGAATCCTAATGTGATTTCTTGATAATGGGTGTGTTCCTTATCTTCTCCTAGTGTCTAAACTCTTCTCCATGGCTGGACACCCAAATAATATTCCTTGACGTGCTAAGGGGTATCTAGAGAGTGGGATAGGTTTAATAACTACCCTAACCCTAACGCGTACCCTAACCCTAACACGTACCCTAATCCTAACCCGTACCCTAAACCGAGCCCTAACCCTCAAACTAACCCTAACCCTAACCCTAACCCATACCCTACGCTGTACCCGAACCCGTACCGAACCCGTACCCTAAGCCGTACCCTAAAGCTAACCCTAACCCTAACCCTAACCCTAACCCTACGCTACCCTTGACTGCTTCTGCCTCCAATAGATTTCCTAAGCACTAGTGTTTTAAGGAACAGGTTAAAAAGAGAATCCTAATGTGATTTCTTGATAATGGGTGTGTTCCTTATCTTCTCCTAGTGTCTAAACTCTTCTCCATGGCTGGACCCCCAAATAATATTCCTTGACGTGCTAAGGGTTATCTAGAGAGTGGGATAGGTTTAATAACTACCCTAACCCTAACGCGTACCCTAACCCTAACCCCTACCCTAACCCTAAGACGTACCCTAATCCTAACCCGTAACCTAAATCGAGCCCTAACCCTCAAACTAACCCTAACCCTAACCCTAACCCATACACTACGCCATACCCGAACCCGTACCCGAACCCGTACACTAAGCCGTACCCTAACCCTAACCCTAAACCTAAACCTAACCCTAACCCTAAGCTACCCTTGACTGCTTCTGCCTCCAATAGATTTCCTAAGCACTAGTGTTTTAAGGAACAGGTTAAAAAGAGAATCCTAATGTGATTTCTTGATAATGGGTGTGTTCCTTATCTTCTCCTAGTGTCTAAACTCTTCTCCATGGCTGGACCCCCAAATAATATACCTTGACGTGCTAAGGGGTATCTAGAGAGTGGGATATGTTTAATAACTACCCTAAACCTAACGCGTACCCTAACCCTAACCCCTACCCTAAACCTAACAGGTACCCTAATCCTAACCCGTAACCTAAACCGAGCCCTAACCCTCAAACTAACCCTAACCCTAAACCGAACCCATACCCTACGCCGTACCCGAACCCGTACCCGAACCCGTAACCGAACCCGTACCCTAAGCCGTACGCTAACCCTAACCCTAACCCTAAGCTACCCTTGACTGCTTCTGCCTCCAATAGATTTCCTAAGCACTAGTGTTTTAAGGAACAGGTTAAAAAGAGAATCCTAATGTGATTTCTTGATAATGGGTGTGTTCCTTATCTTCTCCTAGTGTCTAAACTCTTCTCCATGGCTGGACCCCCAATTAATATTCCTTGACGTGCTAAGGGGTATCTAGAGAGTGGGATAGGTTTAATAACTACCCTAACCCTAACGCGTACCCTAACCCTAACCCCTACCCTAACCCTAACACGTACCCTAATCCTAACCCGTACCCTAAACCGAGCCCTAACCCTCAAACTAACCCTAACCCTAACCCTATCCCATACCCTACGCCGTACCCGAACCCGTACCCGAACCCGTACCCTAAGCCATACCCTAACCCTAACCCTAACCGTAACCCTAACCCTAAGCTACCCTTGACTGCTTCTGCCTCCAATAGATTTCCTAAGCACTAGTGTATTAAGGAACAGGTTAAAAAGAGAATCCTAATGTGATTTCAGGATAATGGGTGTGTTCCTTATCTTCTCCTAGTGTCTAAACTCTTCTCCATGGCTGGACCCCCAAATAATATTCCTTGACGTGCTAAGGGGTATCTAGAGAGTGGGATAGGTTTAATAACTACCCTAACCCTAACGCGTACCCTAACGCTAACCCCTACCCTAACCCTAACACGAACCCTAATCCTAAACCATACCCTAAACCGAGCCCTAAGCTTCAAACTAACCCTAACTCTAACCCAAACCCATACCCTACGCCGTACACGAACCCGTACCCGAACCCGTACCCTAAGCCGTGTCCTAACCCTAGCCCTAACCCTAACCCTAACCCTAAGCTACCCTTGACTGCTTCTGCCTCCAATAGATTTCCTAAGCACTAGTGTTTTAAGGAACAGGTTAAAAAGAGAATCCTAATGTGATTTCTTGATAATGGGTGTGTTCCTTATCTTCTCCTAGTGTCTAAACTCTTCTCCATGGCTGGACCCCCAAATAATATTCCTTGACGTGCTAAGGGGTATCTAGAGAGTGGGATAGGTTTAATAACTAACCTAACCCTAACGCGTACCCTAACCCTAACCCCTACCCTAACCCTAACACGTACCCTAATCCTAACCCGTACCCTAAACGGAGCCCTAACCCTCAAACTAACCCTAACCCTAACCCTAACCCATACCCTACGCCGTACCCGAACCCGTACCCGAACCCGTACCCTAAGCCATACCCTAACCCTAACCCTCACCGTAACCCTAACCCTAAGCTACCCTTGACTGCTTCTGCCTCCAATAGATTTCCTAAGCACTAGTGTATTAAGGAACAGGTTAAAAAGAGAATCCTAATGTGATTTCTTGATAATGGGTGTGTTCCTTATCTTCTCCTAGTGTCTAAACTCTTCTCCATGGCTGGACCCGCAAATAATATTCCTTGACGTGCTAAGGGGTATCTAGAGAGTGGGATAGGTTTAATAACTACCCTAACCCTAATGCGTACCCTAACCCTAACCCCTACCCTAACCCTAACACGAACCCTAATCCTAACCCGTACCTTAAACCGAGCCCTAACCTTCAAACTAACCCTAACCCTAACCCTAACCCATACCCTACAGCGTACCCGAACCCGTACCCTAAGCCGTACCCTAACCCTAACCCTAACCCTAACCCTAACACTAAGCTTCCCTTGACTGCTTCTGCCTCCAATACATTTCCTAAGCACTAGTGTTTTAAGGAACAGGTTAAAAAGAGAATCCTAATGTGATTTCTTGATAATGGGTGTGTTCCTTATCTTCTCCTAGTGTCTAAACTCTTCTCCATGGCTGGACACCCAAATAATATTCCTTGACGTGCTAAGGGGTATCTAGAGAGTGGGATAGGTTTAATAACTACCCTAACCCTAACGCGTACCCTAACCCTAACACGTACCCTAATCCTAACCCGTACCCTAAACCGAGCCCTAACCCTCAAACTAACCCTAACCCTAACCCTAACCCATACCCTACGCCGTACCCGAACCCGTACCCGAACCCGTACCCTAAGCCGTACCCTAAAGCTAACCCTAACCCTAACCCTAACCGTAACCCTAAGCTACCCTTGACTGCTTCTGCCTCCAATAGATTTCCTAAGCACTAGTGTTTTAAGGAACAGGTTAAAAAGAGAATCCTAATGTGATTTCTTGATAATGGGTGTGATCCTTATCTTCTCCTAGTGTCTAAACTCTTCTCCATGGCTGGACACCCAAATAATATTCCTTGACGTGCTAAGGGGTATCTAGAGAGTGGGATAGGTTTAATAACTACCCTAACCCTAACGAGTACCCTAACCCTAACCCCTACCCTAACCCTAACACGTACCCTAATCCTAACCCGTTCCCTAAACCGAGCCCTAACCCTCAAAATAACCCTAATCCTAACCCTAACCCATATCGTACGCCATACCCAAACCCGTACCCGAACCCGTACCCGAACCCGTACCCTAAGCCGTACCCTAACCCAAACCCTAACCCTAAGCTACCCTTGACTGCTTCTGCCTCCAATAGATTTCCTAAGCACTAGTGTTTTAAGGAACAGGTTAAAAAGAGAATCCTAATGTGATTTATTGATAATGGGTGTGTTCCTTATCTTCTCCTAGTGTCTAAACTCTTCTCCATGGCTGGACCCCCAAATAATATTCCTTGACGTGCTAAGGGTTATCTAGAGAGTGGGATAGGTTTAATAACTACCCTAACCCTAACGCGTACCCTAAACCTAACCCCTACCCTAACCCTAAGACGTACCCTAATCCTAACCCGTAACCTAAACCGAGCCCTAACCCTCAAACTAACCCTAACCCTAACCCTAACCCATACCCTACGCCATACCCGAACCCGTACCCGAACCCGTACACTAAGCCGTACCCTAACCCTAACCCTAACCCTAACCCTAACCCTAAACCTAACCCTAACCCTAAGCTACCCTTGACTGCTTCTGCCTCCAATAGATTTCCTAAGCACTAGTGTATTAAGGAACAGGTTAAAAAGAGAATCCTAATGTGATTTCAGGATAATGGGTGTGTTCCTTATCTTCTCCTACTGTCTAAACTCTTCTCCATGGCTGGACCCCCAAATAATATTCCTTGACGTGCTAAGGGGTATCTAGGGAGTGGGATAGGTTTAATAACTACCCTAAACCTAACGCGTACCCTAACCCTAACCCCTACCCTAACACTAACACGAACCCTAATCCTAACCTGTACCCTAAACCGAGCCCTAACCTTCAAACTAACCCTAACCCTAACACTAACCCATACCCTACGCCGTACACGAACCCGTACCCGAACCCGTACCCTAAGCCGTACCCTAACCCTAACCCTAACCCTAACCCTAACCCTAACCCTAACCCTAAGCTACCCTTGACTGCTTCTGCCTCCAATAGATTTCCTAAGCACTAGTGTTTTAAGGAACAGGTTAAAAAGAGAATCGTAATGTGATTTCTTGATAATGGGTGTGATCCTTATCTTCTCCTAGTGTCTAAACTCTTCTCCATGGCTGAACACCCAAATAATATTCCTTGACGTGCTAAAGGGTATCTAGAGAGTGGGATAAGTTTACCAACTACCCTAACCCTAACGCGTACCCTAACCCTAACCCCTACCCTAACCCTAACACGTACCCTAATCCTAACCCGTACCCTAAACCGAGCCCTAACCCTCAAACTAACCCTAACCCTAACCCTAACCTTCAAACTAACCCTAACCCTAACCCATACCCTACGCCGTACACGAACCCGTACCCGAAACCGTACCCTAAGCCGTACGCTAACCCTAACCCTAACCCTAAACCTAACCCTAACCCTAAGCTACCCTTGACTGCTTCTGCCTCCAATAGATTTCCTAAGCACTAGTGTTTTAAGGAACAGGTTAAAAAGAGAATCCTAATGTGATTTCTTGATAATGGGTGTGTTCCTTATCTTCTCCTAGTGTCTAAACTCTTCTCCATGGCTGGACCCCCAAATAATATTCCTTGACCTGCTAAGGGTTATCTAGAGAGTGGGATAGGTTTAATAACTACCCTAACCCTAACGCCTACCCTAACCCTAACACGTACCCTAATCCTAACCCGTACCCTAAACCGAGCCCTAACCCTCAAACTAACCCTAACCCTAACCCTAACCCATACACTACGCCATACCCGAACCCGTACCCGAACCCGTACACTAAGCCGTACCCTAACCCTAACCCTAACCCTAAACCTAACCCTAACCCTAAGCTACCCTTGACTGCTTCTGCCTCCAATAGATTTCCTAAGCACTAGTGTTTTAAGGAATAGGTTAAAAAGAGAATCCTAATGTGATTTCTTGATAATGGGTGTGTTCCTTATCTTCTCCTAGTGTCTAAACTCTTCTCCATGGCTGGACCCCCAAATAATATTCCTTGACGTGCTAAGGGGTATCTAGAGAGTGGGATAGGTTTAATAACTACCCTAACCCTAACGCGTAACCTAACCCTAACCCCTACCATAACCCTAACACGTACCGTAATCCTAACCCGTACCCTAAACCGAGCCCTAACCCTCAAACTAACCCTAACCCTAACCCTAACCCATACCCTACGCCGTACCCGAACCCGTACCCGAACCCGTACCCTAAACCGTACCCTAAAGCTAACCCTAACCCTAACCCTAACCCTAACCCTAAGCTACCCTTGACTGCTTCTGCCTCCAAAAGATTTCCTAAGCACTAGTGTTTTAAGGAACAGGTTAAAAAGAGAATCCTAATGTGATTTCTTGATAATGGGTGTGTTCCTTATCTTCTCCTAGTGTCTAAACTCTTCTCCATGGCTGGACCCCCAAATAATATTCTTTGACGTGCTAAGGGGTATCTAGAGAGTGGGATAGGTTTAATAACTACACTAACCCTAACGCGTACCCTAACCCTAACCCCTACCCTAACCCTAACACGTACCCTAATCCTAACCCGTAACCTAAACCGAGCCCTAACCCTCAAACTAACCCTAACCCTAACCCTAACCCATACCCTACGCCGTACCCGAACCAGTACCCGAACACGTACCCTAAGCCGTACCCTAACCCTAACCCTAATCCTAACCCTAACCCTAAGCTACCCTTGACTGCTTCTGCCTACAATAGATTTCCTAAGCACTAGTGTATTAAGGAACAGGTTAAAAAGAAATCCTAATGTGATTTCAGGATAATGGGTGTGTTCCTTATCTTCTCCTATTGTCTAAACTCTTCTCCATGGCTGGACCCCCAAATAATATTCCTTGACGTGCTAAGGGGTATCTAGAGAGTGGGATAGGTTTAATAACTACCCTAACCCTAACGCGTACCCTAACCCTAACCCCTACCCTAACCCTAACACGATCCCTAATCCTAACCCGTACCCTAAACCGAGCCCTAACCTTCAAACTAACCCTAAACCTAACCCTAACCCATACCCTACGCCGTACACGAACCCGTACCCGAACCCGTACCCTAAGCCGTACCCTAAACCTAACCCTAACCCTAACCCTAACACTAACCCTAAGCTACCCTTGACTGCTTCTGCCTCCAATAGATTTCCTAAGCACTAGTGTTTTAAGGAACAGGTTAAAAAGAGAATCCTAATGTGATTTCTTGATAATGGGTGTGTTCCTTATCTTTTCCTAGTGTCTAAACTCTTCTCCAAGGCTGGACCCCCAAATAATATTCCTTGACGTGATAAGGGGTATCTAGAGAGTGGGATAGGTTTAATAACTACCCTAACCCTAACGCGTACCCTAACCCTAACCTCTACCCTAACCCTAACACGTACACTAATCCTAACCCGTACCCTAAACCGAGCCCTAACCCTCAAACTAACCCTAACCCTAACCCTAACCCATACCCTACGCTGTACCCGAACCCGGACCCGAACCCGTACCCTAAGCCTTACCCTAACCCTAACCCTAACCCTAACCCTAACCCTAAGCTACCCTTGACTGCTTCTGCCTCCAATAGATTTCCTAAGCACTAGTGTATTAAGGAACAGGTTAAAAAGAGAATCCTAATGTGATTTCAGGATAATGGGTGTGTTCCTTATCTTCTCCTAGTGTCTAAACTCTTCTCCATGGCTGGACCCCCAAATAATATTCCTTGACGTGCTAAAGGGTATTTAGAGAGTGGGATAGGTTTAATAACTACCCTAACCCTAACCTCTACCCTAACCCTAACACGTACACTAATCCTAACCCGTACCCTAAACCGAGCCCTAACCCTCAAACTAACCCTAACCCTAACCCTAACCCATACCCTACGCCATACCCAAACCTGTACCCGAACCCGTACCCGATCCCGTACCCTAAGCCGTACCCTAACCCTAACCCTAACCCTAAGCTACCCTTGACTGCTTCTGCCTCCAATAGATTTCCTAAGCACTAGTGTTTTAAGGAACAGGTTAAAAAGAGAATCCTAATGTGATTTCTTGATAATGGGTGTGTTCCTTATCTTCTCCTAGTGTCTAAACTCTTCTCCATGGCTGGACCCCCAAATAATATTCCTTGACGTGCTAAGGGGTATCTAGAGAGTGGGATAGGTTTAATAACTACCGTAACCCTAACGCGTACCCTAACCCTAACCCCTACACTAACCCTAAGACGTACCCTAATCCTAACCCGTACCCTAAACCGAGCCCTAACCCTCAAACTAACCCTAACCCTAACCCTAACCCATACCCTACGCCGTACCCGAACCCGTACCCGAACCCGTACCCGAACCCGTACCCTAACCCTAACCCTAACCCTAACCCTAAGCTACCCTTGACTGCTTCTGCCTCCAATAGATTTCCTAAGCACTAGTGTTTTAAGGAACAGGTTAAAAAGAGAATCCTAATGTGATTTCTTGATAATGGGTGTGTTCCTTATCTTCTCCTAGTGTCTAAACTCTTCTCCATGGCTGGACCCCCAAATAATATTCCTTGACGTGCTAAGGGGTATCTAGAGAGTGGGATAGGTTTAATAACTACCCTAACCCTAACGCGTACCCTAACCCTAACCCCTACCCTAACCCTAACACGTACCCTAATCCTAACCCGTACCCTAAACCGAGCCCTAACCCTCAAACTAACCCTAACCCTAACCCTAACCCATACCGAATGCCGTACCCGAACCCGTACCGGAACCCGTACCCTAACACTAACCCTAACCCTAACCCTAACCCTAACCCTAAGCTACCCTTGACTGCTTCTGCCTCCAATACATTTCCTAAGCACTAGTGTATTAAGGAACAGGTTAAAAAGAGAATCCTAATGTGATTTCAGGATAATGGGTGTGTTCCTTATCTTCTCCTAGTGTCTAAACTCTTCTCCATGGCTGGACCCCCAAATAATATTCCTTGACGTGCTAAGGGGTATCTAGAGAGTGGGATAGGTTTAATAACTACCCTAAACCTAACGCGTACCCTAACCCTAACCCCTAACCTAACCCTAACACGAACCCTAATCCTAACCCGTACCCTAAACCGAGCCCTAACCTTCAAACTAACCCTAACCCTAACCCTAACCCATACCCTACGCCGTACCCGAACCCGTACCCGAACCCGTAACTGAACCCGTACCCTAAGCCGTACCCTAACCCTAACCCTAACCCTAAGCTACCCTTGACTGCTTCTGCCTCCAATAGATTTCCTAAGCACTAGTGTTTTAAGGAACAGGTTAAAAAGAGAATCCTAATGTGATTTCTTGATAATGGGTGTGTTCCTTATCTTCTCCTAGTGTCTAAACTCTTCTCCATGGCTGGACCCCCAATTAATATTCCTTGACGTGCTAAGGGGTATCTAGAGAGTGGGATAGGTTTAATAACTACCCTAACCCTAACGCGTACCCTAACCCTATCCCCTACCCTAACCCTAACACGTACCCTAATCCTAACCCGTAACCTAAACCGAGCCCTAACCCTCAAACTAACCCTAACCCTAACCCTAACCCATACCCTACGCCGTACCCGAACCAGTACCCGAAGCCGTACCCTAAGCCGTACGCTAACCCTAACCCTAACCCTAAACCTAACCCTAACCCTAAGCTACCCTTGACTGCTTCTGCCTCCAATAGATTTCCTAAGCACTAGTGTTTTAAGGAACAGGTTAAAAAGAGAATCCTAATGTGATTTCTTGATAATGGGTGTGTTCCTTATCTTCTCCTAGTGTCTAAACTCTTCTCCATGGCTGGACCCCCAAATAATATTCCTTGACCTGCTAAGGGTTATCTAGAGAGTGGGATAGGTTTAATAACTACCCTAACCCTAACGCCTACCCTAACCCTAACACGTACCCTAATCCTAACCCGTACCCTAAACCGAGCCCTAACCCTCAAACTAACCCTAACCCTAACCCTAACCCATACACTACGCCATACCCGAACCCGTACCCGAACCCGTACACTAAGCCGTACCCTAACCCTAACCCTAACCCTAAACCTAACCCTAACCCTAAGCTACCCTTGACTGCTTCTGCCTCCAATAGATTTCCTAAGCACTAGTGTTTTAAGGAATAGGTTAAAAAGAGAATCCTAATGTGATTTCTTGATAATGGGTGTGTTCCTTATCTTCTCCTAGTGTCTAAACTCTTCTCCATGGCTGGACCGCCAAATAATATTCCTTGACGTGCTAAGGGGTATCTAGAGAGTGGGATAGGTTTAATAACTACCCTAACCCTAACGCGTAACCTAACCCTAACCCCTACCATAACCCTAACACGTACCGTAATCCTAACCCGTACCCTAAACCGAGCCCTAACCCTCAAACTAACCCTAACCCTAACCCTAACCCATACCCTACGCCGTACCCGAACCCGTACCCGAACCCGTACCCTAAACCGTACCCTAAAGCTAACCCTAACCCTAACCCTAACCCTAACCCTAAGCTACCCTTGACTGCTTCTGCCTCCAAAAGATTTCCTAAGCACTAGTGTTTTAAGGAACAGGTTAAAAAGAGAATCCTAATGTGATTTCTTGATAATGGGTGTGTTCCTTATCTTCTCCTAGTGTCTAAACTCTTCTCCATGGCTGGACCCCCAAATAATATTCTTTGACGTGCTAAGGGGTATCTAGAGAGTGGGATAGGTTTAATAACTACACTAACCCTAACGCGTACCCTAACCCTAACCCCTACCCTAACCCTAACACGTACCCTAATCCTAACCCGTAACCTAAACCGAGCCCTAACCCTCAAACTAACCCTAACCCTAACCCTAACCCATACCCTACGCCGTACCCGAACCAGTACCCGAACACGTACCCTAAGCCGTACCCTAACCCTAACCCTAATCCTAACCCTAACCCTAAGCTACCCTTGACTGCTTCTGCCTACAATAGATTTCCTAAGCACTAGTGTATTAAGGAACAGGTTAAAAAGAGAATCCTAATGTGATTTCAGGATAATGGGTGTGTTCCTTATCTTCTCCTATTGTCTAAACTCTTCTCCATGGCTGGACCCCCAAATAATATTCCTTGACGTGCTAAGGGGTATCTAGAGAGTGGGATAGGTTTAATAACTACCCTAACCCTAACGCGTACCCTAACCCTAACCCCTACCCTAACCCTAACACGATCCCTAATCCTAACCCGTACCCTAAACCGAGCCCTAACCTTCAAACTAACCCTAAACCTAACCCTAACCCATACCCTACGCCGTACACGAACCCGTACCCGAACCCGTACCCTAAGCCGTACCCTAAACCTAACCCTAACCCTAACCCTAACACTAACCCTAAGCTACCCTTGACTGCTTCTGCCTCCAATAGATTTCCTAAGCACTAGTGTTTTAAGGAACAGGTTAAAAAGAGAATCCTAATGTGATTTCTTGATAATGGGTGTGTTCCTTATCTTTTCCTAGTGTCTAAACTCTTCTCCAAGGCTGGACCCCCAAATAATATTCCTTGACGTGATAAGGGGTATCTAGAGAGTGGGATAGGTTTAATAACTACCCTAACCCTAACGCGTACCCTAACCCTAACCTCTACCCTAACCCTAACACGTACACTAATCCTAACCCGTACCCTAAACCGAGCCCTAACCCTCAAACTAACCCTAACCCTAACCCTAACCCATACCCTACGCTGTACCCGAACCCGGACCCGAACCCGTACCCTAAGCCTTACCCTAACCCTAACCCTAACCCTAACCCTAACCCTAAGCTACCCTTGACTGCTTCTGCCTCCAATAGATTTCCTAAGCACTAGTGTATTAAGGAACAGGTTAAAAAGAGAATCCTAATGTGATTTCAGGATAATGGGTGTGTTCCTTATCTTCTCCTAGTGTCTAAACTCTTCTCCATGGCTGGACCCCCAAATAATATTCCTTGACGTGCTAAAGGGTATTTAGAGAGTGGGATAGGTTTAATAACTACCCTAACCCTAACCTCTACCCTAACCCTAACACGTACACTAATCCTAACCCGTACCCTAAACCGAGCCCTAACCCTCAAACTAACCCTAACCCTAAACCTAACCCATACCCTACGCCATACCCAAACCTGTACCCGAACCCGTACCCGAACCCGTACCCTAAGCCGTACCCTAACCCTAACCCTAACCCTAAGCTACCCTTGACTGCTTCTGCCTCCAATAGATTTCCTAAGCACTAGTGTTTTAAGGAAAAGGTTAAAAAGAGAATCCTAATGTGATTTCTTGATAATGGGTGTGTTCCTTATCTTCTCCTAGTGTCTAAACTCTTCTCCATGGCTGGACCCCCAAATAATATTCCTTGACGTGCTAAGGGGTATCTAGAGAGTGGGATAGGTTTAATAACTACCGTAACCCTAACGCGTACCCTAACCCTAACCCCTACACTAACCCTAACACGTACCCTAATCCTAACCCGTACCCTAAACCGAGCCCTAACCCTCAAACTAACCCTAACCCTAACCCTAACCCATACCCTACGCCGTACCCGAACCCGTACCCGAACCCGTACCCGAACCCGTACCCTAACCCTAACCCTAACCCTAACCCTAAGCTACCCTTGACTGCTTCTGCCTCCAATAGATTTCCTAAGCACTAGTGTTTTAAGGAACAGGTTAAAAAGAGAATCCTAATGTGATTTCTTGATAATGGGTGTGTTCCTTATCTTCTCCTAGTGTCTAAACTCTTCTCCATGGCTGGACCCCCAAATAATATTCCTTGACGTGCTAAGGGGTATCTAGAGAGTGGGATAGGTTTAATAACTACCCTAACCCTAACGCGTACCCTAACCCTAACCCCTACCCTAACCCTAACACGTACCCTAATCCTAACCCGTACCCTAAACCGAGCCCTAACCCTCAAACTAACCCTAACCCTAACCCTAACCCATACCGAATGCCGTACCCGAACCCGTACCGGAACCCGTACCCTAACACTAACCCTAACCCTAACCCTAACCCTAACCCTAAGCTACCCTTGACTGCTTCTGCCTCCAATAGATTTCCTAAGCACTAGTGTATTAAGGAACAGGTTAAAAAGAGAATCCTAATGTGATTTCAGGATAATGGGTGTGTTCCTTATCTTCTCCTAGTGTCTAAACTCTTCTCCATGGCTGGACCCCCAAATAATATTCCTTGACGTGCTAAGGGGTATCTAGAGAGTGGGATAGGTTTAATAACTACCCTAAACCTAACGCGTACCCTAACCCTAACCCCTAACCTAACCCTAACACGAACCCTAATCCTAACCCGTACCCTAAACCGAGCCCTAACCTTCAAACTAACCCTAACCCTAACCCTAACCCATACCCTACGCCGTACCCGAACCCGTACCCGAACCCGTAACTGAACCCGTACCCTAAGCCGTACCCTAACCCTAACCCTAACCCTAAGCTACCCTTGACTGCTTCTGCCTCCAATAGATTTCCTAAGCACTAGTGTTTTAAGGAACAGGTTAAAAAGAGAATCCTAATGTGATTTCTTGATAATGGGTGTGTTCCTTATCTTCTCCTAGTGTCTAAACTCTTCTCCATGGCTGGACCCCCAATTAATATTCCTTGACGTGCTAAGGGGTATCTAGAGAGTGGGATAGGTTTAATAACTACCCTAACCCTAACGCGTACCCTAACCCTATCCCCTACCCTAACCCTAACACGTACCCTAATCCTAACCCGTAACCTAAACCGAGCCCTAACCCTCAAACTAACCCTAACCCTAACCCTAACCCATACCCTACGCCGTACCCGAACCAGTACCCGAAGCCGTACCCTAAGCCGTACCCTAACCCTAACCCTAACCATAACCCTAACCCTAACCCTAAGCTACCCTTGACTGCTTCTGCCTCCAATAGATTTCCTAAGCACTAGTGTTTTAAGGAACAGGTTAAAAAGAGAATCCTAATGTGATTTCTTGATAATGGGTGTGTTCCTTATCTTCTCCTAGTGTCTAAACTCTTCTCCAAGGCTGGACCCCCAAATAATATTCCTTGACGTGCTAAGGGGTATCTAGAGAGTGGGATAGGTTTAATAACTACCCTAACCCTAACGCGTACCCTAACCCTAACCCCTACCCTAACCCTAACACGTACGCTAATCCTAACCCGTACCCTAAACGGAGCCCTAACCCTCAAACTAACCCTAACCCTAACCCTAACCCATACCCTACGCCGTACCCGAACCCGTACCCGAACCCGTACCCTAAGCCATACCCTAACCCTAACCCTCACCGTAACCCTAACCCTAAGCTACCCTTGACTGCTTCTGCCTCCAATAGATTTCCTAAGCACTAGTGTATTAAGGAACAGGTTAAAAAGAGAATCCTAATGTGATTTCTTGATAATGGGTGTGTTCCTTATCTTCTCCTAGTGTCTAAACTCTTCTCCATGGCTGGACCCGCAAATAATATTCCTTGACGTGCTAAGGGGTATCTAGAGAGTGGGATAGGTTTAATAACTACCCTAACCCTAATGCGTACCCTAACCCTAACCCCTACCCTAACCCTAACACGAACACTAATCCTAACCCGTACCCTAAACCGAGCCCTAACCTTCAAACTAACCCTAACCCTAACCCTAACCCTAACCCTAACCCTAACCCTAACCCTAACACTAACCCTAACCCTAATCCTAACCCGTACCCTAAACCGAGCCCTAACCCTCAAACTAACCCTAACCCTAACCCTAACCCATACCCTACGCCGTACCCGAACCCGTACCCGAAACCGTACCCTAAGCCGTACCCTAAAGCTAACCCTAACCCTAACCCTAACCGTAAACCTAAGCTACCCTTGACTGCTTCTGCCTCCAATAGATTTCCTAAGCACTAGTGTTTTAAGGAACAGGTTAAAAAGAGAATCCTAATGTGATTTCTTGATAATGGGTGTGATCCTTATCTTCTCCTAGTGTCTAAACTCTTCTCCATGGCTGGACACCCAAATAATATTCCTTGACGTGCTAAGGGGTATCTAGAGAGTGGGATAGGTTTAATAACTACCCTAACCCTAACGCGTACCCTAACCCTAACCCCTACCCTAACCCTAACACGTACCCTAATCCTAACCCGTTCCCTAAACCGAGCCCTAACCCTCAAACTAACCCTAACCCTAACCCTAACCCATATCGTACGCCATACCCAAACCCGTACCCGAACCCGTACCCGAACCCGTACCCTAAGCCGTACCCTAACCCAAACCCTAACCCTAAGCTACCCTTGACTGCTTCTGCCTCCAATAGATTTCCTAAGCACTAGTGTTTTAAGGAACAGGTTAAAAAGAGAATCCTAATGTGATTTATTGATAATGGGTGTGTTCCTTATCTTCTCCTAGTGTCTAAACTCTTCTCCATGGCTGGACCCCCAAATAATATTCCTTGACGTGCTAAGGGTTATCTAGAGAGTGGGATAGGTTTAATAACTACCCTAACCCTAACGCGTACCCTAACCCTAACCCCTACCCTAACCCTAAGACGTACCCTAATCCTAACCCGTAACCTAAACCGAGCCCTAACCCTCAAACTAACCCTAACCCTAACCCTAACCCATACCCTACGCCATACCCGAACCCGTACCCGAACCCGTACACTAAGCCGTACCCTAACCCTAACCCTAACCCTAACCCTAACCCTAAACCTAACCCTAACCCTAAGCTACCCTTGACTGCTTCTGCCTCCAATAGATTTCCTAAGCACTAGTGTATTAAGGAACAGGTTAAAAAGAGAATCCTAATGTGATTTCAGGATAATGGGTGTGTTCCTTATCTTCTCCTACTGTCTAAACTCTTCTCCATGGCTGGACCCCCAAATAATATTCCTTGACGTGCTAAGGGGTATCTAGGGAGTGGGATAGGTTTAATAACTACCCTAAACCTAACGCGTACCCTAACCCTAACCCCTACCCTAACACTAACACGAACCCTAATCCTAACCTGTACCCTAAACCGAGCCCTAACCTTCAAACTAACCCTAACCCTAACCCTAACCCATACCCTACGCCGTACACGAACCCGTACCCGAACCCGTACCCTAAGCCGTACCCTAACCCTAACCCTAACCCTAACCCTAACCCTAAGCTACCCTTGACTGCTTCTGCCTCCAATAGATTTCCTAAGCACTAGTGTTTTAAGGAACAGGTTAAAAAGAGAATCGTAATGTGATTTCTTGATAATGGGTGTGATCCTTATCTTCTCCTAGTGTCTAAACTCTTCTCCATGGCTGGACACCCAAATAATATTCCTTGACGTGCTAAGGGGTATCTAGAGAGTGGGATAGGTTTACTAACTACCCTAACCCTAACGCGTACCCTAACCCTAACCCCTACACTAACCCTAACACGTACCCTAATCCTAACCCGTACCCTAAACCGAGCCCTAACCCTCAAACTAACCCTAACCCTAACCCTAACCCATATCGTACGCCATACCCAAACCCGTACCCGAACCCGTACCCGAACCCGTACCCTAAGCCGTACCCTAACCCAAACCCTAACCCTAAGCTACCCTTGACTGCTTCTGCCTCCAATAGATTTCCTAAGCACTAGTGTTTTAAGGAACAGGTTAAAAAGAGAATCCTAATGTGATTTATTGATAATGGGTGTGTTCCTTATCTTCTCCTAGTGTCTAAACTCTTCTCCATGGCTGGACCCCCAAATAATATTCCTTGACGTGCTAAGGGGTATCTAGGGAGTGGGATAGGTTTAATAACTACCCTAACCCTAACGCGTACCCTAACCCTAACCCCTACCCTAACCCTAACACGTACCCTAATCCTAAACCGTACCCTAAACCGAGCCCTAACCTTCAAACTAACCCTAACCCTAACCCATACCCTACGCCGTACACGAACCCGTACCCGAAACCGTACCCTAAGCCGTACGCTAACCCTAACCCTAACCCTAAACCTAACCCTAACCCTAAGCTACCCTTGACTGCTTCTGCCTCCAATAGATTTCCTAAGCACTAGTGTTTTAAGGAATAGGTTAAAAAGAGAATCCTAATGTGATTTCTTGATAATGGGTGTGTTCCTTATCTTCTCCTAGTGTCTAAACTCTTCTCCATGGCTGGACCCCCAAATAATATTCCTTGACGTGCTAAGGGGTATCTAGAGAGTGGGATAGGTTTACTAACTACCCTAACCCTAACGCGTAACCTAACCCTAACCCCTACCATAACCGTAACACGTACCGTAATCCTAACCCGTACCCTAAACCGAGCCCTAACCCTCAAACTAACCCTAACCCTAACCCTAACTCATACCCTACGCCGTACCCGAACCCGTACCCGAACCCGTACCCTAAACCGTACCCTAAAGCTAACCCTAACCCTAACCCTAACCCTAACCCTAAGCTACCCTTGACTGCTTCTGCCTCCAATAGATTTCCTAAGCACTAGTGTTTTAAGGAACAGGTTAAAAAGAGAATCCTAATGTGATTTCTTGATAATGGGTGTGTTCCTTATCTTCTCCTAGTGTCTAAACTCTTCTCCATGGCTGGACCCCCAAATAATATTCTTTGACGTGCTAAGGGGTATCTAGAGAGTGGGATAGGTTTAATAACTACACTAACCCTAACGCGTACCCTAACCCTAACCCCTACCCTAACCCTAACACGTACCCTAATCCTAACCCGTAACCTAAACCGAGCCCTAACCCTCAAACTAACCCTAACCCTAACCCTAACCCATACCCTACGCCGTACCCGAACCAGTACCCGAACACGTACCATAAGCCGTACCCTAACCCTAACCCTAATCCTAACCCTAACCCTAAGCTACCCTTGACTGCTTCTGCCTACAATAGATTTCCTAATCACTAGTGTATTAAGGAACAGGTTAAAAAGAGAATCCTAATGTGATTTCAGGATAATGGGTGTGTTCCTTATCTTCTCCTATTGTCTAAACTCTTCTCCATGGCTGGACCCCCAAATAATATTCCTTGACGTGCTAAGGGGTATCTAGAGAGTGGGATAGGTTTAATAACTACCCTAACCCTAACGCGTACCCTAACCCTAACCCCTACCCTAACCCTAACACGATCCCTAATCCTAACCCGTACCCTAAACCGAGCCCTAACCTTCAAACTAACCCTAAACCTAACCCTAACCCATACCCTACGCCGTACACGAACCCGTACCCGAACCCTTACCCTAAGCCGTACCCTAACCCTAACCCTAACCCTAACCCTAACACTAACCCTAAGCTACCCTTGACTGCTTCTGCCTCCAATAGATTTCCTAAGCACTAGTGTTTTAAGGAACAGGTTAAAAAGAGAATCCTAATGTGATTTCTTGATAATGGGTGTGTTCCTTATCTTCTCCTAGTGTCTAAACTCTTCTCCATAGCTGGACCCCCAATTAATATTCCTTGACGTGCTAAGGGGTATCTAGAGAGTGGGATAGGTTTAATAACTACCCTAACCCTAACGCGTACCCTAACCCTAACCCCTACCCTAACCCTAACACGTACCCTAATCCTAACCCGTACCCTAAACGGAGCCCTAACCCTCAAACTAACCCTAACCCTAACCCTAACCCATACCCTACGCCGTACCCGAACCCGTACCCGAACCCGTACCCTAAGCCATACCCTAACCCTAACCCTAACCGTAACCCTAACCCTAAGCTACCCTTGACTGCTTCTGCCTCCAGTAGATTTCCTAAGCACTAGTGTATTAAGGAACAGGTTAAAAAGAGAATCCTAATGTGATTTCAGGATAATGGGTGTGTTCCTTATCTTCTCCTAGTGTCTAAACTCTTCTCCATGGCTGGACCCCCAAATAATATTCCTTGACGTGCTAAGGGGTATCTAGAGAGTGGGATAGGTTTAATAACTACCCTAACCCTAACGCGTACCCTAACCCTAACCCCTACCCTAACCCTAACACGAACCCTAATCCTAACCCATACCCTAAACCGAGCCCTAAGCTTCAAACTAACCCTAACACTAACCCAAACACATACCCTACGCCGTACACGAACCCGTACCCGAACCCGTACCCTAAGCCGTGTCCTAACCCTAACCCTAACCCTAACCCTAACCCTAAGCTACCCTTGACTGCTTCTGCCTCCAATAGATTTCCTAAGCACTAGTGTTTTAAGGAACAGGTTAAAAAGAGAATCCTAATGTGATTTCAGGATAATGGGTGTGTTCCTTATCTTCTCCTAGTGTCTAAACTCTTCTCCATGGCTGGACCCCCAAATAATATTCCTTGACGTGCTAAGGGGTATCTAGGGAGTGGGATAGGTTTAATAACTACCCTAAACCTAACGCGTACCCTAACCCTAACCCCTACCCTAACACTAACACGAACCCTAATCCTAACCTGTACCCTAAACCGAGCCCTAACCTTCAAACTAACCCTAACCCTAACCCTAACCCATACCCTACGCCGTACACGAACCCGTACCCGAACCCGTACCCTAAGCCGTACCCTAACCCTAACCCTAACCCTAACCCTAACCCTAAGCTACCCTTGACTGCTTCTGCCTCCAATAGATTTCCTAAGCACTAGTGTTTTAAGGAACAGGTTAAAAAGAGAATCCTAATGTGATTTCTTGATAATGGGTGTGTTCCTTATCTTCTCCTAGTGTCTAAACTCTTCTCCATGGCTGGAACCCCAAATAATATTCCTTGACGTGCTAAGGGTTATCTAGAGAGTGGGATAGGTTTAATAACTACCCTAACCCTAACGCGTACCCTAACCCTAACCCCTACCCTAACCCTAAGACGTACCCTAATCCTAACCCGTAACCTAAACCGAGCCCTAACCCTCAAACTAACCCTAACCCTAACCCTAACCCATACCCTACGCCATACCCGAACCCGTACCCGAACCCGTACATTAAGCCGTACCCTAACCCTAACCCTAACCCTAACCCTAACCCTAAACCTAACCCTAACCCTAAGCTACCCTTGACTGCTTCTGCCTCCAATAGATTTCCTAAGCACTAGTGTATTAAGGAACAGGTTAAAAAGAGAATCCTAATGTGATTTCAGGATAATGGGTGTGTTCCTTATCTTCTCCTACTGTCTAAACTCTTCTCCATGGCTGGACCCCCAAATAATATTCCTTGACGTGCTAAGGGGTATCTAGGGAGTGGGATAGGTTTAATAACTACCCTAAACCTAACGCGTACCCTAACCCTAACCCCTACCCTAACACTAACACGAACCCTAATCCTAACCTGTACCCTAAACCGAGCCCTAACCTTCAAACTAACCCTAACCCTAACCCTAACCCATACCCTACGCCGTACACGAACCCGTACCCGAACCCGTACCCTAAGCCGTACCCTAAACCTAACCCTAACCCTAACCCTAACCCTAAGCTACCCTTGACTGCTTCTGCCTCCAATAGATTTCCTAAGCACTAGTGTTTTAAGGAACAGGTTAAAAAGAGAATCGTAATGTGATTTCTTGATAATGGGTTTGATCCTTATCTTCTCCTAGTGTCTAAACTCTTCTCCATGGCTGGACACCCAAATAATATTCCTAGACGTGCTAAGGGGTATCTAGAGAGTGGGATAGGTTTACTAACTACCCTAACCCTAACGCGTACCCTAACCCTAACCCCTACCCTAACCCTAACACGTACCCTAATCCTAACCCGTACCCTAAGCCGAGCCCTAACCCTCAAACTAACCCTAACCCTAACCCTAACCCATATCGTACGCCATACCCAAACCCGTACCCGAACCCGTACCCGAACCCGTACCCTAAGCCGTACCCTAACCCAAACCCTAACCCTAAGCTACCCTTGACTGCTTCTGCCTCCAATAGATTTCCTAAGCACTAGTGTTTTAAGGAACAGGTTAAAAAGAGAATCCTAATGTGATTTATTGATAATGGGTGTGTTCCTTATCTTCTCCTAGTGTCTAAACTCTTCTCCATGGCTGGACACCCAAATAATATTCCTTGACGTGCTAAGGGGTATCTAGAGAGTGGGATAGGTTTAATAACTACCCTAACCCTAACGCGTACCCTAACCCTAACCCCTACCCTAACCCTAACACGTACCCTAATCCTAACCCGTAACCTAAACCGAGCCCTATCCCTCAAACTAACCCTAACCCTAAACCTAACCCATACCCTACGCCGTACCCGAACCCGTACCCGAACCCGTAACCGAACCCGTACCCTAAGCCGTACCCTAATCCTAACCCTAACCCTAAGCTACCCTTGACTGCTTCTGCCTCCAATAGATTTCCTAAGCACTAGTGTTTTAAGGAACAGGTTAAAAAGAGAATCCTAATGTGATTTCTTGATAATGGGTGTGTTCCTTATCTTCTCCTAGTGTCTAAACTCTTCTCCATAGCTGGACCCCCAATTAATATTCCTTGACGTGCTAAGGGGTATCTAGAGAGTGGGATAGGTTTAATAACTACCCTAACCCTAACGCGT
Organism: Eschrichtius robustus; assembly: GCF_028021215.1. Taxonomy (NCBI): domain Eukaryota; kingdom Metazoa; phylum Chordata; class Mammalia; order Artiodactyla; family Eschrichtiidae; genus Eschrichtius; species Eschrichtius robustus. The sequence continues at coordinate 914,798 of NW_027175343.1, forward strand.
ACCCTAACCCTAACCCCTACCCTAACCCTAACACGTACCCTAATCCTAACCCGTACCCTAAACGGAGCCCTAACCCTCAAACTAACCCTAACCCTAACCCTAACCCATACCCTACGCCGTACCCGAACCCGTACCCGAACCCGTACCCTAAGCCATACCCTAACCCTAACCCTAACCGTAACCCTAACCCTAAGCTACCCTTGACTGCTTCTGCCTCCAGTAGATTTCCTAAGCACTAGTGTATTAAGGAACAGGTTAAAAAGAGAATCCTAATGTGATTTCAGGATAATGGGTGTGTTCCTTATCTTCTCCTAGTGTCTAAACTCTTCTCCATGGCTGGACCCCCAAATAATATTCCTTGACGTGCTAAGGGGTATCTAGAGAGTGGGATAGGTTTAATAACTACCCTAACCCTAACGCGTACCCTAACCCTAACCCCTACCCTAACCCTAACACGAACCCTAATCCTAACCCATACCCTAAACCGAGCCCTAAGCTTCAAACTAACCCTAACCCTAACCCAAACCCATACCCTACGCCGTACACGAACCCGTACCCGAACCCGTACCCTAAGCCGTGTCCTAACCCTAGCCCTAACCCTAACCCTAACCCTAAGCTACCCTTGACTGCTTCTGCCTCCAATAGATTTCCTAAGCACTAGTGTTTTAAGGAACAGGTTAAAAAGAGAATCCTAATGTGATTTCTTGATAATGGGTGTGTTCCTTATCTTCTCCTAGTGTCTAAACTCTTCTCCATGGCTGGACCCCCAAATAATATTCCTTGACGTGCTAAGGGGTATCTAGGGAGTGGGATAGGTTTAATAACTACCCTAAACCTAACGCGAACCCTAACCCTAACCCCTACCCTAACACTAACACGAACCCTAATCCTAACCTGTACCCTAAACCGAGCCCTAACCTTCAAACTAACCCTAACCCTAACCCTAAACCATACCCTACGCCGTAAACGAACCCGTACCCGAACCCGTACCCTAAGCCGTACCCTAACCCTAACCCTAACCCTAACCCTAACCCTAAGCTACCCTTGACTGCTTCTGCCTCCAATAGATTTCCTAAGCACTAGTGTTTTAAGGAACAGGTTAAAAAGAGAATCCTAATGTGATTTCTTGATAATGGGTGTGTTCCTTATCTTCTCCTAGTGTCTAAACTCTTCTCCATGGCTGGACCCCCAAATAATATTCCTTGACGTGCTAAGGGTTATCTAGAGAGTGGGATAGGTTTAATAACTACCCTAACCCTAACGCGTACCCTAACCCTAACCCCTACCCTAACCCTAAGACGTACCCTAATCCTAACCCGTAACCTAAACCGAGCCCTAACCCTCAAACTAACCCTAACCCTAACCCTAACCCATACCCTACGCCATACCCGAACCCGTACCCGAAGCCGTACACTAAGCCGTACCCTAACCCTAACCCTAACCCTAACCCTAACCCTAAACCTAACCCTAACCCTAAGCTACCCTTGACTGCTTCTGCCTCCAATAGATTTCCTAAGCACTAGTGTATTAAGGAACAGGTTAAAAAGAGAATCCTAATGTGATTTCAGGATAATGGGTGTGTTCCTTATCTTCTCCTAGTGTCTAAACTCTTCTCCATGGCTGGACCCCCAAATAATATTCCTTGACGTGCTAAGGGTTATCTAGAGAGTGGGATAGGTTTAATAACTACCCTAACCCTAACGCGTACCCTAACCCTAACCCCTACCCTAACCCTAACACGTACCCTAATCCTAACCCATACCCTAAACCGAGCCCTAACCCTCAAACTAACCCTAACCCTAACCCTAACCCATATCGTACGCCATACCCAAACCCGTACCCGAACCCGTACCCGAACCCGTACCCTAAGCCGTACCCTAACCCAAACCCTAACCCTAAGCTACCCTTGACTGCTTCTGCCTCCAATAGATTTCCTAAGCACTAGTGTTTTAAGGAACAGGTTAAAAAGAGAATCCTAATGTGATTTATTGATAATGGGTGTGTTCCTTATCTTCTCCTAGTGTCTAAACTCTTCTCCATGGCTGGACACCCAAATAATATTCCTTGACGTGCTAAGGGGTATCTAGAGAGTGGGATAGGTTTAATAACTACCCTAACCCTAACGCGTACCCTAACCCTAACCCCTACCCTAACCCTAACACGTACCCTAATCCTAAACCGTACCCTAAACCGAGCCCTAACCTTCAAACTAACCCTAACCCTAACCCATACCCTACGCCGTACACGAACCCGTACCCGAAACCGTACCCTAAGCCGTACGCTAACCCTAACCCTAACCCTAAACCTAACGCTAACCCTAAGCTACCCTTGACTGCTTCTGCCTCCAATAGATTTCCTAAGCACTAGTGTTTTAAGGAACAGGTTAAAAAGAGAATCCTAATGTGATTTCTTGATAATGGGTGTGTTCCTTATCTTCTCCTAGTGTCTAAACTCTTCTACATGGCTGGACCCCCAAATAATATTCCTTGACGTGCTAAGGGTTATCTAGAGAGTGGGATAGGTTTAATAACTACCCTAACCCTAACGCGTACCCTAACCCTAACACGTACCCTAATCCTAACCCGTACCCTAAACCGAGCCCTAACCCTCAAACTAACCCTAACCCTAACCCTAACCCATACACTACGCCATACCCGAACCCGTACCCGAACCCGTACACTAAGCCGTACCCTAACCCTAACCCTAACCCTAAACCTAACCCTAACCCTAAGCTACCCTTGACTGCTTCTGCCTCCAATAGATTTCCTAAGCACTAGTGTTTTAAGGAACAGGTTAAAAAGAGAATCCTAATGTGATTTCTTGATAATGGGTGTGTTCCTTATCTTCTCCTAGTGTCTAAACTCTTCTCCATGGCTGGACCCCCAAATAATATTCCTTGACGTGCTAAGGGGTATCTAGAGAGTGGGATAGGTTTAATAACTACCCTAACCCTAACGCGTACCCTAACCCTAACCCCTACCCTAACCCTAACACGAACCCTAATCCTAACCCGTACCCTAAACCGAGCCCTAACCTTCAAACTAACCCTAACCCTAACCCTAACCCATACCCTACATCGTACACGAACCCGTACCCGAACCCGTACCCTAAGCCGTACCCTAACCCTAACCCTAACCCTAACCCTAAGCTACCCTTGACTGCTTCTGCCTCCAATACATTTCCTAAGCACTAGTGTTTTAAGGAACAGGTTAAAAAGAGAATCCTAATGTGATTTCTTGATAATGGGTGTGTTCCTTATCTTCTCCTAGTGTCTAAACTCTTCTCCATGGCTGGACACCCAAATAATATTCCTTGACGTGCTAAGGGGTATCTAGAGAGTGGGATAGGTTTAATAACTACCCTAACCCTAACGCGTACCCTAACCCTAACACGTACCCTAATCCTAACCCGTACCCTAAACCGAGCCCTAACCCTCAAACTAACCCTAACCCTAACCCTAACCCATACACTACGCCGTACCCGAACCCGTACCCGAACCCGTACCCTAAGCCGTACCCTAAGCCGTACCCTAACCCAAACCCTAACCCTAAGCTACCCTTGACTGCTTCTGCCTCCAATAGATTTCCTAAGCACTAGTGTTTTAAGGAACAGGTTAAAAAGAGAATCCTAATGTGATTTCTTGATAATGGGTGTGATCCTTATCTTCTCCTAGTGTCTAAACTCTTCTCCATGGCTGGACACCCAAATAATATTCCTTGACGTGCTAAGGGGTATCTAGAGAGTGGGATAGGTTTAATAACTACCCTAACCCTAACGCGTACCCTAACCCTAACCCCTACCCTAACCCTAACACGTACCCTAATCCTAACCCGTTCCCTAAACCGAGCCCTAACCCTCAAACTAACCCTAACCCTAACCCTAACCCATATCGTACGCCATACCCAAACCCGTACCCGAACCCGTACCCGAACCCGTACCCTAAGCCGTACCCTAACCCAAACCCTAACCCTAAGCTACCCTTGACTGCTTCTGCCTCCAATAGATTTCCTAAGCACTAGTGTTTTAAGGAACAGGTTAAAAAGAGAATCCTAATGTGATTTATTGATAATGGGTGTGTTCCTTATCTTCTCCTAGTGTCTAAACTCTTCTCCATGGCTGGACCCCCAAATAATATTCCTTGACGTGCTAAGGGTTATCTAGAGAGTGGGATAGGTTTAATAACTACCCTAACCCTAACGCGTACCCTAACCCTAACCCCTACCCTAACCCTAAGACGTACCCTAATCCTAACCCGTAACCTAAACCGAGCCCTAACCCTCAAACTAACCCTAACCCTAACCCTAACCCATACCCTACGCCATACCCGAACCCGTACCCGAACCCGTACACTAAGCCGTACCCTAACCCTAACCCTAACCCTAACCCGAACCCTAAACCTAACCCTAACCCTAAGCTACCCTTGACTGCTTCTGCCTCCAATAGATTTCCTAAGCACTAGTGTTTTAAGGAACAGGTTAAAAAGAGAATCCTAATGTGATTTCAGGATAATGGGTGTGTTCCTTATCTTCTCCTACTGTCTAAACTCTTCTCCATGGCTGGACCCCCAAATAATATTCCTTGACGTGCTAAGGGGTATCTAGGGAGTGGGATAGGTTTAATAACTACCCTAAACCTAACGCGTACCCTAACCCTAACCCCTACCCTAACACTAACACGAACCCTAATCCTAACCTGTACCCTAAACCGAGCCCTAACCTTCAAACTAACCCTAACCCTAACCCTAACCCATACCCTACGCCGTACACGAACCCGTACCCGAACCCGTACCCTAAGCCGTACCCTAACCCTAACCCTAACCCTAACCCTAACCCTAAGCTACCCTTGACTGCTTCTGCCTCCAATAGATTTCCTAAGCACTAGTGTTTTAAGGAACAGGTTAAAAAGAGAATCGTAATGTGATTTCTTCATAATGGGTGTGATCCTTATCTTCTCCTAGTGTCTAAACTCTTCTCCATGGCTGGACACCCAAATAATATTCCTTGACGTGCTAAGGGGTATCTAGAGAGTGGGATAGGTTTACTAACTACCTTAACCCTAACGCGTACCCTAACCCTAACCCCTACCCTAACCCTAACACGTACCCTAATCCTAACCCGTACCCTAAACCGAGCCCTAACCCTCAAACTAACCCTAACCCTAACCCTAACCCATATCGTACGCCATACCCAAACCCGTACCCGAACCCGTACCCGAACCCGTACCCTAAGCCGTACCCTAACCCAAACCCTAACCCTAAGCTACCCTTGACTGCTTCTGCCTCCAATAGATTTCCTAAGCACTAGTGTTTTAAGGAACAGGTTAAAAAGAGAATCCTAATGTGATTTATTGATAATGGGTGTGTTCCTTATCTTCTCCTAGTGTCTAAACTCTTCTCCATGGCTGGACACCCAAATAATATTCCTTGACGTGCTAAGGGGTATCTAGAGAGTGGGATAGGTTTAATAACTACCCTAACCCTAACGCGTACCCTAACCCTAACCCCTACCCTAACCCTAACACGTACCCTAATCCTAAACCGTACCCTAAACCGAGCCCTAACCTTCAAACTAACCCTAACCCTAACCCATACCCTACGCCGTACACGAACCCGTACCCGAAACCGTACCCTAAGCCGTACGCTAACCCTAACCCTAACCCTAAACCTAACCCTAACCCTAAGCTACCCTTGACTGCTTCTGCCTCCAATAGATTTCCTAAGCACTAGTGTTATAAGGAACAGGTTAAAAAGAGAATCCTAATGTGATTTCTTGATAATGGGTGTGTTCCTTATCTTCTCCTACTGTCTAAACTCTTCTCCATGGCTGGACACCCAAATAATATTCCTTGAGGTGCTAAGGGGTATCTAGAGAGTGGGATAGGTTTAATAACTACCCTAACCCTAACGCGTACCCAACCCTAACCCATACCCTAACCCTAACACGTACCCTAATCCTAACCCGTACCCTAAACCGAGCCCTAACCCTCAAACTAACCCTAACCCTAACCCTAACCCATATCCTACGCCATACCCAAACCCGTACCCGAACCCGCACCCGAACCCGTACCCTAAGCCGTAAGCTAACCCAAACCCTAACCCTAAGCTACCCTTGACTGCTTCTGCCTCCAATAGATTTCCTAAGCACTAGTGTTTTAAGGAACAGGTTAAAAAGAGAATCCTAATGTGATTTCTTGATAATGGGTGTGTTCCTTATCTTCTCCTAGTGTCTAAACTCTTCTCCATGGCTGGACCCCCAAATAATATACCTTGACGTGCTAAGGGGTATCTAGAGAGTGGGATATGTTTAATAACTACCCTAACCCTAACGCGTACCCTAACCCTAACCCCTACCCTAACCCTAACACGTACCCTAATCCTAACCCGTAACCTAAACCGAGCCCTATCCCTCAAACTAACCCTAAACCTAAACCTAACCCATACCCTACGCCGTACCCGAACCCGTACCCGAACCCGTAACCGAACCCGTACCCTAAGCCGTACCCTAATCCTAACCCTAACCCTAAGCTACCCTTGACTGCTTCTGCCTCCAATAGATTTCCTAAGCACTAGTGTTTTAAGGAACAGGTTAAAAAGAGAATCCTAATGTGATTTCTTGATAATGGGTGTGTTCCTTATCTTCTCCTAGTGTCTAATCTCTTCTCCATAGCTGGACCCCCAATTAATATTCCTTGACGTGCTAAGGGGTATCTAGAGAGTGGGATAGGTTTAATAACTACCCTAACCCTAACGCGTACCCTAACCCTAACCCCTACCCTAACCCTAACACGTACCCTAATCCTAACCCGTACCCTAAACGGAGCCCTAACCCTCAAACTAACCCTAACCCTAACCCTAACCCATACCCTACGCCGTACCCGAACCCGTACCCGAACCCGTACCCTAAGCCATACCCTAACCCTAACCCTAACCGTAACCCTAACCCTAAGCTACCCTTGACTGCTTCTGCCTCCAGTAGATTTCCTAAGCACTAGTGTATTAAGGAACAGGTTAAAAAGAGAATCCTAATGTGATTTCAGGATAATGGGTGTGTTCCTTATCTTCTCCTAGTGTCTAAACTCTTCTCCATGGCTGGACCCCCAAATAATATTCCTTGACGTGCTAAGGGGTATCTAGAGAGTGGGATAGGTTTAATAACTACCCTAACCCTAACACGTACCCTAACCCTAACCCCTACCCTAACCCTAACACGAACCCTAATCCTAACCCATACCCTAAACCGAGCCCTAAGCTTCAAACTAACCCTAACCCTAACCCAAACACATACCCTACGCCGTACACGAACCCGTACCCGAACCCGTACCCTAAGCCGTGTCCTAACCCTAGCCCTATCCCTAACCCTAACCCAAAGCTACCCTTGACTGCTTCTGCCTCCAATAGATTTCCTAAGCACTAGTGTTTTAAGGAACAGGTTAAAAAGAGAATCCTAATGTGATTTCTTGATAATGGGTGTGATCCTTATCTTCTCCTAGTGTCTAAACTCTTCTCCATGGCTGGACACCCAAATAATATTCCTTGACGTGCTAAGGGGTATCTAGAGAGTGGGATAGGTTTAATAACTACCCTAACCCTAACGCGTACCCTAACCCTAACCCCTACCCTAACCCTAACACGTACCCTAATCCTAACCCGTACCCTAAACCGAGCCCTAACCCTCAAACTAACCCTAACCCTAACCCTAACCCATATCGTACGCCATACCCAAACCCGTACCCGAACCCGTACCCGAACCCGTACCCTAAGCCGTACCCTAACCCAAACCCTAACCCTAAGCTACCCTTGACTGCTTCTGCCTCCAATAGATTTCCTAAGCACTAGTGTTTTAAGGAACAGGTTAAAAAGAGAATCCTAATGTGATTTATTGATAATGGGTGTGTTCCTTATCTTCTCCTAGTGTATAAACTCTTCTCCATGGCTGGACACCCAAATAATATTCCTTGACGTGCTAAGGGGTATCTAGAGAGTGGGATAGGTTTAATAACTACCCTAACCCTAACGCGTACCCTAACCCTAACACGTACCCTAATCCTAAACCGTACCCTAAACCGAGCCCTAACCTTCAAACTAACCCTAACCCTAACCCATACCCTACGCCGTACACGAACCCGTACCCGAAACCGTACCCTAAGCCGTACGCTAACCCTAACCCTAACCCTAAACCTAACCCTAACCCTAAGCTACCCTTGACTGCTTCTGCCTCCAATAGATTTCCTAAGCACTAGTGTTTTAAGGAACAGGTTAAAAAGAGAATCCTAATGTGATTTCTTGATAATGGGTGTGTTCCTTATCTTCTCCTAGTGTCTAAACTCTTCTCCATGGCTGGACCCCAAAATAATATTCCTTGACGTGCTAAGGGTTATCTAGAGAGTGGGATAGGTTTAATAACTACCCTAACCCTAACGCGTACCCTAACCCTAACCCCTACCCTAACCCTAAGACGTACCCTAATCCTAACCCGTAACCTAAACCGAGCCCTAACCCTCAAACTAACCCTAACCCTAACCCTAACCCATACACTACGCCATACCCGAACCCGTACCCGAACCCGTACACTAAGCCGTACCCTAACCCTAACCCTAACCCTAAACCTAACCCTAACCCTAAGCTACCCTTGACTGCTTCTGCCTCCAATAGATTTCCTAAGCACTAGTGTATTAAGGAACAGGTTAAAAAGAGAATCCTAATGTGATTTCAGGATAATGGGTGTGTTCCTTATCTTCTCTTAGTGTATAAACTCTTCTCCATGGCTGGACCCCCAAATAATATTCCTTGACGTGCTAAGGGGTATCTAGAGAGTGGGATAGGTTTAATAACTACCCTAACCCTAACGCGTACCCTAACCCTAACCCCTACCCTAACCCTAACACGTACCCTAATCCTAACCCGTAACCTAAACCGAGCCCTAACCCTCAAACTAACCCTAACCCTAAACCTAACCCATACCCTACGCCGTACCCGAACCCGTACCCGAACCCGTACCCGAACCCGTACCCTAAGCCGTACCCTAACCCTAACCCTAACCCTAAGCTACCCTTGACTGCTTCTGCCTCCAATAGATTTCCTAAGCACTAGTGTTTTAAGGAACAGGTTAAAAAGAGAATCCTAATGTGATTTCTTGATAATGGGTGTGTTCCTTATCTTCTCCTAGTGTCTAAACTCTTCTCCATGGCTGGACCCCCAAATAATATTCCTTGACGTGCTAAGGGGTATCTAGAGAGTGGGATAGGTTTAATAACTACCATAACCCTAACGCATACCCTAACCCTAACCTCTACCCTAACCCTAACACGTACACTAATCCTAACCCATACCCTAAACCGAGCCCTAACCCTCAAACTAACCCTAACCCTAACCCTAACCCATACCCTACGCCGTACCCAAACCCGTACCCGAACCCGTACACGAACCCGTACCCTAAGCCGTACCCTAAACCTAACCCTAACCCTAACCCTAACCCTAAGCTACCCTTGACTGCTTCTGCCTCCAATAGATTTCCTAAGCACTAGTGTATTAAGGAACAGGTTAAAAAGAGAATCCTAATGTGATTTCAGAATAATGGGTGTGTTCCTTATCTTCTCCTAGTGTCTAAACTCTTCTCCATGGCTGGACCCCCAAATAATATTCCTTGACGTGCTAAGGGGTATCTAGAGAGTGGGATAGGTTTAATAACTACCCTAACCCTAACGCGTAACCTAACCCTAACCTCTACCCTAACCCTAACACGAACCCTAATCCTAACCCGTACCCTAAACCGAGCCCTAACCTTCAAACTAACCCTAACCCTAATCCAAACCCATACCCTACGCCGTACACGAACCCGTACCCGAACCCGTACCCTAAGCCGTGTCCTAACCCTAGCCCTAACCCTAACCCTAACCCTAAGCTACCCTTGACTGCTTCTGCCTCCAATAGATTTCCTAAGCACTAGTGTTTTAAGGAACAGGTTAAAAAGAGAATCCTAATGTGATTTCTTGATAATGGGTGTGTTCCTTATCTTCTCCTAGTGTCTAAACTCTTCTCCATGGCTGGACCCCCAAATAATATTCCTTGACGTGCTAAGGGGTATCTAGAGAGTGGGATAGGTTTAATAACTACCCTAATCCTAACGCGTACCCTAACCCTAACCCCTACCCTAACCCTAACACGAACCCTAATCCTAACCCGTACCCTAAACCGAGCCCTAACCTTCAAACTAACCCTAACCCTAACCCTAACCCATACCCTACAGCGTACACGAACCCGTACCCGAACCCGTACCCTAAGCCGTACCCTAACCCTAACCCTAACCCTAACCCTAACCCTAAGCTACCCTTGACTGCTTCTGCCTCCAATAGATTTCCTAAGCACTAGTGTTTTAAGGAACAGGTTAAAAAGAGAATCCTAATGTGATTTCTTGATAATGGGTGTGTTCCTTATCTTCTCCTAGTGTCTAAACTCTTCTCCATGGCTGGACCCCCAAATAATATTCCTTGACGTGCTAAGGGGTATCTAGAGAGTGAGATAGGTTTAATAACTACCCTAATCCTAACGCGTACCCTAACCCTAACCCCTACCCTAACCCTAACACTTACCCTAATCCTAACCCGTACCCTAAACGGAGCCCTAACCCTCAAACTAACCCTAACCCTAACCCTAACCCATACCCGATGCCGTACCCGAACCCGTACCCGAACCCGTACCGTGAGCCATACCCTAACCCTAACCCTCACCGTAACCCTACCCCTAAGCTACCCTTGACTGCTTCTGCCTCCAATAGATTTCCTAAGCACTAGTGTATTAAGGAACAGGTTAAAAAGAGAATCCTAATGTGATTTCAGGATAATGGGTGTGTTCCTTATCTTCTCCTAGTGTCTAAACTCTTCTCCATGGATGGACCCCCAAATAATATTCCTTGACGTGCTAAGGGGTATCTAGAGAGTGGGATAGGTTTAATAACTACCCTAACCCTAACGCGTACCCTAACCCTAACCCCTACCCTAACCCTAACACGAACCCTAATCCTAACCCGTACCCTAAACCGAGCCCTAACCCTCAAACTAACCCTAACCCTAACCCTAACCCATACCCTATGCCGTACCCGAACCCGTACCCTAATCCTTACCCTAACAATAACCCTAACCTTAACCCTAAGCTACCCTTGACTGCTTCTGCCTCCAATAGATTTCCTAAGCACTAGTGTTTTAAGGAACAGGTTAAAAAGAGAATCCTAATGTGATTTCTTGATAATGGGTGTGTTCCTTATCTTCTCCTAGTGTCTAAACTTTTCTCCATGGCTGGACCCCCAAATAATATTCCTTGACGTGCTAAGGGTTATCTAGAGAGTGGGATAGGTTTAATAACTACCCTAACCCTAACGCGTACCCTAACCCTAACCCCTACCCTAACCCTAACACGAACCCTAATCCTAACCCGTACCCTAAACCGAGCCCTAACCTTCAAACTAACCCTAACACTAACCCAAACCCATACCCTACGCCGTACACGAACCCGTACCCGAACCCGTACCCTAAGCCGTGTCCTAACCCGAGCCCTAACCCTAACCCTAACCCTAAGCTACCCTTGACTGCTTCTGCCTCCAATAGATTTCCTAAGCACTAGTGTTTTAAGGAACAGGTTAAAAAGAGAATCCTAATGTGATTTCTTGATAATGGGTGTGTTCCTTATCTTCTCCTAGTGTCTAAACTCTTCTCCATGGCTGGACCCCCAAATAATATTCCTTGACGTGCTAAGGGGTATCTAGAGAGTGGGATAGGTTTAATAACTACCCTAACCCTAACGCGTACCCTAACCCTAACCCCTACCCTAACCCTAACACGAACCCTAATCCTAACCCGTACCCTAAACCGAGCCCTAACCTTCAAACTAACCCTAACACTAACCCTAACCCATACCCTACGCCGTACCCGAACCCGTACCCGAACCCGTACCCTAAGCCGTATCCTAACCCTAACCCTAACCCTAACCCTAACCCTAACCCTAAGCTACCCTTGCCTGCTTCTGCCTCCAATAGATTTCCTAAGCACTAGTGTTTTAAGGAACAGGTTAAAAAGAGAATCCTAATGTGATTTCTTGATAATGGGTGTGTTCCTTATCTTCTCCTAGTGTCTAAACTCTTCTCCATGGCTGGACCCCCAAATAATATTCCTTGACGTGCTAAGGGGTATCTAGAGAGTGGGATAGGTTTAATAACTACCCTAACCCTAACGCGTACCCTAACCCTAACCCCTACCCTAACCCTAACACGTACCCTAATAATAACCCGTACCCTAAACCGAGCCCTAACCCTCAAACTAACCCTAACCCTAACCCTAACCCATACCCTACGCCGTACCCGAACCCGTACCCGAACCCGTACCCTAAGCCATACCCTAACCCTAACCCTAACCGTAACCCTAACCCTAAGCTACCCTTGACTGCTTCTGCCTCCAATAGATTTCCTAAGCACTAGTGTATTAAGGAACAGGTTAAAAAGAGAATCCTAATGTGATTTCAGGATAATGGGTGGGTTCCTTATCTTCTCCTAGTGTATAAACTCTTCTCCATGGCTGGAACCCCAAATAATATTCCTTGACGTGCTAAGGGGTATCTAGAGAGTGGGATAGGTTTAATAACTACCCTAACCCTAACGCGTACCCTAACCCTAACCCCTACCCTAACCCTAACACGAACCCTAATCCTAACCCGTACCCTAAACCGAGCCCTAACCTTCAAACTAACCCTAACCCTAACCCTAACCCATACCCTACAGCGTACACGAACCCGTACCCGAACCCGTACCCTAAGCCGTACCCTAACCCTAACCCTAACCCTAACCCTAACCCTAAGCTACCCTTGACTGCTTCTGCCTCCAATAGATTTCCTAAGCACTAGTGTTTTAAGGAACAGGTTAAAAAGAGAATCCTAATGTGATTTCTTGATAATGGGTGTGTTCCTTATCTTCTCCTAGTGTCTAAACTCTTCTCCATGGCTGGACCCCCAAATAATATTCCTTGACGTGCTAAGGGGTATCTAGAGAGTGAGATAGGTTTAATAACTACCCTAATCCTAACGCGTACCCTAACCCTAACCCCTACCCTAACCCTAACACTTACCCTAATCCTAACCCGTACCCTAAACGGAGCCCTAACCCTCAAACTAACCCTAACCCTAACCCTAACCCATACCCGACGCCATACCCGAACCCGTACCCGAACCCGTACCCTAAGCCATACCCTAACCCTAACCCTCACCGTAACCCTACCCCTAAGCTACCCTTGACTGCTTCTGCCTCCAATAGATTTCCTAAGCACTAGTGTATTAAGGAACAGGTTAAAAAGAGAATCCTAATGTGATTTCAGGATAATGGGTGTGTTCCTTATCTTCTCCTAGTGTCTAAACTCTTCTCCATGGCTGGACCCCCAAATAATATTCCTTGACGTGCTAAGGGGTATCTAGAGAGTGGGATAGGTTTAATAACTACCCTAACCCTAACGCGTACCCTAACCCTAACCCCTACCCTAACCCTAACACGTACCCTACTCCTAACCCGTACCCTAAACCGAGCCCTAACCCTCAAACTAACCCTAACCCTAACCCTAACCCATACCCTATGCCGTACCCGAACCCGTACCCTAATCCTTACCCTAACAATAACCCTAACCTTAACCCTAAGCTACCCTTGACTGCTTCTGCCTCCAATAGATTTCCTAAGCACTAGTGTTTTAAGGAACAGGTTAAAAAGAGAATCCTAATGTGATTTCTTGATAATGGGTGTGTTCCTTATCTTCTCCTAGTGTCTAAACTTTTCTCCATGGCTGGACCCCCAAATAATATTCCTTGACGTGCTAAGGGGTATCTAGAGAGTGGGATAGGTTTAATAACTACCCTAACCCTAACGCGTACCCTAACCCTAACCCCTACCCTAACCCTAACACGAACCCTAATCCTAACCCGTACCCTAAACCGAGCCCTAACCTTCAAACTAACCCTAACACTAACCCAAACCCATACCCTACGCCGTACACGAACCCGTACCCGAACCCGTACCCTAAGCCGTGTCCTAACCCGAGCCCTAACCCTAACCCTAACCCTAAGCTACCCTTGACTGCTTCTGCCTCCAATAGATTTCCTAAGCACTAGTGTTTTAAGGAACAGGTTAAAAAGAGAATCCTAATGTGATTTCTTGATAATGGGTGTGTTCCTTATCTTCTCCTAGTGTCTAAACTCTTCTCCATGGCTGGACCCCCAAATAATATTCCTTGACGTGCTAAGGGGTATCTAGAGAGTGGGATAGGTTTAATAACTACCCTAACCCTAACGCGTACCCTAACCCTAACCCCTACCCTAACCCTAACACGAACCCTAATCCTAACCCGTACCCTAAACCGAGCCCTAACCTTCAAACTAACCCTAACACTAACCCTAACCCATACCCTACGCCGTACCCGAACCCGTACCCGAACCCGTACCCTAAGCCGTATCCTAACCCTAACCCTAACCCTAACCCTAACCCTAACCCTAAGCTACCCTTGCCTGCTTCTGCCTCCAATAGATTTCCTAAGCACTAGTGTATTAAGGAACAGGTTAAAAAGAGAATCCTAATGTGATTTCTTGATAATGGGTGTGTTCCTTATCTTCTCCTAGTGTCTAAACTCTTCTCCATGGCTGGACCCCCAAATAATATTCCTTGACGTGCTAAGGGGTATCTAGAGAGTGGGATAGGTTTAATAACTACCCTAACCCTAACGCGTACCCTAACCCTAACCCCTACCCTAACCCTAACACGTACCCTAATAATAACCCGTACCCTAAACCGAGCCCTAACCCTCAAACTAACCCTAACCCTAACCCTAACCCATACCCTACGCCGTACCCGAACCCGTACCCGAACCCGTACCCTAAGCCATACCCTAACCCTAACCCTAACCGTAACCCTAACCCTAAGCTACCCTTGACTGCTTCTGCCTCCAATAGATTTCCTAAGCACTAGTGTATTAAGGAACAGGTTAAAAAGAGAATCCTAATGTGATTTCAGGATAATGGGTGGGTTCCTTATCTTCTCCTAGTGTATAAACTCTTCTCCATGGCTGGAACCCCAAATAATATTCCTTGACGTGCTAAGGGGTATCTAGAGAGTGGGATAGGTTTAATAACTACCCTAACCCTAACGCGTACCCTAACCCTAACCCCTACCCTAACCCTAACACGAACCCTAATCCTAACCCGTACCCTAAACCGAGCCCTAACCTTCAAACTAACCCTAACCCTAACCCTAACCCATACCCTACAGCGTACACGAACCCGTACCCGAACCCGTACCCTAAGCCGTACCCTAACCCTAACCCTAACCCTAACCCTAACCCTAAGCTACCCTTGACTGCTTCTGCCTCCAATAGATTTCCTAAGCACTAGTGTTTTAAGGAACAGGTTAAAAAGAGAATCCTAATGTGATTTCTTGATAATGGGTGTGTTCCTTATCTTCTCCTAGTGTCTAAACTCTTCTCCATGGTTGGACCCCCAAATAATATTCCTTGACGTGCTAAGGGGTATCTAGAGAGTGAGATAGGTTTAATAACTACCCTAATCCTAACGCGTACCCTAACCCTAACCCCTACCCTAACCCTAACTCTTACCCTAATCCTAACCCGTACCCTAAACGGAGCCCTAACCCTCAAACTAACCCTAACCCTAACCCTAACCCATACCCGACGCCGTACCCGAACCCGTACCCGAACCCGTACCCTAAGCCATACCCTAACCCTAACCCTCACCGTAACCCTACCCCTAAGCTACCCTTGACTGCTTCTGCCTCCAATAGATTTCCTAAGCACTAGTGTATTAAGGAACAGGTTAAAAAGAGAATCCTAATGTGATTTCAGGATAATGGGTGTGTTCCTTATCTTCTCCTAGTGTCTAAACTCTTCTCCATGGCTGGACCCCCAAATAATATTCCTTGACGTGCTAAGGGGTATCTAGAGAGTGGGATAGGTTTAATAACTACCCTAACCCTAACGCGTACCCTAACCCTAACCCCTACCCTAACCCTAACACGTACCCTACTCCTAACCCGTACCCTAAACCGAGCCCTAACCCTCAAACTAACCCTAACCCTAACCCTAACCCATACCCTATGCCGTACCCGAACCCGTACCCTAATCCTTACCCTAACAATAACCCTAACCTTAACCCTAAGCTACCCTTGACTGCTTCTGCCTCCAATAGATTTCCTAAGCACTAGTGTTTTAAGGAACAGGTTAAAAAGAGAATCCTAATGTGATTTCTTGATAATGGGTGTGTTCCTTATCTTCTCCTAGTGTCTAAACTTTTCTCCATGGCTGGACCCCCAAATAATATTCCTTGACGTGCTAAGGGGTATCTAGAGAGTGGGATAGGTTTAATAACTACCCTAACCCTAACGCGTACCCTAACCCTAACCCCTACCCTAACCCTAACACGAACCCTAATCCTAACCCGTACCCTAAACCGAGCCCTAACCTTCAAACTAACCCTAACACTAACCCAAACCCATACCCTACGCCGTACACGAACCCGTACCCGAACCCGTACCCTAAGCCGTGTCCTAACCCTAGCCCTAACCCTAACCCTAACCCTAAGCTACCCTTGACTGCTTCTGCCTCCAATAGATTTCCTAAGCACTAGTGTTTTAAGGAACAGGTTAAAAAGAGAATCCTAATGTGATTTCTTGATAATGGGTGTGTTCCTTATCTTCTCCTAGTGTCTAAACTCTTCTCCATGGCTGGACCCCCAAATAATATTCCTTGACGTGCTAAGGGGTATCTAGAGAGTGGGATAGGTTTAATAACTACCCTAACCCTAACGCGTACCCTAAACCTAACCCCTACCCTAACCCTAACACGAACCCTAATCCTAACCCGTACCCTAAACCGAGCCCTAACCTTCAAACTAACCCTAACACTAACCCTAACCCATACCCTACGCCGTACCCGAACCCGTACCCGAACCCGTACCCTAAGCCGTATCCTAACCCTAACCCTAACCCTAACCCTAACCCTAACCCTAAGCTACCCTTGCCTGCTTCTGCCTCCAATAGATTTCCTAAGCACTAGTGTTTTAAGGAACAGGTTAAAAAGAGAATCCTAATGTGATTTCTTGATAATGGGTGTGTTCCTTATCTTCTCCTAGTGTCTAAACTCTTCTCCATGGCTGGACCCCCAAATAATATTCCTTGACGTGCTAAGGGGTATCTAGAGAGTGGGATAGGTTTAATAACTACCCTAACCCTAACGCGTACCCTAACCCTAACCCCTACCCTAACCCTAACACGTACCCTAATCCTAACCCGTACCCTAAACCGAGCCCTAACCCTCAAACTAACCCTAACCCTAACCCTAACCCATACCCTACGCCGTACCCGAACCCGTACCCGAACCCGTACCCTAAGCCATACCCTAACCCTAACCCTAACCGTAACCCTAACCCTAAGCTACCCTTGACTGCTTCTGCCTCCAATAGATTTCCTAAGCACTAGTGTATTAAGGAACAGGTTAAAAAGAGAATCCTAATGTGATTTCAGGATAATGGGTGTGTTCCTTATCTTCTCCTAGTGTATAAACTCTTCTCCATGGCTGGAACCCCAAATAATATTCCTTGACGTGCTAAGGGGTATCTAGAGAGTGGGATAGGTTTAATAACTACCCTAACCCTAACGCGTACCCTAACCCTAACCCCTACCCTAACCCTAACACGAACCCTAATCCTAACCCGTACCCTAAACCGAGCCCTAACCTTCAAACTAACCCTAACCCTAACCCTAACCCATACCCTACAGCGTACACGAACCCGTACCCGAACCCGTACCCTAAGCCGTACCCTAACCCTAACCCTAACCCTAACCCTAACCCTAAGCTACCCTTGACTGCTTCTGCCTCCAATAGATTTCCTAAGCACTAGTGTTTTAAGGAACAGGTTAAAAAGAGAATCCTAATGTGATTTCTTGATAATGGGTGTGTTCCTTATCTTCTCCTAGTGTCTAAACTCTTCTCCATGGCTGGACCCCCAAATAATATTCCTTGACGTGCTAAGGGGTATCTAGAGAGTGAGATAGGTTTAATAACTACCCTAATCCTAACGCGTACCCTAACCCTAACCCCTACCCTAACCCTAACACTTACCCTAATCCTAACCCGTACCCTAAACGGAGCCCTAACCCTCAAACTAACCCTAACCCTAACCCTAACCCATACCCGACGCCGTACCCGAACCCGTACCCGAACCCGTACCCTAAGCCATACCCTAACCCTAACCCTCACCGTAACCCTAACCCTAAGCTACCCTTGACTGCTTCTGCCTCCAATAGATTTCCTAAGCACTAGTGTATTAAGGAACAGGTTAAAAAGAGAATCCTAATGTGATTTCAGGATAATGGGTGTGTTCCTTATCTTCTCCTAGTGTCTAAACTCTTCTCCATGGCTGGACCCCCAAATAATATTCCTTGACGTGCTAAGGGGTATCTAGAGAGTGGGATAGGTTTAATAACTACCCTAACCCTAACGCGTACCCTAACCCTAACCCCTACCCTAACCCTAACACGTACCCTACTCCTAACCCGTACCCTAAACCGAGCCCTAACCCTCAAACTAACCCTAACCCTAACCCTAACCCATACCCTATGCCGTACCCGAACCCGTACCCTAATCCTTACCCTAACAATAACCCTAACCTTAACCCTAAGCTACCCTTGACTGCTTCTGCCTCCAATAGATTTCCTAAGCACTAGTGTTTTAAGGAACAGGTTAAAAAGAGAATCCTAATGTGATTTCTTGATAATGGGTGTGTTCCTTATCTTCTCCTAGTGTCTAAACTTTTCTCCATGGCTGGACCCCCAAATAATATTCCTTGACGTGCTAAGGGGTATCTAGAGAGTGGGATAGGTTTAATAACTACCCTAACCCTAACGCGTACCCTAACCCTAACCCCTACCCTAACCCTAACACGAACCCTAATCCTAACCCGTACCCTAAACCGAGCCCTAACCTTCAAACTAACCCTAACCCTAACCGAAACCCATACCCTACGCCGTACACGAACCCGTACCCGAACCCGTACCCTAAGCCTTGTCGTAACCCTAGCCCTAACCCTAACCCTAACCCTAAGCTACCCTTGACTGCTTCTGCCTCCAATAGATTTCCTAAGCACTAGTGTTTTAAGGAACAGGTTAAAAAGAGAATCCTAATGTGATTTCTTGATAATGGGTGTGTTCCTTATCTTCTCCTAGTGTCTAAACTCTTCTCCATGGCTGGACCCCCAAATAATATTCCTTGACGTGCTAAGGGGTATCTAGAGAGTGGGATAGGTTTAATAACTACCCTAACCCTAACGCGTAGCCTAACCCTAACCCCTACCCTAACCCTAACACGAACCCTAATCCTAACCCGTACCCTAAACCGAGCCCTAACCTTCAAACTAACCCTAACACTAACCCTAACCCATACCCTACGCCGTACCCGAACCCGTACCCGAACCCGTACCCTAAGCCGTATCCTAACCCTAACCCTAACCCTAACCCTAACCCTAACCCTAAGCTACCCTTGCCTGCTTCTGCCTCCAATAGATTTCCTAAGCACTAGTGTTTTAAGGAACAGGTTAAAAAGAGAATCCTAATGTGATTTCTTGATAATGGCTGTGTTCCTTATCTTCTCCTAGTGTCTAAACTCTTCTCCATGGCTGGACCCCCAAATAATATTCCTTGACGTGCTAAGGGGTATCTAGAGAGTGGGATAGGTTTAATAACTACCCTAACCCTAACGCGTACCCTAACCCTAACCCCTACCCTAACCCTAACACGTACCCTAATCCTAACCCGTACCCTAAACCGAGCCCTAACCCTCAAACTAACCCTAACCCTAACCCTAACCCATACCCTACGCCGTACCCGAACCCGTACCCGAACCCGTACCCTAAGCCATACCCTAACCCTAACCCTAACCGTAACCCTAACCCTAAGCTACCCTTAACTGCTTCTGCCTCCAATAGATTTCCTAAGCACTAGTGTATTAAGGAACAGGTTAAAAAGAGAATCCTAATGTGATTTCAGGATAATGGGTGTGTTCCTTATCTTCTCCTAGTGTATAAACTCTTCTCCATGGCTGGAACCCCAAATAATATTCCTTGACGTGCTAAGGGGTATCTAGAGAGTGGGATAGGTTTAATAACTACCCTAACCCTAACGCGTACCCTAACCCTAACCCCTACCCTAACCCTAACACGAACCCTAATCCTAACCCGTACCCTAAACCGAGCCCTAACCTTCAAACTAACCCTAACCCTAACCCTAACCCATACCCTACAGCGTACACGAACCCGTACCCGAACCCGTACCCTAAGCCGTACCCTAACCCTAACCCTAACCCTAACCCTAACCCTAAGCTACCCTTGACTGCTTCTGCCTCCAATAGATTTCCTAAGCACTAGTGTTTTAAGGAACAGGTTAAAAAGAGAATCCTAATGTGATTTCTTGATAATGGGTGTGTTCCTTATCTTCTCCTAGTGTCTAAACTCTTCTCCATGGCTGGACCCCCAAATAATATTCCTTGACGTGCTAAGGGGTATCTAGAGAGTGAGATAGGTTTAATAACTACCCTAATCCTAACGCGTACCCTAACCCTAACCCCTACCCTAACCCTAACACTTACCCTAATCCTAACCCGTACCCTAAACGGAGCCCTAACCCTCAAACTAACCCTAACCCTAACCCTAACCCATACCCGACGCCGTACCCGAACCCGTACCCGAACCCGTACCCTAAGCCATACCCTAACCCTAACCCTCACCGTAACCCTACCCCTAAGCTACCCTTGACTGCTTCTGCCTCCAATAGATTTCCTAAGCACTAGTGTATTAAGGAACAGGTTAAAAAGAGAATCCTAATGTGATTTCAGGATAATGGGTGTGTTCCTTATCTTCTCCTAGTGTCTAAACTCTTCTCCATGGCTGGACCCCCAAATAATATTCCTTGACGTGCTAAGGGGTATCTAGAGAGTGGGATAGGTTTAATAACTACCCTAACCCTAACGCGTACCCTAACCCTAACCCCTACCCTAACCCTAACACGTACCCTACTCCTAACCCGTACCCTAAACCGAGCCCTAACCCTCAAACTAACCCTAACCCTAACCCTAACCCATACCCTATGCCGTACCCGAACCCGTACCCTAATCCTTACCCTAACAATAACCCTAACCTTAACCCTAAGCTACCCTTGACTGCTTCTGCCTCCAATAGATTTCCTAAGCACTAGTGTTTTAAGGAACAGGTTAAAAAGAGAATCCTAATGTGATTTCTTGATAATGGGTGTGTTCCTTATCTTCTCCTAGTGTCTAAACTTTTCTCCATGGCTGGACCCCCAAATAATATTCCTTGACGTGCTAAGGGGTATCTAGAGAGTGGGATAGGTTTAATAACTACCCTAACCCTAACGCGTACCCTAACCCTAACCCCTACCCTAACCCTAACACGAACCCTAATCCTAACCCGTACCCTAAACCGAGCCCTAACCTTCAAACTAACCCTAACCCTAACCGAAACCCATACCCTACGCCGTACACGAACCCGTACCCGAACCCGTACCCTAAGCCTTGTCGTAACCCTAGCCCTAACCCTAACCCTAACCCTAAGCTACCCTTGACTGCTTCTGCCTCCAATAGATTTCCTAAGCACTAGTGTTTTAAGGAACAGGTTAAAAAGAGAATCCTAATGTGATTTCTTGATAATGGGTGTGTTCCTTATCTTCTCCTAGTGTCTAAACTCTTCTCCATGGCTGGACCCCCAAATAATATTCCTTGACGTGCTAAGGGGTATCTAGAGAGTGGGATAGGTTTAATAACTACCCTAACCCTAACGCGTACCCTAACCCTAACCCCTACCCTAACCCTAACACGAACCCTAATCCTAACCCGTACCCTAAACCGAGCCCTAACCTTCAAACTAACCCTAACACTAACCCTAACCCATACCCTACGCCGTACCCGAACCCGTACCCGAACCCGTACCCTAAGCCGTATCCTAACCCTAACCCTAACCCTAACCCTAACCCTAACCCTAAGCTACCCTTGCCTGCTTCTGCCTCCAATAGATTTCCTAAGCACTAGTGTTTTAAGGAACAGGTTAAAAAGAGAATCCTAATGTGATTTCTTGATAATGGGTGTGTTCCTTATCTTCTCCTAGTGTCTAAACTCTTCTCCATGGCTGGACCCCCAAATAATATTCCTTGACGTGCTAAGGGGTATCTAGAGAGTGGGATAGGTTTAATAACTACCCTAACCCTAACGCGTACCCTAACCCTAACCCCTACCCTAACCCTAACACGAACCCTAATCCTAACCCGTACCCTAAACCGAGCCCTAACCTTCAAACTAACCCTAACCCTAACCGAAACCCATACCCTACGCCGTACACGAACCCGTACCCGAACCCGTACCCTAAGCCTTGTCGTAACCCTAGCCCTAACCCTAACCCTAACCCTAAGCTACCCTTGACTGCTTCTGCCTCCAATAGATTTCCTAAGCACTAGTGTTTTAAGGAACAGGTTAAAAAGAGAATCCTAATGTGATTTCTTGATAATGGGTGTGTTCCTTATCTTCTCCTAGTGTCTAAACTCTTCTCCATGGCTGGACCCCCAAATAATATTCCTTGACGTGCTAAGGGGTATCTAGAGAGTGGGATAGGTTTAATAACTACCCTAACCCTAACGCGTACCCTAACCCTAACCCCTACCCTAACCCTAACACGAACCCTAATCCTAACCCGTACCCTAAACCGAGCCCTAACCTTCAAACTAACCCTAACACTAACCCTAACCCATACCCTACGCCGTACCCGAACCCGTACCCGAACCCGTACCCTAAGCCGTATCCTAACCCTAACCCTAACCCTAACCCTAACCCTAACCCTAAGCTACCCTTGCCTGCTTCTGCCTCCAATAGATTTCCTAAGCACTAGTGTTTTAAGGAACAGGTTAAAAAGAGAATCCTAATGTGATTTCTTGATAATGGGTGTGTTCCTTATCTTCTCCTAGTGTCTAAACTCTTCTCCATGGCTGGACCCCCAAATAATATTCCTTGACGTGCTAAGGGGTATCTAGAGAGTGGGATAGGTTTAATAACTACCCTAACCCTAACGCGTACCCTAACCCTAACCCCTACCCTAACCCTAACACGAACCCTAATCCTAACCCGTACCCTAAACCGAGCCCTAACCTTCAAACTAACCCTAACCCTAACCGAAACCCATACCCTACGCCGTACACGAACCCGTACCCGAACCCGTACCCTAAGCCTTGTCGTAACCCTAGCCCTAACCCTAACCCTAACCCTAAGCTACCCTTGACTGCTTCTGCCTCCAATAGATTTCCTAAGCACTAGTGTTTTAAGGAACAGGTTAAAAAGAGAATCCTAATGTGATTTCTTGATAATGGGTGTGTTCCTTATCTTCTCCTAGTGTCTAAACTCTTCTCCATGGCTGGACCCCCAAATAATATTCCTTGACGTGCTAAGGGGTATCTAGAGAGTGGGATAGGTTTAATAACTACCCTAACCCTAACGCGTACCCTAACCCTAACCCCTACCCTAACCCTAACACGAACCCTAATCCTAACCCGTACCCTAAACCGAGCCCTAACCTTCAAACTAACCCTAACACTAACCCTAACCCATACCCTACGCCATACCCGAACCCGTACCCGAACCCGTACCCTAAGCCGTATCCTAACCCTAACCCTAACCCTAACCCTAACCCTAACCCTAAGCTACCGTTGACTGCTTCTGCCTCCAATAGATTTCCTAAGCACTAGTGTTTTAAGGAACAGGATAAAAAGAGAATCGTAATGTGATTTCTTGAAAATGGGTGTGATCCTTATCTTCTCCTAGTGTCTAAACTCTTCTCCATGGCTGGACACCCAAATAATATTCCTTGACGTGCTAAGGGGTATCTAGAGAGTGGGATAGGTTTAATAACTACCCTAACCCTAACGCGTACCCTAACCCTAACCCCTACCCTAACCCTAACACGTACCCTAATCCTAACCCGTACCCTAAACCGAGCCCTAACCCTCAAACTAACCCTAACCCTAACCCTAACCCATATCGTACGCCATACCCAAACCCGTACCCGAACCCGTACCCGAACCCGTACCCTAAGCCGTACCCTAACCCAAACCCTAACCCTAAGCAACCCTTGACTGCTTCTGCCTCCAATAGATTTCCTAAGCACTAGTGTTTTAAGGAACAGGTTAAAAAGAGAATCCTAATGTGATTTATTGATAATGGGTGTGTTCCTTATCTTCTCCTAGTGTCTAAACTCTTCTCCATGGCTGGACACCCAAATAATATTCCTTGACGTGCTAAGGGGTATCTAGAGAGTGGGATAGGTTTAATAACTACCCTAACCCTAACGCGTACCCTAACCCTAACCCCTACCCTAACCCTAACACGTACCCTAATCCTAAACCGTACCCTAAACCGAGCCCTAACCTTCAAACTAACCCTAACCCTAACCCATACCCTACGCCGTACACGAACCCGTTCCCGAACCCGTACCCTAAGCCGTACCCTAACCCTAACCCTAACCCTAAGCTACCCTTGACTGCTTCTGCCTCCAATAGATTTCCTAAGCACTAGTGTTTTAAGGAACAGGTTAAAAAGAGAATCCTAATGTGATTTCTTGATAATGGGTGTGTTCCTTATCTTCTCCTAGTGTCTAAACTCTTCTCCATGGCTGGACCCCCAAATAATATTCCTTGACGTGCTAAGGGGTATCTAGAGAGTGGGATAGGTTTAATAACTACCCTAACCCTAACGCGTACCCTAACCCTAACCCCTACCCTAACCCTAACACGTACCCTAAACCTAACCCGTACCCTAAACCGAGCCCTAAACCTCAAACTAACCCTAACCCTAACCCTAACCCATACCCTACGCCATACACGAACCCGTACCCGAACCCGTACCCTAAGGTGTACCCTAACCCTAACCCTAACCGTAACCCTAACCCTAAGCTACCCTTGACTACTTCTGCCTCCAATAGATTTCCTAAGCACTAGTGTATTAAGGAACAGGTTAAAAAGAGAATCCTAATGTGATTTCAGGATAATGGGTGTGTTCTTTATCTTCTCCTAGTGTCTAAACTCTTCTCCATGGCTGGACCCCCAAATAATATTCCTTGACGTGCTAAGGGGTATCTAGAGAGTGGGATAGGTTTAATAACTACCCTAACCCTAACGCGTACCCTAACCCTAACCCCTACCCTAACCCTAACACGAACCCTAATCCTAACCCGTACCCTAAACCGAGCCCTAACTTTCAAACTAACCCTAACACTAACCCAAACCCATACCCTACGCCGTACACGAACCCGTACCCGAACCCGTACCCTAAGCCGTGTCCTAACCCTAGCCCTAACCCTAACCCTAACCCTAAGCTACCCTTGACTGCTCCTGCCTCCAATAGATTTCCTAAGCACTAGTGTTTTAAGGAAAAGGTTAAAAAGAGAATCCTAATGTGATTTCTTGATAATGGGTGTGTTCCTTATCTTCTCCTAGTGTCTAAACTCTTCTCCATGGCTGGACGCCCAAATAATATTCCTTGACGTGCTAAGGGGTATCTAGAGAGTGGGATAGGTTTAATAACTACCCTAACCCTAACGCGTACCCTAACCCTAACCCCTACCCTAACCCTAACACGAACCCTAATCCTAACCCGTACCCTAAACCGAGCCCTAACCTTCAAACTAACCCTAACCCTAACCCTAACCCATAACCTACGCCGTACACGAACCCGTACCCGAACCCGTACCCTAACCCTAACCCTAACCCTAACCCTAACCCTAACCCTAAGCTACCCTTGAGTGCTTCTGCCTCCAATAGATTTCCTAAGCACTAGTGTTTTAAGGAACAGGTTAAAAAGAGAATCCTAATGTGATTTCTTGATAATGGGTGTGTTCCTTATCTTCTCCTAGTGTCTAAACTCTTCTCCATGGCTGGTCCCCCAAATAATATTCCTTGACGTGCTAAGGGGCATCTAGGGAGTGGGATAGGTTTAATAACTACCCTAAACCTAACGCGTACCCTAACCCTAACCACTACTCTAAACCTAACACGTACCCTAATCCTAACCCGTACCCTAAACCGAGCCCTAACCCTCAAACTAACCCTAACCCTAACCCTAACCCATACCCTATGCCGTACCCGAACCCGTACCCTAAGCGTTACCCTAACAATAACCCTAACCCTATCCCTAAGCTACCCTTGACTGCTTTGCCTCCAATAGATTTCCTAAGCACTAGTGTTTTAAGGAACAGGTTAAAAAGAGAATCCTAATGTGATTTCTTGATAATGGGTGTGTTCCTTATCTTCTCCTAGTGTCTAAACTCTTCTCCATGGCTGGACCGCCAAATAACATTCCTTGACGTGCTAAGGGGTATCTAGAGAGTGGGATAGGTTTAATAACTACCATAACCCTAACGCATACCCTAACCCTAACCTCTACCCTAACCCTAACACGTACACTAATCCTAACCCATACCCTAAACCGAGCCCTAACCCTCAAACTAACCCTAACCCTAACCCTAACCCATACCCTACGCCGTACCCGAACCCGTACCCGAACCCGTACCCGAACACGTACCCTAAGCCGTACCCTAAACCTAACCCTAACCCTAACCCTAACCCTAAGCTACCCTTGACTGCTTCTGCCTCCAATAGATTTCCTAAGCACTAGTGTATTAAGGAACAGGTTAAAAAGAGAATCCTAATGTGATTTCTTGATAATGGGTGTGTTCCTTATCTTCTCCTAGTGTCTAAACTCTTCTCCATGGCTGGACCCCCAAATAATATTCCTTGACGTGCTAAGGGGTATCTAGAGAGTGGGATAGGTTTAATAACTACCCTAACCCTAACGCGTACCCTAACCCTAACCCCTACCCTAACCCTAACACGAACCCTAATCCTAACCCGTACCCTAAACCGAGCCCTAACCTTCAAACTAACCCTAACCCTAACCCATACCCTACGCCGTACCCGAACACGTACCCGAAACCGTACCCTAAGCCGTACCCTAAAGCTAACCCTAACCCTAACCCTAACCCTAACCCTAAGCTACCCTTGACTGCTTCTGCCTCCAATAGATTTCCTAAGCACTAGTGTTTTAAGGAACAGGTTAAAAAGAGAATCCTAATGTGATTTCTTGATAATGGGTGTGTTCCTTATCTTCTCCTAGTGTCTAAACTCTTCTCCATGGCTGGACCCCCAAATAATATTCCTTGACGTGCTAAGGGTTATCTAGAGAGTGGGATAGGTTTAATAACTACCCTAACCCTAACGCGTACCCTAACCCTAACCCCTACCCTAACCCTAAGACGTACCCTAATCCTAACCCGTAACCTAAACCGAGCCCTAACCCTCAAACTAACCCTAACCCTAACCCTATCCCATACCCTACGCCATACCCGAACCCGTACCCGAACCCGTACACTAAGCCGTACCCTAAGCCTAACCCTAACCCTAACCCTAACCCTAAACCTAACCCTAACCCTAAGCTACCCTTGACTGCTTCTGCCTCCAATAGATTTCCTAAGCACTAGTGTTTTAAGGAACAGGTTAAAAAGAGAATCCTAATGTGATTTCAGGATAATGGGTGTGTTCCTTATCTTCTCCTACTGTCTAAACTCTTCTCCATGGCTGGACCCCCAAATAATATTCCTTGACGTGCTAAGGGGTATCTAGGGAGTGGGATAGGTTTAATAACTACCCTAACCCTAACGCGTACCCTAACCCTAACCCCTACCCTAACCCTAACACGAACCCTAATCCTAACCCGTACCGTAAACCGAGCCCTAACCTTCAAACTAACCCTAACCCTAACCCTAACCCATACCCTACGCCGTACACGAACCCGTACCCGAACCCGTACCCTAAGCCGTACCCTAACCCTAACCCTAACCCTAACCCTAACCCTAAGCTACCCTTGACTGCTTCTGCCTCCAATAGATTTCCTAAGCACTAGTGTTTTAAGGAACAGGTTAAAAAGAGAATCCTAATGTGATTTCTTGATAATGGGTGTGTTCCTTATCTTCTCCTAGTGTCTAAACTCTTCTCCATGGCTGGACCCCCAAATAATATTCCTTGACGTGCTAAGGGGTATCTAGAGAGTGGGATAGGTTTAATAACTACCCTAACCCTAACGCGTACCCTATCCCTAACCCCTACCCTAACCCTAACACGAACACTAATCCTAACCCGTACCCTAAACCGAGCCCTAACCTTCAAACTAACCCTAACACTAACCCTAACCCATACCCTACGCCGTACGCGAACCCGTACCCGAACCCGTACCCTAAGCCGTATCCTAACCCTAACCCTAACCCTAACCCTAACCCTAACCCTAACCCTAAGCTACCCTTGCCTGCTTCTGCCTCCAATAGATTTCCTAAGCACTAGTGTTTTAAGAAACAGGTTAAAAAGAGAATCCTAATGTGATTTCTTGATAATGGGTGTGTTCCTTATCTTCTCCTAGTGTCTAAACTCTTCTCCATGGCTGGACACCCAAATAATATTCCTTGACGTGCTAAGGGGTATCTAGAGAGTGGGATAGGTTTAATAACTACCCTAACCCTAACGCGTACCCTAACCCTAACCCCTACCCTAACCCTAACACGTACCCTAATCCTAACCCGTACCCTAAACCGAGCCCTAACCCTCAAACTAACCCTAACCCTAACCCTAACCCATATCCTACGCCATACCCAAACCCGTACCCGAACCCGTACCCGAACCCGTACCCTAAGCAGTACCCTAACCCAAACCCTAACCCTAAGCTACCCTTGACTGCTTCTGCCTCCAATAGATTTCCTAAGCACTAGTGTTTTAAGGAACAGGTTAAAAAGAGAATCCTAATGTGATTTATTGATAATGGGTGTGTTCCTTATCTTCTCCTAGTGTCTAAACTCTTCTCCATGGCTGGACCCCCAAATAATATTCCTTGACGTGCTAAGGGGTATCTAGAGAGTGGGATATGTTTAATAACTACCCTAACCCTAACGCGTACCCTAACCCTAACCCCTACCCTAACCCTAACACGTACCCTAATCCTAACCCGTAACATAAACCGAGCCCTAACCCTCAAACTAACCCTAACCCTAAACCTAACCCATACCCTACGCCGTACCCGAACCCGTACCCCAACCCGTACCCGAACCCGTACCCTAAGCCGTACCCTAACCCTAACGCTAACCCTAAGCTACCCTTGACTGCTTCTGCCTCCAATAGATTTCCTGAGCACTAGTGTTTTAAGGAACAGGTTAAAAAGAGAATCCTAATGTGATTTCTTGATAATGGGTGTGTTCCTTATCTTCTCCTAGTGTCTAAACTCTTCTCCATGGCTGGACCCCCAAATAATATTCCTTGACGTGCTAAGGGGTATCTAGAGAGTGGGATAGGTTTAATAACTACCCTAACCCTAACGCGTACCCTAACCCTAACCCCTACCCTAACCCTAACACGTACCCTAATCCTAACCCGTACCCTAAACCGAGCCCTAACCCTCAAACTAACCCTAACCCTAACCCTAACCCATACCCTACGCCGTACCCGAACCCGTACCCGAACCCATACCCTAAGCCATACCCTAACCCTAACCCTAACCGTAACCCTAACCCTAAGCTACCCTTGACTGCTTCTGCCTCCAATAGATTTCCTAAGCACTAGTGTATTAAGGAACAGGTTAAAAAAGAATCCTAATGTGATTTCAGGATAATGGGTGTGTTCCTTATCTTCTCCTAGTGTCTAAACTCTTCTCCATGGCTGGACCCCCAAATAATATTCCTTGACGTGCTAAGGGGTATCTAGAGAGTGGGATAGGTTTAATAACTACCCTAACCCTAACGCGTACCCTAACCCTAACCCCTACCCTAACCCTAACACTTACCCTAATCCTAACCCGTACCCTAAACGGAGCCCTAACCCTCAAACTAACCCTAACCCTAACCCTAACCCATACCCTATGCCGTACCCGAACGCGTACCCTAATCCTTACCCTAACAATAACCCTAAACTTAACCCTAAGCTAACCTTGACTGCTTCTGCCTCAAATAGATTTCCTAAGCACTAGTGTTTTAAGGAACAGGTTAAAAAGAGAATCCTAATGTGATTTCTTGATAATGGGTGTGTTCCTTATCTTCTCCTAGTGTCTAAACTCTTCTCCATGGCTGGACCCCCAAATAATATTCCTTGACGTGCTAAGGGGTATCTAGAGAGTGGGATAGGTTTAATAACTACCCTAACCCTAACGCTTACCCTAACCCTAACCCCTACCCTAACCCTAACACTTACCCTAATCCTAACCCGTACCCTAAACGGAGCCCTAACCCTCAAACTAACCCTAACCCTAACCCTAACCCATACCCTACGCCGTACACGAACCCGTACCCGAACCCGTACCCTAAGTCATACCCTAACCCTAACCCTCACCGTAACCCTAACCCTAAGCTACCCTTGACTGCTTCTGCCTCCAATAGATTTCCTAAGCACTAGTGTTTTAAGGAACAGGTTAAAAAGAGAATCCTAATGTGATTTCTTGATAATGGGTGTGTTCCTTATCTTCTCCTAGTGTCTAAACTCTTCTCCATGGCTGGACCCCCAAATAATATTCCTTGACGTGCTAAGGGGTATCTAGAGAGTGGGATAGGTTTAATAACTACCCTAACCCTAACGCGTACCCTAACCCTAACCCCTACCCTAACCCTAACACGAACCCTAATCCTAACCCGTACCCTAAACCGAGCCCTAACCTTCAAACTAACCCTAACCCTAACCCTAACCCATACCCTACAGCGTACACGAACCCGTACACGAACCCGTACCCTAAGCCGTACCCTAACCCTAACCCTAACCCTAACCCTAACCCTAAGCTACCCTTGACTGCTTCTGCCTCCAATAGATTTCCTAAGCACTAGTGTTTTAAGGAACAGGTTAAAAAGAGAATCCTAATGTGATTTCTTGATAATTGGTGTGTTCCTTATCTTCTCCTAGTGTCTAAACTCTTCTCCATGGCTGGACCCCCAAATAATATTCCTTGACGTGCTAAGGGGTATCTAGAGAGTGAGATAGGTTTAATAACTACCCTAACCCTAACGCGTACCCTAACCCTAACCCCTACCCTAACCCTAACACTTACCCTAATCCTAACCCGTACCCTATACGGAGCCCTAACCCTCAAACTAACCCTAACCCTAACCCTAACCCATACCCTACGCCGTACCCGAACCCGTACCCGAACCCGTACCCTAAGCCATACCCTAACCCTAACCCTCACCGTAAACCTAACCCTAAGCTACCCTTGACTGCTTCTGCCTCCAATAGATTTCCTAAGCACTAGTGTATTAAGGAACAGGTTAAAAAGAGAATCCTAATGTGATTTCAGGATAATGGGTGTGTTCCTTATCTTCTCCTAGTGTCTAAACTCTTCTCCATGGCTGGACCCCCAAATAATATTCCTTGACGTGCTAAGGGGTATCTAGAGAGTGGGATAGGTTTAATAACTACCCTAACCCTAACGCGTACCCTAACCCTAACCCTACCCTAACCCTAACACGAACCCTAATCCTAACCCGTACCCTAAACCGAGCCCTAACCTTCAAACTAACCCTAACCCTAACCCAAAACTATACCCTACGCCGTACACGAACCCGTACCCGAACCCGTACCCGAACCCGTACACTAAGCCGTACCCTAACCCTAACCCTAACCCTAAGCTACCCTTGACTGCTTCTGCCTCCAATAGATTTCCTAAGCACTAGTGTTTTAAGGAACAGGTTAAAAAGAGAATCCTAATGTGATTTCTTGATAATGGGTGTGTTCCTTATCTTCTCCTAGTGTCTAAACTCTTCTCCATGGCTGGACCCCCAAATAATATTCCTTGACGTGCTAAGGGGTATCTAGAGAGTGGGATAGGTTTAATAACTACCCTAACCCTAACGCGTACCCTAACCCTAACCCCTACCCTAACCCTACCACGAACCCTAATCCTAACCCGTACCCTAAACCGAGCCCTAACCTTCAAACTAACCCTAACCCTAACCCATACCCTACGCCGTACCCGAACACGTACCCGAACCCGTACCCTAAGCCGTACCCTAAAGCTAACCCTAACCCTAACCCTAACCCTAACCCTAAGCTACCCTTGACTGCTTCTGCCTCCAATAGATTTCCTAAGCACTAGTGTTTTAAGGAACAGGTTAAAAAGAGAATCCTAATGTGATTTCTTGATAATGGGTGTGTTCCTTATCTTCTCCTAGTGTCTAAACTATTCTCCATGGCTGGACCCCCAAATAATATTCCTTGACGTGCTAAGGGTTATCTAGAGAGTGGGATAGGTTTAATAACTACCCTAACCCTAACGCGTACCCTAACCCTAACCCCTACCCTAACCCTAAGACGTACCCTAATCCTAACCCGTAACCTAAACCGAGCCCTAACCCTCAAACTAACCCTAACCCTAACCCTAACCCATACCCTACGCCATACCCGAACCCGTACCCGAACCCGTACACTAAGCCGTACCCTAAACCTAACCCTAACCTAACCCTAACCCTAAACCTAACCCTAACCCTAAGCTACCCTTGACTGCTTCTGCCTCCAATAGATTTCCTAAGCACTAGTGTTTTAAGGAACAGGTTAAAAAGAGAATCCTAATGTGATTTCAGGATAATGGGTGTGTTCCTTATCTTCTCCTACTGTCTAAACTCTTCTCCATGGCTGGACCCCCAAATAATATTCCTTGACGTGCTAAGGGGTATCTAGGGAGTGGGATAGGTTTAATAACTACCCTAACCCTAACGCGTACCCTAACCCTAACCCCTACCATAACCCTAACACGAACCCTAATCCTAACCCGTACCCTAAACCGAGCCCTAACCTTCAAACTAACCCTAACACTAACCCTAACCCATACCCTACGCCGTACGCGAACCCGTACCCGAACCCGTACCCTAAGCCGTATCCTAACCCTAACCCTAACCCTAACCCTAACCCTAACCCTAAGCTACCCTTGCCTGCTTCTGCCTCCAATAGATTTCCTAAGCACTAGTGTTTTAAGGAACAGGTTAAAAAGAGAATCCTAATGTGATTTCTTGATAATGGGTGTGTTCCTTATCTTCTCCTAGTGTCTAAACTCTTCTCCATGGCTGGACACCCAAATAATATTCCTTGACGTGCTAAGGGGTATCTAGAGAGTGGGATAGGTTTAATAACTACCCTAACCCTAACGCGTACCCTAACCCTAACCCCTACCCTAACCCTAACACGTACCCTAATCCTAACCCGTACCCTAAACCGAGCCCTAACCCTCAAACTAACCCTAACCCTAACCCTAACCCATATCCTACGCCATACCCAAACCCGTACCCGATCCCGTACCCGAACCCCTACCCTAAGCCGTACCCTAACCCAAACCCTAACCCTAAGCTACCCTTGACTGCTTCTGCCTCCAATAGATTTCCTAAGCACTAGTGTTTTAAGGAACAGGTTAAAAAGAGAATCCTAATGTGATTTATTGATAATGGGTGTGTTCCTTATCTTCTCCTAGTGTCTAAACTCTTCTCCATGGCTGGACCCCCAAATAATATTCCTTGACGTGCTAAGGGGTATCTAGAGAGTGGGATATGTTTAATAACTACCCTAACCCTAACGCGTACCCTAACCCTAACCCCTACCCTAACCCTAACACGTACCCTAATCCTAACCCGTAACATAAACCGAGCCCTAACCCTCAAACTAACCCTAACCCTAAACCTAACCCATACCCTACGCCGTACCCGAACCCGTACCCGAACCCGTACCCGAACCCGTACCCTAAGTCGTACCCTAACCCTAACCCTTACCCTAAGCTACCCTTGACTGCTTCTGCCTCCAATAGATTTCCTGAGCACTAGTGTTTTAAGGAACAGGTTAAAAAGAGAATCCTAATGTGATTTCTTGATAATGGGTGTGTTCCTTATCTTCTCCTAGTGTCTAAACTCTTCTCCATGGCTGGACCCCCAAATAATATTCCTTGACGTGCTAAGGGGTATCTAGAGAGTGGGATAGGTTTAATAACTACCCTAACCCTAACGCGTACCCTAACCCTAACCCCTACCCTAACCCTAACACGAACCCTAATCCTAACCCGTACCCTAAACCGAGCCCTAACCTTCAAACTAACCCTAACCCTAACCCATACCCTACGCCGTACACGAACACGTACCCGAACCCGTACCCTAAGCCGTACCCTAAAGCTAACCCTAACCCTAACCCTAACCCTAACCCTAAGCTACCCTTGACTGCTTCTGCGTCCAATAGATTTCCTAAGCACTAGTGTTTTAAGGAACAGGTTAAAAAGAGAATCCTAATGTGATTTCTTGATAATGGGTGTGTTCCTTATCTTCTCCTAGCGTCTAAACTCTTCTCCATGGCTGGACCCCTAAATAATATTCCTTGACGTGCTAAGGGGTATCTAGAGAGTGGGATAGGTTTAATAACTACCCTAACCCTAACGCGTACCCTAACCCTAACCCCTACCCTAACCCTAAGACGTACCCTAATCCTAACCCGTAACCTAAACCGAGCCCTAACCCTCAAACTAACCCTAACCCTAACCCTAACCCATACCCTACGCCATACCCGAACCCGTACCCGAACCCGTACACTAAGCCGTACCCTAAACCTAACCCTAACGCTAACCCTAACCCTAAACCTAACCCTAACCCTAAGCTACCCTTGACTGCTTCTGCCTCCAATAGATTTCCTAAGCACTAGTGTTTTAAGGAACAGGTTAAAAAGAGAATCCTAATGTGATTTCAGGATAATGGGTGTGTTCCTTATCTTCTCCTACTGTCTAAACTCTTCTCCATGGCTGGACCCCCAAATAATATTCCTTGACGTGCTAAGGGGTATCTAGGGAGTGGGATAGGTTTAATAACTACCCTAACCCTAACGCGTACCCTAACCCTAACCACTACCCTAACCCTAACACGAACCCTAATCCTAACCCGTACCCTAAACCGAGCCCTAACCTTCAAACTAACCCTAACCCTAACCCTAACCCATACCCTACGCCGTACACGAACCCGTGCCCGAACCCGTACCCTAAGCCGTACCCTAACCCTAACCCTAACCCTAACCCTAACCCTAAGCTACCCTTGACTGCTTCTGCCTCCAATAGATTTCCTAAGCACTAGTGTTTTAAAGAACAGGTTAAAAAGAGAATCCTAATGTGATTTCTTGATAATGGGTGTGTTCCTTATCTTCTCCTAGTGTCTAAACTCTTCTCCATGGCTGGACCCCCAAATAATATTCCTTGACGTGCTAAGGGGTATCTAGAGAGTGGGATAGGTTTAATAACTACCCTAACCCTAACGCGTACCCTAACCCTAACCCCTACCCTAACCCTAACACGTACCCTAATCCTAACCCGTACCCTAAACCGAGCCCTAACCCTCAAACTAACCCTAACCCTAACCCTAACCCATATCCTACGCCATACCCAAACCCGTACCCGATCCCGTACCCGAACCCGTACCCTAAGCCGTACCCTAACCCTAACCCTAACCCTAACCCTAACCCTAAGCTACCCTTGACTGCTTCTGCCTCCAATAGATTTCCTAAGCACTAGTGTTTTAAGGAACAGGTTAAAAAGAGAATCCTAATGTGATTTCTTGATAATGGGTGTGTTCCTTATCTTCTCCTAGTGTCTAAACTCTTCTCCATGGCTGGACCCCCAAATAATATTCCTTGACGTGCTAAGGGGTATCTAGAGAGTGGGATAGGTTTAATAACTACCCTAACCCTAACGCGTACCCTAACCCTAACCCCTACCCTAACCCTACCACGAACCCTAATCCTAACCCGTACCCTAAACCGAGCCCTAACCTTCAAACTAACCCTAACCCTAACCCATACCCTACGCCGTACCCGAACACGTACCCGAACCCGTACCCTAAGCCGTACCCTAAAGCTAACCCTAACCCTAACCCTAACCCTAACCCTAAGCTACCCTTGACTGCTTCTGCCTCCAATAGATTTCCTAAGCACTAGTGTTTTAAGGAACAGGTTAAAAAGAGAATCCTAATGTGATTTCTTGATAATGGGTGTGTTCCTTATCTTCTCCTACTGTCTAAACTCTTCTCCATGGCTGGACCCCCAAATAATATTCCTTGACGTGCTAAGGGGTATCTAGGGAGTGGGATAGGTTTAATAACTACCCTAACCCTAACGCGTACCCTAACCCTAACCCCTACCCTAACCCTAACACGAACCCTAATCCTAACCCGTACCCTAAACCGAGCCCTAACCTTCAAACTAACCCTAACACTAACCCTAACCCATACCCTACGCCGTACGCGAACCCGTACCCGAACCCGTACCCTAAGCCGTATCCTAACCCTAACCCTAACCCTAACCCTAACCCTAACCCTAAGCTACCCTTGCCTGCTTCTGCCTCCAATAGATTTCCTAAGCACTAGTGTTTTAAGGAACAGGTTAAAAAGAGAATCCTAATGTGATTTCTTGATAATGGGTGTGTTCCTTATCTTCTCCTAGTGTCTAAACTCTTCTCCATGGCTGGACACCCAAATAATATTCCTTGACGTGCTAAGGGGTATCTAGAGAGTGGGATAGGTTTAATAACTACCCTAACCCTAACGCGTACCCTAACCCTAACCCCTACCCTAACCCTAACACGTACCCTAATCCTAACCCGTACCCTAAACCGAGCCCTAACCCTCAAACTAACCCTAACCCTAACCCTAACCCATATCCTACGCCATACCCAAACCCGTACCCGATCCCGTACCCGAACCCGTACCCTAAGCCGTACCCTAACCCAAACCCTAACCCTAAGCTACCCTTGACTGCTTCTGCCTCCAATAGATTTCCTAAGCACTAGTGTTTTAAGGAACAGGTTAAAAAGAGAATCCTAATGTGATTTATTGATAATGGGTGTGTTCCTTATCTTCTCCTAGTGTCTAAACTCTTCTCCATGGCTGGACCCCCAAATAATATTCCTTGACGTGCTAAGGGGTATCTAGAGAGTGGGATATGTTTAATAACTACCCTAACCCTAACGCGTACCCTAACCCTAACCCCTACCCTAACCCTAACACGTACCCTAATCCTAACCCGTAACATAAACCGAGCCCTAACCCTCAAACTAACCCTAACCCTAAACCTAACCCATACCCTACGCCGTACCCGAACCCGTACCCGAACCCGTACCCGAACCCGTACCCTAAGTCGTACCCTAACCCTAACCCTTACCCTAAGCTACCCTTGACTGCTTCTGCCTCCAATAGATTTCCTGAGCACTAGTGTTTTAAGGAACAGGTTAAAAAGAGAATCCTAATGTGATTTCTTGATAATGGGTGTGTTCCTTATCTTCTCCTAGTGTCTAAACTCTTCTCCATGGCTGGACCCCCAAATAATATTCCTTGACGTGCTAAGGGGTATCTAGAGAGTGGGATAGGTTTAATAACTACCCTAACCCTAACGCGTACCCTAACCCTAACCCCTACCCTAACCCTAACACGAACCCTAATCCTAACCCGTACCCTAAACCGAGCCCTAACCTTCAAACTAACCCTAACCCTAACCCATACCCTACGCCGTACACGAACACGTACCCGAACCCGTACCCTAAGCCGTACCCTAAAGCTAACCCTAACCCTAACCCTAACCCTAACCCTAAGCTACCCTTGACTGCTTCTGCGTCCAATAGATTTCCTAAGCACTAGTGTTTTAAGGAACAGGTTAAAAAGAGAATCCTAATGTGATTTCTTGATAATGGGTGTGTTCCTTATCTTCTCCTAGCGTCTAAACTCTTCTCCATGGCTGGACCCCTAAATAATATTCCTTGACGTGCTAAGGGGTATCTAGAGAGTGGGATAGGTTTAATAACTACCCTAACCCTAACGCGTACCCTAACCCTAACCCCTACCCTAACCCTAAGACGTACCCTAATCCTAACCCGTAACCTAAACCGAGCCCTAACCCTCAAACTAACCCTAACCCTAACCCTAACCCATACCCTACGCCATACCCGAACCCGTACCCGAACCCGTACACTAAGCCGTACCCTAAACCTAACCCTAACCCTAACCCTAACACTAAACCTAACCCTAACCCTAAGCTACCCTTGACTGCTTCTGCCTCCAATAGATTTCCTAAGCACTAGTGTTTTAAGGAACAGGTTAAAAAGAGAATCCTAATGTGATTTCAGGATAATGGGTGTGTTCCTTATCTTCTCCTACTGTCTAAACTCTTCTCCATGGCTGGACCCCCAAATAATATTCCTTGACGTGCTAAGGGGTATCTAGGGAGTGGGATAGGTTTAATAACTACCCTAACCCTAACGCGTACCCTAACCCTAACCACTACCCTAACCCTAACACGAACCCTAATCCTAACCCGTACCCTAAACCGAGCCCTAACCTTCAAACTAACCCTAACCCTAACCCTAACCCATACCCTACGCCGTACACGAACCCGTGCCCGAACCCGTACCCTAAGCCGTACCCTGACCTAACCCTAACCCTAACCCTAACCCTAAGCTACCCTTGACTGCTTCTGCCTCCAATAGATTTCCTAAGCACTAGTGTTTTAAAGAACAGGTTAAAAAGAGAATCCTAATGTGATTTCTTGATAATGGGTGTGTTCCTTATCTTCTCCTAGTGTCTAAACTCTTCTCCATGGCTGGACCCCCAAATAATATTCCTTGACGTGCTAAGGGGTATCTAGAGAGTGGGATAGGTTTAATAACTACCCTAACCCTAACGCGTACCCTAACCCTAACCCCTACCCTAACCCTAACACGTACCCTAATCCTAACCCGTACCCTAAACCGAGCCCTAACCCTCAAACTAACCCTAACCCTAACCCTAACCCATATCCTACGCCATACCCAAACCCGTACCCGAACCCGTACCCGAACCCGTACCCTAAGCCGTACCCTAACCCAAACCCTAACACTAAGCTACCCTTGACTGCTTCTGCCTCCAATAGATTTCCTAAGCACTAGTGTTTTAAGGAACAGGTTAAAAAGAGAATCCTAATGTGATTTCTTGATAATGGGTGTGTTCCTTATCTTCTCCTAGTGTCTAAACTTTTCTCCATGGCTGGACCCCCAAATAATATTCCTTGACGTGCTAAGGGGTATCTAGAGAGTGGGATAGGTTTAATAACTACCCTAACCCTAACGCGTACCCTAACCCTAACCCCTACCCTAACCCTAACACGAACCCTAATCCTAACCCGTACCCTAAACCGAGCCCTAACCTTCAAACTAACCCTAACACTAACCCAAACCCATACCCTACGCCGTACACAAACCCGTACCCGAACCCGTACCCTAAGCCGTGTCCTAAACCTAGCCCTAACCCTAACCCTAACCCTAAGCTACCCTTGACTGCTTCTGCCTCCAATAGATTTCCTAAGCACTAGTGTTTTAAGGAACAGGTTAAAAAGAGAATCCTAATGTGATTTCTTGATAATGGGTGTGTTCCTTATCTTCTCCTAGTGTCTAAACTCTTCTCCATGGCTGGACCCCCAAATAATATTCCTTGACGTGCTAAGGGTTATCTAGAGAGTGGGATAGGTTTAATAACTACCCTAACCCTAACGCGTACCCTAACCCTAACCCCTACCCTAACCCTAAGACGTACCCTAATCCTAACCCGTAAACTAAACCGAGCCCTAACCCTCAAACTAACCCTAACCCTAACCCTATCCCATACCCTACGCCATACCCGAACCCGTACCCGAACCCGTACACTAAGCCGTACCCTAAACCTAACCCTAACCCTAACCCTAACCCTAAACCTAACCCTAACCCTAAGCTACCCTTGACTGCTTCTGCCTCCAATAGATTTCCTAAGCACTAGTGTTTTAAGGAACAGGTTAAAAAGAGAATCCTAATGTGATTTCAGGATAATGGGTGTGTTCCTTATCTTCTCCTACTGTCTAAACTCTTCTCCATGGCTGGACCCCCAAATAATATTCCTTGACGTGCTAAGGGGTATCTAGGGAGTGGGATAGGTTTAATAACTACCCTAACCCTAACGCGTACCCTAACCCTAACCCCTACCCTAACCCTAACACGAACCCTAATCCTAACCCGTACCCTAAACCGAGCCCTAACCTTCAAACTAACCCTAACCCTAACCCTAACCCATACCCTACGCCGTACACGAACCCGTACCCGAACCCGTACCCTAAGCCGTACCCTAACCCTAACCCTAACCCTAACCCTAACCCTAAGCTACCCTTGACTGCTTCTGCCTCCAATAGATTTCCTAAGCACTAGTGTTTTAAGGAACAGGTTAAAAAGAGAATCCTAATGTGATTTCTTGATAATGGGTGTGTTCCTTATCTTCTCCTAGTGTCTAAACTCTTCTCCATGGCTGGACCCCCAAATAATATTCCTTGACGTGCTAAGGGGTATCTAGAGAGTGGGATAGGTTTAATAA
This sequence comes from Eschrichtius robustus, assembly GCF_028021215.1. Taxonomy (NCBI): domain Eukaryota; kingdom Metazoa; phylum Chordata; class Mammalia; order Artiodactyla; family Eschrichtiidae; genus Eschrichtius; species Eschrichtius robustus. Next base: position 955,314 of record NW_027175343.1, read on the forward strand.
CTACCCTAACCCTAACGCGTACCCTATCCCTAACCCCTACCCTAACCCTAACACGAACACTAATCCTAACCCGTACCCTAAACCGAGCCCTAACCTTCAAACTAACCCTAACACTAACCCTAACCCATACCCTACGCCGTACGCGAACCCGTACCCGAACCCGTACCCTAAGCCGTATCCTAACCCTAACCCTAACCCTAACCCTAACCCTAACCCTAAGCTACCCTTGCCTGCTTCTGCCTCCAATAGATTTCCTAAGCACTAGTGTTTTAAGGAACAGGTTAAAAAGAGAATCCTAATGTGATTTCTTCATAATGGGTGTGTTCCTTATCTTCTCCTAGTGTCTAAACTCTTCTCCATGGCTGGACACCCAAATAATATTCCTTGACGTGCTAAGGGGTATCTAGAGAGTGGGATAGGTTTAATAACTACCCTAACCCTAACGCGTACCATTACCCTAACCCCTACCCTAACCCTAACACGTACCCTAATCCTAACCCGTACCCTAAACCGAGCCCTAACCCTCAAACTAACCCTAACCCTAACCCTAACCCATATCCTACGCCATACCCAAACCCGTACCCGAACCCGTACCCGAACCCGTACCCTAAGCCGTACCCTAACCCAAACCCTAACCCTAAGCTACCCTTGACTGCTTCTGCCTCCAATAGATTTCCTAACAACTAGTGTTTTAAGGAACAGGTTAAAAATAGAATCCTAATGTGATTTATTGATAATGGGTGTGTTCCTTATCTTCTCCTAGTGTCTAAACTCTTCTCCATGGCTGGACCCCCAAATAATATTCCTTGACGTGCTAAGGGGTATCTAGAGAGTGGGATATGTTTAATAACTACCCTAACCCTAACGCGTACCCTAACCCTAACCCCTACCCTAACCCTAACACGTACCCTAATCCTAACCCGTAACATAAACCGAGCCCTAACCCTCAAACTAACCCTAACCCTAAACCTAACCCATACCCTACGCCGTACCCGAACCCGTACCCTAACCCGTACCCGAACCCGTACCCTAAGCCGTACCCTAACCCTAACCCTAACCCTAAGCTACCCTTGACTGCTTCTGCCTCCAATAGATTTCCTGAGCACTAGTGTTTTAAGGAACAGGTTAAAAAGAGAATCCTAATGTGATTTCTTGATAATGGGTGTGTTCCTTATCTTCTCCTAGTGTCTAAACTCTTCTCCATGGCTGGACCCCCAAATAATATTCCTTGACGTGCTAAGGGGTATCTAGAGAGTGGGATAGGTTTAATAACTACCCTAACCCTAACGCGTACCCTAACCCTAACCCCTACCCTAACCCTAACACGTACCCTAATCCTAACCCGTACCCTAAACCGAGCCCTAACCCTCAAACTAACCCTAACCCTAACCCTAACCCATACCCTACGCCGTACCCGAACCCGTACCCGAACCCATACCCTAAGCCATACCCTAACCCTAACCCTAACCCTAACCCTAACCCTAAGCTACCCTTGACTGCTTCTGCCTCCAATAGATTTCCTAAGCACTAGTGTTTTAAAGAACAGGTTAAAAAGAGAATCCTAATGTGATTTCTTGATAATGGGTGTGTTCCTTATCTTCTCCTAGTGTCTAAACTCTTCTCCATGGCTGGACCCCCAAATAATATTCCTTGACGTGCTAAGGGGTATCTAGAGAGTGGGATAGGTTTAATAACTACCCTAACCCTAACGCGTACCCTAACCCTAACCCCTACCCTAAACCTAACACGTACCCTAATCCTAACCCGTACCCTAAACCGAGCCCTAACCCTCAAACTAACCCTAACCCTAACCCTAACCCATATCCTACGCCATACCCAAACCCGTACCCGAACCCGTACCCGCAACCCGTACCCTAAGCCGTACCCTAACCCAAACCCTAACACTAAGCTACCCTTGACTGCTTCTGCCTCCAATAGATTTCCTAAGCACTAGTGTTTTAAGGAACAGGTTAAAAAGAGAATCCTAATGTGATTTCTTGATAATGGGTGTGTTCCTTATCTTCTCCTAGTGTCTAAACTTTTCTCCATGGCTGGACCCCCAAATAATATTCCTTGACGTGCTAAGGGGTATCTAGAGAGTGGGATAGGTTTAATAACTACCCTAACCCTAACGCGTACCCTAACCCTAACCCCTACCCTAACCCTAACACGAACCCTAATCCTAACCCGTACCCTAAACCGAGCCCTAACCTTCAAACTAACCCTAACACTAACCCAAACCCATACCCTACGCCGTACACAAACCCGTACCCGAACCCGTACCCTAAGCCGTGTCCTAACCCTAGCCCTAACCCTAACCCTAACCCTAAGCTACCCTTGACTGCTTCTGCCTCCAATAGATTTCCTAAGCACTAGTGTTTTAAGGAACAGGTTAAAAAGAGAATCCTAATGTGATTTCTTGATAATGGGTGTGTTCCTTATCTTCTCCTAGTGTCTAAACTCTTCTCCATGGCTGGACCCCCCAATAATATTCCTTGACGTGCTAAGGGTTATCTAGAGAGTGGGATAGGTTTAATAACTACCCTAACCCTAACGCGTACCCTAACCCTAACCCTACCCTAACCCTAAGACGTACCCTAATCCTAACCCGTAACCTAAACCGAGCCCTAACCCTCAAACTAACCCTAACCCTAACCCTATCCCATACCCTACGCCATACCCGAACCCCGTACCCGAACCCGTACACTAAGCCGTACCCTAAACCTAACCCTAACCCTAACCCTAACCCCTAAACCTAACCCTAACCCTAAGCTACCCTTGACTGCTTCTGCCTCCAATAGATTTCCTAAGCACTAGTGTTTTAAGGAACAGGTTAAAAAGAGAATCCTAATGTGATTTCAGGATAATGGGTGTGTTCCTTATCTTCTCCTACTGTCTAAACTCTTCTCCATGGCTGGACCCCCCAAATAATATTCCTTGACGTGCTAAGGGGTATCTAGGGAGTGGGATAGGTTTAATAACTACCCTAACCCTAACGCGTACCCTAACCCTAACCCCTACCCTAACCCTAACACGAACCCTAATCCTAACCCGTACCCTAAACCGAGCCCTAACCTTCAAACTAACCCTAACCCTAACCCTAACCCATACCCTACGCCGTACACGAACCCGTACCCGAACCCGTACCCTAAGCCGTACCCTAACCCTAACCCTAACCCTAACCCTAACCCTAAGCTACCCTTGACTGCTTCTGCCTCCAATAGATTTCCTAAGCACTAGTGTTTTAAGGAACAGGTTAAAAAGAGAATCCTAATGTGATTTCTTGATAATGGGTGTGTTCCTTATCTTCTCCTAGTGTCTAAACTCTTCTCCATGGCTGGACCCCCAAATAATATTCCTTGACGTGCTAAGGGGTATCTAGAGAGTGGGATAGGTTTAATAACTACCCTAACCCTAACGCGTACCCTATCCCTAACCCCTACCCTAACCCTAACACGAACACTAATCCTAACCCGTACCCTAAACCGAGCCCTAACCTTCAAACTAACCCTAACACTAACCCTAACCCATACCCTACGCCGTACGCGAACCCGTACCCGAACCCGTACCCTAAGCCGTATCCTAACCCTAACCCTAACCCTAACCCTAACCCTAACCCTAAGCTACCCTTGCCTGCTTCTGCCTCCAATAGATTTCCTAAGCACTAGTGTTTTAAGGAACAGGTTAAAAAGAGAATCCTAATGTGATTTCTTCATAATGGGTGTGTTCCTTATCTTCTCCTAGTGTCTAAACTCTTCTCCATGGCTGGACACCCAAATAATATTCCTTGACGTGCTAAGGGGTATCTAGAGAGTGGGATAGGTTTAATAACTACCCTAACCCTAACGCGTACCATAACCCTAACCCCTACCCTAACCCTAACACGTACCCTAATCCTAACCCGTACCCTAAACCGAGCCCTAACCCTCAAACTAACCCTAACCCTAACCCTAACCCATATCCTACGCCATACCCAAACCCGTACCCGAACCCGTACCCGAACCCGTACCCTAAGCCGTACCCTAACCCAAACCCTAACCCTAAGCTACCCTTGACTGCTTCTGCCTCCAATAGATTTCCTAACAACTAGTGTTTTAAGGAACAGGTTAAAAATAGAATCCTAATGTGATTTATTGATAATGGGTGTGTTCCTTATCTTCTCCTAGTGTCTAAACTCTTCTCCATGGCTGGACCCCCAAATAATATTCCTTGACGTGCTAAGGGGTATCTAGAGAGTGGGATATGTTTAATAACTACCCTAACCCTAACGCGTACCCTAACCCTAACCCCTACCCTAACCCTAACACGTACCCTAATCCTAACCCGTAACATAAACCGAGCCCTAACCCTCAAACTAACCCTAACCCTAAACCTAACCCATACCCTACGCCGTACCCGAACCCGTACCCGAACCCGTACCCGAACCCGTACCCTAAGCCGTACCCTAACCCTAACCCTAACCCTAAGCTACCCTTGACTGCTTCTGCCTCCAATAGATTTCCTGAGCACTAGTGTTTTAAGGAACAGGTTAAAAAGAGAATCCTAATGTGATTTCTTGATAATGGGTGTGTTCCTTATCTTCTCCTAGTGTCTAAACTCTTCTCCATGGCTGGACCCCCAAATAATATTCCTTGACGTGCTAAGGGGTATCTAGAGAGTGGGATAGGTTTAATAACTACCCTAACCCTAACGCGTACCCTAACCCTAACCCCTACCCTAACCCTAACACGTACCCTAATCCTAACCCGTACCCTAAACCGAGCCCTAACCCTCAAACTAACCCTAACCCTAACCCTAACCCATACCCTACGCCGTACCCGAACCCGTACCCGAACCCATACCCTAAGCCATACCCTAACCCTAACCCTAACCCTAACCCTAACCCTAAGCTACCCTTGACTGCTTCTGCCTCCAATAGATTTCCTAAGCACTAGTGTATTAAGGAACAGGTTAAAAAGAGAATCCTAATGTGATTTCAGGATACTGGGTGTGTTCCTTATCTTCTCCTAGTGTATAAACTCTTCTCCATGGCTGGACCCCCAAATAATATGCCTTGACGTGCTAAGGGGTATCTAGAGAGTGGGATAGGTTTAATAACTACCCTAACCCTAACGCGTACCCTAACCCTAACCCCTACCCTAACCCTAACACGTACCCTAATCCTAACCCGTAACCTAAACCGAGCCCTAACCCTCAAACTAACCCTAAACCTAAACCTAACCCATACCCTACGCCGTATCCGAACCCGTACCCGAACCCGTACCCGAACCCGTACCCTAAGCCGTACCCTAACCCTAACCCTAACCCTAAGCTACCCTTGACTGCTTCTGCCTCCAATAGATTTCCTAAGCACTAGTGTTTTAAGGAACAGGTTAAAAAGAGAATCCTAATGTGATTTCTTGATAATGGGTGTGTTCCTTATCTTCTCCTAGTGTCTAAACTCTTCTCCATGGCTGGACCCCCAAATAATATTCCTTGACGTGCTAAGGGGTATCTAGAGAGTGGGATAGGTTTAATAACTACCCTAACCCTAACGCGTACCCTAACCCTAACCCCTACCCTAATCCTAACACTTACCCCAATCCTAACCCGTACCCTAAATGGAGCCCTAACCCTCAAACTAACCCTAACCCTAACCCTAACCCATACGCTACGCCGTACACGAACCCGTATCCGAACCCGTACCCTAAGCCATACCCTAACCCTAACCCTCACCGTAACCCTAACCCTAAGCTATCCTTGACTGCTTCTGCCTCCAATAAGATTCCTAAGCACTAGTGTATTAAGGAACAGGTTAAAAGAGAATCCTAATGTGATTTCAGGATAATGGGTGTGTTCCTTATCTTCTCCTAGTGTCTAAACTCTTCTCCATGGCTGGACCCCAAATAATATTCCTTGACGTGCTAAGGGGTATCTAGAGAGTGGGATAGGTTTAATAACTACCCTAACCCTAACGCGTACCCTAACCCTAACCCCTACCCTAACCCTAACACTTACCCTAATCCTAACCCGTACCCTAAACGGAGCCCTAACCCTCAAACTAACCCTAACCCTAACCCTAACCCATACCCTATGCCGTACCCGAACGCGTACCCTAATCCTTACCCTAACAATAACCCTAAACTTAACCCTAAGCTAACCTTGACTGCTTCTGCCTCCAATAGATTTCCTAAGCACTAGTGTTTTAAGGAACAGGTTAAAAAGAGAATCCTAATGTGATTTCTTGATAATGGGTGTGTTCCTTATCTTCTCCTAGTGTCTAAACTCTTCTCCATGGCTGGACCCCCAAATAATATTCCTTGACGTGCTAAGGGGTATCTAGAGAGTGGGATAGGTTTAATAACTACCCTAACCCTAACGCGTACCCTAACCCTAACCCCTACCCTAACCCTAACACTTACCCTAATCCTAACCCGTTACCCTAAACGGAGCCCTAACCCTCAAACTAACCCTAACCCTAACCCTAACCCATACCCTACGCCGTACACGAACCCGTACCCGAACCCGTACCCTAAGCCATACCCTAACCCTAACCCTCACCGTAACCCTAACCCTAAGCTACCCTTGACTGCTTCTGCCTCCAATAGATTTCCTAAGCACTAGTGTTTTAAGGAACAGGTTAAAAAGAGAATCCTAATGTGATTTCTTGATAATGGGTGTGTTCCTTATCTTCTCCTAGTGTCTAAACTCTTCTCCATGGCTGGACCCCCAAATAATATTCCTTGACGTGCTAAGGGGTATCTAGAGAGTGGGATAGGTTTAATAACTACCCTAACCCTAACGCGTACCCTAACCCTAACCCCTACCCTAACCCTAACACGAACCCTAATCCTAACCCGTACCCTAAACCGAGCCCTAACCTTCAAACTAACCCTAACCCTAACCCTAACCCATACCCTACAGCGTACACGAACCCGTACCCGAACCCGTACCCTAAGCCGTACCCTAACCCTAACCCTAACCCTAACCCTAACCCTAAGCTACCCTTGACTGCTTCTGCCTCCAATAGATTTCCTAAGCACTAGTGTTTTAAGGAACAGGTTAAAAAGAGAATCCTAATGTGATTTCTTGATAATTGGTGTGTTCCTTATCTTCTCCTAGTGTCTAAACTCTTCTCCATGGCTGGACCCCCAAATAATATTCCTTGACGTGCTAAGGGGTATCTAGAGAGTGAGATAGGTTTAATAACTACCCTAACCCTAACGCGTACCCTAACCCTAACCCCTACCCTAACCCTAACACTTACCCTAATCCTAACCCGTACCCTAAACGGAGCCCTAACCCTCAAACTAACCCTAACCCTAACCCTAACCCATACCCTACGCCGTACCCGAACCCGTACCCGAACCCGTACCCTAAGCCATACCCTAACCCTAACCCTCACCGTAACCCTAACCCTAAGCTACCCTTGACTGCTTCTGCCTCCAATAGATTTCCTAAGCACTAGTGTATTAAGGAACAGGTTAAAAAGAGAATCCTAATGTGATTTCAGGATAATGGGTGTGTTCCTTATCTTCTCCTAGTGTCTAAACTCTTCTCCATGGCTGGACCCCCAAATAATATTCCTTGACGTGCTAAGGGGTATCTAGAGAGTGGGATAGGTTTAATAACTACCCTAACCCTAACGCGTACCCTAACCCTAACCCCTACCCTAACCCTAACACGAACCCTAATCCTAACCCGTACCCTAAACCGAGCCCTAACCTTCAAACTAACCCTAACCCTAACCCAAACCCATACCCTACGCCGTACACGAACCCGTACCCGAACCCGTACCCGAACCCGTACACTAAGCCGTACCCTAACCCTAACCCTAACCCTAAGCTACCCTTGACTGCTTCTGCCTCCAATAGATTTCCTAAGCACTAGTGTTTTAAGGAACAGGTTAAAAAGAGAATCCTAATGTGATTTCTTGATAATGGGTGTGTTCCTTATCTTCTCCTAGTGTCTAAACTCTTCTCCATGGCTGGACCCCCAAATAATATTCCTTGACGTGCTAAGGGGTATCTAGAGAGTGGGATAGGTTTAATAACTACCCTAACCCTAACGCGTACCCTAACCCTAACCCCTACCCTAACCCTACCACGAACCCTAATCCTAACCCGTACCCTAAACCGAGCCCTAACCTTCAAACTAACCCTAACCCTAACCCATACCCTACGCCGTACCCGAACACGTACCCGAACCCGTACCCTAAGCCGTACCCTAAAGCTAACCCTAACCCTAACCCTAACCCTAACCCTAAGCTACCCTTGACTGCTTCTGCCTCCAATAGATTTCCTAAGCACTAGTGTTTTAAGGAACAGGTTAAAAAGAGAATCCTAATGTGATTTCTTGATAATGGGTGTGTTCCTTATCTTCTCCTAGTGTCTAAACTATTCTCCATGGCTGGACCCCCAAATAATATTCCTTGACGTGCTAAGGGTTATCTAGAGAGTGGGATAGGTTTAATAACTACCCTAACCCTAACGCGTACCCTAACCCTAACCCCTACCCTAACCCTAAGACGTACCCTAATCCTAACCCGTAACCTAAACCGAGCCCTAACCCTCAAACTAACCCTAACCCTAACCCTAACCCATACCCTACGCCATACCCGAACCCGTACCCGAACCCGTACACTAAGCCGTACCCTAAACCTAACCCTAACCTAACCCTAACCCTAAACCTAACCCTAACCCTAAGCTACCCTTGACTGCTTCTGCCTCCAATAGATTTCCTAAGCACTAGTGTTTTAAGGAACAGGTTAAAAAGAGAATCCTAATGTGATTTCAGGATAATGGGTGTGTTCCTTATCTTCTCCTACTGTCTAAACTCTTCTCCATGGCTGGACCCCCAAATAATATTCCTTGACGTGCTAAGGGGTATCTAGGGAGTGGGATAGGTTTAATAACTACCCTAACCCTAACGCGTACCCTAACCCTAACCCCTACCCTAACCCTAACACGAACCCTAATCCTAACCCGTACCCTAAACCGAGCCCTAACCTTCAAACTAACCCTAACACTAACCCTAACCCATACCCTACGCCGTACGCGAACCCGAACCCGAACCCGTACCCTAAGCCGTATCCTAACCCTAACCCTAACCCTAACCCTAACCCTAACCCTAAGCTACCCTTGCCTGCTTCTGCCTCCAATAGATTTCCTAAGCACTAGTGTTTTAAGGAACAGGTTAAAAAGAGAATCCTAATGTGATTTCTTGATAATGGGTGTGTTCCTTATCTTCTCCTAGTGTCTAAACTCTTCTCCATGGCTGGACACCCAAATAATATTCCTTGACGTGCTAAGGGGTATCTAGAGAGTGCGATAGGTTTAATAACTACCCTAACCCTAACGCGTACCCTAACCCTAACCCCTACCCTAACCCTAACACGTACCCTAATCCTAACCCGTACCCTAAACCGAGCCCTAACCCTCAAACTAACCCTAACCCTAACCCTAACCCATATCCTACGCCATACCCAAACCCGTACCCGATCCCGTACCCGAACCCGTACCCTAAGCCGTACCCTAACCCAAACCCTAACCCTAAGCTACCCTTGACTGCTTCTGCCTCCAATAGATTTCCTAAGCACTAGTGTTTTAAGGAACAGGTTAAAAAGAGAATCCTAATGTGATTTATTGATAATGGGTGTGTTCCTTATCTTCTCCTAGTGTCTAAACTCTTCTCCATGGCTGGACCCCCAAATAATATTCCTTGACGTGCTAAGGGGTATCTAGAGAGTGGGATATGATTAATAACTACCCTAACCCTAACGCGTACCCTAACCCTAAACCCTACCCTAACCCTAACACGTACCCTAATCCTAACCCGTAACATAAACCGAGCCCTAACCCTCAAACTAACCCTAACCCTAAACCTAACCCATACCCTACGCCGTACCCGAACCCGTACCCGAACCCGTACCCGAACCCGTACCCTAAGTCGTACCCTAACCCTAACCCTAACCCTAAGCTACCCTTGACTGCTTCTGCCTCCAATAGATTTCGTGAGCACTAGTGTTTTAAGGAACAGGTTAAAAAGAGAATCCTAATGTGATTTCTTGATAATGGGTGTGTTCCTTATCTTCTCCTAGTGTCTAAACTCTTCTCCATGGCTGGACCCCCAAATAATATTCCTTGACGTGCTAAGGGGTATCTAGAGAGTGGGATAGGTTTAATAACTACCCTAACCCTAACGCGTACCCTAACCCTAACCCCTACCCTAACCCTAACACGAACCCTAATCCTAACCCGTACCCTAAACCGAGCCCTAACCTTCAAACTAACCCTAACCCTAACCCATACACTACGCCGTACACGAACACGTACCCGAACCCGTACCCTAAGCCGTACCCTAAAGCTAACCCTAACCCTAACCCTAACCCTAACCCTAAGCTACCCTTGACTGCTTCTGCGTCCAATAGATTTCCTAAGCACTAGTGTTTTAAGGAACAGGTTAAAAAGAGAATCCTAATGTGATTTCTTGATAATGGGTGTGTTCCTTATCTTCTCCTAGGGTCTAAACTCTTCTCCATGGCTGGACCCCCAAATAATATTCCTTGACGTGCTAAGGGGTATCTAGAGAGTGGGATAGGTTTAATAACTACCCTAACCCTAACGCGTACCCTAACCCTAACCGCTACCCTAACCCTAAGACGTACCCTAATCCTAACCCGTAACCTAAACCGAGCCCTAACCCTCAAACTAACCCTAACCCTAACCCTAACCCATACCCTACGCCATACCCGAACCCGTACCCGAACCCGTACACTAAGCCGTACCCTAAACCTAACCCTAACCCTAACCCTAACCCTAAACCTAACCCTAACCCTAAGCTACCCTTGACTGCTTCTGCCTCCAATAGATTTCCTAAGCACTAGTGTTTTAAGGAACAGGTTAAAAAGAGAATCCTAATGTGATTTCAGGATAATGGGTGTGTTCCTTATCTTCTCCTACTGTCTAAACTCTTCTCCATGGCTGGACCCCCAAATAATATTCCTTGACGTGCTAAGGGGTATCTAGGGAGTGGGATAGGTTTAATAACTACCCTAACCCTAACGCGTACCCTAACCCTAACCACTACCCTAACCCTAACACGAACCCTAATCCTAACCCGTACCCTAAACCGAGCCCTAACCTTCAAACTAACCCTAACCCTAACCCTAACCCATACCCTACGCCGTACACGAACCCGTACCCGAACCCGTACCCTAAGCCGTACCCTAACCCTAACCCTAACCCTAACCCTAACCCTAAGCTACCCTTGACTGCTTCTGCCTCCAATAGATTTCCTAAGCACTAGTGTTTTAAAGAACAGGTTAAAAAGAGAATCCTAATGTGATTTCTTGATAATGGGTGTGTTCCTTATCTTCTCCTAGTGTCTAAACTCTTCTCCATGGCTGGACCCCCAAATAATATTCCTTGACGTGCTAAGGGGTATCTAGAGAGTGGGATAGGTTTAATAACTACCCTAACCCTAACGCGTACCCTAACCCTAACCCCTACCCTAACCCTAACACGTACCCTAATCCTAACCCGTACCCTAAACCGAGCCCTAACCCTCAAACTAACCCTAACCCTAACCCTCACCCATATCCTACGCCATACCCAAACCCGTACCCGAACCCGTACCCGAACCCGTACCCTAAGCCGTACCCTAACCCAAACCCTAACCCTAAGCTACCCTTGACTGCTTCTGCCTCCAATAGATTTCCTAAGCACTAGTGTTTTAAGGAACAGGTTAAAAAGAGAATCCTAATGTGATTTCTTGATAATGGGTGTGTTCCTTATCTTCTCCTAGTGTCTAAACTTTTCTCCATGGCTGGACCCCCAAATAATATTCCTTGACGTGCTAAGGGGTATCTAGAGAGTGGGATAGGTTTAATAACTACCCTAACCCTAACGCGTACCCTAACCCTAACCCCTACCCTAACCCTAACACGAACCCTAATCCTAACCCGTACCCTAAACCGAGCCCTAACCTTCAAACTAACCCTAACACTAACCCAAACCCATACCCTACGCCGTACACAAACCCGTACCCGAACCCGTACCCTAAGCCGTGTCCTAAACCTAGCCCTAACCCTAACCCTAACCCTAAGCTACCCTTGACTGCTTCTGCCTCCAATAGATTTCCTAAGCACTAGTGTTTTAAGGAACAGGTTAAAAAGAGAATCCTAATGTGATTTCTTGATAATGGGTGTGTTCCTTATCTTCTCCTAGTGTCTAAACTCTTCTCCATGGCTGGACCCCCAAATAATATTCCTTGACGTGCTAAGGGTTATCTAGAGAGTGGGATAGGTTTAATAACTACCCTAACCCTAACGCGTACCCTAACCCTAACCCCTACCCTAACCCTAAGACGTACCCTAATCCTAACCCGTAACCTAAACCGAGCCCTAACCCTCAAACTAACCCTAACCCTAACCCTATCCCATACCCTACGCCATACCCGAACCCGTACCCGAACCCGTACACTAAGCCGTACCCTAAACCTAACCCTAACCCTAACCCTAACCCTAAACCTAACCCTAACCCTAAGCTACCCTTGACTGCTTCTGCCTCCAATAGATTTCCTAAGCACTAGTGTTTTAAGGAACAGGTTAAAAAGAGAATCCTAATGTGATTTCAGGATAATGGGTGTGTTCCTTATCTTCTCCTACTGTCTAAACTCTTCTCCATGGCTGGACCCCCAAATAATATTCCTTGACGTGCTAAGGGGTATCTAGGGAGTGGGATAGGTTTAATAACTACCCTAACCCTAACGCGTACCCTAACCCTAACCCCTACCCTAACCCTAACACGAACCCTAATCCTAACCCGTACCCTAAACCGAGCCCTAACCTTCAAACTAACCCTAACCCTAACCCTAACCCATACCCTACGCCGTACACGAACCCGTACCCGAACCCGTACCCTAAGCCGTACCCTAACCCTAACCCTAACCCTAACCCTAACCCTAAGCTACCCTTGACTGCTTCTGCCTCCAATAGATTTCCTAAGCACTAGTGTTTTAAGGAACAGGTTAAAAAGAGAATCCTAATGTGATTTCTTGATAATGGGTGTGTTCCTTATCTTCTCCTAGTGTCTAAACTCTTCTCCATGGCTGGACCCCCAAATAATATTCCTTGACGTGCTAAGGGGTATCTAGAGAGTGGGATAGGTTTAATAACTACCCTAACCCTAACGCGTACCCTATCCCTAACCCCTACCCTAACCCTAACACGAACACTAATCCTAACCCGTACCCTAAACCGAGCCCTAACCTTCAAACTAACCCTAACACTAACCCTAACCCATACCCTACGCCGTACGCGAACCCGTACCCGAACCCGTACCCTAAGCCGTATCCTAACCCTAACCCTAACCCTAACCCTAACCCTAACCCTAAGCTACCCTTGCCTGCTTCTGCCTCCAATAGATTTCCTAAGCACTAGTGTTTTAAGGAACAGGTTAAAAAGAGAATCCTAATGTGATTTCTTCATAATGGGTGTGTTCCTTATCTTCTCCTAGTGTCTAAACTCTTCTCCATGGCTGGACACCCAAATAATATTCCTTGACGTGCTAAGGGGTATCTAGAGAGTGGGATAGGTTTAATAACTACCCTAACCCTAACGCGTACCATAACCCTAACCCCTACCCTAACCCTAACACGTACCCTAATCCTAACCCGTACCCTAAACCGAGCCCTAACCCTCAAACTAACCCTAACCCTAACCCTAACCCATATCCTACGCCATACCCAAACCCGTACCCGAACCCGTACCCGAACCCGTACCCTAAGCCGTACCCTAACCCAAACCCTAACCCTAAGCTACCCTTGACTGCTTCTGCCTCCAATAGATTTCCTAACAACTAGTGTTTTAAGGAACAGGTTAAAAATAGAATCCTAATGTGATTTATTGATAATGGGTGTGTTCCTTATCTTCTCCTAGTGTCTAAACTCTTCTCCATGGCTGGACCCCCAAATAATATTCCTTGACGTGCTAAGGGGTATCTAGAGAGTGGGATATGTTTAATAACTACCCTAACCCTAACGCGTACCCTAACCCTAACCCCTACCCTAACCCTAACACGTACCCTAATCCTAACCCGTAACATAAACCGAGCCCTAACCCTCAAACTAACCCTAACCCTAAACCTAACCCATACCCTACGCCGTACCCGAACCCGTACCCTAACCCGTACCCGAACCCGTACCCTAAGCCGTACCCTAACCCTAACCCTAACCCTAAGCTACCCTTGACTGCTTCTGCCTCCAATAGATTTCCTGAGCACTAGTGTTTTAAGGAACAGGTTAAAAAGAGAATCCTAATGTGATTTCTTGATAATGGGTGTGTTCCTTATCTTCTCCTAGTGTCTAAACTCTTCTCCATGGCTGGACCCCCAAATAATATTCCTTGACGTGCTAAGGGGTATCTAGAGAGTGGGATAGGTTTAATAACTACCCTAACCCTAACGCGTACCCTAACCCTAACCCCTACCCTAACCCTAACACGTACCCTAATCCTAACCCGTACCCTAAACCGAGCCCTAACCCTCAAACTAACCCTAACCCTAACCCTAACCCATACCCTACGCCGTACCCGAACCCGTACCCGAACCCATACCCTAAGCCATACCCTAACCCTAACCCTAACCCTAACCCTAACCCTAAGCTACCCTTGACTGCTTCTGCCTCCAATAGATTTCCTAAGCACTAGTGTTTTAAAGAACAGGTTAAAAAGAGAATCCTAATGTGATTTCTTGATAATGGGTGTGTTCCTTATCTTCTCCTAGTGTCTAAACTCTTCTCCATGGCTGGACCCCCAAATAATATTCCTTGACGTGCTAAGGGGTATCTAGAGAGTGGGATAGGTTTAATAACTACCCTAACCCTAACGCGTACCCTAACCCTAACCCCTACCCTAACCCTAACACGTACCCTAATCCTAACCCGTACCCTAAACCGAGCCCTAACCCTCAAACTAACCCTAACCCTAACCCTAACCCATATCCTACGCCATACCCAAACCCGTACCCGAACCCGTACCCGAACCCGTACCCTAAGCCGTACCCTAACCCAAACCCTAACACTAAGCTACCCTTGACTGCTTCTGCCTCCAATAGATTTCCTAAGCACTAGTGTTTTAAGGAACAGGTTAAAAAGAGAATCCTAATGTGATTTCTTGATAATGGGTGTGTTCCTTATCTTCTCCTAGTGTCTAAACTTTTCTCCATGGCTGGACCCCCAAATAATATTCCTTGACGTGCTAAGGGGTATCTAGAGAGTGGGATAGGTTTAATAACTACCCTAACCCTAACGCGTACCCTAACCCTAACCCCTACCCTAACCCTAACACGAACCCTAATCCTAACCCGTACCCTAAACCGAGCCCTAACCTTCAAACTAACCCTAACACTAACCCAAACCCATACCCTACGCCGTACACAAACCCGTACCCGAACCCGTACCCTAAGCCGTGTCCTAACCCTAGCCCTAACCCTAACCCTAACCCTAAGCTACCCTTGACTGCTTCTGCCTCCAATAGATTTCCTAAGCACTAGTGTTTTAAGGAACAGGTTAAAAAGAGAATCCTAATGTGATTTCTTGATAATGGGTGTGTTCCTTATCTTCTCCTAGTGTCTAAACTCTTCTCCATGGCTGGACCCCCAAATAATATTCCTTGACGTGCTAAGGGTTATCTAGAGAGTGGGATAGGTTTAATAACTACCCTAACCCTAACGCGTACCCTAACCCTAACCCCTACCCTAACCCTAAGACGTACCCTAATCCTAACCCGTAACCTAAACCGAGCCCTAACCCTCAAACTAACCCTAACCCTAACCCTATCCCATACCCTACGCCATACCCGAACCCGTACCCGAACCCGTACACTAAGCCGTACCCTAAACCTAACCCTAACCCTAACCCTAACCCTAAACCTAACCCTAACCCTAAGCTACCCTTGACTGCTTCTGCCTCCAATAGATTTCCTAAGCACTAGTGTTTTAAGGAACAGGTTAAAAAGAG
The DNA here is from genome assembly GCF_028021215.1 of Eschrichtius robustus. Classification (NCBI taxonomy): domain Eukaryota; kingdom Metazoa; phylum Chordata; class Mammalia; order Artiodactyla; family Eschrichtiidae; genus Eschrichtius; species Eschrichtius robustus. The sequence goes on from NW_027175343.1 coordinate 971,310, forward strand.
AATCCTAATGTGATTTCAGGATAATGGGTGTGTTCCTTATCTTCTCCTACTGTCTAAACTCTTCTCCATGGCTGGACCCCCAAATAATATTCCTTGACGTGCTAAGGGGTATCTAGGGAGTGGGATAGGTTTAATAACTACCCTAACCCTAACGCGTACCCTAACCCTAACCCCTACCCTAACCCTAACACGAACCCTAATCCTAACCCGTACCCTAAACCGAGCCCTAACCTTCAAACTAACCCTAACCCTAACCCTAACCCATACCCTACGCCGTACACGAACCCGTACCCGAACCCGTACCCTAAGCCGTACCCTAACCCTAACCCTAACCCTAACCCTAACCCTAAGCTACCCTTGACTGCTTCTGCCTCCAATAGATTTCCTAAGCACTAGTGTTTTAAGGAACAGGTTAAAAAGAGAATCCTAATGTGATTTCTTGATAATGGGTGTGTTCCTTATCTTCTCCTAGTGTCTAAACTCTTCTCCATGGCTGGACACCCAAATAATATTCCTTGACGTGCTAAGGGGTATCTAGAGAGTGGGATAGGTTTAATAACTACCCTAACCCTAACGCGTACCCTATCCCTAACCCCTACCCTAACCCTAACACGAACACTAATCCTAACCCGTACCCTAAACCGAGCCCTAACCTTCAAACTAACCCTAACACTAACCCTAACCCATACCCTACGCCGTACGCGAACCCGTACCCGAACCCGTACCCTAAGCCGTATCCTAACCCTAACCCTAACCCTAACCCTAACCCTAACCCTAAGCTACCCTTGCCTGCTTCTGCCTCCAATAGATTTCCTAAGCACTAGTGTTTTAAGGAACAGGTTAAAAAGAGAATCCTAATGTGATTTCTTCATAATGGGTGTGTTCCTTATCTTCTCCTAGTGTCTAAACTCTTCTCCATGGCTGGACACCCAAATAATATTCCTTGACGTGCTAAGGGGTATCTAGAGAGTGGGATAGGTTTAATAACTACCCTAACCCTAACGCGTACCATAACCCTAACCCCTACCCTAACCCTAACACGTACCCTAATCCTAACCCGTACCCTAAACCGAGCCCTAACCCTCAAACTAACCCTAACCCTAACCCTAACCCATATCCTACGCCATACCCAAACCCGTACCCGAACCCGTACCCGAACCCGTACCCTAAGCCGTACCCTAACCCAAACCCTAACCCTAAGCTACCCTTGACTGCTTCTGCCTCCAATAGATTTCCTAACAACTAGTGTTTTAAGGAACAGGTTAAAAATAGAATCCTAATGTGATTTATTGATAATGGGTGTGTTCCTTATCTTCTCCTAGTGTCTAAACTCTTCTCCATGGCTGGACCCCCAAATAATATTCCTTGACGTGCTAAGGGGTATCTAGAGAGTGGGATATGTTTAATAACTACCCTAACCCTAACGCGTACCCTAACCCTAACCCCTACCCTAACCCTAACACGTACCCTAATCCTAACCCGTAACATAAACCGAGCCCTAACCCTCAAACTAACCCTAACCCTAAACCTAACCCATACCCTACGCCGTACCCGAACCCGTACCCGAACCCGTACCCGAACCCGTACCCTAAGCCGTACCCTAACCCTAACCCTAACCCTAAGCTACCCTTGACTGCTTCTGCCTCCAATAGATTTCCTGAGCACTAGTGTTTTAAGGAACAGGTTAAAAAGAGAATCCTAATGTGATTTCTTGATAATGGGTGTGTTCCTTATCTTCTCCTAGTGTCTAAACTCTTCTCCATGGCTGGACCCCCAAATAATATTCCTTGACGTGCTAAGGGGTATCTAGAGAGTGGGATAGGTTTAATAACTACCCTAACCCTAACGCGTACCCTAACCCTAACCCCTACCCTAACCCTAACACGTACCCTAATCCTAACCCGTACCCTAAACCGAGCCCTAACCCTCAAACTAACCCTAACCCTAACCCTAACCCATACCCTACGCCGTACCCGAACCCGTACCCGAACCCATACCCTAAGCCATACCCTAACCCTAACCCTAACCCTAACCCTAACCCTAAGCTACCCTTGACTGCTTCTGCCTCCAATAGATTTCCTAAGCACTAGTGTATTAAGGAACAGGTTAAAAAGAGAATCCTAATGTGATTTCAGGATACTGGGTGTGTTCCTTATCTTCTCCTAGTGTATAAACTCTTCTCCATGGCTGGACCCCCAAATAATATGCCTTGACGTGCTAAGGGGTATCTAGAGAGTGGGATAGGTTTAATAACTACCCTAACCCTAACGCGTACCCTAACCCTAACCCCTACCCTAACCCTAACACGTACCCTAATCCTAACCCGTAACCTAAACCGAGCCCTAACCCTCAAACTAACCCTAAACCTAAACCTAACCCATACCCTACGCCGTATCCGAACCCGTACCCGAACCCGTACCCGAACCCGTACCCTAAGCCGTACCCTAACCCTAACCCTAACCCTAAGCTACCCTTGACTGCTTCTGCCTCCAATAGATTTCCTAAGCACTAGTGTTTTAAGGAACAGGTTAAAAAGAGAATCCTAATGTGATTTCTTGATAATGGGTGTGTTCCTTATCTTCTCCTAGTGTCTAAACTCTTCTCCATGGCTGGACCCCCAAATAATATTCCTTGACGTGCTAAGGGGTATCTAGAGAGTGGGATAGGTTTAATAACTACCCTAACCCTAACGCGTACCCTAACCCTAACCCCTACCCTAATCCTAACACTTACCCCAATCCTAACCCGTACCCTAAATGGAGCCCTAACCCTCAAACTAACCCTAACCCTAACCCTAACCCATACGCTACGCCGTACACGAACCCGTATCCGAACCCGTACCCTAAGCCATACCCTAACCCTAACCCTCACCGTAACCCTAACCCTAAGCTATCCTTGACTGCTTCTGCCTCCAATAGATTTCCTAAGCACTAGTGTATTAAGGAACAGGTTAAAAAGAGAATCCTAATGTGATTTCAGGATAATGGGTGTGTTCCTTATCTTCTCCTAGTGTCTAAACTCTTCTCCATGGCTGGACCCCAAATAATATTCCTTGACGTGCTAAGGGGTATCTAGAGAGTGGGATAGGTTTAATAACTACCCTAACCCTAACGCGTACCCTAACCCTAACCCCTACCCTAACCCTAACACTTACCCTAATCCTAACCCGTACCCTAAACGGAGCCCTAACCCTCAAACTAACCCTAACCCTAACCCTAACCCATACCCTATGCCGTACCCGAACGCGTACCCTAATCCTTACCCTAACAATAACCCTAAACTTAACCCTAAGCTAACCTTGACTGCTTCTGCCTCCAATAGATTTCCTAAGCACTAGTGTTTTAAGGAACAGGTTAAAAAGAGAATCCTAATGTGATTTCTTGATAATGGGTGTGTTCCTTATCTTCTCCTAGTGTCTAAACTCTTCTCCATGGCTGGACCCCCAAATAATATTCCTTGACGTGCTAAGGGGTATCTAGAGAGTGGGATAGGTTTAATAACTACCCTAACCCTAACGCGTACCCTAACCCTAACCCCTACCCTAACCCTAACACTTACCCTAATCCTAACCCGTACCCTAAACGGAGCCCTAACCCTCAAACTAACCCTAACCCTAACCCTAACCCATACCCTACGCCGTACACGAACCCGTACCCGAACCCGTACCCTAAGCCATACCCTAACCCTAACCCTCACCGTAACCCTAACCCTAAGCTACCCTTGACTGCTTCTGCCTCCAATAGATTTCCTAAGCACTAGTGTTTTAAGGAACAGGTTAAAAAGAGAATCCTAATGTGATTTCTTGATAATGGGTGTGTTCCTTATCTTCTCCTAGTGTCTAAACTCTTCTCCATGGCTGGACCCCCAAATAATATTCCTTGACGTGCTAAGGGGTATCTAGAGAGTGGGATAGGTTTAATAACTACCCTAACCCTAACGCGTACCCTAACCCTAACCCCTACCCTAACCCTAACACGAACCCTAATCCTAACCCGTACCCTAAACCGAGCCCTAACCTTCAAACTAACCCTAACCCTAACCCTAACCCATACCCTACAGCGTACACGAACCCGTACCCGAACCCGTACCCTAAGCCGTACCCTAACCCTAACCCTAACCCTAACCCTAACCCTAAGCTACCCTTGACTGCTTCTGCCTCCAATAGATTTCCTAAGCACTAGTGTTTTAAGAAACAGGTTAAAAAGAGAATCCTAATGTGATTTCTTGATAATTGGTGTGTTCCTTATCTTCTCCTAGTGTCTAAACTCTTCTCCATGGCTGGACCCCCAAATAATATTCCTTGACGTGCTAAGGGGTATCTAGAGAGTGAGATAGGTTTAATAACTACCCTAACCCTAACGCGTACCCTAACCCTAACCCCTACCCTAACCCTAACACTTACCCTAATCCTAACCCGTACCCTAAACGGAGCCCTAACCCTCAAACTAACCCTAACCCTAACCCTAACCCATACCCTACGCCGTACCCGAACCCGTACCCGAACCCGTACCCTAAGCCATACCCTAACCCTAACCCTCACCGTAACCCTAACCCTAAGCTACCCTTGACTGCTTCTGCCTCCAATAGATTTCCTAAGCACTAGTGTATTAAGGAACAGGTTAAAAAGAGAATCCTAATGTGATTTCAGGATAATGGGTGTGTTCCTTATCTTCTCCTAGTGTCTAAACTCTTCTCCATGGCTGGACCCCCAAATAATATTCCTTGACGTGCTAAGGGGTATCTAGAGAGTGGGATAGGTTTAATAACTACCCTAACCCTAACGCGTACCCTAACCCTAACCCCTACCCTAACCCTAACACGAACCCTAATCCTAACCCGTACCCTAAACCGAGCCCTAACCTTCAAACTAACCCTAACCCTAACCCAAACCCATACCCTACGCCGTACACGAACCCGTACCCGAACCCGTACCCGAACCCGTACACTAAGCCGTACCCTAACCCTAACCCTAACCCTAAGCTACCCTTGACTGCTTCTGCCTCCAATAGATTTCCTAAGCACTAGTGTTTTAAGGAACAGGTTAAAAAGAGAATCCTAATGTGATTTCTTGATAATGGGTGTGTTCCTTATCTTCTCCTAGTGTCTAAACTCTTCTCCATGGCTGGACCCCCAAATAATATTCCTTGACGTGCTAAGGGGTATCTAGAGAGTGGGATAGGTTTAATAACTACCCTAACCCTAACGCGTACCCTAACCCTAACCCCTACCCTAACCCTACCACGAACCCTAATCCTAACCCGTACCCTAAACCGAGCCCTAACCTTCAAACTAACCCTAACCCTAACCCATACCCTACGCCGTACCCGAACACGTACCCGAACCCGTACCCTAAGCCGTACCCTAAAGCTAACCCTAACCCTAACCCTAACCCTAACCCTAAGCTACCCTTGACTGCTTCTGCCTCCAATAGATTTCCTAAGCACTAGTGTTTTAAGGAACAGGTTAAAAAGAGAATCCTAATGTGATTTCTTGATAATGGGTGTGTTCCTTATCTTCTCCTAGTGTCTAAACTATTCTCCATGGCTGGACCCCCAAATAATATTCCTTGACGTGCTAAGGGTTATCTAGAGAGTGGGATAGGTTTAATAACTACCCTAACCCTAACGCGTACCCTAACCCTAACCCCTACCCTAACCCTAAGACGTACCCTAATCCTAACCCGTAACCTAAACCGAGCCCTAACCCTCAAACTAACCCTAACCCTAACCCTAACCCATACCCTACGCCATACCCGAACCCGTACCCGAACCCGTACACTAAGCCGTACCCTAAACCTAACCCTAACCTAACCCTAACCCTAAACCTAACCCTAACCCTAAGCTACCCTTGACTGCTTCTGCCTCCAATAGATTTCCTAAGCACTAGTGTTTTAAGGAACAGGTTAAAAAGAGAATCCTAATGTGATTTCAGGATAATGGGTGTGTTCCTTATCTTCTCCTACTGTCTAAACTCTTCTCCATGGCTGGACCCCCAAATAATATTCCTTGACGTGCTAAGGGGTATCTAGGGAGTGGGATAGGTTTAATAACTACCCTAACCCTAACGCGTACCCTAACCCTAACCCCTACCCTAACCCTAACACGAACCCTAATCCTAACCCGTACCCTAAACCGAGCCCTAACCTTCAAACTAACCCTAACACTAACCCTAACCCATACCCTACGCCGTACGCGAACCCGAACCCGAACCCGTACCCTAAGCCGTATCCTAACCCTAACCCTAACCCTAACCCTAACCCTAACCCTAAGCTACCCTTGCCTGCTTCTGCCTCCAATAGATTTCCTAAGCACTAGTGTTTTAAGGAACAGGTTAAAAAGAGAATCCTAATGTGATTTCTTGATAATGGGTGTGTTCCTTATCTTCTCCTAGTGTCTAAACTCTTCTCCATGGCTGGACACCCAAATAATATTCCTTGACGTGCTAAGGGGTATCTAGAGAGTGCGATAGGTTTAATAACTACCCTAACCCTAACGCGTACCCTAACCCTAACCCCTACCCTAACCCTAACACGTACCCTAATCCTAACCCGTACCCTAAACCGAGCCCTAACCCTCAAACTAACCCTAACCCTAACCCTAACCCATATCCTACGCCATACCCAAACCCGTACCCGATCCCGTACCCGAACCCGTACCCTAAGCCGTACCCTAACCCAAACCCTAACCCTAAGCTACCCTTGACTGCTTCTGCCTCCAATAGATTTCCTAAGCACTAGTGTTTTAAGGAACAGGTTAAAAAGAGAATCCTAATGTGATTTATTGATAATGGGTGTGTTCCTTATCTTCTCCTAGTGTCTAAACTCTTCTCCATGGCTGGACCCCCAAATAATATTCCTTGACGTGCTAAGGGGTATCTAGAGAGTGGGATATGATTAATAACTACCCTAACCCTAACGCGTACCCTAACCCTAAACCCTACCCTAACCCTAACACGTACCCTAATCCTAACCCGTAACATAAACCGAGCCCTAACCCTCAAACTAACCCTAACCCTAAACCTAACCCATACCCTACGCCGTACCCGAACCCGTACCCGAACCCGTACCCGAACCCGTACCCTAAGTCGTACCCTAACCCTAACCCTAACCCTAAGCTACCCTTGACTGCTTCTGCCTCCAATAGATTTCGTGAGCACTAGTGTTTTAAGGAACAGGTTAAAAAGAGAATCCTAATGTGATTTCTTGATAATGGGTGTGTTCCTTATCTTCTCCTAGTGTCTAAACTCTTCTCCATGGCTGGACCCCCAAATAATATTCCTTGACGTGCTAAGGGGTATCTAGAGAGTGGGATAGGTTTAATAACTACCCTAACCCTAACGCGTACCCTAACCCTAACCCCTACCCTAACCCTAACACGAACCCTAATCCTAACCCGTACCCTAAACCGAGCCCTAACCTTCAAACTAACCCTAACCCTAACCCATACCCTACGCCGTACACGAACACGTACCCGAACCCGTACCCTAAGCCGTACCCTAAAGCTAACCCTAACCCTAACCCTAACCCTAACCCTAAGCTACCCTTGACTGCTTCTGCGTCCAATAGATTTCCTAAGCACTAGTGTTTTAAGGAACAGGTTAAAAAGAGAATCCTAATGTGATTTCTTGATAATGGGTGTGTTCCTTATCTTCTCCTAGGGTCTAAACTCTTCTCCATGGCTGGACCCCCAAATAATATTCCTTGACGTGCTAAGGGGTATCTAGAGAGTGGGATAGGTTTAATAACTACCCTAACCCTAACGCGTACCCTAACCCTAACCACTACCCTAACCCTAACACGAACCCTAATCCTAACCCGTACCCTAAACCGAGCCCTAACCTTCAAACTAACCCTAACCCTAACCCTAACCCATACCCTACGCCGTACACGAACCCGTACCCGAACCCGTACCCTAAGCCGTACCCTAACCCTAACCCTAACCCTAACCCTAACCCTAAGCTACCCTTGACTGCTTCTGCCTCCAATAGATTTCCTAAGCACTAGTGTTTTAAAGAACAGGTTAAAAAGAGAATCCTAATGTGATTTCTTGATAATGGGTGTGTTCCTTATCTTCTCCTAGTGTCTAAACTCTTCTCCATGGCTGGACCCCCAAATAATATTCCTTGACGTGCTAAGGGGTATCTAGAGAGTGGGATAGGTTTAATAACTACCCTAACCCTAACGCGTACCCTAACCCTAACCCCTACCCTAACCCTAACACGTACCCTAATCCTAACCCGTACCCTAAACCGAGCCCTAACCCTCAAACTAACCCTAACCCTAACCCTCACCCATATCCTACGCCATACCCAAACCCGTACCCGAACCCGTACCCGAACCCGTACCCTAAGCCGTACCCTAACCCAAACCCTAACCCTAAGCTACCCTTGACTGCTTCTGCCTCCAATAGATTTCCTAAGCACTAGTGTTTTAAGGAACAGGTTAAAAAGAGAATCCTAATGTGATTTCTTGATAATGGGTGTGTTCCTTATCTTCTCCTAGTGTCTAAACTTTTCTCCATGGCTGGACCCCCAAATAATATTCCTTGACGTGCTAAGGGGTATCTAGAGAGTGGGATAGGTTTAATAACTACCCTAACCCTAACGCGTACCCTAACCCTAACCCCTACCCTAACCCTAACACGAACCCTAATCCTAACCCGTACCCTAAACCGAGCCCTAACCTTCAAACTAACCCTAACACTAACCCAAACCCATACCCTACGCCGTACACAAACCCGTACCCGAACCCGTACCCTAAGCCGTGTCCTAACCCTAGCCCTAACCCTAACCCTAACCCTAAGCTACCCTTGACTGCTTCTGCCTCCAATAGATTTCCTAAGCACTAGTGTTTTAAGGAACAGGTTAAAAAGAGAATCCTAATGTGATTTCAGGATAATGGGTGTGTTCCTTATCTTCTCCTACTGTCTAAACTCTTCTCCATGGCTGGACCCCCAAATAATATTCCTTGACGTGCTAAGGGGTATCTAGGGAGTGGGATAGGTTTAATAACTACCCTAACCCTAACGCGTAACCTAACCCTAACCACTACCCTAACCCTAACACGAACCCTAATCCTAACCCGTACCCTAAACCGAGCCCTAACCTTCAAACTAACCCTAACCCTAACCCTAACCCATACCCTACGCCGTACACGAACCCGTGCCCGAACCCGTACCCTAAGCCGTACCCTAACCCTAACCCTAACCCTAACCCTAACCCTAACCCTAAGCTACCCTTGACTGCTTCTGCCTCCAATAGATTTCCTAAGCACTAGTGTTTTAAAGAACAGGTTAAAAAGAGAATCCTAATGTGATTTCTTGATAATGGGTGTGTTCCTTATCTTCTCCTAGTGTCTAAACTCTTCTCCATGGCTGGACCCCCAAATAATATTCCTTGACGTGCTAAGGGGTATCTAGAGAGTGGGATAGGTTTAATAACTACCCTAACCCTAACGCGTACCCTAACCCTAACCCCTAGCCTAACCCTAACACGTACCCTAATCCTAACCCGTACCCTAAACCGAGCCCTAACCCTCAAACTAACCCTAACCCTAACCCTAACCCATATCCTACGCCATACCCAAACCCGTACCCGAACCCGTACCCGAACCCGTACCCTAAGCCGTACCCTAACCCAAACCCTAACCCTAAGCTACCCTTGACTGCTTCTGCCTCCAATAGATTTCCTAAGCACTAGTGTTTTAAGGAACAGGTTAAAAAGAGAATCCTAATGTGATTTCTTGATAATGGGTGTGTTCCTTATCTTCTCCTAGTGTCTAAACTTTTCTCCATGGCTGGACCCCCAAATAATATTCCTTGACGTGCTAAGGGGTATCTAGAGAGTGGGATAGGTTTAATAACTACCCTAACCCTAACGCGTACCCTAACCCTAACACCTACCCTAACCCTAACACGAACCCTAATCCTAACCCGTAACCTAAACCGAGCCCTAACCTTCAAACTAACACTAACACTAACCCAAACCCATACCCTACGCCGTACACAAACCCGTATCCGAACCCGTACCCTAAGCCGTGTCCTAACCCTAGCCCTAACCCTAACCCTAACCCTAAGCTACCCTTGACTGCTTCTGCCTCCAATAGATTTCCTAAGCACTAGTGTTTTAAGGAACAGGTTAAAAAGAGAGTCCTAATGTGATTTCTTGATAATGGGTGTGTTCCTTATCTTCTCCTAGTGTCTAAACTCTTCTCCATGGCTGGACCCCCAAATAATATTCCTTGACGTGCTAAGGGGTATCTAGAGAGTGGGATAGGTTTAATAACTACCCTAACCCTAACGCGTACCCTAACCCTAACCCCTACCCTAACCCTAACACGAACCCTAATCCTAACCCGTACCCTAAACCGAGCCCTAACCTTCAAACTAACCCTAACACTAACCCTAACACATACCCTACGCCGTACGCGAACCCGTACCCGAACCCGTACCCTAAGCCGTATCCTAACCCTAACCCTAACCCTAACCCTAACCCTAACCCTAAGCTACCCTTGCCTGCTTCTGCCTCCAATAGATTTCCTAAGCACTAGTGTTTTAAGGAACAGGTTAAAAAGAGAATCCTAATGTGATTTCTTGATAATGGGTGTGTTCCTTATCTTCTCCTAGTGTCTAAACTCTTCTCCATGGCTGGACACCCAAATAATATTCCTTGACGTGCTAAGGGGTATCTAGAGAGTGGGATAGGTTTAATAACTACCCTAACCCTAACGCGTACCCTAACCCTAACCCCTACCCTAACCCTAAGACGTACCCTAATCCTAACCCGTACCCTAAACCGAGCCCTAACCCTCAAACTAACCCTAACCCTAACCCTAACCCATATCCTACGCCATACCCAAACCCGTACCCGAACCCGTACCCGAACCCGTACCCTAAGCCGTACCCTAACCCAAACCCTAACCCTAAGCTACCCTTGACTGCTTCTGCCTCCAATAGATTTCCTAAGCACTAGTGTTTTAAGGAACAGGTTAAAAAGAGAATCCTAATGTGATTTATTGATAATGGGTGTGTTCCTTATCTTCTCCTAGTGTCTAAACTCTTCTCCATGGCTAGACCCCCAAATAATATTCCTTGACGTGCTAAGGGGTATCTAGAGAGTGGGATATGTTTAATAACTACCCTAACCCTAACGCGTACCCTAACCCTAACCCCTACCCTAACCCTAACACGTACCCTAATCCTAACCCGTAACATAAACCGAGCCCTAACCCTCAAACTAACCCTAACCCTAAACCTAACCCATACCCTACGCCGTACCCGAACCCGTACCCGAACCCGTACCCGAACCCGTACCCTAAGTCGTACCCTAACCCTAACCCTAACCCTAAGCTACCCTTGACTGCTTCTGCCTCCAATAGATTTCCTGAGCACTAGTGTTTTAAGGAACAGGTTAAAAAGAGAATCCTAATGTGATTTCTTGATAATGGGTGTGTTCCTTATCTTCTCCTAGTGTCTAAACTCTTCTCCATGGCTGTACCCCCAAATAATATTCCTTGACGTGCTAAGGGGTATCTAGAGAGTGGGATAGGTTTAATAACTACCCTAACCCTAACGCGTACCCTAACCCTAACCCCTACCCTAACCCTAACACGAACCCTAATCCTAACCCGTACCCTAAACCGAGCCCTAACCTTCAAGCTAACCCTAACCCTAACCCATACCCTACGCCTTACCCGAACCCGTACCCTAAGCCGTACCCTAAAGCTAACCCTAACCCTAACCCTAACCCTAACCCTAAGCTACCCTTGACTGCTTCTGCCTCCAATAGATTTCCTAAGCACTAGTGTTTTAAGGAACAGGTTAAAAAGAGAATCCTAATGTGATTTCTTGATAATGGGTGTGTTCCTTATCTTCTCCTAGTGTCTAAACTCTTCTCCATGGCTGGACCCCCAAATAATATTCCTTGACGTTCTAAGGGTTATCTAGAGAGTGGGATAGGTTTAATAACTACCCTAACCCTAACGCGTACCCTAACCCTAACCCCTACCCTAACCCTAAGACGTACCCTAATCCTAACCCGTAACCTAAACCGAGCCCTAACCCTCAAACTAACCCTAACCCTAACCCTAACCCATACCCTACGCCATACCCGAACCCGTACCCGAACCCGTACACTAAGCCGTACCCTAAACCTAACCCTAACCCTAACCCTAACCCTAAACCTAACCCTAACCCTAAGCTACCCTTGACTGCTTCTGCCTCCAATAGATTTCCTAAGCACTAGTGTTTTAAGGAACAGGTTAAAAAGAGAATCCTAATGTGATTTCAGGATAATGGGTGTGTTCCTTATCTTCTCCTACTGTCTAAACTCTTCTCCATGGCTGGACCCCCAAATAATATTCCTTGACGTGCTAAGGGGTATCTAGGGAGTGGGATAGGTTTAATAACTACCCTAACCCTAACGCGTACCCTAACCCTAACCCCTACCCTAACCCTAACACGAACCCTAATCCTAACCCGTACCCTAAACCGAGCCCTAACCTTCAAACTAACCCTAACCCTAACCCTAACCCATACCCTACACCGTACACGAACCCGTGCCCGAACCCGTACCCTAAGCCGTACCCTAACCCTAACCCTAACCCTAACCCTAACCCTAAGCTACCCTTGACTGCTTCTGCCTCCAATAGATTTCCTAAGCACTAGTGTTTTAAGGAACAGGTTAAAAAGAGAATCCTAATGTGATTTCTTGATAATGGGTGTGTTCCTTATCTTCTCCTAGTGTCTAAACTCTTCTCCATGGCTGGACCCCCAAATAATATTCCTTGACGTGCTAAGGGGTATCTAGAGAGTGGGATAGGTTTAATAACTACCCTAACCCTAACGTGTACCCTAACCCTAACCCCTACCCTAACCCTAACACGTACCCTAATCCTAACCCGTACCCTAAACCGAGCCCTAACCCTCAAACTAACCCTAACCCTAACCCTAACCCATATCCTACGCCATACCCAAACCCGTACCCGAACCCGTACCCGAACCCGTACCCTAAGCCGTACCCTAACCCAAACCCTAACCCTTAGCTACCCTTGACTGCTTCTGCCTCCAATAGATTTCCTAAGCACTAGTGTTTTAAGGAACAGGTTAAAAAGAGAATCCTAATGTGATTTCTTGATAATGGGTGTGTTCCTTATCTTCTCCTAGTGTCTAAACTCTTCTCCATGGCTGGACCCCCAAATAATATTCCTTGACGTGCTAAGGGGTATCTAGAGAGTGGGATAGGTTTAATAACTACCCTAACCCTAACGTGTACCCTAACCCTAACCCCTACCCTAACCCTAACACGAACCCTAATCCTAACCCGTACCCTAAACCGAGCCCTAACCTTCAAACTAACCCTAACACTAACCCTAACCCATACCCTACGCTGTACGCGAACCCGTACCCGAACCCGTACCCTAAGCCGTATCCTAACCCTAACCCTAACCCTAACCCTAACCCTAACCCTAACCCTAAGCTACCCTTGCCTGCTTCTGCCTCCAATAGATTTCCTAAGCACTAGTGTTTTAAGGAACAGGTTAAAAAGAGAATCCTAATGTGATTTCTTGATAATGGGTGTGTTCCTTATCTTCTCCTAGTGTCTAAACTCTTCTCCATGGCTGGACACCCAAATAATATTCCTTGACGTGCTAAGGGGTATCTAGAGAGTGGGATAGGTTTAATAACTACCCTAACCCTAACGCGTACCCTAACCCTAACCCCTACCCTAACCCTAACACGTACCCTAATCCTAACCCGTACCCTAAACCGAGCCCTAACCCTCAAACTAACCCTAACCCTAACCCTAACCCATATCCTACGCCATACCCAAACCCGTACCCGAACCCGTACCTGAAACCGTACCCTAAGCCGTACCCTAACCCAAACCCTAACCCTAAGCTACCCTTGACTGCTTCTGCCTCCAATAGATTTCCTAAGCACTAGTGTTTTAAGGAACAGGTTAAAAAGAGAATCCTAATGTGATTTATTGATAATGGGTGTGTTCCTTATCTTCTCCTAGTGTCTAAACTCTTCTCCATGGCTGGACCCCCAAATAATATTCCTTGACTTGCTAAGGGGTATCTAGAGAGTGGGATATGTTTAATAACTACCCTAACCCTAACGCGTACCCTAACCCTAACCCCTACCCTAACCCTAACACGTACCCTAATCCTAACCCGTAACATAAACCGAGCCCTAACCCTCAAACTAACCCTAACCCTAAACCTAACCCATACCCTACGCCGTACCCGAACCCGTACCCGAACCCGTACCCGAACCCGTACCCTAAGCCGTACCCTAACCCTAACCCTAACCCTAAGCTACCCTTGACTGCTTCTGCCTCCAATACATTTCCTGAGCACTAGTGTTTTAAGGAACAGGTTAAAAAGAGAATCCTAATGTGATTTCTTGATAATGGGTGTGTTCCTTATCTTCTCCTAGTGTCTAAACTCTTCTCCATGGCTGGAACCCCAAATAATATTCCTTGACGTGCTAAGGGTTATCTAGAGAGTGGGTTAGGTTTAATAACTACCCTAACCCTAACGCGTACCCTAACACTAACCCCTACCCTAACCCTAACACGTACACTAATCCTAACCCGTAACCTAAACCGAGGCCTAACCCTCAAACTAACCCTAACCCTAACCCTAAACCATACCCTACGCCGTACCCGAACCCGTACCCGAACCCATACCCTAAGCCATACCCTAACCCTAACCCTAACCGTAACCCTAACCCTAAGCTACCCTTGACTGCTTCTGCCTCCAATAGATTTCCTAAGCAATAGTGTATTAAGGAACAGGTTAAAAAGAGAATCCTAATGTGATTACAGGATAATGGGTGTGTTCCTTATCTTCTCCTAGTGTCTAAACTCTTCTCCATGGCTGGACCCCCAAATAATATTCCTTGACGTGCTAAGGGGTATCTAGAGAGTGGGATAGGTTTAATAACTACCCTAACCCTAACGCGTACCCTAACCCTAACCCCTACCCTAACCCTAACACGTACCCTAATCCTAACCCGTAACCTAAACCGAGCCCTAACCCTCAAACTAACCCTAACCCTAAACCTAACCCATACCCTACGCCGTACCCGAACCCGTACCCGAACCCATACCCGAACCCGTACCCTAAGCCGTACCCTAACCCTAACCCTAACCCTAAGCTACCCTTGACTGCTTCTGCCTCCAATAGATTTCCTAAGCACTAGTGTTTTAAGGAACAGGTTAAAAAGAGAATCCTAATGTGATTTCTTGATAATGGGTGTGTTCCTTATCTTCTCCTAGTGTCTAAACTCTTCTCCATGGCTGGACCCCCAAATAATATTCCTTGACGTGCTAAGGGGTATCTAGAGAGTGGGATAGGTTTAATAACTACCCTAAACCTAACGCGTACCCTAACCCTAACCCCTACCCTAATCCTAACACTTACCCCAATCCTAACCCGTACCCTAAATGGAGCTCTAACCCTCAAACTAACCCTAACCCTAACCCTAACCCATACCCTACGCCGTACACGAACCCGTACCCGAACCCGTACCCTAAGCCATACCCTAACCCTAACCCTCACCGTAACCCTAACCCTAAGCTATCCTTGACTGCTTCTGCCTCCAATAGATTTCCTAAGCACTAGTGTATTAAGGAACAGGTTAAAAAGAGAATCCTAATGTGATTTCAGGATAATGGGTGTGTTCCTTATCTTCTCCTAGTGTCTAAACTCTTCTCCATGGCTGGACCCCCAAATAATATTCCTTGACGTGCTAAGGGGTATCTAGAGAGTGGGATAGGTTTAATAACTACCCTAACCCTAACGCGTACCCTAACCCTAACCCCTACCCTAACCCTAACACTTACCCTAATCCTTACCCGTACCCTAAACGGAGCCCTAACCCTCAAACTAACCCTAACCCTAACCCTAACCCATACCCTATGCCGTACCCGAACCCGTACCCTAATCCTTACCCTAACAATAACCCTAACCTTAACCCTAAGCTAACCTTGACTGCTTCTGCCTCCAATAGATTTCCTAAGCACTAGTGTTTTAAGGAACAGGTTAAAAAGAGTATCCTAATGTGATTTCTTGATAATGGGTGTGTTCCTTATCTTCTCCTAGTGTCTAAACTCTTCTCCATGGCTGGACCGCCAAATAATATTCCTTGACGTGCTAAGGGGTATCTAGAGTGTGGGATAGGTTTAATAACTACCATAACCCTAACGCATACCCTAACCCTAACCTCTACCCTAACCCTAACACGTACACTAATCCTAACTCATACCCTAAACCGTGCCCTAACCCTCAAACTAACCCTAACCCTAACCCTAACCCATACCCTACGCCGTACCCAAACCCGTACCCGAACCCGTACCCGAACCCGTACCCTAAGCCGTACCCTAAACCTAACCCTAACCGTAACCCTAACCCTAAGCTACCCTTGACTGCTTCTGCCTCCAATAGATTTCCTAAGCACTAGTGTATTAAGGAGCAGGTTAAAAAGAGAATCCTAATGTGATTTCAGGATAATGGGTGTGTTCCTTATCTTCTCCTAGTGTATAAACTCTTCTCCATGGCTGGACCCCCAAATAATATTCCTTGACGTGCTAAGGGGTATCTAGAGAGTGGGATAGGTTTAATAACTACCCTCACCCTAACGCGTACCCTAACCCTAACCCCTACCCTAACCCTAACACGTACCCTAATCCTAACCCGTAACCTAAACCGAGCCCTAACCCTCAAACTAACCCTAACCCTAAACCTAACCCATACCCTACGCCGTACCCGAACCCGTACCCGAACCCGTACCCGAACCCGTACCCTAAGCCGTACCCTAACCCTAACACTAACCCTAAGCTACCCTTGACTGCTTCTGCCTCCAATAGATTTCCTAAGCACTAGTGTTTTAAGGAACAGGTTAAAAAGAGAATCCTAATGTGATTTCTTGATAATGGGTGTGTTCCTTATCTTCTCCTAGTGTCTAAACTCTTCTCCATGGCTGGACCCCCAAATAATATTCCTTGACGTGCCAAGGGGTATCTAGAGAGTGGGATAGGTTTAATAACTACCCTAACCCTAACGCGTACCCTAACCCTAACCCCTACCCTAACCCTAACACTTACCCTAATCCTAACCCGTACCCGAAACGGAGCCCTAACCCTCAAACTAACCCTAACCCTAACCCTAACCCATACCCTACACCGTACACGAACCCGTACCCGAACCCGTACCCTAAGCCATACCCTAACCCTAACCCTCACCGTAACCCTAACCCTAAGCTACCCTTGACTGCTTCTGCCTCCAATAGATTTCCTAAGCACTAGTGTTTTAAGGAACAGGTTAAAAAGAGAATCCTAATGTGATTTCTTGATAATGGGTGTGTTCCTTATCTTCTCCTAGTGTCTAAACTCTTCTCCATGGCTGGACCCCCAAATAATATTCCTTGACGTGCTAAGGGGTATCTAGAGAGTGGGATAGGTTTAATAACTACCCTAAACCTAACGCGTACCCTAACCCTAACCCCTACCCTAACCCTAACACGAACCCTAATCCTAACCCGTACCCTAAACCGAGCCCTAACCTTCAAACTAACCCTAACCCTAACCCTAACCCATACCCTACAGCGTACACGAACCCGTACCCGAACCCGTACCCTAAGCCGTACCCTAACCCTAACCCTAACCCTAACCCTAAGCTACCCTTGACTGCTTCTGCCTCCAATAGATTTCCTAAGCACTAGTGTTTTAAGGAACAGGTTAAAAAGAGAATCCTAATGTGATTTCTTGATAATGGGTGTGTTCCTTATCTTCTCCTAGTGTCTAAACTCTTCTCCATGGCTGGACCCCCAAATAATATTCCTTGACGTGCTAAGGGGTATCTAGAGAGTGAGATAGGTTTAATAACTACCCTAACCCTAACGCGTACCCTAACCCTAACCCCTACCCTAACCCTAACACTTACCCTAATCCTAACCCGTACCCTAAACGGAGCCCTAACCCTCAAACTAACCCTAACCCTAACCCTAACCCATACCCTACGCCGTACACGAACCCGTACCCGAACCCGTACCCTAAGCCATATCCTAACCCTAACCCTCACCGTAACCCTAACCCTAAGCTACCCTTGACTACTTCTGCCTCCAATAGATTTCCTAAGCACTAGTGTATTAAGGAAGAGGTTAAAAAGAGAATCCTAATGTGATTTCAGGATAATGGGTGTGTTCCTTATTTCTCCTAGTGTCTAAACTCTTCTCCATGGCTGGACCCCCAAATAATATTCCTTGACGTGCTAAGGGGTATCTAGAGAGTGGGATAGGTTTAATAACTACCCTAACCCTAACGCGTACCCTAACCCTAACCCCTACCCTAACCCTAACACGAACCCTAATCCTAACCCGTACCCTAAACCGAGCCCTAACCTTCAAACTAACCCTAACCCTAACCCAAACCCATACCCTACGCCGTACACGAACCCGTACCCGAACCCGTACCCTAAGCCGTGTCCTAACCCTAGCCCTAACCCTAACCCTAACCCTAAGCTACCCTTGACTGCTTCTGCCTCCAATAGATTTCCTAAGCACTAGTGTTTTAAGGAACAGGTTAAAAAGAGAATCCTAATGTGATTTCTTGCTAATGGGTGTGTTCCTTATCTTCTCCTACTGTCTAAACTCTTCTCCATGGCTGGACCCCCAAATAATATTCCTTGACGTGCTAAGGGGTATCTAGGGAGTGGGATAGGTTTAATATCTACCCTAACCCTAACGCGTACCCTAACCCTAACCCCTACCCTAACCCTAACACGTACCCCACTCCTAACCCGTACCCTAAACCGAGCCCTAACCCTCAAACTAACCCTAACCCTAACCCTAACCCATACCCTATGCCGTACCCGAACCCGTACCCTAATCCTTACCCTAACAATAACCCTAACCTTAACCCTAAGCTACCCTTGACTGCTTCTGCCTCCAATAGATTTCCTAAGCACTAGTGTTTTAAGGAACAGGTTAAAAAGAGAATCCTAATGTGATTTCTTGATAATGGGTGTGTTCCTTATCTTCTCCTAGTGTCTAAACTCTTCTCCATGGCTGGACCCCCAAATAATATTCCTTGACGTGCTAAGGGGTATCTAGAGAGTGGGATAGGTTTAATAACTACCCTAACCCTAACGCGTACCCTAACCCTAACCCCTACCCTAACCCTAACACGAACCCTAATCCTAACCCGTACCCTAAACCGAGCCCTAACCTTCAAACTAACCCTAACCCTAACCCTAACCCATACCCTACAGCGTACACGAACCCGTACCCGAACCCGTACCCTAAGCCGTACCCTAACCCTAACCCTAACCCTAACCCTAACCCTAAGCTACCCTTGACTGCTTCTGCCTCCAATAGATTTCCTAAGCACTAGTGTTTTAAGGAACAGGTTAAAAAGAGAATCCTAATGTGATTTCTTGATAATGGGTGTGTTCCTTATCTTCTCCTAGTGTCTAAACTCTTCTCCATGGCTGGACCCCCAAATAATATTCCTTGACGTGCTAAGGGGTATCTAGAGAGTGGGATAGGTTTAATAACTACCCTAACCCTAACGCGTACCCTAACCCTAACCCCTACCCTAACCCTAAGACGTACCCTAATCCTAACCCGTAACCTAAACCGAGCCCTAACCCTCAAACTAACCCTAACCGTAACCCTAACCCATACCCTACGCCATACCCGAACCCGTACCCGAACCCGTACACTAAGCCGTACCCTAACCCTAACCCTAACCCTAACCCTAACCCTAAACCTAACCCTAACCCTAAGCTACCCTTGACTGCTTCTGCCTCCAATAGATTTCCTAAGCACTAGTGTTTTAAGGAACAGGTTAAAAAGAGAATCCTAATGTGATTTCAGGATAATGGGTGTGTTCCTTATCTTCTCCTACTGTCTAAACTCTTCTCCATGGCTGGACCCCCAAATAATATTCCTTGACGTGCTAAGGGGTATCTAGGGAGTGGGATAGGTTTAATAACTACCCTAACCCTAACGCGTACCCTAACCCTAACCCCTACCCTAACCCTAACACGAAACCTAATCCTAACCCGTACACTAAACCGAGCCCTAACCTTCAAACTAACCCTAACCCTAACCCTAACCCATACCCTACGCCGTACACGAACCCGTACCCGAACCCGTACCCTAAGCCGTACCCTAACCCTAACCCTAACCCTAACACTAACCCTAAGCTACCCTTGACTGCTTCTGCCTCCAATAGATTTCCTAAGCACTAGTGTTTTAAGGAACAGGTTAAAAAGAGAATCCTAATGTGATTTCTTGATAATGGGTGTGTTCCTTATCTTCTCCTATTGTCTAAACTCTTCTCCATGGCTGGACACCCAAATAATATTCCTTGACGTGCTAAGGGGTATCTAGAGAGTGGGATAGGTTTAATAACTACCCTAACCCTAAAGCGTACCCTAACCCTAACCCCTACCCTAACCCTAACACGTACCCTAATCCTAACCCGTACCCTAAACCGAGCCTTAACACTCAAACTAACCCTAACCCTAACCCTAACCCATATCCTACGCCATACCCAAACCCGTACCCGAACCCGTACCCGAACCCGTACCCTAAGCCGTACCCTAACCCAAACCCTAACCCTAAGCTACCCTTGACTGCTTCTGCCTCCAATAGATTTCCTAAGCACTAGTGTTTTAAGGAACAGGTTAAAAAGAGAATCCTAATGTGATTTATTGATAATGGGTGTGTTCCTTATCTTCTCCTAGTGTCTAAAATCTTCTCCATGGCTGGACCCCCAAATAATATTCCTTGACGTGCTAAGGGGTATCTAGAGAGTGGGATAGGTTTAATAACTACCCTAACCCTAACGCGTACCCTAACCCTAACCCCTACCCTAACCCTAACACGTACCCTAATCCTAACCCGTAACCTAAACCGAGCCCTAACCCTCAAACTAACCCTAACCCTACACCTAACCCATACCCTACGCCGTACCCGAACCCGTACCCGAACCCGTACCCAAACCCGTACCCTAAGCCGTACCCTAACCCTAACCCTAACCCTAAGCTACCCTTGACTGCTTCTGCCTCCAATAGATTTCCTAAGCACTAGTGTTTTAAGGAACAGGTTAAAAAGAGAATCCTAATGTGATTTCTTGATAATGGGTGTGTTCCTTATCTTCTCCTAGTGTCTAAACTCTTCTCCATGGCTGGACCCCCAAATAATATTCCTTGACGTGCTAAGGGGTATCTAGAGAGTGGGATAGGTTTAATAACTACCCTAACCCTAACGCGTACCCTAACCCTAACCCCTACCCTAACCCTAACACGTACCCTAATCCTAACCCGTAACATAAACCGAGCCCTAACCCTCAAACTAACCCTAACCCTAACCCTAACCCATATCCTACGCCATACCCAAACCCGTACCCGAACCCGTACCCGAACCCGTACCCTAAGCCGTACCCTAACCCAAACCCTAACCCTAAGCTACCCTTGACTGCTTCTGCCTCCAATAGATTTCCTAAGCACTAGTGTTTTAAGGAACAGGTTAAAAAGAGAATCCTAATGTGATTTCTTGATAATGGGTGTGTTCCTTATCTTCTCCTAGTGTCTAAACTCTTCTCCATGGCTGGACCCCCAAATAATATTCCTTGACGTCCTAAGGGGTATCTAGAGAGTGGGATAGGTTTAATAACTACCCTAACCCTAACGCGTACCCTAACCCTAACCCCTACCCTAACCCTAACACGTACCCTAATCCTAACCCGTATCCTAAACGGAGCCCTAACCCTCAAACTAACCCTAACCCTAACCCATACCCTACGCCGTACCCGAACCCGTACCCGAACCCGTACCCTAAGCCATACCCTAACCCTAACCCTCACCGTAACCCTAACCCTAAGCTACCCTTGACTGCTTCTGCCTCCAATAGATTTCCTAAGCACTAGTGTATTAAGGAACAGGTTAAAAAGAGAATCCTAATGTGATTTCAGGATAATGGGTGTGTTCCTTATCTTCTCCTAGTGTCTAAACTCTTCTCCATCGCTGGACGCCCAAATAATATTCCTTGACGTGCTAAGGGGTATCTAGAGAGTGGGATAGGTTTAATAACTACCCTAACCCTAACGCGTACCCTAACCCTAACCCCTACCCTAACCCTAACACGAACCCTAATCCTAACCCGTACCCTAAACCGAGCCCTAACCTTCAAACTAATCCTAACCCTAACCCAAACCCATACCCTACGCCGTACACGAACCCGTACCCGAACCCGTACCCTAAGCCGTGTCCTAACCCTAGCCCTAACCCTAACCCTAACCCTAAGCTACCCTTGACTGCTTCTGCCTCCAATAGATTTCCTAAGCACTAGTGTTTTAAGGAACAGGTTAAAAAGAGAATCCTAATGTGATTTCTTGATAATGGGTGGGTTCCTTATCTTCTCCTAGTGTCTAAACTCTTCTCCATGGCTGGACCCCCAAATAATATTCCTTGACGTGCTAAGGGGTATCTAGAGAGTGGGATAGGTTTAATAACTACCCTAACCCTAACGCGTACCCTAAACCTAACACCTACCCTAACCCTAACACGAACCCTAATCCTAACCGTACCCTAAACCGAGCCCTAACTTTCAAACTAACCCTAACCCTAACCCAAACCCATACCCTACGCCGTACACGAACCCGTACCCGAACCCGTACCCTAAGCCATACCCTAACCCTAACCCTAACCCTAACCCTAACCCTAACCCTAAGCTACCCTTGACTGCTTTGCCTCCAATAGATTTCCTAAGCACTAGTGTTTTTAAGGAACAGGTTAAAAAGAGAATCCTAATGTGATTTCTTGATAATGGGTGTGTTCCTTATCTTCTCCTAGTGTCTAAACTCTTCTCCATGGCTGGACCCCCAAATAATATTCCTTGACGTGCTAAGGGGTATCTAGAGAGTGGGATAGGTTTAATAACTACCCTAACCCTAACGCGTACCCTAACCCTAACCCCTACCCTAACCCTAACACGAACCCTAATCCTAACCCGTACCCTAAACCGAGCCCTAACCTTCAAACTAACCCTAACACTAACCCTAACCCATACCCTACGCCGTACGCGAACCCGTACCCGAACCCGTACCCTAAGCCGTACCCTAACCCTAACCCTAACGCTAACCCTAACCCTAACCCTAACCCTAGCCCTAAGCTACCCTTGACTGCTTCTGCCTCCAATAGATTTCCTAAGCACTTGTGTATTAAGGAACAGGTTAAAAAGAGAATCCTATTGTGATTTCAGGATAATGGGTGTGTTCCTTATCTTCTCCTAGTGTCTAAACTCTTCTCCATGGCTGGACCCCCAAATAATATTCCTTGACGTGCTAAGGGGGTATCTAGAGAGTGGGATAGGTTAATAACTACCCTAACCCTAACGCGTACCCTAAACCTAACACCTACCCTAAACCTAACACGAACCCTAATCCTAACCCGTACCCTAAACCGAGCCCTAACCTTCAAACTAACCCTAACCCTAACCCAAACCCATACCCTACGCCGTACACGAACCCGTACCCGAACCCGTACCCTAAGCCATACCCTAACCCTAACCCTAACCCTAACCCTAACCCTAAGCTACCCTTGACTGCTTTGCCTCCAATAGATTTCCTAAGCACTAGTGTTTTAAGGAACAGGTTAAAAAGAGAATCCTAATGTGATTTCTTGATAATGGGTGTGTTCCTTATCTTCTCCTAGTGTCTAAACTCTTCTCCATGGCTGGACCCCCAAATAATATTCCTTGACGTGCTAAGGGGTATCTAGAGAGTGGGATAGGTTTAATAACTACCCTAACCCTAACGCGTACCCTAACCCTAACCGCTACCCTAACCCTAACACGAACCCTAATCCTAACCCGTACCCTAAACCGAGCCCTAACCTTCAAACTAACCCTAACCCTAACCCAAACCCATACCCTACGCCGTACACGAACCCGTACCCGAACCCGTACCCTAAGCCGTGTCTAACCCTAGCCCTAACCCTAACCCTAACCCTAAGCTACCCTTGACTGCTTCTGCCTCCAATAGATTTCCTAAGCACTAGTGTTTTAAGGAACAGGTTAAAAAGAGAATCCTAATGTGATTTCTTGATAATGGGTGTGTTCCTTATCTTCTCCTAGTGTCTAAACTCTTCTCCATGGCTGGACCCCCAAATAATATTCTTGACGTGCTAAGGGGTATCTAGAGAGTGGGATAGGTTTATTAACTACCCTAACCCTAACGCGTAACCTAACCCTAACCCCTACCCTAACCCTAACACGAACCCTAATCCTAACCTGTACCCTAAACCGAGCCCTAACCTTCAAACTAACCCTAACCCTAACCCTAAACCATACCCTACAGCGTACACGAACCCATACCCGAACCCGCACCCTAAGCCGTACCCTAACCCTAACCCTAACCCTAACCCTAAACCTAAGCTACCCTTGACTGCTTCTGCCTCCAATAGATTTCCTAAGCACTAGTGCTTTAAGGAACAGGTTAAAAAGAGAATCCTAATGTGATTTCTTGATAATGGGTGTGTTCCTTATCTTCTCCTAGTGTCTAAACTCTTCTCCATGGCTGGTCCCCCAAATAATATTCCTTGACGTGCTAAGGGGCATCTAGGGAGTGGGATAGGTTTAATAACTACCCTAACCCTAACGCGTACCCTAACCCTAACCCCTACCCTAACCCTAACACGTACCCCTAATCCTAACCCGTAACATAAACCGAGCCCTAACCCTCAAACTAACCCTAACCCTAACCCTAACCCATATCCTACGCCATACCCAAACCCGTACCCGAACCCGTACCCGAACCCGTACCCTAAGCCGTACCCTAACCCAAACCCTAACCCTAAGCTACCCTTGACTGCTTCTGCCTCAATAGATTTCCTAAGCACTAGTGTTTTAAGGAACAGGTTAAAAAGAGAATCCTAATGTGATTTCTTGATAATGGGTGTGTTCCTTATCTTCTCCTAGTGTCTAAACTCTTCTCCATGGCTGGACCCCAAATAATATTCCTTGACGTGCTAAGGGGTATCTAGAGAGTGGGATAGGTTTAATAACTACCCTAACCCTAACGCGTACCCTAACCCTAACCGCTACCCTAACCCTAACACGAACCCTAATCCTAACCCGTACCCTAAACCGAGCCCTAACCTTCAAACTAACCCTAACCCTAACCCAAACCCATACCCTACGCCGTACACGAACCCGTACCCGAACCCGTACCCTAAGCCGTGTCTAACCCTAGCCCTAACCCTAACCCTAACCCTAAGCTACCCTTGACTGCTTCTGCCTCCAATAGATTTCCTAAGCACTAGTGTTTTAAGGAACAGGTTAAAAAGAGAATCCTAATGTGATTTCTTGATAATGGGTGTGTTCCTTATCTTCTCCTAGTGTCTAAACTCTTCTCCATGGCTGGACCCCCAAATAATATTCCTTGACGTGCTAAGGGGTATCTAGAGAGTGGGATAGGTTTATTAACTACCCTAACCCTAACGCGTAACCTAACCCTAACCCTACCCTAACCCTAACACGAACCCTAATCCTAACCTGTACCCTAAACCGAGCCCTAACCTTCAAACTAACCCTAACCCTAACCCTAAACCATACCCTACAGCGTACACGAACCCATACCCGAACCCGCACCCTAAGCCGTACCCTAACCCTAACCCTAACCCTAACCCTAAACCTAAGCTACCCTTGACTGCTTCTGCCTCCAATAGATTTCCTAAGCACTAGTGCTTTAAGGAACAGGTTAAAAAGAGAATCCTAATGTGATTTCTTGATAATGGGTGTGTTCCTTATCTTCTCCTAGTGTCTAAACTCTTCTCCATGGCTGGTCCCCCAAATAATATTCCTTGACGTGCTAAGGGGCATCTAGGGGAGTGGGATAGGTTTAATAACTACCCTAACCCTAACGCGTACCCTAACCCTAACCCCTACCCTAACCCTAACACGTACCCTAATCCTAACCCGTAACATAAACCGAGCCCTAACCCTCAAACTAACCCTAACCCTAACCCTAACCCATATCCTACGCCATACCCAAACCCGTTACCCGAACCCGTACCCGAACCCGTACCCTAAGCCGTACCCTAACCCAAACCCTAACCCTAAGCTACCCTTGACTGCTTCTGCCTCCAATAGATTTCCTAAGCACTAGTGTTTTAAGGAACAGGTTAAAAAGAGAATCCTAATGTGATTTCTTGATAATGGGGTGTGTTCCTTATCTTCTCCTAGTGTCTAAACTCTTCTCCATGGCTGGACCCCCAAATAATATTCCTTGACGTGCTAAGGGGTATCTAGAGAGTGGGATAGGTTAATAACTACCCCTAACCCTAACGCGTACCCTAACCCTAACCCCTACCCTAACCCTAACACGTACCCTAATCCTAACCCGTATCCTAAACGGAGCCCTAACCCTCAAACTACTAACCCTAACCCTAACCCATACCCTACGCCGTACCCGAACCCGTACCCGAACCCGTACCCTAAGCCATACCCTAACCCTAACCCTCACCGTAACCCTAACCCTAAGCTACCCTTGACTGCTTCTGCCTCCAATAGATTTCCTAAGCACTAGTGGTATTAAGGAACAGGTTAAAAAGAGAATCCTAATGTGATTTCAGGATAATGGGTGTGTTCCTTATCTTCTCCTAGTGTCTAAACTCTTCTCCATCGCTGGACGCCCAAATAATATTCCTTGACGTGCTAAGGGGTATCTAGAGAGTGGGATAGGTTTAATAACTACCCTAACCCTAACGCGTACCCCTAACCCTAACCCCTACCCTAACCCTAACACGAACCCTAATCCTAACCCGTACCCTAAACCGAGCCCTAACCTTCAACTAATCCTAACCCTAACCCAAACCCATACCCTACGCCGTACACGAACCCGTACCCGAACCCGTACCCTAAGCCGTGTCCTAACCCTAGCCCTAACCCTAACCCTAACCCTAAGCTACCCTTGACTGCTTCTGCCTCCATAGATTTCCTAAGCACTAGTGTTTTAAGGAACAGGTTAAAAAGAGAAATCCTAATGTGATTTCTTGATAATGGGTGGGTTCCTTATCTTCTCCTAGTGTCTAAACTCTTCTCCATGGCTGGACCCCCAAATAATATTCCTTGACGTGCTAAGGGGTATCTAGAGAGTGGGATAGGTTTAATAACTACCCTAACCCTAACGCGTACCCTAAACCTAACACCTACCCTAACCCTAACACGAACCCTAATCCTAACCCGTACCCTAAACCGAGCCTAACTTTCAAACTAACCCCTAACCCTAACCCAAACCCATACCCTACGCCGTACACGAACCCGTACCCGAACCCGTACCCTAAGCCATACCCTAACCCTAACCCTAACCCTAACCCTAACCCTAACCCTAAGCTACCCTTGACTGCTTTGCCTCCAATAGATTTCCTAAGCACTAGTGTTTTAAGGAACAGGTTAAAAAGAGAATCCTAATGTGATTTCTTGATAATGGGTGTGTTCCTTATCTTCTCCTAGTGTCTAAACTCTTCTCCATGGCTGACCCCCCAAATAATATTCCTTGACGTGCTAAGGGGTATCTAGAGAGTGGGATAGGTTTAATAACTACCCTAACCCTAACGCGTACCCTAACCCTAACCCCTACCCTAACCCTAACACGAACCCTAATCCTAACCCGTACCCTAAACCGAGCCCTAACCTTCAAACTAACCCTAACACTAACCCTAACCCATACCCTACGCCGTACGCGAACCCGTACCCGAACCCGTACCCTAAGCCGTACCCTAACCCTAACCCTAACGCTAACCCTAACCCTAACCCTAACCCTAGCCCTAAGCTACCCTTGACTGCTTCTGCCTCCAATAGATTTCCTAAGCACTTGTGTATTAAGGAACAGGTTAAAAAGAGATCCTATTGTGATTTCAGGATAATGGGTGTGTTCCTTATCTTCTCCTAGTGTCTAAACTCTTCTCCATGGCTGGACCCCCCAAATAATATTCCTTGACGTGCTAAGGGGTATCTAGAGAGTGGGATAGGTTTAATAACTACCCTAACCCTAACGCGTACCCTAAACCTAACACCTACCCTAAACCTAAACACGAACCCTAATCCTAACCCGTACCCTAAACCGAGCCCTAACCTTCAAACTAACCCTAACCCTAACCCAAACCCATACCCTACGCCGTACACGAACCCGTACCCGAACCCGTACCCTAAGCCATACCCTAACCCTAACCCTAACCCTAACCCTAACCCTAAGCTACCTTGACTGCTTTGCCTCCAATAGATTTCCTAAGCACTAGTGTTTTAAGGAACAGGTTAAAAAGAGAATCCTAATGTGATTTCTTGATAATGGGTGTGTTCCTTATCTTCTCCTAGTGTCTAAACTCTTCTCCATGGCTGGACCCCCAAATAATATTCCTTGACGTGCTAAGGGGTATCTAGAGAGTGGGATAGGTTTAATAACTACCCTAACCCTAACGCGTACCCTAACCCTAACCGCTACCCTAACCCTAACACGAACCCTAATCCTAACCCGTACCCTAAACCGAGCCCTAACCTTCAAACTAACCCTAACCCTAACCAAACCCATACCCTGACGCCGTACACGAACCCGTACCCGAACCCGTACCCTAAAGCCGTGTCTAACCCTAGCCCTAACCCTAACCCCTAACCCTAAGCTACCCTTGACTGCTTCTGCCTCCAATAGATTTCCTAAGCACTAGTGTTTTAAGGAACAGGTTAAAAAGAGAATCCTAATGTGATTTCTTGATAATGGGTGTGTTCCTTATCTTCTCCTAGTGTCTAAACTCTTCTCCATGGCTGGACCCCCAAATAATATTCCTTGACGTGCTAAGGGGTATCTAGAGAGTGGGATAGGTTTATTAACTACCCTAACCCTAACGCGTAACCTAACCCTAACCCCTACCCTAACCCTAACACGAACCCTAATCCTAACCTGTACCCTAAACCGAGCCCTAACCTTCAAACTAACCCTAACCCTAACCCTAAACCATACCCTACAGCGTACACGAATCATACCCGAACCCGCACCCTAAGCCGTACCCTA
The DNA here is from genome assembly GCF_028021215.1 of Eschrichtius robustus. Classification (NCBI taxonomy): domain Eukaryota; kingdom Metazoa; phylum Chordata; class Mammalia; order Artiodactyla; family Eschrichtiidae; genus Eschrichtius; species Eschrichtius robustus. The sequence goes on from NW_027175343.1 coordinate 1,000,386, forward strand.
ACCCTAACCCTAACCCTAACCCTAAACCTAAGCTACCCTTGACTGCTTCTGCCTCCAATAGATTTCCTAAGCACTAGTGCTTTAAGGAACAGGTTAAAAAGAGAATCCTAATGTGATTTCTTGATAATGGGTGTGTTCCTTATCTTCTCCTAGTGTCTAAACTCTTCTCCATGGCTGGTCCCCCAAATAATATTCCTTGACGTGCTAAGGGGCATCTAGGGAGTGGGATAGGTTTAATAACTACCCTAACCCTAACGCGTACCCTAACCCTAACCCCTACCCTAACCCTAACACGTACCCTAATCCTAACCCGTAACATAAACCGAGCCCTAACCCTCAAACTAACCCTAACCCTAACCCTAACCCATATCCTACGCCATACCCAAACCCGTACCCGAACCCGTACCCGAACCCGTACCCTAAGCCGTACCCTAACCCAAACCCTAACCCTAAGCTACCCTTGACTGCTTCTGCCTCCAATAGATTTCCTAAGCACTAGTGTTTTAAGGAACAGGTTAAAAAGAGAATCCTAATGTGATTTCTTGATAATGGGTGTGTTCCTTATCTTCTCCTAGTGTCTAAACTCTTCTCCATGGCTGGACCCCCAAATAATATTCCTTGACGTGCTAAGGGGTATCTAGAGAGTGGGATAGGTTTAATAACTACCCTAACCCTAACGCGTACCCTAACCCTAACCCCTACCCTAACCCTAACACGTACCCTAATCCTAACCCGTATCCTAAACGGAGCCCTAACCCTCAAACTAACCCTAACCCTAACCCATACCCTACGCCGTACCCGAACCCGTACCCGAACCCGTACCCTAAGCCATACCCTAACCCTAACCCTCACCGTAACCCTAACCCTAAGCTACCCTTGACTGCTTCTGCCTCCAATAGATTTCCTAAGCACTAGTGTATTAAGGAACAGGTTAAAAAGAGAATCCTAATGTGATTTCAGGATAATGGGTGTGTTCCTTATCTTCTCCTAGTGTCTAAACTCTTCTCCATCGCTGGACGCCCAAATAATATTCCTTGACGTGCTAAGGGGTATCTAGAGAGTGGGATAGGTTTAATAACTACCCTAACCCTAACGCGTACCCTAACCCTAACCCCTACCCTAACCCTAACACGAACCCTAATCCTAACCCGTACCCTAAACCGAGCCCTAACCTTCAAACTAATCCTAACCCTAACCCAAACCCATACCCTACGCCGTACACGAACCCGTACCCGAACCCGTACCCTAAGCCGTGTCCTAACCCTAGCCCTAACCCTAACCCTAACCCTAAGCTACCCTTGACTGCTTCTGCCTCCAATAGATTTCCTAAGCACTAGTGTTTTAAGGAACAGGTTAAAAAGAGAATCCTAATGTGATTTCTTGATAATGGGTGGGTTCCTTATCTTCTCCTAGTGTCTAAACTCTTCTCCATGGCTGGACCCCCAAATAATATTCCTTGACGTGCTAAGGGGTATCTAGAGAGTGGGATAGGTTTAATAACTACCCTAACCCTAACGCGTACCCTAAACCTAACACCTACCCTAACCCTAACACGAACCCTAATCCTAACCCGTACCCTAAACCGAGCCCTAACTTTCAAACTAACCCTAACCCTAACCCAAACCCATACCCTACGCCGTACACGAACCCGTACCCGAACCCGTACCCTAAGCCATACCCTAACCCTAACCCTAACCCTAACCCTAACCCTAACCCTAAGCTACCCTTGACTGCTTTGCCTCCAATAGATTTCCTAAGCACTAGTGTTTTAAGGAACAGGTTAAAAAGAGAATCCTAATGTGATTTCTTGATAATGGGTGTGTTCCTTATCTTCTCCTAGTGTCTAAACTCTTCTCCATGGCTGGACCCCCAAATAATATTCCTTGACGTGCTAAGGGGTATCTAGAGAGTGGGATAGGTTTAATAACTACCCTAACCCTAACGCGTACCCTAACCCTAACCCCTACCCTAACCCTAACACGAACCCTAATCCTAACCCGTACCCTAAACCGAGCCCTAACCTTCAAACTAACCCTAACACTAACCCTAACCCATACCCTACGCCGTACGCGAACCCGTACCCGAACCCGTACCCTAAGCCGTACCCTAACCCTAACCCTAACGCTAACCCTAACCCTAACCCTAACCCTAGCCCTAAGCTACCCTTGACTGCTTCTGCCTCCAATAGATTTCCTAAGCACTTGTGTATTAAGGAACAGGTTAAAAAGAGAATCCTATTGTGATTTCAGGATAATGGGTGTGTTCCTTATCTTCTCCTAGTGTCTAAACTCTTCTCCATGGCTGGACCCCCAAATAATATTCCTTGACGTGCTAAGGGGTATCTAGAGAGTGGGATAGGTTTAATAACTACCCTAACCCTAACGCGTACCCTAAACCTAACACCTACCCTAAACCTAACACGAACCCTAATCCTAACCCGTACCCTAAACCGAGCCCTAACCTTCAAACTAACCCTAACCCTAACCCAAACCCATACCCTACGCCGTACACGAACCCGTACCCGAACCCGTACCCTAAGCCATACCCTAACCCTAACCCTAACCCTAACCCTAACCCTAAGCTACCCTTGACTGCTTTGCCTCCAATAGATTTCCTAAGCACTAGTGTTTTAAGGAACAGGTTAAAAAGAGAATCCTAATGTGATTTCTTGATAATGGGTGTGTTCCTTATCTTCTCCTAGTGTCTAAACTCTTCTCCATGGCTGGACCCCCAAATAATATTCCTTGACGTGCTAAGGGGTATCTAGAGAGTGGGATAGGTTTAATAACTACCCTAACCCTAACGCGTACCCTAACCCTAACCCCTACCCTAACCCTAACACGAACCCTAATCCTAACCCGTACCCTAAACCGAGCCCTAACCTTCAAACTAACCCTAACACTAACCCTAAACCATACCCTACGCCGTACGCGAACCCGTACCCGAACCCGTACCCTAAGCCGTACCCTAACCCTAACCCTAACGCTAACCCTAACCCTAACCCTAACCCTAGCCCTAAGCTACCCTTGACTGCTTCTGCCTCCAATAGATTTCCTAAGCACTTGTGTATTAAGGAACAGGTTAAAAAGAGAATCCTATTGTGATTTCAGGATAATGGGTGTGTTCCTTATCTTCTCCTAGTGTCTAAACTCTTCTCCATGGCTGGACCCCCAAATAATATTCCTTGACGTGCTAAGGGGTATCTAGAGAGTGGGATAGGTTTAATAACTACCCTAACCCTAACGCGTACCCTAAACCTAACACCTACCCTAACCCTAACACGAACCCTAATCCTAACCCGTACCCTAAACCGAGCCCTAACCTTCAAACTAACCCTAACCCTAACCCAAACCCATACCCTACGCCGTACACGAACCCGTACCCGAACCCGTACCCTAAGCCATACCCTAACCCTAACCCTAACCCTAACCCTAACCCTAAGCTACCCTTGACTGCTTTGCCTCCAATAGATTTCCTAAGCACTAGTGTTTTAAGGAACAGGTTAAAAAGAGAATCCTAATGTGATTTCTTGATAATGGGTGTGTTCCTTATCTTCTCCTAGTGTCTAAACTCTTCTCCATGGCTGGACCCCCAAATAATATTCCTTGACGTGCTAAGGGGTATCTAGAGAGTGGGATAGGTTTAATAACTACCCTAACCCTAACGCGTACCCTAACCCTAACCCCTACCCTAACCCTAACACGAACCCTAATCCTAACCCGTACCCTAAACCGAGCCCTAACCTTCAAACTAACCCTAACACTAACCCTAACCCATACCCTACGCCGTACGCGAACCCGTACCCGAACCCGTACCCTAAGCCGTACCCTAACCCTAACCCTAACGCTAACCCTAACCCTAACCCTAACCCTAGCCCTAAGCTACCCTTGACTGCTTCTGCCTCCAATAGATTTCCTAAGCACTTGTGTATTAAGGAACAGGTTAAAAAGAGAATCCTATTGTGATTTCAGGATAATGGGTGTGTTCCTTATCTTCTCCTAGTGTCTAAACTCTTCTCCATGGCTGGACCCCCAAATAATATCCCTTCACGTGCTAAGGGGTATCTAGAGAGTGGGATAGGTTTAATAACTACCCTAACCCTAACGCGTACCCTAACCCTAACACGTACCCTAATCCTAACCCGTACCCTAAACCGATCCCTAACCCTCAAACTAAACCTAACCCTAACCCTAACCCATACCATACGCCGTACCCGAACCCGTACCCGAACCCGTACACTAAGTCGTACCCTAAAGCTAACCCTAACCCTAACCCTAACCCTAAACCTAAGCTACCCTTGACTGCTTCTGCCTCCAATAGATTTCCTAAGCACAAGTGTTTTAAGGAACAGGTTAAAAAGAGAATCCTAATGTGATTTCTTGATAATGGGTGTGTTCCTTATCTTCTCCTAGTGTCTAAACTCTTCTCCATGGCTGGACCCCCAAATAATATTCCTTGACGTGCTAAGGGGTATTTAGAGAGTGGGATAGGTTTAATAACTACCCTAACCCTAACGCGTACCATAACCCTAACCCCTACCCTAACCCTAACACGTACCCTAATCCTAAGCCGAAACCTAAACCGAGCCCTAACCTTCAAACTAACCCTAACCCTAACTCTAACCCATACCCTACGCCGTACACGAACCCGTACCCGAACCCGTACCCTATGCCGTACCCTAACCCTAGCCCTAACCCTAACCCTAACCCTAAGCTACCCTTGACTGCTTCTGCCTCCAATAGATTTCCTAAGCACTAGTGTTTTAAGGAACAGGTTAAAAAGAGAATCCTAATGTGATTTCTTGATAATGGGTGTGTTCCTTATCTTCTCCTAGTGTCTAAACTCTTCTCCATGGCTGGACCCCCAAATAATATTCCTTGACGTGCTAAGGGGTATCTAGAGAGTGGGATAGGTTTATTAACTACCCTAACCCTAACGCGTAACCTAACCCTAACACCTACCCTAACCCTAACACGAACCCTAATCCTAACCTGTACCCTAAACCGAGCCCTAACCTTCAAACTAACCCTAACCCTAACCCTAAACCATACCCTACAGCGTACACGAACCCATACCCGAACCCGCACCCTAAGCCGTACCCTAACCCTAACCCTAACCCTAACCCTAAACCTAAGCTACCCTTGACTGCTTCTGCCTCCAATAGATTTCCTAAGCACTAGTGCTTTAAGGAACAGGTTAAAAAGAGAATCCTAATGTAATTTCTTGATAATGGGTGTGTTCCTTATCTTCTCCTAGTGTCTAAACTCTTCTCCATGGCTGGTCCCCCAAATAATATTCCTTGACGTGCTAAGGGGCATCTAGGGAGTGGGATAGGTTTAATAACTACCCTAACCCTAACGCGTACCCTAACCCTAACCCCTACCCTAAACCTAACACGTACCCTAATCCTAACCCGTACCCTAAACCGAGCCCTAACCCTCAAACTAACCCTAACCCTAACCCTAACCCATACCCTATGCCGTACCCGAACCCGTACCCTAAGCCTTACCCTAACAATAACCCTAACCCTAACCCTAAGCTACCCTTGACTGCTTTGCCTCCAATAGATTTCCTAAGCACTAGTGTTTTAAGGAACAGGTTAAAAAGAGAATCCTAATGTGATTTCTTGATAATGGGTGTGTTCCTTATCTTCTCCTAGTGTCTAAACTCTTCTCCATGGCTGGACCCCCAAATAATATTCCTTGACGTGCTAAGGGGTATCTAGAGAGTGGGATAGGTTTAATAACTACCCTAACCCTAACGCGTACCCTAACCCTAACCCCTACCCTAACCCTAACACGTACCCTAATCCTAACCCGTAACCTAAACCGAGCCCTAACCCTCAAACTAACCCTAACCCTAAACCTAACCCATACCCTACGCCGTACCCGAACCCGTACCCGAACCCGTTCCCGAACCCGTACCCTAAGCCGTACCCTAACCCTAACCCTAACCCTAAGCTACCCTTGACTGCTTCTGCCTCCAATAGATTTCCTAAGCACTAGTGTTTTAAGGAACAGGTTAAAAAGAGAATCCTAATGTGATTTCAGGATAATGGGTGTGTTCCTTATCTTCTCCTAGTGTCTAAACTCTTCTCCATGGCTGGACCCCCAAATAATATTCCTTGACGTGCTAAGGGGTATCTCGAGAGTGGGATAGGTTTAATAACAACCCTAACCCTAACGCGTACCCTAACCCTAACCCCTACCCTAACCCTAACACGTACCCTAATCCTAACCCGTACCCTAAACCGAGCCCTAAACCTCAAACTAACCCTAACCCTAACCCTAACCCATACCCTACGCCGTACCCGAACCCGTACCCGAACCCGTACCCTAAGCCGTACCCTAACCCTAACCCTAACCGTAACCCTAACCCTAAGCTACCCTTGACTACTTCTGCCTCCAATAGATTTCCTAAGCACTAGTGTTTTAAGGAACAGGTTAAAAAGAGAATCCTAATGTGATTTCTTGATAATGGGTGTGTTCCTTATCTTCTCCTAGTGTCTAAACTCTTCTCCATTGCTGGACCCCCAAATAATATTCCTTGACGTGCTAAGGGGTATCTAGAAAGTGGGATAGGTTTAATAACTACCCTAACCCTAACGCGTACCCTAACCCTAACCCCTACCCTAACCCTAACACGAACCCTAATCCTAACCCGTACCCTAAACCGAGCCCTAACCTTCAAACTAACCCTAACCCTAACCCAAACCCATACCCTACGCCGTACACGAACCCGTACCCGAACCCGTACCCTAAGCCGTGTCCTAACCCTAGCCCTAACCCTAACCCTAACCCTAAGCTACCCTTGACTGCTTCTGCCTCCAATAGATTTCCTAAGCACTAGTGTTTTAAGGAACAGGTTAAAAAGAGAATCCTAATGTGATTTCTTGATAATGTGTGTGTTCCTTATCTTCTCCTAGTGTCTAAACTCTTCTCCATGGCTGGACCCCCAAATAATATTCCTTGACGTGCTAAGGGGTATCTAGAGAGTGGGATAGGTTTAATAACTACCCTAACCCTAACGCGTACCCTAACCCTAACCCCTACCCTAACCCTAACACGAACCCTAATCCTAACCCGTACCCTAAACCGAGCCCTAACCTTCAAACTAACCCTAACCCTAACCCTAACCCATAACCTACGCCGTACACGAACCCGTACCCGAACCCGTACCCTAACCCTAACCCTAACCCTAACCCTAACCCTAACCCTAAGCTACCCTTGACTGCTTCTGCCTCCAATAGATTTCCTAAGCACTAGTGTTTTAAGGAACAGGTTAAAAAGAGAATCCTAATGTGATTTCTTGATAATGGGTGTGTTCCTTATCTTCTCCTAGTGTCTAAACTCTTCTCCATGGCTGGTCCCCCAAATAATATTCCTTGACGTGCTAAGGGGCATCTAGGGAGTGGGATAGGTTTAATAACTACCCTAACCCTAACGCGTACCCTAACCCTAACCCCTACCCTAAACCTAACACGTACCCTAATCCTAACCCGTACCCTAAACCGAGCCCTAACCCTCAAACTAACCCTAACCCTAACCCTATCCCATACCCTATGCCGTACCCGAACCCGTACCCTAAGCCTTACCCTAACAATAACCCTAACCCTAACCCTAAGCTACCCTTGACTGCTTTGCCTCCAATAGATTTCCTAAGCACTAGTGTTTTAAGGAACAGGTTAAAAAGAGAATCCTAATGTGATTTCTTGATAATGGGTGTGTTCCTTATCTTCTCCTAGTGTCTAAACTCTTCTCCATGGCTGGACCCCCAAATAATATTCCTTGACGTGCTAAGGGGTATCTAGAGAGTGGGATAGGTTTAATAACTACCCTAACCCTAACGCGTACCCTAACCCTAACCCCTACCCTAACCCTAACACGTACCCTAATCCTAACCCGTAACCTAAACCGAGCCCTAAGCCTCAAACTAACCCTAACCCTAAACCTAACCCATACCCTACGCCGTACCCGAACCCGTACCCGAACCCGTTCCCGAACCCGTACCCTAAGCCGTACCCTAACCCTAACCCTAACCCTAAGCTACCCTTGACTACTTCTGCCTCCAATAGATTTCCTAAGCACTAGTGTTTTTAGGAACAGGTTAAAAAGAGAATCCTAATGTGATTTCTTGATAATGGGTGTGTTCCTTATCTTCTCCTAGTGTCTAAACTCTTCTCCATGGCTGGACCCCCAAATAATATTCCTTGACGTGCTAAGGGGTATCTAGAGAGTGGGATAGGTTTAATAACTACCCTAACCCTAACGCGTACCCTAACCCTAACCCCTACCCTAACCCTAACACGTACCCTAATCCTAACCCATACCCTAAACCGAGCCCTAAACCTCAAACTAACCCTAACCCTAACCCTAACCCATACCCTACGCCGTACCCGAACCCGTACCCTAAGCCGTACCCTAACCCTAACCCTAACCGTAACCCTAACCCTAAGCTACCCTTGACTACTTCTGCCTCCAATAGATTTCCTAAGCACTAGTGTATTAAGGAACAGGTTAAAAAGAGAATCCTAATGTGATTTCAGGATAATGGGTGTGTTCTTTATCTTCTCCTAGTGTCTAAACTCTTCTCCATGGCTGGACCCCCAAATAATATTCCTTGACGTGCTAAGGGGTATCTAGAGAGTGGGATAGGTTTAATAACTACCCTAACCCTAACGCGTACCCTAACCCTAACCCCTACCCTAACCCTAACACGAACCCTAATCCTAACCCGTACCCTAAACCGAGCCCTAACCTTCAAACTAACCCTAACACTAACCCAAACCCATACCCTACGCCGTACACGAACCCGTACCCGAACCCGTACCCTAAGCCGTGTCCTAACCCTAGCCCTAACCCTAACCCTAACCCTAAGCTACCCTTGACTGCTTCTGCCTCCAATAGATTTCCTAAGCACTAGTGTTTTAAGAAACAGGTTAAAAAGAGAATCCTAATGTGATTTCTTGATAATGGGTGTGTTCCTTATCTTCTCCTAGTGTCTAAACTCTTCTCCATGGCTGGATCCCCAAATAATATTCCTTGACGTGCTAAGGGGTATCTAGAGAGTGGGATAGGTTTAATAACTACCCGAACCCTAACGCATACCCTAACCCTAACCTCTACCCTAACCCTAACACGTACACTAATCCTAACCCGTACCCTAAACCGAGCCCTAACCCTCAAACTAACCCTAACCCTAACCCTAACCCATAACCTACGCCGTACCCGAACCCATACCCGAACCCGTACCCTAAGCCGTACCCTAAACCTAACCCTAACCCTAACCCTAACCCTAAGCTACCCTTGACTGCTTCTGCCTCCAATAGATTTCCTAAGCACTAGTGTTTTAAGGAACAGGTTAAAAATAGAATCCTAATGTGATTTCTTGATAATGGGTGTGTTCCTTATCTTCTCCTAGTGTCTAAACTCTTCTCCATGGCTGGACCCCCAAATAATATTCCTTGACGTGCTAAGGGGTATCTAGAGAGTGGGATAGGTTTAATAACTACCCTAACCCTAACGCGTACCCTAACCCTAACCTCTACCCTAACCTTAACACGTACACTAATCCTAACCCGTAACCTAAACCGAGCCCTAACCCTCAAACTAACCCTAACCCTAACCCTAAACCATACCCTACGCCGTACCCGAACCCGTACCCGAACCCGTACCCTAAGCCGTACCCTAACCCTAACCCTAACGCTAACCCTAACCCTAACCCTAACCCTAGCCCTAAGCTACCCTTGACTGCTTCTGCCTCCAATAGATTTCCTAAGCACTTGTGTATTAAGGAACAGGTTAAAAATAGAATCCTAATGTGATTTCTTGATAATGGGTGTGTTCCTTATCTTCTCCTGGTGTCTAAACTCTTCTCCATGGCTGGATCCCCAAATAATATTCCATGACGTGCTAAGGGGTATCTAGAGAGTGGGATAGGTTTAATAACTACCCGAACCCTAACGCATAGCCTAACCCTAACCTCTACCCTAACCCTAACACGTACACTAATCCTAACCCGTAACCTAAACCGAGCCCTAACCCTCAAACTAACCCTAACCCTAACCCTAACCCATAACCTACGCCGTACCCGAACCCATACCCGAACCCGTACCCTAAGCCGTACCCTAAACCTAACCCTAACCCTAACCCTAACCCTAAGCTACCCTTGACTGCTTCTGCCTCCAATAGATTTCCTAAGCACTAGTGTTTTAAGGAACAGGTTAAAAAGAGAATCCTAATGTGATTTCTTGATAATGGGTAAGTTCCTTATCTTCTCCTAGTGTCTAAACTCTTCTCCATGGCTGGACCCCCAAATAATATTCCTTGACGTGCTAAGGGGTATCTAGAGAGTGGGATAGGTTTAATAACTACCCTAACCCTAACGCGTACCCTAACCCTTACCTCTACCCTAACCTTAACATGTACACTAATCCTAACCCGTAACCTAAACCGAGCCCTAACCCTCAAACTAACCCTAACCCTAACCCTAAACCATACCCTACGCCGTACCCGAACCCGTACCCGAACCCGTACCCTAAGCCGTACCCTAACCCTAACCCTAACGCTAACCCTAACCCTAACCCTAACCCTAGCCCTAAGCTACCCTTGACTGCTTCTGCCTCCAATAGATTTCCTAAGCACTTGTGTATTAAGGAACAGGTTAAAAAGAGAATCCTATTGTGATTTCAGGATAATGGGTGTGTTCCTTATCTTCTCCTAGTGTCTAAACTCTTCTCCATGGCTGGACCCCCAAATAATATCCCTTGACGTGCTAAGGGGTATCTAGAGAGTGGGATAGGTTTAATAACTACCCTAACCCTAACGCGTACCCTAACCCTAACACGTACCCTAATCCTAACCCGTACCCTAAACCGATCCCTAACCCTCAAACTAAACCTAACCCTAACCCTAACCCATACCATACGCCGTACCCGAACCCGTACCCGAACCCGTACACTAAGTCGTACCCTAAAGCTAACCCTAACCCTAACCCTAACCCTAAACCTAAGCTACCCTTGACTGCTTCTGCCTCCAATAGATTTCCTAAGCACAAGTGTTTTAAGGAACAGGTTAAAAAGAGAATCCTAATGTGATTTCAGGATAATGGGTGTGTTCCTTATCTTCTCCTACTGTCTAAACTCTTCTCCATGGCTGGACCCCCAAATAATATTCCTTGACGTGCTAAGGGGTATCTAGAGAGTGGGATAGGTTTAATAACTACCCTAACCCTAACGCGTACCCTAACCCTAACCCCTACCCTAACCCTAACACGAACCCTAATCCTAACCCGTACCCTAAACCGAGCCCTAACCTTCAAACTAACCCTAACACTAACCCTAACCCATACCCTACGCCGTACGCGAACCCGTACCCGAACCCGTACCCTAAGCCGTACCCTAACCCTAACCCTAACGCTAACCCTAACCCTAACCCTAACCCTAGCCCTAAGCTACCCTTGACTGCTTCTGCCTCCAATAGATTTCCTAAGCACTTGTGTATTAAGGAACAGGTTAAAAAGAGAATCCTATTGTGATTTCAGGATAATGGGTGTGTTCCTTATCTTCTCCTAGTGTCTAAACTCTTCTCCATGGCTGGACCCCCAAATAATATTCCTTGACGTGCTAAGGGGTATCTAGAGAGTGGGATAGGTTTAATAACTACCCTAACCCTAACGCGTACCCTAAACCTAACACCTACCCTAAACCTAACACGAACCCTAATCCTAACCCGTACCCTAAACCGAGCCCTAACCTTCAAACTAACCCTAACCCTAACCCAAACCCATACCCTACGCCGTACACGAACCCGTACCCGAACCCGTACCCTAACCCTAACCCTAACCCTAACCCTAACCCTAAGCTACCCTTGACTGCTTTGCCTCCAATAGATTTCCTAAGCACTAGTGTTTTAAGGAACAGGTTAAAAAGAGAATCCTAATGTGATTTCTTGATAATGGGTGTGTTCCTTATCTTCTCCTAGTGTCTAAACTCTTCTCCATGGCTGGACCCCCAAATAATATTCCTTGACGTGCTAAGGGGTATCTAGAGAGTGGGATAGGTTTAATAACTACCCTAACCCTAACGCGTACCCTAACCCTAACCCCTACCCTAACCCTAACACGAACCCTAATCCTAACCCGTAACCTAAACCGAGCCCTAACCTTCAAACTAACCCTAACACTAACCCTAACCCATACCCTACGCCGTACGCGAACCCGTACCCGAACCCGTACCCTAAGCCGTACCCTAACCCTAACCCTAACGCTAACCCTAACCCTAACCCTAACCCTAGCCCTAAGCTACCCTTGACTGCTTCTGCCTCCAATAGATTTCCTAAGCACTTGTGTATTAAGGAACAGGTTAAAAAGAGAATCCTATTGTGATTTCAGGATAATGGGTGTGTTCCTTATCTTCTCCTAGTGTCTAAACTCTTCTCCATGGCTGGACCCCCAAATAATATTCCTTGACGTGCTAAGGGGTATCTAGAGAGTGGGATAGGTTTAATAACTAACCTAACCCTAACGCGTACCCTAAACCTAACACCTACCCTAACCCTAACACGAACCCTAATCCTAACCCGTACCCTAAACCGAGCCCTAACCTTCAAACTAACCCTAACCCTAACCCAAACCCATACCCTACGCCGTACACGAACCCGTACCCGAACCCGTACCCTAAGCCATACCCTAACCCTAACCCTAACCCTAACCCTAACCCTAAGCTACCCTTGACTGCTTTGCCTCCAATAGATTTCCTAAGCACTAGTGTTTTAAGGAACAGGTTAAAAAGAGAATCCTAATGTGATTTCTTGATAATGGTTGTGTTCCTTATCTTCTCCTAGTGTCTAAACTCTTCTCCATGGCTGGACCCCCAAATAATATTCCTTGACGTGCTAAGGGGTATCTAGAGAGTGGGATAGGTTTAATAACTACCCTAACCCTAACGCGTACCCTAACCCTAACCCCTACCCTAACCCTAACACGAACCCTAATCCTAACCCGTACCCTAAACCGAGCCCTAACCTTCAAACTAACCCTAACACTAACCCTAACCCATACCCTACGCCGTACGCGAACCCGTACCCGAACCCGTACCCTAAGCCGTACCCTAACCCTAACCCTAACGCTAACCCTAACCCTAACCCTAACCCTAGCCCTAAGCTACCCTTGACTGCTTCTGCCTCCAATAGATTTCCTAAGCACTTGTGTATTAAGGAACAGGTTAAAAAGAGAATCCTATTGTGATTTCAGGATAATGGGTGTGTTCCTTATCTTCTCCTAGTGTCTAAACTCTTCTCCATGGCTGGACCCCCAAATAATATCCCTTCACGTGCTAAGGGGTATCTAGAGAGTGGGATAGGTTTAATAACTACCCTAAACCTAACGCGTACCCTAACCCTAACACGTACCCTAATCCTAACCCGTACCCTAAACCGATCCCTAACCCTCAAACTAAACCTAACCCTAACCCTAACCCATACCATACGCCGTACCCGAACCCGTACCCGAACCCGTACACTAAGTCGTACCCTAAAGCTAACCCTAACCCTAACCCTAACCCTAAACCTAAGCTACCCTTGACTGCTTCTGCCTCCAATAGATTTCCTAAGCACAAGTGTTTTAAGGAACAGGTTAAAAAGAGAATCCTAATGTGATTTCTTGATAATGGGTGTGTTCCTTATCTTCTCCTAGTGTCTAAACTCTTCTCCATGGCTGGACCCCCAAATAATATTCCTTGACGTGCTAAGGGGTATCTAGAGAGTGGGATAGGTTTAATAACTACCCTAACCCTAACGCGTACCATAACCCTAACCCCTACCCTAACCCTAACACGTACCCTAATCCTAAGCCGAAACCTAAACCGAGCCCTAACCTTCAAACTAACCCTAACCCTAACTCTAACCCATACCCTACGCCGTACACGAACCCGTACCCGAACCCGTACCCTATGCCGTACCCTAACTCTAGCCCTATCCCTAACCCTAACCCTAAGCTACCCTTGACTGCTTCTGCCTCCAATAGATTTCCTAAGCACTAGTGTTTTAAGGAACAGGTTAAAAAGAGAATCCTAATGTGATTTCTTGATAATGGGTGTGTTCCTTATCTTCTCCTAGTGTCTAAACTCTTCTCCATGGCTGGACACCCAAATAATATTCCTTGACGTGCTAAGGGGTATCTAGAGAGTGGGATAGGTTTAATAACTACCCTAACCCTAACGCGTACTCTAACCCTAACCCCTACCCTAACCCTAACACGTACCCTAATCCTAACCCGTACCCTAAACCGAGCCCTAACCCTCAAACTAACCCTAACCCTAACCCTAACCCATATCCTACGCCATACCCAAAACCGTACCCGAACCCGTACACGAACCCGTACCCTAAGCCGTACCCTAACCCTAACCCTAACCCTAAGCTACCCTTGACTGCTTCTGCCTCCAATAGATTTCCTAAGCACTAGTGTTTTAAGGAACAGGTTAAAAAGAGAATCCTAATGTGATTTCAGGATAATGGGTGTGTTCCTTATCTTCTCCTAGTGTCTAAACTCTTCTCCATTGCTGGACCCCCAAATAATATTCCTTGACGTGCTAAGGGGTATCTCGAGAGTGGGATAGGTTTAATAACAACCCTAACCCTAACGCGTACCCTAACCCTAACCCCTACCCTAACCCTAACACGTACCCTAATCCTAACCCGTACCCTAAACCGAGCCCTAAACCTCAAACTAACCCTAACCCTAACCCTAACCCATACCCTACGCCGTACCCGAACCCGTACCCGAACCCGTACCCTAAGCCGTACCCTAACCCTAACCCTAACCGTAACCCTAACCCTAAGCTACCCTTGACTACTTCTGCCTCCAATAGATTTCCTAAGCACTAGTGTTTTAAGGAACAGGTTAAAAAGAGAATCCTAATGTGATTTCTTGATAATGGGTGTGTTCCTTATCTTCTCCTAGTGTCTAAACTCTTCTCCATTGCTGGACCCCCAAATAATATTCCTTGACGTGCTAAGGGGTATCTAGAAAGTGGGATAGGTTTAATAACTACCCTAACCCTAACGCGTACCCTAACCCTAACCCCTACCCTAACCCTAACACGAACCCTAATCCTAACCCGTACCCTAAACCGAGCCCTAACCTTCAAACTAACCCTAACCCTAACCCAAACCCATACCCTACGCCGTACACGAACCCGTACCCGAACCCGTACCCTAAGCCGTGTCCTAACCCTAGCCCTAACCCTAACCCTAACCCTAAGCTACCCTTGACTGCTTCTGCCTCCAATAGATTTCCTAAGCACTAGTGTTTTAAGGAACAGGTTAAAAAGAGAATCCTAATGTGATTTCTTGATAATGTGTGTGTTCCTTATCTTCTCCTAGTGTCTAAACTCTTCTCCATGGCTGGACCCCCAAATAATATTCCTTGACGTGCTAAGGGGTATCTAGAGAGTGGGATAGGTTTAATAACTACCCTAACCCTAACGCGTACCCTAACCCTAACCCCTACCCTAACCCTAACACGAACCCTAATCCTAACCCGTACCCTAAACCGAGCCCTAACCTTCAAACTAACCCTAACCCTAACCCTAACCCATAACCTACGCCGTACACGAACCCGTACCCGAACCCGTACCCTAACCCTAACCCTAACCCTAACCCTAACCCTAAGCTACCCTTGACTGCTTCTGCCTCCAATAGATTTCCTAAGCACTAGTGTTTTAAGGAACAGGTTAAAAAGAGAATCCTAATGTGATTTCTTGATAATGGGTGTGTTCCTTATCTTCTCCTAGTGTCTAAACTCTTCTCCATGGCTGGTCCCCCAAATAATATTCCTTGACGTGCTAAGGGGCATCTAGGGAGTGGGATAGGTTTAATAACTACCCTAACCCTAAAGCGTACCCTAACCCTAACCCCTACCCTAAACCTAACACGTACCCTAATCCTAACCCGTACCCTAAACCGAGCCCTAACCCTCAAACTAACCCTAACCCTAACCCTAACCCATACCCTATGCCGTACCCGAACCCGTACCCTAAGCCTTACCCTAACAATAACCCTAACCCTAACCCTAAGCTACCCTTGACTGCTTTGCCTCCAATAGATTTCCTAAGCACTAGTGTTTTAAGGAACAGGTTAAAAAGAGAATCCTAATGTGATTTCTTGATAATGGGTGTGTTCCTTATCTTCTCCTAGTGTCTAAACTCTTCTCCATGGCTGGACCCCCAAATAATATTCCTTGACGTGCTAAGGGGTATCTAGAGAGTGGGATAGGTTTAATAACTACCCTAACCCTAACGCGTACCCTAACCCTAACCCCTACCCTAACCCTAACACGTACCCTAATCCTAACCCGTAACCTAAACCGAGCCCTAAACCTCAAACTAACCCTAACCCTAAACCTAACCCATACCCTACGCCGTACCCGAACCCGTACCCGAACCCGTTCCCGAACCCGTACCCTAAGCCGTACCCTAACCCTAACCCTAAGCCTAAGCTACCCTTGACTGCTTCTGCCTCCAATAGATTTCCTAAGCACTAGTGTTTTAAGGAACAGGTTAAAAAGAGAATCCTAATGTGATTTCAGGATAATGGGTGTGTTCCTTATCTTCTCCTAGTGTCTAAACTCTTCTCCATGGCTGGACCCCCAAATAATATTCCTTGACGTGCTAAGGGGTATCTAGAGAGTGGGATAGGTTTAATAACTACCCTAACCCTAACGCGTACCCTAACCCTAACCGCTACCCTAACCCTAACACGAACCCTAATCCTAACCCGTACCCTAAACCGAGCCCTAACCTTCAAACTAACCCTAACCCTAACCCAAACCCATACCCTACGCCGTACACGAACCCGTACCCGAACCCGTACCCTAAGCCGTGTCTAACCCTAGCCCTAACCCTAACCCTAACCCTAAGCTACCCTTGACTGCTTCTGCCTCCAATAGATTTCCTAAGCACTAGTGTTTTAAGGAACAGGTTAAAAAGAGAATCCTAATGTGATTTCTTGATAATGGGTGTGTTCCTTATCTTCTCCTAGTGTCTAAACTCTTCTCCATGGCTGGACCCCCAAATAATATTCCTTGACGTGCTAAGGGGTATCTAGAGAGTGGGATAGGTTTATTAACTACCCTAACCCTAACGCGTAACCTAACCCTAACCCCTACCCTAACCCTAACACGAACCCTAATCCTAACCTGTACCCTAAACCGAGGCCTAACCTTCAAACTAACCCTAACCCTAACCCTAAACCATACCCTACAGCGTACACGAACCCATACCCGAACCCGCACCCTAAGCCGTACCCTAACCCGTACCCTAACCCTAACCCTAAACCTAAGCTACCCTTGACTGCTTCTGCCTCCAATAGATTTCCTAAGCACTAGTGCTTTAAGGAACAGGTTAAAAAGAGAATCCTAATGTGATTTCTTGATAATGGGTGTGTTCCTTATCTTCTCCTAGTGTCTAAACTCTTCTCCATGGCTGGTCCCCCAAATAATATTCCTTGACGTGCTAAGGGGCATCTAGGGAGTGGGATAGGTTTAATAACTACCCTAACCCTAACGCGTACCCTAACCCTAACCCCTACCCTAAACCTAACACGTACCCTAATCCTAACCCGTACCCTAAACCGAGCCCTAACCCTCAAACTAACCCTAACCCTAACCCTAACCCATACCCTATGCCGTACCCGAACCCGTACCCTAAGCCTTACCCTAACAATAACCCTAACCCTAACCCTAAGCTACCCTTGACTGCTTTGCCTCCAATAGATTTCCTAAGCACTAGTGTTTTAAGGAACAGGTTAAAAAGAGAATCCTAATGTGATTTCTTGATAATGGGTGTGTTCCTTATCTTCTCCTAGTGTCTAAACTCTTCTCCATGGCTGGACCCCCAAATAATATTCCTTGACGTGCTAAGGGGTATCTAGAGAGTGGGATAGGTTTAATAACTACCCTAACCCTAACGCGTACCCTAACCCTAACCCCTACCCTAACCCTAACACGTACCCTAATCCTAACCCGTAACCTAAACCGAGCCCTAACCCTCAAACTAACCCTAACCCTAAACCTAACCCATACCCTACGCCGTACCCGAACCCGTACCCGAACCCGTTCCCGAACCCGTACCCTAAGCCGTACCCTAACCCTAACCCTAACCCTAAGCTACCCTTGACTGCTTCTGCCTCCAATAGATTTCCTAAGCACTAGTGTTTTAAGGAACAGGTTAAAAAGAGAATCCTAATGTGATTTCAGGATAATGGGTGTGTTCCTTATCTTCTCCTAGTGTCTAAACTCTTCTCCATGGCTGGACCCCCAAATAATATTCCTTGACGTGCTAAGGGGTATCTCGAGAGTGGGATAGGTTTAATAACAACCCTAACCCTAACGCGTACCCTAACCCTAACCCCTACCCTAACCCTAACACGTACCCTAATCCTAACCCGTACCCTAAACCGAGCCCTAAACCTCAAACTAACCCTAACCCTAACCCTAACCCATACCCTACGCCGTACCCGAAACCGTACCCGAACCCGTACCCTAAGCCGTACCCTAACCCTAACCATAACCGTAACCCTAACCCTAAGCTACCCTTGACTACTTCTGCCTCCAATAGATTTCCTAAGCACTAGTGTTTTAAGGAACAGGTTAAAAAGAGAATCCTAATGTGATTTCTTGATAATGGGTGTGTTCCTTATCTTCTCCTAGTGTCTAAACTCTTCTCCATTGCTGGACCCCCAAATAATATTCCTTGACGTGCTAAGGGGTATCTAGAAAGTGGGATAGGTTTAATAACTACCCTAAACCTAACGCGTACCCTAACCCTAACACCTACCCTAACCCTAACACGAACCCTAATCCTAACCCGTACCCTAAACCGAGCCCTAACCTTCAAACTAACCCTAACCCTAACCCAAACCCATACCCTACGCCGTACACGAACCCGTACCCGAACCCGTACCCTAAGCCGTGTCCTAACCCTAGCCCTAACCCTAACCCTAACCCTAAGCTACCCTTGACTGCTTCTGCCTCCAATAGATTTCCTAAGCACTAGTGTTTTAAGGAACAGGTTAAAAAGAGAATCCTAATGTGATTTCTTGATAATGTGTGTGTTCCTTATCTTCTCCTAGTGTCTAAACTCTTCTCCATGGCTGGACCCCCAAATAATATTCCTTGACGTGCTAAGGGGTATCTAGAGAGTGGGATAGGTTTAATAACTACCCTAACCCTAACGCGTACCCTAACCCTAACCCCTACCCTAACCCTAACACGAACCCTAATCCTAACCCGTACCCTAAACCGAGCCCTAACCTTCAAACTAACCCTAACCCTAACCCTAACCCATAACCTACGCCGTACACGAACCCGTACCCGAACCCGTACCCTAACCCTAACCCTAACCCTAACCCTAACCCTAACCCTAAGCTACCCTTGACTGCTTCTGCCTCCAATAGATTTCCTAAGCACTAGTGTTTTAAGGAACAGGTTAAAAAGAGAATCCTAATGTGATTTCTTGATAATGGGTGTGTTCCTTATCTTCTCCTAGTGTCTAAACTCTTCTCCATGGCTGGTCCCCCAAATAATATTCCTTGACGTGCTAAGGGGCATCTAGGGAGTGGGATAGGTTTAATAACTACCCTAACCCTAACGCGTACCCTAACCCTAACCCCTACCCTAAACCTAACACGTACCCTAATCCTAACCCGTACCCTAAACCGAGCCCTAACCCTCAAACTAACCCTAACCCTAACCCTATCCCATACCCTATGCCGTACCCGAACCCGTACCCTAAGCCTTACCCTAACAATAACCCTAACCCTAACCCTAAGCTACCCTTGACTGCTTTGCCTCCAATAGATTTCCTAAGCACTAGTGTTTTAAGGAACAGGTTAAAAAGAGAATCCTAATGTGATTTCTTGATAATGGGTGTGTTCCTTATCTTCTCCTAGTGTCTAAACTCTTCTCCATGGCTGGACCCCCAAATAATATTCCTTGACGTGCTAAGGGGTATCTAGAGAGTGGGATAGGTTTAATAACTACCCTAACCCTAACGCGTACCCTAACCCTAACCCCTACCCTAACCCTAACACGTACCCTAATCCTAACCCGTAACCTAAACCGAGCCCTAACCCTCAAACTAACCCTAACCCTAAACCTAACCCATACCCTACGCCGTACCCGAACCCGTACCCGAACCCGTTCCCGAACCCGTACCCTAAGCCGTACCCTAACCCTAACCCTAACCCTAAGCTACCCTTGACTACTTCTGCCTCCAATAGATTTCCTAAGCACTAGTGTTTTTAGGAACAGGTTAAAAAGAGAATCCTAATGTGATTTCTTGATAATGGGTGTGTTCCTTATCTTCTCCTAGTGTCTAAACTCTTCTCCATGGCTGGACCCCCAAATAATATTCCTTGACGTGCTAAGGGGTATCTAGAGAGTGGGATAGGTTTAATAACTACCCTAACCCTAACGCGTACCCTAACCCTAACCCCTACCCTAACCCTAACACGTACCCTAATCCTAACCCATACCCTAAACCGAGCCCTAAACCTCAAACTAACCCTAACCCTAACCCTAACCCATACCCTACGCCGTACCCGAACCCGTACCCTAAGCCGTACCCTAACCCTAACCCTAACCGTAACCCTAACCCTAAGCTACCCTTGACTACTTCTGCCTCCAATAGATTTCCTAAGCACTAGTGTATTAAGGAACAGGTTAAAAAGAGAATCCTAATGTGATTTCAGGATAATGGGTGTGTTCTTTATCTTCTCCTAGTGTCTAAACTCTTCTCCATGGCTGGACCCCCAAATAATATTCCTTGACGTGCTAAGGGGTATCTAGAGAGTGGGATAGGTTTAATAACTACCCTAACCCTAACGCGTACCCTAACCCTAACCCCTACCCTAACCCTAACACGAACCCTAATCCTAACCCGTACCCTAAACCGAGCCCTAACCTTCAAACTAACCCTAACACTAACCCAAACCCATACCCTACGCCGTACACGAACCCGTACCCGAACCCGTACCCTAAGCCGTGTCCTAACCCTAGCCCTAACCCTAACCCTAACCCTAAGCTACCCTTGACTGCTTCTGCCTCCAATAGATTTCCTAAGCACTAGTGTTTTAAGAAACAGGTTAAAAAGAGAATCCTAATGTGATTTCTTGATAATGGGTGTGTTCCTTATCTTCTCCTAGTGTCTAAACTCTTCTCCATGGCTGGATCCCCAAATAATATTCCTTGACGTGCTAAGGGGTATCTAGAGAGTGGGATAGGTTTAATAACTACCCGAACCCTAACGCATACCCTAACCCTAACCTCTACCCTAACCCTAACACGTACACTAATCCTAACCCGTACCCTAAACCGAGCCCTAACCCTCAAACTAACCCTAACCCTAACCCTAACCCATAACCTACGCCGTACCCGAACCCATACCCGAACCCGTACCCTAAGCCGTACCCTAAACCTAACCCTAACCCTAACCCTAACCCTAAGCTACCCTTGACTGCTTCTGCCTCCAATAGATTTCCTAAGCACTAGTGTTTTAAGGAACAGGTTAAAAAGTGAATCCTAATGTGATTTCTTGATAATGGGTGTGTTCCTTATCTTCTCCTAGTGTCTAAACTCTTCTCCATGGCTGGACCCCCAAATAATATTCCTTGACGTGCTAAGGGGTATCTAGAGAGTGGGATAGGTTTAATAACTACCCTAACCCTAACGCGTACCCTAACCCTAACCTCTACCCTAACCTTAACACGTACACTAATCCTAACCCGTAACCTAAACCGAGCCCTAACCCTCAAACTAACCCTAACCCTAACCCTAAACCATACCCTACGCCGTACCCGAACCCGTACCCGAACCCGTACCCTAAGCCGTACCCTAACCCTAACCCTAACGCTAACCCTAACCCTAACCCTAACCCTAGCCCTAAGCTACCCTTTGATTGCTTCTGCCTCCAATAGATTTCCTAAGCACTTGTGTATTAAGGAACAGGTTAAAAATAGAATCCTAATGTGATTTCTTGATAATGGGTGTGTTCCTTATCTTCTCCTGGTGTCTAAACTCTTCTCCATGGCTGGATCCCCAAATAATATTCCTTGACGTGCTAAGGGGTATCTAGAGAGTGGGATAGGTTTACTAACTACCCGAACCCTAACGCATAGCCTAACCCTAACCTCTACCCTAACCCTAACACGTACACTAATCCTAACCCGTAACCTAAACCGAGCCCTAACCCTCAAACTAACCCTAACCCTAACCCTAACCCATAACCTACGCCGTACCCGAACCCATACCCGAACCCGTACCCTAAGCCGTACCCTAAACCTAACCCTAACCCTAACCCTAACCCTAAGCTACCCTTGACTGCTTCTGCCTCCAATAGATTTCCTAAGCACTAGTGTTTTAAGGAACAGGTTAAAAAGAGAATCCTAATGTGATTTCTTGATAATGGGTAAGTTCCTTATCTTCTCCTAGTGTCTAAACTCTTCTCCATGGCTGGACCCCCAAATAATATTCCTTGACGTGCTAAGGGGTATCTAGAGAGTGGGATAGGTTTAATAACTACCCTAACCCTAACGCGTACCCTAACCCTTACCTCTACCCTAACCTTAACATGTACACTAATCCTAACCCGTAACCTAAACCGAGCCCTAACCCTCAAACTAACCCTAACCCTAACCCTAAACCATACCCTACGCCGTACCCGAACCCGTACCCGAACCCGTACCCTAAGCCGTACCCTAACCCTAACCCTAACGCTAACCCTAACCCTAACCCTAACCCTAGCCCTAAGCTACCCTTGACTGCTTCTGCCTCCAATAGATTTCCTAAGCACTTGTGTATTAAGGAACAGGTTAAAAAGAGAATCCTATTGTGATTTCAGGATAATGGGTGTGTTCCTTATCTTCTCCTAGTGTCTAAACTCTTCTCCATGGCTGGACCCCCAAATAATATCCCTTGACGTGCTAAGGGGTATCTAGAGAGTGGGATAGGTTTAATAACTACCCTAACCCTAACGCGTACCCTAACCCTAACACGTACCCTAATCCTAACCCGTACCCTAAACCGATCCCTAACCCTCAAACTAAACCTAACCCTAACCCTAACCCATACCATACGCCGTACCCGAACCCGTACCCGAACCCGTACACTAAGTCGTACCCTAAAGCTAACCCTAACCCTAACCCTAACCCTAAACCTAAGCTACCCTTGACTGCTTCTGCCTCCAATAGATTTCCTAAGCACAAGTGTTTTAAGGAACAGGTTAAAAAGAGAATCCTAATGTGATTTCAGGATAATGGGTGTGTTCCTTATCTTCTCCTACGGTCTAAACTCTTCTCCATGGCTGGACCCCCAAATAATATTCCTTGACGTGCTAAGGGGTATCTAGAGAGTGGGATAGGTTTAATAACTACCCTAACCCTAACGCGTACCCTAACCCTAACCCCTACCCTAACCCTAACACGAACCCTAATCCTAACCCGTACCCTAAACCGAGCCCTAACCTTCAAACTAACCCTAACACTAACCCTAACCCATACCCTACGCCGTACGCGAACCCGTACCCGAACCCGTACCCTAAGCCGTACCCTAACCCTAACCCTAACGCTAACCCTAACCCTAACCCTAACCCTAGCCCTAAGCTACCCTTCACTGCTTCTGCCTCCAATAGATTTCCTAAGCACTTGTGTATTAAGGAACAGGTTAAAAAGAGAATCCTATTGTGATTTCAGGATAATGGGTGTGTTCCTTATCTTCTCCTAGTGTCTAAACTCTTCTCCATGGCTGGACCCCCAAATAATATTCCTTGACGTGCTAAGGGGTATCTAGAGAGTGGGATAGGTTTAATAACTACCCTAACCCTAACGCGTACCCTAAACCTAACACCTACCCTAAACCTAACACGAACCCTAATCCTAACCCGTACCCTAAACCGAGCCCTAACCTTCAAACTAACCCTAACCCTAACCCAAACCCATACCCTACGCCGTACACGAACCCGTACCCGAACCCGTACCCTAAGCCATACCCTAACCCTAACCCTAACCC
The DNA here is from genome assembly GCF_028021215.1 of Eschrichtius robustus. Classification (NCBI taxonomy): domain Eukaryota; kingdom Metazoa; phylum Chordata; class Mammalia; order Artiodactyla; family Eschrichtiidae; genus Eschrichtius; species Eschrichtius robustus. The sequence continues at coordinate 1,024,446 of NW_027175343.1, forward strand.
TAACCCTAACCCTAAGCTACCCTTGACTGCTTTGCCTCCAATAGATTTCCTAAGCACTAGTGTTTTAAGGAACAGGTTAAAAAGAGAATCCTAATGTGATTTCTTGATAATGGGTGTGTTCCTTATCTTCTCCTAGTGTCTAAACTCTTCTCCATGGCTGGACCCCCAAATAATATTCCTTGACGTGCTAAGGGGTATCTAGAGAGTGGGATAGGTTTAATAACTACCCTAACCCTAACGCGAACCCTAACCCTAACCCCTACCCTAACCCTAACACGAACCCTAATCCTAACCCGTACCCTAAACCGAGCCCTAACCTTCAAACTAACCCTAAAACTAACCCTAACCCATACCCTACGCCGTACGCGAACCCGTACCCGAACCCGTACCCTAAGCCGTACCCTAACCCTAACCCTAACGCTAACCCTAACCCTAACCCTAACCCTAGCCCTAAGCTACCCTTGACTGCTTCTGCCTCCAATAGATTTCCTAAGCACTTGTGTATTAAGGAACAGGTTAAAAAGAGAATCCTATTGTGATTTCAGGATAATGGGTGTGTTCCTTATCTTCTCCTAGTGTCTAAACTCTTCTCCATGGCTGGACCCCCAAATAATATTCCTTGACGTGCTAAGGGGTATCTAGAGAGTGGGATAGGTTTAATAACTACCCTAACCCTAACGCGTACCCTAAACCTAACACCTACCCTAACCCTAACACGAACCCTAATCCTAACCCGTACCCTAAACCGAGCCCTAACCTTCAAACTAACCCTAACCCTAACCCAAACCCATACCCTACGCCGTACACGAACCCGTACCCGAACCCGTACCCTAAGCCATACCCTAACCCTAACCCTAACCCTAACCCTAACCCTAAGCTACCCTTGACTGCTTTGCCTCCAATAGATTTCCTAAGCACTAGTGTTTTAAGGAACAGGTTAAAAAGAGAATCCTAATGTGATTTCTTGATAATGGGTGTGTTCCTTATCTTCTCCTAGTGTCTAAACTCTTCTCCATGGCTGGACCCCCAAATAATATTCCTTGACGTGCTAAGGGGTATCTAGAGAGTGGGATAGGTTTAATAACTACCCTAACGCTAACGCGTACCCTAACCCTAACCCCTACCCTAACCCTAACACGTACCCTAATCCTAACCCGTAACCTAAACCGAGCCCTAACCCTCAAACTAACCCTAACCCTAAACCTAACCCATACCCTACGCCGTACCCGAACCCGTACCCGAACCCGTTCCCGAACCCGTACCCTAAGCCGTACCCTAACCCTAACCCTAACCCTAAGCTACCCTTGACTGCTTCTGCCTCCAATAGATTTCCTAAGCACTAGTGTTTTTAGGAACAGGTTAAAAAGAGAATCCTAATGTGATTTCTTGATAATGGGTGTGTTCCTTATCTTCTCCTAGTGTCTAAACTCTTCTCCATGGCTGGACCCCCAAATAATATTCCTTGACGTGCTAAGGGGTATCTAGAGAGTGGGATAGGTTTAATAACTACCCTAACCCTAACGCGTACCCTAACCCTAACCCCTACCCTAACCCTAACACGTACCGTAATCCTAACCCATACCCTAAACCGAGCCCTAAACCTCAAACTAACCCTAACCCTAACCCTAACCCATACCCTACGCCGTACCCGAACCCGTACCCTAAGCCGTACCCTAACCCTAACCCTAACCGTAACCCTAACCCTAAGCTACCCTTGACTACTTCTGCCTCCAATAGATTTCCTAAGCACTAGTGTATTAAGGAACAGGTTAAAAAGAGAATCCTAATGTGATTTCAGGATAATGGGTGTGTTCTTTATCTTCTCCTAGTGTCTAAACTCTTCTCCATGGCTGGACCCCCAAATAATATTCCTTGACGTGCTAAGGGGTATCTAGAGAGTGGGATAGGTTTAATAACTACCCTAACCCTAACGCGTACCCTAACCCTAACCCCTACCCTAACCCTAACACGAACCCTATTCCTAACCCGTACCCTAAACCGAGCCCTAACCTTCAAACTAACCCTAACACTAACCCAAACCCATACCCTACGCCGTACACGAACCCGTACCCGAACCCGTACCCTAAGCCGTGTCCTAACCCTAGCCCTAACCCTAACCCTAACCCTAAGCTACCCTTGACTGCTTCTGCCTCCAATAGATTTCCTAAGCACTAGTGTTTTAAGAAACAGGTTAAAAAGAGAATCCTAATGTGATTTCTTGATAATGGGTGTGTTCCTTATCTTCTCCTAGTGTCTAAACTCTTCTCCATGGCTGGATCCCCAAATAATATTCCTTGACGTGCTAAGGGGTATCTAGAGAGTGGGATAGGTTTAATAACTACCCGAACCCTAACGCATACCCTAACCCTAACCTCTACCCTAACCCTAACACGTACACTAATCCTAACCCGTACCCTAAACCGAGCCCTAACCCTCAAACTAACCCTAACCCTAACCCTAACCCATAACCTACGCCGTACCCGAACCCATACCCGAACCCGTACCCTAAGCCGTACCCTAAACCTAACCCTAACCCTAACCCTAACCCTTAGCTACCCTTGACTGCTTCTGCCTCCAATAGATTTCCTAAGCACTAGTGTTTTAAGGAACAGGTTAAAAAGAGAATCCTAATGTGATTTCTTGATAATGGGTGTGTTCCTTATCTTCTCCTAGTGTCTAAACTCTTCTCCATGGCTGGACCCCCAAATAATATTCCTTGACGTGCTAAGGGGTATCTAGAGAGTGGGATAGGTTTAATAACTACCCTAACCCTAACGCGTACCCTAACCCTAACCTCTACCCTAACCTTAACACGTACACTAATCCTAACCCGTAACCTAAACCGAGCCCTAACCCTCAAACTAACCCTAACCCTAACCCTAAACCATACCCTACGCCGTACCCGAACCCGTACCCGAACCCGTACCCTAAGCCGTACCCTAACCCTAACCCTAACGCTAACCCTAACCCTAACCCTAACCCTAGCCCTAAGCTACCCTTGACTGCTTCTGCCTCCAATAGATTTCCTAAGCACTTGTGTATTAAGGAACAGGTTAAAAATAGAATCCTAATGTGATTTCTTGATAATGGGTGTGTTCCTTATCTTCTCCTAGTGTCTAAACTCTTCTCCATGGCTGGATCCCCAAATAATATTCCTTGACGTGCTAAGGGGTATCTAGAGAGTGGGATAGGTTTAATAACTACCCGAACCCTAACGCATACCCTAACCCTAACCTCTACCCTAACCCTAACACGTACACTAATCCTAACCCGTACCCTAAACCGAGCCCTAACCCTCAAACTAACCCTAACCCTAACCCTAACCCATAACCTACGCCGTACCCGAACCCATACCCGAACCCGTACCCTAAGCCGTACCCTAAACCTAACCCTAACCCTAACCCTAACCCTAAGCTACCCTTGACTGCTTCTGCCTCCAATAGATTTCCTAAGCACTAGTGTTTTAAGGAACAGGTTAAAAAGAGAATCCTAATGTGATTTCTTGATAATGGGTAAGTTCCTTATCTTCTCCTAGTGTCTAAACTCTTCTCCATGGCTGGACCCCCAAATAATATTCCTTGACGTGCTAAGGGGTATCTAGAGAGTGGGATAGGTTTAATAACTACCCTAACCCTAACGCGTACCCTAACCCTTACCTCTACCCTAACCTTAACATGTACACTAATCCTAACCCGTAACCTAAACCGAGCCCTAACCCTCAAACTAACCCTAACCCTAACCCTAAACCATACCCTACGCCGTACCCGAACCCGTACCCGAACCCGTACCCTAAGCCGTACCCTAACCCTAACCCTAACGCTAACCCTAACCCTAACCCTAACCCTAGCCCTAAGCTACCCTTGACTGCTTCTGCCTCCAATAGATTTCCTAAGCACTTGTGTATTAAGGAACAGGTTAAAAAGAGAATCCTATTGTGATTTCAGGATAATGGGTGTGTTCCTTATCTTCTCCTAGTGTCTAAACTCTTCTCCATGGCTGGACCCCCAAATAATATCCCTTGACGTGCTAAGGGGTATCTAGAGAGTGGGATAGGTTTAATAACTACCCTAACCCTAACGCGTACCCTAACCCTAACACGTACCCTAATCCTAACCCGTACCCTAAACCGATCCCTAACCCTCAAACTAAACCTAACCCTAACCCTAACCCATACCATACGCCGTACCCGAACCCGTACCCGAACCCGTACACTAAGTCGTACCCTAAAGCTAACCCTAACCCTAACCCTAACCCTAAACCTAAGCTACCCTTGACTGCTTCTGCCTCCAATAGATTTCCTAAGCACAAGTGTTTTAAGGAACAGGTTAAAAAGAGAATCCTAATGTGATTTCAGGATAATGGGTGTGTTCCTTATCTTCTCCTACGGTCTAAACTCTTCTCCATGGCTGGACCCCCAAATAATATTCCTTGACGTGCTAAGGGGTATCTAGAGAGTGGGATAGGTTTAATAACTACCCTAACCCTAACGCGTACCCTAACCCTAACCCCTACCCTAACCCTAACACGAACCCTAATCCTAACCCGTACCCTAAACCGAGCCCTAACCTTCAAACTAACCCTAACACTAACCCTAACCCATACCCTACGCCGTACGCGAACCCGTACCCGAACCCGTACCCTAAGCCGTACCCTAACCCTAACCCTAACGCTAACCCTAACCCTAACCCTAACCCTAGCCCTAAGCTACCCTTGACTGCTTCTGCATCCAATAGATTTCCTAAGCACTTGTGTATTAAGGAACAGGTTAAAAAGAGAATCCTATTGTGATTTCAGGATAATGGGTGTGTTCCTTATCTTCTCCTAGTGTCTAAACTCTTCTCCATGGCTGGACCCCCAAATAATATTCCTTGACGTGCTAAGGGGTATCTAGAGAGTGGGATAGGTTTAATAACTACCCTAACCCTAACGCGTACCCTAAACCTAACACCTACCCTAAACCTAACACGAACCCTAATCCTAACCCGTACCCTAAACCGAGCCCTAACCTTCAAACTAACCCTAACCCTAACCCAAACCCATACCCTACGCCGTACACGAACCCGTACCCGAACCCGTACCCTAAGCCATACCCTAACCCTAACCCTAACCCTAACCCTAACCCTAAGCTACCCTTGACTGCTTTGCCTCCAATAGATTTCCTAAGCACTAGTGTTTTAAGGAACAGGTTAAAAAGAGAATCCTAATGTGATTTCTTGATAATGGGTGTGTTCCTTATCTTCTCCTAGTGTCTAAACTCTTCTCCATGGCTGGACCCCCAAATAATATTCCTTGACGTGCTAAGGGGTATCTAGAGAGTGGGATAGGTTTAATAACTACCCTAACCCTAACGCGAACCCTAACCCTAACCCCTACCCTAACCCTAACACGAACCCTAATCCTAACCCGTACCCTAAACCGAGCCCTAACCTTCAAACTAACCCTAACACTAACCCTAACCCATACCCTACGCCGTACGCGAACCCGTACCCGAACCCGTACCCTAAGCCGTACCCTAACCCTAACCCTAACGCTAACCCTAACCCTAACCCTAACCCTAGCCCTAAGCTACCCTTGACTGCTTCTGCCTCCAATAGATTTCCTAAGCACTTGTGTATTAAGGAACAGGTTAAAAAGAGAATCCTATTGTGATTTCAGGATAATGGGTGTGTTCCTTATCTTCTCCTAGTGTCTAAACTCTTCTCCATGGCTGGACCCCCAAATAATATTCCTTGACGTGCTAAGGGGTATCTAGAGAGTGGGATAGGTTTAATAACTACCCTAACCCTAACGCGTACCCTAAACCTAACAACTACCCTAACCCTAACACGAACCCTAATCCTAACCCGTACCCTAAACCGAGCCCTAACCTTCAAACTAACCCTAACCCTAACCCAAACCCATACCCTACGCCGTACACGAACCCGTACCCGAACCCGTACCCTAAGCCATACCCTAACCCTAACCCTAACCCTAACCCTAACCCTAAGCTACCCTTGACTGCTTTGCCTCCAATAGATTTCCTAAGCACTAGTGTTTTAAGGAACAGGTTAAAAAGAGAATCCTAATGTGATTTCTTGATAATGGTTGTGTTCCTTATCTTCTCCTAGTGTCTAAACTCTTCTCCATGGCTGGACCCCCAAATAATATTCCTTGACGTGCTAAGGGGTATCTAGAGAGTGGGATAGGTTTAATAACTACCCTAACCCTAACGCGTACCCTAACCCTAACCCCTACCCTAACCCTAACACGAACCCTAATCCTAACCCGTACCCTAAACCGAGCCCTAACCTTCAAACTAACCCTAACACTAACCCTAACCCATACCCTACGCCGTACGCGAACCCGTACCCGAACCCGTACCCTAAGCCGTACCCTAACCCTAACCCTAACGCTAACCCTAACCCTAACCCTAACCCTAGCCCTAAGCTACCCTTGACTGCTTCTGCCTCCAATAGATTTCCTAAGCACTTGTGTATTAAGGAACAGGTTAAAAAGAGAATCCTATTGTGATTTCAGGATAATGGGTGTGTTCCTTATCTTCTCCTAGTGTCTAAACTCTTCTCCATGGCTGGACCCCCAAATAATATCCCTTCACGTGCTAAGGGGTATCTAGAGAGTGGGATAGGTTTAATAACTACCCTAAACCTAACGCGTACCCTAACCCTAACACGTACCCTAATCCTAACCCGTACCCTAAACCGATCCCTAACCCTCAAACTAAACCTAACCCTAACCCTAACCCATACCATACGCCGTACCCGAACCCGTACCCGAACCCGTACACTAAGTCGTACCCTAAAGCTAACCCTAACCCTAACCCTAACCCTAAACCTAAGCTACCCTTGACTGCTTCTGCCTCCAATAGATTTCCTAAGCACAAGTGTTTTAAGGAACAGGTTAAAAAGAGAATCCTAATGTGATTTCTTGATAATGGGTGTGTTCCTTATCTTCTCCTAGTGTCTAAACTCTTCTCCATGGCTGGACCCCCAAATAATATTCCTTGACGTGCTAAGGGGTATCTAGAGAGTGGGATAGGTTTAATAACTACCCTAACCCTAACGCGTACCATAACCCTAACCCCTACCCTAACCCTAACACGTACCCTAATCCTAAGCCGAAACCTAAACCGAGCCCTAACCTTCAAACTAACCCTAACCCTAACTCTAACCCATACCCTACGCCGTACACGAACCCGTACCCGAACCCGTACCCTATGCCGTACCCTAACTCTAGCCCTATCCCTAACCCTAACCCTAAGCTACCCTTGACTGCTTCTGCCTCCAATAGATTTCCTAAGCACTAGTGTTTTAAGGAACAGGTTAAAAAGAGAATCCTAATGTGATTTCAGGATAATGGGTGTGTTCCTTATCTTCTCCTAGTGTCTAAACTCTTCTCCATTGCTGGACCCCCAAATAATATTCCTTGACGTGCTAAGGGGTATCTCGAGAGTGGGATAGGTTTAATAACAACCCTAACCCTAACGCGTACCCTAACCCTAACCCCTACCCTAACCCTAACACGTACCCTAATCCTAACCCGTACCCTAAACCGAGCCCTAAACCTCAAACTAACCCTAACCCTAACCCTAACCCATACCCTACGCCGTACCCGAACCCGTACCCGAACCCGTACCCTAAGCCGTACCCTAACCCTAACCCTAACCGTAACCCTAACCCTAAGCTACCCTTGACTACTTCTGCCTCCAATAGATTTCCTAAGCACTAGTGTTTTAAGGAACAGGTTAAAAAGAGAATCCTAATGTGATTTCTTGATAATGGGTGTGTTCCTTATCTTCTCCTAGTGTCTAAACTCTTCTCCATTGCTGGACCCCCAAATAATATTCCTTGACGTGCTAAGGGGTATCTAGAAAGTGGGATAGGTTTAATAACTACCCTAACCCTAACGCGTACCCTAACCCTAACCCCTACCCTAACCCTAACACGAACCCTAATCCTAACCCGTACCCTAAACCGAGCCCTAACCTTCAAACTAACCCTAACCCTAACCCAAACCCATACCCTACGCCGTACACGAACCCGTACCCGAACCCGTACCCTAAGCCGTGTCCTAACCCTAGCCCTAACCCTAACCCTAACCCTAAGCTACCCTTGACTGCTTCTGCCTCCAATAGATTTCCTAAGCACTAGTGTTTTAAGGAACAGGTTAAAAAGAGAATCCTAATGTGATTTCTTGATAATGTGTGTGTTCCTTATCTTCTCCTAGTGTCTAAACTCTTCTCCATGGCTGGACCCCCAAATAATATTCCTTGACGTGCTAAGGGGTATCTAGAGAGTGGGATAGGTTTAATAACTACCCTAACCCTAACGCGTACCCTAACCCTAACCCCTACCCTAACCCTAACACGAACCCTAATCCTAACCCGTACCCTAAACCGAGCCCTAACCTTCAAACTAACCCTAACCCTAACCCTAACCCATAACCTACGCCGTACACGAACCCGTACCCGAACCCGTACCCTAACCCTAACCCTAACCCTAACCCTAACCCTAACCCTAAGCTACCCTTGACTGCTTCTGCCTCCAATAGATTTCCTAAGCACTAGTGTTTTAAGGAACAGGTTAAAAAGAGAATCCTAATGTGATTTCTTGATAATGGGTGTGTTCCTTATCTTCTCCTAGTGTCTAAACTCTTCTCCGTGGCTGGTCCCCCAAATAATATTCCTTGACGTGCTAAGGGGCATCTAGGGAGTGGGATAGGTTTAATAACTACCCTAACCCTAACGCGTACCCTAACCCTAACCCCTACCCTAAACCTAACACGTACCCTAATCCTAACCCGTACCCTAAACCGAGCCCTAACCCTCAAACTAACCCTAACCCTAACCCTATCCCATACCCTATGCCGTACCCGAACCCGTACCCTAAGCCTTACCCTAACAATAACCCTAACCCTAACCCTAAGCTACCCTTGACTGCTTTGCCTCCAATAGATTTCCTAAGCACTAGTGTTTTAAGGAACAGGTTAAAAAGAGAATCCTAATGTGATTTCTTGATAATGGGTGTGTTCCTTATCTTCTCCTAGTGTCTAAACTCTTCTCCATGGCTGGACCCCCAAATAATATTCCTTGACGTGCTAAGGGGTATCTAGAGAGTGGGATAGGTTTAATAACTACCCTAACCCTAACGCGTACCCTAACCCTAACCCCTACCCTAACCCTAACACGTACCCTAATCCTAACCCGTAACCTAAACCGAGCCCTAACCCTCAAACTAACCCTAACCCTAAACCTAACCCATACCCTACGCCGTACCCGAACCCGTACCCGAACCCGTTCCCGAACCCGTACCCTAAGCCGTACCCTAACCCTAACCCTAACCCTAAGCTACCCTTGACTGCTTCTGCCTCCAATAGATTTCCTAAGCACTAGTGTTTTTAGGAACAGGTTAAAAAGAGAATCCTAATGTGATTTCTTGATAATGGGTGTGTTCCTTATCTTCTCCTAGTGTCTAAACTCTTCTCCATGGCTGGACCCCCAAATAATATTCCTTGACGTGCTAAGGGGTATCTAGAGAGTGGGATAGGTTTAATAACTACCCTAACCCTAACGCGTACCCTAACCCTAACCCCTACCCTAACCCTAACACGTACCCTAATCCTAACCCATACCCTAAACCGAGCCCTAAACCTCAAACTAACCCTAACCCTAACCCTAACCCATACCCTACGCCGTACCCGAACCCGTACCCTAAGCCGTACCCTAACCCTAACCCTAACGCTAACCCTAACCCTAACCCTAACCCTAGCCCTAAGCTACCCTTGACTGCTTCTGCCTCCAATAGATTTCCTAAGCACTTGTGTATTAAGGAACAGGTTAAAAATAGAATCCTAATGTGATTTCTTGATAATGGGTGTGTTCCTTATCTTCTCCTAGTGTCTAAACTCTTCTCCATGGCTGGATCCCCAAATAATATTCCTTGACGTGCTAAGGGGTATCTAGAGAGTGGGATAGGTTTAATAACTACCCGAACCCTAACGCATACCCTAACCCTAACCTCTACCCTAACCCTAACACGTACACTAATCCTAACCCGTACCCTAAACCGAGCCCTAACCCTCAAACTAACCCTAACCCTAACCCTAACCCATAACCTACGCCGTACCCGAACCCATACCCGAACCCGTACCCTAAGCCGTACCCTAAACCTAACCCTAACCCTAACCCTAACCCTAAGCTACCCTTGACTGCTTCTGCCTCCAATAGATTTCCTAAGCACTAGTGTTTTAAGGAACAGGTTAAAAAGAGAATCCTAATGTGATTTCTTGATAATGGGTGTGTTCCTTATCTTCTCCTAGTGTCTAAACTCTTCTCCATGGCTGGACCCCCAAATAATATTCCTTGACGTGCTAAGGGGTATCTAGAGAGTGGGATAGGTTTAATAACTACCCTAACCCTAACGCGTACCCTAACCCTAACCTCTACCCTAACCTTAACACGTACACTAATCCTAACCCGTAACCTAAACCGAGCCCTAACCCTCAAACTAACCCTAACCCTAACCCTAAACCATACCCTACGCCGTACCCGAACCCGTACCCGAACCCGTACCCTAAGCCGTACCCTAACCCTAACCCTAACGCTAACCCTAACCCTAACCCTAACCCTAGCCCTAAGCTACCCTTGACTGCTTCTGCCTCCAATAGATTTCCTAAGCACTTGTGTATTAAGGAACAGGTTAAAAATAGAATCCTAATGTGATTTCTTGATAATGGGTGTGTTCCTTATCTTCTCCTGGTGTCTAAACTCTTCTCCATGGCTGGATCCCCAAATAATATTCCTTGACGTGCTAAGGGGTATCTAGAGAGTGGGATAGGTTTAATAACTACCCGAACCCTAACGCATAGCCTAACCCTAACCTCTACCCTAACCCTAACACGTACACTAATCCTAACCCGTAACCTAAACCGAGCCCTAACCCTCAAACTAACCCCAACCCTAACCCTAACCCATAACCTACGCCATACCCGAACCCATACCCGAACCCGTACCCTAAGCCGTACCCTAAACCTAACCCTAACCCTAACCCTAACCCTAAGCTACCCTTGACTGCTTCTGCCTCCAATAGATTTCCTAAGCACTAGTGTTTTAAGGAACAGGTTAAAAAGAGAATCCTAATGTGATTTCTTGATAATGGGTAAGTTCCTTATCTTCTCCTAGTGTCTAAACTCTTCTCCATGGCTGGACCCCCAAATAATATTCCTTGACGTGCTAAGGGGTATCTAGAGAGTGGGATAGGTTTAATAACTACCCTAACCCTAACGCGTACCCTAACCCTAACCTCTACCCTAACCTTAACATGTACACTAATCCTAACCCGTAACCTAAACCGAGCCCTAACCCTCAAACTAACCCTAACCCTAACCCTAAACCATACCCTACGCCGTACCCGAACCCGTACCCGAACCCGTACCCTAAGCCGTACCCTAACACTAACCCTAACGCTAACCCTAACCCTAACCCTAACCCTAGCCCTAAGCTACCCTTGACTGCTTCTGCCTCCAATAGATTTCCTAAGCACTTGTGTATTAAGGAACAGGTTAAAAAGAGAATCCTATTGTGATTTCAGGATAATGGGTGTGTTCCTTATCTTCTCCTAGTGTCTAAACTCTTCTCCATGGCTGGACCCCCAAATAATATCCCTTGACGTGCTAAGGGGTATCTAGAGAGTGGGATAGGTTTAATAACTACCCTAACCCTAACGCGTACCCTAACCCTAACACGTACCCTAATCCTAACCCGTACCCTAAACCGATCCCTAACCCTCAAACTAAACCTAACCCTAACCCTAACCCATACCATACGCCGTACCCGAACCCGTACCCGAACCCGTACACTAAGTCGTACCCTAAAGCTAATCCTAACCCTAACCCTAACCCTAAACCTAAGCTACCCTTGACTGCTTCTGCCTCCAATAGATTTCCTAAGAACAAGTGTTTTAAGGAACAGGTTAAAAAGAGAATCCTAATGTGATTTCAGGATAATGGGTGTGTTCCTTATCTTCTCCTACTGTCTAAACTCTTCTCCATGGCTGGACCCCCAAATAATAGTCCTTGACGTGCTAAGGGGTATCTAGAGAGTGGGATAGGTTTAATAACTACCCTAACCCTAACGCGTACCCTAACCCTAACCCCTACCCTAACCCTAACACGAACCCTAATCCTAACCCGTACCCTAAACCGAGCCCTAACCTTGAAACTAACCCTAACACTAACCCTAACCCATACCCTACGCCGTACGCGAACCCGTACCCGAACCCGTACCCTAAGCCGTACCCTAACCCTAACCCTAACGCTAACCCTAACCCTAACCCTAACCCTAGCCCTAAGCTACCCTTGACTGCTTCTGCCTCCAATAGATTTCCTAAGCACTTGTGTATTAAGGAACAGGTTAAAAAGAGAATCCTATTGTGATTTCAGGATAATGGGTGTGTTCCTTATCTTCTCCTAGTGTCTAAACTCTTCTCCATGGCTGGACCCCCAAATAATATTCCTTGACGTGCTAAGGGGTATCTAGAGAGTGGGATAGGTTTAATAACTACCCTAACCCTAACGCGTACCCTAAACCTAACACCTACCCTAAACCTAACACGAACCCTAATCCTAACCCGTACCCTAAACCGAGCCCTAACCTTCAAACTAACCCTAACCCTAACCCAAACCCATACCCTACGCCGTACACGAACCCGTACCCGAACCCGTACCCTAAGCCATACCCTAACCCTAACCCTAACCCTAACCCTAACCCTAAGCTACCCTTGACTGCTTTGCCTCCAATAGATTTCCTAAGCACTAGTGTTTTAAGGAACAGGTTAAAAAGAGAATCCTAATGTGATTTCTTGATAATGGGTGTGTTCCTTATCTTCTCCTAGTGTCTAAACTCTTCTCCATGGCTGGACCCCCAAATAATATTCCTTGACGTGCTAAGGGGTATCTAGAGAGTGGGATAGGTTTAATAACTACCCTAACCCTAACGCGTACCCTAACCCTAACCCCTACCCTAACCCTAACACGAACCCTAATCCTAACCCGTACCCTAAACCGAGCCCTAACCTTCAAACTAACCCTAACACTAACCCTAACCCATACCCTACGCCGTACGCGAACCCGTACCCGAACCCGTACCCTAAGCCGTACCCTAACCCTAACCCTAACGCTAACCCTAACCCTAACCCTAACCCTAGCCCTAAGCTACCCTTGACTGCTTCTGCCTCCAATAGATTTCCTAAGCACTTGTGTATTAAGGAACAGGTTAAAAAGAGAATCCTATTGTGATTTCAGGATAATGGGTGTGTTCCTTATCTTCTCCTAGTGTCTAAACTCTTCTCCATGGCTGGACCCCCAAATAATATTCCTTGACGTGCTAAGGGGTATCTAGAGAGTGGGATAGGTTTAATAACTTCCCTAACCCTAACGCGTACCCTAAACCTAACACCTACCCTAACCCTAACACGAACCCTAATCCTAACCCGTACCCTAAACCGAGCCCTAACCTTCAAACTAACCCTAACCCTAACCCAAACCCATACCCTACGCCGTACACGAACCCGTACCCGAACCCGTACCCTAAGCCATACCCTAACCCTAACCCTAACCCTAACCCTAACCCTAAGCTACCCTTGACTGCTTTGCCTCCAATAGATTTCCTAAGCACTAGTGTTTTAAGGAACAGGTTAAAAAGAGAATCCTAATGTGATTTCTTGATAATGGTTGTGTTCCTTATCTTCTCCTAGTGTCTAAACTCTTCTCCATGGCTGGACCCCCAAATAATATTCCTTGACGTGCTAAGGGGTATCTAGAGAGTGGGATAGGTTTAATAACTACCCTAACCCTAACGCGTACCCTAACCCTAACCCCTACCCTAACCCTAACACGAACCCTAATCCTAACCCGTACCCTAAACCGAGCCCTAACCTTCAAACTAACCCTAACACTAACCCTAACCCATACCCTACGCCGTACGCGAACCCGTACCCGAACCCGTACCCTAAGCCGTACCCTAACCCTAACCCTAACGCTAACCCTAACCCTAACCCTAACCCTAGCCCTAAGCTACCCTTGACTGCTTCTGCCTCCAATAGATTTCCTAAGCACTTGTGTATTAAGGAACAGGTTAAAAAGAGAATCCTATTGTGATTTCAGGATAATGGGTGTGTTCCTTATCTTCTCCTAGTGTCTAAACTCTTCTCCATGGCTGGACCCCCAAATAATATCCCTTCACGTGCTAAGGGGTATCTAGAGAGTGGGATAGGTTTAATAACTACCCTAAACCTAACGCGTACCCTAACCCTAACACGTACCCTAATCCTAACCCGTACCCTAAACCGATCCCTAACCCTCAAACTAAACCTAACCCTAACCCTAACCCATACCATACGCCGTACCCGAACCCGTACCCGAACCCGTACACTAAGTCGTACCCTAAAGCTAACCCTAACCCTAACCCTAACCCTAAACCTAAGCTACCCTTGACTGCTTCTGCCTCCAATAGATTTCCTAAGCACAAGTGTTTTAAGGAACAGGTTAAAAAGAGAATCCTAATGTGATTTCTTGATAATGGGTGTGTTCCTTATCTTCTCCTAGTGTCTAAACTCTTCTCCATGGCTGGACCCCCAAATAATATTCCTTGACGTGCTAAGGGGTATCTAGAGAGTGGGATAGGTTTAATAACTACCCTAACCCTAACGCGTACCATAACCCTAACCCCTACCCTAACCCTAACACGTACCCTAATCCTAAGCCGAAACCTAAACCGAGCCCTAACCTTCAAACTAACCCTAACCCTAACTCTAACCCATACCCTACGCCGTACACGAACCCGTACCCGAACCCGTACCCTATGCCGTACCCTAACTCTAGCCCTATCCCTAACCCTAACCCTAAGCTACCCTTGACTGCTTCTGCCTCCAATAGATTTCCTAAGCACTAGTGTTTTAAGGAACAGGTTAAAAAGAGAATCCTAATGTGATTTCTTGATAATGGGTGTGTTCCTTATCTTCTCCTAGTGTCTAAACTCTTCTCCATGGCTGGACACCCAAATAATATTCCTTGACGTGCTAAGGGGTATCTAGAGAGTGGGATAGGTTTAATAACTACCCTAACCCTAACGCGTACTCTAACCCTAACCCCTACCCTAACCCTAACACGTACCCTAATCCTAACCCGTACCCTAAACCGAGCCCTAACCCTCAAACTAACCCTAACCCTAACCCTAACCCATATCCTACGCCATACCCAAAACCGTACCCGAACCCGTACACGAACCCGTACCCTAAGCCGTACCCTAACCCTAACCCTAACCCTAAGCTACCCTTGACTGCTTCTGCCTCCAATAGATTTCCTAAGCACTAGTGTTTTAAGGAACAGGTTAAAAAGAGAATCCTAATGTGATTTCAGGATAATGGGTGTGTTCCTTATCTTCTCCTAGTGTCTAAACTCTTCTCCATTGCTGGACCCCCAAATAATATTCCTTGACGTGCTAAGGGGTATCTCGAGAGTGGGATAGGTTTAATAACAACCCTAACCCTAACGCGTACCCTAACCCTAACCCCTACCCTAACCCTAACACGTACCCTAATCCTAACCCGTACCCTAAACCGAGCCCTAAACCTCAAACTAACCCTAACCCTAACCCTAACCCATACCCTACGCCGTACCCGAACCCGTACCCGAACCCGTACCCTAAGCCGTACCCTAACCCTAACCCTAACCGTAACCCTAACCCTAAGCTACCCTTGACTACTTCTGCCTCCAATAGATTTCCTAAGCACTAGTGTTTTAAGGAACAGGTTAAAAAGAGAATCCTAATGTGATTTCTTGATAATGGGTGTGTTCCTTATCTTCTCCTAGTGTCTAAACTCTTCTCCATTGCTGGACCCCCAAATAATATTCCTTGACGTGCTAAGGGGTATCTAGAAAGTGGGATAGGTTTAATAACTACCCTAACCCTAACGCGTACCCTAACCCTAACCCCTACCCTAACCCTAACACGAACCCTAATCCTAACCCGTACCCTAAACCGAGCCCTAACCTTCAAACTAACCCTAACCCTAACCCAAACCCATACCCTACGCCGTACACGAACCCGTACCCGAACCCGTACCCTAAGCCGTGTCCTAACCCTAGCCCTAACCCTAACCCTAACCCTAAGCTACCCTTGACTGCTTCTGCCTCCAATAGATTTCCTAAGCACTAGTGTTTTAAGGAACAGGTTAAAAAGAGAATCCTAATGTGATTTCTTGATAATGTGTGTGTTCCTTATCTTCTCCTAGTGTCTAAACTCTTCTCCATGGCTGGACCCCCAAATAATATTCCTTGACGTGCTAAGGGGTATCTAGAGAGTGGGATAGGTTTAATAACTACCCTAACCCTAACGCGTACCCTAACCCTAACCCCTACCCTAACCCTAACACGAACCCTAATCCTAACCCGTACCCTAAACCGAGCCCTAACCTTCAAACTAACCCTAACCCTAACCCTAACCCATAACCTACGCCGTACACGAACCCGTACCCGAACCCGTACCCTAACCCTAACCCTAACCCTAACCCTAACCCTAACCCTAAGCTACCCTTGACTGCTTCTGCCTCCAATAGATTTCCTAAGCACTAGTGTTTTAAGGAACAGGTTAAAAAGAGAATCCTAATGTGATTTCTTGATAATGGGTGTGTTCCTTATCTTCTCCTAGTGTCTAAACTCTTCTCCATGGCTGGTCCCCCAAATAATATTCCTTGACGTGCTAAGGGGCATCTAGGGAGTGGGATAGGTTTAATAACTACCCTAACCCTAACGCGTACCCTAACCCTAACCCCTACCCTAAACCTAACACGTACCCTAATCCTAACCCGTACCCTAAACCGAGCCCTAACCCTCAAACTAACCCTAACCCTAACCCTATCCCATACCCTATGCCGTACCCGAACCCGTACCCTAAGCCTTACCCTAACAATAACCCTAACCCTAACCCTAAGCTACCCTTGACTGCTTTGCCTCCAATAGATTTCCTAAGCACTAGTGTTTTAAGGAACAGGTTAAAAAGAGAATCCTAATGTGATTTCTTGATAATGGGTGTGTTCCTTATCTTCTCCTAGTGTCTAAACTCTTCTCCATGGCTGGACCCCCAAATAATATTCCTTGACGTGCTAAGGGGTATCTAGAGAGTGGGATAGGTTTAATAACTACCCTAACCCTAACGCGTACCCTAACCCTAACCCCTACCCTAACCCTAACACGAACCCTAATCCTAACCCGTACCCTAAACCGAGCCCTAACCTTCAAACTAACCCTAACACTAACCCTAACCCATACCCTACGCCGTACGCGAACCCGTACCCGAACCCGTACCCTAAGCCGTACCCTAACCCTAACCCTAACGCTAACCCTAACCCTAACCCTAACCCTAGCCCTAAGCTACCCTTGACTGCTTCTGCCTCCAATAGATTTCCTAAGCACTTGTGTATTAAGGAACAGGTTAAAAATAGAATCCTAATGTGATTTCTTGATAATGGGTGTGTTCCTTATCTTCTCCTGGTGTCTAAACTCTTCTCCATGGCTGGATCCCCAAATAATATTCCTTGACGTGCTAAGGGGTATCTAGAGAGTGGGATAGGTTTAATAACTACCCGAACCCTAACGCATAGCCTAACCCTAACCTCTACCCTAACCCTAACACGTACACTAATCCTAACCCGTAACCTAAACCGAGCCCTAACCCTCAAACTAACCCCAACCCTAACCCTAACCCATAACCTACGCCATACCCGAACCCATACCCGAACCCGTACCCTAAGCCGTACCCTAAACCTAACCCTAACCCTAACCCTAACCCTAAGCTACCCTTGACTGCTTCTGCCTCCAATAGATTTCCTAAGCACTAGTGTTTTAAGGAACAGGTTAAAAAGAGAATCCTAATGTGATTTCTTGATAATGGGTAAGTTCCTTATCTTCTCCTAGTGTCTAAACTCTTCTCCATGGCTGGACCCCCAAATAATATTCCTTGACGTGCTAAGGGGTATCTAGAGAGTGGGATAGGTTTAATAACTACCCTAACCCTAACGCGTACCCTAACCCTAACCTCTACCCTAACCTTAACATGTACACTAATCCTAACCCGTAACCTAAACCGAGCCCTAACCCTCAAACTAACCCTAACCCTAACCCTAAACCATACCCTACGCCGTACCCGAACCCGTACCCGAACCCGTACCCTAAGCCGTACCCTAACACTAACCCTAACGCTAACCCTAACCCTAACCCTAACCCTAGCCCTAAGCTACCCTTGACTGCTTCTGCCTCCAATAGATTTCCTAAGCACTTGTGTATTAAGGAACAGGTTAAAAAGAGAATCCTATTGTGATTTCAGGATAATGGGTGTGTTCCTTATCTTCTCCTAGTGTCTAAACTCTTCTCCATGGCTGGACCCCCAAATAATATCCCTTGACGTGCTAAGGGGTATCTAGAGAGTGGGATAGGTTTAATAACTACCCTAACCCTAACGCGTACCCTAACCCTAACACGTACCCTAATCCTAACCCGTACCCTAAACCGATCCCTAACCCTCAAACTAAACCTAACCCTAACCCTAACCCATACCATACGCCGTACCCGAACCCGTACCCGAACCCGTACACTAAGTCGTACCCTAAAGCTAATCCTAACCCTAACCCTAACCCTAAACCTAAGCTACCCTTGACTGCTTCTGCCTCCAATAGATTTCCTAAGCACAAGTGTTTTAAGGAACAGGTTAAAAAGAGAATCCTAATGTGATTTCAGGATAATGGGTGTGTTCCTTATCTTCTCCTACTGTCTAAACTCTTCTCCATGGCTGGACCCCCAAATAATATTCCTTGACGTGCTAAGGGGTATCTAGAGAGTGGGATAGGTTTAATAACTACCCTAACCCTAACGCGTACCCTAACCCTAACCCCTACCCTAACCCTAACACGAACCCTAATCCTAACCCGTACCCTAAACCGAGCCCTAACCTTCAAACTAACCCTAACACTAACCCTAACCCATACCCTACGCCGTACGCGAACCCGTACCCGAACCCGTACCCTAAGCCGTACCCTAACCCTAACCCTAACGCTAACCCTAACCCTAACCCTAACCCTAGCCCTAAGCTACCCTTGACTGCTTCTGCCTCCAATAGATTTCCTAAGCACTTGTGTATTAAGGAACAGGTTAAAAAGAGAATCCTATTGTGATTTCAGGATAATGGGTGTGTTCCTTATCTTCTCCTAGTGTCTAAACTCTTCTCCATGGCTGGACCCCCAAATAATATTCCTTGACGTGCTAAGGGGTATCTAGAGAGTGGGATAGGTTTAATAACTACCCTAACCCTAACGCGTACCCTAAACCTAACACCTACCCTAAACCTAACACGAACCCTAATCCTAACCCGTACCCTAAACCGAGCCCTAACCTTCAAACTAACCCTAACCCTAACCCAAACCCATACCCTACGCCGTACACGAACCCGTACCCGAACCCGTACCCTAAGCCATACCCTAACCCTAACCCTAACCCTAACCCTAACCCTAAGCTACCCTTGACTGCTTTGCCTCCAATAGATTTCCTAAGCACTAGTGTTTTAAGGAACAGGTTAAAAAGAGAATCCTAATGTGATTTCTTGATAATGGGTGTGTTCCTTATCTTCTCCTAGTGTCTAAACTCTTCTCCATGGCTGGACCCCCAAATAATATTCCTTGACGTGCTAAGGGGTATCTAGAGAGTGGGATAGGTTTAATAACTACCCTAACCCTAACGCGTACCCTAACCCTAACCCCTACCCTAACCCTAACACGAACCCTAATCCTAACCCGTACCCTAAACCGAGCCCTAACCTTCAAACTAACCCTAACACTAACCCTAACCCATACCCTACGCCGTACGCGAACCCGTACCCGAACCCGTACCCTAAGCCGTACCCTAACCCTAACCCTAACGCTAACCCTAACCCTAACCCTAACCCTAGCCCTAAGCTACCCTTGACTGCTTCTGCCTCCAATAGATTTCCTAAGCACTTGTGTATTAAGGAACAGGTTAAAAAGAGAATCCTATTGTGATTTCAGGATAATGGGTGTGTTCCTTATCTTCTCCTAGTGTCTAAACTCTTCTCCATGGCTGGACCCCCAAATAATATTCCTTGACGTGCTAAGGGGTATCTAGAGAGTGGGATAGGTTTAATAACTTCCCTAACCCTAACGCGTACCCTAAACCTAACACCTACCCTAACCCTAACACGAACCCTAATCCTAACCCGTACCCTAAACCGAGCCCTAACCTTCAAACTAACCCTAACCCTAACCCAAACCCATACCCTACGCCGTACACGAACCCGTACCCGAACCCGTACCCTAAGCCATACCCTAACCCTAACCCTAACCCTAACCCTAAGCTACCCTTGACTGCTTTGCCTCCAATAGATTTCCTAAGCACTAGTGTTTTAAGGAACAGGTTAAAAAGAGAATCCTAATGTGATTTCTTGATAATGGTTGTGTTCCTTATCTTCTCCTAGTGTCTAAACTCTTCTCCATGGCTGGACCCCCAAATAATATTCCTTGACGTGCTAAGGGGTATCTAGAGAGTGGGATAGGTTTAATAACTACCCTAACCCTAACGCGTACCCTAACCCTAACCCCTACCCTAACCCTAACACGAACCCTAATCCTAACCCGTACCCTAAACCGAGCCCTAACCTTCAAACTAACCCTAACACTAACCCTAACCCATACCCTACGCCGTACGCGAACCCGTACCCGAACCCGTACCCTAAGCCGTACCCTAACCCTAACCCTAACGCTAACCCTAACCCTAACCCTAACCCTAGCCCTAAGCTACCCTTGACTGCTTCTGCCTCCAATAGATTTCCTAAGCACTTGTGTATTAAGGAACAGGTTAAAAAGAGAATCCTATTGTGATTTCAGGATAATGGGTGTGTTCCTTATCTTCTCCTAGTGTCTAAACTCTTCTCCATGGCTGGACCCCCAAATAATATCCCTTCACGTGCTAAGGGGTATCTAGAGAGTGGGATAGGTTTAATAACTACCCTAAACCTAACGCGTACCCTAACCCTAACACGTACCCTAATCCTAACCCGTACCCTAAACCGATCCCTAACCCTCAAACTAAACCTAACCCTAACCCTAACCCATACCATACGCCGTACCCGAACCCGTACCCGAACCCGTACACTAAGTCGTACCCTAAAGCTAACCCTAACCCTAACCCTAACCCTAAACCTAAGCTACCCTTGACTGCTTCTGCCTCCAATAGATTTCCTAAGCACAAGTGTTTTAAGGAACAGGTTAAAAAGAGAATCCTAATGTGATTTCTTGATAATGGGTGTGTTCCTTATCTTCTCCTAGTGTCTAAACTCTTCTCCATGGCTGGACCCCCAAATAATATTCCTTGACGTGCTAAGGGGTATCTAGAGAGTGGGATAGGTTTAATAACTACCCTAACCCTAACGCGTACCATAACCCTAACCCCTACCCTAACCCTAACACGTACCCTAATCCTAAGCCGAAACCTAAACCGAGCCCTAACCTTCAAACTAACCCTAACCCTAACTCTAACCCATACCCTACGCCGTACACGAACCCGTACCCGAACCCGTACCCTATGCCGTACCCTAACTCTAGCCCTATCCCTAACCCTAACCCTAAGGTACCCTTGACTGCTTCTGCCTCCAATAGATTTCCTAAGCACTAGTGTTTTAAGGAACAGGTTAAAAAGAGAATCCTAATGTGATTTCTTGATAATGGGTGTGTTCCTTATCTTCTCCTAGTGTCTAAACTCTTCTCCATGGCTGGACACCCAAATAATATTCCTTGACGTGCTAAGGGGTATCTAGAGAGTGGGATAGGTTTAATAACTACCCTAACCCTAACGCGTACTCTAACCCTAACCCCTACCCTAACCCTAACACGTACCCTAATCCTAACCCGTACCCTAAACCGAGCCCTAACCCTCAAACTAACCCTAACCCTAACCCTAACCCATATCCTACGCCATACCCAAAACCGTACCCGAACCCGTACACGAACCCGTACCCTAAGCCGTACCCTAACCCTAACCCTAACCCTAAGCTACCCTTGACTGCTTCTGCCTCCAATAGATTTCCTAAGCACTAGTGTTTTAAGGAACAGGTTAAAAAGAGAATCCTAATGTGATTTCAGGATAATGGGTGTGTTCCTTATCTTCTCCTAGTGTCTAAACTCTTCTCCATTGCTGGACCCCCAAATAATATTCCTTGACGTGCTAAGGGGTATCTCGAGAGTGGGATAGGTTTAATAACAACCCTAACCCTAACGCGTACCCTAACCCTAACCCCTACCCTAACCCTAACACGTACCCTAATCCTAACCCGTACCCTAAACCGAGCCCTAAACCTCAAACTAACCCTAACCCTAACCCTAACCCATACCCTACGCCGTACCCGAACCCGTACCCGAACCCGTACCCTAAGCCGTACCCTAACCCTAACCCTAACCGTAACCCTAACCCTAAGCTACCCTTGACTACTTCTGCCTCCAATAGATTTCCTAAGCACTAGTGTTTTAAGGAACAGGTTAAAAAGAGAATCCTAATGTGATTTCTTGATAATGGGTGTGTTCCTTATCTTCTCCTAGTGTCTAAACTCTTCTCCATTGCTGGACCCCCAAATAATATTCCTTGACGTGCTAAGGGGTATCTAGAAAGTGGGATAGGTTTAATAACTACCCTAACCCTAACGCGTACCCTAACCCTAACCCCTACCCTAACCCTAACACGAACCCTAATCCTAACCCGTACCCTAAACCGAGCCCTAACCTTCAAACTAACCCTAACCCTAACCCAAACCCATACCCTACGCCGTACACGAACCCGTACCCGAACCCGTACCCTAAGCCGTGTCCTAACCCTAGCCCTAACCCTAACCCTAACCCTAAGCTACCCTTGACTGCTTCTGCCTCCAATAGATTTCCTAAGCACTAGTGTTTTAAGGAACAGGTTAAAAAGAGAATCCTAATGTGATTTCTTGATAATGTGTGTGTTCCTTATCTTCTCCTAGTGTCTAAACTCTTCTCCATGGCTGGACCCCCAAATAATATTCCTTGACGTGCTAAGGGGTATCTAGAGAGTGGGATAGGTTTAATAACTACCCTAACCCTAACGCGTACCCTAACCCTAACCCCTACCCTAACCCTAACACGAACCCTAATCCTAACCCGTACCCTAAACCGAGCCCTAACCTTCAAACTAACCCTAACCCTAACCCTAACCCATAACCTACGCCGTACACGAACCCGTACCCGAACCCGTACCCTAACCCTAACCCTAACCCTAACCCTAACCCTAACCCTAAGCTACCCTTGACTGCTTCTGCCTCCAATAGATTTCCTAAGCACTAGTGTTTTAAGGAACAGGTTAAAAAGAGAATCCTAATGTGATTTCTTGATAATGGGTGTGTTCCTTATCTTCTCCTAGTGTCTAAACTCTTCTCCATGGCTGGTCCCCCAAATAATATTCCTTGACGTGCTAAGGGGCATCTAGGGAGTGGGATAGGTTTAATAACTACCCTAACCCTAACGCGTACCCTAACCCTAACCCCTACCCTAAACCTAACACGTACCCTAATCCTAACCCGTACCCTAAACCGAGCCCTAACCCTCAAACTAACCCTAACCCTAACCCTATCCCATACCCTATGCCGTACCCGAACCCGTACCCTAAGCCTTACCCTAACAATAACCCTAACCCTAACCCTAAGCTACCCTTGACTGCTTTGCCTCCAATAGATTTCCTAAGCACTAGTGTTTTAAGGAACAGGTTAAAAAGAGAATCCTAATGTGATTTCTTGATAATGGGTGTGTTCCTTATCTTCTCCTAGTGTCTAAACTCTTCTCCATGGCTGGACCCCCAAATAATATTCCTTGACGTGCTAAGGGGTATCTAGAGAGTGGGATAGGTTTAATAACTACCCTAACCCTAACGCGTACCCTAACCCTAACCCCTACCCTAACCCTAACACGTACCCTAATCCTAACCCGTAACCTAAACCGAGCCCTAACCCTCAAACTAACCCTAACCCTAAACCTAACCCATACCCTACGCCGTACCCGAACCCGTACCCGAACCCGTTCCCGAACCCGTACCCTAAGCCGTACCCTAACCCTAACCCTAACCCTAAGCTACCCTTGACTGCTTCTGCCTCCAATAGATTTCCTAAGCACTAGTGTTTTTAGGAACAGGTTAAAAAGAGAATCCTAATGTGATTTCTTGATAATGGGTGTGTTCCTTATCTTCTCCTAGTGTCTAAACTCTTCTCCATTGCTGGACCCCCAAATAATATTCCTTGACGTGCTAAGGGGTATCTAGAAAGTGGGATAGGTTTAATAACTACCCTAACCCTAACGCGTACCCTAACCCTAACCCCTACCCTAACCCTAACACGAACCCTAATCCTAACCCGTACCCTAAACCGAGCCCTAACCTTCAAACTAACCCTAACCCTAACCCAAACCCATACCCTACGCCGTACACGAACCCGTACCCGAACCCGTACCCTAAGCCGTGTCCTAACCCTAGCCCTAACCCTAACCCTAACCCTAAGCTACCCTTGACTGCTTCTGCCTCCAATAGATTTCCTAAGCACTAGTGTTTTAAGGAACAGGTTAAAAAGAGAATCCTAATGTGATTTCTTGATAATGTGTGTGTTCCTTATCTTCTCCTAGTGTCTAAACTCTTCTCCATGGCTGGACCCCCAAATAATATTCCTTGACGTGCTAAGGGGTATCTAGAGAGTGGGATAGGTTTAATAACTACCCTAACCCTAACGCGTACCCTAACCCTAACCCCTACCCTAACCCTAACACGAACCCTAATCCTAACCCGTACCCTAAACCGAGCCCTAACCTTCAAACTAACCCTAACCCTAACCCTAACCCATAACCTACGCCGTACACGAACCCGTACCCGAACCCGTACCCTAACCCTAACCCTAACCCTAACCCTAACCCTAACCCTAAGCTACCCTTGACTGCTTCTGCCTCCAATAGATTTCCTAAGCACTAGTGTTTTAAGGAACAGGTTAAAAAGAGAATCCTAATGTGATTTCTTGATAATGGGTGTGTTCCTTATCTTCTCCTAGTGTCTAAACTCTTCTCCATGGCTGGTCCCCCAAATAATATTCCTTGACGTGCTAAGGGGCATCTAGGGAGTGGGATAGGTTTAATAACTACCCTAACCCTAACGCGTACCCTAACCCTAACCCCTACCCTAAACCTAACACGTACCCTAATCCTAACCCGTACCCTAAACCGAGCCCTAACCCTCAAACTAACCCTAACCCTAACCCTATCCCATACCCTATGCCGTACCCGAACCCGTACCCTAAGCCTTACCCTAACAATAACCCTAACCCTAACCCTAAGCTACCCTTGACTGCTTTGCCTCCAATAGATTTCCTAAGCACTAGTGTTTTAAGGAACAGGTTAAAAAGAGAATCCTAATGTGATTTCTTGATAATGGGTGTGTTCCTTATCTTCTCCTAGTGTCTAAACTCTTCTCCATGGCTGGACCCCCAAATAATATTCCTTGACGTGCTAAGGGGTATCTAGAGAGTGGGATAGGTTTAATAACTACCCTAACCCTAACGCGTACCCTAACCCTAACCCCTACCCTAACCCTAACACGTACCCTAATCCTAACCCGTAACCTAAACCGAGCCCTAACCCTCAAACTAACCCTAACCCTAAACCTAACCCATACCCTACGCCGTACCCGAACCCGTACCCGAACCCGTTCCCGAACCCGTACCCTAAGCCGTACCCTAACCCTAACCCTAACCCTAAGCTACCCTTGACTGCTTCTGCCTCCAATAGATTTCCTAAGCACTAGTGTTTTTAGGAACAGGTTAAAAAGAGAATCCTAATGTGATTTCTTGATAATGGGTGTGTTCCTTATCTTCTCCTAGTGTCTAAACTCTTCTCCATGGCTGGACCCCCAAATAATATTCCTTGACGTGCTAAGGGGTATCTAGAGAGTGGGATAGGTTTAATAACTACCCTAACCCTAACGCGTACCCTAACCCTAACCCCTACCCTAACCCTAACACGTACCCTAATCCTAACCCATACCCTAAACCGAGCCCTAAACCTCAAACTAACCCTAAACCTAACCCTAACCCATACCCTACGCCGTACCCGAACCCGTACCCTAAGCCGTACCCTAACCCTAACCCTAACCGTAACCCTAACCCTAAGCTACCCTTGACTACTTCTGCCTCCAATAGATTTCCTAAGCACTAGTGTATTAAGGAACAGGTTAAAAAGAGAATCCTAATGTGATTTCAGGATAATGGGTGTGTTCTTTATCTTCTCCTAGTGTCTAAACTCTTCTCCATGGCTGGACCCCCAAATAATATTCCTTGACGTGCTAAGGGGTATCTAGAGAGTGGGATAGGTTTAATAACTACCCTAACCCTAACGCGTACCCTAACCCTAACCCCTACCCTAACCCTAACACGAACCCTAATCCTAACCCGTACCCTAAACCGAGCCCTAACCTTCAAACTAACCCTAACACTAACCCAAACCCATACCCTACGCCGTACACGAACCCGTACCCGAACCCGTACCCTAAGCCGTGTCCTAACCCTAGCCCTAACCCTAACCCTAACCCTAAGCTACCCTTGACTGCTTCTGCCTCCAATAGATTTCCTAAGCACTAGTGTTTTAAGAAACAGGTTAAAAAGAGAATCCTAATGTGATTTCTTGATAATGGGTGTGTTCCTTATCTTCTCCTAGTGTCTAAACTCTTCTCCATGGCTGGATCCCCAAATAATATTCCTTGACGTGCTAAGGGGTATATAGAGAGTGGGATAGGTTTAATAACTACCCGAACCCTAACGCATACCCTAACCCTAACCTCTACCCTAACCCTAACACGTACACTAATCCTAACCCGTACCCTAAACCGAGCCCTAACCCTCAAACTAACCCTAACCCTAACCCTAACCCATAACCTACGCCGTACCCGAACCCATACCCGAACCCGTACCCTAAGCCGTACCCTAAACCTAACCCTAACCCTAACCCTAACCCTTAGCTACCCTTGACTGCTTCTGCCTCCAATAGATTTCCTAAGCACTAGTGTTTTAAGGAACAGGTTAAAAAGAGAATCCTAATGTGATTTCTTGATAATGGGTGTGTTCCTTATCTTCTCCTAGTGTCTAAACTCTTCTCCATGGCTGGACCCCCAAATAATATTCCTTGACGTGCTAAGGGGTATCTAGAGAGTGGGATAGGTTTAATAACTACCCTAACCCTAACGCGTACCCTAACCCTAACCTCTACCCTAACCTTAACACGTACACTAATCCTAACCCGTAACCTAAACCGAGCCCTAACCCTCAAACTAACCCTAACCCTAACCCTAAACCATACCCTACGCCGTACCCGAACCCGTACCCGAACCCGTACCCTAAGCCGTACCCTAACCCTAACCCTAACGCTAACCCTAACCCTAACCCTAACCCTAGCCCTAAGCTACCCTTGACTGCTTCTGCCTCCAATAGATTTCCTAAGCACTTGTGTATTAAGGAACAGGTTAAAAATAGAATCCTAATGTGATTTCTTGATAATGGGTGTGTTCCTTATCTTCTCCTAGTGTCTAAACTCTTCTCCATGGCTGGATCCCCAAATAATATTCCTTGACGTGCTAAGGGGTATCTAGAGAGTGGGATAGGTTTAATAACTACCCGAACCCTAACGCATACCCTAACCCTAACCTCTACCCTAACCCTAACACGTACACTAATCCTAACCCGTACCCTAAACCGAGCCCTAACCCTCAAACTAACCCTAACCCTAACCCTAACCCATAACCTACGCCGTACCCGAACCCATACCCGAACCCGTACCCTAAGCCGTACCCTAAACCTAACCCTAACCCTAACCCTAACCCTAAGCTACCCTTGACTGCTTCTGCCTCCAATAGATTTCCTAAGCACTAGTGTTTTAAGGAACAGGTTAAAAAGAGAATCCTAATGTGATTTCTTGATAATGGGTGTGTTCCTTATCTTCTCCTAGTGTCTAAACTCTTCTCCATGGCTGGACCCCCAAATAATATTCCTTGACGTGCTAAGGGGTATCTAGAGAGTGGGATAGGTTTAATAACTACCCTAACCCTAACGCGTACCCTAACCCTAACCTCTACCCTAACCTTAACACGTACACTAATCCTAACCCGTAACCTAAACCGAGCCCTAACCCTCAAACTAACCCTAACCCTAACCCTAAACCATACCCTACGCCGTACCCGAACCCGTACCCGAACCCGTACCCTAAGCCGTACCCTAACCCTAACCCTAACGCTAACCCTAACCCTAACCCTAACCCTAGCCCTAAGCTACCCTTGACTGCTTCTGCCTCCAATAGATTTCCTAAGCACTTGTGTATTAAGGAACAGGTTAAAAATAGAATCCTAATGTGATTTCTTGATAATGGGTGTGTTCCTTATCTTCTCCTGGTGTCTAAACTCTTCTCCATGGCTGGATCCCCAAATAATATTCCTTGACGTGCTAAGGGGTATCTAGAGAGTGGGATAGGTTTAATAACTACCCGAACCCTAACGCATAGCCTAACCCTAACCTCTACCCTAACCCTAACACGTACACTAATCCTAACCCGTAACCTAAACCGAGCCCTAACCCTCAAACTAACCCCAACCCTAACCCTAACCCATAACCTACGCCATACCCGAACCCATACCCGAACCCGTACCCTAAGCCGTACCCTAAACCTAACCCTAACCCTAACCCTAACCCTAAGCTACCCTTGACTGCTTCTGCCTCCAATAGATTTCCTAAGCACTAGTGTTTTAAGGAACAGGTTAAAAAGAGAATCCTAATGTGATTTCTTGATAATGGGTAAGTTCCTTATCTTCTCCTAGTGTCTAAACTCTTCTCCATGGCTGGACCCCCAAATAATATTCCTTGACGTGCTAAGGGGTATCTAGAGAGTGGGATAGGTTTAATAACTACCCTAACCCTAACGCGTACCCTAACCCTAACCTCTACCCTAACCTTAACATGTACACTAATCCTAACCCGTAACCTAAACCGAGCCCTAACCCTCAAACTAACCCTAACCCTAACCCTAAACCATACCCTACGCCGTACCCGAACCCGTACCCGAACCCGTACCCTAAGCCGTACCCTAACACTAACCCTAACGCTAACCCTAACCCTAACCCTAACCCTAGCCCTAAGCTACCCTTGACTGCTTCTGCCTCCAATAGATTTCCTAAGCACTTGTGTATTAAGGAACAGGTTAAAAAGAGAATCCTATTGTGATTTCAGGATAATGGGTGTGTTCCTTATCTTCTCCTAGTGTCTAAACTCTTCTCCATGGCTGGACCCCCAAATAATATCCCTTGACGTGCTAAGGGGTATCTAGAGAGTGGGATAGGTTTAATAACTACCCTAACCCTAACGCGTACCCTAACCCTAACACGTACCCTAATCCTAACCCGTACCCTAAACCGATCCCTAACCCTCAAACTAAACCTAACCCTAACCCTAACCCATACCATACGCCGTACCCGAACCCGTACCCGAACCCGTACACTAAGTCGTACCCTAAAGCTAACCCTAACCCTAACCCTAACCCTAAACCTAAGCTACCCTTGACTGCTTCTGCCTCCAATAGATTTCCTAAGCACAAGTGTTTTAAGGAACAGGTTAAAAAGAGAATCCTAATGTGATTTCAGGATAATGGGTGTGTTCCTTATCTTCTCCTACTGTCTAAACTCTTCTCCATGGCTGGACCCCCAAATAATATTCCTTGACGTGCTAAGGGGTATCTAGAGAGTGGGATAGGTTTAATAACTACCCTAACCCTAACGCGTACCCTAACCCTAACCCCTACCCTAACCCTAACACGAACCCTAATCCTAACCCGTACCCTAAACCGAGCCCTAACATTCAAACTAACCCTAACACTAACCCTAACCCATACCCTACGCCGTACGCGAACCCGTACCCGAACCCGTACCCTAAGCCGTACCCTAACCCTAACCCTAACGCTAACCCTAACCCTAACCCTAACCCTAGCCCTAAGCTACCCTTGACTGCTTCTGCCTCCAATAGATTTCCTAAGCACTTGTGTATTAAGGAACAGGTTAAAAAGAGAATCCTATTGTGATTTCAGGATAATGGGTGTGTTCCTTATCTTCTCCTAGTGTCTAAACTCTTCTCCATGGCTGGACCCCCAAATAATATTCCTTGACGTGCTAAGGGGTATCTAGAGAGTGGGATAGGTTTAATAACTACCCTAACCCTAACGCGTACCCTAAACCTAACACCTACCCTAAACCTAACACGAACCCTAATCCTAACCCGTACCCTAAACCGAGCCCTAACCTTCAAACTAACCCTAACCCTAACCCAAACCCATACCCTACGCCGTACACGAACCCGTACCCGAACCCGTACCCTAAGCCATACCCTAACCCTAACCCTAACCCTAACCCTAACCCTAAGCTACCCTTGACTGCTTTGCCTCCAATAGATTTCCTAAGCACTAGTGTTTTAAGGAACAGGTTAAAAAGAGAATCCTAATGTGATTTCTTGATAATGGGTGTGTTCCTTATCTTCTCCTAGTGTCTAAACTCTTCTCCATGGCTGGACCCCCAAATAATATTCCTTGACGTGCTAAGGGGTATCTAGAGAGTGGGATAGGTTTAATAACTACCCTAACCCTAACGCGTACCCTAACCCTAACCCCTACCCTAACCCTAACACGAACCCTAATCCTAACCCGTACCCTAAACCGAGCCCTAACCTTCAAACTAACCCTAACACTAACCCTAACCCATACCCTACGCCGTACGCGAACCCGTACCCGAACCCGTACCCTAAGCCGTACCCTAACCCTAACCCTAACGCTAACCCTAACCCTAACCCTAACCCTAGCCCTAAGCTACCCTTGACTGCTTCTGCCTCCAATAGATTTCCTAAGCACTTGTGTATTAAGGAACAGGTTAAAAAGAGAATCCTATTGTGATTTCAGGATAATGGGTGTGTTCCTTATCTTCTCCTAGTGTCTAAACTCTTCTCCATGGCTGGACCCCCAAATAATATTCCTTGACGTGCTAAGGGGTATCTAGAGAGTGGGATAGGTTTAATAACTACCCTAACCCTAACGCGTACCCTAAACCTAACACCTACCCTAACCCTAACACGAACCCTAATCCTAACCCGTACCCTAAACCGAGCCCTAACCTTCAAACTAACCCTAACCCTAACCCAAACCCATACCCTACGCCGTACACGAACCCGTACCCGAACCCGTACCCTAAGCCATACCCTAACCCTAACCCTAACCCTAACCCTAACCCTAAGCTACCCTTGACTGCTTTGCCTCCAATAGATTTCCTAAGCACTAGTGTTTTAAGGAACAGGTTAAAAAGAGAATCCTAATGTGATTTCTTGATAATGGTTGTGTTCCTTATCTTCTCCTAGTGTCTAAACTCTTCTCCATGGCTGGACCCCCAAATAATATTCCTTGACGTGCTAAGGGGTATCTAGAGAGTGGGATAGGTTTAATAACTACCCTAACCCTAACGCGTACCCTAACCCTAACCCCTACCCTAACCCTAACACGAACCCTAATCCTAACCCGTACCCTAAACCGAGCCCTAACCTTCAAACTAACCCTAACACTAACCCTAACCCATACCCTACGCCGTACGCGAACCCGTACCCGAACCCGTACCCTAAGCCGTACCCTAACCCTAACCCTAACGCTAACCCTAACCCTAACCCTAACCCTAGCCCTAAGCTACCCTTGACTGCTTCTGCCTCCAATAGATTTCCTAAGCACTTGTGTATTAAGGAACAGGTTAAAAAGAGAATCCTATTGTGATTTCAGGATAATGGGTGTGTTCCTTATCTTCTCCTAGTGTCTAAACTCTTCTCCATGGCTGGACCCCCAAATAATATCCCTTCACGTGCTAAGGGGTATCTAGAGAGTGGGATAGGTTTAATAACTACCCTAACCCTAACGCGTACCCTAACCCTAACACGTACCCTAATCCTAACCCGTACACTAAACCGATCCCTAACCCTCAAACTAAACCTAACCCTAACCCTAACCCATACCATACGCCGTACCCGAACCCGTACCCGAACCCGTACACTAAGTCGTACCCTAAAGCTAACCCTAACCCTAACCCTAATCCTAAACCTAAGCTACCCTTGACTGCTTCTGCCTCCAATAGATTTCCTAAGCACAAGTGTTTTAAGGAACAGGTTAAAAAGAGAATCCTAATGTGATTTCTTGATAATGGGTGTGTTCCTTATCTTCTCCTAGTGTCTAAACTCTTCTCCATGGCTGGACCCCCAAATAATATTCCTTGACGTGCTAAGGGGTATCTAGAGAGTGGGATAGGTTTAATAACTACCCTAACCCTAACGCGTACCATAACCCTAACCCCTACCCTAACCCTAACACGTACCCTAATCCTAAGCCGAAACCTAAACCGAGCCCTAACCTTCAAACTAACCCTAACCCTAACCCTAACCCTAACACGTACCCTAACCCTAACCCGTACCCTAAACCGAGCCCTAACCCTCAAACTAACCCTAACCCTGACCCTAACCCATATCCTACGCCATACCCAAAACCGTACCCGAACCCGTACACGAACCCGTACCCTAAGCCGTACCCTAACCCTAACCCTAACCCTAAGCTACCCTTGACTGCTTCTGCCTCCAATAGATTTCCTAAGCACTAGTGTTTTAAGGAACAGGTTAAAAAGAGAATCCTAATGTGATTTCAGGATAATGGGTGTGTTCCTTATCTTCTCCTAGTGTCTAAACTCTTCTCCATTGCTGGACCCCCAAATAATATTCCTTGACGTGCTAAGGGGTATCTCGAGAGTGGGATAGGTTTAATAACAACCCTAACCCTAACGCGTACCCTAACCCTAACCCCTACCCTAACCCTAACACGTACCCTAATCCTAACCCGTACCCTAAACCGAGCCCTAAACCTCAAACTAACCCTAACCCTAACCCTAACCCATACCCTACGCCGTACCCGAACCCGTACCCGAACCCGTACCCTAAGCCGTACCCTAACCCTAACCCTAACCGTAACCCTAACCCTAAGCTACCCTTGACTACTTCTGCCTCCAATAGATTTCCTAAGCACTAGTGTTTTAAGGAACAGGTTAAAAAGAGAATCCTAATGTGATTTCTTGATAATGGGTGTGTTCCTTATCTTCTCCTAGTGTCTAAACTCTTCTCCATTGCTGGACCCCCAAATAATATTCCTTGACGTGCTAAGGGGTATCTAGAAAGTGGGATAGGTTTAATAACTACCCTAACCCTAACGCGTACCCTAACCCTAACCCCTACCCTAACCCTAACACGAACCCTAATCCTAACCCGTACCCTAAACCGAGCCCTAACCTTCAAACTAACCCTAACCCTAACCCTAACCCATAACCTACGCCGTACACGAACCCGTACCCGAACCCGTACCCTAACCCTAACCCTAACCCTAACCCTAACCCTAACCCTAAGCTACCCTTGACTGCTTCTGCCTCCAATAGATTTCCTAAGCACTAGTGTTTTAAGGAACAGGTTAAAAAGAGAATCCTAATGTGATTTCTTGATAATGGGTGTGTTCCTTATCTTCTCCTAGTGTCTAAACTCTTCTCCATGGCTGGTCCCCCAAATAATATTCCTTGACGTGCTAAGGGGCATCTAGGGAGTGGGATAGGTTTAATAACTACCCTAACCCTAACGCGTACCCTAACCCTAACCCCTACCCTAAACCTAACACGTACCCTAATCCTAACCCGTACCCTAAACCGAGCCCTAACCCTCAAACTAACCCTAACCCTAACCCTATCCCATACCCTATGCCGTACCCGAACCCGTACCCTAAGCCTTACCCTAACAATAACCCTAACCCTAACCCTAAGCTACCCTTGACTGCTTTGCCTCCAATAGATTTCCTAAGCACTAGTGTTTTAAGGAACAGGTTAAAAAGAGAATCCTAATGTGATTTCTTGATAATGGGTGTGTTCCTTATCTTCTCCTAGTGTCTAAACTCTTCTCCATGGCTGGACCCCCAAATAATATTCCTTGACGTGCTAAGGGGTATCTAGAGAGTGGGATAGGTTTAATAACTACCCTAACCCTAACGCGTACCCTAACCCTAACCCCTACCCAAACCCTAACACGTACCCTAATCCTAACCCGTAACCTAAACCGAGCCCTAACCCTCAAACTAACCCTAACCCTAAACCTAACCCATACCCTACGCCGTACCCGAACCCGTACCCGAACCCGTTCCCGAACCCGTACCCTAAGCCGTACCCTAACCCTAACCCTAACCCTAAGCTACCCTTGACTGCTTCTGCCTCCAATAGATTTCCTAAGCACTAGTGTTTTTAGGAACAGGTTAAAAAGAGAATCCTAATGTGATTTCTTGATAATGGGTGTGTTCCTTTTCTTCTCCTAGTGTCTAAACTCTTCTCCATGGCTGGACCCCCAAATAATATTCCTTGACGTGCTAAGGGGTATCTAGAGAGTGGGATAGGTTTAATAACTACCCTAACCCTAACGCGTACCCTAACCCTAACCCCTACCCTAACCCTAACACGTACCCTAATCCTAACCCATACCCTAAACCGAGCCCTAAACCTCAAACTAACCCTAACCCTAACCCTAACCCATACCCTACGCCGTACCCGAACCCGTACCCTAAGCCGTACCCTAACCCTAACCCTAACCGTAACCCTAACCCTAAGCTACCCTTGACTACTTCTGCCTCCAATAGATTTCCTAAGCACTAGTGTATTAAGGAACAGGTTAAAAAGAGAATCCTAATGTGATTTCAGGATAATGGGTGTGTTCTTTATCTTCTCCTAGTGTCTAAACTCTTCTCCATGGCTGGACCCCCAAATAATATTCCTTGACGTGCTAAGGGGTATCTAGAGAGTGGGATAGGTTTAATAACTACCCTAACCCTAACGCGTACCCTAACCCTAACCCCTACCCTAACCCTAACACGAACCCTAATCCTAACCCGTACCCTAAACCGAGCCCTAACCTTCAAACTAACCCTAACACTAACCCAAACCCATACCCTACGCCGTACACGAACCCGTACCCGAACCCGTACCTTAAGCCGTGTCCTAACCCTAGCCCTAACCCTAACCCTAACCCTAAGCTACCCTTGACTGCTTCTGCCTCCAATAGATTTCCTAAGCACTAGTGTTTTAAGAAACAGGTTAAAAAGAGAATCCTAATGTGATTTCTTGATAATGGGTGTGTTCCTTATCTTCTCCTAGTGTCTAAACTCTTCTCCATGGCTGGATCCCCAAATAATATTCCTTGACGTGCTAAGGGGTATCTAGAGAGTGGGATAGGTTTAATAACTACCCGAACCCTAACGCATACCCTAACCCTAACCTCTACCCTAACCCTAACACGTACACTAATCCTAACCCGTACCCTAAACCGAGCCCTAACCCTCAAACTAACCCTAACCCTAACCCTAACCCATAACCTACGCCGTACCCGAACCCATACCCGAACCCGTACCCTAAGCCGTACCCTAAACCTAACCCTAACCCTAACCCTAACCCTTAGCTACCCTTGACTGCTTCTGCCTCCAATAGATTTCCTAAGCACTAGTGTTTTAAGGAACAGGTTAAAAAGAGAATCCTAATGTGATTTCTTGATAATGGGTGTGTTCCTTATCTTCTCCTAGTGTCTAAACTCTTCTCCATGGCTGGACCCCCAAATAATATTCCTTGACGTGCTAAGGGGTATCTAGAGAGTGGGATAGGTTTAATAACTACCCTAACCCTAACGCGTACCCTAACCCTAACCTCTACCCTTACCTTAACACGTACACTAATCCTAACCCGTAACCTAAACCGAGCCCTAACCCTCAAACTAACCCTAACCCTAACCCTAAACCATACCCTACGCCGTACCCGAACCCGTACCCGAACCCGTACCCTAAGCCGTACCCTAACCCTAACCCTAACGCTAACCCTAACCCTAACCCTAACCCTAGCCCTAAGCTACCCTTGACTGCTTCTGCCTCCAATAGATTTCCTAAGCACTTGTGTATTAAGGAACAGGTTAAAAATAGAATCCTAATGTGATTTCTTGATAATGGGTGTGTTCCTTATCTTCTCCTAGTGTCTAAACTCTTCTCCATGGCTGGATCCCCAAATAATATTCCTTGACGTGCTAAGGGGTATCTAGAGAGTGGGATAGGTTTAATAACTACCCGAACCCTAACGCATAGCCTAAACCTAACCTCTACCCTAACCCTAACACGTACACTAATCCTAACCCGTACCCTAAACCGAGCCCTAACCCTCAAACTAACCCTAACCCTAACATTAACCCATAACCTACGCCGTACCCGAACCCATACCCGAACCCGTACCCTAAGCCGTACCCTAAACCTAACCCTAACCCTAACCCAAACCCTAAGCTACCCTTGACTGCTTCTGCCTCCAATAGATTTCCTAAGCACTAGTGTTTTAAGGAACAGGTTAAAAAGAGAATCCTAATGTGATTTCTTGATAATGGGTGTGTTCCTTATCTTCTCCTAGTGTCTAAACTCTTCTCCATGGCTGGACCCCCAAATAATATTCCTTGACGTGCTAAGGGGTATCTAGAGAGTGGGATAGGTTTAATAACTACCCTAACCCTAACGCGTACCCTAACCCTAACCTCTACCCTAACCTTAACATGTACACTAATCCTAACCCGTAACCTAAACCGAGCCCTAACCCTCAAACTAACCCTAACCCTAACCCTAAACCATACCCTACGCCGTACCCGAACCCGTACCCGAACCCGTACCCTAAGCCGTACCCTAACCCTAACCCTAACGCTAACCCTAACCCTAACCCTAACCCTAGCCCTAAGCTACCCTTGACTGCTTCTGCCTCCAATAGATTTCCTAAGCACTTGTGTATTAAGGAACAGGTTAAAAAGAGAATCCTATTGTGATTTCAGGATAATGGGTGTGTTCCTTATCTTCTCCTAGTGTCTAAACTCTTCTCCATGGCTGGACCCCCAAATAATATCCCTTGACGTGCTAAGGGGTATCTAGAGATTGGGTAGGTTTAATAACTACCCTAACCCTAACGCGTACCCTAACCCTAACACGTACCCTAATCCTAACCCGTAACCTAAACCGATCCCTAACCCTCAAACTAAACCTAACCCTAACCCTAACCCATACCATACGCCGTACCCGAACCCGTACCCGAACCCGTACACTAAGTCGTACCCTAAAGCTAACCCTAACCCTAACCCTAACCCTAAACCTAAGCTACCCTTGACTGCTTCTGCCTCCAATAGATTTCCTAAGCACAAGTGTTTTAAGGAACAGGTTAAAAAGAGAATCCTAATGTGATTTCTTGATAATGGGTGTGTTCCTTATCTTCTCCTAGTGTCTAAACTCTTCTCCATGGCTGGACCCCCAAATAATATTCCTTGACGTGCTAAGGGGTATCTAGAGAGTGGGATAGGTTTAATAACTACCCTAACCCTAACGCGTACCATAACCCTAACCCCTACCCTAACCCTAACACGTACCCTAATCCTAAGCCGAAACCTAAACCGAGCCCTAACCTTCAAACTAACCCTAACCCTAACTCTAACCCATACCCTACGCCGTACACGAACCCGTACCCGAACCCGTACCCTATGCCGTACCCTAACTCTAGCCCTAACCCTAACCCTAACCCTAAGCTACCCTTGACTGCTTCTGCCTCCAATAGATTTCCTAAGCACTAGTGTTTTAAGGAACAGGTTAAAAAGAGAATCCTAATGTGATTTCTTGATAATGGGTGTGTTCCTTATCTTCTCCTAGTGTCTAAACTCTTCTCCATGGCTGGACACCCAAATAATATTCCTTGACGTGCTAAGGGGTATCTAGAGAGTGGGATAGGTTTAATAACTACCCTAACCCTAACGCGTACTCTAACCCTAACCCCTACCCTAACCCTAACACGTACCCTAATCCTAACCCGTACCCTAAACCGAGCCCTAACCCTCAAACTAACCCTAACCCTAACCCTAACACATATCCTACGCCATACCCAAAACCGTACCCGAACCCGTACACGAACCCGTACCCTAAGCCGTACCCTAACCCTAACCCTAACCCTAAGCTACCCTTGACTGCTTCTGCCTCCAATAGATTTCCTAAGCACTAGTGTTTTAAGGAACAGGTTAAAAAGAGAATCCTAATGTGATTTCTTGATGACGGGTGTGTTCCTTATCTTCTCCTAGTGTCTAAACTCTTCTCCATGGCTGGACCCCCAAATAATATTCCTTGACGTGCTAAGGGGTATCTAGAGAGTGGGATAGGTTTAATAAATACCCTAACCCTAACGCATACCCTAACCCTAACCCCTACCCTAACCCTAACACGTACCCTAATTCTAACCCGTACCCTAAACCGAGCCCTAACCCTCAAACTAACCCTAACCCTAACCCTAACCCATACCCTATACCGTACCCGAAACCGTACCCGAACCCGTACCCGAACCCGTACCCTAAGCCTTACCCTAACAATAACCCTAACCCTAACCATAACTCTAAGCTACCCTTGACTGCTTCTGCCTCCAATAGATTTCGTAAGCACTAGTGTTTTAAGGAACAGGTTAAAAAGAGAATCCTAATGTGATTTCTTGATAATGGGTGTGTTCCTTATCTTCTCCTAGTGTCTAAACTCTTCTCCATGGCTGGACCCCCAAATAATATTCCTTGACGTGCTAAGGGGTATCTAGAGAGTGGGATAGGTTTAATAACTACCCTTACCCTAACGCGTACCCTAACCCTAACCTCTACCTTAACCCTAACACGTACACTAATCCTAACCCGTAACCTAAACCGAGCCCTAACCCTCAAATTAACCCTAACCCTAACCCTAACCCATACCCTACGCCGTACTCGAACCCTTACCCGAACCCGTACCCTAAGCCGTACCCTAAACCTAACCCTAACCCTAACCCTAACCCTAAGCTACCCTTGACTGCTTCTGCCTCCAATAGATTTCCTAAGCACTAGTGTATTAAGGAACAGGTTAAAAAGAGAATCCTAATGTGATTTCAGGATAATGGGTGTGTTCCTTATCTTCTCCTAGTGTCTAAAATCTTCTCCATGGCTGGACCCCCAAATAATATTCCTTGACGTGCTAAGGGGTATCTAGAGAGTGGGATAGGTTTAATAACTACCCTAAGCTTAACGCGTACCCTAACCCTAACCCCTACCCTAACCCTAACACGAACCCTAATCCTAACCCGTGCCCTAAACCGAGCCCTAACCTTCAAACTAACCCTAACCCTAACCCTAACCCATACCCTACGCCGTACGCGAACCCGTACCCGAACCCGTACCCTAAGCCGTACCCTATCCCTAACCCTAACCCTAACCCTAACCCTAAGCTACCCTTGACTGCTTCTGCCTCCAATAGATTTCCTAAGCACTAGTGTTTTAAGGAACAGGTTAAAAAGAGAATCCTAATGTGATTTCAGGATAATGGGTGTGTTCCTTATCTTCTCCTAGTGTCTAAACTCTTCTCCATGGCTGGACCCCCAAATAATATTCCTTGACGTGCTAAGGGGTATCTAGAGAGTGGGATAGGTTTAATAACTACCCTAACCCTAACGCGTACCCTAACCCTAACCCCTACCCTAACCCTAACACGAACCCTAATCCTAACCCGTACCCTAAACCGAGCCCTAACCTTCAAACTAACCCTAACCCTAACCCTAAACCATACCCTACAGCGTACACGAACCCATACCCGAACCCGCACCCTAAGCCGTACCCTAACCCTAACCCTAACCCTAACCCTAACCCTAAGCTACCCTTGACTGCTTCTGCCTCCAATAGATTTCCTAAGCACTATTGTATTAAGGAACATGTTAAAAAGAGAATCCTAATGTGATTTCAGGATAATGGGTGTGTTCCTTATCTTCTCCTAGTGTCTAAACTCTTCTCCATGGCTGGACCACCAAATAATATTCCTTGACGTGCTAAGGAGTATCTAGAGAGTGGGATAGGTTTAATAACTACCCTAACCCTAACGCGTACCCTAACCCTAACCCCTACCCTAACCCTAACACGAACCCTAATCCTAACTTGTACCCTAAACCGAGCCCTAACCTTCAAACTAACCCTAACCCTAACCCAAACCCGTACCCGAACCCGTACCCTAAGCCGTGTCCTAACCCTAGACCTAACCCTAACCCTAACCCTAAGCTACCCTTGACTGCTTCTGCCTCCAATAGATTTCCTAAGCACTAGTGTTTTAAGGAACAGGTTAAAAAGAGAATCCTAATGTGATTTCTTGATAATGGGTGTGTTCCTTATCTTCTCCTAGTGTCTAAACTCTTCTCCATGGCTGGACACCCAAATAATATTCCTTGACGTGCTAAGGGGTATCTAGAGAGTGGGATAGGTTTAATAACTACCCTAACCCTAACGCGTACCCTAACCCTAACCCCTACCCTAACCCTAACACGAACCCTAATCCTAACCCGTACCCTAAACCGAGCCCTAACCTTCAAACTAACCCTAACCCTAACCCTAACCCATAACCTACGCCGTACACGAACCCGTACCCGAACCCGTACCCTAACCCTAACCCTAACCCTAACCCTAAGCTACCCTTGACTGCTTTGCCTCCAATAGATTTCCTAAGCACTAGCGTTTTAAGGAACAGGTTAAAAAGAGAATCCTAATGTGATTTCTTGATAATGGGTGTGTTCCTTATCTTCTCCTAGTGTCTAAACTCTTCTCCATGGCTGGACCCCCAAATAATATTCCTTGACGTGCTAAGGGGTATCTAGAGAGTGGGATAGGTTTAATAACTACCCTAACCCTAACGCGTACCCTAACCCTAACCCCTACCCTAACCGTAACACGTACCCTAATCCTAACCCGTAACCTAAACCGAGCCCTAACCCTCAAACTAACCCTAACCCTAAACCTAACCCATACCCTACGCCGTATCCGAACCCGTACCCGAACCCGTTCCCGAACCCGTACCCTAAGCCGTACCCTAACCCTAACCCTAACCCTAAGCTACCCTTGACTGCTTCTGCCTCCAATAGATTTCCTAAGCACTAGTGTTTTAAGGAACAGGTTAAAAAGAGAATCCTAATGTGATTTCAGGATAATGGGTGTGTTCCTTATCTTCTCCTAGTGTCTA
The DNA here is from genome assembly GCF_028021215.1 of Eschrichtius robustus. Classification (NCBI taxonomy): domain Eukaryota; kingdom Metazoa; phylum Chordata; class Mammalia; order Artiodactyla; family Eschrichtiidae; genus Eschrichtius; species Eschrichtius robustus. The sequence goes on from NW_027175343.1 coordinate 1,065,722, forward strand.
AACTCTTCTCCATGGCTGGACCCCCAAATAATATTCCTTGACGTGCTAAGGGGTATCTCGAGAGTGGGATAGGTTTAATAACTACCCTAACCCTAACGCGTACCCTAACCCTAACCCCTACCCTAACCCTAACACGTACCCTAATCCTAACCCGTACCCTAAACCGAGCCCTAAACCTCAAACTAACCCTAACCCTAACCCTAACCCATACCTTACGCCGTACCCGAACCCGTACCCGAACCCGTACCCTAAGCCGTACCCTAACCCTAACCCTAACCGTAACCCTAACCCTAAGCTACCCTTGACTACTTCTGCCTCCAATAGATTTCCTAAGCACTAGTGTATTAAGGAACAGGTTAAAAAGAGAATCCTAATGTGATTTCAGGATAATGGGTGTGTTCTTTATCTTCTCCTAGTGTCTAAACTCTTCTCCATGGCTGGACCCCCAAATAATATTCCTTGACGTGCTAAGGGGTATCTAGAGAGTGGGATAGGTTTAATAACTACCCTAACCCTAACGCGTACCCTAACCCTAACCCCTACCCTAACCCTAACACGAACCCTAATCCTAACCCGTACCCTAAACCGAGCCCTAACCTTCAAACTAACCCTAACACTAACCCAAACCCATACCCTACGCCGTACACGAACCCGTACCCGAACCCGTACCCTAAGCCGTGTCCTAACCCTAGCCCTAACCCTAACCCTAACCCTAAGCTACCCTTGACTGCTTCTGCCTCCAATAGATTTCCTAAGCACTAGTGTTTTAAGGAACAGGTTAAAAAGAGAATCCTAATGTGATTTCTTGATAAATGGTGTGTTCCTTATCTTCTCCTAGTGTCTAAACTCTTCTCCATGGCTGGACCCCCAAATAATAATCCTTGACGTGCTAAGTGGTATCTAGAGAGTGGGATAGGTTTAATAACTACCCTAACCCTAACGCGTACCCTAACCCTAACCCCTACCCTAACCCTAACACGAACCCTAATCCTAACCCGTAACCTAAACCGAGCCCTAACCTTCAAACTAACCCTAACCCTAACCCAAACCCATACCCTACGCCGTACACGAACCCGTACCCGAACCCGTACCCTAAGCCGTGTCCTAACCCTAGACCTAACCCTAACCCTAACCCTAAGCTACCCTTGACTGCTTCTGCCTCCAATAGATTTCCTAAGCACTAGTGTTTTAAGGAACAGGTTAAAAAGAGAATCCTAATGTGATTTCTTGATAATGGGTGTGTTCCTTATCTTCTCCTAGTGTCTAAACACTTCTCCATGGCTGGACCCCCAAATAATATTCCTTGACGTGCTAAGGGGTATCTAGAGAGTGGGATAGGTTTAATAACTACCCTAACCCTAACGCGTACCCTAATCCTAACCCCTACCCTAACCCTAACACGAACCCTAATCCTAACCCGTACCCTAAACCGAGCCCTAACCTTCAAACTAACCCTAACCCTAACCCTAACCCATAACCTACGCCGTACACGAACCCGTACCCGAACCCGTACCCTAACCCTAACCCTAACCCTAACCCTAACCCTAACCCTAAGCTACCCTTGACTGCTTCTGCCTCCAATAGATTTCCTAAGCACTAGTGTTTTAAGGAACAGGTTAAAAAGAGAATCCTAATGTGATTTCTTGATAATGGGTGTGTTCCTTATCTTCTCCTAGTGTCTAAACTCTTCTCCATGGCTGGTCCCCCAAATAATATTCCTTGACGTGCTAAGGGGTATCTAGAGAGTGGGATAGGTTTAATAACTACCCTAACGTTAACGCGTACCCTAACCCTAACCTCTACCCTAACCTTAACACGTACACTAATCCTAACCCGTAACCTAAACCGAGCCCTAACCCTCAAACTAACCCTAACCCTAACCCTAAACCATACCCTACGCCATACCCGAACCCGTACCCGAACCCGTACCCTAAGCCGTACCCTAACCCTAACCCTAACGCTAACCCTAACCCTAACCCTAACCCTAGCCCTAAGCTACCCTTGACTGCTTCTGCCTCCAATAGATTTCCTAAGCACTTGTGTATTAAGGAACAGGTTAAAAAGAGAATCCTATTGTGATTTCAGGATAATGGGTGTGTTCCTTATCTTCTCCTAGTGTCTAAACTCTTCTCCATGGCTGGACCCCCAAATAATATCCCTTGACGTGCTAAGGGGTATCTAGAGAGTGGGATAGGTTTAATAACTACCCTAACCCTAACGCGTACCCTAACCCTAACACGTACCCTAATCCTAACCCGTACCCTAAACAGATCCCTAACCCTCAAACTAAACCTAACCCTAACCCTAACCCATACCATACGCCGTACCCGAACCCGTACCCGAACCCGTACACTAAGTCGTACCCTAAAGCTAACCCTAACCCTAACCCTAACCCTAAAACTAAGCTACCCTTGACTGCTTCTGCCTCCAATAGATTTCCTAAGCACAAGTGTTTTAAGGAACAGGTTAAAAAGAGAATCCTAATGTGATTTCTTGATAATGGGTGTGTTCCTTATCTTCTCCTAGTGTCTAAACTCTTCTCCATGGCTGGACCCCCAAATAATATTCCTTGACGTGCTAAGGGGTATCTAGAGAATGGGATAGGTTTAATAACTACCCTAAACCTAACACGTACCATAACCCTAACCCCTACCCTAACCCTAACACGTACCCTAATCCTAAGCCGAAACCTAAACCGAGCCCTAACCTTCAAACTAACCCTAACCCTAACTCTAACCCATACCCTACGCCGTACACGAACCCGTACCCGAACCCGTACCCTATGCCGTACCCTAACTCTAGCCCTATCCCTAACCCTAACCCTAAGCTACCCTTGACTGCTTCTGCCTCCAATAGATTTCCTAAGCACTAGTGTTTTAAGGAACAGGTTAAAAAGAGAATCCTAATGTGATTTCTTGATAATGGGTGTGTTCCTTATCTTCTCCTAGTGTCTAAACTCTTCTCCATGGCTGGACACCCAAATAATATTCCTTGACGTGCTAAGGGGTATCTAGAGAGTGGGATAGGTTTAATAACTACCCTAACCCTAACGCGTACTCTAACCCTAACCCCTACCCTAACCCTAACACGTACCCTAATCCTAACCCGTACCCTAAACCGAGCCCTAACCCTCAAACTAACCCTAACCCTAACCCTAACCCATATCCTACGCCATACCCAAAACCGTACCCGAACCCGTACACGAACCCGTACCCTAAGCCGTACCCTAACCCTAACCCTAACCCTAAGCTACCCTTGACTGCTTCTGCCTCCAATAGATTTCCTAAGCACTAGTGTTTTAAGGAACAGGTTAAAAAGAGAATCCTAATGTGATTTCTTGATGACGGGTGTGTTCCTTATCTTCTCCTAGTGTCTAAACTCTTCTCCATGGCTGGACCCCCAAATAATATTCCTTGACGTGCTAAGGGGTATCTAGAGAGTGGGATAGGTTTAATAAATACCCTAACCCTAACGCATACCCTAACCCTAACCCCTACCCTAACCCTAACACGTACCCTAATCCTAACCCGTACCCTAAACCGAGCCCTAACCCTCAAACTAACCCTAACCCTAACCCTAACCCATACCCTATGCCGTACCCGAACCCGTACCCTAAGCCTTACCCTAACAATAACCCTAACCCTAACCCTAAGCTACCCTTGACTGCTTTGCCTCCAATAGATTTCCTAAGCACTAGTGTTTTAAGGAACAGGTTAAAAAGAGAATCCTAATGTGATTTCTTGATAATGGGTGTGTTCCTTATCTTCTCCTAGTGTCTTAAACTCTTCTCCATGGCTGGACCCCCAAATAATATTCCTTGACGTGCTAAGGGGTATCTAGAGAGTGGGATAGGTTTAATAACTACCCTAACCCTAACGCGTACCCTAACCCTAACCCCTACCCTAACCCTAACACGAACCCTAATCCTAACCCGTACCCTAAACCGAGCCCTAACCTTCAAACTAACCCTAACCCTAACCCAAACCCATACCCTACGCCGTACACGAACCCGTACCCGAACCCGTACCCTAAGCCGTGTCTAACCCTAGCCCTAACCCTAACCCTAACCCTAAGCTACCCTTGACTGCTTCTGCCTCCAATAGATTTCCTAAGCACTAGTGTTTTAAGGAACAGGTTAAAAAGAGAATCCTAATGTGATTTCTTGATAATGGGTGTGTTCCTTATCTTCTCCTAGTGTCTAAACTCTTCTCCATGGCTGGACCCCCAAATAATATTCCTTGACGTGCTAAGGGGTATCTAGAGAGTGGGATAGGTTTATTAACTACCCTAACCCTAACGCGTAACCTAACCCTAACCCCTACCCTAACCCTAACAGGAACCCTAATCCTAACCTGTACCCTAAACAAAGCCCTAACCTTCAAACTAACCCTAACCCTAACCCTAAACCATACCCTACAGCGTACACGAACCCATACCCGAACCCGCACCCTAAGCCGTACCCTAACCCTAACCCTAACCCTAACCCTAACCCTAAGCTACCCTTGACTGCTTCTGCCTCCAATAGATTTCCTAAGCACTATTGTATTAAGGAACAGGTTAAAAAGAGAATCCTAATGTGATTTCAGGATAATGGGTGTGTTCCTTATATTCTCCTAGTGTCTAAACTCTTCTCCATGGCTGGACCACCAAATAATATTCCTTGACGTGCTAAGGAGTATCTAGAGAGTGGGATAGGTTTAATAACTACCCTAACCCTAACGCGTACCCTAACCCTAACCCCTACCCTAACCCTAACACGAACCCTAATCCTAACTTGTACCCTAAACCGAGCCCTAACCTTCAAACTAACCCTAACCCTAACCCAAACCCGTACCCGAACCCGTACCCTAAGCCGTGTCCTAACCCTAGACCTAACCCTAACCCTAACCCTAAGCTACCCTTGACTGCTTCTGCCTCCAATAGATTTCCTAAGCACTAGTGTTTTAAGGAACAGGTTAAAAAGAGAATCCTAATGTGATTTCTTGATAATGGGTGTGTTCCTTATCTTCTCCTAGTGTCTAAACTCTTCTCCATGGCTGGACACCCAAATAATATTCCTTGACGTGCTAAGGGGTATCTAGAGAGTGGGATAGGTTTAATAACTACCCTAACCCTAACGCGTACCCTAACCCTAACCCCTACCCTAACCCTAACACGAACCCTAATCCTAACCCGTACCCTAAACCGAGCCCTAACCTTCAAACTAACCCTAACCCTAACCCTAACCCATAACCTATGCCGTACACGAACCCGTACCCGAACCCGTACCCTAACCCTAACCCTAACCCTAACCCTAACCCTAACCCTAAGCTACCCTTGACTGCTTCTGCCTCCAATAGATTTCCTAAGCACTAGTGTTTTAAGGAACAGGTTAAAAAGAGAATCCTAATGTGATTTCTTGATAATGGGTGTGTTCCTTATCTTCTCCTAGTGTCTAAACTCTTCTCCATGGCTGGTCCCCCAAATAATATTCCTTGACGTGCTAAGGGGCATCTAGGGAGTGGGATAGGTTTAATAACTACCCTAACCCTAACGCGTACCCTAACCCTAACCCCTACCCTAAACCTAACACGTACCCTAATCCTAACCCGTACCCTAAACCGAGCCCTAACCCTCAAACTAACCCTAACCCTAACCCTAACCCATACCCTATGCCGTACCCGAACCCGTACCCTAAGCCTTACCCTAACAATAACCCTAACCCTAACCCTAAGCTACCCTTGACTGCTTTGCCTCCAATAGATTTCCTAAGCACTAGTGTTTTAAGGAACAGGTTAAAAAGAGAATCCTAATGTGATTTCTTGATAATGGGTGTGTTCCTTATCTTCTCCTAGTGTCTAAACTCTTCTCCATGGCTGGACCCCCAAATAATATTCCTTGACGTGCTAAGGGGTATCTAGATAGTGGGATAGGTTTAATAACTACCCTAACCCTAACGCGTACCCTAACCCTAACCCCTACCCTAACCCTAACACGTACCCTAATCCTAACCCGTAACCTAAACCGAGCCCTAACCCTCAAACTAACCCTAACCCTAAACCTAACCCATACCCTACGCCGTACCCGAACCCGTACCCAAACCCGTTCCCGAACCCGTACCCTAAGCCGTACCCTAACCCTAACCCTAACCCTAAGCTACCCTTGACTGCTTCTGCCTCCAATAGATTTCCTAAGCACTAGTGTTTTAAGGAACAGGTTAAAAAGAGAATCCTAATGTGATTTCAGGATAATGGGTGTGTTCCTTATCTTCTCCTAGTGTCTAAACTCTTCTCCATGGCTGGACCCCCAAATAATATTCCTTGACGTGCTAAGGGGTATCTAGAGAGTGGGATAGGTTTAATAACTACCCTAACCCTAACGCGTACCCTAACCCTAACCCCTACCCTAACCCTAACACGAACCCTAATCCTAACCCGTACCCTAAACCGAGCCCTAACCTTCAAACTAACCCTAACCCTAACCCAAACCCATACCCTACGCCGTACACGAACCCGTACCCGAACCCGTACCCTAAGCCGTGTCTAACCCTAGCCCTAACCCTAACCCTAACCCTAAGCTACCCTTGACTGCTTCTGCCTCAAATAGATTTCCGAAGCACTAGTGTTTTAAGGAACAGGTTAAAAAGAGAATCCTAATGTGATTTCTTGATAATGGGTGTGTTCCTTATCTTCTCCTAGTGTCTAAACTCTTCTCCATGGCTGGACCCCCAAATAATATTCCTTGACGTGCTAAGGGGTATCTAGAGAGTGGGATAGGTTTATTAACTACCCTAACCCTAATGCGTAACCTAACCCTAACCCCTACCCTAACCCTAACACGAACCCTAATCCTAACCTGTACCCTAAACAAAGCCCTAACCTTCAAACTAACCCTAACCCTAACCCTAAACCATACCCTACAGCGTACACGAACCCATACCCGAACCCGCACCCTAAGCCGTACCCTAACCCTAACCCTAACCCTAACCCTAAGCTACCCTTGACTGCTTCTGCCTCCAATAGATTTCCTAAGCACTATTGTATTAAGGAACAGGTTAAAAAGAGAATCCTAATGTGATTTCAGGATAATGGGTGTGTTCCTTATATTCTCCTAGTGTCTAAACTCTTCTCCATGGCTGGACCACCAAATAATATTCCTTGACGTGCTAAGGAGTATCTAGAGAGTGGGATAGGTTTAATAACTACCCTAACCCTAACGCGTACCCTAACCCTAACCCCTACCCTAACCCTAACACGAACCCTAATCCTAACTTGTACCCTAAACCGAGCCCTAACCTTCAAACTAACCCTAACCCTAACCCAAACCCGTACCCGAACCCGTACCCTAAGCCGTGTCCTAACCCTAGACCTAACCCTAACCCTAACCCTAAGCTACCCTTGACTGCTTCTGCCTCCAATAGATTTCCTAAGCACTAGTGTTTTAAGGAACAGGTTAAAAAGAGAATCCTAATGTGATTTCTTGATAATGGGTGTGTTCCTTATCTTCTCCTAGTGTCTAAACTCTTCTCCATGGCTGGACACCCAAATAATATTCCTTGACGTGCTAAGGGGTATCTAGAGAGTGGGATAGGTTTAATAACTACCCTAACCCTAACGCGTACCCTAACCCTAACCCCTACCCTAACCCTAACACGAACCCTAATCCTAACCCGTACCCTAAACCGAGCCCTAACCTTCAAACTAACCCTAACCCTAACCCTAACCCATAACCTACGCCGTACACGAACCCGTACCCGAACCCGTACCCTAACCCTAACCCTAACCCTAACCCTAACCCTAACCCTAAGCTACCCTTGACTGCTTCTGCCTCCAATAGATTTCCTAAGCACTAGTGTTTTAAGGAACAGGTTAAAAAGAGAATCCTAATGTGATTTCTTGATAATGGGTGTGTTCCTTATCTTCTCCTAGTGTCTAAACTCTTCTCCATGGCTGGTCCCCCAAATAATATTCCTTGACGTGCTAAGGGGCATCTAGGGAGTGGGATAGGTTTAATAACTACCCTAACCCTAACGCGTACCCTAACCCTAACCCCTACCCTAAACCTAACACGTACCCTAATCCTAACCCGTACCCTAAACCGAGCCCTAACCCTCAAACTAACCCTAACCCTAACCCTAACCCATACCCTATGCCGTACCCGAACCCGTACCCTAAGCCTTACCCTAACAATAACCCTAACCCTAACCCTAAGCTACCCTTGACTGCTTTGCCTCCAATAGATTTCCTAAGCACTAGTGTTTTAAGGAACAGGTTAAAAAGAGAATCCTAATGTGATTTCTTGATAATGGGTGTGTTCCTTATCTTCTCCTAGTGTCTAAACTCTTCTCCATGGCTGGACCCCCAAATAATATTCCTTGACGTGCTAAGGGGTATCTAGAGAGTGGGATAGGTTTAATAACTACCCTAACCCTAACGCGTACCCTAACCCTAACCCCTACCCTAACCCTAACACGTACCCTAATCCTAACCCGTAACCTAAACCGAGCCCTAACCCTCAAACTAACCCTAACCCTAAACCTAACCCATACCCTACGCCGTACCCGAACCCGTACCCGAACCCGTTCCCGAACCCGTACCCTAAGCCGTACCCTAACCCTAACCCTAACCCTAAGCTACCCTTGACTGCTTCTGCCTCCAATAGATTTCCTAAGCACTAGTGTTTTAAGGAACAGGTTAAAAAGAGAATCCTAATGTGATTTCAGGATAATGGGTGTGTTCCTTATCTTCTCCTAGTGTCTAAACTCTTCTCCATGGCTGGACCCCCAAATAATATTCCTTGACGTGCTAAGGGGTATCTAGAGAGTGGGATAGGTTTAATAACTACCCTAACCCTAACGCGTACCCTAACCCTAACCCCTACCCTAACCCTAACACGAACCCTAATCCTAACCCGTACCCTAAACCGAGCCCTAACCTTCAAACTAACCCTAACCCTAACCCAAACCCATACCCTACGCCGTACACGAACCCGTACCCGAACCCGTACCCTAAGCCGTGTCTAACCCTAGCCCTAACCCTAACCCTAACCCTAAGCTACCCTTGACTGCTTCTGCCTCCAATAGATTTCCTAAGCACTAGTGTTTTAAGGAACAGGTTAAAAAGAGAATCCTAATGTGATTTCTTGATAATGGGTGTGTTCCTTATCTTCTCCTAGTGTCTAAACTCTTCTCCATGGCTGGACCCCCAAATAATATTCCTTGACGTGCTAAGGGGTATCTAGAGAGTGGGATAGGTTTATTAACTACCCTAACCCTAACGCGTAACCTAACCCTAACCCCTACCCTAACCCTAACACGAACCCTAATCCTAACCTGTACCCTAAACAAAGCCCTAACCTTCAAACTAACCCTAACCCTACCCCTAAACCATACCCTACAGCGTACACGAACCCATACCCGAACCCGCACCCTAAGCCGTACCCTAACCCTAACCCTAACCCTAACCCTAACCCTAAGCTACCCTTGACTGCTTCTGCCTCCAATAGATTTCCTAAGCACTATTGTATTAAGGAACAGGTTAAAAAGAGAATCCTAATGTGATTTCAGGATAATGGGTGTGTTCCTTATATTCTCCTAGTGTCTAAACTCTTCTCCATGGCTGGACCACCAAATAATATTCCTTGACGTGCTAAGGAGTATCTAGAGAGTGGGATAGGTTTAAAAACTACCCTAACCCTAACGCGTACCCTAACCCTAACCCCTACCCTAACCCTAACACGAACCCTAATCCTAACTTGTACCCTAAACCGAGCCCTAACCTTCAAACTAACCCTAACCCTAACCCAAACCCGTACCCGAACCCGTACCCTAAGCCGTGTCCTAACCCTAGACCTAACCCTAACCCTAACCCTAAGCTACCCTTGACTGCTTCTGCCTCCAATAGATTTCCTAAGCACTAGTGTTTTAAGGAACAGGTTAAAAAGAGAATCCTAATGTGATTTCTTGATAATGGGTGTGTTCCTTATCTTCTCCTAGTGTCTAAACTCTTCTCCATGGCTGGACACCCAAATAATATTCCTTGACGTGCTATGGGGTATCTAGAGAGTGGGATAGGTTTAATAACTACCCTAACCCTAACGCGTACCCTAACCCTAACCCCTACCCTAACCCTAACACGAACCCTAATCCTAACCCGTACCCTAAACCGAGCCCTAACCTTCAAACTAACCCTAACCCTAACCCTAACCCATAACCTACGCCGTACACGAACCCGTACCCGAACCCGTACCCTAACCCTAACCCTAACCCTAACCCTAACCCTAAGCTACCCTTGACTGCTTCTGCCTCCAATAGATTTCCTAAGCACTAGTGTTTTAAGGAACAGGTTAAAAAGAGAATCCTAATGTGATTTCTTGATAATGGGTGTGTTCCTTATCTTCTCCTAGTGTCTAAACTCTTCTCCATGGCTGGTCCCCCAAATAATATTCCTTGACGTGCTAAGGGGCATCTAGGGAGTGGGATAGGTTTAATAACTACCCTAACCCTAACGCGTACCCTAACCCTAACCCCTACCCTAAACCTAACACGTACCCTAATCCTAACCCGTACCCTAAACCGAGCCCTAACCCTCAAACTAACCCTAACCCTAACCCTAACCCATACCCTATGCCGTACCCGAACCCGTACCCTAAGCCTTACCCTAACAATAACCCTAACCCTAACCCTAAGCTACCCTTGACTGCTTTGCCTCCAATAGATTTCCTAAGCACTAGTGTTTTAAGGAACAGGTTAAAAAGAGAATCCTAATGTGATTTCTTGATAATGGGTGTGTTCCTTATCTTCTCCTAGTGTCTAAACTCTTCTCCATGGCTGGACCCCCAAATAATATTCCTTGACGTGCTAAGGGGTATCTAGAGAGTGGGATAGGTTTAATAACTACCCTAACCCTAACGCGTACCCTAACCCTAACCCCTACCCTAACCCTAACACGTACCCTAATCCTAACCCGTAACCTAAACCGAGCCCTAACCCTCAAACTAACCCTAACCCTAAACCTAACCCATACCCTACGCCGTACCCGAACCCGTACCCGAACCCGTTCCCGAACCCGTACCCTAAGCCGTACCCTAACCCTAACCCTAACCCTAAGCTACCCTTGACTGCTTCTGCCTCCAATAGATTTCCTAAGCACTAGTGTTTTAAGGAACAGGTTAAAAAGAGAATCCTAATGTGATTTCAGGATAATGGGTGTGTTCCTTATCTTCTCCTAGTGTCTAAACTCTTCTCCATGGCTGGACCCCCAAATAATATTCCTTGACGTGCTAAGGGGTATCTAGAGAGTGGGATAGGTTTAATAACTACCCTAACCCTAACGCGTACCCTAACCCTAACCCCTACCCTAACCCTAACACGAACCCTAATCCTAACCCGTACCCTAAACCGAGCCCTTACCTTCAAACTAACCCTAACCCTAACCCAAACCCATACCCTACGCCGTACACGAACCCGTACCCGAACCCGTACCCTAAGCCGTGTCCTAACCCTAGCCCTAACCCTAACCCTAACCCTAAGGTACCCTTGACTGCTTCTGCCTCCAATAGATTTCCTAAGCACTAGTGTTTTAAGGAACAGGTTAAAAAGAGAATCCTAATGTGATTTCTTGATAATGTGTGTGTTCCTTATCTTCTCCTAGTGTCTAAACTCTTCTCCATGGCTGGACCCCCAAATAATATTCCTTGACGTGCTAAGGGGTATCTAGAGAGTGGGATAGGTTTAATAACTACCCTAACCCTAACGCGTACCCTAACCCTAACCCCTACCCTAACCCTAACACGAACCCTAATCCTAACCCGTACCCTAAACCGAGCCCTAACCTTCAAACTAACCCTAACCCTAACCCTAACCCATAACCTACGCCGTACACGAACCCGTACCCGAACCCGTACCCTAACCCTAACCCTAACCCTAACCCTAACCCTAACCCTAAGCTACCCTTGACTGCTTCTGCCTCCAATAGATTTCCTAAGCACTAGTGTTTTAAGGAACAGGTTAAAAAGAGAATCCTAATGTGATTTCTTGATAATGGGTGTGTTCCTTATCTTCTCCTAGTGTCTAAACTCTTCTCCATGGCTGGTCCCCCAAATAATATTCCTTGACGTGCTAAGGGGCATCTAGGGAGTGGGATAGGTTTAATAACTACCCTAACCCTAACGCGTACCCTAACCCTAACCCCTACCCTAACCCTAACACGTACCCTAATCCTAAACTGTACCCTAAACCGAGCCCTAACCCTCAAACTAACCCTAACCCTAACCCTATCCCATACCCTATGCCGTACCCGAACCCGTACCCTAAGCCTTACCCTAACAATAACCCTAACCCTAACCCTAAGCTACCCTTGACTGCTTTGCCTCCAATAGATTTCCTAAGCACTAGTGTTTTAAGGAACAGTTTAAAAAGAGAATCCTAATGTGATTTCTTGATAATGGGTGTGTTCCTTATCTTCTCCTAGTGTCTAAACTCTTCTCCATGGCTGGACCCCCAAATAATATTCCTTGACGTGCTAAGGGGTATCTAGAGAGTGGGATAGGTTTAATAACTACCCTAACCCTAACGCGTACCCTAACCCTAACCCCTACCCTAACCCTAACACGTACCCTAATCCTAACCCGTAACCTAAACCGAGCCCTAACCCTCAAACTAACCCTAACCCTAAACCTAACCCATACCCTACGCCGTACCCGAACCCGTACCCGAACCCGTTCCCGAACCCGTACCCTAAGCCGTACCCTAACCCTAACCCTAACCCTAAGCTACCCTTGACTGCTTCTGCCTCCAATAGATTTCCTAAGCACTAGTGTTTTAAGGAACAGGTTAAATTTCTTGATAATGGGTGTGTTCCTTATCTTCTCCTAGTGTCTAAACTCTTCTCCATGGCTGGACCCCCAAATAATATTCCTTGACGTGCTAAGGGGTATCTAGAGAGTGGGATAGGTTTAATAACTACCCTAACCCTAACGCGTACCCTAACCCTAACCCCTACCCTAACCCTAACACGTACCCTAATCCTAACCCGTACCCTAAACCGAGCCCTAAACCTCAAACTAACCCTAACCCTAACCCTAACCCATACCCTACGCCGTACCCGAACCCGTACCCTAAGCCGTACCCTAACCCTAACCCTAACCGTAACCCTAACCCTAAGCTACACTTGACTACTTCTGCCTCCAATAGATTTCCTAAGCACTAGTGTATTAAGGAACAGGTTAAAAAGAGAATCCTAATGTGATTTCAGGATAATGGGTGTGTTCTTTATCTTCTCCTAGTGTCTAAACTCTTCTCCATGGCTGGACCCCCAAATAATATTCCTTGACGTGCTAAGGGGTATCTAGAGAGTGGGATAGGTTTAATAACTACCCTAACCCTAACGCGTACCCTAACCCTAACCCCTACCCTAACCCTAACACGAACCCTAATCCTAACCCGTACCCTAAACCGAGCCCTAACCTTCAAACTAACCCTAACACTAACCCAAACCCATACCCTACGCCGTACACGAACCCGTACCCGAACCCGTACCCTAAGCCGTGTCCTAACCCTAGCCCTAACCCTAACCCTAACCCTAAGCTACCCTTGACTGCTTCTGCCTCCAATAGATTTCCTAAGCACTAGTGTTTTAAGGAACAGGTTAAAAAGAGAATCCTAATGTGATTTCTTGATAATGGGTGTGTTCCTTATCTTCTCCTAGTGTCTAAACTCTTCTCCATGGCTGGACCCCCAAATAATATTCCTTGACGTGCTAAGGGGTATCTAGAGAGTGGGATAGGTTTAATAACTACCCTAACCCTAACGCATACCCTAACCCTAACCTCTACCCTAACCCTAACACGTACACTAATCCTAACCCGTACACTAAACCGAGCCCTAACCCTCAAACTAACCCTAACCCTAACCCTAACCCATACCCTACGCCGTACCCGAACCCATACCCGAACCCGTACCCTAAGCCGTACCCTAACAATAACCCTAACCCTAACCCTAACCCTAAGCTACCCTTGACTGCTTCTGCCTCCAATAGATTTCCTAAGCACTAGTGTATTAAGGAACAGGTTAAAAAGAGAATCCTAATGTGATTTCAGGATAATGGGTGTGTTCCTTATCTTCTCCTAGTGTCTAAACTCTTCTCCATGGCTGGACCCCCAAATAATATTCCTTGACGTGCTAAGGGGTATCTAGAGAGTGGGATAGGTTTAATAACTACCCTAACCCTAACGCGTACCCTAACCCTAACCCCTACCCTAACCCTAACACGAACCCTAATCCTAACCCGTACCCTAAACCGAGCCCTAACCTTCAAACTAACCCTAACCCTAACCCAAACCCATACCCTACGCCGTACACGAACCCGTACCCTAACCCTAACCCTAACGCTAACCCTAACCCTAACCCTAACCCTAGCCCTAAGCTACCCTTGACTGCTTCTGCCTCCAATAGATTTCCTAAGCACTTGTGTATTAAGGAACAGATTAAAAAGAGAATCCTAATGTGATTTCTTGATAATGGGTGTGTTCCTTATCTTCTCCTAGTGTCTAAACTCTTCTCCATGGCTGGATCCCCAAATAATATTCCTTGACGTGCTAAGGGGTATCTAGAGAGTGGGATAGGTTTAATAACTACCCGAACCCTAACGCATACCCTAACCCTAACCTCTACCCTAACCCTAACACGTACACTAATCCTAACCCGTACCCTAAACCGAGCCCTAACCCTCAAACTAACCCTAACCCTAACCCTAACCTATAACCTACGCCGTACCCGAACCCATACCCGAACCCGTACCCTAAGCCGTACCCTAAACCTAAACCTAACCCTAACCCTAACCCTAAGCTACCCTTGACTGCTTCTGCCTCCAATAGATTTCCTAAGCACTAGTGTTTTAAGGAACAGGTTAAAAAGAGAATCCTAATGTGATTTCTTGATAATGGGTGTGTTCCTTATCTTCTCCTAGTGTCTAAACTCTTCTCCATGGCTGGACCCCCAAATAATATTCCTTGACGTGCTAAGGGGTATCTAGAGAGTGGGATAGGTTTAATAACTACCCTAACCCTAACGCGTACCCTAACCCTAACCTCTACCCTAACCTTAACACGTACACTAATCCTAACCCGTAACCTAAACCGAGCCCTAACCCTCAAACTAACCCTAACCCTAACCCTAAACCATACCCTACGCCGTACCCGAACCCGTACCCGAACCCGTACCCTAAGCCGTACCCTAACCCTAACCCTAACGCTAACCCTAACCCTAACCCTAACCCTAGCCCTAAGCTACCCTTGACTGCTTCTGCCTCCAATAGTTTTCCTAAGCACTTGTGTATTAAGGAACAGGTTAAAAAGAGAATCCTATTGTGATTTCAGGATAATGGGTGTGTTCCTTATCTTCTCCTAGTGTCTAAACTCTTCTCCATGGCTGGACCCCCAAATAATATCCCTTGACGTGCTAAGGGGTATCTAGAGAGTGGGATAGGTTTAATAACTACCCTAACCCTAACGCGTACCCTAACCCTAACACGTACCCTAATCCTAACCCGTACCCTAAACCGATCCCTAACCCTCAAACTAAACCTAACGCTAACCCTAACCCATACCATACGCCGTACCCGAACCCGTACCCGAACCCGTACACTAAGTCGTACCCTAAAGCTAACCCTAACCCTAACCCTAAACCTAAGCTACCCTTGACTGCTTCTGCCTCCAATAGATTTCCTAAGCACAAGTGTTTTAAGGAACAGGTTAAAAAGAGAATCCTAATGTGATTTCTTGATAATGGGTGTGTTCCTTATCTTCTCCTAGTGTCTAAACTCTTCTCCATGGCTGGACCCCCAAATAATATTCCTTGACGTGCTAAGGGGTATCTAGAGAGTGGGATAGGTTTAATAACTACCCTAACCCTAACGCGTACCATAACCCTAACCCCTACCCTAACCCTAACACGTACCCTAATCCTAAGCCGAAACCTAAACCGAGCCCTAACCTTCAAACTAACCCTAACCCTAACTCTAACCCATACCCTACGCCGTACACGAACCCGTACCCGAACCCGTACCCTATGCCGTACCCTAACTCTAGCCCTAACCCTAACCCTAACCCTAAGCTACCCTTGACTGCTTCTGCCTCCAATAGATTTCCTAAGCACTAGTGTTTTAAGGAACAGGTTAAAAAGAGAATCCTAATGTGATTTCTTGATAATGGGTGTGTTCCTTATCTTCTCCTAGTGTCTAAACTCTTCTCCATGGCTGGACACCCAAATAATATTCCTTGACGTGCTAAGGGGTATCTAGAGAGTGGGATAGGTTTAATAACTACCCTAACCCTAACGCGTACTCTAACCCTAACCCCTACCCTAACCCTAACACGTACCCTAATCCTAACCCGTACCCTAAACCGAGCCCTAACCCTCAAACTAACCCTAACCCTAACCCTAACCCATATCCTACGCCTTACCCAAAACCGTACCCGAACCCGTACACGAACCCGTACCCTAAGCCGTACCCTAACCCTAACCCTAACCCTAAGCTACCCTTGACTGCTTCTGCCTCCAATAGATTTCCTAAGCACTAGTGTTTTAAGGAACAGGTTAAAAAGAGAATCCTAATGTGATTTCTTGATGACGGGTGTGTTCCTTATCTTCTCCTAGTGTCTAAACTCTTCTCCATGGCTGGACCCCCAAATAATATTCCTTGACGTGCTAAGGGGTTTCTAGAGAGTGGGATAGGTTTAATAAATACCCTAACCCTAACGCATACCCTAACCCTAACCCCTACCCTAACCCTAACACGTACCCTAATCCTAACCCGTACCCTAAACCGAGCCCTAACCCTCAAACTAACCCTAACCCTAACCCTAACCCATACCCTATACCGTACCCGAAACCGTACCCGAACCCGTACCCTAAGCCTTACCCTAACAATAACCCTAACCCTAACCATAACTCTAAGCTACCCTTGACTGCTTCTGCCTCCAATAGATTTCGTAAGCACTAGTGTTTTAAGGAACAGGTTAAAAAGAGAATCCTAATGTGATTTCTTGATAATGGGTGTGTTCCTTATCTTCTCCTAGTGTCTAAACTCTTCTCCATGGCTGGACCCCCAAATAATATTCCTTGACGTGCTAAGGGGTATCTAGAGAGTGGGATAGGTTTAATAACTACCCTTACCCTAACGCGTACCCTAACCCTAACCTCTACCTTAACCCTAACACGTACACTAATCCTAACCCGTAACCTAAACCGAGCCCTAACCCTCAAATTAACCCTAACCCTAACCCTAACCCATACCCTACGCCGTACTCGAACCCTTACCCGAACCCGTACCCTAAGCCGTACCCTAAACCTAACCCTAACCCTAACCCTAACCCTAACCCTAAGCTACCCTTGACTGCTTCTGCCTCCAATAGATTTCCTAAGCACTAGTGTATTAAGGAACAGGTTAAAAAGAGAATCCTAATGTGATTTCAGGATAATGGGTGTGTTCCTTATCTTCTCCTAGTGTCTAAAATCTTCTCCATGGCTGGACCCCCAAATAATATTCCTTGACGTTCTAAGGGGTATCTAGAGAGTGGGATAGGTTTAATAACTACCCTAAGCTTAACGCGTACCCTAACCCTAACCCCTACCCTAACCATAACACGAACCCTAATCCTAACCCGTGCCCTAAACCGAGCCCTAACCTTCAAACTAACCCTAACCCTAACCCTAACCCATACCCTACGCCGTACGCGAACCCGTACCCGAACCCGTACCCTAAGCCGTACCCTAACCCTAACCCTAACCCTAACCCTAACCCTAAGCTACCCTTGACTGCTTCTGCCTCCAATAGATTTCCTAAGCACTAGTGTTTTAAGGAACAGGTTAAAAAGAGAATCCTAATGTGATTTCAGGATAATGGGTGTGTTCCTTATCTTCTCCTAGTGTCTAAACTCTTCTCCATGGCTGGACCCCCAAATAATATTCCTTGACGTGCTAAGGGGTATCTAGAGAGTGGGATAGGTTTAATAACTACCCTAACCTTAACGCGTACCCTAACCCTAACCCCTACCCTAACCCTAACACGAACCCTAATATTAACCCGTGCCCTAAACCGAGCCCTAACCTTCAAACTAACCCTAACCCTAACCCTAACACATACCCTACGCCGTACACGAACCCGTACACGAACCCGTACCCTAAGCCGTACCCTAAACCTAACCCTAACCCTAACCCTAACCCTAAGCTACCCTTGATTGCTTCTGCCTCCAATAGATTTCCTAAGCACAAGTGTTTTAAGGAACAGGTTAAAAAGAGAATCCTAATGTGATTTCTTGATAATGGGTGTGTTCCTTATCTTCTCCTAGTGTCTAAACTCTTCTCCATGGCTGGACCCCCAAATAATATTCCTTGACGTGCTAAGGGGTATCTAGAGAGTGGGATAGGTTTAATAACTACCCTAACCCTAACGCGTACCATAACCCTAACCCCTACCCTAACCCTAACACGTACCCTAATCCTAAGCCGAAACCTAAACCGAGCCCTAACCTTCAAACTAACCCTAACCCTAACTCTAACACATACCCTACGCCGTACACGAACCCGTACCGGAACCCGTACCCTATGCCGTACCCTAACTCTAGCCCTAACCCTAACCCTAACCCTAAGCTACCCTTGACTGCTTCTGCCTCCAATAGATTTCCTAAGCACTAGTGTTTTAAGGAACAGGTTAAAAAGAGAATCCTAATGTGATTTCTTGATAATGTGTGTGTTCCTTATCTTCTCCTAGTGTCTAAACTCTTCTCCATGGCTGGACACCCAAATAATATTCCTTGACGTGCTAAGGGGTATCTCGAGAGTGGGATAGGTTTAATAACTACCCTAACCCTAACGCGTACTCTAACCCTAACCCCTACCCTAACCCTAACACGTACCCTAATCCTAACCCGTACCCTAAACCGAGCCCTAACCCTCAAACTAACCCTAACCCTAACCCTAACCCATATCCTACGCCATACCCAAAACCGTACCCGAACCCGTACACGAACCCGTACCCTAAGCCGTACCCTAACCCTAACCCTAACCCTAAGCTACCCTTGACT
This sequence comes from Eschrichtius robustus, assembly GCF_028021215.1. NCBI lineage: Eukaryota > Metazoa > Chordata > Mammalia > Artiodactyla > Eschrichtiidae > Eschrichtius > Eschrichtius robustus. Next base: position 1,084,784 of record NW_027175343.1, read on the forward strand.
GCTTCTGCCTCCAATAGATTTCCTAAGCACTAGTGTTTTAAGGAACAGGTTAAAAAGAGAATCCTAATGTGATTTCTTGATAATGGGTGTGTTCCTTATCTTCTCCTAGTGTCTAAACTCTTCTCCATGGCTGGACCCCCAAATAATATTCCTTGACGTGCTAAGGGGTATCTAGAGAGTGGGATAGGTTTAATAACTACCCTAACCCTAACGCGTACCCTAACCCTAACCCCTACCCTAACCCTAAGACGAACCCTAATCCTAACCCGTACCCTAAACCGAGCCCTAACCTTCAAACTAACCCTAAACCTAACCCTAACCCATAACCTACGCCGTACACGAACCCGTACCCGAACCCGTACCCTAACCCTAACCGTAACCCTAACCCTAACCCTAACCCTAAGCTACCCTTGACTGCTTCTGCCTCCAATAGATTTCCTAAGCACTAGTGTTTTAAGGAACAGGTTAAAAAGAGAATCCTAATGTGATTTCTTGATAATGGGTGTGTTCCTTATCTTCTCCTAGTGTCTAAACTCTTCTCCATGGCTGCTCCCCCAAATAATATTCCTTGACGTGCTAAGGGGCATCTAGGGAGTGGGATAGGTTTAATAACTACCCTAACCCTAACGCGTACCCTAACCCTAACCCCTACCCTAAACCTAACACGTACCCTAATCCTAACCCGTACCCTAAACCGAGCCCTAACACTCAAACTAACCCTAACCCTAACCCTAACCCATACCCTACGCCGTACCCGAATCCGTACCCGAACCCGTACCCTAAGCCGTACCCTAAACCTAACCCTAACCGTAACCCTAACCCTAAGCTACCCTTGACTACTTCTGCCTCCAATAGATTTCCTAAGCACTAGTGTATTAAGGAACAGGTTAAAAAGAGAATCCTAATGTGATTTCAGGATAATGGGTGTGTTCTTTATCTTCTCCTAGTGTCTAAACTCTTCTCCATGGCTGGACCCCCAAATAATATTCCTTGACGTGCTAAGGGGTATCTAGAGAGTGGGATAGGTTTAATAACTACCCTAACCCTAACGCGTACCCTAACCCTAACCCCTACCCTAACCCTAACACGAACCCTAATCCTAACCCGTACCCTAAACCGAGCCCTAACCTTCAAACTAACCCTAACACTAACCCAAACCCATACCCTACACCGTACACGAACCCGTACCCGAACCCGTACCCTAAGCCGTGTCCTAACCCTAGCCCAAACCCTAACCCTAACCCTCAGATACCCTTGACTGCTTCTGCCTCCAATAGATTTCCTAAGCACTAGTGTTTTAAGGAACAGGTTAAAAAGAGAATCCTAATGTGATTTCTTGATAATGGGTGTGTTCCTTATCTTCTCCTAGTGTCTAAACTCTTCTCCATGGCTGGACCCCCAAATAATATTCCTTGACGTGCTAAGGGGTATCTAGAGAGTGGGATAGGTTTAATAACTACCCTAACCCTGACCCCTACCCTAACCCTAACACGAACCCTAATCCTAACCCGTACCCTAAACCGAGCCCTAACCTTCAAACTAACCCTAACCCTAACCCAAACCCATACCCTACGCCGTACACGAACCCGTACCCGAACCCGTACCCTAAGCCGTGTCCTAACCCTAGCTCTAACCCTAACCCTAACCCTAAGCTACCCTTGAATGCTTCTGCCTCCAATAGATTTCCTAAGCACTAGTGTTTTAAGGAACAGGTTAAAAAGAGAATCCTAATGTGATTTCTTGATAATGTGTGTGTTCCTTATCTTCTCCTAGTGTCTAAACTCTTCTCCATGGCTGGACCCCCAAATAATATTCCTTGACGTGCTAAGGGGTATCTAGAGAGTGGGATAGGTTTAATAACTACCCTAACCCTAACGCGTACCCTAACCCTAACCCCTACCCTAACCCTAACACGAACCCTAATCCTAACCCGTACCCTAAACCGAGCCCTAACCTTCAAACTAACCCTAACCCTAACCCTAACCCATAACCTACGCCGTACACGAACCCGTACCCGAACCCGTACCCTAACCCTAACCCTAACCCTAACCCTAACCCTAACCCTAAGCTACCCTTGACTGCTTCTGCCTCCAATAGATTTCCTAAGCACTAGTGTTTTAAGGAACAGGTTAAAAAGAGAATCCTAATGTGATTTCTTGATAATGGGTGTGTTCCTTATTTTCTCCTAGTGTCTAAACTCTTCTCCATGGCTGGTCCCCCAAATAATATTCCTTGACGTGCTAAGGGGCATCTAGGGAGTGGGATAGGTTTAATAACTACCCTAACCCTAACGCGTACCCTAACCCTAACCCCTACCCTAAACCTAACACGTACCCTAATCCTAACCCGTATCCTAAACCGAGCCCTAACCCTCAAACTAACCCTAACCCTAACCCTAACCCATACCCTATGCCGTACCCGAACCCGTACCCTAAGCCTTACCCTAACAATAACCCTAACCCTAACCCTAAGCTACCCTTGACTGCTTTGCCTCCAATAGATTTCCTAAGCACTAGTGTTTTAAGGAACAGGTTAAAAAGAGAATCCTAATGTGATTTCTTGATAATGGGTGTGTTCCTTATCTTCTCCTAGTGTCTAAACTCTTCTCCATGGCTGGACCCCCAAATAATATTCCTTGACGTGCTAAGGGGTATCTAGAGAGTGGGATAGGTTTAATAACTACCCTAACCCTAACGCGTACCCTAACCCTAACCCCTACCCTAACCCTAACACGTACCCTAATCCTAACCCGTAACCTAAACCGAGCCCTAACCCTCAAACTAACCCTAACCCTAAACCTAACCCATACCCTACGCCGTACCCGAACCCGTACCCGAACCCGTTCCCGAACCCGTACCCTAAGCCGTACCCTAACCCTAACCCTAACCCTAAGCTACCCTTGACTGCTTCTGCCTCCAATAGATTTCCTAAGCACTAGTGTTTTAAGGAACAGGTTAAAAAGAGAATCCTAATGTGATTTCTTGATAATGGGTGTGTTCCTTATCTTCTCCTAGTGTCTAAACTCTTCTCCATGGCTGGACCCCCAAATAATATTCCTTGACGTTCTAAGGGGTATCTAGAGAGTGGGATAGGTTTAGTAACTACCCTAACCCTAACGCGTACCCTAACCCTAACCCCTACCCTAACCCTAACACGTACCCTAATCCTAACCCGTACCCTAAACCGAGCCCTAACCTTCAAACTAACCCTAACCCTAACCCTAACCCATAACCTACGCCGTACACGAACCCGTACCCGAACCCGTACCCTAACCCTAACCCTAACCCTAACCCTAACCCTAAGCTACCCTTGACTGCTTCTGCCTCCAATAGATTTCCTAAGCACTAGTGTTTTAAGGAACAGGTTAAAAAGAGAATCCTAATGTGATTTCAGGATAATGGGTGTGTTCCTTATCTTCTCCTAGTGTCTAAACTCTTCTCCATGGCTGGACCCCCAAATAATATTCCTTGACGTGCTAAGGGGTATCTAGAGAGTGGGATAGGTTTAATAACTACCCTAACCCTAACGCGTACCCTAACCCTAACCCCTACCCTAACCCTAACACGAACCCTAATCCTAACCCGTACCCTAAACCGAGCCCTTACCTTCAAACTAACCCTAACCCTAACCCAAACCCATACCCTACGCCGTACACGAACCCGTACCCGAACCCGTACCCTAAGCCGTGTCCTAACCCTAGCCCTAACCCTAACCCTAACCCTAAGGTACCCTTGACTGCTTCTGCCTCCAATAGATTTCCTAAGCACTAGTGTTTTAAGGAACAGGTTAAAAAGAGAATCCTAATGTGATTTCTTGATAATGTGTGTGTTCCTTATCTTCTCCTAGTGTCTAAACTCTTCTCCATGGCTGGACCCCCAAATAATATTCCTTGACGTGCTAAGGGGTGTCTAGAGAGTGGGATAGGTTTAATAACTACCCTAACCCTAACGCGTACCCTAACCCTAACCCCTACCCTAACCCTAACACGAACCCTAATCCTAACCCGTACCCTAAACCGAGCCCTAACCTTCAAACTAACCCTAACCCTAACCCTAACCCATAACCTACGCCGTACACGAACCCGTACCCGAACCCGTACCCTAACCCTAACCCTAACCCTAACCCTAACCCTAACCCTAACCCTAAGCTACCCTTGACTGCTTCTGCCTCCAATAGATTTCCTAAGCACTAGTGTTTTAAGGAACAGGTTAAAAAGAGAATCCTAATGTGATTTCTTGATAATGGGTGTGTTCCTTATCTTCTCCTAGTGTCTAAACTCTTCTCCATGGCTGGTCCCCCAAATAATATTCCTTGACGTGCTAAGGGGCATCTAGGGAGTGGGATAGGTTTAATAACTACCCTAACCCTAACGCGTACCCTAACCCTAACCCCTACCCTAACCCTAACACGTACCCTAATCCTAAACCGTACCCTAAACCGAGCCCTAACCCTCAAACTAACCCTAACCCTAACCCTATCCCATACCCTATGCCGTACCCGAACCCGTACCCTAAGCCTTACCCTAACAATAACCCTAACCCTAACCCTAAGCTACCCTTGACTGCTTTGCCTCCAATAGATTTCCTAAGCACTAGTGTTTTAAGGAACAGTTTAAAAAGAGAATCCTAATGTGATTTCTTGATAATGGGTGTGTTCCTTATCTTCTCCTAGTGTCTAAACTCTTCTCCATGGCTGGACCCCCAAATAATATTCCTTGACGTGCTAAGGGGTATCTAGAGAGTGGGATAGGTTTAATAACTACCCTAACCCTAACGCGTACCCTAACCCTAACCCCTACCCTAACCCTAACACGTACCCTAATCCTAACCCGTAACCTAAACCGAGCCCTAACCCTCAAACTAACCCTAACCCTAAACCTAACCCATACCCTACGCCGTACCCGAACCCGTACCCGAACCCGTACACGAACCCGTACCCTAAGCCGTACCCTAACCCTAACCCTAACCCTAAGCTACCCTTGACTGCTTCTGCCTCCAATAGATTTCCTAAGCACTAGTGTTTTAAGGAACAGGTTAAAAAGAGAATCCTAATGTGATTTCTTGATAATGGGTGTGTTCCTTATCTTCTCCTAGTGTCTAAACTCTTCTCCATGGCTGGACCCCCAAATAATATTCCTTGACGTGCTAAGGGGTATCTAGAGAGTGGGATAGGTTTAATAACTACCCTAACCCTAACGCGTACCCTAACCCTAACCCCTACCCTAACCCTAACACGTACCCTAATCCTAACCCGTACCCTAAACCGAGCCCTAAACCTCAAACTAACCCTAACCTTAACCCTAACCCATACACTACGCCGTACCCGAACCCGTACCCTAAGCCGTACCCTAACCCTAACCCTAACCGTAACCCTAACCCTAAGCTACACTTGACTACTTCTGCCTCCAATAGATTTCCTAAGCACTAGTGTATTAAGGAACAGGTTAAAAAGAGAATCCTAATGTGATTTCAGGATAATGGGTGTGTTCTTTATCTTCTCCTAGTGTCTAAACTCTTCTCCATGGCTGGACCCCCAAATAATATTCCTTGACGTGCTAAGGGGTATCTAGAGAGTGGGATAGGTTTAATAACTACCCTAACCCTAACGCGTACCCTAACCCTAACCCCTACCCTAACCCTAACACGAACCCTAATCCTAACCCGTACCCTAAACCGAGCCCTAACCTTCAAACTAACCCTAACACTAACCCAAACCCATACCCTACGCCGTACACGAACCCGTACCCGAACCCGTACCCTAAGCCGTGTCCTAACCCTAGCCCTAACCCTAACCCTAACCCTAAGCTACCCTTGACTGCTTCTGCCTCCAATAGATTTCCTAAGCACTAGTGTTTTAAGGAACAGGTTAAAAAGAGAATCCTAATGTGATTTCTTGATAATGGGTGTGTTCCTTATCTTCTCCTAGTGTCTAAACTCTTCTCCATGGCTGGACCCCCAAATAATATTCCTTGACGTGCTAAGGGGTATCTACAGAGTGGGATAGGTTTAATAACTACCCTAACCCTAACGCATACCCTAACCCTAACCTCTACCCTAACCCTAACACGTACACTAATCCTAACCCGTACACTAAACCGAGCCCTAACCCTCAAACTAACCCTAACCCTAACCCTAACCCATACCCTACGCCATACCCGAACCCATACCCGAACCCGTACCCTAAGCCGTACCCTAACAATAACCCTAACCCTAACCCTAACCCTAAGCTACCCTTGACTGCTTCTGCCTCCAATAGATTTCCTAAGCACTAGTGTATTAAGGAACAGGTTAAAAAGAGAATCCTAATGTGATTTCAGGATAATGGGTGTGTTCCTTATCTTCTCCTAGTGTCTAAACTCTTCTCCATGGCTGGACCCCCAAATAATATTCCTTGACGTGCTAAGGGGTATCTAGAGAGTGGGATAGGTTTAATAAGTACCCTAACCCTAACGCGTACCCTAACCCTAACCCCTACCCTAACCCTAACACGAACCCTAATCCTAACCCGTACCCTAAACCGAGCCCTAACCTTCAAACTAACCCTAACCCTAACCCAAACCCATACCCTACGCCGTACACGAACCCGTACCCTAACCCTAACCCTAACGCTAACCCTAACCCTAACCCTAACCCTAGCCCTAAGCTACCCTTGACTGCTTCTGCCTCCAATAGATTTCCTAAGCACTTGTGTATTAAGGAACAGATTAAAAAGAGAATCCTAATGTGATTTCTTGATAATGGGTGTGTTCCTTATCTTCTCCTAGTGTCTAAACTCTTCTCCATGGCTGGATCCCCAAATAATATTCCTTGACGTGCTAAGGGGTATCTAGAGAGTGGGATAGGTTTAATAACTACCCGAACCCTAACGCATACCCTAACCCTAACCTCTACCCTAACCCTAACACGTACACTAATCCTAACCCGTACCCTAAACCGAGCCCTAACCCTCAAACTAACCCTAACCCTAACCCTAACCCATAACCTACGCCGTACCCGAACCCATACCCGAACCCGTACCCTAAGCCGTACCCTAAACCTAAACCTAACCCTAACCCTAACCCTAAGCTACCCTTGACTGCTTCTGCCTCCAATAGATTTCCTAAGCACTAGTGTTTTAAGGAACAGGTTAAAAAGAGAATCCTAATGTGATTTCTTGATAATGGGTGTGTTCCTTATCTTCTCCTAGTGTCTAAACTCTTCTCCATGGCTGGACCCCCAAATAATATTCCTTGACGTGCTAAGGGGTATCTAGAGAGTGGGATAGGTTTAATAACTACCCTAACCCTAACGCGTACCCTAACCCTAACCTCTACCCTAACCTTAACACGTACACTAATCCTAACCCGTAACCTAAACCGAGCCCTAACCCTCAAACTAACCCTAACCCTAACCCTAAACCATACCCTACGCCGTACCCGAACCCGTACCCGAACCCGTACCCTAAGCCGTACCCTAACCCTAACCCTAACGCTAACCCTAACCCTAACCCTAACCCTAGCCCTAAGCTACCCTTGACTGCTTCTGCCTCCAATAGTTTTCCTAAGCACTTGTGTATTAAGGAACAGGTTAAAAAGAGAATCCTATTGTGATTTCAGGATAATGGGTGTGTTCCTTATCTTCTCCTAGTGTCTAAACTCTTCTCCATGGCTGGACCCCCAAATAATATCCCTTGACGTGCTAAGGGGTATCTAGAGAGTGGGATAGGTTTAATAACTACCCTAACCCTAACGCGTACCCTAACCCTAACACGTACCCTAATCCTAACCCGTACCCTAAACCGATCACTAACCCTCAAACTAAACCTAACGCTAACCCTAACCCATACCATACGCCGTACCCGAACCCGTACCCGAACCCGTACACTAAGTCGTACCCTAAAGCTAACCCTAACCCTAACCCTAACCCTAAACCTAAGCTACCCTTGACTGCTTCTGCCTCCAATAGATTTCCTAAGCACAAGTGTTTTAAGGAACAGGTTAAAAAGAGAATCCTAATGTGATTTCTTGATAATGGGTGTGTTCCTTATCTTCTCCTAGTGTCTAAACTCTTCTCCATGGCTGGACCCCCAAATAATATTCCTTGACGTGCTAAGGGGTATCTAGAGAGTGGGATAGGTTTAATAACTACCCTAACCCTAACGCGTACCATAACCCTAACCCCTACCCTAACCCTAACACGTACCCTAATCCTAAGCCGAAACCTAAACCGAGCCCTAACCTTCAAACTAACCCTAACCCTAACTCTAACCCATACCCTACGCCGTACACGAACCCGTACCCGAACCCGTACCCTATGCCGTACCCTAACTCTAGCCCTAACCCTAACCCTAACCCTAAGCTACCCTTGACTGCTTCTGCCTCCAATAGATTTCCTAAGCACTAGTGTTTTAAGGAACAGGTTAAAAAGAGAATCCTAATGTGATTTCTTGATAATGGGTGTGTTCCTTATCTTCTCCTAGTGTCTAAACTCTTCTCCATGGCTGGACACCCAAATAATATTCCTTGACGTGCTAAGGGGTATCTAGAGAGTGGGATAGGTTTAATAACTACCCTAACCCTAACGCGTACTCTAACCCTAACCCCTACCCTAACCCTAACACGTACCCTAATCCTAACCCGTACCCTAAACCGAGCCCTAACCCTCAAACTAACCCTAACCCTAACCCTAACCCATATCCTACGCCTTACCCAAAACCGTACCCGAACCCGTACACGAACCCGTACCCTAAGCCGTACCCTAACCCTAACCCTAACCCTAAGCTACCCTTGACTGCTTCTGCCTCCAATAGATTTCCTAAGCACTAGTGTTTTAAGGAACAGGTTAAAAAGAGAATCCTAATGTGATTTCTTGATGACGGGTGTGTTCCTTATCTTCTCCTAGTGTCTAAACTCTTCTCCATGGCTGGACCCCCAAATAATATTCCTTGACGTGCTAAGGGGTATCTAGAGAGTGGGATAGGTTTAATAAATACCCTAACCCTAACGCATACCCTAACCCTAACCCCTACCCTAACCCTAACACGTACCCTAATCCTAACCCGTACCCTAAACCGAGCCCTAACCCTCAAACTAACCCTAACCCTAACCCTAACCCATACCCTATACCGTACCCGAAACCGTACCCGAACCCGTACCCTAAGCCTTACCCTAACAATAACCCTAACCCTAACCATAACTCTAAGCTACCCTTGACTGCTTCTGCCTCCAATAGATTTCGTAAGCACTAGTGTTTTAAGGAACAGGTTAAAAAGAGAATCCTAATGTGATTTCTTGATAATGGGTGTGTTCCTTATCTTCTCCTAGTGTCTAAACTCTTCTCCATGGCTGGACCCCCAAATAATATTCCTTGACGTGCTAAGGGGTATCTAGAGAGTGGGATAGGTTTAATAACTACCCTTACCCTAACGCGTACCCTAACCCTAACCTCTACCTTAACCCTAACACGTACACTAATCCTAACCCGTAACCTAAACCGAGCCCTAACCCTCAAATTAACCCTAACCCTAACCCTAACCCATACCCTACGCCGTACTCGAACCCTTACCCGAACCCGTACCCTAAGCCGTACCCTAAACCTAACCCTAACCCTAACCCTAACCCTAAGCTACCCTTGACTGCTTCTGCCTCCAATAGATTTCCTAAGCACTAGTGTATTAAGGAACAGGTTAAAAAGAGAATCCTAATGTGATTTCAGGATAATGGGTGTGTTCCTTATCTTCTCCTAGTGTCTAAAATCTTCTCCATGGCTGGACCCCCAAATAATATTCCTTGACGTTCTAAGGGGTATCTAGAGAGTGGGATAGGTTTAATAACTACCCTAAGCTTAACGCGTACCCTAACCCTAACCCCTACCCTAACCATAACACGAACCCTAATCCTAACCCGTGCCCTAAACCGAGCCCTAACCTTCAAACTAACCCTAACCCTAACCCTAACCCATACCCTACGCCGTACGCGAACCCGTACCCGAACCCGTACCCTAAGCCGTACCCTAACCCTAACCCTAACCCTAAGCTACCCTTGACTGCTTCTGCCTCCAATAGATTTCCTAAGCACTAGTGTTTTAAGGAACAGGTTAAAAAGAGAATCCTAATGTGATTTCAGGATAATGGGTGTGTTCCTTATCTTCTCCTAGTGTCTAAACTCTTCTCCATGGCTGGACCCCCAAATAATATTCCTTGACGTGCTAAGGGGTATCTAGAGAGTGGGATAGGTTTAATAACTACCCTAACCTTAACGCGTACCCTAACCCTAACCCCTACCCTAACCCTAACACGAACCCTAATATTAACCCGTGCCCTAAACCGAGCCCTAACCTTCAAACTAACCCTAACCCTAACCCTAACACATACCCTACGCCGTACACGAACCCGTACACGAACCCGTACCCTAAGCCGTACCCTAAACCTAACCCTAACCCTAACCCTAACCCTAAGCTACCCTTGATTGCTTCTGCCTCCAATAGATTTCCTAAGCACAAGTGTTTTAAGGAACAGGTTAAAAAGAGAATCCTAATGTGATTTCTTGATAATGGGTGTGTTCCTTATCTTCTCCTAGTGTCTAAACTCTTCTCCATGGCTGGACCCCCAAATAATATTCCTTGACGTGCTAAGGGGTATCTAGAGAGTGGGATAGGTTTAATAACTACCCTAACCCTAACGCGTACCATAACCCTAACCCCTACCCTAACCCTAACACGTACCCTAATCCTAAGCCGAAACCTAATCCGAGCCCTAACCTTCAAACTAACCCTAACCCTAACTCTAACCCATACCCTACGCCGTACACGAACCCGTACCCGAACCCGTACCCTATGCCGTACCCTAACTCTAGCCCTAACCCTAACCCTAACCCTAAGCTACCCTTGACTGCTTCTGCCTCCAATAGATTTCCTAAGCACTAGTGTTTTAAGGAACAGGTTAAAAAGAGAATCCTAATGTGATTTCTTGATAATGTGTGTGTTCCTTATCTTCTCCTAGTGTCTAAACTCTTCTCCATGGCTGGACACCCAAATAATATTCCTTGACGTGCTAAGGGGTATCTCGAGAGTGGGATAGGTTTAATAACTACCCTAACCCTAACGCGTACTCTAACCCTAACCCCTACCCTAACCCTAACACGTACCCTAATCCTAACCCGTACCCTAAACCGAGCCCTAACCCTCAAACTAACCCTAACCCTAACCCTAACCCATATCCTACGCCATACCCAAAACCGTACCCGAACCCGTACACGAACCCGTACCCTAAGCCGTACCCTAACCCTAACCCTAACCCTAAGCTACCCTTGACTACTTCTGCCTCCAATAGATTTCCTAAGCACTAGTGTATTAAGGAACAGGTTAAAAAGAGAATCTTAATGTGATTTCAGGATAATGGGTGTGTTCTTTATCTTCTCCTAGTGTCTAAACTCTTCTCCATGGCTGGACCCCCAAATAATATTCCTTGACGTGCTAAGGGGTATCTAGAGAGTGGGATAGGTTTAATAACTACCCTAACCCTAACGCGTACCCTAACCCTAACCCCTACCCTAACCCTAACACGAACCCTAATCCTAACCCGTACCCTAAACCGAGCCCTAACCTTCAAACTAACCCTAACACTAACCCAAACCCATACCCTACACCGTACACGAACCCGTACCCGAACCCGTACCCTAAGCCGTGTCCTAACCCTAGCCCAAACCCTAACCCTAACCCTAAGATACCCTTGACTGCTTCTGCCTCCAATAGATTTCCTAAGCACTAGTGTTTTAAGGAACAGGTTAAAAAGAGAATCCTAATGTGATTTCTTGATAATGGGTGTGTTCCTTATCTTCTCCTAGTGTCTAAACTCTTCTCCATGGCTGGACCCCCAAATAATATTCCTTGACGTGCTAAGGGGTATCTAGAGAGTGGGATAGGTTTAATAACTACCCTAACCCTGACCCCTACCCTAACCCTAACACGAACCCTAATCCTAACCCGTACCCTAAACCGAGCCCTAACCTTCAAACTAACCCTAACCCTAACCCAAACCCATACCCTACGCCGTACACGAACCCGTACCCGAACCCGTACCCTAAGCCGTGTCCTAACCCTAGCTCTAACCCTAACCCTAACCCTAAGCTACCCTTGAATGCTTCTGCCTCCAATAGATTTCCTAAGCACTAGTGTTTTAAGGAACAGGTTAAAAAGAGAATCCTAATGTGATTTCTTGATAATGTGTGTGTTCCTTATCTTCTCCTAGTGTCTAAACTCTTCTCCATGGCTGGACCCCCAAATAATATTCCTTGACGTGCTAAGGGGTATCTAGAGAGTGGGATAGGTTTAATAACTACCCTAACCCTAACGCGTACCCTAACCCTAACCCCTACCCTAACCCTAACACGAACCCTAATCCTAGCCCGTACCCTAAACCGAGCCCTAACCTTCAAACTAACCCTAACCCTAACCCTAACCCATAACCTACGCCGTACACGAACCCGTACCCGAACCCGTACCCTAACCCTAACCCTAACCCTAACCCTAACCCTAACCCTAAGCTACCCTTGACTGCTTCTGCCTCCAATAGATTTCCTAAGCACTAGTGTTTTAAGGAACAGGTTAAAAAGAGAATCCTAATGTGATTTCTTGATAATGGGTGTGTTCCTTATTTTCTCCTAGTGTCTAAACTCTTCTCCATGGCTGGTCCCCCAAATAATATTCCTTGACGTGCTAAGGGGCATCTAGGGAGTGGGATAGGTTTAATAACTACCCTAACCCTAACGCGTACCCTAACCCTAACCCCTACCCTAAACCTAACACGTACCCTAATCCTAACCCGTATCCTAAACCGAGCCCTAACCCTCAAACTAACCCTAACCCTAACCCTAACCCATACCCTATGCCGTACCCGAACCCGTACCCTAAGCCTTACCCTAACAATAACCCTAACCCTAACCCTAAGCTACCCTTGACTGCTCTGCCTCCAATAGATTTCCTAAGCACTAGTGTTTTAAGGAACAGGTTAAAAAGAGTATCCTAATGTGATTTCTTGATAATGGGTGTGTTCCTTATCTTCTCCTAGTGTCTAAACTCTTCTCCATGGCTGGACCCCCAAATAATATTCCTTGACGTGCTAAGGGGTATCTAGAGAGTGGGATAGGTTTAATAACTACCCTAACCCTAACGCGTACCCTAACCCTAACCCCTACCCTAACCCTAACACGTACCCTAATCCTAACCCGTAACCTAAACCGAGCCCTAACCCTCAAACTAACCCTAACCCTAAACCTAACCCATACCCTACGCCGTACCCGAACCCGTACCCGAACCCGTTCCCGAACCCGTACCCTAAGCCGTACCCTAACCCTAACCCTAACCCTAAGCTACCCTTGACTGCTTCTGCCTCCAATAGATTTCCTAAGCACTAGTGTTTTAAGGAACAGGTTAAAAAGAGAATCCTAATGTGATTTCTTGATAATGGGTGTGTTCCTTATCTTCTCCTAGTGTCTAAACTCTTCTCCATGGCTGGACCCCCAAATAATATTCCTTGACGTTCTAAGGGGTATCTAGAGAGTGGGATAGGTTTAGTAACTACCCTAACCCTAACGCGTACCCTAACCCTAACCCCTACCCTAACCCTAACACGTACCCTAATCCTAACCCGTACCCTAAACCGAGCCCTAAACCTCAAACTAACCCTAACCCTAACCCTAACCCATACCCTACGCCGTACCCGAACCCGTACCCTAAGCCGTACCCTAACCCTAACCCTAACCGTAACCCTAACCCTAAGCTACCCTTGACTACTTCTGCCTCCAATAGATTTCCTAAGCACTAGTGTATTAAGGAACAGGTTAAAAAGAGAATCCTAATGTGATTTCAGGATAATGGGTGTGTTCTTTATCTTCTCCTAGTGTCTAAACTCTTCTCCATGGCTGGACCCCCAAATAATATTCCTTGACGTGCTAAGGGGTATCTAGAGAGTGGTATAGTTTTAATAACTACCCTAACCCTAACGCGTACCCTAACCCTAACCCCTACCCTAACCCTAACACGAACCCTAATCCTAACCCGTACCCTAAACCGAGCCCTAACCTTCAAACTAACCCTAACACTAACCCAAACCCATACCCTACGCCGTACACGAACCCGTACCCGAACCCGTACCCTATGCCGTGTCCTAACCCTAGCCCTAACCCTAACCCTAACCCTAAGCTACCCTTGAGTGCTTCTGCCTCCAATAGATTTCCTAAGCACTAGTGTTTTAAGGAACAGGTTAAAAAGAGAATCCTAATGTGATTTCTTGATAATGGGTGTGTTCCTTATCTTCTCCTAGTGTCTAAACTCTTCTCCATGGCTGGACCCCCAAATAATATTCCTTGACGTGCTAAGGGGTATCTAGAGAGTGGGATAGGTTTAATAACTACCCTAACCCTAACGCGTACCCTAACCCTAACCCCTACCCTAACCCTAACACGAACCCTAATCCTAACCCGTACCCTACACCGAGCCCTAACCTTCAAACTAACCCTAACCCTAACCCAAACCCATACCCTACGCCGTACACGAACCCGTACCCGAACCCGTACCCTAAGCCTTACCCTAACAATAACCCTAACCCTAACCCTAAGCTACCCTTGACTGCTTCTGCCTCCAATAGATTTCCTAAGCACTAGTGTTTTAAGGAACAGGTTAAAAAGAGAATCCTAATGTGATTTCTTGATAATGGGTGTGTTCCTTATCTTCTCCTAGTGTCTAAACTCTTCTCCATGGCTGGATCCCCAAATAATATTCCTTGACGTGCTAAGGGGTATCTAGAGAGTGGGATAGGTTTAATAACTACCCGAACCCTAACGCATACCCTAACCCTAACCCCTACCCTAACCCTAACACGTACCCTAATCCTAAGCCGAAACCTAAACCGAGCCCTAACCTTCAAACTAACCCTAACCCTAACTCTAACCCATACCCTACGCCGTACACGAACCCGTACCCGAACCCGTACCCTATGCCGTACCCTAACTCTAGCCCTAACCCTAACCCTAACCCTAAGCTACCCTTGACTGCTTCTGCCTCCAATAGATTTCCTAAGCACTAGTGTTTTAAGGAACAGGTTAAAAAGAGAATCCTAATGTGATTTCTTGATAATGGGTGTGTTCCTTATCTTCTCCTAGTGTCTAAACTCTTCTCCATGGCTGGACACCCAAATAATATTCCTTGAAGTGCTAAGGGGTATCTAGAGAGTGGGATAGGTTTAATAACTACCCTAACGCGTACTCTAACCCTAACCCCTACCCTAACCCTAACACGTACCCTAATCCTAACCCGTACCCTAAACCGAGCCCTAACCCTCAAACTAACCCTAACCCTAACCCTAACCCATATCCTACGCCATACCCAAAACCGTACCCGAACCCGTACACGAACCCGTACCCTAAGCCCTACCCTAACCCTAACCCTAACCCTAAGCTACCCTTGACTGCTTCTGCCTCCAATAGATTTCCTAAGCAATAATGTTTTAAGGAACAGGTTAAAAAGAGAATCCTAATGTGATTTCTTGATAATGGGTGTGTTCCTTATCTTCTCCTAGTGTCTAAACTCTTCTCCATGGCTGGACACCCAAATAATATTCCTTGACGTGCTAAGGGGTATCTAGAGAGTGGGATAGGTTTAATAACTACCCTTACCCTAACGCGTACCCTAACCCTAACCTCTACCTTAACCCTAACACGTACACTAATCCTAACCCGTAACCTAAACCGAGCCCTAACCCTCAAATTAACCCTAACCCTAACCCTAACCCATACCCTACGCCGTACCCGAACCCTTACCCGAACCCGTACCCTAAGCCGTACCCTAAACCTAACCCTAACCCTAACCCTAACCCTAAGCTACCCTTGACTGCTTCTGCCTCCAATAGATTTCCTAAGCACTAGTGTATTAAGGAACAGGTTAAAAAGAGAATCCTAATGTGATTTCAGGATAATGGGTGTGTTCCTTATCTTCTCCTAGTGTCTAAACTCTTCTCCATGGCTGGACCCCCAAATAATATTCCTTGACGTGCTAAGGGGTATCTAGAGAGTGGGATAGGTTTAATAACTACCCTAAGCTTAACGCGTACCCTAACCCTAACCCCTACCCTAACCCTAACACGAACCCTAATCCTAACCCGTGCCCTAAACCGAGCCCTAACCTTCAAACTAACCCTAACCCTAACCCTAACCCATACCCTACGCCGTACGCGAACCCGTACCCGAACCCGTACCCTAAGCCGTACCCTAACCCTAACCCTAACCCTAACCCTAACCCTAAGCTACCCTTGACTGCTTCTGCCTCCAATAGATTTCCTAAGCACTAGTGTTTTAAGGAACAGGTTAAAAAGAGAATCCTAATGTGATTTCAGGATAATGGGTGTGTTCCTTATCTTCTCCTAGTGTCTAAACTCTTCTCCATGGCTGGACCCCCAAATAATATTCCTTGACGTGCTAAGGGGTATCTAGAGAGTGGGATAGGTTTAATAACTACCCTAACCTTAACGCGTACCCTAACCCTAACCCCTACCCTAACCCTAACACGAACCCTAATATTAACCCGTGCCCTAAACCGAGCCCTAACCTTCAAACTAACCCTAACCCTAACCCTAACCCATACCCTACGCCGTACACGAACCCGTACACGAACCCGTACCCTAAGCCGTACCCTAAACCTAATCCTAACCCTAACCCTAACCCTAAGCTACCCTTGACTGCTTCTGCCTCCAATAGATTTCCTAAGCACAAGTGTTTTAAGGAACAGGTTAAAAAGAGAATCCTAATGTGATTTCTTGATAATGGGTGTGTTCCTTATCTTCTCCTAGTGTCTAAACTCTTCTCCATGGCTGGACCCCCAAATAATATTCCTTGACGTGCTAAGGGGTATCTAGAGAGTGGGATAGGTTTAATAACTACCCTAATCCTAACGCGTACCATAACCCTAACCCCTACCCTAACCCTAACACGTACCCTAATCCTAAGCCGAAACCTAAACCGAGCCCTAACCTTCAAACTAACCCTAACCCTAACTCTAACCCATACCCTACGCCGTACACGAACCCGTACCCGAACCCGTACCCTATGCCGTACCCTAACTCTAGCCCTAACCCTAACCCTAACCCTAAGCTACCCTTGACTGCTTCTGCCTCCAATAGATTTCCTAAGCACTAGTGTTTTAAGGAACAGGTTAAAAAGAGAATCCTAATGTGATTTCTTGATAATGGGTGTGTTCCTTATCTTCTCCTAGTGTCTAAACTCTTCTCCATGGCTGGACACCCAAATAATATTCCTTGACGTGCTAAGGGGTATCTAGAGAGTGGGATAGGTTTAATAACTACCCTAACCCTAACGCGTACTCTAACCCTAACCCCTACCCTAACCCTAACACGTACCCTAATCCTAACCCGTACCCTAAACCGAGCCCTAACCCTCAAACTAACCCTAACCCTAACCCTAACCCATATCCTACGCCATACCCAAAACCGTACCCGAACCCGTACACGAACCCGTACCCTAAGCCGTACCCTAACCCTAACCCTAACCCTAAGCTACCCTTGACTGCTTCTGCCTCCAATAGATTTCCTAAGCACTAGTGTTTTAAGGAACAGGTTAAAAAGAGAATCCTAATGTGATTTCTTGATAATGGGTGTGTTCCTTATCTTCTCCTAGTGTCTAAACTCTTCTCCATGGCTGGACACCCAAATAATATTCCTTGACGTGCTAAGGGGTATCTAGGGAGTGGGATAGGTTTAATAACTACCCTAACCCTAACGCGTACCCTAACCCTAACCCCTACCCTAAACCTAACACGTACCCTAATCCTAACCCGAACCCTAAACCGAGCCCTAACCCTCAAACTAACCCTAACCCTAACCCTAACCCATACCCTATGCCGTACCCGAACGCGTACCCTAAGCCTTACCCTAACAATAACCCTAACCCTAACCCTAAGCTACCCTTGACTGCTTCTGCCTCCAATAGATTTCCTAAGGACTAGTGTTTTAAGGAACAGGTTAAAAAGAGAATCCTAATGTGATTTCTTGATAATGGGTGTGTTCCTTATCTTCTCCTAGTGTCTAAACTTTTCTCCATGGCTGGACCCCCAAATAATATTCCTTGACGTGCTAAGGGGTATCTAGAGAGTGGGATAGGTTTAATAACTACCCTAACCCTAACGCGTACCCTAACCCTAACCCCTACCCTCACGCTAACATGTACCCTAATCCTAACCCGTACCCTAAACCGAGCCCTAACCCTCAAACTAACCCTAACCCTAACCCTAACCCATATCCTACGCCATACCCAAACCCGTACCCGAACCCGTACCCGAACCCGTACCCTAAGCCGTACCCTAACCCAAACCCTAACCCTAAGCTACCCTTGACTGCTTCTGCCTCCAATAGATTTCCTAAGCACTAGTGTTTTAAGGAACAGGTTAAAAAGAGAATCCTAATGTGATTTCTTGATAATGGGTGTGTTCCTTATCTTCTCCTACTGTCTAAACTCTTCTCCATGGCTGGTCCCCCAAATAATATTCCTTAACGTGCTAAGGGGTATCTAGGGAGTGGGATAGGTTTAATAACTACCCTAACCCTAACGCGTACCCTAACCCTAACCCCTACCCTAACCCTAACACGTACCCTAATCCTAACCCGTACCCTAAACCGAGCCCTAACCCTCAAACTAACCCTAACCCTAACCCTAACCCATACCCTATGCCGTACCCGAACGCGTACCCTAAGCCTTACCCTAACAATAACCCTAACCCTAACCCTAAGCTACCCTTGACTGCTTCTGCCTCCAATAGATTTCCTAAGCACTAGTGTTTTAAGGAACAGGTTAAAAAGAGAATCCTAATGTGATTTCTTGATAATGGGTGTGTTCCTTATCTTCTCCTAGTGTCTAAACTTTTCTCCATGGCTGGACCCCCAAATAATATTCCTTGACGTGCTAAGGGGTATCTAGAGAGTGGGATAGGTTTAATAACTACCCTAACCCTAACGCGTACCCTAACCCTAACCCCTACCCTCACGCTAACACGTACCCTAATCCTAACCCGTACCCTAAACCGAGCCCTAACCCTCAAACTAACCCTAACCCTAACCCTAACCCATATCCTACGCCATACCCAAACCCGTACCCGAACCCGTACCCGAACCCGTACCCTAAGCCGTACCCTAACCCAAACCCTAACCCTAAGCTACCCTTGACTGCTTCTGCCTCCAATAGATTTCCTAAGCACTAGTGTTTTAAGGAACAGGTTAAAAAGAGAATCCTAATGTGATTTCTTGATAATGGGTGTGTTCCTTATCTTCTCCTAGTGTCTAAACTCTTCTCCATGGCTGGACCCCCAAATAATATTCCTTGACGTGTTAAGGGGTATCTAGAGAGTGGGATAGGTTTAATAACTACCCTAACCCTAATGCGTACCCTAACCCTAACCCGTACCCTAACCCTAACACGAACCCTAATCCTAACCCGTACCCTAAACCGAGCCCTAACCTTCAAACTAACCCTAACCCTAACACTAACCCATACCCTACAGCGTACACGAACCCGTACCCGAACCCGTACCCTAAGCCGTACCCTAACCCTAACCCTAACCCTAACCCTAACCCTAACCCTAAGCTACCCTTGACTGCTTCTGCCTCCAATAGATTTCCTAAGCACTAGTGTTTTAAGGAACAGGTTAAAGAGAGAATCCTAATGTGATTTCTTGATAATGGGTGTGTTCCTTATCTTCTCCTACTCTCTAAACTCTTCTCCATGGCTGCACCCCCAAATAATATTCCTTGACGTGCTAAGGGGTATCTAGGGAGTGGGTTAGATTTAATAACCACCCTAACCCTAACGCGTACCCTAACCCTAACCCCTACCCTAACCCTAACACGTACCCTACTCCTAACCCGTACCCTAAACCGAGCCCTAACCCTCAAACTAACCCTAACCCTAACCCTAACCCATACCCTATGCCGTACCCGAACGCGTACCCTAAGCCTTACCCTAACAATAACCCTAACCCTAACCCTAAGCTACCCTTGACTGCTTCTGCCTCCAATAGATTTCCTAAGCACTAGTGTTTTAAGGAAAAGGTTAAAAAGAGAATCCTAATGTGATTTCTTGATAATGGGTGTGTTCCTTATCTTCTCCTAGTGTCTAAACTCTTCTCCATGGCTGGACCCCCAAATAATATTTCTTGACGTGCTAAGGGTTATCTAGAGAGTGGGATAGGTTTAATAACTACCCTAACCCTAACGCGTACCCTAACCCTAACCGCTACCCTAACCCTAAGACGTACCCTAACCCTAACCCTAACCCTAAACGGAGCCCTAACCCTCAAACTAACCCTAACCCTAACCCTAACCCATACCCTACGCCATACCCGAACCCGTACACTAAGCCGTACCCTAACCCTAACCCTAACCCTAACCCTAACCCTAAACCTAACCCTAACCCTAAGCTACCCTTGACTGCTTCTGCCTCCAATAGATTTCCTAAGCACTAGTGTTTTAAGGAACAGGTTAAAAACAGAATCCTAATGTGATTTCTTGATAATGGGTGTGTTCCTTATCTTCTCCTAGTGTCTAAACTCTTCTCCATGGCTGGACCCCCAAATAATATTCCTTGACGTGCTAAGGGGTATCTAGAGAGTGGGATAGGTTTAATAACTACCCTAACCCTAACGCGTACCCTAACCCTAACCCCTACCCTAACCCTAACACGTACCCTAATCCTAACCCGTAACCTAAACCGAGCCCTAACCCTCAAACTAACCCTAACCCTAAACCTAACCCATACCCTACGCCGTACCCGAACCCGTACCCGAACCCTTACCCGAACCAGTACCCTAAGCCGTACCCTAACCCTAACCCTAACCCTAAGCTACCCTTGACTGCTTCTGCCTCCAATAGATTTCCTAAGCACTAGTGTTTTAAGGAACAGGTTAAAAAGAGAATCCTAATGTGATTTCTTGATAATGGGTGTGTTCCTTATCTTCTCCTAGTGTCTAAACTCTTCTCCATGGCTGGACCCCCAAATAATATTCCTTGACGTGCTAAGGGGTATCTAGAGAGTGGGATAGGTTTAATAACTACCCTAACCCTAACGCGTACCCTAACCCTAACCCCTACCCTAACCCTAACGCGTACCCTAATCCTAACCCGTACCCTAAACGGAGCCCTAACCCTCAAACTAACCCTAACCCTAACCCTAACCCATACCCTACGCCGTACACGAACCCGTACCCAAACCCGTACCCTAAGCCGTACCCTAACCCTAACCCTAACCCTAACACTAACCCTAAGCTACCCTTGACTGCTTCTGCCTCCAATACATTTCCTAAGCACTAGTGTATTAAGGAACAGGTTAAAAAGAGAATCCTAATGTGATTTCAGGATAATGGGTGTGTTCCTTATCTTCTCCTAGTGTCTAAACTCTTCTCCATGGCTGGACCCCCAAATAATATTCCTTGACGTGCTAAGGGGTATCAAGAGAGTGGGATAGGTTTAATAACTACCCTAAACCTAACGCGTACCCTAACCCTAACCCCTACCCTAACCCTAACGCGAACCCTAATCCTAACCCGTACCCTAAACCGAGCCCTAACCTTCAAACTAATCCTAACCCTAACCCAAACCCATACCCTACGCCGTACACGAACCCTTACCCGAACCCGTACCCTAAGCCGTGTCCTAACCCTAGCCCTAACCCTAACCCTAACCCTAAGCTACCCTTGACTGCTTCTGCCTCCAATAGATTTCCTAAGCACTAGTGTTTTAAGGAACAGGTTAAAAAGAGAATCGTAATGTGATTTCTTGATAATGGGTGTGTTCCTTATCTTCTCCTAGTGTCTAAACTCTTCTCCATGGCTGGACCCCCAAATAATATTCCTTGACGTGCTAAGGGGTATCTAGAGAGTGGGATAGGTTTAATAACTACCCTAACCCTAACGCGTACCCTAACCCTAACCCCTACCCTAACCCTAACACGAACCCTAATCCTAACCCGTACCCTAAACCGAGCCCTAACCTTCAAACTAACCCTAACCCTAACCCTAACCCATACCCTACAGCGTACACGAACCCGTACCCGAACCCGTACCCTAAGCCGTACCCTAACCCTAACCCTAACCCTAACCCTAACCCTAAGCTACCCTTGACTGCTTTGCCTCCAATAGATTTCCTAAGCACTAGTGTTTTAAGGAACAGGTTAAAAAGAGAATCCTAATGTGATTTCTTGATAATGGGTGTGTTCCTTATCTTCTCCTACTGTCTAAACTCTTCTCCATGGCTGGACCCCCAAATAATATTCCTTGACGTGCTAAGGGGTATCTAGGGAGTGGGATAGGTTTAATAACTATCCTAACCCTAACGCGTACCCTAACCCTAACCCCTACCCTAACCCTAACACGTACCCTACTCCTAACCCGTACCCTAAACCGAGACCTAACCCACAAACTAACCCTAACACTAACCCTAACCCATACCCTATGCCGTACCCGAACCCGTACCCTAAGCCTTACCCTAACAATAACCCTAACCCTAACCCTAACCGTAACCCTAACCCTAAGCTACCCTTGACTGCTTCTGCCTCCAATAGATTTCCTAAGCACTAGTGTATTAAGGAACAGGTTAAAAAGAGAATCCTAATGTGATTTCAGGATAATGGGTGTGTTCCTTATCTTCTCCTAGTGTCTAAACTCTTCTCCATGGCTGGACCCCCAATTAATATTCCTTGACGTGCTAAGGGGCATCTAGGGAGTGGGATAGGTTTAATAACTACCCTAACCCTAACGCGTACCCTAACCCTAACCCCTACCCTAACCCTAACACGAACCCTAATCCTAACCCGTACCCTAAACCGAGCCCTAACCTTCAAACTAACCCTAACCCAAACCCATACCCTACGCCGTACATGAACCCGTACCCGAACCCGTACCCTAAGCCGTGTCCTAACCCTAGCCCTAACCCTAACCCTAACCCTAAGCTACCCTTGACTGCTTCTGCCTCCAATAGATTTCCTAAGCACTAGTGTATTAAGGAACAGGTTAAAAAGAGAATCCTAATGTGATTTCAGGATAATGGGTGTGTTCCTTATCTTCTCCTAGTGTCTAAACTCTTCTCCATGGCTGGACCCCCAAATAATATTCCTTGACGTGCTAAGGGGTATCTAGAGAGTGGGATAGGTTTAATAACTACCCTAACCCTAACGCGTACCCTAACCCTAACCCCTACCCTAACCCTAACACGAACCCTAATCCTAACCCGTACCCTAAACCGAGCCCTAACCTTCAAACTAATCCTAACCCTAACCAAACCCATACCCTACGCCGTACACGAACCCGTACCCAAACCCGTACCCTAAGCCGTGTCCTAACCCTAGCCCTAACCCTAACCCTAACCCTAAGCTACCCTTGACTGCTTCTGCCTCCAATAGATTTCCTAAGCACTAGTGTTTTAAGGAACAGGTTAAAAAGAAAATCCTAATGTGATTTCAGGATAATGGGTGTGTTCCTTATCTTCTCCTAGTGTCTAAACTCTTCTCCATGGCTGGACCCCCAAATAATATTCCTTGACGTGCTAAGGGGTATCTAGAGAGTGGGATAGGTTTAATAACTACCCTAACCCTAACGCGTACCCTAACCCTAACCCCTACCCTAACCCTAACACGTACCCTACTCCTAACCCGTACCCTAAACCGAGCCCTAACCCTCAAACTAACCCTAACCCTAACCCTAACCCATACACTATGCCGTACCCGAACCCGTACCCTAAGCCTTACCCTAACAATAACCCTAACCCTAACCCTAACCGTAACCCTAACCCTAAGCTACCCTTGACTGCTTCTGCCTCCAATAGATTTCCTAAGCACTAGTGTATTAAGGAACAGGTTAAAAAGGGAATCCTAATGTGATTTCAGGATAATGGGTGTGTTCCTTATCTTCTCCTAGTGTCTAAACTCTTCTCCATGGCTGGACCCCCAAATAATATTCCTTGACGTGCTAAGGGGTATCTAGAGAGTGGGATAGGTTTAATAACTACCCTAACCCTAACGCGTACCCTAACCCTAACCCCTACCCTAACCCTAACACGAACCCTAATCCTAACCCGTACCCTAAACCGAGCCCTAAACTTCAAACTAACCCTAACCCTAACCCAAACCCATACCCTACGCCGTACACGAACCCGTACCCGAACCCGTACCCTAAGCCGTGTCCTAACCCTAGCCCTAACCCTAACGCTAACCCTAAGCTACCCTTGACTGCTTCTTCCTCCAATAGATTTCCTAAGCACTAGTGTTTTAAGGAACAGGTTAAAAAGAGAATCCTAATGTGATTTGTTGATAATGGGTGTGTTCCTTATCTTCTCCTACTGTCTAAACTCTTCTCCATGGCTGGTCCCCCAAATAATATTCCTTGACGTGCTAAGGGGTATCTAGGGAGTGGGATAGGTTTAATAACTACCCTAACCCTAACGCGTACCCTAACCCTAACCCCTACCCTAACCCTAACACGTACCCTAATCCTAACCCGTACCCTAAACCGAGCCCTAACCCTCAAACTAACCCTAACCCTAACACTAACCCATACCCTATGCCGTACCCGAACGCGTACCCTAAGCCTTACCCTAACCCTAAGCTACCCTTGACTGCTTCTGCCTCCAATAGATTTCCTAAGCACTAGTGTTTTAAGGAACAGGTTAAAAAGAGAATCCTAATGTGATTTCTTGATAATGGGTGTGTTCCTTATCTTCTCCTAGTGTCTAAACTCTTCTCCATGGCTGGACCCCCAAATAATATTCCTTGACGTGCTAAGGGGTATCTAGAGAGTGGGATAGGTTTAATAACTACCCTAACCCTAACGCGTACCCTAACCCTAACCCCTACCCTCACCCTAACACGTACCCTAATCCTAACCCGTACCCTAAACCGAGCCCTAACCCTCAAACTAACCCTAACCCTAACCCTAACCCATATCCTACGCCATACCCAAACCCGTACCCGAACCCGTACCCGAACCCGTAGCCTAAGCCGTACCCTAACCCAAACACTAACCCTAAGCTACCCTTGACTGCTTCTGCCTCCAATAGATTTCCTAAGCACTAGTGTTTTAAGGAACAGGTTAAAAAGAGAATCCTAATGTGATTTCTTGATAATGGGTGTGTTCCTTATCTTCTCCTAGTGTCTAAATTCTTCTCCATGGCTGGACCCCCAAATAATATTCCTTGACGTGCTAAGGGGTATCTAGAGAGTGGGATAGGTTTAATAACTACCCTAAACCTAATGCGTACCCTAACCCTAACCCCTATCCTAACCCTAACACGAACCCTAATCCTAACCCGTATCCTAAACCGAGCCCTAACCTTCAAACTAACCCTAACCCTAACCCTAACCCATACCCTACAGCGTACACGAACCCGTACCCGAACCCGTACCCTAAGCAGTACCCTAACCCTAACCCTAACCCTAACCCTAACCCTAACCCTAAGCTACCCTTGACTGCTTCTGCCTCCAATAGATTTCCTAAGCACTAGTGTTTTAAGGAACAGGTTAAAGAGAGAATCCTAATGTGATTTCTTGATAATGGGTGTGTTCCTTATCTACTCCTACTGTCTAAACTCTTCTCCATGGCTGCACCCCCAAATAATATTCCTTGACGTGCTAAGGGGTATCTAGGGAGTGGGTTAGGTTTAATAACCACCCTAACCCTAACGCGTACCCTAACCCTAACCCCTACCCTAACCCTAACACGTACCCTACTCCTAACCCGTACCCTAAACCGAGCCCTAACCCTCAAACTAAACCTAACCCTAACCCTAACCCATACCCTATGCCGTACCCGAACCCGTACCCTAAGCCTTACCCTAACAATAACCCTAACCCTAACCGTAAGCTACCCTTGACTGCTTCTGCCTCCAATAGATTTCCTAAGCACTAGTGTTTTAAGGAACAGGTTAAAAAGAGAATCCTAATGTGATTTCTTGATAATGGGTGTGTTCCTTATCTTCTCCTAGTGTCTAAACTCTTCTCCATGGCTGGCCCCCCAAATAATATTCCTTGACGTGCTAAGGGGTATCTAGAGAGTGGGATAGGTTTAATAACTACCCTAACCCTAACGCATACCCTAACCCTAACCTCTACCCTAACCCTAACACGTACACTAATCCTAACCCGTACCCTAAACCGAGCCCTAACCCTCAAACTAACCTTAACCCTAACCCTAACCCATACCCTACGCCGTACCCGAACCCGTACCCGAACCCGTAACCGAACCCGTACCCTAAGCCGTACCCTAAACCTAACCCTAACCCTAACCCTAACCCTAAGCTACCCTTGACTGCTTCTGCCTCCAATAGATTTCTTAAGCACTAGTGTATTAAGGAACAGGTTAAAAAGTGAATCCTAATGTGATTTCTTGATAATGGGTGTGTTCCTTATCTTCTCCTAGTGTCTAAACTCTTCTCCATGGCTGGACACCCAAATAATATTCCTTGACGTGCTAAGGGGTATCTAGAGAGTGGGATAGGTTTAATAACTACCCTAACCCTAACGCGTACCCTAACCCTAACACGTACCCTAATCCTAACCCGTACCCTAAACCGAGCCCTAACCCTCAAACTAACCCTAACCCTAACCCTAACCCATACCCTACGCCGTACCCGAACCCGTACCCGAAACCGTACCCTAAGCCGTACCCTAAAGCTAACCCTAACCCTAACCCTAACCCTAACCCTAAGCTACCCTTGACTGCTTCTGCCTCCAATAGATTTCCTAAGCACTAGTGTTTTAAGGAACAGGTTAAAAAGAGAATCCTAATGTGATTTCTTGATAATGGGTGTGTTCCTTATCTTCTCCTAGTGTCTAAACTCTTCTCCATGGCTGGACCCCCAAATAATATTCCTTGACGTGCTAAGGGTTATCTAGAGAGTGGGATAGGTTTAATAACTACCCTAACCCTAACGCGTACCCTAACCCTAACCCCTACCCTAACCCTAACACGTACCCTAATCCTAACCCGTAACCTAAACCGAGCCCTAACCCTCAAACTAACCCTAACCCTAACCCTAATCCATACCCTACGCCATACCCGAACCCGTACACTAAGCCGTACCCTAACCCTAACCCTAACCCTAACCCTAACCCTAAACCTAACCCTAACCCTAAGCTACCCTTGACTGCTTCTGCCTCCAATAGATTTCCTAAGCACTAGTGTTTTAAGGAACAGGTTAAAAAGAGAATCCTAATGTGATTTCTTGATAATGGGTGTGTTCCTTATCTTCTCCTAGTGTCTAAACTTTTCTCCATGGCTGGACCCCCAAATAATATTCCTTGACGTGCTAAGGGGTATCTAGAGAGTGGGATAGGTTTAATAACTACCCTAACCCTAACGCGTACCCTAACCCTAACCCCTACCCTAACCCTAACACGTACCCTAATCCTAACCCGTAACCTAAACCGAGCCCTAACCCTCAAACTAACCCTAACCCTAAACCTAACCCATACCCTACGCCGTACCCGAACCCGTACCCGAACACTTACCCGAACCCGTACCCTAAGCCGTACCCTAACCCTAACCCTAACCCTAAGCTACCCTTGACTGCTTCTGCCTCCAATAGATTTCCTAAGCACTAGTGTTTTAAGGAACAGGTTAAAAAGAGAATCCTAATGTGATTTCTTGATAATGGGTGTGTTCCTTATCTTCTCCTAGTGTCTAAACTCTTCTCCATGGCTGGACCCCCAAATAATATTCCTTGACGTGCTAAGGGGTATCTAGAGAGTGGGATAGGTTTAATAACTACCCTAACCCTAACGCGTACCCTAACCCTAACCCCTACCCTAACCCTAACACGAACCCTAATCCTAACCCGTACCCTAAACCGAGCCCTAACCTTCAAACTAATCCTAACCCTAACCCAAACCCATACCCTACGCCGTACACGAACCCGTACCCGAACCCGTACCCTAAGCCGTATCCTAACCCTAGCCCTAACCCTAACCCTAACCCTAAACTACCCTTGACTGCTTCTGCCTCCAATAGATTTCCTAAGCACTAGTGTTTTAAGGAACAGGTTAAAAAGAGAATCCTAATGTGATTTCTTGATAATGGGTGTGTTCCTTATCTTCTCTTACTGTCTAAACTCTTCTCCATGGCTGGACCCCCAAATAATATTCCTTGACGTGCTAAGGGGTATCTAGGGAGTGGGATAGGTTTAATAACTACCCTAACCCTAACGCGTACCCTAACCCTAACCCCTACCCTAACCCTAAAACGAACCCTAATCCTAACCCGTACCCTACTCCTAACCCGTACCCTAAACCGAGCCCTAACCCTCAAACTAACCCTAACCCTAACCCTAACCCATACCCTATGCCGTACCCGAACCCGTACCCTAAGCCTTACCCTAACAATAACCCTAACCCTAACCCTAACCGTAACCCTAACCCTAAGCTACCCTTGACTGCTTCTGCCTCCAATAGATTTCCTAAGCACTAGTGTATTAAGGAACAGGTTAAAAAGAGAATCATAATGTGATTTCAGGATAATGGGTGTGTTCCTTATCTTCTCCTAGTGTCTAAACTCTTCTCCATGGCTGGACCCCCAATTAATATTCCTTGACGTGCTAAGGGGTATCTAGAGAGTGGGATAGGTTTAATAACTACCCTAACCCTAACGCGTACCCTAACCCTAACCCCTACCCTAACCCTAACACGAACCCTAATCCTAACCCATATCCTAAACGGAGCCCTAACCCTCAAACTAACCCTAACCCTAACCCTAACCCATACCCTACGCCGTACACGAACCCGTACCCGAACCCGTACCCTAAGCCGTACCCTAACCCTAACCCTAACCCTAACCCTAACCCTAAGCTACCCTTGACTGCTTCTGCCTCCAATAGATTTCCTAAGCACTAGTGTATTAAGGAACAGGTTAAAAAGAGAATCCTAATGTGATTTCAGGATAATGGGTGTGTTCCTTATCTTCTCCTAGTGTCTAAACTCTTCTCCATGGCTGGACCCCCAAATAATATTCCTTGACGTGCTAAGGGGTATCTAGAGAGTGGGATAGGTTTAATAACTACCCTAAACCTAACGCGTACCCTAACCCTAACCCCTACCCTAACCCTAACACGAACCCTAATCCTAACCCGTACCCTAAACCGAGCCCTAACCTTCAAACTAATCCTAACCCTAACCCAAACGCATACCCTACGCCGTACACGAACCCGTACCCGAACCCGTACCCTAAGCCGTGTCCTAACCCTAGCCCTAACCCTAACCCTAACCCTAAGCTACCCTTGACTGCTTCTGCCTCCAATAGATTTCCTAAGCACTAGTGTTTTAAGGAACAGGTTAAAAAGAGAATCCTAATGTGATTTCTTGATAATGGGTGTGTTCCTTATCTTCTCCTAGTGTCTAAACTCTTCTCCATGGCTGGATCCCCAAATAATATTCCTTGACGTGCTAAGGGGTATCTAGAGAGTGGGACAGGTTTAATAACTACACTAACCCTAACGCGTACCCTAACCCTAACCTCTACCCTAACCCTAACACGAACCCTAATCCTAACCCGTACCCTAAACCGAGCCCTAACCTTCAAACTAACCCTAACCCTAACCCTAACCCATACCCTACAGCGTACACGAACCCGTACCCGAACCCGTACCCTAAGCCGTACCCTAACCCTAACCCTAACCCTAACCCTAAGCTACCCTTGACTGCTTTGCCTCCAATAGATTTCCTAAGCACTAGTGTTTTAAGGAACAGGTTAAAAAGAGAATCCTAATGTGATTTCTTGATAATGGGTGTGTTCCTTATCTTCTCCTACTGTCTAAACTCTTCTCCATGGCTGGACCCCCAAATAATATTCCTTGACGTGCTAAGGGGTATCTAGGGAGTGGGATAGGTTTAATAACTATCCTAACCCTAACGCGTACCCTAACACTAACCCCTACCCTAACCCTAACACGTACCCTACTCCTAACCCGTACCCTAAACCGAGCCCTAACCCACAAACTAACCCTAACCCTAACCCTAACCCATACCCTATGCCGTACCGAACCCGTACCCTAAGCCTTACCCTAACAATAACCCTAACCCTAACCCTAACCGTAACCCTAACCCTAAGCTACCCTTGACTGCTTCTGCCTCCAATAGATTTCCTAAGCACTAGTGTATTAAGGAACAGGTTAAAAAGAGAATCCTAATGTGATTTCAGGATAATGGGTGTGTTCCTTATCTTCTCCTAGTGTCTAAACACTTCTCCATGGCTGGACCCCCAAATAATATTCCTTGACGTGCTAAGGGGTATCTAGAGAGTGGGATAGGTTTAATAACTACCCTAACCCTAACGCGTACCCTAACCCTAACCCCTACCCTAACCCTAACACGTACCCTAATCCTAACCCGTACCCTAAACCGAGCCCTAACCCTCAAACTAACCCTAACCCTAACCCTAACCCATATCCTACGCCATACCCAAAACCGTACCCGAACCCGTACACGAACCCGTACCCTAAGCCGTACCCTAACCCTAACCCTAACCCTAAGCTACCCTTGACTGCTTCTGCCTCCAATAGATTTCCTAAGCACTAGTGTATTAAGGAACAGGTTAAAAAGAGAATCCTAATGTGATTTCTTGATGACGGGTGTGTTCCTTATCTTCTCCTAGTGTCTAAACTCTTCTCCATGGCTGGACCCCCAAATAATATTCCTTGACGTGCTAAGGGGTATCTAGAGAGTGGGATAGGTTTAATAAATACCCTAACCCTAACGCATAACCTAACCCTAACCCCTACCCTAACCCTAACACGTACCCTAATCCTAACCCGTACCCTAAACCGAGCCCTAACCCTCAAACTAACCCTAACCCTAACCCTAACCCATACCCTATACCGTACCCGAAACCGTACCCGAACCCGTACCCTAAGCCTTACCCTAACAATAACCCTAACCCTAACCATAACTCTAAGCTACCCTTGACTGCTTCTGCCTCCAATAGATTTCGTAAGCACTAGTGTTTTAAGGAACAGGTTAAAAAGAGAATCCTAATGTGATTTCTTGATAATGGGTGTGTTCCTTATCTTCTCCTAGTGTCTAAACTCTTCTCCATGGCTGGCCCCCCAAATAATATTCCTTGACGTGCTAAGTGGTATCTAGAGAGTGGGATAGGTTTAATAACTACCCTAACCCTAACGCATACCCTAACCCTAACCTCTACCCTAACCCTAACACGTACACTAATCCTAACCCGTACCCTAAACCGAGCCCTAACCCTCAAACTAACCCTAACCCTAACCCTAACCCATACCCTACGCCGTACCCGAACCCGTACCCGAACCCGTAACCGAACCCGTACCCTAAGCCGTACCCTAAACCTAACCCTAACCCTAACCCTAACCCTAAGCTACCCTTGACTGCTTCTGCCTCCAATAGATTTCTTAAGCACTAGTGTATTAAGGAACAGGTTAAAAAGTGAATCCTAATGTGATTTCTTGATAATGGGTGTGTTCCTTATCTTCTCCTAGTGTCTAAACTCTTCTCCATGCCTGGACACCCAAATAATATTCCTTGACGTGCTAAGGGGTATCTAGAGAGTGGGATAGGTTTAATAACTACCCTAACCCTAACGCGTACCCTAATCCTAACACGTACCCTAATCCTAACCCGTACCCTAAACCGAGCCCTAACCCTCAAACTAACCCTAACCCTAACCCTAACCCATACCCTACGCAGTACCCGAACCCGTACCCGAACCCGTACCCTAAGCCGTACCCTAAAGCGAACCCTAACACTAACCCTAACCCTAACCCTAAGCTACCCTTGACTGCTTCTGCCTCCAATAGATTTCCTAAGCACTAGTGTTTTAAGGAACAGGTTAAAAAGAGAATCCTAATGTGATTTCTTGATAATGGGTGTGTTCCTTATCTTCTCCTAGTGTCTAAACTCTTCTCCATGGCTGGACCGCCAAATAATATTCCTTGACGTGCTAAGGGTTATCTAGAGAGTGGGATAGGTTTAATAACTACCCTAACCCTAACGCGTACCCTAACCCTAACCCCTACCCTAACCCTAACACGTACCCTAATCCTAACCCGTAACCTAAACCGAGCCCTAACCCTCAAACTAACCCTAACCCTAACCCTAACCCATACCCTACGCCATACCCGAACCCGTACACTAAGCCGTACCCTAACCCTAACCCTAAACCTAACCCTAACCCTAAACCTAACCCTAACCCTAAGCTACCCTTGACTGCTTCTGCCTCCAATAGATTTCCTAAGCACTAGTGTTTTAAGGAACAGGTTAAAAAGAGAATCCTAATGTGATTTCTTGATAATGGGTGTGTTCCTTATCTTCTCCTAGTGTCTAAACTTTTCTCCATGGCTGGACCCCCAAATAATATTCCTAGACGTGCTAAGGGGTATCTAGAGAGTGGGATAGGTTTAATAACTACCCTAACCCTAACGCGTACCCTAACCCTAACCCCTACCCTAACCCTAACACGTACCCTAATCCTAACCCGTAACCTAAACCGAGCCCTAACCCTCAAACTAACCCTAACCCTAAACCTAACCCATACCCTACGCCGTACCCGAACCCGTACCCGAACCCTTACCCGAACCCGTACCCTAAGCCGTACCCTAACCCTAACCCTAACCCTAAGCTACCCTTGACTGCTTCTGCCTCCAATAGATTTCCTAAGCACTAGTGTTTTAAGGAACAGGTTAAAAAGAGAATCCTAATGTGATTTCTTGATAATGGGTGTGTTCCTTATCTTCTCCTAGTGTCTAAACTCTTCTCCATGGCTGGACCCCCAAATAATATTCCTTGACGTGCTAAGGGGTATCTAGAGTGGGATAGGTTTAATAACTACCCTAACCCTAACGCGTACCCTAACCCTAACCCCTACCCTAACCCTAACACGAACCCTAATCCTAACCCGTACCCTAAACCGAGCCCTAACCTTCAAACTAATCCTAACCCTAACCCAAACCCATACCCTACGCCGTACACGAACCCGTACCCGAACCCGTACCCTAAGCCGTATCCTAACCCTAGCCCTAACCCTAACCCTAACCCTAAGCTACCCTTGACTGCTTCTGCCTCCAATAGATTTCCTAAGCACTAGTGTTTTAAGGAACAGGTTAAAAAGAGAATCCTAATGTGATTTCTTGATAATGGGTGTGTTCCTTATCTTCTCTTACTGTCTAAACTCTTCTCCATGGCTGGACCCCCAAATAATATTCCTTGACGTGCTAAGGGGTATCTAGGGAGTGGGATAGGTTTAATAACTACCCTAACCCTAACGCGTACCCTAACCCTAACCCCTACCCTAACCCTAAAACGAACCCTAATCCTAACCCGTACCCTACTCCTAACCCGTACCCTAAACCG
The DNA here is from genome assembly GCF_028021215.1 of Eschrichtius robustus. Classification (NCBI taxonomy): domain Eukaryota; kingdom Metazoa; phylum Chordata; class Mammalia; order Artiodactyla; family Eschrichtiidae; genus Eschrichtius; species Eschrichtius robustus. The sequence continues at coordinate 1,118,172 of NW_027175343.1, forward strand.
AGCCCTAACCCTCAAACTAACCCTAACCCTAACCCTAACCCATACCCTATGCCGTACCCGAACCCGTACCCTAAGCCTTACCCTAACAATAACCCTAACCCTAACCCTAACCGTAACCCTAACCCTAAGCTACCCTTGACTGCTTCTGCCTCCAATAGATTTCCTAAGCACTAGTGTATTAAGGAACAGGTTAAAAAGAGAATCCTAATGTGATTTCAGGATAATGGGTGTGTTCCTTATCTTCTCCTAGTGTCTAAACTCTTCTCCATGGCTGGACCCCCAATTAATATTCCTTGACGTGCTAAGGGGTATCTAGAGAGTGGGATAGGTTTAATAACTACCCTAACCCTAACGCGTACCCTAACCCTAACCCCTACCCTAACCCTAACACGAACCCTAATCCTAACCCATATCCTAAACGGAGCCCTAACCCTCAAACTAACCCTAACCCTAACCCTAACCCATACCCTACGCCGTACACGAACCCGTACCCGAACCCGTACCCTAAGCCGTACCCTAACCCTAACCCTAACCCTAACCCTAACCCTAAGCTACCCTTGACTGCTTCTGCCTCCAATAGATTTCCTAAGCACTAGTGTATTAAGGAACAGGTTAAAAAGAGAATCCTAATGTGATTTCAGGATAATGGGTGTGTTCCTTATCTTCTCCTAGTGTCTAAACTCTTCTCCATGGCTGGACCCCCAAATAATATTCCTTGACGTGCTAAGGGGTATCTAGAGAGTGGGATAGGTTTAATAACTACCCTAAACCTAACGCGTACCCTAACCCTAACCCCTACCCTAACCCTAACACGAACCCTAATCCTAACCCGTACCCTAAACCGAGCCCTAACCTTCAAACTAATCCTAACCCTAACCCAAACGCATACCCTACGCCGTACACGAACCCGTACCCGAACCCGTACCCTAAGCCGTGTCCTAACCCTAGCCCTAACCCTAACCCTAACCCTAAGCTACCCTTGACTGCTTCTGCCTCCAATAGATTTCCTAAGCACTAGTGTTTTAAGGAACAGGTTAAAAAGAGAATCCTAATGTGATTTCTTGATAATGGGTGTGTTCCTTATCTTCTCCTAGTGTCTAAACTCTTCTCCATGGCTGGACCCCCAAATAATATTCCTTGACGTGCTAAGGGGTATCTAGAGAGTGGGATAGGTTTAATAACTACCCTAACCCTAACGCGTACCCTAACCCTAACCCCTACCCTAACCCTAACACGAACCCTAATCCTAACCCGTACCCTAAACCGAGCCCTAACCTTCAAACTAACCCTAACCCTAACCCTAACCCATACCCTTCAGCGTACACGAACCCGTACCCGAACCCGTACCCTAAGCCGTATCCTAACCCTAACCCTAACCCTAACCCTAAGCTACCCTTGACTGCTTTGCCTCCAATAGATTTCCTAAGCACTAGTGTTTTAAGGAACAGGTTAAAAAGAGAATCCTAATGTGATTTCTTGATAATGGGTGTGTTCCTTATCTTCTCCTACTGTCTAAACTCTTCTCCATGGCTGGACCCCCAAATAATATTCCTTGACGTGCTAAGGGGTATCTAGGGAGTGGGATAGGTTTAATAACTATCCTAACCCTAACGCGTACCCTAACCCTAACCCCTACCCTAACCCTAACACGTACCCTACTCCTAACCCGTACCCTAAACCGAGCCCTAACCCACAAACTAACCCTAACCCTAACCCATACCCTATGCCGTACCCGAACCCGTACCCTAAGCCTTACCCTAACAATAACCCTAACCCTAACCCTAACCGTAACCCTAACCCTAAGCTACCCTTGACTGCTTCTGCCTCCAATAGATTTCCTAAGCACTAGTGTATTAAGGAACAGGTTAAAAAGAGAATCCTAATGTGATTTCAGGATAATGGGTGTGTTCCTTATCTTCTCCTAGTGTCTAAACACTTCTCCATGGCTGGACCCCCAAATAATATTCCTTGACGTGCTAAGGGGTATCTAGAGAGTGGGATAGGTTTAATAACTACCCTAACCCTAACGCGTACCCTAACCCTAACCCCTACCCTAACCCTAACACGTACCCTAATCCTAACCCGTACCCTAAACCGAGCCCTAACCCTCAAACTAACCCTAACCCTAACCCTAACCCATATCCTACGCCATACCCAAAACCGTACCCGAACCCGTACACGAACCCGTACCCTAAGCCGTACCCTAACCCTAACCCTAACCCTAAGCTACCCTTGACTGCTTCTGCCTCCAATAGATTTCCTAAGCACTAGTGTATTAAGGAACAGGTTAAAAAGAGAATCCTAATGTGATTTCTTGATGACGGGTGTGTTCCTTATCTTCTCCTAGTGTCTAAACTCTTCTCCATGGCTGGACCCCCAAATAATATTCCTTGACGTGCTAAGGGGTATCTAGAGAGTGGGATAGGTTTAATAAATACCCTAACCCTAACGCATACCCTAACCCTAACCCCTACCCTAACCCTAACACGTACCCTAATCCTAACCCGTACCCTAAACCGAGCCCTAACCCTCAAACTAACCCTAACCCTAACCCTAACACATACCCTATACCGTACCCGAAACCGTACCCGAACCCGTACCCTAAGCCTTACCCTAACAATAACCCTAACCCTAACCATAACTCTAAGCTACCCTTGACTGCTTCTGCCTCCAATAGATTTCGTAAGCACTAGTGTTTTAAGGAACAGGTTAAAAAGAGAATCCTAATGTGATTTCTTGATAATGGGTGTGTTCCTTATCTTCTCCTAGTGTCTAAACTCTTCTCCATGGCTGGCCCCCCAAATAATATTCCTTGACGTGCTAAGGGGTATCTAGAGAGTGGGATAGGTTTAATAACTACCCTAACCCTAACGCATACCCTAACCCTAACCTCTACCCTAACCCTAACACGTACACTAATCCTAACCCGTACCCTAAACCGAGCCCTAACCCTCAAACTAACCCTAACCCTAACCCTAACCCATACCCTACGCCGTACCCGAACCCGTACCCGAACCCGTAACCGAACCCGTACCCTAAGCCGTACCCTAAACCTAACCCTAACCCTAACCCTAACCCTAAGCTACCCTTGACTGCTTCTGCCTCCAATAGATTTCTTAAGCACTAGTGTATTAAGGAACAGGTTAAAAAGTGAATCCTAATGTGATTTCTTGATAATGGGTGTGTTCCTTATCTTCTCCTAGTGTCTAAACTCTTCTCCATGCCTGGACACCCAAATAATATTCCTTGACGTGCTAAGGGGTATCTAGAGAGTGGGATAGGTTTAATAACTACCCTAACCCTAACGCGTACCCTAACCCTAACACGTACCCTAATCCTAACCCGTACCCTAAACCGAGCCCTAACCCTCAAACTAACCCTAACCCTAACCCTAACCCATACCCTACGCCGTACCCGAACCCGTACCCGAACCCGTACCCTAAGCCGTACCCTAAAGCTAACCCTAACCCTAACCCTAACCCTAACCCTAAGCTACCCTTGACTGCTTCTGCCTCCAATAGATTTCCTAAGCACTAGTGTTTTAAGGAACAGGTTAAAAAGAGAATCCTAATGTGATTTCTTGATAATGGGTGTGTTCCTTATCTTCTCCTAGTGTCTAAACTCTTCTCCATGGCTGGACCGCCAAATAATATTCCTTGACGTGCTAAGGGTTATCTAGAGAGTGGGATAGGTTTAATAACTACCCTAACCCTAACGCGTACCCTAACCCTAACCCCTACCCTAACCCTAACACGTACCCTAATCCTAACCCGTAACCTAAACCGAGCCCTAACCCTCAAACTAACCCTAACCCTAACCCTAACCCATACCCTACGCCATACCCGAACCCGTACACTAAGCCGTACCCTAACCCTAACCCTAACCCTAACCCTAACCCTAAACCTAACCCTAACCCTAAGCTACCCTTGACTGCTTCTGCCTCCAATAGATTTCCTAAGCACTAGTGTTTTAAGGAACAGGTTAAAAAGAGAATCCTAATGTGATTTCTTGATAATGGGTGTGTTCCTTATCTTCTCCTAGTGTCTAAACTTTTCTCCATGGCTGGACCCCCAAATAATATTCCTTGACGTGCTAAGGGGTATCTAGAGAGTGGGATAGGTTTAATAACTACCCTAACCCTAACGCGTACCCTAACCCTAACCCCTACCCTAACCCTAACACGTACCCTAATCCTAACCCGTAACCTAAACCGAGCCCTAACCCTCAAACTAACCCTAACCCTAAACCTAACCCATACCCTACGCCGTACCCGAACCCGTACCCGAACACTTACCCGAACCCGTACCCTAAGCCGTACCCTAACCCTAACCCTAACCCTAATCTACCCTTGACTGCTTCTGCCTCCAATAGATTTCCTAAGCACTAGTGTTTTAAGGAACAGGTTAAAAAGAGAATCCTAATGTGATTTCTTGATAATGGGTGTGTTCCTTATCTTCTCCTAGTGTCTAAACTCTTCTCCATGGCTGGACCCCCAAATAATATTCCTTGACGTGCTAAGGGGTATCTAGAGAGTGGGATAGGTTTAATAACTACCCTAACCCTAACGCGTACCCTAACCCTAACCCCTACCCTAACCCTAACACGAACCCTAATCCTAACCCGTACCCTAAACCGAGCCCTAACCTTCAAACTAATCCTAACCCTAACCCAAACCCATACCCTACGCCGTACACGAACCCGTACCCGAACCCGTACCCTAAGCCGTATCCTAACCCTAGCCCTAACCCTAACCCTAACCCTAAGCTACCCTTGAATGCTTCTGCCTCCAATAGATTTCCTAAGCACTAGTGTTTTAAGGAACAGGTTAAAAAGAGAATCCTAATGTGATTTCTTGATAATGGGTGTGTTCCTTATCTTCTCTTACTGTCTAAACTCTTCTCCATGGCTGGACCCCCAAATAATATTCCTTGACGTGCTAAGGGGTATCTACGGAGTGGGATAGGTTTAATAACTACCCTAACCCTAACGCGTACCCTAACCCTAACCCCTACCCTAACCCTAAAACGAACCCTAATCCTAACCCGTACCCTACTCCTAACCCGTACCCTAAACCGAGCCCTAACCCTCAAACTAACCCTAACCCTAACCCTAACCCATACCCTATGCCGTACCCGAACCCGTACCCTAAGCCTTACCCTAACAATAACCCTAACCCTAACCCTAACCGTAACCCTAACCCTAAGCTACCCTTGACTGCTTCTGCCTCCAATAGATTTCCTAAGCACTAGTGTATTAAGGAACAGGTTAAAAAGAGAATCCTAATGTGATTTCAGGATAATGGGTGTGTTCCTTATCTTCTCCTAGTGTCTAAACTCTTCTCCATGGCTGGACCCCCAAATAATATTCCTTGACGTGCTAAGGGGTATCTAGAGAGTGGGATAGGTTTAATAACTACCCTAACCCTAACGCGTACCCTAACCCTAACCCCTACCCTAACCCTTACCCTAATCCTAACCCGTACCCTAAACGGAGCCCTAACCCTCAAACTAACCCTAACCCTAACCCTAACCCATTACCTACGCCGTACACGAACCCGTACCCGAACCCGTACCCTAAGCCGTACCCTAACCCTAACCCTAACCCTAACCCTAACCCTAAGCTACCCTTGACTGCTTCTGCCTCCAATAGATTTCCTAAGCACTAGTGTATTAAGGAACAGGTTAAAAAGAGAATCCTAATGTGATTTCAGGATAATGGGTGTGTTCCTTATCTTCTCCTAGTGTCTAAACTCTTCTCCATGGCTGGACCCCCAAATAATATTCCTTGACGTGCTAAGGGGTATCTAGAGAGTGGGATAGGTTTAATAACTACCCTAAACCTAACGCGTACCCTAACCCTAACCCCTACCCTAACCCTAACACGAACCCTAATCCTAACCCATACCCTAAACCGAGCCCTAACCTTCAAACAAATCCTAACCCTAACCCAAACGCATACCCTACGCCGTACACGAACCCGTACCCGAACCCGTACCCTAAGCCGTGTCCTAACCCTAGCCCTAACCCTAACCCTAACCCTAAGCTACCCTTGACTGCTTCTGCCTCCAATAGATTTCCTAAGCACTAGTGTTTTAAGGAATAGGTTAAAAAGAGAATCCTAATGTGATTTCTTGATAATGGGTGTGTTCCTTATCTTCTCCTAGTGTCTAAACTCTTCTCCATGGCTGGACCCCCAAATAATATTCCTTGACGTGCTAAGGGGTATCTAGAGAGTGGGATAGGTTTAATAACTACCCTAACCCTAACGCGTACCCTAACCCTAACCCCTACCCTAACCCTAACACGAACCCTAATCCTAACCCGTACCCTAAACCGAGCCCTAACCTTCAAACTAACCCTAACCCTAACCCTAACCCATACCCTACAGCGTACACGAACCCGTACCCGAACCCGTACCCTAAGCCGTACCCTAACCCTAACCCTAACCCTAACCCTAAGCTACCCTTGACTGCTTTGCCTCCAATAGATTTCCTAAGCACTAGTGTTTTAAGGAACAGGTTAAAAAGAGAATCCTAATGTGATTTCTTGATAATGGGTGTGTTCCTTATCTTCTCCTAGTGTCTAAACTCTTCTCCATGGCTGGACCCCCAAATAATATTCCTTGACGTGCTAAGGGGTATCTAGGGAGTGGGATAGGTTTAATAACTATCCTAACCCTAACGCGTACCCTAACCCTAACCCCTACCCTAACCCTAACACGTACCCTACTCCTAACCCGTACCCTAAACCGAGCCCTAACCCACAAACTAACCCTAACCCTAACCCTAACCCATACCCTATGCCGTACCCGAACCCGTACCCTAAGCCTTACCTTAACAATAACCCTAACCCTAACCCTAACCGTAACCCTAACCCTAAGCTACCCTTGACTGCTTCTGCCTCCAATAGATTTCCTAAGCACTAGTGTATTAAGGAACAGGTTAAAAAGAGAATCCTAATGTGATTTCAGGATAATGGGTGTGTTCCTTATCTTCTCCTAGTGTGTAAACACTTCTCCATGGCTGGACCCCCAAATAATATTCCTTGACGTGCTAAGGGGTATCTAGAGAGTGGGATAGGTTTAATAACTACCCTAACCCTAACGCGTACCCTAACCCTAACCCCTACCCTAACCCTAACACGTACCCTAATCCTAACCCGTACCCTAAACCGAGCCCTAACCCTCAAACTAACCCTAACCCTAACCCTAACCCATATCCTACGCCATACCCAAAACCGTACCCGAACCCGTACACGAACCCGTACCCTAAGCCGTACCCTAACCCTAACCCTAACCCTAAGCTACCCTTGACTGCTTCTGCCTCCAATAGATTTCCTAAGCACTAGTGTTTTAAGGAACAGGTTAAAAAGAGAATCCTAATGTGATTTCTTGATGACGGGTGTGTTCCTTATCTTCTCCTAGTGTCTAAACTCTTCTCCATGGCTGGACCCCCAAATAATATTCCTTGACGTGCTAAGGGGTATCTAGAGAGTGGGATAGGTTTAATAAATAACCTAACCCTAACGCATACCCTAACCCTAACCCCTACCCTAACCCTAACACGTACCCTAATCCTAACCCGTACCCTAAACCGAGCCCTAACCCTCAAACTAACCCTAACCCTAACCCTAACCCATACCCTACGCCGTACTCGAACCCTTACCCGAACCCGTACCCTAAGCCGTACCCTAAACCTAACCCTAACCCTAACCCTAACCCTAAGCTACCCTTGACTGCTTCTGCCTCCAATAGATTTCCTAAGCACTAGTGTATTAAGGAACAGGTTAAAAAGAGAATCCTAATGTGATTTCAGGATAATGGGTGTGTTCCTTATCTTCTCCTAGTGTCTAAAATCTTCTCCATGGCTGGACCCCCAAATAATATTCCTTGACGTGCTAAGGGGTATCTAGAGAGTGGGATAGGTTTAATAACTACCCTAAGCTTAACGCGTACCCTAACCCTAACCCCTACCCTAACCCTAACACGAACCCTAATCCTAACCCGTGCCCTAAACCGAGCCCTAACCTTCAAACTAACCCTAACCCTAACCCTAACCCATACCCTACGCCGTACGCGAACCCGTACCCGAACCCGTACCCTAAGCCGTACCCTAACCCTAACCCTAACCCTAACCCTAACCCTAAGCTAACCTTGACTGCTTCTGCCTCCAATAGATTTCCTAAGCACTAGTGTTTTAAGGAACAGGTTAAAAAGAGAATCCTAATGTGATTTCAGGATAATGGGTGTGTTCCTTATCTTCTCCTAGTGTCTAAACTCTTCTCCATGGCTGGACCCCCAAATAATATTCCTTGACGTGCTAAGGGGTATCTAGAGAGTGGGATAGGTTTAATAACTACCCTAACCTTAACGCGTACCCTAACCCTAACCCCTACCCTAACCCTAACACGAAACCTAATATTAACCCGTGCCCTAAACCGAGCCCTAACCTTCAAACTAACCCTAACCCTAACCCTAACCCATACCCTACGCCGTACACGAACCCGTACACGAACCCGTACCCTAAGCCGTACCCTAAACCTAACCCTAACCCTAAACCTAACCCTAAGCTACCCTTGATTGCTTCTGCCTCCAATAGATTTCCTAAGCACAAGTGTTTTAAGGAACAGGTTAAAAAGAGAATCCTAATGTGATTTCTTGATAATGGGTGTGTTCCTTATCTTCTCCTAGTGTCTAAACTCTTCTCCATGGCTGGAACCCCAAATAATATTCCTTGACGTGCTAAGGGGTATCTAGAGAGTGGGATAGGTTTAATAACTACACTAACCCTAACGCGTACCATAACCCTAACCCCTACCCTAACCCTAACACGTACCCTAATCCTAAGCCGAAACCTAAACCGAGCCCTAACCTTCAAACTAACCCTAACCCTAACTCTAACCCATACCCTACGCCGTACACGAACCCGTACCCGAACCCGTACCCTATGCCGTACCCTAACTCTAGCCCTAACCCTAACCCTAACCCTAAGCTACCCTTGACTGCTTCTGCCTCCAATAGATTTCCTAAGCACTAGTGTTTTAAGGAACAGGTTAAAAAGAGAATCCTAATGTGATTTCTTGATAATGGGTGTGTTCCTTATCTTCTCCTAGTGTCTAAACTCTTCTCCATGGCTGGACACCCAAATAATATTCCTTGACGTGCTAAGGGGTATCTAGAGAGTGGGATAGGTTTAATAACTACCCTAACCCTAACGCGTACTCTAACCCTAACACCTACCCTAACCCTAACACGTACCCTAATCCTAACCCGTACCCTAAACCGAGCCCTAACCCTCAAACTAACCCTAACCCTAACCCTAACCCATATCCTACGCCATACCCAAAACCGTAACAGAACCCGTACACGAACCCGTACCCTAAGCCGTACCCTAACCCTAACCCTAACCCTAAGCTACCCTTGACTGCTTCTGCCTCCAATAGATTTCCTAAGCACTAGTGTTTTAAGGAACAGGTTAAAAAGAGAATCCTAATGTGATTTCTTGATGACGGGTGTGTTCCTTATCTTCTCCTAGTGTCTAAACTCTTCTCCATGGCTGGACCCCCAAATAATATTCCTTGACGTGCTAAGGGGTATCTAGAGAGTGGGATAGGTTTAATAAATACCCTAACCCTAACGCATACCCTAACCCTAACCCCTACCCTAACCCTAACACGTACCCTAATCCTAACCCGTACCCTAAACCGAGCCCTAACCCTCAAACTAACCCTAACACTAACCCTAACCCATACCCTATACCGTACCCGAAACCGAACCCGAACCCGTACCCTAAGCCTTACCCTAACAATAACCCTAACCCTAACCATAACTCTAAGCTACCCTTGACTGCTTCTGCCTCCAATAGATTTCCTAAGCACTAGTGTATTAAGGAACAGGTTAAAAAGGGAATCCTAATGTGATTTCAGGATAATGGGTGTGTTCCTTATCTTCTCCTAGTGTCTAAACTCTTCTCCATGGCTGGACCCCCAAATAATATTCCTTGACGTGCTAAGGGGTATCTAGAGAGTGGGATAGGTTTAATAACTACCCTAACCCTAACGCGTACCCTAACCCTAACCCCTACCCTAACCCTAACACGAACCCTAATCCTAACCCGTACCCTAAACCGAGCCCTAAACTTCAAACTAACCCTAACCCTAACCCAAACCCATACCCTACGCCGTACACGAACCCGTACCCGAACCCGTACCCTAAGCCGTGTCCTAAACCTAGCCCTAACCCTAACGCTAACCCTAAGCTACCCTTGACTGCTTCTTCCTCCAATAGATTTCCTAAGCACTAGTGTTTTAAGGAACAGGTTAAAAAGAGAATCCTAATGTGATTTCTTGATAATGGGTGTGTTCCTTATCTTCTCCTACTGTCTAAACTCTTCTCCATGGCTGGTCCCCCAAATAATATTCCTTGACGTGCTAAGGGGTATCTAGGGAGTGGGATAGGTTTAATAACTACCCTAACCCTAACGCGTACCCTAACCCTAACCCCTACCCTAACCCTAACACGTACCCTAATCCTAACCCGTACCCTAAACCGAGCCCTAACCCTCAAACTAACCCTAACCCTAACCCTAACCCATACCCTATGCCGTACCCGAACGCGTACCCTAAGCCTTACCCTAACAATAACCCTAACCCTAACCCTAAGCTACCCTTGACTACTTCTGCCTCCAATAGATTTCCTAAGCACTAGTGTATTAAGGAACAGGTTAAAAAGAGAATCCTAATGTGATTTCAGGATAATGGGTGTGTTCTTTATCTTCTCCTAGTGTCTAAACTCTTCTCCATGGCTGGACCCCCAAATAATATTCCTTGACGTGCTAAGGGGTATCTAGAGAGTGGGATAGGTTTAATAACTAACCTAACCCTAACGCGTACCCTAACCCTAACCCCTACCCTAACCCTAACACGAACCCTAATCCTAAACCGTACCCTAAACCGAGCCCTAACCTTCAAACTAACCCTAACACTAACCCAAACCCATACCCTACGCCGTACACGAACCCGTACCCGAACCCGTACCCTGAGCCGTGTCCTAAACCTAGCCCTAACCCTAAACCTAACCCTAAGCTACCCTTGACTGCTTCTGCCTCCTATAGATTTCCTAAGCACTAGTGTTTTAAGGAACAGGTTAAAAAGAGAATCCTAATGTGATTTCTTGATAATGGCTGTGTTCCTTATCTTCTCCTAGTGTCTAAACTCTTCTCCATGGCTGGACCCCCAAATAATATTCCTTGACGTGCTAAGGGGTATCTAGAGAGTGGGATAGGTTTAATAACTACCCTAACCCTAACGCGTACCCTAACCCTAACCCCTACCCTAACCCTAACACGAACCCTAATCCTAACCCGTACCCTAAACCGAGCCCTAACCTTCAAACTAACCCTAACACTAACCCAAACCCATACCCTACGCCGTACACGAACCCGTACCTGAACCCGTACCCTGAGCCGTATCCTAACCCTAGCCCTAACCCTAACCCTAACCCTAAGCTACCCTTGACTGCTTCTGCCTCCTATAGATTTCCTAAGCACTAGTGTTTTAAGGAACAGGTTAAAAAGAGAATCCTAATGTGATTTCTTGATAATGGGTGTGTTCCTTATCTTCTCCTAGTGTCTAAACTCTTCTCCATGGCTGGACCCCCAAATAATATTCCTTGACGTGCTAAGGGGTATCTAGAGAGTGGGATAGGTTTAATAACTACCCTTACCCTAACGCGTACCCTAACCCTAACCTCTACCTTAACCCTAACACGTACACTAATCCTAACCCGTAACCTAAACCGAGCCCTAACCCTCAAATTAACCCTAACCCTAACCCTAACCCATACCCTACGCCGTACTCGAACCCTTACCCGAACCCGTACCCTAAGCCGTACCCTAAACCTAACCCTAACCCTAACCCTAACCCTAAGCTACCCTTGACTGCTTCTGCCTCCAATAGATTTCCTAAGCACTAGTGTATTAAGGAACAGGTTAAAAAGAGAATCCTAATGTGATTTCAGGATAATGGGTGTGTTCCTTATCTTCTCCTAGTGTCTAAAATCTTCTCCATGGCTGGACCCCCAAATAATATTCCTTGACGTGCTAAGGGGTATCTAGAGAGTGGGATAGGTTTAATAACTACCCTAAGCTTAACGCGTACCCTAACCCTAACCCCTACCCTAACCCTAACACGAACCCTAATCCTAACCCGTGCCCTAAACCGAGCCCTAACCTTCAAACTAACCCTAACCCTAACCCTAACCCATACCCTACGCCGTACGCGAACCCGTACCCGAACCCGTACCCTAAGCCGTACCCTAACCCTAACCCTAACCCTAACCCTAACCCTAAGCTACCCTTGACTGCTTCTGCCTCCAATAGATTTCCTAAGCACTAGTGTTTTAAGGAACAGGTTAAAAAGAGAATCCTAATGTGATTTCAGGATAATGGGTGTGTTCCTTATCTTCTCCTAGTGTCTAAACTCTTCTCCATGGCTGGACCCCCAAATAATATTCCTTGACGTGCTAAGGGGTATCTAGAGAGTGGGATAGGTTTAATAACTACCCTAACCTTAACGCGTACCCTAACCCCAACCCCTACCCTAACCCTAACACGAAACCTAATATTAACCCGTGCCCTAAACCGAGCCCTAACCTTCAAACTAACCCTAACCCTAACCCTAACCCATACCCTACGCCGTACACGAACCCGTACACGAACCCGTACCCTAAGCCGTACCCTAAACCTAACCCTAACCCTAACCCTAACCCTAAGCTACCCTTGATTGCTTCTGCCTCCAATAGATTTCCTAAGCACAAGTGTTTTAAGGAACAGGTTAAAAAGAGAATCCTAATGTGATTTCTTGATAATGGGTGTGTTCCTTATCTTCTCCTAGTGTCTAAACTCTTCTCCATGGCTGGACCCCCAAATAATATTCCTTGACGTGCTAAGGGGTATCTAGAGAGTGGGATAGGTTTAATAACTACACTAACCCTAACGCGTACCATAACCCTAACCCCTACCCTAACCCTAACACGTACCCTAATCCTAAGCCGAAACCTAAACCGAGCCCTAACCTTCAAACTAACCCTAACCCTAACTCTAACCCATACCCTACGCCGTACACGAACCCGTTCCCGAACCCGTACCCTATGCCGTACCCTAACTCTAGCCCTAACCCTAACCCTAACCCTAAGCTACCCTTGACTGCTTCTGCCTCCAATAGATTTCCTAAGCACTAGTGTTTTAAGGAACAGGTTAAAAAGAGAATCCTAATGTGATTTCTTGATAATGGGTGTGTTCCTTATCTTCTCCTAGTGTCTAAACTCTTCTCCATGGCTGGACACCCAAATAATATTCCTTGACGTGCTAAGGGGTATCTAGAGAGTGGGATAGGTTTAATAACTACCCTAACCCTAACGCGTACTCTAACCCTAACCCCTACCCTAACCCTAACACGTACCCTAATCCTAACCCGTACCCTAAACCGAGCCCTAACCCTCAAACTAACCCTAACCCTAACCCTAACCCATATCCTACGCCATACCCAAAACCGTACCAGAACCCGTACACGAACCCGTACCCTAAGCCGTACCCTAACCCTAACCCTAACCCTAAGCTACCCTTGACTGCTTCTGCCTCCAATAGATTTCCTAAGCACTAGTGTTTTAAGGAACAGGTTAAAAAGAGAATCCTAATGTGATTTCTTGATGACGGGTGTGTTCCTTATCTTCTCCTAGTGTCTAAACTCTTCTCCATGGCTGGACCCCCAAATAATATTCCTTGACGTGCTAAGGGGTATCTAGAGAGTGGGATAGGTTTAATAAATACCCTAACCCTAACGCATACCCTAACCCTAACCCCTACCCTAACCCTAACACGTACCCTAATCCTAACCCGTACCCTAAACAGAGCCCTAACCCTCAAACTAACCCTAACACTAACCCTAACCCATACCCTATACCGTACCCGAAACCGAACCCGAACCCGTACCCTAAGCCTTACCCTAACAATAACCCTAACCCTAACCATAACTCTAAGCTACCCTTGACTGCTTCTGCCTCCAATAGATTTCCTAAGCACTAGTGTATTAAGGAACAGGTTAAAAAGGGAATCCTAATGTGATTTCAGGATAATGGGTGTGTTCCTTATCTTCTCCTAGTGTCTAAACTCTTCTCCATGGCTGGACCCCCAAATAATATTCCTTGACGTGCTAAGGGGTATCTAGAGAGTGGGATAGGTTTAATAACTACCCTAACCCTAACGCGTACCCTAACCCTAACCCCTACCCTAACCCTAACACGAACCCTAATCCTAACCCGTACCCTAAACCGAGCCCTAAACTTCAAACTAACCCTAACCCTAACCCAAACCCATACCCTACGCCGTACACGAACCCGTACCCGAACCCGTACCCTAAGCCGTGTCCTAAACCTAGCCCTAACCCTAACGCTAACCCTAAGCTACCCTTGACTGCTTCTTCCTCCAATAGATTTCCTAAGCACTAGTGTTTTAAGGAACAGGTTAAAAAGAGAATCCTAATGTGATTTCTTGATAATGGGTGTGTTCCTTATCTTCTCCTACTGTCTAAACTCTTCTCCATGGCTGGTCCCCCAAATAATATTCCTTGACGTGCTAAGGGGTATCTAGGGAGTGGGATAGGTTTAATAACTACCCTAACCCTAACGCGTACCCTAACCCTAACCCCTACCCTAACCCTAACACGTACCCTAATCCTAACCCGTACCCTAAACCGAGCCCTAACCCTCAAACTAACCCTAACCCTAACCCTAACCCATACCCTATGCCGTACCCGAACGCGTACCCTAAGCCTTACCCTAACAATAACCCTAACCCTAACCCTAAGCTACCCTTGACTGCTTCTGCCTCCAATAGATTTCCTAAGCAGTAGTGTTTTAAGGAACAGGTTAAAAAGAGAATCCTAATGTGATTTCTTGATAATGGGTGTGTTCCTTATCTTCTCCTAGTGTCTAAACTCTTCTCCATGGCTGGTGCCCCAAATAGTATTCCTTGACGTGCTAAGGGGCATCTAGGGAGTGGGATAGGTTTAATAACTACCCTAACCCTAACGCGTACCCTAACCCTAACCCCTACCCTAAACCTAACACGTACCCTAATCCTAACCCGTACCCTAAACCGAGCCCTAACACTCAAACTAACCCTAACCCTAACCCTAACCCATACCCTACGCCGTACCCGAACCCGTACCCGAACCCGTACCCTAAGCAGTACCCTAAACCTAACCCTAACCGTAACCCTAACCCTAAGCTACCCTTGACTACTTCTGCCTCCAATAGATTTCCTAAGCACTAGTGTATTAAGGAACAGGTTAAAAAGAGAATCCTAATGTGATTTCAGGATAATGGGTGTGTTCTTTATCTTCTCCTAGTGTCTAAACTCTTCTCCATGGCTGGACCCCCAAATAATATTCCTTGACGTGCTAAGGGGTATCTAGAGAGTGGGATAGGTTTAATAACTACCCTAACCCTAACGCGTACCCTAACCCTAACCCCTACCCTAACCCTAACACGAACCCTAATCCTAACCCGTACCCTAAACCGAGCCCTAACCTTCAAACTAACCCTAACACTAACCCAAACCCATACCCTACGCCGTACACGAACCCGTACCCGAACCCGTACCCTATGCCGTGTCCTAACCCTAGCCCTAACCCTAACCCTAACCCTAAGCTACCCTTGACTGCTTCTGCCTCCTATAGATTTCCTAAGCACTAGTGTTTTAAGGAACAGGTTAAAAAGAGAATCCTAATGTGATTTCTTGATAATGGGTGTGTTCCTTATCTTCTCCTAGTGTCTAAACTCTTCTCCATGGCTGGACCCCCAAATAATATTCCTTGACGTGCTAAGGGGTATCTAGAGAGTGGGATAGGTTTAATAACTACCCTAACCCTAACCCCTACCCTAACCCTAACATGAACCCTAATCCTAACCCGTACCCTAAACCGAGCCCTAACCTTCAAACTAACCCTAACCCTAACCCAAACCCATACCCTACGCCGTACACGAACCCGTACCCGAACCCGTACCCTAAGCCGTGTCCTAACCCTAGCCCTAACCCTAACCCTAAACCTAACCCATACCCTACGCCGTACCCGAACCCGTACCCGAACCCGTTCCCGAACCCGTACCCTAAGCCGTACCCTAACCCTAACCCTAACCCTAAGCTACCCTTGACTGCTTCTGCCTCCAATAGATTTCCTAAGCACTAGTGTTTTAAGGAACAGGTTAAAAAGAGAATCCTAATGTGATTTCTTGATAATGGGTGTGTTCCTTATCTTCTCCTAGTGTCTAAACTCTTCTCCATGGCTGGACCCCCAAATAATATTCCTTGACGTGCTAAGGGGTATCTAGAGAGTGGGATAGGTTTAATAACTACCCTAACCCTAACGCGTACCCTAACCCTAACCCCTACCCTAACCCTAACACGTACCCTAATCCTAACCCGTACCCTAAACCGAGCCCTAAACCTCAAACTAACCCTAACACTAACCCAAACCCATACCCTACGCCGTACCCGAACCCGTACCCTAAGCCGTGTCCTAACCCTAGCCCTAACCCTAACCCTAACCCTAAGCTACCCTTGACTGCTTCTGCCTCCAATAGATTTCCTAAGCACTAGTGTTTTAAGGAACAGGTTAAAAAGAGAATCCTAATGTGATTTCTTGATAATGGGTGTGTTCCTTATCTTCTCCTAGTGTCTAAACTCTTCTCCATGGCTGGACCCCCAAATAATATTCCTTGACGTGCTAAGGGGTATCTAGAGAGTGGGATAGGTTTAATAACTACGCTAACCCTAACGCATACCCTAACCCTAACCTCTACCCTAACCCTAACACGTACACTAATCCTAA
Source organism: Eschrichtius robustus (assembly GCF_028021215.1). Classification (NCBI taxonomy): domain Eukaryota; kingdom Metazoa; phylum Chordata; class Mammalia; order Artiodactyla; family Eschrichtiidae; genus Eschrichtius; species Eschrichtius robustus. The sequence goes on from NW_027175343.1 coordinate 1,135,058, forward strand.
CCCGTACACTAAACCGAGCCCTAACCCTCAAACTAACCCTAACCCTAACCCTAACCCATACCCTACGCCGTACCCGAACCCGTACCCGAACCCGTACCCTAAGCCGTACCCTAACCCTAACCCTAACCGTAAACCTAACCCTAAGCTACCCTTGACTGCTTCTGCCTCCAATAGATTTCCTAAGCACTAGTGTATTAAGGAACAGGTTAAAAAGAGAATCCTAATGTGATTTCAGGATAATGGGTGTGTTCCTTATCTTCTCCTAGTGTCTAAACTCTTCTCCATGGCTGGACCCCCAAATAATATTCCTTGACGTGCTAAGGGGTATCTAGAGAGTGGGATAGGTTTAATAACTACCCTAACCCTAACGCGTACCCTAACCCTAACCCCTACCCTAACCCTAACACGAACCCTAATCCTAACCCGTACCCTAAACCGAGCCCTAACCTTCAAACTAACCCTAACCCTAACCCAAACCCATACCCTACGCCGTACACGAACCCGTACCCGAACCCGTACCCTAAGCCTTACCCTAACAATAACCCTAACCCTAACCCTAAGCTACCCTTGACTGCTTCTGCCTCCAATAGATTTCCTAAGCACTAGTGTTTTAAGGAACAGGTTAAAAAGAGAATCCTAATGTGATTTCTTGATAATGGGTGTGTTCCTTATTTTCTCCTAGTGTCTAAACTCTTCTCCATGGCTGGATCCCCAAATAATATTCCTTGACGTGCTAAGGGGTATCTAGAGAGTGGGATAGGTTTAATAACTACCCGAACCCTAACGCATACCCTAACCCTAACCTCTACCCTAACCCTAACACGTACACTAATCCTAACCCGTACCCTAAACCGAGCCCTAACCCTCAAACTAACCCTAACCCTAACCCTAACCCATAACCTACGCCGTACCCGAACCCATACCCGAACCCTTACCCTAAGCCGTACCCTAAACCTAACCCTAACCCTAACCCTAACCCTAAGCTACCCTTGACTGCTTCTGCCTCCAATAGATTTCCTAAGCACTAGTGTTTTAAGGAACAGGTTAAAAAGAGAATCCTAATGTGATTTCTTGATAATGGGTGTGTTCCTTATCTTCTCCTAGTGTCTAAACTCTTCTCCATGGCTGGACCCCCAAATAATATTCCTTGACGTGCTAAGGGGTATCTAGAGAGTGGGATAGGTTTAATAACTACCCTAACGTTAACGCGTACCCTAACCCTAACCTCTACCCTAACCTTAACACGTACACTAATCCTAACCCGTAACCTAAACCGAGCCCTAACCCTCAAACTAACCCTAACCCTAAACCATACCCTACGCCGTACCCGAACCCGTACCCGAACCCGTACCCTAAGCCGTACCCTAACCCTAACCCTAACGCTAACCCTAACCCTAACCCTAACCCTAGCCCTAAGCTACCCTTGACTGCTTCTGCCTCCAATAGATTTCCTAAGCACTTGTGTATTAAGGAACAGGTTAAAAAGAGAATCCTATTGTGATTTCAGGATAATGGGTGTGTTCCTTATCTTCTCCTAGTGTCTAAACTCTTCTCCATGGCTGGACCCCCAAATAATATCCCTTGACGTGCTAAGGGGTATCTAGAGAGTGGGATAGGTTTAATAACTACCCTAACCCTAACGCGTACCCTAACACTAACACGTACCATAATCCTAACCCGTACCCTAAACCGATCCCTAACCCTCAAACTAAACCTAACCCTAACCCTAACCCATACCATACGCCGTACCCGAACCCGTACCCGAACCCGTACACTAAGTCGTACCCTAAAGCTAACCCTAACCCTAACCCTAACCCTAAACCTAAGCTACCCTTGACTGCTTCTGCCTCCAATAGATTTCCTAAGCACAAGTGTTTTAAGGAACAGGTTAAAAAGAGAATCCTAATGTGATTTCTTGATAATGGGTGTGTTCCTTATCTTCTCCTAGTGTCTAAACTCTTCTCCATGGCTGGACCCCCAAATAATATTCCTTGACGTGCTAAGGGGTATCTAGAGAGTGGGATAGGTTTAATAACTACCCTAACCCTAACGCGTACCATAACCCTAACCCCTACCCTAACCCTAACACGTACCCTAATCCTAAGCCGAAACCTAAACCGAGCCCTAACCTTCAAACTAACCCTAACCCTAACTCTAACCCATACCCTACGCCGTACACGAACCCGTACCCGAACCCGTACCCTATGCCGTACCCTAACTCTAGCCCTAACCCTAACCCTAACCCTAAGCTACCCTTGACTGCTTCTGCCTCCAATAGATTTCCTAAGCACTAGTGTTTTAAGGAACAGGTTAAAAAGAGAATCCTAATGTGATTTCTTGATAATGGGTGTGTTCCTTATCTTCTCCTAGTGTCTAAACTCTTCTCCATGGCTGGTCCCCCAAATAATATTCCTTGACGTGCTAAGGGGCATCTAGGGAGTGGGATAGGTTTAATAACTACCCTAACCCTAACGCGTACCCTAACCCTAACCCCTACCATAAACCTAACACGTACCCTAATCCTAACCCGTACCCTAAACCGAGCCCTAACCCTCAAACTAACCCTAACCCTAACCCTAACCCATAACCTATGCCGTACCCGAACCCGTACCCTAAGCCTTACCCTAACAATAACCCTAACCCTAACCCTAAGCTACCCTTGACTGCTTCTGCCTCCAATAGATTTCCTAAGCACTAGTGTTTTAAGGAACAGGTTAAAAAGAGAATCCTAATGTGATTTCTTGATAATGGGTGTGTTCCTTATCTTCTCCTAGTGTCTAAACTCTTCTCCATGGCTGGTCCCCCAAATAATATTCCTTGACGTGCTAAGGGGCATCTAGGGAGTGGGATAGGTTTAATAACTACCCTAACCCTAACGCGTACCCTAACCCTAACCCCTACCCTAAACCTAACACGTACCCTAATCCTAACCCGTACCCTAAACCGAGCCCTAACCCTCAAACTAACCCTAACCCTAACCCTAACCCATACCCTATGCCGTACCCGAACCCGTACCCTAAGCCTTACCCTAACAATAACCCTAACCCTAACCCTAAGCTACCCTTGACTGCTTTGCCTCCAATAGATTTCCTAAGCACTAGTGTTTTAAGGAACAGGTTAAAAAGAGAATCCTAATGTGATTTCTTGATAATGGGTGTGTTCCTTATCTTCTCCTAGTGTCTAAACTCTTCTCCATGGCTGGACCCCCAAATAATATTCCTTGACGTGCTAAGGGGTATCTAGAGAGTGGGGTAGGTTTAATAACTACCCTAACCCTAACGCGTACCCTAACCCTAACCCCTACCCTAACCCTAACACGTACCCTAATCCTAACCCGTAACCTAAACCGAGCCCTAACCCTCAAACTAACCCTAACCCTAAACGTAACCCATACCCTACGCCGTACCCGAACCCGTACCCGAACCCGTTCCCGAACCCGTACCCTAAGCCGTACCCTAACCCTAACCCTAACCCTAAGCTACCCTTGACTGCTTCTGCCTCCAATAGATTTCCTAAGCACTAGTGTTTTAAGGAACAGTTTAAAAAGAGAATCCTAATGTGATTTCTTGATAATGGGTGTGTTCCTTATCTTCTCCTAGTGTCTAAACTCTTCTCCATCGCTGGACCCCCAAATAATATTACTTGACGTGCTAAGGGGTATCTAGAGAGTGGGATAGGTTTAATAACTACCCTAACCCTAACGCGTACCCTAACCCTAACCCCTACCCTAACCCTAACACGTACCCTAATCCTAACCCGTACCCTAAACCGAGCCCTAAACCTCAAACTAACCCTAACCCTAACCCATACCCTACGCCGTACCCGAACCCGTACCCTAAGCCGTACCCTAACCCTAACCCTAACCGTAACCCTAACCCTAAGCTACCCTTGACTACTTCTGCCTCCAATAGATTTCCTAAGCACTAGTGTATTAAGGAACAGGTTAAATAGAGAATCCTAATGTGATTTCAGGATAATGGGTGTGTTCTTTATCTTCTCCTAGTGTCTAAACTCTTCTCCATGGCTGGACCCCCAAATAATATTCCTTGACGTGCTAAGGGGTATCTAGAGAGTGGGATAGGTTTAATAACTACCCTAACCCTAACGCGTACCCTAACCCTAAACCCTACCCTAACCCTAACACGAACCCTAATCCTAACCCGTACCCTAAACCGAGCCCTAACCTTCAAACTAACCCTAACACTAACCCAAACCCATACCCTACGCCGTACACGAACCCGTACCCGAACCCGTACCCTAAGCCGTGTCCTAACCCTAGCCCTAACCCTAACCCTAACCCTAAGCTACCCTTGACTGCTTCTGCCTCCAATAGATTTCCTAAGCACTAGTGTTTTAAGGAACAGGTTAAAAAGAGAATCCTAATGTGATTTCTTGATAATGGGTGTGTTCCTTATCTTCTCCTAGTGTCTAAACTCTTCTCCATGGCTGGACCCCCAAATAATATTCCTTGACGTGCTAAGGGGTATCTAGAGAGTGGGATAGGTTTAATAACTACCCTAACGTTAACGCATACCCTAACCCTAACCTCTACCCTAACCTTAACACGTACACTAATCCTAACCCGTAACCTAAACCGAGCCCTAACCCTCAAACTAACCCTAACCCTAAACCATACCCTACGCCGTACCCGAACCCGTACCCGAACCCGTACCCTAAGCCGTACCCTAACCCTAACCCTAACGCTAACCCTAACCCTAACCCTAACCCTAGCCCTAAGCTACCCTTGACTGCTTCTGCCTCCAATAGATTTCCTAAGCACTTGTGTATTAAGGAACAGGTTAAAAAGAGAATCCTATTGTGATTTCAGGATAATGGGTGTGTTCCTTATCTTCTCCTAGTGTCTAAACTCTTCTCCATGGCTGGACCCCCAAATAATATCCCTTGACGTGCTAAGGGGTATCTAGAGAGTGGGATAGGTTTAATAACTACCCTAACCCTAACGCGTACCCTAACCCTAACACGTACCCTAATCCTAACCCGTACCCTAAACCGATCCCTAACCCTCAAACTAAACCTAACCCTAACCCTAACCCATACCATACGCCGTACCCGAACCCGTACCCGAACCCGTACACTAAGTCGTACCCTAAAGCTAACCCTAACCCTAACCCTAACCCTAAACCTAAGCTACCCTTGACTGCTTCTGCCTCCAATAGATTTCCTAAGCACAAGTGTTTTAAGGAACAGGTTAAAAAGAGAATCCTAATGTGATTTCTTGATAATGGGTGTGTTCCTTATCTTCTCCTAGTGTCTAAACTCTTCTCCATGGCTGGACCCCCAAATAATATTCCTTGACGTGCTAAGGGGTATCTAGAGAGTGGGAAAGGTTTAATAACTACCCTAACCCTAACGCGTACCATAACCCTAACCCCTACCCTAACCCTAACACGTACCCTAATCCTAAGCCGAAACCTAAACCGAGCCCTAACCTTCAAACTAACCCTAACCCTAACTCTAACCCATACCCTACGCCGTACACGAACCCGTACCCGAACCCGTACCCTATGCCGTACCCTAACTCTAGCCCTAACCCTAACCCTAACCCTAAGCTACCCTTGACTGCTTCTGCCTCCAATAGATTTCCTAAGCACTAGTGTTTTAAGGAACAGGTTAAAAAGAGAATCCTAATGTGATTTCTTGATAATGGGTGTGTTCCTTATCTTCTCCTAGTGTCTAAACTCTTCTCCATGGCTGGTCCCCCAAATAATATTCCTTGACGTGCTAAGGGGCATCTAGGGAGTGGGATAGGTTTAATAACTACCCTAACCCTAACGCGTACCCTAACCCTAACACCTACCATAAACCTAACACGTACCCTAATCCTAACCCGTACCCTAAACCGAGCCCTAACCCTCAAACTAACCCTAACCCTAACCCTAACCCATACCCTATGCCGTACCCGAACCCGTACCCTAAGCCTTACCCTAACAATAACCCTAACCCTAACCCTAAGCTACCCTTGACTGCTTCTGCCTCCAATAGATTTCCTAAGCACTAGTGTTTTAAGGAACAGGTTAAAAAGAGAATCCTAATGTGATTTCTTGATAATGGGTGTGTTCCTTATCTTCTCCTAGTGTCTAAACTCTTCTCCATGGCTGGTCCCCCAAATAATATTCCTTGACGTGCTAAGGGGCATCTAGGGAGTGGGATAGGTTTAATAACTACCCTAACCCTAACGCGTACCCTAACCCTAACCCCTACCCTAAACCTAACACGTACCCTAATCCTAACCCGTACCCTAAACCGAGCCCTAACCCTCAAACTAACCCTAACCCTAACCCTAACCCATACCCTATGCCGTACCCGAACCCGTACCCTAAGCCTTACCCTAACAATAACCCTAACCCTAACCCTAAGCTACCCTTGACTGCTTTGCCTCCAATAGATTTCCTAAGCACTAGTGTTTTAAGGAACAGGTTAAAAAGAGAATCCTAATGTGATTTCTTGATAATGGGTGTGTTCCTTATCTTCTCCTAGTGTCTAAACTCTTCTCCATGGCTGGACCCCCAAATAATATTCCTTGACGTGCTAAGGGGTATCTAGAGAGTGGGATAGGTTTAATAACTACCCTAACCCTAACGCGTACCCTAACCCTAACCCCTACCCTAACCCTAACACGTACCCTAATCCTAACCCGTAACCTAAACCGAGCCCTAACCCTCAAACTAACCCTAACCCTAAACGTAACCCATACCCTACGCCGTACCAGAACCCGTACCCGAACCCGTTCCCGAACCCGTACCCTAAGCCGTACCCTAACCCTAACCCTAACCCTAAGCTACCCTTGACTGCTTCTGCCTCCAATAGATTTCCTAAGCACTAGTGTTTTAAGGAACAGTTTAAAAAGAGAATCCTAATGTGATTTCTTGATAATGGGTGTGTTCCTTATCTTCTCCTAGTGTCTAAACTCTTCTCCATGGCTGGACCCCCAAATAATATTACTTGACGTGCTAAGGGGTATCTAGAGAGTGGGATAGGTTTAATAACTACCCTAACCCTAACGCGTACCCTAACCCTAACCCCTACCCTAACCCTAACACGAACCCTAATCCTAACCCGTACCCTAAACCGAGCCCTAACCTTCAAACTAACCCTAACACTAACCCAAACCCATACCCTACGCCGTACACGAACCCGTACCCGAACCCGTACCCTAAGCCGTGTCCTAACCCTAGCCCTAACCCTAACCCTAACCCTAAGCTACCCTTGACTGCTTCTGCCTCCAATAGATTTCCTAAGCACTAGTGTATTAAGGAACAGGTTAAAAAGAGAATCCTAATGTGATTTCTTGATGACGGGTGTGTTCCTTATCTTCTCCTAGTGTCTAAACTCTTCTCCATGGCTGGACCCCCAAATAATATTCCTTGACGTGCTAAGGGGTATCTAGAGAGTGGGATAGGTTTAATAACTACCCTAACCCTAACGCGTACCCTAACCCTAACCCCTACCCTAACCCTAACACGAACCCTAATCCTAACCCGTACCCTAAACCGAGCCCTAACCTTCAAACTAATCCTAACCCTAACCCTAACACATACCCTACGCCGTACCCGAACCCGTACCCGAACCTGTACCCTAAGCCATACCCTAACCCTAACCCTAACCCTAACCCTAACCCTAACCCTAAGCTACCCTTGACTGCTTCTGCCTCCAATAGATTTCCTAAGCACTAGTGTATTAAGGAACAGGTTAAAAAGAGAATCCTATTGTGATTTCAGGATAATGGGTGTGTTCCTTATTTTCTCCTAGTGTCTAAACTCTTCTCCATGGCTGGACCCCCAAATAATATTCCTTGACGTGCTAAGGGGTATCTAGAGAGTGGGATAGGTTTAATAACTACCCTAACCCTAACGCGTACCCTAACCCTAACATGTACCCTAATCCTAAACCGTACCCTAAACCGAGCCCTAACCCTCAAACTAACCCTAACCCTAACCATAACCCATACCCTACGCCGTACCCGAACCCGTACCCTAAGCCTTACCCTAACAATAACCCTAACCCTAACCCTAAGCTACCCTTGACTGCTTCTGCCTCCAATAGATTTCCTAAGCACTAGTGTTTTAAGGAACAGGTTAAAAAGAGAATCCTAATGTGATTTCTTGATAATGGGTGTGTTCCTTATCTTCTCCTAGTGTCTAAACTCTTCTCCATGGCTGGACACCCAAATAATATTCCTTGACGTGCTAAGGGGTATCTAGAGAGTGGGATAGGTTTAATAACTACCCTAACCCTAACGCGTACCCTAACCCTAACCCCTACCCTAACCCTAACACGTACCCTAATGCTAACCCGTACCCTAAACCGAGCCCTAACCCTCACACTAACCCTAACCCTAACCCTAACCCATACCCTACGCCGTACCCGAACCCGTACCCGAACCCGAACCCTAAGCCGTACCCTAACACTAACCGTAACCCTAACCCTAACCCTAAGCTACCCTTGACTGCTTCTGCCTCCAATAGATTTCCTAAGCACTAGTGTTTTAAGGAACAGGTTAAAAAGAGAATCCTAATGTGATTTCTTGATAATGGGTGTGTTCATTATCTTCTCCTAGTGTCTAAACTCTTCTCCATGGCTGGACACCCAAATAATATTCCTTGACGTGCTAAGGGGTATCTAGAGAGTGGGATAGGTTTAATAACTACACAAACCCTAACGCGTACCCTATCCCTAACCTCTACCTTAACCCTAACACGTACACTAATCCTAACCCGTAACCTAAACCGAGCCCTAATACTCAAACTAACCCTCAACCTAACCCGAACCCATACCCTACGCCGTACCCGAACCCGTACCCGAACCCGTACCCTAAGCCGTACCCTAACCCTAACCCTAACTCTAAACCTAACCCTAAGCTACCCTTCACTGCTTCTGCCTCCAATAGATTTCCTAAACAATAGTGTTTTAAGGAATAGGTTAAAAAGAGAATCCTAATGTGATTTCTTGATAATGTGTGTGTTCCTTATCTTCTCCTAGTGTCTAAACTCTTCTCCATGGCTGGACCCCCAAATAATATTCCTTGACGTGCTAAGTGGTATCTAGAGAGTGGGATAGGTTTAATAACTACCCTAACCCTAACGCATACCCTAAACCTAACACGTACACTAATCCTAACCCGTAACCTAAACCGAGCCCTAACCCTCAAACTAACCCTAACACTAACCCTAACCCATACCCTACGCCGTACCCGAACCCGTACCCTAAGCCGTACCCTAACCCTAACCCTAACCCTAACCCTAACCCTAAGCTACCCTTGACTGCTTCTGCCTCCAATAGATTTCCTAAGCACTAGTGTACTAAGGAACAGGTTAAAAAGAGAATCCTAATGTGATTTCAGGATAATGGGTGTGTTCCTTATCTTCCCCTAGTGTCTAAACTCTTCTCCATGGCTGGACCCCCAAATAATATTCCTTGACGTGCTAAGGGGTATCTAGAGAGTGGGATAGGTTTAATAACTACCCTAACCCTAACGCGTACCCTAACCCTAACACGTACCCTAATCCTAACCCGTACCCTAAACCGAGCCCTAACCCTCAAATTAACCCTAACCCTAACCCTAACCCATACCCTACGCCGTACCCGAACCCGTACCCTAAGCGGTACCATAAAGCTAACCCTAACCCTAACCCTAACCCTAACCCTAAGCTACCCTTGACTGCTTCTGCCTCCAATAGATTTCCTAAGCACTAGTGTTTTAAGGAACAGGTTAAAAAGAGAATCCTAATGTGATTTCAGGATAATGGGTGTGTTCCTTATCTTCTCCTAGTGTCTAAACTCTTCTCCATTGCTGGACCCCCAAATAATATTCCTTGACGTGCTAAGGGGTATCTAGAGAGTGGGATAGGTTTAATAACTACCCTAAACCTAACGCGTACCCTAACCCTAACCCCTACCCTAACCCTAACACGAACCCTAATCCTAACCCGTACCCTAAACTGAGCCCTAACCTTCAAACTAACCCTAACCCTAACCCTAACCCATACCCTACGCCGTACACGAACCCGTACCCGAACCCGTACCCTAAGCCGTACCCTAACCCTAACCCTAAACCTAACCCTAACCCTAACCCTAAGCTACCCTTGACTGCTTCTGCCTCCAATAGATTTCCTAAGCACTAGTATTTTAAGGAACCCGTTAAAAAGAGAATCCTAATGTGATTTCTTGATAATGGGTGTGTTCCTTATCTTCTCCTAGTGTCTAAACTCTTCTCCATGGCTGGACACCCAAATAATATTCCTTGACTTGCTAAGGAGTATCTAGAGAGTGGGATAGGTTTAATAACTACCCTAACCCTAACGCGTATCCTAACCCTAACCCCTAACCTAACCCTAACACGTACCCTAATCCTAACCCGTAACCTAAACCGAGCCCTAACCCTCAAACTATCCCTAACCCTAACCCTAACCCATACCCTACGCCGTACCCGAACCCGTACCCGAACCCGTACCCTAAGCCGTACCCTAACCCTAACCCTAACCCTAAGCTACCCTTGACTGCTTCTGCCTCCAATAGATTTCCTAAGCACTAGTGTTTTAAGGAACAGGTTAAAAAGAGAATCCTAATGTGTTTTCTAGATAATGGGTGTGTTCCTTATCTTCTCCTAGTGTCTAAACACTTCTCCATGGCTGGACCCCCAAATAATATTCCTTGACGTGCTAAGGGGTATCTAGGGAGTGGGATAGGTTTAATAACTACCCTAACCCTAAGGCGTACCCTAACCCTAACCCCTACCCTAACCCTAACACGTACCCTAATCCTAACCCGTACCCTAAACCGAGCCCTAACCCTCAAACTAAACCTAACCCTAACCCTAACCCATACCCTATGCCGTACCCGAACCCGTACCCTAAGCCTTACCCTAACAATAACCCGAACCCTAACCCTAAGCTACCCGTGACTGCTTCTGCCTCCAATAGATTTCCTAAGCACTAGTGTTTTAAGGAACATATTAAAAAGAGAATCCTAATGTGATTTCTTGATAATGGGTGTGTTCCTTATCTTCTCCTAGTGTCTAAACTCTTCTCCATGGCTGGACCCCCAAATAATATTCCTTGACGTGCTAAGGGGTATCTAGAGAGTGGGATAGTTTTAATAACTACCCCAACCCTAACGCGTACCCTAACCCTAACCTCTACCCTAACCTTAACACGTACACTAATCCTAACCCGTACCCTAAACCGAGCCCTAACCCTCAAACTAACCCTAACACTAAACCTAACCCATACCCTACGCCGTACCCGAACCCGTACCCGAACCCGTACCCTAAGCCGTACCCTAACCCTAACCCTAACCCTAACCCTAAGCTACCCTTGACTGCTTCTGCCTCCAATAGATTTCCTAAGCACTAGTGTATTAAGGAACAGGTTAAAAAGAGAATCCTAATGTGATTTCAGTATAATGGGTGTGTTCCTTATCTTCTCCTAGTGTCTAAACTCTTCTCCATGGCTGGAAACCCAAATAATATTCCTTGACGTGCTAAGGGGTATCTAGAGAGTGGGATAGGTTTAATAACTACCCTAACCCTAACGCGTACCCTAACCCTAACCCCTACCCTAACCCTAACACGAACCCTAATCCTAACCCGTACCCTAAACCGAGCCCTAACCTTCAAACTAACCCTAACCCTAACCCTAACCCATACCCTACGCCGTACACGAACCCGTACCCGAACCCGTACCCTAAGCCGTACCCTAAACTTAACCCTAACCCTAACACTAACCCTAAGCTACACTTGACTGCTTCTGCCTCCAATAGATTTCCTAAGCACTAGTGTTTTAAGGAACAGGTTAAAAAGAGAATCCTAATGTGATTTCTTGATAATGGGTGTGTTCCTTATCTTCTCCTAGTGTCTAAACTCTTCTCCATGGCTGGACCCCCAAATAATATTCCTTCACGTGCTAAGGGGTATCTAGAGAGTGGGATAGGTTTAATAACTACCCTAAACCTAACGCGTACCCTAACACTAACACGTACCCTAATCCTAACCCGTACCCTAAACCGAGCCCTAACCCTCAAATTAACCCTAACCCTAACCCTAACCCATATCCTACGCCGTACCCGAACCCGTACCCTAAGCGGTACCCTAAAGCTAACCCTAACCCTAACCCTAACCCTATCCCTAAGCTACCCTTGACTGCTTCTGCCTCCAATAGATTTCCTAAGCACTAGTGTTTTAAGGAACAGGTTAAAAAGAGAATCCTAATGTGATTTCTTGATAATGGGTGTGTTCCTTATCTTCTCCTAGTGTCTAAACTCTTCTCCCTGGCTGGACCCCAAATAATATTCCTTGACGTGATAAGGGGTATCTAGAGAGTGGGATAGGTTTAATAACTACCCTAACCCTAACGCGTACCCTAACCCTAACCCCTAACCTAACCCTAACATGTACCCTAATCCTAATCTGTACCCTAAACCGAGCACTAACCCTCAAACTATCCGTAACCCTTACCCTAACCCATACCCTACGCCGTACCCGATCCCGTACCCGAACCCGTACCCTAAGCCGTACCCTAACCCTAACCCTAACCCTAACCCTACCCCTAAGCTACCCTTGACTGCTTCTGCCTCCAATAGATTTCCTAAGCACTAGTGTATTAAGGAACAGGTTAAAAAGAGAATCCTATTGTGATTTCAGGATAATGGGTGTGTTCCTTATCTTCTCCTAGTGTCTAAACTCTTCTCCATGGCTGGACACCCAAATAATATTCCTTGACGTGCTAAGGGGTATCTAGAGAGTGGGATAGGTTTAATAACTACCCTAACCCTAACGCGTACCCTAACACTAACACGTACCCTAATCCTAAACCGTACCCTAAACCGAGCTCTAACCCTCAAACTAACCCTAACCCTAACCCTAACCCATACCCTACGCCGTACCCGAACCCGTACCCTAAGCCTTACCCTAACAATAACCCTAACCCTAAACCTAAGCTACCCTTGACTGCTTCTGCCTCCAATAGATTTCCTAAGCACTAGTGTTTTAAGGAACAGGTTAAAAAGAGATTCCTAATGTGATTTCTTGATAATGGGTGTGTTCCTTATCTTCTCCTAGTGTCTAAACTCTTCTCCATGGCTGGACCCCCAAATAATATTCCTTGACGTGCTAAGGGGTATCTAGAGAGTGGGATAGGTTTAATAACTACCCTAACCCTAACGCGTACCCTAACCCTAACCCCTACCCTAACCCTAACACGTACCCTAATGCTAACCCGTACCCTAAACCGAGCCCTAACCCTCAAACTAACCCTAACCCTAACCCTAAACCATACCCTACGCCGTACCCGAACCCGTACCCGAACCCGAAACCTAAGCCGTACCCTAACACTAACCCTAACCCTAACCCTAACCCTAAGCTACCCTTGACTGCTTCTGCCTCCAATAGATTTCCTAAGCACTAGTGTTTTAAGGAACAGGTTAAAAAGAGAATCCTAATGTGATTTCTTGATAATGGGTGTGTTCCTTATCTTCTCCTAGTGTCTAAACTCTTCTCCATGGCTGGACCCCCAAATAATATTCCTTGACGTGCTAAGGGGTATCTAGAGAGTGGGATAGGTTTAATAACTACCCTAACCCTAACGCGTACCCTAACCCTAACCCCTACCCTAACCCTAACACGTACCCTAATGCTAACCCGTACCCTAAACCGAGCCCTAACCCTCAAACTAACCCTAACCCTAACCCTAACCCATACCCTACGCCGTACCCGAACCCGTACCCGAACCCGAACCCTAAGCCATACCCTAACACTAACCCTAACCCTAACACTAACCCTAAGCTACCCTTGACTGCTTCTGCCTCCAATAGATTTCCTAAGCACTAGTGTTTTAAGGAACAGGTTAAAAAGAGAATCCTAATGTGATTTCAGGATAATGGGTGTGTTCCTTATCTTCTCCTAGTGTCTAAACTCTTCTCCATGGCTGGACCCCCAAATAATATTCCTTGACGTGCTAAGGGGTATCTAGATAGTGGGATAGGTTTAATAACTACCCTAACCCTAACGCGTACCCTAACCCTAACACGTACCCTAATCCTAAACCGTACCCTAAACCGAGCCCTAACCCTCAAACTAACCCTAACACTAACCCTAACCCATACCCTACGCCGTACCCGAACCCGTACCCTAAGCCTTACCCTAACAATAACCCTAACCCTAAACCTAAGCTACCCTTGACTGCTTCTGCCTCCAATAGATTTCCTCAGCACTAGTGTTTTAAGGAACAGGTTAAAAAGAGAATCCTAATGTGATTTCTTGATAATGGGTGTGTTCCTTATCTTCTCCTAGTGTCTAAACTCTTCTCCATGGCTGGACCCCCAAATAATATTCCTTGACGTTGTAAGGGGTATCTAGAGAGTGGGATGGGTTTAATAACTACCCTAACCCTAACGCGTAGCCTAACCCTTACCTCCACCCTAACCCTAACACGTACACTAATCCTAACCCGTAACCTAAACCGAGCCCTAACCCTCAAACTAACCCTAACACTAAACCTAACACATACCCTACGCCGTACCCGAACCCGTACCCGAACCCGTACCCTAAGCCGTACCCTAAACCTAACCCTAACCCTAACCCTAACCCTAAGCTACCCTTGACTGCTTCTGCCTCCAATAGATTTCCTAAGCACTAGTGTATTAAGGAACAGGTTAAAAAGAGAATCCTAATGTGATTTCAGGATAATGGGTGTGTTCCTTATCTTCTCCTAGTGTCTAAACTCTTCTCCATGGCTGGACACCCAAATAATATTCCTTGACGTGCTAAGGGGTATCTAGAGAGTGGGATAGGTTTAATAACTACCCTAACCCTAACGCGTTCCCTAACCCTAACCCCTACCCTAACCCTAACACGAACCCTAATCCTAACCCGTACCCTAAACCGAGCCCTAACCTTCAAACTAACCCTAACCCTAACCCTAACCCATACCCTACGCCGTACACGAACCCGTACCCGAACCCGTACCCTAAGCCGTACCCTAAACCTAACCCTAACCCTAACCCTAACCCTAAGCTACCCTTGACTGCTTCTGCCTCCAATAGATTTCCTAAGCACTAGTGTTTTAAGGAACAGGTTAAAAAGAGAATCCTTATGTGATTTCTTGATAATGGGTGTGTTCCTTATCTTCTCCTAGTGTCTAAACTCTTCTCCATGGCTGGACACCCAAATAATATTCCTTGACGTGCTAAGGGGTATCTAGAGAGTGGGATAGGTTTAATAACTACCCTAACCCTAACGCGTACCCTAACCCTAACCCCTACCCTAACCCTAACACGTACCCTAATCCTAACCCGTACCCTAAACCGAACCCTAACCCTCAAACTAACCCTAACCCTAACACTAACCCATACCGTACGCCGTACCCGAACCCGTAACCTAACCCGTACCCTAACACTAAACCTAACCCTAACCCTAACCCTAACCCTAAGCTACCCTTGACTGCTTCTGCCTCCAATAGATTTCCTAAGCACTAGTGTTTTAAGGAACAGGTTAAAAAGAGAATCCTAATGTGATTTCTTGATAATGGGTGTGTTCCTTATCTTCTCCTAGTGTCTAAACTCTTCTCCATGGCTGGACCCCCAAATAATATTCCTTGACGTGCTAAGGGGTATATAGAGAGTGGGATAGGTTTAATAACTACCCTAACCCTAACGCGTGCCCTAACCCTAACACGTACCCTAATCCTAACCCGTACCCTAAACCGAGCCCTAACCCTCAAATTAACCCTAACCCTAACCCTAACCCATACCCTACGCCGTACCCGAACCCGTACCCTAAGCGGTACCCTAAAGCTAACCCTAACCCTAACCCTAACCCTAACCCTAACCCTAAGCTACCCTTGACTGCTTCTGCCTCCAATAGATTTCCTAAGCACTAGTGTTTTAAGGAACAGGTTAAAAAGTGAATCCTAATGTGATTTCTTGATAATGGGTGTGTTCCTTATCTTCTCCTAGTGTCTAAACTCTTCTCCATGGCTGGACACCCAAATAATATTCCTTGACTTGCTAAGTGTTATCTAGAGAGTGGGATAGGTTTAATAACTACCCTAACCCTAACGCGTACCCTAACCCTAACCCCTACCCTAACACTAACATGTACCCTAATCCTAACCCGTACCGTAAACCGAGCCCTAACCCTCAAACTAACCCTAACCCTAACCCTAACCCATACCCTACGCCGTACCCGAACACGTACCCGAACCCGTACCCTAAGGCGTACCTTAACCCTAACCCTAACCCTAACCCTAACCCTAAGCTACCCTTGAGTGCTTCTGCCTCCAATAGATTTCCTAAGCACTAGTGTTTTAAGGAACAGGTTAAAAAGAGAATCCTAATGTGATTTCTTGATAATGGGTGTGTTCCTTATCTTCTCCTAGTGTCTAAACTCTTCTCCCTGTCTGGACCCCCAAATAATATTCCTTGACGTGCTAAGGGGTATCTAGAGAGTGGGATAGGTTTAATAACTACCCTAACCCTAACGCGTACCCTAACCCTAACCCCTACCCTAACCCTAACACGTACCCTAATGCTAACCCGTACCCTAAACCGAGCCCTAACCCTCAAACTAACCCTAACCCTAACCCTAAACCATACCCTACGCCGTACCCGAACCCGTACCCGAACCCGAAACCTAAGCCGTACCCTAACACTAACCCTAACCCTAACCCTAACCCTAAGCTACCCTTGACTGCTTCTGCCTCCAATAGATTTCCTAAGCACTAGTGTTTTAAGGAACAGGTTAAAAAGAGAATCCTAATGTGATTTCTTGATAATGGGTGTGTTCCTTATCTTCTCCTAGTGTCTAAACTCTTCTCCATGGCTGGACCCCCAAATAATATTCCTTGACGTGCTAAGGGGTATCTAGAGAGTGGGATAGGTTTAATAACTACCCTAACCCTAACGCGTACCCTAACCCTAACCCCTACCCTAACCCTAACACGTACCCTAATGCTAACCCGTACCCTAAACCGAGCCCTAACCCTCAAACTAACCCTAACCCTAACCCTAACCCATACCCTACGCCGTACCCGAACCCGTACCCGAACCCGAACCCTAAGCCATACCCTAACACTAACCCTAACCCTAACACTAACCCTAAGCTACCCTTGACTGCTTCTGCCTCCAATAGATTTCCTAAGCACTAGTGTTTTAAGGAACAGGTTAAAAAGAGAATCCTAATGTGATTTCAGGATAATGGGTGTGTTCCTTATCTTCTCCTAGTGTCTAAACTCTTCTCCATGGCTGGACCCCCAAATAATATTCCTTGACGTGCTAAGGGGTATCTAGATAGTGGGATAGGTTTAATAACTACCCTAACCCTAACGCGTACCCTAACCCTAACACGTACCCTAATCCTAAACCGTACCCTAAACCGAGCCCTAACCCTCAAACTAACCCTAACACTAACCCTAACCCATACCCTACGCCGTACCCGAACCCGTACCCTAAGCCTTACCCTAACAATAACCCTAACCCTAAACCTAAGCTACCCTTGACTGCTTCTGCCTCCAATAGATTTCCTCAGCACTAGTGTTTTAAGGAACAGGTTAAAAAGAGAATCCTAATGTGATTTCTTGATAATGGGTGTGTTCCTTATCTTCTCCTAGTGTCTAAACTCTTCTCCATGGCTGGACCCCCAAATAATATTCCTTGACGTGCTAAGGGGTATCTAGAGAGTGGGATGGGTTTAATAACTACCCTAACCCTAACGCGTAGCCTAACCCTTACCTCCACCCTAACCCTAACACGTACACTAATCCTAACCCGTAACCTAAACCGAGCCCTAACCCTCAAACTAACCCTAACACTAAACCTAACACATACCCTACGCCGTACCCGAACCCGTACCCGAACCCGTACCCTAAGCCGTACCCTAAACCTAACCCTAACCCTAACCCTAACCCTAAGCTACCCTTGACTGCTTCTGCCTCCAATAGATTTCCTAAGCACTAGTGTATTAAGGAACAGGTTAAAAAGAGAATCCTAATGTGATTTCAGGATAATGGGTGTGTTCCTTATCTTCTCCTAGTGTCTAAACTCTTCTCCATGGCTGGACACCCAAATAATATTCCTTGACGTGCTAAGGGGTATCTAGAGAGTGGGATAGGTTTAATAACTACCCTAACCCTAACGCGTTCCCTAACCCTAACCCCTACCCTAACCCTAACACGAACCCTAATCCTAACCCGTACCCTAAACCGAGCCCTAACCTTCAAACTAACCCTAACCCTAACCCTAACCCATACCCTACGCCGTACACGAACCCGTACCCGAACCCGTACCCTAAGCCGTACCCTAAACCTAACCCTAACCCTAACCCTAACCCTAAGCTACCCTTGACTGCTTCTGCCTCCAATAGATTTCCTAAGCACTAGTGTTTTAAGGAACAGGTTAAAAAGAGAATCCTTATGTGATTTCTTGATAATGGGTGTGTTCCTTATCTTCTCCTAGTGTCTAAACTCTTCTCCATGGCTGGACACCCAAATAATATTCCTTGACGTGCTAAGGGGTATCTAGAGAGTGGGATAGGTTTAATAACTACCCTAACCCTAACGCGTACCCTAACCCTAACCCCTACCCTAACCCTAACACGTACCCTACTCCTAACCCGTACCCTAAACCGAACCCTAACCCTCAAACTAACCCTAACCCTAACACTAACCCATACCGTACGCCGTACCCGAACCCGTAACCTAACCCGTACCCTAACACTAAACCTAACCCTAACCCTAACCCTAACCCTAAGCTACCCTTGACTGCTTCTGCCTCCAATAGATTTCCTAAGCACTAGTGTTTTAAGGAACAGGTTAAAAAGAGAATCCTAATGTGATTTCTTGATAATGGGTGTGTTCCTTATCTTCTCCTAGTGTCTAAACTCTTCTCCATGGCTGGACCCCCAAATAATATTCCTTGACGTGCTAAGGGGTATCTAGAGAGTGGGATAGGTTTAATAACTACCCTAACCCTAACGCGTGCCCTAACCCTAACACGTACCCTAATCCTAACCCGTACCCTAAACCGAGCCCTAACCCTCAAATTAACCCTAACCCTAACCCTAACCCATACCCTACGCCGTACCCGAACCCGTACCCTAAGCGGTACCCTAAAGCTAACCCTAACCCTAACCCTAACCCTAACCCTAAGCTACCCTTGACTGCTTCTGCCTCCAATAGATTTCCTAAGCACTAGTGTTTTAAGGAACAGGTTAAAAAGTGAATCCTAATGTGATTTCTTGATAATGGGTGTGTTCCTTATCTTCTCCTAGTGTCTAAACTCTTCTCCATGGCTGGACACCCAAATAATATTCCTTGACTTGCTAAGTGTTATCTAGAGAGTGGGATAGGTTTAATAACTACCCTAACCCTAACGCGTACCCTAACCCTAACCCCTACCCTAACACTAACATGTACCCTAATCCTAACCCGTACCCTAAACCGAGCCCTAACCCTCAAACTAACCCTAACCCTAACCCTAACCCATACCCTACGCCGTACCCGAACACGTACCCGAACCCGTACCCTAAGGCGTACCTTAACCCTAACCCTAACCCTAACCCTAACCCTAAGCTACCCTTGAGTGCTTCTGCCTCCAATAGATTTCCTAAGCACTAGTGTTTTAAGGAACAGGTTAAAAAGAGAATCCTAATGTGATTTCTTGATAATGGGTGTGTTCCTTATCTTCTCCTAGTGTCTAAACTCTTCTCCCTGTCTGGACCCCCAAATAATATTCCTTGACGTGCTAAGGGGTATCTAGAGAGTGGGATAGGTTTAATAACTACCCTAACCCTAACGCGTACCCTAACCCTAACGCGTACCCTAACCCTAACCCCTACCCTAACCTTAACACGTACCCTAATCCTAACCCGTACCCTAAACCGAGCCCTAACCCTCAAACTAACCCTAACCCTAACCCTAACCCATACCCTACACCGTACCCGAACCCGTATCCGAACCCGTACCCTAAGCCGTACCCTAACCCTAACCCTAACCCTAAGCTACCCTTGACTGCTTCTGCCTCCAATAGATTTCCTAAGCACTAGTGTTTTAAGGAACAGGTTAAAAAGGGAATCCTAATGTGATTTCTTGATAATGGGTGTGTTCCTTATCTTCTCCTAGTGTCTAAACTCTTCTCCATGGCTGGACCCCCAAATAATATTCCTTGACGTGCTAAGGGGTATCTAGAGAGTGGGATAGGTTTAATAAATACCCTAACCCTAACACGAACACTAATCCTAACCCGTACCCTAAACCGAGCCCTAACCTTCAAACTAACCCTAACCCTAACCCTAACCCATACCCTACGCCGTACACGAACCCGTACCCAAACCCGTACCTTAAGCCGTAACCTAACCCTAACCCTAATCCTAACCCTAAGCTACCCTTGACTGCTTCTGCCTCCAATAGATTTCCTAAGCACTAGTGTTTTAAGGAACAGGTTAAAAAGAGAATCCTAATATGATTTCTTGATAATGGGTGTGTTCCTTATCTTCTCCTAGTGTCTAAACTCTTCTCCCTGGCTGGACCCCCAAATAATATTCCTTGACGTGCTAAGGGGTATCTAGAGAGTGGGATAGGTTTAATAACTACCCTAACCCTAACGCGTACCCTAACCCTAACCCCTACCCTAACCTTAACACGTACCCTAATCCTAACCCGTACCCTAAACCGAGCCCTAACCCTCAAACTAACCCTAACCCTAACCCTAAACCATACCCTACGCCGTACACGAACCAGTACACGAACCCGTACCCTAAGCCGTACCCTAACACTAACCCTAACCCTAACCCTAACCCTAACCCTAAGCTACCCTTGACTGCTTCTGCCTCCAATAGATTTCCTAAGCACTAGTGTTTTAAGGAACAGGTTAAAAAGAGAATCCTAATGCGATTTCTTGATAATGGGTGTGTTCCTTATCTTCTCCTAGTGTCTAAACTCTTCTCCCTGGCCCGACCCCCAAATAATATTCCTTGACGTGCTAAGGGGTATCTAGAGAGTGGGATAGGTTTAATAACTACCCTAACCCTAACGCGTACCCTAACCCTAACCCCTACCCTAACCTTAACACGTACCCTAATCCTAACCCGTACCGTAAACCGAGCCCTAACCCTCAAACTAACCCTAACCCTAACCCTAAACCATACCCTACGCCGTACACGAACCAGTACACGAACCCGTACCCTAAGCCGTACCCTAACACTAACCCCAACCCTAACCCTAACCCTAACCCTAAGCTACCCTTGACTGCTTCTGCCTCCAATAGATTTCCTAAGCACTAGTGTTTTAAGGAACAGGTTAAAAAGAGAATCCTAATGTGATTTCTTGATAATGGGTGTGTTCCTTATCTTCTCCTAGTGTCTAAACTCTTCTCCCTGGCTGGACCCCCAAATAATATTCCTTGAGGTGCTAAGGGGTATCTAGAGAGTGGGATAGGTTTAATAACTACCCTAACCCTAACGCGTACCCTAACCCTAACCCCTACCCTAACTTTAACACGTACCCTAATCCTAACCCGTACCCTAAACCGAGCCCTAACCCTCAAACTAACCCTAACCCTAACCCTAACACATACCCTACGCCGTACCCGAACCCGTACCCGAACCCGTACCCTAAGCCGTACCCTAACACTAACCCTAACCCTAACCCTAACCCTAAGCTACCCTTGACTGCTTCTGCCTCCAATAGATTTCCTAAGCACTAGTGTTTTAAGGAATAGGTTAAAAAGTGAATCCTAATGTGATTTCTTGATAATGGGTGTGTTCCTTATATTCTCCTAGTGTCTAAACTCTTCTCCATGGCTGGACCCCCAAATAATATTCCTTGACGTGCTAAGGGGTATCTAGAGAGTGGGATAGGTTTAATAACAAACCTAACCCTAACGCGTACCCTAACCCTATCCCCTACCCTAATCCTAACACGTACCCTAATCCTAACCCGTACCCTAAACCGAGCCCTAACCCTCAAATTAACCCTAACCCTAACCCTAACCCATACCCTACGCCGTACCCGAACCCGTACCCTAAGCGGTACCCTAAAGCTAACCCTAACCCTAACCCTAACCCTAACCCTAAGCTACCCTTGAGTGCTTCTGCCTCCAATAGATTTCCTAAGCACTAGTGTTTTAAGGAACAGGTTAAAAAGAGAATCCTAATGTGATTTCTTGATAATGGGTGTGTTCCTTATCTTCTCCTAGTGTCTAAACTCTTCTCCCTGTCTGGACCCCCAAATAATATTCCTTGACGTGCTAAGGGGTATCTAGAGAGTGGGATAGGTTTAATAACTACCCTAACCCTAACGCGTACCCTAACCCTAACGCGTACCCTAACCCTAACCCCTACCCTAACCTTAACACGTACCCTAATCCTAACCCGTACCCTAAACCGAGCCCTAACCCTCAAACTAACCCTAACCCTAACCCTAACCCATACCCTATGCCGTACCCGAACACGTACCCTAAGCCTTACCCTAACAATAACCCTAACCCTAACCCTAAGCTACCCTTGACTGCTTCTGCCTGCAATAGATTTCCTAAGCACTCATGTTTTAAGGAACAGGTTAAAAAGAGAATCCTAATGTGATTCTTGATAATGGGTGTGTTCCTTATCTTCTCTTAGTGTCTAAACTCTTCTCCATGGCTGGACCCCCAAATAATATACCTTGACGTGCTAAGGGGTATCTAGAGAGGGGGGTAGGTTTAATAACTACCCTAACCCTAACGCGTACCCTAACCCTAACCCCTACCCTAACCCTAACACGTACCCTAAACCGAACCCTAACCCTCAAACTTACCCTAACCCTAACCCTAACCCATACCCTACGCCGTACCCGAACCCGTACCCGAACCCGTACCCGAACCCGTACCCTAAGCCGTACCCTAACCCTAACCCTAACCCTAAGCTACCCTTGACTGCTTCTGCCTCCAATAGATTTCCTAAGCACTAGTGTTTTAAGGAACAGGTTAAGAAGGGAATCCTAATGTGATTTCTTGATAATGGGTGTGTTCCTTATCTTCTCCTAGTGTCTAAACTCTTCTCCATGGCTGGACCCCCAAATAATATTCCTTGACGTGCTAAGGGGTATCTAGAGAGTGGGATAGGTTTAATAACTACCCTAACCCTAACACGAACCCTAATCCTAACGCGTACCCTAAACTGAGCCCTAACCCTCAAACTATCCCTAACCCTAACCCTAACCCATACCCTACGCCGTACCCGAACACGTACCCGAACCCGCACCCTAAGGCGTACCTTAACCCTAACCCTAACCCTAACCCTAACCCTAAGCTACCCTTGAGTGCTTCTGCCTCCAATAGATTTCCTAAGCACTAGTGTTTTAAGGAACAGGTTAAAAAGAGAATCCTAATGTGATTTCTTGATAATGGGTGTGTTCCTTATCTTCTCCTAGTGTCTAAACTCTTCTCCCTGTCTGGACCCCCAAATAATATTCCTTGACGTGCTAAGGGGTATCTAGAGAGTGGGATAGGTTTAATAACTACCCTAACCCTAACGCGTACCCTAACCCTAACGCGTACCCTAACCCTAACCCCTACCCTAACCTTAACACGTACCCTAATCCTAACCCGTACCCTAAACCGAGCCCTAACCCTGAAACTAACCCTAAACCTAACCCTAACCCATACCCTACACCGTACCTGAACCCGTACCCGAACCCGTACCCTAAGCCGTACCCTAACCCTAACCCTAACCCTAAGCTACCCTTGACTGCTTCTGCCTCCAATAGATTTCCTAAGCACTAGTGTTTTAAGGAACAGGTTAAAAAGGGAATCCTAATGTGATTTCTTGATAATGGGTGTGTTCCTTATCTTCTCCTAGTGTCTAAACTCTTCTCCATGGCTGGACCCCCAAATAATATTCCTTGACTTGCTAAGGGGTATCTAGAGAGTGGGATAGGTTTAATAACTACCCTAACCCTAACACGAACCCTAATCCTAACCCGTACCCTAAACCGAGCCCTAACCCTCAAACTAAACCTAACCCTAACCCTAAACCATACCCTACGCCGTACACGAACCAGTACACGAACCCGTACCCTAAGCCGTACCCTAACACTAACCCTAACCCTAACCCTAACCCTAACCCTAAGCTACCCTTGACTGCTTCTGCCTCCAATAGATTTCCTAAGCACTAGTGTTTTAAGGAACAGGTTAAAAAGAGAATCCTAATGCGATTTCTTGATAATGGGTGTGTTCCTTATCTTCTCCTAGTGTCTAAACTCTTCTCCATGGCTGGACCCCCAAATAATATACCTTGACGTGCTAAGGGGTATTTAGAGAGGGGGGTAGGTTTAATGACTACCCTAACCCTAACGCGTACCCTAACCCTAACCCCTACCCTAACCCTAACACGTACCCTAAACCGAACCCTAACCCTCAAACTTACCCTAACCCTAACCCTAACCCATACCCTACGCCGTACCCGAACCCGTACCCGAACCCGTACCCGAACCCGTACCCTAAGCCGTACCCTAACCCTAACCCTAACCCTAAGCTACCCTTGACTGCTTCTGCCTCCAATAGATTTCCTAAGCACTAGTGTTTTAAGGAACAAGTTAAAAAGGGAATCCTAATGTGATTTCTTGATAATGGGTGTGTTCCTTATCTTCTCCTAGTGTCTAAACTCTTCTCCATGGCTGGACCCCCAAATAATATTCCTTGACGTGCTAAGGGGTATCTAGAGAGTGGGATAGGTTTAATAACTACCCTAACCCTAACACGAACCCTAATCCTAACCCGTACCCTAAACCGAGCCCTAACCTTCAAACTAACCCTAACCCTAACCCTAACCCATACCCTACGCCGTACACGAACCCGTACCCAAACCCGTACCCTAAGCCGTAACCTAACCCTAACCCTAATCCTAACCCTAAGCTACCCTTTACTGCTTCTGCCTCCAATAGATTTCCTAAGCACTAGTGTTTTAAGGAACAGGTTAAAAAGAGAATCCTAATGTGATTTCTTGATAATGGGTGTGTTCCTTATCTTCTCCTAGTGTCTAAACTCTTCTCCCTGGCTGGACCCCCAAATAATATTCCTTGACGTGCTAAGGGTTATCTAGAGAGTGGGATAGGTTTAATAACTATCCTAACCCTAACGCGTACCCTAACCCTAACCCCTACCCTAACCTTAACACGTACCCTAATCCTAACCCGTACCCTAAACCGAGCCCTAACCCTCAAACTAACCCTAACCCTAACCCTAACCCATACCCTACGCCGTACCCGAACCCGTAACCTAACCCGTACCCTAACACTAACCCTAACCCTAACCCTAACCCTAACCCTAAGCTACCCTTGACTGCTTCTGCCTCCAATAGATTTCCTAAGCACTAGTGTTTTAAGGAACATGTTAAAAAGAGAATCCTAATGTGATTTCTTGATAATGGGTGTGTTCCTTATCTTCTCCTAGTGTCTAAACTCTTCTCCATGGCTGGACCCCCAAATAATATTCCTTGACGTGCTAAGGGGTATCTAGAGAGTGGGATAGGTTTAATAACTACCCTAAACCTAACGCGTACCCTAACCCTAACACGTACCCTAATCCTAACCCGTACCCTAAACCGAGCCCTAACCCTCAAATTAACCCTAACCCTAACCCTAACCCATATCCTACGCCGTACCCGAACCCGTACCCTAAGCGGTACCCTAAAGCTAACCCTAACCCTAACCCTAACCCTATCCCTAAGCTACCCTTGACTGCTTCTGCCTCCAATAGATTTCCTAAGCACTAGTGTTTTAAGGAACAGGTTAAAAAGAAAATCCTAATGTGATTTCTTGATAATGGGTGTGTTCCTTATCTTCTCCTAGTGTCAAAACTCTTCTCCCTGGCTGGACCCCAAATAATATTCCTTGACGTGCTAAGGGGTATCTAGAGAGTGGGATAGGTTTAATAACTACCCTAACCCTAACGCGTACCCTAACCCTAACCCCTAAACTAACCCTAACATGTACCCTAATCCTAATCTGTACCCTAAACCGAGCACTAACCCTCAAACTATCCCTAACCCTAACCCTAACCCATACCCTACGCCGTACCCGAACCCGTACCCGAACCCGTAACCTAAGCCGTACCCTAACCCTAACCCTAACCCTAACCCTAACCCTAACCCTAAGCTACCCTTGACTGCTTCTGCCTCCAATAGATTTCCTAAGCACTAGTGTATTAAGGAACAGGTTAAAAAGAGAATCCTATTGTGATTTCAGGATAATGGGTGTGTTCCTTATCTTCTCCTAGTGTCTAAACTCTTCTCCATGGCTGGACCCCCAAATAATATTCCTTGACGTGCTAAGGGGTTTATAGAGAGTGGGATAGGTTTAATAACTACCCTAACCCTAACGCGTACCCTAACTCTAACATGTACCCTAATCCTAAACCGTACCCTAAACCGAGCCCTAACCCTCAAACTAACCCTAACCCTAACCCATACCCTACGCCGTACCCGAACCCGTACCCTAAGCCTTACCCTAACAATAACCCTAACCCTAACCCTAAGCTACCCTTGACTGCTTCTGCCTCCAATAGATTTCCTAAGCACTAGTGTTTTAAGGAACAGGTTAAAAAGAGAATCCTAATGTGATTTCTTGATAATGGGTGTGTTCCTTATCTTCTCCTAGTGTCTAAACTCTTCTCCATGGCTGGACCCCCAAATAATATTCCTTGACGTGCTAAGGGGTATCTAGAGAGTGGGATAGGTTTAATAACTACCCTAACCCTAACGCGTACCCTAACCCTAACCCCTACCCTAACCCTAACACGTACCCTAATGCTAACCCGTACCCTAAACCGAGCCCTAACCCTCAAACTAACCCTAACCCTAACACTAACCCATACCCTACGCCGTACCCGAACCCGTACCCGAACCTGAACCCTAAGCCGTACGCTAACACTAACCCTAACCCTAACCCTAACCCTAAGCTACCCTTGACTGCTTCTGCCTCCAATAGATTTCCTAAGCACTAGTGTTTTAAGGAACAGGTTAAAAAGAGAATCCTAATGTGATTTCTTGATAATGGGTGTGTTCCTTATCTTCTCCTAGTGTCTAAACTCTTCTCCATGGCTGGACACCCAAATAATATTCCTTGACGTGCTAAGGGGTATCTAGAGAGTGGGATAGGTTTAATAACTACCCTAACCCTAACGCGTACCCTAACCCTAACCCCTACCCTAACCCTAACACGTACCCTAATCCTAACCCGTAACCTAAACCGAGTCCTAACCCTCAAACTAACCCTAACCCTAACCCTAACCCATACCCTACGCCGTACCCGAACCCGTAACCTAACCCGTACCCTAACACTAACCCTAACCCTAACCCTAACCCTAACCCTAAGCTACCCTTGACTGCTTCTGCCTCCAATAGATTTCCTAAGCACTAGTGTTTTAAGGAACAGGTTAAAAAGAGAATCCTAATGTGATTTCTTGATAATGGGTGTGTTCCTTATCTTCTCCTAGTGTCTAAACTCTTCTCCCTGGCTGGACCCCAAATAATATTCCTTGACGTGCTAAGGGGTATCTAGAGAGTGGGATAGGTTTAATAACTACCCTAACCCTAACGCGTACCCCAACCCTAACCCCTAACCTAACCCTAACATGTACCCTAATCCTAATCTGTACCCTAAACCGAGCACTAACCCTCAAACTATCCCTAACCCTAACCCTAACCCATACCCTATGCCGTACCCGAACCCGTACCCGAACCCGTAACCTAAGCCGTACCCTAACCCTAACCCTAACCCTAACCCTAACCCTAACCCTAAGCTACCCTTGACTGCTTCTGCCTCCAATAGATTTCCTAAGCACTAGTGTATTAAGGAACAGGTTAAAAAGAGAATCCTATTGTGATTTCAGGATAATGGGTGTGTTCCTTATCTTCTCCTAGTGTCTAAACTCTTCTCCATGGCTGGACCCCCAAATAATATTCCTTGACGTGCTAAGGGGTTTATAGAGGGTGGGATAGGTTTAATAACTACCCTAACCCTAACGCGTACCCTAACTCTAACATGTACCCTAATCCTAAACCGTAACCTAAACCGAGCCCTAACCCTCAAACTAACCCTAACCCTAACCCATACCCTACGCCGTACCCGAACCCGTACCCTAAGCCTTACCCTAACAATAACCCTAACCCTAACCCTAAGCTACCCTTGACTGCTTCTGCCTCCAATAGATTTCCTAAGCACTAGTGTTTTAAGGAACAGGTTAAAAAGAGAATCCTAATGTGATTTCTTGATAATGGGTGTGTTCCTTATCTTCTCCTAGTGTCTAAACACTTCTCCATGGCTTGACCCCCAAATAATATTCCTTGACGTGCTGAGGGGTATCTAGGGAGTGGGATAGGTTTAATAACTACCCTAACCCTAACGCGTACCCTAACCCTAACCCCTAACCTAACCCTAACATGTACCCTAATCCTAACCCGTACCCTAAACCGAGCACTAACCCTCAAACTATCCCTAACCCTAACCCTAACCCATACCCTACGCCGTACCCGAACCCGTACCCGAACCCGTACCCTAAGCCGTACCCTAACCCTAACCCTAACCCTAACCCTAACCCTAAGCTACCCTTGACTGCTTCTGCCTCCAATAGATTTCCTAAGCACTAGTGTATTAAGGAACAGGTTAAAAAGAGAATCCTAATGTGATTTCAGGATAATGGGTGTGTTCCTTATCTTCTCCTAGTGTCTAAACTCTTCTCCATGGCTGGACCCCCAAATAATATTCCTTGACGTGCTAAGGGGTATCTAGAGAGTGCGATAGGTTTAATAACTACCCTAACCCTAACGCGTACTCTAACCCTAACACGTACCCTAATCCTAAACCGTACCCTAAACCGAGCCCTAACCCTCAAACTAACCCTAACCCTAACCCTAACCCATACCCTACGCCGTACCCGAACCCGTACCCTAAGCCTTACCCTAACAATAACCCTAACCCTAACCCTAAGCTACCCTTGACTGCTTCTGCCTCCAATAGATTTCCTAAGCACTAGTGTTTTAAGGAACAGGTTAAAAAGAGAATCCTAATGTGATTTCTTGATAATGGGTGTGTTCCTTATCTTCTCCTAGTGTCTAAACTCTTCTCCATGGCTGGACCCCCAAATAATATTCCTTGACGTGCTAAGGGGTATCTAGAGAGTGGGATAGGTTTAATAACTACCCTAACCCTAACGCGTACCCTAACCCTAACCCCTTCCCTAACCCTAAGACGTACCCTAATGCTAACCCGTACCCTAAACCGAGCCCTAACCCTCAAACTAACCCTAACCCTAACACTAACCCATACCCTACGCCGTACCCGAACCCGTACCCGAACCCGAACCCTAAGCCGTACCCTAACACTAACCCTAACCCTAACCCTAACCCTAAGCTACCCTTGACTGCTTCTGCCTCCAATAGATTTCCTAAGCACTAGTGTTTTAAGGAACAGGTTAAAAAGTGAATCCTAATGTGATTTCTTGATAATGGGTGTGTTCCTTATCTTCTCCTAGTGTCTAAACTCTTCTCCATGGCTGGACACCCAAATAATATTCCTTGACGTGCTAAGGGGTATCTAGAGAGTGGGATAGGTTTAATAACTACCCAAACCCTAACGCGTACCCTATCCCTAACCTCTACCTTAACCCTAACACGTACACTAATCCTAACCCGTAACCTAAACCGTGCCCTAACCCTCAAACTAACCCTCAACCTAACCCGAACCCATACCCTACGCCGTACCCGAACCCGTACCCGAAACCGTACCCTAAGCCGTACCCTAACCCTAACCCTAACCCTAACCCTAACCCTAAGCTACCCTTGACTGCTTCTGCCTCCAATAGATTTCCTAAGCAATAGTGTTTTAAGGAATAGGTTAAAAAGAGAATCCTAACGTGATTTCTTGATAATGGGTGTGTTCCTTATCTTCTCCTAGTGTCTAAACTCTTCTCCATGGCTGGACACCCAAATAATATTCCTTGACGTGCTAAGGGGAATCTAGAGAGTGGGATAGGTTTAATAACTACCCAAAGCCTAACGCGTACCCTATCCCTAACCTCTACCTTAACCCTAACACGTACACTAATCCTAACCCGTAACCTAAACCGTGCCCTAAGCCTCAAACTAACCCTCAACCTAACCCGAACCCATACCCTACGCCGTACCCGAACCCGTACCCGAAACCGTACCCTAAGCCGTACCCTAACCCTAACCCTAACCCTAACCCTAACCCTAAGCTACCCTTGACTGCTTCTGCCTCCAATAGATTTCCTAAGCAATAGTGTTTTAAGGAATAGGTTAAAAAGAGAATCCTAACGTGATTTCTTGATAATGTGTGTGTTCCTTATCTTCTCCTAGTGTCTAAACTCTTCTCCATGGCTGGACCCCCAAATAATATTCCTTGACGTGCTAAGTGGTATCTAGAGAGTGGGATAGGTTTAATAACTACCCTAACCCTAATGCATACCCTAACCCTAACACGTACACTAATCCTAACCCGTAACCTAAACCGAGCCCTAACCCTCAAACTAACCCTAACCCTAACCCTAACCCATACCCTACGCCGTACCCGAACCCGTACCCGAACCCGTACCCTAAGCCGTACCCTAACCCTAACCCTAACCCTAACCCTAACCCTAAGCTACCCTTGACTGCTTCTGCCTCCAATAGATTTCCTAAGCACTAGTGTACTAAGGAACAGGTTAAAAAGAGAATCCTAATGTGATTTCAGGATAATGGGTGTGTTCCTTATCTTCTCCTAGTGTCTAAATTCTTCTCCATGGCTGGACACCCAAATAATATTCCTTGTCGTGCTAAGGGGTATCTAGAGAGTGGGATAGGTTTAATAACTACCCTAACCCTAACGCGTACCCTAACCGTAACCCCTACCCTAACCCTAACACGAACCCTAATCCTAACCCGTAACCTAAACCGAGACCTAACCTTGAAACTAACCCTAACCCTAACCCTAACCCATACCCTACGCCGTACACGAACCCGTACCCGAACCCGTACCCTAAGCCGTACCCTAACCCTAACCCTAACCCTAACCCTAACTCTAAACTACCCTTGACTGCTTCTGCCTCCAATAGATTTCCTAAGCACTAGTGTTTTAAGGAACAGGTTAAAAAGAGAATCCTAATGTGATTTCTTGATAATGCGTGTGTTCCTTATATTCTCCTACTGTCTAAACTCTTCTCCATGGCTGGACCCGCAAATAATATTCCTTGACGTGCTAAGCGGTATCTAGGGAGTGGGATAGGTTTAATAACTACCCTAACCCTAATGCGTACCCTAACCCTAACCCCTACCCTAACCCTAACACGTACCCTAATCCTAACCCGTACCCTAAACCGAGCCCTAACCCTCAAACTAACCCTAACCCTAACCCTAAAACATACCCTATGCCGTACCCGAACCCGTACCCTAAGCCTTACCCTAACAATAACCCTAACCCTAACCCTAAGCTACCCTTGACTGCTTCTGCCTCCAATAGATTTCCTAAGCACTAGTGTTTTAAGGAACAGGTTAAAAAGAGAATCCTAATGTGATTTCTTGATAATGGGTGTGTTCCTTATCTTCTCCTAGTGTCTAAACTCTTCTCCATGGCTGGACCCCCAAATATTATTCCTTGACGTGCTAAGGGGTATCTAGAGAGTGGGATGGGTTTAATAACTACCCTAACCCTAACGCGTACCCTAACCCTAACCTCTACCCTAACCCTAACACGTACACTAATCCTAACCCGTACCCTAAACCGAGCCCTAACCCTCAAACTAACCCTAACACTAAACCTAACCCATACCCTACGCCGTACCCGAACCCGTACCCGAACCCGTACCCTAAGCCGTACCCTAACCCTAACCCTAACCCTAACCCTAAGCTACCCTTGACTGCTTCTGCCTCCAATAGATTTCCTAAGCACTAGTGTATAAAGGAACAGGTTAAAAAGAGAATCCTAATGTGATTTCAGGATAATGGGTGTGTTCCTTATCTTCTCCTAGTGTCTAAACTCTTCTCCATGGCTGGAAACCCAAATAATATTCCTTGACGTGCTAAGGGGTATCTAGAGAGTGGGATAGGTTTAATAACTACCCTAACCCTAACGCGTACCCTAACCCTAACCCCTACCCTAACCCTAACACGAACCCTAATCCTAACCCGTACCCTAAACCGAGCCCTAACCTTCAAACTAACCCTAACCCTAACCCTAACCCATACCCTACGCCGTACACGAACCCGTACCCGAACCCGTACCCTAAGCCGTACCCTAAACTTAACCCTAACCCTAACACTAACCCTAAGCTACACTTGACTGCTTCTGCCTCCAATAGATTTCCTAAGCACTAGTGTTTTAAGGAACAGGTTAAAAAGAGAATCCTAATGCGATTTCTTGATAATGGGTGTGTTCCTTATCTTCTCCTAGTGTCTAAACTCTTCTCCATGGCTGGACCCCCAAATAATATTCCTTGACGTGCTAAGGGGTATCTAGAGAGTGGGATAGGTTTAATAACTACCCTAAACCTAACGCGTACCCTAACCCTAACACGTACCCTAATCCTAACCCGTACCCTAAACCGAGCCCTAACCCTCAAATTAACCCTAACGCTAACCCTAACCCATATCCTACGCCGTACCCGAACCCGTACCCTAAGCGGTACCCTAAAGCTAACCCTAACCCTAACCCTAACCCTATCCCTAAGCTACCCTTGACTGCTTCTGCCTCCAATAGATTTCCTAAGCACTAGTGTTTTAAGGAACAGGTTAAAAAGAGAATCCTAATGTGATTTCTTGATAATGGGTGTGTTCCTTATCTTCTCCTAGTGTCTAAACTCTTCTCCCTGGCTGGACCCCAAATAATATTCCTTGACGTGATAAGGGGTATCTAGAGAGTGGCATAGGTTTAATAACTACCCTAACCCTAACGCGTACCCTAACCCTAACCCCTAACCTAACCCTAACATGTACCCTAATCCTAATCTGTACCCTAAACCGAGCACTAACCCTCAAACTATCCGTAACCCTTACCCTAACCCATACCCTACGCCGTACCCGATTCCGTACCCGAACCCGTACCCTAAGCCGTACCCTAACCCTAACCCTAACCCTAACCCTACCCCTAAGCTACCCTTGACTGCTTCTGCATCCAATAGATTTCCTAAGCACTAGTGTATTAAGGAACAGGTTAAAAAGAGAATCCTATTGTGATTTCAGGATAATGGGTGTGTTCCTTATCTTCTCCTAGTGTCTAAACTCTTCTCCATGGCTGGACCCCCAAATAATATTCCTTGACGTGCTAAGGGGTATCTAGAGAGTGGGATAGGTTTAATAACTACCCTAACCCTAACGCGTACCCTAACACTAACACGTACCCTAATCCTAAACCGTACCCTAAACCGAGCTCTAACCCTCAAACTAACCCTAACCCTAACCCTAACCCATACCCTACGCCGTACCCGAACCCGTACCCTAAGCCTTACCCTAACAATAACCCTAACCCTAAACCTAAGCTACCCTTGACTGCTTCTGCCTCCAATAGATTTCCTAAGCACTAGTGTTTTAAGGAACAGGTTAAAAAGAGATTCCTAATGTGATTTCTTGATAATGGGTGTGTTCCTTATCTTCTCCTAGTGTCTAAACTCTTCTCCATGGCTGGACCCCCAAATAATATTCCTTGACGTGCTAAGGGGTATCTAGAGAGTGGGATAGGTTTAATAACTACCCTAACCCTAACGCGTACCCTAACCCTAACCCCTACCCTAACCCTAACACGTACCCTAATGCTAACCCGTACCCTAAACCGAGCCCTAACCCTCAAATTAACCCTAACCCTAACCCTAAACCATACCCTACGCCGTACCCGAACCCGTACCCGAACCCGAAACCTAAGCCGTACCCTAACACTAACCCTAACCCTAACCCTAACCCTAACCCTAAGCTACCCTTGACTGCTTCTGCCTCCAATAGATTTCCTAAGCACTAGTGTTTTAAGGAACAGGTTAAAAAGAGAATCCTAATGTGATTTCTTGATAATGGGTGTGTTCCTTATCTTCTCCTAGTGTCTAAACTCTTCTCCATGGCTGGACCCCCAAATAATATTCCTTGACGTGCTAAGGGGTATCTAGAGAGTGGGATAGGTTTAATAACTACCCTAACCCTAACGCGTACCCTAACCCTAACCCCTACCCTAACCCTAACACGTACCCTAATGCTAACCCGTACCCTAAACCGAGCCCTAACCCTCAAACTAACCCTAACCCTAACCCTAACCCATACCCTACGCCGTACCCGAACCCGTACCCGAACCCGAACCCTAAGGCATACCCTAACACTAACCCTAACCCTAACACTAACCCTAAGCTACCCTTGACTGCTTCTGCCTCCAATAGATTTCCTAAGCACTAGTGTTTTAAGGAACAGGTTAAAAAGAGAATCCTAATGTGATTTCAGGATAATGGGTGTGTTCCTTATCTTCTCCTAGTGTCTAAACTCTTCTCCATGGCTGGACCCCCAAATAATATTCCTTGACGTGCTAAGGGGTATCTAGAGAGTGGGATAGGTTCAATAACTACCCTAACCCTAACGCGTACCCTAACCCTAACACGTACCCTAATCCTAAACCGTACCTTAAACCGAGCCCTAACCCTCAAACTAACCCTAACACTAACCCTAACCCATACCCTACGCCGTACCCGAACCCGTACCCTAAGCCTTACCCTAACAATAACCGTAACCCTAAACCTAAGCTACCCTTGACTGCTTCTGCCTCCAATAGATTTCCTAAGCACTAGTGTTTTAAGGAACAGGTTAAAAAGAGAATCCTAATGTGATTTTTGATAATGGATGTGTTCCTTATCTTCTCCTAGTGTCTAAACTCTTCTCCATGGCTGGACCCCCAAATAATATTCCTTGACGTGCTAAGGGGTATCTAGAGAGTGGGATGGGTTTAATAACTACCCTAACCCTAACGCGTAGCCTAACCCTTACCTCCACCCTAACCCTAACACGTACACTAATCCTAACCCGTACCCTAAACCGAGCCCTAACCCTCAAACTAACCCTAACACTAAACCTAACACATACCCTACGCCGTACCCGAACCCGTACCCGAACCCGTACCCTAAGCCGTACCCTAACCCTAACCCTAACCCTAACCCTAACCCTAAGCTACCCTTGACTGCTTCTGCCTCCAATATATTTCCTAAGCACTAGTGTATTAAGGAACAGGTTAAAAAGAGAATCCTAATGTGATTTCAGGATAATGGGTGTGTTCCTTATCTTCTCCTAGTGTCTAAACTCTTCTCCATGGCTGGACACCCAAATAATATTCCTTGACGTGCTAAGGGGTATCTAGAGAGTGGGATAGGTTTAATAACTACCCTAACCCTAACGCGTTCCCTAACCCTAACCCCTACCCTAACCCTAACACGAACCCTAATCCTAACCCGTACCCTAAACCGAGCCCTAACCTTCAAACTAACCCTAACCCTAACCCTAACCCATACCCTACGCCGTACACGAACCCGTACCCGAACCCGTACCCTAAGCCGTACCCTAACCCTAACCCTAACCCTAACCCTAACCCTAAGCTACCCTTGACTGCTTCTGCCTCCAATAGATTTCCTAAGCACTAGTGTTTTAAGGAACAGGTTAAAAAGAGAATCCTTATGTGATTTCTTGATAATGGGTGTGTTCCTTATCTTCTCCTAGTGTCTAAACTCTTCTCCATGGCTGGACACCCAAATAATATTCCTTGACGTGCTAAGGGGTATCTAGAGAGTGGGATAGGTTTAATAACTACCCTAACCCTAACGCGTACCCTAACCCTAACCCCTACCCTAACCCTAACACGTACCCTAATCCTAACCCGTACCCTAAACCGAACCCTAACCCTCAAACTAACCCTAACCCTAACACTAACCCATACCGTACGCCGTACCCGAACCCGTAACCTAACCCGTACCCTAACACTAAACCTAACCCTAACCCTAACCCTAACCCTAAGCTACCCTTGACTGCTTCTGCCTCCAATAGATTTCCTAAGCACTAGTGTTTTAAGGAACAGGTTAAAAAGAGAATCCTAATGTGATTTCTTGATAATGGGTGTGTTCCTTATCTTCTCCTAGTGTCTAAACTCTTCTCCATGGCTGGACCCCCAAATAATATTCCTTGACGTGCTAAGGGGTATCTAGAGAGTGGGATAGGTTTAATAACTACCCTAACCCTAACGCGTGCCCTAACCCTAACACGTACCCTAATCCTAACCCGTACCCTAAACCGAGCCCTAACCCTCAAATTAACCCTAACCCTAACCCTAACCCATACCCTACGCCGTACCCGAACCCGTACCCTAAGCGGTACCCTAAAGCTAACCCTAACCCTAACCCTAAGCTACCCTTGACTGCTTCTGCCTCCAATAGATTTCCTAAGCACTAGTGTTTTAAGGAACAGGTTAAAAAGTGAATCCTAATGTGATTTCTTGATAATGGGTGTGTTCCTTATCTTCTCCTAGTGTCTAAACTCTTCTCCATGGCTGGACACCCAAATAATATTCCTTGACTTGCTAAGTGTTATCTAGAGAGTGGGATAGGTTTAATAACTACCCTAACCCTAACGCGTACCCTAACCCTAACCCCTACCCTAACACTAACATGTACCCTAATCCTAACCCGTACCCTAAACCGAGCCCTAACCCTCAAACTAACCCTAACCCTAACCCTAACCCATACCCTACGCCGTACCCGAACACGTACCCGAACCCGTACCCTAAGGCGTACCTTAACCCTAACCCTAACCCTAACCCTAACCCTAAGCTACCCTTGAGTGCTTCTGCCTCCAATAGATTTCCTAAGCACTAGTGTTTTAAGGAACAGGTTAAAAAGAGAATCCTAATGTGATTTCTTGATAATGGGTGTGTTCCTTATCTTCTCCTAGTGTCTAAACTCTTCTCCCTGTCTGGACCACCAAATAATATTCCTTGACGTGCTAAGGGGTATCTAGAGAGTGGGATAGGTTTAATAACTACCCTAACCCTAACGCGTACCCTAACCCTAACGCGTACCCTAACTCTAACCCCTACCCTAACCTTAACACGTACCCTAATCCTAACCCGTACCCTAAACCGAGCCCTAACCCTCAAACTAACCCTAACCCTAACCCTAACCCATACCCTACACCGTACCCGAACCCGTACCCGAACCCTTACCCTAAGCCGTACCCTAAACCTAACCCTAACCCTAAGCTACCCTTGACTGCTTCTGCCTCCAATAGATTTCCTAAGCACTAGTGTTTTAAGGAACAGGTTAAAAAGGGAATCCTAATGTGATTTCTTGATAATGGGTGTGTTCCTTATCTTCTCCTAGTGTCTAAACTCTTCTCCATGGCTGGACCCCCAAATAATATTCCTTGACGTGCTAAGGGGTATCTAGAGAGTGGGATAGGTTTAATAACTACCCTAACCCTAACACGAACACTAATCCTAACCCGTACCCTAAACCGAGCCCTAACCTTCAAACTAACCCTAACCCTAACCCTAACCCATACCCTACGCCGTACACGAACCCGTACCCAAACCCGTACCCTAAGCCGTAACCTAACCCTAACCCTAATCCTAACCCTAAGCTACCCTTGACTGCTTCTGCCTCCAATAGATTTCCTAAGCACTAGTGTTTTAAGGAACAGGTTAAAAAGAGAATCCTAATATGATTTCTTGATAATGGGTGTGTTCCTTATCTTCTCCTAGTGTCTAAACTCTTCTCCCTGGCTGGACCCCCAAATAATATTCCTTGACGTGCTAAGGGGTATCTAGAGAGTGGGATAGGTTTAATAACTACCCTAACCCTAACGCGTACCCTAACCCTAACCCCTACCCTAACCTTAACACGTACCCTAATCCTAACCCGTACCCTAAACCGAGCCCTAACCCTCAAACTAACCCTAACCCTAACCCTAAACCATACCCTACGCCGTACACGAACCAGTACACGAACCCGTACCCTAAGCCGTACCCTAACACTAACCCTAACCCTAACCCTAACCCTAACCCTAAGCTACCCTTGACTGCTTCTGCCTCCAATAGATTTCCTAAGCACTAGTGTTTTAAGGAACAGGTTAAAAAGAGAATCCTAATGCGATTTCTTGATAATGGGTGTGTTCCTTATCTTCTCCTAGTGTCTAAACTCTTCTCCCTGGCCCGACCCCCAAATAATATTCCTTGACGTGCTAAGGGGTATCTAGAGAGTGGGATAGGTTTAATAACTACCCTAACCCTAACGCGTACCCTAACCCTAACCCCTACCCTAACCTTAACACGTACCCTAATCCTAACCCGTACCGTAAACCGAGCCCTAACCCTCAAACTAACCCTAACCCTAACCCTAAACCATACCCTACGCCGTACACGAACCAGTACACGAACCCGTACCCTAAGCCGTACCCTAACACTAAACCCAACCCTAACCCTAACCCTAACCCTAAGCTACCCTTGACTGCTTCTGCCTCCAATAGATTTCCTAAGCACTAGTGTTTTAAGGAACAGGTTAAAAAGAGAATCCTAATGTGATTTCTTGATAATGGGTGTGTTCCTTATCTTCTCCTAGTGTCTAAACTCTTCTCCCTGGCTGGACCCCCAAATAATATTCCTTGAGGTGCTAAGGGGTATCTAGAGAGTGGGATAGGTTTAATAACTACCCTAACCCTAACGCGTACCCTAACCCTAACCCCTACCCTAACTTTAACACGTACCCTAATCCTAACCCGTACCCTAAACCGAGCCCTAACCCTCAAACTAACCCTAACCCTAACCCTAACACATACCCTACGCCGTACCCGAACCCGTACCCGAACCCGTACCCTAAGCCGTACCCTAACACTAACCCTAACCCTAACCCTAACCCTAAGCTACCCTTGACTGCTTCTGCCTCCAATAGATTTCCTAAGCACTAGTGTTTTAAGGAATAGGTTAAAAAGTGAATCCTAATGTGATTTCTTGATAATGGGTGTGTTCCTTATATTCTCCTAGTGTCTAAACTCTTCTCCATGGCTGGACCCCCAAATAATATTCCTTGACGTGCTAAGGGGTATCTAGAGAGTGGGATAGGTTTAATAACAAACCTAACCCTAACGCGTACCCTAACCCTATCCCCTACCCTAATCCTAACACGTACCCTAATCCTAACCCGTACCCTAAACCGAGCCCTAACCCTCAAATTAACCCTAACCCTAACCCTAACCCATACCCTACGCCGT
This sequence comes from Eschrichtius robustus, assembly GCF_028021215.1. NCBI lineage: Eukaryota > Metazoa > Chordata > Mammalia > Artiodactyla > Eschrichtiidae > Eschrichtius > Eschrichtius robustus. The sequence goes on from NW_027175343.1 coordinate 1,174,305, forward strand.
ACCCGAACCCGTACCCTAAGCGGTACCCTAAAGCTAACCCTAACCCTAACCCTAACCCTAACCCTAAGCTACCCTTGAGTGCTTCTGCCTCCAATAGATTTCCTAAGCACTAGTGTTTTAAGGAACAGGTTAAAAAGAGAATCCTAATGTGATTTCTTGATAATGGGTGTGTTCCTTATCTTCTCCTAGTGTCTAAACTCTTCTCCCTGTCTGGACCCCCAAATAATATTCCTTGACGTGCTAAGGGGTATCTAGAGAGTGGGATAGGTTTAATAACTACCCTAACCCTAACGCGTACCCTAACCCTAACGCGTACCCTAACCCTAACCCCTACCCTAACCTTAACACGTACCCTAATCCTAACCCGTACCCTAAACCGAGCCCTAACCCTCAAACTAACCCTAACCCTAACCCTAACCCATACCCTATGCCGTACCCGAACACGTACCCTAAGCCTTACCCTAACAATAACCCTAACCCTAACCCTAAGCTACCCTTGACTGCTTCTGCCTGCAATAGATTTCCTAAGCACTCATGTTTTAAGGAACAGGTTAAAAAGAGAATCCTAATGTGATTCTTGATAATGGGTGTGTTCCTTATCTTCTCCTAGTGTCTAAACTCTTCTCCATGGCTGGACCCCCAAATAATATACCTTGACGTGCTAAGGGGTATCTAGAGAGGGGGGTAGGTTTAATAACTACCCTAACCCTAACGCGTACCCTAACCCTAACCCCTACCCTAACCCTAACACGTACCCTAAACCGAACCCTAACCCTCAAACTTACCCTAACCCTAACCCTAACCCATACCCTACGCCGTACCCGAACCCGTACCCGAACCCGTACCCGAACCCGTACCCTAAGCCGTACCCTAACCCTAACCCTAACCCTAAGCTACCCTTGACTGCTTCTGCCTCCAATAGATTTCCTAAGCACTAGTGTTTTAAGGAACAGGTTAAAAAGGGAATCCTAATGTGATTTCTTGATAATGGGTGTGTTCCTTATCTTCTCCTAGTGTCTAAACTCTTCTCCATGGCTGGACCCCGAAATAATATTCCTTGACGTGCTAAGGGGTATCTAGAGAGTGGGATAGGTTTAATAACTACCCTAACCCTAACACGAACCCTAATCCTAACGCGTACCCTAAACTGAGCCCTAACCCTCAAACTAACCCTAACCCTAACCCTAACCCATACCCTACGCCGTACCCGAACACGTACCCGAACCCGCACCCTAAGGCGTACCTTAACCCTAACCCTAACCCTAACCCTAACCCTAAGCTACCCTTGAGTGCTTCTGCCTCCAATAGATTTCCTAAGCACTAGTGTTTTAAGGAACAGGTTAAAAAGAGAATCCTAATGTGATTTCTTGATAATGGGTGTGTTCCTTATCTTCTCCTAGTGTCTAAACTCTTCTCCCTGTCTGGACCCCCAAATAATATTCCTTGACGTGCTAAGGGGTATCTAGAGAGTGGGATAGGTTTAATAACTACCCTAACCCTAACGCGTACCCTAACCCTAACGCGTACCCTAACCCTAACCCCTACCCTAACCTTAACACGTACCCTAATCCTAACCCGTACCCTAAACCGAGCCCTAACCCTCAAACTAACCCTAAACCTAACCCTAACCCATACCCTACACCGTACCCGAACCCGTACCCGAACCCGTACCCTAAGCCGTACCCTAACCCTAACCCTAACCCTAAGCTACCCTTGACTGCTTCTGCCTCCAATAGATTTCCTAAGCACTAGTGTTTTAAGGAACAGGTTAAAAAGGGAATCCTAATGTGATTTCTTGATAATGGGTGTGTTCCTTATCTTCTCCTAGTGTCTAAACTCTTCTCCATGGCTGGACCCCCAAATAATATTCCTTGACGTGCTAAGGGGTATCTAGAGAGTGGGATAGGTTTAATAACTACCCTAACCCTAACGCGTAACCTAACCCTAACCCCTACCCTAACCTTAACACGTACCCTAATCCTAACCCGTACCGTAAACCGAGCCCTAACCCTCAAACTAACCCTAACCCTAACCCTAAACCATACCCTACGCCGTACACGAACCAGTACACGAACCCGTACCCTAAGCCGTACCCTAACACTAACCCCAACCCTAACCCTAACCCTAACCCTAAGCTACCCTTGACTGCTTCTGCCTCCAATAGATTTCCTAAGCACTAGTGTTTTAAGGAACAGGTTAAAAAGAGAATCCTAATGTGATTTCTTGATAATGGGTGTGTTCCTTATCTTCTCCTAGTGTCTAAACTCTTCTCCCTGGCTGGACCCCCAAATAATATTCCTTGCGGTGCTAAGGGGTATCTAGAGAGTGGGATAGGTTTAATAACTACCCTAACCCTAACGCGTACCTTAACCCTAACCCCTACCCTAACTTTAACACGTACCCTAATCCTAACCCGTACCCTAAACCGAGCCCTAACCCTCAAACTAACCCTAACCCTAACCCTAACACATACCCTACGCCGTACCCGAACCCCTACCCGAACCCTAAGCCGTACCCTAACACTAACCCTAACCCTAACCCTAACCCTAAGCTACCCTTGACTGCTTCTGCCTCCAATAGATTTCCTAAGCACTAGTGTTTTAAGGAATAGGTTAAAAAGTGAATCCTAATGTGATTTCTTGATAATGGGTGTGTTCCTTATATTCTCCTAGTGTCTAAACTCTTCTCCATGGCTGGACACCCAAATAATATTCCTTGACGTGCTAAGGGGTATCTAGAGAGTGGGATAGGTTTAATAACAACCCTAACCCTAACGCGTACCCTAACCCTATCCCCTACCCTAATCCTAACAGGTACCCTAATCCTAACCCGTACCCTAAACCGAGCCCTAACCCTCAAATTAACCCTAACCCTAACCCTAACCCATACCCTACGCCGTACCCGAAACCGTACCCTAAGCGGTACCCTAAAGCTAACCCTAACCCTAACCCTAACCCTAACCCTAAGCTACCCTTGAGTGCTTCTGCCTCCAATAGATTTCCTAAGCACTAGTGTTTTAAGGAACAGGTTAAAAAGAGAATCCTAATGTGATTTCTTGATAATGGGTGTGTTCCTTATCTTCTCCTAGTGTCTAAACTCTTCTCCCTGTCTGGACCCCCAAATAATATTCCTTGACGTGCTAAGGGGTATCTAGAGAGTGGGATAGGTTTAATAACTACCCTAACCCTAACGCGTACCCTAACCCTAACGCGTACCCTAACACTAACCCCTACCCTAACCTTAACACGTACCCTAATCCTAACCCGTAACCTAAACCGAGCCCTAACCCTCAAACTAACCCTAACCCTAACCCTAACCCATACCCTACACCATACCCGAACCCGTACCCGAACCCGTACCCTAAGCCGTACCCTAACCCTAACCCTAACCCTAACCCTAAGCTACCCTTGACTGTTTCTGCCTGCAATAGATTTCCTAAGCACTCATGTTTTAAGGAACAGGTTAAAAAGAGAATCCTAATGTGATTCTTGATAATGGGTGTGTTCCTTATCTTCTCCTAGTGTCTAAACTCTGCTCCATGGCTGGACCCCCAAATAATATACCTTGACGTGCTAAGGGGTATTTAGAGAGGGGGGTAGGTTTAATAACTACCCTAACCCTAACGCGTACCCTAACCCTAACCCCTACCCTAACCCTAACACGTACCCTAAACCGAACCCTAACCCTCAAACTTACCCTAACCCTAACCCTAACCCATACCCTACGCCGTACCCGAACCCGTACCCGAACCCGTACCCGAACCCGTACCCTAAGCCGTACCCTAACCCTAACCCTAACCCTAAGCTACCCTTGACTGCTTCTGCCTCCAATAGATTTCCTAAGCACTAGTGTTTTAAGGAACAAGTTAAAAAGGGAATCCTAATGTGATTTCTTGATAATGGGTGTGTTCCTTATCTTCTCCTAGTGTCTAAACTCTTCTCCATGGCTGGACCCCCAAATAATATTCCTTGACGTGCTAAGGGGTATCTAGAGAGTGGGATAGGTTTAATAACTACCCTAACCCTAACACGAACCCTAATCCTAACCCGTACCCTAAACCGAGCCCTAACCTTCAAACTAACCCTAACCCTAACCCTAACCCATACCCTACGCCGTACACGAACCCGTACCCAAACCCGTACCCTAAGCCGTAACCTAACCGTAACCCTAATCCTAACCCTAAGCTACCCTTTACTGCTTCTGCCTCCAATAGATTTCCTAAGCACTAGTGTTTTAAGGAACAGGTTAAAAAGAGAATCCTAATGTGATTTCTTGATAATGGGTGTGTTCCTTATCTTCTCCTAGTGTCTAAACTCTTCTCCCTGGCTGGACCCCCAAATAATATTCCTTGACGTGCTAAGGGTTATCTAGAGAGTGGGATAGGTTTAATAACTACCCTAACCCTAACGCGTACCCTAACCCTAACCCCTACCCTAACCTTAACACGTACCCTAATCCTAACCCGTACCCTAAACCGAGCCCTAACCCTCAAACTAACCCTAACCCTAACCCTAAACCATACCCTACGCCGTACACGAACCAGTACACGAACCCGTACCCTAAGCCGTACCCTAACACTAACCCTAACCCTAACCCTAACCCTAACCCTAAGCTACCCTTGACTGCTTCTGCCTCCAATAGATTTCCTAAGCACTAGTGTTTTAAGGAACAGGTTAAAAAGAGAATCCAAATGCGATTTCTTGATAATGGGTGTGTTCCTTATCTTCTCCTAGTGTCTAAACTCTTCTCCCTGGCCCGACCCCCAAATAATATTCCTTGACGTGCTAAGGGGTATCTAGAGAGTTGGTTAGGTTTAATAACTACCCTAACCCTAACCCCTACCCTAACCTTAACACGTACCCTAATCCTAACCCGTACCGTAAACCGAGCCCTAACCCTCAAACTAACCCTAACCCTAACCCTAAACCATACCCTACGCCGTACACGAACCAGTACACGAACCCGTACCCTAAGCCGTACCCTAACACTAACCCCAACCCTAACCCTAACCCTAACCCTAAGCTACCCTTGACTGCTTCTGCCTCCAATAGATTTCCTAAGCACTAGTGTTTTAAGGAACAGGTTAAAAAGAGAATCCTAATGTGATTTCTTGATAATGGGTGTGTTCCTTATCTTCTCCTAGTGTCTAAACTCTTCTCCCTGGCTGGACCCCCAAATAATATTCCTTGAGGTGCTAAGGGGTATCTAGAGAGTGGGATAGGTTTAATAACTACCCTAACACTAACGCGTACCCTAACCCTAACACCTACCCTAAATTTAACACGTACCCTAATCCTAACCCGTACCCTAAACCGAGCCCTAACCCTCAAACTAACCCTAACCCTAACCCTAACACATACCCTACGCCGTACCCGAACCCGTACCCGAACCCGTACCCTAAGCCGTACCCTAAGCCGTACCCTAACCCTAACCCTAACCCTAAGCTACCCTTGACTGCTTCTGCCTCCAATAGATTTCCTAAGCACTAGTGTTTTAAGGAACAGGTTAAAAAGAGAATCCTAATGTGATTTCAGGATAATGGGTGTGTTCTTTATCTTCTCCTAGTGTCTAAACTCTTCTCCATGGCTGGACACCCAAATAATATTCCTTGACGTGCTAAGGGGTATCTAGAGAGTGGGATAGGTTTAATAACTACCCTAACCCTAACGCGTACCCTAACCCTAACCCCTACCCTAACCCTAACACGTACCCTAATCCTGACCCGTACCCTAAACCGAGCCCTAACCCTCAAACTAATCCTAACCCTAACCCTAACCCATACCCTACGCCGTACCCGAACCCGTAACCTAACCCGTACCCTAACACTAACCCTAACCCTAACCCTAAGCTACCCTTGACTGCTTCTGCCTCCAATAGATTTCCTAAGCACTAGTGTTTTAAGGAACAGGTTAAAAAGAGAATCCTTATGTGATTTCTTGATAATGGGTGTGTTCCTTATCTTCTCCTAGTGTCTAAACTCTTTTCCATGGCTGGACCCCCAAATAATATTCCTTGACGTGCTAAGGGGTATCTAGAGAGTGGGATAGGTTTAATAACTACCCTAACCCTAACGCGTACCCTAACCCTAACACGTACCCTAATCCTAAACCGTACCCTAAACCGAGCCCTAACCCTCAAACTATCCCTAACCCTAACCCTAACCCATACCCTACGCCGTACCCGAACCCGTACCCTAAGCCTTACCCTAACAATAACCCTAACCCTAACCCTAAGCTACCCTTGACTGCTTCTGCCTCCAATAGATTTCCTAAGCACTAGTGTTTTAAGGAACAGGTTAAAAAGAGAATCCTAATGTGATTTCTTGATAATGGGTGTGTTCCTTATCTTCTCCTAGTGTCTAAACTCTTCTCCATGGCTGGACCCCCAAATAATATTCCTTGACGTGCTAAGGGTATCTAGAGAGTGGGATAGGTTTAATAACTACCCTAACCCTAACGCGTACCCTAACCCTAACCTCTACCCTAACCCTAACACGTACACTAATCCTAACCCGTACCCTAAACCGAGCCCTAACCCTCAAACTAACCCTAACCCTAAACCTAACCCATACCCTACGCCGTACCCGAACCCGTACCCGAACCCGTACCCTAAGCCGTACCCTAACCCTAACCCTAACCCTAACACTAAGCTACCCTTGACTGCTTCTGCCTCCAATAGATTTCCTAAGCACTAGTGTATTAAGGAACAGGTTAAAAAGAGAATCCTAATGTGATTTCAGGTTAATGGGTGTGTTCCTTATCTTCTCCTAGTGTCTAAACTCTTCTCCATGGCTGGACCCCCAAATAATACTCCTTGACGTGCTAAGGGGTATCTAGAGAGTGGGATAGGTTTAATAACTACCCTAACCCTAACGCGTACCCTAACCCTAACCCCTACCCTAACCCTAACTCGTACCCTAATCCTAACCCGTACCCTAAACCGAGCCCTAACCCTCAAACTAACCCTAACCCTAACACTAACCCATACCCTACGCCGTACCCGAACCCGTACCCGAACCCGTACCCTAACACTAACCCTAACCCTAACCCTAACCCTAACCCTAAGCTACCCTTGACTGCTTCTGCCTCTAATAGATTTCCTAAGCACTAGTGTTTTAAGGAACAGGTTAAAAAGAGAATCCTAATGTGATTTCTTGATAATGGGTGTGTTCCTTATCTTCTCCTAGTGTCTAAACTCTTCTCCATGGCTGGACCCCCAAATAATATTCCTTGACGTGTTAAGGGGTATCTAGAGAGTGGGATAGGTTTAATAACTACCCTAACCCTAACGCGTACCCTAATCCTAACACGTACCCTAATCCTAACCCGTACCCTAAACCGAGCCCTAACCCTCAAATTAACCCTAACCCTAACCCGAACCCATACCCTATGCCGTACCCGAACCCGTACCCTAAGAGGTACCCTAAAGCTAACCCTAACCCTAACCCTAACCCTAACCCTAAGCTACCCTTGACTGCTTCTGCCTCCAATAGATTTCCTAAGCACTAGTGTTTTAAGGAACAGGTTAAAAAGAGAATCCTAATGTGATTTCAGGATAATGGGTGTGTTCCTTATCTTCTCCTAGTGTCTAAACTCTTCTCCATGGTTGGACACCCAAATAATATTCCTTGACGTGCTAAGGGGTATCTAGAGAGTGGGATAGGTTTAATAACTACCCTAACCCTAACGCATACCCTAACCCTAACCCCTAACCTAACGCTAACACGTACCCTAATCCTAACCCGTACCCTAAACCGAGACCTAACCCTCAAACTAACCCTAACCCTAACCCGAACCCATACCCTACGCCGTACCCTAACCCGTACCCGAACCCGTACCCTAAGCCGTACCCTAACCCTAAACCTAACCCTAACCCTAACCCTAAGCAACCCTTGACTGCTTCTGCCTCCAATAGATTTCCTAAGCACTAGTGTTTTAAGGAATAGGTTAAAAAGACAATCCTAATGTGATTTCTTGATAATGTGTGTGTTCCTTATCTTCTCCTAGTGTCTAAACTCTTCTCCATGGCTAGACCCCCAAATAATATTCCTTGACGTGCTAAGGGGTATCTAGAGAGTGGGATAGGTTTAATAACTACCCTAACCCTAACGCGTACCCTAACCCTAACACGTACCCTAATCCTAAACCGTACCCTAAACCGAGCCCTAACCCTCAAACTAACCCTAACCCTAACACTACCCCATACCCTACGCCGTACCCGAACCGTACCCGAACCCGTACCCTAAGCCGTACCCTAACCCTAACCCTAACCCTAAGCTACCCTTGACTGCTTCTGCCTCCAATAGATTTCCTAAGCACTAGTGTTTTAAGGAACAGGTTAAAAAGAGAATCATAATGTGATTTCTTGATAATGGGTGTGTTCCTTATCTTCTCCTAGTGTCTAAACTCTTCTCCATGGCTGGACACCCAAATAATATTCCTTGACGTGCTAAGGGGTATCTAGAGAGTGGGATAGGTTTAATAACTACCCTAACCCTAACGCGTACCCTAACCCTAACCCCTACCCTAACCCTAACACGTACCCTAATCCTAACCCGTACCCTAAACCGAGCCCTAACCCTCAAACTAACCCTAACCCTAACCCTAACCCATACCCTACGCCGTACCCGAACCCATAACCTAACCCGTACCCTAACACTAAACCTAACCCTAACCCTAACCCTAACCCTAAGCTACCCTTGACTGCTTCTGCCTCCAATAGATTTCCTAAGCACTAGTGTTTTAAGGAACAGGTTAAAAAGTGAATCCTAATGTGATTTCTTGATAATGGGTGTGTTCCTTATCTTCTCCTAGTGTCTAAACTCTTCTCCATGGCTGGACACCCAAATAATATTCCTTGACTTGCTAAGTGTTATCTAGAGAGTGGGATAGGTTTAATAACTACCCTAACCCTAACGCATACCCTAACCCTAACCCCTACCCTAACCCTAACAAGTACCCTAATCCTAACCCGTACCCTAAACCGAGCCCTAACCCTCAAACTAACCCTAACCCTAACCCGAACCCATACCCTACGCCGTACCCGAACCCGTACCCGAACCCGTACCCTAAGGCGTACCTTAACCCTAACCCTAACCCTAACCCTAACCCTAAGCTACCCTTGAGTGCTTCTGCCTCCAATAGATTTCCTAAGCACTAGTGTTTTAAGGAACAGGTTAAAAAGAGAATCCTAATGTGATTTCTTGATAATGGGTGTGTTCCTTATCTTCTCCTAGTGTCTAAACTCTTCTCCCTGTCTGGACCCCCAAATAATATTCCTTGACGTGCTAAGGGGTATCTAGAGAGTGGGATAGGTTTAATAACTACCCTAACCCTAACGCGTAACCTAACCCTAACGCGTACCCTAACCCTAACCCCTACCCTAACCTTAACACGTACCCTAATCCTAACCCGTACCCTAAACCGAGCCCTAACCCTCAAACTAACCCTAACCCTAACCCTAACCCATACCCTACACCGTACCCGAACCCGTACCCGAAACCGTACCCTAAGCCGTACCCTAACCCTAACCCTAACCCTAACCCTAAGCTACCCTTGACTGCTTCTGCCTGCAATAGATTTCCTAAGCACTCATGTATTAAGGAACAGGTTAAAAAGAGAATCCTAATGTGATTCTTGATAATGGGTGTGTTTCTTATCTTCTCCTAGTGTCTAAACTCTTCTCCATGGCTGGACCCCCAAATAATATACCTTGACGTGCTAAGGGGTATCTAGAGAGGGGGGTAGGTTTAATAACTACCCTAACCCTAACGCGTACCCTAACCCTAACCCCTACCCTAACCCTAACACGTACCCTAAACCGAACCCTAACCCTCAAACTAACCCTAACCCTAACCCTAACCCATACCCTACGCCGTACCCGAACCCGTACCCGAACCCGTACCCGAACCCGTACCCTAAGCCGTACCCTAACCCTAACCCTAACCCTAAGCTACCCTTGACTGCTTCTGCCTCCAATAGATTTCCTAAGCACTAGTGTTTTAAGGAACAGGTTAAAAAGGGAATCCTAATGTGATTTCTTGATAATGGGTGTGTTCCTTATCTTCTCCTAGTGTCTAAACTCTTCTCCATGGCTGGACCCCCAAATAATACTCCTTGACGTGCTAAGGGGTATCTAGAGAGTGGGATAGGTTTAATAACTACCCTAACCCTAACGCGTACCCTAACCCTAACCCCTACCCTAACCCTAACACGAACCCTAATCCTAACCCGTACCCTAAACCGAGCCCTAACCTTCAAACTAACCCTAACCCTAACCCTAACCCATACCCTACGCCGTACACGAACACGTACCCGAACCCGTACCCTAAGCCGTACCCTAACCCTAACCCTAACCCTAACCCTAAGCTACCCTTGACTGCTTCTGCCTCCAATAGATTTCCTAAGCACTAGTGTTTTAAGGAACAGGTTAAAAAGAGAATCCTAATGTGATTTCTTGATAATGGGTGTGTTCCTTATCTTCTCCTAGTGTCTAATCTCTTCTCCATGGCTGGACACCCAAATAATATTCCTTGACGTGCTAAGGGGTATCTAGAGAGTGGGATAGGTTTAATAACTACCCTAACCCTAACGCGTACCCTAACCCTAACCCCTACCCTAACCCTAACTCGTACCCTAATCCTAACCCGTACCCTAAACCGAGCCCTAACCCTCAAACTAACCCTAACCCTAACCCTAACCCATACCCTACGCCGTACCCGAACCCGTACCCGAACCCGTACCCTAACACTAACCCTAACCCTAACCCTAACCCTAAGCTACCCTTGACTGCTTCTGCCTCTAATAGATTTCCTAAGCACTATTGTTTTAAGGAACAGGTTAAAAAGAGAATCCTAATGTGATTTCTTGATAATGGGTGTGTTCCTTATCTTCTCCTAGTGTCTAAACTCTTCTCCATGGCTGGACCCCCAAATAATATTCCTTGACGTGTTAAAGGGTATCTAGAGAGTGGGATAGGTTTAATAACTACCCTAACCCTAACGCGTACCCTAATTCTAACACGTACCCTAATCCTAACCCGTACCCTAAACCGAGCCCTAACCCTCAAATTAACCCTAACCCTAACCCGAACCCATACCCTATGCCGTACCCGAACCCGTACCCTAAGAGGTACCCTAAAGCTAACCCTAACCTTAACCCTAACCCTAACCCTAAGCTACCCTTGACTGATTCTGCCTCCAATAGATTTCCTAAGCACTAGTGTTTTAAGGAACAGGTTAAAAAGAGAATCCTAATGTGATTTCAGGATAATGGGTGTGTTCCTTATCTTCTCCTAGTGTCTAAACTCTTCTCCATGGTTGGACACCCAAATAATATTCCTTGACGTGCTAAGGGGTATCTAGAGAGTGGGATAGGTTTAATAACTACCCTAACCCTAACGCGTACCCTAACCCTAACCCCTAACCTAACGCTAACACGTACCCTAATCCTAACCCGTACCCTAAACCGAGACCTAACCCTCAAACTAACCCTAACCCTAACCCGAACCCATACCCTACGCCGTACCCGAAACCGTACCCGAACCCGTACCCTAAGCCGTACCCTAACCCTAAACCTAACCCTAACCCTAACCCTAAGCAACCCTTGACTGCTTCTGCCTCCAATAGATTTCCTAAGCACTAGTGTTTTAAGGAATAGGTTAAAAAGAGAATCCTAATGTGATTTCTTGATAATGTGTGTGTTCCTTATCTTCTCCTAGTGTCTAAACTCTTCTCCATGGCTGGAACCCCAAATAATATTACTTGACGTGCTAAGGGGTATCTAGAGAGTGGGATAGGTTTAATAACTACCCTAACCCTAACTCGTACCCTAACCCTAACACGTACCCTAATCCTAAACCGTACCCTAAACCGAGCCCTAACCCTCAAACTAACCCTAACCCTAACCCTACCCCATACCCTACGCCGTACCCGAACCGTACCCGAACCCGTACCCTAACCCTAAACCTAACCCTAAGCTACCCTTGACTGCTTCTGCCTCCAATAGATTTCCTAAGCACTAGTGTTTTAAGGAACAGGTTAAAAAGAGAATCATAATGTGATTTCTTGATAATGGGGGTGTTCCTTATCTTCTCCTAGTGTCTAAACTCTTCTCCATGGCTGGACACCCAAATAATATTACTTGACGTGCTAAGGGGTATCTAGAGAGTGGGATAGGTTTAATAACTACCCTAACCCTAACGCGTACCCTAACCCTAACCCCTACCCTAACCCTAACACGTACCCTAATCCTAACCCGTACCCTAAACCGAGCCCTAACCCTCAAACTAACCCTAACCCTAACCCTAACCCATACCCTACGCCGTACCCGAACCCATAACCTAACCCGTACCCTAACACTAAACCTAACCCTAACCCTAACCCTAACCCTAAGCTACCCTTGACTGCTTCTGCCTCCAATAGATTTCCTAAGCACTAGTGTTTTAAGGAACAGGTTAAAAAGAGAATCCTAATGTGATTTCTTGATAATGGGTGTGTTCCTTAACTTCTCCTAGTGTCTAAACTCTTCTCCATGGCTGGACCCCCAAATAATATTCCTTGACGTGCTAAGGGGTATCTAGAGAGTGGGATAGGTTTAATAACTACCCTAAACCTATCGCGTACCCTAACCCTAACACGTACCCTAATCCTAACCCGTACCCTAAACCGAGCCCTAACCCTCAAATTAACCCTAACCCTAACCCTAACCCATATCCTACGCCGTACCCGAACCCGTACCCTAAGCGGTACCCTAAAGCTAACCCTAACCCTAACCCTAACCCTATCCCTAAGCTACCCTTGACTGCTTCTGCCTCCAATAGATTTCCTAAGCACTAGTGTTTTAAGGAACAGGTTAAAAAGAAAATCCTAATGTGATTTCTTGATAATGGGTGTGTTCCTTATCTTCTCCTAGTGTCAAAACTCTTCTCCCTGGCTGGACCCCAAATAATATTCCTTGACGTGCTAAGGGGTATCTAGAGAGTGGGATAGGTTTAATAACTACCCTAACCCTAACGCGTACCCTAACCCTAACCCCTAAACTAACCCTAACATGTACCCTAATCCTAATCTGTACCCTAAACCGAGCACTAACCCTCAAACTATCCCTAACCCTAACCCTAACCCATACCCTACGCCGTACCCGAACCCGTACCCGAACCCGTAACCTAAGCCGTACCCTAACCCTAACCCTAACCCTAACCCTAACCCTAACCCTAAGCTACCCTTGACTGCTTCTGCCTCCAATAGATTTCCTAAGCACTAGTGTATTAAGGAACAGGTTAAAAAGAGAATCCTATTGTGATTTCAGGATAATGGGTGTGTTCCTTATCTTCTCCTAGTGTCTAAACTCTTCTCCATGGCTGGACCCCCAAATAATATTCCTTGACGTGCTAAGGGGTTTATAGAGAGTGGGATAGGTTTAATAACTACCCTAACCCTAACGCGTACCCTAACTCTAACATGTACCCTAATCCTAAACCGTACCCTAAACCGAGCCCTAACCCTCAAACTAACCCTAACCCTAACCCATACCCTACGCCGTACCCGAACCCGTACCCTAAGCCTTACCCTAACAATAACCCTAACCCTAACCCTAAGCTACCCTTGACTGCTTCTGCCTCCAATAGATTTCCTAAGCACTAGTGTTTTAAGGAACAGGTTAAAAAGAGAATCCTAATGTGATTTCTTGATAATGGGTGTGTTCCTTATCTTCTCCTAGTGTCTAAACTCTTCTCCATGGCTGGACCCCCAAATAATATTCCTTGACGTGCTAAGGGGTATCTAGAGAGTGGGATAGGTTTAATAACTACCCTAACCCTAACGCGTACCCTAACCCTAACCCCTACCCTAACCCTAACACGTACCCTAATGCTAACCCGTACCCTAAACCGAGCCCTAACCCTCAAACTAACCCTAACCCTAACACTAACCCATACCCTACGCCGTACCCGAACCCGTACCCGAACCTGAACCCTAAGCCGTACGCTAACACTAACCCTAACCCTAACCCTAACCCTAAGCTACCCTTGACTGCTTCTGCCTCCAATAGATTTCCTAAGCACTAGTGTTTTAAGGAACAGGTTAAAAAGAGAATCCTAATGTGATTTCTTGATAATGGGTGTGTTCCTTATCTTCTCCTAGTGTCTAAACTCTTCTCCATGGCTGGACACCCAAATAATATTCCTTGACGTGCTAAGGGGTATCTAGAGAGTGGGATAGGTTTAATAACTACCCTAACCCTAACGCGTACCCTAACCCTAACCCCTACCCTAACCCTAACACGTACCCTAATCCTAACCCGTAACCTAAACCGAGTCCTAACCCTCAAACTAACCCTAACCCTAACCCTAACCCATACCCTACGCCGTACCCGAACCCGTAACCTAACCCGTACCCTAACACTAACCCTAACCCTAACCCTAACCCTAACCCTAAGCTACCCTTGACTGCTTCTGCCTCCAATAGATTTCCTAAGCACTAGTGTTTTAAGGAACAGGTTAAAAAGAGAATCCTAATGTGATTTCTTGATAATGGGTGTGTTCCTTATCTTCTCCTAGTGTCTAAACTCTTCTCCCTGGCTGGACCCCAAATAATATTCCTTGACGTGCTAAGGGGTATCTAGAGAGTGGGATAGGTTTAATAACTACCCTAACCCTAACGCGTACCCCAACCCTAACCCCTAACCTAACCCTAACATGTACCCTAATCCTAATCTGTACCCTAAACCGAGCACTAACCCTCAAACTATCCCTAACCCTAACCCTAACCCATACCCTATGCCGTACCCGAACCCGTACCCGAACCCGTAACCTAAGCCGTACCCTAACCCTAACCCTAACCCTAACCCTAACCCTAACCCTAAGCTACCCTTGACTGCTTCTGCCTCCAATAGATTTCCTAAGCACTAGTGTATTAAGGAACAGGTTAAAAAGAGAATCCTATTGTGATTTCAGGATAATGGGTGTGTTCCTTATCTTCTCCTAGTGTCTAAACTCTTCTCCATGGCTGGACCCCCAAATAATATTCCTTGACGTGCTAAGGGGTTTATAGAGGGTGGGATAGGTTTAATAACTACCCTAACCCTAACGCGTACCCTAACTCTAACATGTACCCTAATCCTAAACCGTAACCTAAACCGAGCCCTAACCCTCAAACTAACCCTAACCCTAACCCATACCCTACGCCGTACCCGAACCCGTACCCTAAGCCTTACCCTAACAATAACCCTAACCCTAACCCTAAGCTACCCTTGACTGCTTCTGCCTCCAATAGATTTCCTAAGCACTAGTGTTTTAAGGAACAGGTTAAAAAGAGAATCCTAATGTGATTTCTTGATAATGGGTGTGTTCCTTATCTTCTCCTAGTGTCTAAACACTTCTCCATGGCTTGACCCCCAAATAATATTCCTTGACGTGCTGAGGGGTATCTAGGGAGTGGGATAGGTTTAATAACTACCCTAACCCTAACGCGTACCCTAACCCTAACCCCTAACCTAACCCTAACATGTACCCTAATCCTAACCCGTACCCTAAACCGAGCACTAACCCTCAAACTATCCCTAACCCTAACCCTAACCCATACCCTACGCCGTACCCGAACCCGTACCCGAACCCGTACCCTAAGCCGTACCCTAACCCTAACCCTAACCCTAACCCTAACCCTAAGCTACCCTTGACTGCTTCTGCCTCCAATAGATTTCCTAAGCACTAGTGTATTAAGGAACAGGTTAAAAAGAGAATCCTAATGTGATTTCAGGATAATGGGTGTGTTCCTTATCTTCTCCTAGTGTCTAAACTCTTCTCCATGGCTGGACCCCCAAATAATATTCCTTGACGTGCTAAGGGGTATCTAGAGAGTGCGATAGGTTTAATAACTACCCTAACCCTAACGCGTACTCTAACCCTAACACGTACCCTAATCCTAAACCGTACCCTAAACCGAGCCCTAACCCTCAAACTAACCCTAACCCTAACCCTAACCCATACCCTACGCCGTACCCGAACCCGTACCCTAAGCCTTACCCTAACAATAACCCTAACCCTAACCCTAAGCTACCCTTGACTGCTTCTGCCTCCAATAGATTTCCTAAGCACTAGTGTTTTAAGGAACAGGTTAAAAAGAGAATCCTAATGTGATTTCTTGATAATGGGTGTGTTCCTTATCTTCTCCTAGTGTCTAAACTCTTCTCCATGGCTGGACCCCCAAATAATATTCCTTGACGTGCTAAGGGGTATCTAGAGAGTGGGATAGGTTTAATAACTACCCTAACCCTAACGCGTACCCTAACCCTAACCCCTTCCCTAACCCTAAGACGTACCCTAATGCTAACCCGTACCCTAAACCGAGCCCTAACCCTCAAACTAACCCTAACCCTAACACTAACCCATACCCTACGCCGTACCCGAACCCGTACCCGAACCCGAACCCTAAGCCGTACCCTAACACTAACCCTAACCCTAACCCTAACCCTAAGCTACCCTTGACTGCTTCTGCCTCCAATAGATTTCCTAAGCACTAGTGTTTTAAGGAACAGGTTAAAAAGTGAATCCTAATGTGATTTCTTGATAATGGGTGTGTTCCTTATCTTCTCCTAGTGTCTAAACTCTTCTCCATGGCTGGACACCCAAATAATATTCCTTGACGTGCTAAGGGGTATCTAGAGAGTGGGATAGGTTTAATAACTACCCAAACCCTAACGCGTACCCTATCCCTAACCTCTACCTTAACCCTAACACGTACACTAATCCTAACCCGTAACCTAAACCGTGCCCTAACCCTCAAACTAACCCTCAACCTAACCCGAACCCATACCCTACGCCGTACCCGAACCCGTACCCGAAACCGTACCCTAAGCCGTACCCTAACCCTAACCCTAACCCTAACCCTAACCCTAAGCTACCCTTGACTGCTTCTGCCTCCAATAGATTTCCTAAGCAATAGTGTTTTAAGGAATAGGTTAAAAAGAGAATCCTAACGTGATTTCTTGATAATGGGTGTGTTCCTTATCTTCTCCTAGTGTCTAAACTCTTCTCCATGGCTGGACACCCAAATAATATTCCTTGACGTGCTAAGGGGAATCTAGAGAGTGGGATAGGTTTAATAACTACCCAAAGCCTAACGCGTACCCTATCCCTAACCTCTACCTTAACCCTAACACGTACACTAATCCTAACCCGTAACCTAAACCGTGCCCTAAGCCTCAAACTAACCCTCAACCTAACCCGAACCCATACCCTACGCCGTACCCGAACCCGTACCCGAAACCGTACCCTAAGCCGTACCCTAACCCTAACCCTAACCCTAACCCTAACCCTAAGCTACCCTTGACTGCTTCTGCCTCCAATAGATTTCCTAAGCAATAGTGTTTTAAGGAATAGGTTAAAAAGAGAATCCTAACGTGATTTCTTGATAATGTGTGTGTTCCTTATCTTCTCCTAGTGTCTAAACTCTTCTCCATGGCTGGACCCCCAAATAATATTCCTTGACGTGCTAAGTGGTATCTAGAGAGTGGGATAGGTTTAATAACTACCCTAACCCTAATGCATACCCTAACCCTAACACGTACACTAATCCTAACCCGTAACCTAAACCGAGCCCTAACCCTCAAACTAACCCTAACCCTAACCCTAACCCATACCCTACGCCGTACCCGAACCCGTACCCGAACCCGTACCCTAAGCCGTACCCTAACCCTAACCCTAACCCTAACCCTAACCCTAAGCTACCCTTGACTGCTTCTGCCTCCAATAGATTTCCTAAGCACTAGTGTACTAAGGAACAGGTTAAAAAGAGAATCCTAATGTGATTTCAGGATAATGGGTGTGTTCCTTATCTTCTCCTAGTGTCTAAATTCTTCTCCATGGCTGGACACCCAAATAATATTCCTTGTCGTGCTAAGGGGTATCTAGAGAGTGGGATAGGTTTAATAACTACCCTAACCCTAACGCGTACCCTAACCGTAACCCCTACCCTAACCCTAACACGAACCCTAATCCTAACCCGTAACCTAAACCGAGACCTAACCTTGAAACTAACCCTAACCCTAACCCTAACCCATACCCTACGCCGTACACGAACCCGTACCCGAACCCGTACCCTAAGCCGTACCCTAACCCTAACCCTAACCCTAACCCTAACTCTAAACTACCCTTGACTGCTTCTGCCTCCAATAGATTTCCTAAGCACTAGTGTTTTAAGGAACAGGTTAAAAAGAGAATCCTAATGTGATTTCTTGATAATGCGTGTGTTCCTTATATTCTCCTACTGTCTAAACTCTTCTCCATGGCTGGACCCGCAAATAATATTCCTTGACGTGCTAAGCGGTATCTAGGGAGTGGGATAGGTTTAATAACTACCCTAACCCTAATGCGTACCCTAACCCTAACCCCTACCCTAACCCTAACACGTACCCTAATCCTAACCCGTACCCTAAACCGAGCCCTAACCCTCAAACTAACCCTAACCCTAACCCTAAAACATACCCTATGCCGTACCCGAACCCGTACCCTAAGCCTTACCCTAACAATAACCCTAACCCTAACCCTAAGCTACCCTTGACTGCTTCTGCCTCCAATAGATTTCCTAAGCACTAGTGTTTTAAGGAACAGGTTAAAAAGAGAATCCTAATGTGATTTCTTGATAATGGGTGTGTTCCTTATCTTCTCCTAGTGTCTAAACTCTTCTCCATGGCTGGACCCCCAAATGTTATTCCTTGACGTGCTAAGGGGTATCTAGAGAGTGGGATGGGTTTAATAACTACCCTAACCCTAACGCGTACCCTAACCCTAACCTCTACCCTAACCCTAACACGTACACTAATCCTAACCCGTACCCTAAACCGAGCCCTAACCCTCAAACTAACCCTAACACTAAACCTAACCCATACCCTACGCCGTACCCGAACCCGTACCCGAACCCGTACCCTAAGCCGTACCCTAACCCTAACCCTAACCCTAACCCTAAGCTACCCTTGACTGCTTCTGCCTCCAATAGATTTCCTAAGCACTAGTGTATAAAGGAACAGGTTAAAAAGAGAATCCTAATGTGATTTCAGGATAATGGGTGTGTTCCTTATCTTCTCCTAGTGTCTAAACTCTTCTCCATGGCTGGAAACCCAAATAATATTCCTTGACGTGCTAAGGGGTATCTAGAGAGTGGGATAGGTTTAATAACTACCCTAACCCTAACGCGTACCCTAACCCTAACCCCTACCCTAACCCTAACACGAACCCTAATCCTAACCCGTACCCTAAACCGAGCCCTAACCTTCAAACTAACCCTAACCCTAACCCTAACCCATACCCTACGCCGTACACGAACCCGTACCCGAACCCGTACCCTAAGCCGTACCCTAAACTTAACCCTAACCCTAACACTAACCCTAAGCTACACTTGACTGCTTCTGCCTCCAATAGATTTCCTAAGCACTAGTGTTTTAAGGAACAGGTTAAAAAGAGAATCCTAATGCGATTTCTTGATAATGGGTGTGTTCCTTATCTTCTCCTAGTGTCTAAACTCTTCTCCATGGCTGGACCCCCAAATAATATTCCTTGACGTGCTAAGGGGTATCTAGAGAGTGGGATAGGTTTAATAACTACCCTAAACCTAACGCGTACCCTAACCCTAACACGTACCCTAATCCTAACCCGTACCCTAAACCGAGCCCTAACCCTCAAATTAACCCTAACGCTAACCCTAACCCATATCCTACGCCGTACCCGAACCCGTACCCTAAGCGGTACCCTAAAGCTAACCCTAACCCTAACCCTAACCCTATCCCTAAGCTACCCTTGACTGCTTCTGCCTCCAATAGATTTCCTAAGCACTAGTGTTTTAAGGAACAGGTTAAAAAGAGAATCCTAATGTGATTTCTTGATAATGGGTGTGTTCCTTATCTTCTCCTAGTGTCTAAACTCTTCTCCCTGGCTGGACCCCAAATAATATTCCTTGACGTGATAAGGGGTATCTAGAGAGTGGCATAGGTTTAATAACTACCCTAACCCTAACGCGTACCCTAACCCTAACCCCTAACCTAACCCTAACATGTACCCTAATCCTAATCTGTACCCTAAACCGAGCACTAACCCTCAAACTATCCGTAACCCTTACCCTAACCCATACCCTACGCCGTACCCGATTCCGTACCCGAACCCGTACCCTAAGCCGTACCCTAACCCTAACCCTAACCCTAACCCTACCCCTAAGCTACCCTTGACTGCTTCTGCATCCAATAGATTTCCTAAGCACTAGTGTATTAAGGAACAGGTTAAAAAGAGAATCCTATTGTGATTTCAGGATAATGGGTGTGTTCCTTATCTTCTCCTAGTGTCTAAACTCTTCTCCATGGCTGGACCCCCAAATAATATTCCTTGACGTGCTAAGGGGTATCTAGAGAGTGGGATAGGTTTAATAACTACCCTAACCCTAACGCGTACCCTAACACTAACACGTACCCTAATCCTAAACCGTACCCTAAACCGAGCTCTAACCCTCAAACTAACCCTAACCCTAACCCTAACCCATACCCTACGCCGTACCCGAACCCGTACCCTAAGCCTTACCCTAACAATAACCCTAACCCTAAACCTAAGCTACCCTTGACTGCTTCTGCCTCCAATAGATTTCCTAAGCACTAGTGTTTTAAGGAACAGGTTAAAAAGAGATTCCTAATGTGATTTCTTGATAATGGGTGTGTTCCTTATCTTCTCCTAGTGTCTAAACTCTTCTCCATGGCTGGACCCCCAAATAATATTCCTTGACGTGCTAAGGGGTATCTAGAGAGTGGGATAGGTTTAATAACTACCCTAACCCTAACGCGTACCCTAACCCTAACCCCTACCCTAACCCTAACACGTACCCTAATGCTAACCCGTACCCTAAACCGAGCCCTAACCCTCAAATTAACCCTAACCCTAACCCTAAACCATACCCTACGCCGTACCCGAACCCGTACCCGAACCCGAAACCTAAGCCGTACCCTAACACTAACCCTAACCCTAACCCTAACCCTAAGCTACCCTTGACTGCTTCTGCCTCCAATAGATTTCCTAAGCACTAGTGTTTTAAGGAACAGGTTAAAAAGAGAATCCTAATGTGATTTCTTGATAATGGGTGTGTTCCTTATCTTCTCCTAGTGTCTAAACTCTTCTCCATGGCTGGACCCCCAAATAATATTCCTTGACGTGCTAAGGGGTATCTAGAGAGTGGGATAGGTTTAATAACTACCCTAACCCTAACGCGTACCCTAACCCTAACCCCTACCCTAACCCTAACACGTACCCTAATGCTAACCCGTACCCTAAACCGAGCCCTAACCCTCAAACTAACCCTAACCCTAACCCTAACCCATACCCTACGCCGTACCCGAACCCGTACCCGAACCCGAACCCTAAGGCATACCCTAACACTAACCCTAACCCTAACACTAACCCTAAGCTACCCTTGACTGCTTCTGCCTCCAATAGATTTCCTAAGCACTAGTGTTTTAAGGAACAGGTTAAAAAGAGAATCCTAATGTGATTTCAGGATAATGGGTGTGTTCCTTATCTTCTCCTAGTGTCTAAACTCTTCTCCATGGCTGGACCCCCAAATAATATTCCTTGACGTGCTAAGGGGTATCTAGAGAGTGGGATAGGTTCAATAACTACCCTAACCCTAACGCGTACCCTAACCCTAACACGTACCCTAATCCTAAACCGTACCTTAAACCGAGCCCTAACCCTCAAACTAACCCTAACACTAACCCTAACCCATACCCTACGCCGTACCCGAACCCGTACCCTAAGCCTTACCCTAACAATAACCCTAACCCTAAACCTAAGCTACCCTTGACTGCTTCTGCCTCCAATAGATTTCCTAAGCACTAGTGTTTTAAGGAACAGGTTAAAAAGAGAATCCTAATGTGATTTTTGATAATGGATGTGTTCCTTATCTTCTCCTAGTGTCTAAACTCTTCTCCATGGCTGGACCCCCAAATAATATTCCTTGACGTGCTAAGGGGTATCTAGAGAGTGGGATGGGTTTAATAACTACCCTAACCCTAACGCGTAGCCTAACCCTTACCTCCACCCTAACCCTAACACGTACACTAATCCTAACCCGTACCCTAAACCGAGCCCTAACCCTCAAACTAACCCTAACACTAAACCTAACACATACCCTACGCCGTACCCGAACCCGTACCCGAACCCGTACCCTAAGCCGTACCCTAACCCTAACCCTAACCCTAACCCTAACCCTAAGCTACCCTTGACTGCTTCTGCCTCCAATATATTTCCTAAGCACTAGTGTATTAAGGAACAGGTTAAAAAGAGAATCCTAATGTGATTTCAGGATAATGGGTGTGTTCCTTATCTTCTCCTAGTGTCTAAACTCTTCTCCATGGCTGGACACCCAAATAATATTCCTTGACGTGCTAAGGGGTATCTAGAGAGTGGGATAGGTTTAATAACTACCCTAACCCTAACGCGTTCCCTAACCCTAACCCCTACCCTAACCCTAACACGAACCCTAATCCTAACCCGTACCCTAAACCGAGCCCTAACCTTCAAACTAACCCTAACCCTAACCCTAACCCATACCCTACGCCGTACACGAACCCGTACCCGAACCCGTACCCTAAGCCGTACCCTAACCCTAACCCTAACCCTAACCCTAACCCTAAGCTACCCTTGACTGCTTCTGCCTCCAATAGATTTCCTAAGCACTAGTGTTTTAAGGAACAGGTTAAAAAGAGAATCCTTATGTGATTTCTTGATAATGGGTGTGTTCCTTATCTTCTCCTAGTGTCTAAACTCTTCTCCATGGCTGGACACCCAAATAATATTCCTTGACGTGCTAAGGGGTATCTAGAGAGTGGGATAGGTTTAATAACTACCCTAACCCTAACGCGTACCCTAACCCTAACCCCTACCCTAACCCTAACACGTACCCTAATCCTAACCCGTACCCTAAACCGAACCCTAACCCTCAAACTAACCCTAACCCTAACACTAACCCATACCGTACGCCGTACCCGAACCCGTAACCTAACCCGTACCCTAACACTAAACCTAACCCTAACCCTAACCCTAACCCTAAGCTACCCTTGACTGCTTCTGCCTCCAATAGATTTCCTAAGCACTAGTGTTTTAAGGAACAGGTTAAAAAGAGAATCCTAATGTGATTTCTTGATAATGGGTGTGTTCCTTATCTTCTCCTAGTGTCTAAACTCTTCTCCATGGCTGGACCCCCAAATAATATTCCTTGACGTGCTAAGGGGTATCTAGAGAGTGGGATAGGTTTAATAACTACCCTAACCCTAACGCGTGCCCTAACCCTAACACGTACCCTAATCCTAACCCGTACCCTAAACCGAGCCCTAACCCTCAAATTAACCCTAACCCTAACCCTAACCCATACCCTACGCCGTACCCGAACCCGTACCCTAAGCGGTACCCTAAAGCTAACCCTAACCCTAACCCTAAGCTACCCTTGACTGCTTCTGCCTCCAATAGATTTCCTAAGCACTAGTGTTTTAAGGAACAGGTTAAAAAGTGAATCCTAATGTGATTTCTTGATAATGGGTGTGTTCCTTATCTTCTCCTAGTGTCTAAACTCTTCTCCATGGCTGGACACCCAAATAATATTCCTTGACTTGCTAAGTGTTATCTAGAGAGTGGGATAGGTTTAATAACTACCCTAACCCTAACGCGTACCCTAACCCTAACCCCTACCCTAACACTAACATGTACCCTAATCCTAACCCGTACCCTAAACCGAGCCCTAACCCTCAAACTAACCCTAACCCTAACCCTAACCCATACCCTACGCCGTACCCGAACACGTACCCGAACCCGTACCCTAAGGCGTACCTTAACCCTAACCCTAACCCTAACCCTAACCCTAAGCTACCCTTGAGTGCTTCTGCCTCCAATAGATTTCCTAAGCACTAGTGTTTTAAGGAACAGGTTAAAAAGAGAATCCTAATGTGATTTCTTGATAATGGGTGTGTTCCTTATCTTCTCCTAGTGTCTAAACTCTTCTCCCTGTCTGGACCACCAAATAATATTCCTTGACGTGCTAAGGGGTATCTAGAGAGTGGGATAGGTTTAATAACTACCCTAACCCTAACGCGTACCCTAACCCTAACGCGTACCCTAACTCTAACCCCTACCCTAACCTTAACACGTACCCTAATCCTAACCCGTACCCTAAACCGAGCCCTAACCCTCAAACTAACCCTAACCCTAACCCTAACCCATACCCTACACCGTACCCGAACCCGTACCCGAACCCTTACCCTAAGCCGTACCCTAAACCTAACCCTAACCCTAAGCTACCCTTGACTGCTTCTGCCTCCAATAGATTTCCTAAGCACTAGTGTTTTAAGGAACAGGTTAAAAAGGGAATCCTAATGTGATTTCTTGATAATGGGTGTGTTCCTTATCTTCTCCTAGTGTCTAAACTCTTCTCCATGGCTGGACCCCCAAATAATATTCCTTGACGTGCTAAGGGGTATCTAGAGAGTGGGATAGGTTTAATAACTACCCTAACCCTAACACGAACACTAATCCTAACCCGTACCCTAAACCGAGCCCTAACCTTCAAACTAACCCTAACCCTAACCCTAACCCATACCCTACGCCGTACACGAACCCGTACCCAAACCCGTACCCTAAGCCGTAACCTAACCCTAACCCTAATCCTAACCCTAAGCTACCCTTGACTGCTTCTGCCTCCAATAGATTTCCTAAGCACTAGTGTTTTAAGGAACAGGTTAAAAAGAGAATCCTAATATGATTTCTTGATAATGGGTGTGTTCCTTATCTTCTCCTAGTGTCTAAACTCTTCTCCCTGGCTGGACCCCCAAATAATATTCCTTGACGTGCTAAGGGGTATCTAGAGAGTGGGATAGGTTTAATAACTACCCTAACCCTAACGCGTACCCTAACCCTAACCCCTACCCTAACCTTAACACGTACCCTAATCCTAACCCGTACCCTAAACCGAGCCCTAACCCTCAAACTAACCCTAACCCTAACCCTAAACCATACCCTACGCCGTACACGAACCAGTACACGAACCCGTACCCTAAGCCGTACCCTAACACTAACCCTAACCCTAACCCTAACCCTAACCCTAAGCTACCCTTGACTGCTTCTGCCTCCAATAGATTTCCTAAGCACTAGTGTTTTAAGGAACAGGTTAAAAAGAGAATCCTAATGCGATTTCTTGATAATGGGTGTGTTCCTTATCTTCTCCTAGTGTCTAAACTCTTCTCCCTGGCCCGACCCCCAAATAATATTCCTTGACGTGCTAAGGGGTATCTAGAGAGTGGGATAGGTTTAATAACTACCCTAACCCTAACGCGTACCCTAACCCTAACCCCTACCCTAACCTTAACACGTACCCTAATCCTAACCCGTACCGTAAACCGAGCCCTAACCCTCAAACTAACCCTAACCCTAACCCTAAACCATACCCTACGCCGTACACGAACCAGTACACGAACCCGTACCCTAAGCCGTACCCTAACACTAAACCCAACCCTAACCCTAACCCTAACCCTAAGCTACCCTTGACTGCTTCTGCCTCCAATAGATTTCCTAAGCACTAGTGTTTTAAGGAACAGGTTAAAAAGAGAATCCTAATGTGATTTCTTGATAATGGGTGTGTTCCTTATCTTCTCCTAGTGTCTAAACTCTTCTCCCTGGCTGGACCCCCAAATAATATTCCTTGAGGTGCTAAGGGGTATCTAGAGAGTGGGATAGGTTTAATAACTACCCTAACCCTAACGCGTACCCTAACCCTAACCCCTACCCTAACTTTAACACGTACCCTAATCCTAACCCGTACCCTAAACCGAGCCCTAACCCTCAAACTAACCCTAACCCTAACCCTAACACATACCCTACGCCGTACCCGAACCCGTACCCGAACCCGTACCCTAAGCCGTACCCTAACACTAACCCTAACCCTAACCCTAACCCTAAGCTACCCTTGACTGCTTCTGCCTCCAATAGATTTCCTAAGCACTAGTGTTTTAAGGAATAGGTTAAAAAGTGAATCCTAATGTGATTTCTTGATAATGGGTGTGTTCCTTATATTCTCCTAGTGTCTAAACTCTTCTCCATGGCTGGACCCCCAAATAATATTCCTTGACGTGCTAAGGGGTATCTAGAGAGTGGGATAGGTTTAATAACAAACCTAACCCTAACGCGTACCCTAACCCTATCCCCTACCCTAATCCTAACACGTACCCTAATCCTAACCCGTACCCTAAACCGAGCCCTAACCCTCAAATTAACCCTAACCCTAACCCTAACCCATACCCTACGCCGTACCCGAACCCGTACCCTAAGCGGTACCCTAAAGCTAACCCTAACCCTAACCCTAACCCTAACCCTAAGCTACCCTTGAGTGCTTCTGCCTCCAATAGATTTCCTAAGCACTAGTGTTTTAAGGAACAGGTTAAAAAGAGAATCCTAATGTGATTTCTTGATAATGGGTGTGTTCCTTATCTTCTCCTAGTGTCTAAACTCTTCTCCCTGTCTGGACCCCCAAATAATATTCCTTGACGTGCTAAGGGGTATCTAGAGAGTGGGATAGGTTTAATAACTACCCTAACCCTAACGCGTACCCTAACCCTAACGCGTACCCTAACCCTAACCCCTACCCTAACCTTAACACGTACCCTAATCCTAACCCGTACCCTAAACCGAGCCCTAACCCTCAAACTAACCCTAACCCTAACCCTAACCCATACCCTATGCCGTACCCGAACACGTACCCTAAGCCTTACCCTAACAATAACCCTAACCCTAACCCTAAGCTACCCTTGACTGCTTCTGCCTGCAATAGATTTCCTAAGCACTCATGTTTTAAGGAACAGGTTAAAAAGAGAATCCTAATGTGATTCTTGATAATGGGTGTGTTCCTTATCTTCTCCTAGTGTCTAAACTCTTCTCCATGGCTGGACCCCCAAATAATATACCTTGACGTGCTAAGGGGTATCTAGAGAGGGGGGTAGGTTTAATAACTACCCTAACCCTAACGCGTACCCTAACCCTAACCCCTACCCTAACCCTAACACGTACCCTAAACCGAACCCTAACCCTCAAACTTACCCTAACCCTAACCCTAACCCATACCCTACGCCGTACCCGAACCCGTACCCGAACCCGTACCCGAACCCGTACCCTAAGCCGTACCCTAACCCTAACCCTAACCCTAAGCTACCCTTGACTGCTTCTGCCTCCAATAGATTTCCTAAGCACTAGTGTTTTAAGGAACAGGTTAAAAAGGGAATCCTAATGTGATTTCTTGATAATGGGTGTGTTCCTTATCTTCTCCTAGTGTCTAAACTCTTCTCCATGGCTGGACCCCGAAATAATATTCCTTGACGTGCTAAGGGGTATCTAGAGAGTGGGATAGGTTTAATAACTACCCTAACCCTAACACGAACCCTAATCCTAACGCGTACCCTAAACTGAGCCCTAACCCTCAAACTAACCCTAACCCTAACCCTAACCCATACCCTACGCCGTACCCGAACACGTACCCGAACCCGCACCCTAAGGCGTACCTTAACCCTAACCCTAACCCTAACCCTAACCCTAAGCTACCCTTGAGTGCTTCTGCCTCCAATAGATTTCCTAAGCACTAGTGTTTTAAGGAACAGGTTAAAAAGAGAATCCTAATGTGATTTCTTGATAATGGGTGTGTTCCTTATCTTCTCCTAGTGTCTAAACTCTTCTCCCTGTCTGGACCCCCAAATAATATTCCTTGACGTGCTAAGGGGTATCTAGAGAGTGGGATAGGTTTAATAACTACCCTAACCCTAACGCGTACCCTAACCCTAACGCGTACCCTAACCCTAACCCCTACCCTAACCTTAACACGTACCCTAATCCTAACCCGTACCCTAAACCGAGCCCTAACCCTCAAACTAACCCTAAACCTAACCCTAACCCATACCCTACACCGTACCCGAACCCGTACCCGAACCCGTACCCTAAGCCGTACCCTAACCCTAACCCTAACCCTAAGCTACCCTTGACTGCTTCTGCCTCCAATAGATTTCCTAAGCACTAGTGTTTTAAGGAACAGGTTAAAAAGGGAATCCTAATGTGATTTCTTGATAATGGGTGTGTTCCTTATCTTCTCCTAGTGTCTAAACTCTTCTCCATGGCTGGACCCCCAAATAATATTCCTTGACGTGCTAAGGGGTATCTAGAGAGTGGGATAGGTTTAATAACTACCCTAACCCTAACGCGTAACCTAACCCTAACCCCTACCCTAACCTTAACACGTACCCTAATCCTAACCCGTACCGTAAACCGAGCCCTAACCCTCAAACTAACCCTAACCCTAACCCTAAACCATACCCTACGCCGTACACGAACCAGTACACGAACCCGTACCCTAAGCCGTACCCTAACACTAACCCCAACCCTAACCCTAACCCTAACCCTAAGCTACCCTTGACTGCTTCTGCCTCCAATAGATTTCCTAAGCACTAGTGTTTTAAGGAACAGGTTAAAAAGAGAATCCTAATGTGATTTCTTGATAATGGGTGTGTTCCTTATCTTCTCCTAGTGTCTAAACTCTTCTCCCTGGCTGGACCCCCAAATAATATTCCTTGCGGTGCTAAGGGGTATCTAGAGAGTGGGATAGGTTTAATAACTACCCTAACCCTAACGCGTACCTTAACCCTAACCCCTACCCTAACTTTAACACGTACCCTAATCCTAACCCGTACCCTAAACCGAGCCCTAACCCTCAAACTAACCCTAACCCTAACCCTAACACATACCCTACGCCGTACCCGAACCCCTACCCGAACCCTAAGCCGTACCCTAACACTAACCCTAACCCTAACCCTAACCCTAAGCTACCCTTGACTGCTTCTGCCTCCAATAGATTTCCTAAGCACTAGTGTTTTAAGGAATAGGTTAAAAAGTGAATCCTAATGTGATTTCTTGATAATGGGTGTGTTCCTTATATTCTCCTAGTGTCTAAACTCTTCTCCATGGCTGGACACCCAAATAATATTCCTTGACGTGCTAAGGGGTATCTAGAGAGTGGGATAGGTTTAATAACAACCCTAACCCTAACGCGTACCCTAACCCTATCCCCTACCCTAATCCTAACAGGTACCCTAATCCTAACCCGTACCCTAAACCGAGCCCTAACCCTCAAATTAACCCTAACCCTAACCCTAACCCATACCCTACGCCGTACCCGAAACCGTACCCTAAGCGGTACCCTAAAGCTAACCCTAACCCTAACCCTAACCCTAACCCTAAGCTACCCTTGAGTGCTTCTGCCTCCAATAGATTTCCTAAGCACTAGTGTTTTAAGGAACAGGTTAAAAAGAGAATCCTAATGTGATTTCTTGATAATGGGTGTGTTCCTTATCTTCTCCTAGTGTCTAAACTCTTCTCCCTGTCTGGACCCCCAAATAATATTCCTTGACGTGCTAAGGGGTATCTAGAGAGTGGGATAGGTTTAATAACTACCCTAACCCTAACGCGTACCCTAACCCTAACGCGTACCCTAACACTAACCCCTACCCTAACCTTAACACGTACCCTAATCCTAACCCGTAACCTAAACCGAGCCCTAACCCTCAAACTAACCCTAACCCTAACCCTAACCCATACCCTACACCATACCCGAACCCGTACCCGAACCCGTACCCTAAGCCGTACCCTAACCCTAACCCTAACCCTAACCCTAAGCTACCCTTGACTGTTTCTGCCTGCAATAGATTTCCTAAGCACTCATGTTTTAAGGAACAGGTTAAAAAGAGAATCCTAATGTGATTCTTGATAATGGGTGTGTTCCTTATCTTCTCCTAGTGTCTAAACTCTGCTCCATGGCTGGACCCCCAAATAATATACCTTGACGTGCTAAGGGGTATTTAGAGAGGGGGGTAGGTTTAATAACTACCCTAACCCTAACGCGTACCCTAACCCTAACCCCTACCCTAACCCTAACACGTACCCTAAACCGAACCCTAACCCTCAAACTTACCCTAACCCTAACCCTAACCCATACCCTACGCCGTACCCGAACCCGTACCCGAACCCGTACCCGAACCCGTACCCTAAGCCGTACCCTAACCCTAACCCTAACCCTAAGCTACCCTTGACTGCTTCTGCCTCCAATAGATTTCCTAAGCACTAGTGTTTTAAGGAACAAGTTAAAAAGGGAATCCTAATGTGATTTCTTGATAATGGGTGTGTTCCTTATCTTCTCCTAGTGTCTAAACTCTTCTCCATGGCTGGACCCCCAAATAATATTCCTTGACGTGCTAAGGGGTATCTAGAGAGTGGGATAGGTTTAATAACTACCCTAACCCTAACACGAACCCTAATCCTAACCCGTACCCTAAACCGAGCCCTAACCTTCAAACTAACCCTAACCCTAACCCTAACCCATACCCTACGCCGTACACGAACCCGTACCCAAACCCGTACCCTAAGCCGTAACCTAACCGTAACCCTAATCCTAACCCTAAGCTACCCTTTACTGCTTCTGCCTCCAATAGATTTCCTAAGCACTAGTGTTTTAAGGAACAGGTTAAAAAGAGAATCCTAATGTGATTTCTTGATAATGGGTGTGTTCCTTATCTTCTCCTAGTGTCTAAACTCTTCTCCCTGGCTGGACCCCCAAATAATATTCCTTGACGTGCTAAGGGTTATCTAGAGAGTGGGATAGGTTTAATAACTACCCTAACCCTAACGCGTACCCTAACCCTAACCCCTACCCTAACCTTAACACGTACCCTAATCCTAACCCGTACCCTAAACCGAGCCCTAACCCTCAAACTAACCCTAACCCTAACCCTAAACCATACCCTACGCCGTACACGAACCAGTACACGAACCCGTACCCTAAGCCGTACCCTAACACTAACCCTAACCCTAACCCTAACCCTAACCCTAAGCTACCCTTGACTGCTTCTGCCTCCAATAGATTTCCTAAGCACTAGTGTTTTAAGGAACAGGTTAAAAAGAGAATCCAAATGCGATTTCTTGATAATGGGTGTGTTCCTTATCTTCTCCTAGTGTCTAAACTCTTCTCCCTGGCCCGACCCCCAAATAATATTCCTTGACGTGCTAAGGGGTATCTAGAGAGTTGGTTAGGTTTAATAACTACCCTAACCCTAACCCCTACCCTAACCTTAACACGTACCCTAATCCTAACCCGTACCGTAAACCGAGCCCTAACCCTCAAACTAACCCTAACCCTAACCCTAAACCATACCCTACGCCGTACACGAACCAGTACACGAACCCGTACCCTAAGCCGTACCCTAACACTAACCCCAACCCTAACCCTAACCCTAACCCTAAGCTACCCTTGACTGCTTCTGCCTCCAATAGATTTCCTAAGCACTAGTGTTTTAAGGAACAGGTTAAAAAGAGAATCCTAATGTGATTTCTTGATAATGGGTGTGTTCCTTATCTTCTCCTAGTGTCTAAACTCTTCTCCCTGGCTGGACCCCCAAATAATATTCCTTGAGGTGCTAAGGGGTATCTAGAGAGTGGGATAGGTTTAATAACTACCCTAACACTAACGCGTACCCTAACCCTAACACCTACCCTAAATTTAACACGTACCCTAATCCTAACCCGTACCCTAAACCGAGCCCTAACCCTCAAACTAACCCTAACCCTAACCCTAACACATACCCTACGCCGTACCCGAACCCGTACCCGAACCCGTACCCTAAGCCGTACCCTAAGCCGTACCCTAACCCTAACCCTAACCCTAAGCTACCCTTGACTGCTTCTGCCTCCAATAGATTTCCTAAGCACTAGTGTTTTAAGGAACAGGTTAAAAAGAGAATCCTAATGTGATTTCAGGATAATGGGTGTGTTCTTTATCTTCTCCTAGTGTCTAAACTCTTCTCCATGGCTGGACACCCAAATAATATTCCTTGACGTGCTAAGGGGTATCTAGAGAGTGGGATAGGTTTAATAACTACCCTAACCCTAACGCGTACCCTAACCCTAACCCCTACCCTAACCCTAACACGTACCCTAATCCTGACCCGTACCCTAAACCGAGCCCTAACCCTCAAACTAATCCTAACCCTAACCCTAACCCATACCCTACGCCGTACCCGAACCCGTAACCTAACCCGTACCCTAACACTAACCCTAACCCTAACCCTAAGCTACCCTTGACTGCTTCTGCCTCCAATAGATTTCCTAAGCACTAGTGTTTTAAGGAACAGGTTAAAAAGAGAATCCTTATGTGATTTCTTGATAATGGGTGTGTTCCTTATCTTCTCCTAGTGTCTAAACTCTTTTCCATGGCTGGACCCCCAAATAATATTCCTTGACGTGCTAAGGGGTATCTAGAGAGTGGGATAGGTTTAATAACTACCCTAACCCTAACGCGTACCCTAACCCTAACACGTACCCTAATCCTAAACCGTACCCTAAACCGAGCCCTAACCCTCAAACTATCCCTAACCCTAACCCTAACCCATACCCTACGCCGTACCCGAACCCGTACCCTAAGCCTTACCCTAACAATAACCCTAACCCTAACCCTAAGCTACCCTTGACTGCTTCTGCCTCCAATAGATTTCCTAAGCACTAGTGTTTTAAGGAACAGGTTAAAAAGAGAATCCTAATGTGATTTCTTGATAATGGGTGTGTTCCTTATCTTCTCCTAGTGTCTAAACTCTTCTCCATGGCTGGACCCCCAAATAATATTCCTTGACGTGCTAAGGGTATCTAGAGAGTGGGATAGGTTTAATAACTACCCTAACCCTAACGCGTACCCTAACCCTAACCTCTACCCTAACCCTAACACGTACACTAATCCTAACCCGTACCCTAAACCGGGCCCTAACCCTCAAACTAACCCTAACCCTAAACCTAACCCATACCCTACGCCGTACCCGAACCCGTACCCGAACCCGTACCCTAAGCCGTACCCTAACCCTAACCCTAACCCTAACACTAAGCTACCCTTGACTGCTTCTGCCTCCAATAGATTTCCTAAGCACTAGTGTATTAAGGAACAGGTTAAAAAGAGAATCCTAATGTGATTTCAGGTTAATGGGTGTGTTCCTTATCTTCTCCTAGTGTCTAAACTCTTCTCCATGGCTGGACCCCCAAATAATACTCCTTGACGTGCTAAGGGGTATCTAGAGAGTGGGATAGGTTTAATAACTACCCTAACCCTAACGCGTACCCTAACCCTAACCCCTACCCTAACCCTAACTCGTACCCTAATCCTAACCCGTACCCTAAACCGAGCCCTAACCCTCAAACTAACCCTAACCCTAACACTAACCCATACCCTACGCCGTACCCGAACCCGTACCCGAACCCGTACCCTAACACTAACCCTAACCCTAACCCTAACCCTAACCCTAAGCTACCCTTGACTGCTTCTGCCTCTAATAGATTTCCTAAGCACTAGTGTTTTAAGGAACAGGTTAAAAAGAGAATCCTAATGTGATTTCTTGATAATGGGTGTGTTCCTTATCTTCTCCTAGTGTCTAAACTCTTCTCCATGGCTGGACCCCCAAATAATATTCCTTGACGTGTTAAGGGGTATCTAGAGAGTGGGATAGGTTTAATAACTACCCTAACCCTAACGCGTACCCTAATCCTAACACGTACCCTAATCCTAACCCGTACCCTAAACCGAGCCCTAACCCTCAAATTAACCCTAACCCTAACCCGAACCCATACCCTATGCCGTACCCGAACCCGTACCCTAAGAGGTACCCTAAAGCTAACCCTAACCCTAACCCTAACCCTAACCCTAAGCTACCCTTGACTGCTTCTGCCTCCAATAGATTTCCTAAGCACTAGTGTTTTAAGGAACAGGTTAAAAAGAGAATCCTAATGTGATTTCAGGATAATGGGTGTGTTCCTTATCTTCTCCTAGTGTCTAAACTCTTCTCCATGGTTGGACACCCAAATAATATTCCTTGACGTGCTAAGGGGTATCTAGAGAGTGGGATAGGTTTAATAACTACCCTAACCCTAACGAATACCCTAACCCTAACCCCTAACCTAACGCTAACACGTACCCTAATCCTAACCCGTACCCTAAACCGAGACCTAACCCTCAAACTAACCCTAACCCTAACCCGAACCCATACCCTACGCCGTACCCTAACCCGTACCCGAACCCGTACCCTAAGCCGTACCCTAACCCTAAACCTAACCCTAACCCTAACCCTAAGCAACCCTTGACTGCTTCTGCCTCCAATAGATTTCCTAAGCACTAGTGTTTTAAGGAATAGGTTAAAAAGACAATCCTAATGTGATTTCTTGATAATGTGTGTGTTCCTTATCTTCTCCTAGTGTCTAAACTCTTCTCCATGGCTAGACCCCCAAATAATATTCCTTGACGTGCTAAGGGGTATCTAGAGAGTGGGATAGGTTTAATAACTACCCTAACCCTAACGCGTACCCTAACCCTAACACGTACCCTAATCCTAAACCGTACCCTAAACCGAGCCCTAACCCTCAAACTAACCCTAACCCTAACACTACCCCATACCCTACGCCGTACCCGAACCGTACCCGAACCCGTACCCTAAGCCGTACCCTAACCCTAACCCTAACCCTAAGCTACCCTTGACTGCTTCTGCCTCCAATAGATTTCCTAAGCACTAGTGTTTTAAGGAACAGGTTAAAAAGAGAATCATAATGTGATTTCTTGATAATGGGTGTGTTCCTTATCTTCTCCTAGTGTCTAAACTCTTCTCCATGGCTGGACACCCAAATAATATTCCTTGACGTGCTAAGGGGTATCTAGAGAGTGGGATAGGTTTAATAACTACCCTAACCCTAACGCGTACCCTAACCCTAACCCCTACCCTAACCCTAACACGTACCCTAATCCTAACCCGTACCCTAAACCGAGCCCTAACCCTCAAACTAACCCTAACCCTAACCCTAACCCATACCCTACGCCGTACCCGAACCCATAACCTAACCCGTACCCTAACACTAAACCTAACCCTAACCCTAACCCTAACCCTAAGCTACCCTTGACTGCTTCTGCCTCCAATAGATTTCCTAAGCACTAGTGTTTTAAGGAACAGGTTAAAAAGTGAATCCTAATGTGATTTCTTGATAATGGGTGTGTTCCTTATCTTCTCCTAGTGTCTAAACTCTTCTCCATGGCTGGACACCCAAATAATATTCCTTGACTTGCTAAGTGTTATCTAGAGAGTGGGATAGGTTTAATAACTACCCTAACCCTAACGCATACCCTAACCCTAACCCCTACCCTAACCCTAACAAGTACCCTAATCCTAACCCGTACCCTAAACCGAGCCCTAACCCTCAAACTAACCCTAACCCTAACCCGAACCCATACCCTACGCCGTACCCGAACCCGTACCCGAACCCGTACCCTAAGGCGTACCTTAACCCTAACCCTAACCCTAACCCTAACCCTAAGCTACCCTTGAGTGCTTCTGCCTCCAATAGATTTCCTAAGCACTAGTGTTTTAAGGAACAGGTTAAAAAGAGAATCCTAATGTGATTTCTTGATAATGGGTGTGTTCCTTATCTTCTCCTAGTGTCTAAACTCTTCTCCCTGTCTGGACCCCCAAATAATATTCCTTGACGTGCTAAGGGGTATCTAGAGAGTGGGATAGGTTTAATAACTACCCTAACCCTAACGCGTAACCTAACCCTAACGCGTACCCTAACCCTAACCCCTACCCTAACCTTAACACGTACCCTAATCCTAACCCGTACCCTAAACCGAGCCCTAACCCTCAAACTAACCCTAACCCTAACCCTAACCCATACCCTACACCGTACCCGAACCCGTACCCGAAACCGTACCCTAAGCCGTACCCTAACCCTAACCCTAACCCTAACCCTAAGCTACCCTTGACTGCTTCTGCCTGCAATAGATTTCCTAAGCACTCATGTATTAAGGAACAGGTTAAAAAGAGAATCCTAATGTGATTCTTGATAATGGGTGTGTTTCTTATCTTCTCCTAGTGTCTAAACTCTTCTCCATGGCTGGACCCCCAAATAATATACCTTGACGTGCTAAGGGGTATCTAGAGAGGGGGGTAGGTTTAATAACTACCCTAACCCTAACGCGTACCCTAACCCTAACCCCTACCCTAACCCTAACACGTACCCTAAACCGAACCCTAACCCTCAAACTAACCCTAACCCTAACCCTAACCCATACCCTACGCCGTACCCGAACCCGTACCCGAACCCGTACCCGAACCCGTACCCTAAGCCGTACCCTAACCCTAACCCTAACCCTAAGCTACCCTTGACTGCTTCTGCCTCCAATAGATTTCCTAAGCACTAGTGTTTTAAGGAACAGGTTAAAAAGGGAATCCTAATGTGATTTCTTGATAATGGGTGTGTTCCTTATCTTCTCCTAGTGTCTAAACTCTTCTCCATGGCTGGACCCCCAAATAATACTCCTTGACGTGCTAAGGGGTATCTAGAGAGTGGGATAGGTTTAATAACTACCCTAACCCTAACGCGTACCCTAACCCTAACCCCTACCCTAACCCTAACACGAACCCTAATCCTAACCCGTACCCTAAACCGAGCCCTAACCTTCAAACTAACCCTAACCCTAACCCTAACCCATACCCTACGCCGTACACGAACACGTACCCGAACCCGTACCCTAAGCCGTACCCTAACCCTAACCCTAACCCTAACCCTAAGCTACCCTTGACTGCTTCTGCCTCCAATAGATTTCCTAAGCACTAGTGTTTTAAGGAACAGGTTAAAAAGAGAATCCTAATGTGATTTCTTGATAATGGGTGTGTTCCTTATCTTCTCCTAGTGTCTAATCTCTTCTCCATGGCTGGACACCCAAATAATATTCCTTGACGTGCTAAGGGGTATCTAGAGAGTGGGATAGGTTTAATAACTACCCTAACCCTAACGCGTACCCTAACCCTAACCCCTACCCTAACCCTAACTCGTACCCTAATCCTAACCCGTACCCTAAACCGAGCCCTAACCCTCAAACTAACCCTAACCCTAACCCTAACCCATACCCTACGCCGTACCCGAACCCGTACCCGAACCCGTACCCTAACACTAACCCTAACCCTAACCCTAACCCTAAGCTACCCTTGACTGCTTCTGCCTCTAATAGATTTCCTAAGCACTATTGTTTTAAGGAACAGGTTAAAAAGAGAATCCTAATGTGATTTCTTGATAATGGGTGTGTTCCTTATCTTCTCCTAGTGTCTAAACTCTTCTCCATGGCTGGACCCCCAAATAATATTCCTTGACGTGTTAAAGGGTATCTAGAGAGTGGGATAGGTTTAATAACTACCCTAACCCTAACGCGTACCCTAATTCTAACACGTACCCTAATCCTAACCCGTACCCTAAACCGAGCCCTAACCCTCAAATTAACCCTAACCCTAACCCGAACCCATACCCTATGCCGTACCCGAACCCGTACCCTAAGAGGTACCCTAAAGCTAACCCTAACCTTAACCCTAACCCTAACCCTAAGCTACCCTTGACTGATTCTGCCTCCAATAGATTTCCTAAGCACTAGTGTTTTAAGGAACAGGTTAAAAAGAGAATCCTAATGTGATTTCAGGATAATGGGTGTGTTCCTTATCTTCTCCTAGTGTCTAAACTCTTCTCCATGGTTGGACACCCAAATAATATTCCTTGACGTGCTAAGGGGTATCTAGAGAGTGGGATAGGTTTAATAACTACCCTAACCCTAACGCGTACCCTAACCCTAACCCCTAACCTAACGCTAACACGTACCCTAATCCTAACCCGTACCCTAAACCGAGACCTAACCCTCAAACTAACCCTAACCCTAACCCGAACCCATACCCTACGCCGTACCCGAAACCGTACCCGAACCCGTACCCTAAGCCGTACCCTAACCCTAAACCTAACCCTAACCCTAACCCTAAGCAACCCTTGACTGCTTCTGCCTCCAATAGATTTCCTAAGCACTAGTGTTTTAAGGAATAGGTTAAAAAGAGAATCCTAATGTGATTTCTTGATAATGTGTGTGTTCCTTATCTTCTCCTAGTGTCTAAACTCTTCTCCATGGCTGGAACCCCAAATAATATTACTTGACGTGCTAAGGGGTATCTAGAGAGTGGGATAGGTTTAATAACTACCCTAACCCTAACTCGTACCCTAACCCTAACACGTACCCTAATCCTAAACCGTACCCTAAACCGAGCCCTAACCCTCAAACTAACCCTAACCCTAACCCTACCCCATACCCTACGCCGTACCCGAACCGTACCCGAACCCGTACCCTAACCCTAAACCTAACCCTAAGCTACCCTTGACTGCTTCTGCCTCCAATAGATTTCCTAAGCACTAGTGTTTTAAGGAACAGGTTAAAAAGAGAATCATAATGTGATTTCTTGATAATGGGGGTGTTCCTTATCTTCTCCTAGTGTCTAAACTCTTCTCCATGGCTGGACACCCAAATAATATTACTTGACGTGCTAAGGGGTATCTAGAGAGTGGGATAGGTTTAATAACTACCCTAACCCTAACACGTACCCTAACCCTAACCCCTACCCTAACCCTAACACGTACCCTAATCCTAACCCGTACCCTAAACCGAGCCCTAACCCTCAAACTAACCCTAACCCTAACCCTAACCCATACCCTACGCCGTACCCGAACCCATAACCTAACCCGTACCCTAACACTAAACCTAACCCTAACCCTAACCCTAACCCTAAGCTACCCTTGACTGCTTCTGCCTCCAATAGATTTCCTAAGCACTAGTGTTTTAAGGAACAGGTTAAAAAGAGAATCCTAATGTGATTTCTTGATAATGGGTGTGTTCCTTAACTTCTCCTAGTGTCTAAACTCTTCTCCATGGCTGGACCCCCAAATAATATTCCTTGACGTGCTAAGGGGTATCTAGAGAGTGGGATAGGTTTAATAACTACCCTAACCCTAACGCGTACCCTAACCCTAACACGTACCCTAATCCTAACCCGTACCCTAAACCGAGCCCTAACCCTCAAATTAACCCTAACCCTAACCCTAACCCATACCCTACACCGTACCCGAACCCGTACCCTAAGCGGTACCCTAAAGCTAACCCTAACCCTAACCCTAACCCTAACCCTAACCCTAAGCTACCCTTGACTGCTTCTGCCTCCAATAGATTTCCTAAGCACTAGTGTTTTAAGGAACAGGTTAAAAAGTGAATCCTAATGTGATTTCTTGATAATGGGTGTGTTCCTTATCTTCTCCTA
Organism: Eschrichtius robustus; assembly: GCF_028021215.1. Lineage (NCBI taxonomy): Eukaryota > Metazoa > Chordata > Mammalia > Artiodactyla > Eschrichtiidae > Eschrichtius > Eschrichtius robustus. The sequence goes on from NW_027175343.1 coordinate 1,213,541, forward strand.
GTGTCTAAACTCTTCTCCATGGCTGGACACCCAAATAATATTCCTTGACTTGCTAAGTGTTATCTAGAGAGTGGGATAGGTTTAATAACTACCCTAACCCTAACGCGTACCCTAACCCTAACCCCTACCCTAACCTTAACACGTACCCTAATCCTAACCCGTACCCTAAACCGAGCCCTAACCCTCAAACTAACCCTAACCCTAACCCTAACCCATACCCTACACCGTACCCGAACCCGTACCCGAAACCGTACCCTAAGCCGTACCCTAACCCTAACCCTAACCCTAACCCTAAGCTACCCTTGACTGCTTCTGCCTGCAATAGATTTCCTAAGCACTCATGTTTTAAGGAACAGGTTAAAAAGAGAATCCTAATGTGATTCTTGATAATGGGTGTGTTCCTTATCTTCTCCTAGTGTCTAAACTCTTCTCCATGGCTGGACCCCCAAATAATATACCTTGACGTGCTAAGGGGTATCTAGAGAGGGGGGTAGGTTTAATAACTACCCTAACCCTAACGCGTACCCTAACCCTAACCCCTATCCTAACCCTAACACGTACCCTAAACCGAACCCTAACCCTCAAACTAACCCTAACCCTAACCCTAACACATACCCTACGCCGTACCCGAACCCGTACCCGAACCCGTACCCGAACCCGTACCCTAAGCCGTACCCTAACCCTAACCCTAACCCTAAGCTACCCTTGACTGCTTCTGCCTCCAATAGATTTCCTAAGCACTAGTGTTTTAAGGAACAGGTTAAAAAGGGAATCCTAATGTGATTTCTTGATAATGGGTGTGTTCCTTATCTTCTCCTAGTGTCTAAACTCTTCTCCATGGCTGGACCACCAAATAATATTCCTTGACGTGCTAAGGGGTATCTAGAGAGTGGGATAGGTTTAATAACTACCCTAACCCTAACACGAATCCTAATACTAACCCGTACCCTAAACCGAGCCCTAACCTTCAAACTTACCCTAACCCTAACCCTAACCCATACCCTACGCCGTACACGAACCCGTACCCAAACCCGTACCCTAATCCGTAACCTAACCCTAACAGTAATCCTAACCCTAAGCTACCCTTGACTGCTTCTGCCTCCAATAGATTTCCTAAGCACTAGTGTTTTAAGGAACAGGTTAAAAAGAGAATCCTAATGTGATTTCTTGATAATGGGTGTGTTCCTTATCTTCTCTTAGTGTCTAAACTCTTCTCCCTGGCTGGACCCCCAAATAATATTCCTTGACGTGCTAAGGGGTATCTAGAGAGTGGGATAGGTTTAATAACTACCATAACCCTAACGCGTACCCTAACCCTAACCCCTACCCTAACCTTAACACGTACCCTAATCCTAACCCGTACCCTAAACCGAGCCCTAACCCTCAAACTAACCCTAACCCTAACCCTAAACCATACCCTACGCCGTACACGAACCAGTACACGAACCCGTACCCTAAGCCGTACCCTAACACTAACCCTAACCCTAACCCTAACCCTAAACCTAACCCTAAGCTACCTTTGACTGCTTCTGCCTCCAATCGATTTCCTAAGCAATAGTGTTTTAAGGAACAGGTTAAAAAGAGAATCCTAATGCGATTTCTTGATAATGGGTGTGTTCCTTATCTTCTCCTAGTGTCTAAACTCTTCTCCCTGGCCCGACCCCCAAATAATATTCCTTGACGTGCTAAGGGGTATCTAGAGAGTGGGATAGGTTTAATAACTACCCTAACCCTAACGCGTACCCTAACCCTAACCCCTACCCTAACCTTAACACGTACCCTAATCCTAACCCGTACCCTAAACCGAGCCCTAACCCTCAAACTAACCCTAACCCTAACCCTAAACCATACCCTACGCCGTACACGAACCAGTACACGAACCCGTACCCTAAGCCGTACCCTAACACTAACCCCAACCCTAACCCTAACCCTAACCCTAAGCTACCCTTGACTGCTTCTGCCTCCAATAGATTTCCTAAGCAGTAGTGTTTTAAGGAACAGGTTAAAAAGAGAATCCTAATGTGATTTCTTGATAATGGGTGTGTTCCTTATCTTCTCCTAGTGTCTAAACTCTTCTCCCTGGCTGGACCCCCAAATAATATTCCTTGAGTTGCTAAGGGGTATCTAGAGAGTGGGATAGGTTTAATAACTACCCTAACCCTAACGCGTACCCTAACCCTAACCCCTACCCTAACTTTAACACGTACCCTAATCCTAACCCGTACCCTAAACCGAGCCCTAACCCTCAAACTAACCCTAACCCTAACCCTAACACATACCCTACGCCGTACCCGAACCCGTACCCGAACCCGTACCCTAAGCCGTACCCTAACACTAACCCTAACCCTAACCCTAACCCTAAGCTACCCTTGACAGCTTCTGCCTCCAATAGATTTCCTAAGCACTAGTGTTTTAAGGAATAGATTAAAAAGTGAATCCTAATGTGATTTCTTGATAATGGGTGTGTTCCTTATATTCTCCTAGTGTCTAAACCCTTCTCCATGGCTGGACCCCCAAATAACATTCCTTGACGTGCTAAGGGGTATCTAGAGAGTGGGATAGGTTTAATAACAACCCTAACCCTAACGCGTACCCTAACCCTATCCCCTACCCTAATCCTAACACGTACCCTAATCCTAACCCGTACCCTAAACCGAGCCCTAACCCTCAAATTAACCCTAACCCTAACACTAACCCATACCCTACGCCGTACCCGAACCCGTACCCTAAGCGGTACCCTAAAGCTAACACTAACCCTAACCCTAACCCTAACCCTAAGCTACCCTTGACTGCTTCTGCCTCCAATAGATTTCCTAAGCACTAGTGTTTTAAGGAACAGGTTAAAAAGAGAATCCTAATGTGATTTCAGGATAATGGGTGTGTTCCTTATCTTCTCCTAGTGTCTAAACTCTTCTCCCTGGCCCGACCCCCAAATAATATTCCTTGACGTGCTAAGGGGTATCTAGAGAGTGGGATAGGTTTAATAACTACCCTAACCCTAACGCGTACCCTAACCCTAACCCCTAACCTAACCGTAACATGTACCCTAATCCTAACCCGTACCCTAAACCGAGCACTAACCCTCAAACTATCCCTAACCCTAACCCTAACCCATACCCTACGCCGTACCGGAACCCGTACCCGAACCCGTACCCTAAGCCGTACCCTAACCCTAACCCTAACCCTAACCCTAACCCTAAGCTACCCTTGACTGCTTCTGCCTCCAATAGATTTCCTAAGCACTAGCGTATTAAGGAACAGGTTAAAAAGAGAATCCTATTGTGATTTCAGGATAATGGGTGTGTTCCTTATCTTCTCCTAGTGTCTAAACTCTTCTCCATGGCTGGACCCCCAAATAATATTCCTTGACGTGCTAAGGGGTATCTAGAGATTGGGATAGGTTTAATAACTACCCTAACCCTAACGCGTACCCTAACCCTAACCTCTACCCTAACCCTAACACGTACACTAATCCTAACCCGTACCCTAAGCTACCCTTGACTGCTTCTGCCTCCAATAGATTTCCTAAGCACTAGTGTATTAAGGAACAGGTTAAAAAGAGAATCCTATTGTGATTTCAGGATAATGGGTGTGTTCCTTATCTTCTCCTAGTGCCTAAACTCTTCTCCATGGCTGGACCCCCAAATAATATTCCTTGACGTGCTAAGGGGTATCTAGAGAGTGGGATAGGTTTAATAACTACCCTAAACCTAACGCGTACCCTAACACTAACACGTACCCTAATCCTAACCCGTACCCTAAACCGAGCCCTAACCCTCAAATTAACCCTAACCCTAACCCTAACCCATACCCTACGCCGTACCCGAACCCGTACCCTAAGCGGTACCCTAAAGCTAACCCTAACCCTAACCCTAACCCTAACCCTAAGCTACCCTTGACTGTTTCTGCCTCCAATAGATTTCCTAAGCACTAGTGTTTTAAGGAACAGGTTAAAAAGAGAATCCTAATGTGATTTCAGGATAATGGGTGTGTTCCTTATCTTCTCCTAGTGTCTAAACTCTTCTCCATGGCTGGACCCCCAAATAATATTCCTTGACGTGCTAAGTGGTATCTAGAGAGTGGGATAGGTTTAATAACTACCCTAACCCTAACGCGTACCCTAACCCTAACCCCTACCCTAACCCTAACGCGTACCCTAACCCTAAACCCTACCCTAACCCTAACTCATAACCTAATCCTAACCCGTACCCTAAACCGAGCCCTAACCCTCAAACTAACCCTAACCCTAACCCTAACCGATACCCTACGCCGTACCCGAACCCGTACCCGAACCCGTACCCTAACACTAACCCTAACCCTAACCCTAACCCTAAGCTACCATTGACTGCTTCTGCCTCTAATAGATTTCCTAAGCACTAGTGTTTTAAGGAATAGGTTAAAAAGAGAATCCCAATGTGATTTCTTGATAATGGGTGTGTTCCTTATCTTCTCCTAGTGTCTAAACTCTTCTCCATGGCTGGACCCCCAAATAATATTCCTTGACGTGCTAAGGGGTATCTAGAGAGTGGGATAGGTTTAATAACTACCCTAACCCTAACGCGTACCCTAACCCTAACCCCTACCCTAACCTTAACACGAACCCTAATCCTAACCCGTACCCTAAACCGAGCCCTACCCTTCAAACTAACCCTAACCCTAACCCTAACCCATACGCTACGCCGTACACGAACCCGTACCCGAACCCATACCCTAAGCCGTACCCTAAACCTAACCCTAACCCTAACCCTAAGCTACCCTTGACTGCTTCTGCCTCCAATAGATTTCCTAAGCACTAGTGTTTTAAGGAACAGGTTAAAAAGAGAATCCTAATGTGATTTCTTGATAATGGGTGTGTTCCTTATCTTCTCCTAGTGTCTAAACTCTTCTCCATGGCTGGACACCCAAATAATATTCCTTGACGTGCTAAGGGGTATCTAGAGATTGGGATAGGTTTAATAACTACCCTAAACCTAACGTGTACCCTAACCCTAACCCCTACACTAACCCTAACAGTTACCCTAATCCTAACCCGTACCCTAAACCGAGCCCTAACCCTCAAACTAACCCTAACCCTAACCCTAACCCATACCATAAGCCGTACCCGAACCCGTAACCTAACCCGTACCCTAACACTAACCCTAACCCTAACCCTAACCCTAACCCTAAGCTACCCTTGACTGCTTCTGCCTCCAATAGACTTCCTAAGCACTTGTGTTTTAAGGAACAGGTTAAAAAGAGAATCCTAATGTGATTTCTTGATAATCGGTGTGTTCCTTATCTTCTCCTAGTGTCTAAACTCTTCTCCATGGCTGGACCCCCAAATAATATTCCTTGACGTGCTAAGGGGTATCTAGAGAGTGGGATAGGTTTAATAACTACCCTAACCCTAACGCGTACCCTAACCCTAACACGTACACTAATCCTAACCCGTACCCTAAACCGAGACCTAACCCTCAAATTAACCCTAACCCTAACCCTAACCCATACCCTACGCCGTACCCGAACCCGTACCCTAAGCGGTACCCTAAAGCTAACCATAACCCTAACCCTAACCCTAACCCTAAGCTACCCTTGACTGCTCTTGCCTCCAATAGATTTCCTAAGCACTAGTGTATTAAGGAACAGGTTAAAAAGAGAATCCTATTGTGATTTCAGGATAATGGGTGTGTTCCTTATCTTCTCCTAGTGTCTAAACTCTTCTCCATGGCTGGACCCCTAAATAATATTCCTTGACGTGCTAAGGGGTATCTAGAGAGTGGGATAGGTTTAATAACTACCCTAACCCTAACGCGTACCCTAACCCTAACCTCTACCCTAACCCTAAAACGTACACTAATCCTAACCCGTACCCTAAACCGAGCCCTAACCCTCAAACTAACCCTACCCCTAAACCTAACCCATACCCTACGCCGTACCCGAACCCGTACCCGAACCCATACCCTAAGAAGTACCCTAACCCTAACCCTAACCCTAAGCTACCCTTGACTGCTTCTGCCTCCAATAGATTTCCTAAGCACTAGTGTATTAAGGAACAGGTTAAAAAGAGAATCCTAATGTGATTTCAGAATAATGGGTGTGTTCCTTATCTTCTCCTAGTGTCTAAACTCTTCTCCATGGCTGGACCCCCAAATAATATTCCTTGACGTGCTAAGGGGTATCTAGAGAGTGGGATAGGTTTAATAACTACCCTAACCCTAACGCGTACCCTAACCCTAACCCCTACCCTAACCCTAACACGAACCCTAATCCTAACACGTACCCTAAACTGAGCCCTAACCTTCAAACTAACCCTAACCCTAACCCTTACCCATACCCTACGCCGTACACGAACCCGTACCCGAACCCGTACCCTAAGCCGTACCCTAACCCTAACCCTAACCCTAACACTAACCCTAAGCTACCCTTGACTGCTTCTGCCTCCAATAGATTTCCTAAGCACTAGTGTTTTTAGGAACAGGTTAAAAAGAGAATCCTAATGTGATGTCCCAGGAAAGAGAAAAATGGATAAAGAAGTTGTGGTCCTTATGTACAATGGAATATCACTCAGAAACGAAATCAATGTCATAAGGCTAGGAGAAGCAAGATGAGTGGATTTAGGTACGAAGATTCCAAGTGAAATAAGTCACACAGAAAAAGACACTTATCATAAGGTATCACTTATAGAGGGAATGTAAAAACCGCTACACTTGAACTGAATTACAAAACAGAACAGAGTCACACGTTTAGAAAACACACTATGGCTGCTTAACGGGAAAGGTGAGGTGGGGTGATGCATAAAACAAGGGTTTCAAATTCGCTCAGATACCGTTCCATACACCCAATATGTAATAGACAAGACCTACTCCTTGCTCAGTGAACTGGACACAACACCCCCTATTCACCGCACAAGAATATACGTGACTAGTAAGAATCTTAAAACCTATGTATTGATACGTGTCTGGAAGTGAGTCAAGTGGGTGTAAAGCCGCATAAACACAGCCGTGAAAAGCAGCTAAACCCCATTATAAAAATAAATTACTTTTAAAAACCCGTAAAACAAAGACAGTGAAAGAGAGAGAAATTCTTAAAAAATTCGTTCAGGGGCTGTGATGCAACCTGGATTGACCATATCTAGACCCACAGCTGGATGAGACATAAGGGTGGATACTCTTGGGGCTGAGAGGTTTGGTGAGGTTGGGTGAGCAAACGCAGACCCTTTAAAGTAATACTGCGTGGTACCCATCCCATGGTTCCCAAATCTCCAGGTTCAAGGGCATCTTCCTACATCGAAAACATGCATGAGAAACCCAGAAGATGGTACACCGTGTGATTTTGAAAGGTTTCTAAAATGCACCACATTTCTCATCTCCTTGTGCTGGGTGTTCGCCTTTCCAGCTACTTTACTAGCAATCTCCCTACTTGGAGAATCAGCACCTTTAAGCTCCTGTTCCCTACAGGTTGCAATTTGTCCTGAGGATGAACGGGAAGAGGGGCAACCAATGAGAGACTAGATCTAGGTGTTGGGACAGGCACAGGTCACTCTATTTTCCCATCAGTAAGAAGAATTAAACACAGGTTCAGCCTGCCGCCGGGAACCAGAATAGGGCCTGAGGCAATCCCGTGCTTTTGCGGCCAGCTACCAAAAAAGACAGTTGAAAAATGGAGCTCAGGGGCACTGCAATTCACAAACCTGCTGAGTTATAAATGATAACTCTCGTCCACAAATATATTGAGGGAAGGCAACGAAGATGATTTGAAAGCAAGGCAGAATTGCAGGAAACAGGTTTCAGGAGGTAGATTCGAATCGCCTTTAAAGCACATGAAAGATGGCAAAACGTCGACAATGATGACCTTGGCCAAAAAGGGCGTATGCGTTGTTTCCTGAATATATTCAGGAAAAAACGCATACGCCCTTTTTGGCCAACCAAGCAACCTGGAAAGGCAAATCAGCGCTACCAAGAATTCTCGCTTCCCATCGGTCAAAAGGGCCATGCTGCAAAAATTTTCAAAACCAGAAATGCAGGACAGGCCATGGAGAAATGGCAGCCTTGCTACGCTGATGGGAGGGATGTAAATTGCCAACAGCCACTCTGGAGAAGTGTACGGTGTGTCCTGAAACATCGAAAAAACACAGCTTAGTGAGCATAGGGCACGTCCACTCATGGGCGTATAAATTGGGAAAACTAAAAATCAGCAAGACACAGGCAACCCAAAGTTTAGGGCTGCTCTGTTGACAAGAACCTCCACTTCATGACACCTTAAATATCCCAGGAAAGAGAAAAATGGATAAAGAAGTTGTGGTCCTTATGTACAATGGAATATCACTCAGACATGAAATCAATGTCATAAGGCTAAAAGAAGCAAGATGAGTGGATTTAGGTACGACAATTCTAAGTGAAATAAGTCACACAGAAAAAGACACTTATCATAAGCTATCACTTATAGAGGGAATGTAAAACCGCTACACTTGAACTGAATTACAAAACAGAACAGAGTCACACGTTTAGAAAACACACTATGGCTGCTTAACGGGAAAGGTGAGGTGGGGTGATGCATAAAACAAGGGTTTCAAATTCGCTCAGATACCGTTCCATACACCCAATATGTAATAGACAAGACCTACTCCTTGCTCAGTGAACTGGACACAACACCCCCTATTCACCGCACAAGAATATACGTGACTAGTAAGAATCTTAAAACCTATGTATTGATACGTGTCTGGAAGTGAGTCAAGTGGGTGTAAAGCCGCATAAACACAGCCGTGAAAAGCAGCTAAACCCCATTATAAAAATAAATTACTTTTAAAAACCCGTAAAACAAAGACAGTGAAAGAGAGAGAAATTCTTACAAAATTCGTTCAGGGGCTGTGATGCAACCTGGATTGACCATATCTAGACCCACAGCTGGATGAGACATAAGGGTGGATACTCTTGGGGCTGAGAGGTTTGGTGAGGTTGGGTGAGCAAACGCAGACCCTTTAAAGTAATACTGCGTGGTACCCATCCCATGGTTCCCAAATCTCCAGGTTCAAGGGCATCTTCCTACATCGAAAACATGCATGAGAAACCCAGAAGATGGTACACCGTGTGATTTTGAAAGGTTTCTAAAATGCACCACATTTCTCATCTCCTTGTGTTGGGTGTTCGCCTTTCCAGCTACTTTACTAGCAATCTCCCTACTTGGAGAATCAGCACCTTTAAGCTCCTGTTCCCTACAGGTTGCAATTTGTCCTGAGGATGAACGGGAAGAGGGGCAACCAATGAGAGACTAGATCTAGGTGTTGGGACAGGCACAGGTCACTCTATTTTCCCATCAGGAAGAAGAATTAAACACAGGTTCAGCCTGCCGCCGGGAACCAGAATAGGGCCTGAGGCAATCCCGTGCTTTTGCGGCCAGCTACCAAAAAAGACAGTTGAAAAATGGAGCTCAGGGGCACTGCAATTCACAAACCTGCTGAGTTATAAATGACAACTCTCGTCCACAAATATATTGAGGGAAGGCAACGAAGATGATTTGAAAGCAAGGCAGAATTGCAGGAAACAGGTTTCAGGAGGTAGATTCGAATCGCCTTTAAAGCACATGAAAGATGGCAAAACGTCGACAATGATGACCTTGGCCAAAAAGGGCGTATGCGTTGTTTCCTGAATATATTCAGGAAAAAACGCATACGCCCTTTTTGGCCAACCAAGCAACCTGGAAAGGCAAATCAGCGCTACCAAGAATTCTCGCTTCCCATCGGTCAAAAGGGCCATGCTGCAAAAATTTTCAAAACCAGAAATGCAGGACAGGCCATGGAGAAATGGCAGCCTTGCTACGCTGATGGGAGGGATGTAAATTGCCAACAGCCACTCTGGAGAAGTGTACGTTGTGTCCTGAAACATCGAAAAAACACAGCTTAGTGAGCATAGGGCACGTCCACTCATGGGCGTATAAATTGGGAAAACTAAAAATCAGCAAGACACAGGCAACCCAAAGTTTAGGGCTGCTCTGTTGACAAGAACCTCCACTTCATGACACCTTAAATATCCCAGGAAAGAGAAAAATGGATAAAGAAGTTGTGGTCCTTATGTACAATGGAATATCACTCAGACATGAAATCAATGTCATAAGGCTAAAAGAAGCAAGATGAGTGGATTTAGGTACGACAATTCTAAGTGAAATAAGTCACACAGAAAAAGACACTTATCATAAGCTATCACTTATAGAGGGAATGTAAAAACCGCTACACTTGAACTGAATTACAAAACAGAACAGAGTCACACGTTTAGAAAACACACTATGGCTGCTTAACGGGAAAGGTGAGGTGGGGTGATGCATAAAACAAGGGTTTCAAATTCGCTCAGATACCGTTCCATACACCCAATATGTAGTAGACAAGAGCTACTCCTTGCTCAGTGAACTGGACTCAACACCCGCTATTCACCGCACAAGAATATATCTGACTAGTAAGAATCTTAAAACCTATGTATTGATATCTGTCTGGAAGTGAGTCAAGTGGGTGTAAAGCCGCATAAACACAGCCGTGAAAAGCAGCTAAACCCCATCATAAAAATAAATTACTTTTAAAAACCCGTAAAACAAAGACAGTGAAAGAGAGAGAAATTCTTACAAAATTCGTTCACGGGATGTGATGCAACCTGAATTGACCATAACTAGACCCACAGCTGGATGAGACATAAGGGTGGACACACTTGGGGCTGAGAGTTTGGGTGAGGTTGGGTGAGCAAACACAGACCCTTTAAAGTAATACTGCCTGGTACCCATCCCATGGGACCCAAATCTCCAAGTTCAAGGGCATATTCCTACATCGAAAACATGCATGAGAAACCCAGAAGATGGTACACCGTGTGATTTTGAAAGGTTTCTAAAACGCACCTCATTTCTCATCTCCTTGTGTTCGGGTTCGCCATTCCAGCTACTTTACTAGAAATCTCCCTACTTGGAGAATCAGCACCTTTAACCTCCTGTTCCCTACAGGTTGCAATTTGTCCTGAGGATGAACGGGAAGAGGGGCAACCAATGAGAGACTAGATCTAGGTGTTGGGACAGGCACAGGTCACTCTATTTTCCCATCAGGATGAAGAATTAACCACAGGCTCAGCCTGCCCTCCGGAACCTAAATAGGGCCTGAGGCAATCCCGTGCTTTTGCGGCCAGCTCCCAAAAAAGACAGTTGAAAAATGGAGCTCAGGGGCACTGCCATTCACAAACCCGCAGAGTTATAAATGATAACTCTCGTCCACAAATATATTGAGGGAAGGCAACGAAGAGGATTTGAAAGCAAGGCAGAATTGCAGGAAACAGGTTTCAGGAGGTAGATTCGAATCGCCTTTACAGCACATGAAAAGTGGCAAAACGTCGACAGTGATGCCCTTGGCCAAAAAGTGCGTATGCGTTTTTTCCAGAATATATTCAGGAAAAAACGCATACGCCCTTTTTGGCCAACCAAGCAACCTGGAAAGGCAAATCAGTGCTACAAAGAAGTCTCGCTTCCCATCGGTCAAAAGGGCCATGCTGCAAAAAGTGTCAAAACCAGAAATGCAGGACAGGCCATGGAGAAATGGCAGCCTTGCTACGCTGATGGGCGGGATGTAAATTGCCAACAGCCACTCTGGAGAAGTGTACGGTGTGTCCTGAAACATCTAAAACACACAGCTTAGGGAGCATAGGGCACGTCCACTCATGGGCGTATAAATTGGGAAAACTAAAAATCAGCAAGACACAGGCACCCCAATGTTTAGGGCTGCTATGTTGACAAGAATCTCCACTTCATGACACCTTAAATATCCCAGGAAAGAGAAAAATGGATAAAGAAGTTGTGGTCCTTATGTACAAAGGAATATCACTCAGACATGAAATCAATGTCATAAGGCTAGTAGAAGCAAGATGAGTGGATTTAGGTATGACGATTCTAAGTGAAATAAGTCACACAGAAAAAGACACTTATCATAAGCTATCACTTATAGAGGGAATGTAAAAACCGCAACACTTGAACTGAATTACAAAACAGAACAGAGTCACACGTTTAGAAAACACACTATGGCTGCTTAACGGGAAAGGTGAGGTGGGGTGATGCATAAAACAAGGGTTTCAAATTCGCTCAGATACCGTTCCATACACCCAATATGTAATAGACAAGAACTACACCTTGCTCAGTGAACTGGACTCAAAACCCCCTATTCACCGCACAAGAATATATCTGACTAGTAAGAATCGTAAAACCTATGTATTGGTATCTCTCTGGAAGTGAGCCAAGTGGGTGTAAAGCCGCCTAAACACAGCCGTGAAAAGCAGCTAAACCCCATTATAAAAATAAATTACTTTTAAAAACCCATAAAACAAAGACAGTGAAAGAGAGAGAAATTCTTACAAAATTCGTTCAGGGGCTGTGATGCAACCTGGATTGAACATATCTCGACCCAAACCTGGATGAGACATAAGGGTGGACACTCTTGGGGCTGAGAGGTTGGGTGAGGTTGGGTGAGCAAACTCAGACCCTTTAAAGTAATACTGAGTGGTACCCATCCCATGGGTCCCAAATCTCCAGGTTCAAGGTCATCTTGCTACATCGAAAACATGCATGAGAAACCCAGAAGATGGTACACCGTGTGATTTTGAAAGGTTTCTAAAACGAACCCCATTTCTCATCTCCTTGTGCTAGGGTTCGCCTTTCCAGCTACTTTACTAGCAATCTCCCTACTTGGAGAATCAGCACCTTTAAGCTCCTGTTCCCTACAGGTTGCAATTTGTCCTGAGGATGAACGGGAAGAGGGGCAACCAATGAGAGACTAGATCTAGGTGTTGGGACAGGCACAGGTCACTCTATATTCCCATCAGGAAGAAGAATTAACCACAGGCTCAGCCTGCTGCCAGGAACCAGAATAGGGCCGGAGGCAATCCCTCGCTTTTGCGGCCAGCTCCCAAAAAAGCGAGTTGAAAAATGGAGCTCAGGGACACTGCAATTCACAAACCCGCAGAGTTATAAATGATAACTGTCATCCACAGATATATTGACGGAAGGCAACGAAGAGGATTTGAAAGCAAGGCAGAATTGCAGGAAACAGATTTCAGGAGGTAGATACGAATCGCCTTTAAAGCACATGAAAAGCGGCAAAACGTCGACAATGATGCCCTTGGCCAAAAAGGGCGTATGCGTTTTTTCCTGAATATATTCAGGAAAAAACGCATACGCCCTTTTTGGCCAACCAAGCAACCTGGAAAGGCAAATCAGCGCTACAAAGAAGTTTCGCTTCCCATTGGTCAAAAGGGACATGCTGCAAAAAGTGTCAAAACCAGAAATGCAGGACAGGCCATGGAGAAATGACAGCCTTGCTACGCTGATGGGCGGGATGTAAATTGCCAACAGCCACTCTGGAGAAGTGTACTGTGTGTCCTGAAACATCGAAAAAACACAGCTTAGGGAGCATAGGGCACGTCCACTCATGGGTGTATAAATTGGGAAAACTAAAAATCAGCAAGACACAGGCACCCCAAAGTTTAGGGCTGCTCTGTTGACAAGAACCTCCACTTCATGACACCTTAAATATCCCAGGAAAGAGAAAAATGGATAAAGAAGTTGTGGTCCTTATGTACAATGGAATATCACTCAGACATGAAATCAATGTCATAAGGCTAGTGAAGCAAGATGAGTGGACTTAGGTATGACGATTCTAAGTGAAATAAGTCACACAGAAAAAGACACTTATCATAAGCTATCACTTATAGAGGGAATGTAAAAACCGCTACACTTGAACTGAATTACAAAACAGAACAGAGTCACACGTTTAGAAAACACACTATGGCTGCTTAACGGGAAAGGTGAGGTGGGGTGATGCATAAAACAAGGGTTTCAAATTCGCTCAGATACCGTTCCATAAACCCAATATGTAGTAGACAAGACCTACTCCTTGCTCAGTGAACTGGACTCAACACCCCCTATTCACCGCACAAAAATATATCTGACTAGTAAGAATCGTAAAACCTATGTATTGATATCTCTCTGGAAGTGAGCCAAGTGGGTGTAAAGCCGCATAAACACAGCCGTGAAAAGCAGCTAAACCCCATTATAAAAATAAATTACTTTTAAAAACCCGTAAAACAAAGACAGTGAAAGAGAGAGAAATTCTTACAAAATTCGTTCAGGGGCTGTGATGCAACCTGGATTGACCATATCTAGACCCACACCTGGATGAGACATAAGGGTGGACACTCTTGGGGCTGAGAGTTTGGGTGAGGTTGGGTGAGCAAACTCAGACCCTTTAAAGTAATACTGCGTGGTACCCATCCCATGGGTCCCAAATCTCCAGGTTCAAGGGCATCTTCCTACATCGAAAACATGCATGAGAAACCCAGAAGATGGTACACTGTGTGATTTTGAAAGGTTTCTAAAACGCACCCCATTTCTCATCTCCTTCTGCTAGGGTTCGCCTTTCCAGCTTCTTTACTAGCAATCTCCCTACTTGGAGAATCAGCACCTTTAAGCTCCTGTTCCCTACAGGTTGCAATTTGTCCTGAGGATGAACGGGAAGAGGGGCAACCAATGAGAGACTAGATCTAGGTGTTGGGACAGGCACAGGTCACTCTATTTTCCCATCAGGAAGAAGAATTAACCACAGGCTCAGCCTGCCCCCGGGAACCAGAATGGGGCCTGAGGCAATCCCGTGCTTTTGCGGCCAGCTCCCAAAAAAGACAGTTGAAAAATGGAGCTCAGGGTCACTGCAATTCACAAACCTGCTGAGTTATAAATGATAACTCTCGTCCACAAATATATGGAGGGTAGGCAACGAAGAGGATTTGAAAGCAAGGCAGAATTGCAGGAAACAGATTTCAGGAGGTAGATTCGAATCGCCTTTAAAGCACATGAAAGGTGGCAAAACGTCGACAATGATGCCCTTGGCCAAAAAGGGCGTATGCTTTTTTTCCTGAATATATTCAGGAAAAAACGCATACGCCCTTTTTGGCCAACCAAGCAACCTGGAAAGGCAAATCAGCGCTACAAAGAAGTCTCGCTTCCCATCGGTCAAAAGGGCCATGCTGCAAAAATGTCAAAACCGGAAATGCAGGACAGGCCATGGAGAAATAGCAGCCTTGTTACGCTGATGGGAGGGATGTACATTGCCAACAGCCACACTGGAGAAGTGTACGGTGTGTCCTGAAACATCGAAAAAACACAGCTTAGGGAGCATAGGGCACGTCCTCTCATGGTCGTATAAATTGGGAAAACTAAAAATCAGCAAGACACAGGCACCCCAATGATTAGGGCTGCTCTGTTGACAAGAACCTCCACTTCATGACACCTTAAATATACCAGGAAAGAAAAAAATTGATAAAGAATTTTGGTCCTTATGTACAATGGAATATCACTCAGACATGAAATAAATGTCATAAGGCTAGTAGAAGCAAGATGAGTGGATTTAGGAACGACGATTCTAAGTGAAATAAGTCACACAGAAAAAGACACTTATCATAAGGTATCACTTATAGAGGGAATGTAAAAACCGCTACACTTGAACTGAATTACAAAACAGAACAGAGTCACACGTTTAGAAAACACACTATGGCTGCTTAACGGGAAAGGTGAGGTGGGGTGATGCATAAAACAAGGGTTTCAAATTCTCTCAGATACAGTTCCATACACCCAATATGTAATAGAAAAGACCTACTCCTTGCTCAGTGAACTGGACACAACACCCCCTATTCACCGCACAAGAATATATCTGACTAGTAAGAATCGTAAAACCTATGTATTGATATCTCTCTGGAAGTGAGTCAAGTGGGTGTAAAGCCGCATAAACACAGCCGTGAAAGGCAACTAAACCCCATTATAAAAATAAATTACTTTTAAAAACCCATAAAACAAAGACAGTGAAAGAGAGAGAAATTCTTACGTAATTCGTTCAGGGGGTGTGATGCAACCTGGATTGACCATATCTAGACCCACAGCTGGATGAGACATAAGGGTGGACACTCTTGGGGCTGAGAGGTTGGGTGAGGTTGGGTGAGCAAACACAGACCCTTTAAAGTAATACTGCGTGGTACCCATCCCATGGGTCCCAAATCTCCAGGTTCAAGGGCATCTTCCTACATCGAAAACATGCATGAGAAACCCAGAAGAAGGTACACCATGTGATTTTGAAAGGTTTCTAAAACACACCTCATTTCTCATCTCCTTGTGCTCGGGTTCGCAATTCCAGCTACTTTATTAGCAATCTCCCTACTTGGAGAATCAGGACCTTTAATCTCCTGTTCCCTACAGGTTGAAATTTGTCCTGAGGATGAACGGGAAGAGGGGCAACCAATGAGAGACTAGATCTAGGTGTTGGGACAGGCACATGTCACTCTATTTTCCCATCAGGAAGAAGAATTAACCACAGGCTCAGCCTGCCGCCCGGAAGCAGAATAGGGCTTGAGGCAATCCCGCGCTCTTGCGGCCAGCTCCCAAAAAAGCGAGTTGATAAATGGAGCCCAGGGACACTGCCATTCACAAACCCGCAGAGTTATAAATGATAACTCTCGTCCACAAATATATTGAGGGAAGGCAACGAAGAGGATTTGAAAGCAAGTCAGAATTGCAGGAAACAGGTTTCAGGAGTTAGATTCGAATCGCCTTTAAAGCACATGAAAAGTGGCAAAACTTCGACAATGATGCCCTTGGCCAAAAAGGGCGTATGCGTTTTTTCGTGAATATATTCAGGAAAAAACGCATACACCCTTTTTGGCCAACCAAGCAACCTGGAAAGGCAAATCAGCGCTACAAAGATGTCTCGCTTCCCATTGGTCAAAAGGGCCATGCTGCAAAAAGTGTCAAAACCAGAAATGCAGGACAGGCCATGGAGAAATGGCAGCCTTGCTACGCTGATGGGCGGGATGTAAATTGCCAACAGCCACTCTGGAGAAGTGTACGGTGTGTCCTGAAACATCGAAAAAACACAGCTTAGGGAGCATAGGGCACGTCCACTCATGGGCGTATAAATTGGGAAAATTAAAAATCAGCAAGACACAGGCACCCCAAAGTTTAGGGCTGCTCTGTTGACAAGAACCTCCACTTCATGACACCTTAAATATCCCAGGAAAGAGAAAAATGGATAAAGAAGTTGTGGTCCTTATGTACAATGGAATATCACTCAGACATGAAATCAATGTCATAAGGCTAGTAGAAGCAAGATGAGTGGATTTAGGTATGACGATTCTAAGTGAACTAAGTCACACAGAAAAAGACACTTATCATAAGCTATCACTTATAGAGGGAATGTAAAAACCGCTACACTTGAACTGAATTACAAAGGGAACAGAGTCACACGTTTAGAAAACACACTATGGCTGCTTAACGGGAAAGGTGAGGTGGGGTGATGCATAAAACAAGGGTTTCAAATTCGCTCAGATACCGTTCCATACACCCAATATGTAATAGACAAGACCTACTCCTGGCTCAGTGAACTGGACTCAACACCTCCTATTCACCACACAAGAATATATGTGACTAGTAAGAATCTTAAAACCTATGTATTGATATCTCTCTGGAAGTGAGTCAAGTGGGTGTAAAGCCGCATAAACACAGCCGTGAAAAACAGCTAAACCCCATTATAAAAATAAATTACTTTTAAAAACCCGTAAAACAAAGACTGTGAAAGAGAGAGAAATTCTTCCAAAATTCTTTCTGGGGCTGGGATGCAACCTGGATTGACCATATCTAGACATACAGCTGGATGAGATATAAGGGTGGACACTCTTGGGGCTGAGAGGTTGGGTGAGGTTGGGTGAGCAAACGCAGACCCTTTAAAGTAACACTGCCTGGTACGCATCCCATGGGTCCCACATCTCCAGGTTCAAGGGCATCTTCCTACATCGAAAACATACATGAGAATCCCAGAAGATGGCACACCGTGTGATTTTGAAAGGTTTCTAAAACGCACCTCATTTCTCATCTCCTTGTGCTCGGGTTCGCCATTCCAGGTACTTTACTAGCCATCTCCCTACTTGGAGAATCAGCACCTTTATCCTCCTGTTCCGTACAGGTTGCAATTTGTCCTGAGGATGAATGGGAAGAGGGGCAACCAATGAGAGACTAGATCTAGGTGTTGGGACAGGCACAGGTCACTGTATTTTCCCATCAGGAAGAAGAATTAACCACAGGCTCAGCCTGCCGCCCAGAAGCAGAATAGGGCCTGAGGCAATCCCGCGCTCTAATGGCCAGCTCCCAAAAAAGCGAGTTGAAAAATGGAGCCCAGGGACACTGCCATTTACAAACCCACAGAGTTATAAATGATAACTCTCGTCCACAAATATATTGAGGGAAGGCAACGAAGAGGATTTGAAAGCAAGGCAGAATTGCAGGAAACAGGTTTCAGGAGGTAGATTCGAATCGCCTTTAAAGCACATGAAAAGTCACAAAACGTCGACAATGATGCCCTTGGCCAAAAAGGGCGTATGCGTTTTTTCCTGAATATAATCAGGAAAAAACGCATACGCCCTTTTTGGCCAACCAAGCAACCTGGAAAGGCAAATCAGCGCTACAAAGAAGACTCGCTTCCCATCGGTCAAAAGGGCCATGCTGCAAAAATTGTCAAAACCAGAAATGCAGGACAGGCCATGGAGAAATGGCATCCTTGCTACACTGATGGGCGGGATATAAATTGCCAACAGCCACTCTGGAGAAGTGTACGGTGTGTCCTGAAATATCGAAAAAACACAACTTAGGGAGCATAGGGCACGTCCACTCATGGGCGTATAAATTGGGAAAACTAAAAATCAGCAAGACACAGGCACCCCAAAGTTTAGGGCTGCTCTGTTGACAAGAACCTCCACTTCATGACACCTTAAATATCCCAGGAAAGAGAAAAATGGATAAAGAAGTTGTGGTCCTTATGTACAATGGAATATCACTCAGACATGAAATCAATGTCATAAGGATAGAAAATGCAAGATGAGTGGACTTAGGTACGATGATTCTAAGTGAAATAAGTCACACAGAAAAAGACACTTATCATAAGCTATCACTTATAGAGGAAATGTAAAAACCGCTACACTTGAACTGAATTACAGAACAGAACATAGTCACACGTTTAGAAAACACACTATGGCTGCTTAACGGGAAAGGTGAGGTGGGGTGATGCATAAAACAAGGGTTTCAAATTGGCTCAGATACCGTTCCATACACCCAATATGTAATAGAAAAGACCGACTCCTTGCTCAGTGAACTGGACTCAACACCCCCTATTCACCACACAAGAATATATCTGACTACTAAGAATCTTAAAACCTATGTATTGATATCTCTCTGGAAGTGAGTCAAGTGGGTGTAAAGCCGCATAAACACAGCCGTGAAAAGCAGCTAAACCCCATTATAAAAATAAATTACTTTTAAAAACCCGTAAAACAAAGACAGTGAAAGAGAGAGAAATTCTTACAAAATTCGTTCAGGGGCTGTGATGCAACCTGGATTGACCATATCTAGACGCACAGCTGGATGAGACATAAGGGTGGACACACTTGGGGCTGAGAGGTTGGGTGAGGTTGGGTGAGCAAACACAGACCCTTTAAAGTAATACTGCCTGGTACACTTCCCATGGGTCCCAAATCTCCAGGTTGAAGGGCATATTCCTATATCGAAAACATGCATGAGAAACCCAGAAGGTGGTACACTGTGTGATTTTGAAAGGTTTCTAAAACGCACCTCATTTCTCATTTCCTTGTGTTCGGGTTCGCCATTCCAGCTACTTTACTAGAAATCTCAGTACTTGGAGAATCAGCACCTTTAACCTCCTGTTCCGTACAGGTTGCAATTTGTCCTGAGGATGAAAGGGAAGAGGGGCAACCAATGAGAGACTAGATCTAGGTGTTGGGACAGGCACAGGTCACTCTATTTTCCCATCAGGAAGAAGAATTAACCACAGGCTCAGCCTGCCCCCCGGAACCTGAATAGGGTCTGAGGCAATCCCGTGCTTTTGCGGACAGCTCCCAAAAAAGACAGTTGAAAAATGGAACTCAGGGGCACTGCCATTCTCAAACCCGCAGAGTTATAAATGATAACTCTCTTCCACAAATATATTGAGGGAAGGCAACGAAGAGGATTTGAAAGCAAGGCAGAATTGCAGGAAACATGTTTCAGGAGGTAGATTCGAATCGCCTTAAAACATATGTAAAGTGGTAAAACTTCGACAATGATGCCCTTGGCCAAAAAGGCCGTATGCGTTTTTTCCTGAATATATTCAGGAAAAAACGCAAACGCCCTTTTTGGCCAACCAAGAAACCTGGAAAGGCAAATCAGCGCTACAAAGAAGTCTCGCTTCCCATCGGTCAAAAGGGCCGTGCTGCAAAAAGTGTCAAAACCAGAAATGCAGGACAGGCCATGGAGAAATGGCAGCCTTGCTACGCTGATGGGTGGGATGTAAATTGCCAACAGCCACTCTGGAGAAGTGTACTGTGTGTCCTGAAACATCGAAAAAACACAGCTTAGGGAGCATAGGGCACGTCCACTCATGGGAGTATAAATTGGGAAAACTAAAAATCAGCAAGACACAGGCACCCCAAAGTTTAGGGCTGCTCTGTTGACAAGAACCTCCACTTCATGACACCTTAAATATCCCAGGAAAGAGAAAAATGGATAAAGAAGTTGTGGTCCTTATGTACAATGGAATATCACTCAGACATGAAATCAATGTCATAAGGCTAGGAGAAGCAAGATGATTGGATTTAGGTACGACGATTCTAAGTGAAATAAGTCACACAGAAAAAGACACTTATCATAAGCTATCACTTATAGAGGGAATGTAAAAACCGCTACACTTGAACTGAATTACAAAACAGAACAGAGTCACACGTTTAGAAAACACACTATGGCTGCTTAACGGGAAAGGTGAGGTGAGATGATGCATAAAACAAGGGTTTCAAATTCGCTCAGATACCGTTCCATACACCCAATATGTAATAGACAAGACCTACTCCTTGCTCAGTGAACTGGACTCAACACCCCCTATTCACCACACAAGAATATATCTGACTAGTAAGAATCTTAAAACCTATGTATTGATATCTCTCTGGAAGTGAGTCAAGTGGGTGTAAAGCCGCATAAACACAGCCGTGAAAAGCAGCTAAACCCCATTATAAAAATAAATTACTTTTAAAAACCCGTAAAACAAAGACAGTGAAAGAGAGAGAAATTCTTACAAAATTCGTTCAGGGGGTGTGATGCAACCTGGATTGACCATATCTAGACCCACAGCTGGATGAGACATAAGGGTGGACACACTTGGGGCTGAGAGGTTGGGTGAGGTTGGGTGAGCAAACACAGACCCTTTAAAGTAACACTGCCTGGTACCCATCCCATGGGTCCGAAATCTCCAGGTTCAAGGGCATATTCATACATCGAAAACATGCATGAGAAACCCAGAAGATGGTACACAGTGTGATTTTGAAAGGTTTCTAAAATGCACCTCATTTCTCATTTCCTTGTGTTCGGGTTCGCCATTCCAGCTACTTTACTAGAAATCTCCCTACTTGGAGAATCAGCACCTTTAACCTCCTGTTCCGTACAGTTTGCAATTTGTCCTGAGGATGAAAGGGAAGAGGGCCAACCAATGAGAGACTAGATCTAGGTGTTGGGACAGGCACAGGTCACTCTATTTTCCCATCAGGAAGAAGAATTAACCACAGGCTCAGCCTGCCCCCCGGAACCTGAATAGGGCCTGAGGCAATCCCGTGCTTTTGCGGCCAGCTCCCAAAAAAGACAGTTGAAAAATGGAGCTCAGGGGCACTGCCATTCACAAACCCGCAGAGTTATAAATGATAACTCTCTTCCACAAATATATTGAGGGAAGGCAATGAAGAGGATTTGAAAGCAAGGCAGAATTGCAGGAAACATATTTCAGGAGGTAGATTCGAATCGCCTTTAAAGCATATGTAAAGTGGCAAAACGTCGACAATGATGCCCTTGGCCAAAAAGGGCGTATGCGTTTTTTCCTGAATATATTCAGGAAAAAACGCATATGCCCTTTTTGGCCAACCAAGCAACCTGGAAAGGCAAATCACCGCTACAAAGAAGTCTCGCTTCCCATCGGTCAAAAGGGCCATGCTGCAAAAATGTCAAAACCGGAAATGCAGGACAGGCCATGGAGAAATGTCAGCCTTGCTACGCTGATAGGCGGGATGTAAATTGCCAACAGCCACTCTGGAGAAGTGTACGGTGTGTCCTGAAACATCGAAAAAACACAGCTTAGGGAGCATAGGGCACGTCCACTCATGGGCGTATAAATTGGGAAAACTAAAAATCAGCAAGACACAGGCACCCCAAAGTTTAGGGCAGCTCTGTTGACAAGAACCTCCACTTCATGACACCGTAAATATCCCAGGAAAGAGAAAAATGGATAAAGAAGTTGTGGTCCTTATGTACAATGGAATATCACTCAGACATGAAATCAATGTCATAAGGCTAGTAGAAGCAAGATGAGTGGATTTAGGTACGACGATTCTAAGTGAAATAAGTCACACAGAAAAAGACACTTATCATAAGCTATCACTTATAGAGGGAATGTAAAAACCGCTACACTTGAACTGAATTACAAAACAGAACAGAGTCACACGTTTAGAAAACACACTATGGCTGCTTAACGGGAAAGGTGAGGTGAGGTGATGCATAAAACAAGGGTTTCAAATTCGCTCAGATACCGTTCCATACACCCAATATGTAATAGACAAGACCTACTCCTTGCTCAGTGAACTGGACTCAACACCCCCTATTCACCGCACAAGAATATATGTGACTAGTAAGAATCTTAAAACCTATGTATTGATATCTGTCTGGAAGTGAGTCAAGTGGGTGTAAAGCCGCATAAACACAGCCGTTAAAAGCAGATAAACCCCATTATAAAAATAAATTACTTTTAAAAACCCGTAAAACAAAGACAGTGAAACAGAGAGAAATTCTTCCAAAATTCGGTCTGGGGCTGGGATGCAACCTGGATTGACCATATCTAGACATACAGCTGGATGAGACATAAGGGTGGACACTCTTGGGGCTGAGAGGTTGGGTGAGGTTGGGTGAGCAAACGCAGAACCTTTAAAGTAATACTGCGTGGTACGCATCCCATGGGTCCCAAATCTCCTGGTTCAAGGGCATCTTCCTACATCGAAAACATACATGAGTAACCCAGAAGATGGTACACCGTGTGATTTTGAAAGGTTTCTAAAACGCACCTCATTTCTCATCTCCTTGTGCTCGGGTTCGCCATTCCAGGTACTTTACTAGCAATCTCCCTACTTGGAGAATCAGCACCTTTAACCTCCTGTTCCCTACAGGTTGCAATTTGTCCTGAGGATGAACGGGAAGAGGGCCAACCAATGAGAGACTAGATCTAGGTGTTGGGACAGGCACAGGTTACTCTATTTTCCCATCAGGAAGAAGAATTAACCACAGGCTCAGCCTGCCGCCCAGAAGCAGAATAGGGCCTGAGGCAATCCCACGCTCTTACGGCCAGCTCCCAAAAAAGCGAGTTGAAAAATGGAGCCCAGGGACACTGCCATTCACAAACCCGCAGAGTTATAAATGATAACTCTCGTCCACATATATATTGAGGGAAGGCAACGAAGAGGATTTGAAAGCAAGGCAGAATTGCAGGAAACAGGTTTCGGGAGGTAGATTCGAATCGCCTTTAAAGCACATGAAAAGTCGCAAAACGTCGACAATGATGCCCTTGGCCAAAAAGGGCGTATGCGTTTTTTCCTGAATATATTCAGGAAAAAACGCATACGCCCTTTTTGGCCAACCAAGCAACCTGGAAAGGCAAATCAGCGCTACAAAGAAGTCTCGCTTCCCATCGGTCAAAAGGGCCATGCTGCAAAAAGTGTCAAAACCAGAAATGCAGGACAGGCCATGGAGAAATGGCAGCCTTGCTACGCTGATGGGTGGGATGTAAATTGCCAACAGCCACTCTGGAGAAGTGTACTGTGTGTCCTGAAACATCGAAAAAACACAGCTTAGGGAGCATAGGGCATGTCCACTCATGGGCGTATAAATTGGGAAAACTAAAAATCAGCAAGACACAGGCACCCCAAGTTTAGGGCTGCTCTGTTGACAAGAACCTCCACTTCATGACACCTTAAATATCCCAGGAAAGAGAAAAATGGATAAAGAAGTTGTGGTCCTTATGTACAATGGAATATCACTCAGACATGAAATCAATGTCATAAGGCTAGGAGAAGCAAGATGATTGGATTTAGGTACGACGATTCTAAGTGAAATAAGTCACACAGAAAAAGACACTTATCATAAGCTATCACTTATAGAGGGAATGTAAAAACTGCTACACTTGAACTGAATTACAAAACAGAACAGAGTCACACGTTTAGAAAACACACTATGGCTGCTTAACGGGAAAGGTGAGGTGAGGTGATGCATAAAACAAGGGTTTCAAATTCGCTCAGATACCGTTCCATACACCCAATATGTAATAGACAAGACCTACTCCTTGCTCAGTGAACTGGACTCAACACCCCCTATTCACCGCACAAGAATATATGTGACTAGTAAGAATCTTAAAACCTATGTATTGATATCTGTCTGGAAGTGAGTCATGTGGGTGGAAAGCCGCATAAACACAGCCGTTAAAAGCAGATAAACCCCATTATAAAAATAAATTACTTTTAAAAACCCGTAAAACAAAGACAGTGAAACAGAGAGAAATTCTTCCAAAATTCGGTCTGGGGCTGGGATGCAACCTGGATTGACCATATCTAGACATACAGCTGGATGAGACATAAGGGTGGACACTCTTGGGGCTGAGAGGTTGGGTGAGGTTGGGTGAGCAAACGCAGAACCTTTAAAGTAATACTGCGCGGTACGCATCCCATGGGTCCCAAATCTCCAGGTTCAAGGGCATCTTCCTACATCGAAAACATACATGAGTAACCCAGAAGATGGTACACCGTGTGATTTTGAAAGGTTTCTAAAACGCACCTCATTTCTCATCTCCTTGTGCTCGGGTTCGCCATTCCAGGTACTTTACTAGCAATCTCCCTACTTGGAGAATCAGCACCTTTAACCTCCTGTTCCCTACAGGTTGCAATTTGTCCTGAGGATGAACGGGAAGAGGGCCAACCAATGAGAGACTAGATCTAGGTGTTGGGACAGGCACAGGACACTCTATTTTCCCATCAGGAAGAAGAATTAACCACAGGCTCAGGCTGCCGCCCAGAAGCAGAATAGGGCCTGAGGCAATCCCACGCTCTTAGGGCCAGCTCCCAAAAAAGCGAGTTGAAAAATGGAGCCCAGGGACACTGCCATTCACAAACCCGCAGAGTTATAAATGATAACTCTCGTCCACAAATATATTGAGGGAAGGCAACGAAGAGGATTTGAAAGCAAGGCAGAATTGCAGGAAACAGGTTTCGGGAGGTAGATTCGAATCGCCTTTAAAGCACATGAAAAGTCGCAAAACGTCGACAATGATGCCCTTGGCCAAAAAGGGCGTATGCGTTTTTTCCTGAATATATTCAGGAAAAAACGCATACGCCCTTTTTGGCCAACCAAGCAACCTGGAAAGGCAAATCAGCGCTACAAAGTAGTCTCGCTTCCCATCGGTCAAAAGGGCCATGCTGCAAAAAGTGTCAAAACCAGAAATGCAGGACAGGCCATGGAGAAATGGCAGCCTTGCTACGCTGATGGGCGGGATGTAAATTGCCAACAGCCACTCTGGAGAAGAGTACGGTGTGTCCTGAAACATCGAGAAAACACAGCTTAGGGAGCATAGGGCACGTCCACTCATGGGCGTATAAATTGGGAAAACTAAAAATCAGCAAGACACAGGCACCCCAAAGTTTAGGGCTGCTCTGTTGACAAGAACCTCCACTTCATGACACCTTAAATATCCCAGGAAAGAGAAAAATGGATAAAGAAGTTGTGGTCCTTATGTACAATGGAATATCACTCAGACATGAAATCAATGTCATAAGGATAGAAAAAGCAAGATGAGTGGACTTAGGTACGATGATTCTAAGTGAAATAAGTCACACAGAAAAAGACACTTATCATAAGCTATCACTTATAGAGGGAATGTAAAAACCGCTACACTTGAACTGAATTACAAAACAGAACAGAGTCACACGTTTAGAAAACACAATATGGCTGCTTAACGGGAAAGGTGAGGTGGGGTGATGCATAAATCAAGGGTTTCAAATTGGCTCAGATACCGTTCCATACACCCAATATGTAATAGATAAGACCTACTCCTTGCTCATTGAACTGGACTCAACACCCCCTATTCACCGCACAAGAATATATGTGACTAGTAAGAATCTTAAAACCTATGTATTGATATCTGTCTGGAAGAGAGTCAAGTGGGTGTAAAGCCGCATAAACACAGCCGTGAAAAGCAGCTAAACCCCATTATAAAAATAAATTAGTTTTAAAAACCCGTAAAACAAAGACAGTGAAAGAGAGAGAAATTCTTACAAAATTCGTTCAGGGGCTGTGATGCAACCTGGATTGACCATATCTAGACGCACAGCTGGATGAGACATAAGGGTGGACACACTTGGGGCTGAGAGGTTGGGTGAGGTTGGGTGAGCAAACACAGACCCTTTAAAGTAATACTGCCTGGTACACTTCCCATGGGTCCCAAATCTCCAGGTTGAAGGGCATATTCCTATATCGAAAACATGCATGAGAAACCCAGAAGGTGGTACACTGTGTGATTTTGAAAGGTTTCTAAAACGCACCTCATTTCTCATTTCCTTGTGTTCGGGTTCGCCATTCCAGCTACTTTACTAGAAATCTCAGTACTTGGAGAATCAGCACCTTTAACCTCCTGTTCCGTACAGGTTGCAATTTGTCCTGAGGATGAAAGGGAAGAGGGGCAACCAATGAGAGACTAGTTCTAGGTGTTGGGACAGGCACAGGTCACTCTATTTTCTCATCAGGAAGAAGAAATAACCACAGGCTCAGCCTGCCACCCGGATCAAGAATAGGGCCTGAGGCAATCCCGCGCTTCTGCGGCCAGCTCCCAAAAAAGCCAGTTGAAAAATGGAGCACATGGGCACTGCAATTCACAACCCTGCAGAGTTATAAATGATAACTCTCTTCCACAAATATATTGAGGGAAGGCAACGAAGAGGATTTGAAAGCAAGGCAGAATTGCAGGAAACATGTTTCAGGAGGTAGATTCGAATCGCCTTAAAACATATGTAAAGTGGTAAAACTTCGACAATGATGCCCTTGGCCAAAAAGGGCGTATGCGTTTTTTCCTGAATATATTCAGGAAAAAACGCAAACGCCCTTTTTGGCCAACCAAGAAACCTGGAAAGGCAAATCAGCGCTACAAAGAAGTCTCGCTTCCCATCGGTCAAAAGGGCCGTGCTGCAAAAAGTGTCAAAACCAGAAATGCAGGACAGGCCATGGAGAAATGGCAGCCTTGCTACGCTGATGGGTGGGATGTAAATTGCCAACAGCCACTCTGGAGAAGTGTACTGTGTGTCCTGAAACATCGAAAAAACACAGCTTAGGGAGCATAGGGCACGTCCACTCATGGGCGTATAAATTGGGAAAACTAAAAATCAGCAAGACACAGGCACCCCAAAGTTTAGGGCTGCTCTGTTGACAAGAACCTCCACTTCATGACACCTTAAATATCCCAGGAAAGAGAAAAATGGATAAAGAAGTTGTGGTCTTATGTACAATGGAATATCACTCAGACATGAAATCAATGTCATAAGGCTAGGAGAAGCAAGATGATTGGATTTAGGTACGACGATTCTAAGTGAAATAAGTCACACAGAAAAAGACACTTATCATAAGCTATCACTTATAGAGGGAATGTAAAAACCGCTACACTTGAACTGAATTACAAAACAGAACAGAGTCACACGTTTAGAAAATACACTATGGCTGCTTAACGGGAAAGGTGAGGTGAGATGATGCATAAAACAAGGGTTTCA
Source organism: Eschrichtius robustus (assembly GCF_028021215.1). Lineage (NCBI taxonomy): Eukaryota > Metazoa > Chordata > Mammalia > Artiodactyla > Eschrichtiidae > Eschrichtius > Eschrichtius robustus. The sequence continues at coordinate 1,241,443 of NW_027175343.1, forward strand.
AATTCGATCAGATACCGTTCCATACACCCAATATGTAATAGACAAGACCTACTCCTTGCTCAGTGAACTGGACTCAACACTCCCTATTCACCGCACAAGAATATATGTGACTAGTAAGAATCTTAAAACCTATGTATTGATATCTGTCTGGAAGTGAGTCAAGTGGGTGTAAAGCCGCATAAACACAGCCGTTAAAAGCAGATAAACCCCATTATAAAAATAAATTACTTTTAAAAACCCGTAAAACAAAGACAGTGAAACAGAGAGAAATTCTTCCAAAATTCGGTCTGGGGCTGGGATGCAACCTGGATTGACCATATCTAGACATACAGCTGGATGAGACATAAGGGTGGACACTCTTGGGGCTGAGAGTTTGGGTGAGGTTGGGTGAGCAAACGCAGAACCTTTAAAGTAATACTGCGTGGTACGCATCCCATGGGTCCCAAATCTCCAGGTTCAAGGGCATCTTCCTACGTCGAAAACATACATGAGTAACCCAGAAGATGGTACACCGTGTGATTTTGAAAGGTTTCTAAAACGCACCTGATTTCTCATCTCCTTGTGCTCGGGTTCGCCATTCCAGGTACTTTACAAGCAATCTCCCTACTTGGAGAATCAGCACCTTTAACCTCCTGTTCCCTACAGGTTGCAATTTGTCCTGAGGATGAACGGGAAGAGGGCCAACCAATGAGAGACTAGATCTAGGTGTTGGGACAGGCACAGGTCACTCTATTTTCCCATCAGGAAGAAGAATTAACCACAGGTTCAGCCTGCCGCCCAGAAGCAGAATAGGGCCTGAGGCAATCCCACGCTCTTAAGGCCAGCTCCCAAAAAAGCGAGTTGAAAAATGGAGCCCAGGGACACTGCCATTCACAAACCCGCAGAGTTATAAATGATAACTCTCGTCCACAACTATATTGAGGGAAGGCAACGAAGAGGATTTGAAAGCAAGTCAGAATTGCAGGAAACAGGTTTCGGGAGGTAGATTCGAATCGCCTTTAAAGCACATGAAAAGTCGCAAAACGTCGACAATGATGCCCTTGGCCAAAAAGGGCGTATGCGTTTTTTCCTGAATATATTCAGGAAAAAACGCATACGCCCTTTTTGGCCAACCAAGCAACCTGGAAAGGCAAATCAGCGCTACAAAGAAGTCTCGCTTCCCATCGGTGAAAAGGGCCATGCTGCAAAAAGTGTCAAAACCAGAAATGCAGGACAGGCCATGGAGAAATGGCAACCTTGCTACGCTGATGGGCGGGATGTAAATTGCCAACAGCCACTCTGGAGAAGAGTACGGTGTGTCCTGAAACATCGAGAAAACACAGCTTAGGGAGCATAGGGCACGTCCACTCATGGGCGTATAAATTGGGAAAACTAAAAATCAGCAAGACACAGGCACCCCAAAGTTTAGGGCTGCTCTGTTGACAAGAACCTCCACTTCATGACACCTTAAATATCCCAGAAAAGAGAAAAATGGATAAAGAAGTTGTGGTCCTTATGTACAATGGAATATCACTCAGACATGAAATCAATGTCATAAGGATAGAAAATGCAAGATGAGTGGACTTAGGTACGATGATTCTAAGTGAAATAAGTCACACAGAAAAAGACACTTATCATAAGCTATCACTTATAGAGGGAATGTAAAAACCGCTACACTTGAACTGAATTACAAAACAGAACAGAGTCACACGTTTAGAAAACACACTATGGCTGCTTAACGGGAAAGGTGAGGTGGGGTGATGCATAAAACAAGGGTTTCAAATTGGCTCAGATACCGTTCCATACACCCAATATGTAATAGAAAAGACCGACTCCTTGCTCAGTGAACTGGACTCAACACCCCCTATTCACCACACAAGAATATATCTGACTAGTAAGAATCTTAAAACCTATGTATTGATATCTCTCTGGAAGTGAGTCAAGTGGGTGTAAAGCCGCATAAACACAGCCGTGAAAAGCAGCTAAACCCCATTATAAAAATAAATTACTTTTAAAAACCCGTAAAACAAAGACAGTGAAAGAGAGAGAAATTCTTACAAAATTCGTTCAGGGGCTGTGATGCAACCTGGATTGACCATATCTAGACGCACAGCTGGATGAGACATAAGGGTGGACACACTTGGGGCTGAGAGGTTGGGTGAGGTTGGGTGAGCAAACACAGACCCTTTAAAGTAACACTGCCTGGTACCCATCCCATGGGTCCGAAATCTCCAGGTTCAAGGGCATATTCATACATCGAAAACATGCATGAGAAACCCAGAAGATGGTACACAGTGTGATTTTGAAAGGTTTCTAAAACGCACCTCATTTCTCATTTACTTGTGTTCGGGTTCGCCATTCCAGCTACTTTACTAGAAATCTCCCTACTTGGAGAATCAGCACCTTTAACCTCCTGTTCCGTACAGTTTGCAATTTGTCCTGAGGATGAAAGGGAAGAGGGCCAACCAATGAGAGACTAGATCTAGGTGTTGGGACAGGCACAGGTCACTCTATTTTCCCATCAGGAAGAAGAATTAACCACAGGCTCAGCCTGCCCCCCGGAACCTGAATAGGGCCTGAGGCAATCCCGTGCTTTTGCGGCCAGCTCCCAAAAAAGACAGTTGAAAAATGGAGCTCAGGGGCACTGCCATTCACAAACCCGCAGAGTTATAAATGATAACTCTCTTCCACAAATATATTGAGGGAAGGCAATGAAGAGGATTTGAAAGCAAGGCAGAATTGCAGGGAACATGTTTCAGGAGGTAGATTCGAATCGCCTTTAAAGCATATGTAAAGTGGCAAAACGTCGACAATGATGCCCTTAGCCAAAAAGGGCGTATGCGTTTTTTCCTGAATATATTCAGGAAAAAACGCATACGCCCTTTTTGGCCAACCAAGCAACCTGGAAAGGCAAATCAGCGCTACAAAGAAGTCTCGCTTCCCATCGGTCAAAAGGGCCATGCTGCAAAAATGTCAAAACCGGAAATGCAGGACAGGCCATGGAGAAATGTCAGCCTTGCTACGCTGATGGGCGGGATGTAAATTGCCAACAGCCACTCTGGAGAAGTGTACGTTGTGTCCTGAAACATCGAAAAAACACAGCTTAGGGAGCATAGGGCACGTCCACTCATGGGCGTATAAATTGGGAAAACTAAAAATCAGCAAGACACAGGCACCCCAAAGTTTAGGGCAGCTCTGTTGACAAGAACCTCCACTTCATGACACCATAAATATCCCAGGAAAGAGAAAAATGGATAAAGAAGTTGTGGTCCTTATGTACAATGGAATATCACTCAGACATGAAATCAATGTCATAAGGCTAGTAGAAGAAAGATGAGTGGATTTAGATACGATTCTAAGTGAAATAAGTCACACAGAAAAAGACACTTATCATAAGCTATCACTTATAGAGGGAATGTAAAAACCGCTACACTTGAACTGAATTACAAAACAGAACAGAGTCACACGTTTAGAAAACACACTATGGCTGCTTAACGGGAAAGGTGAGGTGAGGTGATGCATAAAACAAGGGTTTCAAATTCGCTCAGATACCGTTCCATACACCCAATATGTAATAGACAAGACCTACTCCTTGCTCAGTGAACTGGACTCCACACCCCCTATTCACCGCACAAGAATATATGTGACTAGTAAGAATCTTAAAACCTATGTATTGATATCTGTCTGGAAGTGAGTCAAGTGGGTGTAAAGCCGCATAAACACAGCCGTTAAAAGCAGATAAACCCCATTATAAAAATAAATTACTTTTAAAAACCCGTAAAACAAAGACAGTGAAACAGAGAGAAATTCTTCCAAAATTCGGTCTGGGGCTGGGATGCAACCTGGATTGACCATATCTAGACATACAGCTGGATGAGACATAAGGGTGGACACTCTTGGGGCTGAGAGGTTGGGTGATGTTGGGTGAGCAAACGCAGAACCTTTAAAGTAATACTGCGTGGTACGCATCCCATGGGTCCCAAATCTCCAGGTTCAAGGGCATCTTCCTACATCGAAAACATACATGAGTAACCCAGAAGATGGTACACCGTGTGATTTTGAAAGGTTTCTAAAACGCACCTCATTTCTCATCTCCTTGTGCTCGGGTTCTCCATTCCAGGTACTTTACTAGCAATCTCCCTACTTGGAGAATCAGCACCTTTAACCTCCTGTTCCCTACAGGTTGCAATTTGTCCTGAGGATGAACGGGAAGAGGGCCAACCAATGAGAGACTAGATCTAGGTGTTGGGACAGGCACAGGTCACTCTATTTTCCCATCTGGAAGAAGAATTAACCACAGGCTCAGCCTGCCGCCCAGAAGCAGAATAGGGCCTGAGGCAATCCCACGCTCTTAGGGCCAGCTCCCAAAAAAGCGAGTTGAAAAATGGAGCCCAGGGACACTGCCATTCACAAACCCGCAGAGTTATAAATGATAACTCTCGTCCACATATATATTGAGGGAAGGCTACGAAGAGGATTTGAAAGCAAGGCAGAATTGCAGGAAACAGATTTCAGGAGGTAGATTCGAATCGCCTTTAAAGCACATGAAAAGCGGAAAAACGTCGACAATGATGCCCTTGGCCAAAAAGGGCGTATGCGTTTTTTCCTGAATATATTCAGGAAAAAACGCATACGCCCTTTTTGGCCAACCAAGCAACCTGCAAAGGCAAATCAACGCTACAAAGAAGACTCGCTTCCCATCGGTCAAAAGGGCCATGCTGCAAAAAGTGTCAAAACCAGAAATGCAGGACAGGCCATGGAGAAATGGCAGCCTTGCTACGCTGATGGGCGGGATGTAAATTGCCAACAGCCCCTCTGGAGAAGAGTACGGTGTGTCCTGAAACATCGAGAAAACAGAGCTTAGGGAGCATAGGGCATGTCCACTCATGGGCGTATAAATTGGGAAAACTAAAAATCAGCAAGACACAGGCACCCCAAGTTTAGGGCTGCTCTGTTGACAAGAACCTCCACTTCATGACACCGTAAATATCCCAGGAAAGAGAAAAATGGATAAAGAAGTTGTGGTCCTTATGTACAATGGAATATCACTCAGACATGAAATCAATGTCATAAGGCTAGTAGAAGCAAGATGAGTGGATTTAGGTACGACGATTCTAAGTGAAATAAGTCACACAGAAAAAGACACTTATCATAAGCTATCACTTATAGAGGGAATGTAAAAACCGCTACACTTGAACTGAATTACAAAACAGAACAGAGTCACACGTTTAGAAAACACACTATGGCTGCTTAACGGGAAAGGTGAGGTGAGGTGATGCATAAAACAAGGGTTTCAAATTCGCTCAGATACCGTTCCATACACCCAATATGTAATAGACAAGACCTACTCCTTGCTCAGTGAACTGGACTCAACACCCCCTATTCACCGCACAAGAATATATGTGACTAGTAAGAATCTTAAAACCTATGTATTGATATCTGTCTGGAAGTGAGTCAAGTGGGTGTAAAGCCGCATAAACACAGCCGTTAAAAGCAGATAAACCCCATTATAAAAATAAATTACTTTTAAAAACCCGTAAAACAAAGACAGTGAAACAGAGAGAATTTCTTCCAAAATTCGGTCTGGGGCTGGGATGCAACCTGGATTGACCATATCTAGACATACAGCTGGATGAGACATAAGGGTGGACACTCTTGGGGCTGAGAGGTTGGGTGAGGTTGGGTGAGCAAACGCAGAACCTTTAAAGTAATACTGCGCGGTACGCATCCCATGGGTCCCAAATCTCCAGGTTCAAGGGCATCTTCCTACATCGAAAACATACATGAGTAACCCAGAAGATGGTACACCGTGTGATTTTGAAAGGTTTCTAAAACGCACCTCATTTCTCATCTCCTTGTGCTCGGGTTCGCCATTCCAGGTACTTTACTAGCAATCTCCCTACTTGGAGAATCAGCACCTTTAACCTCCTGTTCCCTACAGGTTGCAATTTGTCCTGAGGATGAACGGGAAGAGGGCCAACCAATGAGAGACTAGATCTAGGTGTTGGGACAGGCACAGGACACTCTATTTTCCCATCAGGAAGAAGAATTAACCACAGGCTCAGGCTGCCGCCCAGAAGCAGAATAGGGCCTGAGGCAATCCCACGCTCTTAGGGCCAGCTCCCAAAAAAGCGAGTTGAAAAATGGAGCCCAGGGACACTGCCATTCACAAACCCGCAGAGTTATAAATGATAACTCTCGTCCACAAATATATTGAGGGAAGGCAACGAAGAGGATTTGAAAGCAAGGCAGAATTGCAGGAAACAGGTTTCGGGAGGTAGATTCGAATCGCCTTTAAAGCACATGAAAAGTCGCAAAACGTCGACAATGATGCCCTTGGCCAAAAAGGGCGTATGCGTTTTTTCCTGAATATATTCAGGAAAAAACGCATACGCCCTTTTTGGCCAACCAAGCAACCTGGAAAGGCAAATCAGCGCTACAAAGTAGTCTCGCTTCCCATCGGTCAAAAGGGCCATGCTGCAAAAAGTGTCAAAACCAGAAATGCAGGACAGGCCATGGAGAAATGGCAGCCTTGCTACGCTGATGGGCGGGATGTAAATTGCCAACAGCCACTCTGGAGAAGAGTACGGTGTGTCCTGAAACATCGAGAAAACACAGCTTAGGGAGCATAGGGCACGTCCACTCATGGGCGTATAAATTGGGAAAACTAAAAATCAGCAAGACACAGGCACCCCAAAGTTTAGGGCTGCTCTGTTGACAAGAACCTCCACTTCATGACACCTTAAATATCCCAGGAAAGAGAAAAATGGATAAAGAAGTTGTGGTCCTTATGTACAATGGAATATCACTCAGACATGAAATCAATGTCATAAGGATAGAAAAAGCAAGATGAGTGGACTTAGGTACGATGATTCTAAGTGAAATAAGTCACACAGAAAAAGACACTTATCATAAGCTATCACTTATAGAGGGAATGTAAAAACCGCTACACTTGAACTGAATTACAAAACAGAACAGAGTCACACGTTTAGAAAACACAATATGGCTGCTTAACGGGAAAGGTGAGGTGGGGTGATGCATAAAACAAGGGTTTCAAATTGGCTCAGATACCGTTCCATACACCCAATATGTAATAGATAAGACCTACTCCTTGCTCATTGAACTGGACTCAACACCCCCTATTCACCGCACAAGAATATATGTGACTAGTAAGAATCTTAAAACCTATGTATTGATATCTGTCTGGAAGTGAGTCAAGTGGGTGTAAAGCCGCATAAACACAGCCGTTAAAAGCAGATAAACCCCATTATAAAAATAAATTACTTTTAAAAACCCGTAAAACAAAGACAGTGAAACAGAGAGAAATTCTTCCAAAATTCGGTCTGGGGCTGGGATGCAACCTGGATTGACCATATCTAGACATACAGCTGGATGAGACATAAGGGTGGACACTCTTGGGGCTGAGAGGTTGGGTGAGGTTGGGTGAGCAAACGCAGAACCTTTAAAGTAATACTGCGTGGTACGCATCCCATGGGTCCCAAATCTCCAGGTTGAAGGGCATATTCCTATATCGAAAACATGCATGAGAAACCCAGAAGGTGGTACACTGTGTGATTTTGAAAGGTTTCTAAAACGCACCTCATTTCTCATTTCCTTGTGTTCGGGTTCGCCATTCCAGCTACTTTACTAGAAATCTCAGTACTTGGAGAATCAGCACCTTTAACCTCCTGTTCCGTACAGGTTGCAATTTGTCCTGAGGATGAAAGGGAAGAGGGGCAACCAATGAGAGACTAGTTCTAGGTGTTGGGACAGGCACAGGTCACTCTATTTTCCCATCTGGAAGAAGAATTAACCACAGGCTCAGCCTGCCGCCCAGAAGCAGAATAGGGCCTGAGGCAATCCCACGCTCTTAGGGCCAGCTCCCAAAAAAGCCAGTTGAAAAATGGAGCCCAGGGACACTGCCATTCACAAACCCGCAGAGTTATAAATGATAACTCTCGTCCACATATATATTGAGGGAAGGCTACGAAGAGGATTTGAAAGCAAGGCAGAATTGCAGGAAACAGATTTCAGGAGGTAGATTCGAATCGCCTTTAAAGCACATGAAAAGCGGAAAAACGTCGACAATGATGCCCTTGGCCAAAAAGGGCGTATGCGTTTTTTCCTGAATATATTCAGGAAAAAACGCATACGCCCTTTTTGGCCAACCAAGCAACCTGCAAAGGCAAATCAACGCTACAAAGAAGACTCGCTTCCCATCGGTCAAAAGGGCCATGCTGCAAAAAGTGTCAAAACCAGAAATGCAGGACAGGCCATGGAGAAATGGCAGCCTTGCTACGCTGATGGGCGGGATGTAAATTGCCAACAGCCCCTCTGGAGAAGAGTACGGTGTGTCCTGAAACATCGAGAAAACAGAGCTTAGGGAGCATAGGGCATGTCCACTCATGGGCGTATAAATTGGGAAAACTAAAAATCAGCAAGACACAGGCACCCCAAGTTTAGGGCTGCTCTGTTGACAAGAACCTCCACTTCATGACACCTTAAATATCCCAGGAAAGAGAAAAATGGATAAAGAAGTTGTGGTCCTTATGTACAATGGAATATCACTCAGACATGAAATCAATGTCATAAGGCTAGGAGAAGCAAGATGATTGGATTTAGGTACGACGATTCTAAGTGAAATAAGTCACACAGAAAAAGACACTTATCATAAGCTATCACTTATAGAGGGAATGTAAAAACTGCTACACTTGAACTGAATTACAAAACAGAACAGAGTCACACGTTTAGAAAACACACTATGGCTGCTTAACGGGAAAGGTGAGGTGAGGTGATGCATAAAACAAGGGTTTCAAATTCGCTCAGATACCGTTCCATACACCCAATATGTAATAGACAAGACCTACTCCTTGCTCAGTGAACTGGACTCAACACTCCCTATTCACCGCACAAGAATATATGTGACTAGTAAGAATCTTAAAACCTATGTATTGATATCTGTCTGGAAGTGAGTCATGTGGGTGGAAAGCCGCATAAACACAGCCGTTAAAAGCAGATAAACCCCATTATAAAAATAAATTACTTTTAAAAACCCGTAAAACAAAGACAGTGAAACAGAGAGAAATTCTTCCAAAATTCGGTCTGGGGCTGGGATGCAACCTGGATTGACCATATCTAGACATACAGCTGGATGAGACATAAGGGTGGACACTCTTGGGGCTGAGAGGTTGGGTGAGGTTGGGTGAGCAAACGCAGAACCTTTAAAGTAATACTGCGCGGTACGCATCCCATGGGTCCCAAATCTCCAGGTTCAAGGGCATCTTCCTACATCGAAAACATACATGAGTAACCCAGAAGATGGTACACCGTGTGATTTTGAAAGGTTTCTAAAACGCACCTCATTTCTCATCTCCTTGTGCTCGGGTTCGCCATTCCAGGTACTTTACTAGCAATCTCCCTACTTGGAGAATCAGCACCTTTAACCTCCTGTTCCCTACAGGTTGCAATTTGTCCTGAGGATGAACGGGAAGAGGGCCAACCAATGAGAGACTAGATCTAGGTGTTGGGACAGGCACAGGACACTCTATTTTCCCATCAGGAAGAAGAATTAACCACAGGCTCAGGCTGCCGCCCAGAAGCAGAATAGGGCCTGAGGCAATCCCACGCTCTTAGGGCCAGCTCCCAAAAAAGCGAGTTGAAAAATGGAGCCCAGGGACACTGCCATTCACAAACCCGCAGAGTTATAAATGATAACTCTCGTCCACAAATATATTGAGGGAAGGCAACGAAGAGGATTTGAAAGCAAGGCAGAATTGCAGGAAACAGGTTTCGGGAGGTAGATTCGAATCGCCTTTAAAGCACATGAAAAGTCGCAAAACGTCGACAATGATGCCCTTGGCCAAAAAGGGCGTATGCGTTTTTTCCTGAATATATTCAGGAAAAAACGCATACGCCCTTTTTGGCCAACCAAGCAACCTGGAAAGGCAAATCAGCGCTACAAAGTAGTCTCGCTTCCCATCGGTCAAAAGGGCCATGCTGCAAAAAGTGTCAAAACCAGAAATGCAGGACAGGCCATGGAGAAATGGCAGCCTTGCTACGCTGATGGGCGGGATGTAAATTGCCAACAGCCACTCTGGAGAAGAGTACGGTGTGTCCTGAAACATCGAGAAAACACAGCTTAGGGAGCATAGGGCACGTCCACTCATGGGCGTATAAATTGGGAAAACTAAAAATCAGCAAGACACAGGCACCCCAAAGTTTAGGGCTGCTCTGTTGACAAGAACCTCCACTTCATGACACCTTAAATATCCCAGGAAAGAGAAAAATGGATAAAGAAGTTGTGGTCCTTATGTACAATGGAATATCACTCAGACATGAAATCAATGTCATAAGGATAGAAAATGCAAGATGAGTGGACTTAGGTACGATGATTCTAAGTGAAATAAGTCACACAGAAAAAGACACTTATCATAAGCTATCACTTATAGAGGGAATGTAAAAACCGCTACAATTGAACTGAATTACAAAACAGAACAGAGTCACACGTTTAGAAAACACACTATGGCTGCTTAACGGGAAAGGTGAGGTGGGGTGATGCATAAAACAAGGGTTTCAAATTGGCTCAGATACCGTTCCATACACCCAATATGTAATAGATAAGACCTACTCCTTGCTCATTGAACTGGACTCAACACCCCCTATTCACCGCACAAGAATATATGTGACTAGTAAGAATCTTAAAACCTATGTATTGATATCTGTCTGGAAGAGAGTCAAGTGGGTGTAAAGCCGCAGAAACACAGCCGTGAAAAGCAGCTAAACCCCATTATAAAAATAAATTAGTTTTAAAAACCCGTAAAACAAAGACAGTGAAAGAGAGAGAAATTCTTACAAAATTCGTTCAGGGGCTGTGATGCAACCTGGATTGACCATATCTAGACGCACAGCTGGATGAGACATAAGGGTGGACACACTTGGGGCTGAGAGGTTGGGTGAGGTTGGGTGAGCAAACACAGACCCTTTAAAGTAATACTGCCTGGTACACTTCCCATGGGTCCCAAATCTCCAGGTTGAAGGGCATATTCCTATATCGAAAACATGCATGAGAAACCCAGAAGGTGGTACACTGTGTGATTTTGAAAGGTTTCTAAAACGCACCTCATTTCTCATTTCCTTGTGTTCGGGTTCGCCATTCCAGCTACTTTACTAGAAATCTCAGTACTTGGAGAATCAGCACCTTTAACCTCCTGTTCCGTACAGGTTGCAATTTGTCCTGAGGATGAACGGGAAGAGGGCCAACCAATGAGAGACTAGATCTAGGTGTTGGGACAGGCACAGGTCACTCTATTTTCCCATCTGGAAGAAGAATTAACCACAGGCTCAGCCTGCCGCCCAGAAGCAGAATAGGGCCTGAGGCAATCCCACGCTCTTAGGGCCAGCTCCCAAAAAAGCGAGTTGAAAAATGGAGCCCAGGGACACTGCCATTCACAAACCCGCAGAGTTATAAATGATAACTCTCGTCCACATATATATTGAGGGAAGGCTACGAAGAGGATTTGAAAGCAAGGCAGAATTGCAGGAAACAGATTTCAGGAGGTAGATTCGAATCGCCTTTAAAGCACATGAAAAGCGGAAAAACGTCGACAATGATGCCCTTGGCCAAAAAGGGCGTATGCGTTTTTTCCTGAATATATTCAGGAAAAAACGCATACGCCCTTTTTGGCCAACCAAGCAACCTGCAAAGGCAAATCAACGCTACAAAGAAGACTCGCTTCCCATCGGTCAAAAGGGCCATGCTGCAAAAAGTGTCAAAACCAGAAATGCAGGACAGGCCATGGAGAAATGGCAGCCTTGCTACGCTGATGGGCGGGATGTAAATTGCCAACAGCCCCTCTGGAGAAGAGTACGGTGTGTCCTGAAACATCGAGAAAACAGAGCTTAGGGAGCATAGGGCATGTCCACTCATGGGCGTATAAATTGGGAAAACTAAAAATCAGCAAGACACAGGCACCCCAAAGTTTAGGGCTGCTCTGTTGACAAGAACCTCCACTTCATGACACCTTAAATATCCCAGGAAAGAGAAAAATGGATAAAGAAGTTGTGGTCCTTATGTACAATGGAATATCACTCAGACATGAAATCAATGTCATAAGGCTAGGAGAAGCAAGATGATTGGATTTAGGTACGACGATTCTAAGTGAAATAAGTCACACAGAAAAAGACACTTATCATAAGCTATCACTTATAGAGGGAATGTAAAAACTGCTACACTTGAACTGAATTACAAAACAGAACAGAGTCACACGTTTAGAAAACACACTATGGCTGCTTAACGGGAAAGGTGAGGTGAGGTGATGCATAAAACAAGGGTTTCAAATTCGCTCAGATACCGTTCCATACACCCAATATGTAATAGACAAGACCTACTCCTTGCTCAGTGAACTGGACTCAACACTCCCTATTCACCGCACAAGAATATATGTGACTAGTAAGAATCTTAAAACCTATGTATTGATATCTGTCTGGAAGTGAGTCATGTGGGTGGAAAGCCGCATAAACACAGCCGTTAAAAGCAGATAAACCCCATTATAAAAATAAATTACTTTTAAAAACCCGTAAAACAAAGACAGTGAAACAGAGAGAAATTCTTCCAAAATTCGGTCTGGGGCTGGGATGCAACCTGGATTGACCATATCTAGACATACAGCTGGATGAGACATAAGGGTGGACACTCTTGGGGCTGAGAGGTTGGGTGAGGTTGGGTGAGCAAACGCAGAACCTTTAAAGTAATACTGCGCGGTACGCATCCCATGGGTCCCAAATCTCCAGGTTCAAGGGCATCTTCCTACATCGAAAACATACATGAGTAACCCAGAAGATGGTACACCGTGTGATTTTGAAAGGTTTCTAAAACGCACCTCATTTCTCATCTCCTTGTGCTCGGGTTCGCCATTCCAGGTACTTTACTAGCAATCTCCCTACTTGGAGAATCAGCACCTTTAACCTCCTGTTCCCTACAGGTTGCAATTTGTCCTGAGGATGAACGGGAAGAGGGCCAACCAATGAGAGACTAGATCTAGGTGTTGGGACAGGCACAGGACACTCTATTTTCCCATCAGGAAGAAGAATTAACCACAGGCTCAGGCTGCCGCCCAGAAGCAGAATAGGGCCTGAGGCAATCCCACGCTCTTAGGGCCAGCTCCCAAAAAAGCGAGTTGAAAAATGGAGCCCAGGGACACTGCCATTCACAAACCCGCAGAGTTATAAATGATAACTCTCGTCCACAAATATATTGAGGGAAGGCAACGAAGAGGATTTGAAAGCAAGGCAGAATTGCAGGAAACAGGTTTCGGGAGGTAGATTCGAATCGCCTTTAAAGCACATGAAAAGTCGCAAAACGTCGACAATGATGCCCTTGGCCAAAAAGGGCGTATGCGTTTTTTCCTGAATATATTCAGGAAAAAACGCATACGCCCTTTTTGGCCAACCAAGCAACCTGGAAAGGCAAATCAGCGCTACAAAGTAGTCTCGCTTCCCATCGGTCAAAAGGGCCATGCTGCAAAAAGTGTCAAAACCAGAAATGCAGGACAGGCCATGGAGAAATGGCAGCCTTGCTACGCTGATGGGCGGGATGTAAATTGCCAACAGCCACTCTGGAGAAGAGTACGGTGTGTCCTGAAACATCGAGAAAACACAGCTTAGGGAGCATAGGGCACGTCCACTCATGGGCGTATAAATTGGGAAAACTAAAAATCAGCAAGACACAGGCACCCCAAAGTTTAGGGCTGCTCTGTTGACAAGAACCTCCACTTCATGACACCTTAAATATCCCAGGAAAGAGAAAAATGGATAAAGAAGTTGTGGTCCTTATGTACAATGGAATATCACTCAGACATGAAATCAATGTCATAAGGATAGAAAATGCAAGATGAGTGGACTTAGGTACGATGATTCTAAGTGAAATAAGTCACACAGAAAAAGACACTTATCATAAGCTATCACTTATAGAGGGAATGTAAAAACCGCTACACTTGAACTGAATTACAAAACAGAACAGAGTCACACGTTTAGAAAACACACTATGGCTGCTTAACGGGAAAGGTGAGGTGGGGTGATGCATAAAACAAGGGTTTCAAATTGGCTCAGATACCGTTCCATACACCCAATATGTAATAGATAAGACCTACTCCTTGCTCATTGAACTGGACTCAACACCCCCTATTCACCGCACAAGAATATATGTGACTAGTAAGAATCTTAAAACCTATGTATTGATATCTGTCTGGAAGAGAGTCAAGTGGGTGTAAAGCCGCATAAACACAGCCGTGAAAAGCAGCTAAACCCCATTATAAAAATAAATTAGTTTTAAAAACCCGTAAAACAAAGACAGTGAAAGAGAGAGAAATTCTTACAAAATTCGTTCAGGGGCTGTGATGCAACCTGGATTGACCATATCTAGACGCACAGCTGGATGAGACATAAGGGTGGACACACTTGGGGCTGAGAGGTTGGGTGAGGTTGGGTGAGCAAACACAGACCCTTTAAAGTAATACTGCCTGGTACACTTCCCATGGGTCCCAAATCTCCAGGTTGAAGGGCATATTCCTATATCGAAAACATGCATGAGAAACCCAGAAGGTGGTACACTGTGTGATTTTGAAAGGTTTCTAAAACGCACCTCATTTCTCATTTCCTTGTGTTCGGGTTCGCCATTCCAGCTACTTTACTAGAAATCTCAGTACTTGGAGAATCAGCACCTTTAACCTCCTGTTCCGTACAGGTTGCAATTTGTCCTGAGGATGAAAGGGAAGAGGGGCAACCAATGAGAGACTAGTTCTAGGTGTTGGGACAGGCACAGGTCACTCTATTTTCTCATCAGGAAGAAGAAATAACCACAGGCTCAGCCTGCCACCCGGATCCAGAATAGGGCCTGAGGCAATCCCGCGCTTCTGCGGCCAGCTCCCAAAAAAGCCAGTTGAAAAATGGAGCACATGGGCACTGCAATTCACAACCCTGCAGAGTTATAAATGATAACTCTCTTCCACAAATATATTGAGGGAAGGCAACGAAGAGGATTTGAAAGCAAGGCAGAATTGCAGGAAACATGTTTCAGGAGGTAGATTCGAATCGCCTTAAAACATATGTAAAGTGGTAAAACTTCGACAATGATGCCCTTGGCCAAAAAGGGCGTATGCGTTTTTTCCTGAATATATTCAGGAAAAAACGCAAACGCCCTTTTTGGCCAACCAAGAAACCTGGAAAGGCAAATCAGCGCTACAAAGAAGTCTCGCTTCCCATCGGTCAAAAGGGCCGTGCTGCAAAAAGTGTCAAAACCAGAAATGCAGGACAGGCCATGGAGAAATGGCAGCCTTGCTACGCTGATGGGTGGGATGTAAATTGCCAACAGCCACTCTGGAGAAGTGTACGGTGTGTCCTGAAACATCGAAAAAACACAGCTTAGGGAGCATAGGGCACGTCCACTCATGGGCGTATAAATTGGGAAAACTAAAAATCAGCAAGACACAGGCACCCCAAAGTTTAGGGCTGCTCTGTTGACAAGAACCTCCACTTCATGACACCTTAAATATCCCAGGAAAGAGAAAAATGGATAAAGAAGTTGTGGTCTTATGTACAATGGAATATCACTCAGACATGAAATCAATGTCATAAGGCTAGGAGAAGCAAGATGATTGGATTTAGGTACGACGATTCTAAGTGAAATAAGTCACACAGAAAAAGACACTTATCATAAGCTATCACTTATAGAGGGAATGTAAAAACCGCTACACTTGAACTGAATTACAAAACAGAACAGAGTCACACGTTTAGAAAACACAATATGGCTGCTTAACGGGAAAGGTGAGGTGGGGTGATGCATAAAACAAGGGTTTCAAATTGGCTCAGATACCGTTCCATACACCCAATATGTAATAGATAAGACCTACTCCTTGCTCATTGAACTGGACTCAACACCCCCTATTCACCGCACAAGAATATATGTGACTAGTAAGAATCTTAAAACCTATGTATTGATATCTGTCTGGAAGAGAGTCAAGTGGGTGTAAAGCCGCATAAACACAGCCGTGAAAAGCAGCTAAACCCCATTATAAAAATAAATTAGTTTTAAAAACCCGTAAAACAAAGACAGTGAAAGAGAGAGAAATTCTTACAAAATTCGTTCAGGGGCTGTGATGCAACCTGGATTGACCATATCTAGACGCACAGCTGGATGAGACATAAGGGTGGACACACTTGGGGCTGAGAGGTTGGGTGAGGTTGGGTGAGCAAACACAGACCCTTTAAAGTAATACTGCCTGGTACACTTCCCATGGGTCCCAAATCTCCAGGTTGAAGGGCATATTCCTATATCGAAAACATGCATGAGAAACCCAGAAGGTGGTACACTGTGTGATTTTGAAAGGTTTCTAAAACGCACCTCATTTCTCATTTCCTTGTGTTCGGGTTCGCCATTCCAGCTACTTTACTAGAAATCTCAGTACTTGGAGAATCAGCACCTTTAACCTCCTGTTCCGTACAGGTTGCAATTTGTCCTGAGGATGAAAGGGAAGAGGGGCAACCAATGAGAGACTAGTTCTAGGTGTTGGGACAGGCACAGGTCACTCTATTTTCTCATCAGGAAGAAGAAATAACCACAGGCTCAGCCTGCCACCCGGATCCAGAATAGGGCCTGAGGCAATCCCGCGCTTCTGCGGCCAGCTCCCAAAAAAGCCAGTTGAAAAATGGAGCACATGGGCACTGCAATTCACAACCCTGCAGAGTTATAAATGATAACTCTCTTCCACAAATATATTGAGGGAAGGCAACGAAGAGGATTTGAAAGCAAGGCAGAATTGCAGGAAACATGTTTCAGGAGGTAGATTCGAATCGCCTTAAAACATATGTAAAGTGGTAAAACTTCGACAATGATGCCCTTGGCCAAAAAGGGCGTATGCGTTTTTTCCTGAATATATTCAGGAAAAAACGCAAACGCCCTTTTTGGCCAACCAAGAAACCTGGAAAGGCAAATCAGCGCTACAAAGAAGTCTCGCTTCCCATCGGTCAAAAGGGCCGTGCTGCAAAAAGTGTCAAAACCAGAAATGCAGGACAGGCCATGGAGAAATGGCAGCCTTGCTACGCTGATGGGTGGGATGTAAATTGCCAACAGCCACTCTGGAGAAGTGTACTGTGTGTCCTGAAACATCGAAAAAACACAGCTTAGGGAGCATAGGGCACGTCCACTCATGGGCGTATAAATTGGGAAAACTAAAAATCAGCAAGACACAGGCACCCCAAAGTTTAGGGCTGCTCTGTTGACAAGAACCTCCACTTCATGACACCTTAAATATCCCAGGAAAGAGAAAAATGGATAAAGAAGTTGTGGTCTTATGTACAATGGAATATCACTCAGACATGAAATCAATGTCATAAGGCTAGGAGAAGCAAGATGATTGGATTTAGGTACGACGATTCTAAGTGAAATAAGTCACACAGAAAAAGACACTTATCATAAGCTATCACTTATAGAGGGAATGTAAAAACCGCTACACTTGAACTGAATTACAAAACAGAACAGAGTCACACGTTTAGAAAATACACTATGGCTGCTTAACGGGAAAGGTGAGGTGAGATGATGCATAAAACAAGGTTTTCAAATTCGATCAGATACCGTTCCATACACCCAATATGTAATAGACAAGACCTACTCCTTGCTCAGTGAACTGGACTCAACACTCCCTATTCACCGCACAAGAATATATGTGACTAGTAAGAATCTTAAAACCTATGTATTGATATCTGTCTGGAAGTGAGTCAAGTGGGTGGAAAGCCGCATAAACACAGCCGTTAAAAGCAGATAAACCCCATTATAAAAATAAATTACTTTTAAAAACCCGTAAAACAAAGACAGTGAAACAGAGAGAAATTCTTCCAAAATTCGGTCTGGGGCTGGGATGCAACCTGGATTGACCATATCTAGACATACAGCTGGATGAGACATAAGGGTGGACACTCTTGGGGCTGAGAGTTTGGGTGAGGTTGGGTGAGCAAACGCAGAACCTTTAAAGTAATACTGCGTGGTACGCATCCCATGGGTCCCAAATCTCCAGGTTCAAGGGCATCTTCCTACATCGAAAACATACATGAGTAACCCAGAAGATGGTACACCGTGTGATTTTGAAAGGTTTCTAAAACGCACCTGATTTCTCATCTCCTTGTGCTCGGGTTCGCCATTCCAGGTACTTTACAAGCAATCTCCCTACTTGGAGAATCAGCACCTTTAACCTCCTGTTCCCTACAGGTTGCAATTTGTCCTGAGGATGAACGGGAAGAGGGCCAACCAATGAGAGACTAGATCTAGGTGTTGGGACAGGCACAGGTCACTCTATTTTCCCATCAGGAAGAAGAATTAACCACAGGTTCAGCCTGCCGCCCAGAAGCAGAATAGGGCCTGAGGCAATCCCACGCTCTTACGGCCAGCTCCCAAAAAAGCGAGTTGAAAAATGGAGCCCAGGGACACTGCCATTCACAAACCCGCAGAGTTATAAATGATAACTCTCGTCCACAACTATATTGAGGGAAGGCAACGAAGAGGATTTGAAAGCAAGGCAGAATTGCAGGAAACAGGTTTCGGGAGGTAGATTCGAATCGCCTTTAAAGCACATGAAAAGTCGCAAAACGTCGACAATGATGCCCTTGGCCAAAAAGGGCGTATGCGTTTTTTCCTGAATATATTCAGGAAAAAACGCATACGCCCTTTTTGGCCAACCAAGCAACCTGGAAAGGCAAATCAGCGCTACAAAGTAGTCTCGCTTCCCATCGGTCAAAAGGGCCATGCTGCAAAAAGTGTCAAAACCAGAAATGCAGGACAGGCCATGGAGAAATGGCAGCCTTGCTACGCTGATGGGCGGGATGTAAATTGCCAACAGCCACTCTGGAGAAGAGTACGGTGTGTCCTGAAACATCGAGAAAACACAGCTTAGGGAGCATAGGGCACGTCCACTCATGGGCGTATAAATTGGGAAAACTAAAAATCAGCAAGACACAGGCACCCCAAAGTTTAGGGCTGCTCTGTTGACAAGAACCTCCACTTCATGACACCTTAAATATCCCAGGAAAGAGAAAAATGGATAAAGAAGTTGTGGTCCTTATGTACAATGGAATATCACTCAGATATGAAATCAATGTCATAAGGATAGAAAATGCAAGATGAGTGGACTTAGGTACGATGATTCTAAGTGAAATAAGTCACACAGAAAAAGACACTTATCATAAGCTATCACTTATAGAGGGAATGTAAAAACCGCTACACTTGAACTGAATTACAAAACAGAACAGAGTCACACGTTTAGAAAACACACTATGGCTGCTTAACGGGAAAGGTGAGGTGGGGTGATGCATAAAACAAGGGTTTCAAATTGGCTCAGATACCGTTCCATACACCCAATATGTAATAGAAAAGACCGACTCCTTGCTCAGTGAACTGGACTCAACACCCCCTATTCACCACACAAGAATATATCTGACTAGTAAGAATCTTAAAACCTATGTATTGATATCTCTCTGGAAGTGAGTCAAGTGGGTGTAAAGCCGCATAAACACAGCCGTGAAAAGCAGCTAAACCCCATTATAAAAATAAATTACTTTTAAAAACCCGTAAAACAAAGACAGTGAAAGAGAGAGAAATTCTTACAAAATTCGTTCAGGGGCTGTGATGCAACCTGGATTGACCATATCTAGACCCACAGCTGGATGAGACATAAGGGTGGACACACTTGGGGCTGAGAGGTTGGGTGAGGTTGGGTGAGCAAACACAGACCCTTTAAAGTAACACTGCCTGGTACCCATCCCATGGGTCCGAAATCTCCAGGTTCAAGGGCATATTCATACATCGAAAACATGCATGAGAAACCCAGAAGATGGTACACAGTGTGATTTTGAAAGGTTTCTAAAACGCACCTCATTTCTCATTTACTTGTGTTCGGGTTCGCCATTCCAGCTACTTTACTAGAAATCTCCCTACTTGGAGAATCAGCACCTTTAACCTCCTGTTCCGTACAGTTTGCAATTTGTCCTGAGGATGAAAGGGAAGAGGGCCAACCAATGAGAGACTAGATCTAGGTGTTGGGACAGGCACAGGTCACTCTATTTTCCCATCAGGAAGAAGAATTAACCACAGGCTCAGCCTGCCCCCCGGAACCTGAATAGGGCCTGAGGCAATCCCGTGCTTTTGCGGCCAGCTCCCAAAAAAGACAGTTGAAAAATGGAGCTCAGGGGCACTGCCATTCACAAACCCGCAGAGTTATAAATGATAACTCTCTTCCACAAATATATTGAGGGAAGGCAATGAAGAGGATTTGAAAGCAAGGCAGAATTGCAGGGAACATGTTTCAGGAGGTAGATTCGAATCGCCTTTAAAGCATATGTAAAGTGGCAAAACGTCGACAATGATGCCCTTAGCCAAAAAGGGCGTATGCGTTTTTTCCTGAATATATTCAGGAAAAAACGCATACGCCCTTTTTGGCCAACCAAGCAACCTGGAAAGGCAAATCAGCGCTACAAAGAAGTCTCGCTTCCCATCGGTCAAAAGGGCCATGCTGCAAAAATGTCAAAACCGGAAATGCAGGACAGGCCATGGAGAAATGTCAGCCTTGCTACGCTGATGGGCGGGATGTAAATTGCCAACAGCCACTCTGGAGAAGTGTACGTTGTGTCCTGAAACATCGAAAAAACACAGCTTAGGGAGCATAGGGCACGTCCACTCATGGGCGTATAAATTGGGAAAACTAAAAATCAGCAAGACACAGGCACCCCAAAGTTTAGGGCAGCTCTGTTGACAAGAACCTCCACTTCATGACACCATAAATATCCCAGGAAAGAGAAAAATGGATAAAGAAGTTGTGGTCCTTATGTACAATGGAATATCACTCAGACATGAAATCAATGTCATAAGGCTAGTAGAAGAAAGATGAGTGGATTTAGATACGATTCTAAGTGAAATAAGTCACACAGAAAAAGACACTTATCATAAGCTATCACTTATAGAGGGAATGTAAAAACCGCTACACTTGAACTGAATTACAAAACAGAACAGAGTCACACGTTTAGAAAACACACTATGGCTGCTTAACGGGAAAGGTGAGGTGAGGTGATGCATAAAACAAGGGTTTCAAATTCGCTCAGATACCGTTCCATACACCCAATATGTAATAGACAAGACCTACTCCTTGCTCAGTGAACTGGACTCCACACCCCCTATTCACCGCACAAGAATATATGTGACTAGTAAGAATCTTAAAACCTATGTATTGATATCTGTCTGGAAGTGAGTCAAGTGGGTGGAAAGCCGCATAAACACAGCCGTTAAAAGCAGATAAACCCCATTATAAAAATAAATTACTTTTAAAAACCCGTAAAACAAAGACAGTGAAACAGAGAGAAATTCTTCCAAAATTCGGTCTGGGGCTGGGATGCAACCTGGATTGACCATATCTAGACATACAGCTGGATGAGACATAAGGGTGGACACTCTTGGGGCTGAGAGGTTGGGTGAGGTTGGGTGAGCAAACGCAGAACCTTTAAAGTAATACTGCGTGGTACGCATCCCATGGGTCCCAAATCTCCAGGTTCAAGGGCATCTTCCTACATCGAAAACATACATGAGTAACCCAGAAGATGGTACACCGTGTGATTTTGAAAGGTTTCTAAAACGCACCTCATTTCTCATCTCCTTGTGCTCGGGTTCTCCATTCCAGGTACTTTACTAGCAATCTCCCTACTTGGAGAATCAGCACCTTTAACCTCCTGTTCCCTACAGGTTGCAATTTGTCCTGAGGATGAACGGGAAGAGGGCCAACCAATGAGAGACTAGATCTAGGTGTTGGGACAGGCACAGGTCACTCTATTTTCCCATCTGGAAGAAGAATTAACCACAGGCTCAGCCTGCGGCCCAGAAGCAGAATAGGGCCTGAGGCAATCCCACGCTCTTAGGGCCAGCTCCCAAAAAAGCGAGTTGAAAAATGGAGCCCAGGGACACTGCCATTCACAAACCCGCAGAGTTATAAATGATAACTCTCGTCCACATATATATTGAGGGAAGGCTACGAAGAGGATTTGAAAGCAAGGCAGAATTGCAGGAAACAGATTTCAGGAGGTAGATTCGAATCGCCTTTAAAGCACATGAAAAGCGGAAAAACGTCGACAATGATGCCCTTGGCCAAAAAGGGCGTATGCGTTTTTTCCTGAATATATTCAGGAAAAAACGCATACGCCCTTTTTGGCCAACCAAGCAACCTGCAAAGGCAAATCAACGCTACAAAGAAGACTCGCTTCCCATCGGTCAAAAGGGCCATGCTGCAAAAAGTGTCAAAACCAGAAATGCAGGACAGGCCATGGAGAAATGGCAGCCTTGCTACGCTGATGGGCGGGATGTAAATTGCCAACAGCCCCTCTGGAGAAGAGTACGGTGTGTCCTGAAACATCGAGAAAACAGAGCTTAGGGAGCATAGGGCATGTCCACTCATGGGCGTATAAATTGGGAAAACTAAAAATCAGCAAGACACAGGCACCCCAAGTTTAGGGCTGCTCTGTTGACAAGAACCTCCACTTCATGACACCTTAAATATCCCAGGAAAGAGAAAAATGGATAAAGAAGTTGTGGTCCTTATGTACAATGGAATATCACTCAGACATGAAATCAATGTCATAAGGCTAGGAGAAGCAAGATGATTGGATTTAGGTACGACGATTCTAAGTGAAATAAGTCACACAGAAAAAGACACTTATCATAAGCTATCACTTATAGAGGGAATGTAAAAACTGCTACACTTGAACTGAATTACAAAACAGAACAGAGTCACACGTTTAGAAAACACACTATGGCTGCTTAACGGGAAAGGTGAGGTGAGGTGATGCATAAAACAAGGGTTTCAAATTCGCTCAGATACCGTTCCATACACCCAATATGTAATAGACAAGACCTACTCCTTGCTCAGTGAACTGGACTCAACACCCCCTATTCACCGCACAAGAATATATGTGACTAGTAAGAATCTTAAAACCTATGTATTGATATCTGTCTGGAAGTGAGTCATGTGGGTGGAAAGCCGCATAAACACAGCCGTTAAAAGCAGATAAACCCCATTATAAAAATAAATTACTTTTAAAAACCCGTAAAACAAAGACAGTGAAACAGAGAGAAATTCTTCCAAAATTCGGTCTGGGGCTGGGATGCAACCTGGATTGACCATATCTAGACATACAGCTGGATGAGACATAAGGGTGGACACTCTTGGGGCTGAGAGGTTGGGTGAGGTTGGGTGAGCAAACGCAGAACCTTTAAAGTAATACTGCGCGGTACGCATCCCATGGGTCCCAAATCTCCAGGTTCAAGGGCATCTTCCTACATCGAAAACATACATGAGTAACCCAGAAGATGGTACACCGTGTGATTTTGAAAGGTTTCTAAAACGCACCTCATTTCTCATCTCCTTGTGCTCGGGTTCGCCATTCCAGGTACTTTACTAGCAATCTCCCTACTTGGAGAATCAGCACCTTTAACCTCCTGTTCCCTACAGGTTGCAATTTGTCCTGAGGATGAACGGGAAGAGGGCCAACCAATGAGAGACTAGATCTAGGTGTTGGGACAGGCACAGGACACTCTATTTTCCCATCAGGAAGAAGAATTAACCACAGGCTCAGGCTGCCGCCCAGAAGCAGAATAGGGCCTGAGGCAATCCCACGCTCTTAGGGCCAGCTCCCAAAAAAGCGAGTTGAAAAATGGAGCCCAGGGACACTGCCATTCACAAACCCGCAGAGTTATAAATGATAACTCTCGTCCACAAATATATTGAGGGAAGGCAACGAAGAGGATTTGAAAGCAAGGCAGAATTGCAGGAAACAGGTTTCGGGAGGTAGATTCGAATCGCCTTTAAAGCACATGAAAAGTCGCAAAACGTCGACAATGATGCCCTTGGCCAAAAAGGGCGTATGCGTTTTTTCCTGAATATATTCAGGAAAAAACGCATACGCCCTTTTTGGCCAACCAAGCAACCTGGAAAGGCAAATCAGCGCTACAAAGTAGTCTCGCTTCCCATCGGTCAAAAGGGCCATGCTGCAAAAAGTGTCAAAACCAGAAATGCAGGACAGGCCATGGAGAAATGGCAGCCTTGCTACGCTGATGGGCGGGATGTAAATTGCCAACAGCCACTCTGGAGAAGAGTACGGTGTGTCCTGAAACATCGAGAAAACACAGCTTAGGGAGCATAGGGCACGTCCACTCATGGGCGTATAAATTGGGAAAACTAAAAATCAGCAAGACACAGGCACCCCAAAGTTTAGGGCTGCTCTGTTGACAAGAACCTCCACTTCATGACACCTTAAATATCCCAGGAAAGAGAAAAATGGATAAAGAAGTTGTGGTCCTTATGTACAATGGAATATCACTCAGACATGAAATCAATGTCATAAGGATAGAAAATGCAAGATGAGTGGACTTAGGTACGATGATTCTAAGTGAAATAAGTCACACAGAAAAAGACACTTATCATAAGCTATCACTTATAGAGGGAATGTAAAAACCGCTACACTTGAACTGAATTACAAAACAGAACAGAGTCACACGTTTAGAAAACACACTATGGCTGCTTAACGGGAAAGGTGAGGTGGGGTGATGCATAAAACAAGGGTTTCAAATTGGCTCAGATACCGTTCCATACACCCAATATGTAATAGATAAGACCTACTCCTTGCTCATTGAACTGGACTCAACACCCCCTATTCACCGCACAAGAATATATGTGACTAGTAAGAATCTTAAAACCTATGTATTGATATCTGTCTGGAAGAGAGTCAAGTGGGTGTAAAGCCGCATAAACACAGCCGTGAAAAGCAGCTAAACCCCATTATAAAAATAAATTAGTTTTAAAAACCCGTAAAACAAAGACAGTGAAAGAGAGAGAAATTCTTACAAAATTCGTTCAGGGGCTGTGATGCAACCTGGATTGACCATATCTAGACGCACAGCTGGATGAGACATAAGGGTGGACACACTTGGGGCTGAGAGGTTGGGTGAGGTTGGGTGAGCAAACACAGACCCTTTAAAGTAATACTGCCTGGTACACTTCCCATGGGTCCCAAATCTCCAGGTTGAAGGGCATATTCCTATATCGAAAACATGCATGAGAAACCCAGAAGGTGGTACACTGTGTGATTTTGAAAGGTTTCTAAAACGCACCTCATTTCTCATTTCCTTGTGTTCGGGTTCGCCATTCCAGCTACTTTACTAGAAATCTCAGTACTTGGAGAATCAGCACCTTTAACCTCCTGTTCCGTACAGGTTGCAATTTGTCCTGAGGATGAAAGGGAAGAGGGGCAACCAATGAGAGACTAGTTCTAGGTGTTGGGACAGGCACAGGTCACTCTATTTTCTCATCAGGAAGAAGAAATAACCACAGGCTCAGCCTGCCACCCGGATCCAGAATAGGGCCTGAGGCAATCCCGCGCTTCTGCGGCCAGCTCCCAAAAAAGCCAGTTGAAAAATGGAGCACATGGGCACTGCAATTCACAACCCTGCAGAGTTATAAATGATAACTCTCTTCCACAAATATATTGAGGGAAGGCAACGAAGAGGATTTGAAAGCAAGGCAGAATTGCAGGAAACATGTTTCAGGAGGTAGATTCGAATCGCCTTAAAACATATGTAAAGTGGTAAAACTTCGACAATGATGCCCTTGGCCAAAAAGGGCGTATGCGTTTTTTCCTGAATATATTCAGGAAAAAACGCAAACGCCCTTTTTGGCCAACCAAGAAACCTGGAAAGGCAAATCAGCGCTACAAAGAAGTCTC
The DNA here is from genome assembly GCF_028021215.1 of Eschrichtius robustus. Lineage (NCBI taxonomy): Eukaryota > Metazoa > Chordata > Mammalia > Artiodactyla > Eschrichtiidae > Eschrichtius > Eschrichtius robustus. The sequence continues at coordinate 1,267,222 of NW_027175343.1, forward strand.
GCTTCCCTTCGGTCAAAAGGGCCGTGCTGCAAAAAGTGTCAAAACCAGAAATGCAGGACAGGCCATGGAGAAATGGCAGCCTTGCTACGCTGATGGGTGGGATGTAAATTGCCAACAGCCACTCTGGAGAAGTGTACGGTGTGTCCTGAAACATCGAAAAAACACAGCTTAGGGAGCATAGGGCACGTCCACTCATGGGCGTATAAATTGGGAAAACTAAAAATCAGCAAGACACAGGCACCCCAAAGTTTAGGGCTGCTCTGTTGACAAGAACCTCCACTTCATGACACCTTAAATATCCCAGGAAAGAGAAAAATGGATAAAGAAGTTGTGGTCTTATGTACAATGGAATATCACTCAGACATGAAATCAATGTCATAAGGCTAGGAGAAGCAAGATGATTGGATTTAGGTACGACGATTCTAAGTGAAATAAGTCACACAGAAAAAGACACTTATCATAAGCTATCACTTATAGAGGGAATGTAAAAACCGCTACACTTGAACTGAATTACAAAACAGAACAGAGTCACACGTTTAGAAAACACACTATGGCTGCGTAACGGGAAAGGTGAGGTGAGATGATGCATAAAACAAGGGTTTCAAATTCGATCAGATACCGTTCCATACACCCAATATGTAATAGACAAGACCTACTCCTTGCTCAGTGAACTGGACTCAACACTCCCTATTCACCGCACAAGAATATATGTGACTAGTAAGAATCTTAAAACCTATGTATTGATATCTGTCTGGAAGTGAGTCAAGTGGGTGTAAAGCCGCATAAACACAGCCGTTAAAAGCAGATAAACCCCATTATAAAAATAAATTACTTTTAAAAACCCGTAAAACAAAGACAGTGAAACAGAGAGAAATTCTTCCAAAATTCGGTCTGGGGCTGGGATGCAACCTGGATTGACCATATCTAGACATACAGCTGGATGAGACATAAGGGTGGACACTCTTGGGGCTGAGAGGTTGGGTGAGGTTGGGTGAGCAAACACAGACCCTTTAAAGTAACACTGCCTGGTACCCATCCCATGGGTCCGAAATCTCCAGGTTCAAGGGCATATTCATACATCGAAAACATGCATGAGAAACCCAGAAGATGGTACACAGTGTGATTTTGAAAGGTTTCTAAAACGCACCTCATTTCTCATTTACTTGTGTTCGGGTTCGCCATTCCAGCTACTTTACTAGAAATCTCCCTACTTGGAGAATCAGCACCTTTAACCTCCTGTTCCGTACAGTTTGCAATTTGTCCTGAGGATGAAAGGGAAGAGGGCCAACCAATGAGAGACTAGATCTAGGTGTTGGGACAGGCACAGGTCACTCTATTTTCCCATCAGGAAGAAGAATTAACCACAGGATCAGCCTGCCCCCCGGAACCTGAATAGGGCCTGAGGCAATCCCGTGCTTTTGCGGCCAGCTCCCAAAAAAGACAGTTGAAAAATGGAGCTCAGGGGCACTGCCATTCACAAACCCGCAGAGTTATAAATGATAACTCTCTTCCACAAATATATTGAGGGAAGGCAATGAAGAGGATTTGAAAGCAAGGCAGAATTGCAGGAAACATGTTTCAGGAGGTAGATTCGAATCGCCTTTAAAGCATATGTAAAGTGGCAAAACGTCGACAATGATGCCCTTAGCCAAAAAGGGCGTATGCGTTTTTTCCTGAATATATTCAGGAAAAAACGCATACGCCCTTTTTGGCCAACCAAGCAACCTGGAAAGGCAAATCAGCGCTACAAAGAAGTCTCGCTTCCCATCGGTCAAAAGGGCCATGCTGCAAAAATGTCAAAACCGGAAATGCAGGACAGGCCATGGAGAAATGTCAGCCTTGCTACGCTGATGGGCGGGATGTAAATTGCCAACAGCCACTCTGGAGAAGTGTACGGTGTGTCCTGAAACATCGAAAAAACACAGCTTAGGGAGCATAGGGCACGTCCACTCATGGGCGTATAAATTGGGAAAACTAAAAATCAGCAAGACACAGGCACCCCAAAGTTTAGGGCAGCTCTGTTGACAAGAACCTCCACTTCATGACACCATAAATATCCCAGGAAAGAGAAAAATGGATAAAGAAGTTGTGGTCCTTATGTACAATGGAATATCACTCAGACATGAAATCAATGTCATAAGGCTAGTAGAAGCAAGATGAGTGGATTTAGATACGACGATTCTAAGTGAAATAAGTCACACAGAAAAAGACACTTATCATAAGCTATCACTTATAGAGGGAATGTAAAAACCGCTACACTTGAACTGAATTACAAAACAGAACAGAGTCACACGTTTAGAAAACACACTATGGCTGCTTAACGGGAAAGGTGAGGTGAGGTGATGCATAAAACAAGGGTTTCAAATTCGCTCAGATACCGTTCCATACACCCAATATGTAATAGACAAGACCTACTCCTTGCTCAGTGAACTGGACTCCACACCCCCTATTCACCGCACAAGAATATATGTGACTAGTAAGAATCTTAAAACCTATGTATTGATATCTGTCTGGAAGTGAGTCAAGTGGGTGTAAATCCGCATAAACACAGCCGTTAAAAGCAGATAAACCCCATTATAAAAATAAATTACTTTTAAAAACCCGTAAAACAAAGACAGTGAAACAGAGAGAAATTCTTCCAAAATTCGGTCTGGGGCTGGGATGCAACCTGGATTGACCATATCTAGACATACAGCTGGATGAGACATAAGGGTGGACACTCTTGGGGCTGAGAGGTTGGGTGAGGTTGGGTGAGCAAACGCAGAACCTTTAAAGTAATACTGCGTGGTACGCATCCCATGGGTCCCAAATCTCCAGGTTCAAGGGCATCTTCCTACATCGAAAACATACATGAGTAACCCAGAAGATGGTACACCGTGTGATTTTGAAAGGTTTCTAAAACGCACCTCATTTCTCATCTCCTTGTGCTCGGGTTCTCCATTCCAGGTACTTTACTAGCAATCTCCCTACTTGGAGAATCAGCACCTTTAACCTCCTGTTCCCTACAGGTTGCAATTTGTCCTGAGGATGAACGGGAAGAGGGCCAACCAATGAGAGACTAGATCTAGGTGTTGGGACAGGCACAGGTCACTCTATTTTCCCATCTGGAAGAAGAATTAACCACAGGCTCAGCCTGCCGCCCAGAAGCAGAATAGGGCCTGAGGCAATCCCACGCTCTTAGGGCCAGCTCCCAAAAAAGCGAGTTGAAAAATGGAGCCCAGGGACACTGCCATTCACAAACCCGCAGAGTTATAAATGATAACTCTCGTCCACATATATATTGAGGGAAGGCTACGAAGAGGATTTGAAAGCAAGGCAGAATTGCAGGAAACAGATTTCAGGAGGTAGATTCGAATCGCCTTTAAAGCACATGAAAAGCGGAAAAACGTCGACAATGATGCCCTTGGCCAAAAAGGGCGTATGCGTTTTTTCCTGAATATATTCAGGAAAAAACGCATACGCCCTTTTTGGCCAACCAAGCAACCTGCAAAGGCAAATCAACGCTACAAAGAAGACTCGCTTCCCATCGGTCAAAAGGGCCATGCTGCAAAAAGTGTCAAAACCAGAAATGCAGGACAGGCCATGGAGAAATGGCAGCCTTGCTACGCTGATGGGCGGGATGTAAATTGCCAACAGCCCCTCTGGAGAAGAGTACGGTGTGTCCTGAAACATCGAGAAAACAGAGCTTAGGGAGCATAGGGCACGTCCACTCATGGGCGTATAAATTGGGAAAACTAAAAATCAGCAAGACACAGGCACCCCAAAGTTTAGGGCTGCTCTGTTGACAAGAACCTCCACTTCATGACACCTTAAATATCCCAGGAAAGAGAAAAATGGATAAAGAAGTTGTGGTCCTTATGTACAATGGAATATCACTCAGACATGAAATCAATGTCATAAGGATAGAAAAAGCAAGATGAGTGGACTTAGGTACGATGATTCTAAGTGAAATAAGTCACACAGAAAAAGACACTTATCATAAGCTATCACTTATAGAGGGAATGTAAAAACCGCTACACTTGAACTGAATTACAAAACAGAACAGAGTCACACGTTTAGAAAACACACTATGGCTGCTTAACGGGAAAGGTGAGGTGGGGTGATGCATAAAACAAGGGGTTCAAATTCGCTCAGATACCGTTCCATACACCCAATATGTAATAGATAACACCTACTCCTTGCTCATTGAACTGGACTCAACACCCCCTATTCACCGCACAAGAATATATGTGACTAGTAATAATCTTAAAACCTATGTATTGATATCTGTCTGGAAGAGAGTCAAGTGGGTGTAAAGCCGCATAAACACAGCCGTGAAAAGCAGCTAAACCCCATTATAAAAATAAATTAATTTTAAAAACCCGTAAAACAAAGACAGTGAAAGAGAGAGAAATTCTTACAAAATTCGTTCAGGGGCTGTGATGCAACCTGGATTGACCATATCTAGACGCACAGCTGGATGAGACATAAGGGTGGACACACTTGGGGCTGAGAGGTTGGGTGAGGTTGGGTGAGCAAACACAGACCCTTTAAAGTAATACTGCCTGGTACACTTCCCATGGGTCCCAAATCTCCAGGTTGAAGGGCATATTCCTATATCGAAAACATGCATGAGAAACCCAGAAGGTGGTACACTGTGTGATTTTGAAAAGTTTCTAAAACGCACCTCATTTCTCATTTCCTTGTGTTCGGGTTCGCCATTCCAGCTACTTTACTAGAAATCTCAGTACTTGGAGAATCAGCACCTTTAACCTCCTGTTCCGTACAGGTTGCAATTTGTCCTGAGGATGAAAGGGAAGAGGGGCAACCAATGAGAGACTAGATCTAGGTGTTGGGACAGGCACAGGTCACTCTATTTTCCCATCAGGAAGAAGAATTAACCACAGGCTCAGCCTGCCCCCCGGAACCTGAATAGGGTCTGAGGCAATCCCGTGCTTTTGCGGACAGCTCCCAAAAAAGACAGTTGAAAAATGGAGCTCAGGGGCACTGCCATTCACAAACCCGCAGAGTTATAAATGATAACTCTCTTCCACAAATATATTGAGGGAAGGCAACGAAGAGGATTTGAAAGCAAGGCAGAATTGCAGGAAACATGTTTCAGGAGGTAGATTCGAATCGCCTTTAAACATATGTAAAGTGGTAAAACTTCGACAATGATGCCCTTGGCCAAAAAGAGCGTATGCGTTTTTTCCTGAATATATTCAGGAAAAAACGCATACGCCCTTTTTGGCCAACCAAGCAACCTGGAAAGGCAAATCAGCGCTACAAAGAAGTCTCGCTTCCCATCGGTCAAAAGGGCCATGCTGCAAAAAGTGTCAAAACCAGAAATGCAGGACAGGCCATGGAGAAATGGCAGCCTTGCTACGCTGATGGGTGGGATGTAAATTGCCAACAGCCACTCTGGAGAAGTGTACTGTGTGTCCTGAAACATCGAAAAAACACAGCTTAGGGAGCATAGGGCACGTCCACTCATGGGCGTATAAATTGGGAAAACTAAAAATCAGCAAGACACAGGCACCCCAAAGTTTAGGGCTGCTCTGTTGACAAGAACCTCCACTTCATGACACCTTAAATATCCCAGGAAAGAGAAAAATGGATAAAGAAGTTGTGGTCCTTATGTACAATGGAATATCACTCAGACATGAAATCAATGTCATAAGGCTAGGAGAAGCAAGATGATTGGATTTAGGTACGACGATTCTAAGTGAAATAAGTCACACAGAAAAAGACACTTATCATAAGCTATCACTTATAGAGGGAATGTAAAAATCGCTACACTTGAACTGAATTACAAAACAGAACAGAGTCACACGTTTAGAAAACACACTATAGCTGCTTAACGGGAAAGGTGAGGTGGGGTGATGCATAAAACAAGGGTTTCAAATTCACTCAGATACCGATCCATACACCCAATATGTAATAGACAAGACCTACTCCTTGCTCAGTGAACTGGACTCAACACCCCCTATTCACCGCACAAGAATATATGTGACTAGTAAGAATCTTAAAACCTATGTATTGATATCTGTCTGGAAGTGAGTCAAGTGGGTGTAAAGCGGCATAAACACAGCAGTGAAAAGTAGCGAATCCCCATTTTAAATTAAATAACTTTAAAAAACCCAAAAAAATAAAACAGTGATAGAGAGAGGAAATTTTACATAATTTGTTCCTGGGCTGTGATGCAACCTTTTTGATCATATCTAGACCCACAGCTGGATGAGAAATAAAGCTGGACACTCTTGCAGCTGAAGGACTCTTTCCCTAGTTACCAGATTGGGGAACGTAAATAGGCTGCCGCCCTCTGGCCGTTACCTGCAAAAGCAGCTTTAAAATCTGTGTTAATGGTCACTTCATATGAACAAGTACTTCAGGGCTGTAAATGAAACCTGCCCTCAAAATGTCTTGAGGGAGGTAGTGGCCAAAACTTTTCAAAATGTGACACTTACTTTAAGAAAACAATGTGAAGAACTAAGCTGTAATCACAGTTTGATAAATAAAAAGAGCATGCTTTAAAGATCAATTTCAACAGATTATGGGACACATGCAAATTCAGCCACACAGAGGTATCAGCTCGCACCTGTTAGAATAACCAGCAGCAAGCAAACTACAAACAATAAATATTGAAGGTGTTTTGGAGAAATGCATACCCTCAATTTTAAGTGGGACATAACCTGGAAAGAGCCACTAATGAGAACTGAATGGTGGTGCCTTTAAAACGTACACACTGAGCTACCATATGATACAGCAAGCCCACTCCTTGGCCTATAACATAAGGAGATAGAACTGGAAAGACACAGGCAAGCAAATGTGCATTGCAGCAGTATTACAATAACCAAGACATGGAGGCAACCAAAAAGTCCATCAAGAGGTGCGTGGCCAAAGAATAACTGGTACACGTACAGATGGAATATGAGCCAGGGAAAAAAACAAAACAATGCCATTTGCAGCACTGTGTATGATTCTTGAGTTAATCAGGCAAATTGTACTAAGTCAGAAAGCAAAAGACACATATCCTATAATATCACTTATAGGTCTTAGCTAAAAATTGATACCAATGAAGATATTTCCACAGAGAAATGCAATCACAGATTCATTAAACAAACTTAGGGTTCACCAAATGGAAAGGTGTGAGGATTGGATACATTAGGATATTGGGGTTAAGATAGATATAGAAACACATGTGAAATATGTAATCACCAAAGACCTACGTAATACCAAGACAAGACTACTCAACATGGTGTCATAACCTACATGGGAAAATGATCCAAAGAAGAATAGATATATGTATATGTTTAAAAGAACCACATCTTGCACACCTAGAAGAAACAAAACATTTTAATCAAATTTGCTCTGACAAAAAATAAAAATTAAATTAAAAAAAGAACAAGAAGTAATGAGACATAAACTTAAGGGGCTTTGTGCTGGCACATTGCATTCTAATTTACAACCAGAACATGACTTCCATTAAGGCTCTGTCATCACTAATAAAGCAGCTTTATAAGCAATGTTGAAGGTAGCTTAAAAGAAGTCTCACTAATTATTGATAGTAACAAGGAAACAAAGAAAAGTAAAAATCTCACTGCAAAAAGTATACATAGGGTAAGGATAGTAGATCAAACACTGATTAAACTTCTGTAAAGAATAAAAGACAACAGTAGTATGTTTTGTTAAAAAAGAGAGGGCCCAAATAAATCTGAAATGAAAGAGATGATGTTACAACAGACACCACAGAAATACAAAGTATCTTAAGATACACACAGGGTAACTCAGGGCTCAGACTGGACAGAGCCCACTCTCCAGTCCCCTGTACATGACTTACAGGAGCCTCAGGAACTGAGGAGGAGGTCCCTGAGGAGAGGCTCAAGATAGAATATGGTAGGCATTAACATGACTGCATTCATCTTAAACATGCCTGAACTACATTCACACGAGATGATTTTGTCCTGTATGTACATCGGCACCTCTAGCCGGAACTGCAGATCTTTGGCTTCAACACCTCTACTGACAACATTAGCTTCACCTGCTGTGGACCGTCTCCTATAGGATTTCTAGAATCACAAAACATCGAAGCTTCACAGGACCCAGAGTCTGTGCGACTCCACACAGAGTCTCAGAGTCTCAACTCCACTCAGATACTCCACTCTTGGAGGGCACACACAAAGTAGTGTGCACATCAGAACCCAGGGGAAGGAGCAGTGACCCCGTAGGAGAATGACCAGAACTACCTGCTACTTTTAGAGGGTCTCCTGCAGAGGCAGCTGGTGGCTGTGGCTGTGGCTCACCGTGAGGACAACAACACTGGCAGCAGAAGTTCTGGGAAATACTCCTTGGTGTGAGCCCTCCCAGAGTCCGCCATTAGCCCCACCAAGAGCAAGGTAGGCTCCAGTGCTGGGTCCCCTCAGGCCAAACAACCAACAGGGAGGGAACCCAGCCCCATGCATCAGCAGACAAGCAGATTCAACTTTTTATTAAAGTTTTATTTAATCCGTAGACAAGCGGATTAAAGCTCTGCCCACCAAAGCAACACCCAGCTCTACCCACCACCAGTCCCTCCCATCAGGAAGCTTGCACAAGCCTCTAAGATAGACTCATCCACCAGAGAGCAGACAGCAGAAGCAAGAAGAACTACAATTCTGCAGCCTGTGGAAGGAAAACCACATTCACAGAAAGATAGACAAAATGAAAAGGCAGAGGAATTTATACCAGATCAAGGAACAAGATAAAACCCCAGAAAAAAAACGAAATGAGGTGGAGATAGGGAACCTTCCAGAAAAAGAATTCAGAATAATGATAGTGAAGTTGAGCCAAGACCTTAGAAAAAGAAAGGAGGCAAAGATCGAGAAGACACAAGAAATGCTTAACAAAGACCTAGAAGAATTAAGGAACAAACACCTAGAAGAATTAAAGAACAAACAAACAGAGGTGAACAATGTAATAACTGAAATGAAAAATACACTAGAAGGAATCAGTAGCAGAATAACTGTGGCAGAAGAACGGATAAGTGGCCTGGAAGACAGAAAGGTGGAAATCACTGCCATGGAACAGAATAAAAAAAAGAATGAAAATAAATGAAGACACCCCAAGAGTCCTCTGGGACAACATTAAACGCAACAACATTCGCATTATAGGGGTCCCAGAAGGAGAAGAGAGAGAGAAAGGACCCGAGAATATATTTGAAGAGATTATGGTCAAAAACTTCCCTAGCATGGGAAAAGAAATAGCCACCCAAGTCCAGAAGCACAGAGTGTCCCAGGCAGGAGAAACCAAAGGAGAAAAATGACAAGACACATAGTAATCAAATTGACAAAAATTAACGACAAAGAAAAATTATTGAAAGCAGCAAGGGAAAAATGACAAATAACATACAAGGGAAATCCCATAAGGATAACAGCTGATTTCTCAGCAGAAAATCTACAAGCCAGAAGGAAGTGGCATGATAAATTTAAAGTGATGAAAGGGAAGAACCTACAACCAAGGGTACTGCACCCTGCAAAGAGCTCATTCAGATTTGATGGAGAAATCAAAAGCCTTACAGACAAGCAAAAGCTAAGAGAATTCAGCACCATGCAACCAGCTCTACACCAAATGCTAAAAGAACTTCTCTAAGTGGGAAACACAAGAGAAGAAAAGGACCCACCAAGACAAACCCATAACAATTAAGAAAATAGTAGTAGGAACATACATATCGATAATTACCTTAAACGTGAATGCACTAAATGTTCCAACCAAAAGACATAGACTGGCTGAATGGATACAAAAACAAGACCCATATATATGCTGTCTACAAGAGACCCATTTCAGACCTAGGGACACATACAGACTGAAAGTGAGGCGATGGAAAAATATATTCTATGCTAATGAAAATCAAAAGAAAGCTGGAGTAGCAATACTCATATCAGATAAAATAGACTTTAAAATAAAGAATGTTACAAGAGACAAGGAAAGACACTACATAATGGTCAAGGGATCAATCCAAGAAGAAGATATAACAATTATAAATATATATGTACCCAACATAGGAGCACCTCAATGTATAAGGCAACTGCTAACAGTTATAAAAGAGGAAATCGACAGTAACACAATAATAGCGGGGGACTTTAACAGCTCACTTACACCAGTGGAGATCAGCCAGACAGAAAATTAATAAGGAAACACAAGCTTTAAATGACACAATAGACCAGATAGAGTTCATTGATATTTATAGGACATTCCATCCAAAAACAGCAGATTACACGTTCTTCTCAACTGCACACGGAATATTCTCCAGGATAGATCACATCTTGGGTCACAGATAAAGCCTCAGTAAATTTAAGAAAACTGAAATCATATCAAGCAGCTGTTCCGACCACAATGCTATGAGATTAGAAATCAATTACATGGAAAAAACTGTAAAAAACACAAACACATGGAGGCTAAACAATACGTTACTAAATAACCAAGAGATCACTGAAGAAATCAAAGGGGAAATCAAAAACTACCTAGAGACAAATGACAACAAAAACACGATGATCCAAAACCTATGGGATGCAGCAAAAGGAGTTCTAAGAGGGAAGTTTATAGCAATACAAGCCTACCTCAAGAAACAAGAAAAATCTCAAATAAACAATCTAACCTTACACCTAGAGGAACTAGAGAAAGAAGAACAAAACCCAAAGTTAGTAGAAGGAAAGAAATCCTAAAGATCAGAGCAGAAATAAATGAAATAGAAACAAAGAAAACGGAAGCAAAGATCATCAAAACTAAAAGCTGGTTCTTTGAGAAGATAAGCAAAAATGATCAACCTTTAGCCACACTCAAGAAAAAGAGGGAGAGGACGCAAATCAACAAAATTAGAAGTGAAAAAGGAGAAGTTACAACAGACACCACAGGAATACAAAGCATCCTAAGAGACTACTACAAGCAACTCTGTGCCAATAAAATGGACAATCTGGAAGAAATGGACAAATTCTTAGAAAGGTATAACCTTCTAAGACTGAACCAGGAAGAAATAGAAAATATGAACAAACCTATCACAAGCAATGAAATTGAAACTGTGATTAAAAATCTTCCAACAAACAAAAGTCCAGAACCAGATGGCATTACAGGTGAATTCTATCAAACATTTAGAGAAGAGCTAACACCCAACCTTCTCAAATTCTTCAAAACAATTGCAGGGGAAGGAACACTCCCAAACTCATTCTATGAGACCACCATCACCCTGATACCAAAATCAGACAGAGATACTACAAGGAAAGAAAATTATAGACCAATATCCCTGATGAATATAGATGCAAAAATCCTCAACAAAATACTAGCAAACAGAATCGAACAACACATTAAAAGGATCATACACCATGATCAAGTGGGGTTTATCCCAGGGATGCAAGGATTCTTCAATATACACAAATCAATGTGATACACCATATTAACAAATTGTAGAATAAAACCATATGGTCATCTCAATAGATGAAGGAAAAGATTTTGAGAAAATTCAACACTCATTTACGATAAAAACTCTGCAGAGTGTGGGCATAGAGGGAAACTACCTCAACATAATAAAGGCCATATATGACAAACCCACAGCAAACAGCATTCTCAATGGTGAAAAACTGAAAGCGTTTCCTCTAAGATCAGGAACAAGACGAGGATGTCCACTCTCACCACTGCTATTCAACATAGTTTTGGAAGTCCTAGCCATGGCAATCAGAGAAGAAAAAGAAATAAAAGGAATACAAAACGGAAAAGAAGAAGTAAAATTGTCACTGTTTGCAGATGACATGATATCATAGATAGAGAATCTTAAAGATGCCACCAGAAAACCACTGGAGCTAATCAATGAATTTGGTAAAGTTGCAGGATACAAAATTAATGCACAGAAATTGCTTGCATTCCTATACACTAACAATGAAAGATCAGAAAGAGAAATTAAGGAAACAATCCCATTACCACTGCAACAAAAAGAATAAAATACCTAGGAATAAACCTACCTAAGGAAGTAAAAGACCTGTACTCAGAAAACTATAAGACACTGATGAAAGAAATCAAAGATGATATAAACAGATGGAGACATATACCATGTCCTTGGATTAGAAGAATCAATATTGTGAAAATGACTATACTACCCAAAGCAATCTACAGATTCAATGCAATCCCGATCAAAATACCTTTGGCATTTTCTACAGAACAAGAAAAAAAAAATCTTAAAATTTGTAGGGAGACACAAAAGACCCTGGATAGCCAAAGCAGTCTTGAGGGGGAAAAAAAAGAGCTGGAGGAATCAGACTTCCAGACTTCAGACTATATTACAAAGCTACAGTAATCAAGATAATATGGTACTGACACAAACACAGAAATATAGGTCAATAGAAAAGGATAGAAAGCACAGAGATAAACCCACGTACCTATGGTTAACTAATCTATGAAAAAGGAGGCAAGGGTATACAATGGAGAAAAGACAGTGTCTTCAGTAAGTGGTGTTGGGAAAACTGGACAGCTACATGTAAAAGAATGAAATTAGTACACTCCCTAACACCATACACAAAAATAACTCAAAATGGATTAGAGACCTAAGTATAAGACCAGCCACTATAAAACTCTTAGAAGAAAACATAAGCAGAACAGTCTATGACATAAATCACAGCAAGATCCTTTTTGACCCACCTCCTAGAGAAATGGAAATAAAAACAAAAATTAAAAAATGGGACCAAATGAAACATAAATTCTTTTGCACAGCAAAGGAAAACTTAAGCAAGATGAAAAGACAACCATCAGAATGGGAGAAAATATTTTCAAATGAAGCAAATGGCAAAGGATTAATCTACAAAAAGCAGCTCATGTAGCTCAATATCACAAAACCAAACAACCCAATCCAAAAATGGGCAGAAGACCTAAATAGACATTTCTCCAAAGAAGATATACAGGTTGCCAACAAACACATGAAAGGATGCTGAACATCACTAATCATTGGAGAAATGCAAATCAAAACTACAGTGAGGTATCACCTCACACCAGTCAGAATGGCCATCATCAAAAAATCTACCAACAGTAAATGCTGGAGAGGCATTTATTGGAGAAAAGGGAACCCTCTTGCACTGTTGGTGGGAATGTAAATTGATATAGCCACTAGGTAGAACGGTATGGGGCTTCCTTAAAAACTAAAAATAGAACTACCATGCAACCCAGCAAACCCACTCCTGGACATTTACCCTGAGAAAACCATAATTCAAAAAGAGTCATGTACCACAATGTTCACTGTAGCTCTATTTACAATAGCCAGGACATGGAAGCAACCTAAGTGTCCATCAACAGATAAATGGATAAAGAAGATGTGGCACATATATACAATGGAACATTATTCAGCCATAAAAAGAAACGAAATTGAGTTATTTTTAGTGAGGTGGATGGATCTAGAGTCTGTCCTACAGAGTGAAGTAAGTCAGAAAGAGAAAAACAAATACCGTATGCTAACACATATATATGGAATCTAAAAAAAAAAAGTTTATGAAGAACCTAGGGGCAGGAAAGGATTAAGGACACAGACGTAGAGAAAGGACTTGAGGACATGGGGAGAGGGAAGGGTAAGCTGGGACAAAGTGAGAGAGTGGTATGGACATATATACACTACCAAATGTAAAATTGATAGCTACTGGGAAGCAGCCACATAGCACAGGGAGATCAGCTCTGTGCTTTGTGACCACCTAAAAGGGTGGGATAAGGGAGTGAGAGGGAGGTGCAAGAGGGAGGGGATATGGTGTTATATGTATACGCATAGCTGATTCACTTTTTTATACAGCAGAAACTAACACACAATTGTAAAGCAATTATACTCCAATAAAGATGTAAAAGAAAAAAAAAAAAAAAAAGAAAGCCCAGAGATAAACCTACACACCTATGGCCCACTATCTATGACAAAGGAGGCAAGGGTATACAATGGAGAAAAGACAGTCTCTTCAATAAGTGGTGCTGGGAAAAATGGACAGCTACATGTAAAAGAATGAAATTAGAACACTCCCTAACACCATACACAAAAAATAAACTCCAAATGGATTAGAGACCGAAATGTAAGACCGGACACTATAAAACTCTTAGAGGAAAACATAGGAAGAATACTCTTTGACATAAATCACAGCAAGATCTTTTTTGATCCACCTCCTAGAGTAATGAAATAAAAAAAAAAAAAAAAAAAAAAAAAGGGGAGCAAATGAAACCTAAAAGCTTTTGCAAAGCAAAGGAAACTACAAACAAGACGAAAAGACAACCCTCAGAATGGGAGAAAATATTTGCAAACGAATCAATGGACAAAGGATTAATCTCCAATGTATATAAACAGCTCATGCAGCTCAACAGTAAAAAAACAAACAAACCAATCCAAAAATGGGCAGATGACGTAAATAGACATTTGTCCCAAGAAGACATACAGATGACCAAGAAACACATGAAAAGCTACTCAACATCACTAATTATTAGAGAAATATAAACCAAAACTACAATGAGGTATCACCTCACACGAGTTAGAATGGGCATCATCAGAAAATCTACAAACAACAAATGCTGGAGAGGGTGTGGAGAAAAGGGAACCCTCTTACACTATTTGTGGGAATGTAAATTGATACAGTCACTATGGAGAACAGTATGGAGGTTCCTTAAAAAACTAAAAATAGAATTACCATATGACCCAGCAATCCCACTACTGGCCATATACCCAGAGAAAACCATAATTCAAAAAGACATATTCACCACAATATTCATTGCAGCACTATTTACAATAGCCAGGTCATGGAAGCAACCTAAATGCCCATAGACAGACGAACGGAAAAGATGTGCTACATATATAAAATGGAATATTACTCAGCCATAAAAAGGAATGAAATTGGGTCATTTGTAGAGACGTGGATAGATCTAGAGACTGTCATACAGAGTGAAGTAAGTCAGAAAGAGAAAAACAAATATCGTATATTAACGCATACATGTAGAACCTAGAAAAATGGTAAAGATGAACTGGTTTGCAAGGCAGAAATAGAGACACAGATGTAGAGAACAAATGTATGGACACCAAGGGGGGAAAGTGGCAGGGTGGTGGTGGTGGGATGAATTGCGACCCTGGGATTGACATATATACACTTATATGTATAAAATAGATAACCAATAAGAGCCTGCTGTATAAAAAAATGAATAAAATAAATTCAAAAATTAAAAAATAAATAATACTTAAGAAAATAAAACAGAAAAAAAAAGTTCTGTCCTTCCCATAGACGTATTTATATGAATGAATGATTTCCATGCTTATATCCATAAATACAAAAAGAGGAATAAAACTTACCTTGAACCAAAAAAGAAAAAAAAAAACTGAACCCACTGGTCATACAGAGGAAAACCCTATCAGCGCACTTGCTCCAGTGGTAAACAATTCTTAAGTTGGTCACAGGTGGGGAATCATCTCCCATGCAGCCAGCAGCCCCCACACAAGGAGCGTCCTCATTGCAAAGCTGGGGGACCGTGAGGAGGCGTCTGACTAAACGTGAGCTGAGCCCCAGGCCAGCTGCTGCTGAACTTTTCCCACCGTTCCCAGGTAAAACACCTGAATGTGTGCAAAGACTAAAAACTAGAGGAAGGGGCTTGGAGTCACACCAGCGACAGCACGCAGGCCGACTTGGTGCCTGCAGGCTAGCCAGGATGGTCCTGGCCCCGGGCGCTCATCTGGAAACTTTCCATTTCCCTGCCTGAGGTACCCCTCCTGTCCCGGCCCCCACTGCTTTTTTCCTTCCTTACCTCTGCCCGGGGAGAAATTCCAGCAGCAAGTATGGGTGACACATCCTCTTCTTTAGCAGGTGGCAGCCCGGCAACTCCTGCAGAAAGTCCAGTAGAGCCCCAGTCACAACGGGCCACTCATAGAGCCGTAGGCCCTACTGCCTCCCACCAGCCCAACCCCGAGACTGCTGACGGGGCAGAGAATATGGCGTCAGGCACAGCTGCAGAGGCTTTTGCTGCCTGGAGGGGTGTTTATATTGACCTCAACCCAGGCACACCTGGGAAGGGCTGGCCGGCCGGGTCAGGCTGCCCAGGTCAGCCAATCCTCGCCCCTCAGGGGCTCAGATTTGCAGAAAATGGGCCTTGCTGCACCGGCCAGATCCAAGGAACAGGTGTAGGGTCCCGAGAGTCAGGATAGATAAGGGGCGGCAGCCCTGGCTTGTTTTCTAATCATTTTATCTGGTCCATGAGTGGGAGACAACTTCAAGAAGACCCTCTGCTAATGAGAGGAACCCAGGAGTCAGGGAGAGGAGGGGTGGTGGGTGGAAACAGAGGCCTGGTGCCCCGGCTGCTGTGGAAGCCCCTAGAAGACCAGGCAGAGGGAGGCCGCACAGAGTGAAGCCTAGGGTCACAGACCTGTTGGAGCTGCTGTTTATTAGTTCAAGCTCTGCTCTGAGGTGCTCTGTGTCAGCTCTGAGTGACAGGTGTGCTGGGGGTGCTCTGAAATGAGGGCTATGTGCACAGTTCCTGTGTGCCCAGCCCTGTCGGGGTACCTGTTCACGGGAGTTCCATATCCAGGGAGGGGCATGCCCACGAGAGCCCCGTGGGCTGCTGCGTACCTGCCCAGGTGAGCTCCATATCCTGGGAGGGGCCTGACCATGATGGCCCCATGGGCTGCTGGGTACCTGCCCAGGTGAGCTCCATATCCTGGGAGGGGCCTAACCACCACAGCCCCATGGGCTGCTGGGTACCTGCCCAGGTGAGCTCCATATGCTGGGAGGGACCTGACCACAAGAGCCCCGTGAGCTGCTGGGGACCTGGTAGAGGACGCCAGGACAGTCAGTGAAGCCACAGAGGATATACATCTAGTAGTTCCTAATTCCTACACCCTGCTGGTCATTCTACCATCCACCAGGACATGGTATTCTGTATTAGACTTCAATGATGCCTTCTTCTGTATTCCATTCGTCCCAGAGTCACAAGAAATTTTGGCTGTGAGTGGCAGGACTCAACATACAACAAAAACAATACTGCTGGGCCGTCCTGCCCCAGGGGTTCAAAAATTCCCACACCATCTTTGGGGAAACGTTAGCTAAAGACCTAAAAAATCTACCTCTGGAGAAGGGAACCCTCCTTCAATATGCAGATGACATTCTGATCACCAGCCCGACTAAGGAGGCCTCTGAACTACCTAGCCAATAAAAGATAGAAGGTGTCCAAGAAAAAGGCTCAAATATCACAAACTAAGGTGACCTTCCTGGGCTTCATTCGCACAGAAGGTCGGAAAAGCCCACCCCAGGAAAGGGAAGAAGCCATTTGCAGCCTCACCCTTCCTGAAACTAGAAGACAGCTTAGGGGTTCCTGGGGAGACCGGGGTTTGCTGCATCTGGATCCCTAACTACAGTCTAATAGCTGGGCCTCTATATGAAACACTGAAAGGAAAAGATGATGATCCTTTTGAATAGAATCCAGAAGCGGCCTTTCAAGAATGGAAAGAGCAGTCAGTTCAGATCCTTGCCCTGGACCTCCCTAAGTTAGCTAAACCCTTTGACCTTTACATTCCTGGTCCAAGGCGAATCGCCCTTGGAGTATTAGTGCAAAAAATGGGACCACTTGAAATGGAACAATGCAAGAATGCCCTCCAGGCATTGGCCAGCCACCCCATCCGACCAGGATACTGGGGGTATCTAAAAACCTGGAAATCAGCAGCCCGCAAGGCCAGCTCCCTCCTAAGGGAAAAGGACGCCACTTGGTGATCCTAACCACCCACCATGCCCTGAAGTTGCAGGGATTGCTCCGTGGGCACAATGACCTCGAGTGAGGAGGCGCTCCAACACCAACCTCCAGAGAGAAAACCTGGAGCAATGGGCCCCCATGACGACTCGTTTGACCATCACTTGACCTGGAGCTTCTCTCAGAAAACAACAAGAGTGTGTCCCAAAAGAGCAGACTATTGCTTACAGGACTTACTGCACCCAGAGCGGAGCTAATAAACTTGGCAGGGGAACCGTAAATAACGCTGCCACCATAGAAAAGCCTACAGACACCGCGGTGACGGCGGCCAATGAGACCGGCTGTACTCCTGGCTACTTCAAAAGGCCGTTGACTGAGTGGCCGTCAAGGTCCTGGATCACCACCGGCCCTGGACTGTCTGGGAGTTGAGCAAGCAGGGCTCTGACACCTGGTGTTGTTTGTACGTTAATTCAGTGGCCTAACTGAAGAAAGTGCAGACTACTGGTCAGAGCATCTAGGCTAGCAGGAACTGTCAGCCTAAGGGGCCGAACCAATGTGGAGCAGGGTAAAACGGCCCACCCCCCCCCAGCGTCTCTGCACATCTCTTTCCTGGACCCTTAAAGGTCATTAGAATCTATAAAACTTCCAATGCTGGTGCTCAGGCAGACGAGCAGTGAGGGAGGAGGCCTGGGGACAATCAACCTCACCTGGAGGCTGCTTGGGAGAAGTCCTCCCCCTCGCCCCGGGTATGAGGACACCCAACTCAGCACGAAGCATTTACAGAAGAGGTGTCTGCACCCTCAGCACCCCAAGAATGAGGAATGGGACAAAAGGCAGAGGAGGGCTTTGTCACTGGCAAAGCCCATGAAAAATTCCTGGGAGATGAAAATAGAATCTGGGCAATAAAATAAAGTCTAAGCATTTTTTCCTTTGTGCTTTGTCTAATTTCACTTGCTCCTAGGTTTCCACATGCAGAGGTCCCACACCCGACACTTCAGACCCGATTTCCTAGTGCAAAATGGCTGGGCCGACACCTCAGCTCGTGGGGCCCCGTGCAGACTCTGCGACATAGAGCCTGAGCTCCAGCCAACCCGGCCCTCGAGAGCTCCGCCCACTCCCTCCCGCTGACGCTGCCAGGATCTCTACACAGCAGCCCGGCCCACAACCCGCAGGGGAGCACACACTCTCACCTCTCCATTCTCTGATCAAAATATAAAGTTTTCCTTTGCTTCTGAACCAAAGTCAGTCTCGATCTGTTGGCTCCAATGACACTAGGCAGGGAGACCCTTGTTGGGGCCCACTCTGCAGGATCAGTAACAGAATTTGAGAACATTGTAACTTCAAAGAACAGATGTGCGAGCCAAACTGTAATTAACATAGAGCAGTGTATAAGGCTCGTGTAAAATAAGATGTTTCTAACACTTCCATTTGATATTTCCATCACTTTATTATAAGCAAGTTTAGTGGAGGGGTTTGTCTTATTTGTCAGGTCAACAGTAGAGAAATGCAGTGATTTCTTTCCAAGGATGGACATCTAATAATCTTGGTTGAAGTTTCAACCTTGTTTTGAATGATTTTCCATTGAAAATGATACCTCTCTTTCAGCTCCTAGATTTCTGAGAAGTATAAAATCTTATATTTTTTATTACCAAAGGGGAAAGGTGGGAGGAGGGATAAATTAACAGTTTCAGATTAACATATACACACTGCTATGTATAAAATATATCATCAACAAGGAACTACTGTATAACACAGGGAACTATACTCAATATTTTGTAATGACCCCTAAGGGGAAATAATCTGAAAAACAATAGATATCTATATCGACATCATCTATCAACTACAGATAAAATGGAAACTAAAGGAGGCCGATGGTGAGCGTTTCTGAACCTGAAGACTTCAATCATCTAAAGTTCGGACTCTGCCTACGGCCCAAGTCCCTTAATGAACACACATGTACCAGTAGCTTAAAAATTCCCCAGATTGGAGTTCGGGGAGACACTGATTTGGAAAAATCCCTGGTGTTCTCCTTACATACACGGGACCTTTCCTACAGCTAAAACATGCCTGTGACACCCAGAAGATGGAACACGGTTGGATCAGGGAGCTTTTGGAAAAGGCACCAAAACTCCTAATTTCCTGGATGTCGGGTTCACACCTCCAGCCTTTTTCCTTAAAATCTCCCCACCTGAGGATGTCAGCACCTTCAACATCCAGTTGCACAAAATTTGGAATTTTTCCAAAGGAAGAAGGGGAAGGAGGAGAAACAAGGAGAGCCAAGCCCTAGATGTTCGGACAGGCACATGTCACTCTAATTTCCAATCAGGAAGAAGAATTAAGCAAAGGCTTAGCCTGCCACCGGGAACCACAGTAGGGCCAGAAGCAAACCAGCGGTTCTGCGGAGAGCTCCCAAAAAAGCGAGTTGAAAAATGGAGCTCAGGGGCACTGCAATTCACAAACCTGCAGAGTTATAAATTATAACTATCGTCCAAAACTATATTGAGGGAAGGCAACGAACAGGATTGGAAAGCAAGGCAGAATTGCAGGAAACAGATTTCAGGAGTTAGATTCGAATAGCCCCTAAAGCACATGAAAAGCGGCCAAAAGTCGACAACGATGCACATGGGCAAAAAGAGCATATGTGTTTTTTTCTGAATAAATTCAGGAAAAAACGCATAGGCTCTTTTTGGCCAACCAAGCAAGCTGGAAATGCAATGCAGCACTACAAAGAAGTCTCACTTCCCATCGGTCAAAAGGGCCTTCCTAAAAAAGTGTAAAAAAAATACAGGAGAGGCCAGGGAGGAAAGGGAGCATTGTTACACTGATGGTCGGGATGTAAATTGCCAATGGCGACTCTGGAGAACGGTTCGGTGTTTCCTAAAACATCTAAAAAACACAGCTAGAGAGAAAGGGGCACATCCATTCATGGGCGTATAAATTGGAAAAATTAAAATCAACAAGACACAGACACCCCAAAGTTTAGGGCTGCTCTGGTTACAAGAATCTCCACTTGTGTACATCTTAAATATCACAGGGATGAGAAAAATGGTAAAGAAGTTGTGGTACTTATGTACAATGGAATATCACTCAGCCATGAAATCAATATCATAAGGCTAGTAGCAGCATGATGAGTGGATTTAGGTACGACGATTCTAAGTGAAATAAGTCAAACAGAAAAAGACACTTATCATAAGATATCACTTATAGAGGGAATGTAAAAACCGTTACCCTTAAACTGAATTACAAAACAGAACAGAGTCACCCATTTTAAAAACACACTATGGCTGCTTAACGGGAAAGGTGAGGTGGGGTGATGCATAAAACAAGGGTTTCAAATTAGCTCAGATACCATTCCATAAACCCAATATGTAGTAGACAAGACCTACTCCTTGCTCAGTGAACTAGACTCAACACCCCCTATTCAGCACACAAGAATATATCTGAGTAGTAAGAATCTGAAAACCTATGTATTGATCTCTCTCTGGAAGAGAGTCAAGTGAGTGTAAAGCGGCTTAAAAACAGCCGTGAAAAGCAGCTAAAACCCATTTTAAAAATAAATTACTTTAAAAAACCCGTAAAACAAAGACAGTGTAAGAGAGAGTAATTCTTACAAAATTCGTTCAGGGGCTGTGATGCAACCTGGATTGACCATATCTAGACCCACAGCTGGATGAGACATAAGGGTGGACACTCTTGGGGCTGAGAGGTTTGGTGAGGTTGGGTGAGCAAACGCTGACCCTTTAAAGTAATACTGCGTGGTACCCATCCCATTGGTCCCAAATCTCCAGGTTCAAGGGCATCTTCCTACAACGAAAACATGCATGAGTAACCCAGATCATGGTACACCGTCTGATCGGGAAAGGGTTCTGAAACGCACCTCATTTCTCATCTCCTTGTGCTCGGGTTCGCCATTCCAGCTTCTTAACTAGTAATCTCCCTACATGGAGAAACAGCACCTTTAAGCTCCTGTTCCATACAGGTTGCAATTTGTCCTGAGGATGAACGGGAAGAGGGGCAACCAATGAGAGACTAGATCTAGGTGTTGGGACAGGCACAGGTCACTCTATTTTCCCATCAGGAAGAAGAAATAACCACAGGCTCACCCTGCCGCCCGGAACCAGAATAGGGCCTGAGGCAATCCCGCACTTCTGCGGCCAGCTCCCAAAAAAGCCAGTTGAAAAATGGTGCATATGGGCACTGCAATTCACAAACATGCAGAGTTATAAATGATAACTCTCTTCCACAAATATATTGAGGGAAGGCAACGAAGAGGATTTGAAAGCAAGGCAGAACTGCAGGAAACACATTTCAGGAGGTAGATTCGAATCGCCTTTAAAGCACATGAAAAGCGGCAAAACGTCGACAATGATGCCCTTGGCCAAAAAGTGCGTACGCGTTTTTTCCTGAATATATTCAGGAAAAAACGCATACGCCCTTTTTGACCAACCAAGCAACCTGGAAAGGCAAATCAGCGCTACAAAGAGGTCTCGCTTCCAATCCGTCAAAAGGGCCATGCTGAAAAAAGTGTGAAAACCACAGAAGCAGGACAGGCCATGGAGAAATGGGAGCCTTGCTACACTGATGGGCGGGATGTAAATTGCCAGCAACCACTCTGGAGAAGTGTACGGTGTGGCGTGAAACATCAAAAAAACACAGCTTAGGGAACATAGGGCACTTCCACTCCTGGGCGTATAAATTGGGAAAATTAAAAATCAGCAAGACACAGGCACCCCAAAGTTTAGGGCTGCTCTGTTGACAAGAACCTCCACTTCATGACACCTTATATATCCCCGGAAAGAGAAAAATGGATAAAGAAGTTGTGGTCCTTATGTACAATGGAATATCACTCAGCCATGAAATCAATGTCATAAGGCTAGTAGCAGCATGATGAGTGGATTTAGGTACGACGACTCTAAGTGAAATAAGTCACACAGAAAAAGACACTTATCATAATCTATCACGTATAGAGGGAATGTAAAAACTGCTACACTTGAACTGAATTACAAAAGAGAACAGAGTCACACGTTTAGAAAACACACTATGGCTGCTTAACGGGAAAGATGAGGTTGTGTGATGCATAAAACAAGGGTTTCAAATTAGATCAGATACCGTTCCATACACCCAATATGTAATAGACAAGACCTACTCCTTGCTCAGTGAACTGGACACAACACCCCCTATTCACCGCACAAGTATATATCTGACTAGTGAGAATCTTAAAACCTATGTATTGATATCTCTCTGGAAGTGTGTCAAGTGGGTGTAAAGCCGCATAAACACAACCGTGAAAAGCAGCTAAACCCCATTATAAAAATAAATTACTTGTAGAAACCCGTAAAATAAAGACAGTGAAAGAGAGAGAAATTCTTACACAATTAGTTCAGGGGCTGTGATGCAACCTGGATTGAAAATATCTAGACCCACAGTTGGATGAGACCTAAGGGTGGACATTCTTGGGGCTGAAAGGTTTGGTGAGGTTGGGTGAGCAAACACAGACGGTTTAAGGTAATACTGCGTGGTACCCATCCCATGGGGCCCAAATCTCCAGTTTTAAGGGCATCTTCCTGCATTGAAAACATGCATGAGAAACCCAGAAGATGGTACACCATGTGATCGGGAAAGGTTTCTAAAACGCACCTCATTTCTCATCTCCTTGTGCTCGGGTTTGCCATTCCAGCTACATTACTAGCAATCTCCCTACTTGGAGAATCAACACCTTTAACCTCCTGTTCTGTACAGGTTGCAATTTGTCCTGAGGATGAACGGGAAGAGGGGCAACCAATGAGAGACTAGATGTAGGTGTTGGGACAGGCACAGGTCACTCTATTTTCCCATCAGGAAGAAGAATTAACCACAGGCTCAGCCTGCCGCTGGGAACCAGAATAGTGCCTGAGGCAATCCCGCGCTTCTGCGGCCAGCTCCGAAAAAAGCCAGTTGAAAAATGGAGCACATGGGCACTGCAATTCACAAACCCGCTGAGTTATAAATGATAACTCTCGTCCACAAATACATTGAGGAAAGGCAACGAAGAGGATTTGAAAGCAAGGCAGAACTGCAAAACACAGATTACAGGAGGTAGATTCGAATCGCCTTTAAAGCACAAGAAAAGCGGCAAAACGTGGAAAATGATGCACTTGGCCAAAAAGGGCGTATGCGTTTTTTCCTGAATATATTCAGGAAAAAACGCATACGCCCTTTTGGGCCAACCAAGCAACCTGGAAAGGCAAATCAGCGCTACAAAGTAGTCTCGCTTCCCATGGGTCAAAAGGGCCATGCTGAAAAAAGTGTCAAAACCACAAATGTAGGACAGGCCATGGAGAAATGGGAGCCTTGCCACGCTGATGGGCGGGATGTAAATTGCCAACAGCCACTCTGGAGAAGTGTACGGTGTGGCCTGAAACATCGAAAAAACAAAGTTTATGGAGCATAGGGCACTTCCACTCATGGGCGTATAAATTGGGAAAACTAAAAATCAGCAAGACTCAGGCACCCCAAAGTTTAGGGCTGCTCTGTTGACAAGAACCTTCACTGCACGAAACATTAAATATCCCAGGAAGGAGAAAAATGGATAAAGAAATTGTGGTCCTTATGTACAATGGAATATCACTCAGCCATGAAATCAATGTCATAAGGCTAGTAGCAGCATGATGAGTGGATTTAGGTACGACGACTCTAAGTAAAATAAGTCACACAGAAAAAGACACTTATCAAAAGCTATCACCTATAAAAGGAATGTAAAAATCGCAACAATTGAACTGAATTACAAATCACAACAGAGTCACACATTTAGAAAACACACTATGGCTGCTTAACGGGAAAGGTGACGTGGGGTGATGCATAAAACAAGGGTTTCAAATTAGCTCAGATACCGTTCCATACACCCAATATGTAATAGACAAGACCTACTCCTTGCTCAGTGAACTGGACTCAACACCCCCTATTCACCACACAAGAATATATCTGACTAGTGAGAATCTTAAAACTTATTTATTGATATCTCTCTGGAAGTGAGTCAAGTGGGTGTAAAGCCGCTTAAACACAGCCGTGAAGGGCAGCTAAACCCCATTATAAAAAAAAATTAGTTTTAAAAACCCATGAAACAAAGACAGTGAAAGCGAGAGAAATTCTTACAAAATTCATTCAGGGGCTTTGACGCAACCTGGATTGACCATATCTAGACCCACAGCTGGATGAGACATAAGGTTGGACACTCTTGGGGCTGAGAGGTTTGGTGTGGTTGGGTGAGCAAACGCAGACCCGTTAAAGTAATAAAGCGTGGTACCCATCCCATGGGTCCCAAATCTCCAGGTTCAAGGGCATCTTCCTACATCGAAAACATGCATGAGAAACCCAGAAAATGGTACACCGTGTGATTGGGAAAGTTTCTAAAACGCACCTCATTTTTCATCTCCTTGTGCTCGGGTTCGCCATTCCAGCTACTTCACTAGCAATCTCCCTACTTGGAGAATCAGCACCTTTAAGCTCCTGTTCCCTACAGGTTGCAATTTGTCCTGAGGATGAATGGGAAGAGGGGCAGCCAAAGAGAGACTAGATCTAGGTGTTGGGACAGGCACAGGTCACTCTATTTTCTCATCAGGAAGAAGAAATAACCACAGGCTCAGCCTGCCACCCGGAACCAGAATAGGGCCTGAGGCAATCCCGCACTTCTGCGGCCAGCTCCCAAAAAAGCCAGTTGAAAAATGGAGCACATGGGCACTGCAATTCACAAACCTGCAGAGTTATAAATGATAACTCTCTTCCACAAATATATTGAGGGAAGGCAACGAAGAGGATTTGAAAGCAAGGCAGAATTGCAGGAAACAGGTTTCAGGAGGTAGATTCGAATCGCCTTTAAAGCACATGAAAAGCGGCAAAACGTCGACAATGATGCCCTTGGCCAAAAAGGGCGTATGCGTTTTTTCCTGAATATATTCAGGAAAAAACGCATACGCCCTTTTTCGCCAACCAAGCAACCTGGAAAGGCAAATCAGCGCTACAAAGAAGTCTCGCTTCCGATCCGTCAAAAGGGCCCTGCTGAAAAAAGTGTCAAAACCACAAATGCAGGACAGGCCAAGGAGAAATGGGAGCCTTGCCACACTGATGTGCGGTATGTAAATTGCCAACAGCCACTCTGGAGAAGTGTACGGTGTGTCCTGAAACATCGAAAAAACACAGCTTAGGGAGCATAGGGCACTTCCACTCATGGGCGTATAAATTGGGAAAACTAAAAATCAGCAAGACACAGGCACCCCAAAGTTTAGGGCTGCTCTGTTGACAAGAACCTCCACTTCATGACACCTTAAATAACCCAGGAAAGAGAAAAATGGATAAAGAAGTTGTGGTCCTTATGTACAATGGAATATCACTCAGACATGAAATCAATGTCATAAGGCTAGTAGCAGCATGATGAGTGGATTTAGGTACGACGACTCTAAGTGAAATAAGTCACACAGAAAAAGACACTTATCGTAAGCTATCACTTATAGAGGGAATGTAAAAACCGCTACACTTGAACTGAATTACAAAAGAGAACAGAGTCACACGTTTAGAAAACACACTATGGCTGCTTAACAGGAAAGGTGAGGTGGGGTGATGCATAAAACAAGGGTTTCAAATTAGCACAGATACCGTTCCATACACACAATATGTAATAGACAAGACCTACTCCTTGCTCAGTGAACTGGACTCAACACCCCCTATTCACCGCACAAGTATATATCTGACTAGTAAGAATCTTAAAACCTATGTATTCATATTTCTCTGGAAGTGTGTCAAGTGGGTGTAAAGCCGCATAAACACAGCCGTGAAAAGCAGCTAAACCCCATTATAAAAATAAATTACTTGTAAAAACCCATAAAACAAAGACAGTGAAAGAGAGAGAAGTTCTTACACAATTCGTTCATAGGCTGTGATGCAAACTGGATTGACCAATTCTAGACCAACAGGTGGATGAGACCTAAGGGTAGACACTCTTGGGGCTGACAGATTTGGTGAGGTTGGGTGAGCAAACGCAGACCCTTTAAAGTAATACTGCGTGGTACCAATGCCATGGGTCCCAAATCTCCAGGTTCAAGGGCATCTTCCTGCATCGAAAACATGAATGAGAAACCCAGAAGATGGTACACCGTGTGATCGGGAAAGGTTTCTAAAACGCACCTCATTTCTCACCTCCTTGTGCTCGGGTTCGCCATTCCAGCTACTTTACTAGCAATCACCCTTCTTGGAGAATCAGCACCTTTAACCTCCTGTTCTGTACAGGTTGCAATTTGTCCTGAGGATGAACGGGAAGAGGAGCAACCAATGAGAGACTAGATCTAGGTGTTGGGACAGGCACAGGTCACTCTATTTTCCCATCAGGAAGAAGAATTAACCACAGGCTCAGCCTGCCGCCCGGAACCAGAATAGGGACTGAGGCAATCCCGCGCTTCTGCGGCCAGCTTCGAAAAAAGCCAGTTGAAAAATGGAGCACATGGGCACTGCAATTCACAAACCCGCTGAGTTATAAATGATAACTCTCGTCCACAAATATATTGAGGGAAGGCAACGAAGAGGATTTGAAAGCAAGGCAGAATTGCAAAACACAGATTACAGGAGGTAGATTCGAATCGCCTTTCAAGCACATGAAAAGCGGCAAAACGTGGAAAATGATGCACTTGGCCAAAAAGGGCGTATGCGTTTTTTCCTGAATATATTCAGGAAAAAACGCATACGCCCTTTTGGGCCAACCAAGCAACCTGGAAAGGCAAATCAGCGCTACAAAGTAGTCTCGCTTCCCATGGGTCAAAAGGGCCATGCTGAAAAAAGTGTCAAAACCACAAATGCAGGACAGGCCATGGAGAAATGGGAGCCTTGCCACGCTGATGGGCGGGATGTAAATTGCCAACAGCCACTCTGGAGAAGTGTACGGTGTGGCCTGAAACATCGAAAAAACAAAGTTTATGGAGCATAGGGCACTTCGACTCATGGGCGTATAAATTGGGAAAACTAAAAATCAGCAAGACTCAGGCACCCCAAAGTTTAGGGCTGCTCTGTTGACAAGAACCTTCACTTCACGAAAACTTAAATATCCCAGGAAGGAGAAAAATGGATAAAGAAATTGTGGTCCTTATGTACAATGGAATATCACTCAGCCATGAAATCAATGTCATAAGGCTAGTAGCAGCATGATGAGTGGATTTAGGTACGACGACTCTAAGTGAAATAAGTCACACAGAAAAAGACACTTATCAAAAGCTATCACCTATAAATGGAATGTAAAAATCGCTACAATTGAACTGAATTACAAATCACAACAGAGTCACACATTTAGAAAACACACTATGGCTGCTTAACGGGAAAGGTGACGTGGGGTGATGCATAAAACAAGGGTTTCAAATTAGCTCAGATACCGTTCCATACACCCAATATGTAATAGACAAGACCTACTCCTTGCTCAGTGAACTGGACTCAACACCCCCTATTCACCACACAAGAATATATCTGACTAGTGAGAATCTTAAAACTTATGTATTGATATCTCTCTGGAAGTGAGTCAAGTGGGTGTAAAGCCGCATAAACACAGCCGTGAAGGGCAGCTAAACCCCATTATAAAAAAAAATTAGTTTTAAAAACCCATGAAACAAAGACAGTGAAAGCGAGAGAAATTCTTACAAAATTCATTCAGGGGCTTTGACGCAACCTGGATTGACCATATCTAGACCCACAGCTGGATGAGACATAAGGGTGGACACTCTTGGGGCTGAGAGGTTTGGTGTGGTTGGGTGAGCAAACGCAGACCCTTTAAAGTAATACTGCACGGTACCCATCCCATTTGTCCCCAATCTCCAGGTTCAAGGGCATCTTCCTACATCGAAAACATGCATGAGAAACCCAGAAGATGGTACACCGTGTGATTGGCAAAGTTTCTAAAACGCACCTCATTTGTCATCTCATTGTGCTCGGGTTCGCCATTCCAGCTACTTTACTAGAAATCTCCCTACTTGGAGAATCAGCACCTTTAACCTCCTGTTGCATACAGGTTGCAATTTGTCCTAAGGATGAATGGGAAGAGGGCAACCAATGAGAGACTAGATCTAGGTGTTGGGACAGGCACAGGTCACTCTATTTTCCCATCAGGAAGAAGAATTAACCACAGGCTCAGCCTGCCGCCCGGAACCAGTATAGGGCCTGAGGCAATCCCGCGCTTCTGCGGCCAGCTCCCTAAAAAGCCAGTTGAAAAATGGAGCACAAGGGCACTGCAATTCACAAACCTGCAGAGTTATAAATGATAACTCTCGTCCACAAATATATTGAGGGAAGGCAACGAAGAGGATTTGAAAGCAAGGCAGAGTTGCAGGAAACAGGTTTCAGGAGGTAGATTCGAATCGCCTTTAAAGCACATGAAAAGCGGCAAAACGTCGACAATGATGCCCTTGGCCAAAAAGGGCGTATACGTTTTTTCCTGAATATATTCAGGAAAAAACGCATACGCCCTTTTTGGCCAACCAAGCAACCTGGAAAGGCAAATCAGCGCTACAAAGAAGTCTCGCTTCCTATCGGTCCAAAGGGCCATGCTGAAAAAAGTGTCAAAACCACAAATGCAGGACAGGCCATGGAGAAATAGGAGCCTTGCTACGCTGATGGGCGGGATGTAAATTGCCAACAGCCACTCTGGAGAAGTGTACGGTGTGTCCTGAAACATCGAAAAAACAAAGCTTAGGGAGCATAGGGCACGTCCACTCATGGGCGTAGAAATTGGGAAAACTAAAAATCAGCAAGACACAGGCACCCCAAAGTTTAGGGCTGCTCTGTTGACAAGAACCTCCACTTCATGACACCTTAAATATCCCAGGAAAGAGAAAAATGGATAAAGAAGTTGTGGTCCCAAAGTACAATGCAATATCACTCAGACATGAAATCAATGTCATAAGGCTAGTAGAAGCAAGATGAGTGGACTTAGGTACGACGATTCTAAGTGAAATAAGTCACACAGAAAAAGACACTTATCGTAAGCTATCACTTATAGAGGGAATGTAAAAACCGCTACACTTGAACTGAATTACAAAAGAGAACAGAGTCACACGTTTAGAAAACACACTATGGCTGCTTAACGGGAAAGGAGAGGTGGGGTGATGCATAAAACAAGGGTTTCAAATTAGCTCTGATACCGTTCCATACACCCAATATGTTATAGACAAGACCTACTCCTTGTAAGTGAACTGGACTCAACACCCCCTATTCACTGCACAAGAATATATCTGACTAGTGAGAATCTTATAACTTATGTATTGATATCTCTCTGGAAGTGAGTCAAGTGGGTGTAAAGCCGCATAAACACAGCCGTGAAAAGCAGCTAAACCCCATTATAAAATTAAATTAGTTTTAAAAACCCATGAAACAAAGACAGTGTAAGAGAGAGAAATTCTTACAAAATTCATTCAGGGGCTGTGCCTCAACCTGGATTGACCATATCTAGACCCACAGCTGGATGAGACATAAGGGTGGACACTCTTGGGGCTGAGAGAGTTGGTGAGGTTGTGTGAGCAAACGCAGACCCGTTAAAGTAATACTGCGTGGTACCCATCCCATGGGCCCCAAATCTCCAGGTTCAAGGGCATCTTCCTTCATCGAAAACTTGCATGAGGAACCCAGAAGATGGTACACCGTGTGATTTTGAAAGGTTTCTAAAACGCACCTCATTTTTCATCTCCTTGTGCTCGGGTTCGCCATTCCAGCTACTTCACTAGCAATCTCCCTACTTGGAGAATCAGCACCTTCAACCTCCTGTTCCGTACAGGTTGCAATTTGTCCTGAGGATGAACGGGAAGAGGGGCAGCCAAAGAGAGAGTAGATCTAGGTGTTGGGACAGGCACAGGTCACTCTATTTTCTCATCAGGAAGAAGAAATAACCACAGGCTCAGCCTGCCACCCGGAACCAGAATAGGGCCTGAGGCAATCCCGCGCTTCTGCGGCCAGCTCCCAAAAAAGCCAGTTGAAAAATGGAGCACATGGGCACTGCAATTCACAAACCTGCAGAGTTATAAATGATAACTCTCGTCCACAAATATATTGAGGGAAGGCAACGAAGAGGATTTGAAAGCAAGGCCGAATTGCAGGAAACAGGTTTCAGGAGGTAGATTCAAATCGCCTTTAAAGCACATGAAAAGCGGCAAAACGTGGACAATGATGCCCTTGGCCAAAAAGGGCGTATGCGTTTTTTCCTGAATATATTCAGGAAAAAACGCATACGCCCTTTTTGGCCAACCAAGCAACCTGGAAAGGCAAATCAGCGCTACAAAGAAGTCTCGCTTCCCATCGGTCAAAAGGGCCATGCTGAAAAAAGTGTGAAAACCACAAATGCGGGACAGGCCATGGAGAAATGGAAGCCTTGCTACGCTGATGGGCGGTATGTAAATTGCCAACAGCCACCCTGGAGAAGTGTACGGTGTGTCCTGAAACATCAAAAAAACACAGCTTAGGGAGCATAGGGCACTTCCACTCATGGGCGTATAAATTGGGAACACTAAAAATCAGCAAGACACAGGCACCCCAAAGTTTAGGGCTGCTCTGTTGACAAGAACCTCCACTTCATGACACCTTAAATATCCCAGGAAAGAGAAAAATGGATAAAGAAGTTGTGGTTCTTATGTAGAATGGAATATCACTCTGCCATGAAATCAATGTCATAAGGCCAGTAGACGCAAGATGGGTGGACTTAGGTACGACGATTCTAAGGGAAATAAGTCACACAGAAAAAGACACTTATCAAAAGCTATCACTTATAGAGGGAATGTAAAAACCGCTACACTTGAACTGAATTACAAATCAGAACAGAGTCACCCATTTTGAAAACACACTATGGCTCCTTAACGGGAAAGGTGACGTGGGGTGATGCATAAAACAAGGGTTTCAAATTAGCTCAGATACCGTTCCATACACCCAATATGTAATAGAAAAGACCTACTCCTTGCTCAGTGAACTGGACTCAACACCCTGTATTCACCGCACAAGAATATATCTGACTAGTGAGAATCTTAAAACTTATGTATTGATATCTCTCTGGAAGTGAGTCAAGTGGGTGTAAAGTCGCATAAACACAGCTGTGAAAAGCAGCTAAACCCCATTATAAAAATAAATTAGTTTTAAAAACGCATGAAACAAAGACAGTGAAAGAGAGAGAAATTCTTACAAAATTCATTCAGGGGCTGTGACACAACCTGGATTGACCATATCTAGACCCACAGCTGGATGAGACATAAGGGTGGACATTCTTGGGGCTGAGAGGTTTGGTGAGGTTGGGTGAGCCAACGCAGACCCTTTAAGGTAATACTGCGTGGTACCCATCCCATGGGTTCCAAATCTCCAGGTTCAAGGGCATCTTCCTACATCGAAAACTTGAATGAGGAACCCAGAAGATGGTACACCGTGTGATTTTGAAAGGTGTCTAAAACGCACCTCATTTCTCATCTCCTTGTGCTCGGGTTTGCCATTCCAGCTACTTCACTAGCAATCTCCCTACTTGGAGAATCAGCACCTTTAACCTCCTGTTCCGTACAGGTTGCAATTTGTCCTGAGGATGAACGGGAAGAGGGGCAGCCAATGAGAGACTAGATCTAGGTGTTGGGACAGGCACAGGTCACTCTATTTTCTCATCAGGAAGAAGAAATAACCACAGGCTCAGCCTGCCACCCGGAACCAGAATAGGGCCTGAGGCAATGCCGCGCTTCTGCGGCCAGCTCCGAAAAAAGCCAGTTGAAAAATGGAGCACATGTGCACTGCAATTCACAACCCTGCAGAGTTATAAATGATAGCTCTCGTACACAAATATATTGAGGGAAGGCAACGAAGAGGATTTGAAAGCAAGGCAGAATTGCAGGAAACAGGTTTCAGGAGGTAGATTCGAATCGCCTTTAAAGCACATGAAAAGCGGCAAAACGTCGACAGTGATGCCCTTGGCCAAAAAGGGCGTATGCGTTTTTTCCTGAATATATTCAGGAAAAAACGCATACGCCCTTTTTGGCCAACAAAGCAACCTGGAAAGGCAAATCAGCGCTACAAAGAAGTCTCGCTTCCCATCGGTCAAAAGGGTCATGCTGCAAAAAGTGTCAAAACCACAAATGCAGGACAGGCCATGGAGAAATGGCAGCCTTGCTACGCTGATGGGCGGGATGTAAATTGCCAACAGCCACTCTGGAGAAGTGTACGGTGTGTCCTGAAACATCTAAAACACACAGCTTAGGGAGCATAGGGCACGTCCACTCATGGGCGTAGAAATTGGGAAAACTAAAAATCAGCAAGACACAGGCACCCCAAAGTTTAGGGCTGCTCTGTTGACAAGAACCTCCACTTCATGACACCTTAAATATCCCAGGAAAGACAAAAATGGATAAAGAAGTTGTGGTCCCAATGTACAATGCAATATCACTCAGACATGAAATCAATGTCATAAGGCAAGTAGCAGCATGATGAGTGGATTTAGGTACGACGACTCTAAGTGAAATAAGTCACACAGAAAAAGACACTTATCGTAAGCTATCACTTATAGAGGGAATGTAAAAACCGCTACACTTGAACTGAATTACAAAAGAGAACAGAGTCACACGTTTAGAAAACACACTATGGCTGCTTAACGGGAAAGGTGAGGTGGGGTGATGCATAAAACAAGGGTTTCAAATTAGCACAGATACCGTTCCATACACCCAATATGTAATAGACAAGACCTACTCCTTGCTCAGTGAACTGGACTCAACACCCCCTATTCACCGCACAAGTATATATCTGACTAGTAAGAATCTTAAAATCTATGTATTCATATTTCTCTGGAAGTGTGTCAAGTGGGTGTAAAGCCACATAAACACAGCCGTGAAAAGCAGCTAAACCCCATTATAAAAATAAATTACTTGTAAAAAGCCGTAAAACAAAGACAGTGAAAGAGAGATAAGTTCTTACACAATTCGTTCATAGGCTGTGATGCAAACTGGATTGACCATATCTAGACCAACAGGTGGATGAGACCTAAGGGTGGACACTCTTGGGGCTGACAGGTTTGGTGAGGTTGGGTGAGCCAACACAGACCCTTTAAAGTAATACTGCGTGGTACCCATCCCATGGGTCCCAAATCTCCAAGTTCAAGGGCATCTTCCTACATCGAAAACATGCATGAGAAACCCAGAAGATGGTACACCGTGTGATTTTGAAAGGTTTCTAAAACGCACCTCATTTCTCAACACCGTGTGCTCGGGTTCGCCATTCCAGCTTCTTTACTAGAAATCTCCCTACTTGGAGAATCAGCACCTTTAACCTCCTGTTCCATACAGGTTGCAATTTGTCCTAAGAATGAATGGGAAGAGGGGCAACAAATGAGAGACTAGATCTAGGTGTTGGGACAGGCACAGGTCACTCTATTTTCCCATCAGGAAGAAGAATTAACCACAGGCTCAGCCTGCCGCCCAGAACAAGAATAGGGCGTGAGGCAATCACGCGCTTCTGCGGCCAGCTCCCAAAAAAGCCAGTTGAAAAATGGAGCACATGGGCACTGCAATTCACAAACCTGCAGAGTTATAAATGATAACTCTCGTCCACAAATATATCGAGGGAAGGCAACGAAGAGGATTTGAAAGCAAGGCAGAATTGCAGGAATCAGGTTTCAGGAGGTAGATTCCAATCGCCTTTAAAACACATGAAAAGCGGCAAAACGTCGACAATGATGCCCTTGGCCAAAAAGGGCGTATGCGTTTTTTCCTGAATATATTCAGGAAAAAACGCATACGCCCTTTTTGGCCAACCAAGCAACCTGGAAAGGCAAATCAGCGCTACAAAGAAGTCTCGCTTCCCATCGGTAAAAAGGGCCATGCTGAAAAAAGTGTCAAAACCACAAAAGCAGGACAGGCCATGGAGAAATGGAAGCCTTGCTACACTGATGGGCGGGATGTAAATTGTCAGCAGCCACTCTGGAGAAGTGTACGGTGTGTCCTGAAACATCGAAAAAACACAGCTTAGGGAGCATAGGGCACTTCCATTCATGGGCGTATAAATTGGGAAAACTAAAAATCAGCAAGACACAGGCACCCCAAAGTTTAGGGCTGCTCTGTTAACAAGAACCTCCACTTCATGACACCTTAAATATCCCAGGAAAGAGAAAAATGGATAAAGAAGTTGTGGTCCTTATGTACAATGGAATATCACTCAGCCATGAAATCAATGTCATAAGGCTAGTAGCAGCATGATGAGTGGATTTAGGTACGACGACTCTAAGTGAAATAAGTCACACAGAAAAAGACACTTATCGTAAGCTATCACTTATAGAGGGAATGTAAAAACCGCTACACTTGAACTGAATTACAAAAGAGAACAGAGTCAGACGTTTAGAAAACACACTATGGCTGCTTAACGGGAAAGGTGAGGTGGGGTGATGCATAAAACAAGGGTTTCAAATTAGCTCAGATACCGTTTCATACACCCAATATGAAATAGACAAGACCTACTCCTTGCTCAGTGAACTGGACTCAACACCCCCTATTCACTGCACAAGAATATATCTGACTAGTGAGAATCTTAAAATTTATGTTTTGATATCTCTTTGGAAGTGAGTCAAGTGGGTGTAAAGCCGCATAAACACAGCCGTGAAAAGCAGCTAAACCCCATTATAAAAATAAATTAGTTTTAAAAACCCATGAAACAAAGACAGTGAAAGAGAGAGAAATTCTTACAAAATTCATTCAGGGGCTGTGACGCAACCTGGAATGACCATATGTAGACCCACAGCTGGATGAGACATAAGGGTGGACAGTCTAGGGGCTGAGAGGTTTGGTGAGGTTGGGTGAGCCAACGCAGACAGTTTAAAGTAATACTGCGTGGTACCCATCCCATGGGTCCCAAAGCTCCAAGTTCAAGGGCATCTTCCTACATCGAAAACATGCATGAGAAACCCAGAAGATGGTACACCGTGTGATTGGGAAAGTTTCTAAAACGCACCTCATTTCTCAACTCTGTGTGATCAGATTCGCCATTCCAGCTTCTTTACTAGCAATCTCCCTACTTGGAGAATCAGCACCTTAACCTCCTTTTCTGTACAGCTTGCAATTTGTCCTGAGGATGAAAGGGAACAGGGGTAACCAATGAGAGACTAGATGTAGGTATTGGGACAGGCACAGGTCACTCTATTTTCCCATCAGGAAGAAGAATTAAGCACAGGCTCAGCCTGCCGCCCGAAACCATAATAGTGCCTGAGGCAATCCCGCGATTTGAGGCCAGCTTCCAAAAAAGCAAGTTGAAAAATGGAGCACATGGGCACTGCAATTCACAAACCTGCAGAGTTATAAATGATAACTCTCGTCCACAAATATATTGAGGGAAGGCAACGAAGAGGATTTGAAAGCAAGTCAGAATTGCAGGAAACAGGTTTCAGGAGGTAGATTCCAATCGCCTTTAAAGCACATGAAAAGCGGCAAAACGTCGACAATGATGCCCTTGGCCAAAAAGGGTGTATGCGTTGTTTCTTGAATATATTCATGAAAAAACATATACGCCCTTTTTGGCCAACCAAGCAACCTGGAAAGGCAAATCAGCGCTACAAAGAAGTCTCGCTTCCCATCAGTCAAAAGGGCCATGCTGAAAAATGTATCAAAACCAGAAATGCAGGACAGGCCATGGAGAAATGGCAGCCTTGCTACGCTGATGGGCGGGATGTAAATTGCCAACAGCCACTCTGGAGAAGTGTAGGGTGTGTCCTGAAACATCGAAAAAACACAGCTTAGGGAGCATAGGGCACTTCCACTCATGGGCGGATAAATTGGGAAAACTAAAAATCAGCAAGACACAGGCACCCCAAAGTTTAGGGCTGCTCTGTTGACAAGAACCTCCACTTCATGACACCTTAAACATCCCAGGAAAGACAAAAATGGATAAATAAGTTTTGGTCCTTATGTACAATGGAATATCACTCAGCCGTGAAATCAATGTCATAAGGCTAGTAGAAGCAAGATGGGTGGACTTAGGTACGACGATTCTAAGTGAAATAAGTCACACAGAAAAAGACACTTATCAAAAGCTATAACTTATACAGGGAATGTAAAAACCGCTACATTTGAACTGAATTACAAAACAGAACAAAGTCACACGTTTAGAAAAAAAAACTATGGTTGCTTAACGGGAATTGTGAGGTGGGGTGATGCATAAAACAAGGGTTTCAAATTCGCTCAGATACCGTTCCATACACCCAATATGTAATAGACAAGACCTACTCCTTGCTCAGTGAACTGGACTCAACACCCCCTATTCACCGCACAAGAATATATTTGACTAGTAAGAATCTTAAAACCTATGTATTGATATCTCTCTGGAAGAGTGTCAAGTGGGTGTAAAGCCGCATAAACACAGCCGTGAAAAGCAGTTAAACCCCATTATAAAAATAAATTAGTTTTAAAAACCCATGAAACAAAGACAGTGAAAGAGACAGAAATTCTTACAAAATTCATTCAGGGGCTGTGACGCAACCTGGATTGACCATATCTAGACCCACAGCTGGATGAGACATAAGGGTGGACATTCTTGGGGCTGAGAGGTTTGGTGAGGTTGGGTGAGCCAACGCAGACCCTTTAAGGTAATACTGCGTGGTACCCATCCCATGGGTCCCAAATCTCCAGGTTCAAGGGCATCTTCCTTCATCGAAAACTTGCATGAGGAACCCAGAAGATGGTACACCGTGTGATTTTGAAAGATTTCTAAAACGCACCTCATTTCTCATCTCCTTGTGCTCGGGTTCGCCATTCCAGCTACTTCACTAGCAATCTCCCTACTTGGAGAATCAGCACCTTTAACCTCCTGTTCCGTACAGGTTGCAATTTGTCCTGAGGATGAACGGGAAGAGGGGCAGCCAATGAGAGACTAGATCTAGGTGTTGGGACAGGCACAGGTCACTCTATTTTCTGATCAGGAAGAAGAAATATCCACAGGCTCAGCCTGCCACCCGGAACCAGAATAGGGCCTGAGGCAATCCCGCGCTTCTGCGGCCAGCTCCCAAAAAAGCCAGTTGAAAAATGGAGCACATGGGCACTGCAATTCACAACCCTGCAGAGTTATAAATGATAACTCTCGTCCACAAATATATTGAGGGAAGGCAACGAAGAGGATTTGAAAGCAAGGCAGAATTGCAGGAAACAGGTTTCAGGAGGTAGATTCGAATCGCCTTTAAAGCACATGAAAAGCGGCAAAACGTGGACAATGATGCCCTTGGCCAAAAAGGGCGTATGCGTTTTTTCCTGAATATATTCAGGAAAAAACGCATACGCCCTTTTTGGCCAACCAAGCAACATGGAAAGGCAAATCAGCACTACAAAGGAGTCTCGCTTCGAATCGGTCAAAAGGGCCATGCTGAAAAAAGTGTCAAAACCACAAAAGCAGGACAGGCCATGGAGAAATGGAAGCCTTGCTACACTGATGGGCGGGATGTAAATTGCCAGCAGCCACTCTGGAGAAGTGTACGGTGTGGCCTTAGACATCGAAAAAACACAGCTTAGGGAGCATAGGGCACTTACACTCATGGGCATATAAATTGGAAAATCTAAAAATCAGCAAGACACAGGCACCCCAAAGTATAGGGCTGCTCTGTTGACAAGAACCTCCACTTCATGACACCTTAAATATCCCAGGAAAGAGAAAAATGGATAAAGAAGTTGCGGTCCTTATGTACAATGGAATATCACTCAGCCATGAAATCAATGTCATAAGGCTAGTAGCAGCATGATGAGTGGATTTAGGTACGACGACTCTAAGTGAAATAAGTCACACAGAAAAAGACACTTATCATAAGCTATCACGTATAGAGGGAATGTAAAAACTGCTACACTTGAACTGAATTACAAAAGAGAAGAGTCACACGTTTAGTAAACACACTATTGCTGCTTATCGGGAAAGGTGAGGTGGTGTGATGCATAAAACAAGGGTTTCAAATTAGCTCAGATACCGTTCCATAAACCCAATATGTAATAGACAAGACCTACTCCTTGCTCAGTGAACTGGACTCAACACCCCCTATTCACCGCACAAGAACATATGTGACTAGTAAGAATCTTAAAACCTATGTATTGATATCTCTCTGGAAGTGTGTCAAGTGTGTGTAAAGCCGCATAAACACAGCCGTGAAAAGCAGCTCAACCCCATTATAAAAATAAATTAGTTTTAAATCCCATGAAACAAAGACAGTGAAAGAGACAGAAATTCTTACAAAATTCATTCAGGGGCTGTGACGCAACCTGGATTGACCATATCTAGACCCACAGCTGGATGAGACATAAGGGTGGACATTCTTGGGGCTGAGAGGTTTGGTGAGGTTGGGTGAGCCAACACAGACCCTTTAAGGTAATACTGCGTGGTACCCATCCCATGGGTCCCAAATCTCCAGGTTCAAGGGCATCTTCCTACATCGAAAACTTGCATGAGGAACCCAGAAGATGGTACACCATGTGATTTTGAAAGGTTTCTAAAACGCACCTCATTTCTCATCTCCTTGTGCTCGGGTTCGCCATTCCAGCTACTTCACTAGCAATCTCCCTACTTGGAGAATCAGCACCTTTAACCTCCTGTTCCGTACAGGTTGCAATTTGTCCTGAGGATGAACGGGAAGAGGGGCAGCCAATGAGAGACTAGATCTAGGTGTTGGAACAGGCACAGGTCACTCTATTTTCTCATCAGGAAGAAGAAATAACCACAGGCTCAGCCTGCCACCCGGATCCAGAATAGGGCCTGAGGCAATCCCGCGCTTCTGCGGCCAGCTCCCAAAAAAGCCAGTTGAAAAATGGAGCACATGGGCACTGCAATTCACAACCCTGCAGAGTTATAAATGATAACTCTCGTCCACAAATATATTGAGGGAAGGCAACGAAGAGGATTTGAAAGCAAGGCAGAATTGCAGGAAACAGGTTTCAGGAGGTAGATTCGAATCGCCTTTAAAGCACATGAAAAGCGGCAAAACGTCGACAATGATGCCCTTGGCCAAAAAGGGCGTATGCGTTTTTCCTGAATATATTCAGGAAAAAACGCATACGCCCTTTTTGGCCAACCAAGGAACATGGAAAGGCAAATCAGCACTACAAAGGAGTCTCGCTTGGAATCCGTGAAAAGGGCCATGCTGAAAAAACTGTCAAAACCACAAAAGCAGGACAGGCCATGGAGAAATGGGAGCCTTGCTACACTGATGGGCGGGATGTAAATTGCCAGCAGCCACTCTGGAGAAGTGTACGGTGTGTCCTGAAACATCGAAAAAACACAGCTTAGGGAGCATAGGGCACTTCCACTCATGGGCGTATAAATTGGGAAAACTAAAAATCAGCAAGACACAGGCACCCCAAAGTTTAGGGCTGCTCTGTTGACAGGAACGTCCACTTCATGACACCTTAAATATCCCAGGAAAGAGAAAAATGGATAAATAAGTTGTGGTCCTTATGTACAATGGAATATCACTCAGCCATGAAATCAATGTCATAAGGCTAGTAGCAGCATGATGAGTGGATTTAGGTACGACGATTCTAAGTGAAATAAGTCACACAGAAAAAGACACTTATCATAAGCTATCACGTATAGAGGGAATGTAAAAACTGCTACACTTGAACTGAATTACAAAAGAGAAGAGTCACACGTTTAGAAAACACACTATGGCTGCTTAACGGGAAAGGTGAGGTGGTGTGATGCATAAAACAAGGGTTTCAAATTAGCTCAGATACCGTTCCATACACCCAATATGTAATAGACAAGACCTACTCCTTGCTCAGTGAACTGGACTCAACACCCCCTATGCACCGCACAAGAATATATGTGACTAGTAAAAATCTTAAAACCTATGTATTGATATCTCTCTGGAAGTGTGTCAAGTGTGTGTAAAGCCGCATAAACACAGCCGTGAAAAGCAGCTAAACCCCATTATAAAAATAAATTAGTTTTAAAAACCCATGAAACAAAGACAGTGAAAGAGACAGAAATTCTTACAAAATTCATTCAGGGGCTGTGACGCAACCTGGATTGACCATATCTAGACCCACAGCTGGATGAGACATAAGGGTGGACATTCTTGGGGCTGAGAGGTTTGGTGAGGTTGGGTGAGCCAACACAGACCCTTTAAGGTAATACTGCGTGGTACCCATCCCATGGGTCCCAAATCTCCAGGTTCAAGGGCATCTTCCTACATCGAAAACTTGCATGAGGAACCCAGAAGATGGTACACCGTGTGATTTTGAAAGGTTTCTAAAACGCACCTCATTTCTCATCTCCTTGTGCTCGGGTTCGCCATTCCAGCTACTTCACTAGCAATCTCCCTACTTGGAGAATCAGCACCTTTAACCTCCTGTTCCGTACAGGTTGCAATTTGTCCTGAGGATGAACGGGAAGAGGGGCAGCCAATGAGAGACTAGATCTAGGTGTTGGGACAGGCACAGGTCACTCTATTTTCTCATCAGGAAGAAGAAATAACCACAGGCTCAGCCTGCCACCCACAACCAGAATAGGGCCTGAGGCAATCCCGCGCTTCTGCGGCCAGCTCCAAAAAAAGCCAGTTGAAAAACGGAGCACATGGGCACTGCAATTCACAACCCTGCAGAGTTATAAATGATAACTCTCGTCCACAAATATATTGAGGGAAGGCAACGAAGAGGATTTGAAAGCAAGGCAGAATTGCAGGAAACAGGTTTCAGGAGGTAGATTCGAATCGCCTTTAAAGCACATGAAAAGCGGCAAAACGTGGACAATGATGCCCTTGGCCAAAAAGGGCGTATGCGTTTTTTCCTGAATATATTCAGGAAAAAACGCATACGCCCTTTTTGGCCAACCAAGCAACATGGAAAGGCAAATCAGCACTACAAAGGAGTCTCGCTTCGAATCGGTCAAAAGG
Organism: Eschrichtius robustus; assembly: GCF_028021215.1. Taxonomy (NCBI): domain Eukaryota; kingdom Metazoa; phylum Chordata; class Mammalia; order Artiodactyla; family Eschrichtiidae; genus Eschrichtius; species Eschrichtius robustus. Next base: position 1,308,758 of record NW_027175343.1, read on the forward strand.
GCCATGCTGAAAAAAGTGTCAAAACCACAAAAGCAGGACAGGCCATGGAGAAATGGGAGCCTTGCTACACTGATGGGCGGGATGTAAATTGCCAGCAGCCACTCTGGAGAAGTGTACGGTGTGTCCTGAAACATCGAAAAAACACAGCTTAGGGAGCATAGGGCACTTCCACTCATGGGCGTATAAATTGGGAAAACTAAAAATCAGCAAGACACAGGCACCCCAAAGTTTAGGGCTGCTCTGTTGACAAGAACCTCCACTTCATGACACCTTAAATATCCCAGGAAAGAGAAAAATGGATAAAGAAGTTGCGGTCCTTATGTACAATGGAATATCACTCAGCCATGAAATCAATGTCATAAGGCTAGTAGCAGCATGATGAGTGGATTTAGGTACGACGATTCTAAGTGAAATAAGTCACACAGAAAAAGACACTTATCATAAGCTATCACGTATAGAGGGAATGTAAAAACTGCTACACTTGAACTGAATTACAAAAGAGAAGAGTCACACGTTTAGAAAACACACTATGGCTGCTTAACGGGAAAGGTGAGGTGGTGTGATGCATAAAACAAGGGTTTCAAATTAGCTCAGATACCGTTCCATACACCCAATATGTAATAGACAAGACCTACTCCTTGCTCAGTGAACTGGACTCAACACCCCCTATGCACCGCACAAGAATATATGTGACTAGTAAGAATCTTAAAACCTATGTATTGATATCTCTCTGGAAGTGTGTCAAGTGTGTGTAAAGCCGCATAAACACAGCCGTGAAAAGCAGCTAAACCCCATTATAAAAATAAATTAGTTTTAAAAACCCATGAAACAAAGACAGTGAAAGAGACAGAAATTCTTACAAAATTCATTCAGGGGCTGTGACGCAACCTGGATTGACCATATCTAGACCCACAGCTGGATGAGACATAAGGGTGGACATTCTTGGGGCTGAGAGGTTTGGTGAGGATGGGTGAGCCAACACAGACCCTTTAAGGTAATACTGCGTGGTACCCATCCCATGGGTCCCAAATCTCCAGGTTCAAGGGCATCTTCCTACATCGAAAACTTGCATGAGGAACCCAGAAGATGGTACACCGTGTGATTTTGAAAGGTTTCTAAAACGCACCTCATTTCTCATCTCCTTGTGCTCGGGTTCGCCATTCCAGCTACTTCACTAGCAATCTCCCTACTTGGAGAATCAGCACCTTTAACCTCCTGTTCCGTACAGGTTGCAATTTGTCCTGAGGATGAACGGGAAGAGGGGCAGCCAATGAGAGACTAGATCTAGGTGTTGGGACAGGCACAGGTCACTCTATTTTCTCATCAGGAAGAAGAAATAACCACAGGCTCAGCCTGCCACCCGGAACCAGAATAGGGCCTGAGGCAATCCCGCGCTTCTGCGGCCAGCTCCAAAAAAATCCAGTTGAAAAACGGAGCACATGGGCACTGCAATTCACAACCCTGCAGAGTTATAAATGATAACTCTCGTCCACAAATATATTGAGGGAAGGCAACGAAGAGGATTTGAAAGCAAGGCAGAATTGCAGGAAACAGGTTTCAGGAGGTAGATTCGAATCGCCTTTAAAGCACATGAAAAGCGGCAAAACGTGGACAATGATGCCCTTGGCCAAAAAGGGCGTATGCGTTTTTTCCTGAATATATTCAGGAAAAAACGCATACGCCCTTTTTGGCCAACCAAGCAACATGGAAAGGCAAATCAGCACTACAAAGGAGTCTCGCTTCGAATCCGTCAAAAGGGCCATGCTGAAAAAAGTGTCAAAACCACAAAAGCAGGACAGGCCATGGAGAAATGGGAGGCTTGCTACACTGATGGGCGGGATGTAAATTGCCAGCAGCCACTCTGGAGAAGTGTACGGTGTGTCCTGAAACATCGAAAAAACACAGCTTAGGGAGCATAGGGCACTTCCACTCATGGGCGTATAAATTGGGAAAACTAAAAATCAGCAAGACACAGGCACCCCAAAGTTTAGGGCTGCTCTGTTGAGAAGAACCTCCACTTCATGACACCTTAAATACCCCAGGAAAGAGAAAAATGGATAAAGAATTTGTGGTCCTTATGTACAATGGAATATCACTCAGCCATGAAATCAATGTCATAAGGCTAGTAGCAGGATGATGAGTGGATTTAGGTACGACGACTCTAAGTGAAATAAGTCACACAGAAAAAGACACTTATCATAATCTATCACGTATAGAGGGAATGTAAAAACTGCTACACTTGAACTGAATTACAAAAGAGAAGAGTCACACGTTTAGAAAACACACTATGGCTGCTTAACGGGAAAGGTGAGGTGGTGTGATGCATAAAACAAGGGTTACAAATTAGCTCAGATACCGTTCCATACACCCAATTTGTAATAGACAAGACCTACTCCTTGCTCAGTGAACTGGACTCAACACCCCCTATTCACCGCACAAGAATATATGTGACTAGTAAGAATCTTAAAACCTATGTATTGATATCTCTGTGGAAGTGTGTCAAGTGTGTGTAAAGCCGCATAAACACAGCCGTGAAAAGCAGCTAAACCCCATTATAAAAATAAATTAGTTTTAAATCCCATGAAACAAAGACAGTGAAAGAGACAGAAATTCTTACAAAATTCATTCAGGGGCTGTGACGCAACCTGGATTGACCATATCTAGACCCACAGCTGGATGAGACATAAGGGTGGACATTCTTGGGGCTGAGAGGTTTGGTGAGGTTGGGTGAGCCAACACAGACCCTTTAAGGTAATACTGCGTGGTACCCATCCCATGGGTCCCAAATCTCCAGGTTCAAGGGCATCTTCCTACATCGAAAACTTGCATGAGGAACCCAGAAGATGGTACACCGTGTGATTTTGAAAGGTTTCTAAAACGCACCTCATTTCTCATCTCCTTGTGCTCGGGTTCGCCATTCCAGCTACTTCACTAGCAATCTCCCTACTTGGAGAATCAGCACCTTTAACCTCCTGTTCCGTACAGGTTGCAATTTGTCCTGAGGATGAACGGGAAGAGGGGCAGCCAATGAGAGACTAGATCTAGGTGTTGGAACAGGCACAGGTCACTCTATTTTCTCATCAGGAAGAAGAAATAACCACAGGCTCAGCCTGCCACCCACAACCAGAATAGGGCCTGAGGCAATCCCGCGCTTCTGCGGCCAGCTCCCAAAAAAGCCAGTTGAAAAATGGAGCACATGGGCACTGCAATTCACAACCCTGCACAGTTATAAATGATAACTCTCGTCCACAAATATATTGAGGGAAGGCAACGAAGAGGATTTGAAAGCAAGGCAGAATTGCAGGAAACAGGTTTCAGGAGGTAGATTCGAATCGCCTTTAAAGCACATGAAAAGCGGCAAAACGTGGACAATGATGCCCTTGGCCAAAAAGGGCGTATGCGTTTTTTCCTGAATATATTCAGGAAAAAACGCATACGCCCTTTTTGGCCAACCAAGCAACATGGAAAGGCAAATCAGCACTACAAAGGAGTCTCGCTTGGAATCCGTCAAAAGGGCCATGCTGAAAAAAGTGTCAAAACCACAAAAGCAGGACAGGCCATGGAGAAATGGGAGCCTTGCTACACTGATGGGCGGGATGTAAATTGCCAGCAGCCACTCTGGAGAAGTGTACGGTGTGTCCTGAAACATCGAAAAAACACAGCTTAGGGAGCATAGGGCACTTCCACTCATGGGCGTATAAATTGGGAAAACTAAAAATCAGCAAGACACAGGCACCCCAAAGTTTAGGGCTGCTCTGTTGACAAGAACCTCCACTTCATGACACCTTAAATATCCCAGGAAAGAGAAAAATGGATAAAGAAGTTGTGGTCCTTATGTACAATGGAATATCACTCAGCCATGAAATCAATGTCATAAGGCTAGTAGCAGGATGATGAGTGGATTTAGGTACGACGACTCTAAGTGAAATAAGTCACACAGAAAAAGACACTTATCATAATCTATCACGTATAGAGGGAATGTAAAAACTGCTACACTTGAACTGAATTACAAAAGAGAACAGAGTCACACGTTTAGAAAACACACTATGGCTGCTTAACGGGAAAGGTGAGGTGGTGTGATGCATAAAACAAGGGTTACAAATTAGCTCAGATACCGTTCCATACACCCAATATGTAATAGACAAGACCTACTCCTTGCTCAGTGAACTGGACTCAACACCCCCTATTCACCGCACAAGAATATATGTCACTAGTAAGAATCTTAAAACCTATGTATTGATATCTCTGTGGAAGTGTGTCAAGTGTGTGTAAAGCCGCATAAACACAGCCGTGAAAAGCAGCTAAACCCCATTATAAAAATAAATTAGTTTTAAAAACCCATGAAACAAAGACAGTGAAAGAGACAGAAATTCTTACAAAATTCATTCAGGGGCTGTGACGCAACCTGGATTGACCATATCTAGACCCACAGCTGGATGAGACATAAGGGTGGACATTCTTGGGGCTGAGAGGTTTGGTGAGGTTGGGTGAGCCAACACAGACCCTTTAAGGTAATACTGCGTGGTACCCATCCCATGGGTCCCAAATCTCCAGGTTCAAGGGCATCTTCCTACATCGAAAACTTGCATGAGGAACCCAGAAGATGGTACACCGTGTGATTTTGAAAGGTTTCTAAAACGCACCTCATTTCTCATCTCCTTGTGCTCGGGTTCGCCATTCCAGCTACTTCACTAGCAATCTCCCTACTTGGAGAATCAGCACCTTTAACCTCCTGTTCCGTACAGGTTGCAATTTGTCCTGAGGATGAACGGGAAGAGGGGCAGCCAATGAGAGACTAGATCTAGGTGTTCGGACAGGAACAGGTCACTCTATTTTCACATCAGGAAGAAGAAATAACCACAGGCTCAGCCTGCCACCCGGAACCAGAATAGGGCCTGAGGCAATCCCGCGCTTCTGCGGCCAGCTCCCAAAAAAGCCAGTTGAAAAATGGAGCACATGGGCACTGCAATTCACAACCCTGCAGAGTTATAAATGATAACTCTCGTCCACAAATATATTGAGGGAAGGCAACGAAGAGGATTTGAAAGCAAGGCAGAATTGCAGGAAACAGGTTTCAGGAGGTAGATTCGAATCGCATTTAAAGCACATGAAAAGCGGCAAAACGTGGACAATGATGCCCTTGGCCAAAAAGGGCGTATGCGTTTTTTCCTGAATATATTCAGGAAAAAACGCATACGCCCTTTTTGGCCAACCAAGCAACATGGAAAGGCAAATCAGCACTACAAAGGAGTCTCGCTTCGAATTGTTCAAAAGGGCCATGCTGAAAAAAGTGTCAAAACCACAAAAGCAGGACAGGCCATGGAGAAATGGGAGCCTTGCTACACTGATGGGCGGGATGTAAATTGCCAGCAGCCACTCTGGAGAAGTGTACGGTGTGTCCTGAAACATCGAAAAAACACAGCTTAGGGAGCATAGGGCACTTCCACTCATGGGCGTATAAATTGGGAAAACTAAAAATCAGCAAGACACAGGCACCCCAAAGTTTAGGGCTGCTCTGTTGACAAGAACCTCCACTTCATGACACCTTAAATATCCCAGGAAAGAGAAAAATGGATAAAGAAGTTGTGGTCCTTATGTACAATGGAATATCACTCAGCCATGAAATCAATGTCATAAGGCTAGTAGCAGCATGATGAGTGGATTTAGGTACGACGACTCTAAGTGAAATAAGTCACACAGAAAAAGACACTTATCATAATCTATCACGTATAGAGGGAATGTAAAAACTGCTACACTTGAACTGAATTACAAAAGAGAACAGAGTCACACGTTTAGAAAACACACTATGGCTGCTTAACGGGAAAGGTGAGGTGGTGTGATGCATAAAACAAGGGTTACAAATTAGCTCAGATACCGTTCCATACACCCAATTTGTAATAGACAAGACCTACTCCTTGCTCAGTGAACTGGACTCAACACCCCCTATTCACCGCACAAGAATATATGTGACTAGTAAGAATCTTAAAACCTATGTATTGATATCTCTGTGGAAGTGTGTCAAGTGTGTGTAAAGCCGCATAAACACAGCCGTGAAAAGCAGCTAAACCCCATTATAAAAATAAATTAGTTTTAAATCCCATGAAACAAAGACAGTGAAAGAGACAGAAATTCTTACAAAATTCATTCAGGGGCTGTGACGCAACCTGGATTGACCATATCTAGACCCACAGCTGGATGAGACATAAGGGTGGACATTCTTGGGGCTGAGAGGTTTGGTGAGGTTGGGTGAGCCAACACAGACCCTTTAAGGTAATACTGCGTGGTACCCATCCCATGGGTCCCAAATCTCCAGGTTCAAGGGCATCTTCCTACATCGAAAACTTGCATGAGGAACCCAGAAGATGGTACACCGTGTGATTTTGAAAGGTTTCTAAAACGCACCTCATTTCTCATCTCCTTGTGCTCGGGTTCGCCATTCCAGCTACTTCACTAGCAATCTCCCTACTTGGAGAATCAGCACCTTTAACCTCCTGTTCCGTACAGGTTGCAATTTGTCCTGAGGATGAACGGGAAGAGGGGCAGCCAATGAGAGACTAGATCTAGGTGTTGGAACAGGCACAGGTCACTCTATTTTCTCATCAGGAAGAAGAAATAACCACAGGCTCAGCCTGCCACCCACAACCAGAATAGGGCCTGAGGCAATCCCGCGCTTCTGCGGCCAGCTCCCAAAAAAGCCAGTTGAAAAATGGAGCACATGGGCACTGCAATTCACAACCCTGCAGAGTTATAAATGATAACTCTCGTCCACAAATATATTGAGGGAAGGCAACGAAGAGGATTTGAAAGCAAGGCAGAATTGCAGGAAACAGGTTTCAGGAGGTAGATTCGAATCGCCTTTAAAGCACATGAAAAGCGGCAAAACGTGGACAATGATGCCCTTGGCCAAAAAGGGCGTATGCGTTTTTTCCTGAATATATTCAGGAAAAAACGCATACGCCCTTTTTGGCCAACCAAGCAACATGGAAAGGCAAATCAGCACTACAAAGGAGTCTCGCTTGGAATCCGTCAAAAGGGCCATGCTGAAAAAAGTGTCAAAACCACAAAAGCAGGACAGGCCATGGAGAAATGGGAGCCTTGCTACACTGATGGGCGGGATGTAAATTGCCAGCAGCCACTCTGGAGAAGTGTACGGTGTGTCCTGAAACATCGAAAAAACACAGCTTAGGGAGCATAGGGCACTTCCACTCATGGGCGTATAAATTGGGAAAACTAAAAATCAGCAAGACACAGGCACCCCAAAGTTTAGGGCTGCTCTGTTGACAAGAACCTCCACTTCATGACACCTTAAATATCCCAGGAAAGAGAAAAATGGATAAAGAAGTTGTGGTCCTTATGTACAATGGAATATCACTCAGCCATGAAATCAATGTCATAAGGCTAGTAGCAGGATGATGAGTGGATTTAGGTACGACGACTCTAAGTGAAATAAGTCACACAGAAAAAGACACTTATCATAATCTATCACGTATAGAGGGAATGTAAAAACTGCTACACTTGAACTGAATTACAAAAGAGAACAGAGTCACACGTTTAGAAAACACACTATGGCTGCTTAACGGGAAAGGTGAGGTGGTGTGATGCATAAAACAAGGGTTACAAATTAGCTCAGATACCGTTCCATACACCCAATATGTAATAGACAAGACCTACTCCTTGCTCAGTGAACTGGACTCAACACCCCCTATTCACCGCACAAGAATATATGTCACTAGTAAGAATCTTAAAACCTATGTATTGATATCTCTGTGGAAGTGTGTCAAGTGTGTGTAAAGCCGCATAAACACAGCCGTGAAAAGCAGCTAAACCCCATTATAAAAATAAATTAGTTTTAAAAACCCATGAAACAAAGACAGTGAAAGAGACAGAAATTCTTACAAAATTCATTCAGGGGCTGTGACGCAACCTGGATTGACCATATCTAGACCCACAGCTGGATGAGACATAAGGGTGGACATTCTTGGGGCTGAGAGGTTTGGTGAGGTTGGGTGAGCCAACACAGACCCTTTAAGGTAATACTGCGTGGTACCCATCCCATGGGTCCCAAATCTCCAGGTTCAAGGGCATCTTCCTACATCGAAAACTTGCATGAGGAACCCAGAAGATGGTACACCGTGTGATTTTGAAAGGTTTCTAAAACGCACCTCATTTCTCATCTCCTTGTGCTCGGGTTCGCCATTCCAGCTACTTCACTAGCAATCTCCCTACTTGGAGAATCAGCACCTTTAACCTCCTGTTCCGTACAGGTTGCAATTTGTCCTGAGGATGAACGGGAAGAGGGGCAGCCAATGAGAGACTAGATCTAGGTGTTCGGACAGGAACAGGTCACTCTATTTTCACATCAGGAAGAAGAAATAACCACAGGCTCAGCCTGCCACCCGGAACCAGAATAGGGCCTGAGGCAATCCCGCGCTTCTGCGGCCAGCTCCCAAAAAAGCCAGTTGAAAAATGGAGCACATGGGCACTGCAATTCACAACCCTGCAGAGTTATAAATGATAACTCTCGTCCACAAATATATTGAGGGAAGGCAACGAAGAGGATTTGAAAGCAAGGCAGAATTGCAGGAAACAGGTTTCAGGAGGTAGATTCGAATCGCATTTAAAGCACATGAAAAGCGGCAAAACGTGGACAATGATGCCCTTGGCCAAAAAGGGCGTATGCGTTTTTTCCTGAATATATTCAGGAAAAAACGCATACGCCCTTTTTGGCCAACCAAGCAACATGGAAAGGCAAATCAGCACTACAAAGGAGTCTCGCTTCGAATTGTTCAAAAGGGCCATGCTGAAAAAAGTGTCAAAACCACAAAAGCAGGACAGGCCATGGAGAAATGGGAGCCTTGCTACACTGATGGGCGGGATGTAAATTGCCAGCAGCCACTCTGGAGAAGTGTACGGTGTGTCCTGAAACATCGAAAAAACACAGCTTAGGGAGCATAGGGCACTTCCACTCATGGGCGTATAAATTGGGAAAACTAAAAATCAGCAAGACACAGGCACCCCAAAGTTTAGGGCTGCTCTGTTGACAAGAACCTCCACTTCATGACACCTTAAATATCCCAGGAAAGAGAAAAATGGATAAAGAAGTTGTGGTCCTTATGTACAATGGAATATCACTCAGCCATGAAATCAATGTCATAAGGCTAGTAGCAGCATGATGAGTGGATTTAGGTACGACGACTCTAAGTGAAATAAGTCACACAGAAAAAGACACTTATCATAATCTATCACGTATAGAGGGAATGTAAAAACTGCTACACTTGAACTGAATTACAAAAGAGAACAGAGTCACACGTTTAGAAAACACACTATGGCTGCTTAACGGGAAAGGTGAGGTGGTGTGATGCATAAAACAAGGGTTACAAATTAGCTCAGATACCGTTCCATACACCCAATATGTAATAGACAAGACCTACTCCTTGCTCAGTGAACTGGACTCAACACCCCCTATTCACCGCACAAGAATATATGTGACTAGTAAGAATCTTAAAACCTATGTATTGATATCCCTCTGGAAGTGTGTCAAGTGTGTGTAAAGCCGCATAAACACAGCCGTGAAAAGCAGCTAAACCCCATTATAAAAATAAATTAGTTTTAAAAACCCATGAAACAAAAACAGTGAAAGAGACAGAAATTCTTACAAAATTCATTCAGGGGCTGTGACGCAACCTGGATTGACCATATCTAGACCCACAGCTGGATGAGACATAAGGGTGGACATTCTTGGGGCTGAGAGGTTTGGTGAGGTTGGGTGAGCCAACACAGACCCTTTAAGGTAATACTGCGTGGTACCTATCCCATGGGTCCCAAATCTCCAGGTTCATGGGCATGTTCCTACATCGAAAACTTGCATGAGGAACCCAGAAGATGGTACACCGTGTGATTTTGAAAGGTTTCTAAAACGCACCTCATTTCTCATCTCCTTGTGCTCGGGTTCGCCATTCCAGCTACTTCACTAGCAATCTCCCTACTTGGAGAATCAGCACCTTTAACCTCCTGTTCCCTACAGGTTGCAATTTGTCCTGAGGATGAACGGGAAGAGGGGCAGCCAATGAGAGACTAGATCTAGGTGTTGGAACAGGCACAGGTCACTCTATTTTCTCATCAGGAAGAAGAAATAACCACAGGCTCAGCCTGCCACCCGGAACCAGAATAGGGCCTGAGGCAATCCCGCGCTTCTGCGGCCAGCTCCCAAAAAAGCCAGTTGAAAAATGGAGCACATGGGCACTGCAATTCACAACCCTGCAGAGTTATAAATGATAACTCTCGTCCACAAATATATTGAGGGAAGGCAACGAAGAGGATTTGAAAGCAAGGCAGAATTGCAGGAAACAGGTTTCAGGAGGTAGATTCGAATCGCCTTTAAAGCACATGAAAAGCGGCAAAACGTGGACAATGATGCCCTTGGCCAAAAAGGGCGTATGCGTTTTTTCCTGAATATATTCAGGAAAAAACGCATACGCCCTTTTTGGCCAACCAAGCAACATGGAAAGGCAAATCAGCACTACAAAGGAGTCTCGCTTGGAATCCGTCAAAAGGGCCATGCTGAAAAAAGTGTCAAAACCACAAAAGCAGGACAGGCCATGGAGAAATGGGAGCCTTGCTACACTGATGGGCGGGATGTAAATTGCCAGCAGCCACTCTGGAGAAGTGTACGGTGTGTCCTGAAACATCGAAAAAACACAGCTTAGGGAGCATAGGGCACTTCCACTCATGGGCGTATAAATTGGGAAAACTAAAAATCAGCAAGACACAGGCACCCCAAAGTTTAGGGCTGCTCTGTTGACAAGAACCTCCACTTCATGACACCTTAAATATCCCAGGAAAGAGAAAAATGGATAAAGAAGTTGTGGTCCTTATGTACAATGGAATATCACTCAGCCATGAAATCAATGTCATAAGGCTAGTAGCAGCATGATGAGTGGATTTAGGTACGACGACTCTAAGTGAAATAAGTCACACAGAAAAAGACACTTATCATAATCTATCACGTATAGAGGGAATGTAAAAACTGCTACACTTGAACTGAATTACAAAAGAGAACAGAGTCACACGTTTAGAAAACACACTATGGCTGCTTAACGGGAAAGGTGAGGTGGTGTGATGCATAAAACAAGGGTTTCAAATTCGCTCAGATACCGTTCCATACACCCAATATGTAATAGACAAGACCTACTCCTTGCTCAGTGAACTGGACTCAACACCCCCTATTCACCGCACAAGAATATATGTCACTAGTAAGAATCTTAAAACCTATGTATTGATATCTCTGTGGAAGTGTGTCAAGTGTGTGTAAAGCCGCATAAACACAGCCGTGAAAAGCAGCTAAACCCCATTATAAAAATAAATTAGTTTTAAAAACCCATGAAACAAAGACAGTGAAAGAGACAGAAATTCTTACAAAATTCATTCAGGGGCTGTGACGCAACCTGGATTGACCATATCTAGACCCACAGCTGGATGAGACATAAGGGTGGACATTCTTGGGGCTGAGAGGTTTGGTGAGGTTGGGTGAGCCAACACAGACCCTTTAAGGTAATACTGCGTGGTACCCATCCCATGGGTCCCAAATCTCCAGGTTCAAGGGCATCTTCCTACATCGAAAACTTGCATGAGGAACCCAGAAGATGGTACACCGTGTGATTTTGAAAGGTTTCTAAAACGCACCTCATTTCTCATCTCCTTGTGCTCGGGTTCGCCATTCCAGCTACTTCACTAGCAATCTCCCTACTTGGAGAATCAGCACCTTTAACCTCCTGTTCCGTACAGGTTGCAATTTGTCCTGAGGATGAACGGGAAGAGGGGCAGCCAATGAGAGACTAGATCTAGGTGTTCGGACAGGAACAGGTCACTCTATTTTCACATCAGGAAGAAGAAATAACCACAGGCTCAGCCTGCCACCCGGAACCAGAATAGGGCCTGAGGCAATCCCGCGCTTCTGCGGCCAGCTCCCAAAAAAGCCAGTTGAAAAATGGAGCACATGGGCACTGCAATTCACAACCCTGCAGAGTTATAAATGATAACTCTCGTCCACAAATATATTGAGGGAAGGCAACGAAGAGGATTTGAAAGCAAGGCAGAATTGCAGGAAACAGGTTTCAGGAGGTAGATTCGAATCGCATTTAAAGCACATGAAAAGCGGCAAAACGTGGACAATGATGCCCTTGGCCAAAAAGGGCGTATGCGTTTTTTCCTGAATATATTCAGGAAAAAACGCATACGCCCTTTTTGGCCAACCAAGCAACATGGAAAGGCAAATCAGCACTACAAAGGAGTCTCGCTTCGAATTGTTCAAAAGGGCCATGCTGAAAAAAGTGTCAAAACCACAAAAGCAGGACAGGCCATGGAGAAATGGGAGCCTTGCTACACTGATGGGCGGGATGTAAATTGCCAGCAGCCACTCTGGAGAAGTGTACGGTGTGTCCTGAAACATCGAAAAAACACAGCTTAGGGAGCATAGGGCACTTCCACTCATGGGCGTATAAATTGGGAAAACTAAAAATCAGCAAGACACAGGCACCCCAAAGTTTAGGGCTTCTCTGTTGACAAGAACCTCCACTTCATGACACCTTAAATATCCCAGGAAAGAGAAAAATGGATAAAGAAGTTGTGGTCCTTATGTACAATGGAATATCACTCAGCCATGAAATCAATGTCATAAGGCTAGTAGCAGCATGATGAGTGGATTTAGGTACGACGACTCTAAGTGAAATAAGTCACACAGAAAAAGACACTTATCATAATCTATCACGTATAGAGGGAATGTAAAAACTGCTACACTTGAACTGAATTACAAAAGAGAACAGAGTCACACGTTTAGAAAACACACTATGGCTGCTTAACGGGAAAGGTGAGGTGGTGTGATGCATAAAACAAGGGTTTCAAATTAGCTCAGATACCGTTCCATACACCCAATATGTAATAGACAAGACCTACTCCTTGCTCAGTGAACTGGACTCAACACCCCCTATTCACCGCACAAGAATATATGTCACTAGTAAGAATCTTAAAACCTATGTATTGATATCTCTGTGGAAGTGTGTCAAGTGTGTGTAAAGCCGCATAAACACAGCCGTGAAAAGCAGCTAAACCCCATTATAAAAATAAATTAGTTTTAAAAACCCATGAAACAAAGACAGTGAAAGAGACAGAAATTCTTACAAAATTCATTCAGGGGCTGTGACGCAACCTGGATTGACCATATCTAGACCCACAGCTGGATGAGACATAAGGGTGGACATTCTTGGGGCTGAGAGGTTTGGTGAGGTTGGGTGAGCCAACACAGACCCTTTAAGGTAATACTGCGTGGTACCCATCCCATGGGTCCCAAATCTCCAGGTTCAAGGGCATCTTCCTACATCGAAAACTTGCATGAGGAACCCAGAAGATGGTACACCGTGTGATTTTGAAAGGTTTCTAAAACGCACCTCATTTCTCATCTCCTTGTGCTCGGGTTCGCCATTCCAGCTACTTCACTAGCAATCTCCCTACTTGGAGAATCAGCACCTTTAACCTCCTGTTCCGTACAGGTTGCAATTTGTCCTGAGGATGAACGGGAAGAGGGGCAGCCAATGAGAGATTAGATCTAGGTGTTGGGACAGGCAAAGGTCACTCTATTTTCTCATCAGGAAGAAGAAATAACCACAGGCTCAGCCTGCCACCCGGAACCAGAATAGGGCCTGAGGCAATCCCGCGCTTCTGCGGCCAGCTCCCAAAAAAGCCAGTTGAAAAATGGAGCACATGGGCACTGCAATTCACAACCCTGCAGAGTTATAAATGATAACTCTCGTCCACAAATATATTGAGGGAAGGCAACGAAGAGGATTTGAAAGCAAGGCAGAATTGCAGGAAACAGGTTTCAGGAGGTAGATTCGAATCGCCTTTAAAGCACATGAAAAGCGGCAAAACGTGGACAATGATGCCCTTGGCCAAAAAGGGCGTATGCGTTTTTTCCTGAATATATTCAGGAAAAAACGCATACGCCCTTTTTGGCCAACCAAGCAACATGGAAAGGCAAATCAGCACTACAAAGGAGTCTCGCTTCGAATCGGTCAAAAGGGCCATGCTGAAAAATGTGTCAAAACCACAAAAGCAGGACAGGCCATGGAGAAATGGGAGCCTTGCTACACTGATGGGCGGGATGTAAATTGCCAGCAGCCACTCTGGAGAAGTGTACGGTGTGTCCTGAAACATCGAAAAAACACAGCTTAGGGAGCATAGGGCACTTCCACTCATGGGCATATAAATTGGGAAAACTAAAAATCAGCAAGACACAGGCACCCCAAAGTTTAGGGCTGCTCTGTTGACAAGAACCTCCACTTCATGACACCTTAAATATCCCAGGAAAGAGAAAAATGGATAAAGAAGTTGTGGTCCTTATGTACAATGGAATATCACTCAGCCATGAAATCAATGTCATAAGGCTAGTAGCAGGATGATGAGTGGATTTAGGTACGACGACTCTAAGTGAAATAAGTCACACAGAAAAAGACACTTATCATAATCTATCACGTATAGAGGGAATGTAAAAACTGCTACACTTGAACTGAATTACAAAAGAGAAGAGTCACACGTTTAGAAAACACACTATGGCTGCTTAACGGGAAAGGTGAGGTGGTGTGATGCATAAAACAAGGGTTACAAATTAGCTCAGATACCGTTCCATACACCCAATATGTAATAGACAAGACCTACTCCTTGCTCAGTGAACTGGACTCAACACCCCCTATTCACCGCACAAGAATATATGTGACTAGTAAGAATCTTAAAACCTATGTATTGATATCTCTGTGGAAGTGTGTCAAGTGTGTGTAAAGCCGCATAAACACAGCCGTGAAAAGCAGCTAAACCCCATTATAAAAATAAATTAGTTTTAAATCCCATGAAACAAAGACAGTGAAAGAGACAGAAATTCTTACAAAATTCATTCAGGGGTTGTGACGCAACCTGGATTGACCATATCTAGACCCACAGCTGGATGAGACATAAGGGTGGACATTCTTGGGGCTGAGAGGTTTGGTGAGGTTGGGTGAGCCAACACAGACCCTTTAAGGTAATACTGCGTGGTACCCATCCCATGGGTCCCAAATCTCCAGGTTCAAGGGCATCTTCCTACATCGAAAACTTGCATGAGGAACCCAGAAGATGGTACACCGTGTGATTTTGAAAGGTTTCTAAAACGCACCTCATTTCTCATCTCCTTGTGCTCGGGTTCGCCATTCCAGCTACTTCACTAGCAATCTCCCTACTTGGAGAATCAGCACCTTTAACCTCCTGTTCCGTACAGGTTGCAATTTGTCCTGAGGATGAACGGGAAGAGGGGCAGCCAATGAGAGACTAGATCTAGGTGTTGGAACAGGCACAGGTCACTCTATTTTCTCATCAGGAAGAAGAAATAACCACAGGCTCAGCCTGCCACCCGGAACCAGAATAGGGCCTGAGGCAATCCCGCGCTTCTGCGGCCAGCTCCCGAAAAAGCCAGTTGAAAAATGGAGCACATGGGCACTGCAATTCACAACCCTGCAGAGTTATAAATGATAACTCTCGTCCACAAATATATTGAGGGAAGGCAACGAAGAGGATTTGAAAGCAAGGCAGAATTGCAGGAAACAGGTTTCAGGAGGTAGATTAGAATCGCCTTTAAAGCACATGAAAAGCGGCAAAACGTGGACAATGATGCCCTTGGCCAAAAAGGGCGTATGCGTTTTTTCCTGAATATATTCAGGAAAAAACGCATACGCCCTTTTTGGCCAACCAAGCAACATGGAAAGGCAAATCAGCACTACAAAGGAGTCCCGCTTCGAATCGGTCAAAAGGGCCATGCTGAAAAATGTGTCAAAACCACAAAAGCAGGACAGGCCATGGAGAAATGGGAGCCTTGCTACACTGATGGGCGGGATGTAAATTGCCAGCAGCCACTCTGGAGAAGTGTACGGTGTGGCCTTAAACATCGAAAAAACACAGCTTAGGGAGCATAGGGCACTTCCACTCATGGGCGTATAAATTGGGAAAACTAAAAATCAGCAAGACACAGGCACCCCAAAGTTTAGGGCTGCTCTGTTGACAAGAACCTCCACTTCATGACACCTTAAATATCCCAGGAAAGAGAAAAATGGATAAAGAAGTTGTGGTCCTTATGTACAATGGAATATCACTCAGCCATGAAATCAATGTCATAAGGCTAGTAGCAGCATGATGAGTGGATTTAGGTACGACGACTCTAAGTGAAATAAGTCACACAGAAAAAGACACTTATCATAATCTATCACGTATAGAGGGAATGTAAAAACTGCTACACTTGAACTGAATTACAAAAGAGAACAGAGTCACACGTTTAGAAAACACACTATGGCTGCTTAACGGGAAAGGTGAGGTAGTGTGATGCATAAAACAAGGGTTTCAAATTAGCTCAGATACCGTTCCATACACCCAATATGTAATAGACAAGACCTACTCCTTGCTCAGTGAACTGGACTCAACACCCCCTATTCACCGCACAAGAATATATGTGACTAGTAAGAATCTTAAAACCTATGTATTGATATCCCTCTGGAAGTGTGTCAAGTGTGTGTAAAGCCGCATAAACACAGCCGTGAAAAGCAGCTAAACCCCATTATAAAAATAAATTAGTTTTAAAAACCCATGAAACAAAAACTGTGAAAGAGACAGAAATTCTTACAAAATTCATTCAGGGGCTGTGACGCAACCTGGATTGACCATATCTAGACCCACAGCTGGATGAGACATAAGGGTGGACATTCTTGGGGCTGAGAGGTTTGGTGAGGTTGGGTGAGCCAACACAGACCCTTTAAGGTAATACTGCGTGGTACCTATCCCATGGGTCCCAAATCTCCAGGTTCATGGGCATCTTCCTACATCGAAAACTTGCATGAGGAACCCAGAAGATGGTACACCGTGTGATTTTGAAAGGTTTCTAAAACGCACCTCATTTCTCATCTCCTTGTGCTCGGGTTCGCCATTCCAGCTACTTCACTAGCAATCTCCCTACTTGGAGAATCAGCACCTTTAACCTCCTGTTCCCTACAGCTTGCAATTTGTCCTGAGGATGAACGGGAAGAGGGGCAGCCAATGAGAGACTAGATCTAGGTGTTGGAACAGGCACAGGTCACTCTATTTTCTCATCAGGAAGAAGAAATAACCACAGGCTCAGCCTGCCACCCACAACCAGAATAGGGCCTGAGGCAATCCCGCGCTTCTGCGGCCAGCTCCCAAAAAAGCCAGTTGAAAAATGGAGCACATGGGCACTGCAATTCACAACCCTGCAGAGTTATAAATGATAACTCTCGTCCACAAATATATTGAGGGAAGGCAACGAAGAGGATTTGAAAGCAAGGCAGAATTGCAGGAAACAGGTTTCAGGAGGTAGATTCGAATCGCCTTTAAAGCACATGAAAAGCGGCAAAACGTGGACAATGATGCCCTTGGCCAAAAAGGGCGTATGCGTTTTTTCCTGAATATATTCAGGAAAAAACGCATACGCCCATTTTGGCCAACCAAGCAACATGGAAAGGCAAATCAGCACTACAAAGGAGTCTCGCTTGGAATCCGTCAAAAGGGCCATGCTGAAAAAAGTGTCAAAACCACAAAAGCAGGACAGGCCATGGAGAAATGGGAGCCTTGCTACACTGATGGGCGGGATGTAAATTGCCAGCAGCCACTCTGGAGAAGTGTACGGTGTGTCCTGAAACATCGAAAAAACACAGCTTAGGGAGCATAGGGCACTTCCACTCATGGGCGTATAAATTGGGAAAACTAAAAATCAGCAAGACACAGGCACCCCAAAGTTTAGGGCTGCTCTGTTGACAAGAACCTCCACTTCATGACACGTTAAATATCCCAGGAAAGAGAAAAATGGATAAAGAAGTTGTGGTCCTTATGTACAATGGAATATCACTCAGCCATGAAATCAATGTCATAAGGCTAGTAGCAGCATGATGAGTGGATTTAGGTACGACGACTCTAAGTGAAATAAGTCACACAGAAAAAGACACTTATCATAATCTATCACGTATAGAGGGAATGTAAAAACTGCTACACTTGAACTGAATTACAAAAGAGAACAGAGTCACACGTTTAGAAAACACACTATGGCTGCTTAACGGGAAAGGTGAGGTGGTGTGATGCATAAAACAAGGGTTTCAAATTAGCTCAGATACCGTTCCATACACCCAATATGTAATAGACAAGACCTACTCCTTGCTCAGTGAACTGGACTCAACACCCCCTATTCACCGCACAAGAATATATGTCACTAGTAAGAATCTTAAAACCTATATATTGATATCTCTGTGGAAGTGTGTCAAGTGTGTGTAAAGCCGCATAAACACAGCCGTGAAAAGCAGCTAAACCCCATTATAAAAATAAATTAGTTTTAAAAACCCATGAAACAAAGACAGTGAAAGAGACAGAAATTCTTACAAAATTCATTCAGGGGCTGTGACGCAACCTGGATTGACCATATCTAGACCCACAGCTGGATGAGACATAAGGGTGGACATTCTTGGGGCTGAGAGGTTTGGTGAGGTTGGGTGAGCCAACACAGACCCTTTAAGGTAATACTGCGTGGTACCCATCCCATGGGTCCCAAATCTCCAGGTTCAAGGGCATCTTCCTACATCGAAAACTTGCATGAGGAACCCAGAAGATGGTACACCGTGTGATTTTGAAAGGTTTCTAAAACGCACCTCATTTCTCATCTCCTTGTGCTCGGGTTCGCCATTCCAGCTACTTCACTAGCAATCTCCCTACTTGGAGAATCAGCACCTTTAACCTCCTGTTCCGTACAGGTTGCAATTTGTCCTGAGGATGAACGGGAAGAGGGGCAGCCAATGAGAGACTAGATCTAGGTGTTCGGACAGGAACAGGTCACTCTATTTTCACATCAGGAAGAAGAAATAACCACAGGCTCAGCCTGCCACCCGGAACCAGAATAGGGCCTGAGGCAATCCCGCGCTTCTGCGGCCAGCTCCCAAAAAAGCCAGTTGAAAAATGGAGCACATGGGCACTGCAATTCACAACCCTGCAGAGTTATAAATGATAACTCTCGTCCACAAATATATTGAGGGAAGGCAACGAAGAGGATTTGAAAGCAAGGCAGAATTGCAGGAAACAGGTTTCAGGAGGTAGATTCGAATCGCATTTAAAGCACATGAAAAGCGGCAAAACGTGGACAATGATGCCCTTGGCCAAAAAGGGCGTATGCGTTTTTTCCTGAATATATTCAGGAAAAAACGCATACGCCCTTTTTGGCCAACCAAGCAACATGGAAAGGCAAATCAGCACTACAAAGGAGTCTCGCTTCGAATTGGTCAAAAGGGCCATGCTGAAAAAAGTGTCAAAACCACAAAAGCAGGACAGGCCATGGAGAAATGGGAGCCTTGCTACACTGATGGGCGGGATGTAAATTGCCAGCAGCCACTCTGGAGAAGTGTACGGTGTGTCCTGAAACATCGAAAAAACACAGCTTAGGGAGCATAGGGCACTTCCACTCATGGGCGTATAAATTGGGAAAACTAAAAATCAGCAAGACACAGGCACCCCAAAGTTTAGGGCTGCTCTGTTGACAAGAACCTCCACTTCATGACACCTTAAATATCCCAGGAAAGAGAAAAATGGATAAAGAAGTTGTGGTCCTTATGTACAATGGAATATCACTCAGCCATGAAATCAATGTCATAAGGCTAGTAGCAGCATGATGAGTGGATTTAGGTACGACGACTCTAAGTGAAATAAGTCACACAGAAAAAGACACTTATCATAATCTATCACGTATAGAGGGAATGTAAAAACTGCTACACTTGAACTGAATTACAAAAGAGAACAGAGTCACACGTTTAGAAAACACACTATGGCTGCTTAACGGGAAAGGTGAGGTGGTGTGATGCATAAAACAAGGGTTTCAAATTAGCTCAGATACCGTTCCATACACCCAATATGTAATAGACAAGACCTACTCCTTGCTCAGTGAACTGGACTCAACACCCCCTATTCACCGCACAAGAATATATGTCACTAGTAAGAATCTTAAAACCTATGTATTGATATCTCTGTGGAAGTGTGTCAAGTGTGTGTAAAGCCGCATAAACACAGCCGTGAAAAGCAGCTAAACCCCATTATAAAAATAAATTAGTTTTAAAAACCCATGAAACAAAGACAGTGAAAGAGACAGAAATTCTTACAAAATTCATTCAGGGGCTGTGACGCAACCTGGATTGACCATATCTAGACCCACAGCTGGATGAGACATAAGGGTGGACATTCTTGGGGCTGAGAGGTTTGGTGAGGTTGGGTGAGCCAACACAGACCCTTTAAGGTAATACTGCGTGGTACCCATCCCATGGGTCCCAAATCTCCAGGTTCAAGGGCATCTTCCTACATCGAAAACTTGCATGAGGAACCCAGAAGATGGTACACTGTGTGATTTTGAAAGGTTTCTAAAACGCACCTCATTTCTCATCTCCTTGTGCTCGGGTTCGCCATTCCAGCTACTTCACTAGCAATCTCCCTACTTGGAGAATCAGCACCTTTAACCTCCTGTTCCGTACAGGTTGCAATTTGTCCTGAGGATGAACGGGAAGAGGGGCAGCCAATGAGAGACTAGATCTAGGTGTTCGGACAGGAACAGGTCACTCTATTTTCACATCAGGAAGAAGAAATAACCACAGGCTCAGCCTGCCACCCGGAACCAGAATAGGGCCTGAGGCAATCCCGCGCTTCTGCGGCCAGCTCCCAAAAAAGCCAGTTGAAAAATGGAGCACATGGGCACTGCAATTCACAACCCTGCAGAGTTATAAATGATAACTCTCGTCCACGAATATATTGAGGGAAGGCAACGAAGAGGATTTGAAAGCAAGGCAGAATTGCAGGAAACAGGTTTCAGGAGGTAGATTCGAATCGCATTTAAAGCACATGAAAAGCGGCAAAACGTGGACAATGATGCCCTTGGCCAAAAAGGGCGTATGCGTTTTTTCCTGAATATATTCAGGAAAAAACGCATACGCCCTTTTTGGCCAACCAAGCAACATGGAAAGGCAAATCAGCACTACAAAGGAGTCTCGCTTCGAATCGGTCAAAAGGGCCATGCTGAAAAAAGTGTCAAAACCACAAAAGCAGGACAGGCCATGGAGAAATGGGAGCCTTGCTACACTGATGGGCGGGATGTAAATTGCCAGCAGCCACTCTGGAGAAGTGTACGGTGTGGCCTTAAACATCAAAAAAACACAGCTTAGGGAGCATAGGGCACTTCCACTCATGGGCGTACAAATTGGGAAAACTAAAAATCAGCAAGACACAGGCACCCCAAAGTTTAGGGCTGCTCTGTTGACAAGAACCTCCACTTCATGACACCTTAAATATCCCAGGAAAGAGAAAAATGGATAAAGAAGTTGTGGTCCTTATGTACAATGGAATATCACTCAGCCATGAAATCAATGTCATAAGGCTAGTAGCAGCATGATGAGTGGATTTAGGTACGACGACTCTAAGTGAAATAAGTCACATAGAAAAAGACACTTATCATAATCTATCACGTATAGAGGGAATGTAAAAACTGCTACACTTGAACTGAATTACAAAAGAGAACAGAGTCACACGTTTAGAAAACACACTATGGCTGCTTAACGGGAAAGGTGAGGTGGTGTGATGCATAAAACAAGGGTTTCAAATTAGCTCAGATACCGTTCCATACACCCAATATGTAATAGACAAGACCTACTCCTTGCTCAGTGAACTGGACTCAACACCCCCTATTCACCGCACAAGAATATATGTCACTAGTAAGAATCTTAAAACCTATGTATTGATATCTCTCTGGAAGTGTGTCAAGTGTGTGTAAAGCCGCATAAACACAGCCGTGAAAAGCAGCTAAACCCCATTATAAAAATAAATTAGTTTTAAAAACCCATGAAACAAAGACAGTGAAAGAGAGAGAAATTCTTACAAAATTCATTCAGGGGCTGTGACGCAACCTGGATTGACCATATCTAGAGCCACAGCTGGATGAGACATAGGGTGGACACTCTTGGGGCTGAGAGGTTTGGTGAGGTTGGGTGAGCCAACACAGACCCTTTAAGGTAATACTGCGTGGGACCCATCCCATGGGTCCCAAATCTCCAGGTTCAAGGGCATCTTCCTACATCGAAAACTTGCATGAGGAACCCAGAAGATGGTACACCGTGTGATTTTGAAAGGTTTCTAAAACGCACCTCATTTCTCATCTCCTTGTGCTCGGGTTCGCCATTCCAGCTACTTCACTAGCAATCTCCCTACTTGGAGAATCAGCACCTTTAACCTCCTGTTCCGTACAGGTTGCAATTTGTCCTGAGGATGAACGGGAAGAGTGGCAGCCAATGAGAGACTAGATCTAGGTGTTGGAACAGGCACAGGTCACTCTATTTTCTCATCAGGAAGAAGAAATAACCACAGGCTCAGCCTGCCACCCACAACCAGAATAGGGCCTGAGGCAATCCCGCGCTTCTGCGGCCAGCTCCCGAAAAAGCCAGTTGAAAAATGGAGCACATGGGCACTGCAATTCAAAACCCTGCAGAGTTATAAATGATAACTCTCGTCCACAAATATATTGAGGGAAGGCAACGAAGAGGATTTGAAAGCAAGGCAGAATTGCAGGAAACAGGTTTCAGGAGGTAGATTCGAATCGCCTTTAAAGCACATGAAAAGCGGCAAAACGTGGACAATGATGCCCTTGGCCAAAAAGGGCGTATGCGTTTTTTCCTGAATATATTCAGGAAAAAACGCATACGCCCTTTTTGGCCAACCAAGCAACATGGAAAGGCAAATCAGCACTACAAAGGAGTCTCGCTTCGAATTGGTCAAAAGGGCCATGCTGAAAAAAGTGTCAAAACCACAAAAGCAGGACAGGCCATGGAGAAATGGGAGCCTTGCTACACTGATGGGCGGGATGTAAATTGCCAGCAGCCACTCTGGAGAAGTGTACGGTGTGTCCTGAAACATCGAAAAAACACAGCTTAGGGAGCATAGGGCACTTCCACTCATGGGCGTATAAATTGGGAAAACTAAAAATCAGCAAGACACAGGCACCCCAAAGTTTAGGGCTGCTCTGTTGACAAGAACCTCCACTTCATGACACCTTAAATATCCCAGGAAAGAGAAAAATGGATAAAGAAGTTGTGTTCCTTATGTACAATGGAATATCACTCAGCCATGAAATCAATGTCATAAGGCTAGTAGCAGCATGATGAGTGGATTTAGGTACGACGACTCTAAGTGAAATAAGTCACACAGAAAAAGACACTTATCATAATCTATCACGTATAGAGGGAATGTAAAAACTGCTACACTTGAACTGAATTACAAAAGAGAACAGAGTCACACGTTTAGAAAACACACTATGGCTGCTTAACGGGAAAGGTGAGGTGGTGTGATGCATAAAACAAGGGTTTCAAATTAGCTCAGATACCGTTCCATACACCCAATATGTAATAGACAAGACCTACTCCTTGCTCAGTGAACTGGACTCAACACCCCCTATTCACCGCACAAGAATATATGTCACTAGTAAGAATCTTAAAACCTATGTATTGATATCTCTGTGGAAGTGTGTCAAGTGTGTGTAAAGCCGCATAAACACAGCCGTGAAAAGCAGCTAAACCCCACTATAAAAATAAATTAGTTTTAAAAACCCATGAAACAAAGACAGTGAAAGAGACAGAAATTCTTACAAAATTCATTCAGGGGCTGTGACGCAACCTGGATTGACCATATCTAGACCCACAGCTGGATGAGACATAAGGGTGGACACTCTTGGGGCTGAGAGGTTGGGTGAGGTTGGGTGAGCAAACGCAGACCCTTTAAAGTAATACTGCGTGGTACCCATTCCATGGGTCCCAAATCTCCAGGTTCAAGGGCATCTTCCTACATCGAAAACATGCATGAGAAACCCAGAAGATGGTACACCGTGTGATTTTGAAAGGTTTCTAAAACGCACCTCGTTTCTCATCTCCTTGTGCTCGGGTTCGCCATTCCAGCTACTTTACTAGCAATCTCCCTTCTTGGAGAAAAAGCACCTTTAACCTCCTGATCTGTACAGGTTGCAATTTGTCCTGAGGATGAACGGGAAGAGGGGCAAGCAATGAGAGACTAGATCTAGGTGTTGGGACAGGCACAGGTCACTCTATTTTCCCATCAGGAAGAAGAATTAAGCACAGGCTCAGCCTGTCGCCCGGAATCAGAATAGTGCCTGAGGCAATCCCGCGATTTGAGGCCAGCTCCCAAAAAAGCGAGTTGAAAAATGGAGCTGAGGGGCACTGCAATTCACAAACCTGCAGAATTATAAATGATAACTCTCGTCCACAAATATATTGAGGGAAGGCAACGAAGAGGATTTGAAAGCAAGGCAGAACTGCAGGAAACAGATTTCAGGATGTAGATTCAAATCGCCTTTAAAGCACATGAAAAGCGGCAAAACGTCGACAATGATGCCCTTGGCCAAAAAGGGCGTATGCGTTTTTTCCTGAATATATTCAGGAAAAAACGCATACGCCCTTTTTGGCCAACCAAGCAACCTGGAAAGGCAAATCAGCGCTACAAAGAAGTCTCGCTTCCCATCGGTCTAAAGGGCCATGTTGATAAAAGTGTCAAAACCACAAATGCAGGACAGGCCATGGAGAAATTGGAGCCTTGCTACGCTGATGGGCGGGATGTAAATTGCCAGCAGCCACTCTGGAGAAGTGTACGGTGTGGCCTTAAACATCGAAAAAACACAGCTTAGGGAGCATAGGGCACGTCCACTCATGGGCGTATAAATTGGGAAAACTAAAAATCAGCAAGACAGAGGCACCCCAAAGTTTAGGGCTGCTCTGTTGACAAGGACCTCCACTTCATGACACCTTAAATATCCCCGGAAAGAGAAAAATGGATAAAGAAGTTGTGGTCCTTATGTACAATGGAATATCACTCAGATATGAAATCAATGTCATAAGGCTAGTAGAAGCAAGATGAGTGGATTTAGTTATGACGATTCTAAGTGAACTAAGTGACACAGAAAAAGACACTAATCATAAGCTATCACTTATAGAGGGAATGTAAAAACCGCTACAGTTGAACTGAATTACAAAACAGAACAGACTCATACGTTTAGAAAACACACTATGGCTGCTTAACGGGAAAGGTGAGGTGGGGTGATGCATAAAACAAGGGTTTCAAATTCGCTCAGATACCGTTCCATACACCCAATATGTAATAGACAAGACCTACTCCTTGCTCAGTGAACTGGACTCAACACCCCCTATTCACCGCACAAGAATATATGTGACTAGTAAGAATCTTAAAACCTATGTATTGATATCTCTCTGGAAGTGAGTAAAGTGAGTGTAAATCCGCATAAACACAGCCGTGAAAAGCAGCTAAACCCCATTATAGAAATAAATTACTTTTAAAAACCCGTAAAACAAAGACAGTGAAAGAGAGAGAAATTCTTACAAAATTCGTTCAGAGGCTGTGATGCAACCTGGATTGACCATATCTAGACCCACAGCTGGATGAGACATAAGGGTGGACACTCTTGGGGATGAGAGGTTTGGTGAGGTTGGGTGAGCAAACGCAGACGCTTTAAAGTAATACTGTGTGGTACCCATCCCATGGGTCCCAAATGTCCAGGTTCAAGGGAATCTTCCTACATCGAAAACATGCATGAGAAACCTAGAAGATTGTACACCGTCTGAACGGGAAAGGTTTCTGAAACGCACCTCATTTCTCATCTCCTTGAACTCGGGTTCGCCATTCCAGCTTCTTAACTAGTAATCTCCCTACTTGGAGAAACAGCACCTTTAACCTCCTGTTCCATACAGGTTGCAATTTGTCCTGAGGATGAACGGGAAGAGGGGCAACCAATGAGAGACTAGATCTAGGTGTTGGGACAGGCACAGGTCACTCTATTTTCACATCAGGAAGAAGAATTAACCACAGGCTCAGCCTGCCGCCAGGAACCAGAATAGGGCCTGAGGCAATCCCGCGCTTCTGCGGCCACCTCCCAAAAAAGCCAGTTGAAAAATGGAGCACATGGGTACTGCAATTCACAAACCTGCAGAGTTATAAATGATAACTCTCGTCCACAAATATATTGAGGGAAGGCAACGAAGAGCATTTGAAAGCAAGGCAGAATTGCAGGAAACTGGTTTCAGGAGGTAGATTCGAATCGGCTTTAAAGCACATGAAAAGCGGCAAAACGTCGACAATGATGCCCTTGGCCAAAAAGGGCGTATGCGTTTTTTCCTGAATATATTCAGGAAAAAACGCATACGCCCTTTTTGGCCAACCAAGCAACCTGGAAAGGCAAATCAGCGCTACAAAGAAGTCTCGCTTCCCATCGGTCAAAAGGGCCATGCTGCAAAATGTGTCAAAACCACAAAAGCAGGATGGGCCATGGAGAAATGGGAGCCTTGCTACGCTGATGGGCGGGACGTAAATTGCCAGCAACCACTCTGGAGAAGTGTACGGTGTGGCCTTAAACATCGAAAAAACACAGCTTATGGAGGATAGGGCACTTCCACTCATGGGCGTATAAATTGGGAAAATTAAAAATCAGCAAGACACAGGCAAACCAAAGTTTAGGGCTGCTCTGTTGACAAGAACCTCCACTTCATGACACCTTAAATATCCCAGGAAAGAGAAAAATGGATAAAGAAGTTGTGGTCCTTATGTACAATGGAATATCACTCAGCCATGAAATCAATGTCATAAGGCTAGAAGCAGCATGATGAGTGGATTTAGGTTCGATGACTCTAAGTGAAATAAGTCACACCGAAATAGACACTTATCATAAGCTATCACTTATAGAGGGAATGTAAAAACTGCTACACATGAACTGAATTACAAAAGAGAACAGAGTCACAGGTTTAGAAAACACACTATGGCTGCTTAACGGGAAAGATGAGGTGGTGTGATGCATAAAACAAGGGTTTCAAATTAGCTCAGATACCGTTCCATACACCCAATATGTAATAGACAAGACCTACTCCTTGCTCAGTGAACTGGACTCAACACCCCCTATTCACCACACAAGTATATATCTGACTAGTAAGAATCTTAAAACCTATGTATTGATATCTCTCTGGAAGTGTGTCAAGTGGGTGTAAAGCCGCATAAACACAGCCGTGAAAAGCAGCTAAACCCCATTATAAAAATAAATTCCTTGTAAAAACCCGTAAAACAAAGACAGTGAAAGAAGAGAAATTCTAACACAATTCGTTCAGGGGTTGTGATGCAACCTGGATTGACCATATCTAGACCAACAGCTGGATGAGACCTAAGGGTGGACCCTCTTGGGGCTGACAGGTTTGGTGAGGTTGGGTGAGCAAACGCAGACCCTTTAAAATAATACTGTGTGGTACCCATCCCATGGGTCCCAAATCTCCAGTTTCAAGGGCATCTTCCTGCATCGAAAACATGCATGAGAAACCCAGAAGATGGTACACCGTGTGATCGGGAAAGGTTTCTAAAACGCACCTCATTTCTCATCTCCTTGTGCTCGGGTTCGCCATTCCAGCTACTTTACTAGCAATCTCCCTTCTCGGAGAAAAAGCACCTTTAACCTCCTGATCTGTACAGGTTGCAATTTGTCCTGAGGAAGAACGGGAAGAGGGGCAACCAATGAGAGACTAGATCTAGGTGTTGGGACAGGCACAGGTCACTCTATTTTCCCATCAGGAAGAAGAATTAACCACAGGCTCAGCCTGCCGCCGGGAAGCAGAATAGTGCCTGAGGCAATCCCGCGCTTCTGCGGCCAGCTCCCAAAAAAGCCAGTTGAAAAATGGAGCACATGGGCACTGCAATTCACAACCCTGCAGAGTTATAAATGATAACTCTCGTCCACAAATATATTGAGGGAAGGCAACGAAGAAGATTTGAAAGCAAGGCAGAATTGCAGGAAACAGGTTTCAGGAGGTAGATTCGAATCGCATTTAAAGCACATGAAAAGTGGCAAAACGTCGACAGTGATGCCCTTGGCCAAAAAGGGCGTATGCGTTTTTTCCTGAATATATTCAGGAAAAAACGCATACGCCCTTCTTGGCCAACCAAGCAACCTGGAAAGGCAAATCAGCGCTACAAAGAAGTCTCGCTTCCCATCGGTCAAAAGGGCCATGCTGCAAAAAGTGTCAAAACCAGAAATGCAGGACAGGCCATGGAGAAATGGCAGCCTTGCTACGCTGATGGGCGGGATGTTAATTGCCAACAGCCACTCTGGAGAAGTGTACGGTGTGTCCTGAAACATCGAAAAAACACAGCTTTGGGAGCATAGGGCACGTCCACTCATGGGCGTATAAATTGGGAAAACTAAAAATCAGCAAGACACAGGCACCCCAAAGTTTAGGGCTGCTCTGTTGACAAGAACCTCCACTTCATGACACCTTAAATATCCCAGGAAAGAGAAAAATGGATAAAGAAGTTGTGGTCCTTATGTACAATGGAATATCACTCAGACATGAAATCAATGTCATAAGGCTAGTAGAAGCAAGATGAGTGGATTTAGGTACGACGATTCTAAGTGAAATAAGTCATACAGAAAAAGTCACTTATCATAAGCTATCACTTATAGAGGGAATGTAAAAACTGCTACACTTGAACTGAATTACAAAACAGAACAGAGTCACACGTTTAGAAAACACACTATGGCTGCTTAACGGGAAAGGTGAGGTGGTGTGATGCATAAAACAAGGGTTTCAAATTAGCTCAGATACCGTTCCATACACCCAATATGTAATAGACAAGACCTACTCCTTGATCAGTGAACTGGACTCAACACCTCCTATTCACCGCACAAGTATATATCTGACTAGTAAGAATCTTAAAACCTATGTATTGATATCTCTCTGGAAGTGTGTCAAGTGGGTGTAAAGCCACATAAACACAGCCGTGAAAAGCAGCTAAACCCCATTATAAAAATAAATTACTTGTAAAAACCCATAAAACAAAGACAGTGAAAGAAGAGAAATTCTTACACAATTCGTTCAGGGGTTGTGATGCAACCTGGATTGACCATATCTAGACCAACAGCTGGATGAGACCTAAAGGTGGACACTCTTGGGGCTGACAGGTTTGGTGAGGTTGGGTGAGGAAACGCAGACCCTTTAAAGTAATACTGTGTGGTACCCATCCCATGGGTCCCAAATCTCCAGTTTCAAGGGCATCTTCCTGCATAGAAAACATGCATGAGAAACCCAGAAGATGGTACACCGTGTGATCGGGAAAGGTTTCTAAAACGCACCTCATTTCTCATCTCCTTGTGCTCGGGTTCGCCATTCCAGCTACTTTACTAGCAATCTCCCTTCTTGGAGAAAAAGCACCTTTAACCTCCTGATCTGTACAGGTTGGAATTTGTCCTGAGGAAGAACGGGAAGAGGGGCAACCAATGAGAGACTAGATCTAGGTGTTGGGACAGGCACAGGTCACTCTATTTTCCCATCAGGAAGAAGAATTAACCACAGGCTCAGCCTGCCGCCCAGAAGCACAATAGCGCCTGTGGCAATACTGCGCTTCTGCGGCCACCTCCCAAAAAAGCCAGTTGAAAAATGGAGCACATGGGTACTGCAATTCACAAACCTGCAGAGTTATAAATGATAACTCTCGTCCACAAATATATTGAGGGGAGGCAACGAAGAGCATTTGAAAGCAAGGCAGAATTGCAGGAAACTGGTTTCAGGAGGTAGATTCGAATCGGCTTTAAAGCACATGAAAAGCGGCAAAACGTCGACAATGATGCCCTTGGCCAAAAAGGGCGTATGCGTTTTTTCCTGAATATATTCAGGAAAAAACGCATACGCCCTTTTTGGCCAACCAAGCAACCTGGAAAGGCAAATCAGCGCTACAAAGAAGTCTCACTTCCCATCGGTCAAAAGGGCCATGCTGAAAAATGTGTCAAAACCACAAAAGCAGGACGGGCCATGGAGAAATGGGAGCTTTGCTACGCTGATGGGCGGGACGTAAATTGCCAGCAACCACTCTGGAGAAGTGTACGGTGTGGCCTTAAACATCGAAAAAACACAGCTTATGGAGCATAGGGCACTTCCACTCATGGGCGTATAAATTGGGAAAATTAAAAATCAGCAAGACACAGGCAAACCAAAGTTTAGGGCTGCTCTGTTGACAAGAACCTCCACTTCATGACACCTTAAATATCCCAGGAAAGAGAAAAATGGATAAAGAAGTTGTGGTCCTTATGTACAATGGAATATCACTCAGCCATGAAATCAATGTCATAAGGCTAGAAGCAGCATGATGAGTGGATTTAGGTACGATGACTCTAAGTGAAATAAGTCACACCGAAATAGACACTTATCATAAGCTATCACTTGTAGAGGGAATGTAAAAACTGCTACATATGAAGTGAATTACAAAAGAGAACAGAGTCACAGGTTTAGAAAACACACTATGGCTGCTTAACGGGAAAGGTGAGGTGGTGTGATGCATAAAACAAGGGTTTCAAATTAGCTCAGATACCGTTCCATACACCCAATATGTAATAGACAAGACCTACTCCTTGCTCAGTGAACTGGACTCAACACCCCCTATTCACCGCACAAGTATATATCTGACTAGTAAGAATCTTAAAACCTATGTATTGATATCTCTCTGGAAGTGTGTCAAGTGGGTGTAAAGCCGGATAAACACAGCCGTGAAAAGCAGCTAAACCCCATTATAAAAATAAATTACTTGTAAAAACCCGTAAAACAAAGACAGTGAAAGAAGGGAATTCTTACACAATTCGTTCAGGGGTTGTGATGCAACCTGGATTGACCATATCTAGACCAACAGCTGGATGAGACCTAAGGGTGGACACTCTTGG
The DNA here is from genome assembly GCF_028021215.1 of Eschrichtius robustus. Lineage (NCBI taxonomy): Eukaryota > Metazoa > Chordata > Mammalia > Artiodactyla > Eschrichtiidae > Eschrichtius > Eschrichtius robustus. The sequence continues at coordinate 1,339,611 of NW_027175343.1, forward strand.
GGCTGACAGGTTTGGTGAGGTTGGGTGAGCAAACGCAGACCCTTTAAAATAATACTGTGTGGTACCCATCCCATGGGTCCCAAATCTCCAGTTTCAAGGGCATCTTCCTGCATCGAAAACATGCATGAGAAACCCAGAAGATGGTACACCGTGTGATCGGGAAAGGTTTCTAAAACGCACCTCATTTCTCATCTCCTTGTGCTCGGGTTCGCCATTCCAGCTACTTTACTAGCAATCTCCCTTCTTGGAGAAAAAGCACCTTTAACCTCCTGATCTGTACAGGTTGCAATTTGTCCTGAGGAAGAACGGGAAGAGGGGCAACCAATGAGAGACTAGATCTAGGTGTTGGGACAGGCACAGGTCACTCTATTTTCCCATCAGGAAGAAGAATTAACCACAGGCTCAGCCTGCCGCCGGGAAGCAAAATAGTGCCTGAGGCAATCCCGCGCTTCTGCGGCCAGCTCCCAAAAAAGCCAGTTGAAAAATGGAGCACATGGGCACTGAAATTCACAAACCTGCAGAGTTATAAATGATAACTCTCGTCCACAAATATATTGAGGGAAGGCAACGAAGAGTATTTGAAAGCAAGGCAGAATTGCAGGAAACAGGTTTCAGGAGGTAGATTCGAATCGGCTTTAAAGCACATGAAAAGCGGCAAAACTTCGACAATGATGCCCTTGGCCAAAAAGGGCGTATGCGTTTTTTCCTGAATATATTCAGGAAAAAACGCATACGCCCTCTTTGGCCAACCAAGCAACCTGGAAAGGCAAATCAGCGCTACAAAGAAGTCTCGCTTCCCATCGGTCAAAATGGTCATGCTGCAAAAAGTGTCAAAACCAGAAGTGCAGAAGAGGCCATGGAGAAATGGCAGCCTTGCTACGCTGATGGGTGCGATGTAAATTGTCAGCAGCCACTCTGGAGAAGTGTACGGTGTGTCCTGAAACATCGAAAAAACACAGCTTAGGGAGCATAGGGCACGTCCACTCATGGGCGTATAAATTGGGAAAATTAAAAATCAGCAAGACAGAGGCACCCCAAAGTTTAGGGCTGCTCTGTTGACAAGGACCTCCACTTCATGACACCTTAAATATCCCCGGAAAGAGAAAAATGGATAAAGAAGTTGTGGTCCTTATGTACAATGGAATATCACTCAGATATGAAATCAATGTCATAAGGCAAGTAGAAGCAAGATGAGTGAACTTAGGTACGACGATTCTAAGTGAAATAAGTCACACAGAAAAAGACACTTATCATAAGCTATCACTTATAGAGGGAATGTAAAAACCGCTACAGTTGAACTGAATTACAAAACAGAACAGACTCACACGTTTAGAAAACACACTATGGCTGCTTAACGGGAAAGGTGAGTTGGGGTGATGCATAAAACAAGGGTTTCAAATTCGCTCAGATACCGCTCCATACACCCAATATGTAATAGACAAGACCTACTCCTTGCTCAGTGAACTGGACTCAACACCCCCTATTCACCGCACAAGAATATATGTGACTAGTAAGAATCTTAAAACCTATGTATTGATATCTCTCTGGAAGTGAGTAAAGTGAGTGTAAATCCGCATAAACACAGCCGTGAAAAGCAGCTAAACCCCATTATAAAAATAAATTACTTTTAAAAACCCGTAAAACAAAGACAGTGAAAGAGAGAGAAATTCTTACAAAATTCGTTCAGAGGCTGTGATGCAACCTGGATTGACCATATCTAGACCCACAGCTGGATGAGACATAAGGGTGGACACTCTTGGGGATGAGAGGTTTGGTGAGGTTGGGTGAGCAAACGCAGACCCTTTAAAGTAATACTGTGTGGTACCCATCCCATGGGTCCCAAATGTCCAGGTTCAAGGGAATCTTCCTACATCGAAAACATGCATGAGAAACCTAGAAGATGGTACACCGTCTGAACGGGAAAGGTTTCTGAAACGCACCTCATTTCTCATCTCCTTGTGCTCGGGTTCGCCATTCCAGCTTCTTAACTAGTAATCTCCCTACTTGGAGAAACAGCACCTTTAACCTCCTGTTCCATACAGGTTGCAATTTGTCCTGAGGATGAACGGGAAGAGGGGCAACCAATGAGAGACTAGATCTAGGTGTTGGGACAGGCACAGGTCACTCTATTTTCACATCAGGAAGAAGAATTAACCACAGGCTCAGCCTGCCGCCAGGAACCAGAATAGGGCCTGAGGCAATCCCGCGCTTCTGCGGCCACCTCCCAAAATAGCCAGTTGAAAAATGGAGCACATGGGTACTGCAATTCACAAACATGCAGAGTTATAAATGATAACTCTCGTCCACAAATATATTGAGGGAAGGCAACGAAGAGGATTTGAAAGCAAGGCAGAATTGCAGGAAACTGGTTTCAGGAGGTAGATTCGAATCGGCTTTAAAGCACATGAAAAGCGGCAAAACGTCGACAATGATGCCCTTGGCCAAAAAGGGCGTATGCGTTTTTTCCTGAATATATTCAGGAAAAAACGCATACGCCCTTTTTGGCCAACCAAGCAACCTGGAAAGGCAAATCAGCGCTACAAAGAAGTCTCGCTTCCCATCGGTCAAAAGGGCCATGCTGGAAAATGTGTCAAAACCACAAAAGCAGGACGGGCCATGGAGAAATGGGAGCCTTGCTACGCTGATGGGCGGGACGTAAATTGCCAGCAACCACTCTGGAGAAGTGTACGGTGTGGCCTTAAACATCGAAAAAACACAGCTTATGGAGCATAGGGCACTTCCACTCATGGGCGTATAAATTGGGAAAATTAAAAATCAGCAAGACACAGGCAAACCAAAGTTTAGGGCTGCTCTGTTGACAAGAACCTCCACTTCATGACACCTTAAATATCCTAGGAAAGAGAAAAATGGATAAAGAAGTTGTGGTCCTTATGTACAATGGAATATCACTCAGCCATGAAATCAATGTCATAAGGCTAGTAGAAGCAAGATGAGTGGATTTAGGTATGACGATTCTAAGTGAAATAAGTCATACAGAAAAAGTCACTTATCATAAGCTATCACTTATAGAGGGAATGTAAAAACCGCTAGACTTGAACTGAATTACAAAACAGAACAGAGTCACACGTTTAGAAAACACACTATGGCTGCTTAACGGGAAAGGTGAGGTGGGGTGATGCATAAAACAAGGGTTTCAAATTCGCTCAGATACCGTTCCATACACCCAATATGTAATAGACAAGACCTACACCTTGCTCAGTGAACTGGACTCAACACCCCCTATTCACCGCACAAGAATATATCTGACTAGTAAGAATCGTAAAACCTATGTATTGATATCTCTCTGGAAGTGAGTCAAGTGGGTGTAAAGCCGCATAAACACAGCCGTGAAAAGCAGCTAAACCCCATTATAAAAATAAATTACTTTGAAAAACCCGTAAAACAAAGACAGTGAAAGAGAGAGAAATTCTTACAAAATTCGTTCAGGGGCTGTGATGCAACCTGGATTGACCATATCTAGACCCACAGCTGGATGAGACATAAGGTTGGACACTCTTGGGGCTGACAGGTTGGGTGAGGTTGGGTGAGCAAACGCAGACCCTTTAAAGTAATACTGCGTGGTACCCATCCCATGGGTCCCAAATCTCCAGTTTCAAGGGCATCTTCCTACATCGAAAACCTGCATGAGAAACTCAGAAGATGGTACACCGTGTGATTTTGAAAGGTTTCTAAAACGCACCCCATTTCTCACCTCTTTGTGCTCGGGTTCGCCTTTCCAGCTACTTTACTAGCAATCTCCCTACTTGCAGAATCATCACCTTTAAGCTCCTGATCCATACAGGTTGCAATTTGTCCTGAGGATGAACGGGAAGAGGGGCAACCAATGAGAGACTAGATCTAGGTGTTGGGACAGGCACAGGTCACTCTATTTTCCCATCAGGAAGAAGAATTAACCACAGGCTCAGCCTGCCGCCCAGAAGCACAATAGCGCCTGAGGCAATACTGCGCTTTTGCGGCCAGCTCCCAAAAAAGCGAGTTGAAAAATGGAGCTCAGGGACACTGCAATTCACAAACCCGCAGAGTTATAAATGATAACTCTCATCCACAGATATATTGAGGGAATGGAACGAAGAGGATTTGAAAGCAAGGCAGAATTGCAGGAAACAGATTTCAGGAGGTAGATTCGAATTGCCTTTAAAGCACATGAAAAGCGGCAAAAGGTCGACAATGATGCCCTTGGCCAAAAAGGGCGTATGCGTTTTTTCCTGAATATATTCAGGAAAAAACGCATACGCCCTTTTTGGCCAACCAAGCACCCTGGAAAGGCAAATCAGCGCTACAAAGAAGTCTCGCTTCCCATCGGTCAAAAGGGCCATGCTAAAAAAGTGTCAAAACCAGAAATGCAGGACAGGCCATGGAGAAATGGCAGCCTTGCTACGCTGATAGGCGTGATGTTAATTGCCAACAGCCACTCTGGAGAAGTGTACGGTGTGTCCTGAAACATCGAAAAAACACAGCTTAGGGAGCATAGGGCACGTCCACTCATGGGCGTATAAATTGGGAAAACTAAAAATCAGCAAGACACAGGCACCCCACAGTTTAGGGCTGCTCTGTTGACAAGAACCTCCAGTTCATGACACCTTAAATATCCCAGGAAAGAGAAAAATGGATAAAGAAGTTGTGGTCCTTATGTACAGTGGAATATCACTCAGACATGAAATCAATGTCATAAGGCTAGGAGAAGCAAGATGAGTGGATTTAGGTACGACGATTCCAAGTGAAATAAGTCACACAGAAAAAGACACTTATCATAAGGTATCACTTATAGAGGGAATGTAAAAACCGCTACACTTGAACTGAATTACAAAACAGAACAGAGTCACACGTTTAGAAAACACACTATGGCTGCTTAACGGGAAAGGTGAGGTGGGGTGATGCATAAAACAAGGGTTTCAAATTCGCTCAGATACCGTTCCATACACCCAATATGTAATAGAAAAGACCTACTCCTTGCTCAGTGAACTGGACACAACACCCCCTATTCACCGCACAAGAATATACGTGACTAGTAAGAATCTTAAAACCTATGTATTGATACGTGTCTGGAAGTGAGTCAAGTGGGTGTAAAGCCGCTTAAACACAGCCGTGAAAAGCAGCTAAACCCCATTATAAAAATAAATTACTTTTAAAAACCCGTAAAACAAAGACAGTGAAAGAGAGAGAAATTCTTACAAAATTCGTTCAGGGGCTGTGATGCAACCTGGATTGACCATATCTAGACCCACAGCTGGATGAGACATAAGGGTGGACACTCTTGGGGCTGAGAGGTTTGGTGAGGTTGGGTGAGCAAACGCAGACCCTTTAAAGTAATACTGCGTGGTACCCATCCCATGGGTCCCAAATCTCCAGGTTCAAGGGCATCTTCCTACATCGAAAACATGCATGAGAAACCCAGAAGATGGTACACCGTGTGATTTTGAAAGGTTTCCAAAATGAACCACATTTCTCATCTCCTTGTGCTGGGGTTCGCCTTTCCAGCTACTTTACTAGCAATCTCCCTACTTGGAGAATCAGCACCTTTAAGCTCCTGTTCCCTACAGGTTGCAATTTGTCCTGAGGATGAACGGGAAGACGGGCAACCAATGAGAGACTAGATCTAGGTGTTGGGACAGGCACAGGTCACTCTATTTTCCCATCAGGAAGAAGAATTAAACACAGGTTCAGCCTGCCGCCGGGAACCAGAATAGGGCCTGAGGCAATCCCGTGCTTTTGCGGCCAGCTCCCAAAAAAGACAGTTGAAAAATGGAGCTCAGGGGCACTGCAATTCACAAACCTGCTGAGTTATAAATGATAACTCTCGTCCACAAATATATTGAGGGAAGGCAACGAAGAGGATTTGAAAGCAAGGCAGAATTGCAGGAAACAGGTTTCAGGAGGTAGATTCGAATCGCCTTTAAAGCACATGAAAGGTGGCAAAACGTCAACAATGATGACCTTGGCCAAAAAGGGCGTATGCGTTGTTTCCTGAATATATTCAGGAAAAAACGCATACGCCCTTTTTGGCCAACCAAGCAACCTGGAAAGGCAAATCAGCGTTACCAAGAATTCTCGCTTCCCATCGGTCAAAAGGGCCATGCTGCAAAAATTTTCAAAACCAGAAATGCAGGACAGGCCATGGAGAAATGGCAGCCTTGCTACGCTGATGGGAGGGATGTAAATTGCCAACAGCCACTCTGGAGAAGTGTACGGTGTGTCCTGAAACATCGAAAAAACACAGCTTAGGGAGCATAGGGCACGTGCACTCATGGGCGTATAAATTGGGAAAACTAAAAATCAGCAAGACACAGGCACCCCAAAGTTTAGGGCAGCTCTGTTGACAAGAACCTCCACTTCATGACACCGTAAATATCCCAGGAAAGAGAAAAATGGATAAAGAAGTTGTGGTCCTTATGTACAATGGAATATCACTCAGACATGAAATCAATGTCATAAGGCTAGTAGAAGCAAGATGAGTGGATTTAGGAACGACGATTCTAAGTGAAATAAGTCACACAGAAAAAGACACTTATCATAAGCTATCACTTAGAGAGGGAATGTAAAAACCGCTACACTTGAACTGAATTACAAAACAGAACAGAGTCACACGTTTAGAAAACACACTATGGCTGCTTAACGGGAAAGGTGAGTTGGGGTGATGCATAAAACAAGGGTTTCAAATTCGCTCAGATACCGTTCCATACACCCAATATGTAATAGACAAGACCAACTCCTTGCTCAGTGAACTGGACTCAACACCCCCTATTCACCGCACAATAATATGTCTGACTAGTAAGAATCGTAAAACCTATGTATTGATATCTCTCTGGAAGTGAGTCAAGTGGGTGTAAAGCCGCATAAACACAGCCGTGAAAGGCAGCTAAACCCCATTATAAAAATAAATTACTTTTAAAAACCCGTAAAAGAAAGACAGTGAAAGAGAGAGAAATTCTTACATAATTCGTTCAGGGGCTTTGATGCAACCTGGATTGACCATATCTAGACCCACAGCTGGATGAGACATAAGGGTGGACACTCTTGGGGCTGAGAGGTTGGGTGAGGTTGGGTGAGCAAAGGCAGAACCTTTAAAGTAATACTGCGTGGTACCCATCCCATGGGTCCCAAATCTCCAGGTTCAAGGGCATCTTCCTACATCGAAAACATGCATGAGAAACCCAGAATAAGGTACACCGTGTGATTTTGAAAGGTTTCTAAAACGCACCTCATTTCTCATCTCCTTGTGCTCGGGTTCGCCATTCCAGGTACTTTACTAGCAATCTCCCTACTTGGAGAATCAGCACCTTTAACCTCCTGTTCTGTACAGGTTGCAATTTGTCCTGAGGATGAACGGGAAGAGGGGCAACCAATGAGAGACTAGATCTAGTTGTTGGGACAGGCACAGGTCACTCTATTTTCCCATCAGGAAGAAGAATTAACCACAGGCTCAGCCTGCCCCCCGGAACCTGAATAGGGCCTGAGGCAATCCCGTGCTTTTGAGGCCAGCTCCCAAAAAAGACAGTTGAAAAATGGAGCTCAAGGGCACTGCCATTCACAAACCCGCAGAGTTATAAATGGTAACTCTCGTCAACAAATATATTGAGGGAAGGCAACGAAGAGGATTTGAAAGCAAGGCAGAATTGCAGGAAACATGTTTCAGGAGGTAGATTCGAATCGCCTTTAAAGCACATGAAAAGTGGCAAAACGTCGACAGAGATGCCCTTGGCCAAAAAGGGCGTATGCGTTTTTTCCTGAATATATTCAGGAAAAAACGCATACGCCCTTTTTGGCCAACCAAGCAACCTGGAAAGGCAAATCAGCGCTACAAAGAAGTCTCGCTTCCCATCGGTCAAATGGGCCATGCTGCAAAAAGTGTCAAAACCAGAAATGCAGGACAGGCCATGGAGAAATGGCAGCCTTGCTACGCTGATGGGCGGGATGTAAATTGCCAACAGCCACTCTGGAGAAGTGTACGGTGTGTCCTGAAACATCGAAAAAACAGCTTAGGGAGCATAGGGCACGTGCACATATGGGCGTATAAATTGGGAAAACTAAAAATCAGCAAGACACAGGCACCCCAATGTTTAGGGCTGCTATGTTGACAAGAACCTCCACTTCATGACACCTTAAATATCCCAGGAAAGAGAAAAATGGATAAAGAAGTTGTGGTCCTTATGTACAAAGGAATATCACTCAGACATGAAATCAATGTCATAAGGCTAGTAGAAGCAAGATGAGTGGATTTAGGTATGACGATTCTAAGTGAACTAAGTCACACAGAAAAAGACACTTATCATAAGCTATCACTTATAGAGGGAATGTAAAAACCGCTACACTTGAACTGAATTACAAAGGGAACAGAGTCACACGTTTAGAAAACACACTATGGCTGCTTAACGGGAAAGGTGAGGTGGGGTGATGCATAAAACAAGGGTTTCAAAGTCGCTCAGATACCGTTCCATACACCCAATATGTAATAGACAAGGCCTACTCCTTGCTCAGTGAACTGGACTCAACACCCCCTATTCACCGCACAATAATATGTCTGACTAGTAAGAATCGTAAAACCTATGTATTGATATCTCTCTGGAAGTGAGTCAAGTGGGTGTAAAGCCGCATAAACACAGCCGTGAAAAGCAGCTAAACCCCATTATAAAAATAAATTACTTTGAAAAACCCGTAAAACAAAGACAGTGAAAGAGAGAGAAATTCTTACAAAATTCGTTCAGGGGCTGTGATGCAACCTGGATTGACCATATCTAGACCCACAGCTGGATGAGACATAAGGTTGGACACTCTTGGGGCTGACAGGTTGGGTGAGGTTGGGTGAGCAAACGCAGACCCTTTAAAGTAATACTGCGTGGTACCCATCCCATGGGTCCCAAATCTCCAGTTTCAAGGGCATCTTCCTACATCGAAAACCTGCATGAGAAACTCAGAAGATGGTACACCGTGTGATTTTGAAAGGTTTCTAAAACGCACCCCATTTCTCACCTCTTTGTGCTCGGGTTCGCCTTTCCAGCTACTTTACTAGCAATCTCCCTACTTGCAGAATCATCACCTTTAAGCTCCTGATCCATACAGGTTGCAATTTGTCCTGAGGATGAACGGGAAGAGGGGCAACCAATGAGAGACTAGATCTAGGTGTTGGGACAGGCACAGGTCACTCTATTTTCCCATCAGGAAGAAGAATTAACCACAGGCTCAGCCTGCCGCCCAGAAGCACAATAGCGCCTGAGGCAATACTGCGCTTTTGCGGCCAGCTCCCAAAAAAGCGAGTTGAAAAATGGAGCTCAGGGACACTGCAATTCACAAACCCGCAGAGTTATAAATGATAACTCTCATCCACAGATATATTGAGGGAATGGAACGAAGAGGATTTGAAAGCAAGGCAGAATTGCAGGAAACAGATTTCAGGAGGTAGATTCGAATTGCCTTTAAAGCACATGAAAAGCGGCAAAAGGTCGACAATGATGCCCTTGGCCAAAAAGGGCGTATGCGTTTTTTCCTGAATATATTCAGGAAAAAACGCATACGCCCTTTTTCGCCAACCAAGCACCCTGGAAAGGCAAATCAGCGCTACAAAGAAGTCTCGCTTCCCATCGGTCAAAAGGGCCATGCTAAAAAAGTGTCAAAACCAGAAATGCAGGACAGGCCATGGAGAAATGGCAGCCTTGCTACGCTGATAGGCGTGATGTTAATTGCCAACAGCCACTCTGGAGAAGTGTACGGTGTGTCCTGAAACATCGAAAAAACACAGCTTAGGGAGCATAGGGCACGTCCACTCATGGGCGTATAAATTGGGAAAACTAAAAATCAGCAAGACACAGGCACCCCACAGTTTAGGGCTGCTCTGTTGACAAGAACCTCCAGTTCATGACACCTTAAATATCCCAGGAAAGAGAAAAATGGATAAAGAAGTTGTGGTCCTTATGTACAGTGGAATATCACTCAGACATGAAATCAATGTCATAAGGCTAGGAGAAGCAAGATGAGTGGATTTAGGTACGACGATTCCAAGTGAAATAAGTCACACAGAAAAAGACACTTATCATAAGGTATCACTTATAGAGGGAATGTAAAAACCGCTACACTTGAACTGAATTACAAAACAGAACAGAGTCACACGTTTAGAAAACACACTATGGCTGCTTAACGGGAAAGGTGAGGTGGGGTGATGCATAAAACAAGGGTTTCAAATTCGCTCAGATACCGTTCCATACACCCAATATGTAATAGAAAAGACCTACTCCTTGCTCAGTGAACTGGACACAACACCCCCTATTCACCGCACAAGAATATACGTGACTAGTAAGAATCTTAAAACCTATGTATTGATACGTGTCTGGAAGTGAGTCAAGTGGGTGTAAAGCCGCTTAAACACAGCCGTGAAAAGCAGCTAAACCCCATTATAAAAATAAATTACTTTTAAAAACCCGTAAAACAAAGACAGTGAAAGAGAGAGAAATTCTTACAAAATTCGTTCAGGGGCTGTGATGCAACCTGGATTGACCATATCTAGACCCACAGCTGGATGAGACATAAGGGTGGACACTCTTGGGGCTGAGAGGTTTGGTGAGGTTGGGTGAGCAAACGCAGACCCTTTAAAGTAATACTGCGTGGTACCCATCCCATGGGTCCCAAATCTCCAGGTTCAAGGGCATCTTCCTACATCGAAAACATGCATGAGAAACCCAGAAGATGGTACACCGTGTGATTTTGAAAGGTTTCCAAAATGAACCACATTTCTCATCTCCTTGTGCTGGGGTTCGCCTTTCCAGCTACTTTACTAGCAATCTCCCTACTTGGAGAATCAGCACCTTTAAGCTCCTGTTCCCTACAGGTTGCAATTTGTCCTGAGGATGAACGGGAAGACGGGCAACCAATGAGAGACTAGATCTAGGTGTTGGGACAGGCACAGGTCACTCTATTTTCCCATCAGGAAGAAGAATTAAACACAGGTTCAGCCTGCCGCCGGGAACCAGAATAGGGCCTGAGGCAATCCCGTGCTTTTGCGGCCAGCTCCCAAAAAAGACAGTTGAAAAATGGAGCTCAGGGGCACTGCAATTCACAAACCTGCTGAGTTATAAATGATAACTCTCGTCCACAAATATATTGAGGGAAGGCAACGAAGAGGATTTGAAAGCAAGGCAGAATTGCAGGAAACAGGTTTCAGGAGGTAGATTCGAATCGCCTTTAAAGCACATGAAAGGTGGCAAAACGTCGACAATGATGACCTTGGCCAAAAAGGGCGTATGCGTTGTTTCCTGAATATATTCAGGAAAAAACGCATACGCCCTTTTTGGCCAACCAAACAACCTGGAAATGCAAATCAGCGCTACCAAGAATTCTCGCTTCCCATCGGTCAAAAGGGCCATGCTGCAAAAATTTTCAAAACCAGAAATGCAGGACAGGCCATGGAGAAATGGCAGCCTTGCTACGCTGATGGGAGGGATGTAAATTGCCAACAGCCACTCTGGAGAAGTGTACGGTGTGTCCTGAAACATCGAAAAAACACAGCTTAGGGAGCATAGGGCACGTCCACTCATGGGCATATAAATTGGGAAAACTAAAAATCAGCAAGACACAGGCACCCCAAAGTTTAGGGCTGCTCTGTTGACAAGAACCTCCAGTTCATGACACCTTAAATATCCCAGGAAAGAGAAAAATGGATAAAGAAGTTGTGGTCCTTATGTACAATGGAATATCACTCAGACATGAAATCAATGTCATAAGGCTAGAAGAAGCAAGATGAGTGGATTTAGGTACGACGATTCCAAGTGAAATGAGTCACACAGAAAAAGACACTTATCATAAGGTATCACTTATAGAGGGAATGTAAAAACCGCTACACTTGAACTGAATTACAAAACAGAACAGAGTCACACGTTTAGAAAACACACTATGGCTGCTTAACGGGAAAGGTGAGGTGGGGTGATTCATAAAACAAGGGTTTCAAATTCGCTCAGATACCGTTCCATACACCCAATATGTAATAGAAAAGACCTACTCCTTGCTCAGTGAACTGGACACAACACCCCCTATTCACCGCACAAGAATATACGTGACTAGTAAGAATCTTAAAACCTATGTATTGATACGTGTCTGGAAGTGAGTCAAGTGGGTGTAAAGCCGCTTAAACACAGCCGTGAAAAGCAGCTAAACCCCATTATAAAAATAAATTACTTTTAAAAACCCGTAAAACAAAGACAGTGAAAGAGAGAGAAATTCTTACAAAATTCGTTCAGGGGCTGTGATGCAACCTGGATTGACCATATCTAGACCCACAGCTGGATGAGACATAAGGGTGGACACTCTTGGGGCTGAGAGGTTTGGTGAGGTTGGGTGAGCAAACGCAGACCCTTTAAAGTAATACTGCGTGGTACCCATCCCATGGGTCCCAAATCTCCAGGTTCAAGGGCATCTTCCTACATCGAAAACATGCATGAGAAACCCAGAAGATGGTACACCGTGTGATTTTGAAAGGTTTCCAAAATGAACCACATTTCTCATCTCCTTGTGCTGGGGTTCGCCTTTCCAGCTACTTTACTAGCAATCTCCCTACTTGGAGAATCAGCACCTTTAAGCTCCTGTTCCCTACAGGTTGCAATTTGTCCTGAGGATGAACGGGAAGACGGGCAACCAATGAGAGACTAGATCTAGGTGTTGGGACAGGCACAGGTCACTCTATTTTCCCATCAGGAAGAAGAATTAAACACAGGTTCAGCCTGCCGCCGGGAACCAGAATAGGGCCTGAGGCAATCCCGTGCTTTTGCGGCCAGCTCCCAAAAAAGACAGTTGAAAAATGGAGCTCAGGGGCACTGCAATTCACAAACCTGCTGAGTTATAAATGATAACTCTCGTCCACAAATATATTGAGGGAAGGCAACGAAGAGGATTTGAAAGCAAGGCAGAATTGCAGGAAACAGGTTTCAGGAGGTAGATTCGAATCGCCTTTAAAGCACATGAAAGGTGGCAAAACGTCGACAATGATGACCTTGGCCAAAAAGGGCGTATGCGTTGTTTCCTGAATATATTCAGGAAACAACGCATACGCCCTTTTTGGCCAACCAAGCAACCTGGAAAGGCAAATCAGCGCTACCAAGAATTCTCGCTACCCATCGGTCAAAAGGGCCATGCTGCAAAAATTTTCAAAACCAGAAATGCAAGACAGGCCATGGAGAAATGGCAGCCTTGCTACGCTGATGGGAGGGATGTAAATTGCCAACAGCCACTCTGGAGAAGTGTACGGTGTGTCCTGAAACATCGAAAAAACACAGCTTAGGGAGCATAGGGCACGTCCACTCATGGGCGTATAAATTGGGAAAACTAAAAATCAGCAAGACACAGGCACCCCAAAGTTTAGGGCAGCTCTGTTGACAAGAACCTCCACTTCTTGACACCGTAAATATCCCAGGAAAGAGAAAAATGGATAAAGAAGTTGTGGTCCTTATGTACAATGGAATATCACTCAGACATGAAATCAATGTCATAAGGCTAGTAGAAGCAAGATGAGTGGGTTTAGGAACGACGATTCTAAGTGAAATAAGTCACACAGAAAAAGACACTTATCATAAGCTATCACTTAGAGAGGGAATGTAAAAACCGCTACACTTGAACTGAGTTACAAAACAGAACAGAGTCACACGTTTAGAAAACACACTATGGCTGCTTAACGGGAAAGGTGAGTTGGGGTGATGCATAAAACAAGGGTTTCAAATTCACTCAGATACCGTTCCATACACCCAATATGTAATAGACAAGACCAACTCCTTGCTCAGTGAACTGGACTCAACACCCCCTATTCACCGCACAATTATATGTCTGACTAGTAAGAATCGTAAAACCTATGTATTGATATCTCTCTGGAAGTGAGTCAAGTGGGTGTAAAGCCGCATAAACACAGCCGTGAAAGGCAGCTAAACCCCACTATAAAAATAAATTACTTTTAAAAACCCGTAAAAGAAAGACAGTGAAAGAGAGAGAAATTCTTACATAATTCGTTCAGGGGCTTTGATGCAACCTGGATTGACCATATCTAGACCCACAGCTGGATGAGACATAAGGGTGGACACTCTTGGGGCTGAGAGGTTGGGTGAGGTTGGGTGAGCAAACGCAGACCCTTTAAAGTAATACTGCGTGGTACCCATTCCATGGGTCCCAAATCTCCAGGTTCAAGGGCATCTTCCTACATCGAAAACATGCATGAGAAACCCAGAATAAGGTACACCGTGTGATTTTGAAAGGTTTCTAAAACGCACCTCATTTCTCATCTCCTTGTGCTCGGGTTCGCCATTCCAGGTACTTTACTAGCAATCTCCCTACTTGGAGAATCAGCACCTTTAACCTCCTGTTCTGTACAGGTTGCAATTTGTCCTGAGGATGAACGGGAAGAGGGGCAACCAATGAGAGACTAGATCTAGGTGTTGGGACAGGCACAGGTCACTCTATTTTCCCATCAGGAAGAAGAATTAACCACAGGCTCAGCCTGCCCCCTGGAACCTGAATAGGGCCTGAGGCAATCCCGTGCTTTTGCGGCCAGCTCCCAAAAAAGACAGTTGAAAAATGGAGCTCAGGGGCACTGCCATTCACAAACCCGCAGAGTTATAAATGGTAACTCTCGTCAACAAATATATTGAGGGAAGGCAACGAAGAGGATTTGAAAGCAAGGCAGAATTGCAGGAAACATGTTTCAGGAGGTAGATTCGAATCGCCTTTAAAGCACATGAAAAGTGGCAAAACGTCGACAGTGATGCCCTTGGCCAAAAAGGGCGTATGAGTTTTTTCCTGAATATATTCAGGAAAAAACGGATACGCCCTTTTTGGCCAACCAAGCAACCTGGAAAGGCAAATCAGCGCTACAAAGAAGTCTCGCTTCCCATCGGTCAAAAGGGCCATGCTGCAAAAAGTGTCAAAACCAGAAATGCAGGACAGGCCATGGAGAAATGGCAGCCTTGCTACGCTGATGGGCGGGATGTAAATTGCCAACAGCCACTCTGGAGAAGTGTACGGTGTGTCCTGAAACATCGAAAAAACAGCTTAGGGAGCATAGGGCACGTGCACTCATGGGCGTATAAATTGGGAAAACTAAAAATCAGCAAGACACAGGCACCCCAATGTTTAGGGCTGCTATGTTGACAAGAACCTCCACTTCATGACACCTTAAATATCCCAGGAAAGAGAAAAATGGATAAAGAAGTTGTGGTCCTTATGTACAAAGGAATATCACTCAGACATGAAATCAATGTCATAAGGCTAGTAGAAGCAAGATGAGTGGATTTAGGTATGACGATTCTAAGTGAACTAAGTCACACAGAAAAAGACATTTATCATAAGCTATCACTTATAGAGGGAATGTAAAAACCGCTACACTTGAACTGAATTACAAAGGGAACAGAGTCACACGTTTAGAAAACACACTATGGCTGCTTAACGGGAAAGGTGAGGTGGGGTGATGCATAAAACAAGGGTTTCAAATTCGCTCAGATACCGTTCCATACACCCAATATGTAATAGACAAGGCCTACTCCTTGCTCAGTGAACTGGACTCAACACCCCCTATTCACCGCACAAGAATATATCTGACTAGTAATAATCGTAAAACCTATGTATTGATATCTCTCTGGAAGTGAGTCAAGTGGGTGTAAAGCCGCATAAACACAGCCGTGAAAAGCAGCTAAACCCCATTATAAAAATAAATTACTTTTAAAAACCCGTAAAACAAAGACAGTGAAAGAGAGAGAAATTCTTACAAAATTCGTTCAGGGGCTGTGATGCAACCTGGATTGACCATATCTAGACCCACAGCTGGATGAGACATAAGGGTGGACACTCTTGGGGCTGAAAGGTTGGGTGAGGTTGGGTGAGCAAACGCAGACCCTTTAAAGTAATACTGCGTGGTAACCATCCCATGGGTCCCAAATCTCCAGGTTCAAGGGCATCTTCCTACATCGAAAACATGCATGAGAAACTCAGAAGATGGTACACCGTGTGATTTTGAAAGGTTACTAAAACGCACCCCATTTCTCACCTCCTTGTGCTCGGGTTCGCCTTTCCAGCTACTTTACTAGCAATCTCCCTACTTGCAGAATCAGCACCTTTAAGCTCCTGATCCATACAGGTTGCAATTTGTCCTGAGGATGAACGGGAAGAGGGGCAACCAATGAGAGACTAGATCTAGGTGTTGGGACAGGCACAGGTCACTCTATTTTCCCATCAGGAAGAAGAATTAACCACAGGCTCAGCCTGCCGCCCAGAAGCACAATAGCGCCTGAGGCAATACTGCGCTTTTGCGGCCAGCTCCCAAAAAAGACAGTTGAAAAATGGAGCTCAGGGAAACTGCAATTCACAAACCCGCAGAGTTATAAATGATAACTCTCACCACAGATATATTGAGGGAATGGAACGAAGAGGATTTGAAAGCAAGGCAGAATTGCAGGAAACAGATTTCAGGAGGTAGATTCGAATTGCCTTTAAAGCACATGAAAAGCGGCAAAAGGTCGACAATGATGCCCTTGGCCAAAAAGGGCGTATGCGTTTTTTCCTGAATATATTCAGGAAAAAACGCATACGCCCTTTTTGGCCAACCAAGCACCCTGGAAAAGCAAATCAGCGCTACAAAGAAGTCCCGCTTCCCATCGGTCAAAAGGGCCATGCTAAAAAAGTGTCAAAACCAGAAAAGCAGGACAGGCCATGGAGAAATGGCAGCCTTGCTACGCTGATAGGCGTGATGTTAATTGCCAACAGCCACTCTGGAGAAGTGTACGGTGTGTCCTGAAACATCGAAAAAACACAGCTTAGGGAGCATAGGGCACGTCCACTCATGGGCGTATAAATTGGGAAAACTAAAAATCAGCAAGACACAGGCACCCCAAAGTTTAGGGCTGCTCTGTTGACAAGAACCTCCAGTTCATGACACCTTAAATATCCCAGGAAAGAGAAAAATGGATAAAGAAGTTGTGGTCCTTATGTACAATGGAATATCACTCAGACATGAAATCAATGTCATAAGGCTAGGAGAAGCAAGATGAGTGGATTTAGGTACGACGATTCCAAGTGAAATAAGTCACACAGAAAAAGACACTTATCATAAGGTATCACTTATAGAGGGAATGTAAAAACCGCTACACTTGAACTGAATTACAAAACAGAACAGAGTCACACGTTTAGAAAACACATTATGGCTGCTTAACGGGAAAGGTGAGGTGGGGTGATGCATAAAACAAGGGTTTCAAATTCGCTCAGATACCGTTCCATACACCCAATATGTAATAGAAAAGACCTACTCCTTGCTCAGTGAACTGGACACAACACCCCCTATTCACCGCACAAGAATATACGTGACTAGTAAGAATCTTAAAACCTATGTATTGATACGTGTCTGGAAGTGAGTCAAGTGGGTGTAAAGCCGCTTAAACACAGCCGTGAAAAGCAGCTAAACCCCATTATAAAAATAAATTACTTTTAAAAACCCGTAAAACAAAGACAGTGAAAGAGAGAGAAATTCTTACAAAATTCGTTCAGGGGCTGTGATGCAACCTGGATTGACCATATCTAGACCCACAGCTGGATGAGACATAAGGGTGGACACTCTTGGGGCTGAGAGGTTTGGTGAGGTTGGGTGAGCAAACGAAGACCCTTTAAAGTAATACTGCGTGGTACCCATCCCATGGGTCCCAAATCTCCAGGTTCAAGGGCATCTTCCTACATCGAAAACATGCATGAGAAACCCAGAAGATGGTACACCGTGTGATTTTGAAAGGTTTCTAAAACGCACCTCATTTCTCATCTCCTTGTGCTCGGGTTCGCCATTCCAGGTACTTTACTAGCAATCTCCCTACTTGGAGAAACAGCACCTTTAACCTCCTGTTCTGTACAGGTTGCAATTTGTCCTGAGGATGAACGGGAAGAGGGGCAACAAATGAGAGACTAGATCTAGGTGTTGGGACAGGCACAGGTCACTCTATTTTCCCATCAGGAAGAAGAATTAACCACAGGCTCAGCCTGCCCCCCGGAACCTGAATAGGGCCTGAGGCAATCCCGTGCTTTTGCGGCCAGCTCCCAAAAAAGACAGTTGAAAAATGGAGCTCAGGGGCACTGCCATTCACAAACCCGCAGAGTTATAAATGGTAACTCTCGTCAACAAATATATTGAGGGAAGGCAACGAAGAGGATTTGAAAGCAAGGCAGAATTGCAGGAAACAGGTTTCAGGAGGTAGATTCGAATCGCCTTTAAAGCACATGAAAAGCGGCAAAAGGTCGACAATGATGCCCTTGGCCAAAAAGGGCGTATGCGTTTTTTCCTGAATATATTCAGGAAAAAACGCATACGCCCTTTTTGGCCAACCAAGCACCCTGGAAAGGCAAATCAGCGCTACAAAGAAGTCTCGCTTCCCATCGGTCAAAAGGGCCATGCTAAAAAAGTGTCAAAACCAGAAATGCAGGACAGGCCATGGAGAAATGGCAGCCTTGCTACGCTGATAGGCGTGATGTTAATTGCCAACAGCCACTCTGGAGAAGTGTACGGTGTGTCCTGAAACATCGAAAAAACACAGCTTAGGGAGCATAGGGCACGTCCACTCATGGGCGTATAAATTGGGAAAACTAAAAATCAGCAAGACACAGGCACCCCAAAGTTTAGGGCTGCTCTGTTGACAAGAACCTCCAGTTCATGACACCTTAAATATCCCAGGAAAGAGAAAAATGGATAAAGAAGTTGTGGTCCTTATGTACAATGGAATATCACTCAGACATGAAATCAATGTCATAAGGCTAGCAGAAGCAAGATGAGTGGATTTAGGTACGACGATTCCAAGTGAAATAAGTCACACAGAAAAAGACACTTATCATAAGGTATCACTTATAGAGGGAATGTAAAAACCGCTACACTTGAACTGAATTACAAAACAGAACAGAGTCACACGTTTAGAAAACACACTATGGCTGCTTAACGGGAAAGGTGAGGTGGGGTGATGCATAAAACAAGGGTTTCAAATTCGCTCAGATACCGTTCCATACACCCAATATGTAATAGAAAAGACCTACTCCTTGCTCAGTGAACTGGACACAACACCCCCTATTCACCGCACAAGAATATACGTGACTAGTAAGAATCTTAAAACCTATGTATTGATACGTGTCTGGAAGTGAGTCAAGTGGGTGTAAAGCCGCTTAAACACAGCCGTGAAAAGCAGCTAAACCCCATTATAAAAATAAATTACTTTTAAAAACCCGTAAAAAAAGACAGTGAAAGAGAGAGAAATTCTTACAAAATTCGTTCAGGGGCTGTGATGCAACCTGGATTGACCATATCTAGACCCACAGCTGGATGAGACATAAGGGTGGACACTCTTGGGGCTGAGAGGTTTGGTGAGGTTGGGTGAGCAAACGCAGACCCTTTAAAGTAATACTGCGTGGTACCCATCCCATGGGTCCCAAATCTCCAGGTTCAAGGGCATCTTCCTACATCGAAAACATGCATGAGAAACCCAGAAGATGGTACACCGTGTGATTTTGAAAGGTTTCCAAAATGAACCACATTTCTCATCTCCTTGTGCTGGGGTTCGCCTTTCCAGCTACTTTACTAGCAATCTCCCTACTTGGAGAATCAGCACCTTTAAGCTCCTGTTCCCTACTGGTTGCAATTTGTCCTGAGGATGAACGGGAAGAGGGGCAACCAATGAGAGACTAGATCTAGGTGTTGGGACAGGCACAGGTCACTCTATTTTCCCAATAGGAAGAAGAATTAAACACAGGTTCAGCCTGCCGCCGGGAACCAGAATAGGGCCTGAGGCAATCCCGTGCTTTTGCGGCCAGCTCCCAAAAAAGACAGTTGAAAAATGGAGCTCAGGGGCACTGCAATTCACAAACCTGCTGAGTTATAAATGATATCTCTCGTCCACAAATATATTGAGGGAAGGCAACGAAGAGGATTTGAAAGCAAGGCAGAATTGCAGGAAAGAGGTTTCAGGAGGTAGATTTGAATCGCCTTTAAAGCACATGAAAGGTGGCAAAACGTCGACAATGATGACCTTGGCCAAAAAGGGCGTATGCGTTGTTTCCAGAATATATTCAGGAAAAAACGCATACGCCCTTTTTGGCCAACCAAGCAACCTGGAAAGGCAAATCAGCGCTACCAAGAATTCTCGCTTCCCATCGGTCAAAAGGGCCATGCTGCAAAAATTTTCAAAACCAGAAATGCAGGACAGGCCATGGAGAAATGGCAGCCTTGCTACGCTGATGGGAGGGATGTAAATTGCCAACAGCCACTCTGGAGAAGTGTACGGTGTGTCCTGAAACATCGAAAAAACACAGCTTAGGGAGCATAGGGCACGTCCACTCATGGGCGTATAAATTGGGAAAACTAAAAATCAGCAAGACACAGGCACCCCAAAGTTTAGGGCAGCTCTGTTGACAAGAACCTCCACTTCATGACACCGTAAATATCCCAGGAAAGAGAAAAATGGATAAAGAAGTTGTGGTCCTTATGTACAATGGAATATCACTCAGACATGAAATCAATGTCATAAGGCTAGTAGAAGCAAGATGAGTGGATTTAGGAACGACGATTCTAAGTGAAATAAGTCACACAGAAAAAGACACTTATCATAAGCTATCACTTAGAGAGGGAATGTAAAAACCGCTACACTTGAACTGAATTACAAAACAGAACAGAGTCACACGTTTAGAAAACACACTATGGCTGCTTAACGGGAAAGGTGAGTTGGGGTGATGCATAAAACAAGGGTTTCAAATTCACTCAGATACCATTCCATACACCCAATATGTAATAGACAAGACCAACTCCTTGCTCAGTGAACTGGACTCAACACCCCCTATTCACCGCACAATAATATGTCTGACTAGTAAGAATCGTAAAACCTATGTATTGATATCTCTCTGGAAGTGAGTCAAGTGGGTGTAAAGCCGCATAAACACAGCCGTGAAAGGCAGCTAAACCCCATTATAAAAATAAATTACTTTTAAAAACCCGTAAAAGAAAGACAGTGAAAGAGAGAGAAATTCTTACATAATTCGTTCAGGGGCTTTGATGCAACTTGGATTGACCATATCTAGACCCACAGCTGGATGAGACATAATGGAGGACACTCTTGGGGATGAGAGGTTGGTTGAGGTTGGGTGAGCAAACGCAGAACTTTTAAAGTAATACTGCGTGGTACCCATCCCATGGGTCCCAAATCTCCAGGTTCAAGGGCATCTTCCTACATCGAAAACATGCATGAGAAACCCAGAATAAGGTACACCGTGTGATTTTGAAAGGTTTCTAAAACGCACCTCATTTCTCATCTCCTTGTGCTCGGGTTCGCCATTCCAGTTACTTTACTAGCAATCTCCCTACTTGGAGAATCAGCACCTTTAACCTCCTGTTCTGTACAGGTTGCAATTTGTCCTGAGGATGAACGGGAAGAGGGGCAACCAATGAGAGACTAGATCTAGGTGTTGGGACAGGCACAGGTCACTCTATTTTCCCATCAGGAAGAAGAATTAACCACAGGCTCAGCCTGCACCCCGGAACCTGAATAGGGCCTGAGGCAATCCCGTGCTTTTGCGGCCAGCTCCCAAAAAAGACAGCTGAAAAATGGAGCTCAGGGGCACTGCCATTCACAAACCCGCAGAGTTATAAATGGTAACTCTCGTCAACAAATATATTGAGGGAAGGCAACGAAGAGGATTTGAAAGCAAGGCAGAATTGCAGGAAACATGTTTCAGGAGGTAGATTCGAATCGCCTTTAAAGCACATGAAATGTGGCAAAACGTCGACAGTGATGCCCTTGGCCAAAAAGGGCGTATCCGTTTTTTCCTGAATATATTCAGGAAAAAACGGATACGCCCTTTTTGGCCAACCAAGCAACCTGGAAAGGCAAATCAGCGCTACAAAGAAGTCTCGCTTCCCATCGGTCAAAAGGGCCATGCTGCAAAAAGTGTCAAATCCAGAAATGCAGGACAGGCCATGGAGAAATGGCAGCCTTGCTACGCTGATGGGCGGGATGTTAATTGCCAACAGCCACTCTGGAGAAGTGTACGGTGTGTCCTGAAACATCGAAAAAACAGCTTAGGGAGCATAGGGCACGTGCACTCATGGGCGTATAAATTGGGAAAACTAAAAATCAGCAAGACACAGGCACCCCAATGTTTAGGGCTGCTATGTTGACAAGAACCTCCACTTCATGACACCTTAAATATCCCAGGAAAGAGAAAAATGGATAAAGAAGTTGTGGTCCTTATGTACAAAGGAATATCACTCAGACATGAAATCAATGTCATAAGGCTAGTAGAAGCAAGATGAGTGGATTTAGGTATGACGATTCTAAGTGAACTAAGTCACACAGAAAAAGACACTTATCATAAGCTATCACTTATAGAGGGAATGTAAAAACCGCTACACTTGAACTGAATTACAAAGGGAACAGAGTCACACGTTTAGAAAACACACTATGGCTGCTTAACGGGAAAGGTGAGGTGGGGTGATGCATAAAACAAGGGTTTCAAATTCGCTCAGATACCGTTCCATACACCCAATATGTAATAGACAAGGCCTACTCCTTGCTCAGTGAACTGGACTCAACACCCCCTATTCACCGCACAAGAATATATCTGACTAGTAATAATCGTAAAACCTATGTATTGATATCTCTCTGGAAGTGAGTCAAGTGGGTGTAAAGCCGCATAAACACAGCCGTGAAAAGCAGCTAAACCCCATTATAAAAATAAATTACTTTTAAAAACCCGTAAAACAAAGACAGTGAAAGAGAGAGAAATTCTTACAAAATTCGTTCAGGGGCTGTGATGCAACCTGGATTGACCATATCTAGACCCACAGCTTGATGAGACATAAGGGTGGACACTCTTGGGGCTGAGAGGTTGGGTGAGGTTGGGTGAGCAAATGCAGACCCTTTAAAGTAATACTGCGTGGTACCCATCCCATGGGTCCCAAATCTCCAGGTTCAAGGGCATCTTCCTACATCGAAAACATGCATGAGAAACTCAGAAGATGGTACACCGTGTGATTTTGAAAGGTTTCTAAAACGCACCCCATTTCTCACCTCCTTGTGCTCGGGTTCGCCTTTCCAGCTACTTTACTAGCAATCTCCCTACTTGCAGAATCAGCACCTTTAAGCTCCTGATCCATACAGGTTGCAATTTGTCCTGAGGATGAACGGGAAGAGGGGCAACCAATGAGAGACTAGATCTAGGTGTTGGGACAGGCACAGGTCACTCTATTTTCCCATCAGGAAGAAGAATTAACCACAGGCTCAGCCTGCCGCCCAGAAGCACAATAGCGCCTGAGGCAATACTGCGCTTTTGCGGCCAGCTCCCAAAAAAGCGAGTTGAAAAATGGAGCTCAGGGACACTGCAATTCACAAACCCGCAGAGTTATAAATGATAACTCTCATCCACAGATATATTGAGGGAATGGAACGAAGAGGATTTGAAAGCAAGGCAGAATTGCAGGAAACAGATTTCAGGAGGTAGATTCGAATTGCCTTTAAAGCACATGAAAAGCGGCAAAAGGTCGACAATGATGCCCTTGGCCAAAAAGGGCGTATGCGTTTTTTCCTGAATATATTCAGGAAAAAACGCGTACGCACTTTTTGGCCAACCAAGCACCCTGGAAAGGCAAATCAGCGCTACAAAGAAGTCTCGCTTCCCATCAGTCAAAAGGGCCATGCTAAAAAAGTGTCAAAACCAGAAATGCAGGACAGGCCATGGAGAAATGGCAGCCTTGCTAAGCTGATAGGCGGGATGTTAATTGCCAACAGCCACTCTGGAGAAGTGTTCGGTGTGTCCTGAAACATCGAAAAAACACAGCTTAGGGAGCATAGGGCACGTCCACTCATGGGCGTATAAATTGGGAAAACTAAAAATCAGCAAGACACAGGCACCCCAAAGTTTAGGGCTGCTCTGTTGACAAGAACCTCCAGTTCATGACACCTTAAATATCCCAGGAAAGAGAAAAATGGATAAAGAAGTTGTGGTCCTTATGTACAATGGAATATCACTCAGACATGAAATCAATGTCATAAGGCTAGGAGAAGCAAGATGAGTGGATTTAGGTACGACGATTCCAAGTGAAATAAGTCACACAGAAAAAGACACTTATCATAAGGTATCACTTATAGAGGGAATGTAAAAACCGCTACACTTGAACTGAATTACAAAACAGAACAGAGTCACACGTTTAGAAAACACACTATGGCTGCTTAACGGGAAAGGTGAGGTGGGGTGATGCATAAAACAAGGGTTTCAAATTCGCTCAGATACCGTTCCATACACCCAATATGTAATAGAAAAGACCTACTCCTTGCTCAGTGAACTGGACACAACACCCCCTATTCACCGCACAAGAATATACGTGACTAGTAAGAATCTTAAAACCTATGTATTGATACGTGTCTGGAAGTGAGTCAAGTGGGTGTAAAGCCGCTTAAACACAGCCGTGAAAAGCAGCTAAACCCCATTATAAAAATAAATTACTTTTAAAAACCCGTAAAACAAAGACAGTGAAAGAGAGAGAAATTCTTACAAAATTCGTTCAGGGGCTGTGATGCAACCTGGATTGACCATATCTAGACCCACAGCTGGATGAGACATAAGGGTGGACACTCTTGGGGCTGAGAGGTTTGGTGAGGTTGGGTGAGCAAACGCAGACCCTTTAAAGTAATACTGCGTGGTACCCATCCCATGGGTCCCAAATCTCCAGGTTCAAGGGCATCTTCCTACATCGAAAACATGCATGAGAAACCCAGAAGATGGTACACCGTGTGATTTTGAAAGGTTTCTAATACGCACCTCATTTCTCATCTCCTTGTGCTCGGGTTCGCCTTTCCAGCTACTTTACTAGCAATCTCCCTACTTGGAGAATCAGCACCTTTAAGCTCCTGTTCCCTACAGGTTGCAATGTGTCCTGAGGATGAACGGGAAGAGGGGCAACCAATGAGAGACTAGATCTAGGTGTTGGGACAGGCACAGGTCACTCTATTTTCCCATCAGGAAGCAGAATTAACCACAGGCTCAGCCTGCCTCCCAGAAGCAGAATAGGGCCTGAGGCAATCCCGCGGTTTTGCGGCCAGCTCCCAAAAAAGCGACTTGAAAAATGGAGCTCAGGGGCACTGCAATTCACAAACCTGCTGAGTTATAAATGATAACTCTCGTCCACAAATATATTGAGGGAAGGCAACGAAGAGGATTTGAAAGCAAGGCAGAATTGCAGGAAACAGGTTTCAGGAGGTAGATTCGAATCGCCTTTAAAGCACATGAAAAGTGGCAAAATGTCGACAATGATGCCCTTGGCCAAAAAGGGCGTATGCGTTTTTTCCTGAATATATTCAGGAAAAAACGCATACGCCCTTTTTGGCCAACCAAGCAACCTGGAAAGGCAAATCAGCGCTACCAAGAATTCTCGCTTCCCATCGGTCAAAAGGGCCATGCTGCAAAAATTTTCAAAACCAGAAATGCAGGACAGGCCATGGAGAAATGGCAGCCTTGCTACGCTGATGGGAGGGATGTAAATTGCCAACAGCCACTCTGGAGAAGTGTACGGTGTGTCCTGAAACATCGAAAAAACACAGCTTAGGGAGCATAGGGCACGTCCACTCATGGGCGTATAAATTGGGAAAACTAAAAATCAGCAAGACACAGGCACCCCAAAGTTTAGGGCAGCTCTGTTGACAAGAACCTCCACTTCATGACACCGTAAATATCCCAGGAAAGAGAAAAATGGATAAAGAAGTTGTGGTCCTTATGTACAATGGAATATCACTCAGACATGAAATCAATGTCATAAGGCTAGTAGAAGCAAGATGAGTGGATTTAGGAACGACGATTCCAAGTGAAATAAGTCACACAGAAAAAGACACTTATCATAAGCTATCACTTAGAGAGGGAATGTAAAAACCGCTACACTTGAACTGAATTACAAAACAGAACAGAGTCACACGTTTAGAAAACACACTATGGCTGCTTAACGGGAAAGGTGAGTTGGGGTGATGCATAAAACAAGGGTTTCAAATTCACTCAGATACCATTCCATACACCCAATATGTAATAGACAAGACCAACTCCTTGCTCAGTGAACTGGACTCAACACCCCCTATTCACCGCACAATAATATGTCTGACTAGTAAGAATCGTAAAACCTATGTATTGATATCTCTCTGGAAGTGAGTCAAGTGGGTGTAAAGCCGCATAAACACAGCCGTGAAAGGCAGCTAAACCCCATTATAAAAATAAATTACTTTTAAAAACCCGTAAAAGAAAGACAGTGAAAGAGAGAGAAATTCTTACATAATTCGTTCAGGGGCTTTGATGCAACTTGGATTGACCATATCTAGACCCACAGCTGGATGAGACATAATGGAGGACACTCTTGGGGATGAGAGGTTGGTTGAGGTTGGGTGAGCAAACGCAGAACTTTTAAAGTAATACTGCGTGGTACCCATCCCATGGGTCCCAAATCTCCAGGTTCAAGGGCATCTTCCTACATCGAAAACATGCATGAGAAACCCAGAATAAGGTACACCGTGTGATTTTGAAAGGTTTCTAAAACGCACCTCATTTCTCATCTCCTTGTGCTCGGGTTCGCCATTCCAGTTACTTTACTAGCAATCTCCCTACTTGGAGAATCAGCACCTTTAACCTCCTGTTCTGTACAGGTTGCAATTTGTCCTGAGGATGAACGGGAAGAGGGGCAACCAATGAGAGACTAGATCTAGGTGTTGGGACAGGCACAGGTCACTCTATTTTCCCATCAGGAAGAAGAATTAACCACAGGCTCAGCCTGCACCCCGGAACCTGAATAGGGCCTGAGGCAATCCCGTGCTTTTGCGGCCAGCTCCCAAAAAAGACAGCTGAAAAATGGAGCTCAGGGGCACTGCCATTCACAAACCCGCAGAGTTATAAATGGTAACTCTCGTCAACAAATATATTGAGGGAAGGCAACGAAGAGGATTTGAAAGCAAGGCAGAATTGCAGGAAACATGTTTCAGGAGGTAGATTCGAATCGCCTTTAAAGCACATGAAATGTGGCAAAACGTCGACAGTGATGCCCTTGGCCAAAAAGGGCGTATCCGTTTTTTCCTGAATATATTCAGGAAAAAACGGATACGCCCTTTTTGGCCAACCAAGCAACCTGGAAAGGCAAATCAGCGCTACAAAGAAGTCTCGCTTCCCATCGGTCAAAAGGGCCATGCTGCAAAAAGTGTCAAATCCAGAAATGCAGGACAGGCCATGGAGAAATGGCAGCCTTGCTACGCTGATGGGCGGGATGTTAATTGCCAACAGCCACTCTGGAGAAGTGTACGGTGTGTCCTGAAACATCGAAAAAACAGCTTAGGGAGCATAGGGCACGTGCACTCATGGGCGTATAAATTGGGAAAACTAAAAATCAGCAAGACACAGGCACCCCAATGTTTAGGGCTGCTATGTTGACAAGAACCTCCACTTCATGACACCTTAAATATCCCAGGAAAGAGAAAAATGGATAAAGAAGTTGTGGTCCTTATGTACAAAGGAATATCACTCAGACATGAAATCAATGTCATAAGGCTAGTAGAAGCAAGATGAGTGGATTTAGGTATGACGATTCTAAGTGAACTAAGTCACACAGAAAAAGACACTTATCATAAGCTATCACTTATAGAGGGAATGTAAAAACCGCTACACTTGAACTGAATTACAAAGGGAACAGAGTCACACGTTTAGAAAACACACTATGGCTGCTTAACGGGAAAGGTGAGGTGGGGTGATGCATAAAACAAGGGTTTCAAATTCGCTCAGATACCGTTCCATACACCCAATATGTAATAGACAAGGCCTACTCCTTGCTCAGTGAACTGGACTCAACACCCCCTATTCACCGCACAAGAATATATCTGACTAGTAATAATCGTAAAACCTATGTATTGATATCTCTCTGGAAGTGAGTCAAGTGGGTGTAAAGCCGCATAAACACAGCCGTGAAAAGCAGCTAAACCCCATTATAAAAATAAATTACTTTTAAAAACCCGTAAAACAAAGACAGTGAAAGAGAGAGAAATTCTTACAAAATTCGTTCAGGGGCTGTGATGCAACCTGGATTGACCATATCTAGACCCACAGCTTGATGAGACATAAGGGTGGACACTCTTGGGGCTGAGAGGTTGGGTGAGGTTGGGTGAGCAAATGCAGACCCTTTAAAGTAATACTGCGTGGTACCCATCCCATGGGTCCCAAATCTCCAGGTTCAAGGGCATCTTCCTACATCGAAAACATGCATGAGAAACTCAGAAGATGGTACACCGTGTGATTTTGAAAGGTTTCTAAAACGCACCCCATTTCTCACCTCCTTGTGCTCGGGTTCGCCTTTCCAGCTACTTTACTAGCAATCTCCCTACTTGCAGAATCAGCACCTTTAAGCTCCTGATCCATACAGGTTGCAATTTGTCCTGAGGATGAACGGGAAGAGGGGCAACCAATGAGAGACTAGATCTAGGTGTTGGGACAGGCACAGGTCACTCTATTTTCCCATCAGGAAGAAGAATTAACCACAGGCTCAGCCTGCCGCCCAGAAGCACAATAGCGCCTGAGGCAATACTGCGCTTTTGCGGCCAGCTCCCAAAAAAGCGAGTTGAAAAATGGAGCTCAGGGACACTGCAATTCACAAACCCGCAGAGTTATAAATGATAACTCTCATCCACAGATATATTGAGGGAATGGAACGAAGAGGATTTGAAAGCAAGGCAGAATTGCAGGAAACAGATTTCAGGAGGTAGATTCGAATTGCCTTTAAAGCACATGAAAAGCGGCAAAAGGTCGACAATGATGCCCTTGGCCAAAAAGGGCGTATGCGTTTTTTCCTGAATATATTCAGGAAAAAACGCGTACGCACTTTTTGGCCAACCAAGCACCCTGGAAAGGCAAATCAGCGCTACAAAGAAGTCTCGCTTCCCATCAGTCAAAAGGGCCATGCTAAAAAAGTGTCAAAACCAGAAATGCAGGACAGGCCATGGAGAAATGGCAGCCTTGCTAAGCTGATAGGCGGGATGTTAATTGCCAACAGCCACTCTGGAGAAGTGTTCGGTGTGTCCTGAAACATCGAAAAAACACAGCTTAGGGAGCATAGGGCACGTCCACTCATGGGCGTATAAATTGGGAAAACTAAAAATCAGCAAGACACAGGCACCCCAAAGTTTAGGGCTGCTCTGTTGACAAGAACCTCCAGTTCATGACACCTTAAATATCCCAGGAAAGAGAAAAATGGATAAAGAAGTTGTGGTCCTTATGTACAATGGAATATCACTCAGACATGAAATCAATGTCATAAGGCTAGGAGAAGCAAGATGAGTGGATTTAGGTACGACGATTCCAAGTGAAATAAGTCACACAGAAAAAGACACTTATCATAAGGTATCACTTATAGAGGGAATGTAAAAACCGCTACACTTGAACTGAATTACAAAACAGAACAGAGTCACACGTTTAGAAAACACACTATGGCTGCTTAACGGGAAAGGTGAGGTGGGGTGATGCATAAAACAAGGGTTTCAAATTCGCTCAGATACCGTTCCATACACCCAATATGTAATAGAAAAGACCTACTCCTTGCTCAGTGAACTGGACACAACACCCCCTATTCACCGCACAAGAATATACGTGACTAGTAAGAATCTTAAATCCTATGTATTGATACGTGTCTGGAAGTGAGTCAAGTGGGTGTAAAGCCGCTTAAACACAGCCGTGAAAAGCAGCTAAACCCCATTATAAAAATAAATTACTTTTAAAAACCCGTAAAACAAAGACAGTGAAAGAGAGAGAAATTCTTACAAAATTCGTTCAGGGGCTGTGATGCAACCTGGATTGACCATATCTAGACCCACAGCTGGATGAGACATAAGGGTGGACACTCTTGGGGCTGAGAGGTTTGGTGAGGTTGGGTGAGCAAACGCAGACCCTTTAAAGTAATACTGCGTGGTACCCATCCCATGGGTCCCAAATCTCCAGGTTCAAGGGCATCTTCCTACATCGAAAACATGCATGAGAAACCCAGAAGATGGTACACCGTGTGATTTTGAAAGGTTTCTAATACGCACCTCATTTCTCATCTCCTTGTGCTCGGGTTCGCCTTTCCAGCTACTTTACTAGCAATCTCCCTACTTGGAGAATCAGCACCTTTAAGCTCCTGTTCCCTACTGGTTGCAATTTGTCCTGAGGATGAACGGGAAGAGGGGCAACCAATGAGAGACTAGATCTAGGTGTTGGGACAGGCACAGGTCACTCTATTTTCCCATCAGGAAGCAGAATTAACCACAGGCTCAGCCTGCCTCCCAGAAGCAGAATAGGGCCTGAGGCAATCCCGCGGTTTTGCGGCCAGCTCCCAAAAAAGCGACTTGAAAAATGGAGCTCAGGGGCACTGCAATTCACAAACCTGCTGAGTTATAAATGATAACTCTCGTCCACAAATATATTGAGGGAAGGCAACGAAGAGGATTTGAAAGCAAGGCAGAATTGCAGGAAACAGGTTTCAGGAGGTAGATTCGAATCGCCTTTAAAGCACATGAAAAGTGGCAAAATGTCGACAATGATGCCCTTGGCCAAAAAGGGCGTATGCGTTTTTTCCTGAATATATTCAGGAAAAAACGCATACGCCCTTTTTGGCCAACCAAGCAACCTGGAAAGGCAAATCAGCGCTACCAAGAATTCTCGCTTCCCATCGGTCAAAAGGGCCATGCTGCAAAAATTTTCAAAACCAGAAATGCAGGACAGGCCATGGAGAAATGGCAGCCTTGCTACGCTGATGGGAGGGATGTAAATTGCCAACAGCCACTCTGGAGAAGTGTACGGTGTGTCCTGAAACATCGAAAAAACACAGCTTAGGGAGCATAGGGCACGTCCACTCATGGGCGTATAAATTGGGAAAACTAAAAATCAGCAAGACACAGGCACCCCAAAGTTTAGGGCAGCTCTGTTGACAAGAACCTCCACTTCATGACACCGTAAATATCCCAGGAAAGAGAAAAATGGATAAAGAAGTTGTGGTCCTTATGTACAATGGAATATCACTCAGACATGAAATCAATGTCATAAGGCTAGTAGAAGCAAGATGAGTGGATTTAGGAACGACGATTCTAAGTGAAATAAGTCACACAGAAAAAGACACTTATCATAAGCTATCACTTAGAGAGGGAATGTAAAAACCGCTACACTTGAACTGAATTACAAAACAGAACAGAGTCACACGTTTAGAAAACACACTATGGCTGCTTAACGGGAAAGGTGAGTTGGGGTGATGCATAAAACAAGGGTTTCAAATTCACTCAGATACCATTCCATACACCCAATATGTAATAGACAAGACCAACTCCTTGCTCAGTGAACTGGACTCAACACCCCCTATTCACCGCACAATAATATGTCTGACTAGTAAGAATCGTAAAACCTATGTATTGATATCTCTCTGGAAGTGAGTCAAGTGGGTGTAAAGCCGCATAAACACAGCCGTGAAAGGCAGCTAAACCCCATTATAAAAATAAATTACTTTTAAAAACCCGTAAAAGAAAGACAGTGAAAGAGAGAGAAATTCTTACATAATTCGTTCAGGGGCTTTGATGCAACTTGGATTGACCATATCTAGACCCACAGCTGGATGAGACATAATGGAGGACACTCTTGGGGATGAGAGGTTGGTTGAGGTTGGGTGAGCAAACGCAGAACTTTTAAAGTAATACTGCGTGGTACCCATCCCATGGGTCCCAAATCTCCAGGTTCAAGGGCATCTTCCTACATCGAAAACATGCATGAGAAACCCAGAATAAGGTACACCGTGTGATTTTGAAAGGTTTCTAAAACGCACCTCATTTCTCATCTCCTTGTGCTCGGGTTCGCCATTCCAGTTACTTTACTAGCAATCTCCCTACTTGGAGAATCAGCACCTTTAACCTCCTGTTCTGTACAGGTTGCAATTTGTCCTGAGGATGAACGGGAAGAGGGGCAACCAATGAGAGACTAGATCTAGGTGTTGGGACAGGCACAGGTCACTCTATTTTCCCATCAGGAAGAAGAATTAACCACAGGCTCAGCCTGCACCCCGGAACCTGAATAGGGCCTGAGGCAATCCCGTGCTTTTGCGGCCAGCTCCCAAAAAAGACAGCTGAAAAATGGAGCTCAGGGGCACTGCCATTCACAAACCCGCAGAGTTATAAATGGTAACTCTCGTCAACAAATATATTGAGGGAAGGCAACGAAGAGGATTTGAAAGCAAGGCAGAATTGCAGGAAACATGTTTCAGGAGGTAGATTCGAATCGCCTTTAAAGCACATGAAATGTGGCAAAACGTCGACAGTGATGCCCTTGGCCAAAAAGGGCGTATCCGTTTTTTCCTGAATATATTCAGGAAAAAACGGATACGCCCTTTTTGGCCAACCAAGCAACCTGGAAAGGCAAATCAGCGCTACAAAGAAGTCTCGCTTCCCATCGGTCAAAAGGGCCATGCTGCAAAAAGTGTCAAATCCAGAAATGCAGGACAGGCCATGGAGAAATGGCAGCCTTGCTACGCTGATGGGCGGGATGTTAATTGCCAACAGCCACTCTGGAGAAGTGTACGGTGTGTCCTGAAACATCGAAAAAACAGCTTAGGGAGCATAGGGCACGTGCACTCATGGGCGTATAAATTGGGAAAACTAAAAATCAGCAAGACACAGGCACCCCAATGTTTAGGGCTGCTATGTTGACAAGAACCTCCACTTCATGACACCTTAAATATCCCAGGAAAGAGAAAAATGGATAAAGAAGTTGTGGTCCTTATGTACAAAGGAATATCACTCAGACATGAAATCAATGTCATAAGGCTAGTAGAAGCAAGATGAGTGGATTTAGGTATGACGATTCTAAGTGAACTAAGTCACACAGAAAAAGACACTTATCATAAGCTATCACTTATAGAGGGAATGTAAAAACCGCTACACTTGAACTGAATTACAAAGGGAACAGAGTCACACGTTTAGAAAACACACTATGGCTGCTTAACGGGAAAGGTGAGGTGGGGTGATGCATAAAACAAGGGTTTCAAATTCGCTCAGATACCGTTCCATACACCCAATATGTAATAGACAAGGCCTACTCCTTGCTCAGTGAACTGGACTCAACACCCCCTATTCACCGCACAAGAATATATCTGACTAGTAATAATCGTAAAACCTATGTATTGATATCTCTCTGGAAGTGAGTCAAGTGGGTGTAAAGCCGCATAAACACAGCCGTGAAAAGCAGCTAAACCCCATTATAAAAATAAATTACTTTTAAAAACCCGTAAAACAAAGACAGTGAAAGAGAGAGAAATTCTTACAAAATTCGTTCAGGGGCTGTGATGCAACCTGGATTGACCATATCTAGACCCACAGCTTGATGAGACATAAGGGTGGACACTCTTGGGGCTGAGAGGTTGGGTGAGGTTGGGTGAGCAAATGCAGACCCTTTAAAGTAATACTGCGTGGTACCCATCCCATGGGTCCCAAATCTCCAGGTTCAAGGGCATCTTCCTACATCGAAAACATGCATGAGAAACTCAGAAGATGGTACACCGTGTGATTTTGAAAGGTTTCTAAAACGCACCCCATTTCTCACCTCCTTGTGCTCGGGTTCGCCTTTCCAGCTACTTTACTAGCAATCTCCCTACTTGCAGAATCAGCACCTTTAAGCTCCTGATCCATACAGGTTGCAATTTGTCCTGAGGATGAACGGGAAGAGGGGCAACCAATGAGAGACTAGATCTAGGTGTTGGGACAGGCACAGGTCACTCTATTTTCCCATCAGGAAGAAGAATTAACCACAGGCTCAGCCTGCCGCCCAGAAGCACAATAGCGCCTGAGGCAATACTGCGCTTTTGCGGCCAGCTCCCAAAAAAGCGAGTTGAAAAATGGAGCTCAGGGACACTGCAATTCACAAACTCGCAGAGTTATAAATGATAAATCTCATCCACAGATATATTGAGGGAATGGAACGAAGAGGATTTGAAAGCAAGGCAGAATTGCAGGAAACAGATTTCAGGAGGTAGATTCGAATTGCCTTTAAAGCACATGAAAAGCGGCAAAAGGTCGACAATGATGCCCTTGGCCAAAAAGGGCGTATGCGTTTTTTCCTGAATATATTCAGGAAAAAACGCGTACGCACTTTTTGGCCAACCAAGCACCCTGGAAAGGCAAATCAGCGCTACAAAGAAGTCTCGCTTCCCATCAGTCAAAAGGGCCATGCTAAAAAAGTGTCAAAACCAGAAATGCAGGACAGGCCATGGAGAAATGGCAGCCTTGCTAAGCTGATAGGCGGGATGTTAATTGCCAACAGCCACTCTGGAGAAGTGTTCGGTGTGTCCTGAAACATCGAAAAAACACAGCTTAGGGAGCATAGGGCACGTCCACTCATGGGCGTATAAATTGGGAAAACTAAAAATCAGCAAGACACAGGCACCCCAAAGTTTAGGGCTGCTCTGTTGACAAGAACCTCCAGTTCATGACACCTTAAATATCCCAGGAAAGAGAAAAATGGATAAAGAAGTTGTGGTCCTTATGTACAATGGAATATCACTCAGACATGAAATCAATGTCATAAGGCTAGGAGAAGCAAGATGAGTGGATTTAGGTACGACGATTCCAAGTGAAATAAGTCACACAGAAAAAGACACTTATCATAAGGTATCACTTATAGAGGGAATGTAAAAACCGCTACACTTGAACTGAATTACAAAACAGAACAGAGTCACACGTTTAGAAAACACACTATGGCTGCTTAACGGGAAAGGTGAGGTGGGGTGATGCATAAAACAAGGGTTTCAAATTCGCTCAGATACCGTTCCATACACCCAATATGTAATAGAAAAGACCTACTCCTTGCTCAGTGAACTGGACACAACACCCCCTATTCACCGCACAAGAATATACGTGACTAGTAAGAATCTTAAAACCTATGTATTGATACGTGTCTGGAAGTGAGTCAAGTGGGTGTAAAGCCGCTTAAACACAGCCGTGAAAAGCAGCTAAACCCCATTATAAAAATAAATTACTTTTAAAAACCCGTAAAACAAAGACAGTGAAAGAGAGAGAAATTCTTACAAAATTCGTTCAGGGGCTGTGATGCAACCTGGATTGACCATATCTAGACCCACAGCTGGATGAGACATAAGGGTGGACACTCTTGGGGCTGAGAGGTTTGGTGAGGTTGGGTGAGCAAACGCAGACCCTTTAAAGTAATACTGCGTGGTACCCATCCCATGGGTCCCAAATCTCCAGGTTCAAGGGCATCTTCCTACATCGAAAACATGCATGAGAAACCCAGAAGATGGTACACCGTGTGATTTTGAAAGGTTTCCAAAATGAACCACATTTCTCATCTCCTTGTGCTGGGGTTCGCCTTTCCAGCTACTTTACTAGCAATCTCCCTACTTGGAGAATCAGCACCTTTAAGCTCCTGTTCCCTACAGGTTGCAATTTGTCCTGAGGATGAACGGGAAGACGGGCAACCAATGAGAGACTAGATCTAGGTGTTGGGACAGGCACAGGTCACTCTATTTTCCCATCAGGAAGAAGAATTAAACACAGGTTCAGCCTGCCGCCGGGAACCAGAATAGGGCCTGAGGCAATCCCGTGCTTTTGCGGCCAGCTCCCAAAAAAGACAGTTGAAAAATGGAGCTCAGGGGCACTGCAATTCACAAACCTGCTGAGTTATAAATGATAACTCTCGTCCACAAATATATTGAGGGAAGGCAACGAAGAGGATTTGAAAGCAAGGCAGAATTGCAGGAAACAGGTTTCAGGAGGTAGATTCGAATCGCCTTTAAAGCACATGAAAGGTGGCAAAACGTCAACAATGATGACCTTGGCCAAAAAGGGCGTATGCGTTGTTTCCTGAATATATTCAGGAAAAAACGCATACGCCCTTTTTGGCCAACCAAGCAACCTGGAAAGGCAAATCAGCGTTACAAAGAAGTCTCGCTTCCCATCGGTCAAAAGGGTCATGCTGCAAAAATTTTCAAAACCAGAAATGCAGGACAGGCCATGGAGAAATGGCAGCCTTGCTACGCTGATGGGAGGGATGTAAATTGCCAACAGCCACTCTGGAGAAGTGTACGGTGTGTCCTGAAACATCGAAAAAACACAGCTTAGGGAGCATAGGGCACGTCCA
Organism: Eschrichtius robustus; assembly: GCF_028021215.1. Lineage (NCBI taxonomy): Eukaryota > Metazoa > Chordata > Mammalia > Artiodactyla > Eschrichtiidae > Eschrichtius > Eschrichtius robustus. The sequence goes on from NW_027175343.1 coordinate 1,375,770, forward strand.
CTCATGGGCGTATAAATTGGGAAAACTAAAAATCAGCAAGACACAGGCACCCCAAAGTTTAGGGCAGCTCTGTTGACAAGAACCTCCACTTCATGACACCGTAAATATCCCAGGAAAGAGAAAAATGGATAAAGAAGTTGTGGTCCTTATGTACAATGGAATATCACTCAGACATGAAATCAATGTCATAAGGCTAGTAGAAGCAAGATGAGTGGATTTAGGAACGACGATTCTAAGTGAAATAAGTCACACAGAAAAAGACACTTATCATAAGCTATCACTTAGAGAGGGAATGTAAAAACCGCTACACTTGAACTGAATTACAAAACAGAACAGAGTCACACGTTTAGAAAACACACTATGGCTGCTTAACGGGAAAGGTGAGTTGGGGTGATGCATAAAACAAGGGTTTCAAATTCGCTCAGATACCGTTCCATACACCCAATATGTAATAGACAAGACCAACTCCTTGCTCAGTGAACTGGACTCAACACCCCCTATTCACCGCACAATAATATGTCTGACTAGTAAGAATCGTAAAACCTATGTATTGATATCTCTCTGGAAGTGAGTCAAGTGGGTGTAAAGCCGCATAAACACAGCCGTGAAAGGCAGCTAAACCCCATTATAAAAATAAATTACTTTTAAAAACCCGTAAAAGAAAGACAGTGAAAGAGAGAGAAATTCTTACATAATTCGTTCAGGGGCTTTGATGCAACCTGGATTGACCATATCTAGACCCACAGCTGGATGAGACATAAGGGTGGACACTCTTGGGGCTGAGAGGTTGGGTGAGGTTGGGTGAGCAAAGGCAGAACCTTTAAAGTAATACTGCGTGGTACCCATCCCATGGGTCCCAAATCTCCAGGTTCAAGGGCATCTTCCTACATCGAAAACATGCATGAGAAACCCAGAATAAGGTACACCGTGTGATTTTGAAAGGTTTCTAAAACGCACCTCATTTCTCATCTCCTTGTGCTCGGGTTCGCCATTCCAGGTACTTTACTAGCAATCTCCCTACTTGGAGAATCAGCACCTTTAACCTCCTGTTCTGTACAGGTTGCAATTTGTCCTGAGGATGAACGGGAAGAGGGGCAACCAATGAGAGACTAGATCTAGGTGTTGGGACAGGCACAGGTCACTCTATTTTCCCATCAGGAAGAAGAATTAACCACAGGCTCAGCCTGCCCCCCGGAACCTGAATAGGGCCTGAGGCAATCCCGTGCTTTTGCGGCCAGCTCCCAAAAAAGACAGTTGAAAAATGGAGCTCAGGGGCACTGCCATTCACAAACCCGCAGAGTTATAAATGGTAACTCTCGTCAACAAATATATTGAGGGAAGGCAACGAAGAGGATTTGAAAGCAAGGCAGAATTGCAGGAAACAGGTTTCAGGAGGTAGATTCGAATCGCCTTTAAAGCACATGAAAAGTGGCAAAACGTCGACAGTGATGCCCTTGGCCAAAAAGGGCGTATGCCTTTTTTCCTGAATATATTCAGGAAAAAACGCATACGCCCTTTTTGGCCAACCAAGCAACCTGGAAAAGCAAATCAGCGCTACAAAGAAGTCTCGCTTCCCATCGGTGAAAAGGGCCATGCTGCAAAAAGTGTCAAAACCAGAAATGCAGGACAGGCCATGGAGAAATGGCAGCCTTGCTACGCTGATGGGCAGGATGTAAATTGCCAACAGCCACTCTGGAGAAGTGTACGGTGTGTCCTGAAACATCGAAAAAACAGCTTAGGGAGCATAGGGCACGTGCACTCATGGGCGTATAAATTGGGAAAACTAAAAATCAGCAAGACACAGGCACCCCAAAGTTTAGGGCTGCTCTGTTGACAAGAACCTCCACTTCATGACACCTTAAATATCCCAGGAAAGAGAAAAATGGATAAAGAAGTTGTGGTCCTTATGTACAAAGGAATATCACTCAGACATGAAATCAATGTCATAAGGCTAGTAGAAGCAAGATGAGTGGATTTAGGTATGACGATTCTAAGTGAACTAAGTCACACAGAAAAAGACACTTATCATAAGCTATCACTTATAGAGGGAATGTAAAAACCGCTACACTTGAACTGAATTACAAAGGGAACAGAGTCACACGTTTAGAAAACACACTATGGCTGCTTAACGGGAAAGGTGAGGTGGGGTGATGCATAAAACAAGGGTTTCAAATTCGCTCAGATACCGTTCCATACACCGAATATGTAATAGACAAGGCCTACTCCTTGCTCAGTGAACTGGAATCAACACCCCCTATTCACCGCACAAGAATATATCTGACTAGTAATAATCGTAAAACTTATGTATTGATATCTCTCTGGAAGTGAGCCAAGTGGGTGTAAAGCCGCATAAACACAGCCGTGAAAAGCAGCTAAACCCCATTATAAAAATAAATTACTATTAAAAAACCGTAAAACAAAGACAGTGAAAGAGAGAGAAATTCTTACAAAATTCGTTCAGGGGCTGTGATGCAACCTGGATTGACCATATCTAGACCCACACCTGGATGAGACATAAGGGTGGACACTCTTGGGGCTGAGAGGTTGGGTGAGGTTGGGTGAGCAAACGCAGACCCTTTAAAGTAATACTGTGTGGTACCCATCCCATGGGTCCCAAATCTCCAGTTTTAAGGGCGTCTTCCTGCATCGAAAACATGCATGAGAAACCCAGAAGATGGTACACCATGTGATTTTGAAAGGTTTCTGAAACGCACCCCATTTCTCATCTCCTTGTGCTAGGGTTCGCCTTTCCAGCTACTTTACTAGCAATCTCCCTACTTGGAGAATCAGCACATTTAAGCTCCTGTTCCCTACAGGTTGCAATTTGTCCTGAGGATGAACTGGAAGAGGGGCAACCAATGAGAGACTAGATCTAGGTGTTGGGACAGGCACAGGTCACTCTATTTTCCCATCAGGAAGAAGAATTAACCACAGGCTCAGTCTGCCTTCAGGAACCAGAATAGGGCCTGAGGCAATCCCGCGCTTTTGCGGCCAGCTCCCAAAAAAGCGAGTTGAAAAATGGAGCTCAGGGACACTGCAATTCACAAACCCGCAGAGTTATAAAAGATAACTGTCATCGACAGATGTATTGAGGGAAGGCAACGAAGAGGATTTGAAAGCAAGGCAGAATTGCAGGAAACAGGTTTCAGGAGGTAGATTCGAATCGCCTTTAAAGCACATGAAAAGCGGAAAAACGTCGACAATGATGCCCTTGGCCAAAAAGGGCGTATGCGTTTTTTCCTGAATATATTCAGGAAAAAACGCATATGCCCTTTTTGCCCAACCAAGCAACCTGGAAAGGCAAATCAGCGCTACAAAGAAGTTTCGCTTCCCATCGGTCAAAAGGGTCATGCTGCAAAAAGTGTCAAAACCAGAAATGCAGGACAGGCCATGGAGAAATGGCAGCCTTGCTACGCTGATGGGCGGGATGTAAATTGCCAACAGCCACACTGGAGAAGTGTACGGTGTGTCCTGAAACATCGAAAAAACACAGCTTAGGGAGCATAGGGCACGTCCACTCATGGGCGTATAAATTGGGAAAACTAAAAATCAGCAAGACACAGGCACCCCAAAGTTTAGGGCTGCTCTGTTGACAAGAACCTCCACTTCATGACACCTTAAATATCCCAGGAAAGAGAAAAATGGATAAAGAAGTTGTGGTCCTTATGTACAAAGGAATATCACTCAGACATGAAATCAATGTCATAAGGCTAGTAGAAGCAAGATGAGTGGATTTAGGTATGACGATTCTAAGTGAAATAAGTCACACAGAAAAAGACACTTATCATAAGCTATCACTTATAGAGGGAATGTAAAAACCGCTACACTTGAACTGAATTACAAAACAGAACAGAGTCACACGTTTAGAAAACACACTATGGCTGCTTAACGGGAAAGGTGAGGTGGGGTGATGCATAAAACAAGGGTTTCAAATTCGCTCAGATACCGTTCCATACACCCAATATGTAATAGAAAAGACCTACTCCTTGCTCAGTGAACTGGACACAACACCCCCTATTCACCGCACAAGAATATACGTGACTAGTAAGAATCTTAAAACCTATGTATTGATACGTGTCTGGAAGTGAGTCAAGTGGGTGTAAAGCCGCTTAAAAACAGCCGTGAAAAGCAGCTAAACCCCATTATAAAAATAAATTACTTTTAAAAACCCGTAAAACAAAGACAGTGAAAGAGAGAGAAATTCTTACAAAATTCGTTCAGGGGCTGTGATGCAACCTGGATTGACCATATCTAGACCCACAGCTGGATGAGACATAACGGTGGACACTCTTGGGGCTGAGAGGTTTGGTGAGGTTGGGTGAGCAAACGCAGACCCTTTAAAGTAATACTGCGTGGTACCCATCCCATGGGTCCCAAATCTCCAGGTTCAAGGGCATCTTCCTACATCGAAAACATGCATGAGAAACCCAGAAGATGGTACACCGTGTGATTTTGAAAGGTTTCCAAAATGAACCACATTTCTCATCTCCTTGTGCTGGGGTTCGCCTTTCCAGCTACTTTACTAGCAATCTCCCTACTTGGAGAATCAGCACCTTTAAGCTCCTGTTCCGTACAGGTTGCAATTTGTCCTGAGGATGAACGGGAAGAGGGGCAACCAATGAGAGACTAGATCTAGGTGTTGGGACAGGCACAGGTCACTCTATTTTCCCATCAGGAAGAAGAATTAAACACAGGTTCAGCCTGCCGCCGGGAACCAGAATAGGGCCTGAGGCAATCCCATGCTTTTGCGGCCAGCTCCCAAAAAAGACAGTTGAAAAATGGAGCTCAGGGGCACTGCCATTCACAAACCCGCAGAGTTATAAATGGTAACTCTCGTCCACAAATATATTGAGGGAAGGCAACGAAGAGGATTTGAAAGCAAGGCAGAATTGCAGGAAACATGTTTCAGGAGGTAGATTCGAATCGCCTTTAAAGCACATGAAAAGTGGCAAAACGTCGACAGTGATGCCCTTGGCCAAAAAGGGCGTATGCGTTTTTTCCTGAATATATTCAGGAAAAAACGGATACGCCCTTTTTGGCCAACCAAGCAACCTGGAAAGGCAAATCAGCGCTACAAAGAAGATTCGCTTCCCATCGGTCAAAAGGGCCATGCTGCAAAAAGTGTCAAAACCAGAAATGCAGGACAGGCCATGGAGAAATGGCAGCCTTGCTACGCTGATGGGCGGGATGTAAATTGCCAACAGCCACTCTGGAGAAGTGTACGGTGTGTCCTGAAACATCGAAAAAACAGCTTAGGGAGCGTAGGGCACGTGCACTCATGGGCGTATAAATTGGGAAAACTAAAAATCAGCAAGACACAGGCACCCCAATGTTTAGGGCTGCTATGTTGACAAGAACCTCCACTTCATGACACCTTAAATATCCCAGGAAAGAGAAAAATGGATAAAGAAGTTGTGGTCCTTATGTACAAAGGAATATCACTCAGACATGAAATCAATGTCATAAGGCTAGTAGAAGCAAGATGAGTGGATTTAGTTATGACGATTCTAAGTGAACTAAGTCACACAGAAAAAGACACTTATCATAAGCTATCACTTATAGAGGGAATGTAAAAACCGCTACACTTGAACTGAATTACAAAGGGAACAGAGTCACACGTTTAGAAAACACACTATGGCTGCTTAACGGGAAAGGTGAGGTGGGGTGATGCATAAAACAGGGGTTTCAAATTCGCTCAGATACCGTTCCATACACCCAATATGTAATAGACAAGGCCTGCTCCTTGCTCAGTGAACTGGACTCAACACCCCCTATTCACCGCACAAGAATATATCTGACTAGTAATAATCGTAAAACCTATGTATTGATACGTGTCTGGAAGTGAGCCAAGTGGGTGTAAAGCCGTTTAAACACAGCCGTGAAAAGCAGCTAAACCCCATTATAAAAATAAATTACTTTTAAAAACCCGTAAAACAAAGACAGTGAAAGAGAGAGAAATTCTTACAAAATTCGTTCAGGGGCTGTGATGCAACCTGGATTGACCATATCTAGACCCACAGCTGGATGAGACATAAGGGTGGACACTCTTGGGGCTGAGAGGTTTGGTGAGGTTGGGTGAGCAAACGCAGACCCTTTAAAGTAATACTGCGTGGTACCCATCCCATGGGTCCCAAATCTCCAGGTTCAAGGGCATCTTCCTACATCGAAAACATGCATGAGAAACCCAGAAGATGGTACACCGTGTGATTTTGAAAGGTTTCCAAAATGAACCACATTTCTCATCTCCTTGTGCTGGGGTTCGCCTTTCCAGCTACTTTACTAGCAATCTCCCTACTTGGAGAATCAGCACCTTTAAGCTCCTGATCCCTACAGGTTGCAATTTTTCCTGAGGATGAACGGGAAGACGGGCAACCAATGAGAGACTAGATCTAGGTGTTGGGACAGGCACAGGTCACTCTATTTTCCCATCAGGAAGAAGAATTAAACACAGGTTCAGCCTGCCGCCGGGAACCAGAATAGGGCCTGAGGCAATCCCGTGCTTTTGCGGCCAGCTCCCAAAAAAGACAGTTGAAAAATGGAGCTCAGGGGCACTGCAATTCACAAACCTGCTGAGTTATAAATGATTACTCTCGTCCACAAATATATTGAGGGAAGGCAACGAAGAGGATTTGAAAGCAAGGCAGAATTGCAGGAAACAGGTTTCAGGAGGTAGATTCGAATTGCCTTTAAAGCACATGAAAGGTGGCAAACCGTCGACAATGATGACCTTGGCCAAAAAGGGTGTATGCGTTGTTTCCTGAATATATTCATGAAAAAACGCATACGCCCTTTTTGGCCAACCAAGCAACCTGGAAAGGCAAATCAGCGCTACCAAGAAGTCTCGCTTCCCATCGGTGAAAAGGGCCATGCTGCAAAAATTTTCAAAACCAGAAATGCAGGACAGGCCATGGAGAAATGGCAGCCTTGCTACGCTGATGGGAGGGATGTAAATTGCCAACAGCCACTATGGAGAAGTGTACGGTGTGTCCTGAAACATCGAAAAAACACAGCTTAGGGAGCATAGGGCACGTCCACTCATGGGCGTATAAATTGGGAAAAATAAAAATCAGCAAGACACAGGCACCCCAAAGTTTAGGGCTGCTCTGTTGACAAGAACCTCCAGTTCATGACACCTTAAATATCCCAGGAAAGAGAAAAATGGATAAAGAAGTTGTGGTCCTTATGTACAATGGAATATCACTCAGACATGGAATCAATGTCATAAGGCTAGGAGAAGCAAGATGAGTGGATTTAGGTACGAAGATTCCAAGTGAAATAAGTCACACAGAAAAAGACACTTATCATAAGGTATCACTTATAGAGGGAATGTAAAAACCGCTACACTTGAACTGAATTACAAAACAGAACAGAGTCACACGTTTAGAAAACACACTATGGCTGCTTAACGGGAAAGGTGAGGTGGGGTGATGCATAAAACAAGGGTTTCAAATTCGCTCAGATACCGTTCCATACACCCAATATGTAATAGAAAAGACCTACTCCTTGCTCAGTGAACTGGACACAACACCCTCTATTCACCGCACAAGAATATACGTGACTAGTAAGAATCTTAAAACCTATGTATTGCTACGTGTCTGGAAGTGAGTCAAGTGGGTGTAAAGCCGCTTAAACACAGCCGTGAAAAGCAGCTAAACCCCATTATAAAAATAAATTACTTTTAAAAACCCGTAAAACAAAGACAGTGAAAGAGAGAGAAATTCTTACAAAATTCGTTCAGAGGCTGTGATGCAACCTGGATTGACCATATCTAGACCCACAGCTGGATGAGACATAAGGGTGGACACTCTTGGGGCTGAGAGGTTTGGTGAGGTTGGGTGAGCAAACGCAGACCCTTTAAAGTAATACTGCGTGGTACCCATCCCATGGGTCCCAAATCTCCAGGTTCAAGGGCATCTTCCTACATCGAAAACATGCATGAGAAACCCAGAAGATGGTACACCGTGTGATTTTGAAAGGTTTCCAAAATGAACCACATTTCTCATCTCCTTGTGCTGGGGTTCGCCTTTCCAGCTACTTTACTAGCAATCTCCCTACTTGGAGAATCAGCACCTTTAAGCTCCTGTTCCCTACAGGTTGCAATTTGTCCTGAGGATGAACGGGAAGACGGGCAACCAATGAGAGACTAGATCTAGGTTTTGGGACAGGCACAGGTCACTCTATTTTCCCATCAGGAAGAAGAATTAAACACAGGTTCAGCCTGCCGCCGGGAACCAGAATACGGCCTGAGGCAATCCCGCGCTTTTGCGGCCAGCTCCCAAAAAAGACAGTTGAAAAATGGAGCTCAGGGGCACTGCAATTCACAAACCTGCTGAGTTATAAATGATAACTCTCGTCCACAAATATATTGAGGGAAGGCAACGAAGAGGATTTGAAAGCAAGGCAGAATTGCAGGAAACAGGTTTCAGGAGGTAGATTCGAATCGCCTTTAAAGCACATGAAAAGTGGCAAAACGTCGACAGTGATACCCTTGGCCAAAAAGGGCGTATGCGTTTTTTCCTGAATATATTCAGGAAAAAACGGATACGCCCTTTTTGGCCAACCAAGCAACCTGGAAAGGCAAATCAGCGCTACAAAGAAGTCTCGCTTCCCATCGGTGAAAAGGGCCATGCTGCAAAAAGTGTCAAAACCAGAAATGCAGGACAGGCCATGGAGAAATGGCAGCCTTGCTACGCTGATGGGCGGGATGTAAATTGCCAACACCCACTCTGGAGAAGTGTACGGTGTGTCCTGAAACATCGAAAAAACAGCTTAGGGAGCATAGGGCACGTGCACTCATGGGCGTATAAATTGGGAAAACTAAAAATCAGCAAGACACAGGCACCCCAAAGTTTAGGGCTGCTTTGTTGACAAGAACCTCCACTTCATGACACCTTAAATATCCCAGGAAAGAGAAAAATGGATAAAGAAGTTGTGGTCCTTATGTACAATGGAATATCACTCAGACATGAAATCAATGTCATAAGGCAAGTAGAAGCAAGATGTGTGGATTTAGGAACGACGATTCTAAGTGAAATAAGTCACACAGAAAAAGACACTTATCATAAGCTATCACTTATAGAGGGAATGTAAATACCGCTACACTTGAACTGAATTACAAAACAGAACATAGTCACACGTTTAGAAAACACACTATGGCTGCTTAACGGGAAAGGTGAGGTGGGGTGATGCATAAAACAAGGGTTTCAAATTCGCTCAGATACCGTTCCATACACCCAATATGTAATAGACAAGACCTACTCCTTGCTCAGTGAACTGGACTCAACACCCCCTATTCACCGCACAAGAATATATGTGACTAGTAAGAATTGTAAAACCTATGTATTGATAACTCTCTGGAAGTGAGTCAAGTGGGTGTAAAGCCGCATAAACACAACTGTGAAAAGTAGCTAAACCCCATTAAAAAAATAAATTACTTTTAAAAACCCGTAAAACAAAGACAGTGAAAGAGAGAGAAATTCTTACAAAATTCGTTCAGAGGCTGTGATGCAACCTGGATTGACCATATCTAGACCCACAGCTGGATGAGACATAAGGGTGGACACTCTTGGGGCTGAGAGGTTTGGTGAGGTTGGGTGAGCAAACGCAGAACCTTTAAAGTAATACTGCGTGGTACCCATTCCATGGATCCGAAATCTCCAGGTTCAAGGGCATCTTCCTACATCGAAAACATGTTTGAGAAACCCAGAAGATGGTATACCGTGTGATTTTGAAAGGTTTCTAAAACGCAGCTCATTTCTCATCTCCTTGTGCTCGGGTTCGCCTTTCCAGCTAATTTACTAGCAATCTCCCTACTTGGAGAATCAGCAACTTTAAGCTCCTGTTCCCTACAGGTTGCAATTTGTCCTGAGGATGAACGGGAAGAGGGGCAACCAATGAGAGACTAGATCTAGGTGTTGGGACAGGCACAGGTCACTCTATTTTCCCATCAGGAAGAAGAATTAACCACAGGCTCAGCCTGCCGCCAGGAACCAGAATAGGGCCTGAGGCAATCCCGCGCTTTTGCGGCCAGCTCCCAAAAAAGCGAGTTGAAAAATGGAGCTCAGGGACACTGCAATTCACAAACCAGCAGAGTTATAAATGATAACTGTCATCCACAGATATATTGAGGGAAGGCAACGAAGAGGATTTGAAAGCAAGGCAGAATTGCAGGAAACAGGTTTCAGGAGGTAGATTCGAATCGCCTTTAAAGCACATGAAAAGCGGCAAAACGTCGACAATGATGCCCTTGGCCAAAAAGGGCGTATGCGTTTTTTCCTGAATATATTCAGGAAAAAACGCATACGCCCTTTTTGGCCAACCAAGCAACCTGGAAAGGCAAATCAGCGCTACAAAGAAGTTTCGCTTCCCATCGGTCAAAAGGGTCATGCTGCAAAAAGTGTCAAAACCAGAAATGCAGGACAGGCCATGGAGAAATGGCAGCCTTGCTACGCTGATGGGCGGGATGTAAATTGCCAACAGCCACTCTGGAGAAGTGTACGGTGTGTCCTGAAACATCGAAAAAACACAGCTTAGGGAGCATAGGGCACGTCCACTCATGGGCGTATAAATTGGGAAAACTAAAAATCAGCAAGACACAGGCACCCCAAAGTTTAGGGCTGCTCTGTTGAGAAGAACCTCCACTTCATGACACCTTAAATATCCTAGGAAAGAGAAAAATGGATAAAGAAGTTGTGGTCCTTATGTACAATGGAATATCACTCAGACATGGAATCAATGTCATAAGGCTAGTAGAAGCAAGATGAGTGGATTTAGGTATGACGATTCTAAGTGAAATAAGTCACACAGAAAAAGACACTTATCATAAGCTATCACTTATAGGGGGAATGTAAAAACCGCTACACTTGGACTGAATTACAAAACAGAACAGAGTCACACGTTTAGAAAACACACTATGGCTGCTTAACGGGAAAGGTGAGGTGGGGTGATGCATAAAACAAGGGTTTCAAATTCGCTCAGATACCGTTCCATACACCCAATATGTAATAGACAAGACCTACTCCTTGCTCAGTGAACTGGACACAACACCCCCTATTCACCGCACAAGAATATACGTGACTAGTAAGAATCTTAAAACCTATGTATTGATACGTGTCTGGAAGTGAGTCAAGTGGGTGTAAAGCCGCTTAAACACAGCCGTGAAAAGCAGCTAAACCCCATTATAAAAATAAATTACTTTTAAAAACCCGTAAAACAAAGACAGTGAAAGAGAGAGAAATTCTTACAAAATTCGTTCAGGGGCTGTGATGCAACCTGGATTGACCATATCTAGACCCACAGCTGGATGAGACATAAGGGTGGACACTCTTGGGGCTGAGAGGTTTGGTGAGGTTGGGTGAGCAAACGCAGACCCTTTAAAGTAATACTGCGTGGTACCCATCCCATGGGTCCCAAATCTCCAGGTTCAAGGGCATCTTCCTACATCGAAAACATGCATGAGAAACCCAGAAGATGGTACACCGTGTGATTTTGAAAGGTTTCCAAAATGAACCACATTTCTCATCTCCTTGTGCTGGGGTTCGCCTTTCCAGCTACTTTACTAGCAATCTCCCTACTTGGAGAATCAGCACCTTTAAGCTCCTGTTCCCTACAGGTTGCAATTTGTCCTGAGGATGAACGGGAAGACGGGCAACCAATGAGAGACTAGATCTAGGTTTTGGGACAGGCACAGGTCACTCTATTTTCCCATCAGGAAGAAGAATTAAACACAGGTTCAGCCTGCCGCCGGGAACCAGAATACGGCCTGAGGCAATCCCGCGCTTTTGCGGCCAGCTCCCAAAAAAGACAGTTGAAAAATGGAGCTCAGGGGCACTGCAATTCACAAACCTGCTGAGTTATAAATGATAACTCTCGTCCACAAATATATTGAGGGAAGGCAACGAAGAGGATTTGAAAGCAAGGCAGAATTGCAGGAAACAGGTTTCAGGAGGTAGATTCGAATCGCCTTTAAAGCACATGAAAAGTGGCAAAACGTCGACAGTGATACCCTTGGCCAAAAAGGGCGTATGCGTTTTTTCCTGAATATATTCAGGAAAAAACGGATACGCCCTTTTTGGCCAACCAAGCAACCTGGAAAGGCAAATCAGCGCTACAAAGAAGTCTCGCTTCCCATCGGTGAAAAGGGCCATGCTGCAAAAAGTGTCAAAACCAGAAATGCAGGACAGGCCATGGAGAAATGGCAGCCTTGCTACGCTGATGGGCGGGATGTAAATTGCCAACACCCACTCTGGAGAAGTGTACGGTGTGTCCTGAAACATCGAAAAAACAGCTTAGGGAGCATAGGGCACGTGCACTCATGGGCGTATAAATTGGGAAAACTAAAAATCAGCAAGACACAGGCACCCCAAAGTTTAGGGCTGCTTTGTTGACAAGAACCTCCACTTCATGACACCTTAAATATCCCAGGAAAGAGAAAAATGGATAAAGAAGTTGTGGTCCTTATGTACAATGGAATATCACTCAGACATGAAATCAATGTCATAAGGCAAGTAGAAGCAAGATGTGTGGATTTAGGAACGACGATTCTAAGTGAAATAAGTCACACAGAAAAAGACACTTATCATAAGCTATCACTTATAGAGGGAATGTAAATACCGCTACACTTGAACTGAATTACAAAACAGAACATAGTCACACGTTTAGAAAACACACTATGGCTGCTTAACGGGAAAGGTGAGGTGGGGTGATGCATAAAACAAGGGTTTCAAATTCGCTCAGATACCGTTCCATACACCCAATATGTAATAGACAAGACCTACTCCTTGCTCAGTGAACTGGACTCAACACCCCCTATTCACCGCACAAGAATATATGTGACTAGTAAGAATTGTAAAACCTATGTATTGATAACTCTCTGGAAGTGAGTCAAGTGGGTGTAAAGCCGCATAAACACAACTGTGAAAAGTAGCTAAACCCCATTAAAAAAATAAATTACTTTTAAAAACCCGTAAAACAAAGACAGTGAAAGAGAGAGAAATTCTTACAAAATTCGTTCAGAGGCTGTGATGCAACCTGGATTGACCATATCTAGACCCACAGCTGGATGAGACATAAGGGTGGACACTCTTGGGGCTGAGAGGTTTGGTGAGGTTGGGTGAGCAAACGCAGAACCTTTAAAGTAATACTGCGTGGTACCCATTCCATGGATCCGAAATCTCCAGGTTCAAGGGCATCTTCCTACATCGAAAACATGTTTGAGAAACCCAGAAGATGGTATACCGTGTGATTTTGAAAGGTTTCTAAAACGCAGCTCATTTCTCATCTCCTTGTGCTCGGGTTCGCCTTTCCAGCTAATTTACTAGCAATCTCCCTACTTGGAGAATCAGCAACTTTAAGCTCCTGTTCCCTACAGGTTGCAATTTGTCCTGAGGATGAACGGGAAGAGGGGCAACCAATGAGAGACTAGATCTAGGTGTTGGGACAGGCACAGGTCACTCTATTTTCCCATCAGGAAGAAGAATTAACCACAGGCTCAGCCTGCCGCCAGGAACCAGAATAGGGCCTGAGGCAATCCCGCGCTTTTGCGGCCAGCTCCCAAAAAAGCGAGTTGAAAAATGGAGCTCAGGGACACTGCAATTCACAAACCAGCAGAGTTATAAATGATAACTGTCATCCACAGATATATTGAGGGAAGGCAACGAAGAGGATTTGAAAGCAAGGCAGAATTGCAGGAAACAGGTTTCAGGAGGTAGATTCGAATCGCCTTTAAAGCACATGAAAAGCGGCAAAACGTCGACAATGATGCCCTTGGCCAAAAAGGGCGTATGCGTTTTTTCCTGAATATATTCAGGAAAAAACGCATACGCCCTTTTTGGCCAACCAAGCAACCTGGAAAGGCAAATCAGCGCTACAAAGAAGTTTCGCTTCCCATCGGTCAAAAGGGTCATGCTGCAAAAAGTGTCAAAACCAGAAATGCAGGACAGGCCATGGAGAAATGGCAGCCTTGCTACGCTGATGGGCGGGATGTAAATTGCCAACAGCCACTCTGGAGAAGTGTACGGTGTGTCCTGAAACATCGAAAAAACACAGCTTAGGGAGCATAGGGCACGTCCACTCATGGGCGTATAAATTGGGAAAACTAAAAATCAGCAAGACACAGGCACCCCAAAGTTTAGGGCTGCTCTGTTGAGAAGAACCTCCACTTCATGACACCTTAAATATCCTAGGAAAGAGAAAAATGGATAAAGAAGTTGTGGTCCTTATGTACAATGGAATATCACTCAGACATGGAATCAATGTCATAAGGCTAGTAGAAGCAAGATGAGTGGATTTAGGTATGACGATTCTAAGTGAAATAAGTCACACAGAAAAAGACACTTATCATAAGCTATCACTTATAGGGGGAATGTAAAAACCGCTACACTTGGACTGAATTACAAAACAGAACAGAGTCACACGTTTAGAAAACACACTATGGCTGCTTAACGGGAAAGGTGAGGTGGGGTGATGCATAAAACAAGGGTTTCAAATTCGCTCAGATACCGTTCCATACACCCAATATGTAATAGACAAGACCTACTCCTTGCTCAGTGAACTGGACACAACACCCCCTATTCACCGCACAAGAATATACGTGACTAGTAAGAATCTTAAAACCTATGTATTGATACGTGTCTGGAAGTGAGTCAAGTGGGTGTAAAGCCGCTTAAACACAGCCGTGAAAAGCAGCTAAACCCCATTATAAAAATAAATTACTTTTAAAAACCCGTAAAACAAAGACAGTGAAAGAGAGAGAAATTCTTACAAAATTCGTTCAGGGGCTGTGATGCAACCTGGATTGACCATATCTAGACCCACAGCTGGATGAGACATAAGGGTGGACACTCTTGGGGCTGAGAGGTTTGGTGAGGTTGGGTGAGCAAACGCAGACCCTTTAAAGTAATACTGCGTGGTACCCATCCCATGGGTCCCAAATCTCCAGGTTCAAGGGCATCTTCCTACATCGAAAACATGCATGAGAAACCCAGAAGATGGTACACCGTGTGATTTTGAAAGGTTTCCAAAATGAACCACATTTCTCATCTCCTTGTGCTCGGGTTCGCCTTTCCAGCTACTTTACTAGCAATCTCCCTACTTGGAGAATCAGCACCTTTAAGCTCCTGTTCCCTACAGGTTGCAATTTGTCCTGAGGATGAACGGGAAGACGGGCAACCAATGAGAGACTAGATCTAGGTGTTGGGACAGGCACAGGTCACTCTATTTTCCCATCAGGAAGAAGAATTAAACACAGGTTCAGCCTGCCGCCGGGAACCAGAATAGGGCCTGAGGCAATCCCGTGCTTTTGCGGCCAGCTCCCAAAAAAGACAGTTGAAAAATGGAGCTCAGGGGCACTGCAATTCACAAACCTGCTGAGATATAAATGATAACTCTCGTCCACAAATATATTGAGGGAAGGCAACGAAGAGGATTTGAAAGCAAGGCAGAATTGCAGGAAACAGGTTTCAGGAGGTAGATTCGAATCGCCTTTAAAGCACATGAAAGGTGGCAAAACGTCGACAATGATGACCTTGGCCAAAAAGGGCGTATGCGTTGTTTCCTGAATATATTCAGGAAAAAACGCATACGCCCTTTTTGGCCAACCAAGCAACATGGAAAGGCAAATCAGCGCTACCAAGAATTCTCGCTTCCCATCGGTCAAAAGGGCCATGCTGCAAAAATTTTCAAAACCAGAAATGCAGGACAGGCCATGGAGAAATGGCAGCCTTGCTACGCTGATGGGAGGGATGTAAATTGCCAACAGCCACTCTGGAGAAGTGTACGGTGTGTCCTGAAACATCGAAAAAACACAGCTTAGGGAGCATAGGGCACGTCCACTCATGGGCGTATAAATTGGGAAAACTAAAAATCAGCAAGACACAGGCACCCCAAATTTTAGGGCAGCTCTGTTGACAAGAACCTCCACTTCATGACACCGTAAATATCCCAGGAAAGAGAAAAATGGATAAAGAAGTTGTGGTCCTTATGTACAATGGAATATCACTCAGACATGAAATCAATGTCATAAGGCTAGTAGAAGCAAGATGAGTGGATTTAGGTATGACGATTCTAAGTGAAATAAGTCACACAGAAAAAGACACTTATCATAAGCTATCACTTAGAGAGGGAATGTAAAAACCGCTACACTTGAACTGAATTACAAAACAGAACAGAGTCACACGTTTAGAAAACACACTATGGCTGCTTAACGGGAAAGGTGAGTTGGGGTGATGCATAAAACAAGGGTTTCAAATTCACTCAGATACCGTTCCATACACCCAATATGTAATAGACAAGACCAACTCCTTGCTCAGTGAACTGGACTCAACACCCCCTATTCACCGCACAATAATATGTCTGACTAGTAAGAATCGTAAAACCTATGTATTGATATCTCTCTGGAAGTGAGTCAAGTGGGTGTAAAGCCGCATAAACACAGCCGTGAAAGGCAGCTAAACCCCATTATAAAAATAAATTACTTTTAAAAACCCGTAAAAGAAAGACAGTGAAAGAGAGAGAAATTCTTACATAATTCGTTCAGGGGCTTTGATGCAACCTGGATTGACCATATCTAGACCCACACCTGGATGAGACATAAGGGTGGACACTCTTGGGGCTGAGAGGTTGGGTGAGGTTGGGTGAGCAAACGCAGAACCTTTAAAGTAATACTGCGTGGTACCCATCCCATGGGTCCCAAATCTCCAGGTTCAAGGGCATCTTCCTACATCGAAAACATGCATGAGAAACCCAGAATAAGGTACACCGTGTGATTTTGAAAGGTTTCTAAAACGCACCTCATTTCTCATCTCCTTGTGCTCAGGTTCGCCATTCCAGGTACTTTACTAGCAATCTCCCTACTTGGAGAATCAGCACCTTTAACCTCCTGTTCTGTACAGGTTGCAATTTGTCCTGAGGATGAACGGGAAGAGGGGCAACCAATGAGAGACTAGATCTAGGTGTTGGGACAGGCACAGGTCACTCTATTTTCCCATCAGGAAGAAGAATTAACCACAGGCTCAGCCTGCCCCCCGGAACCTGAATAGGGCCAGAGGCAATCCCGTGCTTTTGCGGCCAGCTCCCAAAAAAGCGAGTTGAAAAATGGAGCTCAGGGACACTGCAATTCACAAACCCGCAGAGTTATAAATGATAACTCTCATCCACAGATATATTGAGGGAATGGAACGAAGAGGATTTGAAAGCAAGGCAGTATTGCAGGAAACAGATTTCAGGAGGTAGATTCGAATTGCCTTTAAAGCACATGAAAAGCGGCAAAAGGTCGACAATGATGCCCTTGGCCAAAAAGGGCGTACGCATTTTTTCCTGAATATATTCAGGAAAAAACGCGTACGCCCTTTTTGGCCAACCAAGCACCCTGGAAATGCAAATCAGCGCTACAAAGAAGTCTCGCTTCCCATCAGTCAAAAGGGCCATGTTAAAAAAGTGTCAAAACCAGAAATGCAGGACAGGCCATGGAGAAATGGCAGCCTTGCTACGCTGATAGGCGGGATGTTAATTGCCAACAGCCACTCTGGAGAAGTGTACGGTGTGTCCTGAAACATCAAAAAAACACAGCTTAGGGAGCATAGGGCACGTCCACTCATGGGCGTATAAATTGGGAAAAATAAAAATCAGCAAGACACAGGCACCCCAAAGTTTAGGGCTGCTCTGTTGACAAGAACCTCCAGTTCATGACACCGTAAATATCCCAGGAAAGAGAAAAATGGATAAAGAAGTTGTGGTCCTTATGTACAATGGAATATCACTCAGACATGAAATCAATGTCATAAGGCTAGGAGAAGCAAGATGAGTGGATTTAGGTACGACGATTCCAAGTGAAATAAGTCACACAGAAAAAGACACTTATCATAAGGTATCACTTATAGAGGGAATGTAAAAACCGCTACACTTGAACTGAATTACAAAAGAGAACAGAGTCACACGTTTAGAAAACAAACTATGGCTGCTTAACGGGAAAGGTGAGGTGGGGTGATGCATAAAACAAGGGTTTCAAATTCGCTCAGATACCGTTCCATACACCCAATATGTAATAGAAAAGACCTACTCCTTGCTCAGTGAACTGGACACAACACCCCCTATTCACCGCACAAGAATATACGTGACTAGTAAGAATCTTAAAACCTATGTATTGATACGTGTCTGGAAGTGAGTCAAGTGGGTGTAAAGCCGCTTAAACACAGCCGTGAAAAGCAGCTAAACCCCATTATAAAAATAAATTACTTTTAAAAACCCGTAAAACAAAGACAGTGAAAGAGAGAGAAATTCTTACAAAATTCGTTCAGGGGCTGTGATGCAACCTGGATTGACCATATCTAGACCCACAGCTGGATGAGACATAAGGGTGGACACTCTTGGGGCTGAGAGGTTTGGTGAGGTTGGGTGAGCAAACGCAGACCCTTTAAAGTAATACTGCCTGGAACCCATCCCATGGGTCCCAAATCTCCAGGTTCAAGGGCATCTTCCTACATCGAAAACATGCATGAGAAACCCAGAAGACGGTACACCGTGTGATTTTGAAAGTTTTCTAATACGCACCTCATTTCTCATCTCCTTGTGCTCGGGTTCGCCATTCCAGCTACTTTACTAGCAATCTCCCTACTTGGAGAATCAGCACCTTTAACCTCCTGTTCCCTACAGGTTGCAATTTGTCCAGAGGATGAACGGGAAGAGGGGCAACCAATGAGAGACTAGATCTAGGTGTTGGGACAGGCACAGGTCACTCTATTTTCCCATCAGGAAGAAGAATTAACCACAGGCTCAGCCTGTCCCCCAGAACCAGAATAGGGCCTGAGGCAATTCCGTGCTTTTGCGGCCAGCTCCCAAAAAAGACAGTTGAAAAATGGAGCTCAGGGGCACTGCCATTCACAAACCTGCTGAGTTATAAGTGATAACTCTCGTCCACAAATATATTGAGGGAAGGCAACGAAGAGGATTTGAAAGCAAGGCAGAATTGCAGGAAACAGGTTTCAGGAGGTAGATTCGAATCGCCTTTAAAGCACATGAAAAGTGGCAAAATGTCGACAATGATTCCCTTGGCCAAACAGGGCGTATGCGTTTTTTCCTGAATATATTCAGGAAAAAACGCATACGCCCTGTTTGGCCAACCAAGAAACCTGGAAAGGCTAATCAGCGCTACAAAGAAGTCTCGCTTCCCATCGGTCAAAAGGGCCATGGTGCAAAAAGTGTCAAAACCAGAAATGCAGGACAGGCCATGGAGAAATGGCAGCCTTGCTACGCTGATGGGAGGGATGTAAATTGCCAACAGCCACTCTGGAGAAGTGTACGGTGTGTCCTGAAACATCGAAAAAACACAGCTTACGGAGCATAGGGCACATCCACTCATGGGCGTATAAATTGGGAAAACTAAAAATCAGCAAGACACAGGCACCCCAAAGTTTAGGGCTGCTCTGTTGACAAGAACCTCCACTTCATGACACCTTAAATATCCCAGGAAAGAGAAAAATGGATAAAGAAGTTGTGGTCCTTATGTACAATGGAATATCACTCAGACATGAAATCAATGTCATAAGGCTAGTAGAAGCAAGATGAGTGGACTTAGGTACGACGATTCTAAGTGAAATAAGTCACACAGAAAAAGACACTTATCATAAGCTATCACTTAGAGAGGGAATGTAAAAACCGCTACACTTGAACTGAATTACAAAACAGAACAGAGTCACACGTTTAGAAAACACACTATGGCTGCTTAACGGGAAAGGTGAGGTGGGGTGATGCATAAAACAAGGGTTTCAAATTCGCTCAGATACCGTTCCATACACCCAATATGTAATAGACAAGACCTACTCCTTGCTCAGTGAACTGGACTCAACACCCCCTATTCACCGCACAAGAATAGATGTGACTAGTAAGAATCTTAAAACCTATGTATTGATATCTGTCTGGAAGTGAGTCAAGTGGGTGTAAAGCCGCATAAACACAGCCGTGAAAAGCAGCTAAACCCCATTAAAAAAATAAATTACTTTTAAAAACCCGTAAAACAAAGACAGTGAAAGAGAGAGAAATTCTTACAAAATTCGTTCAGAGGCTGTGATGCAACCTGGATTGACCATATCTAGACACACAGCTGGATGAGACATAAGGGTGGACACTCTTGGGGCTGAAAGGTTGGGTGAGGTTGGGTGAGCAAACGCAGACCCTTTAAAGTAATACTGCCTGGTACCCATCCCATGGGTCCCAAATCTCCAGGTTCAAGGGCATCTTCCTACATCGAAAACATGCATGAGAAACCCAGAAGATGGTACACCGTGTGATTTTGAAAGGTTTCTAATACGCACCTCATTTCTCATCTCCTTGTGCTCGGGTTCGCCTTTCCAGCTACTTTACTAGCAATCTCCCTACTTGGAGAATCAGCACCTTTAAGCTCCTGTTGCCTACAGGTTGCAGTTTCTCCTGAGGATGAACGGGAAGAGGGGCAACCAATGAGAAACTAGATCTAGGTGTTGGGACAGGCAGAGGTCACTCTATTTTCCCATTAGGAAGAAGAATTATCCACAGGCTCAGCCTGCCTCCAGGAACCAGAATAAGGCCTGAGGCAATCCCGTGCTTTTGTGGCCAGCTCCCAAAAAAGACAGTTGAAAAATGGAGCTCAGGGGCACTGCCATTCACAAACCTGCTGAGTTATAAATGATAACTCTCGTCCACAAATATATTGAGGGAAGGCAACGAAGAGGATTTGAAAGCAAGGCAGAATTGCAGGAAACAGGTTTCAGGAGGTAGATTCGAATCGCCTTTAAAGCACATGAAAAGTGGCAAAATGTCGACAATGATGCCCTTGGCTAAACAGGGCGTATGTGTTTTTTCCTGAATATATTAAGGAAAAAACGCATACGCCCTGTTTGGCCAACCAAGCAACCTGGACATGCTAATCAGCGCTACAAAGAAGTCTCGCTTCCCATCGGTCAAAAGGGCCATGCTGCAAAAAGTGTCAAAACCAGAAATGCAGGACAGGCCATGGAGAAATGGCAGCCTTGCTACGCTGATGGGAGGGATGTAAATTGCCAACAGCCACTCTGGAGAAGTGTACGGTGTGTCCTGAAACATCGAAAAAACACAGCTTAGGGAGCATAGGGCACGTCCACTCATGGGCGTATAAATTGGGAAAACTAAAAATCAGCAAGACACAGGCACCCCAAAGTTTAGGGCTGCTCTGTTGACAAGAACCTCCACTTCATGACACCTTAAATATCCCAGGAAAGAGAAAAATGGATAAAGAAGTTGTGGTCCTTATGTACAATGGATTATCACTCAGACATGAAATCAATGTCATAAGGCTAGTAGAAGCAAGATGAGTGGACTTAGGTAGGACGATTCTAAGTGAAATAAGTCACACAGAAAAAGACACTTATCATAAGCTATCACTTAGAGAGGGAATGTAAAAACCGCTACACTTGAACTGAATTACAAAACAGAACAGAGTCACACGTTTAGAAAACACACTATGGCTGCTTAACGGGAAAGGTGAGGTGGGGTGATGCATAAAACAAGGGTGTCAAATTCGCTCAGATACCTTTCCATACACCCAATATGTAATAGACAAGACCTACTCCTTGCTCAGTGAACTGGACTCAACACCCCCTATTCACCGCACAAGAATATATGTGACTAGTAAGAATCTTAAAACCTATGTATTGATATCTGTCTGGAAGTGAGTCAAGTGGGTGTAAAGCTGCATAAACACAGCCGTGAAAAGCAGCTAAACCCCATTATAAAAATAAATTAGTTTTAAAAACCCATGAAACAAAGACACTGAAAGAGAGAGAAATTCTTACAAAATTCGTTCAGAGGCTGTGATGCAACCTGGATTGACCATATCTAGACCCACAGCTGGATGAGACATAAGGGTGGACACTCTTGGGGCTGAAAGGTTGGGTGAGGTTGGGTGAGCAAACGCAGACCCTTTAAAGTAATACTGCCTGGAACCCATCCCATGGGTCCCAAATCTCCAGGTTCAAGGGCATCTTCCTACATCGAAAACATGCATGAGAAACCCAGAAGATGGTACACCGTGTGATTTTGAAAGTTTTCTAATACGCACCTCATTTCTCATCTCCTTGTGCTCGGGTTCGCCATTCCAGCTACTTTACTAGCAATCTCCCTACTTGGAGAATCAGCACCTTTAACCTCCTGTTCCCTACAGGTTGCAATTTGTCCAGAGGATGAACGGGAAGAGGGGCAACCAATGAGAGACTAGATCTAGGTTTTGGGACAGGCACAGGTCACTCTATTTTCCCATCAGGAAGAAGAATTATCCACAGGCTCAGCCTGCCTCCAGGAACCAGAATAGGGCCTGAGGCAATTCCGTGCTTTTGCGGCCAGCTCCCAAAAAAGACAGTTGAAAAATGGAGCTCAGGGGCACTGCCATTCACAAACCTGCTGAGTTATAAGTGATAACTCTCGTCCACAAATATATTGAGGGAAGGCAACGAAGAGGATTTGAAAGCAAGGCAGAATTGCAGGAAACAGGTTTCAGGAGGTAGATTCGAATCGCCTTTAAAGCACATGAAAAGTGGCAAAATGTCGACAATGATGCCCTTGGCCAAACAGGGCGTATGCGTTTTTTCCTGAATATATTCAGGAAAAAACGCATACGCCCTGTTTGGCCAACCAAGAAACCTGGAAAGGCTAATCAGCGCTACAAAGAAGTCTCGCTTCCCATCGGTCAAAAGGGCCATGGTGCAAAAAGTGTCAAAACCAGAAATGCAGGACAGGCCATGGAGAAATGGCAGCCTTGCTACGCTGATGGGAGGGATGTAAATTGCCAACAGCCACTCTGGAGAAGTGTACGGTGTGTCCTGAAACATCGAAAAAACACAGCTTAGGGAGCATAGGGCACATCCACTCATGGGCGTATAAATTGGGAAAACTAAAAATCAGCAAGACACAGGCACCGCAAAGTTTAGGGCTGCTCTGTTGACAAGAACCTCCACTTCATGACACCTTAAATATCCCAGGAAAGAGAAAAATGGATAAAGAAGTTGTGGTCCTTATGTACAATGGAATATCACTCAGACATGAAATCAATGTCATAAGGCTAGGAGAAGCAAGATGAGTGGACTTAGGTACGACGATTCTAAGTTAAATAAGTCACACAGAAAAAGACACTTATCATAAGCTATCACTTATAGAGGGAATGTAAAAACCGCTACACTTGAACTGAATTACAAAACAGAACAGAGTCACACGTTTAGAAACACACTATGGCTGCTTAACGGGAAAGGTGAGGTGGGGTGATGCATAAAACAAGGGTTTCAAATTCGCTCAGATACCGTTCCATACACCCAAAATGTAATAGACAAGACCTACTCCTTGCTCAGTGAACTGGACTCAACACCCCCTATTCACCGCACAAGAATATATGTGACTAGTAAGAATCTTAAAACCTATGTATTGATATCTGTCTGGAAGTGAGTCAAGTGGGTGTAAAGCCGCATAAACACAGCCGTGAAAAGCAGCTAAACCCCATTATAAAAATAAATTACTTTTAAAAACCCGTAAAACAAAGACAGTGAAAGAGAGAGAAATTCTTACAAAATTCGTTCAGAGGCTGTGATGCAACCTGGATTGACCATATCTAGACCCACAGCTGGATGAGACATAAGGGTGGACACTCTTGGGGCTGAAAGGTTGGGTGAGGTTGGGTGAGCAAACGCAGACCCTTTAAAGTAATACTGCCTGGTACCCATCCCATGGGTCCCAAATCTCCAGGTTCAAGGGCATCTTCCTATATTGAAAACATGCATGAGAAACCCAGAAGATGGTACACCGTGTGATTTTGAAAGGTTTCTAATACGCACCTCATTTCTCATCTCCTTGTGCTCGGGTTCGCCTTTCCAGCTACTTTACTAGCAATCTCCCTACTTGGAGAATCAGCACCTTTAAGCTCCTGTAGCCTACAGGTTGCAGTTTCTCCTGAGGATGAACGGGAAGAGGGGCAACCAATGAGAAACTAGATCTAGGTGTTGGGACAAGCAGAGGTCACTCTATTTTCCCATTAGGAAGAAGAATTATCCACAGGCTCAGCCTGCCTCCAGGAACCAGAATAAGGCCTGAGGCAATCCCGTGCTTTTGTGGCCAGCTCCCAAAAAAGACAGTTGAAAAATGGAGCTCAGGGGCACTGCCATTCACAAACCTGCTGAGTTATAAATGATAACTCTCGTCCACAAATATATTGAGGGAAGGCAACGAAGAGGATTTGAAAGCAAGGCAGAATTGCAGGAAACAGGTTTCAGGAGGTAGATTCGAATCGCCTTTAAAGCACATGAAAAGTGGCAAAATGTCGACAATGATGCCCTTGGCTAAACAGGGCGTATGCGTTTTTTCCTGAATATATTCAGGAAAAAACGCATACGCCCTGTTTGGCCAACCAAGCAACCTGGAAATGCTAATCAGCGCTACAAAGAAGTCTCACTTCCCATTGGTCAAAAGGGCCATGCTGCAAAATGTGTCAAAACCAGAAATGCAGGACAGGCCATGGAGAAATGGCAGCCTTGCTACGCTGATGGGAGGGATGTAAATTGCCAACAGCCACTCTGGAGAAGTGTACGGTGTGTCCTGAAACATCGAAAAAACACAGCTTAGGGAGCATAGGGCACGTCCACTCATGGGCGTATAAATTGGGAAAACTAAAAATCAGCAAGACACAGGCACCCCAAAGTTTAGGGCTGCTCTGTTGACAAGAACCTCCACTTCATGACACCTTAAATATCCCAGGAAAGAGAAAAATGGATAAAGAAGTTGTGGTCCTTATGTACAATGGAATATCACTCAGACATTAAATCAATGTCATAAGGCTAGTAGAAGCAAGATGAGTGGACTTAGGTACGACGATTCTAAGTGAAATAAGTCACACAGAAAAAGACACTTATCATAAGCTATCACTTAGAGAGGGAATGTAAAAACCGCTACACTTGAACTGAATTACAAAACAGAACAGAGTCACACGTTTAGAAAACACACTATGGCTGCATAACGGGAAAGGTGAGGTGGGGTGATGCATAAAACAAGGGTTTCAAATTCGCTCAGATACCGTTCCATACACCCAATATGTAATAGACAAGACCTACTCCTTGCTCAGTGAACTGGACTCAACACCCCCTATTCACCGCACAAGAATATATGTGACTAGTAAGAATCTTAAAACCTATGTATTGATATCTTTCTGGAAGTGAGTCAAGTGGGTGTAAAGCCGCATAAACACAGCCGGGAAAAGCAGCTAAACCCCATTATAAAAATAAATTACTTTTAAAAACCCGTAAAACAAAGACAGTGAAAGACAGAGAAATTCTTTCAAAATTCGTTCAGAGGCTGTGATGCAACCTGGATTGACCATATCTAGACACACAGCTGGATGAGACATAAGGGTGGACACCCTTGGAGCTGAAAGGTTGGGTGAGGTTGGGTGAGCAAACGCAGACCCTTTAAAGTAATACTGCCTGGTACCCATGCCATGGGTCCCAAATCTCCAGGTTCAAGGGCATCTTCCTACATCGAAAACATGCATGAGAAACCCAGAAGATTGTACACCGTGTGATTTTGAAAGGTTTCTAATACGCACCTCATTTCTCATCTCCTTGTGCTCGGGTTCGCCTTTCCAGCTACTTTACTAGCAATCTCCCTACTTGGAGAATCAGCACCTTTAAGCTCCTGTTCCCTACAGGTTGCAATTTGTCCTGAGGATGAACGGGAAGAGGGGCAACCAATGAGAGACTAGATCTATGTGTTGGGACAGACACAGGTCACACTATTTTCCCATCAGGAAGAAGAAATAACCACAGGCTCAGCCTGCCGCCCAGAAGCAGAATAGGGCCTGAGGCAATCCCGCACTTTTGCGGCCAGCTCTCAAAAAAGCGAGTTGAAAAATGGAGCTCAGGGACACTCCAATTCACAAACCCGCAGAGTTATAAATGATAACTCTCATCCACAGATATATTGAGGGAAGGCAACGAAGAGGATTTGAAAGCAAGGCAGAATTGCAGGAAACAGGTTTCAGGAGGTAGATTCGAATCACCTTTAAAGCACATGAAAAGTGGCAAAACGTCGACAATGATGCCCTTGGCCAAACAGGGCGTATGCATTTTTTCCTGAATATATTCAGGAAAAAACGCATACGCCCTGTTTGGCCAACCAAGCATCCTGGAAAGGCTAATCAGCGCTACAAAGAAGTCTCGCTTCCCATCGGTCAAAAGGGCCATGCTGCAAAAATTTTCAAAACCAGAAATGCAGGACAGGCCATGGAGAAATGGCAGCCTTGCTACGGTGATGGGCGGGATGTAAATTGCCAACAGCCACTCTGGAGAAGTGTACGGTGTGTCCTGAAACATCGAAAAAACACAGCTTAGGGAGCATAGGTCACGTCCACTCATGGGCGTATAAATTGGAAAAAATAAAAATCAGCAAGACACAGGCACCACAAAGTTTATGGCTGCTCTGTTGACAAGAACCTCCACTTCATGACACCTTAAATATCCCAGGAAAGAGAAAAATGGATAAAGAAGTTGTGGTCCTTATGTACAAAGGAATATCACTCAGACATGAAATCAATGTCATAAGGCTAGTAGAAGCAAGATGAGTGGATTTAGGTACGACGAATCTAAGTGAAATAAGTCACACAGAAAAAGACACTTTTCATAAGCTATCACTTATAGAGGGAATGTAAAAACCGCTACAGTTGAACTGAATTACAAAACAGAACAGAGTCACACGTTTAGAAAACACACTATGGCTGCTTAACGGGAAAGGTGAGGTGGGGTGATGCATAAAAGAAGGGGTTCAAATTCGCTCAGATACCGTTCCATACACCCAATATGTAATAGACAAGACCTACTCCTTGCTCAGTGAACTGGACTCAACACCCCCTATTCACCGCACAAGAATATATGTGACTAGTAAGAATCTTAAAACCTATGTATTGATATCTGTCTGGAAGTGAGTCAATTGGGTGTAAAGCCGCATAAACACAGACATGAAAAGCAGCTGAACCCCATTATAAAAATAAATTACTTTTAAAAACCCGTAAAACAAAGACAGTGAAAGAGAGAAATTCTTACAAAATTCGTTCAGAGGCTGTGATGCAACCTGGATTGACCATATCTAGACCCACAGCTGGATGAGACATAAGGGTGGACACTCTTGGGGCTGAAAGGTTGGGTGAGGTTGGGTGAGCAGACACAGACCCTTTAAAGTAATACTGCCTGGTACCCATCCCATGGGTCCCAAATCTCCAGGTTCAAGGGCATCTTCCTACATTGAAAACATGCATGAGAAACCCAGAAGATGGTACACCGTGTGATTTTGAAAGGTTTCTAATACGCACCTCATTTCTCATCTCCTTGTGCTCGGGTTCGCCTTTCCAGCTACTTTACTAGCAATCTCCCTACGTGGAGAATCAGCACCTTTAAGCTCCTGTTCCCTACAGGTTGCAATTTGTCCAGAGGATGAACGGGAAGACGGGCAACCAATGAGAGACTAGATCTAGGTGTTGGGACAGGCACAGGTCACTCTATTTTCCCATCAGGAAGAAGAATTAACCACAGGCTCAGCCTGCCGCCCAGAAGCAGAATAGGGCCTGAGGCAATCCCGCGCTTTTGCGGCCAGCTCCCAAAAAAGCGAGTTGAAAAATGGAGCTCAGGGACACTGCAATTCACAAACCCGCAGAGTTATAAATGATAACTCTCATCCACAGATATATTGAGGGAAGGCAACGAAGAGGATTTGAAAGCAAGGCAGAATTGCAGGAAACAGATTTCAGGAGGTAGATTCGAATCGCCTTTAAAGCACATGAAAAGCGGCAAAACGTCGACAATGATGCCCTTGGCCATAAAGGGCGTATGCGTTTTTTCCTGAATATATTCAGGAAAAAACGCATACGCACTTTTTGGCCAACCAAGCAACCTGGAAAGGCAAATCAGCGCTACAAAGAAGTCTCGATTCCCATCGGTCAAAAGGGTCATGCTGCAAAAAGTGTCAAAACCAGAAATGCAGGACAGGCCATGGAGAAATGGCAGCCTTGCTACGCTGATGGGCGGGATGTAAATTGCCAACAGCCACTCTGGAGAAGTGTACAGTGTGTCCTGAAACATCTAAAACACACAGCTTAGAGAGCATAGGGCACGTCCACTCATGGGCGTATAAATTGGGAAAACTAAAAATCAGCAAGACACATGCACCCCAAAGTTTAGGGCTGCTCTGTTGACAAGAACCTCCACTTCATGACACCTTAAGTATCCCAGGAAAGAGAAAAATGGATAAAGAAGTTGTGGCCCTTATGTACAATGGAATATCACTCAGACATGAAATCAATGTCATAAGGCTAGTGGAAGCAAGATGAGTGGATTTAGGTACGACGAATCTAAGTGAAATAAGTCACACAGGAAAAGACACTTATCATAAGCTATCACTTAGAGAGGGAATGTAAAAACCGCTACACTTGAACTGAATTACAAAAGAGAACAGAGTCACACGTTTAGAAAACACACTATGGCTGCTTAACGGGAAAGGTGAGGTGGGGTGATGCATAAAACAAGGGTTTCAAATTCGCTCAGATACCGTTCCATACACCCAATATGTAATAGACAAGACCTACTCCTTGCTCAGTGAACTGGACTCAACACCCCCTATTCACCGCACAAGAATATATGTGACTAGTAAGAATTTTAAAACCTATGTATTGATATCTGTCTGGAAGTGAGTCAATTGGGTGTAAAGCCGCATAAACACAGCCATGAAAAGCAGCTAAACCCCATTATAAAAATAAATTACTTTTAAAAACCCGTAAAACAAAGACAGTGAAAGAGAGAAATTCTTACAAAATTCGTTCAGAGGCTGTGATGCAACCTGGATTGACCATATCTAGACCCACAGCTGGATGAGACATAAGGGTGGACACTCTTGGGGTTGAGAGGTTGGGTGAGGTTGGGTGAGCAAACGCAGACCCTTTAAAGTAATACTGCCTGGTACCCATCCCATGGGTCCCAAATCTCCAGGTTCAAGGGCATCTTCCTACATCGAAAACATGCATGAGAAACCCAGAAGATGGTACACCGTGTGATTTTGAAAGGTTTCTAATACGCACCTCATTTCTCATCTCCTTGTGCTCGGGTTCGCCATTCCAGCTACTTTACTAGCAATCTCCCTACTTGGAGAATCAGCACCTTTAACCTCCTGTTCCCTACAGGTTGCAATTTGTCCTGAGGATGAACGGGAAGAGGGGCAACCAATGAGAGACTAGATCTAGGTTTTGGGACAGGCACAGGTCACTCCATTTTCCCATCAGGAAGAATAAATAACCACAGGCTCAGCCTGTCCCCCTGGAATCAGAATAGGGCCTGAGACAATCCCGTGCTTTTGCGGCCAGCTCCCAAAAAAGACAGTTGAAAAATGGAGCTCAGGGGCACTGCCATTCACAAACCTGCTGAGTTATAAATGATAACTCTCGTCCACAAATATATTGTGGGAAGGCAACGAAGAGGATTTGAAAGAAAGGCAGAATTGCAGGAAACAGGTTTCAGGAGGTAGATTCGAATCGCATTTAAAGCACATGAAAAGTGGCAAAACGTCGACAATGATGCCCTTGGCCAAACAGGGCGTATGCGTTTTTTCCTGAATATATTCAGGAGAAAACGCATACTCCCTGTTTGGCCAACCAAGCAACCTGAAAAGGCTAATCAGTGCTACAAAGAAGTCTCGCTTCCCATCGGTCAAAAGGGCCATGCTGCAAAAAGTGTCAAAACCAGAAATGCAGGACAGGCCATGGAGAAATGGCAGCCTTGCTACGCTGATGGGAGGGTTGTAAATTGCCAACAGCCACTCTGGAGAAGTGTACGGTGTGTACTGAAACATCGAAAAAACACAGCTTAGGGAGCATAGGGCACATCCACTCATGGGCGTATAAATTGGGAAAACTAAAAATCAGCAAGACACAGGCACCCCAAAATTTAGGGCTGCTCTGTTGACAAAAACCTCCACTTCATGACACCTTAAATATCCCAGGAAAGAGAAAAATGGATAAAGTAGTTGTGGCCCTTATGTACAATGGAATATCACTCAGACATGAAATCAATGTCATAAGGCTAGTAGAAGCAAGATGAGTGGATTTAGGTACGACGATTCTAAGTGAAATAAGTCACACAGGAAAAGACACTTATCATAAGCTATCACTTATAGAGGGAATGTAAAAACCGCTACACTTGGACTGAATTACAAAAGAGAACAGAGTCACACGTTTAGAAAACAAACTATGGCTGCTTAACGGCAAAGGTGAGGTGGGGTGATGCATAAAACAAGGGTTTCAAATTCGCTCAGATACCGTTCCATACACCCAATATGTAATAGACAAGACCTACTCCTTGCTCAGTGAACTGGACTCAACAACCCCTATTCACCGCACAAGAATATATGTGACTAGTAAGAATCTTAAAACCTATGTATTGATATCTGTCTGGAAGTGAGTCAATTGGATGTAAAGCCGCATAAACACAGCCGTGAAAAGCAGCTAAACCCCATTATAAAAATAAATTACTTTTAAAAACCCGTAAAACAAAGACAGTGAAAGACAGAGAAATTCTTACAAAATTCGTTCAGAGGCTGTGATGCAACCTGGATTGACCATATCTAGACCCACAGCTGGATGAGACATAAGGGTGGACACTCTTGGGGCTGAAAGTTTGGGTGAGGTTGGGTGAGCAAACGCAGACCTTTTAAAGTAATACTGCCTGGTACCCATCCCATGGGTCCCAAATCTCCAGGTTCAAGGGCATCTTCCTACATTGAAAACATGCATGAGAAACCCAGAAGATGGTACACCGTGTGATTTTGAAAGGTTTCTAATACGCACCTCATTTCTCATCTCCTTGTGCTCGGGTTCGCCTTTCCAGCTACTTTACTAGCAATCTCCCTACTTGGAGAATCAGCACCTTTAAGCTCCTGTTGCCTACAGGTTGCAGTTTATCCTGAGGATGAACGGGAACAGGGGCAACCAATGAGAAACTAGATCTAGGTGTTGGGACAGGCAGAGGTCACTCTATTTTCCCATCAGGAAGAAGAATTATCCACAGGCTCAGCCTGCCTCCAGGAACCAGAATAAGGCCTGAGGCAATCCCGTGCTTTTGTGGCCAGCTCCCAAAAAAGACAGTTGAAAAATGGAGCTCAGGGGCACTGCCATTCACAAACCTGCTGAGTTATAAATGATAACTCTCGTCCACAAATATATTGAGGGAAGGCAACGAAGAGGATTTGAAAGCAAGGCAGAATTGCAGGAAACAGGTTTCAGGAGGTAGATTCGAATCGCCTTTAAAGCACATGAAAAGTGGCAAAATGTCGACAATGATGCCCTTGGCTAAACAGGGCGTATGTGTTTTTTCCTGAATATATTCAGGAAAAAACGCATACGCCCTGTTTGGCCAACCAAGCAACCTGGAAATGCTAATCAGCGCTACAAAGAAGTCTCGCTTCCCATCGGTCAAAAGGGCCATGCTGCAAAAAGTGTCACAACCAGAAATGCAGGACAGGCCATGGAGAAATGGCAGCCTTGCTACGCTGACGGGAGGGATGTAAATTGCCAACAGCCACTCTGGAGAAGTGTACGGTGTGTCCTGAAACATCGAAAAAACACAGCTTAGGGAGCATAGGGCACATCCACTCATGGGCGTATAAATTGGGAAAACTAAAAATCAGCAAGACACAGGCACCCCAAAGTTTAGGGCTGCTCTGTTGACAAGAACCTCCACTTCATGACACCTTAAATATCCCAGGAAAGAGAAAAATGGATAAAGAAGTTGTGGTCCTTATGTACAATTGAATATCACTCAGACATGAAATCAATGTCATAAGGCTAGTAGAAGCAAGATGAGTGGACTTAGGTATGACGATTCTAAGTGAAATAAGTCACACAGAAAAAGACACTTATCATAAGCTATCACTTAGAGAGGGAATGTAAAAACCGCTACACTTGAACTGAATTACAAAACAGAACAGAGTCACACGTTTAGAAAACACACTATGGCTGCTTAACGGGAAAGGTGAGGTGGGGTGATGCATAAAACAAGGGTGTCAAATTCGCTCAGATACCTTTCCATACACCCAATATGTAATTGACAAGACCTACTCCTTGCTCAGTGAACTGGACTCAACACCCCCTATTCACCGCACAAGAATATATGTGACTAGTAAGAATCTTAAAACCTATGTATTGATATCTGTCTGGAAGTGAGTCAAGTGGGTGTAAAGCTGCATAAACACAGCCGTGAAAAGCAGCTAAACCCCATTATAAAAATAAATTAGTTTTAAAAACCCATGAAACAAAGACACTGAAAGAGAGAGAAATTCTTACAAAATTCGTTCAGAGGCTGTGATGCAACCTGGATTGACCATATCTAGACCCACAGCTGGATGAGACATAAGGGTGGACACTCTTGGGGCTGAAAGGTTGGGTGAGGTTGGGTGAGCAAACGCAGACCCTTTAAAGTAATACTGCCTGGAACCCATCCCATGGGTCCCAAATCTCCAGGTTCAAGGGCATCTTCCTACATCGAAAACATGCATGAGAAACCCAGAAGATGGTACACCGTGTGATTTTGAAAGTTTTCTAATACGCACCTCATTTCTCATCTCCTTGTGCTCGGGTTCGCCATTCCAGCTACTTTACTAGCAATCTCCCTACTTGGAGAATCAGCACCTTTAACCTCCTATTCCCTACAGGTTGCAATTTGTCCAGAGGATGAACGGGAAGAGGGGCAACCAATGAGAGACTAGATCTAGGTTTTGGGACAGGCACAGGTCACTCTATTTTCCCATCAGGAAGAAGAATTATCCACAGGCTCAGCCTGCCTCCAGGAACCAGAATAGGGCCTGAGGCAATTCCGTGCTTTTGCGGCCAGCTCCCAAAAAAGACAGTTGAAAAATGGAGCTCAGGGGCACTGCCATTCACAAACCTGCTGAGTTATAAGTGATAACTCTCGTCCACAAATATATTGAGGGAAGGCAACGAAGAGGATTTGAAAGCAAGGCAGAATTGCAGGAAACAGGTTTCAGGAGGTAGATTCGAATCGCCTTTAAAGCACATGAAAAGTGGCAAAATGTCGACAATGATGCCCTTGGCAAAACAGGGCGTATGCGTTTTTTCCTGAATATATTCAGGAAAAAACGCATACGCCCTGTTTGGCCAACCAAGAAACCTGGAAAGGCTAATCAGCGCTACAAAGAAGTCTCGCTTCCCATCGGTCAAAAGGGCCATGGTGCAAAAAGTGTCAAAACCAGAAATGCAGGACAGGCCATGGAGAAATGGCAGCCTTGCTACGCTGATGGGAGGGATGTAAATTGCCAACAGCCACTCTGGAGAAGTGTACGGTGTGTCCTGAAACATCGAAAAAACACAGCTTAGGGAGCATAGGGCACATCCACTCATGGGCGTATAAATTGGGAAAACTAAAAATCAGCAAGACACAGGCACCGCAAAGTTTAGGGCTGCTCTGTTGACAAGAACCTCCACTTCATGACACCTTAAATATCCCAGGAAAGAGAAAAATGGATAAAGAAGTTGTGGTCCTTATGTACAATGGAATATCACTCAGACATGAAATCAATGTCATAAGGCTAGGAGAAGCAAGATGAGTGGACTTAGGTACGACGATTCTAAGTGAAATAAGTCACACAGAAAAAGACACTTATCATAAGCTATCACTTATAGAGGGAATGTAAAAACCGCTACACTTGAACTGAATTACAAAACAGAACAGAGTCACACGTTTAGAAAACACACTATGGCTGCTTAACGGGAAAGGTGAGGTGGGGTGATGCATAAAACAAGGGTTTCAAATTCGCTCAGATACCGTTCCATACACCCAATATGTAATAGACAAGACCTACTCCTTGCTCAGTGAACTGGACTCAACACCCCCTATTCACCGCACAAGAATATATGTGACTAGTAAGAATCTTAAAACCTATGTATTGATATCTGTCTGGAAGTGAATCAAGTGGGTGTAAAGCCTCATAAACACAGCCGTGAAAAGCAGCTAAACCCCATTAAAAAAATAAATTACTTTTAAAAACCCGTAAAACAAAGACAGTGAAAGAGAGAGAAATTCTTACAAAATTCGTTCAGAGGCTGTGATGCAACCTGGATTGACCATATCTAGACCCACAGCTGGATGAGACATAAGGGTGGACACTCTTGGGGCTGAAAGGTTGGGTGAGGTTGGGTGAGCAAACGCAGACCCTTTAAAGTAATACTGCCTGGTACCCATCCCATGGGTCCCAAATCTCCAGGTTCAAGGGCATCTTCCTACATTGAAAACATGCATGAGAAACCCAGAAGATGGTACACCGTGTGATTTTGAAAGGTTTCTAATACGCACCTCATTTCTCATCTCCTTGTGCTCGGGTTCGCCTTTCCAGCTACTTTACTAGCAATCTCCCTACTTGGAGAATCAGCACCTTTAAGCTCCTGTAGCCTACAGGTTGCAGTTTCTCCTGAGGATGAACGGGAAGAGGGGCAACCAATGAGAAACTAGATCTAGGTGTTGGGACAGGCATAGGTCACTCTATTTTCCCATCAGGAAGAAGAATTATCCACAGGCTCAGCCTGCCTCCAGGAACCAGAATAAGGCCTGAGGCAATCCCGTGCTTTTGTGGCCAGCTCCCAAAAAAGACAGTTGAAAAATGGAGCTCAGGGGCACTGCCATTCACAAACCTTCTGAGTTATAAGTGATAACTCTCGTCCACAAATATATTGAGGGAAGGCAACGAAGAGGATTTGAAAGCAAGGCAGAATTGCAGGAAACAGGTTTCAGGAGGTAGATTCGAATCGCCTTTAAAGCACATGAAAAGTGGCAAAATGTCGACAATGATGCCCTTGGCCAAACAGGGCGTAT
The DNA here is from genome assembly GCF_028021215.1 of Eschrichtius robustus. NCBI lineage: Eukaryota > Metazoa > Chordata > Mammalia > Artiodactyla > Eschrichtiidae > Eschrichtius > Eschrichtius robustus. The sequence continues at coordinate 1,410,668 of NW_027175343.1, forward strand.
GCGTTTTTTCCTGAATATATTCAGGAAAAAACGCATACGCCCTGTTTGGCCAACCAAGAAACCTGGAAAGGCTAATCAGCGCTACAAAGAAGTCTCGCTTCCCATCGGTCAAAAGGGCCATGGTGCAAAAAGTGTCAAAACCAGAAATGCAGGACAGGCCATGGAGAAATGGCAGCCTTGCTACGCTGATGGGAGGGATGTAAATTGCCAACAGCCACTCTGGAGAAGTGTACGGTGTGTCCTGAAACATCGAAAAAACACAGCTTAGGGAGCATAGGGCACATCCACTCATGGGCGTATAAATTGGGAAAACTAAAAATCAGCAAGACACAGGCACCGCAAAGTTTAGGGCTGCTCTGTTGACAAGAACCTCCACTTCATGACACCTTAAATATCCCAGGAAAGAGAAAAATGGATAAAGAAGTTGTGGTCCTTATGTACAATGGAATATCACTCAGACATGAAATCAATGTCATAAGGCTAGGAGAAGCAAGATGAGTGGACTTAGGTACGACGATTCTAAGTGAAATAAGTCACACAGAAAAAGACACTTATCATAAGCTATCACTTATAGAGGGAATGTAAAAACCGCTACACTTGAACTGAATTACAAAACAGAACAGAGTCACACGTTTAGAAAACACACTATGGCTGCTTAACGGGAAAGGTGAGGTGGGGTGATGCATAAAACAAGGGTTTCAAATTCGCTCAGATACCGTTCCATACACCCAATATGTAATAGACAAGACCTACTCCTTGCTCAGTGAACTGGACTCAACACCCCCTATTCACCGCACAAGAATATATGTGACTAGTAAGAATCTTAAAACCTATGTATTGATATCTGTCTGGAAGTGAATCAAGTGGGTGTAAAGCCGCATAAACACAGCCGTGAAAAGCAGCTAAACCCCATTAAAAAAATAAATTACTTTTAAAAACCCGTAAAACAAAGACAGTGAAAGAGAGAGAAATTCTTACAAAATTCGTTCAGAGGCTGTGATGCAACCTGGATTGACCATATCTAGACCCACAGCTGGATGAGACATAAGGGTGGACACTCTTGGGGCTGAAAGGTTGGGTGAGGTTGGGTGAGCAAACGCAGACCCTTTAAAGTAATACTGCCTGGTACCCATCCCATGGGTCCCAAATCTCCAGGTTCAAGGGCATCTTCCTACATTGAAAACATGCATGAGAAACCCAGAAGATGGTACACCGTGTGATTTTGAAAGGTTTCTAATACGCACCTCATTTCTCATCTCCTTGTGCTCGGGTTCGCCTTTCCAGCTACTTTACTAGCAATCTCCCTACTTGGAGAATCAGCATCTTTAAGCTCCTGTAGCCTACAGGTTGCAGTTTCTCCTGAGGATGAACGGGAAGAGGGGCAACCAATGAGAAACTAGATCTAGGTGTTGGGACAGGCATAGGTCACTCTATTTTCCCATCAGGAAGAAGAATTATCCACAGGCTCAGCCTGCCTCCAGGAACCAGAATAAGGCCTGAGGCAATCCCGTGCTTTTGTGGCCAGCTCCCAAAAAAGACAGTTGAAAAATGGAGCTCAGGGGCACTGCCATTCACAAACCTTCTGAGTTATAAGTGATAACTCTCGTCCACAAATATATTGAGGGAAGGCAACGAAGAGGATTTGAAAGCAAGGCAGAATTGCAGGAAACAGGTTTCAGGAGGTAGATTCGAATCGCCTTTAAAGCACATGAAAAGTGGCAAAATGTCGACAATGATGCCCTTGGCCAAACAGGGCGTATGCGTTTTTTCCTGAATATATTCAGGAAAAAACGCATACGCCCTGTTTGGCCAACCAAGAAACCTGGAAAGGCTAATCAGCGCTACAAAGAAGTCTCGCTTCCCATCGGTCAAAAGGGCCATGGTGCAAAAAGTGTCAAAACCAGAAATGCAGGACAGGCCATGGAGAAATGGCAGCCTTGCTACGCTGATGGGAGGGATGTAAATTGCCAACAGCCACTCTGGAGAAGTGTACGGTGTGTCCTGAAACATCGAAAAAACACAGCTTAGGGAGCATAGGGCACGTCCACTCATGGGCGTATAAATTGGGAAAACTAAAAATCAGCAAGACACAGGCACCGCAAAGTTTAGGGCTGCTCTGTTGACAAGAACCTCCACTTCATGACACCCTAAATATCCCAGGAAAGAGAAAAATGGATAAAGAAGTTGTGGTCCTTATGTACAATGGAATATCACTCAGACATGAAATCAATGTCATAAGGCTAGGAGAAGCAAGATGAGTGGACTTAGGTACGACGATTCTAAGTGAAATAAGTCACACAGAAAAAGACACTTATCATAAGCTATCACTTATAGAGGGAATGTAAAAACCGCTACACTTGAACTGAATTACAAAACAGAACAGAGTCACACGTTTAGAAAACACACTATGGCTGCTTAACGGGAAAGGTGAGGTGGGGTGATGCATAAAACAAGGGTTTCAAATTCGCTCAGATACCGTTCCATACACCCAATATGTAATAGAAAAGACCTACTCCTTGCTCAGTGAACTGGACTCAACACCCCCTATTCACCGCACAAGAATATATGTGACTAGTAAGAATCTTAAAACCTATGTATTGATATCTGTCTGGAAGTGAGTCAATTGGGTGTAAAGCCGCATAAACACAGACATGAAAAGCAGCTGAACCCCATTATAAAAATAAATTACTTTTAAAAACCCGTAAAACAAAGACAGTGAAAGAGAGAAATTCTTACAAAATTCGTTCAGAGGCTGTGATGCAACCTGGATTGACCATATCTAGACCCACAGCTGGATGAGACATAAGGGTGGACACTCTTGGGGCTGAAAGGTTGGGTGAGGTTGGGTGAGCAGACACAGACCCTTTAAAGTAATACTGCCTGGTACCCATCCCATGGGTCCCAAATCTCCAGGTTCAAGGGCATCTTCCTACATCGAAAACATGCATGAGAAACCCAGAAGATGGTACACCGTGTGATTTTGAAAGGTTTCTAATACGCACCTCATTTCTCATCTCCTTGTGCTCGGGTTCGCCTTTCCAGCTACTTTACTAGCAATCTCCCTACGTGGAGAATCAGCACCTTTAAGCTCCTGTTCCCTACAGGTTGCAATTTGTCCAGAGGATGAACGGGAAGAGGGGCAACCAATGAGAGACTAGATCTAGGTGTTGGGACAGGCACAGGTCACTCTATTTTCCCATCAGGAAGAAGAATTAACCACAGGCTCAGCCTGCCGCCCAGAAGCAGAATAGGGCCTGAGGCAATCCCGTGATTTTGCGGCCAGCTCCCAAAAAAGCGAGTTGAAAAATGGAGCTCAGGGACACTGCAATTCACAAACCCGCAGAGTTATAAATGATAACTCTCATCCACAGATATATTGAGGGAAGTCAACGAAGAGGATTTGAAAGCAAGGCAGAATTGCAGGAAACAGATTTCAGGAGGTAGATTCGAATCGCCTTTAAAGCACATGAAAAGCGGCAAAACGTCGACAATGATGCCCTTGGCCAAAAAGGGCGTATGCGTTTTTTCCTGAATATATTCAGGAAAAAACGCATACGCACTTTTTGGCCAACCAAGCAACCTGGAAAGGCAAATCAGCGCTACAAAGAAGTCTCGATTCCCATCGGTCAAAAGGGTCATGCTGCAAAAAGTGTCAAAACCAGAAATGCAGGACAGGCCATGGAGAAATGGCAGCCTTGCTACGCTGACGGGCGGGATGTAAATTGCCAACAGCCACTCTGGAGAAGTGTACAGTGTGTCCTGAAACATCTAAAACACACAGCTTAGAGAGCATAGGGCACGTCCACTCATGGGCGTATAAATTGGGAAAACTAAAAATCAGCAAGACACATGCACCCCAAAGTTTAGGGCTGCTTTGTTGACAAGAACCTCCACTTCATGACACCTTAAGTATCCCAGGAAAGAGAAAAATGGATAAAGAAGTTGTGGCCCTTATGTACAATGGAATATCACTCAGACATGAAATCAATGTCATAAGGCTAGTGGAAGCAAGATGAGTGGATTTAGGTACGACGAATCTAAGTGAAATAAGTCACACAGGAAAAGACACTTATCATAAGCTATCACTTATAGAGGGAATGTAAAAACCGCTACACTTGAACTGAATTACAAAAGAGAACAGAGTCACACGTTTAGAAAACACACTATGGCTGCTTAACGGGAAAGGTGAGGTGGGGTGATGCATAAAACAAGGGTTTCAAATTCGCTCAGATACCGTTCCATACACCCAATATGTAATAGACAAGACCTACTCCTTGCTCAGTGAACTGGACTCAACACCCCCTATTCACCGCACAAGAATATATGTGACTAGTAAGAATTTTAAAACCTATGTATTGATATCTGTCTGGAAGTGAGTCAATTGGGTGTAAAGCCGCATAAACACAGCCATGAAAAGCAGCTAAACCCCATTATAAAAATAAATTACTTTTAAAAACCCGTAAAACAAAGACAGTGAAAGAGAGAAATTCTTACAAAATTCGTTCAGAGGCTGTGATGCAACCTGGATTGACCATATCTAGACCCACAGCTGGATGAGACATAAGGGTGGACACTCTTGGGGTTGAGAGGTTGGGTGAGGTTGGGTGAGCAAACGCAGACCCTTTAAAGTAATACTGCCTGGTACCCATCCCATGGGTCCCAAATCTCCAGGTTCAAGGGCATCTTCCTACATCGAAAACATGCATGAGAAACCCAGAAGATGGTACACCGTGTGATTTTGAAAGGTTTCTAATACGCACCTCATTTCTCATCTCCTTGTGCTCGGGTTCGCCATTCCAGCTACTTTACTAGCAATCTCCCTACTTGGAGAATCAGCACCTTTAACCTCCTGTTCCCTACAGGTTGCAATTTGTCCTGAGGATGAACGGGAAGAGGGGCAACCAATGAGAGACTAGATCTAGGTTTTGGGACAGGCACAGGTCACTCCATTTTCCCATCAGGAAGAATAAATAACCACAGGCTCAGCCTGTCCCCCTGGAATCAGAATAGGGCCTGAGACAATCCCGTGCTTTTGCGGCCAGCTCCCAAAAAAGACAGTTGAAAAATGGAGCTCAGGGGCACTGCCATTCACAAACCTGCTGAGTTATAAATGATAACTCTCGTCCACAAATATATTGTGGGAAGGCAACGAAGAGGATTTGAAAGAAAGGCAGAATTGCAGGAAACAGGTTTCAGGAGGTAGATTCGAATCGCATTTAAAGCACATGAAAAGTGGCAAAACGTCGACAATGATGCCCTTGGCCAAACAGGGCGTATGCGTTTTTTCCTGAATATATTCAGGAGAAAACGCATACGCCCTGTTTGGCCAACCAAGCAACCTGAAAAGGCTAATCAGTGCTACAAAGAAGTCTCGCTTCCCATCGGTCAAAAGGGCCATGCTGCAAAAAGTGTCAAAACCAGAAATGCAGGACAGGCCATGGAGAAATGGCAGCCTTGCTACGCTGATGGGAGGGTTGTAAATTGCCAACAGCCACTCTGGAGAAGTGTACGGTGTGTACTGAAACATCGAAAAAACACAGCTTAGGGAGCATAGGGCACATCCACTCATGGGCGTATAAATTGGGAAAACTAAAAATCAGCAAGACACAGGCACCCCAAAATTTAGGGCTGCTCTGTTGACAAAAACCTCCACTTCATGACACCTTAAATATCCCAGGAAAGAGAAAAATGGATAAAGTAGTTGTGGCCCTTATGTACAATGGAATATCACTCAGACATGAAATCAATGTCATAAGGCTAGTAGAAGCAAGATGAGTGGATTTAGGTACGACGATTCTAAGTGAAATAAGTCACACAGGAAAAGACACTTATCATAAGCTATCACTTATAGAGGGAATGTAAAAACCGCTACACTTGGACTGAATTACAAAAGAGAACAGAGTCACACGTTTAGAAAACAAACTATGGCTGCTTAACGGGAAAGGTGAGGTGGGGTGATGCATAAAACAAGGGTTTCAAATTCGCTCAGATACCGTTCCATACACCCAATATGTAATAGACAAGACCTACTCCTTGCTCAGTGAACTGGACTCAACACCCCCTATTCACCGCACAAGAATATATGTGACTAGTAAGAATCTTAAAACCTATGTATTGATATCTGTCTGGAAGTGAGTCAATTGGATGTAAAGCCGCATAAACACAGCCGTGAAAAGCAGCTAAACCCCATTATAAAAATAAATTACTTTTAAAAACCCGTAAAACAAAGACAGTGAAAGACAGAGAAATTCTTACAAAATTCGTTCAGAGGCTGTGATGCAACCTGGATTGACCATATCTAGACCCACAGCTGGATGAGACATAAGGGTGGACACTCTTGGGGCTGAAAGGTTGGGTGAGGTTGGGTGAGCAAACACAGAACCTTTAAAGTAATACTGCCTGGCACCCATCCCATGGGTCTCAAATCTCCAGGTTCTAAGGGCATCTTACTACATCGAAAACATGCATGAGAAACCCAGAAGATGGTACACCGTGTGATTTTGAAAGGTTTCTAATACGCACCTCATTTCTCATCTCCTTGTGCTCGGGTTCGCCTTTCCAGCTACTTTACTAGCAATCTCCCTACTTGGAGAATCAGCACCTTTAAGCTACTGTTCCCTACAGGTTGCAATTTGTCCTGAGGATGAACGGGAAGAGGGGCAACCAATGAGAGACTAGATCTAGGTGTTGGGACAGGCACAGGTCACTCTATTTTCCCATCAGGAAGAAGAATTATCCACAGGCTCAGCCTGCCGCCCAGTAGCAGTTTAGGGCCTGAGGCAATCCCGAGCATTTTGCGGCCAGCTCCCAAAAAAGCGAGTTGAAAAATGGAGCTCAGGGACACTGCAATTCACAAACCCGCAGAGTTATAAATGATAACTCTCATCCACAGATATATTGAGGGAAGGCAACGAAGAGGATTTGAAAGCAAGGCAGAATTGCAGGAAACAGATTTCAGGAGGTAGATACGAATCGCCTTTAAAGCACATGAAAAGCGGAAAAACGTCGACAATGATGCCCTTGGCCAAAAAGGGCGTATGCGTTTTTTCCTGAATATATTCAGGAAAAAACGCATACGCCCTTTCTGGCCAACCAAGCAACCTGGAAAGGCAAATCAGCGCTACAAAGAAGTCTCGCTTCCCATCGGTCAAAAGGGCCATGCTGCAAAAAGTGTCAAAACCAGAAATGCAGGACAGGCCATGGAGAAATGGCAGCCTTGCTATGCTGATGGGCGGGATGTAAATTGCCAACAGCCACTCTGGAGAAGTGTACGGTGTGTCCTGAAACATCGAAAAAACACAGCTTAGGGAGCATAGGGCACGTCCACTCATGGGCGTATAAATTTGGAAAACTAAAAATCAGCAAGACACAGGCACCCCAAAGTTTAGGGCTGCTCTGTTGACAAGAACCTCCACTTCATGACACCTTAAATATCCCAGGAAAGAGAAAAATGGAGAAAGAAGTTGTGGCCCTTATGTACAATGGAATATCACTCAGACATGAAATCAATGTCATAAGGCTAGTAGAAGCAAGATGAGTGGATTTAGGTACGACGATTCTAAGTGAAATAAGTCACAGAGGCAAAGACACTTATCATAAGCTATCACTTATAGAGGGAATGTAAAAACCGCTACACTTGAACTGAATTACAAAAGAGAACAGAGTCACACGTTTAGAAAACACACTATGGCTGCTTAACGGGAAAGGTGAGGTGGGGTGATGCATAAAACAAGGGTTTCAAATTCGCTCAGATACCGTTCCATACACCCAATATGTAATAGACAAGACCTACTCCTTGCTCAGTGAACTGGACTCAACACCCCCTATTCACCGCACAAGAATATATGTGACTAGTAAGAATCTTAAAACCTATGTATTGATATCTGTCTGGAAGTGAATCAAGTGGGTGTAAAGCCGCATAAACACAGCCGTGAAAAGCAGCTAAACCCCATTAAAAAAATAAATTACTTTTAAAAACCCGTAAAACAAAGACAGTGAAAGAGAGAGAAATTCTTACAAAATTCGTTCAGAGGCTGTGATGCAACCTGGATTGACCATATCTAGACCCACAGCTGGATGAGACATAAGGGTGGACACTCTTGGGGCTGAAAGGTTGGGTGAGGTTGGGTGAGCAAACGCAGACCCTTTAAAGTAATACTGCGTGGTACCCATCCCATGGGTCCCAAATCTCCAGGTTCAAGGGCATCTTCCTACATTGAAAACATGCATGAGAAACCCAGAAGATGGTACACCGTGTGATTTTGAAAGGTTTCTAATACGCACCTCATTTCTCATCTCCTTGTGCTCGGGTTCGCCTTTCCAGCTACTTTACTAGCAATCTCCCTACTTGGAGAATCAGCACCTTTAAGCTCCTGTAGCCTACAGGTTGCAGTTTCTCCTGAGGATGAACGGGAAGAGGGGCAACCAATGAGAAACTAGATCTAGGTGTTGGGACAGGCATAGGTCACTCTATTTTCCCATCAGGAAGAAGAATTATCCACAGGCTCAGCCTGCCTCCAGGAACCAGAATAAGGCCTGAGGCAATCCCGTGCTTTTGTGGCCAGCTCCCAAAAAAGACAGTTGAAAAATGGAGCTCAGGGGCACTGCCATTCACAAACCTTCTGAGTTATAAGTGATAACTCTCGTCCACAAATATATTGAGGGAAGGCAACGAAGAGGATTTGAAAGCAAGGCAGAATTGCAGGAAACAGGTTTCAGGAGGTAGATTCGAATCGCCTTTAAAGCACATGAAAAGTGGCAAAATGTCGACAATGATGCCCTTGGCCAAACAGGGCGTATGCGTTTTTTCCTGAATATATTCAGGAAAAAACGCATACGCCCTGTTTGGCCAACCAAGAAACCTGGAAAGGCTAATCAGCGCTACAAAGAAGTCTCGCTTCCCATCGGTCAAAAGGGCCATGGTGCAAAAAGTGTCAAAACCAGAAATGCAGGACAGGCCATGGAGAAATGGCAGCCTTGCTACGCTGATGGGAGGGATGTAAATTGCCAACAGCCACTCTGGAGAAGTGTACGGTGTGTCCTGAAACATCGAAAAAACACAGCTTAGGGAGCATAGGGCACGTCCACTCATGGGCGTATAAATTGGGAAAACTAAAAATCAGCAAGACACAGGCACCGCAAAGTTTAGGGCTGCTCTGTTGACAAGAACCTCCACTTCATGACACCTTAAATATCCCAGGAAAGAGAAAAATGGATAAAGAAGTTGTGGTCCTTATGTACAATGGAATATCACTCAGACATGAAATCAATGTCATAAGGCTAGGAGAAGCAAGATGAGTGGACTTAGGTACGACGATTCTAAGTGAAATAAGTCACACAGAAAAAGACACTTATCATAAGCTATCACTTATAGAGGGAATGTAAAAACCGCTACACTTGAACTGAATTACAAAACAGAACAGAGTCACACGTTTAGAAAACACACTATGGCTGCTTAACGGGAAAGGTGAGGTGGGGTGATGCATAAAACAAGGGTTTCAAATTCGCTCAGATACCGTTCCATACACCCAATATGTAATAGAAAAGACCTACTCCTTGCTCAGTGAACTGGACTCAACACCCCCTATTCACCGCACAAGAATATATGTGACTAGTAAGAATCTTAAAACCTATGTATTGATATCTGTCTGGAAGTGAGTCAATTGGGTGTAAAGCCGCATAAACACAGACATGAAAAGCAGCTGAACCCCATTATAAAAATAAATTACTTTTAAAAACCCGTAAAACAAAGACAGTGAAAGAGAGAAATTCTTACAAAATTCGTTCAGAGGCTGTGATGCAACCTGGATTGACCATATCTAGACCCACAGCTGGATGAGACATAAGGGTGGACACTCTTGGGGCTGAAAGGTTGGGTGAGGTTGGGTGAGCAGACACAGACCCTTTAAAGTAATACTGCCTGGTACCCATCCCATGGGTCCCAAATCTCCAGGTTCAAGGGCATCTTCCTACATCGAAAACATGCATGAGAAACCCAGAAGATGGTACACCGTGTGATTTTGAAAGGTTTCTAATACGCACCTCATTTCTCATCTCCTTGTGCTCGGGTTCGCCTTTCCAGCTACTTTACTAGCAATCTCCCTACGTGGAGAATCAGCACCTTTAAGCTCCTGTTCCCTACAGGTTGCAATTTGTCCAGAGGATGAACGGGAAGACGGGCAACCAATGAGAGACTAGATCTAGGTGTTGGGACAGGCACAGGTCACTCTATTTTCCCATCAGGAAGAAGAATTAACCACAGGCTCAGCCTGCCGCCCAGAAGCAGAATAGGGCCTGAGGCAATCCCGTGATTTTGCGGCCAGCTCCCAAAAAAGCGAGTTGAAAAATGGAGCTCAGGGACACTGCAATTCACAAACCCGCAGAGTTATAAATGATAACTCTCATCCACAGATATATTGAGGGAAGGCAACGAAGAGGATTTGAAAGCAAGGCAGAATTGCAGGAAACAGATTTCAGGAGGTAGATTCGAATCGCCTTTAAAGCACATGAAAAGCGGCAAAACGTCGACAATGATGCCCTTGGCCAAAAAGGGCGTATGCGTTTTTTCCTGAATATATTCAGGAAAAAACGCATACGCACTTTTTGGCCAACCAAGCAACCTGGAAAGGCAAATCAGCGCTACAAAGAAGTCTCGATTCCCATCGGTCAAAAGGGTCATGCTGCAAAAAGTGTCAAAACCAGAAATGCAGGACAGGCCATGGAGAAATGGCAGCCTTGCTACGCTGACGGGCGGGATGTAAATTGCCAACAGCCACTCTGGAGAAGTGTACAGTGTGTCCTGAAACATCTAAAACACACAGCTTAGAGAGCATAGGGCACGTCCACTCATGGGCGTATAAATTGGGAAAACTAAAAATCAGCAAGACACATGCACCCCAAAGTTTAGGGCTGCTTTGTTGACAAGAACCTCCACTTCATGACACCTTAAGTATCCCAGGAAAGAGAAAAATGGATAAAGAAGTTGTGGCCCTTATGTACAATGGAATATCACTCAGACATGAAATCAATGTCATAAGGCTAGTGGAAGCAAGATGAGTGGATTTAGGTACGACGAATCTAAGTGAAATAAGTCACACAGGAAAAGACACTTATCATAAGCTATCACTTATAGAGGGAATGTAAAAACCGCTACACTTGAACTGAATTACAAAAGAGAACAGAGTCACACGTTTAGAAAACACACTATGGCTGCTTAACGGGAAAGGTGAGGTGGGGTGATGCATAAAACAAGGGTTTCAAATTCGCTCAGATACCGTTCCATACACCCAATATGTAATAGACAAGACCTACTCCTTGCTCAGTGAACTGGACTCAACACCCCCTATTCACCGCACAAGAATATATGTGACTAGTAAGAATTTTAAAACCTATGTATTGATATCTGTCTGGAAGTGAGTCAATTGGGTGTAAAGCCGCATAAACACAGCCATGAAAAGCAGCTAAACCCCATTATAAAAATAAATTACTTTTAAAAACCCGTAAAACAAAGACAGTGAAAGAGAGAAATTCTTACAAAATTCGTTCAGAGGCTGTGATGCAACCTGGATTGACCATATCTAGACCCACAGCTGGATGAGACATAAGGGTGGACACTCTTGGGGTTGAGAGGTTGGGTGAGGTTGGGTGAGCAAACGCAGACCCTTTAAAGTAATACTGCCTGGTACCCATCCCATGGGTCCCAAATCTCCAGGTTCAAGGGCATCTTCCTACATCGAAAACATGCATGAGAAACCCAGAAGATGGTACACCGTGTGATTTTGAAAGGTTTCTAATACGCACCTCATTTCTCATCTCCTTGTGCTCGGGTTCGCCATTCCAGCTACTTTACTAGCAATCTCCCTACTTTGAGAATCAGCACCTTTAACCTCCTGTTCCCTACAGGTTGCAATTTGTCCTGAGGATGAACGGGAAGAGGGGCAACCAATGAGAGACTAGATCTAGGTTTTGGGACAGGCACAGGTCACTCCATTTTCCCATCAGGAAGAATAAATAACCACAGGCTCAGCCTGTCCCCCTGGAATCAGAATAGGGCCTGAGACAATCCCGTGCTTTTGCGGCCAGCTCCCAAAAAAGACAGTTGAAAAATGGAGCTCAGGGGCACTGCCATTCACAAACCTGCTGAGTTATAAATGATAACTCTCGTCCACAAATATATTGTGGGAAGGCAACGAAGAGGATTTGAAAGAAAGGCAGAATTGCAGGAAACAGGTTTCAGGAGGTAGATTCGAATCGCATTTAAAGCACATGAAAAGTGGCAAAACGTCGACAATGATGCCCTTGGCCAAACAGGGCGTATGCGTTTTTTCCTGAATATATTCAGGAGAAAACGCATACGCCCTGTTTGGCCAACCAAGCAACCTGAAAAGGCTAATCAGTGCTACAAAGAAGTCTCGCTTCCCATCGGTCAAAAGGGCCATGCTGCAAAAAGTGTCAAAACCAGAAATGCAGGACAGGCCATGGAGAAATGGCAGCCTTGCTACGCTGATGGGAGGGTTGTAAATTGCCAACAGCCACTCTGGAGAAGTGTACGGTGTGTACTGAAACATCGAAAAAACACAGCTTAGGGAGCATAGGGCACATCCACTCATGGGCGTATAAATTGGGAAAACTAAAAATCAGCAAGACACAGGCACCCCAAAATTTAGGGCTGCTCTGTTGACAAAAACCTCCACTTCATGACACCTTAAATATCCCAGGAAAGAGAAAAATGGATAAAGTAGTTGTGGCCCTTATGTACAATGGAATATCACTCAGACATGAAATCAATGTCATAAGGCTAGTAGAAGCAAGATGAGTGGATTTAGGTACGACGATTCTAAGTGAAATAAGTCACACAGGAAAAGACACTTATCATAAGCTATCACTTATAGAGGGAATGTAAAAACCGCTACACTTGGACTGAATTACAAAAGAGAACAGAGTCACACGTTTAGAAAACAAACTATGGCTGCTTAACGGGAAAGGTGAGGTGGGGTGATGCATAAAACAAGGGTTTCAAATTCGCTCAGATACCGTTCCATACACCCAATATGTAATAGACAAGACCTACTCCTTGCTCAGTGAACTGGACTCAACACCCCCTATTCACCGCACAAGAATATATGTGACTAGTAAGAATCTTAAAACCTATGTATTGATATCTGTCTGGAAGTGAGTCAATTGGATGTAAAGCCGCATAAACACAGCCGTGAAAAGCAGCTAAACCCCATTATAAAAATAAATTACTTTTAAAAACCCGTAAAACAAAGACAGTGAAAGACAGAGAAATTCTTACAAAATTCGTTCAGAGGCTGTGATGCAACCTGGATTGACCATATCTAGACCCACAGCTGGATGAGACATAAGGGTGGACACTCTTGGGGCTGAAAGGTTGGGTGAGGTTGGGTGAGCAAACACAGAACCTTTAAAGTAATACTGCCTGGCACCCATCCCATGGGTCTCAAATCTCCAGGTTCTAAGGGCATCTTACTACATCGAAAACATGCATGAGAAACCCAGAAGATGGTACACCGTGTGATTTTGAAAGGTTTCTAATACGCACCTCATTTCTCATCTCCTTGTGCTCGGGTTCGCCTTTCCAGCTACTTTACTAGCAATCTCCCTACTTGGAGAATCAGCACCTTTAAGCTACTGTTCCCTACAGGTTGCAATTTGTCCTGAGGATGAACGGGAAGAGGGGCAACCAATGAGAGACTAGATCTAGGTGTTGGGACAGGCACAGGTCACTCTATTTTCCCATCAGGAAGAAGAATTAACCACAGGCTCAGCCTGCCGCCCAGTAGCAGTATAGGGCCTGAGGCAATCCCGAGCATTTTGCGGCCAGCTCCCAAAAAAGCGAGTTGAAAAATGGAGCTCAGGGACACTGCAATTCACAAACCCGCAGAGTTATAAATGATAACTCTCATCCACAGATATATTGAGGGAAGGCAACGAAGAGGATTTGAAAGCAAGGCAGAATTGCAGGAAACAGATTTCAGGAGGTAGATACGAATCGCCTTTAAAGCACATGAAAAGCGGAAAAACGTCGACAATGATGCCCTTGGCCAAAAAGGGCGTATGCGTTTTTTCCTGAATATATTCAGGAAAAAACGCATACGCCCTTTCTGGCCAACCAAGCAACCTGGAAAGGCAAATCAGCGCTACAAAGAAGTCTCGCTTCCCATCGGTCAAAAGGGCCATGCTGCAAAAAGTGTCAAAACCAGAAATGCAGGACAGGCCATGGAGAAATGGCAGCCTTGCTATGCTGATGGGCGGGATGTAAATTGCCAACAGCCACTCTGGAGAAGTGTACGGTGTGTCCTGAAACATCGAAAAAACACAGCTTAGGGAGCATAGGGCACGTCCACTCATGGGCGTATAAATTTGGAAAACTAAAAATCAGCAAGACACAGGCACCCCAAAGTTTAGGGCTGCTCTGTTGACAAGAACCTCCACTTCATGACACCTTAAATATCCCAGGAAAGAGAAAAATGGAGAAAGAAGTTGTGGCCCTTATGTACAATGGAATATCACTCAGACATGAAATCAATGTCATAAGGCTAGTAGAAGCAAGATGAGTGGATTTAGGTACGACGATTCTAAGTGAAATAAGTCACAGAGGCAAAGACACTTATCATAAGCTATCACTTATAGAGGGAATGTAAAAACCGCTACACTTGAACTGAATTACAAAACAGAACAGAGTCACACGTTTAGAAAACACACTATGGCTGCTTAACGGGAAAGGTGAGGTGGGGTGATGCATAAAACAAGGGTTTCAAATTCGCTCAGATACCGTTCCATACACCCAATATGTAATAGACAAGACCTACTCCTTGCTCAGTGAACTGGACTCAACACCCCCTATTCACCGTACAAGAATATATGTGACTAGTAAGAATCTTAAAACCTATGTATTGATATCTGTCTGGAAGTGAGTCAAGTGGGTGTAAAGCCGCATAAACACAGCAGTGAAAAGCAGCTAAACCCCATTATAAAAATAAATTACTTTTAAAAACCCGTAAAACAAAGACAGTGAAAAAGAGAGAAATTCTTACAAAATTCGTTCAGAGGCTGTGATGCAACCTGGATTGACCATATCTAGACCCACAGCTGGATGAGACATAAGGGTGGACACTCTTGGGGTTGAGAGGTTGGGTGAGGTTGGGTGAGCAAACGCAGACCCTTTAAAGTAATACTGCCTGGTACCCATCCCATGGGTTCCAAGTCTCCAGGTTCAAGGGCATCGTCCTACATCGAAAACATGCATGAGAAACCCAGAAGATGGTACACCGTGTGATTTTGAAAGGTTTCTAATACGCACCTCATTTCTCATCTCCTTGTGCTCGGGTTCGCCATTCCAGCTACTTTACTAGCAATCTCCCTACTTGGAGAATCAGCACCTTTAACCTCCTGTTCCCTACAGGTTGCAATTTGTCCTGAGGATGAACGGGAAGAGGGGCAACCAATGAGAGACTAGATCTAGGTTTTGGGACAGGCACAGGTCACTCCATTTTCCCATCAGGAAGAATAAATAACCACAGGCTCAGCCTGTCCCCCTGGAATCAGAATAGGGCCTGAGACAATCCCGTGCTTTTGCGGCCAGCTCCCAAAAAAGACAGTTGAAAAATGGAGCTCAGGGGCACTGCCATTCACAAACCTGCTGAGTTATAAATGATAACTCTCGTCCACAAATATATTGTGGGAAGGCAACGAAGAGGATTTGAAAGAAAGGCAGAATTGCAGGAAACAGGTTTCAGGAGGTAGATTCGAATCGCATTTAAAGCACATGAAAAGTGGCAAAACGTCGACAATGATGCCCTTGGCCAAACAGGGCGTATGCGTTTTTTCCTGAATATATTCAGGAGAAAACGCATACGCCCTGTTTGGCCAACCAAGCAACCTGAAAAGGCTAATCAGTGCTACAAAGAAGTCTCGCTTCCCATCGGTCAAAAGGGCCATGCTGCAAAAAGTGTCAAAACCAGAAATGCAGGACAGGCCATGGAGAAATGGCAGCCTTGCTACGCTGATGGGAGGGTTGTAAATTGCCAACAGCCACTCTGGAGAAGTGTACGGTGTGTACTGAAACATCGAAAAAACACAGCTTAGGGAGCATAGGGCACATCCACTCATGGGCGTATAAATTGGGAAAACTAAAAATCAGCAAGACACAGGCACCCCAAAATTTAGGGCTGCTCTGTTGACAAAAACCTCCACTTCATGACACCTTAAATATCCCAGGAAAGAGAAAAATGGATAAAGTAGTTGTGGCCCTTATGTACAATGGAATATCACTCAGACATGAAATCAATGTCATAAGGCTAGTAGAAGCAAGATGAGTGGATTTAGGTACGACGATTCTAAGTGAAATAAGTCACACAGGAAAAGACACTTATCATAAGCTATCACTTATAGAGGGAATGTAAAAACCGCTACACTTGGACTGAATTACAAAAGAGAACAGAGTCACACGTTTAGAAAACAAACTATGGCTGCTTAACGGGAAAGGTGAGGTGGGGTGATGCATAAAACAAGGGTTTCAAATTCGCTCAGATACCGTTCCATACACCCAATATGTAATAGACAAGACCTACTCCTTGCTCAGTGAACTGGACTCAACACCCCCTATTCACCGCACAAGAATATATGTGACTAGTAAGAATCTTAAAACCTATGTATTGATATCTGTCTGGAAGTGAGTCAATTGGATGTAAAGCCGCATAAACACAGCCGTGAAAAGCAGCTAAACCCCATTATAAAAATAAATTACTTTTAAAAACCCGTAAAACAAAGACAGTGAAAGACAGAGAAATTCTTACAAAATTCGTTCAGAGGCTGTGATGCAACCTGGATTGACCATATCTAGACCCACAGCTGGATGAGACATAAGGGTGGACACTCTTGGGGCTGAAAGGTTGGGTGAGGTTGGGTGAGCAAACACAGAACCTTTAAAGTAATACTGCCTGGCACCCATCCCATGGGTCTCAAATCTCCAGGTTCTAAGGGCATCTTACTACATCGAAAACATGCATGAGAAACCCAGAAGATGGTACACCGTGTGATTTTGAAAGGTTTCTAATACGCACCTCATTTCTCATCTCCTTGTGCTCGGGTTCGCCTTTCCAGCTACTTTACTAGCAATCTCCCTACTTGGAGAATCAGCACCTTTAAGCTACTGTTCCCTACAGGTTGCAATTTGTCCTGAGGATGAACGGGAAGAGGGGCAACCAATGAGAGACTAGATCTAGGTGTTGGGACAGGCACAGGTCACTCTATTTTCCCATCAGGAAGAAGAATTAACCACAGGCTCAGCCTGCCGCCCAGTAGCAGTATAGGGCCTGAGGCAATCCCGAGCATTTTGCGGCCAGCTCCCAAAAAAGCGAGTTGAAAAATGGAGCTCAGGGACACTGCAATTCACAAACCCGCAGAGTTATAAATGATAACTCTCATCCACAGATATATTGAGGGAAGGCAACGAAGAGGATTTGAAAGCAAGGCAGAATTGCAGGAAACAGATTTCAGGAGGTAGATACGAATCGCCTTTAAAGCACATGAAAAGCGGAAAAACGTCGACAATGATGCCCTTGGCCAAAAAGGGCGTATGCGTTTTTTCCTGAATATATTCAGGAAAAAACGCATACGCCCTTTCTGGCCAACCAAGCAACCTGGAAAGGCAAATCAGCGCTACAAAGAAGTCTCGCTTCCCATCGGTCAAAAGGGCCATGCTGCAAAAAGTGTCAAAACCAGAAATGCAGGACAGGCCATGGAGAAATGGCAGCCTTGCTATGCTGATGGGCGGGATGTAAATTGCCAACAGCCACTCTGGAGAAGTGTACGGTGTGTCCTGAAACATCGAAAAAACACAGCTTAGGGAGCATAGGGCACGTCCACTCATGGGCGTATAAATTTGGAAAACTAAAAATCAGCAAGACACAGGCACCCCAAATTTTAGGGCTGCTCTGTTGACAAGAACCTCCACTTCATGACACCTTAAATATCCCAGGAAAGAGAAAAATGGAGAAAGAAGTTGTGGCCCTTATGTACAATGGAATATCACTCAGACATGAAATCAATGTCATAAGGCTAGTAGAAGCAAGATGAGTGGATTTAGGTACGACGATTCTAAGTGAAATAAGTCACAGAGGCAAAGACACTTATCATAAGCTATCACTTATAGAGGGAATGTAAAAACCGCTACACTTGAACTGAATTACAAAAGAGAACAGAGTCACACGTTTAGAAAACACACTATGGCTGCTTAACGGGAAAGGTGAGGTGGGGTGATGCATAAAACAAGGGTTTCAAATTCGCTCAGATACCGTTCCATACACCCAATATGTAATAGACAAGACCTACTCCTTGCTCAGTGAACTGGACTCAACACCCCCTATTCACCGTACAAGAATATATGTGACTAGTAAGAATCTTAAAACCTATGTATTGATATCTGTCTGGAAGTGAGTCAAGTGGGTGTAAAGCCGCATAAACACAGCAGTGAAAAGCAGCTAAACCCCATTATAAAAATAAATTACTTTTAAAAACCCGTAAAACAAAGACAGTGAAAAAGAGAGAAATTCTTACAAAATTCGTTCAGAGGCTGTGATGCAACCTGGATTGACCATATCTAGACCCACAGCTGGATGAGACATAAGGGTGGACACTCTTGGGGTTGAGAGGTTGGGTGAGGTTGGGTGAGCAAACGCAGACCCTTTAAAGTAATACTGCCTGGTACCCATCCCATGGGTTCCAAGTCTCCAGGTTCAAGGGCATCGTCCTACATCGAAAACATGCATGAGAAACCCAGAAGATGGTACACCGTGTGATTTTGAAAGGTTTCTAATACGCACCTCATTTCTCATCTCCTTGTGCTCGGGTTCGCCATTCCAGCTACTTTACTAGCAATCTCCCTACTTGGAGAATCAGCACCTTTAACCTCCTGTTCCCTACAGGTTGCAATTTGTCCTGAGGATGAACGGGAAGAGGGGCAACCAATGAGAGACTAGATCTAGGTTTTGGGACAGGCACAGGTCACTCTATTTTCCCATCAGGAAGAAGAATTAACCACAGGCTCAGCCTTTCCCCCGGAACCAGAATAGGGCCTGAGACAATCCCGTGCTTTTGTGGCCATCTCCCAAAAAAGACAGTTGAAAAATGGAGCTCAGGGACACTGCAATTCACAAACCCGCAGAGTTATAAATGATAACTCTCATCCACAGATATATTGAGGGAAGGCAACGAAGAGGATTTGAAAGCAAGGCAGAATTGCAGGAAACAGATTTCAGGAGGTAGATTCGAATCGCCTTTAAAGCACATGAAAAGCGGCAAAACGTCGACAATGATGCCCTTGGCCAAAAAGGGCGTATGCGTTTTTTCCTGAATATATTCAGGAAAAAACGCATACGCACTTTTTGGCCAACCAAGCAACCTGGAAAGGCAAATCAGCGCTACAAAGAAGTCTCGATTCCCATCGGTCAAAAGGGTCATGCTGCAAAAAGTGTCAAAACCAGAAATGCAGGACAGGCCATGGAGAAATGGCAGCCTTGCTACGCTGATGGGCGGGATGTAAATTGCCAACAGCCACTCTGGAGAAGTGTACAGTGTGTCCTGAAACATCTAAAACACACAGCTTAGAGAGCATAGGGCACGTCCACTCATGGGCGTATAAATTGGGAAAACTAAAAATCAGCAAGACACATGCACCCCAAAGTTTAGGGCTGCTCTGTTGACAAGAACCTCCACTTCATGACACCTTAAGTATCCCAGGAAAGAGAAAAATGGATAAAGAAGTTGTGGCCCTTATGTACAATGGAATATCACTCAGACATGAAATCAATGTCATAAGGCTAGTGGAAGCAAGATGAGTGGATTTAGGTACGACGAATCTAAGTGAAATAAGTCACACAGGAAAAGACACTTATCATAAGCTATCACTTATAGAGGGAATGTAAAAACCGCTACACTTGAACTGAATTACAAAAGAGAACAGAGTCACACGTTTAGAAAACACACTATGGCTGCTTAACGGGAAAGGTGAGGTGGGGTGATGCATAAAACAAGGGTTTCAAATTCGCTCAGATACCGTTCCATACACCCAATATGTAATAGACAAGACCTACTCCTTGCTCAGTGAACTGGACTCAACACCCCCTATTCACCGCACAAGAATATATGTGACTAGTAAGAATTTTAAAACCTATGTATTGATATCTGTCTGGAAGTGAGTCAATTGGGTGTAAAGCCGCATAAACACAGCCATGAAAAGCAGCTAAACCCCATTATAAAAATAAATTACTTTTAAAAACCCGTAAAACAAAGACAGTGAAAGAGAGAAATTCTTTCAAAATTCGTTCAGAGGCTGTGATGCAACCTGGATTGACCATATCTAGACCCACAGCTGGATGAGACATAAGGGTGGACACTCTTGGGGTTGAGAGGTTGGGTGAGGTTGGGTGAGCAAACGCAGACCCTTTAAAGTAATACTGCCTGGTACCCATCCCATGGGTCCCAAATCTCCAGGTTCAAGGGCATCGTCCTACATCGAAAACATGCATGAGAAACCCAGAAGATGGTACACCGTGTGATTTTGAAAGGTTTCTAATACGCACCTCATTTCTCATCTCCTTGTGCTCGGGTTCGCCATTCCAGCTACTTTACTAGCAATCTCCCTACTTGGAGAATCAGCACCTTTAACCTCCTGTTCCCTACAGGTTGCAATTTGTCCTGAGGATGAACGGGAAGAGGGGCAACCAATGAGAGACTAGATCTAGGTTTTGGGACAGGCACAGGTCACTCCATTTTCCCATCAGGAAGAATAAATAACCACAAGCTCAGCCTGTCCCCCTGGAATCAGAATAGGGCCTGAGACAATCCCGTGCTTTTGCGGCCAGCTCCCAAAAAAGACAGTTGAAAAATGGAGCTCAGGGGCACTGCCATTCACAAACCTGCTGAGTTATAAATGATAACTCTCGTCCACAAATATATTGTGGGAAGGCAACGAAGAGGATTTGAAAGAAAGGCAGAATTGCAGGAAACAGGTTTCAGGAGGTAGATTCGAATCGCATTTAAAGCACATGAAAAGTGGCAAAACGTCGACAATGATGCCCTTGGCCAAACAGGGCGTATGCGTTTTTTCCTGAATATATTCAGGAGAAAACGCATACGCCCTGTTTGGCCAACCAAGCAACCTGAAAAGGCTAATCAGTGCTACAAAGAAGTCTCGCTTCCCATCGGTCAAAAGGGCCATGCTGCAAAAAGTGTCAAAACCAGAAATGCAGGACAGGCCATGGAGAAATGGCAGCCTTGCTACGCTGATGGGAGGGTTGTAAATTGCCAACAGCCACTCTGGAGAAGTGTACGGTGTGTACTGAAACATCGAAAAAACACAGCTTAGGGAGCATAGGGCACATCCACTCATGGGCGTATAAATTGGGAAAACTAAAAATCAGCAAGACACAGGCACCCCAAAATTTAGGGCTGCTCTGTTGACAAAAACCTCCACTTCATGACACCTTAAATATCCCAGGAAAGAGAAAAATGGATAAAGTAGTTGTGGCCCTTATGTACAATGGAATATCACTCAGACATGAAATCAATGTCATAAGGCTAGTAGAAGCAAGATGAGTGGATTTAGGTACGACGATTCTAAGTGAAATAAGTCACACAGGAAAAGACACTTATCATAAGCTATCACTTATAGAGGGAATGTAAAAACCGCTACACTTGGACTGAATTACAAAAGAGAACAGAGTCACACGTTTAGAAAACAAACTATGGCTGCTTAACGGGAAAGGTGAGGTGGGGTGATGCATAAAACAAGGGTTTCAAATTCGCTCAGATACCGTTCCATACACCCAATATGTAATAGACAAGACCTACTCCTTGCTCAGTGAACTGGACTCAACAACCCCTATTCACCGCACAAGAATATATGTGACTAGAAAGAATCTTAAAACCTATGTATTGATATCTGTCTGGAAGTGAGTCAATTGGATGTAAAGCCGCATAAACACAGCCGTGAAAAGCAGCTAAACCCCATTATAAAAATAAATTACTTTTAAAAACCCGTAAAACAAAGACAGTGAAAGACAGAGAAATTCTTACAAAATTCGTTCAGAGGCTGTGATGCAACCTGGATTGACCATATCTAGACCCACAGCTGGATGAGACATAAGGGTGGACACTCTTGGGGCTGAAAGGTTGGGTGAGGTTGGGTGAGCAAACACAGAACCTTTAAAGTAATACTGCCTGGCACCCATCCCATGGGTCTCAAATCTCCAGGTTCTAAGGGCATCTTACTACATCGAAAACATGCATGAGAAACCCAGAAGATGGTACACCGTGTGATTTTGAAAGGTTTCTAATACGCACCTCATTTCTCATCTCCTTGTGCTCGGGTTCGCCTTTCCAGCTACTTTACTAGCAATCTCCCTACTTGGAGAATCAGCACCTTTAAGCTACTGTTCCCTACAGGTTGCAATTTGTCCTGAGGATGAACGGGAAGAGGGGCAACCAATGAGAGACTAGATCTATGTGTTGGGACAGACACAGGTCACACTATTTTCCCATCAGGAAGCAGAATTAACCACAGGCTCAGCCTGCCGCCCAGAAGCAGAATAGGGCCTGAGGCAATCCCGCACTTTTGCGGCCAGCTCTCAAAAAAGCGTGTTGAAAAATGGAGCTCAGGGACACTGCAATTCACAAACCCGCAGAGTTATAAATGATAACTCTCATCCACAGATATATTGAGGGAAGGCAACGAAGAGGATTTGAAAGCAAGGCAGAATTGCAGGAAACAGATTTCAGGAGGTAGATACGAATCACCTTTAAAGCACATGAAAAGCGGAAAAACGTCGACAATGATGCCCTTGGCCAAAAAGGGCGTATGCGTTTTTTCCTGAATATATTCAGGAAAAAACGCATACGCCCTTTCTGGCCAACCAAGCAACCTGGAAAGGGAAATCAGCGCTACAAAGAAGTCTCGCTTCCCATCGGTCAAAAGGGCCATGCTGCAAAAAGTGTCAAAACCAGAAATGCAGGACAGGCCATGGAGAAATGGCAGCCTTGCTATGCTGATGGGCGGGATGTAAATTGCCAACAGCCACTCTGGAGAAGTGTACGGTGTGTCCTGAAACATCGAAAAAACACAGCTTAGGGAGCATAGGGCACGCCCACTCATGGGCGTATAAATTTGGAAAACTAAAAATCAGCAAGACACAGGCACCCCAAAGTTTAGGGCTGCTCTGTTGACAAGAACCTCCACTTCATGACACCTTAAATATCCCAGGAAAGAGAAAAATGGAGAAAGAAGTTGTGGCCCTTATGTACAATGGAATATCACTCAGACATGAAATCAATGTCATAAGGCTAGTAGAAGCAAGATGAGTGGATTTAGGTACGACGATTCTAAGTGAAATAAGTCACACAGGAAAAGACACTTATCATAAGCTATCACTTATAGAGGGAATGTAAAAACCGCTACACTTGGACTGAATTACAAAAGAGAACAGAGTCACACGTTTAGAAAACAAACTATGGCTGCTTAACGGGAAAGGTGAGGTGGGGTGATGCATAAAACAAGGGTTTCAAATTCGCTCAGATACCGTTCCATACACCCAATATGTAATAGACAAGACCTACTCCTTGCTCAGTGAACTGGACTCAACACCCCCTATTCACCGCACAAGAATATATGTGACTAGTAAGAATCTTAAAACCTATGTATTGATATCTGTCTGGAAGTGAGTCAATTGGATGTAAAGCCGCATAAACACAGCCGTGAAAAGCAGCTAAACCCCATTATAAAAATAAATTACTTTTAAAAACCCGTAAAACAAAGACAGTGAAAGACAGAGAAATTCTTACAAAATTCGTTCAGAGGCTGTGATGCAACCTGGATTGACCATATCTAGACCCACAGCTGGATGAGACATAAGGGTGGACACTCTTGGGGCTGAAAGGTTGGGTGAGGTTGGGTGAGCAAACACAGAACCTTTAAAGTAATACTGCCTGGCACCCATCCCATGGGTCTCAAATCTCCAGGTTCTAAGGGCATCTTACTACATCGAAAACATGCATGAGAAACCCAGAAGATGGTACACCGTGTGATTTTGAAAGGTTTCTAATACGCACCTCATTTCTCATCTCCTTGTGCTCGGGTTCGCCTTTCCAGCTACTTTACTAGCAATCTCCCTACTTGGAGAATCAGCACCTTTAAGCTACTGTTCCCTACAGGTTGCAATTTGTCCTGAGGATGAACGGGAAGAGGGGCAACCAATGAGAGACTAGATCTAGGTGTTGGGACAGGCACAGGTCACTCTATTTTCCCATCAGGAAGAAGAATTAACCACAGGCTCAGCCTGCCGCCCAGTAGCAGTATAGGGCCTGAGGCAATCCCGAGCATTTTGCGGCCAGCTCCCAAAAAAGCGAGTTGAAAAATGGAGCTCAGGGACACTGCAATTCACAAACCCGCAGAGTTATAAATGATAACTCTCATCCACAGATATATTGAGGGAAGGCAACGAAGAGGATTTGAAAGCAAGGCAGAATTGCAGGAAACAGATTTCAGGAGGTAGATACGAATCGCCTTTAAAGCACATGAAAAGCGGAAAAACGTCGACAATGATGCCCTTGGCCAAAAAGGGCGTATGCGTTTTTTCCTGAATATATTCAGGAAAAAACGCATACGCCCTTTCTGGCCAACCAAGCAACCTGGAAAGGCAAATCAGCGCTACAAAGAAGTCTCGCTTCCCATCGGTCAAAAGGGCCATGCTGCAAAAAGTGTCAAAACCAGAAATGCAGGACAGGCCATGGAGAAATGGCAGCCTTGCTATGCTGATGGGCGGGATGTAAATTGCCAACAGCCACTCTGGAGAAGTGTACGGTGTGTCCTGAAACATCGAAAAAACACAGCTTAGGGAGCATAGGGCACGTCCACTCATGGGCGTATAAATTTGGAAAACTAAAAATCAGCAAGACACAGGCACCCCAAATTTTAGGGCTGCTCTGTTGACAAGAACCTCCACTTCATGACACCTTAAATATCCCAGGAAAGAGAAAAATGGAGAAAGAAGTTGTGGCCCTTATGTACAATGGAATATCACTCAGACATGAAATCAATGTCATAAGGCTAGTGGAAGCAAGATGAGTGGATTTAGGTACGACGAATCTAAGTGAAATAAGTCACACAGGAAAAGACACTTATCATAAGCTATCACTTATAGAGGGAATGTAAAAACCGCTACACTTGAACTGAATTACAAAAGAGAACAGAGTCACACGTTTAGAAAACACACTATGGCTGCTTAACGGGAAAGGTGAGGTGGGGTGATGCATAAAACAAGGGTTTCAAATTCGCTCAGATACCGTTCCATACACCCAATATGTAATAGACAAGACCTACTCCTTGCTCAGTGAACTGGACTCAACACCCCCTATTCACCGCACAAGAATATATGTGACTAGTAAGAATTTTAAAACCTATGTATTGATATCTGTCTGGAAGTGAGTCAATTGGGTGTAAAGCCGCATAAACACAGCCATGAAAAGCAGCTAAACCCCATTATAAAAATAAATTACTTTTAAAAACCCGTAAAACAAAGACAGTGAAAGAGAGAAATTCTTACAAAATTCGTTCAGAGGCTGTGATGCAACCTGGATTGACCATATCTAGACCCACAGCTGGATGAGACATAAGGGTGGACACTCTTGGGGTTGAGAGGTTGGGTGAGGTTGGGTGAGCAAACGCAGACCCTTTAAAGTAATACTGCCTGGTACCCATCCCATGGGTCCCAAATCTCCAGGTTCAAGGGCATCTTCCTACATCGAAAACATGCATGAGAAACCCAGAAGATGGTACACCGTGTGATTTTGAAAGGTTTCTAATACGCACCTCATTTCTCATCTCCTTGTGCTCGGGTTCGCCATTCCAGCTACTTTACTAGCAATCTCCCTACTTGGAGAATCAGCACCTTTAACCTCCTGTTCCCTACAGGTTGCAATTTGTCCTGAGGATGAACGGGAAGAGGGGCAACCAATGAGAGACTAGATCTAGGTTTTGGGACAGGCACAGGTCACTCCATTTTCCCATCAGGAAGAATAAATAACCACAGGCTCAGCCTGTCCCCCTGGAATCAGAATAGGGCCTGAGACAATCCCGTGCTTTTGCGGCCAGCTCCCAAAAAAGACAGTTGAAAAATGGAGCTCAGGGGCACTGCCATTCACAAACCTGCTGAGTTATAAATGATAACTCTCGTCCACAAATATATTGTGGGAAGGCAACGAAGAGGATTTGAAAGAAAGGCAGAATTGCAGGAAACAGGTTTCAGGAGGTAGATTCGAATCGCATTTAAAGCACATGAAAAGTGGCAAAACGTCGACAATGATGCCCTTGGCCAAACAGGGCGTATGCGTTTTTTCCTGAATATATTCAGGAGAAAACGCATACGCCCTGTTTGGCCAACCAAGCAACCTGAAAAGGCTAATCAGTGCTACAAAGAAGTCTCGCTTCCCATCGGTCAAAAGGGCCATGCTGCAAAAAGTGTCAAAACCAGAAATGCAGGACAGGCCATGGAGAAATGGCAGCCTTGCTACGCTGATGGGAGGGTTGTAAATTGCCAACAGCCACTCTGGAGAAGTGTACGGTGTGTACTGAAACATCGAAAAAACACAGCTTAGGGAGCATAGGGCACATCCACTCATGGGCGTATAAATTGGGAAAACTAAAAATCAGCAAGACACAGGCACCCCAAAATTTAGGGCTGCTCTGTTGACAAAAACCTCCACTTCATGACACCTTAAATATCCCAGGAAAGAGAAAAATGGATAAAGTAGTTGTGGCCCTTATGTACAATGGAATATCACTCAGACATGAAATCAATGTCATAAGGCTAGTAGAAGCAAGATGAGTGGATTTAGGTACGACGATTCTAAGTGAAATAAGTCACACAGGAAAAGACACTTATCATAAGCTATCACTTATAGAGGGAATGTAAAAACCGCTACACTTGGACTGAATTACAAAAGAGAACAGAGTCACACGTTTAGAAAACAAACTATGGCTGCTTAACGGGAAAGGTGAGGTGGGGTGATGCATAAAACAAGGGTTTCAAATTCGCTCAGATACCGTTCCATACACCCAATATGTAATAGACAAGACCTACTCCTTGCTCAGTGAACTGGACTCAACACCCCCTATTCACCGCACAAGAATATATGTGACTAGTAAGAATCTTAAAACCTATGTATTGATATCTGTCTGGAAGTGAGTCAATTGGATGTAAAGCCGCATAAACACAGCCGTGAAAAGCAGCTAAACCCCATTATAAAAATAAATTACTTTTAAAAACCCGTAAAACAAAGACAGTGAAAGACAGAGAAATTCTTACAAAATTCGTTCAGAGGCTGTGATGCAACCTGGATTGACCATATCTAGACCCACAGCTGGATGAGACATAAGGGTGGACACTCTTGGGGCTGAAAGGTTGGGTGAGGTTGGGTGAGCAAACACAGAACCTTTAAAGTAATACTGCCTGGCACCCATCCCATGGGTCTCAAATCTCCAGGTTCTAAGGGCATCTTACTACATCGAAAACATGCATGAGAAACCCAGAAGATGGTACACCGTGTGATTTTGAAAGGTTTCTAATACGCACCTCATTTCTCATCTCCTTGTGCTCGGGTTCGCCTTTCCAGCTACTTTACTAGCAATCTCCCTACTTGGAGAATCAGCACCTTTAAGCTACTGTTCCCTACAGGTTGCAATTTGTCCTGAGGATGAACGGGAAGAGGGGCAACCAATGAGAGACTAGATCTAGGTGTTGGGACAGGCACAGGTCACTCTATTTTCCCATCAGGAAGAAGAATTATCCACAGGCTCAGCCTGCCGCCCAGTAGCAGTTTAGGGCCTGAGGCAATCCCGAGCATTTTGCGGCCAGCTCCCAAAAAAGCGAGTTGAAAAATGGAGCTCAGGGACACTGCAATTCACAAACCCGCAGAGTTATAAATGATAACTCTCATCCACAGATATATTGAGGGAAGGCAACGAAGAGGATTTGAAAGCAAGGCAGAATTGCAGGAAACAGATTTCAGGAGGTAGATACGAATCGCCTTTAAAGCACATGAAAAGCGGAAAAACGTCGACAATGATGCCCTTGGCCAAAAAGGGCGTATGCGTTTTTTCCTGAATATATTCAGGAAAAAACGCATACGCCCTTTCTGGCCAACCAAGCAACCTGGAAAGGCAAATCAGCGCTACAAAGAAGTCTCGCTTCCCATCGGTCAAAAGGGCCATGCTGCAAAAAGTGTCAAAACCAGAAATGCAGGACAGGCCATGGAGAAATGGCAGCCTTGCTATGCTGATGGGCGGGATGTAAATTGCCAACAGCCACTCTGGAGAAGTGTACGGTGTGTCCTGAAACATCGAAAAAACACAGCTTAGGGAGCATAGGGCACGTCCACTCATGGGCGTATAAATTTGGAAAACTAAAAATCAGCAAGACACAGGCACCCCAAAGTTTAGGGCTGCTCTGTTGACAAGAACCTCCACTTCATGACACCTTAAATATCCCAGGAAAGAGAAAAATGGAGAAAGAAGTTGTGGCCCTTATGTACAATGGAATATCACTCAGACATGAAATCAATGTCATAAGGCTAGTAGAAGCAAGATGAGTGGATTTAGGTACGACGATTCTAAGTGAAATAAGTCACAGAGGCAAAGACACTTATCATAAGCTATCACTTATAGAGGGAATGTAAAAACCGCTACACTTGAACTGAATTACAAAAGAGAACAGAGTCACACGTTTAGAAAACACACTATGGCTGCTTAACGGGAAAGGTGAGGTGGGGTGATGCATAAAACAAGGGTTTCAAATTCGCTCAGATACCGTTCCATACACCCAATATGTAATAGACAAGACCTACTCCTTGCTCAGTGAACTGGACTCAACACCCCCTATTCACCGCACAAGAATATATGTGACTAGTAAGAATCTTAAAACCTATGTATTGATATCTGTCTGGAAGTGAATCAAGTGGGTGTAAAGCCGCATAAACACAGCCGTGAAAAGCAGCTAAACCCCATTAAAAAAATAAATTACTTTTAAAAACCCGTAAAACAAAGACAGTGAAAGAGAGAGAAATTCTTACAAAATTCGTTCAGAGGCTGTGATGCAACCTGGATTGACCATATCTAGACCCACAGCTGGATGAGACATAAGGGTGGACACTCTTGGGGCTGAAAGGTTGGGTGAGGTTGGGTGAGCAAACGCAGACCCTTTAAAGTAATACTGCCTGGTACCCATCCCATGGGTCCCAAATCTCCAGGTTCAAGGGCATCTTCCTACATTGAAAACATGCATGAGAAACCCAGAAGATGGTACACCGTGTGATTTTGAAAGGTTTCTAATACGCACCTCATTTCTCATCTCCTTGTGCTCGGGTTCGCCTTTCCAGCTACTTTACTAGCAATCTCCCTACTTGGAGAATCAGCACCTTTAAGCTCCTGTAGCCTACAGGTTGCAGTTTCTCCTGAGGATGAACGGGAAGAGGGGCAACCAATGAGAAACTAGATCTAGGTGTTGGGACAGGCATAGGTCACTCTATTTTCCCATCAGGAAGAAGAATTATCCACAGGCTCAGCCTGCCTCCAGGAACCAGAATAAGGCCTGAGGCAATCCCGTGCTTTTGTGGCCAGCTCCCAAAAAAGACAGTTGAAAAATGGAGCTCAGGGGCACTGCCATTCACAAACCTTCTGAGTTATAAGTGATAACTCTCGTCCACAAATATATTGAGGGAAGGCAACGAAGAGGATTTGAAAGCAAGGCAGAATTGCAGGAAACAGGTTTCAGGAGGTAGATTCGAATCGCCTTTAAAGCACATGAAAAGTGGCAAAATGTCGACAATGATGCCCTTGGCCAAACAGGGCGTATGCGTTTTTTCCTGAATATATTCAGGAAAAAACGCATACGCCCTGTTTGGCCAACCAAGAAACCTGGAAAGGCTAATCAGCGCTACAAAGAAGTCTCGCTTCCCATCGGTCAAAAGGGCCATGGTGCAAAAAGTGTCAAAACCAGAAATGCAGGACAGGCCATGGAGAAATGGCAGCCTTGCTACGCTGATGGGAGGGATGTAAATTGCCAACAGCCACTCTGGAGAAGTGTACGGTGTGTCCTGAAACATCGAAAAAACACAGCTTAGGGAGCATAGGGCACGTCCACTCATGGGCGTATAAATTGGGAAAACTAAAAATCAGCAAGACACAGGCACCGCAAAGTTTAGGGCTGCTCTGTTGACAAGAACCTCCACTTCATGACACCTTAAATATCCCAGGAAAGAGAAAAATGGATAAAGAAGTTGTGGTCCTTATGTACAATGGAATATCACTCAGACATGAAATCAATGTCATAAGGCTAGGAGAAGCAAGATGAGTGGACTTAGGTACGACGATTCTAAGTGAAATAAGTCACACAGAAAAAGACACTTATCATAAGCTATCACTTATAGAGGGAATGTAAAAACCGCTACACTTGAACTGAATTACAAAACAGAACAGAGTCACACGTTTAGAAAACACACTATGGCTGCTTAACGGGAAAGGTGAGGTGGGGTGATGCATAAAACAAGGGTTTCAAATTCGCTCAGATACCGTTCCATACACCCAATATGTAATAGAAAAGACCTACTCCTTGCTCAGTGAACTGGACTCAACACCCCCTATTCACCGCACAAGAATATATGTGACTAGTAAGAATCTTAAAACCTATGTATTGATATCTGTCTGGAAGTGAGTCAATTGGGTGTAAAGCCGCATAAACACAGACATGAAAAGCAGCTGAACCCCATTATAAAAATAAATTACTTTTAAAAACCCGTAAAACAAAGACAGTGAAAGAGAGAAATTCTTACAAAATTCGTTCAGAGGCTGTGATGCAACCTGGATTGACCATATCTAGACCCACAGCTGGATGAGACATAAGGGTGGACACTCTTGGGGCTGAAAGGTTGGGTGAGGTTGGGTGAGCAGACACAGACCCTTTAAAGTAATACTGCCTGGTACCCATCCCATGGGTCCCAAATCTCCAGGTTCAAGGGCATCTTCCTACATCGAAAACATGCATGAGAAACCCAGAAGATGGTACACCGTGTGATTTTGAAAGGTTTCTAATACGCACCTCATTTCTCATCTCCTTGTGCTCGGGTTCGCCTTTCCAGCTACTTTACTAGCAATCTCCCTACGTGGAGAATCAGCACCTTTAAGCTCCTGTTCCCTACAGGTTGCAATTTGTCCAGAGGATGAACGGGAAGACGGGCAACCAATGAGAGACTAGATCTAGGTGTTGGGACAGGCACAGGTCACTCTATTTTCCCATCAGGAAGAAGAATTAACCACAGGCTCAGCCTGCCGCCCAGAAGCAGAATAGGGCCTGAGGCAATCCCGTGATTTTGCGGCCAGCTCCCAAAAAAGCGAGTTGAAAAATGGAGCTCAGGGACACTGCAATTCACAAACCCGCAGAGTTATAAATGATAACTCTCATCCACAGATATATTGAGGGAAGGCAACGAAGAGGATTTGAAAGCAAGGCAGAATTGCAGGAAACAGATTTCAGGAGGTAGATTCGAATCGCCTTTAAAGCACATGAAAAGCGGCAAAACGTCGACAATGATGCCCTTGGCCAAAAAGGGCGTATGCGTTTTTTCCTGAATATATTCAGGAAAAAACGCATACGCACTTTTTGGCCAACCAAGCAACCTGGAAAGGCAAATCAGCGCTACAAAGAAGTCTCGATTCCCATCGGTCAAAAGGGTCATGCTGCAAAAAGTGTCAAAACCAGAAATGCAGGACAGGCCATGGAGAAATGGCAGCCTTGCTACGCTGACGGGCGGGATGTAAATTGCCAACAGCCACTCTGGAGAAGTGTACAGTGTGTCCTGAAACATCTAAAACACACAGCTTAGAGAGCATAGGGCACGTCCACTCATGGGCGTATAAATTGGGAAAACTAAAAATCAGCAAGACACATGCACCCCAAAGTTTAGGGCTGCTTTGTTGACAAGAACCTCCACTTCATGACACCTTAAGTATCCCAGGAAAGAGAAAAATGGATAAAGAAGTTGTGGCCCTTATGTACAATGGAATATCACTCAGACATGAAATCAATGTCATAAGGCTAGTGGAAGCAAGATGAGTGGATTTAGGTACGACGAATCTAAGTGAAATAAGTCACACAGGAAAAGACACTTATCATAAGCTATCACTTATAGAGGGAATGTAAAAACCGCTACACTTGAACTGAATTACAAAAGAGAACAGAGTCACACGTTTAGAAAACACACTATGGCTGCTTAACGGGAAAGGTGAGGTGGGGTGATGCATAAAACAAGGGTTTCAAATTCGCTCAGATACCGTTCCATACACCCAATATGTAATAGACAAGACCTACTCCTTGCTCAGTGAACTGGACTCAACACCCCCTATTCACCGCACAAGAATATATGTGACTAGTAAGAATTTTAAAACCTATGTATTGATATCTGTCTGGAAGTGAGTCAATTGGGTGTAAAGCCGCATAAACACAGCCATGAAAAGCAGCTAAACCCCATTATAAAAATAAATTACTTTTAAAAACCCGTAAAACAAAGACAGTGAAAGAGAGAAATTCTTACAAAATTCGTTCAGAGGCTGTGATGCAACCTGGATTGACCATATCTAGACCCACAGCTGGATGAGACATAAGGGTGGACACTCTTGGGGTTGAGAGGTTGGGTGAGGTTGGGTGAGCAAACGCAGACCCTTTAAAGTAATACTGCCTGGTACCCATCCCATGGGTCCCAAATCTCCAGGTTCAAGGGCATCTTCCTACATCGAAAACATGCATGAGAAACCCAGAAGATGGTACACCGTGTGATTTTGAAAGGTTTCTAATACGCACCTCATTTCTCATCTCCTTGTGCTCGGGTTCGCCATTCCAGCTACTTTACTAGCAATCTCCCTACTTTGAGAATCAGCACCTTTAACCTCCTGTTCCCTACAGGTTGCAATTTGTCCTGAGGATGAACGGGAAGAGGGGCAACCAATGAGAGACTAGATCTAGGTTTTGGGACAGGCACAGGTCACTCCATTTTCCCATCAGGAAGAATAAATAACCACAGGCTCAGCCTGTCCCCCTGGAATCAGAATAGGGCCTGAGACAATCCCGTGCTTTTGCGGCCAGCTCCCAAAAAAGACAGTTGAAAAATGGAGCTCAGGGGCACTGCCATTCACAAACCTGCTGAGTTATAAATGATAACTCTCGTCCACAAATATATTGTGGGAAGGCAACGAAGAGGATTTGAAAGAAAGGCAGAATTGCAGGAAACAGGTTTCAGGAGGTAGATTCGAATCGCATTTAAAGCACATGAAAAGTGGCAAAACGTCGACAATGATGCCCTTGGCCAAACAGGGCGTATGCGTTTTTTCCTGAATATATTCAGGAGAAAACGCATACGCCCTGTTTGGCCAACCAAGCAACCTGAAAAGGCTAATCAGTGCTACAAAGAAGTCTCGCTTCCCATCGGTCAAAAGGGCCATGCTGCAAAAAGTGTCAAAACCAGAAATGCAGGACAGGCCATGGAGAAATGGCAGCCTTGCTACGCTGATGGGAGGGTTGTAAATTGCCAACAGCCACTCTGGAGAAGTGTACGGTGTGTACTGAAACATCGAAAAAACACAGCTTAGGGAGCATAGGGCACATCCACTCATGGGCGTATAAATTGGGAAAACTAAAAATCAGCAAGACACAGGCACCCCAAAATTTAGGGCTGCTCTGTTGACAAAAACCTCCACTTCATGACACCTTAAATATCCCAGGAAAGAGAAAAATGGATAAAGTAGTTGTGGCCCTTATGTACAATGGAATATCACTCAGACATGAAATCAATGTCATAAGGCTAGTAGAAGCAAGATGAGTGGATTTAGGTACGACGATTCTAAGTGAAATAAGTCACACAGGAAAAGACACTTATCATAAGCTATCACTTATAGAGGGAATGTAAAAACCGCTACACTTGGACTGAATTACAAAAGAGAACAGAGTCACACGTTTAGAAAACAAACTATGGCTGCTTAACGGGAAAGGTGAGGTGGGGTGATGCATAAAACAAGGGTTTCAAATTCGCTCAGATACCGTTCCATACACCCAATATGTAATAGACAAGACCTACTCCTTGCTCAGTGAACTGGACTCAACACCCCCTATTCACCGCACAAGAATATATGTGACTAGTAAGAATCTTAAAACCTATGTATTGATATCTGTCTGGAAGTGAGTCAATTGGATGTAAAGCCGCATAAACACAGCCGTGAAAAGCAGCTAAACCCCATTATAAAAATAAATTACTTTTAAAAACCCGTAAAACAAAGACAGTGAAAGACAGAGAAATTCTTACAAAATTCGTTCAGAGGCTGTGATGCAACCTGGATTGACCATATCTAGACCCACAGCTGGATGAGACATAAGGGTGGACACTCTTGGGGCTGAAAGGTTGGGTGAGGTTGGGTGAGCAAACACAGAACCTTTAAAGTAATACTGCCTGGCACCCATCCCATGGGTCTCAAATCTCCAGGTTCTAAGGGCATCTTACTACATCGAAAACATGCATGAGAAACCCAGAAGATGGTACACCGTGTGATTTTGAAAGGTTTCTAATACGCACCTCATTTCTCATCTCCTTGTGCTCGGGTTCGCCTTTCCAGCTACTTTACTAGCAATCTCCCTACTTGGAGAATCAGCACCTTTAAGCTACTGTTCCCTACAGGTTGCAATTTGTCCTGAGGATGAACGGGAAGAGGGGCAACCAATGAGAGACTAGATCTAGGTGTTGGGACAGGCACAGGTCACTCTATTTTCCCATCAGGAAGAAGAATTAACCACAGGCTCAGCCTGCCGCCCAGTAGCAGTATAGGGCCTGAGGCAATCCCGAGCATTTTGCGGCCAGCTCCCAAAAAAGCGAGTTGAAAAATGGAGCTCAGGGACACTGCAATTCACAAACCCGCAGAGTTATAAATGATAACTCTCATCCACAGATATATTGAGGGAAGGCAACGAAGAGGATTTGAAAGCAAGGCAGAATTGCAGGAAACAGATTTCAGGAGGTAGATACGAATCGCCTTTAAAGCACATGAAAAGCGGAAAAACGTCGACAATGATGCCCTTGGCCAAAAAGGGCGTATGCGTTTTTTCCTGAATATATTCAGGAAAAAACGCATACGCCCTTTCTGGCCAACCAAGCAACCTGGAAAGGCAAATCAGCGCTACAAAGAAGTCTCGCTTCCCATCGGTCAAAAGGGCCATGCTGCAAAAAGTGTCAAAACCAGAAATGCAGGACAGGCCATGGAGAAATGGCAGCCTTGCTATGCTGATGGGCGGGATGTAAATTGCCAACAGCCACTCTGGAGAAGTGTACGGTGTGTCCTGAAACATCGAAAAAACACAGCTTAGGGAGCATAGGGCACGTCCACTCATGGGCGTATAAATTTGGAAAACTAAAAATCAGCAAGACACAGGCACCCCAAAGTTTAGGGCTGCTCTGTTGACAAGAACCTCCACTTCATGACACCTTAAATATCCCAGGAAAGAGAAAAATGGAGAAAGAAGTTGTGGCCCTTATGTACAATGGAATATCACTCAGACATGAAATCAATGTCATAAGGCTAGTAGAAGCAAGATGAGTGGATTTAGGTACGACGATTCTAAGTGAAATAAGTCACAGAGGCAAAGACACTTATCATAAGCTATCACTTATAGAGGGAATGTAAAAACCGCTACACTTGAACTGAATTACAAAAGAGAACAGAGTCACACGTTTAGAAAACACACTATGGCTGCTTAACGGGAAAGGTGAGGTGGGGTGATGCATAAAACAAGGGTTTCAAATTCGCTCAGATACCGTTCCATACACCCAATATGTAATAGACAAGACCTACTCCTTGCTCAGTGAACTGGACTCAACACCCCCTATTCACCGTACAAGAATATATGTGACTAGTAAGAATCTTAAAACCTATGTATTGATATCTGTCTGGAAGTGAGTCAAGTGGGTGTAAAGCCGCATAAACACAGCAGTGAAAAGCAGCTAAACCCCATTATAAAAATAAATTACTTTTAAAAACCCGTAAAACAAAGACAGTGAAAAAGAGAGAAATTCTTACAAAATTCGTTCAGAGGCTGTGATGCAACCTGGATTGACCATATCTAGACCCACAGCTGGATGAGACATAAGGGTGGACACTCTTGGGGTTGAGAGGTTGGGTGAGGTTGGGTGAGCAAACGCAGACCCTTTAAAGTAATACTGCCTGGTACCCATCCCATGGGTTCCAAGTCTCCAGGTTCAAGGGCATCGTCCTACATCGAAAACATGCATGAGAAACCCAGAAGATGGTACACCGTGTGATTTTGAAAGGTTTCTAATACGCACCTCATTTCTCATCTCCTTGTGCTCGGGTTCGCCATTCCAGCTACTTTACTAGCAATCTCCCTACTTGGAGAATCAGCACCTTTAACCTCCTGTTCCCTACAGGTTGCAATTTGTCCTGAGGATGAACGGGAAGAGGGGCAACCAATGAGAGACTAGATCTAGGTTTTGGGACAGGCACAGGTCACTCCATTTTCCCATCAGGAAGAATAAATAACCACAGGCTCAGCCTGTCCCCCTGGAATCAGAATAGGGCCTGAGACAATCCCGTGCTTTTGCGGCCAGCTCCCAAAAAAGACAGTTGAAAAATGGAGCTCAGGGGCACTGCCATTCACAAACCTGCTGAGTTATAAATGATAACTCTCGTCCACAAATATATTGTGGGAAGGCAACGAAGAGGATTTGAAAGAAAGGCAGAATTGCAGGAAACAGGTTTCAGGAGGTAGATTCGAATCGCATTTAAAGCACATGAAAAGTGGCAAAACGTCGACAATGATGCCCTTGGCCAAACAGGGCGTATGCGTTTTTTCCTGAATATATTCAGGAGAAAACGCATACGCCCTGTTTGGCCAACCAAGCAACCTGAAAAGGCTAATCAGTGCTACAAAGAAGTCTCGCTTCCCATCGGTCAAAAGGGCCATGCTGCAAAAAGTGTCAAAACCAGAAATGCAGGACAGGCCATGGAGAAATGGCAGCCTTGCTACGCTGATGGGAGGGTTGTAAATTGCCAACAGCCACTCTGGAGAAGTGTACGGTGTGTACTGAAACATCGAAAAAACACAGCTTAGGGAGCATAGGGCACATCCACTCATGGGCGTATAAATTGGGAAAACTAAAAATCAGCAAGACACAGGCACCCCAAAATTTAGGGCTGCTCTGTTGACAAAAACCTCCACTTCATGACACCTTAAATATCCCAGGAAAGAGAAAAATGGATAAAGTAGTTGTGGCCCTTATGTACAATGGAATATCACTCAGACATGAAATCAATGTCATAAGGCTAGTAGAAGCAAGATGAGTGGATTTAGGTACGACGATTCTAAGTGAAATAAGTCACACAGGAAAAGACACTTATCATAAGCTATCACTTATAGAGGGAATGTAAAAACCGCTACACTTGGACTGAATTACAAAAGAGAACAGAGTCACACGTTTAGAAAACAAACTATGGCTGCTTAACGGGAAAGGTGAGGTGGGGTGATGCATAAAACAAGGGTTTCAAATTCGCTCAGATACCGTTCCATACACCCAATATGTAATAGACAAGACCTACTCCTTGCTCAGTGAACTGGACTCAACACCCCCTATTCACCGCACAAGAATATATGTGACTAGTAAGAATCTTAAAACCTATGTATTGATATCTGTCTGGAAGTGAGTCAATTGGATGTAAAGCCGCATAAACACAGCCGTGAAAAGCAGCTAAACCCCATTATAAAAATAAATTACTTTTAAAAACCCGTAAAACAAAGACAGTGAAAGACAGAGAAATTCTTACAAAATTCGTTCAGAGGCTGTGATGCAACCTGGATTGACCATATCTAGACCCACAGCTGGATGAGACATAAGGGTGGACACTCTTGGGGCTGAAAGGTTGGGTGAGGTTGGGTGAGCAAACACAGAACCTTTAAAGTAATACTGCCTGGCACCCATCCCATGGGTCTCAAATCTCCAGGTTCTAAGGGCATCTTACTACATCGAAAACATGCATGAGAAACCCAGAAGATGGTACACCGTGTGATTTTGAAAGGTTTCTAATACGCACCTCATTTCTCATCTCCTTGTGCTCGGGTTCGCCTTTCCAGCTACTTTACTAGCAATCTCCCTACTTGGAGAATCAGCACCTTTAAGCTACTGTTCCCTACAGGTTGCAATTTGTCCTGAGGATGAACGGGAAGAGGGGCAACCAATGAGAGACTAGATCTAGGTGTTGGGACAGGCACAGGTCACTCTATTTTCCCATCAGGAAGAAGAATTAACCACAGGCTCAGCCTGCCGCCCAGTAGCAGTATAGGGCCTGAGGCAATCCCGAGCATTTTGCGGCCAGCTCCCAAAAAAGCGAGTTGAAAAATGGAGCTCAGGGACACTGCAATTCACAAACCCGCAGAGTTATAAATGATAACTCTCATCCACAGATATATTGAGGGAAGGCAACGAAGAGGATTTGAAAGCAAGGCAGAATTGCAGGAAACAGATTTCAGGAGGTAGATACGAATCGCCTTTAAAGCACATGAAAAGCGGAAAAACGTCGACAATGATGCCCTTGGCCAAAAAGGGCGTATGCGTTTTTTCCTGAATATATTCAGGAAAAAACGCATACGCCCTTTCTGGCCAACCAAGCAACCTGGAAAGGCAAATCAGCGCTACAAAGAAGTCTCGCTTCCCATCGGTCAAAAGGGCCATGCTGCAAAAAGTGTCAAAACCAGAAATGCAGGACAGGCCATGGAGAAATGGCAGCCTTGCTATGCTGATGGGCGGGATGTAAATTGCCAACAGCCACTCTGGAGAAGTGTACGGTGTGTCCTGAAACATCGAAAAAACACAGCTTAGGGAGCATAGGGCACGTCCACTCATGGGCGTATAAATTTGGAAAACTAAAAATCAGCAAGACACAGGCACCCCAAATTTTAGGGCTGCTCTGTTGACAAGAACCTCCACTTCATGACACCTTAAATATCCCAGGAAAGAGAAAAATGGAGAAAGAAGTTGTGGCCCTTATGTACAATGGAATATCACTCAGACATGAAATCAATGTCATAAGGCTAGTAGAAGCAAGATGAGTGGATTTAGGTACGACGATTCTAAGTGAAATAAGTCACAGAGGCAAAGACACTTATCATAAGCTATCACTTATAGAGGGAATGTAAAAACCGCTACACTTGAACTGAATTACAAAAGAGAACAGAGTCACACGTTTAGAAAACACACTATGGCTGCTTAACGGGAAAGGTGAGGTGGGGTGATGCATAAAACAAGGGTTTCAAATTCGCTCAGATACCGTTCCATACACCCAATATGTAATAGACAAGACCTACTCCTTGCTCAGTGAACTGGACTCAACACCCCCTATTCACCGTACAAGAATATATGTGACTAGTAAGAATCTTAAAACCTATGTATTGATATCTGTCTGGAAGTGAGTCAAGTGGGTGTAAAGCCGCATAAACACAGCAGTGAAAAGCAGCTAAACCCCATTATAAAAATAAATTACTTTTAAAAACCCGTAAAACAAAGACAGTGAAAAAGAGAGAAATTCTTACAAAATTCGTTCAGAGGCTGTGATGCAACCTGGATTGACCATATCTAGACCCACAGCTGGATGAGACATAAGGGTGGACACTCTTGGGGTTGAGAGGTTGGGTGAGGTTGGGTGAGCAAACGCAGACCCTTTAAAGTAATACTGCCTGGTACCCATCCCATGGGTTCCAAGTCTCCAGGTTCAAGGGCATCGTCCTACATCGAAAACATGCATGAGAAACCCAGAAGATGGTACACCGTGTGATTTTGAAAGGTTTCTAATACGCACCTCATTTCTCATCTCCTTGTGCTCGGGTTCGCCATTCCAGCTACTTTACTAGCAATCTCCCTACTTGGAGAATCAGCACCTTTAACCTCCTGTTCCCTACAGGTTGCAATTTGTCCTGAGGATGAACGGGAAGAGGGGCAACCAATGAGAGACTAGATCTAGGTTTTGGGACAGGCACAGGTCACTCTATTTTCCCATCAGGAAGAAGAATTAACCACAGGCTCAGCCTTTCCCCCGGAACCAGAATAGGGCCTGAGACAATCCCGTGCTTTTGTGGCCATCTCCCAAAAAAGACAGTTGAAAAATGGAGCTCAGGGACACTGCAATTCACAAACCCGCAGAGTTATAAATGATAACTCTCATCCACAGATATATTGAGGGAAGGCAACGAAGAGGATTTGAAAGCAAGGCAGAATTGCAGGAAACAGATTTCAGGAGGTAGATTCGAATCGCCTTTAAAGCACATGAAAAGCGGCAAAACGTCGACAATGATGCCCTTGGCCAAAAAGGGCGTATGCGTTTTTTCCTGAATATATTCAGGAAAAAACGCATACGCACTTTTTGGCCAACCAAGCAACCTGGAAAGGCAAATCAGCGCTACAAAGAAGTCTCGATTCCCATCGGTCAAAAGGGTCATGCTGCAAAAAGTGTCAAAACCAGAAATGCAGGACAGGCCATGGAGAAATGGCAGCCTTGCTACGCTGATGGGCGGGATGTAAATTGCCAACAGCCACTCTGGAGAAGTGTACAGTGTGTCCTGAAACATCTAAAACACACAGCTTAGAGAGCATAGGGCACGTCCACTCATGGGCGTATAAATTGGGAAAACTAAAAATCAGCAAGACACATGCACCCCAAAGTTTAGGGCTGCTCTGTTGACAAGAACCTCCACTTCATGACACCTTAAGTATCCCAGGAAAGAGAAAAATGGATAAAGAAGTTGTGGCCCTTATGTACAATGGAATATCACTCAGACATGAAATCAATGTCATAAGGCTAGTGGAAGCAAGATGAGTGGATTTAGGTACGACGAATCTAAGTGAAATAAGTCACACAGGAAAAGACACTTATCATAAGCTATCACTTATAGAGGGAATGTAAAAACCGCTACACTTGAACTGAATTACAAAAGAGAACAGAGTCACACGTTTAGAAAACACACTATGGCTGCTTAACGGGAAAGGTGAGGTGGGGTGATGCATAAAACAAGGGTTTCAAATTCGCTCAGATACCGTTCCATACACCCAATATGTAATAGACAAGACCTACTCCTTGCTCAGTGAACTGGACTCAACACCCCCTATTCACCGCACAAGAATATATGTGACTAGTAAGAATTTTAAAACCTATGTATTGATATCTGTCTGGAAGTGAGTCAATTGGGTGTAAAGCCGCATAAACACAGCCATGAAAAGCAGCTAAACCCCATTATAAAAATAAATTACTTTTAAAAACCCGTAAAACAAAGACAGTGAAAGAGAGAAATTCTTTCAAAATTCGTTCAGAGGCTGTGATGCAACCTGGATTGACCATATCTAGACCCACAGCTGGATGAGACATAAGGGTGGACACTCTTGGGGTTGAGAGGTTGGGTGAGGTTGGGTGAGCAAACGCAGACCCTTTAAAGTAATACTGCCTGGTACCCATCCCATGGGTCCCAAATCTCCAGGTTCAAGGGCATCGTCCTACATCGAAAACATGCATGAGAAACCCAGAAGATGGTACACCGTGTGATTTTGAAAGGTTTCTAATACGCACCTCATTTCTCATCTCCTTGTGCTCGGGTTCGCCATTCCAGCTACTTTACTAGCAATCTCCCTACTTGGAGAATCAGCACCTTTAACCTCCTGTTCCCTACAGGTTGCAATTTGTCCTGAGGATGAACGGGAAGAGGGGCAACCAATGAGAGACTAGATCTAGGTTTTGGGACAGGCACAGGTCACTCCATTTTCCCATCAGGAAGAATAAATAACCACAAGCTCAGCCTGTCCCCCTGGAATCAGAATAGGGCCTGAGACAATCCCGTGCTTTTGCGGCCAGCTCCCAAAAAAGACAGTTGAAAAATGGAGCTCAGGGGCACTGCCATTCACAAACCTGCTGAGTTATAAATGATAACTCTCGTCCACAAATATATTGTGGGAAGGCAACGAAGAGGATTTGAAAGAAAGGCAGAATTGCAGGAAACAGGTTTCAGGAGGTAGATTCGAATCGCATTTAAAGCACATGAAAAGTGGCAAAACGTCGACAATGATGCCCTTGGCCAAACAGGGCGTATGCGTTTTTTCCTGAATATATTCAGGAGAAAACGCATACGCCCTGTTTGGCCAACCAAGCAACCTGAAAAGGCTAATCAGTGCTACAAAGAAGTCTCGCTTCCCATCGGTCAAAAGGGCCATGCTGCAAAAAGTGTCAAAACCAGAAATGCAGGACAGGCCATGGAGAAATGGCAGCCTTGCTACGCTGATGGGAGGGTTGTAAATTGCCAACAGCCACTCTGGAGAAGTGTACGGTGTGTACTGAAACATCGAAAAAACACAGCTTAGGGAGCATAGGGCACATCCACTCATGGGCGTATAAATTGGGAAAACTAAAAATCAGCAAGACACAGGCACCCCAAAATTTAGGGCTGCTCTGTTGACAAAAACCTCCACTTCATGACACCTTAAATATCCCAGGAAAGAGAAAAATGGATAAAGTAGTTGTGGCCCTTATGTACAATGGAATATCACTCAGACATGAAATCAATGTCATAAGGCTAGTAGAAGCAAGATGAGTGGATTTAGGTACGACGATTCTAAGTGAAATAAGTCACACAGGAAAAGACACTTATCATAAGCTATCACTTATAGAGGGAATGTAAAAACCGCTACACTTGGACTGAATTACAAAAGAGAACAGAGTCACACGTTTAGAAAACAAACTATGGCTGCTTAACGGGAAAGGTGAGGTGGGGTGATGCATAAAACAAGGGTTTCAAATTCGCTCAGATACCGTTCCATACACCCAATATGTAATAGACAAGACCTACTCCTTGCTCAGTGAACTGGACTCAACAACCCCTATTCACCGCACAAGAATATATGTGACTAGAAAGAATCTTAAAACCTATGTATTGATATCTGTCTGGAAGTGAGTCAATTGGATGTAAAGCCGCATAAACACAGCCGTGAAAAGCAGCTAAACCCCATTATAAAAATAAATTACTTTTAAAAACCCGTAAAACAAAGACAGTGAAAGACAGAGAAATTCTTACAAAATTCGTTCAGAGGCTGTGATGCAACCTGGATTGACCATATCTAGACCCACAGCTGGATGAGACATAAGGGTGGACACTCTTGGGGCTGAAAGGTTGGGTGAGGTTGGGTGAGCAAACACAGAACCTTTAAAGTAATACTGCCTGGCACCCATCCCATGGGTCTCAAATCTCCAGGTTCTAAGGGCATCTTACTACATCGAAAACATGCATGAGAAACCCAGAAGATGGTACACCGTGTGATTTTGAAAGGTTTCTAATACGCACCTCATTTCTCATCTCCTTGTGCTCGGGTTCGCCTTTCCAGCTACTTTACTAGCAATCTCCCTACTTGGAGAATCAGCACCTTTAAGCTACTGTTCCCTACAGGTTGCAATTTGTCCTGAGGATGAACGGGAAGAGGGGCAACCAATGAGAGACTAGATCTATGTGTTGGGACAGACACAGGTCACACTATTTTCCCATCAGGAAGCAGAATTAACCACAGGCTCAGCCTGCCGCCCAGAAGCAGAATAGGGCCTGAGGCAATCCCGCACTTTTGCGGCCAGCTCTCAAAAAAGCGTGTTGAAAAATGGAGCTCAGGGACACTGCAATTCACAAACCCGCAGAGTTATAAATGATAACTCTCATCCACAGATATATTGAGGGAAGGCAACGAAGAGGATTTGAAAGCAAGGCAGAATTGCAGGAAACAGATTTCAGGAGGTAGATACGAATCACCTTTAAAGCACATGAAAAGCGGAAAAACGTCGACAATGATGCCCTTGGCCAAAAAGGGCGTATGCGTTTTTTCCTGAATATATTCAGGAAAAAACGCATACGCCCTTTCTGGCCAACCAAGCAACCTGGAAAGGGAAATCAGCGCTACAAAGAAGTCTCGCTTCCCATCGGTCAAAAGGGCCATGCTGCAAAAAGTGTCAAAACCAGAAATGCAGGACAGGCCATGGAGAAATGGCAGCCTTGCTATGCTGATGGGCGGGATGTAAATTGCCAACAGCCACTCTGGAGAAGTGTACGGTGTGTCCTGAAACATCGAAAAAACACAGCTTAGGGAGCATAGGGCACGCCCACTCATGGGCGTATAAATTTGGAAAACTAAAAATCAGCAAGACACAGGCACCCCAAAGTTTAGGGCTGCTCTGTTGACAAGAACCTCCACTTCATGACACCTTAAATATCCCAGGAAAGAGAAAAATGGAGAAAGAAGTTGTGGCCCTTATGTACAATGGAATATCACTCAGACATGAAATCAATGTCATAAGGCTAGTAGAAGCAAGATGAGTGGATTTAGGTACGACGATTCTAAGTGAAATAAGTCACACAGG
This sequence comes from Eschrichtius robustus, assembly GCF_028021215.1. Lineage (NCBI taxonomy): Eukaryota > Metazoa > Chordata > Mammalia > Artiodactyla > Eschrichtiidae > Eschrichtius > Eschrichtius robustus. The sequence continues at coordinate 1,455,216 of NW_027175343.1, forward strand.
AAAAGACACTTATCATAAGCTATCACTTATAGAGGGAATGTAAAAACCGCTACACTTGGACTGAATTACAAAAGAGAACAGAGTCACACGTTTAGAAAACAAACTATGGCTGCTTAACGGGAAAGGTGAGGTGGGGTGATGCATAAAACAAGGGTTTCAAATTCGCTCAGATACCGTTCCATACACCCAATATGTAATAGACAAGACCTACTCCTTGCTCAGTGAACTGGACTCAACACCCCCTATTCACCGCACAAGAATATATGTGACTAGTAAGAATCTTAAAACCTATGTATTGATATCTGTCTGGAAGTGAGTCAATTGGATGTAAAGCCGCATAAACACAGCCGTGAAAAGCAGCTAAACCCCATTATAAAAATAAATTACTTTTAAAAACCCGTAAAACAAAGACAGTGAAAGACAGAGAAATTCTTACAAAATTCGTTCAGAGGCTGTGATGCAACCTGGATTGACCATATCTAGACCCACAGCTGGATGAGACATAAGGGTGGACACTCTTGGGGCTGAAAGGTTGGGTGAGGTTGGGTGAGCAAACACAGAACCTTTAAAGTAATACTGCCTGGCACCCATCCCATGGGTCTCAAATCTCCAGGTTCTAAGGGCATCTTACTACATCGAAAACATGCATGAGAAACCCAGAAGATGGTACACCGTGTGATTTTGAAAGGTTTCTAATACGCACCTCATTTCTCATCTCCTTGTGCTCGGGTTCGCCTTTCCAGCTACTTTACTAGCAATCTCCCTACTTGGAGAATCAGCACCTTTAAGCTACTGTTCCCTACAGGTTGCAATTTGTCCTGAGGATGAACGGGAAGAGGGGCAACCAATGAGAGACTAGATCTAGGTGTTGGGACAGGCACAGGTCACTCTATTTTCCCATCAGGAAGAAGAATTAACCACAGGCTCAGCCTGCCGCCCAGTAGCAGTATAGGGCCTGAGGCAATCCCGAGCATTTTGCGGCCAGCTCCCAAAAAAGCGAGTTGAAAAATGGAGCTCAGGGACACTGCAATTCACAAACCCGCAGAGTTATAAATGATAACTCTCATCCACAGATATATTGAGGGAAGGCAACGAAGAGGATTTGAAAGCAAGGCAGAATTGCAGGAAACAGATTTCAGGAGGTAGATACGAATCGCCTTTAAAGCACATGAAAAGCGGAAAAACGTCGACAATGATGCCCTTGGCCAAAAAGGGCGTATGCGTTTTTTCCTGAATATATTCAGGAAAAAACGCATACGCCCTTTCTGGCCAACCAAGCAACCTGGAAAGGCAAATCAGCGCTACAAAGAAGTCTCGCTTCCCATCGGTCAAAAGGGCCATGCTGCAAAAAGTGTCAAAACCAGAAATGCAGGACAGGCCATGGAGAAATGGCAGCCTTGCTATGCTGATGGGCGGGATGTAAATTGCCAACAGCCACTCTGGAGAAGTGTACGGTGTGTCCTGAAACATCGAAAAAACACAGCTTAGGGAGCATAGGGCACGTCCACTCATGGGCGTATAAATTTGGAAAACTAAAAATCAGCAAGACACAGGCACCCCAAAGTTTAGGGCTGCTCTGTTGACAAGAACCTCCACTTCATGACACCTTAAATATCCCAGGAAAGAGAAAAATGGAGAAAGAAGTTGTGGCCCTTATGTACAATGGAATATCACTCAGACATGAAATCAATGTCATAAGGCTAGTAGAAGCAAGATGAGTGGATTTAGGTACGACGATTCTAAGTGAAATAAGTCACAGAGGCAAAGACACTTATCATAAGCTATCACTTATAGAGGGAATGTAAAAACCGCTACACTTGAACTGAATTACAAAAGAGAACAGAGTCACACGTTTAGAAAACACACTATGGCTGCTTAACGGGAAAGGTGAGGTGGGGTGATGCATAAAACAAGGGTTTCAAATTCGCTCAGATACCGTTCCATACACCCAATATGTAATAGACAAGACCTACTCCTTGCTCAGTGAACTGGACTCAACACCCCCTATTCACCGTACAAGAATATATGTGACTAGTAAGAATCTTAAAACCTATGTATTGATATCTGTCTGGAAGTGAGTCAAGTGGGTGTAAAGCCGCATAAACACAGCAGTGAAAAGCAGCTAAACCCCATTATAAAAATAAATTACTTTTAAAAACCCGTAAAACAAAGACAGTGAAAAAGAGAGAAATTCTTACAAAATTCGTTCAGAGGCTGTGATGCAACCTGGATTGACCATATCTAGACCCACAGCTGGATGAGACATAAGGGTGGACACTCTTGGGGTTGAGAGGTTGGGTGAGGTTGGGTGAGCAAACGCAGACCCTTTAAAGTAATACTGCCTGGTACCCATCCCATGGGTTCCAAGTCTCCAGGTTCAAGGGCATCGTCCTACATCGAAAACATGCATGAGAAACCCAGAAGATGGTACACCGTGTGATTTTGAAAGGTTTCTAATACGCACCTCATTTCTCATCTCCTTGTGCTCGGGTTCGCCATTCCAGCTACTTTACTAGCAATCTCCCTACTTGGAGAATCAGCACCTTTAACCTCCTGTTCCCTACAGGTTGCAATTTGTCCTGAGGATGAACGGGAAGAGGGGCAACCAATGAGAGACTAGATCTAGGTTTTGGGACAGGCACAGGTCACTCTATTTTCCCATCAGGAAGAAGAATTAACCACAGGCTCAGCCTTTCCCCCGGAACCAGAATAGGGCCTGAGACAATCCCGTGCTTTTGTGGCCATCTCCCAAAAAAGACAGTTGAAAAATGGAGCTCAGGGACACTGCAATTCACAAACCCGCAGAGTTATAAATGATAACTCTCATCCACAGATATATTGAGGGAAGGCAACGAAGAGGATTTGAAAGCAAGGCAGAATTGCAGGAAACAGATTTCAGGAGGTAGATTCGAATCGCCTTTAAAGCACATGAAAAGCGGCAAAACGTCGACAATGATGCCCTTGGCCAAAAAGGGCGTATGCGTTTTTTCCTGAATATATTCAGGAAAAAACGCATACGCACTTTTTGGCCAACCAAGCAACCTGGAAAGGCAAATCAGCGCTACAAAGAAGTCTCGATTCCCATCGGTCAAAAGGGTCATGCTGCAAAAAGTGTCAAAACCAGAAATGCAGGACAGGCCATGGAGAAATGGCAGCCTTGCTACGCTGATGGGCGGGATGTAAATTGCCAACAGCCACTCTGGAGAAGTGTACAGTGTGTCCTGAAACATCTAAAACACACAGCTTAGAGAGCATAGGGCACGTCCACTCATGGGCGTATAAATTGGGAAAACTAAAAATCAGCAAGACACATGCACCCCAAAGTTTAGGGCTGCTCTGTTGACAAGAACCTCCACTTCATGACACCTTAAGTATCCCAGGAAAGAGAAAAATGGATAAAGAAGTTGTGGCCCTTATGTACAATGGAATATCACTCAGACATGAAATCAATGTCATAAGGCTAGTGGAAGCAAGATGAGTGGATTTAGGTACGACGAATCTAAGTGAAATAAGTCACACAGGAAAAGACACTTATCATAAGCTATCACTTATAGAGGGAATGTAAAAACCGCTACACTTGAACTGAATTACAAAAGAGAACAGAGTCACACGTTTAGAAAACACACTATGGCTGCTTAACGGGAAAGGTGAGGTGGGGTGATGCATAAAACAAGGGTTTCAAATTCGCTCAGATACCGTTCCATACACCCAATATGTAATAGACAAGACCTACTCCTTGCTCAGTGAACTGGACTCAACACCCCCTATTCACCGTACAAGAATATATGTGACTAGTAAGAATCTTAAAACCTATGTATTGATATCTGTCTGGAAGTGAGTCAAGTGGGTGTAAAGCCGCATAAACACAGCAGTGAAAAGCAGCTAAACCCCATTATAAAAATAAATTACTTTTAAAAACCCGTAAAACAAAGACAGTGAAAAAGAGAGAAATTCTTACAAAATTCGTTCAGAGGCTGTGATGCAACCTGGATTGACCATATCTAGACCCACAGCTGGATGAGACATAAGGGTGGACACTCTTGGGGTTGAGAGGTTGGGTGAGGTTGGGTGAGCAAACGCAGACCCTTTAAAGTAATACTGCCTGGTACCCATCCCATGGGTTCCAAGTCTCCAGGTTCAAGGGCATCGTCCTACATCGAAAACATGCATGAGAAACCCAGAAGATGGTACACCGTGTGATTTTGAAAGGTTTCTAATACGCACCTCATTTCTCATCTCCTTGTGCTCGGGTTCGCCATTCCAGCTACTTTACTAGCAATCTCCCTACTTGGAGAATCAGCACCTTTAACCTCCTGTTCCCTACAGGTTGCAATTTGTCCTGAGGATGAACGGGAAGAGGGGCAACCAATGAGAGACTAGATCTAGGTTTTGGGACAGGCACAGGTCACTCCATTTTCCCATCAGGAAGAATAAATAACCACAGGCTCAGCCTGTCCCCCTGGAATCAGAATAGGGCCTGAGACAATCCCGTGCTTTTGCGGCCAGCTCCCAAAAAAGACAGTTGAAAAATGGAGCTCAGGGGCACTGCCATTCACAAACCTGCTGAGTTATAAATGATAACTCTCGTCCACAAATATATTGTGGGAAGGCAACGAAGAGGATTTGAAAGAAAGGCAGAATTGCAGGAAACAGGTTTCAGGAGGTAGATTCGAATCGCATTTAAAGCACATGAAAAGTGGCAAAACGTCGACAATGATGCCCTTGGCCAAACAGGGCGTATGCGTTTTTTCCTGAATATATTCAGGAGAAAACGCATACGCCCTGTTTGGCCAACCAAGCAACCTGAAAAGGCTAATCAGTGCTACAAAGAAGTCTCGCTTCCCATCGGTCAAAAGGGCCATGCTGCAAAAAGTGTCAAAACCAGAAATGCAGGACAGGCCATGGAGAAATGGCAGCCTTGCTACGCTGATGGGAGGGTTGTAAATTGCCAACAGCCACTCTGGAGAAGTGTACGGTGTGTACTGAAACATCGAAAAAACACAGCTTAGGGAGCATAGGGCACATCCACTCATGGGCGTATAAATTGGGAAAACTAAAAATCAGCAAGACACAGGCACCCCAAAATTTAGGGCTGCTCTGTTGACAAAAACCTCCACTTCATGACACCTTAAATATCCCAGGAAAGAGAAAAATGGATAAAGTAGTTGTGGCCCTTATGTACAATGGAATATCACTCAGACATGAAATCAATGTCATAAGGCTAGTAGAAGCAAGATGAGTGGATTTAGGTACGACGATTCTAAGTGAAATAAGTCACACAGGAAAAGACACTTATCATAAGCTATCACTTATAGAGGGAATGTAAAAACCGCTACACTTGGACTGAATTACAAAAGAGAACAGAGTCACACGTTTAGAAAACAAACTATGGCTGCTTAACGGGAAAGGTGAGGTGGGGTGATGCATAAAACAAGGGTTTCAAATTCGCTCAGATACCGTTCCATACACCCAATATGTAATAGACAAGACCTACTCCTTGCTCAGTGAACTGGACTCAACACCCCCTATTCACCGCACAAGAATATATGTGACTAGTAAGAATCTTAAAACCTATGTATTGATATCTGTCTGGAAGTGAGTCAATTGGATGTAAAGCCGCATAAACACAGCCGTGAAAAGCAGCTAAACCCCATTATAAAAATAAATTACTTTTAAAAACCCGTAAAACAAAGACAGTGAAAGACAGAGAAATTCTTACAAAATTCGTTCAGAGGCTGTGATGCAACCTGGATTGACCATATCTAGACCCACAGCTGGATGAGACATAAGGGTGGACACTCTTGGGGCTGAAAGGTTGGGTGAGGTTGGGTGAGCAAACACAGAACCTTTAAAGTAATACTGCCTGGCACCCATCCCATGGGTCTCAAATCTCCAGGTTCTAAGGGCATCTTACTACATCGAAAACATGCATGAGAAACCCAGAAGATGGTACACCGTGTGATTTTGAAAGGTTTCTAATACGCACCTCATTTCTCATCTCCTTGTGCTCGGGTTCGCCTTTCCAGCTACTTTACTAGCAATCTCCCTACTTGGAGAATCAGCACCTTTAAGCTACTGTTCCCTACAGGTTGCAATTTGTCCTGAGGATGAACGGGAAGAGGGGCAACCAATGAGAGACTAGATCTAGGTGTTGGGACAGGCACAGGTCACTCTATTTTCCCATCAGGAAGAAGAATTAACCACAGGCTCAGCCTGCCGCCCAGTAGCAGTATAGGGCCTGAGGCAATCCCGAGCATTTTGCGGCCAGCTCCCAAAAAAGCGAGTTGAAAAATGGAGCTCAGGGACACTGCAATTCACAAACCCGCAGAGTTATAAATGATAACTCTCATCCACAGATATATTGAGGGAAGGCAACGAAGAGGATTTGAAAGCAAGGCAGAATTGCAGGAAACAGATTTCAGGAGGTAGATACGAATCGCCTTTAAAGCACATGAAAAGCGGAAAAACGTCGACAATGATGCCCTTGGCCAAACAGGGCGTATGCGTTTTTTCCTGAATATATTCAGGAGAAAACGCATACGCCCTGTTTGGCCAACCAAGCAACCTGAAAAGGCTAATCAGTGCTACAAAGAAGTCTCGCTTCCCATCGGTCAAAAGGGCCATGCTGCAAAAAGTGTCAAAACCAGAAATGCAGGACAGGCCATGGAGAAATGGCAGCCTTGCTACGCTGATGGGAGGGTTGTAAATTGCCAACAGCCACTCTGGAGAAGTGTACGGTGTGTACTGAAACATCGAAAAAACACAGCTTAGGGAGCATAGGGCACATCCACTCATGGGCGTATAAATTGGGAAAACTAAAAATCAGCAAGACACAGGCACCCCAAAATTTAGGGCTGCTCTGTTGACAAAAACCTCCACTTCATGACACCTTAAATATCCCAGGAAAGAGAAAAATGGATAAAGTAGTTGTGGCCCTTATGTACAATGGAATATCACTCAGACATGAAATCAATGTCATAAGGCTAGTAGAAGCAAGATGAGTGGATTTAGGTACGACGATTCTAAGTGAAATAAGTCACACAGGAAAAGACACTTATCATAAGCTATCACTTATAGAGGGAATGTAAAAACCGCTACACTTGGACTGAATTACAAAAGAGAACAGAGTCACACGTTTAGAAAACAAACTATGGCTGCTTAACGGGAAAGGTGAGGTGGGGTGATGCATAAAACAAGGGTTTCAAATTCGCTCAGATACCGTTCCATACACCCAATATGTAATAGACAAGACCTACTCCTTGCTCAGTGAACTGGACTCAACACCCCCTATTCACCGCACAAGAATATATGTGACTAGTAAGAATCTTAAAACCTATGTATTGATATCTGTCTGGAAGTGAGTCAATTGGATGTAAAGCCGCATAAACACAGCCGTGAAAAGCAGCTAAACCCCATTATAAAAATAAATTACTTTTAAAAACCCGTAAAACAAAGACAGTGAAAGACAGAGAAATTCTTACAAAATTCGTTCAGAGGCTGTGATGCAACCTGGATTGACCATATCTAGACCCACAGCTGGATGAGACATAAGGGTGGACACTCTTGGGGCTGAAAGGTTGGGTGAGGTTGGGTGAGCAAACACAGAACCTTTAAAGTAATACTGCCTGGCACCCATCCCATGGGTCTCAAATCTCCAGGTTCTAAGGGCATCTTACTACATCGAAAACATGCATGAGAAACCCAGAAGATGGTACACCGTGTGATTTTGAAAGGTTTCTAATACGCACCTCATTTCTCATCTCCTTGTGCTCGGGTTCGCCTTTCCAGCTACTTTACTAGCAATCTCCCTACTTGGAGAATCAGCACCTTTAAGCTACTGTTCCCTACAGGTTGCAATTTGTCCTGAGGATGAACGGGAAGAGGGGCAACCAATGAGAGACTAGATCTAGGTGTTGGGACAGGCACAGGTCACTCTATTTTCCCATCAGGAAGAAGAATTAACCACAGGCTCAGCCTGCCGCCCAGTAGCAGTATAGGGCCTGAGGCAATCCCGAGCATTTTGCGGCCAGCTCCCAAAAAAGCGAGTTGAAAAATGGAGCTCAGGGACACTGCAATTCACAAACCCGCAGAGTTATAAATGATAACTCTCATCCACAGATATATTGAGGGAAGGCAACGAAGAGGATTTGAAAGCAAGGCAGAATTGCAGGAAACAGATTTCAGGAGGTAGATACGAATCGCCTTTAAAGCACATGAAAAGCGGAAAAACGTCGACAATGATGCCCTTGGCCAAAAAGGGCGTATGCGTTTTTTCCTGAATATATTCAGGAAAAAACGCATACGCCCTTTCTGGCCAACCAAGCAACCTGGAAAGGCAAATCAGCGCTACAAAGAAGTCTCGCTTCCCATCGGTCAAAAGGGCCATGCTGCAAAAAGTGTCAAAACCAGAAATGCAGGACAGGCCATGGAGAAATGGCAGCCTTGCTATGCTGATGGGCGGGATGTAAATTGCCAACAGCCACTCTGGAGAAGTGTACGGTGTGTCCTGAAACATCGAAAAAACACAGCTTAGGGAGCATAGGGCACGTCCACTCATGGGCGTATAAATTTGGAAAACTAAAAATCAGCAAGACACAGGCACCCCAAATTTTAGGGCTGCTCTGTTGACAAGAACCTCCACTTCATGACACCTTAAATATCCCAGGAAAGAGAAAAATGGAGAAAGAAGTTGTGGCCCTTATGTACAATGGAATATCACTCAGACATGAAATCAATGTCATAAGGCTAGTAGAAGCAAGATGAGTGGATTTAGGTACGACGATTCTAAGTGAAATAAGTCACAGAGGCAAAGACACTTATCATAAGCTATCACTTATAGAGGGAATGTAAAAACCGCTACACTTGAACTGAATTACAAAAGAGAACAGAGTCACACGTTTAGAAAACACACTATGGCTGCTTAACGGGAAAGGTGAGGTGGGGTGATGCATAAAACAAGGGTTTCAAATTCGCTCAGATACCGTTCCATACACCCAATATGTAATAGACAAGACCTACTCCTTGCTCAGTGAACTGGACTCAACACCCCCTATTCACCGTACAAGAATATATGTGACTAGTAAGAATCTTAAAACCTATGTATTGATATCTGTCTGGAAGTGAGTCAAGTGGGTGTAAAGCCGCATAAACACAGCAGTGAAAAGCAGCTAAACCCCATTATAAAAATAAATTACTTTTAAAAACCCGTAAAACAAAGACAGTGAAAAAGAGAGAAATTCTTACAAAATTCGTTCAGAGGCTGTGATGCAACCTGGATTGACCATATCTAGACCCACAGCTGGATGAGACATAAGGGTGGACACTCTTGGGGTTGAGAGGTTGGGTGAGGTTGGGTGAGCAAACGCAGACCCTTTAAAGTAATACTGCCTGGTACCCATCCCATGGGTTCCAAGTCTCCAGGTTCAAGGGCATCGTCCTACATCGAAAACATGCATGAGAAACCCAGAAGATGGTACACCGTGTGATTTTGAAAGGTTTCTAATACGCACCTCATTTCTCATCTCCTTGTGCTCGGGTTCGCCATTCCAGCTACTTTACTAGCAATCTCCCTACTTGGAGAATCAGCACCTTTAACCTCCTGTTCCCTACAGGTTGCAATTTGTCCTGAGGATGAACGGGAAGAGGGGCAACCAATGAGAGACTAGATCTAGGTTTTGGGACAGGCACAGGTCACTCTATTTTCCCATCAGGAAGAAGAATTAACCACAGGCTCAGCCTTTCCCCCGGAACCAGAATAGGGCCTGAGACAATCCCGTGCTTTTGTGGCCATCTCCCAAAAAAGACAGTTGAAAAATGGAGCTCAGGGACACTGCAATTCACAAACCCGCAGAGTTATAAATGATAACTCTCATCCACAGATATATTGAGGGAAGGCAACGAAGAGGATTTGAAAGCAAGGCAGAATTGCAGGAAACAGATTTCAGGAGGTAGATTCGAATCGCCTTTAAAGCACATGAAAAGCGGCAAAACGTCGACAATGATGCCCTTGGCCAAAAAGGGCGTATGCGTTTTTTCCTGAATATATTCAGGAAAAAACGCATACGCACTTTTTGGCCAACCAAGCAACCTGGAAAGGCAAATCAGCGCTACAAAGAAGTCTCGATTCCCATCGGTCAAAAGGGTCATGCTGCAAAAAGTGTCAAAACCAGAAATGCAGGACAGGCCATGGAGAAATGGCAGCCTTGCTACGCTGATGGGCGGGATGTAAATTGCCAACAGCCACTCTGGAGAAGTGTACAGTGTGTCCTGAAACATCTAAAACACACAGCTTAGAGAGCATAGGGCACGTCCACTCATGGGCGTATAAATTGGGAAAACTAAAAATCAGCAAGACACATGCACCCCAAAGTTTAGGGCTGCTCTGTTGACAAGAACCTCCACTTCATGACACCTTAAGTATCCCAGGAAAGAGAAAAATGGATAAAGAAGTTGTGGCCCTTATGTACAATGGAATATCACTCAGACATGAAATCAATGTCATAAGGCTAGTGGAAGCAAGATGAGTGGATTTAGGTACGACGAATCTAAGTGAAATAAGTCACACAGGAAAAGACACTTATCATAAGCTATCACTTATAGAGGGAATGTAAAAACCGCTACACTTGAACTGAATTACAAAAGAGAACAGAGTCACACGTTTAGAAAACACACTATGGCTGCTTAACGGGAAAGGTGAGGTGGGGTGATGCATAAAACAAGGGTTTCAAATTCGCTCAGATACCGTTCCATACACCCAATATGTAATAGACAAGACCTACTCCTTGCTCAGTGAACTGGACTCAACACCCCCTATTCACCGTACAAGAATATATGTGACTAGTAAGAATCTTAAAACCTATGTATTGATATCTGTCTGGAAGTGAGTCAAGTGGGTGTAAAGCCGCATAAACACAGCAGTGAAAAGCAGCTAAACCCCATTATAAAAATAAATTACTTTTAAAAACCCGTAAAACAAAGACAGTGAAAAAGAGAGAAATTCTTACAAAATTCGTTCAGAGGCTGTGATGCAACCTGGATTGACCATATCTAGACCCACAGCTGGATGAGACATAAGGGTGGACACTCTTGGGGTTGAGAGGTTGGGTGAGGTTGGGTGAGCAAACGCAGACCCTTTAAAGTAATACTGCCTGGTACCCATCCCATGGGTTCCAAGTCTCCAGGTTCAAGGGCATCGTCCTACATCGAAAACATGCATGAGAAACCCAGAAGATGGTACACCGTGTGATTTTGAAAGGTTTCTAATACGCACCTCATTTCTCATCTCCTTGTGCTCGGGTTCGCCATTCCAGCTACTTTACTAGCAATCTCCCTACTTGGAGAATCAGCACCTTTAACCTCCTGTTCCCTACAGGTTGCAATTTGTCCTGAGGATGAACGGGAAGAGGGGCAACCAATGAGAGACTAGATCTAGGTTTTGGGACAGGCACAGGTCACTCCATTTTCCCATCAGGAAGAATAAATAACCACAGGCTCAGCCTGTCCCCCTGGAATCAGAATAGGGCCTGAGACAATCCCGTGCTTTTGCGGCCAGCTCCCAAAAAAGACAGTTGAAAAATGGAGCTCAGGGGCACTGCCATTCACAAACCTGCTGAGTTATAAATGATAACTCTCGTCCACAAATATATTGTGGGAAGGCAACGAAGAGGATTTGAAAGAAAGGCAGAATTGCAGGAAACAGGTTTCAGGAGGTAGATTCGAATCGCATTTAAAGCACATGAAAAGTGGCAAAACGTCGACAATGATGCCCTTGGCCAAACAGGGCGTATGCGTTTTTTCCTGAATATATTCAGGAGAAAACGCATACGCCCTGTTTGGCCAACCAAGCAACCTGAAAAGGCTAATCAGTGCTACAAAGAAGTCTCGCTTCCCATCGGTCAAAAGGGCCATGCTGCAAAAAGTGTCAAAACCAGAAATGCAGGACAGGCCATGGAGAAATGGCAGCCTTGCTACGCTGATGGGAGGGTTGTAAATTGCCAACAGCCACTCTGGAGAAGTGTACGGTGTGTACTGAAACATCGAAAAAACACAGCTTAGGGAGCATAGGGCACATCCACTCATGGGCGTATAAATTGGGAAAACTAAAAATCAGCAAGACACAGGCACCCCAAAATTTAGGGCTGCTCTGTTGACAAAAACCTCCACTTCATGACACCTTAAATATCCCAGGAAAGAGAAAAATGGATAAAGTAGTTGTGGCCCTTATGTACAATGGAATATCACTCAGACATGAAATCAATGTCATAAGGCTAGTAGAAGCAAGATGAGTGGATTTAGGTACGACGATTCTAAGTGAAATAAGTCACACAGGAAAAGACACTTATCATAAGCTATCACTTATAGAGGGAATGTAAAAACCGCTACACTTGGACTGAATTACAAAAGAGAACAGAGTCACACGTTTAGAAAACAAACTATGGCTGCTTAACGGGAAAGGTGAGGTGGGGTGATGCATAAAACAAGGGTTTCAAATTCGCTCAGATACCGTTCCATACACCCAATATGTAATAGACAAGACCTACTCCTTGCTCAGTGAACTGGACTCAACACCCCCTATTCACCGCACAAGAATATATGTGACTAGTAAGAATCTTAAAACCTATGTATTGATATCTGTCTGGAAGTGAGTCAATTGGATGTAAAGCCGCATAAACACAGCCGTGAAAAGCAGCTAAACCCCATTATAAAAATAAATTACTTTTAAAAACCCGTAAAACAAAGACAGTGAAAGACAGAGAAATTCTTACAAAATTCGTTCAGAGGCTGTGATGCAACCTGGATTGACCATATCTAGACCCACAGCTGGATGAGACATAAGGGTGGACACTCTTGGGGCTGAAAGGTTGGGTGAGGTTGGGTGAGCAAACACAGAACCTTTAAAGTAATACTGCCTGGCACCCATCCCATGGGTCTCAAATCTCCAGGTTCTAAGGGCATCTTACTACATCGAAAACATGCATGAGAAACCCAGAAGATGGTACACCGTGTGATTTTGAAAGGTTTCTAATACGCACCTCATTTCTCATCTCCTTGTGCTCGGGTTCGCCTTTCCAGCTACTTTACTAGCAATCTCCCTACTTGGAGAATCAGCACCTTTAAGCTACTGTTCCCTACAGGTTGCAATTTGTCCTGAGGATGAACGGGAAGAGGGGCAACCAATGAGAGACTAGATCTAGGTGTTGGGACAGGCACAGGTCACTCTATTTTCCCATCAGGAAGAAGAATTAACCACAGGCTCAGCCTGCCGCCCAGTAGCAGTATAGGGCCTGAGGCAATCCCGAGCATTTTGCGGCCAGCTCCCAAAAAAGCGAGTTGAAAAATGGAGCTCAGGGACACTGCAATTCACAAACCCGCAGAGTTATAAATGATAACTCTCATCCACAGATATATTGAGGGAAGGCAACGAAGAGGATTTGAAAGCAAGGCAGAATTGCAGGAAACAGATTTCAGGAGGTAGATACGAATCGCCTTTAAAGCACATGAAAAGCGGAAAAACGTCGACAATGATGCCCTTGGCCAAAAAGGGCGTATGCGTTTTTTCCTGAATATATTCAGGAAAAAACGCATACGCCCTTTCTGGCCAACCAAGCAACCTGGAAAGGCAAATCAGCGCTACAAAGAAGTCTCGCTTCCCATCGGTCAAAAGGGCCATGCTGCAAAAAGTGTCAAAACCAGAAATGCAGGACAGGCCATGGAGAAATGGCAGCCTTGCTATGCTGATGGGCGGGATGTAAATTGCCAACAGCCACTCTGGAGAAGTGTACGGTGTGTCCTGAAACATCGAAAAAACACAGCTTAGGGAGCATAGGGCACGTCCACTCATGGGCGTATAAATTTGGAAAACTAAAAATCAGCAAGACACAGGCACCCCAAAGTTTAGGGCTGCTCTGTTGACAAGAACCTCCACTTCATGACACCTTAAATATCCCAGGAAAGAGAAAAATGGAGAAAGAAGTTGTGGCCCTTATGTACAATGGAATATCACTCAGACATGAAATCAATGTCATAAGGCTAGTAGAAGCAAGATGAGTGGATTTAGGTACGACGATTCTAAGTGAAATAAGTCACAGAGGCAAAGACACTTATCATAAGCTATCACTTATAGAGGGAATGTAAAAACCGCTACACTTGAACTGAATTACAAAAGAGAACAGAGTCACACGTTTAGAAAACACACTATGGCTGCTTAACGGGAAAGGTGAGGTGGGGTGATGCATAAAACAAGGGTTTCAAATTCGCTCAGATACCGTTCCATACACCCAATATGTAATAGACAAGACCTACTCCTTGCTCAGTGAACTGGACTCAACACCCCCTATTCACCGTACAAGAATATATGTGACTAGTAAGAATCTTAAAACCTATGTATTGATATCTGTCTGGAAGTGAGTCAAGTGGGTGTAAAGCCGCATAAACACAGCAGTGAAAAGCAGCTAAACCCCATTATAAAAATAAATTACTTTTAAAAACCCGTAAAACAAAGACAGTGAAAAAGAGAGAAATTCTTACAAAATTCGTTCAGAGGCTGTGATGCAACCTGGATTGACCATATCTAGACCCACAGCTGGATGAGACATAAGGGTGGACACTCTTGGGGTTGAGAGGTTGGGTGAGGTTGGGTGAGCAAACGCAGACCCTTTAAAGTAATACTGCCTGGTACCCATCCCATGGGTTCCAAGTCTCCAGGTTCAAGGGCATCGTCCTACATCGAAAACATGCATGAGAAACCCAGAAGATGGTACACCGTGTGATTTTGAAAGGTTTCTAATACGCACCTCATTTCTCATCTCCTTGTGCTCGGGTTCGCCATTCCAGCTACTTTACTAGCAATCTCCCTACTTGGAGAATCAGCACCTTTAACCTCCTGTTCCCTACAGGTTGCAATTTGTCCTGAGGATGAACGGGAAGAGGGGCAACCAATGAGAGACTAGATCTAGGTTTTGGGACAGGCACAGGTCACTCTATTTTCCCATCAGGAAGAAGAATTAACCACAGGCTCAGCCTTTCCCCCGGAACCAGAATAGGGCCTGAGACAATCCCGTGCTTTTGTGGCCATCTCCCAAAAAAGACAGTTGAAAAATGGAGCTCAGGGACACTGCAATTCACAAACCCGCAGAGTTATAAATGATAACTCTCATCCACAGATATATTGAGGGAAGGCAACGAAGAGGATTTGAAAGCAAGGCAGAATTGCAGGAAACAGATTTCAGGAGGTAGATTCGAATCGCCTTTAAAGCACATGAAAAGCGGCAAAACGTCGACAATGATGCCCTTGGCCAAAAAGGGCGTATGCGTTTTTTCCTGAATATATTCAGGAAAAAACGCATACGCACTTTTTGGCCAACCAAGCAACCTGGAAAGGCAAATCAGCGCTACAAAGAAGTCTCGATTCCCATCGGTCAAAAGGGTCATGCTGCAAAAAGTGTCAAAACCAGAAATGCAGGACAGGCCATGGAGAAATGGCAGCCTTGCTACGCTGATGGGCGGGATGTAAATTGCCAACAGCCACTCTGGAGAAGTGTACAGTGTGTCCTGAAACATCTAAAACACACAGCTTAGAGAGCATAGGGCACGTCCACTCATGGGCGTATAAATTGGGAAAACTAAAAATCAGCAAGACACATGCACCCCAAAGTTTAGGGCTGCTCTGTTGACAAGAACCTCCACTTCATGACACCTTAAGTATCCCAGGAAAGAGAAAAATGGATAAAGAAGTTGTGGCCCTTATGTACAATGGAATATCACTCAGACATGAAATCAATGTCATAAGGCTAGTGGAAGCAAGATGAGTGGATTTAGGTACGACGAATCTAAGTGAAATAAGTCACACAGGAAAAGACACTTATCATAAGCTATCACTTATAGAGGGAATGTAAAAACCGCTACACTTGAACTGAATTACAAAAGAGAACAGAGTCACACGTTTAGAAAACACACTATGGCTGCTTAACGGGAAAGGTGAGGTGGGGTGATGCATAAAACAAGGGTTTCAAATTCGCTCAGATACCGTTCCATACACCCAATATGTAATAGACAAGACCTACTCCTTGCTCAGTGAACTGGACTCAACACCCCCTATTCACCGCACAAGAATATATGTGACTAGTAAGAATTTTAAAACCTATGTATTGATATCTGTCTGGAAGTGAGTCAATTGGGTGTAAAGCCGCATAAACACAGCCATGAAAAGCAGCTAAACCCCATTATAAAAATAAATTACTTTTAAAAACCCGTAAAACAAAGACAGTGAAAGAGAGAAATTCTTACAAAATTCGTTCAGAGGCTGTGATGCAACCTGGATTGACCATATCTAGACCCACAGCTGGATGAGACATAAGGGTGGACACTCTTGGGGTTGAGAGGTTGGGTGAGGTTGGGTGAGCAAACGCAGACCCTTTAAAGTAATACTGCCTGGTACCCATCCCATGGGTCCCAAATCTCCAGGTTCAAGGGCATCTTCCTACATCGAAAACATGCATGAGAAACCCAGAAGATGGTACACCGTGTGATTTTGAAAGGTTTCTAATACGCACCTCATTTCTCATCTCCTTGTGCTCGGGTTCGCCATTCCAGCTACTTTACTAGCAATCTCCCTACTTGGAGAATCAGCACCTTTAACCTCCTGTTCCCTACAGGTTGCAATTTGTCCTGAGGATGAACGGGAAGAGGGGCAACCAATGAGAGACTAGATCTAGGTTTTGGGACAGGCACAGGTCACTCCATTTTCCCATCAGGAAGAATAAATAACCACAAGCTCAGCCTGTCCCCCTGGAATCAGAATAGGGCCTGAGACAATCCCGTGCTTTTGCGGCCAGCTCCCAAAAAAGACAGTTGAAAAATGGAGCTCAGGGTCACTGCCATTCACAAACCTGCTGAGTTATAAATGATAACTCTCGTCCACAAATATATTGTGGGAAGGCAACGAAGAGGATTTGAAAGAAAGGCAGAATTGCAGGAAACAGGTTTCAGGAGGTAGATTCGAATCGCATTTAAAGCACATGAAAAGTGGCAAAACGTCGACAATGATGCCCTTGGCCAAACAGGGCGTATGCGTTTTTTCCTGAATATATTCAGGAGAAAACGCATACGCCCTGTTTGGCCAACCAAGCAACCTGAAAAGGCTAATCAGTGCTACAAAGAAGTCTCGCTTCCCATCGGTCAAAAGGGCCATGCTGCAAAAAGTGTCAAAACCAGAAATGCAGGACAGGCCATGGAGAAATGGCAGCCTTGCTACGCTGATGGGAGGGTTGTAAATTGCCAACAGCCACTCTGGAGAAGTGTACGGTGTGTACTGAAACATCGAAAAAACACAGCTTAGGGAGCATAGGGCACATCCACTCATGGGCGTATAAATTGGGAAAACTAAAAATCAGCAAGACACAGGCACCCCAAAATTTAGGGCTGCTCTGTTGACAAAAACCTCCACTTCATGACACCTTAAATATCCCAGGAAAGAGAAAAATGGATAAAGTAGTTGTGGCCCTTATGTACAATGGAATATCACTCAGACATGAAATCAATGTCATAAGGCTAGTAGAAGCAAGATGAGTGGATTTAGGTACGACGATTCTAAGTGAAATAAGTCACACAGGAAAAGACACTTATCATAAGCTATCACTTATAGAGGGAATGTAAAAACCGCTACACTTGGACTGAATTACAAAAGAGAACAGAGTCACACGTTTAGAAAACAAACTATGGCTGCTTAACGGGAAAGGTGAGGTGGGGTGATGCATAAAACAAGGGTTTCAAATTCGCTCAGATACCGTTCCATACACCCAATATGTAATAGACAAGACCTACTCCTTGCTCAGTGAACTGGACTCAACAACCCCTATTCACCGCACAAGAATATATGTGACTAGAAAGAATCTTAAAACCTATGTATTGATATCTGTCTGGAAGTGAGTCAATTGGATGTAAAGCCGCATAAACACAGCCGTGAAAAGCAGCTAAACCCCATTATAAAAATAAATTACTTTTAAAAACCCGTAAAACAAAGACAGTGAAAGACAGAGAAATTCTTACAAAATTCGTTCAGAGGCTGTGATGCAACCTGGATTGACCATATCTAGACCCACAGCTGGATGAGACATAAGGGTGGACACTCTTGGGGCTGAAAGGTTGGGTGAGGTTGGGTGAGCAAACACAGAACCTTTAAAGTAATACTGCCTGGCACCCATCCCATGGGTCTCAAATCTCCAGGTTCTAAGGGCATCTTACTACATCGAAAACATGCATGAGAAACCCAGAAGATGGTACACCGTGTGATTTTGAAAGGTTTCTAATACGCACCTCATTTCTCATCTCCTTGTGCTCGGGTTCGCCTTTCCAGCTACTTTACTAGCAATCTCCCTACTTGGAGAATCAGCACCTTTAAGCTACTGTTCCCTACAGGTTGCAATTTGTCCTGAGGATGAACGGGAAGAGGGGCAACCAATGAGAGACTAGATCTATGTGTTGGGACAGACACAGGTCACACTATTTTCCCATCAGGAAGCAGAATTAACCACAGGCTCAGCCTGCCGCCCAGAAGCAGAATAGGGCCTGAGGCAATCCCGCACTTTTGCGGCCAGCTCTCAAAAAAGCGTGTTGAAAAATGGAGCTCAGGGACACTGCAATTCACAAACCCGCAGAGTTATAAATGATAACTCTCATCCACAGATATATTGAGGGAAGGCAACGAAGAGGATTTGAAAGCAAGGCAGAATTGCAGGAAACAGATTTCAGGAGGTAGATACGAATCACCTTTAAAGCACATGAAAAGCGGAAAAACGTCGACAATGATGCCCTTGGCCAAAAAGGGCGTATGCGTTTTTTCCTGAATATATTCAGGAAAAAACGCATACGCCCTTTCTGGCCAACCAAGCAACCTGGAAAGGGAAATCAGCGCTACAAAGAAGTCTCGCTTCCCATCGGTCAAAAGGGCCATGCTGCAAAAAGTGTCAAAACCAGAAATGCAGGACAGGCCATGGAGAAATGGCAGCCTTGCTATGCTGATGGGCGGGATGTAAATTGCCAACAGCCACTCTGGAGAAGTGTACGGTGTGTCCTGAAACATCGAAAAAACACAGCTTAGGGAGCATAGGGCACGCCCACTCATGGGCGTATAAATTTGGAAAACTAAAAATCAGCAAGACACTGGCACCCCAAAGTTTAGGGCTGCTCTGTTGACAAGAACCTCCACTTCATGACACCTTAAATATCCCAGGAAAGAGAAAAATGGAGAAAGAAGTTGTGGCCCTTATGTACAATGGAATATCACTCAGACATGAAATCAATGTCATAAGGCTAGTAGAAGCAAGATGAGTGGATTTAGGTACGACGATTCTAAGTGAAATAAGTCACACAGAAAAAGACACTTATCATAAGCTATCACTTATAGAGGGAATGTAAAAACCGCTACACTTGAACTGAATTACAAAAGAGAACAGAGTCACACGTTTAGAAAACACACTATGGCTGCTTAACGGGAAAGGTGAGGTGGGGTGATGCATAAAACAAGGGTTTCAAATTCGCTCAGATACCGTTCCATACACCCAATATGTAATAGACAAGACCTACTCCTTGCTCAGTGAACTGGACTCAACACCCCCTATTCACCGTACAAGAATATATGTGACTAGTAAGAATCTTAAAACCTATGTATTGATATCTGTCTGGAAGTGAGTCAAGTGGGTGTAAAGCCGCATAAACACAGCAGTGAAAAGCAGCTAAACCCCATTATAAAAATAAATTACATTTAAAAACCCGTAAAACAAAGACAGTGAAAAAGAGAGAAATTCTTACAAAATTCGTTCAGAGGCTGTGATGCAACCTGGATTGACCATATCTAGACCCACAGCTGGATGAGACATAAGGGTGGACACTCTTGGGGTTGAGAGGTTGGGTGAGGTTGGGTGAGCAAACGCAGACCCTTTAAAGTAATACTGCCTGGTACCCATCCCATGGGTTCCAAGTCTCCAGGTTCAAGGGCATCGTCCTACATCGAAAACATGCATGAGAAACCCAGAAGATGGTACACCGTGTGATTTTGAAAGGTTTCTAATACGCACCTCATTTCTCATCTCCTTGTGCTCGGGTTCGCCATTCCAGCTACTTTACTAGCAATCTCCCTACTTGGAGAATCAGCACCTTTAACCTCCTGTTCCCTACAGGTTGCAATTTGTCCTGAGGATGAACGGGAAGAGGGGCAACCAATGAGAGACTAGATCTAGGTTTTGGGACAGGCACAGGTCACTCTATTTTCCCATCAGGAAGAAGAATTAACCACAGGCTCAGCCTTTCCCCCGGAACCAGAATAGGGCCTGAGACAATCCCGTGCTTTTGTGGCCATCTCCCAAAAAAGACAGTTGAAAAATGGAGCTCAGGGACACTGCAATTCACAAACCCGCAGAGTTATAAATGATAACTCTCATCCACAGATATATTGAGGGAAGGCAACGAAGAGGATTTGAAAGCAAGGCAGAATTGCAGGAAACAGATTTCAGGAGGTAGATTCGAATCGCCTTTAAAGCACATGAAAAGCGGCAAAACGTCGACAATGATGCCCTTGGCCAAAAAGGGCGTATGCGTTTTTTCCTGAATATATTCAGGAAAAAACGCATACGCACTTTTTGGCCAACCAAGCAACCTGGAAAGGCAAATCAGCGCTACAAAGAAGTCTCGATTCCCATCGGTCAAAAGGGTCATGCTGCAAAAAGTGTCAAAACCAGAAATGCAGGACAGGCCATGGAGAAATGGCAGCCTTGCTACGCTGATGGGCGGGATGTAAATTGCCAACAGCCACTCTGGAGAAGTGTACAGTGTGTCCTGAAACATCTAAAACACACAGCTTAGAGAGCATAGGGCACGTCCACTCATGGGCGTATAAATTGGGAAAACTAAAAATCAGCAAGACACATGCACCCCAAAGTTTAGGGCTGCTCTGTTGACAAGAACCTCCACTTCATGACACCTTAAGTATCCCAGGAAAGAGAAAAATGGATAAAGAAGTTGTGGCCCTTATGTACAATGGAATATCACTCAGACATGAAATCAATGTCATAAGGCTAGTGGAAGCAAGATGAGTGGATTTAGGTACGACGAATCTAAGTGAAATAAGTCACACAGGAAAAGACACTTATCATAAGCTATCACTTATAGAGGGAATGTAAAAACCGCTACACTTGAACTGAATTACAAAAGAGAACAGAGTCACACGTTTAGAAAACACACTATGGCTGCTTAACGGGAAAGGTGAGGTGGGGTGATGCATAAAACAAGGGTTTCAAATTCGCTCAGATACCGTTCCATACACCCAATATGTTATAGACAAGACCTACTCCTTGCTCAGTGAACTGGACTCAACACCCCCTATTCACCGCACAAGAATATATGTGACTAGTAAGAATTTTAAAACCTATGTATTGATATCTGTCTGGAAGTGAGTCAATTGGGTGTAAAGCCGCATAAACACAGCCATGAAAAGCAGCTAAACCCCATTATAAAAATAAATTACTTTTAAAAACCCGTAAAACAAAGACAGTGAAAGAGAGAAATTCTTACAAAATTCGTTCAGAGGCTGTGATGCAACCTGGATTGACCATATCTAGACCCACAGCTGGATGAGACATAAGGGTGGACACTCTTGGGGTTGAGAGGTTGGGTGAGGTTGGGTGAGCAAACGCAGACCCTTTAAAGTAATACTGCCTGGTACCCATCCCATGGGTCCCAAATCTCCAGGTTCAAGGGCATCTTCCTACATCGAAAACATGCATGAGAAACCCAGAAGATGGTACACCGTGTGATTTTGAAAGGTTTCTAATACGCACCTCATTTCTCATCTCCTTGTGCTCGGGTTCGCCATTCCAGCTACTTTACTAGCAATCTCCCTACTTGGAGAATCAGCACCTTTAACCTCCTGTTCCCTACAGGTTGCAATTTGTCCTGAGGATGAACGGGAAGAGGGGCAACCAATGAGAGACTAGATCTAGGTTTTGGGACAGGCACAGGTCACTCCATTTTCCCATCAGGAAGAATAAATAACCACAAGCTCAGCCTGTCCCCCTGGAATCAGAATAGGGCCTGAGACAATCCCGTGCTTTTGCGGCCAGCTCCCAAAAAAGACAGTTGAAAAATGGAGCTCAGGGTCACTGCCATTCACAAACCTGCTGAGTTATAAATGATAACTCTCGTCCACAAATATATTGTGGGAAGGCAACGAAGAGGATTTGAAAGAAAGGCAGAATTGCAGGAAACAGGTTTCAGGAGGTAGATTCGAATCGCATTTAAAGCACATGAAAAGTGGCAAAACGTCGACAATGATGCCCTTGGCCAAACAGGGCGTATGCGTTTTTTCCTGAATATATTCAGGAGAAAACGCATACGCCCTGTTTGGCCAACCAAGCAACCTGAAAAGGCTAATCAGTGCTACAAAGAAGTCTCGCTTCCCATCGGTCAAAAGGGCCATGCTGCAAAAAGTGTCAAAACCAGAAATGCAGGACAGGCCATGGAGAAATGGCAGCCTTGCTACGCTGATGGGAGGGTTGTAAATTGCCAACAGCCACTCTGGAGAAGTGTACGGTGTGTACTGAAACATCGAAAAAACACAGCTTAGGGAGCATAGGGCACATCCACTCATGGGCGTATAAATTGGGAAAACTAAAAATCAGCAAGACACAGGCACCCCAAAATTTAGGGCTGCTCTGTTGACAAAAACCTCCACTTCATGACACCTTAAATATCCCAGGAAAGAGAAAAATGGATAAAGTAGTTGTGGCCCTTATGTACAATGGAATATCACTCAGACATGAAATCAATGTCATAAGGCTAGTAGAAGCAAGATGAGTGGATTTAGGTACGACGATTCTAAGTGAAATAAGTCACACAGGAAAAGACACTTATCATAAGCTATCACTTATAGAGGGAATGTAAAAACCGCTACACTTGGACTGAATTACAAAAGAGAACAGAGTCACACGTTTAGAAAACAAACTATGGCTGCTTAACGGGAAAGGTGAGGTGGGGTGATGCATAAAACAAGGGTTTCAAATTCGCTCAGATACCGTTCCATACACCCAATATGTAATAGACAAGACCTACTCCTTGCTCAGTGAACTGGACTCAACAACCCCTATTCACCGCACAAGAATATATGTGACTAGAAAGAATCTTAAAACCTATGTATTGATATCTGTCTGGAAGTGAGTCAATTGGATGTAAAGCCGCATAAACACAGCCGTGAAAAGCAGCTAAACCCCATTATAAAAATAAATTACTTTTAAAAACCCGTAAAACAAAGACAGTGAAAGACAGAGAAATTCTTACAAAATTCGTTCAGAGGCTGTGATGCAACCTGGATTGACCATATCTAGACCCACAGCTGGATGAGACATAAGGGTGGACACTCTTGGGGCTGAAAGGTTGGGTGAGGTTGGGTGAGCAAACACAGAACCTTTAAAGTAATACTGCCTGGCACCCATCCCATGGGTCTCAAATCTCCAGGTTCTAAGGGCATCTTACTACATCGAAAACATGCATGAGAAACCCAGAAGATGGTACACCGTGTGATTTTGAAAGGTTTCTAATACGCACCTCATTTCTCATCTCCTTGTGCTCGGGTTCGCCTTTCCAGCTACTTTACTAGCAATCTCCCTACTTGGAGAATCAGCACCTTTAAGCTACTGTTCCCTACAGGTTGCAATTTGTCCTGAGGATGAACGGGAAGAGGGGCAACCAATGAGAGACTAGATCTATGTGTTGGGACAGACACAGGTCACACTATTTTCCCATCAGGAAGCAGAATTAACCACAGGCTCAGCCTGCCGCCCAGAAGCAGAATAGGGCCTGAGGCAATCCCGCACTTTTGCGGCCAGCTCTCAAAAAAGCGTGTTGAAAAATGGAGCTCAGGGACACTGCAATTCACAAACCCGCAGAGTTATAAATGATAACTCTCATCCACAGATATATTGAGGGAAGGCAACGAAGAGGATTTGAAAGCAAGGCAGAATTGCAGGAAACAGATTTCAGGAGGTAGATACGAATCACCTTTAAAGCACATGAAAAGCGGAAAAACGTCGACAATGATGCCCTTGGCCAAAAAGGGCGTATGCGTTTTTTCCTGAATATATTCAGGAAAAAACGCATACGCCCTTTCTGGCCAACCAAGCAACCTGGAAAGGGAAATCAGCGCTACAAAGAAGTCTCGCTTCCCATCGGTCAAAAGGGCCATGCTGCAAAAAGTGTCAAAACCAGAAATGCAGGACAGGCCATGGAGAAATGGCAGCCTTGCTATGCTGATGGGCGGGATGTAAATTGCCAACAGCCACTCTGGAGAAGTGTACGGTGTGTCCTGAAACATCGAAAAAACACAGCTTAGGGAGCATAGGGCACGCCCACTCATGGGCGTATAAATTTGGAAAACTAAAAATCAGCAAGACACTGGCACCCCAAAGTTTAGGGCTGCTCTGTTGACAAGAACCTCCACTTCATGACACCTTAAATATCCCAGGAAAGAGAAAAATGGAGAAAGAAGTTGTGGCCCTTATGTACAATGGAATATCACTCAGACATGAAATCAATGTCATAAGGCTAGTAGAAGCAAGATGAGTGGATTTAGGTACGACGATTCTAAGTGAAATAAGTCACACAGAAAAAGACACTTATCATAAGCTATCACTTATAGAGGGAATGTAAAAACCGCTACACTTGAACTGAATTACAAAACAGAACAGAGTCACACGTTTAGAAAACACACTATGGCTGCTTAACGGGAAAGGTGAGGTGGGGCGATGCATAAAACAAGGGTTTCAAATTAGCTCAGATACCGTTCCATACACCCAATATGTAATAGACAAGACCTACTCCTTGCTCAGTGAACTGGACTCAACACACCCTATTCACCGCACAAGAATATATGTGACTAGTAAGAATCTTAAAACCTATGTATTGATATCTGTCTGGAAGTGAGTCAAGTGGGTGTAAAGCCGCATAAACACAGCCGTGAAAAGCAGCTAAACCCCATTATAAAAATAAATTACTTTTAAAAACCCGTAAAACAAAGACAGTGAAAGAGAGAGAAATTCTTACACAATTCGTTCAGAGGATGTGATGCAACCTGGATTGACCATATCTAGACCCACAGCTGGATGAGACATAAGGGTGGACACTCTTGGGCCTGAAAGGTTGGGTGAGGTTGGGTGAGCAAACGCAGACCCTTTAAAGTAATACTGCGTGGTACCCATCCCATGGGTCCCAAATCTCCAGGTTCAAGGGCATCTTCCTACATCGAAAACATGCATGAGAAACCCAGAAGATGGTACACCGTGTGATTTTGAAAGGTTTCTAATACGCACCTCATTTCTCATCTCCTTGTGCTCGGGTTCGCCATTCCAGCTACTTTACTAGCAATCTCCCTACTTGGAGAATCAGCACCTTTAACCTCCTGTTCCCTACAGGTTGCAATTTGTCCTGAGGATGAACGGGAAGAGGGGCAACCAATGAGAGACTAGATCTAGGTTTTGGGACAGGCACAGGTCACTCTATTTTCCCATCAGGAAGAAGAATTAACCACAGGCTCAGCCTGTCCCCCGGAACCAGAATAGGGCCTGAGACAATCCCGTGCTTTTGCGGCCATCTCCCAAAAAAGACAGTTGAAAAATGGAGCTCAGGGGAACTGCCATTCACAAACCTGCTGAGTTATAAATGATAACTCTCGTCCACAAATATATTGAGGGATGGCAACGAAGAGGATTTGAAAGCAAGGCAGAATTGCAGGAAACAGATTTCAGGAGGTAGATTCGAATCGCCTTTAAATCACAAGAAAAGTGGCAAAACTTCGACAATGATGCCCTTGGCCAAACAGGGCGTATACGTTTTTTCCTGAATATATTCAGGAAAAAAC
The DNA here is from genome assembly GCF_028021215.1 of Eschrichtius robustus. Lineage (NCBI taxonomy): Eukaryota > Metazoa > Chordata > Mammalia > Artiodactyla > Eschrichtiidae > Eschrichtius > Eschrichtius robustus. The sequence goes on from NW_027175343.1 coordinate 1,481,116, forward strand.
GCATACGCCCTGTTTGGCCAACCAAGCAACCTGGAAAGGCTAATCAGCGCTACAAAGAAGTCTCGCTTCCCATCGGTCAAAAGGGCCATGCTGCAAAAAGTGTCAAAACCAGAAATGCAGGACAGGCCATGGAGAAATGGCAGCCTTGCTACGCTGATGGGAGGGATGTAAATTGCCAACAGCCACTCTGGAGAAGTGTACGGTGTGTCCTGAAACATCGAAAAAACACAGCTTAGGGAGCATAGGGCACATCCACTCATGGGCGTATAAATTGGGAAAACTAAAAATCAGCAAGACACAGGCACCCCAAAGTATAGGGCTGCTCTGTTGACAAGAACCTCCACTTCATGACACTTTAAATATCCCAGGAAAGAGAAAAATGGATAAAGAAGTTGTGGCCCTTATGTACAATGGAATATCACTCAGACATGAAATCAATGTCATAAGGCTAGTAGAAGCAAGATGAGTGGATTTAGGTACGACGATTCTAAGTGAAATAAGTCACACAGGAAAAGACACTTATCATAAGCTATCACTTATAGAGGGACTGTAAAAACCGCTACACTTGAACTGAATTACAAAAGAGAACAGAGTCACACGTTTAGAAAACACACTATGGCTGCTTAACGGGAAAGGTGAGGTGGGGTGATGCATAAAACAAGGGTTTCAAATTCGCTCAGATAGAGTTCCATACACCCAATATGTAATAGACAAGACCTACTCCTTGCTCAGTGAACTGGACTCAACACCCCCTATTCACCGCACAAGAATATATGTGACTAGTAAGAATCTTAAAACCTATGTATTGATATCTGTCTGGAAGTGAGTCAAGTGGGTGTAAAGCCGCATAAACACAGCCGTGAAAAGCAGCTAAACCCCATTATAAAAATAAATTACTTTTAAAAACCCGTAAAACAAAGACAGTGAAAGAGAGAGAAATTCTTACAAAATTCGTTCAGAGGCTGTGATGCAACCTGGATTGACCATATCTAGACCAACAGCTGTATGAGACATAAGGGTGGACACTCTTGGGGCTGAAAGGTTGGCTGAGGTTGGGTGAGCAAACACAGACCCTTTAAAGAAATACTGCCTGGTACCCATCCCATGGGTCCCAAATCTCCAGGTTCAAGTGCATCTTCCTACATCGAAAACATGCATGAGAAACCCAGAAGATGGTACACCGTGTGATTTTGAAAGGTTTCTAATACGCACCTCATTTCTCATCTCCTTGTGCTCGGGTTCGCCATTCCAGCTACTTTACTAGCAATCTCCCTACTTGGAGAATCAGCACGTTTAACCTCCTTTTCCCTACAGGTTGCAATTTGTCCTGAGGATGAACGGGAAGAGGGGCAACCAATGAGAGACTAGATCTAGGTGTTGGGACAGGCACAGGACACTCTATATTCCCATCAGGAAGAAGAATTAACCACAGGCTCAGCCTGCCGCCCAGAAGCAGAATAGGGCCTGAGGCAATCCCGCGCTTTTGCGGCCAGCTCCCAAAAAAGTGAGTTGAAAAATGGAGCTCAGGGACACTGCAATTCACAAACCCGCAGAGTTATACATGATAACTCTCATCCACAGATATATTGAGGGAAGGCAACGAAGAGGATTTGAAAGCAAGGCAGAATTGCAGGAAACAGATTTCAGGAGGTAGATTCGAATCGCCTTTAAAGCACATGAAAAGTGGCAAAACGTCGAAAATGATGCCCTTGGCCAAAAAGGGAGTATGCATTTTTTCCTGAATATATTCAGGAAAAAACGCATACGCCCTGTTTGGTCAACCAAGCAACCTGGAAAGGCAAATCAGCGCTACAAAGAAATCTCGCTTCCCATCGGTCAAAAGGGCCATGCTGCAAAAAGTGTCAAAACCAGAAATGCAGGACAGGCCATGGAGAAATGGCAGCCTTGCTACGCTGATGGGCGGGATGTAAATTGCCAACAGCCACTCTGGAGAAGTGTACGGTGTGTCCTGAAACATCGAAAAAACACAGCTTAGGGAGCATAGGGCACGTCCACTCATGGGCGTATAAATTGGGAAAACTAAAAATCAGCAAGACACAGGCACCCCAAAGTTTAGGGCTGCTCTGTTGACAAGAACCTCCACTTCATGACACCTTAAATATCCCAGGAAAGAGAAAAATGGATAAAGAAGTTGAGGTCCTTATGTACAATGGAATATCACTCAGACATGAAATCAATGTCATAAGGCTAGTGGAAGCAAGATGAGTGGATTTAGGTACGACGATTCTAAGTGAAATAAGTCACACAGAAAAAGACACTTATCATAAGCTATCACTTATAGAGGGAATGTAAAAACCGCTACACTTGAACTGAATTACAAAACAGAACAGAGTCACACGTTTAGAAAACACACTATGGCTGCTTAACGGGAAAGTTGAGGTGGGGTGATGCATAAAACAAGGGTTTCAAATTCGCTCAGATACCGTTCCATACACCCAATATGTAATAGACAAGACCTACTCCTTGCTCAGTGAACTGGACTCAACACCCCCTATTCACCGCACAAGAATATATGTGACTAGTAAAAATCTTAAAACCTATGTATTGATATCTGTCTGGAAGTGAGTCAAGTGGGTGTAAAGCCGCATAAACACAGCCTTGAAAAGAAGCTAAACCCCATTATAAAAATAAATTACTTTTAAAAACCCGTAAAACAAAGACAGTGAAAGAGAGAGAAATTCTTACAAAATTCGTTCAGAGGCTGTGATGCAACCTGGATTGACCATATCTAGACCCACAGCTGGATGAGACATAAGGGTGGACACTCTTGGGGCTGAAAGGTTGGGTGAGGTTGGGTGAGCAAACGCAGACCCTTTAAAGTAATACTGCCTGGTACCCATCCCATGGGTCCCAAATCTCCAGGTTCAAGGGCATCTTCCTACATCGAAAACATGCATGAGAAACCCAGAAGATGGTACACCGTGTGATTTTGAAAGGTTTCTAATACGCACCTCATTTCTCATCTCCTTGTGCTCGGGTTCGCCTTTCCAGCTACTTTACTAGCAATCTCCCTACTTGGAGAATCAGCACCTTTAAGCTCCTGTTGCCTACAGGTTGCAATTTGTCCTGAGGATGAACGGGAAGAGGGGCAACCAATGAGAGACTAGATCTATGTGTTGGGACAGACACAGGTCACACTATTTTCCCATCAGGAAGCAGAATTAACCACAGGCTCAGCCTGCCGCCCAGAAGCAGAATAGGGCCTGAGGCAATCCCGCACTTTTGCGGCCAGCTCTCAAAAAAGCGTGTTGAAAAATGGAGCTCAGGGACACTGCAATTCACAAACCCGCAGAGTTATAAATGATAACTCTCATCCACAGATATATTGAGGGAAGGCAACGAAGAGGATTTGAAAGCAAGGCAGAATTGCAGGAAACAGGTTTCAGGAGGTAGATTCGAATCGCCTTTAAAGCACATGAAAAGTGGCAAAACGTCGACAATGATGCCCTTGGCCAAACAGGGCGTATGCGTTTTTTCCTGAATATATTCAGGAAAAAACGCATACGCCCTGTTTTGCCAACCAAGCAACCTGGAAAGGCTAATCAGCGCTACAAAGAAGTCTCGCTTCCCATCGGTCAAAAGGGCCATGCTGCAAAAATTTTCAAAACCAGAAATGCAGGACAGGCCATGGAGAAATGGCAGCCTTGCTACGGTGATGGGCGGGATGTAAATTGCCAACAGCCACTCTGGAGAAGTGTACGGTGTGTCCTGAAACATCGAAAAAACACAGCTTAGGGAGCATAGGGCACGTCCACTCATGGGCGTATAAATTGGAAAAACTAAAAATCAGCAAGACCCAGTCACAGCAAAGTTTAGGGCTGCTCTGTTGACAAGAACCTCCACGTCATGACACCTTAAATATCCCAGGAAAGAGAAAAATGGATAAAGAAGTTGTGGTCCTAATGTACAATGGAATATCACTCAGACATGAAATCAATGTCATAAGGCTAGTAGAAACAAGATGAGTGGATTTAGGTATGACGAATCTAAGTGAAATAATTCACACAGAAAAAGACACTTTTCATAAGCTATCACTTATAGAGGGAATGTAAAAACCGCTACAGTTGAACTGAATTACAAAACAGAACAGAGTCACAAGTTTAGAAAACACACTATGGCTGCTTAACGGGAAAGGTGAGGTGGGGTGATGCATAAAACAAGGGTTTCAAATTTGCTCAGATACCGTTCCATACACCCAATATGTAAAAGACAAGACCTACTCCTTGCTCAGTGAACTGGACTCAACACCCCCTATTCACCGCACAAGAATATATGTGACTAGTAAGAATCTTGAAACCTATGTATTGATATCTGTCTGGAAGTGAGTCAATTGGGTGTAAAGCCGCATAAACACAGCCATGAAAAGCAGCTAAACCCCATTATAAAAATTAATTACTTTTAAAAACCCGTAAAACAAAGACAGTGAAAGAGAGAAATTCTTACAAAATTCGTTCAGGGGCTGTGATGGAACCTGGATTGACCATATCTAGACCCACAGCTGGATGAGACATAAGGGTGGACACTCTTGGGGTTGAGAGGTTGGGTGAGGTTGGGTGAGCAAACGCAGACCCTTTAAAGTAATACTGCCTGCTACCCATCCCATGGGTCCCAAATCTCCAGCTTCAAGGGCATCTTCCTACATCAAAAACATGCATGAGAAACCCAGAAGATGGTACACCGGGTGATTTTGAAAGGTTTCTAATACGCACCTCATTTCTCATCTCCTTGTGCTCGGGTTCGCCTTTCCAGCTACTTTACTAGCAATCTCCCCACTTGGAGAATCAGCACCTTTAAGCTCCTGTTCCCTACAGGTTGCAATTTGTCCTGAGGACGAACGGTAAGAGGGGCAACCAATGAGAGACTAGATCTAGGTGTTGGGACAGGCACAGGTCACTCTATTTTCCCATCAGGAAGAAGAATTAACCACAGGCTCAGCCTGTCCCCCGGAACCAGAATAGGGCCTGAGGCAATCCCGTGCTTTTGCGGCCAGCTCCCAAAAAAGACAGTTGAAAAATGGAGCTCAGGGGCACTGCCATTCACAAACCTGCTGAGTTATAAATGATAACTCTCGTCCACAAATATATTGTGGGAAGGAAACGAAGAGGATTTGAAAGCAAGGCAGAATTGCAGGAAACAGGTTTCAGGAGGTAGATTCGAATCGCCTTTAAAGCACATGAAAAGCGGCAAAACGTCGACAATAATGCCCTTGGCCAAAAAGGGCGTATGCGTTTTTTCCTGAATATATTCAGGAAAAAACGCATACGCGCTTTTTGGCCAACCAAGCAACCTGGAAAGGCTAATCAGCGCTACAAAGAAGTCTCTCTTCCCATCGGTCAAAAGGGCCATGCTGCAAAAAGTATCAAAACCAGAAATGCAGGACAGGCCATGGAGAAATGGCAGCCTTGCTACGCTGATGGGCGGGATGTAAATTGCCAACAGCCACTCTGGAGAAGTGTACGGTGTGTCCTGAAACATCGAAAAAACACAGCTTAGGGAGCATAGGGCACGTCCACTCATGGGCGTATAAATTGGGAAAACTAAAAATCAGCAAGACACAGGCACCCCAAAGTATAGGGCTGCTCTGTTGACAAGAACCTCCACTTCATGACACTTTAAATATCCCAGGAAAGAGAAAAATGGATAAAGAAGTTGTGGCCCTTATGTACAATGGAATATCACTCAGACATGAAATCAATGTCATAAGGCTAGTAGAAGCAAGATGAGTGGATTTAGGTACGACGATTCTAAGTGAAATAAGTCACACAGGAAAAGACACTTATCATAAGCTATCACTTATAGAGGGAATGTAAAAACCGCTACACTTGAACTGAATTACAAAAGAGAACAGAGTCACACGTTTAGAAAGCACACTATGGCTGCTTAACGGGAAAGGTGAGGTGGGGTGATGCATAAAACAAGGGTTTCAAATTCGCTCAGATACAGTTCCATACACCCAATATGTAATAGACAAGACCTACTCCTTGCTCAGTGAACTGGACTCAACACCCCCTATTCACCGTACAAGAATATATGTGACTAGTAAGAATCTTAAAACCTATGTATTGATATTTGTCTGGAAGTGAGTCAAGTGGGTGTAAAGCCGCATAAACACAGCCGTGAAAAGCAGCTAAACCCCATTATAAAAATAAATTACTTTTAAAAACCCGTAAAACAAAGACAGTGAAAGAGGAGAAATTCTTACAAAATTCGTTCAGAGGCTGTGATGCAACCTGGATTGACCATATCTAGACCAACAGCTGTATGAGACATAAGGGTGGACACTCTTGGGGCTGAAAGGTTGGCTGAGGTTGGGTGAGCAAACACAGACCCTTTAAAGAAATACTGCCTGGTACCCATCCCATGGGTCCCAAATCTCCAGGTTCAAGTGCATCTTCCTACATCGAAAACATGCATCAGAAACCCAGAAGATGGTACACCGTGTGATTTTGAAAGGTTTCTAATACGCACCTCATTTCTCATCTCCTTGTGCTCGGGTTCGCCATTCCAGCTACTTTACTAGCAATCTCCCTACTTGGAGAATCAGCACGTTTAACCTCCTTTTCCCTACAGGTTGCAATTTGTCCTGAGGATGAACGGGAAGAGGGGCAACCAATGAGAGACTAGATCTAGGTGTTGGGACAGGCACAGGACACTCTATATTCCCATCAGGAAGAAGAATTAACCACAGGCTCAGCCTGCCGCCCAGAAGCAGAATAGGGCCTGAGGCAATCCCGCGCTTTTGCGGCCAGCTCCCAAAAAAGTGAGTTGAAAAATGGAGTTCAGGGACACTGCAATTCACAAACCCGCAGAGTTATAAATGATAACTCTCATCCACAGATATATTGAGGGAAGGCAACGAAGAGGATTTGAAAGCAAGGCAGAATTGCAGGAAACAGATTTCAGGAGGTAGATTCGAATCGCCTTTAAAGCACATGAAAAGCGGCAAAACGTCGAAAATGATGCCCTTGGCCAAAAAGGGAGTATGCATTTTTTCCTGAATATATTCAGGAAAAAACGCATACGCCCTGTTTGGCCAACCAAGCAACCTGGAAAGGCAAATCAGCGCTACAAAGAAGTCTCGCTTCCCATCGGTCAAAAGGGCCATGCTGCAAAAAGTGTCAAAACCAGAAATGCAGGACAGGCCATGGAGAAATGGCAGCCTTGCTACGCTGATGGGCGGGATGTAAATTGCCAACAGCCACTCTGGAGAAGTGTACGGTGTGTCCTGAAACATCGAAAAAACACAGCTTAGGGAGCATAGGGCACGTCCACTCATGGGCGTATAAATTGGGAAAACTAAAAATCAGCAAGACACAGGCACCCCAAAGTTTAGGGCTGCTCTGTTGACAAGAACCTCCACTTCATGACACCTTAAATATCCCAGGAAAGAGAAAAATGGATAAAGAATTTGAGGTCCTTATGTACAATGGAATATCACTCAGACATGAAATCAATGTCATAAGGCTAGTGGAAGCAAGATGAGTGGATTTAGGTACGACGATTCTAAGTGAAATAAGTCACACAGAAAAAGACACTTATCATAAGCTATCACTTATAGAGGAAATGTAAAAACCGCTACACTTGAACTGAATTACAAAACAGAACAGAGTCACACGTTTAGAAAACACACTATGGCTGCTTAACGGGAAAGGTGAGGTGGGGTGATGCATAAAACAAGGGTTTCAAATTCGCTCAGATACCGTTCCATACACCCAATATGTAATAGACAAGACCTACTCCTTGCTCAGTGAACTGGACTCAACACCCCCTATTCACCGCACAAGAATATATGTGACTAGTAAGAATCTTAAAACCTATGTATTGATATCTGTCTGGAAGTGAGTCAAGTGGGTGTAAAGCCGCATAAACACAGCCGTGAAAAGCAGCTAAACCCCATTATAAAAATAAATTACTTTTAAAAACCCGTAAAACAAAGACAGTGAAAGAGAGAGAAATTCTTACAAAATTCGTTCAGAGGCTGTGATGCAACCTGGATTGACCATATCTAGACCCACAGCTGGATGAGACATAAGGGTGGACACTCTTGGGGCTGAAAGGTTGGGTGAGGTTGGGTGAGCAAACGCAGACCCTTTAAAGTAATACTGCCTGGTACCCATCCCATGGGTCCCAAATCTCCAGGTTCAAGGGCATCTTCCTACATCGAAAACATGCATGAGAAACCCAGAAGATGGTACACCGTGTGATTTTGAAAGGTTTCTAATACGCACCTCATTTCTCATCTCCTTGTGCTCGGGTTCGCCTTTCCAGCTACTTTACTAGCAATCTCCCTACTTGGAGAATCAGCACCTTTAAGCTCCTGTTGCCTACAGGTTGCAATTTGTCCTGAGGATGAACGGGAAGAGGGGCAACCAATGAGAGACTAGATCTATGTGTTGGGACAGACACAGGTCACACTATTTTCCCATCAGGAAGCAGAATTAACCACAGGCTCAGCCTGCCGCCCAGAAGCAGAATAGGGCCTGAGGCAATCCCGCACTTTTGCGGCCAGCTCTCAAAAAAGCGTGTTGAAAAATGGAGCTCAGGGACACTGCAATTCACAAACCCGCAGAGTTATAAATGATAACTCTCATCCACAGATATATTGAGGGAAGGCAACGAAGAGGATTTGAAAGCAAGGCAGAATTGCAGGAAACAGGTTTCAGGAGGTAGATTCGAATCGCCTTTAAAGCACATGAAAAGTGGCAAAACGTCGACAATGATGCCCTTGGCCAAACAGGGCGTATGCGTTTTTTCCTGAATATATTCAGGAAAAAACGCATACGCCCTGTTTGGCCAACCAAGCAACCTGGAAAGGCTAATCAGCGCTACAAAGAAGTCTCGCTTCCCATCGGTCAAAAGGGCCATGCTGCAAAAATTTTCAAAACCAGAAATGCAGGACAGGCCATGGAGAAATGGCAGCCTTGCTACGGTGATGGGCGGGATGTAAATTGCCAACAGCCACTCTGGAGAAGTGTACGGTGTGTCCTGAAACATCGAAAAAACACAGCTTAGGGAGCATAGGGCACGTCCACTCATGGGCGTATAAATTGGAAAAACTAAAAATCAGCAAGACCCAGTCACCGCAAAGTTTAGGGCTGCTCTGTTGACAAGAACCTCCACGTCATGACACCTTAAATATCCCAGGAAAGAGAAAAATGGATAAAGAAGTTGTGGTCCTAATGTACAATGGAATATCACTCAGACATGAAATCAATGTCATAAGGCTAGTAGAAACAAGATGAGTGGATTTAGGTACGACGAATCTAAGTGAAATAAGTCACACAGAAAAAGACACTTTTCATAAGCTATCACTTATAGAGGGAATGTAAAAACCGCTACAGTTGAACTGAATTACAAAACAGAACAGAGTCACAAGTTTAGAAAACACACTATGGCTGCTTAACGGGAAAGGTGAGGTGGGGTGATGCATAAAACAAGGGTTTCAAATTTGCTCAGATACCGTTCCATACACCCAATATGTAAAAGACAAGACCTACTCCTTGCTCAGTGAACTGGACTCAACACCCCCTATTCACCGCACAAGAATATATGTGACTAGTAAGAATCTTGAAACCTATGTATTGATATCTGTCTGGAAGTGAGTCAATTGGGTGTAAAGCCGCATAAACACAGCCATGAAAAGCAGCTAAACCCCATTATAAAAATTAATTACTTTTAAAAACCCGTAAAACAAAGACAGTGAAAGAGAGAAATTCTTACAAAATTCGTTCAGGGGCTGTGATGGAACCTGGATTGACCATATCTAGACCCACAGCTGGATGAGACATAAGGGTGGACACTCTTGGGGTTGAGAGGTTGGGTGAGGTTGGGTGAGCAAACGCAGACCCTTTAAAGTAATACTGCCTGCTACCCATCCCATGGGTCCCAAATCTCCAGCTTCAAGGGCATCTTCCTACATCAAAAACATGCATGAGAAACCCAGAAGATGGTACACCGGGTGATTTTGAAAGGTTTCTAATACGCACCTCGTTTCTCATCTCCTTGTGCTCGGGTTCGCCTTTCCAGCTACTTTACTAGCAATCTCCCCACTTGGAGAATCAGCACCTTTAAGCTCCTGTTCCCTACAGGTTGCAATTTGTCCTGAGGATGAACGGTAAGAGGGGCAACCAATGAGAGACTAGATCTAGGTGTTGGGACAGGCACAGGTCACTCTATTTTCCCATCAGGAAGAAGAATTAACCACAGGCTCAGCCTGTCCCCCGGAACCAGAATAGGGCCGGAGGCAATCCCGTGCTTTTGCGGCCAGCTCCCAAAAAAGACAGTTGAAAAATGGAGCTCAGGGGCACTGCCATTCACAAACCTGCTGAGTTATAAATGATAACTCTCGTCCACAAATATATTGTGGGAAGGCAACGAAGAGGATTTGAAAGCAAGGCAGAATTGCAGGAAAAAGGTTTCAGGAGGTAGATTCGAATCGCCTTTAAAGCACATGAAAAGCGGCAAAACGTCGACAATGATGCCCTTGGCCAAAAAGGGCGTATGCGTTTTTTCCTGAATATATTCAGGAAAAAACGCATACGCCCTTTTTGGCCAACCAAGCAACCTGGAAAGGCTAATCAGCGCTACAAAGAAGTCTCGCTTCCCATCGGTCAAAAGGGCCATGCTGCAAAAAGTATCAAAACCAGAAATGCAGGACAGGCCATGGAGAAATGGCAGCCTTGCTACGCTGATGGGCGGGATGTAAATTGCCAACAGCCACTCTGGAGAAGTGTACGGTGTGTCCTGAAACATCGAAAAAACACAGCTTAGGGAGCATAGGGCACGTCCACTCATGGGCGTATAAATTGGGAAAACTAAAAATCAGCAAGACACAGGCACCCCAAAGTTTAGGGCTGCTCTGTTGACAAGAATCTCCACTTCATGACACCTTAAGTATCCCAGGAAAGAGAAAAATGGATAAAGAAATTGTGGCCCTTATGTACAATGGAATATCACTCAGACATGAAATCAATGTCATAAGGCTAGTAGAAGCAAGATGAGTGGATTTAGGTACGACGATTCTAAGTGAAATAAGTCACACAGAAAAAGACACTTATCATAAGCTATCACTTATAGAGGAAATGTAAAAACCGCTACACTTGAACTGAATTACAAAACAGAACAGAGTCACACGTTTAGAAAACACACTATGGCTGCTTAACGGGAAAGGTGAGGTGGGGTGATGCATAAAACAAGGGTTTCAAATTCGCTCAGATACCGTTCCATACACCCAATATGTAATAGACAAGACCTACTCCTTGCTCAGTGAACTGGACTCAACACCCCCTATTCACCGCACAAGAATATATGTGACTAGTAAGAATCTTAAAACCTATGTATTGATATTTGTCTGGAAGTGAGTCAAGTGGGTGTAAAGCCGCATAAACACAGCCGTGAAAAGCAGCTAAACCCCATTATAAAAATAAATTACTTTTAAAAACCCGTAAAACAAAGACAGTGAAAGAGGAGAAATTCTTACAAAATTCGTTCAGAGGCTGTGATGCAACCTGGATTGACCATATCTAGACCAACAGCTGTATGAGACATAAGGGTGGACACTCTTGGGGCTGAAAGGTTGGCTGAGGTTGGGTGAGCAAACACAGACCCTTTAAAGAAATACTGCCTGGTACCCATCCCATGGGTCCCAAATCTCCAGGTTCAAGTGCATCTTCCTACATCGAAAACATGCATCAGAAACCCAGAAGATGGTACACCGTGTGATTTTGAAAGGTTTCTAATACGCACCTCATTTCTCATCTCCTTGTGCTCGGGTTCGCCATTCCAGCTACTTTACTAGCAATCTCCCTACTTGGAGAATCAGCACGTTTAACCTCCTTTTCCCTACAGGTTGCAATTTGTCCTGAGGATGAACGGGAAGAGGGGCAACCAATGAGAGACTAGATCTAGGTGTTGGGACAGGCACAGGACACTCTATATTCCCATCAGGAAGAAGAATTAACCACAGGCTCAGCCTGCCGCCCAGAAGCAGAATAGGGCCTGAGGCAATCCCGCGCTTTTGCGGCCAGCTCCCAAAAAAGTGAGTTGAAAAATGGAGTTCAGGGACACTGCAATTCACAAACCCGCAGAGTTATAAATGATAACTCTCATCCACAGATATATTGAGGGAAGGCAACAAAGAGGATTTGAAAGCAAGGCAGAATTGCAGGAAACAGGTTTCAGGAGGTAGATTCGAATCGCCTTTAAAGCACATGAAAAGTGGCAAAACGTCGACAATGATGCCCTTGGCCAAACAGGGCGTATGCGTTTTTTCCTGAATATATTCAGGAAAAAACGCATACGCCCTGTTTGGCCAACCAAGCAACCTGGAAAGGCAAATCAGCGCTACAAAGAAGTCTCGCTTCCCATCGGTCAAAAGGGCCATGCTGCAAAAAGTGTCAAAACCAGAAATGCAGGACAGGCCATGGAGAAATGGCAGCCTTGCTACGCTGATGGGCGGGATGTAAATTGCCAACAGCCACTCTGGAGAAGTGTACGGTGTGTCCTGAAACATCGAAAAAACACAGCTTAGGGAGCATAGGGCACGTCCACTCATGGGCGTATAAATTGGGAAAACTAAAAATCAGCAAGACACAGGCACCCCAAAGTTTAGGGCTGCTCTGTTGACAAGAACCTCCACTTCATGACACCTTAAATATCCCAGGAAAGAGAAAAATGGATAAAGAAGTTGAGGTCCTTATGTACAATGGAATATCACTCAGACATGAAATCAATGTCATAAGGCAAGTGGAAGCAAGATGAGTGGATTTAGGTACGACGATTCTAAGTGAAATAAGTCACACAGAAAAAGACACTTATCATAAGCTATCACTTATAGAGGAAATGTAAAAACCGCTACACTTGAACTGAATTACAAAACAGAACAGAGTCACACGTTTAGAAAACACACTATGGCTGCTTAACGGGAAAGGTGAGGTGGGGTGATGCATAAAACAAGGGTTTCAAATTCGCTCAGATACCGTTCCATACACCCAATATGTAATAGACAAGACCTACTCCTTGCTCAGTGAACTGGACTCAACACCCCCTATTCACCGCACAAGAATATATGTGACTAGTAAGAATCTTAAAACCTATGTATTGATATCTGTCTGGAAGTGAGTCAAGTGGGTGTAAAGCCGCATAAACACAGCCGTGAAAAGCAGCTAAACCCCATTATAAAAATAAATTACTTTTAAAAACCCGTAAAACAAAGACAGTGAAAGAGAGAGAAATTCTTACAAAATTCGTTCAGAGGCTGTGATGCAACCTGGATTGACCATATCTAGACCCACAGCTGGATGAGACATAAGGGTGGACACTCTTGGGGCTGAAAGGTTGGGTGAGGTTGGGTGAGCAAACGCAGACCCTTTAAAGTAATACTGCCTGGTACCCATCCCATGGGTCCCAAATCTCCAGGTTCAAGGGCATCTTCCTACATCGAAAACATGCATGAGAAACCCAGAAGATGGTACACCGTGTGATTTTGAAAGGTTTCTAATACGCACCTCATTTCTCATCTCCTTGTGCTCGGGTTCGCCATTCCAGCTACTTTACTAGCAATCTCCCTACTTGGAGAATCAGCACCTTTAAGCTCCTGTTGCCTACAGGTTGCAATTTGTCCTGAGGATGAACGGGAAGAGGGGCAACCAATGAGAGACTAGATCTATGTGTTGGGACAGACACAGGTCACACTATTTTCCCATCAGGAAGCAGAATTAACCACAGGCTCAGCCTGCCGCCCAGAAACAGAATAGGGCCTGAGGCAATCCCGCACTTTTGCGGCCAGCTCTCAAAAAAGCGTGTTGAAAAATGGAGCTCAGGGACACTGCAATTCACAAACCCGCAGAGTTATAAATGATAACTCTCATCCACAGATATATTGAGGGAAGGCAACGAAGAGGATTTGAAAGCAAGGCAGAATTGCAGGAAACAGGTTTCAGGAGGTAGATTCGAATCGCCTTTAAAGCACATGAAAAGTGGCAAAACGTCGACAATGATGCCCTTGGCCAAACAGGGCGTATGCGTTTTTTCCTGAATATATTCAGGAAAAAACGCATACGCCCTGTTTGGCCAACCAAGCAACCTGGAAAGGCTAATCAGCGCTACAAAGAAGTCTCGCTTCCCATCGGTCAAAAGGGCCATGCTGCAAAAATTTTCAAAACCAGAAATGCAGGACAGGCCATGGAGAAATGGCAGCCTTGCTACGGTGATGGGCGGGATGTAAATTGCCAACAGCCACTCTGGAGAAGTGTACGGTGTGTCCTGAAACATCGAAAAAACACAGCTTAGGGAGCATAGGGCACGTCCACTCATGGGCGTATAAATTGGAAAAACTAAAAATCAGCAAGACCCAGTCACCGCAAAGTTTGGGGCTGCTCTGTTGACAAGAACCTCCACGTCATGACACCTTAAATATCCCAGGAAAGAGAAAAATGGATAAAGAAGTTGTGGTCCTAATGTACAATGGAATATCACTCAGACATGAAATCAATGTCATAAGGCTAGTAGAAACAAGATGAGTGGATTTAGGTACGACGATTCTAAGTGAAATAAGTCACACAGGAAAAGACACTTATCATAAGCTATCACTTATAGAGGGAATGTAAAAACCGCTACACTTGAACTGAATTACAAAAGAGAACAGAGTCACACGTTTAGAAAGCACACTATGGCTGCTTAACGGGAAAGGTGAGGTGGGGTGATGCATAAAACAAGGGTTTCAAATTCGCTCAGATACAGTTCCATACACCCAATATGTAATAGACAAGACCTACTCCTTGCTCAGTGAACTGGACTCAACACCCCCTATTCACCGTACAAGAATATATGTGACTAGTAAGAATCTTAAAACCTATGTATTGATATTTGTCTGGAAGTGAGTCAAGTGGGTGTAAAGCCGCATAAACACAGCCGTGAAAAGCAGCTAAACCCCATTATAAAAATAAATTACTTTTAAAAACCCGTAAAACAAAGACAGTGAAAGAGGAGAAATTCTTACAAAATTCGTTCAGAGGCTGTGATGCAACCTGGATTGACCATATCTAGACCAACAGCTGTATGAGACATAAGGGTGGACACTCTTGGGGCTGAAAGGTTGGCTGAGGTTGGGTGAGCAAACACAGACCCTTTAAAGAAATACTGCCTGGTACCCATCCCATGGGTCCCAAATCTCCAGGTTCAAGTGCATCTTCCTACATCGAAAACATGCATCAGAAACCCAGAAGATGGTACACCGTGTGATTTTGAAAGGTTTCTAATACGCACCTCATTTCTCATCTCCTTGTGCTCGGGTTCGCCATTCCAGCTACTTTACTAGCAATCTCCCTACTTGGAGAATCAGCACGTTTAACCTCCTTTTCCCTACAGGTTGCAATTTGTCCTGAGGATGAACGGGAAGAGGGGCAACCAATGAGAGACTAGATCTAGGTGTTGGGACAGGCACAGGACACTCTATATTCCCATCAGGAAGAAGAATTAACCACAGGCTCAGCCTGCCGCCCAGAAGCAGAATAGGGCCTGAGGCAATCCCGCGCTTTTGCGGCCAGCTCCCAAAAAAGTGAGTTGAAAAATGGAGTTCAGGGACACTGCAATTCACAAACCCGCAGAGTTATAAATGATAACTCTCATCCACAGATATATTGAGGGAAGGCAACGAAGAGGATTTGAAAGCAAGGCAGAATTGCAGGAAACAGATTTCAGGAGGTAGATTCGAATCGCCTTTAAAGCACATGAAAAGCGGCAAAACGTCGAAAATGATGCCCTTGGCCAAAAAGGGAGTATGCATTTTTTCCTGAATATATTCAGGAAAAAACGCATACGCCCTGTTTGGCCAACCAAGCAACCTGGAAAGGCAAATCAGCGCTACAAAGAAGTCTCGCTTCCCATCGGTCAAAAGGGCCATGCTGCAAAAAGTGTCAAAACCAGAAATGCAGGACAGGCCATGGAGAAATGGCAGCCTTGCTACGCTGATGGGCGGGATGTAAATTGCCAACAGCCACTCTGGAGAAGTGTACGGTGTGTCCTCAAACATCGAAAAAACACAGCTTAGGGAGCATAGGGCACGTCCACTCATGGGCGTATAAATTGGGAAAACTAAAAATCAGCAAGACACAGGCACCCCAAAGTTTAGGGCTGCTCTGTTGACAAGAACCTCCACTTCATGACACCTTAAATATCCCAGGAAAGAGAAAAATGGATAAAGAAGTTGAGGTCCTTATGTACAATGGAATATCACTCAGACATGAAATCAATGTCATAAGGCTAGTGGAAGCAAGATGAGTGGATTTAGGTACGACGATTCTAAGTGAAATAAGTCACACAGAAAAAGACACTTATCATAAGCTATCACTTATAGAGGAAATGTAAAAACCGCTACACTTGAACTGAATTACAAAACAGAACAGAGTCACACGTTTAGAAAACACACTATGGCTGCTTAACGGGAAAGGTGAGGTGGGGTGATGCATAAAACAAGGGTTTCAAATTCGCTCAGATACCGTTCCATACACCCAATATGTAATAGACAAGACCTACTCCTTGCTCAGTGAACTGGACTCAACACCCCCTATTCACCGCACAAGAATATATGTGACTAGTAAGAATCTTAAAACCTATGTATTGATATCTGTCTGGAAGTGAGTCAAGTGGGTGTAAAGCCGCATAAACACAGCCGGGAAAAGCAGCTAAACCCCATTATAAAAATAAATTACTTTTAAAAACCCGTAAAACAAAGACAGTGAAAGAGAGAGAAATTCTTACAAAATTCGTTCAGAGGCTGTGATGCAACCTGGATTGACCATATCTAGACCCACAGCTGGATGAGACATAAGGGTGGACACTCTTGGGGCTGAAAGGTTGGGTGAGGTTGGGTGAGCAAACGCAGACCCTTTAAAGTAATACTGCCTGGTACCCATCCCATGGGTCCCAAATCTCCAGGTTCAAGGGCATCTTCCTACATCGAAAACATGCATGAGAAACCCAGAAGATGGTACACCGTGTGATTTTGAAAGGTTTCTAATACGCACCTCATTTCTCATCTCCTTGTGCTCGGGTTCGCCTTTCCAGCTACTTTACTAGCAATCTCCCTACTTGGAGAATCAGCACCTTTAAGCTCCTGTTGCCTACAGGTTGCAATTTGTCCTGAGGATGAACGGGAAGAGGGGCAACCAATGAGAGACTAGATCTATGTGTTGGGACAGACACAGGTCACACTATTTTCCCATCAGGAAGCAGAATTAACCACAGGCTCAGCCTGCCGCCCAGAAGCAGAATAGGGCCTGAGGCAATCCCGCACTTTTGCGGCCAGCTCTCAAAAAAGCGTGTTGAAAAATGGAGCTCAGGGACACTGCAATTCACAAACCCGCAGAGTTATAAATGATAACTCTCATCCACAGATATATTGAGGGAAGGCAACGAAGAGGATTTGAAAGCAAGGCAGAATTGCAGGAAACAGGTTTCAGGAGGTAGATTCGAATCGCCTTTAAAGCACATGAAAAGTGGCAAAACGTCGACAATGATGCCCTTGGCCAAACAGGGCGTATGCGTTTTTTCCTGAATATATTCAGGAAAAAACGCATACGCCCTGTTTGGCCAACCAAGCAACCTGGAAAGGCTAATCAGCGCTACAAAGAAGTCTCGCTTCCCATCGGTCAAAAGGGCCATGCTGCAAAAATTTTCAAAACCAGAAATGCAGGACAGGCCATGGAGAAATGGCAGCCTTGCTACGGTGATGGGCGGGATGTAAATTGCCAACCGCCACTCTGGAGAAGTGTACGGTGTGTCCTGAAACATCGAAAAAACACAGCTTAGGGAGCATAGGGCACGTCCACTCATGGGCGTATAAATTGGAAAAACTAAAAATCAGCAAGACCCAGTCACCGCAAAGTTTAGGGCTGCTCTGTTGACAAGAACCTCCACGTCATGACACCTTAAATATCCCAGGAAAGAGAAAAATGGATAAAGAAGTTGTGGTCCTAATGTACAATGGAATATCACTCAGACATGAAATCAATGTCATAAGGCTAGTAGAAACAAGATGAGTGGATTTAGGTACGACGAATCTAAGTGAAATAAGTCACACAGAAAAAGACACTTTTCATAAGCTATCACTTATAGAGGGAATGTAAAAACCGCTACAGTTGAACTGAATTACAAAACAGAACAGAGTCACAAGTTTAGAAAACACACTATGGCTGCTTAACGGGAAAGGTGAGGTGGGGTGATGCATAAAACAAGGGTTTCAAATTTGCTCAGATACCGTTCCATACACCCAATATGTAAAAGACAAGACCTACTCCTTGCTCAGTGAACTGGACTCAACACCCCCTATTCACCGCACAAGAATATATGTGACTAGTAAGAATCTTGAAACCTATGTATTGATATCTGTCTGGAAGTGAGTCAATTGGGTGTAAAGCCGCATAAACACAGCCATGAAAAGCAGCTAAACCCCATTATAAAAATAAATTACTTTTAAAAACCCGTAAAACAAAGACAGTGAAAGAGAGAAATTCTTACAAAATTCGTTCAGGGGCTGTGATGGAACCTGGATTGACCATATCTAGACCCACAGCTGGATGAGACATAAGGGTGGACACTCTTGGGGTTGAGAGGTTGGGTGAGGTTGGGTGAGCAAACGCAGACCCTTTAAAGTAATACTGCCTGCTACCCATCCCATGGGTCCCAAATCTCCAGCTTCAAGGGCATCTTCCTACATCAAAAACATGCATGAGAAACCCAGAAGATGGTACACCGGGTGATTTTGAAAGGTTTCTAATACGCACCTCGTTTCTCATCTCCTTGTGCTCGGGTTCGCCTTTCCAGCTACTTTACTAGCAATCTCCCCACTTGGAGAATCAGCACCTTTAAGCTCCTGTTCCCTACAGGTTGCAATTTGTCCTGAGGATGAACGGTAAGAGGGGCAACCAATGAGAGACTAGATCTAGGTGTTGGGACAGGCACAGGTCACTCTATTTTCCCATCAGGAAGAAGAATTAACCACAGGCTCAGCCTGTCCCCCGGAACCAGAATAGGGCCGGAGGCAATCCCGTGCTTTTGCGGCCAGCTCCCAAAAAAGACAGTTGAAAAATGGAGCTCAGGGGCACTGCCATTCACAAACCTGCTGAGTTATAAATGATAACTCTCGTCCACAAATATATTGTGGGAAGGCAACGAAGAGGATTTGAAAGCAAGGCAGAATTGCAGGAAACAGGTTTCAGGAGGTAGATTCGAATCGCCTTTAAAGCACATGAAAAGCGGCAAAACGTCGACAATGATGCCCTTGGCCAAAAAGGGCGTATGCGTTTTTTCCTGAATATATTCAGGAAAAAACGCATACGCCCTTTTTGGCCAACCAAGCAACCTGGAAAGGCTAATCAGCGCTACAAAGAAGTCTCGCTTCCCATCGGTCAAAAGGGCCATGCTGCAAAAAGTATCAAAACCAGAAATGCAGGACAGGCCATGGAGAAATGGCAGCCTTGCTACGCTGATGGGCGGGATGTAAATTGCCAACAGCCACTCTGGAGAAGTGTACGGTGTGTCCTGAAACATCGAAAAAACACAGCTTAGGGAGCATAGGGCACGTCCACTCATGGGCGTATAAATTGGGAAAACTAAAAATCAGCAAGACACAGGCACCCCAAAGTTTAGGGCTGCTCTGTTGACAAGAACCTCCACTTCATGACACCTTAAGTATCCCAGGAAAGAGAAAAATGGATAAAGAAATTGTGGCCCTTATGTACAATGGAATATCACTCAGACATGAAATCAATGTCATAAGGCTAGTAGAAGCAAGATGAGTGGATTTAGGTACGACGATTCTAAGTGAAATAAGTCACACAGAAAAAGACACTTATCATAAGCTATCACTTATAGAGGAAATGTAAAAACCGCTACACTTGAACTGAATTACAAAACAGAACAGAGTCACACGTTTACAAAACACACTATGGCTGCTTAACGGGAAAGGTGAGGTGGGGTGATGCATAAAACAAGGGTTTCAAATTCGCTCAGATACCGTTCCATACACCCAATATGTAATAGACAAGACCTACTCCTTGCTCAGTGAACTGGACTCAACACCCCCTATTCACCGCACAAGAATATATGTGACTAGTAAGAATCTTGAAACCTATGTATTGATATCTGTCTGGAAGTGAGTCAATTGGGTGTAAAGCCGCATAAACACAGCCATGAAAAGCAGCTAAACCCCATTATAAAAATTAATTACTTTTAAAAACCCGTAAAACAAAGACAGTGAAAGAGAGAAATTCTTACAAAATTTGTTCAGGGGCTGTGATGGAACCTGGATTGACCATATCTAGACCCACAGCTGGATGAGACATAAGGGTGGACACTCTTGGGGTTGAGAGGTTGGGTGAGGTTGGGTGAGCAAACGCAGACCCTTTAAAGTAATACTGCCTGCTACCCATCCCATGGGTCCCAAATCTCCAGCTTCAAGGGCATCTTCCTACATCAAAAACATGCATGAGAAACCCAGAAGATGGTACACCGGGTGATTTTGAAAGGTTTCTAATACGCACCTCGTTTCTCATCTCCTTGTGCTCGGGTTCGCCTTTCCAGCTACTTTACTAGCAATCTCCCCACTTGGAGAATCAGCACCTTTAAGCTCCTGTTCCCTACAGGTTGCAATTTGTCCTGAGGATGAACGGTAAGAGGGGCAACCAATGAGAGACTAGATCTAGGTGTTGGGACAGGCACAGGTCACTCTATTTTCCCATCAGGAAGAAGAATTAACCACAGGCTCAGCCTGTCCCCCGGAACCAGAATAGGGCCGGAGGCAATCCCGTGCTTTTGCGGCCAGCTCCCAAAAAAGACAGTTGAAAAATGGAGCTCAGGGGCACTGCCATTCACAAACCTGCTGAGTTATAAATGATAACTCTCGTCCACAAATATATTGTGGGAAGGCAACGAAGAGGATTTGAAAGCAAGGCAGAATTGCAGGAAACAGGTTTCAGGAGGTAGATTCGAATCGCCTTTAAAGCACATGAAAAGCGGCAAAACGTCGACAATGATGCCCTTGGCCAAAAAGGGCGTATGCGTTTTTTCCTGAATATATTCAGGAAAAAACGCATACGCCCTTTTTGGCCAACCAAGCAACCTGGAAAGGCTAATCAGCGCTACAAAGAAGTCTCGCTTCCCATCGGTCAAAAGGGCCATGCTGCAAAAAGTATCAAAACCAGAAATGCAGGACAGGCCATGGAGAAATGGCAGCCTTGCTACGCTGATGGGCGGGACGTAAATTGCCAACAGCCACTCTGGAGAAGTGTACGGTGTGTCCTGAAACATCGAAAAAACACAGCTTAGGGAGCATAGGGCACGTCCACTCATGGGCGTATAAATTGGGAAAACTAAAAATCAGCAAGACACAGGCACCCCAAAGTTTAGGGCTGCTCTGTTGACAAGAATCTCCACTTCATGACACCTTAAGTATCCCAGGAAAGAGAAAAATGGATAAAGAAATTGTGGCCCTTATGTACAATGGAATATCACTCAGACATGAAATCAATGTCATAAGGCTAGTAGAAGCAAGATGAGTGGATTTAGGTACGACGATTCTAAGTGAAATAAGTCACACAGAAAAAGACACTTATCATAAGCTATCACTTATAGAGGGAATGTAAAAACCGCCACACTTGAACTGAATTACAAAACAGAACAGAGTCACACGTTTAGAAAACACACTATGGCTGCTTAACGGGAAAGGTGAGGTGGGGTGATGCATAAAACAAGGGTTTCAAATTCGCTCAGATACCGTTCCATACACCCAATATGTAATAGACAAGACCTACTCCTTGCTCAGTGAACTGGACTCAACACCCCCTATTCACCGCACAAGAATATATGTGACTAGTAAGAATCTTAAAACCTATGTATTGATATTTGTCTGGAAGTGAGTCAAGTGGGTGTAAAGCCGCATAAACACAGCCGTGAAAAGCAGCTAAACCCCATTATAAAAATAAATTACTTTTAAAAACCCGTAAAACAAAGACAGTGAAAGAGGAGAAATTCTTACAAAATTCGTTCAGAGGCTGTGATGCAACCTGGATTGACCATATCTAGACCAACAGCTGTATGAGACATAAGGGTGGACACTCTTGGGGCTGAAAGGTTGGCTGAGGTTGGGTGAGCAAACACAGACCCTTTAAAGAAATACTGCCTGGTACCCATCCCATGGGTCCCAAATCTCCAGGTTCAAGTGCATCTTCCTACATCGAAAACATGCATCAGAAACCCAGAAGATGGTACACCGTGTGATTTTGAAAGGTTTCTAATACGCACCTCATTTCTCATCTCCTTGTGCTCGGGTTCGCCATTCCAGCTACTTTACTAGCAATCTCCCTACTTGGAGAATCAGCACGTTTAACCTCCTTTTCCCTACAGGTTGCAATTTGTCCTGAGGATGAACGGGAAGAGGGGCAACCAATGAGAGACTAGATCTAGGTGTTGGGACAGGCACAGGACACTCTATATTCCCATCAGGAAGAAGAATTAACCACAGGCTCAGCCTGCCGCCCAGAAGCAGAATAGGGCCTGAGGCAATCCCGCGCTTTTGCGGCCAGCTCCCAAAAAAGTGAGTTGAAAAATGGAGTTCAGGGACACTGCAATTCACAAACCCGCAGAGTTATAAATGATAACTCTCATCCACAGATATATTGAGGGAAGGCAACGAAGAGGATTTGAAAGCAAGGCAGAATTGCAGGAAACAGGTTTCAGGAGGTAGATTCGAATCGCCTTTAAAGCACATGAAAAGTGGCAAAACGTCGACAATGTTGCCCTTGGCCAAACAGGGCGTATGCGTTTTTTCCTGAATATATTCAGGAAAAAACGCATACGCCCTGTTTGGCCAACCAAGCAACCTGGAAAGGCAAATCAGCGCTACAAAGAAGTCTCGCTTCCCATCGGTCAAAAGGGCCATGCTGCAAAAAGTGTCAAAACCAGAAATGCAGGACAGGCCATGGAGAAATGGCAGCCTTGCTACGCTGATGGGCGGGATGTAAATTGCCAACAGCCACTCTGGAGAAGTGTACGGTGTGTCCTGAAACATCGAAAAAACACAGCTTAGGGAGCATAGGGCACGTCCACTCATGGGCGTATAAATTGGGAAAACTAAAAATCAGCAAGACACAGGCACCCCAAAGTTTAGGGCTGCTCTGTTGACAAGAACCTCCACTTCATGACACCTTAAATATCCCAGGAAAGAGAAAAATGGATAAAGAAGTTGAGGTCCTTATGTACAATGGAATATCACTCAGACATGAAATCAATGTCATAAGGCAAGTGGAAGCAAGATGAGTGGATTTAGGTACGACGATTCTAAGTGAAATAAGTCACACAGAAAAAGACACTTATCATAAGCTATCACTTATAGAGGAAATGTAAACCCGCTACACTTGAACTGAATTACAAAACAGAACAGAGTCACACGTTTAGAAAACACACTATGGCTGCTTAACGGGAAAGGTGAGGTGGGGTGATGCATAAAACAAGGGTTTCAAATTCGCTCAGATACCGTTCCATACACCCAATATGTAATAGACAAGACCTACTCCTTGCTCAGTGAACTGGACTCAACACCCCCTATTCACCGCACAAGAATATATGTGACTAGTAAGAATCTTAAAACCTATGTATTGATATCTGTCTGGAAGTGAGTCAAGTGGGTGTAAAGCCGCATAAACACAGCCGTGAAAAGCAGCTAAACCCCATTATAAAAATAAATTACTTTTAAAAACCCGTAAAACAAAGACAGTGAAAGAGAGAGAAATTCTTACAAAATTCGTTCAGAGGCTGTGATGCAACCTGGATTGACCATATCTAGACCCACAGCTGGATGAGACATAAGGGTGGACACTCTTGGGGCTGAAAGGTTGGGTGAGGTTGGGTGAGCAAACGCAGACCCTTTAAAGTAATACTGCCTGGTACCCATCCCATGGGTCCCAAATCTCCAGGTTCAAGGGCATCTTCCTACATCGAAAACATGCATGAGAAACCCAGAAGATGGTACACCGTGTGATTTTGAAAGGTTTCTAATACGCACCTCATTTCTCATCTCCTTGTGCTCGGGTTCGCCATTCCAGCTACTTTACTAGCAATCTCCCTACTTGGAGAATCAGCACCTTTAAGCTCCTGTTGCCTACAGGTTGCAATTTGTCCTGAGGATGAACGGGAAGAGGGGCAACCAATGAGAGACTAGATCTATGTGTTGGGACAGACACAGGTCACACTATTTTCCCATCAGGAAGCAGAATTAACCACAGGCTCAGCCTGCCGCCCAGAAGCAGAATAGGGCCTGAGGCAATCCCGCACTTTTGCGGCCAGCTCTCAAAAAAGCGTGTTGAAAAATGGAGCTCAGGGACACTGCAATTCACAAACCCGCAGAGTTATAAATGATAACTCTCATCCACAGATATATTGAGGGAAGGCAACGAAGAGGATTTGAAAGCAAGGCAGAATTGCAGGAAACAGGTTTCAGGAGGTAGATTCGAATCGCCTTTAAAGCACATGAAAAGTGGCAAAACGTCGACAATGATGCCCTTGGCCAAACAGGGCGTATGCGTTTTTTCCTGAATATATTCAGGAAAAAACGCATACGCCCTGTTTGGCCAACCAAGCAACCTGGAAAGGCTAATCAGCGCTACAAAGAAGTCTCGCTTCCCATCGGTCAAAAGGGCCATGCTGCAAAAATTTTCAAAACCAGAAATGCAGGACAGGCCATGGAGAAATGGCAGCCTTGCTACGGTGATGGGCGGGATGTAAATTGCCAACAGCCACTCTGGAGAAGTGTACGGTGTGTCCTGAAACATCGAAAAAACACAGCTTAGGGAGCATAGGGCACGTCCACTCATGGGCGTATAAATTGGAAAAACTAAAAATCAGCAAGACCCAGTCACCGCAAAGTTTGGGGCTGCTCTGTTGACAAGAACCTCCACGTCATGACACCTTAAATATCCCAGGAAAGAGAAAAATGGATAAAGAAGTTGTGGTCCTAATGTACAATGGAATATCACTCAGACATGAAATCAATGTCATAAGGCTAGTAGAAACAAGATGAGTGGATTTAGGTACGACGAATCTAAGTGAAATAAGTCACACAGAAAAAGACACTTTTCATAAGGTATCACTTATAGAGGGAATGTAAAAACCGCTACAGTTGAACTGAATTACAAAACAGAACAGAGTCACAAGTTTAGAAAACACACTATGGCTGCTTAACGGGAAAGGTGAGGTGGGGTGATGCATAAAACAAGGGTTTCAAATTTGCTCAGATACCGTTCCATACACCCAATATGTAAAAGACAAGACCTACTCCTTGCTCAGTGAACTGGACTCAACACCCCCTATTCACCGCACAAGAATATATGTGACTAGTAAGAATCTTGAAACCTATGTATTGATATCTGTCTGGAAGTGAGTCAATTGGGTGTAAAGCCGCATAAACACAGCCATGAAAAGCAGCTAAACCCCATTATAAAAATTAATTACTTTTAAAAACCCGTAAAACAAAGACAGTGAAAGAGAGAAATTCTTACAAAATTCGTTCAGGGGCTGTGATGGAACCTGGATTGACCATATCTAGACCCACAGCTGGATGAGACATAAGGGTGGACACTCTTGGGGTTGAGAGGTTGGGTGAGGTTGGGTGAGCAAACGCAGACCCTTTAAAGTAATACTGCCTGCTACCCATCCCATGGGTCCCAAATCTCCAGCTTCAAGGGCATCTTCCTACATCAAAAACAAGCATGAGAAACCCAGAAGATGGTACACCGGGTGATTTTGAAAGGTTTCTAATACGCACCTCATTTCTCATCTCCTTGTGCTCGGGTTCGCCTTTCCAGCTACTTTACTAGCAATCTCCCCACTTGGAGAATCAGCACCTTTAAGCTCCTGTTCCCTACAGGTTGCAATTTGTCCTGAGGATGAACGGTAAGAGGGGCAACCAATGAGAGACTAGATCTAGGTGTTGGGACAGGCACAGGTCACTCTATTTTCCCATCAGGAAGAAGAATTAACCACAGGCTCAGCCTGTCCCCCGGAACCAGAATAGGGCCGGAGGCAATCCCGTGCTTTTGCGGCCAGCTCCCAAAAAAGACAGTTGAAAAATGGAGCTCAGGGGCACTGCCATTCACAAACCTGCTGAGTTATAAATGATAACTCTCGTCCACAAATATATTGTGGGAAGGCAACGAAGAGGATTTGAAAGCAAGGCAGAATTGCAGGAAACAGGTTTCAGGAGGTAGATTCGAATCGCCTTTAAAGCACATGAAAAGCGGCAAAACGTCGACAATGATGCCCTTGGCCAAAAAGGGCGTATGCGTTTTTTCCTGAATATATTCAGGAAAAAACGCATACGCCCTTTTTGGCCAACCAAGCAACCTGGAAAGGCTAATCAGCGCTACAAAGAAGTCTCTCTTCCCATCGGTCAAAAGGGCCATGCTGCAAAAAGTATCAAAACCAGAAATGCAGGACAGGCCATGGAGAAATGGCAGCCTTGCTACGCTGATGGGCGGGATGTAAATTGCCAACAGCCACTCTGGAGAAGTGTACGGTGTGTCCTGAAACATCGAAAAAACACAGCTTAGGGAGCATAGGGCACGTCCACTCATGGGCGTATAAATTGGGAAAACTAAAAATCAGCAAGACACAGGCACCCCAAAGTTTAGGGCTGCTCTGTTGACAAGAACCTCCACTTCATGACACCTTAAGTATCCCAGGAAAGAGAAAAATGGATAAAGAAATTGTGGCCCTTATGTACAATGGAATATCACTCAGACATGAAATCAATGTCATAAGGCTAGTAGAAGCAAGATGAGTGGATTTAGGTACGACGATTCTAAGTGAAATAAGTCACACAGAAAAAGACACTTATCATAAGCTATCACTTATAGAGGAAATGTAAAAACCGCTACACTTGAACTGAATTACAAAACAGAACAGAGTCACACGTTTAGAAAACACACTATGGCTGCTTAACGGGAAAGGTGAGGTGGGGTGATGCATAAAACAAGGGTTTCAAATTCGCTCAGATACCGTTCCATACACCCAATATGTAATAGACAAGACCTACTCCTTGCTCAGTGAACTGGACTCAACACCCCCTATTCACCGCACAAGAATATATGTGACTAGTAAGAATCTTAAAACCTATGTATTGATATCTGTCTGGAAGTGAGTCAAGTGGGTGTAAAGCCGCATAAACACAGCCGTGAAAACCAGCTAAACCCCATTATAAAAATAAATTACTTTTAAAAACCAGTAAAACAAAGACAGTGAAAGAGAGAGAAATTCTTACAAAATTCGTTCAGAGGCTGTGATGCAACCTGGATTGACCATATCTAGACCCACAGCTGGATGAGACATAAGGGTGGACACTCTTGGGGCTGAAAGGTTGGGTGAGGTTGGGTGAGCAAACGCAGACCCTTTAAAGTAATACTGCCTGGTACCCATCCCATGGGTCCCAAATCTCCAGGTTCAAGGGCATCCTCCTACATCGAAAACATGCATGAGAAACCCAGAAGATGGTACACCGTGTGATTTTGAAAGGTTTCTAATACGCACCTCATTTCTCATCTCCTTGTGCTAGGGTTCGCCTTTCCAGCTACTTTACTAGCAATCTCCCTACTTGGAGAATCAGCACCTTTAAGCTCCTGTTGCGTACAGGTTGCAATTTGTCCTGAGGATGAACGGGAAGAGGGGCAACCAATGAGAGACTAGATCTATGTGTTGGGA
Source organism: Eschrichtius robustus (assembly GCF_028021215.1). Taxonomy (NCBI): domain Eukaryota; kingdom Metazoa; phylum Chordata; class Mammalia; order Artiodactyla; family Eschrichtiidae; genus Eschrichtius; species Eschrichtius robustus. The sequence continues at coordinate 1,508,884 of NW_027175343.1, forward strand.
CAGACACAGGTCACACTATTTTCCCATCAGGAAGAAGAATTAACCACAGGTTCAGCCTGCCGCCCAGAAGCAGAATAGGGCCTGAGGCAATCCCGCACTTTTGCGGCCAGCTCTCAAAAAAGCGTGTTGAAAAATGGAGCTCAGGGACACTGCAATTCACAAACCCGCAGAGTTATAAATGATAACTCTCATCCACAGATATATTGAGGGAAGGCAACGAAGAGGATTTGAAAGCAAGGCAGAATTGCAGGAAACAGATTTCAGGAGGTAGATTCGAATCGCCTTTAAAGCACATGAAAAGCGGCAAAACGTCGACAATGATGCCCTTGGCCAAAAAGGGCGTATGCGTTTTTTCCTGAATATATTCAGGAAAAAACGCATACGCCCTTTTTGGCCAACCAAGCAACCTGGAAAGGCAAATCAGCGCTACAAAGAAGTCTCGATTCCCATCGGTGAAAAGGGTCATGCTGCAAAAAGTGTCAAAACCAGAAATGCAGGACAGGCCATGGAGAAATGGCAGCCTTGCTACGCTGATGGGCGGGATGTAAATTGCCAACAGCCACTCTGGAGAAGTGTACAGTGTGTCCTGAAACATCTAAAACACACAGCTTAGAGAGCATAGGGCACGTCCACTCATGGGCGTATAAATTGGGAAAACTAAAAATCAGCAAGACACATGCACCCCAAAGTTTAGGGCTGCTCTGTTGACAAGAACCTCCACTTCATGACACCTTAAGTATCCCAGGAAAGAGAAAAATGGATAAAGAAGTTGTGGCCCTTATGTACAATGGAATATCACTCAGACATGAAATCAATGTCATAAGGCTAGTGGAAGCAAGATGAGTGGATTTAGGTACGACGAATCTAAGTGAAATAAGTCACACAGGAAAAGACACTTATCATAAGCTATCACTTATAGAGGGAATGTAAAAACCGCTACACTTGAACTGAATTACAAAAGAGAACAGAGTCACACGTTTAGAAAACACACTATGGCTGCTTAACGGGAAAGGTGAGGTGGGGTGATGCATAAAACAAGGGTTTCAAATTCGCTCAGATACCGTTCCATACACCCAATATGTAATAGACAAGACCTACTCCTTGCTCAGTGAACTGGACTCAACAACCCCTATTCACCGCACAAGAATATATGTGACTAGTAAGAATTTTAAAACCTATGTATTGATATCTGTCTGGAAGTGAGTCAATTGGGTGTAAAGCCGCATAAACACAGCCATGAAAAGCAGCTAAACCCCATTATAAAAATAAATTACTTTTAAAAACCCGTAAAACAAAGACAGTGAAAGAGAGAAATTCTTACAAAATTCGTTCAGAGGCTGTGATGCAACCTGGATTGACCATATCTAGACCCACAGCTGGATGAGACATAAGGGTGGACACTCTTGGGGTTGAGAGGTTGGGTGAGGTTGGGTGAGCAAACGCAGACCCTTTAAAGTAATACTGCCTGGTACCCATCCCATGGGTCCCAAATCTCCAGGTTCAAGGGCATCTTCCTACATCGAAAACATGCATGAGAAACCCAGAAGATGGTACACCGTGTGATTTTGAAAGGTTTCTAATACGCACCTCATTTCTCATCTCCTTGTGCTCGGGTTCGCCATTCCAGCTACTTTACTAGCAATCTCCCTACTTGGAGAATCAGCACCTTTAACCTCCTGTTCCCTACAGGTTGCAATTTGTCCTGAGGATGAACGGGAAGAGGGGCAACCAATGAGAGACTAGATCTAGGTTTTGGGACAGGCACAGGTCACTCCATTTTCCCATCAGGAAGAATAAATAACCACATGCTCAGCCTGTCCCCCTGGAATCAGAATAGGGCCTGAGACAATCCCGTGCTTTTGCGGCCAGCTCCCAAAAAAGACAGTTGAAAAATGGAGCTCAGGGGCACTGCCATGCACAAACCTGCTGAGTTATAAATGATAACTCTCGTCCACAAATATATTGTGGGAAGGCAACGAAGAGGATTTGAAAGAAAGGCAGAATTGCAGGAAACAGGTTTCAGGAGGTAGATTCGAATCGCATTTAAAGCACATGAAAAGTGGCAAAACGTCGACAATGATGCCCTTGGCCAAACAGGGCGTATGCGTTTTTTCCTGAATATATTCAGGAGAAAACGCATACGCCCTGTTTGGCCAACCAAGCAACCTGAAAAGGCTAATCAGTGCTACAAAGAAGTCTCGCTTCCCATCGGTCAAAAGGGCCATGCTGCAAAAAGTGTCAAAACCAGAAATGCAGGACAGGCCATGGAGAAATGGCAGCCTTGCTACGCTGATGGGAGGGTTGTAAATTGCCAACAGCCACTCTGGAGAAGTGTACGGTGTGTACTGAAACATCGAAAAAACACAGCTTAGGGAGCATAGGGCACATCCACTCATGGGCGTATAAATTGGGAAAACTAAAAATCAGCAAGACACAGGCACCCCAAAATTTAGGGCTGCTCTGTTGACAAAAACCTCCACTTCATGACACCTTAAATATCCCAGGAAAGAGAAAAATGGATAAAGTAGTTGTGGCCCTTATGTACAATGGAATATCACTCAGACATGAAATCAATGTCATAAGGCTAGTAGAAGCAAGATGAGTGGATTTAGGTACGACGATTCTAAGTGAAATAAGTCACACAGGAAAAGACACTTATCATAAGCTATCACTTATAGAGGGAATGTAAAAACCGCTACACTTGGACTGAATTACAAAAGAGAACAGAGTCACACGTTTAGAAAACAAACTATGGCTGCTTAACGGGAAAGGTGAGGTGGGGTGATGCATAAAACAAGGGTTTCAAATTCGCTCAGATACCGTTCCATACACCCAATATGTAATAGACAAGACCTACTCCTTGCTCAGTGAACTGGACTCAACAACCCCTATTCACCGCACAAGAATATATGTGACTAGAAAGAATCTTAAAACCTATGTATTGATATCTGTCTGGAAGTGAGTCAATTGGATGTAAAGCCGCATAAACACAGCCGTGAAAAGCAGCTAAACCCCATTATAAAAATAAATTACTTTTAAAAACCCGTAAAACAAAGACAGTGAAAGACAGAGAAATTCTTACAAAATTCGTTCATAGGCTGTGATGCAACCTGGATTGACCATATCTAGACCCACAGCTGGATGAGACATAAGGGTGGAAACTCTTTGGGCTGAAAGGTTGGGTGAGGTTGGGTGAGCAAACACAGACCCTTTAAAGTAATACTGCCTGATACCCATCCCATGGGTCCCAAATCTCCAGGTTCAAGGGCATCTTCCTACATCGAAAACATGCATGAGAAACCCAGAAGATGGTACACCGTGTGATTTTGAAGGTTTCTAATACGCACCTCATTTCTCATCTCCTTGTGCTCGGGTTCGCCTTTCCAGCTACTTTACTAGCAATCTCCCTACTTGGAGAATCAGCACCTTTAAGCTACTGTTCCCTACAGGTTGCAATTTGTCCTGAGGATGAACGGGAAGAGGGGCAACCAATGAGAGACTAGATCTAGGTGTTGGGACAGGCACAGGTCACTCTATTTTCCCATCAGGAAGAAGAATTAACCACAGGCTCAGCCTGCCGCCCAGTAGCAGTATAGGGCCTGAGGCAATCGCGAGCATTTTGCGGCCAGCTCCCAAAAAAGCGAGTTGAAAAATGGAGCTCAGGCACACTGCAATTCACAAACCCGCAGAGTTATAAATGATAACTCTCATCCACAGATATATTGAGGGAAGGCAACGAAGAGGATTTGAAAGCAAGGCAGAATTGCAGGAAACAGATTTCAGGAGGTAGATACGAATCGCCTTTAAAGCACATGAAAAGCGGAAAAACGTCGACAATGATGCCCTTGGCCAAAAAGGGCGTATGCGTTTTTTCCTGAATATATTCAGGAAAAAACGCATACGCCCTTTCTGGCCAACCAAGCAACCTGGAAAGGCAAATCAGCGCTACAAAGAAGTCTCGCTTCCCATCGGTCAAAAGGGCCATGCTGCAAAAAGTGTCAAAACCAGAAATGCAGGACAGGCCATGGAGAAATGGCAGCCTTGCTATGCTGATGGGCGGGATGTAAATTGCCAACAGCCACTCTGGAGAAGTGTACGGTGTGTCCTGAAACATCGAAAAAACACAGCTTAGGGAGCATAGGGCACGTCCACTCATGGGCGTATAAATTTGGAAAACTAAAAATCAGCAAGACACAGGCACCCCAAAGTATAGGGCTGCTCTGTTGACAAGAACCTCCACTTCATGACACCTTAAATATCCCAGGAAAGAGAAAAATGGAGAAAGAAGTTGTGGCCCTTATGTACAATGGAATATCACTCAGACATGAAATCAATGTCATAAGGCTAGTAGAAGCAAGATGAGTGGATTTAGGTACGACGATTCTAAGTGAAATAAGTCACACAGAAAAAGACACTTATCATAAGCTATCACTTAGAGAGGGAATGTAAAAACCGCTACACTTGAACTGAATTACAAAACAGAACAGAGTCACACGTTTAGAAAACACACTATGGCTGCTTAACGGGAAAGGTGAGGTGGGGTGATGCATAAAACAAGGGTTTCAAATTAGCTCAGATACCGTTCCATACACCCAATATGTAATAGACAAGACCTACTCCTTGCTCAGTGAACTGGACTCAACACCCCCTATTCACCGCACAAGAATATATGTGACTAGTAAGAATCTTAAAACCTATGTATTGATATCTGTCTGGAAGTGAGTCAATTGGGTGTAAAGCCGCATAAACACAGCCGTGAAAAGCAGCTGAACCCCATTATAAAAATAAATTACTTTTAAAAACCCGTAAAACAAAGACAGTGAAAGAGAGAGAAATTCTTACACAATTCGTTCAGAGGCTGTGATGCAACCTGGATTGACCATATCTAGACCCACAGCTGGATGAGACATAAGGGTGGACACTCTTGGGGCTGAAAAGTTGGCTGAGGTTGGGTGAGCAAACACAGACCCTTTAAAGAAATACTGCCTGGTACCCATCCCATGGGTCCCAAATCTCCAGGTTCAAGTGCATCTTCCTACATCGAAAACATGCATGAGAAACCCAGAAGATGGTACACCGTGTGATTTTGAAAGGTTTCTAATACGCACCTCATTTCTCATCTCCTTGTGCTCGGGTTCGCCATTCCAGCTACTTTACTAGTAATCTCCCTACTTGGAGAATCAGCACGTTTAACCTCCTTTTCCCTACAGGTTGCAATTTGTCCTGAGGATGAACGGGAAGAGGGGCAACCAATGAGAGACTAGATCTAGGTGTTGGGACAGGCACAGGACACTCTATATTCCCATCAGGAAGAAGAATTAACCACAGGCTCAGCCTGCATCCCAGAAGCAGAATAGGGCCTGAGGCAATCCCGCGCTTTTGCGGCCAGCTCCCAAAAAAGTGAGTTGAAAAATGGAGCTCAGGGACACTGCAATTCACAAACCCGCAGAGTTATAAATGATAACTCTCATCCACAGATATATTGAGGGAAGGCAACGAAGAGGATTTGAAAGCAAGGCAGAATTGCAGGAAACAGATTTCAGGAGGTAGATTCGAATCGCCTTTAAAGCACATGAAAAGTGGCAAAACGTCGAAAATGATGCCCTTGGCCAAAAAGGGAGTATGCATTTTTTCCTGAATATATTCAGGAAAAAACGCATACGCCCTGTTTGGTCAACCAAGCAACCTGGAAAGGCAAATCAGCGCTACAAAGAAGTCTCGCTTCCCATCGGTCAAAAGGGCCATGCTGCAAAAAGTGTCAAAACCAGAAATGCAGGACAGGCCATGGAGAAATGGCAGCCTTGCTACGCTGATGGGCGGGATGTAAATTGCCAACAGCCACTCTGGAGAAGTGTACGGTGTGTCCTGAAACATCGAAAAAACACAGCTTAGGGAGCATAGGGCACGTCCACTCATGGGCGTATAAATTGGGAAAACTAAAAATCAGCAAGACACAGGCACCCCAAAGTTTAGGGCTGCTCTGTTGACAAGAACCTCCAATTCATGACACCTTAAATATCCCAGGAAAGAGAAAAATGGATAAAGAAGTTGAGGTCCTTATGTACAATGGAATATCACTCAGACATGAAATCAATGTCATAAGGCAAGTGGAAGCAAGATGAGTGGATTTAGGTACGACGATTCTAAGTGAAATAAGTCACACAGAAAAAGACACTTATCATAAGCTATCACTTATAGAGGGAATGTAAAAACCGCTACACTTGAACTGAATTACAAAACAGAACAGAGTCACACGTTTAGAAAACACACTATGGCTGCTTAACGGGAAAGTTGAGGTGGGGTGATGCATAAAACAAGGGTTTCAAATTCGCTCAGATACCGTTCCATACACCCAATATGTAATAGACAAGACCTACTCCTTGCTCAGTGAACTGGACTCAACACCCCCTATTCACCGCACAAGAATATATGTGACTAGTAAGAATCTTAAAACCTATGTATTGATATCTGTCTGGAAGTGAGTCAAGTGGGTGTAAAGCCGCATAAACACAGCCGTGAAAAGAAGCTAAACCCCATTATAAAAATAAATTACTTTTAAAAACCCGTAAAACAAAGACAGTGAAAGAGAGAGAAATTCTTACAAAATTCGTTCAGAGGCTGTGATGCAACCTGGATTGACCATATCTAGACCCACAGCTGGATGAGACATAAGGGTGGACACTCTTGGGGCTGAAAGGTTGGGTGAGGTTGGGTGAGCAAACGCAGACCCTTTAAAGTAATACTGCCTGGTACCCATCCCATGGGTCCCAAATCTCCAGGTTCAAGGGCATCTTCCTACATCGAAAACATGCATGAGAAACCCAGAAGATGGTACACCGTGTGATTTTGAAAGGTTTCTAATACGCACCTCATTTCTCATCTCCTTGTGCTCGGGTTCGCCTTTCCAGCTACTTTACTAGCAATCCCCCTACTTGGAGAATCAGCACCTTTAAGCTCCTGTTGCCTACAGGTTGCAATTTGTCCTGAGGATGAACGGGAAGAGGGGCAACAAATGAGAGACTAGATCTATGTGTTGGGACAGACACAGGTCACACTATTTTCCCATCAGGAAGCAGAATTAACCACAGGCTCAGCCTGCCGCCCAGAAGCAGAATAGGGCCTGAGGCAATCCCGCACTTTTGCGGCCAGCTCTCAAAAAAGCGTGTTGAAAAATGGAGCTCAGGGACACTGCAATTCACAAACCCGCAGAGTTATAAATGATAACTCTCATCCACAGATATATTGAGGGAAGGCAACAAAGAGGATTTGAAAGCAAGGCAGAATTGCAGGAAACAGGTTTCAGGAGGTAGATTCGAATCGCCTTTAAAGCACATGAAAAGTGGCAAAACGTCGACAATGATGCCCTTGGCCAAACAGGGCGTATGCGTTTTTTCCTGAATATATTCAGGAAAAAACGCATACGCCCTGTTTGGCCAACCAAGCAACCTGGAAAGGCTAATCAGCGCTACAAAGAAGTCTCGCTTCCCATCGGTCAAAAGGGCCATGCTGCAAAAATTTTCAAAACCAGAAATGCAGGACAGGCCATGGAGAAATGGCAGCCTTGCTACGGTGATGGGCGGGATGTAAATTGCCAACAGCCACTCTGGAGAAGTGTACGGTGTGTCCTGAAACATCGAAAAAACACAGCTTAGGGAGCATAGGGCACGTCCACTCATGGGCGTATAAATTGGAAAAACTAAAAATCAGCAAGACCCAGTCACCGCAAAGTTTAGGGCTGCTCTGTTGACAAGAACCTCCACGTCATGACACCTTAAATATCCCAGGAAAGAGAAAAATGGATAAAGAAGTTGTGGTCCTAATGTACAATGGAATATCACTCAGACATGAAATCAATGTCATAAGGCTAGTAGAAACAAGATGAGTGGATTTAGGTATGACGAATCTAAGTGAAATAAGTCACACAGAAAAAGACACTTTTCATAAGCTATCACTTATAGAGGGAATGTAAAAACCGCTACAGTTGAACTGAATTACAAAACAGAACAGAGTCACAAGTTTAGAAAACACACTATGGCTGCTTAACGGGAAAGGTGAGGTGGGGTGATGCATAAAACAAGGGTTTCAAATTTGCTCAGATACCGTTCCATACACCCAATATGTAAAAGACAAGACCTACTCCTTGCTCAGTGAACTGGACTCAACACCCCCTATTCACCGCACAAGAATATATGTGACTAGTAAGAATCTTGAAACCTATGTATTGATATCTGTCTGGAAGTGAGTCAATTGGGTGTAAAGCCGCATAAACACAGCCATGAAAAGCAGCTAAACCCCATTATAAAAATTAATTACTTTTAAAAACCCGTAAAACAAAGACAGTGAAAGAGAGAAATTCTTACAAAATTCGTTCAGGGGCTGTGATGGAACCTGGATTGACCATATCTAGACCCACAGCTGGATGAGACATAAGGGTGGACACTCTTGGGGTTGAGAGGTTGGGTGAGGTTGGGTTAGCAAACGCAGACCCTTTAAAGTAATACTGCCTGCTACCCATCCCATGGGTCCCAAATCTCCAGCTTCAAGGGCATCTTCCTACATCAAAAACATGCATGAGAAACCCAGAAGATGGTACACCGTGTGATTTTGAAAGGTTTCTAATACGCACCTCATTTCTCATCTCCTTGTGCTCGGGTTCGCCTTTCCAGCTACTTTACTAGCAATCTCCCCACTTGGAGAATCAGCACCTTTAAGCTCCTGTTCCCTACAGGTTGCAATTTGTCCTGAGGACGAACGGTAAGAGGGGCAACCAATGAGAGACTAGATCTAGGTGTTGGGACAGGCACAGGTCACTCTATTTTCCCATCAGGAAGAAGAATTAACCACAGGCTCAGCCTGTCCCCCGGAACCAGAATAGGGCCTGAGGCAATCCCGTGCTTTTGCGGCCAGCTCCCAAAAAAGACAGTTGAAAAATGGAGCTCAGGGGCACTGCCATTCACAAACCTGCTGAGTTATAAATGATAACTCTCGTCCACAAATATATTGTGGGAAGGCAACGAAGAGGATTTGAAAGCAAGGCAGAATTGCAGGAAACAGGTTTCAGGAGGTAGATTCGAATCGTCTTTAAAGCACATGAAAAGCGGCAAAACGTCGACAATAATGCCCTTGGCCAAAAAGGGCGTATGCGTTTTTTCCTGAATATATTCAGGAAAAAACGCATACGCCCTTTTTGGCCAACCAAGCAACCTGGAAAGGCTAATCAGCGCTACAAAGAAGTCTCTCTTCCCATCGGTCAAAAGGGCCATGCTGCAAAAAGTATCAAAACCAGAAATGCAGGACAGGCCATGGAGAAATGGCAGCCTTGCTACGCTGATGGGCGGGATGTAAATTGCCAACAGCCACTCTGGAGAAGTGTACGGTGTGTCCTGAAACATCGAAAAAACACAGCTTAGGGAGCATAGGGCACGTCCACTCATGGGCGTATAAATTGGGAAAACTAAAAATCAGCAAGACACAGGCACCCCAAAGTATAGGGCTGCTCTGTTGACAAGAACCTCCACTTCATGACACTTTAAATATCCCAGGAAAGAGAAAAATGGATAAAGAAGTTGTGGCCCTTATGTACAATGGAATATCACTCAGACATGAAATCAATGTCATAAGGCTAGTAGAAGCAAGATGAGTGGATTTAGGTACGACGATTCTAAGTGAAATAAGTCACACAGGAAAAGACACTTATCATAAGCTATCACTTATAGAGGGAATGTAAAAACCGCTACACTTGAACTGAATTACAAAAGAGAACAGAGTCACACGTTTAGAAAGCACACTATGGCTGCTTAACGGGAAAGATGAGGTGGGGTGATGCATAAAACAAGGGTTTCAAATTCGCTCAGATACAGTTCCATACACCCAATATGTAATAGACAAGACCTACTCCTTGCTCAGTGAACTGGACTCAACACCCCCTATTCACCGTACAAGAATATATGTGACTAGTAAGAATCTTAAAACCTATGTATTGATATTTGTCTGGAAGTGAGTCAAGTGGGTGTAAAGCCGCATAAACACAGCCGTGAAAAGCAGCTAAACCCCATTATAAAAATAAATTACTTTTAAAAACCCGTAAAACAAAGACAGTGAAAGAGAGAGAAATTCTTACAAAATTCGTTCAGAGGCTGTGATGCAACCTGGATTGACCATATCTAGACCAACAGCTGTATGAGACATAAGGGTGGACACTCTTGGGGCTGAAAGGTTGGCTGAGGTTGGGTGAGCAAACACAGACCCTTTAAAGAAATACTGCCTGGTACCCATCCCATGGGTCCCAAATCTCCAGGTTCAAGTGCATCTTCCTACATCGAAAACATGCATCAGAAACCCAGAAGATGGTACACCGTGTGATTTTGAAAGGTTTCTAATACGCACCTCATTTCTCATCTCCTTGTGCTCGGGTTCGCCATTCCAGCTACTTTACTAGCAATCTCCCTACTTGGAGAATCAGCACGTTTAACCTCCTTTTCCCTACAGGTTGCAATTTGTCCTGAGGATGAACGGGAAGAGGGGCAACCAATGAGAGACTAGATCTAGGTGTTGGGACAGGCACAGGACACTCTATATTCCCATCAGGAAGAAGAATTAACCACAGGCTCAGCCTGCCGCCCAGAAGCAGAATAGGGCCTGAGGCAATCCCGCGCTTTTGCGGCCAGCTCCCAAAAAAGTGAGTTGAAAAATGGAGTTCAGGGACACTGCAATTCACAAACCCGCAGAGTTATAAATGATAACTCTCATCCACAGATATATTGAGGGAAGGCAACGAAGAGGATTTGAAAGCAAGGCAGAATTGCAGGAAACTGATTTCAGGAGGTAGATTCGAATCGCCTTTAAAGCACATGAAAAGCGGCAAAACGTCGACAATGATGCCCTTGGCCAAAAAGGGCGTATGCGTTTTTTCCTGAATATATTCAGGAAAAAACGCATACGCCCTTTTTGGCCAACCAAGCAACCTGGAAAGGCTAATCAGCGCTACAAAGAAGTCTCTCTTCCCATCGGTCAAAAGGGCCATGCTGCAAAAAGTATCAAAACCAGAAATGCAGGACAGGCCATGGAGAAATGGCAGCCTTGCTACGCTGATGGGCGGGATGTAAATTGCCAACAGCCACTCTGGAGAAGTGTACGGTGTGTCCTGAAACATCGAAAAAACACAGCTTAGGGAGCATAGGGCACGTCCACTCATGGGCGTATAAATTGGGAAAACTAAAAATCAGCAAGACACAGGCACCCCAAAGTTTAGGGCTGCTCTGTTGACAAGAACCTCCACTTCATGACACCTTAAGTATCCCAGGAAAGAGAAAAATGGATAAAGAAATTGTGGCCCTTATGTACAATGGAATATCACTCAGACATGAAATCAATGTCATAAGGCTAGTAGAAGCAAGATGAGTGGATTTAGGTACGACGATTCTAAGTGAAATAAGTCACACAGAAAAAGACACTTATCATAAGCTATCACTTATAGAGGAAATGTAAAAACCGCTACACTTGAACTGAATTACAAAACAGAACAGAGTCACACGTTTAGAAAACACACTATGGCTGCTTAACGGGAAAGGTGAGGTGGGGTGATGCATAAAACAAGGGTTTCAAATTCGCTCAGATACCGTTCCATACACCCAATATGTAATAGACAAGACCTACTCCTTGCTCAGTGAACTGGACTCAACACCCCCTATTCACCGCACAAGAATATATGTGACTAGTAAGAATCTTAAAACCTATGTATTGATATTTGTCTGGAAGTGAGTCAAGTGGGTGTAAAGCCGCATAAACACAGCCGTGAAAAGCAGCTAAACCCCATTATAAAAATAAATTACTTTTAAAAACCCGTAAAACAAAGACAGTGAAAGAGGAGAAATTCTTACAAAATTCGTTCAGAGGCTGTGATGCAACCTGGATTGACCATATCTAGACCAACAGCTGTATGAGACATAAGGGTGGACACTCTTGGGGCTGAAAGGTTGGCTGAGGTTGGGTGAGCAAACACAGACCCTTTAAAGAAATACTGCCTGGTACCCATCCCATGGGTCCCAAATCTCCAGGTTCAAGTGCATCTTCCTACATCGAAAACATGCATCAGAAACCCAGAAGATGGTACACCGTGTGATTTTGAAAGGTTTCTAATACGCACCTCATTTCTCATCTCCTTGTGCTCGGGTTCGCCATTCCAGCTACTTTACTAGCAATCTCCCTACTTGGAGAATCAGCACGTTTAACCTCCTTTTCCCTACAGGTTGCAATTTGTCCTGAGGATGAACGGGAAGAGGGGCAACCAATGAGAGACTAGATCTAGGTGTTGGGACAGGCACAGGACACTCTATATTCCCATCAGGAAGAAGAATTAACCACAGGCTCAGCCTGCCGCCCAGAAGCAGAATAGGGCCTGAGGCAATCCCGCGCTTTTGCGGCCAGCTCCCAAAAAAGTGAGTTGAAAAATGGAGTTCAGGGACACTGCAATTCACAAACCCGCAGAGTTATAAATGATAACTCTCATCCACAGATATATTGAGGGAAGGCAACGAAGAGGATTTGAAAGCAAGGCAGAATTGCAGGAAACAGGTTTCAGGAGGTAGATTCGAATCGCCTTTAAAGCACATGAAAAGTGGCAAAACGTCGACAATGTTGCCCTTGGCCAAACAGGGCGTATGCGTTTTTTCCTGAATATATTCAGGAAAAAACGCATACGCCCTGTTTGGCCAACCAAGCAACCTGGAAAGGCAAATCAGCGCTACAAAGAAGTCTCGCTTCCCATCGGTCAAAAGGGCCATGCTGCAAAAAGTGTCAAAACCAGAAATGCAGGACAGGCCATGGAGAAATGGCAGCCTTGCTACGCTGATGGGCGGGATGTAAATTGCCAACAGCCACTCTGGAGAAGTGTACGGTGTGTCCTGAAACATCGAAAAAACACAGCTTAGGGAGCATAGGGCACGTCCACTCATGGGCGTATAAATTGGGAAAACTAAAAATCAGCAAGACACAGGCACCCCAAAGTTTAGGGCTGCTCTGTTGACAAGAACCTCCACTTCATGACACCTTAAATATCCCAGGAAAGAGAAAAATGGATAAAGAAGTTGAGGTCCTTATGTACAATGGAATATCACTCAGACATGAAATCAATGTCATAAGGCAAGTGGAAGCAAGATGAGTGGATTTAGGTACGACGATTCTAAGTGAAATAAGTCACACAGAAAAAGACACTTATCATAAGCTATCACTTATAGAGGAAATGTAAACCCGCTACACTTGAACTGAATTACAAAACAGAACAGAGTCACACGTTTAGAAAACACACTATGGCTGCTTAACGGGAAAGGTGAGGTGGGGTGATGCATAAAACAAGGGTTTCAAATTCGCTCAGATACCGTTCCATACACCCAATATGTAATAGACAAGACCTACTCCTTGCTCAGTGAACTGGACTCAACACCCCCTATTCACCGCACAAGAATATATGTGACTAGTAAGAATCTTAAAACCTATGTATTGATATCTGTCTGGAAGTGAGTCAAGTGGGTGTAAAGCCGCATAAACACAGCCGTGAAAAGCAGCTAAACCCCATTATAAAAATAAATTACTTTTAAAAACCCGTAAAACAAAGACAGTGAAAGAGAGAGAAATTCTTACAAAATTCGTTCAGAGGCTGTGATGCAACCTGGATTGACCATATCTAGACCCACAGCTGGATGAGACATAAGGGTGGACACTCTTGGGGCTGAAAGGTTGGGTGAGGTTGGGTGAGCAAACGCAGACCCTTTAAAGTAATACTGCCTGGTACCCATCCCATGGGTCCCAAATCTCCAGGTTCAAGGGCATCTTCCTACATCGAAAACATGCATGAGAAACCCAGAAGATGGTACACCGTGTGATTTTGAAAGGTTTCTAATACGCACCTCATTTCTCATCTCCTTGTGCTCGGGTTCGCCATTCCAGCTACTTTACTAGCAATCTCCCTACTTGGAGAATCAGCACCTTTAAGCTCCTGTTGCCTACAGGTTGCAATTTGTCCTGAGGATGAACGGGAAGAGGGGCAACCAATGAGAGACTAGATCTATGTGTTGGGACAGACACAGGTCACACTATTTTCCCATCAGGAAGCAGAATTAACCACAGGCTCAGCCTGCCGCCCAGAAGCAGAATAGGGCCTGAGGCAATCCCGCGCTTTTGCGGCCAGCTCTCAAAAAAGCGTGTTGAAAAATGGAGCTCAGGGACACTGCAATTCACAAACCCGCAGAGTTATAAATGATAACTCTCATCCACAGATATATTGAGGGAAGGCAACGAAGAGGATTTGAAAGCAAGGCAGAATTGCAGGAAACAGGTTTCAGGAGGTAGATTCGAATCGCCTTTAAAGCACATGAAAAGTGGCAAAACGTCGACAATGATGCCCTTGGCCAAACAGGGCGTATGCGTTTTTTCCTGAATATATTCAGGAAAAAACGCATACGCCCTGTTTGGCCAACCAAGCAACCTGGAAAGGCTAATCAGCGCTACAAAGAAGTCTCGCTTCCCATCGGTCAAAAGGGCCATGCTGCAAAAATTTTCAAAACCAGAAATGCAGGACAGGCCATGGAGAAATGGCAGCCTTGCTACGGTGATGGGCGGGATGTAAATTGCCAACAGCCACTCTGGAGAAGTGTACGGTGTGTCCTGAAACATCGAAAAAACACAGCTTAGGGAGCATAGGGCACGTCCACTCATGGGCGTATAAATTGGAAAAACTAAAAATCAGCAAGACCCAGTCACCGCAAAGTTTGGGGCTGCTCTGTTGACAAGAACCTCCACGTCATGACACCTTAAATATCCCAGGAAAGAGAAAAATGGATAAAGAAGTTGTGGTCCTAATGTACAATGGAATATCACTCAGACATGAAATCAATGTCATAAGGCTAGTAGAAACAAGATGAGTGGATTTAGGTACGACGAATCTAAGTGAAATAAGTCACACAGAAAAAGACACTTTTCATAAGCTATCACTTATAGAGGGAATGTAAAAACCGCTACAGTTGAACTGAATTACAAAACAGAACAGAGTCACAAGTTTAGAAAACACACTATGGCTGCTTAACGGGAAAGGTGAGGTGGGGTGATGCATAAAACAAGGGTTTCAAATTTGCTCAGATACCGTTCCATACACCCAATATGTAAAAGACAAGACCTACTCCTTGCTCAGTGAACTGGACTCAACACCCCCTATTCACCGCACAAGAATATATGTGACTAGTAAGAATCTTGAAACCTATGTATTGATATCTGTCTGGAAGTGAGTCAATTGGGTGTAAAGCCGCATAAACACAGCCATGAAAAGCAGCTAAACCCCATTATAAAAATTAATTACTTTTAAAAACCCGTAAAACAAAGACAGTGAAAGAGAGAAATTCTTACAAAATTCGTTCAGGGGCTGTGATGGAACCTGGATTGACCATATCTAGACCCACAGCTGGATGAGACATAAGGGTGGACACTCTTGGGGTTGAGAGGTTGGGTGAGGTTGGGTGAGCAAACGCAGACCCTTTAAAGTAATACTGCCTGCTACCCATCCCATGGGTCCCTAATCTCCAGCTTCAAGGGCATCTTCCTACATCAAAAACATGCATGAGAAACCCAGAAGATGGTACACCGGGTGATTTTGAAAGGTTTCTAATACGCACCTCATTTCTCATCTCCTTGTGCTCGGGTTCGCCTTTCCAGCTACTTTACTAGCAATCTCCCCACTTGGAGAATCAGCACCTTTAAGCTCCTGTTCCCTACAGGTTGCAATTTGTCCTGAGGATGAACGGTAAGAGGGGCAACCAATGAGAGACTAGATCTAGGTGTTGGGACAGGCACAGGTCACTCTATTTTCCCATCAGGAAGAAGAATTAACCACAGGCTCAGCCTGTCCCCCGGAACCAGAATAGGGCCGGAGGCAATCCCGTGCTTTTGCGGCCAGCTCCCAAAAAAGACAGTTGAAAAATGGAGCTCAGGGGCACTGCCATTCACAAACCTGCTGAGTTATAAATGATAACTCTCGTCCACAAATATATTGTGGGAAGGCAACGAAGAGGATTTGAAAGCAAGGCAGAATTGCAGGAAACAGGTTTCAGGAGGTAGATTCGAATCGCCTTTAAAGCACATGAAAAGCGGCAAAACGTCGACAATGATGCCCTTGGCCAAAAAGGGCGTATGCGTTTTTTCCTGAATATATTCAGGAAAAAACGCATACGCCCTTTTTGGCCAACCAAGCAACCTGGAAAGGCTAATCAGCGCTACAAAGAAGTCTCTCTTCCCATCGGTCAAAAGGGCCATGCTGCAAAAAGTATCAAAACCAGAAATGCAGGACAGGCCATGGAGAAATGGCAGCCTTGCTACGCTGATGGGCGGGATGTAAATTGCCAACAGCCACTCTGGAGAAGTGTACGGTGTGTCCTGAAACATCGAAAAAACACAGCTTAGGGAGCATAGGGCACGTCCACTCATGGGCGTATAAATTGGGAAAACTAAAAATCAGCAAGACACAGGCACCCCAAAGTTTAGGGCTGCTCTGTTGACAAGAACCTCCACTTCATGACACCTTAAGTATCCCAGGAAAGAGAAAAATGGATAAAGAAATTGTGGCCCTTATGTACAATGGAATATCACTCAGACATGAAATCAATGTCATAAGGCTAGTAGAAGCAAGATGAGTGGATTTAGGTACGACGATTCTAAGTGAAATAAGTCACACAGAAAAAGACACTTATCATAAGCTATCACTTATAGAGGAAATGTAAAAACCGCTACACTTGAACTGAATTACAAAACAGAACAGAGTCACACGTTTAGAAAACACACTATGGCTGCTTAACGGGAAAGGTGAGGTGGGGTGATGCATAAAACAAGGGTTTCAAATTCGCTCAGATACCGTTCCATACACCCAATATGTAATAGACAAGACCTACTCCTTGCTCAGTGAACTGGACTCAACACCCCCTATTCACCGCACAAGAATATATGTGACTAGTAAGAATCTTAAAACCTATGTATTGATATCTGTCTGGAAGTGAGTCAAGTGGGTGTAAAGCCGCATAAACACAGCCGTGAAAACCAGCTAAACCCCATTATAAAAATAAATTACTTTTAAAAACCAGTAAAACAAAGACAGTGAAAGAGAGAGAAATTCTTACAAAATTCGTTCAGAGGCTGTGATGCAACCTGGATTGACCATATCTAGACCCACAGCTGGATGAGACATAAGGGTGGACACTCTTGGGGCTGAAAGGTTGGGTGAGGTTGGGTGAGCAAACGCAGACCCTTTAAAGTAATACTGCCTGGTACCCATCCCATGGGTCCCAAATCTCCAGGTTCAAGGGCATCCTCCTACATCGAAAACATGCATGAGAAACCCAGAAGATGGTACACCGTGTGATTTTGAAAGGTTTCTAATACGCACCTCATTTCTCATCTCCTTGTGCTAGGGTTCGCCTTTCCAGCTACTTTACTAGCAATCTCCCTACTTGGAGAATCAGCACCTTTAAGCTCCTGTTGCGTACAGGTTGCAATTTGTCCTGAGGATGAACGGGAAGAGGGGCAACCAATGAGAGACTAGATCTATGTGTTGGGACAGACACAGGTCACACTATTTTCCCATCAGGAAGAAGAATTAACCACAGGTTCAGCCTGCCGCCCAGAAGCAGAATAGGGCCTGAGGCAATCCCGCACTTTTGCGGCCAGCTCTCAAAAAAGCGTGTTGAAAAATGGAGCTCAGGGACACTGCAATTCACAAACCCGCAGAGTTATAAATGATAACTCTCATCCACAGATATATTGAGGGAAGGCAACGAAGAGGATTTGAAAGCAAGGCAGAATTGCAGGAAACAGATTTCAGGAGGTAGATTCGAATCGCCTTTAAAGCACATGAAAAGCGGCAAAACGTCGACAATGATGCCCTTGGCCAAAAAGGGCGTATGCGTTTTTTCCTGAATATATTCAGGAAAAAACGCATACGCCCTTTTTGGCCAACCAAGCAACCTGGAAAGGCAAATCAGCGCTACAAAGAAGTCTCGATTCCCATCGGTGAAAAGGGTCATGCTGCAAAAAGTGTCAAAACCAGAAATGCAGGACAGGCCGTGGAGAAATGGCAGCCTTGCTACGCTGATGGGCGGGATGTAAATTGCCAACAGCCACTCTGGAGAAGTGTACAGTGTGTCCTGAAACATCTAAAACACACAGCTTAGAGAGCATAGGGCACGTCCACTCATGGGCGTATAAATTGGGAAAACTAAAAATCAGCAAGACACATGCACCCCAAAGTTTAGGGCTGCTCTGTTGACAAGAACCTCCACTTCATGACACCTTAAGTATCCCAGGAAAGAGAAAAATGGATAAAGAAGTTGTGGCCCTTATGTACAATGGAATATCACTCAGACATGAAATCAATGTCATAAGGCTAGTGGAAGCAAGATGAGTGGATTTAGGTACGACGAATCTAAGTGAAATAAGTCACACAGGAAAAGACACTTATCATAAGCTATCACTTATAGAGGGAATGTAAAAACCGCTACACTTGAACTGAATTACAAAAGAGAACAGAGTCACACGTTTAGAAAACACACTATGGCTGCTTAACGGGAAAGGTGAGGTGGGGTGATGCATAAAACAAGGGTTTCAAATTCGCTCAGATACCGTTCCATACACCCAATATGTAATAGACAAGACCTACTCCTTGCTCAGTGAACTGGACTCAACACCCCCTATTCACCGCACAAGAATATATGTGACTAGTAAGAATCTTAAAACCTATGTATTGATATCTGTCTGGAAGTGAGTCAAGTGGGTGTAAAGCCGCATAAACACAGCCGTGAAAACCAGCTAAACCCCATTATAAAAATAAATTACTTTTAAAAACCAGTAAAACAAAGACAGTGAAAGAGAGAGAAATTCTTACAAAATTCGTTCAGAGGCTGTGATGCAACCTGGATTGACCATATCTAGACCCACAGCTGGATGAGACATAAGGGTGGACACTCTTGGGGCTGAAAGGTTGGGTGAGGTTGGGTGAGCAAACGCAGACCCTTTAAAGTAATACTGCCTGGTACCCATCCCATGGGTCCCAAATCTCCAGGTTCAAGGGCATCCTCCTACATCGAAAACATGCATGAGAAACCCAGAAGATGGTACACCGTGTGATTTTGAAAGGTTTCTAATACGCACCTCATTTCTCATCTCCTTGTGCTAGGGTTCGCCTTTCCAGCTACTTTACTAGCAATCTCCCTACTTGGAGAATCAGCACCTTTAAGCTCCTGTTGCGTACAGGTTGCAATTTGTCCTGAGGATGAACGGGAAGAGGGGCAACCAATGAGAGACTAGATCTATGTGTTGGGACAGACACAGGTCACACTATTTTCCCATCAGGAAGAAGAATTAACCACAGGTTCAGCCTGCCGCCCAGAAGCAGAATAGGGCCTGAGGCAATCCCGCACTTTTGCGGCCAGCTCTCAAAAAAGCGTGTTGAAAAATGGAGCTCAGGGACACTGCAATTCACAAACCCGCAGAGTTATAAATGATAACTCTCATCCACAGATATATTGAGGGAAGGCAACGAAGAGGATTTGAAAGCAAGGCAGAATTGCAGGAAACAGATTTCAGGAGGTAGATTCGAATCGCCTTTAAAGCACATGAAAAGCGGCAAAACGTCGACAATGATGCCCTTGGCCAAAAAGGGCGTATGCGTTTTTTCCTGAATATATTCAGGAAAAAACGCATACGCCCTTTTTGGCCAACCAAGCAACCTGGAAAGGCAAATCAGCGCTACAAAGAAGTCTCGATTCCCATCGGTGAAAAGGGTCATGCTGCAAAAAGTGTCAAAACCAGAAATGCAGGACAGGCCATGGAGAAATGGCAGCCTTGCTACGCTGATGGGCGGGATGTAAATTGCCAACAGCCACTCTGGAGAAGTGTACAGTGTGTCCTGAAACATCTAAAACACACAGCTTAGAGAGCATAGGGCACGTCCACTCATGGGCGTATAAATTGGGAAAACTAAAAATCAGCAAGACACATGCACCCCAAAGTTTAGGGCTGCTCTGTTGACAAGAACCTCCACTTCATGACACCTTAAGTATCCCAGGAAAGAGAAAAATGGATAAAGAAGTTGTGGCCCTTATGTACAATGGAATATCACTCAGACATGAAATCAATGTCATAAGGCTAGTGGAAGCAAGATGAGTGGATTTAGGTACGACGAATCTAAGTGAAATAAGTCACACAGGAAAAGACACTTATCATAAGCTATCACTTATAGAGGGAATGTAAAAACCGCTACACTTGAACTGAATTACAAAAGAGAACAGAGTCACACGTTTAGAAAACACACTATGGCTGCTTAACGGGAAAGGTGAGGTGGGGTGATGCATAAAACAAGGGTTTCAAATTCGCTCAGATACCGTTCCATACACCCAATATGTAATAGACAAGACCTACTCCTTGCTCAGTGAACTGGACTCAACAACCCCTATTCACCGCACAAGAATATATGTGACTAGTAAGAATTTTAAAACCTATGTATTGATATCTGTCTGGAAGTGAGTCAATTGGGTGTAAAGCCGCATAAACACAGCCATGAAAAGCAGCTAAACCCCATTATAAAAATAAATTACTTTTAAAAACCCGTAAAACAAAGACAGTGAAAGAGAGAAATTCTTACAAAATTCGTTCAGAGGCTGTGATGCAACCTGGATTGACCATATCTAGACCCACAGCTGGATGAGACATAAGGGTGGACACTCTTGGGGTTGAGAGGTTGGGTGAGGTTGGGTGAGCAAACGCAGACCCTTTAAAGTAATACTGCCTGGTACCCATCCCATGGGTCCCAAATCTCCAGGTTCAAGGGCATCTTCCTACATCGAAAACATGCATGAGAAACCCAGAAGATGGTACACCGTGTGATTTTGAAAGGTTTCTAATACGCACCTCATTTCTCATCTCCTTGTGCTCGGGTTCGCCATTCCAGCTACTTTACTAGCAATCTCCCTACTTGGAGAATCAGCACCTTTAACCTCCTGTTCCCTACAGGTTGCAATTTGTCCTGAGGATGAACGGGAAGAGGGGCAACCAATGAGAGACTAGATCTAGGTTTTGGGACAGGCACAGGTCACTCCATTTTCCCATCAGGAAGAATAAATAACCACATGCTCAGCCTGTCCCCCTGGAATCAGAATAGGGCCTGAGACAATCCCGTGCTTTTGCGGCCAGCTCCCAAAAAAGACAGTTGAAAAATGGAGCTCAGGGGCACTGCCATGCACAAACCTGCTGAGTTATAAATGATAACTCTCGTCCACAAATATATTGTGGGAAGGCAACGAAGAGGATTTGAAAGAAAGGCAGAATTGCAGGAAACAGGTTTCAGGAGGTAGATTCGAATCGCATTTAAAGCACATGAAAAGTGGCAAAACGTCGACAATGATGCCCTTGGCCAAACAGGGCGTATGCGTTTTTTCCTGAATATATTCAGGAGAAAACGCATACGCCCTGTTTGGCCAACCAAGCAACCTGAAAAGGCTAATCAGTGCTACAAAGAAGTCTCGCTTCCCATCGGTCAAAAGGGCCATGCTGCAAAAAGTGTCAAAACCAGAAATGCAGGACAGGCCATGGAGAAATGGCAGCCTTGCTACGCTGATGGGAGGGTTGTAAATTGCCAACAGCCACTCTGGAGAAGTGTACGGTGTGTACTGAAACATCGAAAAAACACAGCTTAGGGAGCATAGGGCACATCCACTCATGGGCGTATAAATTGGGAAAACTAAAAATCAGCAAGACACAGGCACCCCAAAATTTAGGGCTGCTCTGTTGACAAAAACCTCCACTTCATGACACCTTAAATATCCCAGGAAAGAGAAAAATGGATAAAGTAGTTGTGGCCCTTATGTACAATGGAATATCACTCAGACATGAAATCAATGTCATAAGGCTAGTAGAAGCAAGATGAGTGGATTTAGGTACGACGATTCTAAGTGAAATAAGTCACACAGAAAAAGACACTTATCATAAGCTATCACTTATAGAGGAAATGTAAAAACCGCTACACTTGAACTGAATTACAAAACAGAACAGAGTCACACGTTTAGAAAACACACTATGGCTGCTTAACGGGAAAGGTGAGGTGGGGTGATGCATAAAACAAGGGTTTCAAATTCGCTCAGATACCGTTCCATACACCCAATATGTAATAGACAAGACCTACTCCTTGCTCAGTGAACTGGACTCAACAACCCCTATTCACCGCACAAGAATATATGTGACTAGAAAGAATCTTAAAACCTATGTATTGATATCTGTCTGGAAGTGAGTCAAGTGGGTGTAAAGCCGCATAAACACAGCCGTGAAAACCAGCTAAACCCCATTATAAAAATAAATTACTTTTAAAAACCAGTAAAACAAAGACAGTGAAAGAGAGAGAAATTCTTACAAAATTCGTTCAGAGGCTGTGATGCAACCTGGATTGACCATATCTAGACCCACAGCTGGATGAGACATAAGGGTGGACACTCTTGGGGCTGAAAGGTTGGGTGAGGTTGGGTGAGCAAACGCAGACCCTTTAAAGTAATACTGCCTGGTACCCATCCCATGGGTCCCAAATCTCCAGGTTCAAGGGCATCCTCCTACATCGAAAACATGCATGAGAAACCCAGAAGATGGTACACCGTGTGATTTTGAAAGGTTTCTAATACGCACCTCATTTCTCATCTCCTTGTGCTAGGGTTCGCCTTTCCAGCTACTTTACTAGCAATCTCCCTACTTGGAGAATCAGCACCTTTAAGCTCCTGTTGCGTACAGGTTGCAATTTGTCCTGAGGATGAACGGGAAGAGGGGCAACCAATGAGAGACTAGATCTATGTGTTGGGACAGACACAGGTCACACTATTTTCCCATCAGGAAGAAGAATTAACCACAGGTTCAGCCTGCCGCCCAGAAGCAGAATAGGGCCTGAGGCAATCCCGCACTTTTGCGGCCAGCTCTCAAAAAAGCGTGTTGAAAAATGGAGCTCAGGGACACTGCAATTCACAAACCCGCAGAGTTATAAATGATAACTCTCATCCACAGATATATTGAGGGAAGGCAACGAAGAGGATTTGAAAGCAAGGCAGAATTGCAGGAAACAGATTTCAGGAGGTAGATTCGAATCGCCTTTAAAGCACATGAAAAGCGGCAAAACGTCGACAATGATGCCCTTGGCCAAAAAGGGCGTATGCGTTTTTTCCTGAATATATTCAGGAAAAAACGCATACGCCCTTTTTGGCCAACCAAGCAACCTGGAAAGGCAAATCAGCGCTACAAAGAAGTCTCGATTCCCATCGGTGAAAAGGGTCATGCTGCAAAAAGTGTCAAAACCAGAAATGCAGGACAGGCCATGGAGAAATGGCAGCCTTGCTACGCTGATGGGCGGGATGTAAATTGCCAACAGCCACTCTGGAGAAGTGTACAGTGTGTCCTGAAACATCTAAAACACACAGCTTAGAGAGCATAGGGCACGTCCACTCATGGGCGTATAAATTGGGAAAACTAAAAATCAGCAAGACACATGCACCCCAAAGTTTAGGGCTGCTCTGTTGACAAGAACCTCCACTTCATGACACCTTAAGTATCCCAGGAAAGAGAAAAATGGATAAAGAAGTTGTGGCCCTTATGTACAATGGAATATCACTCAGACATGAAATCAATGTCATAAGGCTAGTGGAAGCAAGATGAGTGGATTTAGGTACGACGAATCTAAGTGAAATAAGTCACACAGGAAAAGACACTTATCATAAGCTATCACTTATAGAGGGAATGTAAAAACCGCTACACTTGAACTGAATTACAAAAGAGAACAGAGTCACACGTTTAGAAAACACACTATGGCTGCTTAACGGGAAAGGTGAGGTGGGGTGATGCATAAAACAAGGGTTTCAAATTCGCTCAGATACCGTTCCATACACCCAATATGTAATAGACAAGACCTACTCCTTGCTCAGTGAACTGGACTCAACAACCCCTATTCACCGCACAAGAATATATGTGACTAGTAAGAATTTTAAAACCTATGTATTGATATCTGTCTGGAAGTGAGTCAATTGGGTGTAAAGCCGCATAAACACAGCCATGAAAAGCAGCTAAACCCCATTATAAAAATAAATTACTTTTAAAAACCCGTAAAACAAAGACAGTGAAAGAGAGAAATTCTTACAAAATTCGTTCAGAGGCTGTGATGCAACCTGGATTGACCATATCTAGACCCACAGCTGGATGAGACATAAGGGTGGACACTCTTGGGGTTGAGAGGTTGGGTGAGGTTGGGTGAGCAAACGCAGACCCTTTAAAGTAATACTGCCTGGTACCCATCCCATGGGTCCCAAATCTCCAGGTTCAAGGGCATCTTCCTACATCGAAAACATGCATGAGAAACCCAGAAGATGGTACACCGTGTGATTTTGAAAGGTTTCTAATACGCACCTCATTTCTCATCTCCTTGTGCTCGGGTTCGCCATTCCAGCTACTTTACTAGCAATCTCCCTACTTGGAGAATCAGCACCTTTAACCTCCTGTTCCCTACAGGTTGCAATTTGTCCTGAGGATGAACGGGAAGAGGGGCAACCAATGAGAGACTAGATCTAGGTTTTGGGACAGGCACAGGTCACTCCATTTTCCCATCAGGAAGAATAAATAACCACATGCTCAGCCTGTCCCCCTGGAATCAGAATAGGGCCTGAGACAATCCCGTGCTTTTGCGGCCAGCTCCCAAAAAAGACAGTTGAAAAATGGAGCTCAGGGGCACTGCCATGCACAAACCTGCTGAGTTATAAATGATAACTCTCGTCCACAAATATATTGTGGGAAGGCAACGAAGAGGATTTGAAAGAAAGGCAGAATTGCAGGAAACAGGTTTCAGGAGGTAGATTCGAATCGCATTTAAAGCACATGAAAAGTGGCAAAACGTCGACAATGATGCCCTTGGCCAAACAGGGCGTATGCGTTTTTTCCTGAATATATTCAGGAGAAAACGCATACGCCCTGTTTGGCCAACCAAGCAACCTGAAAAGGCTAATCAGTGCTACAAAGAAGTCTCGCTTCCCATCGGTCAAAAGGGCCATGCTGCAAAAAGTGTCAAAACCAGAAATGCAGGACAGGCCATGGAGAAATGGCAGCCTTGCTACGCTGATGGGAGGGTTGTAAATTGCCAACAGCCACTCTGGAGAAGTGTACGGTGTGTACTGAAACATCGAAAAAACACAGCTTAGGGAGCATAGGGCACATCCACTCATGGGCGTATAAATTGGGAAAACTAAAAATCAGCAAGACACAGGCACCCCAAAATTTAGGGCTGCTCTGTTGACAAAAACCTCCACTTCATGACACCTTAAATATCCCAGGAAAGAGAAAAATGGATAAAGTAGTTGTGGCCCTTATGTACAATGGAATATCACTCAGACATGAAATCAATGTCATAAGGCTAGTAGAAGCAAGATGAGTGGATTTAGGTACGACGATTCTAAGTGAAATAAGTCACACAGGAAAAGACACTTATCATAAGCTATCACTTATAGAGGGAATGTAAAAACCGCTACACTTGGACTGAATTACAAAAGAGAACAGAGTCACACGTTTAGAAAACAAACTATGGCTGCTTAACGGGAAAGGTGAGGTGGGGTGATGCATAAAACAAGGGTTTCAAATTCGCTCAGATACCGTTCCATACACCCAATATGTAATAGACAAGACCTACTCCTTGCTCAGTGAACTGGACTCAACAACCCCTATTCACCGCACAAGAATATATGTGACTAGAAAGAATCTTAAAACCTATGTATTGATATCTGTCTGGAAGTGAGTCAATTGGATGTAAAGCCGCATAAACACAGCCGTGAAAAGCAGCTAAACCCCATTATAAAAATAAATTACTTTTAAAAACCCGTAAAACAAAGACAGTGAAAGACAGAGAAATTCTTACAAAATTCGTTCATAGGCTGTGATGCAACCTGGATTGACCATATCTAGACCCACAGCTGGATGAGACATAAGGGTGGACACTCTTGGGGCTGAAAGGTTGGGTGAGGTTGGGTGAGCAAACACAGACCCTTTAAAGTAATACTGCCTGATACCCATCCCATGGGTCCCAAATCTCCAGGTTCAAGGGCATCTTCCTACATCGAAAACATGCATGAGAAACCCAGAAGATGGTACACCGTGTGATTTTGAAAGGTTTCTAATACGCACCTCATTTCTCATCTCCTTGTGCTCGGGTTCGCCTTTCCAGCTACTTTACTAGCAATCTCCCTACTTGGAGAATCAGCACCTTTAAGCTACTGTTCCCTACAGGTTGCAATTTGTCCTGAGGATGAACGGGAAGAGGGGCAACCAATGAGAGACTAGATCTAGGTGTTGGGACAGGCACAGGTCACTCTATTTTCCCATCAGGAAGAAGAATTAACCACAGGCTCAGCCTGCCGCCCAGTAGCCTTATAGGGCCTGAGGCAATCGCGAGCATTTTGCGGCCAGCTCCCAAAAAAGCGAGTTGAAAAATGGAGCTCAGGCACACTGCAATTCACAAACCCGCAGAGTTATAAATGATAACTCTCATCCACAGATATATTGAGGGAAGGCAACGAAGAGGATTTGAAAGCAAGGCAGAATTGCAGGAAACAGATTTCAGGAGGTAGATACGAATCGCCTTTAAAGCACATGAAAAGCGGAAAAACGTCGACAATGATGCCCTTGGCCAAAAAGGGCGTATGCGTTTTTTCCTGAATATATTCAGGAAAAAACGCATACGCCCTTTCTGGCCAACCAAGCAACCTGGAAAGGCAAATCAGCGCTACAAAGAAGTCTCGCTTCCCATCGGTCAAAAGGGCCATGCTGCAAAAAGTGTCAAAACCAGAAATGCAGGACAGGCCATGGAGAAATGGCAGCCTTGCTATGCTGATGGGCGGGATGTAAATTGCCAACAGCCACTCTGGAGAAGTGTACGGTGTGTCCTGAAACATCGAAAAAACACAGCTTAGGGAGCATAGGGCACGTCCACTCATGGGCGTATAAATTTGGAAAACTAAAAATCAGCAAGACACAGGCACCCCAAAGTTTAGGGCTGCTCTGTTGACAAGAACCTCCACTTCATGACACCTTAAATATCCCAGGAAAGAGAAAAATGGAGAAAGAAGTTGTGGCCCTTATGTACAATGGAATATCACTCAGACATGAAATCAATGTCATAAGGCTAGTAGAAGCAAGATGAGTGGATTTAGGTACGACGATTCTAAGTGAAATAAGTCACACAGAAAAAGACACTTATCATAAGCTATCACTTAGAGAGGGAATGTAAAAACCGCTACACTTGAACTGAATTACAAAACAGAACAGAGTCACACGTTTAGAAAACACACTATGGCTGCTTAACGGGAAAGGTGAGGTGGGGTGATGCATAAAACAAGGGTTTCAAATTAGCTCAGATACCGTTCCATACACCCAATATGTAATAGACAAGACCTACTCCTTGCTCAGTGAACTGGACTCAACACCCCCTATTCACCGCACAAGAATATATGTGACTAGTAAGAATCTTAAAACCTATGTATTGATATCTGTCTGGAAGTGAGTCAAGTGGGTGTAAAGCCGCATAAACACAGCCGTGAAAAGCAGCTAAACCCCATTATAAAAATAAATTACTTTTAAAAACCCGTAAAACAAAGACAGTGAAAGAGAGAGAAATTCTTACACAATTCGTTCAGAGGCTGTGATGCAACCTGGATTGACCATATCTAGACCCACAGCTGGATGAGACATAAGGGTGGACACTCTTGGGCCTGAAAGGTTGGGTGAGGTTGGGTGAGCAAACGCAGACCCTTTAAAGTAATACTGCGTGGTACCCATCCCATGGGTCCCAAATCTCCAGGTTCAAGGGCATCTTCCTACATCGAAAACATGCATGAGAAACCCAGAAGATGGTACACCGTGTGATTTTGAAAGGTTTCTAATACGCACCTCATTTCTCATTTCCTTGTGCTCGGGTTCGCCATTCCAGCTACTTTACTAGCAATCTCCCTACTTGGAGAATCAGCACCTTTAACCTCCTGTTCCCTACAGGTTGCAATTTGTCCTGAGGATGAACGGGAAGAGGGGCAACCAATGAGAGACTAGATCTAGGTTTTGGGACAGGCACAGGTCACTCTATTTTCCCATCAGGAAGAAGAATTAACCACAGGCTCAGCCTGTCCCCCGGAACCAGAATAGGGCCTGAGACAATCCCGTGCTTTTGCGGCCATCTCCCAAAAAAGACAGTTGAAAAATGGAGCTCAGGGGAACTGCCATTCACAAACCTGCTGAGTTATAAATGATAACTCTCGTCCACAAATATATTGAGGGAAGGCAACGAAGAGGATTTGAAAGCAAGGCAGAATTGCAGGAAACAGATTTCAGGAGGTAGATTCGAATCGCCTTTAAAGCACAAGAAAAGTGGCAAAACTTCGACAATGATGCCCTTGGCCAAACAGGGCGTATGCGTTTTTTCCTGAATATATTCAGGAAAAAACGCATACGCCCTGTTTGGCCAACCAAGCAACCTGGAAAGGCTAATCAGCGCTACAAAGAAGTCTCGCTTCCCATGGGTCAAAAGGGCCATGCTGCAAAAAGTGTCAAAACCAGAAATGCAGGACAGGCCATGGAGAAATGGCAGCCTTGCTACGCTGATGGGAGGGATGTAAATTGCCAACAGCCACTCTGGAGAAGTGTACGGTGTGTCCTGAAACATCGAAAAAACACAGCTTAGGGAGCATAGGGCACATCCACTCATGGGCGTATAAATTGGGAAAACTAAAAATCAGCAAGACACAGGCACCCCAAAGTATAGGGCTGCTCTGTTGACAAGAACCTCCACTTCATGACACTTTAAATATCCCAGGAAAGAGAAAAATGGATAAAGAAGTTGTGGCCCTTATGTACAATGGAATATCACTCAGACATGAAATCAATGTCATAAGGCTAGTAGAAGCAAGATGAGTGGATTTAGGTACGACGATTCTAAGTGAAATAAGTCACACAGGAAAAGACACTTATCATAAGCTATCACTTATAGAGGGACTGTAAAAACCGCTACACTTGAACTGAATTACAAAAGAGAACAGAGTCACACGTTTAGAAAACACACTATGGCTGCTTAACGGGAAAGGTGAGGTGGGGTGATGCATAAAACAAGGGTTTCAAATTCGCTCAGATACAGTTCCATACACCCAATATGTAATAGACAAGACCTACTCCTTGCTCAGTGAACTGGACTCAACACCCCCTATTCACCGCACAAGAATATATGTGACTAGTAAGAATCTTAAAACCTATGTATTGATATCTGTCTGGAAGTGAGTCAATTGGGTGTAAAGCCGCATAAACACAGACATGAAAAGCAGCTGAACCCCATTATAAAAATAAATTACTTTTAAAAACCCGTAAAACAAAGACAGTGAAAGAGAGAGAAATTCTTACAAAATTCGTTCAGTGGCTGTGATGCAACCTGGATTGACCATATCTAGACCAACAGCTGTATGAGACATAAGGGTGGACACTCTTGGGGCTGAAAAGTTGGCTGAGGTTGGGTGAGCAAACACAGACCCTTTAAAGAAATACTGCCTGGTACCCATCCCATGGGTCCCAAATCTCCAGGTTCAAGTGCATCTTCCTACATCGAAAACATGCATGAGAAACCCAGAAGATGGTACACCGTGTGATTTTGAAAGGTTTCTAATACGCACCTCATTTCTCATCTCCTTGTGCTCGGGTTCGCCATTCCAGCTACTTTACTAGTAATCTCCCTACTTGGAGAATCAGCACGTTTAACCTCCTTTTCCCTACAGGTTGCAATTTGTCCTGAGGATGAACGGGAAGAGGGGCAACCAATGAGAGACTAGATCTAGGTGTTGGGACAGGCACAGGACACTCTATATTCCCATCAGGAAGAAGAATTAACCACAGGCTCAGCCTGCATCCCAGAAGCAGAATAGGGCCTGAGGCAATCCCGCGCTTTTGCGGCCAGCTCCCAAAAAAGTGAGTTGAAAAATGGAGCTCAGGGACACTGCAATTCACAAACCCGCAGAGTTATAAATGATAACTCTCATCCACAGATATATTGAGGGAAGGCAACGAAGAGGATTTGAAAGCAAGGCAGAATTGCAGGAAACAGATTTCAGGAGGTAGATTCGAATCGCCTTTAAAGCACATGAAAAGTGGCAAAACGTCGAAAATGATGCCCTTGGCCAAAAAGGGAGTATGCATTTTTTCCTGAATATATTCAGGAAAAAACGCATACGCCCTGTTTGGTCAACCAAGCAACCTGGAAAGGCAAATCAGCGCTACAAAGAAGTCTCTCTTCCCATCGGTCAAAAGGGCCATGCTGCAAAAAGTGTCAAAACCAGAAATGCAGGACAGGCCATGGAGAAATGGCAGCCTTGCTACGCTGATGGGCGGGATGTAAATTGCCAACAGCCACTCTGGAGAAGTGTACGGTGTGTCCTGAAACATCGAAAAAACACAGCTTAGGGAGCATAGGGCACGTCCACTCATGGGCGTATAAATTGGGAAAACTAAAAATCAGCAAGACACAGGCACCCCAAAGTTTAGGGCTGCTCTGTTGACAAGAACCTCCACTTCATGACACCTTAAATATCCCAGGAAAGAGAAAAATGGATAAAGAAGTTGAGGTCCTTATGTACAATGGAATATCACTCAGACATGAAATCAATGTCATAAGGCAAGTGGAAGCAAGATGAGTGGATTTAGGTACGACGATTCTAAGTGAAATAAGTCACACAGAAAAAGACACTTATCATAAGCTATCACTTATAGAGGGAATGTAAAAACCGCTACACTTGAACTGAATTACAAAACAGAACAGAGTCACACGTTTAGAAAACACACTATGGCTGCTTAACGGGAAAGTTGAGGTGGGGTGATGCATAAAACAAGGGTTTCAAATTCGCTCAGATACCGTTCCATACACCCAATATGTAATAGACAAGACCTACTCCTTGCTCAGTGAACTGGACTCAACACCCCCTATTCACCGCACAAGAATATATATGACTAGTAAGAATCTTAAAACCTATGTATTGATATCTGTCTGGAAGTGAGTCAAGTGGGTGTAAAGCCGCATAAACACAGCCGTGAAAAGAAGCTAAACCCCATTATAAAAATAAATTACTTTTAAAAACCCGTAAAACAAAGACAGTGAAAGAGAGAGAAATTCTTACAAAATTCGTTCAGAGGCTGTGATGCAACCTGGATTGACCATATCTAGACCCACAGCTGGATGAGACATAAGGGTGGACACTCTTGGGGCTGAAAGGTTGGGTGAGGTTGGGTGAGCAAACGCAGACCCTTTAAAGTAATACTGCCTGGTACCCATCCCATGGGTCCCAAATCTCCAGGTTCAAGGGCATCTTCCTACATCGAAAACATGCATGAGAAACCCAGAAGATGGTACACCGTGTGATTTTGAAAGGTTTCTAATACGCACCTCATTTCTCATCTCCTTGTGCTCGGGTTCGCCTTTCCAGCTACTTTACTAGCAATCTCCCTACTTGGAGAATCAGCACCTTTAAGCTCCTGTTGCCTACAGGTTGCAATTTGTCCTGAGGATGAACGGGAAGAGGGGCAACAAATGAGAGACTAGATCTATGTGTTGGGACAGACACAGGTCACACTATTTTCCCATCAGGAAGCAGAATTAACCACAGGCTCAGCCTGCCGCCCAGAAGCAGAATAGGGCCTGAGGCAATCCCGCACTTTTGCGGCCAGCTCTCAAAAAAGCGTGTTGAAAAATGGAGCTCAGGGACACTGCAATTCACAAACCCGCAGAGTTATAAATGATAACTCTCATCCACAGATATATTGAGGGAAGGCAACAAAGAGGATTTGAAAGCAAGGCAGAATTGCAGGAAACAGGTTTCAGGAGGTAGATTCGAATCGCCTTTAAAGCACATGAAAAGTGGCAAAACGTCGACAATGATGCCCTTGGCCAAACAGGGCGTATGCGTTTTTTCCTGAATATATTCAGGAAAAAACGCATACGCCCTGTTTGGCCAACCAAGCAACCTGGAAAGGCTAATCAGCGCTACAAAGAAGTCTCGCTTCCCATCGGTCAAAAGGGCCATGCTGCAAAAATTTTCAAAACCAGAAATGCAGGACAGGCCATGGAGAAATGGCAGCCTTGCTACGGTGATGGGCGGGATGTAAATTGCCAACAGCCACTCTGGAGAAGTGTACGGTGTGTCCTGAAACATCGAAAAAACACAGCTTAGGGAGCATAGGGCACGTCCACTCATGGGCGTATAAATTGGAAAAACTAAAAATCAGCAAGACCCATTCACCGCAAAGTTTAGGGCTGCTCTGTTGACAAGAACCTCCACGTCATGACACCTTAAATATCCCAGGAAAGAGAAAAATGGATAAAGAAGTTGTGGTCCTAATGTACAATGGAATATCACTCAGACATGAAATCAATGTCATAAGGCTAGTAGAAACAAGATGAGTGGATTTAGGTATGACGAATCTAAGTGAAATAAGTCACACAGAAAAAGACACTTTTCATAAGCTATCACTTATAGAGGGAATGTAAAAACCGCTACAGTTGAACTGAATTACAAAACAGAACAGAGTCACAAGTTTAGAAAACACACTATGGCTGCTTAACGGGAAAGGTGAGGTGTGGTGATGCATAAAACAAGGGTTTCAAATTTGCTCAGATACCGTTCCATACACCCAATATGTAAAAGACAAGACCTACTCCTTGCTCAGTGAACTGGACTCAACACCCCCTATTCACCGCACAAGAATATATGTGACTAGTAAGAATCTTGAAACCTATGTATTGATATCTGTCTGGAAGTGAGTCAATTGGGTGTAAAGCCGCATAAACACAGCCATGAAAAGCAGCTAAACCCCATTATAAAAATTAATTACTTTTAAAAACCCGTAAAACAAAGACAGTGAAAGAGAGAAATTCTTACAAAATTCGTTCAGGGGCTGTGATGGAACCTGGATTGACCATATCTAGACCCACAGCTGGATGAGACATAAGGGTGGACACTCTTGGGGTTGAGAGGTTGGGTGAGGTTGGGTGAGCAAACGCAGACCCTTTAAAGTAATACTGCCTGCTACCCATCCCATGGGTCCCAAATCTCCAGCTTCAAGGGCATCTTCCTACATCAAAAACATGCATGAGAAACCCAGAAGATGGTACACCGTGTGATTTTGAAAGGTTTCTAATACGCACCTCATTTCTCATCTCCTTGTGCTCGGGTTCGCCTTTCCAGCTACTTTACTAGCAATCTCCCCACTTGGAGAATCAGCACCTTTAAGCTCCTGTTCCCTACAGGTTGCAATTTGTCCTGAGGACGAACGGTAAGAGGGGCAACCAATGAGAGACTAGATCTAGGTGTTGGGACAGGCACAGGTCACTCTATTTTCCCATCAGGAAGAAGAATTAACCACAGGCTCAGCCTGTCCCCCGGAACCAGAATAGGGCCTGAGGCAATCCCGTGCTTTTGCGGCCAGCTCCCAAAAAAGACAGTTGAAAAATGGAGCTCAGGGGCACTGCCATTCACAAACCTGCTGAGTTATAAATGATAACTCTCGTCCACAAATATATTGTGGGAAGGCAACGAAGAGGATTTGAAAGCAAGGCAGAATTGCAGGAAACAGGTTTCAGGAGGTAGATTCGAATCGCCTTTAAAGCACATGAAAAGCGGCAAAACGTCGACAATGATGCCCTTGGCCAAAAAGGGCGTATGCGTTTTTTCCTGAATATATTCAGGAAAAAACGCATACGCCCTTTTTGGCCAACCAAGCAACCTGGAAAGGCTAATCAGCGCTACAAAGAAGTCTCTCTTCCCATCGGTCAAAAGGGCCATGCTGCAAAAAGTATCAAAACCAGAAATGCAGGACAGGCCATGGAGAAATGGCAGCCTTGCTACGCTGATGGGCGGGATGTAAATTGCCAACAGCCACTCTGGAGAAGTGTACGGTGTGTCCTGAAACATCGAAAAAACACAGCTTAGGGAGCATAGGGCACGTCCACTCATGGGCGTATAAATTGGGAAAACTAAAAATCAGCAAGACACAGGCACCCCAAAGTATAGGGCTGCTCTGTTGACAAGAACCTCCACTTCATGACACTTTAAATATCCCAGGAAAGAGAAAAATGGATAAAGAAGTTGTGGCCCTTATGTACAATGGAATATCACTCAGACATGAAATCAATGTCATAAGGCTAGTAGAAGCAAGATGAGTGGATTTAGGTACGACGATTCTAAGTGAAATAAGTCACACAGGAAAAGACACTTATCATAAGCTATCACTTATAGAGGGAATGTAAAAACCGCTACACTTGAACTGAATTACAAAAGAGAACAGAGTCACACGTTTAGAAAGCACACTATGGCTGCTTAACGGGAAAGATGAGGTGGGGTGATGCATAAAACAAGGGTTTCAAATTCGCTCAGATACAGTTCCATACACCCAATATGTAATAGACAAGACCTACTCCTTGCTCAGTGAACTGGACTCAACACCCCCTATTCACCGTACAAGAATATATGTGACTAGTAAGAATCTTAAAACCTATGTATTGATATTTGTCTGGAAGTGAGTCAAGTGGGTGTAAAGCCGCATAAACACAGCCGTGAAAAGCAGCTAAACCCCATTATAAAAATAAATTACTTTTAAAAACCCGTAAAACAAAGACAGTGAAAGAGAGAGAAATTCTTACAAAATTCGTTCAGAGGCTGTGATGCAACCTGGATTGACCATATCTAGACCAACAGCTGTATGAGACATAAGGGTGGACACTCTTGGGGCTGAAAGGTTGGCTGAGGTTGGGTGAGCAAACACAGACCCTTTAAAGAAATACTGCCTGGTACCCATCCCATGGGTCCCAAATCTCCAGGTTCAAGTGCATCTTCCTACATCGAAAACATGCATCAGAAACCCAGAAGATGGTACACCGTGTGATTTTGAAAGGTTTCTAATACGCACCTCATTTCTCATCTCCTTGTGCTCGGGTTCGCCATTCCAGCTACTTTACTAGCAATCTCCCTACTTGGAGAATCAGCACGTTTAACCTCCTTTTCCCTACAGGTTGCAATTTGTCCTGAGGATGAACGGGAAGAGGGGCAACCAATGAGAGACTAGATCTAGGTGTTGGGACAGGCACAGGACACTCTATATTCCCATCAGGAAGAAGAATTAACCACAGGCTCAGCCTGCCGCCCAGAAGCAGAATAGGGCCTGAGGCAATCCCGCGCTTTTGCGGCCAGCTCCCAAAAAAGTGAGTTGAAAAATGGAGTTCAGGGACACTGCAATTCACAAACCCGCAGAGTTATAAATGATAACTCTCATCCACAGATATATTGAGGGAAGGCAACGAAGAGGATTTGAAAGCAAGGCAGAATTGCAGGAAACTGATTTCAGGAGGTAGATTCGAATCGCCTTTAAAGCACATGAAAAGCGGCAAAACGTCGAAAATGATGCCCTTGGCCAAAAAGGGAGTATGCATTTTTTCCTGAATATATTCAGGAAAAAACGCATACGCCCTGTTTGGCCAACCAAGCAACCTGGAAAGGCAAATCAGCGCTACAAAGAAGTCTCGCTTCCCATCGGTCAAAAGGGCCATGCTGCAAAAAGTGTCAAAACCAGAAATGCAGGACAGGCCATGGAGAAATGGCAGCCTTGCTACGCTGATGGGCGGGATGTAAATTGCCAACAGCCACTCTGGAGAAGTGTACGGTGTGTCCTGAAACATCGAAAAAACACAGCTTAGGGAGCATAGGGCACGTCCACTCATGGGCGTATAAATTGGGAAAACTAAAAATCAGCAAGACACAGGCACCCCAAAGTTTAGGGCTGCTCTGTTGAAAAGAACCTCCACTTCATGACACCTTAAATATCCCAGGAAAGAGAAAAATGGATAAAGAAGTTGAGGTCCTTATGTACAATGGAATATCACTCAGACATGAAATCAATGTCATAAGGCTAGTGGAAGCAAGATGAGTGGATTTAGGTACGACGATTCTAAGTGAAATAAGTCACACAGAAAAAGACACTTATCATAAGCTATCACTTATAGAGGAAATGTAAAAACCGCTACACTTGAACTGAATTACAAAACAGAACAGAGTCACACGTTTAGAAAACACACTATGGCTGCTTAACGGGAAAGGTGAGGTGGGCTGATGCATAAAACAAGGGTTTCAAATTCGCTCAGATACCGTTCCATACACCCAATATGTAATAGACAAGACCTACTCCTTGCTCAGTGAACTGGACTCAACACCCCCTATTCACCGCACAAGAATATATGTGACTAGTAAGAATCTTAAAACCTATGTATTGATATCTGTCTGGAAGTGAGTCAAGTGGGTGTAAAGCCGCATAAACACAGCCGTGAAAAGCAGCTAAACCCCATTATAAAAATAAACTACTTTTAAAAACCCGTAAAACAAAGACAGTGAAAGAGAGAGAAATTCTTACAAAATTCGTTCAGAGGCTGTGATGCAACCTGGATTGACCATATCTAGACCCACAGCTGGATGAGACATAAGGGTGGACACTCTTGGGGCTGAAAGGTTGGGTGAGGTTGGGTGAGCAAACGCAGACCCTTTAAAGTAATACTGCCTGGTACCCATCCCATGGGTCCCAAATCTCCAGGTTCAAGGGCATCTTCCTACATCGAAAACATGCATGAGAAACCCAGAAGATGGTACACCGTGTGATTTTGAAAGGTTTCTAATACGCACCTCATTTCTCATCTCCTTGTGCTCGGGTTCGCCTTTCCAGCTACTTTACTAGCAATCTCCCTACTTGGAGAATCAGCACCTTTAAGCTCCTGTTGCCTACAGGTTGCAATTTGTCCTGAGGATGAACGGGAAGAGGGGCAACCAATGAGAGACTAGATCTATGTGTTGGGACAGACACAGGTCACACTATTTTCCCATCAGGAAGCAGAATTAACCACAGGCTCAGCCTGCCGCCCAGAAGCAGAATAGGGCCTGAGGCAATCCCGCACTTTTGCGGCCAGCTCTCAAAAAAGCGTGTTGAAAAATGGAGCTCAGGGACACTGCAATTCACAAACCCGCAGAGTTATAAATGATAACTCTCATCCACAGATATATTGAGGGAAGGCAACGAAGAGGATTTGAAAGCAAGGCAGAATTGCAGGAAACAGGTTTCAGGAGGTAGATTCGAATCGCCTTTAAAGCACATGAAAAGTGGCAAAACGTCGACAATGATGCCCTTGGCCAAACAGGGCGTATGCGTTTTTTCCTGAATATATTCAGGAAAAAACGCATACGCCCTGTTTGGCCAACCAAGCAACCTGGAAAGGCTAATCAGCGCTACAAAGAAGTCTCGCTTCCCATCGGTCAAAAGGGCCATGCTGCAAAAATTTTCAAAACCAGAAATGCAGGACAGGCCATGGAGAAATGGCAGCCTTGCTACGGTGATGGGCGGGATGTAAATTGCCAACAGCCACTCTGGAGAAGTGTACAGTGTGTCCTGAAACATCGAAAAAACACAGCTTAGGGAGCATAGGGCACGTCCACTCATGGGCGTATAAATTGGAAAAACTAAAAATCAGCAAGACCCAGTCACCGCAAAGTTTAGGGCTGCTCTGTTGACAAGAACCTCCACGTCATGACACCTTAAATATCCCAGGAAAGAGAAAAATGGATAAAGAAGTTGTGGTCCTAATGTACAATGGAATATCACTCAGACATGAAATCAATGTCATAAGGCTAGTAGAAACAAGATGAGTGGATTTAGGTACGACGAATCTAAGTGAAATAAGTCACACAGAAAAAGACACTTTTCATAAGCTATCACTTATAGAGGGAATGTAAAAACCGCTACAGTTGAACTGAATTACAAAACAGAACAGAGTCACAAGTTTAGAAAACACACTATGGCTGCTTAACGGGAAAGGTGAGGTGGGGTGATGCATAAAACAAGGGTTTCAAATTTGCTCAGATACCGTTCCATACACCCAATATGTAAAAGACAAGACCTACTCCTTGCTCAGTGAACTGGACTCAACACCCCCTATTCACCGCACAAGAATATATGTGACTAGTAACAATCTTAAAACCTATGTATTGATATCTGTCTGGAAGTGAGTCAATTGGGTGTAAAGCCGCATAAACACAGCCATGAAAAGCAGCTAAACCCCATTATAAAAATTAATTACTTTTAAAAACCCGTAAAACAAAGACAGTGAAAGAGAGAAATTCTTACAAAATTCGTTCAGGGGCTGTGATGGAACCTGGATTGACCATATCTAGACCCACAGCTGGATGAGACATAAGGGTGGACACTCTTGGGGTTGAGAGGTTGGGTGAGGTTGGGTGAGCAAACGCAGACCCTTTAAAGTAATACTGCCTGCTACCCATCCCATGGGTCCCAAATCTCCAGCTTCAAGGGCATCTTCCTACATCAAAAACATGCATGAGAAACCCAGAAGATGGTACACCGTGTGATTTTGAAAGGTTTCTAATACGCACCTCATTTCTCATCTCCTTGTGCTCGGGTTCGCCTTTCCAGCTACTTTACTAGCAATCTCCCCACTTGGAGAATCAGCACCTTTAAGCTCCTGTTCCCTACAGGTTGCAATTTGTCCTGAGGACGAACGGTAAGAGGGGCAACCAATGAGAGACTAGATCTAGGTGTTGGGACAGGCACAGGTCACTCTATTTTCCCATCAGGAAGAAGAATTAACCACAGGCTCAGCCTGTCCCCCGGAACCAGAATAGGGCCGGAGGCAATCCCGTGCTTTTGCGGCCAGCTCCCAAAAAAGACAGTTGAAAAATGGAGCTCAGGGGCACTGCCATTCACAAACCTGCTGAGTTATAAATGATAACTCTCGTCCACAAATATATTGTGGGAAGGCAACGAAGAGGATTTGAAAGCAAGGCAGAATTGCAGGAAACAGGTTTCAGGAGGTAGATTCGAATCGCCTTTAAAGCACATGAAAAGCGGCAAAACGTCGACAATGATGCCCTTGGCCAAAAAGGGCGTATGCGTTTTTTCCTGAATATATTCAGGAAAAAACGCATACGCCCTTTTTGGCCAACCAAGCAACCTGGAAAGGCTAATCAGCGCTACAAAGAAGTCTCTCTTCCCATCGGTCAAAAGGGCCATGCTGCAAAAAGTATCAAAACCAGAAATGCAGGACAGGCCATGGAGAAATGGCAGCCTTGCTACGCTGATGGGCGGGATGTAAATTGCCAACAGCCACTCTGGAGAAGTGTACGGTGTGTCCTGAAACATCGAAAAAACACAGCTTAGGGAGCATAGGGCACGTCCACTCATGGGCGTATAAATTGGGAAAACTAAAAATCAGCAAGACACAGGCACCCCAAAGTATAGGGCTGCTCTGTTGACAAGAACCTCCACTTCATGACACTTTAAATATCCCAGGAAAGAGAAAAATGGATAAAGAAGTTGTGGCCCTTATGTACAATGGAATATCACTCAGACATGAAATCAATGTCATAAGGCTAGTAGAAGCAAGATGAGTGGATTTAGGTACGACGATTCTAAGTGAAATAAGTCACACAGGAAAAGACACTTATCATAAGCTATCACTTATAGAGGGAATGTAAAAACCGCTACACTTGAACTGAATTACAAAAGAGAACAGAGTCACACGTTTAGAAAGCACACTATGGCTGCTTAACGGGAAAGATGAGGTGGGGTGATGCATAAAACAAGGGTTTCAAATTCGCTCAGATACAGTTCCATACACCCAATATGTAATAGACAAGACCTACTCCTTGCTCAGTGAACTGGACTCAACACCCCCTATTCACCGTACAAGAATATATGTGACTAGTAAGAATCTTAAAACCTATGTATTGATATTTGTCTGGAAGTGAGTCAAGTGGGTGTAAAGCCGCATAAACACAGCCGTGAAAAGCAGCTAAACCCCATTATAAAAATAAATTACTTTTAAAAACCCGTAAAACAAAGACAGTGAAAGAGAGAGAAATTCTTACAAAATTCGTTCAGAGGCTGTGATGCAACCTGGATTGACCATATCTAGACCAACAGCTGTATGAGACATAAGGGTGGACACTCTTGGGGCTGAAAGGTTGGCTGAGGTTGGGTGAGCAAACACAGACCCTTTAAAGAAATACTGCCTGGTACCCATCCCATGGGTCCCAAATCTCCAGGTTCAAGTGCATCTTCCTACATCGAAAACATGCATCAGAAACCCAGAAGATGGTACACCGTGTGATTTTGAAAGGTTTCTAATACGCACCTCATTTCTCATCTCCTTGTGCTCGGGTTCGCCATTCCAGCTACTTTACTAGCAATCTCCCTACTTGGAGAATCAGCACGTTTAACCTCCTTTTCCCTACAGGTTGCAATTTGTCCTGAGGATGAACGGGAAGAGGGGCAACCAATGAGAGACTAGATCTAGGTGTTGGGACAGGCACAGGACACTCTATATTCCCATCAGGAAGAAGAATTAACCACAGGCTCAGCCTGCCGCCCAGAAGCAGAATAGGGCCTGAGGCAATCCCGCGCTTTTGCGGCCAGCTCCCAAAAAAGTGAGTTGAAAAATGGAGTTCAGGGACACTGCAATTCACAAACCCGCAGAGTTATAAATGATAACTCTCATCCACAGATATATTGAGGGAAGGCAACGAAGAGGATTTGAAAGCAAGGCAGAATTGCAGGAAACTGATTTCAGGAGGTAGATTCGAATCGCCTTTAAAGCACATGAAAAGCGGCAAAACGTCGAAAATGATGCCCTTGGCCAAAAAGGGAGTATGCATTTTTTCCTGAATATATTCAGGAAAAAACGCATACGCCCTGTTTGGCCAACCAAGCAACCTGGAAAGGCAAATCAGCGCTACAAAGAAGTCTCGCTTCCCATTGGTCAAAAGGGCCATGCTGCAAAAAGTGTCAAAACCAGAAATGCAGGACAGGCCATGGAGAAATGGCAGCCTTGCTACGCTGATGGGCGGGATGTAAATTGCCAACAGCCACTCTGGAGAAGTGTACGGTGTGTCCTGAAACATCGAAAAAACACAGCTTAGGGAGCATAGGGCACGTCCACTCATGGGCGTATAAATTGGGAAAACTAAAAATCAGCAAGACACAGGCACCCCAAAGTTTAGGGCTGCTCTGTTGACAAGAACCTCCACTTCATGACACCTTAAATATCCCAGGAAAGAGAAAAATGGATAAAGAAGTTGAGGTCCTTATGTACAATGGAATATCACTCAGACATGAAATCAATGTCATAAGGCTAGTGGAAGCAAGATGAGTGGATTTAGGTACGACGATTCTAAGTGAAATAAGTCACACAGAAAAAGACACTTATCATAAGCTATCACTTATAGAGGAAATGTAAAAACCGCTACACTTGAACTGAATTACAAAACAGAACAGAGTCACACGTTTAGAAAACACACTATGGCTGCTTAACGGGAAAGGTGAGGTGGGCTGATGCATAAAACAAGGGTTTCAAATTCGCTCAGATACCGTTCCATACACCCAATATGTAATAGACAAGACCTACTCCTTGCTCAGTGAACTGGACTCAACACCCCCTATTCACCGCACAAGAATATATGTGACTAGTAAGAATCTTAAAACCTATGTATTGATATCTGTCTGGAAGTGAGTCAAGTGGGTGTAAAGCCGCATAAACACAGCCGTGAAAAGCAGCTAAACCCCATTATAAAAATAAACTACTTTTAAAAACCCGTAAAACAAAGACAGTGAAAGAGAGAGAAATTCTTACAAAATTCGTTCAGAGGCTGTGATGCAACCTGGATTGACCATATCTAGACCCACAGCTGGATGAGACATAAGGGTGGACACTCTTGGGGCTGAAAGGTTGGGTGAGGTTGGGTGAGCAAACGCAGACCCTTTAAAGTAATACTGCCTGGTACCCATCCCATGGGTCCCAAATCTCCAGGTTCAAGGGCATCTTCCTACATCGAAAACATGCATGAGAAACCCAGAAGATGGTACACCGTGTGATTTTGAAAGGTTTCTAATACGCACCTCATTTCTCATCTCCTTGTGCTCGGGTTCGCCTTTCCAGCTACTTTACTAGCAATCTCCCTACTTGGAGAATCAGCACCTTTAAGCTCCTGTTGCCTACAGGTTGCAATTTGTCCTGAGGATGAACGGGAAGAGGGGCAACCAATGAGAGACTAGATCTATGTGTTGGGACAGACACAGGTCACACTATTTTCCCATCAGGAAGCAGAATTAACCACAGGCTCAGCCTGCCGCCCAGAAGCAGAATAGGGCCTGAGGCAATCCCGCACTTTTGCGGCCAGCTCTCAAAAAAGCGTGTTGAAAAATGGAGCTCAGGGACACTGCAATTCACAAACCCGCAGAGTTATAAATGATAACTCTCATCCACAGATATATTGAGGGAAGGCAACGAAGAGGATTTGAAAGCAAGGCAGAATTGCAGGAAACAGGTTTCAGGAGGTAGATTCGAATCGCCTTTAAAGCACATGAAAAGTGGCAAAACGTCGACAATGATGCCCTTGGCCAAACAGGGCGTATGCGTTTTTTCCTGAATATATTCAGGAAAAAACGCATACGCCCTGTTTGGCCAACCAAGCAACCTGGAAAGGCTAATCAGCGCTACAAAGAAGTCTCGCTTCCCATCGGTCAAAAGGGCCATGCTGCAAAAATTTTCAAAACCAGAAATGCAGGACAGGCCATGGAGAAATGGCAGCCTTGCTACGGTGATGGGCGGGATGTAAATTGCCAACAGCCACTCTGGAGAAGTGTACAGTGTGTCCTGAAACATCGAAAAAACACAGCTTAGGGAGCATAGGGCACGTCCACTCATGGGCGTATAAATTGGAAAAACTAAAAATCAGCAAGACCCAGTCACCGCAAAGTTTAGGGCTGCTCTGTTGACAAGAACCTCCACGTCATGACACCTTAAATATCCCAGGAAAGAGAAAAATGGATAAAGAAGTTGTGGTCCTAATGTACAATGGAAT
This sequence comes from Eschrichtius robustus, assembly GCF_028021215.1. Taxonomy (NCBI): domain Eukaryota; kingdom Metazoa; phylum Chordata; class Mammalia; order Artiodactyla; family Eschrichtiidae; genus Eschrichtius; species Eschrichtius robustus. Next base: position 1,551,906 of record NW_027175343.1, read on the forward strand.
ATCACTCAGACATGAAATCAATGTCATAAGGCTAGTAGAAACAAGATGAGTGGATTTAGGTACGACGAATCTAAGTGAAATAAGTCACACAGAAAAAGACACTTTTCATAAGCTATCACTTATAGAGGGAATGTAAAAACCGCTACAGTTGAACTGAATTACAAAACAGAACAGAGTCACAAGTTTAGAAAACACACTATGGCTGCTTAACGGGAAAGGTGAGGTGGGGTGATGCATAAAACAAGGGTTTCAAATTTGCTCAGATACCGTTCCATACACCCAATATGTAAAAGACAAGACCTACTCCTTGCTCAGTGAACTGGACTCAACACCCCCTATTCACCGCACAAGAATATATGTGACTAGTAACAATCTTAAAACCTATGTATTGATATCTGTCTGGAAGTGAGTCAATTGGGTGTAAAGCCGCATAAACACAGCCATGAAAAGCAGCTAAACCCCATTATAAAAATTAATTACTTTTAAAAACCCGTAAAACAAAGACAGTGAAAGAGAGAAATTCTTACAAAATTCGTTCAGGGGCTGTGATGGAACCTGGATTGACCATATCTAGACCCACAGCTGGATGAGACATAAGGGTGGACACTCTTGGGGTTGAGAGGTTGGGTGAGGTTGGGTGAGCAAACGCAGACCCTTTAAAGTAATACTGCCTGCTACCCATCCCATGGGTCCCAAATCTCCAGCTTCAAGGGCATCTTCCTACATCAAAAACATGCATGAGAAACCCAGAAGATGGTACACCGGGTGATTTTGAAAGGTTTCTAATACGCACCTCATTTCTCATCTCCTTGTGCTCGGGTTCGCCTTTCCAGCTACTTTACTAGCAATCTCCCCACTTGGAGAATCAGCACCTTTAAGCTCCTGTTCCCTACAGGTTGCAATTTGTCCTGAGGATGAACGGTAAGAGGGGCAACCAATGAGAGACTAGATCTAGGTGTTGGGACAGGCACAGGTCACTCTATTTTCCCATCAGGAAGAAGAATTAACCACAGGCTCAGCCTGTCCCCCGGAACCAGAATAGGGCCGGAGGCAATCCCGTGCTTTTGCGGCCAGCTCCCAAAAAAGACAGTTGAAAAATGGAGCTCAGGGGCACTGCCATTCACAAACCTGCTGAGTTATAAATGATAACTCTCGTCCACAAATATATTGTGGGAAGGCAACGAAGAGGATTTGAAAGCAAGGCAGAATTGCAGGAAACAGGTTTCAGGAGGTAGATTCGAATCGCCTTTAAAGCACATGAAAAGCGGCAAAACGTCGACAATGATGCCCTTGGCCAAAAAGGGCGTATGCGTTTTTTCCTGAATATATTCAGGAAAAAACGCATACGCCCTTTTTGGCCAACCAAGCAACCTGGAAAGGCTAATCAGCGCTACAAAGAAGTCTCTCTTCCCATCGGTCAAAAGGGCCATGCTGCAAAAAGTATCAAAACCAGAAATGCAGGACAGGCCATGGAGAAATGGCAGCCTTGCTACGCTGATGGGCGGGATGTAAATTGCCAACAGCCACTCTGGAGAAGTGTACGGTGTGTCCTGAAACATCGAAAAAACACAGCTTAGGGAGCATAGGGCACGTCCACTCATGGGCGTATAAATTGGGAAAACTAAAAATCAGCAAGACACAGGCACCCCAAAGTTTAGGGCTGCTCTGTTGACAAGAACCTCCACTTCATGACACCTTAAGTATCCCAGGAAAGAGAAAAATGGATAAAGAAATTGTGGCCCTTATGTACAATGGAATATCACTCAGACATGAAATCAATGTCATAAGGCTAGTAGAAGCAAGATGAGTGGATTTAGGTACGACGATTCTAAGTGAAATAAGTCACACAGAAAAAGACACTTATCATAAGCTATCACTTATAGAGGAAATGTAAAAACCGCTACACTTGAACTGAATTACAAAACAGAACAGAGTCACACGTTTAGAAAACAAACTATGGCTGCTTAACGGGAAAGGTGAGGTGGGGTGATGCATAAAACAAGGGTTTCAAATTCGCTCAGATACCGTTCCATACACCCAATATGTAATAGACAAGACCTACTCCTTGCTCAGTGAACTGGACTCAACACCCCCTATTCACCGCACAAGAATATATGTGACTAGTAAGAATCTTAAAACCTATGTATTGATATCTGTCTGGAAGTGAGTCAAGTGGGTGTAAAGCCGCATAAACACAGCCGTGAAAACCAGCTAAACCCCATTATAAAAATAAATTACTTTTAAAAACCCGTAAAACAAAGACAGTGAAAGAGAGAGAAATTCTTACAAAATTCGTTCAGAGGCTGTGATGCAACCTGGATTGACCATATCTAGACCCACAGCTGGATGAGACATAAGGGTGGACACTCTTGGGGCTGAAAGGTTGGGTGAGGTTGGGTGAGCAAACGCAGACCCTTTAAAGTAATACTGCCTGGTACCCATCCCATGGGTCCCAAATCTCCAGGTTCAAGGGCATCCTCCTACATCGAAAACATGCATGAGAAACCCAGAAGATGGTACACCGTGTGATTTTGAAAGGTTTCTAATACGCACCTCATTTCTCATCTCCTTGTGCTCGGGTTCGCCTTTCCAGCTAGTTTACTAGCAATCTCCCTACTTGGAGAATCAGCACCTTTAAGCTCCTGTTGCGTACAGGTTGCAATTTGTCCTGAGGATGAACGGGAAGAGGGGCAACCAATGAGAGACTAGATCTATGTGTTGGGACAGACACAGGTCACACTATTTTCCCATCAGGAAGAAGAATTAACCACAGGTTCAGCCTGCCGCCCAGAAGCAGAATAGTGCCTGAGGCAATCCCGCACTTTTGCGGCCAGCTCTCAAAAAAGCGTGTTGAAAAATGGAGCTCAGGGACACTGCAATTCACAAACCCGCAGAGTTATAAATGATAACTCTCATCCACAGATATATTGAGGGAAGGCAACGAAGAGGATTTGAAAGCAAGGCAGAATTGCAGGAAACAGGTTTCAGGAGGTAGATTCGAATCGCCTTTAAGGCACATGAAAAGTGGCAAAACGTCGACAATGATGCCCTTGGCCAAACAGGGCGTATGCGTTTTTTCCTGAATATATTCAGGAAAAAACGCATACGCCCTGTTTGGCCAACCAAGCAACCTGGAAAGGCTAATCAGCGCTACAAAGAAGTCTCGCTTCCCATTGGTCAAAAGGGCCATGCTGCAAAAATTTTCAAAACCAGAAATGCAGGACAGGCCATGGAGAAATGGCAGCCTTGCTACGGTGATGGGCGGGATGTAAATTGCCAACAGCCACTCTGGAGAAGTGTACGGTGTGTCCTGAAACATCGAAAAAACACAGCTTAGGGAGCATAGGGCACGTCCACTCATGGGCGTATAAATTGGAAAAACTAAAAATCAGCAAGACACAGGCACCGCAAAGTTTAGGGCTGCTCTGTTGACAAGAACCTCCACGTCATGACACCTTAAATATCCCAGGAAAGAGAAAAATGGATAAAGAAGTTGTGGTCCTTATGTACAATGGAATATCACTCAGACATGAAATCAATGTCATAAGGCTAGTAGAAGCAAGATGAGTGGATTTAGGTACGACGATTCTAAGTGAAATAAGTCACACAGAAAAAGACACTTATCATAAGCTATCACTTATAGAGGGAATGTAAAAACCGCTACACTTGAACTGAATTACAAAAGAGAACAGAGTCACACGTTTAGAAAACACACTATGGCTGCTTAACGGGAAAGGTGAGGTGGGGTGATGCATAAAACAAGGGTTTCAAATTCGCGCAGATACCGTTCCATACACCCAATATGTAATAGACAAGACCTACTCCTTGCTCAGTGAACTGGACTCAACACCCCCTATTCACCGCACAAGAATATATGTGACTAGTAAGAATCTTAAAACCTATGTATTGATATCTGTCTGGAATTGAGTCAAGTGGGTGTAAAGCCGCATAAACACAGCCGGGAAAAGCAGCTAAACCCCATTATAAAAATAAATTACTTTTAAAAACCCGTAAAACAAAGACAGTGAAAGAGAGAGAAATTCTTACAAAATTCGTTCAGAAACTGTGATGCAACCTGGATTGACGATATCTAGACCCACAGCTGGATGAGACATAAGGGTGGACACTATTGGGGCTGAAAGGTTGGGTGAGGTTGGGTGAGCAAACGCAGACCCTTTAAAGTAATACTGCCTGGTACCCATCCCATGGGCCCCAAATCTCCAGGTTCAAGGGCATCTTCCTACATCGAAAACATGCATGAGAAACCCAGAAGATGGTACACCGTGTGATTTTGAAAGGTTTCTAATACGCACCTCATTTCTCATCTCCTTGTGCTCCGGTTCGCCTTTCCATCTACTTTACTAGCAATCTCCCTACTTGGAGAATCAGCACCTTTAAGCTCCTGTTCCCTACAGGTTGCAATTTTTCCTGAGGATGAACGGGAAGAGGGGCAAACAATGAGAGACTAGATCTAGGTGTTGGGACAGGCACAGGTCACTCTATTTTCCCATCAGGAAGAAGAATTAACCACAGGCTCAGCCTGCCGCCCAGAAGCAGAATACGGCCTGAGGCAATCCTGCGCTTTTGCGGCCAGCTCCCAAAAAAGCGATTTGAAAAATGGAGCTCAGGGACACTGAAATTCACAAACCCGCAGAGTTATAAATGATAACTCTCATCCACAGATATATTGAGGGAAGGCAACGAAGAGGATTTGAAAGCAAGGCAGAATTGCAGGAAACAGGTTTCAGGAGGTAGATTCGAATCGCCTTTAAAGCACATGAAAAGCGGCAAAACGTCGACAATGATGCCCTTGGCCAAAAAGGGCGTATGCGTTTTTTCCTGAATGTATTCAGGAAAAAACGCATACGCCCTTTTTGGCCAACCAAGCAACCTGGAAAGGCAAATCAGCGCTACAAAGAAGTCTCGCTTCCCATCGGTCAAAAGGGTCTTGCTGCAAAAAGTGTCAAAACCAGAAATGCAAGACAGGCCATGGAGAAATGGCAGCCTTGCTTCGCTGATGGGCGGGATGTAAATTGCCAACAGCCACTCTGGAGAAGTGTACGGTGTGTCCTGAAACATCGAAAAACCACAGCTTAGGGAGCATAGGGCACGTCCACTCATGGGCGTATAAATTGGGAAAACTAAAAATCAGCAAGACACAGGCACCCCAAAGTTTAGGGCTGCTCTGTTGACAAGAACCTCCACTTCATGACAGCTTAAATATCCCAGGAAAGAGAAAAATGGATAAAGAAGTTGTGGTCCTTATGTACAATGGAATATCACTCAGACATGAAATCAATGTCATAAGGCTAGTAGAAGCAAGATGAGTGGATTTAGGTACGACGATTCTAAGTGAAATAAGTCACACAGAAAAAGACACTTATCATAAGCTATCACTTATAGAGGGAATGTAAAAACCGCCACACTTGAACTGAATTACAAAACAGAACAGAGTCACACGTTTAGAAAACACACTATGGCTGCTTAACGGGAAAGGTGAGGTGGGGTGATGCATAAAACAAGGGTTTCAAATTCGCTCAGATACCGTTCCATACACCCAATATGTAATAGACAAGACCTACTCCTTGCTCAGTGAACTGGACTCAACACCCCCTATTCACCGCACAAGAATATATGTGACTAGTAAGAATCTTAAAACCTATGTATTGATATCTGTCTGGAAGTGAGTCAAGTGGGTGTAAAGCCGCATAAACACAGCCATGAAAAGCAGCTAAACCCCATTATAAAAATAAATTACTTTTAAAAACCCGTAAAACAAAGACAGTGAAAGAGAGAAATTATTACAAAATTCGTTCAGGGGCTGTGATGCAACCTGGATTGACCATATCTAGACACACAGCTGGATGAGACATAAGGGTGGACACTCTTGGGGCTGAAAGGTTGGGTGAGGTTGGGTGAGCAAAGGCAGACCCTTTAAAGTAATACTGCCTGCTACCCATCCCATGGGTCCCAAATCTCCAGCTTCAAGGGCATCTTCCTACATCGAAAACATGCATGAGAAACCCAGAAGATGGTACACCGTGTGATTTTGAAAGGTTTCTAATACGCACCTCATTTCTCATCTCCTTGTGCTCGGGTTCGCCTTTCCAGCTACTTTACCAGCAATCTCCCTACTTGGAGAATCAGCACCTTTAAGCTCCTGTTCCCTACAGGTTGCAATTTGTCCTGAGGATGAACGGGAAGAGGGGCAACCAATGAGAGACTAGATCTAGGTGTTGGGACAGGCACAGGTCACTCTATTTTCCCATCAGGAAGAAGAATTAACCACAGGCTCAGCCTGTCCCCCGAAACCAGAATAGGGCCTGAGGCAATCCCGTGCTTTTGCGGCCAGCTCCCAAAAAAGACAGTTGAAAAATGGAGCTCCGGGGCACTGCCATTCACAAACCTGCTGAGTTATAAATGATAACTCTCGTCCACAAATATATTGTGGGAAGGCAACGAAGAGGATTTGAAAGCAAGGCAGAATTGCAGGAAACAGGTTTCAGGAGGTAGATTCGAATCGCCTTTAAAGCACATGAAAAGCGGCAAAACGTCGACAATGATGCCCTTGGCCAAAAAGGGCGTATGCGTTTTTTCCTGAATATATTCAGGAAAAAACGCATACGCCCTTTTTGGCCAACCAAGCAACCTGGAAAGGCTAATCAGCGCTACAAAGAAGTCTCGCTTCCCATCGGTCAAAAGGGCCATGCTGCAAAATGTGTCAGAACCAGAAATGCAGGACAGGCCATGGAGAAATGGCAGCCTTGCTACGCTGATGGGCGGGATGTAAATTGCCAACAGCCACTCTGGAGAAGTGTACGGTGTGTCCTGAAACATCGAAAAAACACAGCTTAGGGAGCATAGGGCACGTCCACTCATGGGCGTATAAATTGGGAAAACTAAAAATCAGCAAGACACAGGCACCCCAAAGTTTAGGGCTGCTCTGTTGACAAGAACCTCCACTTCATGACACCTTAAATATCCCAGGAAAGAGAAAAATGGATAAAGAAGTTGAGGTCCTTATGTACAATGGAATATCACTCAGACATGAAATCAATGTCATAAGGCTAGTAGAAGCAAGATGAGTGGATTTAGGTACGACGATTCTAAGTGAAATAAGTCACACAGAAAAAGACACTTATCATAAGCTATCACTTATAGAGGGAATGTAAAAACCGCTACAATTGAACTGAATTACAAAACAGAACAGAGTCACACGTTTAGAAAACACACTATGACTGCTTAACGGAAAGGTGAGGTGGGGTGATGCATAAAACAAGGGTTTCAAATTCGCTCAGATACCGTTCCATACACCCAATATGTAATAGACAAGACCTACTCCTTGCTCAGTGAACTGGACTCAACACCCCCTATTCACCGTACAAGAATATATGTGACTAGTAAGAATCTTAAAACCTATGTATTGATATCTGTCTGGAAGTGAGTCAAGTGGGTGTAAAGCCGCATAAACACAGCCGTGAAAAGCAGCTAAACCCCATTATAAAAATAAATTACTTTTAAAAACCCGTAAAACAAAGACAGTGAAAGAGAGACAAATTCTTACAAAATTCGTTCAGAGGGTGTGATGCAACCTGGATTGACCATATCTAGACCCACAGCTGTATGAGACATAAGGGTGGACACTCTTGGGGCTGAAAGTTTGGGTGAGGTTGGGTGAGCAAACACAGACCCTTTAAAGTAATACTGCCTGGTACCCATCCCATGGGTCCCAAATCTCCAGGTTCAAGGGCATCTTCCTACATCGAAAACATGCATGAGAAACCCAGAAGATGGTACACCGTGTGATTTTGAAAGGTTTCTAATACGCACCTCATTTCTCATCTCCTTGTGCTCGGGTTCGCCATTCCAGCTACTTTACTAGCAATCTCCCTACTTGGAGAATCAGCACCTTTAAGCTCCTGTTCCCTACAGGTTGCAATTTGTCCTGAGGATGAACGGGAAGAGGGGCAACCAATGAGAGACTAGATCTAGGTGTTGGGACAGGCACAGGACACTCTATATTCCCATCAGGAAGAAGAATTAACCACAGGCTCAGCCTGCCGCCCAGAAGCAGAATAGGGCCTGAGGCAATCCCGCGCTTTTGCGGCCAGCTCCCAAAAAAGTGAGTTGAAAAATGGAGTTCAGGGACACTGCAATTCACAAACCCGCAGAGTTATAAATGATAACTCTCATCCACAGATATATTGAGGGAAGGCAACGAAGAGGATTTGAAAGCAAGGCAGAATTGCAGGAAACTGATTTCAGGAGGTAGATTCGAATCGCCTTTAAAGCACATGAAAAGCGGCAAAACGTCGAAAATGATGCCCTTGGCCAAAAAGGGAGTATGCATTTTTTCCTGAATATATTCAGGAAAAAACGCATACGCCCTGTTTGGCCAACCAAGCAACCTGGAAAGGCAAATCAGCGCTACAAAGAAGTCTCGCTTCCCATTGGTCAAAAGGGCCATGCTGCAAAAAGTGTCAAAACCAGAAATGCAGGACAGGCCATGGAGAAATGGCAGCCTTGCTACGCTGATGGGCGGGATGTAAATTGCCAACAGCCACTCTGGAGAAGTGTACGGTGTGTCCTGAAACATCGAAAAAACACAGCTTAGGGAGCATAGGGCACGTCCACTCATGGGCGTATAAATTGGGAAAACTAAAAATCAGCAAGACACAGGCACCCCAAAGTTTAGGGCTGCTCTGTTGACAAGAACCTCCACTTCATGACACCTTAAATATCCCAGGAAAGAGAAAAATGGATAAAGAAGTTGAGGTCCTTATGTACAATGGAATATCACTCAGACATGAAATCAATGTCATAAGGCTAGTGGAAGCAAGATGAGTGGATTTAGGTACGACGATTCTAAGTGAAATAAGTCACACAGAAAAAGACACTTATCATAAGCTATCACTTATAGAGGAAATGTAAAAACCGCTACACTTGAACTGAATTACAAAACAGAACAGAGTCACACGTTTAGAAAACACACTATGGCTGCTTAACGGGAAAGGTGAGGTGGGCTGATGCATAAAACAAGGGTTTCAAATTCGCTCAGATACCGTTCCATACACCCAATATGTAATAGACAAGACCTACTCCTTGCTCAGTGAACTGGACTCAACACCCCCTATTCACCGCACAAGAATATATGTGACTAGTAAGAATCTTAAAACCTATGTATTGATATCTGTCTGGAAGTGAGTCAAGTGGGTGTAAAGCCGCATAAACACAGCCGTGAAAAGCAGCTAAACCCCATTATAAAAATAAACTACTTTTAAAAACCCGTAAAACAAAGACAGTGAAAGAGAGAGAAATTCTTACAAAATTCGTTCAGAGGCTGTGATGCAACCTGGATTGACCATATCTAGACCCACAGCTGGATGAGACATAAGGGTGGACACTCTTGCGGCTGAAAGGTTGGGTGAGGTTGGGTGAGCAAACGCAGACCCTTTAAAGTAATACTGCCTGGTACCCATCCCATGGGTCCCAAATCTCCAGGTTCAAGGGCATCTTCCTACATCGAAAACATGCATGAGAAACCCAGAAGATGGTACACCGTGTGATTTTGAAAGGTTTCTAATACGCACCTCATTTCTCATCTCCTTGTGCTCGGGTTCGCCTTTCCAGCTACTTTACTAGCAATCTCCCTACTTGGAGAATCAGCACCTTTAAGCTCCTGTTGCCTACAGGTTGCAATTTGTCCTGAGGATGAACGGGAAGAGGGGCAACCAATGAGAGACTAGATCTATGTGTTGGGACAGACACAGGTCACACTATTTTCCCATCAGGAAGCAGAATTAACCACAGGCTCAGCCTGCCGCCCAGAAGCAGAATAGGGCCTGAGGCAATCCCGCACTTTTGCGGCCAGCTCTCAAAAAAGCGTGTTGAAAAATGGAGCTCAGGGACACTGCAATTCACAAACCCGCAGAGTTATAAATGATAACTCTCATCCACAGATATATTGAGGGAAGGCAACGAAGAGGATTTGAAAGCAAGGCAGAATTGCAGGAAACAGGTTTCAGGAGGTAGATTCGAATCGCCTTTAAAGCACATGAAAAGTGGCAAAACGTCGACAATGATGCCCTTGGCCAAACAGGGCGTATGCGTTTTTTCCTGAATATATTCAGGAAAAAACGCATACGCCCTGTTTGGCCAACCAAGCAACCTGGAAAGGCTAATCAGCGCTACAAAGAAGTCTCGCTTCCCATCGGTCAAAAGGGCCATGCTGCAAAAATTTTCAAAACCAGAAATGCAGGACAGGCCATGGAGAAATGGCAGCCTTGCTACGGTGATGGGCGGGATGTAAATTGCCAACAGCCACTCTGGAGAAGTGTACAGTGTGTCCTGAAACATCGAAAAAACACAGCTTAGGGAGCATAGGGCACGTCCACTCATGGGCGTATAAATTGGAAAAACTAAAAATCAGCAAGACCCAGTCACCGCAAAGTTTAGGGCTGCTCTGTTGACAAGAACCTCCACGTCATGACACCTTAAATATCCCAGGAAAGAGAAAAATGGATAAAGAAGTTGTGGTCCTAATGTACAATGGAATATCACTCAGACATGAAATCAATGTCATAAGGCTAGTAGAAACAAGATGAGTGGATTTAGGTACGACGAATCTAAGTGAAATAAGTCACACAGAAAAAGACACTTTTCATAAGCTATCACTTATAGAGGGAATGTAAAAACCGCTACAGTTGAACTGAATTACAAAACAGAACAGAGTCACAAGTTTAGAAAACACACTATGGCTGCTTAACGGGAAAGGTGAGGTGGGGTGATGCATAAAACAAGGGTTTCAAATTTGCTCAGATACCGTTCCATACACCCAATATGTAAAAGACAAGACCTACTCCTTGCTCAGTGAACTGGACTCAACACCCCCTATTCACCGCACAAGAATATATGTGACTAGTAACAATCTTAAAACCTATGTATTGATATCTGTCTGGAAGTGAGTCAATTGGGTGTAAAGCCGCATAAACACAGCCATGAAAAGCAGCTAAACCCCATTATAAAAATTAATTACTTTTAAAAACCCGTAAAACAAAGACAGTGAAAGAGAGAAATTCTTACAAAATTCGTTCAGGGGCTGTGATGGAACCTGGATTGACCATATCTAGACCCACAGCTGGATGAGACATAAGGGTGGACACTCTTGGGGTTGAGAGGTTGGGTGAGGTTGGGTGAGCAAACGCAGACCCTTTAAAGTAATACTGCCTGCTACCCATCCCATGGGTCCCAAATCTCCAGCTTCAAGGGCATCTTCCTACATCAAAAACATGCATGAGAAACCCAGAAGATGGTACACCGGGTGATTTTGAAAGGTTTCTAATACGCACCTCATTTCTCATCTCCTTGTGCTCGGGTTCGCCTTTCCAGCTACTTTACTAGCAATCTCCCCACTTGGAGAATCAGCACCTTTAAGCTCCTGTTCCCTACAGGTTGCAATTTGTCCTGAGGATGAACGGTAAGAGGGGCAACCAATGAGAGACTAGATCTAGGTGTTGGGACAGGCACAGGTCACTCTATTTTCCCATCAGGAAGAAGAATTAACCACAGGCTCAGCCTGTCCCCCGGAACCAGAATAGGGCCGGAGGCAATCCCGTGCTTTTGCGGCCAGCTCCCAAAAAAGACAGTTGAAAAATGGAGCTCAGGGGCACTGCCATTCACAAACCTGCTGAGTTATAAATGATAACTCTCGTCCACAAATATATTGTGGGAAGGCAACGAAGAGGATTTGAAAGCAAGGCAGAATTGCAGGAAACAGGTTTCAGGAGGTAGATTCGAATCGCCTTTAAAGCACATGAAAAGCGGCAAAACGTCGACAATGATGCCCTTGGCCAAAAAGGGCGTATGCGTTTTTTCCTGAATATATTCAGGAAAAAACGCATACGCCCTTTTTGGCCAACCAAGCAACCTGGAAAGGCTAATCAGCGCTACAAAGAAGTCTCTCTTCCCATCGGTCAAAAGGGCCATGCTGCAAAAAGTATCAAAACCAGAAATGCAGGACAGGCCATGGAGAAATGGCAGCCTTGCTACGCTGATGGGCGGGATGTAAATTGCCAACAGCCACTCTGGAGAAGTGTACGGTGTGTCCTGAAACATCGAAAAAACACAGCTTAGGGAGCATAGGGCACGTCCACTCATGGGCGTATAAATTGGGAAAACTAAAAATCAGCAAGACACAGGCACCCCAAAGTTTAGGGCTGCTCTGTTGACAAGAACCTCCACTTCATGACACCTTAAGTATCCCAGGAAAGAGAAAAATGGATAAAGAAATTGTGGCCCTTATGTACAATGGAATATCACTCAGACATGAAATCAATGTCATAAGGCTAGTAGAAGCAAGATGAGTGGATTTAGGTACGACGATTCTAAGTGAAATAAGTCACACAGAAAAAGACACTTATCATAAGCTATCACTTATAGAGGAAATGTAAAAACCGCTACACTTGAACTGAATTACAAAACAGAACAGAGTCACACGTTTAGAAAACAAACTATGGCTGCTTAACGGGAAAGGTGAGGTGGGGTGATGCATAAAACAAGGGTTTCAAATTCGCTCAGATACCGTTCCATACACCCAATATGTAATAGACAAGACCTACTCCTTGCTCAGTGAACTGGACTCAACACCCCCTATTCACCGCACAAGAATATATGTGACTAGTAAGAATCTTAAAACCTATGTATTGATATCTGTCTGGAAGTGAGTCAAGTGGGTGTAAAGCCGCATAAACACAGCCGTGAAAACCAGCTAAACCCCATTATAAAAATAAATTACTTTTAAAAACCCGTAAAACAAAGACAGTGAAAGAGAGAGAAATTCTTACAAAATTCGTTCAGAGGCTGTGATGCAACCTGGATTGACCATATCTAGACCCACAGCTGGATGAGACATAAGGGTGGACACTCTTGGGGCTGAAAGGTTGGGTGAGGTTGGGTGAGCAAACGCAGACCCTTTAAAGTAATACTGCCTGGTACCCATCCCATGGGTCCCAAATCTCCAGGTTCAAGGGCATCCTCCTACATCGAAAACATGCATGAGAAACCCAGAAGATGGTACACCGTGTGATTTTGAAAGGTTTCTAATACGCACCTCATTTCTCATCTCCTTGTGCTCGGGTTCGCCTTTCCAGCTACTTTACTAGCAATCTCCCTACTTGGAGAATCAGCACCTTTAAGCTCCTGTTGCGTACAGGTTGCAATTTGTCCTGAGGATGAACGGGAAGAGGGGCAACCAATGAGAGACTAGATCTATGTGTTGGGACAGACACAGGTCACACTATTTTCCCATCAGGAAGAAGAATTAACCACAGGTTCAGCCTGCCGCCCAGAAGCAGAATAGTGCCTGAGGCAATCCCGCACTTTTGCGGCCAGCTCTCAAAAAAGCGTGTTGAAAAATGGAGCTCAGGGACACTGCAATTCACAAACCCGCAGAGTTATAAATGATAACTCTCATCCACAGATATATTGAGGGAAGGCAACGAAGAGGATTTGAAAGCAAGGCAGAATTGCAGGAAACAGGTTTCAGGAGGTAGATTCGAATCGCCTTTAAGGCACATGAAAAGTGGCAAAACGTCGACAATGATGCCCTTGGCCAAACAGGGCGTATGCGTTTTTTCCTGAATATATTCAGGAAAAAACGCATACGCCCTGTTTGGCCAACCAAGCAACCTGGAAAGGCTAATCAGCGCTACAAAGAAGTCTCGCTTCCCATTGGTCAAAAGGGCCATGCTGCAAAAATTTTCAAAACCAGAAATGCAGGACAGGCCATGGAGAAATGGCAGCCTTGCTACGGTGATGGGCGGGATGTAAATTGCCAACAGCCACTCTGGAGAAGTGTACGGTGTGTCCTGAAACATCGAAAAAACACAGCTTAGGGAGCATAGGGCACGTCCACTCATGGGCGTATAAATTGGAAAAACTAAAAATCAGCAAGACACAGGCACCGCAAAGTTTAGGGCTGCTCTGTTGACAAGAACCTCCACGTCATGACACCTTAAATATCCCAGGAAAGAGAAAAATGGATAAAGAAGTTGAGGTCCTTATGTACAATGGAATATCACTCAGACATGAAATCAATGTCATAAGGCTAGTAGAAGCAAGATGAGTGGATTTAGGTACGACGATTCTAAGTGAAATAAGTCACACAGAAAAAGACACTTATCATAAGCTATCACTTAGAGAGGGAATGTAAAAACCGCTACACTTGAACTGAATTACAAAACAGAACAGAGTCACACGTTTAGAAAACACACTATGGCTGCTTAACGGGAAAGGTGAGGTGGGGTGATGCATAAAACAAGGGTTTCAAATTCGCTCAGATACCGTTCCATACACCCAATATGTAATAGACAAGACCTACTCCTTGCTCAGTGAACTGGACTCAACACCCCCTATTCACCGCACAAGAATATATGTGACCAGTAAGAATCTTAAAACCTATGTATTGATATCTGTCTGGAAGTGAGTCAAGTGGGTGTAAAGCCGCATAAACACAGCCATGAAAAGCAGCTAAACCCCATTATAAAAATAAATTACTTTTAAAAACCCATAAAACAAAGACAGTGAAAGAGAGAAATTCTTACAAAATTCGTTCAGTGGCTGTGATGCAACCTGGATTGACCATATCTAGACCCACAGCTGGATGAGACATAAGGGTGGACACTCTTGGGGTTGAGAGGTTGGGTGAGGTTGGGTGAGCAAACGCAGACCCTTTAAAGTAATACTGCCTGCTACCCATCCCATGGGTCCCAAATCTCCAGGTTCAAGGGCATCTTCCTACATCGAAAACATGCATGAGAAACCCAGAAGATGGTACACCGTGTGATTTTGAAAGGTTTCTAATACGCACCTCATTTCTCATCTCCTTGTGCTCGGGTTCGCCATTCCAGCTACTTTACTAGCAATCTCCCTACTTGGAGAATCAGCACGTTTAACCTCCTGTTCCCTACAGGTTGCAATTTTTCCTGAGGATGAACGGGAAGAGGGGCAACCAATGAGAGACTAGATCTAGGTGTTGGGACAGGCACAGGTCACTCTATTTTCCCATCAGGAAGAAGAATTATCCACAGGCTCTGCCTGCCGCCAGGAACCAGAATAGGGCCTGAGGCAATCCCGTGTTTTTGCGGCCAGCACCCAAAAAAGACAGTTGAAAAATGGAGCTCAGGGGCACTGCCATTCACAAACCCGCAGAGTTATAAATGATAACTCTCATCCACAGATATATTGAGGGAAGGCAACGAAGAGGATTTGAAAGCAAGGCAGAATTGCAGGAAACAGGTTTCAGGAGGTAGATTCGAATCGCCTTTAAGGCACATGAAAAGTGGCAAAACGTCGACAATGATGCCCTTGGCCAAACAGGGCGTATGCGTTTTTTCCTGAATATATTCAGGAAAAAACGCATACGCCCTGTTTGGCCAACCAAGCAACCTGGAAAGGCTAATCAGCGCTACAAAGAAGTCTCGCTTCCCATTGGTCAAAAGGGCCATGCTGCAAAAATTTTCAAAACCAGAAATGCAGGACAGGCCATGGAGAAATGGCAGCCTTGCTACGGTGATGGGCGGGATGTAAATTGCCAACAGCCACTCTGGAGAAGTGTACGGTGTGTCCTGAAACATCGAAAAAACACAGCTTAGGGAGCATAGGGCACGTCCACTCATGGGCGTATAAATTGGAAAAACTAAAAATCAGCAAGACACAGGCACCGCAAAGTTTAGGGCTGCTCTGTTGACAAGAACCTCCACGTCATGACACCTTAAATATCCCAGGAAAGAGAAAAATGGATAAAGAAGTTGAGGTCCTTATGTACAATGGAATATCACTCAGACATGAAATCAATGTCATAAGGCTAGTAGAAGCAAGATGAGTGGATTTAGGTACGACGATTCTAAGTGAAATAAGTCACACAGAAAAAGACACTTATCATAAGCTATCACTTATAGAGGGAATGTAAAAACCGCTACACTTGAACTGAATTACAAAAGAGAACAGAGTCACACGTTTAGAAAACACACTATGGCTGCTTAACGGGAAAGGTGAGGTGGGGTGATGCATAAAACAAGGGTTTCAAATTCGCGCAGATACCGTTCCATACACCCAATATGTAATAGACAAGACCTACTCCTTGCTCAGTGAACTGGACTCAACACCCCCTATTCACCGCACAAGAATATATGTGACTAGTAAGAATCTTAAAACCTATGTATTGATATCTGTCTGGAATTGAGTCAAGTGGGTGTAAAGCCGCATAAACACAGCCGGGAAAAGCAGCTAAACCCCATTATAAAAATAAATTACTTTTAAAAACCCGTAAAACAAAGACAGTGAAAGAGAGAGAAATTCTTACAAAATTCGTTCAGAAACTGTGATGCAACCTGGATTGACGATATCTAGACCCACAGCTGGATGAGACATAAGGGTGGACACTATTGGGGCTGAAAGGTTGGGTGAGGTTGGGTGAGCAAACGCAGACCCTTTAAAGTAATACTGCCTGGTACCCATCCCATGGGCCCCAAATCTCCAGGTTCAAGGGCATCTTCCTACATCGAAAACATGCATGAGAAACCCAGAAGATGGTACACCGTGTGATTTTGAAAGGTTTCTAATACGCACCTCATTTCTCATCTCCTTGTGCTCGGGTTCGCCTTTCCATCTACTTTACTAGCAATCTCCCTACTTGGAGAATCAGCACCTTTAAGCTCCTGTTCCCTACAGGTTGCAATTTTTCCTGAGGATGAACGGGAAGAGGGGCAAACAATGAGAGACTAGATCTAGGTGTTGGGACAGGCACAGGTCACTCTATTTTCCCATCAGGAAGAAGAATTAACCACAGGCTCAGCCTGCCGCCCAGAAGCAGAATAGGGCCTGAGGCAATCCTGCGCTTTTGCGGCCAGCTCCCAAAAAAGCGATTTGAAAAATGGAGCTCAGGGACACTGAAATTCACAAACCCGCAGAGTTATAAATGATAACTCTCATCCACAGATATATTGAGGGAAGGCAACGAAGAGGATTTGAAAGCAAGGCAGAATTGCAGGAAACAGGTTTCAGGAGGTAGATTCGAATCGCCTTTAAAGCACATGAAAAGCGGCAAAACGTCGACAATGATGCCCTTGGCCAAAAAGGGCGTATGCGTTTTTTCCTGAATGTATTCAGGAAAAAACGCATACGCCCTTTTTGGCCAACCAAGCAACCTGGAAAGGCAAATCAGCGCTACAAAGAAGTCTCGCTTCCCATCGGTCAAAAGGGTCTTGCTGCAAAAAGTGTCAAAACCAGAAATGCAAGACAGGCCATGGAGAAATGGCAGCCTTGCTTCGCTGATGGGCGGGATGTAAATTGCCAACAGCCACTCTGGAGAAGTGTACGGTGTGTCCTGAAACATCGAAAAACCACAGCTTAGGGAGCATAGGGCACGTCCACTCATGGGCGTATAAATTGGGAAAACTAAAAATCAGCAAGACACAGGCACCCCAAAGTTTAGGGCTGCTCTGTTGACAAGAACCTCCACTTCATGACAGCTTAAATATCCCAGGAAAGAGAAAAATGGATAAAGAACTTGTGGTCCTTATGTACAATGGAATATCACTCAGACATGAAATCAATGTCATAAGGCTAGTAGAAGCAAGATGAGTGGATTTAGGTACGACGATTCTAAGTGAAATAAGTCACACAGAAAAAGACACTTATCATAAGCTATCACTTATAGAGGGAATGTAAAAACCGCCACACTTGAACTGAATTACAAAACAGAACAGAGTCACACGTTTAGAAAACACACTATGGCTGCTTAACGGGAAAGGTGAGGTGGGGTGATGCATAAAACAAGGGTTTCAAATTCGCTCAGATACCGTTCCATACACCCAATATGTAATAGACAAGACCTACTCCTTGCTCAGTGAACTGGACTCAACACCCCCTATTCACCGCACAAGAATATATGTGACTAGTAAGAATCTTAAAACCTATGTATTGATATCTGTCTGGAAGTGAGTCAAGTGGGTGTAAAGCCGCATAAACACAGCCATGAAAAGCAGCTAAACCCCATTATAAAAATAAATTACTTTTAAAAACCCGTAAAACAAAGACAGTGAAAGAGAGAAATTCTTACAAAATTCGTTCAGGGGCTGTGATGCAACCTGGATTGACCATATCTAGACACACAGCTGGATGAGACATAAGGGTGGACACTCTTGGGGCTGAAAGGTTGGGTGAGGTTGGGTGAGCAAAGGCAGACCCTTTAAAGTAATACTGCCTGCTACCCATCCCATGGGTCCCAAATCTCCAGCTTCAAGGTCATCTTCCTACATCGAAAACATGCATGAGAAACCCAGAAGATGGTACACCGTGTGATTTTGAAAGGTTTCTAATACGCACCTCATTTCTCATCTCCTTGTGCTCGGGTTCGCCTTTCCAGCTACTTTACCAGCAATCTCCCTACTTGGAGAATCAGCACCTTTAAGCTCCTGTTCCCTACAGGTTGCAATTTGTCCTGAGGATGAACGGGAAGAGGGGCAACCAATGAGAGACTAGATCTAGGTGTTGGGACAGGCACAGGTCACTCTATTTTCCCATCAGGAAGAAGAATTAACCACAGGCTCAGCCTGTCCCCCGAAACCAGAATAGGGCCTGAGGCAATCCCGTGCTTTTGCGGCCAGCTCCCAAAAAAGACAGTTGAAAAATGGAGCTCCGGGGCACTGCCATTCACAAACCTGCTGAGTTATAAATGATAACTCTCGTCCACAAATATATTGTGGGAAGGCAACGAAGAGGATTTGAAAGCAAGGCAGAATTGCAGGAAACAGGTTTCAGGAGGTAGATTCGAATCGCCTTTAAAGCACATGAAAAGCGGCAAAACTTCGACAATGATGCCCTTGGCCAAAAAGGGCGTATGCGTTTTTTCCTGAATATATTCAGGAAAAAACGCATACGCCCTTTTTGGCCAACCAAGCAACCTGGAAAGGCTAATCAGCGCTACAAAGAAGTCTCGCTTCCCATCGGTCAAAAGGGCCATGCTGCAAAATGTGTCAGAACCAGAAATGCAGGACAGGCCATGGAGAAATGGCAGCCTTGCTACGCTGATGGGCGGGATGTAAATTGCCAACAGCCACTCTGGAGAAGTGTACGGTGTGTCCTGAAACATCGAAAAAACACAGCTTAGGGAGCATAGGGCACGTCCACTCATGGGCGTATAAATTGGGAAAACTAAAAATCAGCAAGACACAGGCACCCCAAAGTTTAGGGCTGCTCTGTTGACAAGAACCTCCACTTCATGACACCTTAAATATCCCAGGAAAGAGAAAAATGGATAAAGAAGTTGAGGTCCTTATGTACAATGGAATATCACTCAGACAT
Source organism: Eschrichtius robustus (assembly GCF_028021215.1). NCBI lineage: Eukaryota > Metazoa > Chordata > Mammalia > Artiodactyla > Eschrichtiidae > Eschrichtius > Eschrichtius robustus. Next base: position 1,571,268 of record NW_027175343.1, read on the forward strand.
GAAATCAATGTCATAAGGCTAGTAGAAGCAAGATGAGTGGATTTAGGTACGACGATTCTAAGTGAAATAAGTCACACAGAAAAAGACACTTATCATAAGCTATCACTTATAGAGGGAATGTAAAAACCGCTACAATTGAACTGAATTACAAAACAGAACAGAGTCACACGTTTAGAAAACACACTATGACTGCTTAACGGAAAGGTGAGGTGGGGTGATGCATAAAACAAGGGTTTCAAATTCGCTCAGATACCGTTCCATACACCCAATATGTAATAGACAAGACCTACTCCTTGCTCAGTGAACTGGACTCAACACCCCCTATTCACCGTACAAGAATATATGTGACTAGTAAGAATCTTAAAACCTATGTATTGATATCTGTCTGGAAGTGAGTCAAGTGGGTGTAAAGCCGCATAAACACAGCCGTGAAAAGCAGCTAAACCCCATTATAAAAATAAATTACTTTTAAAAACCCGTAAAACAAAGACAGTGAAAGAGAGACAAATTCTTACAAAATTCGTTCAGAGGGTGTGATGCAACCTGGATTGACCATATCTAGACCCACAGCTGTATGAGACATAAGGGTGGACACTCTTGGGGCTGAAAGTTTGGGTGAGGTTGGGTGAGCAAACACAGACCCTTTAAAGTAATACTGCCTGGTACCCATCCCATGGGTCCCAAATCTCCAGGTTCAAGGGCATCTTCCTACATCGAAAACATGCATGAGAAACCCAGAAGATGGTACACCGTGTGATTTTGAAAGGTTTCTAATACGCACCTCATTTCTCATCTCCTTGTGCTCGGGTTCGCCATTCCAGCTACTTTACTAGCAATCTCCCTACTTGGAGAATCAGCACCTTTAAGCTCCTGTTCCCTACAGGTTGCAATTTGTCCTGAGGATGAACTGGAAGAGGGGCAACCAATGAGAGACTACATCTAGGTGTTGGGACAGACACAGGTCACTCTATTTTCCCATCAGGAAGAAGAATTATCCACAGGCTCTGCCTGCCGCCAGGAACCAGAATAGGGCCTGAGGCAATCCCGCGCTTTTGCGGCCAGCTCCCAAAAAAGCGAGTTGAAAAATGGAGCTCAGGGACACTGCAATTCACAAACCCGCAGAGTTATAAATGATAACTCTCATCCACAGATATATTGAGGGAAGGCAACGAAGAGGATTTGAAAGCAAGGCAGAATTGCAGGAAACAGATTTCAGGAGGTAGATTCGAATCGCCATTAAAGCACATGAAAAGCGGCAAAACGTCGACAATGATGCCCTTGGCCAAAAAGGGCGTATGCGTTTTATCCTGAATATATTCAGGAAAAAACGCATACGCCCTTTTTGGCCAACCAAGCAACCTGGAAAGGCAAATCAGCGCTACAAAGAAGTCTCACTTCCCATCGGTCAAAAGGGCCATGCTGCAAAAAGTGTCAAAACCAGAAATGCAGGACAGGCCATGGAGAAATGGCAGCCTTGCTACGCTGATGGGCGGGATGTAAATTGCCAACAGCCACTCTGGAGAAGTGTACGGTGTGTCCTGAAACATCGAAAAAACACAGCTTAGGGAGCATAGGGCACATCCACTCATGGGCGTATAAATTGGGAAAACTAAAAATCAGCAAGACACAAGCACCCCAAAGTTTAGGGCTGCTCTGTTGACAAGAACCTCCACTTCATGACACCTTAAATATCACAGGAAAGAGCAAAATGGAGAAAGAAGTTGTGGCCCTTATGTACAATGGAATATCACTCAGACATGAAATCAATGTCATAAGGCTAGTAGAAGCAAGATGAGTGGATTTAGGTACGACAATTCTAAGTGAAATAAGTCACACAGGAAAAGACACTTATCATAAGCTATCACTTATAGAGGGAATGTAAAAACCGCTACACTTGAACTGAATTACAAAAGAGAACAGAGTCACACGTTTAGAAAACACACTATGGCTGCTTAACGGGAAAGGTGAGGTTGGGTGATGCATAAAACAAGGGTTTCAAATTCGCTCAGATACAGTTCCATACACCCAATATGTAATAGACAAGACCTACTCCTTGCTCAGTGAACTGGACTCAACACCCCCTATTCACCGCACAAGAATATATGTGACTAGTAAGAATCTTAAAACCTATGTATTGATATCTGTCTGGAAGTGAGTCAAGTGGGTGTAAAGCCGCATAAACACAGCCGTGAAAAGCAGCTAAACCCCATTATAAAAATAAATTACTTTTAAAAACCCGTAAAACAAAGACAGTGAAAGAGAGACAAATTCTTACAAAATTCGTTCAGAGGCTGTGATGCAACCTGGATTGACCATATCTAGACCCACAGCTGTATGAGACATAAGGGTGGACACTCTTGGGGCTGAAAGTTTGGGTGAGGTTGGGTGAGCAAACACAGACCCTTTAAAGTAATACTGCCTGGTACCCATCCCATGGGTCCCAAATCTCCAGGTTCAAGGGCATCTTCCTACATCGAAAACATGCATGAGAAACCCAGAAGATGGTACACCGTGTGATTTTGAAAGGTTTCTAATACGCACCTCATTTCTCATCTCCTTGTGCTCGGGTTCGCCATTCCAGCTACTTTACTAGCAATCTCCCTACTTGGAGAATCAGCACCTTTAAGCTCCTGTTCCCTACAGGTTGCAATTTGTCCTGAGGATGAACGGGAAGAGGGGCAACCAATGAGAGACTACATCTAGGTGTTGGGACAGACACAGGTCACTCTATTTTCCCATCAGGAAGAAGAATTATCCACAGGCTCTGCCTGCCGCCAGGAACCAGAATAGGGCCTGAGGCAATCCCGCGCTTTTGCGGCCAGCTCCCAAAAAAGCGAGTTGAAAAATGGAGCTCAGGGACACTGCAATTCACAAACCCGCAGAGTTATAAATGATAACTCTCATCCACAGATATATTGAGGGAAGGCAACGAAGAGGATTTGAAAGCAAGGCAGAATTGCAGGAAACAGATTTCAGGAGGTAGATTCGAATCGCCATTAAAGCACATGAAAAGCGGCAAAACGTCGACAATGATGCCCTTGGCCAAAAAGGGCGTATGCGTTTTATCCTGAATATATTCAGGAAAAAACGCATACGCCCTTTTTGGCCAACCAAGCAACCTGGAAAGGCAAATCAGCGCTACAAAGAAGTCTCACTTCCCATCGGTCAAAAGGGCCATGCTGCAAAAAGTGTCAAAACCAGAAATACAGGACAGGCCATGGAGAAATGGCAGCCTTGCTACGCTGATGGGCGGGATGTAAATTGCCAACAGCCACTCTGGAGAAGTGTACGGTGTGTCCTGAAACATCGAAAAAGCACAGCTTAGGGAGCATAGGGCACATCCACTCATGGGCGTATAAATTGGGAAAACTAAAAATCAGCAAGACACAAGCACCCCAAAGTTTAGGGCTGCTCTGTTGACAAGAACCTCCACTTCATGACACCTTAAATATCACAGGAAAGAGCAAAATGGAGAAAGAAGTTGTGGCCCTTATGTACAATGGAATATCACTCAGACATGAAATCAATGTCATAAGGCTAGTAGAAGCAAGATGAGTGGATTTAGGTACGACAATTCTAAGTGAAATAAGTCACACAGGAAAAGACACTTATCATAAGCTATCACTTATAGAGGGAATGTAAAAACCGCTACACTTGAACTGAATTACAAAAGAGAACAGAGTCACACGTTTAGAAAACACACTATGGCTGCTTAACGGGAAAGGTGAGGTTGGGTGATGCATAAAACAAGGGTTTCAAATTCGCTCAGATACAGTTCCATACACCCAATATGTAATAGACAAGACCTACTCCTTGCTCAGTGAACTGGACTCAACACCCCCTATTCACCGCACAAGAATATATGTGACTAGTAAGAATCTTAAAACCTATGTATTGATATCTGTCTGGAAGTGAGTCAAGTGGGTGTAAAGCCGCATAAACACAGCCATGAAAAGCAGCTAAACCCCATTATAAAAATAAATTACTTTTAAAAACCCGTAAAACAAAGACAGTGAAAGAGAGAAATTCTTACAAAATTCGTTCAGAGGCTGTGATGCAACCTGGATTGACCATATCTAGACCCACAGCTGGATGAGACATAATGGTGGACACTCTTGGGGTTGAGAGGTTGGGTGAGGTTGGGTGAGCAAACGCAGACCCTTTAAAGTAATACTTCCTGGTACCCATCCCATGGGTCCCAAATCTCCAGGTTCAAGGGCATCTTCCTACATCGAAAACATGCATGAGAAACCCAGACGATGGTACACCGTGTGATTTTGAAAGGTTTCTAATACGCACCTCATTTCTCATCTCCTTGTGCTCGGGTTCGCCATTCCAGCTACTTTACTAGCAATCTCCCTACTTGGAGAATCAGCACGTTTAACCTCCTGTTCCCTACAGGTTGCAATTTGTCCTGAGGATGAACGGGAAGAGGGGCAACCAATGAGAGACTAGATCTAGGTGTTGGGACAGGCACAGGTCACTCTATTTTCCCATCAGGAAGAAGAATTATCCACAGGCTCAGCCTGCCGCCAGGAACCAGAATAGGGCCTGAGGCAATCCCGTGTTTTTGCGGCCAGCACCCAAAAAAGACAGTTGAAAAATGGAGCTCAGGGGCACTGCCATTCACAAACCTGCTGATTTATAAATGATAACTCTCGTCCACAAATATATTGAGGGAAGGCAACGAAGAGGATTTGAAAGCAAGGCAGAATTGCAGGAAACAGGTTTCAGGAGGTAGATTCGAATCGCCTTTAAAGCACATGAAAAGTGGCAAAACGTCGACAATGATGCCCTTGGCCAAAAAGGGCGTATGCGTTTTATCCTGAATATATTCAGGAAAAAACGCATACGCCCTGTTTGGCAAACCAAGCAACGTGGAAAGGCTAATCAGCGCTACAAAGAAGTCTCGCTTCCCATCGGTCAAAAGGGCCATGCTGCAAAAAGTATCAAAACCAGAAATGCAGGACAGGCCATGGAGAAATGGCAGCCTTGCTACTCTGATGGGCGGGATGTAAATTGCCAACAGCCACTCTGGAGAAGTGTACGGTGTGTCCTGAAACATCGAAAAAACACAGCTTAGGGAGCATAGGGCACGTCCACTCATGGGCGTATAAATTGGGAAAACTAAAAATCAGCAAGACACAGGCACCCCAAAGTTTAGGGCTGCTCTGTTGACAAGAACCTCCACTTCATGACACCTTAAATATCCCAGGAAAGAGAAAAATGGATAAAGAAGTTGAGGTCCTTATGTACAATGGAATATCACTCAGACATGAAATCAATGTCATAAGGCTAGTAGAAGCAAGATGAGTGGATTTAGGTACGACGATTCTAAGTGAAATAAGTCACACAGAAAAAGACACTTATCATAAGCTATCACTTATAGAGGGAATGTAAAAACCGCTACAATTGAACTGAATTACAAAACAGAACAGAGTCACACGTTTAGAAAACACACTATGACTGCTTAACGGAAAGGTGAGGTGGGGTGATGCATAAAACAAGGGTTTCAAATTCGCTCAGATACCGTTCCATACACCCAATATGTAATAGACAAGACCTACTCCTTGCTCAGTGAACTGGACTCAACACCCCCTATTCACCGCACAAGAATATATGTGACTAGTAAGAATCTTAAAACCTATGTATTGATATCTGTCTGGAAGTGAGTCAAGTGGGTGTAAAGCCGCATAAACACAGCCGTGAAAAGCAGCTAAACCCCATTATAAAAATAAATTACTTTTAAAAACCCGTAAAACAAAGACAGTGAAAGAGAGAGAAATTCTTACAAAATTCGTTCAGAGGCTGTGATGCAACCTGCATAGACCATATCTAGACCCACAGCTGGATGAGACATAAGGGTGGACACTCTTGGGACTGAAAGGTTGGGTGAGGTTGGGTGAGCAAACACAGACCCTTTAAAGTAATACTGCCTGGTAACCATCCCATGGGTCCCAAATCTCCAGGTTCAAGGGCATCTTCCTACATCGAAAACATGCATGAGAAACCCAGAAGATGGTACACCGTGTGGTTTTGAAAGTTTTCTAATACGCACCTCATTTCTCATCTCCTTGTGCTCGGGTTCGCCATTCCAGCTACTTTACTAGCAATCTCCCTACTTGGAGAATCAGCACCTTTAAGCTCCTGTTCCCTACAGGTTGCAATTTGTCCTGAGGATGAACGGGAAGAGGGGCAACCAATGAGAGACTAGATCTAGGTGTTGGGACAGGCACATGTCACTCTATTTTCCCATCAGGAAGCATAATTAACCACAGGCTCAGCCTGCCTCCCAGAAGCAGAATAGGGCCTGAGGCAATCCCGCGCTTTTGCGGCCAGCTCCCAAAAAAGCGAGTTGAAAAATGGAGCTCAGGGACACTGCAATTCACAAACCCGCAGAGTTATAAATGATAACTCTCATCCACAGATATATTGAGGGAAGGCAACGAAGAGGATTTGAAAGCAAGGCAGAATTGCAGGAAACAGGTTTCAGGAGGTAGATTCGAATCGCCTTTAAAGCACATGAAAAGCGGCAAAACGTCGACAATGATGCCCTTGGCCAAAAAGGGCGTATGCGTTTTATCCTGAATATATTCAGGAAAAAACGCATACGCCCTTTTTGGCCAACCAAGCAACCTGGAAAGGCAAATCAGCGCTACAAAGAAGTCTCACTTCCCATCGGTCAAAAGGGCCATGCTGCAAAAAGTGTCAAAACCAGAAATGCAGGACAGGCCATGGAGAAATGGCAGCCTTGCTACGCTGATGGGCGGGATGTAAATTGCCAACAGCCACTCTGGAGAAGTGTACGGTGTGTCCTGAAACATCGAAAAAACACAGCTTAGGGAGCATAGGGCACATCCACTCATGGGCGTATAAATTGGGAAAACTAAAAATCAGCAAGACACAAGCACCCCAAAGTTTAGGGCTGCTTTGTTGACAAGAACCTCCACTTCATGACACCTTAAATATCACAGGAAAGAGCAAAATGGAGAAAGAAGTTGTGGCCCTTATGTACAATGGAATATCACTCAGACATGAAATCAATGTCATAAGGCTAGTAGAAGCAAGATGAGTGGATTTAGGTACGACAATTCTAAGTGAAATAAGTCACACAGGAAAAGACACTTATCATAAGCTATCACTTATAGAGGGAATGTAAAAACCGCTACACTTGAACTGAATTACAAAAGAGAACAGAGTCACACGTTTAGAAAACACACTATGGCTGCTTAACGGGAAAGGTGAGGTGGGGTGATGCATAAAACAAGGGTTTCAAATTCGCTCAGATACCGTTCCATACACCCAATATGTAATAGACAAGACCTACTCCTTGCTCAGTGAACTGGACTCAACACCCCCTATTCACCGCACAAGAATATATGTGACTAGTAAATATCTTAAAACCTATGTATTGATATCTGTCTGGAAGTGAGTCAAGTGGGTGTAAAGCCGCATAAACACAGCCATGAAAAGCAGCTAAACCCCATTATAAAAATAAATTACTTTTAAAAACCCGTAAAACAAAGACAGTGAAAGAGAGAAATTCTTACAAAATTCGTTCAGAGGCTGTGATGCAACCTGGATTGACCATATCTAGACCCACAGCTGGATGAGACATAATGGTGGACACTCTTGGGGTTGAGAGGTTGGGTGAGGTTGGGTGAGCAAACGCAGACCCTTTAAAGTAATACTTCCTGGTACCCATCCCACGGGTCCCAAATCTCCAGGTTCAAGGGCATCTTCCTACATCGAAAACATGCATGAGAAACCCAGAAGATGGTACACCGTGTGATTTTGAAAGGTTTCTAATACGCACCTCATTTCTCATCTCCTTGTGCTCGGGTTCGCCATTCCAGCTACTTTACTAGCAATCTCCCTACTTGGAGAATCAGCACGTTTAACCTCCTGTTCCCTACAGGTTGCAATTTGTCCTGAGGATGAACGGGAAGAGGGGCAACCAATGAGAGACTAGATCTAGGTGTTGGGACAGGCACAGGTCACTCTATTTTCCCATCAGGAAGAAGATTTATCCACAGGCTCAGCCTGCCGCCAGGAACCAGAATAGGGCCTGAGGCAATCCCGTGCTTTTGCGGCCAGCTCCCAAAAAACACCGTTGAAAAATGGAGCTCAGGGGCACTGCCATTCACAAAACTGCTGAGTTATAAATGATAACTCTCGTCCACAAATATATTGAGGGAAGGCAACGAAGAGGATTTGAAAGCAAGGCAGAATTGCAGGAAACAGGTTTCAGGAGGTAGATTCGAATCGCCTTTAAAGCACATGAAAAGTGGCAAACCGTCGACAATGATGCCCTTGGCCAAAAAGGGCGTATGCGTTTTTTCCTGAATATATTCAGGAAAAAACGCATACGCCCTGTTTGGCCAACCAAGCAACCTGGAAAGGCTAATCAGCGCTACAAAGAAGTCTCGCTTCCCATCGGTCAAAAGGGCCATGCTGCAAAAAGTATCAAAACCAGAAATGCAGGACAGGCCATGGAGAAATGGCAGCCTTGCTACTCTGATGGGCGGGATGTAAATTGCCAACAGCCACTCTGGAGAAGTGTACGGTGTGTCCTGAAACATCGAAAAAACACAGCTTAGGGAGCATAGGGCACGTCCACTCATGGGCGTATAAATTGGGAAAACTAAAAATCAGCAAGACACAGGCACCCCAAAGTTTAGGGCTGCTCTGTTGACAAGAACCTCCACTTCATGACACCTTAAATATCCCAGGAAAGAGAAAAATGGATAAAGAAGTTGAGGTCCTTATGTACAATGGAATATCACTCAGACATGAAATCAATGTCATAAGGCTAGTAGAAGCAAGATGAGTGGATTTAGGTACGACGATTCTAAGTGAAATAAGTCACACAGAAAAAGACACTTATCATAAGCTATCACTTATAGAGGGAATGTAAAAACCGCTACAATTGAACTGAATTACAAAACAGAACAGAGTCACACGTTTAGAAAACACACTATGACTGCTTAACGGAAAGGTGAGGTGGGGTGATGCATAAAACAAGGGTTTCAAATTCGCTCAGATACCGTTCCATACACCCAATATGTAATAGACAAGACCTACTCCTTGCTCAGTGAACTGGACTCAACACCCCCTATTCACCGCACAAGAATATATGTGACTAGTAAGAATCTTAAAACCTATGTATTGATATCTGTCTGGAAGTGAGTCAAGTGGGTGTAAAGCCGCATAAACACAGCCGTGAAAAGCAGCTAAACCCCATTATAAAAATAAATTACTTTTAAAAACCCGTAAAACAAAGACAGTGAAAGAGAGAGAAATTCTTAACAAAATTCGTTCAGAGGCTGTGATGCAACCTGCATAGACCATATCTAGACCCACAGCTGGATGAGACATAAGGGTGGACACTCTTGGGACTGAAAGGTTGGGTGAGGTTGGGTGAGCAAACACAGACCCTTTAAAGTAATACTGCCTGGTAACCATCCCATGGGTCCCAAATCTCCAGGTTCAAGGGCATCTTCCTACATCGAAAACATGCATGAGAAACCCAGAAGATGGTACACCGTGTGATTTTGAAAGGTTTCTAATACGCACCTCATTTCTCATCTCCTTGTGCTCGGGTTCGCCTTTCCAGCTACTTTACCAGCAATCTCCCTACTTGGAGAATCAGCACCTTTAAGCTCCTGTTCCCTACAGGTTGCAATTTGTCCTGAGGATGAACGGGAAGAGGGGCAACCAATGAGAGACTAGATCTAGGTGTTGGGACAGGCACAGGTCACTCTATTTTCCCATCAGGAAGAAGAATTAACCACAGGCTCAGCCTGTCCCCCGGAACCAGAATAGGGCCTGAGGCAATCCCGTGCTTTTGCGGCCAGCTCCCAAAAAAGAGAGTTGAAAAATGGAGCTCCGGGGCACTGCCATTCACAAACCTGCTGAGTTATAAATGATAACTCTCGTCCACAAATATATTGTGGGAAGGCAACGAAGAGGATTTGAAAGCAAGGCAGAATTGCAGGAAACAGGTTTCAGGAGGTAGATTCGAATCGCCTTTAAAGCACATGAAAAGCGGCAAAACGTCGACAATGATGCCCTTGGCCAAACAGGGCGTATGCGTTTTTTCCTGAATATATTCAGGAAAAAACGCATACGCCCTTTTTGGCCAACCAAGCAACCTGGAAAGGCTAATCAGCGCTACAAGAAGTCTCGCTTCCCATCGGTCAAAAGGGCCATGCTGCAAAAAGTGTCAGAACCAGAAATGCTGGACAGGCCATGGAGAAATGGCAGCCTTGCTACGCTGATGGGCGGGATGTAAATTGCCAACAGCCACTCTGGAGAAGTGTACGGTGTGTCCTGAAACATCGAAAAAACACAGCTTAGGGAGCATAGGGCACGTCCACTCATGGGCGTATAAATTGGGAAAACTAAAAATCAGCAAGACACAGGCACCCCAAAGTTTAGGGCTGCTCTGTTGACAAGAACCTCCACTTCATGACACCTTAAATATCCCAGGAAAGAGAAAAATGGATAAAGAAGTTGTGGTCCTTATGTACAATGGAATATAACTCAGACATGAAATCAATGTCATAAGGCTAGTAGAAGCAAGATGAGTGGATTTAGGTACGACGATTCTAAGTGAAATAAGTCACACAGGAAAAGACACTTATCATAAGCTATCACTTATAGAGGGAATGTAAAAACTGCTACACTTGAACTGAATTACAAAACAGAACAGAGTCACACGTTTAGAAAACACACTATGGCTGCTTAACGGGAAAGGTGAGGTGGGGTGATGCATAAAACAAGGGTTTCAAATTAGCTCAGATACCGTTCCATACACCCAATATGTAATAGACAAGACCTACTCCTTGCTCAGTGAACTGGACTCAACACCCCCTATTCACCGCACAAGAATATATGTGACTAGTAAGAATCTTAAAACCTATGTATTGATATCTGTCTGGAAGTGAGTCAAGTGGGTGTAAAGCCGCATAAACACAGCCGGGAAAAGCAGCTAAACCCCATTATAAAAATAAATTACTTTTAAAAACCCGTAAAACAAAGACAGTGAAAGACAGAGAAATTCTTATAAAATTCGTTCAGAGGCTGTGATGCAACCTGGATTGACCATATCTAGACACACAGCTGGATGAGACATAAGGGTGGACACTCTTGGGGCTGAAAGGTTGGGTGAGGTTGGGTGAGCAAACGCAGACCCTTTAAAGTAATACTGCCTGGTACCCATCCCATGGGTCCCAAATCTCCAGGTTCAAGGGCATCTTCCTACATCGAAAACATGCATGAGAAACCCAGAAGATGGTACACCGTGTGATTTTGAAAGGTTTCTAATACGCACCTCATTTCTCATCTCCTTGTGCTCGGGTTCGCCTTTCCAGCTACTTTACTAGCAATCTCCCTACTTGGAGAATCAGCACCTTTAAGCTCCTGTTCCTTATAGGTTGCAATTTGTCCTGAGGATGAACGGGAAGAGGGGCAACCAATGAGAGACTAGATCTAGGTGTTGGGACAGGCACAGGTCACTCTATTTTCCCATCAGGAAGAAGAATTAACCACAGGCTCAGCCTGCCGCCCAGAAGCAGAATAGGGCCTGAGGCAATCCTGCGCTTTTGCGGCCAGCTCCCAAAAAAGCGATTTGAAAAATGGAGCTCAGGGACACTGAAATTCACAAACCCGCAGAGTTATAAATGATAACTCTCATCCACAGATATATTGAGGGAAGGCAACGAAGAGGATTTGAAAGCAAGGCAGAATTGCAGGAAACAGGTTTCAGGAGGTAGATTCGAATCGCCTTTAAAGCACATGAAAAGCGGCAAAACGTCGACAATGATGCCCTTGGCCAAAAAGGGCGTATGCGTTTTTTCCTGAATGTATTCAGGAAAAAACGCATACGCACTTTTTGGCCAACCAAGCAACCTGGAAAGGCAAATCAGCGCTACAAAGAAGTCTCGCTTCCCATCGGTCAAAAGGGTCTTGCTGCAAAAAGTGTCAAAACCAGAAATGCAAGACAGGCCATGGAGAAATGGCAGCCTTGCTTCGCTGATGGGCGGGATGTAAATTGCCAACAGCCACTCTGGAGAAGTGTACGGTGTGTCCTGAAACATCGAAAAACCACAGCTTAGGGAGCATAGGGCACGTCCACTCATGGGCGTATAAATTGGGAAAACTAAAAATCAGCAAGACACAGGCACCCCAAAGTTTAGGGCTGCTCTGTTGACAAGAACCTCCACTTCATGACACCTTAAATATCCCAGGAAAGAGAAAAATGGATAAAGAAGTTGTGGTCCTTATGTACAATGGAATAGCACTAAGACATGAAATCAATGTCATAAGGCTAGTAGAAGCAAGATGAGTGGATTTAGGTACGACGATTCTAAGTGAAATAAGTCACACAGAAAAAGACACTTATCATAAGCTATCACTTATAGAGGGAATGTAAAAACCGCCACACTTGAACTGAATTACAAAACAGAACAGAGTCACACGTTTAGAAAACACACTATGGCTGCTTAACGGGAAAGGTGAGGTGGGGTGATGCATAAAACAAGGGTTTCAAATTCGCTCAGATACCGTTCCATACACCCAATATGTAATAGACAAGACCTACTCCTTGCTCAGTGAACTGGACTCAACACCCCCTATTCACCGCACAAGAATATATGTGACTAGTAAGAATCTTAAAACCTATGTATTGATATCTGTCTGGAAGTGAGTCAATTGGGTGTAAAGCCGCATAAACACAGCCATGAAAAGCAGCTAAACCCCATTATAAAAAAAAATTACTTTTAAAAACCCGTAAAACAAAGACAGTGAAAGAGAGAAATTCTTACAAAATTCGTTCAGGGGCTGTGATGCAACCTGGATTGACCATATCTAGACACACAGCTGGATGAGACATAAGGGTGGACACTCTTGGGGCTGAAAGGTTGGGTGAGGTTGGGTGAGCAAACGCAGACGCTTTAAAGTAATACTGCCTGCTACCCATCCCATGGGTCCCAAATCTCCAGCTTCAAGGGCATCTTCCTACATCGAAAACATGCCTGAGAAACCCAGAAGATGGTACACCGTGTGATTTTGAAAGGTTTCTAATACGCACCTCATTTCTCATCTCCTTGTGCTCGGGTTCGCCTTTCCAGCTACTTTACCAGCAATCTCCCTACTTGGAGAATCAGCACCTTTAAGCTCCTGTTCCCTACAGGTTGCAATTTGTCCTGAGGATGAACGGGAAGAGGGGCAACCAATGAGAGACTAGATCTAGGTGTTGGGACAGGCACAGGTCACTCTATTTTCCCATCAGGAAGAAGAATTAACCACAGGCTCAGCCTGTCCCCCGGAACCAGAATAGGGCCTGAGGCAATCCCGTGCTTTTGCGGCCAGCTCCCAAAAAAGAGAGTTGAAAAATGGAGCTCCGGGGCACTGCCATTCACAAACCTGCTGAGTTATAAATGATAACTCTCGTCCACAAATATATTGTGGGAAGGCAACGAAGAGGATTTGAAAGCAAGGCAGAATTGCAGGAAACAGGTTTCAGGAGGTAGATTCGAATCGCCTTTAAAGCACATGAAAAGCGGCAAAACGTCGACAATGATGCCCTTGGCCAAAAAGGGCGTATGCGTTTTTTCCTGAATATATTCAGGAAAAAACGCATACGCCCTTTTTGGCCAACCAAGCAACCTGGAAAGGCTAATCAGCGCTACAAGAAGTCTCGCTTCCCATCGGTCAAAAGGGCCATGCTGCAAAAACTGTCAGAACCAGAAATGCAGGACAGGCCATGGAGAAATGGCAGCCTTGCTACGCTGATGGGCGGGATGTAAATTGCCAACAGCCACTCTGGAGAAGTGTACGGTGTGTCCTGAAACATCGAAAAAACACAGCTTAGGGAGCATAGGGCACGTCCACTCATGGGCGTATAAATTGGGAAAACTAAAAATCAGCAAGACACAGGCACCCCAAAGTTTAGGGCTGCTCTGTTGACAAGAACCTCCACTTCATGACACCTTAAATATCCCAGGAAAGAGAAAAATGGATAAAGAAGTTGTGGTCCTTATGTACAATGGAATATAACTCAGACATGAAATCAATGTCATAAGGCTAGTAGAAGCAAGATGAGTGGATTTAGGTACGACGATTCTAAGTGAAATAAGTCACACAGGAAAAGACACTTATCATAAGCTATCACTTATAGAGGGAATGTAAAAACTGCTACACTTGAACTGAATTACAAAACAGAACAGAGTCACACGTTTAGAAAACACACTATGGCTGCTTAACGGGAAAGGTGAGGTGGGGTGATGCATAAAACAAGGGTTTCAAATTCGCTCAGATACCGTTCCATACACCCAATATGTAATAGACAAGACCTAATCCTTGCTCAGTGAACTGGACTCAACACCCCCTATTCACCGCACAAGAATATATGTGACTAGTAAGAATCTTAAAACCTATGTATTGATATCTGTCTGGAAGTGAGTCAAGTGGGTGTAAAGCCGCATAAACACAGCCGGGAAAAGCAGCTAAACCCCATTATAAATATAAATTACTTTTAAAAACCCGTAAAACAAAGACAGTGAAAGACAGAGAAATTCTTATAAAATTCGTTCAGAGGCTGTGATGCAACCTGGATTGACCATATCTAGACACACAGCTGGATGAGACATAAGGGTGGACACTCTTGGGGCTGAAAGGTTGGGTGAGGTTGGGTGAGCAAACGCAGACCCTTTAAAGTAATACTGCCTGGTACCCATCCCATGGGTCCCAAATCTCCAGGTTCAAGGGCATCTTCCTACATCGAAAACATGCATGAGAAACCCAGAAGATGGTACACCGTGTGATTTTGAAAGGTTTCTAATACGCACCTCATTTCTCATCTCCTTGTGCTCGGGTTCGCCTTTCCAGCTACTTTACTAGCAATCTCCCTACTTGGAGAATCAGCACCTTTAAGCTCCTGTTCCTTATAGGTTGCAATTTGTCCTGAGGATGAACGGGAAGAGGGGCAACCAATGAGAGACTAGATCTAGGTGTTGGGACAGGCACAGGTCACTCTATTTTCCCATCAGGAAGAAGAATTAACCACAGGCTCAGCCTGCCGCCCAGAAGCAGAATAGGGCCTGAGGCAATCCTGCGCTTTTGCGGCCAGCTCCCAAAAAAGCGATTTGAAAAATGGAGCTCAGGGACACTGAAATTCACAAACCCGCAGAGTTATAAATGATAACTCTCATCCACAGATATATTGAGGGAAGGCAACGAAGAGGATTTGAAAGCAAGGCAGAATTGCAGGAAACAGGTTTCAGGAGGTAGATTCGAATCGCCTTTAAAGCACATGAAAAGCGGCAAAACGTCGACAATGATGCCCTTGGCCAAAAAGGGCGTATGCGTTTTTTCCTGAATGTATTCAGGAAAAAACGCATACGCACTTTTTGGCCAACCAAGCAACCTGGAAAGGCAAATCAGCGCTACAAAGAAGTCTCGCTTCCCATCGGTCAAAAGGGTCTTGCTGCAAAAAGTGTCAAAACCAGAAATGCAAGACAGGCCATGGAGAAATGGCAGCCTTGCTTCGCTGATGGGCGGGATGTAAATTGCCAACAGCCACTCTGGAGAAGTGTACGGTGTGTCCTGAAACATCGAAAAACCACAGCTTAGGGAGCATAGGGCACGTCCACTCATGGGCGTATAAATTGGGAAAACTAAAAATCAGCAAGACACAGGCACCCCAAAGTTTAGGGCTGCTCTGTTGACAAGAACCTCCACTTCATGACACCTTAAATATCCCAGGAAAGAGAAAAATGGATAAAGAAGTTGTGGTCCTTATGTACAATGGAATATCACTCAGACATGAAATCAATGTCATAAGGCTAGTAGAAGCAAGATGAGTGGATTTAGGTACGACGATTCTAAGTGAAATAAGTCACACAGAAAAAGACACTTATCATAAGCTATCACTTATAGAGGGAATGTAAAAACCGCCACACTTGAACTGAATTACAAAACAGAACAGAGTCACACGTTTAGAAAACACACTATGGCTGCTTAACGGGAAAGGTGAGGTGGGGTGATGCATAAAACAAGGGTTTCAAATTCGCTCAGATACCGTTCCATACACCCAATATGTAATAGACAAGACCTACTCCTTGCTCAGTGAACTGGACTCAACACCCCCTATTCACCGCACAAGAATATATGTGACTAGTAAGAATCTTAAAACCTATGTATTGATATCTGTCTGGAAGTGAGTCAATTGGGTGTAAAGCCGCATAAACACAGCCATGAAAAGCAGCTAAACCCCATTATAAAAAAAAATTACTTTTAAAAACCCGTAAAACAAAGACAGTGAAAGAGAGAAATTCTTACAAAATTCGTTCAGGGGCTGTGATGCAACCTGGATTGACCATATCTAGACACACAGCTGGGTGAGACATAAGGGTGGACACTCTTGGGGCTGAAAGGTTGGGTGAGGTTGGGTGAGCAAACGCAGACCCTTTAAAGTAATACTGCCTGCTACCCATCCCATGGGTCCAAAATCTCCAGCTTCAAGGGCATCTTCCTACATTGAAAACATGCATGAGAAACCCAGAAGATGGTACACCGTGTGATTTTGAAAGGTTTCTAATATGCACCTAATTTCTCATCTCCTTGTGCTCGGGTTCGCCTTTCCAGCTACTTTACCAGCAATCTCCCTACTTTGAGAATCAGCACCTTTAAGCTCCTGTTCCCTACAGGTTGCAATTTGTCCTGAGGATGAACGGGAAGAGGGGCAACCAATGAGAGACTAGATCTAGGTGTTGGGACAGGCACAGGTCACTCTATTTTCCCATCAGGAAGAAAAATTAACCACAGGCTCAGCCTGTCCCCCGGAACCAGAATAGGGCCTGAGGCAATCCCGCGCTTTTGCGGCCAGCTCCCAAAAAAGACAGTTGAAAAATGGAGCTCCGGGGCACTGCCATTCACAAACCTGCTGAGTTATAAATGATAACTCTCGTCCACAAATATATTGTGGGAAGGCAACGAAGAGGATTTGAAAGCAAGGCAGAATTGCAGGAAACAGGTTTCAGGAGGTAGATTCGAATCGCCTTTAAAGCACATGAAAAGCGGCAAAACGTCGACAATGATGCCCTTGGCCAAAAAGGGCGTATGCGTTTTTTCCTGAATATATTCAGGAAAAAACGCATACGCCCTTTTTGGCCAACCAAGCAACCTGGAAAGGCTAATCAGCGCTACAAAGAAGTCTCGCTTCCCATCGGTCAAAAGGGCCATGCTGCAAAAAGTGTCAGAACCAGAAATGCAGGACAGGCCATGGAGAAATGGCAGCCTTGCTACACTGATGGGCGGGATGTAAATTGCCAACAGCCACTCTGGAGAAGTGTACGGTGTGTCCTGAAACATCGAAAAAACACAGCTTAGGGAGCATAGGGCACGTCCACTCATGGGCGTATAAATTGGGAAAACTAAAAATCAGCAAGACACAGGCACCCCAAAGTTTAGGGCTGCTCTGTTGACAAGAACCTCCACTTCATGACACCTTAAATATCCCAGGAAAGAGAAAAATGGATAAAGAAGTTGTGGTCCTTATGTACAATGGAATATAACTCAGACATGAAATCAATGTCATAAGGCTAGTAGAAGCAAGATGAGTGGATTTAGGTACGACGATTCTAAGTGAAATAAGTCACACAGGAAAAGACACTTATCATAAGCTATCACTTATAGAGGGAATGTAAAAACTGCTACACTTGAACTGAATTACAAAACAGAACAGAGTCACACGTTTAGAAAACACACTATGGCTGCTTAACGGGAAAGGTGAGGTGGGGTGATGCATAAAACAAGGGTTTCAAATTAGCTCAGATACCGTTCCATACACCCAATATGTAATAGACAAGACCTAATCCTTGCTCAGTGAACTGGACTCAACACCCCCTATTCACCGCACAAGAATATATGTGACTAGTAAGAATCTTAAAACCTATGTATTGATATCTGTCTGGAAGTGAGTCAAGTGGGTGTAAAGCCGCATAAACACAGCCGGGAAAAGCAGCTAAACCCCATTATAAAAATAAATTACTTTTAAAAACCCGTAAAACAAAGACAGTGAAAGACAGAGAAATTCTTATAAAATTCGTTCAGTGGCTGTGATGCAAGCTGGATTGACCATATCTAGACACACAGCTGGATGAGACATAAGGGTGGACACTCTTGGGGCTGAAAGGTTGGGTGAGGTTGGGTGAGCAAACGCAGACCCTTTAAAGTAATACTGCCTGGTACCCATCCCATGGGTCCCAAATCTCCAGGTTCAAGGGCATCTTCCTACATCGAAAACATGCATGAGAAACCCAGAAGATGGTACACCGTGTGATTTTGAAAGGTTTCTAATACGCACCTCATTTCTCATCTCCTTGTGCTCGGGTTCGCCTTTCCAGCTACTTTACTAGCAATCTCCCTACTTGGAGAATCAGCACCTTTAAGCTCCTGTTCCTTATAGGTTGCAATTTGTCCTGAGGATGAACGGGAAGAGGGGCAACCAATGAGAGACTAGATCTAGGTGTTGGGACAGGCACAGGTCACTCTATTTTCCCATCAGGAAGAAGAATTAACCACAGGCTCAGCCTGCCGCCCAGAAGCAGAATAGGGCCTGAGGCAATCCTGCGCTTTTGCGGCCAGCTCCCAAAAAAGCGATTTGAAAAATGGAGCTCAGGGACACTGAAATTCACAAACCCGCAGAGTTATAAATGATAACTCTCATCCACAGATATATTGAGGGAAGGCAACGAAGAGGATTTGAAAGCAAGGCAGAATTGCAGGAAACAGGTTTCAGGAGGTAGATTCGAATCGCCTTTAAAGCACATGAAAAGCGGCAAAACGTCGACAATGATGCCCTTGGCCAAAAAGGGCGTATGCGTTTTTTCCTGAATGTATTCAGGAAAAAACGCATACGCACTTTTTGGCCAACCAAGCAACCTGGAAAGGCAAATCAGCGCTACAAAGAAGTCTCGCTTCCCATCGGTCAAAAGGGTCTTGCTGCAAAAAGTGTCAAAACCAGAAATGCAAGACAGGCCATGGAGAAATGGCAGCCTTGCTTCGCTGATGGGCGGGATGTAAATTGCCAACAGCCACTCTGGAGAAGTGTACGGTGTGTCCTGAAACATCGAAAAACCACAGCTTAGGGAGCATAGGGCACGTCCACTCATGGGCGTATAAATTGGGAAAACTAAAAATCAGCAAGACACAGGCACCCCAAAGTTTAGGGCTGCTCTGTTGACAAGAACCTCCACTTCATGACACCTTAAATATCCCAGGAAAGAGAAAAATGGATAAAGAAGTTGTGGTCCTTATGTACAATGGAATATCACTCAGACATGAAATCAATGTCATAAGGCTAGTAGAAGCAAGATGAGTGGATTTAGGTACGACGATTCTAAGTGAAATAAGTCACACAGAAAAAGACACTTATCATAAGCTATCACTTATAGAGGGAATGTAAAAACCGCCACACTTGAACTGAATTACAAAACAGAACAGAGTCACACGTTTAGAAAACACACTATGGCTGCTTAACGGGAAAGGTGAGGTGGGGTGATGCATAAAACAAGGGTTTCAAATTCGCTCAGATACCGTTCCATACACCCAATATGTAATAGACAAGACCTACTCCTTGCTCAGTGAACTGGACTCAACACCCCCTATTCACCGCACAAGAATATATGTGACTTGTAAGAATCTTAAAACCTATGTATTGATATCTGTCTGGAAGTGAGTCAAGTGGGTGTAAAGCCGCATAAACACAGCCGTGAAAAGCAGCTAAACCCCATTATAAAAATAAATTACTTTTAAAAACCCGTAAAACAAAGACAGTGAAAGAGAGAGAAATTCTTACACAATTCGTTCAGAGGCTGTGATGCAACCTGGATTGACCATATCTAGACCCACAGCTGGATGAGACATAAGGGTGGACACTCTTGGGGCTGAAAGGTTGGGTGAGGTTGGGTGAGCAAACGCAGACCCTTTAAAGTAATACTGCCTGGTACCCATCCCATGGGTCCCAAATCTCCAGGTTCAAGGGCATCTTCCTACATCGAAAACATGCATGAGAAACCCAGAAGATGGTAGACCGTGTAATTTTGAAAGGTTTCTAATACGCACCTCATTTCTCATCTCCTTGTGCTCGGGTTCGCCTTTCCAGCTACTTTACTAGCAATCTCCCTACTTGGAGAATCAGCACCTTTAAGCTCCTGTTCCCTATAGGTTGCAATTTGTCCTGAGGATGAACGGGAAGAGGGGCAACCAATGAGAGACTAGATCTAGGTGTTGGGACAGGCACAGGTCACTCTATTTTCCCATCAGGAAGAAGAATTAACCACAGGCTCAGCCTGCCGCCCAGAAGCAGAATAGGGCCTGAGGCAATCCCGCGCTTTTGCGGCCAGCTCCCAAAAAAGCGAGTTGAAAAATGGAGCTCAGGGACACTGAAATTCACAAACCCACAGAGTTATAAATGATAACTCTCATCCACAGATATATTGAGGGAAGGCAACGAAGAGGATTTGAAAGCAAGGCAGAATTGCAGGAAACAGATTTCAGGAGGTAGATTCGAATCGCCTTTAAAGCACATGAAAAGCGGCAAAACGTCGACAATGATGCCCTTGGCCAAAAAGGTCGTATGCGTTTTTTCCTGAATATATTCAGGAAAAAACGCATACGCCCTTTTTGGCCAACCAAGCAACCTGGAAAGGCAAATCAGCGCTACAAAGAAGTCTCGCTTCCCATCGGTCAAAAGGGTCTTGCTGCAAAAAGTGTCAAAACCAGAAATGCAGGACAGGCCATGGAGAAATGGCAGCATTGCTACGCTGATGGGCGGGATGTAAATTGCCAACAGCCACTCTGGAGAAGTGTACGGTGTGTCCTGAAACATCGAAAAACCACAGCTTAGGGAGCATAGGGCACGTCCACTCATGGGCGTATAAATTGGGAAAACTAAAAATCAGCAAGACACAGGCACCCCAAAGTTTAGGGCTGCTCTGTTGACAAGAACCTCCACTTCATGACACCTTAAATATCCCAGGAAAGAGAAAAATGGATAAAGAAGTTGTGGTCCTTATGTACAATGGAATATCACTCAGACATGAAATCAATGTCATAAGGCTAGTAGAAGCAAGATGAGTGGATTTAGGTACGACGATTCTAAGTGAAATAAGTCACACAGAAAAAGACACTTATCATAAGCTATCACTTAGAGAGGGAATGTAAAAACCGCTACACTTGAACTGAATTACAAAACAGAACAGAGTCACACGTTTAGAAAACACACTATGGCTGCTTAACGGGAAAGGTGAGGTGGGGTGATGCATAAAACAAGGGTTTCAAATTCGCTCAGATACCGTTCCATACACCCAATATGTAGTAGACAAGACCTACTCCTTGCTCAGTGAACTGGACTCAACACCCCCTATTCACCGCACAAGAATATATGTGACTAGTAAGAATCTTAAAACCTATGTATTGATATCTGTCTGGAAGTGAGTCAAGTGGGTGTAAAGCCGCATAAACACAGCCGTGAAAAGCAGCTAAACCCCATTATAAAAATAAATTACTTTTAAAAACCCGTAAAACAAAGACAGTGAAAGAGAGAGAAATTCTTACACAATTCGTTCAGAGGCTGTGATGCAACCTGGATTGACCATATCTAGACCCACAGCTGGATGAGACATAAGGGTGGACACTCTTGGGGCTGAAAGTTTGGGTGAGGTTGGGTGAGCAAACGCAGACCCTTTAAAGTAATACTGCGTGGTACCCATCCCATGGGTCCCAAATCTCCAGGTTCAAGGGCATCTTCCTACATCGAAAACATGCATGAGAAACCCAGAAGATGGTACACCGTGTGATTTTGAAAGGTTTCTAATACGCACCTCATTTCTCATCTCCTTGTGCTCGGGTTCGCCATTCCAGCTACTTTACTAGCAATCTCCCTACTTGGAGAATCAGCACGTTTAACCTCCTGTTCCCTACAGGTTGCAATTTTTCCTGAGGATGAACGGGAAGAGGGGCAACCAATGAGAGACTAGATCTAGGTGTTGGGACAGGCACAGGTCACTCTATTTTCCCATCAGGAAGAAGAATTATCCACAGGCTCAGCCTGCCGCCAGGAACCAGAATAGGGCCTGAGGCAATCCCGTGCTTTTGCGGCCAGCTCCCAAAAAAGCGAGTTGAAAAATGGAGCTCAGGGACACTGAAATTCACAAACCCGCAGAGTTATAAATGATAACTCTCATCCACAGATATATTGAGGGAAGGCAACGAAGAGGATTTGAAAGCAAGGCAGAATTGCAGGAAACAGGTTTCAGGAGGTAGATTCGAATCGCCTTTAAAGCACATGAAAAGCGGCAAAACGTCGACAATGATGCCCTTGGCCAAAAAGGGCGTATGCGTTTTTTCCTGAATGTATTCAGGAAAAAACGCATACGCCCTTTTTGGCCAACCAAGCAACCTGGAAAGGCAAATCAGCGCTACAAAGAAGTCTCGCTTCCCATCGGTCAAAAGGGTCATGTGCAAAACGTGTCAAAACTAGAAATGCAAGACAGGCCATGGAGAAATGGCAGCCTTGCTACGCTGATGGGCGGGATGTAAATTGCCAACAGCCACTCTGGAGAAGTGTACGGTGTGTCCTGAAACATCGAAAAACCACAGCTTAGGGAGCATAGGGCACGTCCACTCATGGGCGTATAAATTGGGAAAACTAAAAATCAGCAAGACACAGGCACCCCAAAGTTTAGGGCTGCTCTGTTGACAAGAACCTCCACTTCATGACACCTTAAATATCCCAGGAAAGAGAAAAATGGATAAAGAAGTTGTGGTCCTTATGTACAATGGAATATCACTCAGACATGAAATCAATGTCATAAGGCTAGTAGAAGCAAGATGAGTGGATTTAGGTACGACGATTCTAAGTGAAATAAGTCACACAGAAAAAGACACTTATCATAAGCTATCACTTATAGAGGGAATGTAAAAACCGCCACACTTGAACTGAATTACAAAACAGAACAGAGTCACACGTTTAGAAAACACACTATGGCTGCTTAACGGGAAAGGTGAGGTGGGGTGAGGCATAAAACAAGGGTTTCAAATTCGCTCAGATACAGTTCCATACACCCAATATGTAATAGACAAGACCTACTCCTTGCTCAGTGAACTGGACTCAACACCCCCTATTCACCGCACAAGAATATATGTGACTAGTAAGAATCTTAAAACCTATGTATTGATATCTGTCTGGAAATGAGTCAATTGGGTGTAAAGCCGCATAAACACAGCCATGAAAAGCAGCTAAACCCCATTATAAAAATAAATTACTTTTAAAAACCCATAAAACGAAGACAGTGAAAGAGAGAAATTCTTACAAAATTCGTTCAGGGGCTGTGATGCAACCTGGATTGACCATATCTAGACACACAGCTGGATGAGACATAAGGGTGGACACTCTTGGGGCTGAAAGGTTGGGTGAGGTTGGGTGAGCAAACGCAGACCCTTTAAAGTAATACTGCCTGCTACCCATCCCATGGGTCCCAAATCTCCAGCTTCAAGGGCATCTTCCTACATCGAAAACATGCATGAGAAACCCAGAAGATGGTACACCGTGTGATTTTGAAAGGTTTCTAATACGCACCTCATTTCTCATCTCCTTGTGCTCGGGTTCGCCTTTCCAGCTACTTTACCAGCAATCTCCCTACTTGGAAAATCAGCACCTTTAAGCTCCTGTTCCCTACAGGTTGCAATTTGTCCTGAGGATGAACGGGAAGAGGGGCAACCAATGAGAGACTAGATCTAGGTGTTGGGACAGGCACAGGTCACTCTATTTCCCCATCAGGAAGAAGAATTAACCACAGGCTCAGCCTGCCGCCCAGAAGCAGAATAGGGCCTGAGGCAATCCTGCGCTTTTGCGGCCAGCTCCCAAAAAAGCGATTTGAAAAATGGAGCTCAGGGACACTGAAATTCACAAACCCGCAGAGTTATAAATGATAACTCTCATCCACAGATATATTGAGGGAAGGCAACGAAGAGGATTTGAAAGCAAGGCAGAATTGCAGGAAACAGGTTTCAGGAGGTAGATTCGAATCGCCTTTAAAGCACATGAAAAGCGGCAAAACGTCGACAATGATGCCCTTGGCCAAAAAGGGCGTATGCGTTTTTTCCTGAATGTATTCAGGAAAAAACGCATACGCACTTTTTGGCCAACCAAGCAACCTGGAAAGGCAAATCAGCGCTACAAAGAAGTCTCGCTTCCCATCGGTCAAAAGGGTCTTGCTGCAAAAAGTGTCAAAACCAGAAATGCAAGACAGGCCATGGAGAAATGGCAGCCTTGCTTCGCTGATGGGCGGGATGTAAATTGCCAACAGCCACTCTGGAGAAGTGTACGGTGTGTCCTGAAACATCGAAAAACCACAGCTTAGGGAGCATAGGGCACGTCCACTCATGGGCGTATAAATTGGGAAAACTAAAAATCAGCAAGACACAGGCACCCCAAAGTTTAGGGCTGCTCTGTTGACAAGAACCTCCATTTCATGACACCTTAAATATCCCAGGAAAGAGAAAAATGGATAAAGAAGTTGTGGTCCTTATGTACAATGGAATATCACTCAGACATGAAATCAATGTCATAAGGCTAGTAGAAGCAAGATGAGTGGATTTAGGTACGACGATTCTAAGTGAAATAAGTCACACAGAAAAAGACACTTATCATAAGCTATCACTTAGAGAGGGAATGTAAAAACCGCTACACTTGAACTGAATTACAAAACAGAACAGAGTCACACGTTTAGAAAACACACTATGGCTGCTTAACGGGAAAGGTGAGGTGGGGTGATGCATAAAACAAGGGTTTCAAATTCGCTCAGATACCGTTCCATACACCCAATATGTAGTAGACAAGACCTACTCCTTGCTCAGTGAACTGGACTCAACACCCCCTATTCACCGCACAAGAATATATGTGACTAGTAAGAATCTTAAAACCTATGTATTGATATCTGTCTGGAAGTGAGTCAAGTGGGTGTAAAGCCGCATAAACACAGCCGTGAAAAGCAGCTAAACCCCATTATAAAAATAAATTACTTTTAAAAACCCGTAAAACAAAGACAGTGAAAGAGAGAGAAATTCTTACACAATTCGTTCAGAGGCTGTGATGCAACCTGGATTGACCATATCTAGACCCACAGCTGGATGAGACATAAGGGTGGACACTCTTGGGGCTGAAAGGTTGGGTGAGGTTGGGTGAGCAAACGCAGACCCTTTAAAGTAATACTGCGTGGTACCCATCCCATGGGTCCCAAATCTCCAGGTTCAAGGGCATCTTCCTACATCGAAAACATGCATGAGAAACCCAGAAGATGGTACACCGTGTGATTTTGAAAGGTTTCTAATACGCACCTCATTTCTCATCTCCTTGTGCTCGGGTTCGCCATTCCAGCTACTTTACTAGCAATCTCCCTACTTGGAGAATCAGCACGTTTAACCTCCTGTTCCCTACAGGTTGCAATTTTTCCTGAGGATGAACGGGAAGAGGGGCAACCAATGAGAGACTAGATCTAGGTGTTGGGACAGGCACAGGTCACTCTATTTTCCCATCAGGAAGAAGAATTATCCACAGGCTCAGCCTGCCGCCAGGAACCAGAATAGGGCCTGAGGCAATCCCGTGCTTTTGCGGCCAGCTCCCAAAAAAGCGAGTTGAAAAATGGAGCTCAGGGACACTGAAATTCACAAACCCGCAGAGTTATAAATGATAACTCTCATCCACAGATATATTGAGGGAAGGCAACGAAGAGGATTTGAAAGCAAGGCAGAATTGCAGGAAACAGGTTTCAGGAGGTAGATTCGAATCGCCTTTAAAGCACATGAAAAGCGGCAAAACGTCGACAATGATGCCCTTGGCCAAAAAGGGCGTATGCGTTTTTTCCTGAATGTATTCAGGAAAAAACGCATACGCCCTTTTTGGCCAACCAAGCAACCTGGAAAGGCAAATCAGCGCTACAAAGAAGTCTCGCTTCCCATCGGTCAAAAGGGTCATGTGCAAAACGTGTCAAAACTAGAAATGCAAGACAGGCCATGGAGAAATGGCAGCCTTGCTACGCTGATGGGCGGGATGTAAATTGCCAACAGCCACTCTGGAGAAGTGTACGGTGTGTCCTGAAACATCGAAAAACCACAGCTTAGGGAGCATAGGGCACGTCCACTCATGGGCGTATAAATTGGGAAAACTAAAAATCAGCAAGACACAGGCACCCCAAAGTTTAGGGCTGCTCTGTTGACAAGAACCTCCACTTCATGACACCTTAAATATCCCAGGAAAGAGAAAAATGGATAAAGAATTTGTGGTCCTTATGTACAATGGAATATCACTCAGACATGAAATCAATGTCATAAGGCTAGTAGAAGCAAGATGAGTGGATTTAGGTACGACGATTCTAAGTGAAATAAGTCACACAGAAAAAGACACTTATCATAAGCTATCACTTATAGAGGGAATGTAAAAACCGCCACACTTGAACTGAATTACAAAACAGAACAGAGTCACACGTTTAGAAAACACACTATGGCTGCTTAACGGGAAAGGTGAGGTGGGGTGAGGCATAAAACAAGGGTTTCAAATTCGCTCAGATACAGTTCCATACACCCAATATGTAATAGACAAGACCTACTCCTTGCTCAGTGAACTGGACTCAACACCCCCTATTCACCGCACAAGAATATATGTGACTAGTAAGAATCTTAAAACCTATGTATTGATATCTGTCTGGAAATGAGTCAATTGGGTGTAAAGCCGCATAAACACAGCCATGAAAAGCAGCTAAACCCCATTATAAAAATAAATTACTTTTAAAAACCCATAAAACGAAGACAGTGAAAGAGAGAAATTCTTACAAAATTCGTTCAGGGGCTGTGATGCAACCTGGATTGACCATATCTAGACACACAGCTGGATGAGACATAAGGGTGGACACTCTTGGGGCTGAAAGGTTGGGTGAGGTTGGGTGAGCAAACGCAGACCCTTTAAAGTAATACTGCCTGCTACCCATCCCATGGGTCCCAAATCTCCAGCTTCAAGGGCATCTTCCTACATCGAAAACATGCATGAGAAACCCAGAAGATGGTACACCGTGTGATTTTGAAAGGTTTCTAATACGCACCTCATTTCTCATCTCCTTGTGCTCGGGTTCGCCTTTCCAGCTACTTTACCAGCAATCTCCCTACTTGGAAAATCAGCACCTTTAAGCTCCTGTTCCCTACAGGTTGCAATTTGTCCTGAGGATGAACGGGAAGAGGGGCAACCAATGAGAGACTAGATCTAGGTGTTGGGACAGGCACAGGTCACTCTATTTCCCCATCAGGAAGAAAAATTAACCACAGGCTCAGCCTGCTGCCCAGAAGCGGAATAGGGCCTGAGGCAATCCCGCGCTTTTGCGGCCAGCTCCCAAAAAAGCGAGTTGAAAAATGGAGCTCAGGGACACTGCAATTCACAAACCCGCAGAGTTATAAATGATAACTCTCATCCACAGATATATTGAGGGAAGGCAACGAACAGGATTTGAAAGCAAGGCAGAATTGCAGGAAACAGATTTCAGGAGGTAGATTCGAATCGCCTTTAAAGCACATGAAAAGCGGCAAAACGTCGACAATGATGCCCTTGGCCAAAAAGGGCGTATGCGTTTTATCCTGAATATATTCAGGAAAAAACGCATACGCCCTTTTTGGCCAACCAAGCAACCTGGAAGGCAAATCAGCGCTACAAAGAAGTCGCGCTTCCCATCGGTCAAAAGGGCCATGCTGCAAAAAGTGTCAAAACCAGAAATGCAGGACAGGCCATGGAGAAATGGCAGCCTTGCTACGCTGATGGGCGGGATGTAAATTGCCAACAGCCACTCTGGAGAAGTGTACGGTGTGTCCTGAAACATCGAAAAAACACAGCTTAGGGAGCATAGGGCACATCAACTCATGGGCGTATAAATTGGGAAAACTAAAAATCAGCAAGACACAAGCACCCCAAAGTTTAGGGCTGCTCTGTTGACATGAACCTCCACTTCATGACACCTTAAATATCACAGGAAAGAGCAAAATGGAGAAAGAAGTTGTGGCCCTTATGTACAATCGAATATCACTCAGACATGAAATCAATGTCATAAGGCTAGTAGAAGCAAGATGAGTGGATTTAGGTACGACAATTCTAAGTGAAATAAGTCACACAGGAAAAGACACTTATCATAAGCTATCACTTATAGAGGGAATGTAAAAACCGCTACACTTGAACTGAATTACAAAAGAGAACAGAGTCACACGTTTAGAAAACACACTATGGCTGCTTAACGGGAAAGGTGAGGTGGGGTGATGCATAAAACAAGGGTTTCAAATTCGCTCAGATACCGTTCCATACACCCAATATGTAATAGACAAGACCTATTCCTTGCTCAGTGAACTGGACTCAACACCCCCTATTCACCGTACAAGAATATATGTGACTAGTAAGAATCTTAAAACCTATGTATTGATATCTGTCTGGAAGTGAGTCAAGTGGGTGTAAAGCCGCATAAACACAGCCGTGAAAAGCAGCTAAACCCCATTATAAAAATAAATTACTTTTAAAAACCCGTAAAACAAAGACAGTGAAAGAGAGAGAAATTCTTACACAATTCGTTCAGAGGCTGTGATGCAACCTGGATTGACCATATCTAGACCCACAGCTGGATGAGACATAAGGGTGGACACTCTTGGGGCTGAAAGGTTGGGTGAGGTTGGGTGAGCAAACGCAGTCCCTTTAAAGTAATACTGCCTGGTACCCATCCCATGGGTCCCAAATCTCCAGGTTCAAGGGCATCTTCCTACATCGAAAACATGCATGAGAAACCCAGAAGATGGTAGACCGTGTAATTTTGAAAGGTTTCTAATACACCCCTCATTTCTCATCTCCTTGTGCTCGGGTTCGCCTTTCCAGCTACTTTAATAGCAATCTCCCTACTTGGAGAATCAGCACCTTTAAGCTCCTGTTCCCTATAGGTTGCAATTTGTCCTGAGGATGAACGGGAAGAGGGGCAACCAATGAGAGACTAGATCTAGGTGTTGGGACAGGCACAGGTCACTCTATTTTCCCATCAGGAAGAAGAATTAACCACAGGCTCAGCCTGCCGCCCAGAAGCAGAATAGGGCCTGAGGCAATCCCGCGCTTTTGCGGCCAGCTCCCAAAAAAGCGAGTTGAAAAATGGAGCTCAGGGACACTGAAATTCACAAACCCACAGAGTTATAAATGATAACTCTCATCCACAGATATATTGAGGGAAGGCAACGAAGAGGATTTGAAAGCAAGGCAGAATTGCAGGAAACAGGTTTCAGGAGGTAGATTCGAATCGCCTTTAAAGCACATGAAAAGCGGCAAAACGTCGACAATGATGCCCTTGGCCAAAAAGGTCGTATGCGTTTTTTCCTGAATATATTCAGGAAAAAACGCATACGCCCTTTTTGGCCAACCAAGCAACCTGGAAAGGCAAATCAGCGCTACAAAGAAGTCTCGCTTCCCATCGGTCAAAAGGGTCTTGCTGCAAAAAGTGTCAAAACCAGAAATGCAGGACAGGCCATGGAGAAATGGCAGCCTTGCTACGCTGATGGGCGGGATGTAAATTGCCAACAGCCACTCTGGAGAAGTGTACGGTGTGTCCTGAAACATCGAAAAAACACAGCTTAGGGAGCATAGGGCACGTCCACTCATGGGCGTATAAATTGGGAAAACTAAAAATCAGCAAGACACAGGCACCCCAAAGTTTAGGGCTGCTCTGTTGACAAGAACCTCCACTTCATGACACCTTAAATATCCCAGGAAAGAGAAAAATGGATAAAGAAGTTGTGGTCCTTATGTACAATGGAATATCACTCAGACATGAAATCAATGTCATAAGGCTAGTAGAAGCAAGATGAGTGGATTTAGGTACGACGATTCTAAGTGAAATAAGTCACACAGAAAAAGACACTTATCATAAGCTATCACTTAGAGAGGGAATGTAAAAACCGCTACACTTGAACTGAATTACAAAACAGAACAGAGTCACACGTTTAGAAAACACACTATGGCTGCTTAACGGGAAAGGTGAGGTGGGGTGATGCATAAAACAAGGGTTTCAAATTCGCTCAGATACCGTTCCATACACCCAATATGTAGTAGACAAGACCTACTCCTTGCTCAGTGAACTGGACTCAACACCCCCTATTCACCGCACAAGAATATATGTGACTAGTAAGAATCTTAAAACCTATGTATTGATATCTGTCTGGAAGTGAGTCAAGTGGGTGTAAAGCCGCATAAACACAGCCGTGAAAAGCAGCTAAACCCCATTATAAAAATAAATTACTTTTAAAAACCCGTAAAACAAAGACAGTGAAAGAGAGAGAAATTCTTACACAATTCGTTCAGAGGCTGTGATGCAACCTGGATTGACCATATCTAGACCCACAGCTGGATGAGACATAAGGGTGGACACTCTTGGGGCTGAAAGGTTGGGTGAGGTTGGGTGAGCAAACGCAGACCCTTTAAAGTAATACTGCGTGGTACCCATCCCATGGGTCCCAAATCTCCAGGTTCAAGGGCATCTTCCTACATCGAAAACATGCATGAGAAACCCAGAAGATGGTACACCGTGTGATTTTGAAAGGTTTCTAATACGCACCTCATTTCTCATCTCCTTGTGCTCGGGTTCGCCATTCCAGCTACTTTACTAGCAATCTCCCTACTTGGAGAATCAGCACGTTTAACCTCCTGTTCCCTACAGGTTGCAATTTTTCCTGAGGATGAACGGGAAGAGGGGCAACCAATGAGAGACTAGATCTAGGTGTTGGGACAGGCACAGGTCACTCTATTTTCCCATCAGGAAGAAGAATTATCCACAGGCTCAGGCTGCCGCCAGGAACCAGAATAGGGCCTGAGGAAATCCCGTGCTTTTGCGGCCAGCTCCCAAAAAAGCGAGTTGAAAAATGGAGCTCAGGGACACTGAAATTCACAAACCCGCAGAGTTATAAATGATAACTCTCATCCACAGATATATTGAGGGAAGGCAACAAAGAGGATTTGAAAGCAAGGCAGAATTGCAGGAAACAGGTTTCAGGAGGTAGATTCGAATCGCCTTTAAAGCACATGAAAAGCGGCAAAACGTCGACAATGATGCCCTTGGCCAAAAAGGGCGTATGCGTTTTTTCCTGAATGTATTCAGGAAAAAACGCATACGCCCTTTTTGGCCAACCAAGCAACCTGGAAAGGCAAATCAGCGCTACAAAGAAGTCTCGCTTCCCATCGGTCAAAAGGGTCATGTGCAAAACGTGTCAAAACTAGAAATGCAAGACAGGCCGTGGAGAAATGGCAGCCTTGCTACGCTGATGGGCGGGATGTAAATTGCCAACAGCCACTCTGGAGAAGTGTACGGTGTGTCCTGAAACATCGAAAAACCACAGCTTAGGGAGCATAGGGCACGTCCACTCATGGGCGTATAAATTGGGAAAACTAAAAATCAGCAAGACACAGGCACCCCAAAGTTTAGGGCTGCTCTGTTGACAAGAACCTCCACTTCATGACACCTTAAATATCCCAGGAAAGAGAAAAATGGATAAAGAATTTGTGGTCCTTATGTACAATGGAATATCACTCAGACATGAAATCAATGTCATAAGGCTAGTAGAAGCAAGATGAGTGGATTTAGGTACGACGATTCTAAGTGAAATAAGTCACACAGAAAAAGACACTTATCATAAGCTATCACTTATAGAGGGAATGTAAAAACCGCCACACTTGAACTGAATTACAAAACAGAACAGAGTCACACGTTTAGAAAACACACTATGGCTGCTTAACGGGAAAGGTGAGGTGGGGTGAGGCATAAAACAAGGGTTTCAAATTCGCTCAGATACAGTTCCATACACCCAATATGTAATAGACAAGACCTACTCCTTGCTCAGTGAACTGGACTCAACACCCCCTATTCACCGCACAAGAATATATGTGACTAGTAAGAATCTTAAAACCTATGTATTGATATCTGTCTGGAAATGAGTCAATTGGGTGTAAAGCCGCATAAACACAGCCATGAAAAGCAGCTAAACCCCATTATAAAAATAAATTACTTTTAAAAACCCGTAAAACAAAGACAGTGAAAGAGAGAAATTCTTACAAAATTCGTTTAGGGGCTGTGATGCAACCTGGATTGACCATATCTAGACACACAGCTGGATGAGACATAAGGGTGGATACTCTTGGGGCTGAAAGGTTGGGTGAGGTTGGGTGAGCAAACGCAGACCCTTTAAAGTAATACTGCCTGCTCCCCATCCCATGGGTCCCAAATCTCCAGCTTCAAGGGCATCTTCCTACATCGAAAACATGCATGAGAAACCCAGAAGATGGTACACCGTGTGATTTTGAAAGGTTTCTAATACGCACCTCATTTCTCATCTCCTTGTGCTCGGGTTCGCCTTTCCAGCTACTTTACCAGCAATCTCCCTACTTGGAAAATCAGCACCTTTAAGCTCCTGTTCCCTACAGGTTGCAATTTGTCCTGAGGATGAACGGGAAGAGGGGCAACCAATGAGAGACTAGATCTAGGTGTTGGGACAGGCACAGGTCACTCTATTTCCCCATCAGGAAGAAGAATTAACCACAGGCTCAGCCTGCCGCCCAGAAGCGGAATAGGGCCTGAGGCAATCCCGCGCTTTTGCGGCCAGCTCCCAAAAAAGCGAGTTGAAAAATGGAGCTCAGGGACACTGCAATTCACAAACCCGCAGAGTTATAAATGATAACTCTCATCCACAGATATATTGAGGGAAGGCAACGAAGAGGATTTGAAAGCAAGGCAGAATTGCAGGAAACAGATTTCAGGAGGTAGATTCGAATCGCCTTTAAAGCACATGAAAAGTGGCAAAACGTCGACAATGATGCCCTTGGCCAAAAAGGGCGTATGCGTTTTATCCTGAATATATTCAGGAAAAAACGCATACGCCCTTTTTGGCCAACCAAGCAACCTGGAAGGCAAATCAGCGCTACAAAGAAGTCGCGCTTCCCATCGGTCAAAAGGGCCATGCTGCAAAAAGTGTCAAAACCAGAAATGCAGGACAGGCCATGGAGAAATGGCAGCCTTGCTACGCTGATGGGCGGGATGTAAATTGCCAACAGCCACTCTGGAGAAGTGTACGGTGTGTCCTGAAACATCGAAAAAACACAGCTTAGGGAGCATAGGGCACATCAACTCATGGGCGTATAAATTGGGAAAACTAAAAATCAGCAAGACACAATCACCCCAAAGTTTAGGGCTGCTCTGTTGACATGAACCTCCACTTCATGACACCTTAAATATCACAGGAAAGAGCAAAATGGAGAAAGAAGTTGTGGCCCTTATGTACAATGGAATATCATTCAGACATGAAATCAATGTCATAAGGCTAGTAGAATCAAGATGAGTGGATTTAGGTACGACAATTCTAAGTGAAATAAGTCACACAGGAAAAGACACTTATCATATGCTATCACTTATAGAGGGAATGTAAAAACCGCTACACTTGAACTGAATTACAAAAGAGAACAGAGTCACACGTTTAGAAAACACACTATGGCTGCTTAACGGGAAAGGTGAGGTGGGGTGATGCATAAAACAAGGGTTTCAAATTCGCTCAGATACCGTTCCATACACCCAATATGTAATAGACAAGACCTACTCCTTGCTCAGTGAACTGGACTCAACACCCCCTATTCACCGTACAAGAATATATGTGACTAGTAAGAATCTTAAAACCTATGTATTGATATCTGTCTGGAAGTGAGTCAAGGGGGTGTAAAGCCGCATAAACACAGCCGTGAAAAACAGCTAACCCCCATTATAAAAATAAATTACTTTTAAAAACCCGTAAAACAAAGACAGTGAAAGAGAGAGAAATTCTTACAAAATTCGTTCAGAGGCTGTGATGCAACCTGCATTGACCATATCTAGACGCACAGCTTGATGAGACATAAGGGTGGACACTCTTGGGGCTGAAAGGTTGGGTGAGGTTGGGTGAGCAAACACAGACCCTTTAAAGTAATACTGCCTGGTACCCATCCCATGGGTCCCAAATCTCCAGGTTCAAGGGCATCTTCCTACATCGAAAACATGCATGAGAAACCCAGAAGATGGTACACCGTGTGATTTTGAAAGGTTTCTAATACGCACCTCATTTCTCATCTCCTTGTGCTCGGGTTCGCCATTCCAGCTACTTTACTAGCAATCTCCCTACTTGGAGAATCAGCACGTTTAACCTCCTGTTCCCTACAGGTTGCAATTTGTCCTGAGGATGAACGGGAAGAGGGGCAACCAATGAGAGACTAGATCTAGGTGTTGGGACAGGCACAGGTCACTCTATTTTCCCATCAGGAAGAAGATTTATCCACAGGCTCAGCCTGCCGCCAGGAACCAGAATAGGGCCTGAGGCAATCCCGTGCTTTTGCGGCCAGCTCCCAAAAAACACAGTTGAAAAATGGAGCTCAGGGGCACTGCCATTCACAAAACTGCTGAGTTATAAATGATAACTCTCGTCCACAAATATATTGAGGGAAGGCAACGAAGAGGATTTGAAAGCAAGGCAGAATTGCAGGAAACAGGTTTCAGGAGGTAGATTCGAATCGCCTTTAAAGCACATGAAAAGTGGCAAAACGTCGACAATGATGCTCTTGGCCAAAAAGGGCGTATGCGTTTTATCCTGAATATATTCAGGAAAAAACGCATACGCCCTGTTTGGCCAACCAAGCAACCTGGAAAGGCTAATCAGCGCTACAAAGAAGTCTCGCTTCCCATCGGTCAAAAGGGCCATTCTGCAAAAAGTATCAAAACCAGAAATGCAGGACAGGCCATGGAGAAATGGCAGCCTTGCTACTCTGATGGGCGGGATGTAAATTGCCAACAGCCACTCTGGAGAAGTGTACGGTGTGTCCTGAAACATCGAAAAAACACAGCTTAGGGAGCATAGGGCACGTCCACTCATGGGCGTATAAATTGGGAAAACTTAAAATCAGCAAGACACAGGCACCCCAAAGTTTAGGGCTGCTCTGTTGACAAGAACCTCCACTTCATGACACCTTAAATATCCCAGGAAAGAGAAAAATGGATAAAGAAGTTGAGGTCCTTATGTACAATGGAATATCACTCAGACATGAAATCAATGTCATAAGGCTAGTAGAAGCAAGATGAGTGGATTTAGGTACGACGATTCTAAGTGAAATAAGTCACACAGAAAAAGACACTTATCATAAGCTATCACTTATAGAGGGAATGTAAAAACCGCTACAATTGAACTGAATTACAAAACAGAACAGAGTCACACGTTTAGAAAACACACTATGACTGCTTAACGGAAAGGTGAGGTGGGGTGATGCATAAAACAAGGGTTTCAAATTCGCTCAGATACCGTTCCATACACCCAATATGTAATAGACAAGACCTACTCCTTGCTCAGTGAACTGGACTCAACACCCCCTATTCACCGCACAAGAATATATGTGACTAGTAAGAATCTTAAAACCTATGTATTGATATCTGTCTGGAAGTGAGTCAAGTGGGTGTAAAGCCGCATAAACACAGCCGTGAAAAGCAGCTAAACCCCATTATAAAAATAAATTACTTTTAAAAACCCGTAAAACAAAGACAGTGAAAGAGAGAGAAATTCTTACAAAATTCGTTCAGAGGCTGTGATGCAACCTGCATAGACCATATCTAGACCCAAAGGTGGATGAGACATAAGGGTGGACACTCTTGGGACTGAAAGGTTGGGTGAGGTTGGGTGAGCAAACACAGACCCTTTAAAGTAATACTGCCTGGTAACCATCCCATGGGTCCCAAATCTCCAGGTTCAAGGGCATCTTCCTACATCGAAAACATGCATGAGAAACCCAGAAGATGGTACACCGTGAGGTTTTGAAAGTTTTCTAATACGCACCTCATTTCTCATCTCCTTGTGCTCGGGTTCGCCATTCCAGTTACTTTACTAGCAATCTCCCTACTTGGAGAATCAGCACCTTTAAGCTCCTGTTCCCTACAGGTTGCAATTTGTCCTGAGGATGAACGGGAAGAGGGGCAACCAATGAGAGACTAGATCTAGGTGTTGGGACAGGCACATGTCACTCTATTTTCCCATCAGGAAGCAGAATTAACCACAGGCTCAGCCTGCCTCCCAGAAGCAGAATAGGGCCTGAGGCAATCCCGCGCTTTTGCGGCCAGCTCCCAAAAAAGCGACTTGAAAAATGGAGCTCAGGGACACTGCAATTCACAAACCCGCAGAGTTATAAATGATAACTCTCATCCACAGATATATTGAGGGAAGGCAACGAAGAGGATTTGAAAGCAAGGCAGAATTGCAGGAAACAGATTTCAGGAGGTAGATTCGAATCGCCTTTAAAGCACATGAAAAGCGGCAAAACGTCGACAATGATGCCCTTGGCCAAAAAGGGCGTATGCGTTTTTTCCTGAATATATTCAGGAAAAAACGCATACGCCCTTTTTGGCCAACCAAGCAACCTGGAAAGGCAAATCAGCGCTACAAAGAAGTCTCACTTCCCATCGGTCAAAAGGGCCATGCTGCAAAAAGTGTCAGAACCAGAAATGCAGGACAGGCCATGGAGAAATGGCAGCCTTGCTACGCTGATGGGCGGGATGTAAATTGCCAACAGCCACTCTGGAGAAGTGTACGGTGTGTCCTGAAACATCGAAAAAACACAGCTTAGGGAGCATAGGGCACATCCACTCATGGGCGTATAAATTGGGAAAACTAAAAATCAGCAAGACACAAGCACCCCAAAGTTTAGGGCTGCTCTGTTGACAAGAACCTCCACTTCATGACACCTTAAATATCACAGGAAAGAGCAAAATGGAGAAAGAAGTTGTGGCCCTTATGTACAATGGAATATCACTCAGACATGAAATCAATGTCATAAGGCTAGTAGAAGCAAGATGAGTGGATTTAGGTACGACAATTCTAAGTGAAATAAGTCACACAGGAAAAGACACTTATCATAAGCTATCACTTATAGAGGGAATGTAAAAACCGCTACACTTTAACTGAATTACAAAAGAGAACAGAGTCACACGTTTAGAAAACACACTATGGCTGCTTAACGGGAAAGGTGAGGTGGGGTGATGCATAAAACAAGGGTTTCAAATTCGCTCAGATACCGTTCCATACACCCAATATATAATAGACAAGACCTACTCCTTGCTCAGTGAACTGGACTCAACACCCCCTATTCACCGTACAAGAATATATGTGACTAGTAAGAATCTTAAAACCTATGTATTGATATCTGTCTGGAAGTGAGTCAGGTGGGTGTAAAGCCGCATAAACACAGCCGTGAAAAGCAGCTAAACCCCATTATAAAAATAAATTACTTTTAAAAACCCGTAAAACAAAGACAGTGAAAGAGAGAGAAATTCTTACAAAATTCGTTCAGAGGCTGTGATGCAACCTGGATTGACCATATCTAGACCCACAGCTGTATGAGACATAAGGGTGGACACTCTTGGGGCTGAAAGGTTGGGTGAGGTTGGGTGAGCAAACACAGACCCTTTAAAGTAATACTGCCTGGTACCCATCCCATGGGTCCCAAATCTCCAGGTTCAAGGGCATCTTCCTACATCGAAAACATGCATGAGAAACCCAGAAGATGGTACACCGTGTGATTTTGAAAGGTTTCTAATACGCACCTCATTTCTCATCTCCTTGTGCTCGGGTTCGCCATTCCAGCTACTTTACTAGCAATCTCCCTACTTGGAGAATCAGCACCTTTAAGCTCCTGTTCCCTACAGGTTGCAATTTGTCCTGAGGATGAACGGGAAGAGGGGCAACCAATGAGAGACTAGATCTAGGTGTTGGGACAGACACAGGTCACTCTATTTTCCCATCAGGAAGAAGAATTATCCACAGGCTCTGCCTGCCGCCAGGAACCAAAATAGGGCCTGAGGCAATCCCGCGCTTTTGCGGCCAGCTCCCAAAAAAGCGAGTTGAAAAATGGAGCTCAGGGACACTGCAATTCACAAACCCGCAGAGTTATAAATGATAACTCTCATCCACAGATATATTGAGGGAAGGCAACGAAGAGGATTTGAAAGCAAGGCAGAATTGCAGGAAACAGATTTCAGGAGGTAGATTCGAATCGCCTTTAAAGCACATGAAAAGCGGCAAAACGTCGACAATGATGCCCTTGGCCAAAAAGGGCGTATGCGTTTTATCCTGAATATATTCAGGAAAAAACGCATACGCCCTTTTTGGCCAACAAAGCAACCTGGAAAGGCAAATCAGCGCTACAAAGAAGTCTCACTTCCCATCCGTCAAAAGGGCCATGCTGCAAAAAGTGTCAAAACCAGAAATGCAGGACAGGCCATGGAGAAATGGCAGCCTTGCTACGCTGATGGGCGGGATGTAAATTGCCAACAGCCACTCTGGAGAAGTGTACGGTGTGTCCTGAAACATCGAAAAAACACAGCTTAGGGAGCATAGGGCACGTCCACTCATGGGCGTATAAATTGGGAAAACTAAAAATCAGCAAGACACAAGCACCCCAAAGTTTAGGGCTGCTCTGTTGACAAGAACCTCCACTTCATGACACCTTAAATATCACAGGAAAGAGCAAAATGGATAAAGAAGTTGTGGCCCTTATGTACAATGGAATATCACTCAGACATGAAATCAATGTCATAAGGCTAGTAGAAGCAAGATGAGTGGATTTAGGTACGACAATTCTAAGTGAAATAAGTCACACAGGAAAAGACACTTATCATAAGCTATCACTTATAGAGGGAATGTAAAAACCGCCACACTTGAACTGAATTACAAAACAGAACAGAGTCACACGTTTAGAAAACACACTATGGCTGCTTAACGGGAAAGGTGAGGTGGGGTGATGCATAAAACAAGGGTTTCAAATTCGCTCAGATACCGTTCCATACACCCAATATGTAATAGACAAGACCTACTCCTTGCTCAGTGAACTGGACTCAACACCCCCTATTCACCGTACAAGAATATATGTGACTAGTAAGAATCTTAAAACCTATGTATTGATATCTGTCTGGAAGTGAGTCAAGGGGGTGTAAAGCCGCATAAACACAGCCGTGAAAAGCAGCTAAACCCCATTATAAAAATAAATTACTTTTAAAAACCCGTAAAACAAAGACAGTGAAAGAGAGAGAAATTCTTACAAAATTCGTTCAGAGGCTGTGATGCAACCTGCATTGACCATATCTAGACCCACAGCTTGATGAGACATAAGGGTGGACACTCTTGGGGCTGAAAGGTTGGGTGAGGTTGGGTGAGCAAACACAGACCCTTTAAAGTAATACTGCCTGGTACCCATCCCATGGGTCCCAAATCTCCAGGTTCAAGGGCATCTTCCTACATCGAAAACATGCATGAGAAACCCAGAAGATGGTACACCGTGTGATTTTGAAAGGTTTCTAATACGCACCTCATTTCTCATCTCCTTGTGCTCGGGTTCGCCATTCCAGCTACTTTACTAGCAATCTCCCTACTTGGAGAATCAGAACGTTTAACCTCCTGTTCCCTACAGGTTGCAATTTGTCCTGAGGATTAACGGGAAGAGGGGCAACCAATGAGAGACTAGATCTAGGTGTTGGGACAGGCACATGTCACTCTATTTTCCCATCAGGAAGCAGAATTAACCACAGGCTCAGCCTGCCTCCCAGAAGCAGAATAGGGCCTGAGGCAATCCCGCGCTTTTGCGGCCAGCTCCCAAAAAACCGACTTGAAAAATGGAGCTCAGGGACACTGCAATTCACAAACCCGCAGAGTTATAAATGATAACTCTCATCCACAGATATATTGAGGGAAGGCAACGAAGAGGATTTGAAAGCAAGGCAGAATTGCAGGAAACAGATTTCAGGAGGTAGATTCGAATCGCCTTTAAAGCACATGAAAAGCGGCAAAACGTCGACAATGATGCCCTTGGCCAAAAAGGGCGTATGCGTTTTTTCCTGAATATATTCAGGAAAAAACGCATACGCCCTTTTTGGCCAACCAAGCAACCTGGAAAGGCAAATCAGCGCTACAAAGAAGTCTCACTTCCCATCGGTCAAAAGGGCCATGCTGCAAAAAGTGTCAGAACCAGAAATGCAGGACAGGCCATGGAGAAATGGCAGCCTTGCTACGCTGATGGGCGGGATGTAAATTGCCAACAGCCACTCTGGAGAAGTGTACGGTGTGTCCTGAAACATCGAAAAAACACAGCTTAGGGAGCATAGGGCACATCCACTCATGGGCGTATAAATTGGGAAAACTAAAAATCAGCAAGACACAAGCACCCCAAAGTTTAGGGCTGCTCTGTTGACAAGAACCTCCACTTCATGACACCTTAAATATCACAGGAAAGAGCAAAATGGAGAAAGAAGTTGTGGCCCTTATGTACAATGGAATATCACTCAGACATGAAATCAATGTCATAAGGCTAGTAGAAGCAAGATGAGTGGATTTAGGTACGACAATTCTAAGTGAAATAAGTCACACAGGAAAAGACACTTATCATAAGCTATCACTTATAGAGGGAATGTAAAAACCGCTACACTTTAACTGAATTACAAAAGAGAACAGAGTCACACGTTTAGAAAACACACTATGGCTGCTTAACGGGAAAGCTGAGGTGGGGTGATGCATAAAACAAGGGTTTCAAATTCGCTCAGATACCATTCCATACACCCAATATGTAATAGACAAGACCTACTCCTTGCTCAGTGAACTGGACTCAACACCCCCTATTCACCGTACAAGAATATATGTGACTAGTAAGAATCTTAAAACCTATGTATTGATATCTGTCTGGAAGTGAGTCAAGTGGGTGTAAAGCCGCATAAACACAGCCGTGAAAAGCAGCTAAACCCCATTATAAAAATAAATTACTTTTAAAAACCCGTAAAACAAAGACAGTGAAAGAGAGAGAAATTCTTACAAAATTCGTTCAGAGGCTGTGATGCAACCTGGATTGACCATATCTAGACCCACAGCTGTATGAGACATAAGGGTGGACACTCTTGGGGCTGAAAGGTTGGGTGAGGTTGGGTGAGCAAACACAGACCCTTTAAAGTAATACTGCCTGGTACCCATCCCATGGGTCCCAAATCTCCAGGTTCAAGGGCATCTTCCTACATCGAAAACATGCATGAGAAACCCAGAAGATGGTACACCGTGTGATTTTGAAAGGTTTCTAATAC
The DNA here is from genome assembly GCF_028021215.1 of Eschrichtius robustus. Classification (NCBI taxonomy): domain Eukaryota; kingdom Metazoa; phylum Chordata; class Mammalia; order Artiodactyla; family Eschrichtiidae; genus Eschrichtius; species Eschrichtius robustus. Next base: position 1,612,502 of record NW_027175343.1, read on the forward strand.
GCACCTCATTTCTCATCTCCTTGTGCTCGGGTTCGCCATTCCAGCTACTTTACTAGCAATCTCCCTACTTGGAGAATCAGCACCTTTAAGCTCCTGTTCCCTACAGGTTGCAATTTGTCCTGAGGATGAACGGGAAGAGGGGCAACCAATGAGAGACTAGATCTAGGTGTTGGGACAGACACAGGTCACTCTATTTTCCCATCAGGAAGAAGAATTATCCACAGGCTCTGCCTGCCGCCAGGAACCAAAATAGGGCCTGAGGCAATCCCGCGCTTTTGCGGCCAGCTCCCAAAAAAGCGAGTTGAAAAATGGAGCTCAGGGACACTGCAATTCACAAACCCGCAGAGTTATAAATGATAACTCTCATCCACAGATATATTGAGGGAAGGCAACGAAGAGGATTTGAAAGCAAGGCAGAATTGCAGGAAACAGATTTCAGGAGGTAGATTCGAATCGCCTTTAAAGCACATGAAAAGCGGCAAAACGTCGACAATGATGCCCTTGGCCAAAAAGGGCGTATGCGTTTTATCCTGAATATATTCAGGAAAAAACGCATACGCCCTTTTTGGCCAACCAAGCAACCTGGAAAGGCAAATCAGCGCTACAAAGAAGTCTCACTTCCCATCCGTCAAAAGGGCCATGCTGCAAAAAGTGTCAAAACCAGAAATGCAGGACAGGCCATGGAGAAATGGCAGCCTTGCTACGCTGATGGGCGGGATGTAAATTGCCAACAGCCACTCTGGAGAAGTGTACGGTGTGTCCTGAAACATCGAAAAAACACAGCTTAGGGAGCATAGGGCACATCCACTCATGGGCGTATAAATTGGGAAAACTAAAAATCAGCAAGACACAAGCACCCCAAAGTTTAGGGCTGCTCTGTTGACAAGAACCTCCACTTCATGACACCTTAAATATCACAGGAAAGAGCAAAATGGATAAAGAAGTTGTGGCCCTTATGTACAATGGAATATCACTCAGACATGAAATCAATGTCATAAGGCTAGTAGAAGCAAGATGAGTGGATTTAGGTACGACAATTCTAAGTGAAATAAGTCACACAGGAAAAGACACTTATCATAAGCTATCACTTATAGAGGGAATGTAAAAACCGCCACACTTGAACTGAATTACAAAACAGAACAGAGTCACACGTTTAGAAAACACACTATGGCTGCTTAACGGGAAAGGTGAGGTGGGGTGATGCATAAAACAAGGGTTTCAAATTCGCTCAGATACCGTTCCATACACCCAATATGTAATAGACAAGACCTACTCCTTGCTCAGTGAACTGGACTCAACACCCCCTATTCACCGTACAAGAATATATGTGACTAGTAAGAATCTTAAAACCTATGTATTGATATCTGTCTGGAAGTGAGTCAAGGGGGTGTAAAGCCGCATAAACACAGCCGTGAAAAGCAGCTAAACCCCATTATAAAAATAAATTACTTTTAAAAACCCGTAAAACAAAGACAGTGAAAGAGAGAGAAATTCTTACAAAATTCGTTCAGAGGCTGTGATGCAACATGCATTGACCATATCTAGACCCACAGCTTGATGAGACATAAGGGTGGACACTCTTGGGGCTGAAAGGTTGGGTGAGGTTGGGTGAGCAAACACAGACCCTTTAAAGTAATACTGCCTGGTACCCATCCCATGGGTCCCAAATCTCCAGGTTCAAGGGCATCTTCCTACATCGAAAACATGCATGAGAAACCCAGAAGATGGTACACCGTGTGATTTTGAAAGGTTTCTAATACGCACCTCATTTCTCATCTCCTTGTGCTCGGGTTCGCCATTCCAGCTACTTTACTAGCAATCTCCCTACTTGGAGAATCAGAACGTTTAACCTCCTGTTCCCTACAGGTTGCAATTTGTCCTGAGGATGAACGGGAAGAGGGGCAACCAATGAGAGACTAGATCTAGGTGTTGGGACAGGCACAGGTCACTCTATTTTCCCATCAGGAAGAAGATTTATCCACAGGCTCAGCCTGCCGCCAGGAACCAGAATAGGGCCTGAGGCAATCCCGTGCTTTTGCGGCCAGCTCCCAAAAAACACAGTTGAAAAATGGAGCTCAGGGGCACTGCCATTCACAAAACTGCTGAGTTATAAATGATAACTCTCGTCCACAAATATATTGAGGGAAGGCAACGAAGAGGATTTGAAAGCAAGGCAGAATTGCAGGAAACAGGTTTCAGGAGGTAGATTCGAATCGCCTTTAAAGCACATGAAAAGTGGCAAAACGTCGACAATGATGCCCTTGGCCAAAAAAGGGCGTATGCGTTTTATCCTGAATATATTCAGGAAAAAACGCATACGCCCTGTTTGGCCAACCAAGCAACCTGGAAAGGCTAATCAGCGCTACAAAGAAGTCTCGCTTCCCATCGGTCAAAAGGGCCATGCTGCAAAAAGTATCAAAACCAGAAATGCAGGACAGGCCATGGAGAAATGGCAGCCTTGCTACGCTGATGGGCGGGATGTAAATTGCCAACAGCCACTCTGGAGAAGTGTACGGTGTGTCCTGAAACATCGAAAAAACACAGCTTAGGGAGCATAGGGCACGTCCACTCATGGGCGTATAAATTGGGAAAACTAAAAATCAGCAAGACACAGGCACCCCAAAGTTTAGGGCTGCTCTGTTGACAAGAACCTCCACTTCATGACACCTTAAATATCCCAGGAAAGAGAAAAATGGATAAAGAAGTTGAGGTCCTTATGTACAATGGAATATCACTCAGACATGAAATCAATGTCATAAGGCTAGTAGAAGCAAGATGAGTGGATTTAGGTACGACGATTCTAAGTGAAATAAGTCACACAGAAAAAGACACTTATCATAAGCTATCACTTATAGAGGGAATGTAAAAACCGCTACAATTGAACTGAATTACAAAACAGAACAGAGTCACACGTTTAGAAAACACACTATGACTGCTTAACGGAAAGGTGAGGTGGGGTGATGCATAAAACAAGGGTTTCAAATTCGCTCAGATACCGTTCCATACACCCAATATGTAATAGACAAGACCTACTCCTTGCTCAGTGAACTGGACTCAACACCCCCTATTCACCGCACAAGAATATATGTGACTAGTAAGAATCTTAAAACCTATGTATTGATATCTGTCTGGAAGTGAGTCAAGTGGGTGTAAAGCCGCATAAACACAGCCGTGAAAAGCAGCTAAACCCCATTATAAAAATAAATTACTTTTAAAAACCCGTAAAACAAAGACAGTGAAAGAGAGAGAAATTCTTACAAAATTCGTTCAGAGGCTGTGATGCAACCTGGATTGACCATATCTAGACCCACAGCTGTATGAGACATAAGGGTGGACACTCTTGGGGCTGAAAGGTTGGGTGAGGTTGGGTGAGCAAACACAGACCCTTTAAAGTAATACTGCCTGGTACCCATCCCATGGGTCCCAAATCTCCAGGTTCAAGGGCATCTTCCTACATCGAAAACATGCATGAGAAACCCAGAAGATGGTACACCGTGTGATTTTGAAAGGTTTCTAATACGCACCTCATTTCTCATCTCCTTGTGCTCGGGTTCGCCATTCCAGCTACTTTACTAGCAATCTCCCTACTTGGAGAATCAGCACCTTTAAGCTCCTGTTCCCTACAGGTTGCAATTTGTCCTGAGGATGAACGGGAAGAGGGGCAACCAATGAGAGACTAGATCTAGGTGTTGGGACAGACACAGGTCACTCTATTTTCCCATCAGGAAGAAGAATTATCCACAGGCTCTGCCTGCCGCCAGGAACCAGAATAGGGCCTGAGGCAATCCCGCGCTTTTGCGGCCAGCTCCCAAAAAAGCGAGTTGAAAAATGGAGCTCAGGGACACTGCAATTCACAAACCCGCAGAGTTATAAATGATAACTCTCATCCACAGATATATTGAGGGAAGGCAACGAAGAGGATTTGAAAGCAAGGCAGAATTGCAGGAAACAGGTTTCAGGAGGTAGATTCGAATCGCCTTTAAAGCACATGAAAAGTGGCAAAACGTCGACAATGATGCCCTTGGCCAAAAAGGGCGTATGCGTTTTATCCTGAATATATTCAGGAAAAAACGCATACGCCCTTTTTGGCCAACCAAGCAACCTGGAAAGGCAAATCAGCGCTACAAAGAAGTCTCAATTCCCATCGGTCAAAAGGGCCATGCTGCAAAAAGTGTCAAAACCAGAAATGCAGGACAGGCCATGGAGAAATGGCAGCCTTGCTACGCTGATGGGCGGGATGTAAATTGCCAACAGCCACTCTGGAGAAGTGTACGGTGTGTCCTGAAACATCGAAAAAACACAGCTTAGGGAGCATAGGGCACATCCACTCATGGGCGTATAAATTGGGAAAACTAAAAATCAGCAAGACACAAGCACCCCAAAGTTTAGGGCTGCTCTGTTGACAAGAACCTCCACTTCATGACACCTTAAATATCACAGGAAAGAGCAAAATGGAGAAAGAAGTTGTGGCCCTTATGTACAATGGAATATCACTCAGACATGAAATCAATGTCATAAGGCTAGTAGAAGCAAGATGAGTGGATTTAGGTACGACAATTCTAAGTGAAATAAGTCACACAGGAAAAGACACTTATCATAAGCTATCACTTATAGAGGGAATGTAAAAACCGCTACACTTGAACTGAATTACAAAAGAGAACAGAGTCACACGTTTAGAAAACACACTATGGCTGCTTAACGGGAAAGGTGAGGTGGGGTGATGCATAAAACAAGGGTTTCAAATTCGCTCAGATACCGTTCCATACACCCAATATGTAATAGACAAGACCTACTCCTTGCTCAGTGAACTGGACTCAACACCCCCTATTCACCGTACAAGAATATATGTGACTAGTAAGAATCTTAAAACCTATGTATTGATATCTGTCTGGAAGTGAGTCAAGGGGGTGTAAAGCCGCATAAACACAGCCGTGAAAAGCAGCTAAACCCCATTATAAAAATAAATTACTTTTAAAAACCCGTAAAACAAAGACAGTGAAAGAGAGAGAAATTCTTACACAATTCGTTCAGAGGCTGTGATGCAACCTGGATTGACCATATCTAGACCCACAGCTGGATGAGACATAAGGGTGGACACTCTTGGGGCTGAAAGGTTGGGTGAGGTTGGGTGAGCAAACGCAGACCCTTTAAAGTAATACTGCGTGGTACCCATCCCATGGGTCCCAAATCTCCAGGTTCAAGGGCATCTTCCTACATCGAAAACATGCATGAGAAACCCAGAAGATGGTACACCGTGTGATTTTGAAAGGTTTCTAATACGCACCTCATTTCTCATCTCCTTGTGCTCGGGTTCGCCATTCCAGCTACTTTACTAGCAATCTCCCTACTTGGAGAATCAGCACGTTTAACCTCCTGTTCCCTACAGGTTGCAATTTTTCCTGAGGATGAACGGGAAGAGGGGCAACCAATGAGAGACTAGATCTAGGTGTTGGGACAGGCACAGGTCACTCTATTTTCCCATCAGGAAGAAGAATTATCCACAGGCTCAGCCTGCCGCCAGGAACCAGAATAGGGCCTGAGGCAATCCCGTGCTTTTGCGGCCAGCTCCCAAAAAAGCGAGTTGAAAAATGGAGCTCAGGGACACTGAAATTCACAAACCCGCAGAGTTATAAATGATAACTCTCATCCACAGATATATTGAGGGAAGGCAACGAAGAGGATTTGAAAGCAAGGCAGAATTGCAGGAAACAGGTTTCAGGAGGTAGATTCGAATCGCCTTTAAAGCACATGAAAAGCGGCAAAACGTCGACAATGATGCCCTTGGCCAAAAAGGGCGTATGCGTTTTTTCCTGAATGTATTCAGGAAAAAACGCATACGCCCTTTTTGGCCAACCAAGCAACCTGGAAAGGCAAATCAGCGCTACAAAGAAGTCTCTCTTCCCATCGGTCAAAAGGGTCATGTGCAAAACGTGTCAAAACTAGAAATGCAAGACAGGCCATGGAGAAATGGCAGCCTTGCTACGCTGATGGGCGGGATGTAAATTGCCAACAGCCACTCTGGAGAAGTGTACGGTGTGTCCTGAAACATCGAAAAACCACAGCTTAGGGAGCATAGGGCACGTCCACTCATGGGCGTATAAATTGGGAAAACTAAAAATCAGCAAGACACAGGCACCCCAAAGTTTAGGGCTGCTCTGTTGACAAGAACCTCCACTTCATGACACCTTAAATATCCCAGGAAAGAGAAAAATGGATAAAGAAGTTGTGGTCCTTATGTACAATGGAATATCACTCAGACATGAAATCAATGTCATAAGGCTAGTAGAAGCAAGATGAGTGGATTTAGGTACGACGATTCTAAGTGAAATAAGTCACACAGAAAAAGACACTTATCATAAGCTATCACTTATAGAGGGAATGTAAAAACCGCCACACTTGAACTGAATTACAAAACAGAACAGAGTCACACGTTTAGAAAACACACTATGGCTGCTTAACGGGAAAGGTGAGGTGGGGTGAGGCATAAAACAAGGGTTTCAAATTCGCTCAGATACAGTTCCATACACCCAATATGTAATAGACAAGACCTACTCCTTGCTCAGTGAACTGGACTCAACACCCCCTATTCACCGCACAAGAATATATGTGACTAGTAAGAATCTTAAAACCTATGTATTGATATCTGTCTGGAAATGAGTCAATTGGGTGTAAAGCCGCATAAACACAGCCATGAAAAGCAGCTAAACCCCATTATAAAAATAAATTACTTTTAAAAACCCGTAAAACAAAGACAGTGAAAGAGAGAAATTCTTACAAAATTCGTTCAGGGGCTGTGATGCAACCTGGATTGACCATATCTAGACACACAGCTGGATGAGACATAAGGGTGGACACTCTTGGGGCTGAAAGGTTGGGTGAGGTTGGGTGAGCAAACGCAGAACCTTTAAAGTAATACTGCCTGCTACCCATCCCATGGGTCCCAAATCTCCAGCTTCAAGGGCATCTTCCTACATCGAAAACATGCATGAGAAACCCAGAAGATGGTACACCGTGTGATTTTGAAAGGTTTCTAATACGCACCTCATTTCTCATCTCCTTGTGCTCGGGTTCGCCTTTCCAGCTACTTTACCAGCAATCTCCCTACTTGGAAAATCAGCACCTTTAAGCTCCTGTTCCCTACAGGTTGCAATTTGTCCTGAGGATGAACGGGAAGAGGGGCAACCAATGAGAGACTAGATCTAGGTGTTGGGACAGGCACAGGTCACTCTATTTTCCCATCAGGAAGAAGAATTAACCACAGGCTCAGCCTGCCGCCCAGAAGCGGAATAGGGCCTGAGGCAATCCCGCGCTTTTGCGGCCAGCTCCCAAAAAAGCGAGTTGAAAAATGGAGCTCAGGGACACTGCAATTCACAAACCCGCAGAGTTATAAATGATAACTCTCATCCACAGATATATTGAGGGAAGGCAACGAAGAGGATTTGAAAGCAAGGCAGAATTGCAGGAAACAGATTTCAGGAGGTAGATTCGAATCGCCTTTAAAGCACATGAAAAGCGGCAAAACGTCGACAATGATGCCCTTGGCCAAAAAGGGCGTATGCGTTTTATCCTGAATATATTCAGGAAAAAACGCATACGCCCTTTTTGGCCAACCAAGCAACCTGGAAGGCAAATCAGCGCTACAAAGAAGTCGCGCTTCCCATCGGTCAAAAGGGTCATGCTGCAAAAAGTGTCAAAACCAGAAATGCAGGACAGGCCATGGAGAAATGGCAGCCTTGCTACGCTGATGGGCGGGATGTAAATTGCCAACAGCCACTCTGGAGAAGTGTACGGTGTGTCCTGAAACATCGAAAAAACACAGCTTAGGGAGCATAGGGCACATCCACTCATGGGCGTATAAATTGGGAAAACTAAAAATCAGCAAGACACAAGCACCCCAAAGTTTAGGGCTGCTCTGTTGACATGAACCTCCACTTCATGACACCATAAATATCACAGGAAAGAGCAAAATGGAGAAAGAAGTTGTGGCCCTTATGTACAATGGAATATCACTCAGACATGAAATCAATGTCATAAGGCTAGTAGAAGCAAGATGAGTGGATTTAGGTACGACAATTCTAAGTGAAATAAGTCACACAGGAAAAGACACTTATCATAAGCTATCACTTATAGAGGGAATGTAAAAACCGCTACACTTGAACTGAATTACAAAAGAGAACAGAGTCACACGTTTAGAAAACACACTATGGCTGCTTAACGGGAAAGGTGAGGTGGGGTGATGCATAAAACAAGGGTTTCAAATTCGCTCAGATACCGTTCCATACACCCAATATGTAATAGACAAGACCTACTCCTTGCTCAGTGAACTGGACTCAACACCCCCTATTCACCGTACAAGAATATATGTGACTAGTAAGAATCTTAAAACCTATGTATTGATATCTGTCTGGAAGTGAGTCAAGGGGGTGTAAAGCCGCATAAACACAGCCGTGAAAAGCAGCTAAACCCCATTATAAAAATAAATTACTTTTAAAAACCCGTAAAACAAAGACAGTGAAAGAGAGAGAAATTCTTACACAATTCGTTCAGAGGCTGTGATGCAACCTGGATTGACCATATCTAGACCCACAGCTGGATGAGACATAAGGGTGGACACTCTTGGGGCTGAAAGGTTGGGTGAGGTTGGGTGAGCAAACGCAGACCCTTTAAAGTAATACTGCGTGGTACCCATCCCATGGGTCCCAAATCTCCAGGTTCAAGGGCATCTTCCTACATCGAAAACATGCATGAGAAACCCAGAAGATGGTACACCGTGTGATTTTGAAAGGTTTCTAATACGCACCTCATTTCTCATCTCCTTGTGCTCGGGTTCGCCATTCCAGCTACTTTACTAGCAATCTCCCTACTTGGAGAATCAGCACGTTTAACCTCCTGTTCCCTACAGGTTGCAATTTTTCCTGAGGATGAACGGGAAGAGGGGCAACCAATGAGAGACTAGATCTAGGTGTTGGGACAGGCACAGGTCACTCTATTTTCCCATCAGGAAGAAGAATTATCCACAGGCTCAGCCTGCCGCCAGGAACCAGAATAGGGCCTGAGGCAATCCCGTGCTTTTGCGGCCAGCTCCCAAAAAAGCGAGTTGAAAAATGGAGCTCAGGGACACTGAAATTCACAAACCCGCAGAGTTATAAATGATAACTCTCATCCACAGATATATTGAGGGAAGGCAACGAAGAGGATTTGAAAGCAAGGCAGAATTGCAGGAAACAGGTTTCAGGAGGTAGATTCGAATCGCCTTTAAAGCACATGAAAAGCGGCAAAACGTCGACAATGATGCCCTTGGCCAAAAAGGGCGTATGCGTTTTTTCCTGAATGTATTCAGGAAAAAACGCATACGCCCTTTTTGGCCAACCAAGCTACCTGGAAAGGCAAATCAGCGCTACAAAGAAGTCTCGCTTCCCATCGGTCAAAAGGGTCATGTGCAAAACGTGTCAAAACTAGAAATGCAAGACAGGCCATGGAGAAATGGCAGCCTTGCTACGCTGATGGGCGGGATGTAAATTGCCAACAGCCACTCTGGAGAAGTGTACGGTGTGTCCTGAAACATCGAAAAACCACAGCTTAGGGAGCATAGGGCACGTCCACTCATGGGCGTATAAATTGGGAAAACTAAAAATCAGCAAGACACAGGCACCCCAAAGTTTAGGGCTGCTCTGTTGACAAGAACCTCCACTTCATGACACCTTAAATATCCCAGGAAAGAGAAAAATGGATAAAGAAGTTGTGGTCCTTATGTACAATGGAATATCACTCAGACATGAAATCAATGTCATAAGGCTAGTAGAAGCAAGATGAGTGGATTTAGGTACGACGATTCTAAGTGAAATAAGTCACACAGAAAAAGACACTTATCATAAGCTATCACTTATAGAGGGAATGTAAAAACCGCCACACTTGAACTGAATTACAAAACAGAACAGAGTCACACGTTTAGAAAACACACTATGGCTGCTTAACGGGAAAGGTGAGGTGGGGTGAGGCATAAAACAAGGGTTTCAAATTCGCTCAGATACAGTTCCATACACCCAATATGTAATAGACAAGACCTACTCCTTGCTCAGTGAACTGGACTCAACACCCCCTATTCACCGCACAAGAATATATGTGACTAGTAAGAATCTTAAAACCTATGTATTGATATCTGTCTGGAAATGAGTCAATTGGGTGTAAAGCCGCATAAACACAGCCATGAAAAGCAGCTAAACCCCATTATAAAAATAAATTACTTTTAAAAACCCGTAAAACAAAGACAGTGAAAGAGAGAAATTCTTACAAAATTCGTTCAGGGGCTGTGATGCAACCTGGATTGACCATATCTAGACACACAGCTGGATGAGACATAAGGGTGGACACTCTTGGGGCTGAAAGGTTGGGTGAGGTTGGGTGAGCAAACGCAGACCCTTTAAAGTAATACTGCCTGCTACCCATCCCATGTGTCCCAAATCTCCAGGTTCAAGGGCATCTTCCTACATCGAAAACATGCATGAGAAACCCAGAAGATGGTACACCGTGTGATTTTGAAAGGTTTCTAATACGCACCTCATTTCTCATCTCCTTGTGCTCGGGTTCGCCTTTCCAGCTACTTTACTAGCAATCTCCCTACTTGGAGAATCAGCACCTTTAAGCTCCTGTTCCTTATAGGTTGCAATTTGTCCTGAGGATGAACGGGAAGAGGGGCAACCAATGAGAGACTAGATCTAGGTGTTGGGACAGGCACAGGTCACTCTATTTTCCCATCAGGAAGAAGAATTAACCACAGGCTCAGCCTGCCGCCCAGAAGCAGAAATTGCCTGAGGCAATCCTGCGCTTTTGCGGCCAGCTCCCAAAAAAGCGATTTGAAAAATGGAGCTCAGGGACACTGAAATTCACAAACCCGCAGAGTTATAAATGATAACTCTCATCCACAGATATATTGAGGGAAGGCAACGAAGAGGATTTGAAAGCAAGGCAGAATTGCAGGAAACAGGTTTCAGGAGGTAGATTCGAATCGCCTTTAAAGCACATGAAAAGCGGCAAAACGTCGACAATGATGCCCTTGGCCAAAAAGGGCGTATGCGTTTTTTCCTGAATGTATTCAGGAAAAAACGCATACGCACTTTTTGGCCAACCAAGCAACCTGGAAAGGCAAATCAGCGCTACAAAGAAGTCTCGCTTCCCATCGGTCAAAAGGGTCTTGCTGCAAAAAGTGTCAAAACCAGAAATGCAGGACAGGCCATGGAGAAATGGCAGCATTGCTACGCTGATGGGCGGGATGTAAATTGCCAACAGCCACTCTGGAGAAGTGTACGGTGTGTCCTGAAACATCGAAAAAACACAGCTTAGGGAGCATAGGGCACATCAACTCATGGGCGTATAAATTGGGAAAACTAAAAATCAGCAAGACACAAGCACCCCAAAGTTTAGGGCTGCTCTGTTGACATGAACCTCCACTTCATGACACCATAAATATCACAGGAAAGAGCAAAATGGAGAAAGAAGTTGTGGCCCTTATGTACAATGGAATATCACTCAGACATGAAATCAATGTCATAAGGCTAGTAGAAGCAAGATGAGTGGATTTAGGTACGACAATTCTAAGTGAAATAAGTCACACAGGAAAAGACACTTATCATAAGCTATCACTTATAGAGGGAATGTAAAAACCGCTACACTTGAACTGAATTACAAAACAGAACAGAGTCACACGTTTAGAAAACACACTATGGCTGCTTAACGGGAAAGGTGAGGTGGGGTGATGCATAAAACAAGGGTTTCAAATTCGCTCAGATACCGTTCCATACACCCAATATGTAATAGACAAGACCTACTCCTTGCTCAGTGAACTGGACTCAACACCCCCTATTCACCGTACAAGAATATATGTGACTAGTAAGAATCTTAAAACCTATGTATTGATATCTGTCTGGAAGTGAGTCAAGGGGGTGTAAAGCCGCATAAACACAGCCGTGAAAAGCAGCTAAACCCCATTATAAAAATAAATTACTTTTAAAAACCCGTAAAACAAAGACAGTGAAAGAGAGAGAAATTCTTACACAATTCGTTCAGAGGCTGTGATGCAACCTGGATTGACCATATCTAGACCCACAGCTGGATGAGACATAAGGGTGGACACTCTTGGGGCTGAAAGGTTGGGTGAGGTTGGGTGAGCAAACGCAGACCCTTTAAAGTAATACTGCGTGGTACCCATCCCATGGGTCCCAAATCTACAGGTTCAAGGGCATCTTCCTACATCGAAAACATGCATGAGAAACCCAGAAGATGGTACACCGTGTGATTTTGAAAGGTTTCTAATACGCACCTCATTTCTCATCTCCTTGTGCTCGGGTTCGCCATTCCAGCTACTTTACTAGCAATCTCCCTACTTGGAGAATCAGCACGTTTAACCTCCTGTTCCCTACAGGTTGCAATTTTTCCTGAGGATGAACGGGAAGAGGGGCAACCAATGAGAGACTAGATCTAGGTGTTGGGACAGGCACAGGTCACTCTATTTTCCCATCAGGAAGAAGAATTATCCACAGGCTCAGCCTGCCGCCAGGAACCAGAATAGGGCCTGAGGCAATCCCGTGCTTTTGCGGCCAGCTCCCAAAAAAGCGAGTTGAAAAATGGAGCTCAGGGACACTGAAATTCACAAACCCGCAGAGTTATAAATGATAACTCTCATCCACAGATATATTGAGGGAAGGCAACGAAGAGGATTTGAAAGCAAGGCAGAATTGCAGGAAACAGGTTTCAGGAGGTAGATTCGAATCGCCTTTAAAGCACATGAAAAGCGGCAAAACGTCGACAATGATGCCCTTGGCCAAAAAGGGCGTATGCGTTTTTTCCTGAATGTATTCAGGAAAAAACGCATACGCCCTTTTTGGCCAACCAAGCTACCTGGAAAGGCAAATCAGCGCTACAAAGAAGTCTCGCTTCCCATCGGTCAAAAGGGTCATGTGCAAAACGTGTCAAAACTAGAAATGCAAGACAGGCCATGGAGAAATGGCAGCCTTGCTACGCTGATGGGCGGGATGTAAATTGCCAACAGCCACTCTGGAGAAGTGTACGGTGTGTCCTGAAACATCGAAAAACCACAGCTTAGGGAGCATAGGGCACGTCCACTCATGGGCGTATAAATTGGGAAAACTAAAAATCAGCAAGACACAGGCACCCCAAAGTTTAGGGCTGCTCTGTTGACAAGAACCTCCACTTCATGACACCTTAAATATCCCAGGAAAGAGAAAAATGGATAAAGAAGTTGTGGTCCTTATGTACAATGGAATATCACTCAGACATGAAATCAATGTCATAAGGCTAGTAGAAGCAAGATGAGTGGATTTAGGTACGACGATTCTAAGTGAAATAAGTCACACAGAAAAAGACACTTATCATAAGCTATCACTTATAGAGGGAATGTAAAAACCGCCACACTTGAACTGAATTACAAAACAGAACAGAGTCACACGTTTAGAAAACACACTATGGCTGCTTAACGGGAAAGGTGAGGTGGGGTGAGGCATAAAACAAGGGTTTCAAATTCGCTCAGATACAGTTCCATACACCCAATATGTAATAGACAAGACCTACTCCTTGCTCAGTGAACTGGACTCAACACCCCCTATTCACCGCACAAGAATATATGTGACTAGTAAGAATCTTAAAACCTATGTATTGATATCTGTCTGGAAATGAGTCAATTGGGTGTAAAGCCGCATAAACACAGCCATGAAAAGCAGCTAAACCCCATTATAAAAATAAATTACTTTTAAAAACCCGTAAAACAAAGACAGTGAAAGAGAGAAATTCTTACAAAATTCGTTCAGGGGCTGTGATGCAACCTGGATTGACCATATCTAGACACACAGCTGGATGAGACATAAGGGTGGACACTCTTGGGGCTGAAAGGTTGGGTGAGGTTGGGTGAGCAAACGCAGACCCTTTAAAGTAATACTGCCTGCTACCCATCCCATGTGTCCCAAATCTCCAGGTTCAAGGGCATCTTCCTACATCGAAAACATGCATGAGAAACCCAGAAGATGGTACACCGTGTGATTTTGAAAGGTTTCTAATACGCACCTCATTTCTCATCTCCTTGTGCTCGGGTTCGCCTTTCCAGCTACTTTACTAGCAATCTCCCTACTTGGAGAATCAGCACCTTTAAGCTCCTGTTCCTTATAGGTTGCAATTTGTCCTGAGGATGAACGGGAAGAGGGGCAACCAATGAGAGACTAGATCTAGGTGTTGGGACAGGCACAGGTCACTCTATTTTCCCATCAGGAAGAAGAATTAACCACAGGCTCAGCCTGCCGCCCAGAAGCAGAAAGGGCCTGAGGCAATCCTGCGCTTTTGCGGCCAGCTCCCAAAAAAGCGATTTGAAAAATGGAGCTCAGGGACACTGAAATTCACAAACCCGCAGAGTTATAAATGATAACTCTCATCCACAGATATATTGAGGGAAGGCAACGAAGAGGATTTGAAAGCAAGGCAGAATTGCAGGAAACAGGTTTCAGGAGGTAGATTCGAATCGCCTTTAAAGCACATGAAAAGCGGCAAAACGTCGACAATGATGCCCTTGGCCAAAAAGGGCGTATGCGTTTTTTCCTGAATGTATTCAGGAAAAAACGCATACGCACTTTTTGGCCAACCAAGCAACCTGGAAAGGCAAATCAGCGCTACAAAGAAGTCTCGCTTCCCATCGGTCAAAAGGGTCTTGCTGCAAAAAGTGTCAAAACCAGAAATGCAGGACAGGCCATGGAGAAATGGCAGCATTGCTACGCTGATGGGCGGGATGTAAATTGCCAACAGCCACTCTGTAGAAGTGTACGGTGTGTCCTGAAACATCGAAAAACCACAGCTTAGGGAGCATAGGGCACGTCCACTCATGGGCGTATAAATTGGGAAAACTAAAAATCAGCAAGACACAGGCACCCCAAAGTTTAGGGCTGCTCTGTTGACAAGAACCTCCACTTCATGACACCTTAAATATCCCAGGAAAGAGAAAAATGGATAAAGAAGTTGTGGTCCTTATGTACAATGGAATATCACTCAGACATGAAATCAATGTCATAAGGCTAGTAGAAGCAAGATGAGTGGATTTAGGTACGACGATTCTAAGTGAAATAAGTCACACAGAAAAAGACACTTATCATAAGCTATCACTTAGAGAGGGAATGTAAAAACCGCTACACTTGAACTGAATTACAAAACAGAACAGAGTCACACGTTTAGAAAACACACTATGGCTGCTTAACGGGAAAGGTGAGGTGGGGTGATGCATAAAACAAGGGTTTCAAATTCGCTCAGATACCGTTCCATACACCCAATATGTAGTAGACAAGACCTACTCCTTGCTCAGTGAACTGGACTCAACACCCCCTATTCACCGCACAAGAATATATGTGACTAGTAAGAATCTTAAAACCTATGTATTGATATCTGTCTGGAAGTGAGTCAAGTGGGTGTAAAGCCGCATAAACACAGCCGTGAAAAGCAGCTAAACCCCATTATAAAAATAAATTACTTTTAAAAACCCGTAAAACAAAGACAGTGAAAGAGAGAGAAATTCTTACACAATTCGTTCAGAGGCTGTGATGCAACCTGGATTGACCATATCTAGACCCACAGCTGGATGAGACATAAGGGTGGACACTCTTGGGGCTGAAAGGTTGGGTGAGGTTGGGTGAGCAAACGCAGACCCTTTAAAGTAATACTGCGTGGTACCCATCCCATGGGTCCCAAATCTCCAGGTTCAAGGGCATCTTCCTACATCGAAAACATGCATGAGAAACCCAGAAGATGGTACACCGTGTGATTTTGAAAGGTTTCTAATACGCACCTCATTTCTCATCTCCTTGTGCTCGGGTTCGCCATTCCAGCTACTTTACTAGCAATCTCCCTACTTGGAGAATCAGCACGTTTAACCTCCTGTTCCCTACAGGTTGCAATTTTTCCTGAGGATGAACGGGAAGAGGGGCAACCAATGAGAGACTAGATCTAGGTGTTGGGACAGGCACAGGTCACTCTATTTTCCCATCAGGAAGAAGAATTATCCACAGGCTCAGCCTGCCGCCAGGAACCAGAATAGGGCCTGAGGCAATCCCGTGCTTTTGCGGCCAGCTCCCAAAAAAGCCAGTTGAAAAATGGAGCTCAGGGACACTGAAATTCACAAACCCGCAGAGTTATAAATGATAACTCTCATCCACAGATATATTGAGGGAAGGCAACGAAGAGGATTTGAAAGCAAGGCAGAATTGCAGGAAACAGGTTTCAGGAGGTAGATTCGAATCGCCTTTAAAGCACATGAAAAGCGGCAAAACGTCGACAATGATGCCCTTGGCCAAAAAGGGCGTATGCGTTTTTTCCTGAATGTATTCAGGAAAAAACGCATACGCCCTTTTTGGCCAACCAAGCAACCTGGAAAGGCAAATCAGCGCTACAAAGAAGTCTCGCTTCCCATCGGTCAAAAGGGTCATGTGCAAAACGTGTCAAAACTAGAAATGCAAGACAGGCCATGGAGAAATGGCAGCCTTGCTACGCTGATGGGCGGGATGTAAATTGCCAACAGCCACTCTGTAGAAGTGTACGGTGTGTCCTGAAACATCGAAAAACCACAGCTTAGGGAGCATAGGGCACGTCCACTCATGGGCGTATAAATTGGGAAAACTAAAAATCAGCAAGACACAGGCACCCCAAAGTTTAGGGCTGCTCTGTTGACAAGAACCTCCACTTCATGACACCTTAAATATCCCAGGAAAGAGAAAAATGGATAAAGAATTTGTGGTCCTTATGTACAATGGAATATCACTCAGACATGAAATCAATGTCATAAGGCTAGTAGAAGCAAGATGAGTGGATTTAGGTACGACGATTCTAAGTGAAATAAGTCACACAGAAAAAGACACTTATCATAAGCTATCACTTATAGAGGGAATGTAAAAACCGCCACACTTGAACTGAATTACAAAACAGAACAGAGTCACACGTTTAGAAAACACACTATGGCTGCTTAACGGGAAAGGTGAGGTGGGGTGAGGCATAAAACAAGGGTTTCAAATTCGCTCAGATACAGTTCCATACACCCAATATGTAATAGACAAGACCTACTCCTTGCTCAGTGAACTGGACTCAACACCCCCTATTCACCGCACAAGAATATATGTGACTAGTAAGAATCTTAAAACCTATGTATTGATATCTGTCTGGAAATGAGTCAATTGGGTGTAAAGCCGCATAAACACAGCCATGAAAAGCAGCTAAACCCCATTATAAAAATAAATTACTTTTAAAAACCCATAAAACGAAGACAGTGAAAGAGAGAAATTCTTACAAAATTCGTTCAGGGGCTGTGATGCAACCTGGATTGACCATATCTAGACACACAGCTGGATGAGACATAAGGGTGGACACTCTTGGGGCTGAAAGGTTGGGTGAGGTTGGGTGAGCAAACGCAGACCCTTTAAAGTAATACTGCCTGCTACCCATCCCATGGGTCCCAAATCTCCAGCTTCAAGGGCATCTTCCTACATCGAAAACATGCATGAGAAACCCAGAAGATGGTACACCGTGTGATTTTGAAAGGTTTCTAGTACGCACCTCATTTCTCATCTCCTTGTGCTCGGGTTCGCCTTTCCAGCTACTTTACCAGCAATCTCCCTACTTGGAAAATCAGCACCTTTAAGCTCCTGTTCCCTACAGGTTGCAATTTGTCCTGAGGATGAACGGGAAGAGGGGCAACCAATGAGAGACTAGATCTAGGTGTTGGGACAGGCACAGGTCACTCTATTTCCCCATCAGGAAGAAGAATTAACCACAGGCTCAGCCTGCTGCCCAGAAGCGGAATAGGGCCTGAGGCAATCCCGCGCTTTTGCGGCCAGCTCCCAAAAAAGCGAGTTGAAAAATGGAGCTCAGGGACACTGCAATTCACAAACCCGCAGAGTTATAAATGATAACTCTCATCCAAAGATATATTGAGGGAAGGCAACGAAGAGGATTTGAAAGCAAGGCAGAATTGCAGGAAACAGATTTCAGGAGGTAGATACGAATCGCCTTTAAAGCACATGAAAAGCGGCAAAACGTCGACAATGATGCCCTTGGCCAAAAAGGGCGTATGCGTTTTATCCTGAATATATTCAGGAAAAAACGCATACGCCCTTTTTGGCCAACCAAGCAACCTGGAAGGCAAATCAGCGCTACAAAGAAGTCGCGCTTCCCATCGGTCAAAAGGGCCATGCTGCAAAAAGTGTCAAAACCAGAAATGCAGGACAGGCCATGGAGAAATGGCAGCCTTGCTACGCTGATGGGCGGGATGTAAATTGCCAACAGCCACTCTGGAGAAGTGTACGGTGTGTCCTGAAACATCGAAAAAACACAGCTTAGGGAGCATAGGGCACATCAACTCATGGGCGTATAAATTGGGAAAACTAAAAATCAGCAAGACACAAGCACCCCAAAGTTTAGGGCTGCTCTGTTGACATGAACCTCCACTTCATGACACCTTAAATATCACAGGAAAGAGCAAAATGGAGAAAGAAGTTGTGGCCCTTATGTACAATCGAATATCACTCAGACATGAAATCAATGTCATAAGGCTAGTAGAAGCAAGATGAGTGGATTTAGGTACGACAATTCTAAGTGAAATAAGTCACACAGGAAAAGACACTTATCATAAGCTATCACTTATAGAGGGAATGTAAAAACCGCTACACTTGAACTGAATTACAAAAGAGAACAGAGTCACACGTTTAGAAAACACACTATGGCTGCTTAACGGGAAAGGTGAGGTGGGGTGATGCATAAAACAAGGGTTTCAAATTCGCTCAGATACCGTTCCATACACCCAATATGTAATAGACAAGACCTACTCCTTGCTCAGTGAACTGGACTCAACACCCCCTATTCACCGTACAAGAATATATGTGACTAGTAAGAATCTTAAAACCTATGTATTGATATCTGTCTGGAAGTGAGTCAAGTGGGTGTAAAGCCGCATAAACACAGCCGTGAAAAGCAGCTAATCCCCATTATAAAAATAAATTACTTTTAAAAACCCGTAAAACAAAGACAGTGAAAGAGAGAGAAATTCTTACACAATTCGTTCAGAGGCTGTGATGCAACCTGGATTGACCATATCTAGACCCACAGCTGGATGAGACATAAGGGTGGACACTCTTGGGGCTGAAAGGTTGGGTGAGGTTGGGTGAGCAAACGCAGTCCCTTTAAAGTAATACTGCCTGGTACCCATCCCATGGGTCCCAAATCTCCAGGTTCAAGGGCATCTTCCTACATCGAAAACATGCATGAGAAACCCAGAAGATGGTAGACCGTGTAATTTTGAAAGGTTTCTAATACGCACCTCATTTCTCATCTCCTTGTGCTCGGGTTCGCCTTTCCAGCTACTTTACTAGCAATCTCCCTACTTGGAGAATCAGCACCTTTAAGCTCCTGTTCCCTATAGGTTGCAATTTGTCCTGATGATGAACGGGAAGAGGGGCAACCAATGAGAGACTAGATCTAGGTGTTGGGACAGGCACAGGTCACTCTATTTTCCCATCAGGAAGAAGAATTAACCACAGGCTCAGCCTGCCGCCCAGAAGCAGAATAGGGCCTGAGGCAATCCCGCGCTTTTGCGGCCAGCTCCCAAAAAAGCGAGTTGAAAAATGGAGCTCAGGGACACTGAAATTCACAAACCCACAGAGTTATAAATGATAACTCTCATCCACAGATATATTGAGGGAAGGCAACGAAGAGGATTTGAAAGCAAGGCAGAATTGCAGGAAACAGGTTTCAGGAGGTAGATTCGAATCGCCTTTAAAGCACATGAAAAGCGGCAAAACGTCGACAATGATGCCCTTGGCCAAAAAGGTCGTATGCGTTTTTTCCTGAATATATTCAGGAAAAAACGCATACGCCCTTTTTGGCCAACCAAGCAACCTGGAAAGGCAAATCAGCGCTACAAAGAAGTCTCGCTTCCCATCGGTCAAAAGGGTCTTGCTGCAAAAAGTGTCAAAACCAGAAATGCAGGACAGGCCATGGAGAAATGGCAGCCTTGCTACGCTGATGGGCGGGATGTAAATTGCCAACAGCCACTCTGGAGAAGTGTACGGTGTGTCCTGAAACATCGAAAAAACACAGCTTAGGGAGCATAGGGCACGTCCACTCATGGGCGTATAAATTGGGAAAACTAAAAATCAGCAAGACACAGGCACCCCAAAGTTTAGGGCTGCTCTGTTGACAAGAACCTCCACTTCATGACACCTTAAATATCCCAGGAAAGAGAAAAATGGATAAAGAAGTTGTGGTCCTTATGTACAATGGAATATCACTCAGACATGAAATCAATGTCATAAGGCTAGTAGAAGCAAGATGAGTGGATTTAGGTACGACGATTCTAAGTGAAATAAGTCACACAGAAAAAGACACTTATCATAAGCTATCACTTAGAGAGGGAATGTAAAAACCGCTACACTTGAACTGAATTACAAAACAGAACAGAGTCACACGTTTAGAAAACACACTATGGCTGCTTAACGGGAAAGGTGAGGTGGGGTGATGCATAAAACAAGGGTTTCAAATTCGCTCAGATACCGTTCCATACACCCAATATGTAGTAGACAAGACCTACTCCTTGCTCAGTGAACTGGACTCAACACCCCCTATTCACCGCACAAGAATATATGTGACTAGTAAGAATCTTAAAACCTATGTATTGATATCTGTCTGGAAGTGAGTCAAGTGGGTGTAAAGCCGCATAAACACAGCCTTGAAAAGCAGCTAAACCCCATTATAAAAATAAATTACTTTTAAAAACCCGTAAAACAAAGACAGTGAAAGAGAGAGAAATTCTTACACAATTCGTTCAGAGGCTGTGATGCAACCTGGATTGACCATATCTAGACCCACAGCTGGATGAGACATAAGGGTGGACACTCTTGGGGCTGAAAGGTTGGGTGAGGTTGGGTGAGCAAACGCAGACCCTTTAAAGTAATACTGCGTGGTACCCATCCCATGGGTCCCAAATCTCCAGGTTCAAGGGCATCTTCCTACATCGAAAACATGCATGAGAAACCCAGAAGATGGTACACCGTGTGATTTTGAAAGGTTTCTAATACGCACCTCATTTCTCATCTCCTTGTGCTCGGGTTCGCCATTCCAGCTACTTTACTAGCAATCTCCCTACTTGGAGAATCAGCACGTTTAACCTCCTGTTCCCTACAGGTTGCAATTTTTCCTGAGGATGAACGGGAAGAGGGGCAACCAATGAGAGACTAGATCTAGGTGTTGGGACAGGCACAGGTCACTCTATTTTCCCATCAGGAAGAAGAATTATCCACAGGCTCAGCCTGCCGCCAGGAACCAGAATAGGGCCTGAGGCAATCCCGTGCTTTTGCGGCCAGCTCCCAAAAAAGCGAGTTGAAAAATGGAGCTCAGGGACACTGAAATTCACAAACCCGCAGAGTTATAAATGATAACTCTCATCCACAGATATATTGAGGGAAGGCAACAAAGAGGATTTGAAAGCAAGGCAGAATTGCAGGAAACAGGTTTCAGGAGGTAGATTCGAATCGCCTTTAAAGCACATGAAAAGCGGCAAAACGTCGACAATGATGCCCTTGGCCAAAAAGGGCGTATGCGTTTTTTCCTGAATGTATTCAGGAAAAAACGCATACGCACTTTTTGGCCAACCAAGCAACCTGGAAAGGCAAATCAGCGCTACAAAGAAGTCTCGCTTCCCATCGGTCAAAAGGGTCATGTGCAAAACGTGTCAAAACTAGAAATGCAAGACAGGCCGTGGAGAAATGGCAGCCTTGCTACGCTGATGGGCGGGATGTAAATTGCCAACAGCCACTCTGGAGAAGTGTACGGTGTGTCCTGAAACATCGAAAAACCACAGCTTAGGGAGCATAGGGCACGTCCACTCATGGGCGTATAAATTGGGTAAACTAAAAATCAGCAAGACACAGGCACCCCAAAGTTTAGGGCTGCTCTGTTGACAAGAACCTCCACTTCATGACACCTTAAATATCCCAGGAAAGAGAAAAATGGATAAAGAAGTTGTGGTCCTTATGTACAATGGAATATCACTCAGACATGAAATCAATGTCATAAGGCTAGTAGAAGCAAGATGAGTGGATTTAGGTACGACGATTCTAAGTGAAATAAGTCACACAGAAAAAGACACTTATCATAAGCTATCACTTATAGAGGGAATGTAAAAACCGCCACACTTGAACTGAATTACAAAACAGAACAGAGTCACACGTTTAGAAAACACACTATGGCTGCTTAACGGGAAAGGTGAGGTGGGGTGAGGCATAAAACAAGGGTTTCAAATTCGCTCAGATACAGTTCCATACACCCAATATGTAATAGACAAGACCTACTCCTTGCTCAGTGAACTGGACTCAACACCCCCTATTCACCGCACAAGAATATATGTGACTAGTAAGAATCTTAAAACCTATGTATTGATATCTGTCTGGAAATGAGTCAATTGGGTGTAAAGCCGCATAAACACAGCCATGAAAAGCAGCTAAACCCCATTATAAAAATAAATTACTTTTAAAAACCCGTAAAACAAAGACAGTGAAAGAGAGAAATTCTTACAAAATTCGTTCAGGGGCTGTGATGCAACCTGGATTGACCATATCTAGACACACAGCTGGATGAGACATAAGGGTGGATACTCTTGGGGCTGAAAGGTTGGGTGAGGTTGGGTGAGCAAACGCAGACCCTTTAAAGTAATACTGCCTGCTCCCCATCCCATGGGTCCCAAATCTCCAGCTTCAAGGGCATCTTCCTACATCGAAAACATGCATGAGAAACCCAGAAGATGGTACACCGTGTGATTTTGAAAGGTTTCTAATACGCACCTCATTTCTCATCTCCTTGTGCTCGGGTTCGCCTTTCCAGCTACTTTACCAGCAATCTCCCTACTTGGAAAATCAGCACCTTTAAGCTCCTGTTCCCTACAGGTTGCAATTTGTCCTGAGGATGAACGGGAAGAGGGGCAACCAATGAGAGACTAGATCTAGGTGTTGGGACAGGCACAGGTCACTCTATTTCCCCATCAGGAAGAAGAATTAACCACAGGCTCAGCCTGCCGCCCAGAAGCGGAATAGGGCCTGAGGCAATCCCGCGCTTTTGCGGCCAGCTCCCAAAAAAGCGAGTTGAAAAATGGAGCTCAGGGACACTGCAATTCACAAACCCGCAGAGTTATAAATGATAACTCTCATCCACAGATATATTGAGGGAAGGCAACGAAGAGGATTTGAAAGCAAGGCAGAATTGCAGGAAACAGATTTCAGGAGGTAGATTCGAATCGCCTTTAAAGCACATGAAAAGTGGCAAAACGTCGACAATGATGCCCTTGGCCAAAAAGGGCGTATGCGTTTTATCCTGAATATATTCAGGAAAAAACGCATACGCCCTTTTTGGCCAACCAAGCAACCTGGAAGGCAAATCAGCGCTACAAAGAAGTCGTGCTTCCCATCGGTCAAAAGGGCCATGCTGCAAAAAGTGTCAAAACCAGAAATGCAGGACAGGCCATGGAGAAATGGCAGCCTTGCTACGCTGATGGGCGGGATGTAAATTGCCAACAGCCACTCTGGAGAAGTGTACGGTGTGTCCTGAAACATCGAAAAAACACAGCTTAGGGAGCATAGGGCACATCAACTCATGGGCGTATAAATTGGGAAAACTAAAAATCAGCAAGACACAAGCACCCCAAAGTTTAGGGCTGCTCTGTTGACATGAACCTCCACTTCATGACACCTTAAATATCACAGGAAAGAGCAAAATGGAGAAAGAAGTTGTGGCCCTTATGTACAATGGAATATCATTCAGACATGAAATCAATGTCATAAGGCTAGTAGAATCAAGATGAGTGGATTTAGGTACGACAATTCTAAGTGAAATAAGTCACACAGGAAAAGACACTTATCATAAGCTATCACTTATAGAGGGAATGTAAAAACCGCTACACTTGAACTGAATTACAAAAGAGAACAGAGTCACACGTTTAGAAAACACACTATGGCTGCTTAACGGGAAAGGTGAGGTGGGGTGATGCATAAAACAAGGGTTTCAAATTCGCTCAGATACCGTTCCATACACCCAATATGTAATAGACAAGACCTACTCCTTGCTCAGTGAACTGGACTCAACACCCCCTATTCACCGTACAAGAATATATGTGACTAGTAAGAATCTTAAAACCTATGTATTGATATCTGTCTGGAAGTGAGTCAAGGGGGTGTAAAGCCGCATAAACACAGCCGTGAAAAACAGCTAACCCCCATTATAAAAATAAATTACTTTTAAAAACCCGTAAAACAAAGACAGTGAAAGAGAGAGAAATTCTTACAAAATTCGTTCAGAGGCTGTGATGCAACCTGCATTGACCATATCTAGACCCACAGCTTGATGAGACATAAGGGTGGACACTCTTGGGGCTGAAAGGTTGGGTGAGGTTGGGTGAGCAAACACAGACCATTTAAAGTAATACTGCCTGATACCCATCCCATGGGTCCCAAATCTCCAGGTTCAAGGGCATCTTCCTACATCGAAAACATGCATGAGAAACCCAGAAGATGGTACACCGTGTGATTTTGAAAGGTTTCTAATACGCACCTCATTTCTCATCTCCTTGTGCTCGGGTTCGCCATTCCAGCTACTTTACTAGCAATCTCCCTACTTGGAGAATCAGCACGTTTAACCTCCTGTTCCCTACAGGTTGCAATTTGTCCTGAGGATGAACGGGAAGAGGGGCAACCAATGAGAGACTAGATCTAGGTGTTGGGACAGGCACAGGTCACTCTATTTTCCCATCAGGAAGAAGATTTATCCACAGGCTCAGCCTGCCGCTAGGAACCAGAATAGGGCCTGAGGCAATCCCGTGCTTTTGCGGCCAGCTCCCAAAAAACACAGTTGAAAAATGGAGCTCAGGGGCACTGCCATTCACAAAACTGCTGAGTTATAAATGATAACTCTCGTCCACAAATATATTGAGGGAAGGCAACGAAGAGGATTTGAAAGCAAGGCAGAATTGCAGGAAACAGGTTTCAGGAGGTAGATTCGAATCGCCTTTAAAGCACATGAAAAGTGGCAAAACGTCGACAATGATGCTCTTGGCCAAAAAGGGCGTATGCGTTTTATCCTGAATATATTCAGGAAAAAACGCATACGCCCTGTTTGGCCAACCAAGCAACCTGGAAAGGCTAATCAGCGCTACAAAGAAGTCTCGCTTCCCATCGGTCAAAAGGGCCATGCTGCAAAAAGTATCAAAACCAGAAATGCAGGACAGGCCATGGAGAAATGGCAGCCTTGCTACTCTGATGGGCGGGATGTAAATTGCCAACAGCCACTCTGGAGAAGTGTACGGTGTGTCCTGAAACATCGAAAAAACACAGCTTAGGGATCATAGGGCACGTCCACTCATGGGCGTATAAATTGGGAAAACTAAAAATCAGCAAGACACAGGCACACCAAAGTTTAGGGCTGCTCTGTTGACAAGAACCTCCACTTCATGACACCTTAAATATCCCAGGAAAGAGAAAAATGGATAAAGAAGTTGAGGTCCTTATGTACAATGGAATATCACTCAGACATGAAATCAATGTCATAAGGCTAGTAGAAGCAAGATGAGTGGATTTAGGTACGACGATTCTAAGTGAAATAAGTCACACAGAAAAAGACACTTATCATAAGCTATCACTTATAGAGGGAATGTAAAAACCGCTACAATTGAACTGAATTACAAAACAGAACAGAGTCACACGTTTAGAAAACACACTATGACTGCTTAACGGAAAGGTGAGGTGGGGTGATGCATAAAACAAGGGTTTCAAATTCGCTCAGATACCGTTCCATACACCCAATATGTAATAGACAAGACCTACTCCTTGCTCAGTGAACTGGACTCAACACCCCCTATTCACCGCACAAGAATATATGTGACTAGTAAGAATCTTAAAACCTATGTATTGATATCTGTCTGGAAGTGAGTCAAGTGGGTGTAAAGCCGCATAAACACAGCCGTGAAAAGCAGCTAAACCCCATTATAAAAATAAATTACTTTTAAAAACCCGTAAAACAAAGACAGTGAAAGAGAGAGAAATTCTTACAAAATTAGTTCAGAGGCTGTGATGCAACCTGCATAGACCATATCTAGACCCACAGGTGGATGAGACATAAGGGTGGACACTCTTGGGACTGAAAGGTTGGGTGAGGTTGGGTGAGCAAACACAGACCCTTTAAAGTAATACTGCCTGGTAACCATCCCATGGGACCCAAATCTCCAGGTTCAAGGGCATCTTCCTACATCGAAAACATGCATGAGAAACCCAGAAGATGGTACACCGTGAGGTTTTGAAAGTTTTCTAATACGCACCTCATTTCTCATCTCCTTGTGCTCGGGTTCGCCATTCCAGCTACTTTACTAGCAATCTCCCTACTTGGAGAATCAGCACCTTTAAGCTCCTGTTCCCTACAGGTTGCAATTTGTCCTGAGGATGAACGGGAAGAGGGGCAACCAATGAGAGACTAGATCTAGGTGTTGGGACAGGCACATGTCACTCTATTTTCCCATCAGGAAGCAGAATTAACCACAGGCTCAGCCTGCCTCCCAGAAGCAGAATAGGGCCTGAGGCAATCCCGCGCTTTTGCGGCCAGCTCCCAAAAAAGCGAGTTGAAAAATGGAGCTCAGGGACACTGCAATTCACAAACCCGCAGAGTTATAAATGATAACTCTCATCCACAGATATATTGAGGGAAGGCAACGAAGAGGATTTGAAAGCAAGGCAGAATTGCAGGAAACAGATTTCAGGAGGTAGATTCGAATCGCCTTTAAAGCACATGAAAAGCGGCAAAACGTCGACAATGATGCCCTTGGCCAAAAAGGGCGTATGCGTTTTTTCCTGAATATATTCAGGAAAAAACGCATACGCCCTTTTTGGCCAACCAAGCAACCTGGAAAGGCAAATCAGCGCTACAAAGAAGTCTCACTTCCCATCGGTCAAAAGGGCCATGCTGCAAAAAGTGTCAGAACCAGAAATGCAGGACAGGCCATGGAGAAATGGCAGCCTTGCTACGCTGATGGGCGGGATGTAAATTGCCAACAGCCACTCTGGAGAAGTGTACGGTGTGTCCTGAAACATCGAAAAAACACAGCTTAGGGAGCATAGGGCACATCCACTCATGGGCGTATAAATTGGGAAAACTAAAAATCAGCAAGACACAAGCACCCCAAAGTTTAGGGCTGCTCTGTTGACAAGAACCTCCACTTCATGACACCTTAAATATCACAGGAAAGAGCAAAATGGAGAAAGAAGTTGTGGCCCTTATGTACAATGGAATATCACTCAGACATGAAATCAATGTCATAAGGCTAGTAGAAGCAAGATGAGTGGATTTAGGTACGACAATTCTAAGTGAAATAAGTCACACAGGAAAAGACACTTATCATAAGCTATCACTTATAGAGGGAATGTAAAAACCGCTACACTTGAACTGAATTACAAAAGAGAACAGAGTCACACGTTTAGAAAACACACTATGGCTGCTTAACGGGAAAGGTGAGGTGGGGTGATGCATAAAACAAGGGTTTCAAATTCGCTCAGATACCGTTCCATACACCCAATATGTAATAGACAAGACCTACTCCTTGCTCAGTGAACTGGACTCAACACCCCCTATTCACCGTACAAGAATATATGTGACTAGTAAGAATCTTAAAACCTATGTGTTGATATCTGTCTGGAAGTGAGTCAAGTGGGTGTAAAGCCGCATAAACACAGCCGTGAAAAGCAGCTAAACCCCATTATAAAAATAAATTACTTTTAAAAACCCGTAAAACAAAGACAGTGAAAGAGAGAGAAATTCTTACAAAATTCGTTCAGAGGCTGTGATGCAACCTGGATTGACCATATCTAGACCCACAGCTGTATGAGACATAAGGGTGGACACTCTTGGGGCTGAAAGGTTGGGTGAGGTTGGGTGAGCAAACACAGACCCTTTAAAGTAATACTGCCTGGTACCCATCCCATGGGTCCCAAATCTCCAGGTTCAAGGGCATCTTCCTACATCGAAAACATGCATGAGAAACCCAGAAGATGGTACACCGTGTGATTTTGAAAGGTTTCTAATACGCACCTCATTTCTCATCTCCTTGTGCTCGGGTTCGCCATTCCAGCTACTTTACTAGCAATCTCCCTACTTGGAGAATCAGCACCTTTAAGCTCCTGTTCCCTACAGGTTGCAATTTGTCCTGAGGATGAACGGGAAGAGGGGCAACCAATGAGAGACTAGATCTAGGTGTTGGGACAGACACAGGTCACTCTATTTTCCCATCAGGAAGAAGAATTATCCACAGGCTCTGCCTGCCGCCAGGAACCAAAATAGGGCCTGAGGCAATCCCGCGCTTTTGCGGCCAGCTCCCAAAAAAGCGAGTTGAAAAATGGAGCTCAGGGACACTGCAATTCACAAACCCGCAGAGTTATAAATGATAACTCTCATCCACAGATATATTGAGGGAAGGCAACGAAGAGGATTTGAAAGCAAGGCAGAATTGCAGGAAACAGATTTCAGGAGGTAGATTCGAATCGCCTTTAAAGCACATGAAAAGCGGCAAAACGTCGACAATGATGCCCTTGGCCAAAAAGGGCGTATGCGTTTTATCCTGAATATATTCAGGAAAAAACGCATACGCCCTTTTTGGCCAACCAAGCAACCTGGAAAGGCAAATCAGCGCTACAAAGAAGTCTCACTTCCCATCGGTCAAAAGGGCCATGCTGCAAAAAGTGTCAAAACCAGAAATGCAGGACAGGCCATGGAGAAATGGCAGCCTTGCTACGCTGATGGGCGGGATGTAAATTGCCAACAGCCACTCTGGAGAAGTGTACGGTGTGTCCTGAAACATCGAAAAAACACAGCTTAGGGAGCATAGGGCACATCCACTCATGGGCGTATAAATTGGGAAAACTAAAAATCAGCAAGACACAAGCACCCCAAAGTTTAGGGCTGCTCTGTTGACAAGAACCTCCACTTCATGACACCTTAAATATCACAGGAAAGAGCAAAATGGAGAAAGAAGTTGTGGCCCTTATGTACAATGGAATATCACTCAGACATGAAATCAATGTCATAAGGCTAGTAGAAGCAAGATGAGTGGATTTAGGTACGACAATACTAAGTGAAATAAGTCACACAGGAAAAGACACTTATCATAAGCTATCACTTATAGAGGGAATGTAAAAACCGCCACACTTGAACTGAATTACAAAACAGAACAGAGTCCCACGTTTAGAAAACACACTATGGCTGCTTAACGGGAAAGGTGAGGTGGGGTGATGCATAAAACAAGGGTTTCAAATTCGCTCAGATACCGTTCCATACACCCAATATGTAATAGACAAGACCTACTCCTTGCTCAGTGAACTGGACTCAACACCCCCTATTCACCGCACAAGAATATATGTGACTAGTAAGAATCTTAAAACCTATGTATTGATATCTGTCTGGAAGTGAATCAAGGGGGTGTAAAGCCGCATAAACACAGCCGTGAAAAGCAGCTAAACCCCATTATAAAAATAAATTACTTTTAAAAACCCGTAAAACAAAGACAGTGAAAGAGAGAGAAATTCTTACACAATTCGTTCAGAGGCTGTGATGCAACCTGGATTGACCATATCTAGACCCACAGCTGGATGAGACATAAGGGTGGACACTGTTGGGGCTGAAAGGTTGGGTGAGGTTGGGTGAGCAAACGCAGACCCTTTAAAGTAATACTGCGTGGTACCCATCCCATGGGTCCCAAATCTCCAGGTTCAAGGGCATCTTCCTACATCGAAAACATGCATGAGAAACCCAGAAGATGGTACACCGTGTGATTTTGAAAGGTTTCTAATACGCACCTCATTTCTCATCTCCTTGTGCTCGGGTTCGCCATTCCAGCTACTTTACTAGCAATCTCCCTACTTGGAGAATCAGCACGTTTAACCTCCTGTTCCCTACAGGTTGCAATTTTTCCTGAGGATGAACGGGAAGAGGGGCAACCAATGAGAGACTAGATCTAGGTGTTGGGACAGGCACAGGTCACTCTATTTTCCCATCAGGAAGAAGAATTATCCACAGGCTCAGCCTGCCGCCAGGAACCAGAATAGGGCCTGAGGCAATCCCGTGCTTTTGCGGCCAGCTCCCAAAAAAGCGAGTTGAAAAATGGAGCTCAGGGACACTGAAATTCACAAACCCGCAGAGTTATAAATGATAACTCTCATCCACAGATATATTGAGGGAAGGCAACGAAGAGGATTTGAAAGCAAGGCAGAATTGCAGGAAACAGGTTTCAGGAGGTAGATTCGAATCGCCTTTAAAGCACATGAAAAGCGGCAAAACGTCGACAATGATGCCCTTGGCCAAAAAGGGCGTATGCGTTTTTTCCTGAATGTATTCAGGAAAAAACGCATACGCCCTTTTTGGCCAACCAAGCAACCTGGAAAGGCAAATCAGCGCTACAAAGAAGTCTCGCTTCCCATCGGTCAAAAGGGTCATGTGCAAAACGTGTCAAAACTAGAAATGCAAGACAGGCCATGGAGAAATGGCAGCCTTGCTACGCTGATGGGCGGGATGTAAATTGCCAACAGCCACTCTGGAGAAGTGTACGGTGTGTCCTGAAACATCGAAAAACCACAGCTTAGGGAGCATAGGGCACGTCCACTCATGGGCGTATAAATTGGGAAAACTAAAAATCAGCAAGACACAGGCACCCCAAAGTTTAGGGCTGCTCTGTTGACAAGAACCTCCACTTCATGACACCTTAAATATCCCAGGAAAGAGAAAAATGGATAAAGAAGTTGTGGTCCTTATGTACAATGGAATATCACTCAGACATGAAATCAATGTCATAAGGCTAGTAGAAGCAAGATGAGTGGACTTAGGTACGATGATTCTAAGTGAAATAAGTCACACAGAAAAAGACACTTATCATAAGCTATCACTTATAGAGGGAATGTAAAAACCGCCACACTTGAACTGAATTACAAAACAGAACAGAGTCACACGTTTAGAAAACACACTATGGCTGCTTAACGGGAAAGGTGAGGTGGGGTGAGGCATAAAACAAGGGTTTCAAATTCGCTCAGATACAGTTCCATACACCCAATATGTAATAGACAAGACCTACTCCTTGCTCAGTGAACTGGACTCAACACCCCCTATTCACCGCACAAGAATATATGTGACTAGTAAGAATCTTAAAACCTATGTATTGATATCTGTCTGGAAATGAGTCAATTGGGTGTAAAGCCGCATAAACACAGCCATGAAAAGCAGCTAAACCCCATTATAAAAATAAATTACTTTTAAAAACCCGTAAAACAAAGACAGTGAAAGAGAGAAATTCTTACAAAATTCGTTCAGGGGCTGTGATGCAACCTGGATTGACCATATCTAGACACACAGCTGGATGAGACATAAGGGTGGACACTCTTGGGGCTGAAAGGTTGGGTGAGGTTGGGTGAGCAAACGCAGACCCTTTAAAGTAATACTGCCTGCTACCCATCCCATGGGTCCCAAATCTCCAGCTTCAAGGGCATCTTCCTACATCGAAAACATGCATGAGAAACCCAGAAGATGGTACACCGTGTGATTTTGAAAGGTTTCTAATACGCACCTCATTTCTCATCTCCTTGTGCTCGGGTTCGCCTTTCCAGCTACTTTACCAGCAATCTCCCTACTTGGAAAATCAGCACCTTTAAGCTCCTGTTCCCTACAGGTTGCAATTTGTCCTGAGGATGAACGGGAAGAGGGGCAACCAATGAGAGACTAGATCTAGGTGTTGGGACAGGCACAGGTCACTCTATTTCCCCATCAGGAAGAAGAATTAACCACAGGCTCAGCCTGCCGCCCAGAAGCGGAATAGGGCCTGAGGCAATCCCGCGCTTTTGCGGCCAGCTCCCAAAAAAGCGAGTTGAAAAATGGAGCTCAGGGACACTGCAATTCACAAACCCGCAGAGTTATAAATGATAACTCTCATCCACAGATATATTGAGGGAAGGCAACGAAGAGGATTTGAAAGCAAGGCAGAATTGCAGGAAACAGATTTCAGGAGGTAGATTCGAATCGCCTTTAAAGCACATGAAAAGCGGCAAAACGTCGACAATGATGCCCTTGGCCAAAAAGGGCGTATGCGTTTTATCCTGAATATATTCAGGAAAAAACGCATACGCCCTTTTTGGCCAACCAAGCAACCTGGAAGGCAAATCAGCGCTACAAAGAAGTCGCGCTTCCCATCGGTCAAAAGGGCCATGCTGCAAAAAGTGTCAAAACCAGAAATGCAGGACAGGCCATGGAGAAATGGCAGCCTTGCTACGCTGATGGGCGGGATGTAAATTGCCAACAGCCACTCTGGAGAAGTGTACGGTGTGTCCTGAAACATCGAAAAAACACAGCTTAGGGAGCATAGGGCACATCCACTCATGGGCGTATAAATTGGGAAAACTAAAAATCAGCAAGACACAAGCACCCCAAAGTTTAGGGCTGCTCTGTTGACAAGAACCTCCACTTCATGACACCTTAAATATCACAGGAAAGAGCAAAATGGAGAAAGAAGTTGTGGCCCTTATGTACAATGGAATATCACTCAGACATGAAATCAATGTCATAAGGCTAGTAGAAGCAAGATGAGTGGATTTAGGTACGACAATTCTAAGTGAAATAAGTCACACAGGAAAAGACACTTATCATAAGCTATCACTTATAGAGGGAATGTAAAAACCGCTACACTTTAACTGAATTACAAAAGAGAACAGAGTCACACGTTTAGAAAACACACTATGGCTGCTTAACGGGAAAGGTGAGGTGGGGTGATGCATAAAACAAGGGTTTCAAATTCGCTCAGATACCGTTCCATACACCCAATATATAATAGACAAGACCTACTCCTTGCTCAGTGAACTGGACTCAACACCCCCTATTCACCGTACAAGAATATATGTGACTAGTAAGAATCTTAAAACCTATGTATTGATATCTGTCTGGAAGTGAGTCAGGTGGGTGTAAAGCCGCATAAACACAGCCGTGAAAAGCAGCTAAACCCCATTATAAAAATAAATTACTTTTAAAAACCCGTAAAACAAAGACAGTGAAAGAGAGAGAAATTCTTACAAAATTCGTTCAGAGGCTGTGATGCAACCTGCATAGACCATATCTAGACCCAAAGGTGGATGAGACATAAGGGTGGACACTCTTGGGACTGAAAGGTTGGGTGAGGTTGGGTGAGCAAACACAGACCCTTTAAAGTAATACTGCCTGGTAACCATCCCATGGGTCCCAAATCTCCAGGTTCAAGGGCATCTTCCTACATCGAAAACATGCATGAGAAACCCAGAAGATGGTACACCGTGAGGTTTTGAAAGTTTTCTAATACGCACCTCATTTCTCATCTCCTTGTGCTCGGGTTCGCCATTCCAGTTACTTTACTAGCAATCTCCCTACTTGGAGAATCAGCACCTTTAAGCTCCTGTTCCCTACAGGTTGCAATTTGTCCTGAGGATGAACGGGAAGAGGGGCAACCAATGAGAGACTAGATCTAGGTGTTGGGACAGGCACATGTCACTCTATTTTCCCATCAGGAAGCAGAATTAACCACAGGCTCAGCCTGCCTCCCAGAAGCAGAATAGGGCCTGAGGCAATCCCGCGCTTTTGCGGCCAGCTCCCAAAAAAGCGACTTGAAAAATGGAGCTCAGGGACACTGCAATTCACAAACCCGCAGAGTTATAAATGATAACTCTCATCCACAGATATATTGAGGGAAGGCAACGAAGAGGATTTGAAAGCAAGGCAGAATTGCAGGAAACAGATTTCAGGAGGTAGATTCGAATCGCCTTTAAAGCACATGAAAAGCGGCAAAACGTCGACAATGATGCCCTTGGCCAAAAAGGGCGTATGCGTTTTTTCCTGAATATATTCAGGAAAAAACGCATACGCCCTTTTTGGCCAACCAAGCAACCTGGAAAGGCAAATCAGCGCTACAAAGAAGTCTCACTTCCCATCGGTCAAAAGGGCCATGCTGCAAAAAGTGTCAGAACCAGAAATGCAGGACAGGCCATGGAGAAATGGCAGCCTTGCTACGCTGATGGGCGGGATGTAAATTGCCAACAGCCACTCTGGAGAAGTGTACGGTGTGTCCTGAAACATCGAAAAAACACAGCTTAGGGAGCATAGGGCACATCCACTCATGGGCGTATAAATTGGGAAAACTAAAAATCAGCAAGACACAAGCACCCCAAAGTTTAGGGCTCCTCTGTTGACAAGAACCTCCACTTCATGACACCTTAAATATCACAGGAAAGAGCAAAATGGAGAAAGAAGTTGTGGCCCTTATGTACAATGGAATATCACTCAGACATGAAATCAATGTCATAAGGCTAGTAGAAGCAAGATGAGTGGATTTAGGTACGACAATTCTAAGTGAAATAAGTCACACAGGAAAAGACACTTATCATAAGCTATCACTTATAGAGGGAATGTAAAAACCGCTACACTTTAACTGAATTACAAAAGAGAACAGAGTCACACGTTTAGAAAACACACTATGGCTGCTTAACGGGAAAGGTGAGGTGGGGTGATGCATAAAACAAGGGTTTCAAATTCGCTCAGATACCGTTCCATACACCCAATATATAATAGACAAGACCTACTCCTTGCTCAGTGAACTGGACTCAACACCCCCTATTCACCGTACAAGAATATATGTGACTAGTAAGAATCTTAAAACCTATGTATTGATATCTGTCTGGAAGTGAGTCAAGTGGGTGTAAAGCCGCATAAACACAGCCGTGAAAACCAGCTAAACCCCATTATAAAAATAAATTACTTTTAAAAACCCGTAAAACAAAGACAGTGAAAGAGAGAGAAATTCTTACAAAATTCGTTCAGAGGCTGTGATGCAACCTGGATTGACCATATCTAGACCCACAGCTGTATGAGACATAAGGGTGGACACTCTTGGGGCTGAAAGGTTGGGTGAGGTTGGGTGAGCAAACACAGACCCTTTAAAGTAATACTGCCTGGTACCCATCCCATGGGTCCCAAATCTCCAGGTTCAAGGGCATCTTCCTACATCGAAAACATGCATGAGAAACCCAGAAGATGGTACACCGTGTGATTTTGAAAGGTTTCTAATACGCACCTCATTTCTCATCTCCTTGTGCTCGGGTTCGCCATTCCAGCTACTTTACTAGCAATCTCCCTACTTGGAGAATCAGCACCTTTAAGCTCCTGTTCCCTACAGGTTGCAATTTGTCCTGAGGATGAACGGGAAGAGGGGCAACCAATGAGAGACTAGATCTAGGTGTTGGGACAGACACAGGTCACTCTATTTTCCCATCAGGAAGAAGAATTATCCACAGGCTCTGCCTGCCGCCAGGAACCAAAATAGGGCCTGAGGCAATCCCGCGCTTTTGCGGCCAGCTCCCAAAAAAGCGAGTTGAAAAATGGAGCTCAGGGACACTGCAATTCACAAACCCGCAGAGTTATAAATGATAACTCTCATCCACAGATATATTGAGGGAAGGCAACGAAGAGAATTTGAAAGCAAGGCAGAATTGCAGGAAACAGATTTCAGGAGGTAGATTCGAATCGCCTTTAAAGCACATGAAAAGCGGCAAAACGTCGACAATGATGCCCTTGGCCAAAAAGGGCGTATGCGTTTTATCCTGAATATATTCAGGAAAAAACGCATACGCCCTTTTTGGCCAACCAAGCAACCTGGAAAGGCAAATCAGCGCTACAAAGAAGTCTCACTTCCCATCCGTCAAAAGGGCCATGCTGCAAAAAGTGTCAAAACCAGAAATGCAGGACAGGCCATGGAGAAATGGCAGCCTTGCTACGCTGATGGGCGGGATGTAAATTGCCAACAGCCACTCTGGAGAAGTGTACGGTGTGTCCTGAAACATCGAAAAAACACAGCTTAGGGAGCATAGGGCACGTCCACTCATGGGCGTATAAATTGGGAAAACTAAAAATCAGCAAGACACAAGCACCCCAAAGTTTAGGGCTGCTCTGTTGACAAGAACCTCCACTTCATGACACCTTAAATATCACAGGAAAGAGCAAAATGGATAAAGAAGTTGTGGCCCTTATGTACAATGGAATATCACTCAGACATGAAATCAATGTCATAAGGCTAGTAGAAGCAAGATGAGTGGATTTAGGTACGACAATTCTAAGTGAAATAAGTCACACAGGAAAAGACACTTATCATAAGCTATCACTTATAGAGGGAATGTAAAAACCGCCACACTTGAACTGAATTACAAAACAGAACAGAGTCACACGTTTAGAAAACACACTATGGCTGCTTAACGGGAAAGGTGAGGTGGGGTGATGCATAAAACAAGGGTTTCAAATTCGCTCAGATACCGTTCCATACACCCAATATGTAATAGACAAGACCTACTCCTTGCTCAGTGAACTGGACTCAACACCCCCTATTCACCGTACAAGAATATATGTGACTAGTAAGAATCTTAAAACCTATGTATTGATATCTGTCTGGAAGTGAGTCAAGGGGGTGTAAAGCCGCATAAACACAGCCGTGAAAAGCAGCTAAACCCCATTATAAAAATAAATTACTTTTAAAAACCCGTAAAACAAAGACAGTGAAAGAGAGAGAAATTCTTACAAAATTCGTTCAGAGGCTGTGATGCAACCTGCATTGACCATATCTAGACCCACAGCTTGATGAGACATAAGGGTGGACACTCTTGGGGCTGAAAGGTTGGGTGAGGTTGGGTGAGCAAACACAGACCCTTTAAAGTAATACTGCCTTGTACCCATCCCATGGGTCCCAAATCTCCAGGTTCAAGGGCATCTTCCTACATCGAAAACATGCATGAGAAACCCAGAAGATGGTACACCGTGTGATTTTGAAAGGTTTCTAATACGCACCTCATTTCTCATCTCCTTGTGCTCGGGTTCGCCATTCCAGCTACTTTACTAGCAATCTCCCTACTTGGAGAATCAGAACGTTTAACCTCCTGTTCCCTACAGGTTGCAATTTGTCCTGAGGATGAACGGGAAGAGGGGCAACCAATGAGAGACTAGATCTAGGTGTTGGGACAGGCACATGTCACTCTATTTTCCCATCAGGAAGCAGAATTAACCACAGGCTCAGCCTGCCTCCCAGAAGCAGAATAGGGCCTGAGGCAATCCCGCGCTTTTGCGGCCAGCTCCCAAAAAACCGACTTGAAAAATGGAGCTCAGGGACACTGCAATTCACAAACCCGCAGAGTTATAAATGATAACTCTCATCCACAGATATATTGAGGGAAGGCAACGAAGAGGATTTGAAAGCAAGGCAGAATTGCAGGAAACAGATTTCAGGAGGTAGATTCGAATCGCCTTTAAAGCACATGAAAAGCGGCAAAACGTCGACAATGATGCCCTTGGCCAAAAAGGGCGTATGCGTTTTTTCCTGAATATATTCAGGAAAAAACGCATACGCCCTTTTTGGCCAACCAAGCAACCTGGAAAGGCAAATCAGCGCTACAAAGAAGTCTCACTTCCCATCGGTCAAAAGGGCCATGCTGCAAAAAGTGTCAGAACCAGAAATGCAGGACAGGCCATGGAGAAATGGCAGCCTTGCTACGCTGATGGGCGGGATGTAAATTGCCAACAGCCACTCTGGAGAAGTGTACGGTGTGTCCTGAAACATCGAAAAAACACAGCTTAGGGAGCATAGGGCACATCCACTCATGGGCGTATAAATTGGGAAAACTAAAAATCAGCAAGACACAAGCACCCCAAAGTTTAGGGCTGCTCTGTTGACAAGAACCTCCACTTCATGACACCTTAAATATCACAGGAAAGAGCAAAATGGAGAAAGAAGTTGTGGCCCTTATGTACAATGGAATATCACTCAGACATGAAATCAATGTCATAAGGCTAGTAGAAGCAAGATGAGTGGATTTAGGTACGACAATTCTAAGTGAAATAAGTCACACAGGAAAAGACACTTATCATAAGCTATCACTTATAGAGGGAATGTAAAAACCGCTACACTTTAACTGAATTACAAAAGAGAACAGAGTCACACGTTTAGAAAACACACTATGGCTGCTTAACGGGAAAGCTGAGGTGGGGTGATGCATAAAACAAGGGTTTCAAATTCGCTCAGATACCATTCCATACACCCAATATGTAATAGACAAGACCTACTCCTTGCTCAGTGAACTGGACTCAACACCCCCTATTCACCGTACAAGAATATATGTGACTAGTAAGAATCTTAAAACCTATGTATTGATATCTGTCTGGAAGTGAGTCAAGTGGGTGTAAAGCCGCATAAACACAGCCGTGAAAAGCAGCTAAACCCCATTATAAAAATAAATTACTTTTAAAAACCCGTAAAACAAAGACAGTGAAAGAGAGAGAAATTCTTACAAAATTCGTTCAGAGGCTGTGATGCAACCTGGATTGACCATATCTAGACCCACAGCTGTATGAGACATAAGGGTGGACACTCTTGGGGCTGAAAGGTTGGGTGAGGTTGGGTGAGCAAACACAGACCCTTTAAAGTAATACTGCCTGGTACCCATCCCATGGGTCCCAAATCTCCAGGTTCAAGGGCATCTTCCTACATCGAAAACATGCATGAGAAACCCAGAAGATGGTACACCGTGTGATTTTGAAAGGTTTCTAATACGCACCTCATTTCTCATCTCCTTGTGCTCGGGTTCGCCATTCCAGCTACTTTACTAGCAATCTCCCTACTTGGAGAATCAGCACCTTTAAGCTCCTGTTCCCTACAGGTTGCAATTTGTCCTGAGGATGAACGGGAAGAGGGGCAACCAATGAGAGACTAGATCTAGGTGTTGGGACAGACACAGGTCACTCTATTTTCCCATCAGGAAGAAGAATTATCCACAGGCTCTGCCTGCCGCCAGGAACCAAAATAGGGCCTGAGGCAATCCCGCGCTTTTGCGGCCAGCTCCCAAAAAAGCGAGTTGAAAAATGGAGCTCAGGGACACTGCAATTCACAAACCCGCAGAGTTATAAATGATAACTCTCATCCACAGATATATTGAGGGAAGGCAACGAAGAGGATTTGAAAGCAAGGCAGAATTGCAGGAAACAGATTTCAGGAGGTAGATTCGAATCGCCTTTAAAGCACATGAAAAGCGGCAAAACGTCGACAATGATGCCCTTGGCCAAAAAGGGCGTATGCGTTTTATCCTGAATATATTCAGGAAAAAACGCATACGCCCTTTTTGGCCAACCAAGCAACCTGGAAAGGCAAATCAGCGCTACAAAGAAGTCTCACTTCCCATCCGTCAAAAGGGCCATGCTGCAAAAAGTGTCAAAACCAGAAATGCAGGACAGGCCATGGAGAAATGGCAGCCTTGCTACGCTGATGGGCGGGATGTAAATTGCCAACAGCCACTCTGGAGAAGTGTACGGTGTGTCCTGAAACATCGAAAAAACACAGCTTAGGGAGCATAGGGCACATCCACTCATGGGCGTATAAATTGGGAAAACTAAAAATCAGCAAGACACAAGCACCCCAAAGTTTAGGGCTGCTCTGTTGACAAGAACCTCCACTTCATGACACCTTAAATATCACAGGAAAGAGCAAAATGGATAAAGAAGTTGTGGCCCTTATGTACAATGGAATATCACTCAGACATGAAATCAATGTCATAAGGCTAGTAGAAGCAAGATGAGTGGATTTAGGTACGACAATTCTAAGTGAAATAAGTCACACAGGAAAAGACACTTATCATAAGCTATCACTTATAGAGGGAATGTAAAAACCGCCACACTTGAACTGAATTACAAAACAGAACAGAGTCACACGTTTAGAAAACACACTATGGCTGCTTAACGGGAAAGGTGAGGTGGGGTGATGCATAAAACAAGGGTTTCAAATTCGCTCAGATACCGTTCCATACACCCAATATGTAATAGACAAGACCTACTCCTTGCTCAGTGAACTGGACTCAACACCCCCTATTCACCGTACAAGAATATATGTGACTAGTAAGAATCTTAAAACCTATGTATTGATATCTGTCTGGAAGTGAGTCAAGGGGGTGTAAAGCCGCATAAACACAGCCGTGAAAAGCAGCTAAACCCCATTATAAAAATAAATTACTTTTAAAAACCCGTAAAACAAAGACAGTGAAAGAGAGAGAAATTCTTACAAAATTCGTTCAGAGGCTGTGATGCAACATGCATTGACCATATCTAGACCCACAGCTTGATGAGACATAAGGGTGGACACTCTTGGGGCTGAAAGGTTGGGTGAGGTTGGGTGAGCAAACACAGACCCTTTAAAGTAATACTGCCTGGTACCCATCCCATGGGTCCCAAATCTCCAGGTTCAAGGGCATCTTCCTACATCGAAAACATGCATGAGAAACCCAGAAGATGGTACACCGTGTGATTTTGAAAGGTTTCTAATACGCACCTCATTTCTCATCTCCTTGTGCTCGGGTTCGCCATTCCAGCTACTTTACTAGCAATCTCCCTACTTGGAGAATCAGAACGTTTAACCTCCTGTTCCCTACAGGTTGCAATTTGTCCTGAGGATGAACGGGAAGAGGGGCAACCAATGAGAGACTAGATCTAGGTGTTGGGACAGGCACAGGTCACTCTATTTTCCCATCAGGAAGAAGATTTATCCACAGGCTCAGCCTGCCGCCAGGAACCAGAATAGGGCCTGAGGCAATCCCGTTCTTTTGCGGCCAGCTCCCAAAAAACACAGTTGAAAAATGGAGCTCAGGGGCACTGCCATTCACAAAACTGCTGAGTTATAAATGATAACTCTCGTCCACAAATATATTGAGGGAAGGCAACGAAGAGGATTTGAAAGCAAGGCAGAATTGCAGGAAACAGGTTTCAGGAGGTAGATTCGAATCGCCTTTAAAGCACATGAAAAGTGGCAAAACGTCGACAATGATGCCCTTGGCCAAAAAAGGGCGTATGCGTTTTATCCTGAATATATTCAGGAAAAAACGCATACGCCCTGTTTGGCCAACCAAGCAACCTGGAAAGGCTAATCAGCGCTACAAAGAAGTCTCGCTTCCCATCGGTCAAAAGGGCCATGCTGCAAAAAGTATCAAAACCAGAAATGCAGGACAGGCCATGGAGAAATGGCAGCCTTGCTACGCTGATGGGCGGGATGTAAATTGCCAACAGCCACTCTGGAGAAGTGTACGGTGTGTCCTGAAACATCGAAAAAACACAGCTTAGGGAGCATAGGGCACGTCCACTCATGGGCGTATAAATTGGGAAAACTAAAAATCAGCAAGACACAGGCACCCCAAAGTTTAGGGCTGCTCTGTTGACAAGAACCTCCACTTCATGACACCTTAAATATCCCAGGAAAGAGAAAAATGGATAAAGAAGTTGAGGTCCTTATGTACAATGGAATATCACTCAGACATGAAATCAATGTCATAAGGCTAGTAGAAGCAAGATGAGTGGATTTAGGTACGACGATTCTAAGTGAAATAAGTCACACAGAAAAAGACACTTATCATAAGCTATCACTTATAGAGGGAATGTAAAAACCGCTACAATTGAACTGAATTACAAAACAGAACAGAGTCACACGTTTAGAAAACACACTATGACTGCTTAACGGAAAGGTGAGGTGGGGTGATGCATAAAACAAGGGTTTCAAATTCGCTCAGATACCGTTCCATACACCCAATATGTAATAGACAAGACCTACTCCTTGCTCAGTGAACTGGACTCAACACCCCCTATTCACCGCACAAGAATATATGTGACTAGTAAGAATCTTAAAACCTATGTATTGATATCTGTCTGGAAGTGAGTCAAGTGGGTGTAAAGCCGCATAAACACAGCCGTGAAAAGCAGCTAAACCCCATTATAAAAATAAATTACTTTTAAAAACCCGTAAAACAAAGACAGTGAAAGAGAGAGAAATTCTTACAAAATTCGTTCAGAGGCTGTGATGCAACCTGGATTGACCATATCTAGACCCACAGCTGTATGAGACATAAGGGTGGACACTCTTGGGGCTGAAAGGTTGGGTGAGGTTGGGTGAGCAAACACAGACCCTTTAAAGTAATACTGCCTGGTACCCATCCCATGGGTCCCAAATCTCCAGGTTCAAGGGCATCTTCCTACATCGAAAACATGCATGAGAAACCCAGAAGATGGTACACCGTGTGATTTTGAAAGGTTTCTAATACGCACCTCATTTCTCATCTCCTTGTGCTCGGGTTCGCCATTCCAGCTACTTTACTAGCAATCTCCCTACTTGGAGAATCAGCACCTTTAAGCTCCTGTTCCCTACAGGTTGCAATTTGTCCTGAGGATGAACGGGAAGAGGGGCAACCAATGAGAGACTAGATCTAGGTGTTGGGACAGACACAGGTCACTCTATTTTCCCATCAGGAAGAAGAATTATCCACAGGCTCTGCCTGCCGCCAGGAACCAGAATAGGGCCTGAGGCAATCCCGCGCTTTTGCGGCCAGCTCCCAAAAAAGCGAGTTGAAAAATGGAGCTCAGGGACACTGCAATTCACAAACCCGCAGAGTTATAAATGATAACTCTCATCCACAGATATATTGAGGGAAGGCAACGAAGAGGATTTGAAAGCAAGGCAGAATTGCAGGAAACAGGTTTCAGGAGGTAGATTCGAATCGCCTTTAAAGCACATGAAAAGTGGCAAAACGTCGACAATGATGCCCTTGGCCAAAAAGGGCGTATGCGTTTTATCCTGAATATATTCAGGAAAAAACGCATACGCCCTTTTTGGCCAACCAAGCAACCTGGAAAGGCAAATCAGCGCTACAAAGAAGTCTCACTTCCCATCGGTCAAAAGGGCCATGCTGCAAAAAGTGTCAAAACCAGAAATGCAGGACAGGCCATGGAGAAATGGCAGCCTTGCTACGCTGATGGGCGGGATGTAAATTGCCAACAGCCACTCTGGAGAAGTGTACGGTGTGTCCTGAAACATCGAAAAAACACAGCTTAGGGAGCATAGGGCACATCCACTCATGGGCGTATAAATTGGGAAAACTAAAAATCAGCAAGACACAAGCACCCCAAAGTTTAGGGCTGCTCTGTTGACAAGAACCTCCACTTCATGACACCTTAAATATCACAGGAAAGAGCAAAATGGAGAAAGAAGTTGTGGCCCTTATGTACAATGGAATATCACTCAGACATGAAATCAATGTCATAAGGCTAGTAGAAGCAAGATGAGTGGATTTAGGTACGACAATTCTAAGTGAAATAAGTCACACAGGAAAAGACACTTATCATAAGCTATCACTTATAGAGGGAATGTAAAAACCGCTACACTTGAACTGAATTACAAAAGAGAACAGAGTCACACGTTTAGAAAACACACTATGGCTGCTTAACGGGAAAGGTGAGGTGGGGTGATGCATAAAACAAGGGTTTCAAATTCGCTCAGATACCGTTCCATACACCCAATATGTAATAGACAAGACCTACTCCTTGCTCAGTGAACTGGACTCAACACCCCCTATTCACCGTACAAGAATATATGTGACTAGTAAGAATCTTAAAACCTATGTATTGATATCTGTCTGGAAGTGAGTCAAGGGGGTGTAAAGCCGCATAAACACAGCCGTGAAAAGCAGCTAAACCCCATTATAAAAATAAATTACTTTTAAAAACCCGTAAAACAAAGACAGTGAAAGAGAGAGAAATTCTTACACAATTCGTTCAGAGGCTGTGATGCAACCTGGATTGACCATATCTAGACCCACAGCTGGATGAGACATAAGGGTGGACACTCTTGGGGCTGAAAGGTTGGGTGAGGTTGGGTGAGCAAACGCAGACCCTTTAAAGTAATACTGCGTGGTACCCATCCCATGGGTCCCAAATCTCCAGGTTCAAGGGCATCTTCCTACATCGAAAACATGCATGAGAAACCCAGAAGATGGTACACCGTGTGATTTTGAAAGGTTTCTAATACGCACCTCATTTCTCATCTCCTTGTGCTCG
The DNA here is from genome assembly GCF_028021215.1 of Eschrichtius robustus. Taxonomy (NCBI): domain Eukaryota; kingdom Metazoa; phylum Chordata; class Mammalia; order Artiodactyla; family Eschrichtiidae; genus Eschrichtius; species Eschrichtius robustus. The sequence continues at coordinate 1,656,506 of NW_027175343.1, forward strand.
GGTTCGCCATTCCAGCTACTTTACTAGCAATCTCCCTACTTGGAGAATCAGCACGTTTAACCTCCTGTTCCCTACAGGTTGCAATTTTTCCTGAGGATGAACGGGAAGAGGGGCAACCAATGAGAGACTAGATCTAGGTGTTGGGACAGGCACAGGTCACTCTATTTTCCCATCAGGAAGAAGAATTATCCACAGGCTCAGCCTGCCGCCAGGAACCAGAATAGGGCCTGAGGCAATCCCGTGCTTTTGCGGCCAGCTCCCAAAAAAGCGAGTTGAAAAATGGAGCTCAGGGACACTGAAATTCACAAACCCGCAGAGTTATAAATGATAACTCTCATCCACAGATATATTGAGGGAAGGCAACGAAGAGGATTTGAAAGCAAGGCAGAATTGCAGGAAACAGGTTTCAGGAGGTAGATTCGAATCGCCTTTAAAGCACATGAAAAGCGGCAAAACGTCGACAATGATGCCCTTGGCCAAAAAGGGCGTATGCGTTTTATCCTGAATATATTCAGGAAAAAACGCATACGCCCTTTTTGGCCAACCAAGCAACCTGGAAAGGCAAATCAGCGCTACAAAGAAGTCTCACTTCCCATCGGTCAAAAGGGCCATGCTGCAAAAAGTGTCAAAACCAGAAATGCAGGACAGGCCATGGAGAAATGGCAGCCTTGCTACGCTGATGGGCGGGATGTAAATTGCCAACAGCCACTCTGGAGAAGTGTACGGTGTGTCCTGAAACATCGAAAAAACACAGCTTAGGGAGCATAGGGCACATCCACTCATGGGCGTATAAATTGGGAAAACTAAAAATCAGCAAGACACAAGCACCCCAAAGTTTAGGGCTGCTCTGTTGACAAGAACCTCCACTTCATGACACCTTAAATATCACAGGAAAGAGCAAAATGGAGAAAGAAGTTGTGGCCCTTATGTACAATGGAATATCACTCAGACATGAAATCAATGTCATAAGGCTAGTAGAAGCAAGATGAGTGGATTTAGGTACGACAATTCTAAGTGAAATAAGTCACACAGGAAAAGACACTTATCATAAGCTATCACTTATAGAGGGAATGTAAAAACCGCTACACTTGAACTGAATTACAAAAGAGAACAGAGTCACACGTTTAGAAAACACACTATGGCTGCTTAACGGGAAAGGTGAGGTGGGGTGATGCATAAAACAAGGGTTTCAAATTCGCTCAGATACCGTTCCATACACCCAATATGTAATAGACAAGACCTACTCCTTGCTCAGTGAACTGGACTCAACACCCCCTATTCACCGTACAAGAATATATGTGACTAGTAAGAATCTTAAAACCTATGTATTGATATCTGTCTGGAAGTGAGTCAAGGGGGTGTAAAGCCGCATAAACACAGCCGTGAAAAGCAGCTAAACCCCATTATAAAAATAAATTACTTTTAAAAACCCGTAAAACAAAGACAGTGAAAGAGAGAGAAATTCTTACACAATTCGTTCAGAGGCTGTGATGCAACCTGGATTGACCATATCTAGACCCACAGCTGGATGAGACATAAGGGTGGACACTCTTGGGGCTGAAAGGTTGGGTGAGGTTGGGTGAGCAAACGCAGACCCTTTAAAGTAATACTGCGTGGTACCCATCCCATGGGTCCCAAATCTCCAGGTTCAAGGGCATCTTCCTACATCGAAAACATGCATGAGAAACCCAGAAGATGGTACACCGTGTGATTTTGAAAGGTTTCTAATACGCACCTCATTTCTCATCTCCTTGTGCTCGGGTTCGCCATTCCAGCTACTTTACTAGCAATCTCCCTACTTGGAGAATCAGCACGTTTAACCTCCTGTTCCCTACAGGTTGCAATTTTTCCTGAGGATGAACGGGAAGAGGGGCAACCAATGAGAGACTAGATCTAGGTGTTGGGACAGGCACAGGTCACTCTATTTTCCCATCAGGAAGAAGAATTATCCACAGGCTCAGCCTGCCGCCAGGAACCAGAATAGGGCCTGAGGCAATCCCGTGCTTTTGCGGCCAGCTCCCAAAAAAGCGAGTTGAAAAATGGAGCTCAGGGACACTGAAATTCACAAACCCGCAGAGTTATAAATGATAACTCTCATCCACAGATATATTGAGGGAAGGCAACGAAGAGGATTTGAAAGCAAGGCAGAATTGCAGGAAACAGGTTTCAGGAGGTAGATTCGAATCGCCTTTAAAGCACATGAAAAGCGGCAAAACGTCGACAATGATGCCCTTGGCCAAAAAGGGCGTATGCGTTTTTTCCTGAATGTATTCAGGAAAAAACGCATACGCCCTTTTTGGCCAACCAAGCAACCTGGAAAGGCAAATCAGCGCTACAAAGAAGTCTCTCTTCCCATCGGTCAAAAGGGTCATGTGCAAAACGTGTCAAAACTAGAAATGCAAGACAGGCCATGGAGAAATGGCAGCCTTGCTACGCTGATGGGCGGGATGTAAATTGCCAACAGCCACTCTGGAGAAGTGTACGGTGTGTCCTGAAACATCGAAAAACCACAGCTTAGGGAGCATAGGGCACGTCCACTCATGGGCGTATAAATTGGGAAAACTAAAAATCAGCAAGACACAGGCACCCCAAAGTTTAGGGCTGCTCTGTTGACAAGAACCTCCACTTCATGACACCTTAAATATCCCAGGAAAGAGAAAAATGGATAAAGAAGTTGTGGTCCTTATGTACAATGGAATATCACTCAGACATGAAATCAATGTCATAAGGCTAGTAGAAGCAAGATGAGTGGATTTAGGTACGACGATTCTAAGTGAAATAAGTCACACAGAAAAAGACACTTATCATAAGCTATCACTTATAGAGGGAATGTAAAAACCGCCACACTTGAACTGAATTACAAAACAGAACAGAGTCACACGTTTAGAAAACACACTATGGCTGCTTAACGGGAAAGGTGAGGTGGGGTGAGGCATAAAACAAGGGTTTCAAATTCGCTCAGATACAGTTCCATACACCCAATATGTAATAGACAAGACCTACTCCTTGCTCAGTGAACTGGACTCAACACCCCCTATTCACCGCACAAGAATATATGTGACTAGTAAGAATCTTAAAACCTATGTATTGATATCTGTCTGGAAATGAGTCAATTGGGTGTAAAGCCGCATAAACACAGCCATGAAAAGCAGCTAAACCCCATTATAAAAATAAATTACTTTTAAAAACCCGTAAAACAAAGACAGTGAAAGAGAGAAATTCTTACAAAATTCGTTCAGGGGCTGTGATGCAACCTGGATTGACCATATCTAGACACACAGCTGGATGAGACATAAGGGTGGACACTCTTGGGGCTGAAAGGTTGGGTGAGGTTGGGTGAGCAAACGCAGAACCTTTAAAGTAATACTGCCTGCTACCCATCCCATGGGTCCCAAATCTCCAGCTTCAAGGGCATCTTCCTACATCGAAAACATGCATGAGAAACCCAGAAGATGGTACACCGTGTGATTTTGAAAGGTTTCTAATACGCACCTCATTTCTCATCTCCTTGTGCTCGGGTTCGCCTTTCCAGCTACTTTACCAGCAATCTCCCTACTTGGAAAATCAGCACCTTTAAGCTCCTGTTCCCTACAGGTTGCAATTTGTCCTGAGGATGAACGGGAAGAGGGGCAACCAATGAGAGACTAGATCTAGGTGTTGGGACAGGCACAGGTCACTCTATTTTCCCATCAGGAAGAAGAATTAACCACAGGCTCAGCCTGCCGCCCAGAAGCGGAATAGGGCCTGAGGCAATCCCGCGCTTTTGCGGCCAGCTCCCAAAAAAGCGAGTTGAAAAATGGAGCTCAGGGACACTGCAATTCACAAACCCGCAGAGTTATAAATGATAACTCTCATCCACAGATATATTGAGGGAAGGCAACGAAGAGGATTTGAAAGCAAGGCAGAATTGCAGGAAACAGGTTTCAGGAGGTAGATTCGAATCGCCTTTAAAGCACATGAAAAGCGGCAAAACGTCGACAATGATGCCCTTGGCCAAAAAGGGCGTATGCGTTTTTTCCTGAATGTATTCAGGAAAAAACGCATACGCCCTTTTTGGCCAACCAAGCTACCTGGAAAGGCAAATCAGCGCTACAAAGAAGTCTCGCTTCCCATCGGTCAAAAGGGTCATGTGCAAAACGTGTCAAAACTAGAAATGCAAGACAGGCCATGGAGAAATGGCAGCCTTGCTACGCTGATGGGCGGGATGTAAATTGCCAACAGCCACTCTGGAGAAGTGTACGGTGTGTCCTGAAACATCGAAAAACCACAGCTTAGGGAGCATAGGGCACGTCCACTCATGGGCGTATAAATTGGGAAAACTAAAAATCAGCAAGACACAGGCACCCCAAAGTTTAGGGCTGCTCTGTTGACAAGAACCTCCACTTCATGACACCTTAAATATCCCAGGAAAGAGAAAAATGGATAAAGAAGTTGTGGTCCTTATGTACAATGGAATATCACTCAGACATGAAATCAATGTCATAAGGCTAGTAGAAGCAAGATGAGTGGATTTAGGTACGACGATTCTAAGTGAAATAAGTCACACAGAAAAAGACACTTATCATAAGCTATCACTTATAGAGGGAATGTAAAAACCGCCACACTTGAACTGAATTACAAAACAGAACAGAGTCACACGTTTAGAAAACACACTATGGCTGCTTAACGGGAAAGGTGAGGTGGGGTGAGGCATAAAACAAGGGTTTCAAATTCGCTCAGATACAGTTCCATACACCCAATATGTAATAGACAAGACCTACTCCTTGCTCAGTGAACTGGACTCAACACCCCCTATTCACCGCACAAGAATATATGTGACTAGTAAGAATCTTAAAACCTATGTATTGATATCTGTCTGGAAATGAGTCAATTGGGTGTAAAGCCGCATAAACACAGCCATGAAAAGCAGCTAAACCCCATTATAAAAATAAATTACTTTTAAAAACCCGTAAAACAAAGACAGTGAAAGAGAGAAATTCTTACAAAATTCGTTCAGGGGCTGTGATGCAACCTGGATTGACCATATCTAGACACACAGCTGGATGAGACATAAGGGTGGACACTCTTGGGGCTGAAAGGTTGGGTGAGGTTGGGTGAGCAAACGCAGATCCTTTAAAGTAATACTGCCTGCTACCCATCCCATGGGTCCCAAATCTCCAGCTTCAAGGGCATCTTCCTACATCGAAAACATGCATGAGAAACCCAGAAGATGGTACACCGTGTGATTTTGAAAGGTTTCTAATACGCACCTCATTTCTCATCTCCTTGTGCTCGGGTTCGCCTTTCCAGCTACTTTACCAGCAATCTCCCTACTTGGAAAATCAGCACCTTTAAGCTCCTGTTCCCTACAGGTTGCAATTTGTCCTGAGGATGAACGGGAAGAGGGGTAACCAATGAGAGACTAGATCTAGGTTTTGGGACAGGCACAGGTCACTCTATTTCCCCATCAGGAAGAAGAATTAACCACAGGCTCAGCCTGCCGCCCAGAAGCGGAATAGGGCCTGAGGCAATCCCGCGCTTTTGCGGCCAGCTCCCAAAAAAGCGAGTTGAAAAATGGAGCTCAGGGACACTGCAATTCACAAACCCGCAGAGTTATAAATGATAACTCTCATCCACAGATATATTGAGGGAAGGCAACGAAGAGGATTTGAAAGCAAGGCAGAATTGCAGGAAACAGATTTCAGGAGGTAGATTCGAATCGCCTTTAAAGCACATGAAAAGCGGCAAAACGTCGACAATGATGCCCTTGGCCAAAAAGGGCGTATGCGTTTTATCCTGAATATATTCAGGAAAAAACGCATACGCCCTTTTTGGCCAACCAAGCAACCTGGAAGGCAAATCAGCGCTACAAAGAAGTCGCGCTTCCCATCGGTCAAAAGGGCCATGCTGCAAAAAGTGTCAAAACCAGAAATGCAGGACAGGCCATGGAGAAATGGCAGCCTTGCTACGCTGATGGGCGGGATGTAAATTGCCAACAGCCACTCTGGAGAAGTGTACGGTGTGTCCTGAAACATCGAAAAAACACAGCTTAGGGAGCATAGGGCACATCAACTCATGGGCGTATAAATTGGGAAAACTAAAAATCAGCAAGACACAAGCACCCCAAAGTTTAGGGCTGCTCTGTTGACATGAACCTCCACTTCATGACACCTTAAATATCACAGGAAAGAGCAAAATGGAGAAAGAAGTTGTGGCCCTTATGTACAATGGAATATCACTCAGACATGAAATCAATGTCATAAGGCTAGTAGAAGCAAGATGAGTGGATTTAGGTACGACAATTCTAAGTGAAATAAGTCACACAGGAAAAGACACTTATCATAAGCTATCACTTATAGAGGGAATGTAAAAACCGCTACACTTGAACTGAATTACAAAAGAGAACAGAGTCACACGTTTAGAAAACACACTATGGCTGCTTAACGGGAAAGGTGAGGTGGGGTGATGCATAAAACAAGGGTTTCAAATTCGCTCAGATACCGTTCCATACACCCAATATGTAATAGACAAGACCTACTCCTTGCTCAGTGAACTGGACTCAACACCCCCTATTCACCGTACAAGAATATATGTGACTAGTAAGAATCTTAAAACCTATGTATTGATATCTGTCTGGAAGTGAGTCAAGGGGGTGTAAAGCCGCATAAACACAGCCGTGAAAAGCAGCTAAACCCCATTATAAAAATAAATTACTTTTAAAAACCCGTAAAACAAAGACAGTGAAAGAGAGAGAAATTCTTACAAAATTCGTTCAGAGGCTGTGATGCAACCTGGATTGACCATATCTAGACCCACAGCTGTATGAGACATAAGGGTGGACACTCTTGGGGCTGAAAGGTTGGGTGAGGTTGGGTGAGCAAACACAGACCCTTTAAAGTAATACTGCCTGGTACCCATCCCATGGGTCCCAAATCTCCAGGTTCAAGGGCATCTTCCTACATCGAAAACATGCATGAGAAACCCAGAAGATGGTACACCGTGTGATTTTGAAAGGTTTCTAATACGCACCTCATTTCTCATCTCCTTGTGCTCGGGTTCGCCATTCCAGCTACTTTACTAGCAATCTCCCTACTTGGAGAATCAGCACGTTTAACCTCCTGTTCCCTACAGGTTGCAATTTGTCCTGAGGATGAACGGGAAGAGGGGCAACCAATGAGAGACTAGATCTAGGTGTTGGGACAGGCACAGGTCACTCTATTTTCCCATCAAGAAGAAGATTTATCCACAGGCTCAGCCTGCCGCCAGGAACCAGAATAGGGCCTGAGGCAATCCCGTGCTTTTGCGGCCAGCTCCCAAAAAACACACTTGAAAAATGGAGCTCAGGGGCACTGCCATTCACAAAACTGCTGAGTTATAAATGATAACTCTCGTCCACAAATATATTGAGGGAAGGCAACGAAGAGGATTTGAAAGCAAGGCAGAATTGCAGGAAACAGGTTTCAGGAGGTAGATTCGAATCGCCTTTAAAGCACATGAAAAGTGGCAAAACGTCGACAATGATGCCCTTGGCCAAAAAGGGCGTATGCGTTTTATCCTGAATATATTCAGGAAAAAACGTATACGCCCTGTTTGGCCAACCAAGCAACATGGAAAGGCTAATCAGCGCTACAAAGAAGTCTCGCTTCCCATCGGTCAAAAGGGCCATGCTGCAAAAAGTATCAAAACCAGAAATGCAGGACAGGACATGGAGAAATGGCAGCCTTGCTACTCTGATGGGCGGGATGTAAATTGCCAACAGCCACTCTGGAGAAGTGTACGGTGTGTCCTGAAACATCGAAAAAACACAGCTTAGGGAGCATAGGGCACGTCCACTCATGGGCGTATAAATTGGGAAAACTAAAAATCAGCAAGACACAGGCACCCCAAAGTTTAGGGCTGCTCTGTTGACAAGAACCTCCACTTCATGACACCTTAAATATCCCAGGAAAGAGAAAAATGGATAAAGAAGTTGAGGTCCTTATGTACAATGGAATATCACTCAGACATGAAATCAATGTCATAAGGCTAGTAGAAGCAAGATGAGTGGATTTAGGTACAACGATTCTAAGTGAAATAAGTCACACAGAAAAAGACACTTATCATAAGCTATCACTTATAGAGGGAATGTAAAAACCGCTACAATTGAACTGAATTACAAAACAGAACAGAGTCACACGTTTAGAAAACACACTATGGCTGCTTAACGGGAAAGGTGAGGTGGGGTGAGGCATAAAACAAGGGTTTCAAATTCGCTCAGATACAGTTCCATACACCCAATATGTAATAGACAAGACCTACTCCTTGCTCAGTGAACTGGACTCAACACCCCCTATTCACCGCACAAGAATATATGTGACTAGTAAGAATCTTAAAACCTATGTATTGATATCTGTCTGGAAATGAGTCAATTGGGTGTAAAGCCGCATAAACACAGCCATGAAAAGCAGCTAAACCCCATTATAAAAATAAATTACTTTTAAAAACCCGTAAAACAAAGACAGTGAAAGAGAGAAATTCTTACAAAATTCGTTCAGGGGCTGTGATGCAACCTGGATTGACCATATCTAGACACACAGCTGGATGAGACATAAGGGTGGACACTCTTGGGGCTGAAAGGTTGGGTGAGGTTGGGTGAGCAAACGCAGACCCTTTAAAGTAATACTGCCTGCTACCCATCCCATGGGTCCCAAATCTCCAGCTTCAAGGGCATCTTCCTACATCGAAAACATGCATGAGAAACCCAGAAGATGGTACACCGTGTGATTTTGAAAGGTTTCTAATACGCACCTCATTTCTCATCTCCTTGTGCTCGGGTTCGCCTTTCCAGCTACTTTACCAGCAATCTCCCTACTTGGAAAATCAGCACCTTTAAGCTCCTGTTCCCTACAGGTTGCAATTTGTCCTGAGGATGAACGGGAAGAGGGGCAACCAATGAGAGACTAGATCTAGGTGTTGGGACAGGCACAGGTCACTCTATTTCCCCATCAGGAAGAAGAATTAACCACAGGCTCAGCCTGCCGCCCAGAAGCGGAATAGGGCCTGAGGCAATCCCGCGCTTTTGCGGCCAGCTCCCAAAAAAGCGAGTTGAAAAATGGAGCTCAGGGACACTGCAATTCACAAACCCGCAGAGTTATAAATGATAACTCTCATCCACAGATATATTGAGGGAAGGCAACGAAGAGGATTTGAAAGCAAGGCAGAATTGCAGGAAACAGATTTCAGGAGGTAGATTCGAATCGCCTTTAAAGCACATGAAAAGCGGCAAAACGTCGACAATGATGCCCTTGGCCAAAAAGGGCGTATGCGTTTTATCCTGAATATATTCAGGAAAAAACGCATACGCCCTTTTTGGCCAACCAAGCAAACTGGAAAGGCAAATCAGCGCTACAAAGAAGTCTCACTTCCCATCCGTCAAAAGGGCCATGCTGCAAAAAGTGTCAAAACCAGAAATGCAGGACAGGCCATGGAGAAATGGCAGCCTTGCTACGCTGATGGGCGGGATGTAAATTGCCAACAGCCACTCTGGAGAAGTGTACGGTGTGTCCTGAAACATCGAAAAAACACAGCTTAGGGAGCATAGGGCACGTCCACTCATGGGCGTATAAATTGGGAAAACTAAAAATCAGCAAGACACAGGCACCCCAAAGTTTAGGGCTGCTCTGTTGACAAGAACCTCCACTTCATGACACCTTAAATATCCCAGGAAAGAGAAAAATGGATAAAGAAGTTGTGGTCCTTATGTACAATGGAATATCACTCAGACATGAAATCAATGTCATAAGGCTAGTAGAAGCAAGATGAGTGGATTTAGGTACGACGATTCTAAGTGAAATAAGTCACACAGAAAAAGACACTTATCATAAGCTATCACTTATAGAGGGAATGTAAAAACCGCCACACTTGAACTGAATTACAAAACAGAACAGAGTCACACGTTTAGAAAACACACTATGGCTGCTTAACGGGAAAGGTGAGGTGGGGTGAGGCATAAAACAAGGGTTTCAAATTCGCTCAGATACAGTTCCATACACCCAATATGTAATAGACAAGACCTACTCCTTGCTCAGTGAACTGGACTCAACACCCCCTATTCACCGCACAAGAATATATGTGACTAGTAAGAATCTTAAAACCTATGTATTGATATCTGTCTGGAAATGAGTCAATTGGGTGTAAAGCCGCATAAACACAGCCATGAAAAGCAGCTAAACCCCATTATAAAAATAAATTACTTTTAAAAACCCGTAAAACAAAGACAGTGAAAGAGAGAAATTCTTACAAAATTCGTTCAGGGGCTGTGATGCAACCTGGATTGACCATATCTAGACACACAGCTGGATGAGACATAAGGGTGGACACTCTTGGGGCTGAAAGGTTGGGTGAGGTTGGGTGAGCAAACGCAGACCCTTTAAAGTAATACTGCCTGCTACCCATCCCATGGGTCCCAAATCTCCAGCTTCAAGGGCATCTTCCTACATCGAAAACATGCATGAGAAACCCAGAAGATGGTACACCGTGTGATTTTGAAAGGTTTCTAATACGCACCTCATTTCTCATCTCCTTGTGCTCGGGTTCGCCTTTCCAGCTACTTTACCAGCAATCTCCCTACTTGGAAAATCAGCACCTTTAAGCTCCTGTTCCCTACAGGTTGCAATTTGTCCTGAGGATGAACGGGAAGAGGGGCAACCAATGAGAGACTAGATCTAGGTGTTGGGACAGGCACAGGTCACTCTATTTCCCCATCAGGAAGAAGAATTAACCACAGGCTCAGCCTGCCGCCCAGAAGCGGAATAGGGCCTGAGGCAATCCCGCGCTTTTGCGGCCAGCTCCCAAAAAAGCGAGTTGAAAAATGGAGCTCAGGGACACTGCAATTCACAAACCCGCAGAGTTATAAATGATAACTCTCATCCACAGATATATTGAGGGAAGGCAACGAAGAGGATTTGAAAGCAAGGCAGAATTGCAGGAAACAGATTTCAGGAGGTAGATTCGAATCGCCTTTAAAGCACATGAAAAGCGGCAAAACGTCGACAATGATGCCCTTGGCCAAAAAGGGCGTATGCGTTTTATCCTGAATATATTCAGGAAAAAACGCATACGCCCTTTTTGGCCAACCAAGCAAACTGGAAAGGCAAATCAGCGCTACAAAGAAGTCTCACTTCCCATCCGTCAAAAGGGCCATGCTGCAAAAAGTGTCAAAACCAGAAATGCAGGACAGGCCATGGAGAAATGGCAGCCTTGCTACGCTGATGGGCGGGATGTAAATTGCCAACAGCCACTCTGGAGAAGTGTACGGTGTGTCCTGAAACATCGAAAAAACACAGCTTAGGGAGCATAGGTCACGTCCACTCATGGGCGTATAAATTGGGAAAACTAAAAATCAGCAAGACACAGGCACCCCAAAGTTTAGGGCTGCTCTGTTGACAAGAACCTCCACTTCATGACACCTTAAATATCCCAGGAAAGAGAAAAATGGATAAAGAAGTTGTGGTCCTTATGTACAATGGAATATCACTCAGACATGAAATCAATGTCATAAGGCTAGTAGAAGCAAGATGAGTGGATTTAGGTACGACGATTCTAAGTGAAATAAGTCACACAGAAAAAGACACTTATCATAAGCTATCACTTATAGAGGGAATGTAAAAACCGCCACACTTGAACTGAATTACAAAACAGAACAGAGTCACACGTTTAGAAAACACACTATGGCTGCTTAACGGGAAAGGTGAGGTGGGGTGAGGCATAAAACAAGGGTTTCAAATTCGCTCAGATACAGTTCCATACACCCAATATGTAATAGACAAGACCTACTCCTTGCTCAGTGAACTGGACTCAACACCCCCTATTCACCGCACAAGAATATATGTGACTAGTAAGAATCTTAAAACCTATGTATTGATATCTGTCTGGAAATGAGTCAATTGGGTGTAAAGCCGCATAAACACAGCCATGAAAAGCAGCTAAACCCCATTATAAAAATAAATTACTTTTAAAAACCCGTAAAACAAAGACAGTGAAAGAGAGAAATTCTTACAAAATTCGTTCAGGGGCTGTGATGCAACCTGGATTGACCATATCTAGACACACAGCTGGATGAGACATAAGGGTGGACACTCTTGGGGCTGAAAGGTTGGGTGAGGTTGGGTGAGCAAACGCAGACCCTTTAAAGTAATACTGCCTGCTACCCATCCCATGGGTCCCAAATCTCCAGCTTCAAGGGCATCTTCCTACATCGAAAACATGCATGAGAAACCCAGAAGATGGTACACCGTGTGATTTTGAAAGGTTTCTAATACGCACCTCATTTCTCATCTCCTTGTGCTCGGGTTCGCCTTTCCAGCTACTTTACCAGCAATCTCCCTACTTGGAAAATCAGCACCTTTAAGCTCCTGTTCCCTACAGGTTGCAATTTGTCCTGAGGATGAACGGGAAGAGGGGCAACCAATGAGAGACTAGATCTAGGTGTTGGGACAGGCACAGGTCACTCTATTTCCCCATCAGGAAGAAGAATTAACCACAGGCTCAGCCTGCCGCCCAGAAGCGGAATAGGGCCTGAGGCAATCCCGCGCTTTTGCGGCCAGCTCCCAAAAAAGCGAGTTGAAAAATGGAGCTCAGGGACACTGCAATTCACAAACCCGCAGAGTTATAAATGATAACTCTCATCCACAGATATATTGAGGGAAGGCAACGAAGAGGATTTGAAAGCAAGGCAGAATTGCAGGAAACAGATTTCAGGAGGTAGATTCGAATCGCCTTTAAAGCACATGAAAAGCGGCAAAACGTCGACAATGATGCCCTTGGCCAAAAAGGGCGTATGCGTTTTATCCTGAATATATTCAGGAAAAAACGCATACGCCCTTTTTGGCCAACCAAGCAACCTGGAAGGCAAATCAGCGCTACAAAGAAGTCGCGCTTCCCATCGGTCAAAAGGGCCATGCTGCAAAAAGTGTCAAAACCAGAAATGCAGGACAGGCCATGGAGAAATGGCAGCCTTGCTACGCTGATGGGCGGGATGTAAATTGCCAACAGCCACTCTGGAGAAGTGTACGGTGTGTCCTGAAACATCGAAAAAACACAGCTTAGGGAGCATAGGGCACATCAACTCATGGGCGTATAAATTGGGAAAACTAAAAATCAGCAAGACACAAGCACCCCAAAGTTTAGGGCTGCTCTGTTGACATGAACCTCCACTTCATGACACCTTAAATATCACAGGAAAGAGCAAAATGGAGAAAGAAGTTGTGGCCCTTATGTACAATGGAATATCACTCAGACATGAAATCAATGTCATAAGGCTAGTAGAAGCAAGATGAGTGGATTTAGGTACGACAATTCTAAGTGAAATAAGTCACACAGGAAAAGACACTTATCATAAGCTATCACTTATAGAGGGAATGTAAAAACCGCTACACTTGAACTGAATTACAAAAGAGAACAGAGTCACACGTTTAGAAAACACACTATGGCTGCTTAACGGGAAAGGTGAGGTGGGGTGATGCATAAAACAAGGGTTTCAAATTCGCTCAGATACCGTTCCATACACCCAATATGTAATAGACAAGACCTACTCCTTGCTCAGTGAACTGGACTCAACACCCCCTATTCACCGTACAAGAATATATGTGACTAGTAAGAATCTTAAAACCTATGTATTGATATCTGTCTGGAAGTGAGTCAAGGGGGTGTAAAGCCGCATAAACACAGCCGTGAAAAGCAGCTAAACCCCATTATAAAAATAAATTACTTTTAAAAACCCGTAAAACAAAGACAGTGAAAAAGAGAGAAATTCTTACAAAATTCGTTCAGAGGCTGTGATGCAACCTGGATTGACCATATCTAGACCCACAGCTGTATGAGACATAAGGGTGGACACTCTTGGGGCTGAAAGGTTGGGTGAGGTTGGGTGAGCAAACACAGACCCTTTAAAGTAATACTGCCTGGTACCCATCCCATGGGTCCCAAATCTCCAGGTTCAAGGGCATCTTCCTACATCGAAAACATGCATGAGAAACCCAGAAGATGGTACACCGTGTGATTTTGAAAGGTTTCTAATACGCACCTCATTTCTCATCTCCTTGTGCTCGGGTTCGCCATTCCAGCTACTTTACTAGCAATCTCCCTACTTGGAGAATCAGCACGTTTAACCTCCTGTTCCCTACAGGTTGCAATTTGTCCTGAGGATGAACGGGAAGAGGGGCAACCAATGAGAGACTAGATCTAGGTGTTGGGACAGGCACAGGTCACTCTATTTTCCCATCAGGAAGAAGATTTATCCACAGGCTCAGCCTGCCGCCAGGAACCAGAATAGGGCCTGAGGCAATCCCGTGCTTTTGCGGCCAGCTCCCAAAAAACACACTTGAAAAATGGAGCTCAGGGGCACTGCCATTCACAAAACTGCTGAGTTATAAATGATAACTCTCGTCCACAAATATATTGAGGGAAGGCAACGAAGAGGATTTGAAAGCAAGGCAGAATTGCAGGAAACAGGTTTCAGGAGGTAGATTCGAATCGCCTTTAAAGCACATGAAAAGTGGCAAAACGTCGACAATGATGCCCTTGTCCAAAAAGGGCGTATGCGTTTTTTCCTGAATATATTCAGGAAAAAACGCATACGCCCTGTTTGGCCAACCAAGCAACCTGGAAAGGCTAATCAGCGCTACAAAGAAGTCTCGCTTCCCATCGGTCAAAAGGGCCATGCTGCAAAAAGTATCAAAACCAGAAATGCAGGACAGGCCATGGAGAAATGGCAGCCTTGCTACTCTGATGGGCGGGATGTAAATTGCCAACAGCCACTCTGGAGAAGTGTACGGTGTGTCCTGAAACATCGAAAAAACACAGCTTAGGGAGCATAGGGCACGTCCACTCATGGGCGTATAAATTGGGAAAACTAAAAATCAGCAAGACACAGGCACCCCAAAGTTTAGGGCTGCTCTGTTGACAAGAACCTCCACTTCATGACACCTTAAATATCCCAGGAAAGAGAAAAATGGATAAAGAAGTTGAGGTCCTTATGTACAATGGAATATCACTCAGACATGAAATCAATGTCATAAGGCTAGTAGAAGCAAGATGAGTGGATTTAGGTACGACGATTCTAAGTGAAATAAGTCACACAGAAAAAGACACTTATCATAAGCTATCACTTATAGAGGGAATGTAAAAACCGCTACAATTGAACTGAATTACAAAACAGAACAGAGTCACACGTTTAGAAAACACACTATGACTGCTTAACGGAAAGGTGAGGTGGGGTGATGCATAAAACAAGGGTTTCAAATTCGCTCAGATACCGTTCCATACACCCAATATGTAATAGACAAGACCTACTCCTTGCTCAGTGAACTGGACTCAACACCCCCTATTCACCGCACAAGAATATATGTGACTAGTAAGAATCTTAAAACCTATGTATTGATATCTGTCTGGAAGTGAGTCAAGTGGGTGTAAAGCCGCATAAACACAGCCGTGAAAAGCAGCTAAACCCCATTATAAAAATAAATTACTTTTAAAAACCCGTAAAACAAAGACAGTGAAAGAGAGAGAAATTCTTACAAAATTCGTTCAGAGGCTGTGATGCAACCTGCATAGACCATATCTAGACCCACAGCTGGATGAGACATAAGGGTGGACACTCTTGGGACTGAAAGGTTGGGTGAGGTTGGGTGAGCAAACACAGACCCTTTAAAGTAATACTGCCTGGTACCCATCCCATGGGTCCCAAATCTCCAGGTTCAAGGGCATCTTCCTACATCGAAAACATGCATGAGAAACCCAGAAGATGGTACACCGTGAGGTTTTGAAAGTTTTCTAATACGCACCTCATTTCTCATCTCCTTGTGCTCGGGTTCGCCATTCCAGCTACTTTACTAGCAATCTCCCTACTTGGAGAATCAGCACCTTTAAGCTCCTGTTCCCTACAGGTTGCAATTTGTCCTGAGGATGAACGGGAAGAGGGGCAACCAATGAGAGACTAGATCTAGGTGTTGGGACAGGCACAGGTCACTCTATTTTCCCATCAGGAAGCAGAATTAACCACAGGCTCAGCCTGCCGCCCAGAAGCGGAATAGGGCCTGAGGCAATCCCGCGCTTTTGCGGCCAGCTCCCAAAAAAGCGACTTGAAAAATGGAGCTCAGGGACACTGCAATTCACAAACCCGCAGAGTTATAAATGATAACTCTCATCCACAGATATATTGAGGGAAGGCAACGAAGAGGATTTGAAAGCAAGGCAGAATTGCAGGAAACAGATTTCAGGAGGTAGATTCGAATCGCCTTTAAAGCACATGAAAAGCGGCAAAACGTCGACAATGATGCCCTTGGCCAAAAAGGGCGTATGCGTTTTATCCTGAATATATTCAGGAAAAAACGCATACGCCCTTTTTGGCCAACCAAGCAACCTGGAAAGGCAAATCAGCGCTACAAAGAAGTCTCACTTCCCATCGGTCAAAAGGGCCATGCTGCAAAAAGTGTCAAAACCAGAAATGCAGGACAGGCCATGGAGAAATGGCAGCCTTGCTACGCTGATGGGCGGGATGTAAATTGCCAACAGCCACTCTGGAGAAGTGTACGGTGTGTCCTGAAACATCGAAAAAACACAGCTTAGGGAGCATAGGGCACATCCACTCATGGGCGTATAAATTGGGAAAACTAAAAATCAGCAAGACACAAGCACCCCAAAGTTTAGGGCTGCTCTGTTGACAAGAACCTCCACTTCATGACACCTTAAATATCACAGGAAAGAGCAAAATGGAGAAAGAAGTTGTGGCCCTTATGTACAATGGAATATCACTCAGACATGAAATCAATGTCATAAGGCTAGTAGAAGCAAGATGAGTGGATTTAGGTACGACAATTCTAAGTGAAATAAGTCACACAGGAAAAGACACTTATCATAAGCTATCACTTATAGAGGGAATGTAAAAACCGCTACACTTGAACTGAATTACAAAAGAGAACAGAGTCACACGTTTAGAAAACACACTATGGCTGCTTAACGGGAAAGGTGAGTTGGGGTGATGCATAAAACAAGGGTTTCAAATTCGCTCAGATACCGTTCCATACACCCAATATGTAATAGACAAGACCTACTCCTTGCTCAGTGAACTGGACTCAACACCCCCTATTCACCGTACAAGAATATATGTGACTAGTAAGAATCTTAAAACCTATGTATTGATATCTGTCTGGAAGTGAGTCAAGTGGGTGTAAAGCCGCATAAACACAGCCGTGAAAAGCAGCTAAACCCCATTATAAAAATAAATTACTTTTAAAAACCCGTAAAACAAAGACAGTGAAAGAGAGAGAAATTCTTACAAAATTCGTTCAGAGGCTGTGATGCAACCTGGATTGACCATATCTAGACCCACAGCTGTATGAGACATAAGGGTGGACACTCTTGGGGCTGAAAGGTTGGGTGAGGTTGGGTGAGCAAACACAGACCCTTTAAAGTAATACTGCCTGGTACCCATCCCATGGGTCCCAAATCTCCAGGTTCAAGGGCATCTTCCTACATCGAAAACATGCATGAGAAACCCAGAAGATGGTACACCGTGTGATTTTGAAAGGTTTCTAATACGCACCTCATTTCTCATCTCCTTGTGCTCGGGTTCGCCATTCCAGCTACTTTACTAGCAATCTCCCTACTTGGAGAATCAGCACCTTTAAGCTCCTGTTCCCTACAGGTTGCAATTTGTCCTGAGGATGAACGGGAAGAGGGGCAACCAATGAGAGACTAGATCTAGGTGTTGGGACAGACACAGGTCACTCTATTTTCCCATCAGGAAGAAGAATTATCCACAGGCTCTGCCTGCCGCCAGGAACCAGAATAGGGCCTGAGGCAATCCCGCGCTTTTGCGGCCAGCTCCCAAAAAACCGAGTTGAAAAATGGAGCTCAGGGACACTGCAATTCACAAACCCGCAGAGTTATAAATGATAACTCTCATCCACAGATATATTGAGGGAAGGCAACGAAGAGGATTTGAAAGCAAGGCAGAATTGCAGGAAACAGATTTCAGGAGGTAGATTCGAATCGCCTTTAAAGCACATGAAAAGCGGCAAAACGTCGACAATGATGCCCTTGGCCAAAAAGGGCGTATGCGTTTTATCCTGAATATATTCAGGAAAAAACGCATACGCCCTTTTTGGCCAACCAAGCAAACTGGAAAGGCAAATCAGCGCTACAAAGAAGTCTCACTTCCCATCCGTCAAAAGGGCCATGCTGCAAAAAGTGTCAAAACCAGAAATGCAGGACAGGCCATGGAGAAATGGCAGCCTTGCTACGCTGATGGGCGGGATGTAAATTGCCAACAGCCACTCTGGAGAAGTGTACGGTGTGTCCTGAAACATCGAAAAAACACAGCTTAGGGAGCATAGGGCACATCCACTCATGGGCGTATAAATTGGGAAAACTAAAAATCAGCAAGACACAAGCACCCCAAAGTTTAGGGCTGCTCTGTTGACAAGAACCTCCACTTCATGACACCTTAAATATCACAGGAAAGAGCAAAATGGAGAAAGAAGTTGTGGCCCTTATGTACAATGGAATATCACTCAGACATGAAATCAATGTCATAAGGCTAGTAGAAGCAAGATGAGTGGATTTAGGTACGACAATTCTAAGTGAAATAAGTCACACAGGAAAAGACACTTATCATAAGCTATCACTTATAGAGGGAATGTAAAAACCGCTACACTTGAACTGAATTACAAAAGAGAACAGAGTCACACGTTTAGAAAACACACTATGGCTGCTTAACGGGAAAGGTGAGGTGGGGTGATGCATAAAACAAGGGTTTCAAATTCGCTCAGATACCGTTCCATACACCCAATATGTAATAGACAAGACCTACTCCTTGCTCAGTGAACTGGACTCAACACCCCCTATTCACCGTACAAGAATATATGTGACTAGTAAGAATCTTAAAACCTATGTATTGATATCTGTCTGGAAGTGAGTCAAGGGGGTGTAAAGCCGCATAAACACAGCCGTGAAAAGCAGCTAAACCCCATTATAAAAATAAATTACTTTTAAAAACCCGTAAAACAAAGACAGTGAAAGAGAGAGAAATTCTTACAAAATTCGTTCAGAGGCTGTGATGCAACCTGCATTGACCATATCTAGACCCACAGCTTGATGAGACATAAGGGTGGACACTCTTGGGGCTGAAAGGTTGGGTGAGGTAGGGTGAGCAAACACAGACCCTTTAAAGTAATACTGCCTGGTACCCATCCCATGGGTGCCAAATCTCCAGGTTCAAGGGCATCTTCCTACATCGAAAACATGCATGAGAAACCCAGAAGATGGTACATCGTGTGATTTTGAAAGGTTTCTAATACGCACCTCATTTCTCATCTCCTTGTGCTCGGGTTCGCCATTCCAGCTACTTTACTAGCAATCTCCCTACTTGGAGAATCAGAACGTTTAACCTCCTGTTCCCTACAGGTTGCAATTTGTCCTGAGGATGAACGGGAAGAGGGGCAACCAATGAGAGACTAGATCTAGGTGTTGGGACAGGCACAGGTCACTCTATTTTCCCATCAGGAAGAAGATTTATCCACAGGCTCAGCCTGCCGCCAGGAACCAGAATAGGGCCTGAGGCAATCCCGTGCTTTTGCGGCCAGCTCCCAAAAAACACAGTTGAAAAATGGAGCTCAGGGGCACTGCCATTCACAAAACTGCTGAGTTATAAATGATAACTCTCGTCCACAAATATATTGAGGGAAGGCAACGAAGAGGATTTGAAAGCAAGGCAGAATTGCAGGAAACAGGTTTCAGGAGGTAGATTCGAATCGCCTTTAAAGCACATGAAAAGTGGCAAAACGTCGACAATGATGCCCTTGGCCAAAAAGGGCGTATGCGTTTTATCCTGAATATATTCAGGAAAAAACGCATACGCCCTGTTTGGCCAACCAAGCAACCTGGAAAGGCTAATCAGCGCTACAAAGAAGTCTCGCTTCCCATCGGTCAAAAGGGCCATGCTGCAAAAAGTATCAAAACCAGAAATGCAGGACAGGCCATGGAGAAATGGCAGCCTTGCTACTCTGATGGGCGGGATGTAAATTGCCAACAGCCACTCTGGAGAAGTGTACGGTGTGTCCTGAAACATCGAAAAAACACAGCTTAGGGAGCATAGGGCACGTCCACTCATGGGCGTATAAATTGGGAAAACTAAAAATCAGCAAGACACAGGCACCCCAAAGTTTAGGGCTGCTCTGTTGACAAGAACCTCCACTTCATGACACCTTAAATATCCCAGGAAAGAGAAAAATGGATAAAGAAGTTGAGGTCCTTATGTACAATGGAATATCACTCAGACATGAAATCAATGTCATAAGGCTAGTAGAAGCAAGATGAGTGGATTTAGGTACGACGATTCTAAGTGAAATAAGTCACACAAAAAAGACACTTATCATAAGCTATCACTTATAGAGGGAATGTAAAAACCGCTACAATTGAACTGAATTACAAAACAGAACAGAGTCACACGTTTAGAAAACACACTATGACTGCTTAACGGAAAGGTGAGGTGGGGTGATGCATAAAACAAGGGTTTCAAATTCGCTCAGATACCGTTCCATACACCCAATATGTAATAGACAAGACCTACTCCTTGCTCAGTGAACTGGACTCAACACCCCCTATTCACCGTACAAGAATATATGTGACTAGTAAGAATCTTAAAACCTATGTATTGATATCTGTCTGGAAGTGAGTCAAGTGGGTGTAAAGCCGCATAAACACAGCCGTGAAAAGCAGCTAAACCCCATTATAAAAATAAATTACTTTTAAAAACCCGTAAAACAAAGACAGTGAAAGAGAGAGAAATTCTTACAAAATTCGTTCAGAGGCTGTGATGCAACCTGGATTGACCATATCTAGACCCACAGCTGTATGAGACATAAGGGTGGACACTCTTGGGGCTGAAAGGTTGGGTGAGGTTGGGTGAGCAAACACAGACCCTTTAAAGTAATACTGCCTGGTACCCATCCCATGGGTCCCAAATCTCCAGGTCCAAGGGCATCTTCCTACATCGAAAACATGCATGAGAAACCCAGAAGATGGTACACCGTGTGATTTTGAAAGGTTTCTAATACGCACCTCATTTCTCATCTCCTTGTGCTCGGGTTCGCCATTCCAGCTACTTTACTAGCAATCTCCCTACTTGGAGAATCAGCACCTTTAAGCTCCTGTTCCCTACAGGTTGCAATTTGTCCTGAGGATGAACGGGAAGAGGGGCAACCAATGAGAGACTAGATCTAGGTGTTGGGACAGACACAGGTCACTCTATTTTCCCATCAGGAAGAAGAATTATCCACAGGCTCTGCCTGCCGCCAGGAACCAGAATAGGGCCTGAGGCAATCCCGCGCTTTTGCGGCCAGCTCCCAAAAAAGCGAGTTGAAAAATGGAGCTCAGGGACACTGCAATTCACAAACCCGCAGAGTTATAAATGATAACTCTCATCCACAGATATATTGAGGGAAGGCAACGAAGAGGATTTGAAAGCAAGGCAGAATTGCAGGAAACAGATTTCAGGAGGTAGATTCGAATCGCCTTTAAAGCACATGAAAAGTGGCAAAACGTCGACAATGATGCCCTTGGCCAAAAAGGGCGTATGCGTTTTATCCTGAATATATTCAGGAAAAAACGCATACGCCCTTTTTGGCCAACCAAGCAAACTGGAAAGGCAAATCAGCGCTACAAAGAAGTCTCACTTCCCATCCGTCAAAAGGGCCATGCTGCAAAAAGTGTCAAAACCAGAAATGCAGGACAGGCCATGGAGAAATGGCAGCCTTGCTACGCTGATGGGCGGGATGTAAATTGCCAACAGCCACTCTGGAGAAGTGTACGGTGTGTCCTGAAACATCGAAAAAACACAGCTTAGGGAGCATAGGGCACATCCACTCATGGGCGTATAAATTGGGAAAACTAAAAATCAGCAAGACACAAGCACCCCAAAGTTTAGGGCTGCTCTGTTGACAAGAACCTCCACTTCATGACACCTTAAATATCACAGGAAAGAGCAAAATGGAGAAAGAAGTTGTGGCCCTTATGTACAATGGAATATCACTCAGACATGAAATCAATGTCATAAGGCTAGTAGAAGCAAGATGAGTGGATTTAGGTACGACAATTCTAAGTGAAATAAGTCACACAGGAAAAGACACTTATCATAAGCTATCACTTATAGAGGGAATGTAAAAACCGCTACACTTGAACTGAATTACAAAAGAGAACAGAGTCACACGTTTAGAAAACACACTATGGCTGCTTAACGGGAAAGGTGAGGTGGGGTGATGCATAAAACTAGGGTTTCAAATTCGCTCAGATACCGTTCCATACACCCAATATGTAATAGACAAGACCTACTCCTTGCTCAGTGAACTGGACTCAACACCCCCTATTCACCGTACAAGAATATATGTGACTAGTAAGAATCTTAAAACCTATGTATTGATATCTGTCTGGAAGTGAGTCAAGGGGGTGTAAAGCCGCATAAACACAGCCGTGAAAAGCAGCTAAACCCCATTATAAAAATAAATTACTTTTAAAAACCCGTAAAACAAAGACAGTGAAAGAGAGAGAAATTCTTACAAAATTCGTTCAGAGGCTGTGATGCAACCTGCATTGACCATATCTAGACCCACAGCTTGATGAGACATAAGGGTGGACACTCTTGGGGCTGAAAGGTTGGGTGAGGTTGGGTGAGCAAACACAGACCCTTTAAAGTAATACTGCCTGATACCCATCCCATGGGTCCCAAATCTCCAGGTTCAAGGGCATCTTCCTACATCGAAAACATGCATGAGAAACCCAGAAGATGGTACACCGTGTGATTTTGAAAGGTTTCTAATACGCACCTCATTTCTCATCTCCTTGTGCTCGGGTTCGCCATTCCAGCTACTTTACTAGCAATCTCCCTACTTGGAGAATCAGCACGTTTAACCTCCTGTTCCCTACAGGTTGCAATTTGTCCTGAGGATGAACGGGAAGAGGGGCAACCAATGAGAGACTAGATCTAGGTGTTGGGACAGGCACAGGTCACTCTATTTTCCCATCAGGAAGAAGATTTATCCACAGGCTCAGCCTGCCGCCAGGAACCAGAATAGGGCCTGAGGCAATCCCGTGCTTTTGCGGCCAGCTCCCAAAAAACACAGTTGAAAAATGGAGCTCAGGGGCACTGCCATTCACAAAACTGCTGAGTTATAAATGATAACTCTCGTCCACAAATATATTGAGGGAAGGCAACGAAGAGGATTTGAAAGCAAGGCAGAATTGCAGGAAACAGGTTTCAGGAGGTAGATTCGAATCGCCTTTAAAGCACATGAAAAGTGGCAAAACGTCGACAATGATGCCCTTGGCCAAAAAGGGCGTATGCGTTTTATCCTGAATATATTCAGGAAAAAACGCATACGCCCTGTTTGGCCAACCAAGCAACCTGGAAAGGCTAATCAGCGCTACAAAGAAGTCTCGCTTCCCATCGGTCAAAAGGGCCATGCTGCAAAAAGTATCAAAACCAGAAATGCAGGACAGGCCATGGAGAAATGGCAGCCTTGCTACTCTGATGGGCGGGATGTAAATTGCCAACAGCCACTCTGGAGAAGTGTACGGTGTGTCCTGAAACATCGAAAAAACACAGCTTAGGGAGCATAGGGCACGTCCACTCATGGGCGTATAAATTGGGAAAACTAAAAATCAGCAAGACACAGGCACCCCAAAGTTTAGGGCTGCTCTGTTGACAAGAACCTCCACTTCATGACACCTTAAATATCCCAGGAAAGAGAAAAATGGATAAAGAAGTTGAGGTCCTTATGTACAATGGAATATCACTCAGACATGAAATCAATGTCATAAGGCTAGTAGAAGCAAGATGAGTGGATTTAGGTACGACGATTCTAAGTGAAATAAGTCACACAGAAAAAGACACTTATCATAAGCTATCACTTATAGAGGGAATGTAAAAACCGCTACAATTGAACTGAATTACAAAACAGAACAGAGTCACACGTTTAGAAAACACACTATGACTGCTTAACGGAAAGGTGAGGTGGGGTGATGCATAAAACAAGGGTTTCAAATTCGCTCAGATACCGTTCCATACACCCAATATGTAATAGACAAGACCTACTCCTTGCTCAGTGAACTGGACTCAACACCCCCTATTCACCGCACAAGAATATATGTGACTAGTAAGAATCTTAAAACCTATGTATTGATATCTGTCTGGAAGTGAGTCAAGTGGGTGTAAAGCCGCATAAACACAGCCGTGAAAAGCAGCTAAACCCCATTATAAAAATAAATTACTTTTAAAAACCCGTAAAACAAAGACAGTGAAAGAGAGAGAAATTCTTACAAAATTCGTTCAGAGGCTGTGATGCAACCTGGATTGACCATATCTAGACCCACAGCTGTATGAGACATAAGGGTGGACACTCTTGGGGCTGAAAGGTTGGGTGAGGTTGGGTGAGCAAACACAGACCCTTTAAAGTAATACTGCCTGGTACCCATCCCATGGGTCCCAAATCTCCAGGTTCAAGGGCATCTTCCTACATCGAAAACATGCATGAGAAACCCAGAAGATGGTACACCGTGTGATTTTGAAAGGTTTCTAATACGCACCTCATTTCTCATCTCCTTGTGCTCGGGTTCGCCATTCCAGCTACTTTACTAGCAATCTCCCTACTTGGAGAATCAGCACCTTTAAGCTCCTGTTCCCTACAGGTTGCAATTTGTCCTGAGGATGAACGGGAAGAGGGGCAACCAATGAGAGACTAGATCTAGGTGTTGGGACAGACACAGGTCACTCTATTTTCCCATCAGGAAGAAGAATTATCCACAGGCTCTGCCTGCCGCCAGGAACCAGAATAGGGCCTGAGGCAATCCCGCGCTTTTGCGGCCAGCTCCCAAAAAAGCGAGTTGAAAAATGGAGCTCAGGGACACTGCAATTCACAAACCCGCAGAGTTATAAATGATAACTCTCATCCACAGATATATTGAGGGAAGGCAACGAAGAGAATTTGAAAGCAAGGCAGAATTGCAGGAAACAGGTTTCAGGAGGTAGATTCGAATCGCCTTTAAAGCACATGAAAAGTGGCAAAACGTCGACAATGATGCCCTTGGCCAAAAAGGGCGTATGCGTTTTATCCTGAATATATTCAGGAAAAAACGCATACGCCCTTTTTGGCCAACCAAGCAACCTGGAAAGGCAAATCAGCGCTACAAAGAAGTCTCACTTCCCATCGGTCAAAAGGGCCATGCTGCAAAAAGTGTCAAAACCAGAAATGCAGGACAGGCCATGGAGAAATGGCAGCCTTGCTACTCTGATGGGCGGGATGTAAATTGCCAACAGCCACTCTGGAGAAGTGTACGGTGTGTCCTGAAACATCGAAAAAACACAGCTTAGGGAGCATAGGGCACGTCCACTCATGGGCGTATAAATTGGGAAAACTAAAAATCAGCAAGACACAAGCACCCCAAAGTTTAGGGCTGCTCTGTTGACAAGAACCTCCACTTCATGACACCTTAAATATCACAGGAAAGAGCAAAATGGAGAAAGAAGTTGTGGCCCTTATGTACAATGGAATATCACTCAGACATGAAATCAATGTCATAAGGCTAGTAGAAGCAAGATGAGTGGATTTAGGTACGACAATTCTAAGTGAAATAAGTCACACAGGAAAAGACACTTATCATAAGCTATCACTTATAGAGGGAATGTAAAAACCGCTACACTTGAACTGAATTACAAAAGAGAACAGAGTCACACGTTTAGAAAACACACTATGGCTGCTTAACGGGAAAGGTGAGGTGGGGTGATGCATAAAACAAGGGTTTCAAATTCGCTCAGATACCGTTCCATACACCCAATATGTAATAGACAAGACCTACTCCTTGCTCAGTGAACTGGACTCAACACCCCCTATTCACCGTACAAGAATATATGTGACTAGTAAGAATCTTAAAACCTATGTATTGATATCTGTCTGGAAGTGAGTCAAGGGGGTGTAAAGCCGCATAAACACAGCCGTGAAAAGCAGCTAAACCCCATTATAAAAATAAATTACTTTTAAAAACCCGTAAAACAAAGACAGTGAAAGAGAGAGAAATTCTTACAAAATTCGTTCAGAGGCTGTGATGCAACCTGCATTGACCATATCTAGACCCACAGCTTGATGAGACATAAGGGTGGACACTCTTGGGGCTGAAAGGTTGGGTGAGGTTGGGTGAGCAAACACAGACCCTTTAAAGTAATACTGCCTGGTACCCATCCCATGGGTCCCAAATCTCCAGGTTCAAGGGCATCTTCCTACATCGAAAACATGCATGAGAAACCCAGAAGATGGTACACCGTGTGATTTTGAAAGGTTTCTAAAACGCACCTCATTTCTCATCTCCTTGTGCTCGGGTTCGCCATTCCAGCTACTTTACTAGCAATCTCCCTACTTGGAGAATCAGAACGTTTAACCTCCTGTTCCCTACAGGTTGCAATTTGTCCTGAGGATGAACGGGAAGAGGGGCAACCAATGAGAGACTAGATCTAGGTGTTGGGACAGGCACAGGTCACTCTATTTTCCCATCAGGAAGAAGATTTATCCACAGGCTCAGCCTGCCGCCAGGAACCAGAATAGGGCCTGAGGCAATCCCGTGCTTTTGCGGCCAGCTCCCAAAAAACACAGTTGAAAAATGGAGCTCAGGGGCACTGCCATTCACAAAACTGCTGAGTTATAAATGATAACTCTCGTCCACAAATATATTGAGGGAAGGCAACGAAGAGGATTTGAAAGCAAGGCAGAATTGCAGGAAACAGGTTTCAGGAGGTAGATTCGAATCGCCTTTAAAGCACATGAAAAGTGGCAAAACGTCGACAATGATGCCCTTGGCCAAAAAGGGCGTATGCGTTTTATCCTGAATATATTCAGGAAAAAACGCATACGCCCTGTTTGGCCAACCAAGCAACCTGGAAAGGCTAATCAGCGCTACAAAGAAGTCTCGCTTCCCATCGGTCAAAAGGGCCATGCTGCAAAAAGTATCAAAACCAGAAATGCAGGACAGGCCATGGAGAAATGGCAGCCTTGCTACTCTGATGGGCGGGATGTAAATTGCCAACAGCCACTCTGGAGAAGTGTACGGTGTGTCCTGAAACATCGAAAAAACACAGCTTAGGGAGCATAGGGCACGTCCACTCATGGGCGTATAAATTGGGAAAACTAAAAATCAGCAAGACACAGGCACCCCAAAGTTTAGGGCTGCTCTGTTGACAAGAACCTCCACTTCATGACACCTTAAATATCCCAGGAAAGAGAAAAATGGATAAAGAAGTTGAGGTCCTTATGTACAATGGAATATCACTCAGACATGAAATCAATGTCATAAGGCTAGTAGAAGCAAGATGAGTGGATTTAGGTACGACGATTCTAAGTGAAATAAGTCACACAGAAAAAGACACTTATCATAAGCTATCACTTATAGAGGGAATGTAAAAACCGCTACAATTGAACTGAATTACAAAACAGAACAGAGTCACACGTTTAGAAAACACACTATGACTGCTTAACGGAAAGGTGAGGTGGGGTGATGCATAAAACAAGGGTTTCAAATTCGCTCAGATACCGTTCCATACACCCAATATGTAATAGACAAGACCTACTCCTTGCTCAGTG
Organism: Eschrichtius robustus; assembly: GCF_028021215.1. Classification (NCBI taxonomy): domain Eukaryota; kingdom Metazoa; phylum Chordata; class Mammalia; order Artiodactyla; family Eschrichtiidae; genus Eschrichtius; species Eschrichtius robustus. Next base: position 1,684,144 of record NW_027175343.1, read on the forward strand.
AACTGGACTCAACACCCCCTATTCACCGCACAAGAATATATGTGACTAGTAAGAATCTTAAAACCTATGTATTGATATCTGTCTGGAAGTGAGTCAAGTGGGTGTAAAGCCGCATAAACACAGCCGTGAAAAGCAGCTAAACCCCATTATAAAAATAAATTACTTTTAAAAACCCGTAAAACAAAGACAGTGAAAGAGAGAGAAATTCTTACAAAATTCGTTCAGAGGCTGTGATGCAACCTGGATTGACCATATCTAGACCCACAGCTGTATGAGACATAAGGGTGGACACTCTTGGGGCTGAAAGGTTGGGTGAGGTTGGGTGAGCAAACACAGACCCTTTAAAGTAATACTGCCTGGTACCCATCCCATGGGTCCCAAATCTCCAGGTTCAAGGGCATCTTCCTACATCGAAAACATGCATGAGAAACCCAGAAGATGGTACACCGTGTGATTTTGAAAGGTTTCTAATACGCACCTCATTTCTCATCTCCTTGTGCTCGGGTTCGCCATTCCAGCTACTTTACTAGCAATCTCCCTACTTGGAGAATCAGCACCTTTAAGCTCCTGTTCCCTACAGGTTGCAATTTGTCCTGAGGATGAACGGGAAGAGGGGCAACCAATGAGAGACTAGATCTAGGTGTTGGGACAGACACAGGTCACTCTATTTTCCCATCAGGAAGAAGAATTATCCACAGGCTCTGCCTGCCGCCAGGAACCAGAATAGGGCCTGAGGCAATCCCGCGCTTTTGCGGCCAGCTCCCAAAAAAGCGAGTTGAAAAATGGAGCTCAGGGACACTGCAATTCACAAACCCGCAGAGTTATAAATGATAACTCTCATCCACAGATATATTGAGGGAAGGCAACGAAGAGGATTTGAAAGCAAGGCAGAATTGCAACAAACAGGTTTCAGGAGGTAGATTCGAATCACCTTTAAAGCACATGAAAAGTGGCAAAACGTCGACAATGATGCCCTTGGCCAAAAAGGGCGTATGCGTTTTATCCTGAATATATTCAGGAAAAAACGCATACGCCCTTTTTGGCCAACCAAGCAACCTGGAAAGGCAAATCAGCGCTACAAAGAAGTCTCACTTCCCATCGGTCAAAAGGGCCATGCTGCAAAAAGTGTCAAAACCAGAAATGCAGGACAGGCCATGGAGAAATGGCAGCCTTGCTACGCTGATGGGCGGGATGTAAATTGCCAACAGCCACTCTGGAGAAGTGTACGGTGTGTCCTGAAACATCGAAAAAACACAGCTTAGGGAGCATAGGGCACATCCACTCATGGGCGTATAAATTGGGAAAACTAAAAATCAGCAAGACACAAGCACCCCAAAGTTTAGGGCTGCTCTGTTGACAAGAACCTCCACTTCATGACACCTTAAATATCACAGGAAAGAGCAAAATGGAGAAAGAAGTTGTGGCCCTTATGTACAATGGAATATCACTCAGACATGAAATCAATGTCATAAGGCTAGTAGAAGCAAGATGAGTGGATTTAGGTACGACAATTCTAAGTGAAATAAGTCACACAGGAAAAGACACTTATCATAAGCTATCACTTATAGAGGGAATGTAAAAACCGCTACACTTGAACTGAATTACAAAAGAGAACAGAGTCACACGTTTAGAAAACACACTATGGCTGCTTAACGGGAAAGGTGAGGTGGGGTGATGCATAAAACAAGGGTTTCAAATTCGCTCAGATACCGTTCCATACACCCAATATGTAATAGACAAGACCTACTCCTTGCTCAGTGAACTGGACTCAACACCCCCTATTCACCGTACAAGAATATATGTGACTAGTAAGAATCTTAAAACCTATGTATTGATATCTGTCTGGAAGTGAGTCAAGGGGGTGTAAAGCCGCATAAACACAGCCGTGAAAAGCAGCTAAACCCCATTATAAAAATAAATTACTTTTAAAAACCCGTAAAACAAAGACAGTGAAAGAGAGAGAAATTCTTACAAAATTCGTTCAGAGGCTGTGATGCAACCTGCATTGACCATATCTAGACCCACAGCTTGATGAGACATAAGGGTGGACACTCTTGGGGCTGAAAGGTTGGGTGAGGTTGGGTGAGCAAACACAGACCCTTTAAAGTAATACTGCCTGGTACCCATCCCATGGGTCCCAAATCTCCAGGTTCAAGGGCATCTTCCTACATCGAAAACATGCATGAGAAACCCAGAAGATGGTACACCGTGTGATTTTGAAAGGTTTCTAATACGCACCTCATTTCTCATCTCCTTGTGCTCGGGTTCGCCATTCCAGCTACTTTACTAGCAATCTCCCTACTTGGAGAATCAGCACGTTTAACCTCCTGTTCCCTACAGGTTGCAATTTGTCCTGAGGATGAACGGGAAGAGGGGCAACCAATGAGAGACTAGATCTAGGTGTTGGGACAGGCACAGGTCACTCTATTTTCCCATCAGGAAGAAGATTTATCCACAGGCTCAGCCTGCCGCCAGGAACCAGAATAGGGCCTGAGGCAATCCCGTGCTTTTGCGGCCAGCTCCCAAAAAACACAGTTGAAAAATGGAGCTCAGGGGCACTGCCATTCACAAAACTGCTGAGTTATAAATGATAACTCTCGTCCACAAATATATTGAGGGAAGGCAACGAACAGGATTTGAAAGCAAGGCAGAATTGCAGGAAACAGGTTTCAGGAGGTAGATTCGAATCGCCTTTAAAGCACATGAAAAGTGGCAAAACGTCGACAATGATGCCCTTGGCCAAAAAGGGCGTATGCGTTTTTTCCTGAATATATTCAGGAAAAAACGCATACGCCCTGTTTGGCCAACCAAGCAACCTGGAAAGGCTAATCAGCGCTACAAAGAAGTCTCGCTTCCCATCGGTCAAAAGGGCCATGCTGCAAAAAGTATCAAAACCAGAAATGCAGGACAGGCCATGGAGAAATGGCAGCCTTGCTACTCTGATGGGCGGGATGTAAATTGCCAACAGCCACTCTGGAGAAGTGTACGGTGTGTCCTGAAACATCGAAAAAACACAGCTTAGGGAGCATAGGGCACGTCCACTCATGGGCGTATAAATTGGAAAAACTAAAAATCAGCAAGACACAGGCACCCCAAAGTTTAGGGCTGCTCTGTTGACAAGAACCTCCACTTCATGACACCTTAAATATCCCAGGAAAGAGAAAAATGGATAAAGAAGTTGAGGTCCTTATGTACAATGGAATATCACTCAGACATGGAATCAATGTCATAAGGCTAGTAGAAGCAAGATGAGTGGATTTAGGTACGACGATTCTAAGTGAAATAAGTCACACAGAAAAAGACACTTATCATAAGCTATCACTTATAGAGGGAATGTAAAAACCGCTACAATTGAACTGAATTACAAAACAGAACAGAGTCACACGTTTAGAAAACACACTATGGCTGCTTAACGGAAAGGTGAGTTGGGGTGATGCATAAAACAAGGGTTTCAAATTCGCTCAGATACCGTTCCATACACCCAATATGTAATAGACAAGACCTACTCCTTGCTCAGTGAACTGGACTCAACACCCCCTATTCACCGCACAAGAATATATGTGACTAGTAAGAATCTTAAAACCTATGTATTGATATCTGTCTGGAAGTGAGTCAAGTGGGTGTAAAGCCGCATAAACACAGCCGTGAAAAGCAGCTAAACCCCATTATAAAAATAAATTACTTTTAAAAACCCGTAAAACAAAGACAGTGAAAGAGAGAGAAATTCTTACAAAATTCGTTCAGAGGCTGTGATGCAACCTGCATAGACCATATCTAGACCCACAGCTGGATGAGACATAAGGGTGGACACTCTTGGGACTGAAAGTTTGGGTGAGGTTGGGTGAGCAAACACAGACCCTTTAAAGTAATACTGCCTGGTAACCATCCCATGGGTCCCAAATCTCCAGGTTCAAGGGCATCTTCCTACATCGAAAACATGCATGAGAAACCCAGAAGATGGTACACCGTGTGGTTTTGAAAGTTTTCTAATACGCACCTCATTTCTCATCTCCTTGTGCTCGGGTTCGCCATTCCAGCTACTTTACTAGCAATCTCCCTACTTGGAGAATCAGCACCTTTAAGCTCCTGTTCCCTACAGGTTGCAATTTGTCCTGAGGATGAACGGGAAGAGGGGCAACCAATGAGAGACTAGATCTAGGTGTTGGGACAGGCACAGGTCACTCTTTTTTCCCATCAGGAAGCAGAATTAACCACAGGCTCAGCCTGCCTCCCAGAAGCAGAATAGGGCCTGAGGCAATCCCGCGCTTTTGCGGCCAGCTCCCAAAAAAGCGACTTGAAAAATGGAGCTCAGGGACACTGCAATTCACAAACCCGCAGAGTTATAAATGATAACTCTCATCCACAGATATATTGAGGGAATGCAACGAAGAGGATTTGAAAGCAAGGCAGAATTGCAGGAAACAGATTTCAGGAGGTAGATTCGAATCGCCTTTAAAGCACATGAAAAGCGGCAAAACGTCGACAATGATGCCCTTGGCCAAAAAGGGCGTATGCGTTTTATCCTGAATATATTCAGGAAAAAACGCATACGCCCTTTTTGGCCAACAAAGCAACCTGGAAAGTCAAATCAGCGCTACAAAGAAGTCTCACTTCCCATCGGTCAAAAGGGCCATGCTGCAAAAAGTGTCAAAACCAGAAATGCAGGACAGGCCATGGAGAAATGGCAGCCTTGCTACGCTGATGGGCGGGATGTAAATTGCCAACAGCCACTCTGGAGAAGTGTACGGTGTGTCCTGAAACATCGAAAAAACACAGCTTAGGGAGCATAGGGCACATCCACTCATGGGCGTATAAATTGGGAAAACTAAAAATCAGCAAGACACAAGCACCCCAAAGTTTAGGGCTGCTCTGTGGACAAGAACCTCCACTTCATGACACATTAAATATCACAGGAAAGAGCAAAATGGAGAAAGAAGTTGTGGCCCTTATGTACAATGGAATATCACTCAGACATGAAATCAATGTCATAAGGCTAGTAGAAGCAAGATGAGTGGATTTAGGTATGACAATTCTAAGTGAAATAAGTCACACAGGAAAAGACACTTATCATAAGCTATCACTTATAGAGGGAATGTAAAAACCGCTACACTTGAACTGAATTACAAAAGAGAACAGAGTCACACGTTTAGAAAACACACTATGGCTGCTTAACGGGAAAGGTGAGGTGGGGTGATGCATAAAACAAGGGTTTCAAATTCGCTCAGATACCGTTCCATACACCCAATATGTAATAGACAAGACCTACTCCTTGCTCAGTGAACTGGACTCAACACCCCCTATTCACCGTACAAGAATATATGTGACTAGTAAGAATCTTAAAACCTATGTATTGATATCTGTCTGGAAGTGAGTCAAGTGGGTGTAAAGCCGCATAAACACAGCCGTGAAAAGCAGCTAAACCCCATTATAAAAATAAATTACTTTTAAAAACCCGTAAAACAAAGACAGTGAAAGAGAGAGAAATTCTTACAAAACTCGTTCAGAGGCTGTGATTCAACCTGGATTGACCATATCTAGACCCACAGCTGGATGAGACATAAGGGTGGACACTCTTGGGGCTGAAAGGTTGGGTGAGGTTGGGTGAGCAAACACAGACCCTTTAAAGTAATACTGCCTGGTACCCATCCCATGGGTCCCAAATCTCCAGGTTCAAGGGCATCTTCCTACATCGAAAACATGCATGAGAAACCCAGAAGATGGTACACCGTGTGATTTTGAAAGGTTTCTAATACGCACCTCATTTCTCATCTCCTTGTGCTCGGGTTCGCCATTCCAGCTACTTTACTAGCAATCTCCCTACTTGGAGAATCAGCACCTTTAAGCTCCTGTTCCCTACAGGTTGCAATTTGTCCTGAGGATGAACGGGAAGAGGGGCAACCAATGAGAGACTAGATCTAGGTGTTGGGACAGGCACAGGTCACTCTATTTTCCCATCAGGAAGAAGATTTATCCACAGGCTCAGCCTGCCGCCAGGAACCAGAATAGGGCCTGAGGCAATCCCGTGCTTTTGCGGCCAGCTCCCAAAAAACACAGTTGAAAAATGGAGCTCAGGGGCACTGCCATTCACAAAACTGCTGAGTGATAAATGATAACTCTCGTCCACAAATATATTGAGGGAAGGCAACGAACAGGATTTGAAAGCAAGGCAGAATTGCAGGAAACAGGTTTCAGGAGGTAGATTCGAATCGCCTTTAAAGCACATGAAAAGTGGCAAAACGTCGACAATGATGCCCTTGGCCAAAAAGGGCGTATGCGTTTTTTCCTGAATATATTCAGGAAAAAACGCATACGCCCTGTTTGGCCAACCAAGCAACCTGGAAAGGCTAATCAGCGCTACAAAGAAGTCTCGCTTCCCATCGGTCAAAAGGGCCATGCTGCAAAAAGTATCAAAACCAGAAATGCAGGACAGGCCATGGAGAAATGGCAGCCTTGCTACTCTGATGGGCGGGATGTAAATTGCCAACAGCCACTCTGGAGAAGTGTACGGTGTGTCCTGAAACATCGAAAAAACACAGCTTAGGGAGCATAGGGCACGTCCACTCATGGGCGTATAAATTGGGAAAACTAAAAATCAGCAAGACACAGGCACCCCAAAGTTTAGGGCTGCTCTGTTGACAAGAACCTCCACTTCATGACACCTTAAATATCCCAGGAAAGAGAAAAATGGATAAAGAAGTTGAGGTCCTTATGTACAATGGAATATCACTCAGACATGGAATCAATGTCATAAGGCTAGTAGAAGCAAGATGAGTGGATTTAGGTACGACGATTCTAAGTGAAATAAGTCACACAGAAAAAGACACTTATCATAAGCTATCACTTATAGAGGGAATGTAAAAACCGCTACAATTGAACTGAATTACAAAACAGAACAGAGTCACACGTTTAGAAAACACACTATGGCTGCTTAACGGAAAGGTGAGGTGGGGTGATGCATAAAACAAGGGTTTCAAATTCGCTCAGATACCGTTCCATACACCCAATATGTAATAGACAAGACCTACTCCTTGCTCAGTGAACTGGACTCAACACCCCCTATTCACCGCACAAGAATATATGTGACTAGTAAGAATCTTAAAACCTATGTATTGATATCTGTCTGGAAGTGAGTCAAGTGGGTGTAAAGCCGCATAAACACAGCCGTGAAAAGCAGCTAAACCCCATTATAAAAATAAATTACTTTTAAAAACCCGTAAAACAAAGACAGTGAAAGAGAGAGAAATTCTTACAAAATTCGTTCAGAGGCTGTGATGCAACCTGCATAGACCATATCTAGACCCACAGCTGGATGAGACATAAGGGTGGACACTCTTGGGACTGAAAGTTTGGGTGAGGTTGGGTGAGCAAACACAGACCCTTTAAAGTAATACTGCCTGGTAACCATCCCATGGGTCCCAAATCTCCAGGTTCAAGGGCATCTTCCTACATCGAAAACATGCATGAGAAACCCAGAAGATGGTACACCGTGTGGTTTTGAAAGTTTTCTAATACGCACCTCATTTCTCATCTCCTTGTGCTCGGGTTCGCCATTCCAGCTACTTTACTAGCAATCTCCCTACTTGGAGAATCAGCACCTTTAAGCTCCTGTTCCCTACAGGTTGCAATTTGTCCTGAGGATGAACGGGAAGAGGGGCAACCAATGAGAGACTAGATCTAGGTGTTGGGACAGGCACAGGTCACTCTATTTTCCCATCAGGAAGCAGAATTAACCACAGGCTCAGCCTGCCTCCCAGAAGCAGAATAGGGCCTGAGGCAATCCCGCGCTTTTGCGGCCAGCTCCCAAAAAAGCGACTTGAAAAATGGAGCTCAGGGACACTGCAATTCACAAACCCGCAGAGTTATAAATGATAACTCTCATCCACAGATATATTGAGGGAAGGCAACGAAGAGGATTTGAAAGCAAGGCAGAATTGCAGGAAACAGATTTCAGGAGGTAGATTCGAATCGCCTTTAAAGCACATGAAAAGCGGCAAAACGTCGACAATGATGCCCTTGGCCAAAAAGGGCGTATGCGTTTTATCCTGAATATATTCAGGAAAAAACGCATACGCCCTTTTTGGCCAACAAAGCAACCTGGAAAGGCAAATCAGCGCTACAAAGAAGTCTCACTTCCCATCGGTCAAAAGGGCCATGCTGCAAAAAGTGTCAAAACCAGAAATGCAGGACAGGCCATGGAGAAATGGCAGCCTTGCTACGCTGATGGGCGGGATGTAAATTGCCAACAGCCACTCTGGAGAAGTGTACGGTGTGTCCTGAAACATCGAAAAAACACAGCTTAGGGAGCATAGGGCACATCCACTCATGGGCGTATAAATTGGGAAAACTAAAAATCAGCAAGACACAAGCACCCCAAAGTTTAGGGCTGCTCTGTTGACAAGAACCTCCACTTCATGACACATTAAATATCACAGGAAAGAGCAAAATGGAGAAAGAAGTTGTGGCCCTTATGTACAATGGAATATCACTCAGACATGAAATCAATGTCATAAGGCTAGTAGAAGCAAGATGAGTGGATTTAGGTATGACAATTCTAAGTGAAATAAGTCACACAGGAAAAGACACTTATCATAAGCTATCACTTATAGAGGGAATGTAAAAACCGCTACACTTGAACTGAATTACAAAAGAGAACAGAGTCACACGTTTAGAAAACACACTATGGCTGCTTAACGGGAAAGATGAGGTGGGGTGATGCATAAAACAAGGGTTTCAAATTCGCTCAGATACCGTTCCATACACCCAATATGTAATAGACAAGACCTACTCCTTGCTCAGTGAACTGGACTCAACACCCCCTATTCACCGTACAAGAATATATGTGACTAGTAAGAATCTTAAAACCTATGTATTGATATCTGTCTGGAAGTGAGTCAAGTGGGTGTAAAGCCGCATAAACACAGCCGTGAAAAGCAGCTAAACCCCATTATAAAAATAAATTACTTTTAAAAACCCGTAAAACAAAGACAGTGAAAGAGAGAGAAATTCTTACAAAACTCGTTCAGAGGCTGTGATTCAACCTGGATTGACCATATCTAGACCCACAGCTGGATGAGACATAAGGGTGGACACTCTTGGGGCTGAAAGGTTGGGTGAGGTTGGGTGAGCAAACACAGACCCTTTAAAGTAATACTGCCTGGTACCCATCCCATGGGTCCCAAATCTCCAGGTTCAAGGGCATCTTCCTACATCGAAAACATGCATGAGAAACCCAGAAGATGGTACACCGTGTGATTTTGAAAGGTTTCTAATACGCACCTCATTTCTCATCTCCTTGTGCTCGGGTTCGCCATTCCAGCTACTTTACTAGCAATCTCCCTACTTGGAGAATCAGCACCTTTAAGCTCCTGTTCCCTACAGGTTGCAATTTGTCCTGAGGATGAACGGGAAGAGGGGCAACCAATGAGAGACTAGATCTAGGTGTTGGGACAGGCACAGGTCACTCTATTTTCCCATCAGGAAGAAGATTTATCCACAGGCTCAGCCTGCCGCCAGGAACCAGAATAGGGCCTGAGGCAATCCCGTGCTTTTGCGGCCAGCTCCCAAAAAACACAGTTGAAAAATGGAGCTCAGGGGCACTGCCATTCACAAAACTGCTGAGTTATAAATGATAACTCTCGTCCACAAATATATTGAGGGAAGGCAACGAACAGGATTTGAAAGCAAGGCAGAATTGCAGGAAACAGGTTTCAGGAGGTAGATTCGAATCGCCTTTAAAGCACATGAAAAGTGGCAAAACGTCGACAATGATGCCCTTGGCCAAAAAGGGCGTATGCGTTTTTTCCTGAATATATTCAGGAAAAAACGCATACGCCCTGTTTGGCCAACCAAGCAACCTGGAAAGGCTAATCAGCGCTACAAAGAAGTCTCGCTTCCCATCGGTCAAAAGGGCCATGCTGCAAAAAGTATCAAAACCAGAAATGCAGGACAGGCCATGGAGAAATGGCAGCCTTGCTACTCTGATGGGCGGGATGTAAATTGCCAACAGCCACTCTGGAGAAGTGTACGGTGTGTCCTGAAACATCGAAAAAACACAGCTTAGGGAGCATAGGGCACGTCCACTCATGGGCGTATAAATTGGGAAAACTAAAAATCAGCAAGACACAGGCACCCCAAAGTTTAGGGCTGCTCTGTTGACAAGAACCTCCACTTCATGACACCTTAAATATCCCAGGAAAGAGAAAAATGGATAAAGAAGTTGAGGTCCTTATGTACAATGGAATATCACTCAGACATGGAATCAATGTCATAAGGCTAGTAGAAGCAAGATGAGTGGATTTAGGTACGACGATTCTAAGTGAAATAAGTCACACAGAAAAAGACACTTATCATAAGCTATCACTTATAGAGGGAATGTAAAAACCGCTACAATTGAACTGAATTACAAAACAGAACAGAGTCACACGTTTAGAAAACACACTATGGCTGCTTAACGGAAAGGTGAGGTGGGGTGATGCATAAAACAAGGGTTTCAAATTCGCTCAGATACCGTTCCATACACCCAATATGTAATAGACAAGACCTACTCCTTGCTCAGTGAACTGGACTCAACACCCCCTATTCACCGCACAAGAATATATGTGACTAGTAAGAATCTTAAAACCTATGTATTGATATCTGTCTGGAAGTGAGTCAAGTGGGTGTAAAGCCGCATAAACACAGCCGTGAAAAGCAGCTAAACCCCATTATAAAAATAAATTACTTTTAAAAACCCGTAAAACAAAGACAGTGAAAGAGAGAGAAATTCTTACAAAATTCGTTCAGAGGCTGTGATGCAACCTGCATAGACCATATCTAGACCCACAGCTGGATGAGACATAAGGGTGGACACTCTTGGGACTGAAAGTTTGGGTGAGGTTGGGTGAGCAAACACAGACCCTTTAAAGTAATACTGCCTGGTAACCATCCCATGGGTCCCAAATCTCCAGGTTCAAGGGCATCTTCCTACATCGAAAACATGCATGAGAAACCCAGAAGATGGTACACCGTGTGGTTTTGAAAGTTTTCTAATACGCACCTCATTTCTCATCTCCTTGTGCTCGGGTTCGCCATTCCAGCTACTTTACTAGCAATCTCCCTACTTGGAGAATCAGCACCTTTAAGCTCCTGTTCCCTACAGGTTGCAATTTGTCCTGAGGATGAACGGGAAGAGGGGCAACCAATGAGAGACTAGATCTAGGTGTTGGGACAGGCACAGGTCACTCTATTTTCCCATCAGGAAGCAGAATTAACCACAGGCTCAGCCTGCCTCCCAGAAGCAGAATAGGGCCTGAGGCAATCCCGCGCTTTTGCGGCCAGCTCCCAAAAAAGCGACTTGAAAAATGGAGCTCAGGGACACTGCAATTCACAAACCCGCAGAGTTATAAATGATAACTCTCATCCACAGATATATTGAGGGAAGGCAACGAAGAGGATTTGAAAGCAAGGCAGAATTGCAGGAAACAGATTTCAGGAGGTAGATTCGAATCGCCTTTAAAGCACATGAAAAGCGGCAAAACGTCGACAATGATGCCCTTGGCCAAAAAGGGCGTATGCGTTTTATCCTGAATATATTCAGGAAAAAACGCATACGCCCTTTTTGGCCAACAAAGCAACCTGGAAAGGCAAATCAGCGCTACAAAGAAGTCTCACTTCCCATCGGTCAAAAGGGCCATGCTGCAAAAAGTGTCAAAACCAGAAATGCAGGACAGGCCATGGAGAAATGGCAGCCTTGCTACGCTGATGGGCGGGATGTAAATTGCCAACAGCCACTCTGGAGAAGTGTACGGTGTGTCCTGAAACATCGAAAAAACACAGCTTAGGGAGCATAGGGCACATCCACTCATGGGCGTATAAATTGGGAAAACTAAAAATCAGCAAGACACAAGCACCCCAAAGTTTAGGGCTGCTCTGTGGACAAGAACCTCCACTTCATGACACATTAAATATCACAGGAAAGAGCAAAATGGAGAAAGAAGTTGTGGCCCTTATGTACAATGGAATATCACTCAGACATGAAATCAATGTCATAAGGCTAGTAGAAGCAAGATGAGTGGATTTAGGTATGACAATTCTAAGTGAAATAAGTCACACAGGAAAAGACACTTATCATAAGCTATCACTTATAGAGGGAATGTAAAAACCGCTACACTTGAACTGAATTACAAAAGAGAACAGAGTCACACGTTTAGAAAACACACTATGGCTGCTTAACGGGAAAGGTGAGGTGGGGTGATGCATAAAACAAGGGTTTCAAATTCGCTCAGATACCGTTCCATACACCCAATATGTAATAGACAAGACCTACTCCTTGCTCAGTGAACTGGACTCAACACCCCCTATTCACCGTACAAGAATATATGTGACTAGTAAGAATCTTAAAACCTATGTATTGATATCTGTCTGGAAGTGAGTCAAGTGGGTGTAAAGCCGCATAAACACAGCCGTGAAAAGCAGCTAAACCCCATTATAAAAATAAATTACTTTTAAAAACCCGTAAAACAAAGACAGTGAAAGAGAGAGAAATTCTTACAAAACTCGTTCAGAGGCTGTGATTCAACCTGGATTGACCATATCTAGACCCACACCTGGATGAGACATAAGGGTGGACACTCTTGGGGCTGAAAGGTTGGGTGAGGTTGGGTGAGCAAACACAGACCCTTTAAAGTAATACTGCCTGGTACCCATCCCATGGGTCCCAAATCTCCAGGTTCAAGGGCATCTTCCTACATCGAAAACATGCATGAGAAACCCAGAAGATGGTACACCGTGTGATTTTGAAAGGTTTCTAATACGCACCTCATTTCTCATCTCCTTGTGCTCGGGTTCGCCATTCCAGCTACTTTACTAGCAATCTCCCTACTTGGAGAATCAGCACCTTTAAGCTCCTGTTCCCTACAGGTTGCAATTTGTCCTGAGGATGAACGGGAAGAGGGGCAACCAATGAGAGACTAGATCTAGGTGTTGGGACAGGCACAGGTCACTCTATTTTCCCATCAGGAAGAAGATTTATCCACAGGCTCAGCCTGCCGCCAGGAACCAGAATAGGGCCTGAGGCAATCCCGTGCTTTTGCGGCCAGCTCCCAAAAAACACAGTTGAAAAATGGAGCTCAGGGGCACTGCCATTCACAAAACTGCTGAGTTATAAATGATAACTCTCGTCCACAAATATATTGAGGGAAGGCAACGAACAGGATTTGAAAGCAAGGCAGAATTGCAGGAAACAGGTTTCAGGAGGTAGATTCGAATCGCCTTTAAAGCACATGAAAAGTGGCAAAACGTCGACAATGATGCCCTTGGCCAAAAAGGGCGTATGCGTTTTTTCCTGAATATATTCAGGAAAAAACGCATACGCCCTGTTTGGCCAACCAAGCAACCTGGAAAGGCTAATCAGCGCTACAAAGAAGTCTCGCTTCCCATCGGTCAAAAGGGCCATGCTGCAAAAAGTATCAAAACCAGAAATGCAGGACAGGCCATGGAGAAATGGCAGCCTTGCTACTCTGATGGGCGGGATGTAAATTGCCAACAGCCACTCTGGAGAAGTGTACGGTGTGTCCTGAAACATCGAAAAAACACAGCTTAGGGAGCATAGGGCACGTCCACTCATGGGCGTATAAATTGGGAAAACTAAAAATCAGCAAGACACAGGCACCCCAAAGTTTAGGGCTGCTCTGTTGACAAGAACCTCCACTTCATGACACCTTAAATATCCCAGGAAAGAGAAAAATGGATAAAGAAGTTGAGGTCCTTATGTACAATGGAATATCACTCAGACATGGAATCAATGTCATAAGGCTAGTAGAAGCAAGATGAGTGGATTTAGGTACGACGATTCTAAGTGAAATAAGTCACACAGAAAAAGACACTTATCATAAGCTATCACTTATAGAGGGAATGTAAAAACCGCTACAATTGAACTGAATTACAAAACAGAACAGAGTCACACGTTTAGAAAACACACTATGGCTGCTTAACGGAAAGGTGAGGTGGGGTGATGCATAAAACAAGGGTTTCAAATTCGCTCAGATACCGTTCCATACACCCAATATGTAATAGACAAGACCTACTCCTTGCTCAGTGAACTGGACTCAACACCCCCTATTCACCGCACAAGAATATATGTGACTAGTAAGAATCTTAAAACCTATGTATTGATATCTGTCTGGAAGTGAGTCAAGTGGGTGTAAAGCCGCATAAACACAGCCGTGAAAAGCAGCTAAACCCCATTATAAAAATAAATTACTTTTAAAAACCCGTAAAACAAAGACAGTGAAAGAGAGAGAAATTCTTACAAAATTCGTTCAGAGGCTGTGATGCAACCTGCATAGACCATATCTAGACCCACAGCTGGATGAGACATAAGGGTGGACACTCTTGGGACTGAAAGTTTGGGTGAGGTTGGGTGAGCAAACACAGACCCTTTAAAGTAATACTGCCTGGTAACCATCCCATGGGTCCCAAATCTCCAGGTTCAAGGGCATCTTCCTACATCGAAAACATGCATGAGAAACCCAGAAGATGGTACACCGTGTGGTTTTGAAAGTTTTCTAATACGCACCTCATTTCTCATCTCCTTGTGCTCGGGTTCGCCATTCCAGCTACTTTACTAGCAATCTCCCTACTTGGAGAATCAGCACCTTTAAGCTCCTGTTCCCTACAGGTTGCAATTTGTCCTGAGGATGAACGGGAAGAGGGGCAACCAATGAGAGACTAGATCTAGGTGTTGGGACAGGCACAGGTCACTCTATTTTCCCATCAGGAAGCAGAATTAACCACAGGCTCAGCCTGCCTCCCAGAAGCAGAATAGGGCCTGAGGCAATCCCGCGCTTTTGCGGCCAGCTCCCAAAAAAGCGACTTGAAAAATGGAGCTCAGGGACACTGCAATTCACAAACCCGCAGAGTTATAAATGATAACTCTCATCCACAGATATATTGAGGGAAGGCAACGAAGAGGATTTGAAAGCAAGGCAGAATTGCAGGAAACAGATTTCAGGAGGTAGATTCGAATCGCCTTTAAAGCACATGAAAAGCGGCAAAACGTCGACAATGATGCCCTTGGCCAAAAAGGGCGTATGCGTTTTATCCTGAATATATTCAGGAAAAAACGCATACGCCCTTTTTGGCCAACAAAGCAACCTGGAAAGGCAAATCAGCGCTACAAAGAAGTCTCACTTCCCATCGGTCAAAAGGGCCATGCTGCAAAAAGTGTCAAAACCAGAAATGCAGGACAGGCCATGGAGAAATGGCAGCCTTGCTACGCTGATGGGCGGGATGTAAATTGCCAACAGCCACTCTGGAGAAGTGTACGGTGTGTCCTGAAACATCGAAAAAACACAGCTTAGGGAGCATAGGGCACATCCACTCATGGGCGTATAAATTGGGAAAACTAAAAATCAGCAAGACACAATCACCCCAAAGTTTAGGGCTGCTCTGTTGACATGAACCTCCACTTCATGACACCTTAAATATCACAGGAAAGAGCAAAATGGAGAAAGAAGTTGTGGCCCTTATGTACAATGGAATATCATTCAGACATGAAATCAATGTCATAAGGCTAGTAGAATCAAGATGAGTGGATTTAGGTACGACAATTCTAAGTGAAATAAGTCACACAGGAAAAGACACTTATCATAAGCTATCACTTATAGAGGGAATGTAAAAACCGCTACACTTGAACTGAATTACAAAAGAGAACAGAGTCACACGTTTAGAAAACACACTATGGCTGCTTAACGGGAAAGGTGAGGTGGGGTGATGCATAAAACAAGGGTTTCAAATTCGCTCAGATACCGTTCCATACACCCAATATGTAATAGACAAGACCTACTCCTTGCTCAGTGAACTGGACTCAACACCCCCTATTCACCGTACAAGAATATATGTGACTAGTAAGAATCTTAAAACCTATGTATTGATATCTGTCTGGAAGTGAGTCAAGTGGGTGTAAAGCCGCATAAACACAGCCGTGAAAAGCAGCTAAACCCCATTATAAAAATAAATTACTTTTAAAAACCCGTAAAACAAAGACAGTGAAAGAGAAAGAAATTCTTACAAAACTCGTTCAGAGGCTGTGATGCAACCTGGATTGACCATATCTAGACCCACAGCTGGATGAGACATAAGGGTGGACACTCTTGGGGCTGAAAGGTTGGGTGAGGTTGGGTGAGCAAACACAGACCCTTTAAAGTAATACTGCCTGGTACCCATCCCATGGGTCCCAAATCTCCAGGTTCAAGGGCATCTTCCTACATCGAAAACATGCATGAGAAACCCAGAAGATGGTACACCGTGTGATTTTGAAAGGTTTCTAATACGCACCTCATTTCTCATCTCCTTGTGCTCGGGTTCGCCATTCCAGCTACTTTACTAGCAATCTCCCTACTTGGAGAATCAGCACCTTTAAGCTCCTGTTCCCTACAGGTTGCAATTTGTCCTGAGGATGAACGGGAAGAGGGGCAACCAATGAGAGACTAGATCTAGGTGTTGGGACAGGCACAGGTCACTCTATTTTCCCATCAGGAAGAAGATTTATCCACAGGCTCAGCCTGCCGCCAGGAACCAGAATAGGGCCTGAGGCAATCCCGTGCTTTTGCGGCCAGCTCCCAAAAAACACAGTTGAAAAATGGAGCTCAGGGGCACTGCCATTCACAAAACTGCTGAGTTATAAATGATAACTCTCGTCCACAAATATATTGAGGGAAGGCAACGAACAGGATTTGAAAGCAAGGCAGAATTGCAGGAAACAGGTTTCAGGAGGTAGATTCGAATCGCCTTTAAAGCACATGAAAAGTGGCAAAACGTCGACAATGATGCCCTTGGCCAAAAAGGGCGTATGCGTTTTTTCCTGAATATATTCAGGAAAAAACGCATACGCCCTGTTTGGCCAACCAAGCAACCTGGAAAGGCTAATCAGCGCTACAAAGAAGTCTCGCTTCCCATCGGTCAAAAGGGCCATGCTGCAAAAAGTATCAAAACCAGAAATGCAGGACAGGCCATGGAGAAATGGCAGCCTTGCTACTCTGATGGGCGGGATGTAAATTGCCAACAGCCACTCTGGAGAAGTGTACGGTGTGTCCTGAAACATCGAAAAAACACAGCTTAGGGAGCATAGGGCACGTCCACTCATGGGCGTATAAATTGGGAAAACTAAAAATCAGCAAGACACAGGCACCCCAAAGTTTAGGGCTGCTCTGTTGACAAGAACCTCCACTTCATGACACCTTAAATATCCCAGGAAAGAGAAAAATGGATAAAGAAGTTGAGGTCCTTATGTACAATGGAATATCACTCAGACATGGAATCAATGTCATAAGGCTAGTAGAAGCAAGATGAGTGGATTTAGGTACGACGATTCTAAGTGAAATAAGTCACACAGAAAAAGACACTTATCATAAGCTATCACTTATAGAGGGAATGTAAAAACCGCTACAATTGAACTGAATTACAAAACAGAACAGAGTCACACGTTTAGAAAACACACTATGGCTGCTTAACGGAAAGGTGAGGTGGGGTGATGCATAAAACAAGGGTTTCAAATTCGCTCAGATACCGTTCCATACACCCAATATGTAATAGACAAGACCTACTCCTTGCTCAGTGAACTGGACTCAACACCCCCTATTCACCGCACAAGAATATATGTGACTAGTAAGAATCTTAAAACCTATGTATTGATATCTGTCTGGAAGTGAGTCAAGTGGGTGTAAAGCCGCATAAACACAGCCGTGAAAAGCAGCTAAACCCCATTATAAAAATAAATTACTTTTAAAAACCCGTAAAACAAAGACAGTGAAAGAGAGAGAAATTCTTACAAAATTCGTTCAGAGGCTGTGATGCAACCTGCATAGACCATATCTAGACCCACAGCTGGATGAGACATAAGGGTGGACACTCTTGGGACTGAAAGTTTGGGTGAGGTTGGGTGAGCAAACACAGACCCTTTAAAGTAATACTGCCTGGTAACCATCCCATGGGTCCCAAATCTCCAGGTTCAAGGGCATCTTCCTACATCGAAAACATGCATGAGAAACCCAGAAGATGGTACACCGTGTGGTTTTGAAAGTTTTCTAATACGCACCTCATTTCTCATCTCCTTGTGCTCGGGTTCGCCATTCCAGCTACTTTACTAGCAATCTCCCTACTTGGAGAATCAGCACCTTTAAGCTCCTGTTCCCTACAGGTTGCAATTTGTCCTGAGGATGAACGGGAAGAGGGGCAACCAATGAGAGACTAGATCTAGGTGTTGGGACAGGCACAGGTCACTCTATTTTCCCATCAGGAAGCAGAATTAACCACAGGCTCAGCCTGCCTCCCAGAAGCAGAATAGGGCCTGAGGCAATCCCGCGCTTTTGCGGCCAGCTCCCAAAAAAGCGACTTGAAAAATGGAGCTCAGGGACACTGCAATTCACAAACCCGCAGAGTTATAAATGATAACTCTCATCCACAGATATATTGAGGGAAGGCAACGAAGAGGATTTGAAAGCAAGGCAGAATTGCAGGAAACAGATTTCAGGAGGTAGATTCGAATCGCCTTTAAAGCACATGAAAAGCGGCAAAACGTCGACAATGATGCCCTTGGCCAAAAAGGGCGTATGCGTTTTATCCTGAATATATTCAGGAAAAAACGCATACGCCCTTTTTGGCCAACAAAGCAACCTGGAAAGGCAAATCAGCGCTACAAAGAAGTCTCACTTCCCATCGGTCAAAAGGGCCATGCTGCAAAAAGTGTCAAAACCAGAAATGCAGGACAGGCCATGGAGAAATGGCAGCCTTGCTACGCTGATGGGCGGGATGTAAATTGCCAACAGCCACTCTGGAGAAGTGTACGGTGTGTCCTGAAACATCGAAAAAACACAGCTTAGGGAGCATAGGGCACATCCACTCATGGGCGTATAAATTGGGAAAACTAAAAATCAGCAAGACACAATCACCCCAAAGTTTAGGGCTGCTCTGTTGACATGAACCTCCACTTCATGACACCTTAAATATCACAGGAAAGAGCAAAATGGAGAAAGAAGTTGTGGCCCTTATGTACAATGGAATATCATTCAGACATGAAATCAATGTCATAAGGCTAGTAGAATCAAGATGAGTGGATTTAGGTACGACAATTCTAAGTGAAATAAGTCACACAGGAAAAGACACTTATCATAAGCTATCACTTATAGAGGGAATGTAAAAACCGCTACACTTGAACTGAATTACAAAAGAGAACAGAGTCACACGTTTAGAAAACACACTATGGCTGCTTAACGGGAAAGGTGAGGTGGGGTGATGCATAAAACAAGGGTTTCAAATTCGCTCAGATACCGTTCCATACACCCAATATGTAATAGACAAGACCTACTCCTTGCTCAGTGAACTGGACTCAACACCCCCTATTCACCGTACAAGAATATATGTGACTAGTAAGAATCTTAAAACCTATGTATTGATATCTGTCTGGAAGTGAGTCAAGTGGGTGTAAAGCCGCATAAACACAGCCGTGAAAAGCAGCTAAACCCCATTATAAAAATAAATTACTTTTAAAAACCCGTAAAACAAAGACAGTGAAAGAGAAAGAAATTCTTACAAAACTCGTTCAGAGGCTGTGATGCAACCTGGATTGACCATATCTAGACCCACAGCTGGATGAGACATAAGGGTGGACACTCTTGGGGCTGAAAGGTTGGGTGAGGTTGGGTGAGCAAACACAGACCCTTTAAAGTAATACTGCCTGGTACCCATCCCATGGGTCCCAAATCTCCAGGTTCAAGGGCATCTTCCTACATCGAAAACATGCATGAGAAACCCAGAAGATGGTACACCGTGTGATTTTGAAAGGTTTCTAATACGCACCTCATTTCTCATCTCCTTGTGCTCGGGTTCGCCATTCCAGCTACTTTACTAGCAATCTCCCTACTTGGAGAATCAGCACCTTTAAGCTCCTGTTCCCTACAGGTTGCAATTTGTCCTGAGGATGAACGGGAAGAGGGGCAACCAATGAGAGACTAGATCTAGGTGTTGGGACAGGCACAGGTCACTCTATTTTCCCATCAGGAAGAAGATTTATCCACAGGCTCAGCCTGCCGCCAGGAACCAGAATAGGGCCTGAGGCAATCCCGTGCTTTTGCGGCCAGCTCCCAAAAAACACAGTTGAAAAATGGAGCTCAGGGGCACTGCCATTCACAAAACTGCTGAGTTATAAATGATAACTCTCGTCCACAAATATATTGAGGGAAGGCAACGAACAGGATTTGAAAGCAAGGCAGAATTGCAGGAAACAGGTTTCAGGAGGTAGATTCGAATCGCCTTTAAAGCACATGAAAAGTGGCAAAACGTCGACAATGATGCCCTTGGCCAAAAAGGGCGTATGCGTTTTTTCCTGAATATATTCAGGAAAAAACGCATACGCCCTGTTTGGCCAACCAAGCAACCTGGAAAGGCTAATCAGCGCTACAAAGAAGTCTCGCTTCCCATCGGTCAAAAGGGCCATGCTGCAAAAAGTATCAAAACCAGAAATGCAGGACAGGCCATGGAGAAATGGCAGCCTTGCTACTCTGATGGGCGGGATGTAAATTGCCAACAGCCACTCTGGAGAAGTGTACGGTGTGTCCTGAAACATCGAAAAAACACAGCTTAGGGAGCATAGGGCACGTCCACTCATGGGCGTATAAATTGGGAAAACTAAAAATCAGCAAGACACAGGCACCCCAAAGTTTAGGGCTGCTCTGTTGACAAGAACCTCCACTTCATGACACCTTAAATATCCCAGGAAAGAGAAAAATGGATAAAGAAGTTGAGGTCCTTATGTACAATGGAATATCACTCAGACATGGAATCAATGTCATAAGGCTAGTAGAAGCAAGATGAGTGGATTTAGGTACGACGATTCTAAGTGAAATAAGTCACACAGAAAAAGACACTTATCATAAGCTATCACTTATAGAGGGAATGTAAAAACCGCTACAATTGAACTGAATTACAAAACAGAACAGAGTCACACGTTTAGAAAACACACTATGGCTGCTTAACGGAAAGGTGAGGTGGGGTGATGCATAAAACAAGGGTTTCAAATTCGCTCAGATACCGTTCCATACACCCAATATGTAATAGACAAGACCTACTCCTTGCTCAGTGAACTGGACTCAACACCCCCTATTCACCGCACAAGAATATATGTGACTAGTAAGAATCTTAAAACCTATGTATTGATATCTGTCTGGAAGTGAGTCAAGTGGGTGTAAAGCCGCATAAACACAGCCGTGAAAAGCAGCTAAACCCCATTATAAAAATAAATTACTTTTAAAAACCCGTAAAACAAAGACAGTGAAAGAGAGAGAAATTCTTACAAAATTCGTTCAGAGGCTGTGATGCAACCTGCATAGACCATATCTAGACCCACAGCTGGATGAGACATAAGGGTGGACACTCTTGGGACTGAAAGTTTGGGTGAGGTTGGGTGAGCAAACACAGACCCTTTAAAGTAATACTGCCTGGTAACCATCCCATGGGTCCCAAATCTCCAGGTTCAAGGGCATCTTCCTACATCGAAAACATGCATGAGAAACCCAGAAGATGGTACACCGTGTGGTTTTGAAAGTTTTCTAATACGCACCTCATTTCTCATCTCCTTGTGCTCGGGTTCGCCATTCCAGCTACTTTACTAGCAATCTCCCTACTTGGAGAATCAGCACCTTTAAGCTCCTGTTCCCTACAGGTTGCAATTTGTCCTGAGGATGAACGGGAAGAGGGGCAACCAATGAGAGACTAGATCTAGGTGTTGGGACAGGCACAGGTCACTCTATTTTCCCATCAGGAAGCAGAATTAACCACAGGCTCAGCCTGCCTCCCAGAAGCAGAATAGGGCCTGAGGCAATCCCGCGCTTTTGCGGCCAGCTCCCAAAAAAGCGACTTGAAAAATGGAGCTCAGGGACACTGCAATTCACAAACCCGCAGAGTTATAAATGATAACTCTCATCCACAGATATATTGAGGGAAGGCAACGAAGAGGATTTGAAAGCAAGGCAGAATTGCAGGAAACAGATTTCAGGAGGTAGATTCGAATCGCCTTTAAAGCACATGAAAAGCGGCAAAACGTCGACAATGATGCCCTTGGCCAAAAAGGGCGTATGCGTTTTATCCTGAATATATTCAGGAAAAAACGCATACGCCCTTTTTGGCCAACAAAGCAACCTGGAAAGGCAAATCAGCGCTACAAAGAAGTCTCACTTCCCATCGGTCAAAAGGGCCATGCTGCAAAAAGTGTCAAAACCAGAAATGCAGGACAGGCCATGGAGAAATGGCAGCCTTGCTACGCTGATGGGCGGGATGTAAATTGCCAACAGCCACTCTGGAGAAGTGTACGGTGTGTCCTGAAACATCGAAAAAACACAGCTTAGGGAGCATAGGGCACATCCACTCATGGGCGTATAAATTGGGAAAACTAAAAATCAGCAAGACACAAGCACCCCAAAGTTTAGGGCTGCTCTGTTGACATGAACCTCCACTTCATGACACCTTAAATATCACAGGAAAGAGCAAAATGGAGAAAGAAGTTGTGGCCCTTATGTACAATGGAATATCACTCAGACATGAAATCAATGTCATAAGGCTAGTAGAAGCAAGATGAGTGGATTTAGGTACGACAATTCTAAGTGAAATAAGTCACACAGGAAAAGACACTTATCATAAGCTATCACTTATAGAGGGAATGTAAAAACCGCTACACTTGAACTGAATTACAAAAGAGAACAGAGTCACACGTTTAGAAAACACACTATGGCTGCTTAACGGGAAAGGTGAGGTGGGGTGATGCATAAAACAAGGGTTTCAAATTCGCTCAGATACCGTTCCATACACCCAATATGTAATAGACAAGACCTACTCCTTGCTCAGTGAACTGGACTCAACACCCCCTATTCACCGTACAAGAATATATGTGACTAGTAAGAATCTTAAAACCTATGTATTGATATCTGTCTGGAAGTGAGTCAAGTGGGTGTAAAGCCGCATAAACACAGCCGTGAAAAGCAGCTAAACCCCATTATAAAAATAAATTACTTTTAAAAACCCGTAAAACAAAGACAGTGAAAGAGAAAGAAATTCTTACAAAACTCGTTCAGAGGCTGTGATGCAACCTGGATTGACCATATCTAGACCCACAGCTGGATGAGACATAAGGGTGGACACTCTTGGGGCTGAAAGGTTGGGTGAGGTTGGGTGAGCAAACACAGACCCTTTAAAGTAATACTGCCTGGTACCCATCCCATGGGTCCCAAATCTCCAGGTTCAAGGGCATCTTCCTACATCGAAAACATGCATGAGAAACCCAGAAGATGGTACACCGTGTGATTTTGAAAGGTTTCTAATACGCACCTCATTTCTCATCTCCTTGTGCTCGGGTTCGCCATTCCAGCTACTTTACTAGCAATCTCCCTACTTGGAGAATCAGCACCTTTAAGCTCCTGTTCCCTACAGGTTGCAATTTGTCCTGAGGATGAACGGGAAGAGGGGCAACCAATGAGAGACTAGATCTAGGTGTTGGGACAGGCACAGGTCACTCTATTTTCCCATCAGGAAGAAGATTTATCCACAGGCTCAGCCTGCCGCCAGGAACCAGAATAGGGCCTGAGGCAATCCCGTGCTTTTGCGGCCAGCTCCCAAAAAACACAGTTGAAAAATGGAGCTCAGGGGCACTGCCATTCACAAAACTGCTGAGTTATAAATGATAACTCTCGTCCACAAATATATTGAGGGAAGGCAACGAACAGGATTTGAAAGCAAGGCAGAATTGCAGGAAACAGGTTTCAGGAGGTAGATTCGAATCGCCTTTAAAGCACATGAAAAGTGGCAAAACGTCGACAATGATGCCCTTGGCCAAAAAGGGCGTATGCGTTTTTTCCTGAATATATTCAGGAAAAAACGCATACGCCCTGTTTGGCCAACCAAGCAACCTGGAAAGGCTAATCAGCGCTACAAAGAAGTCTCGCTTCCCATCGGTCAAAAGGGCCATGCTGCAAAAAGTATCAAAACCAGAAATGCAGGACAGGCCATGGAGAAATGGCAGCCTTGCTACTCTGATGGGCGGGATGTAAATTGCCAACAGCCACTCTGGAGAAGTGTACGGTGTGTCCTGAAACATCGAAAAAACACAGCTTAGGGAGCATAGGGCACGTCCACTCATGGGCGTATAAATTGGGAAAACTAAAAATCAGCAAGACACAGGCACCCCAAAGTTTAGGGCTGCTCTGTTGACAAGAACCTCCACTTCATGACACCTTAAATATCCCAGGAAAGAGAAAAATGGATAAAGAAGTTGAGGTCCTTATGTACAATGGAATATCACTCAGACATGGAATCAATGTCATAAGGCTAGTAGAAGCAAGATGAGTGGATTTAGGTACGACGATTCTAAGTGAAATAAGTCACACAGAAAAAGACACTTATCATAAGCTATCACTTATAGAGGGAATGTAAAAACCGCTACAATTGAACTGAATTACAAAACAGAACAGAGTCACACGTTTAGAAAACACACTATGGCTGCTTAACGGAAAGGTGAGGTGGGGTGATGCATAAAACAAGGGTTTCAAATTCGCTCAGATACCGTTCCATACACCCAATATGTAATAGACAAGACCTACTCCTTGCTCAGTGAACTGGACTCAACACCCCCTATTCACCGCACAAGAATATATGTGACTAGTAAGAATCTTAAAACCTATGTATTGATATCTGTCTGGAAGTGAGTCAAGTGGGTGTAAAGCCGCATAAACACAGCCGTGAAAAGCAGCTAAACCCCATTATAAAAATAAATTACTTTTAAAAACCCGTAAAACAAAGACAGTGAAAGAGAGAGAAATTCTTACAAAATTCGTTCAGAGGCTGTGATGCAACCTGCATAGACCATATCTAGACCCACAGCTGGATGAGACATAAGGGTGGACACTCTTGGGACTGAAAGTTTGGGTGAGGTTGGGTGAGCAAACACAGACCCTTTAAAGTAATACTGCCTGGTAACCATCCCATGGGTCCCAAATCTCCAGGTTCAAGGGCATCTTCCTACATCGAAAACATGCATGAGAAACCCAGAAGATGGTACACCGTGTGGTTTTGAAAGTTTTCTAATACGCACCTCATTTCTCATCTCCTTGTGCTCGGGTTCGCCATTCCAGCTACTTTACTAGCAATCTCCCTACTTGGAGAATCAGCACCTTTAAGCTCCTGTTCCCTACAGGTTGCAATTTGTCCTGAGGATGAACGGGAAGAGGGGCAACCAATGAGAGACTAGATCTAGGTGTTGGGACAGGCACAGGTCACTCTATTTTCCCATCAGGAAGCAGAATTAACCACAGGCTCAGCCTGCCTCCCAGAAGCAGAATAGGGCCTGAGGCAATCCCGCGCTTTTGCGGCCAGCTCCCAAAAAAGCGACTTGAAAAATGGAGCTCAGGGACACTGCAATTCACAAACCCGCAGAGTTATAAATGATAACTCTCATCCACAGATATATTGAGGGAAGGCAACGAAGAGGATTTGAAAGCAAGGCAGAATTGCAGGAAACAGATTTCAGGAGGTAGATTCGAATCGCCTTTAAAGCACATGAAAAGCGGCAAAACGTCGACAATGATGCCCTTGGCCAAAAAGGGCGTATGCGTTTTATCCTGAATATATTCAGGAAAAAACGCATACGCCCTTTTTGGCCAACAAAGCAACCTGGAAATGCAAATCAGCGCTACAAAGAAGTCTCACTTCCCATCGGTCAAAAGGGCCATGCTGCAAAAAGTGTCAAAACCAGAAATGCAGGACAGGCCATGGAGAAATGGCAGCCTTGCTACGCTGATGGGCGGGATGTAAATTGCCAACAGCCACTCTGGAGAAGTGTACGGTGTGTCCTGAAACATCGAAAAAACACAGCTTAGGGAGCATAGGGCACATCCACTCATGGGCGTATAAATTGGGAAAACTAAAAATCAGCAAGACACAATCACCCCAAAGTTTAGGGCTGCTCTGTTGACATGAACCTCCACTTCATGACACCTTAAATATCACAGGAAAGAGCAAAATGGAGAAAGAAGTTGTGGCCCTTATGTACAATGGAATATCATTCAGACATGAAATCAATGTCATAAGGCTAGTAGAATCAAGATGAGTGGATTTAGGTACGACAATTCTAAGTGAAATAAGTCACACAGGAAAAGACACTTATCATAAGCTATCACTTATAGAGGGAATGTAAAAACCGCTACACTTGAACTGAATTACAAAAGAGAACAGAGTCACACGTTTAGAAAACACACTATGGCTGCTTAACGGGAAAGGTGAGGTGGGGTGATGCATAAAACAAGGGTTTCAAATTCGCTCAGATACCGTTCCATACACCCAATATGTAATAGACAAGACCTACTCCTTGCTCAGTGAACTGGACTCAACACCCCCTATTCACCGTACAAGAATATATGTGACTAGTAAGAATCTTAAAACCTATGTATTGATATCTGTCTGGAAGTGAGTCAAGTGGGTGTAAAGCCGCATAAACACAGCCGTGAAAAGCAGCTAAACCCCATTATAAAAATAAATTACTTTTAAAAACCCGTAAAACAAAGACAGTGAAAGAGAAAGAAATTCTTACAAAACTCGTTCAGAGGCTGTGATGCAACCTGGATTGACCATATCTAGACCCACAGCTGGATGAGACATAAGGGTGGACACTCTTGGGGCTGAAAGGTTGGGTGAGGTTGGGTGAGCAAACACAGACCCTTTAAAGTAATACTGCCTGGTACCCATCCCATGGGTCCCAAATCTCCAGGTTCAAGGGCATCTTCCTACATCGAAAACATGCATGAGAAACCCAGAAGATGGTACACCGTGTGATTTTGAAAGGTTTCTAATACGCACCTCATTTCTCATCTCCTTGTGCTCGGGTTCGCCATTCCAGCTACTTTACTAGCAATCTCCCTACTTGGAGAATCAGCACCTTTAAGCTCCTGTTCCCTACAGGTTGCAATTTGTCCTGAGGATGAACGGGAAGAGGGGCAACCAATGAGAGACTAGATCTAGGTGTTGGGACAGGCACAGGTCACTCTATTTTCCCATCAGGAAGAAGATTTATCCACAGGCTCAGCCTGCCGCCAGGAACCAGAATAGGGCCTGAGGCAATCCCGTGCTTTTGCGGCCAGCTCCCAAAAAACACAGTTGAAAAATGGAGCTCAGGGGCACTGCCATTCACAAAACTGCTGAGTTATAAATGATAACTCTCGTCCACAAATATATTGAGGGAAGACAACGAACAGGATTTGAAAGCAAGGCAGAATTGCAGGAAACAGGTTTCAGGAGGTAGATTCGAATCGCCTTTAAAGCACATGAAAAGTGGCAAAACGTCGACAATGATGCCCTTGGCCAAAAAGGGCGTATGCGTTTTTTCCTGAATATATTCAGGAAAAAACGCATACGCCCTGTTTGGCCAACCAAGCAACCTGGAAAGGCTAATCAGCGCTACAAAGAAGTCTCGCTTCCCATCGGTCAAAAGGGCCATGCTGCAAAAAGTATCAAAACCAGAAATGCAGGACAGGCCATGGAGAAATGGCAGCCTTGCTACTCTGATGGGCGGGATGTAAATTGCCAACAGCCACTCTGGAGAAGTGTACGGTGTGTCCTGAAACATCGAAAAAACACAGCTTAGGGAGCATAGGGCACGTCCACTCATGGGCGTATAAATTGGGAAAACTAAAAATCAGCAAGACACAGGCACCCCAAAGTTTAGGGCTGCTCTGTTGACAAGAACCTCCACTTCATGACACCTTAAATATCCCAGGAAAGAGAAAAATGGATAAAGAAGTTGAGGTCCTTATGTACAATGGAATATCACTCAGACATGGAATCAATGTCATAAGGCTAGTAGAAGCAAGATGAGTGGATTTAGGTACGACGATTCTAAGTGAAATAAGTCACACAGAAAAAGACACTTATCATAAGCTATCACTTATAGAGGGAATGTAAAAACCGCTACAATTGAACTGAATTACAAAACAGAACAGAGTCACACGTTTAGAAAACACACTATGGCTGCTTAACGGAAAGGTGAGGTGGGGTGATGCATAAAACAAGGGTTTCAAATTCGCTCAGATACCGTTCCATACACCCAATATGTAATAGACAAGACCTACTCCTTGCTCAGTGAACTGGACTCAACACCCCCTATTCACCGCACAAGAATATATGTGACTAGTAAGAATCTTAAAACCTATGTATTGATATCTGTCTGGAAGTGAGTCAAGTGGGTGTAAAGCCGCATAAACACAGCCGTGAAAAGCAGCTAAACCCCATTATAAAAATAAATTACTTTTAAAAACCCGTAAAACAAAGACAGTGAAAGAGAGAGAAATTCTTACAAAATTCGTTCAGAGGCTGTGATGCAACCTGCATAGACCATATCTAGACCCACAGCTGGATGAGACATAAGGGTGGACACTCTTGGGACTGAAAGTTTGGGTGAGGTTGGGTGAGCAAACACAGACCCTTTAAAGAAATACTGCCTGGTAACCATCCCATGGGTCCCAAATCTCCAGGTTCAAGGGCATCTTCCTACATCGAAAACATGCATGAGAAACCCAGAAGATGGTACACCGTGTGGTTTTGAAAGTTTTCTAATACGCACCTCATTTCTCATCTCCTTGTGCTCGGGTTCGCCATTCCAGCTACTTTACTAGCAATCTCCCTACTTGGAGAATCAGCACCTTTAAGCTCCTGTTCCCTACAGGTTGCAATTTGTCCTGAGGATGAACGGGAAGAGGGGCAACCAATGAGAGACTAGATCTAGGTGTTGGGACAGGCACAGGTCACTCTATTTTCCCATCAGGAAGCAGAATTAACCACAGGCTCAGCCTGCCTCCCAGAAGCAGAATAGGGCCTGAGGCAATCCCGCGCTTTTGCGGCCAGCTCCCAAAAAAGCGACTTGAAAAATGGAGCTCAGGGACACTGCAATTCACAAACCCGCAGAGTTATAAATGATAACTCTCATCCACAGATATATTGAGGGAAGGCAACGAAGAGGATTTGAAAGCAAGGCAGAATTGCAGGAAACAGATTTCAGGAGGTAGATTCGAATCGCCTTTAAAGCACATGAAAAGCGGCAAAACGTCGACAATGATGCCCTTGGCCAAAAAGGGCGTATGCGTTTTATCCTGAATATATTCAGGAAAAAACGCATACGCCCTTTTTGGCCAACAAAGCAACCTGGAAAGGCAAATCAGCGCTACAAAGAAGTCTCACTTCCCATCGGTCAAAAGGGCCATGCTGCAAAAAGTGTCAAAACCAGAAATGCAGGACAGGCCATGGAGAAATGGCAGCCTTGCTACGCTGATGGGCGGGATGTAAATTGCCAACAGCCACTCTGGAGAAGTGTACGGTGTGTCCTGAAACATCGAAAAAACACAGCTTAGGGAGCATAGGGCACATCCACTCATGGGCGTATAAATTGGGAAAACTAAAAATCAGCAAGACACAAGCACCCCAAAGTTTAGGGCTGCTCTGTTGACAAGAACCTCCACTTCATGACACCTTAAATATCACAGGAAAGAGAAAAATGGAGAAAGAAGTTGTGGCCCTTATGTACAATGGAATATCACTCAGACATGAAATCAATGTCATAAGGCTAGTAGAAGCAAGATGAGTGGATTTAGGTACGACAATTCTAAGTGAAATAAGTCACACAGGAAAAGACACTTATCATAAGCTATCACTTATAGAGGGAATGTAAAAACCGCTACACTTGAACTGAATTACAAAAGAGAACAGAGTCACACGTTTAGAAAACACACTATGGCTGCTTAACGGGAAAGGTGAGGTGGGGTGATGCATAAAACAAGGGTTTCAAATTCGCTCAGATACCGTTCCATACACCCAATATGTAATAGACAAGACCTACTCCTTGCTCAGTGAACTGGACTCAACACCCCCTATTCACCGTACAAGAATATATGTGACTAGTAAGAATCTTAAAACCTATGTATTGATATCTGTCTGGAAGTGAGTCAAGTGGGTGTAAAGCCGCATAAACACAGCCGTGAAAAGCAGCTAAACCCCATTATAAAAATAAATTACTTTTAAAAACCCGTAAAACAAAGACAGTGAAAGAGAAAGAAATTCTTACAAAACTCGTTCAGAGGCTGTGATGCAACCTGGATTGACCATATCTAGACCCACAGCTGGATGAGACATAAGGGTGGACACTCTTGGGGCTGAAAGGTTGGGTGAGGTTGGGTGAGCAAACACAGACCCTTTAAAGTAATACTGCCTGGTACCCATCCCATGGGTCCCAAATCTCCAGGTTCAAGGGCATCTTCCTACATCGAAAACATGCATGAGAAACCCAGAAGATGGTACACCGTGTGATTTTGAAAGGTTTCTAATACGCACCTCATTTCTCATCTCCTTGTGCTCGGGTTCGCCATTCCAGCTACTTTACTAGCAATCTCCCTACTTGGAGAATCAGCACCTTTAAGCTCCTGTTCCCTACAGGTTGCAATTTGTCCTGAGGATGAACGGGAAGAGGGGCAACCAATGAGAGACTAGATCTAGGTGTTGGGACAGGCACAGGTCACTCTATTTTCCCATCAGGAAGAAGAATTATCCACAGGCTCTGCCTGCCGCCAGGAACCAGAATAGGGCCTGAGGCAATCCCGTGCTTTTGCGGCCAGCTCCCAAAAAAGACAGTTGAAAAATGGAGCTCAGGGGCACTGCCATTCACAAACCTGCTGAGTTATAAATGATAACTCTCGTCCACTAATATATTGTGGGAAGGCAACGAAGAGGATTGAAAAGCAAGGCAGAATTTCAGGAAACAAGTTTCAGGAGGTAGATTCGAATCGACTTTAAAGCACATAAAAAGTGGCAAAACGTCGACAATGATGCCATTGGCCAAACAGGGCGTATGCGTTTTTTCCTGAATATATTCAGGAAAAAACGCATACGCCCTGTTTGGCCAACCAAGCAACCTGGAAAGGCTAATCAGCGCTACAAAGAAGTCTCGCTTCCCATCGGTCAAAAGGGCCATGCTGCAAAAAGTGTCAAAACCAGAAATGCAGGACAGGCCATGGAGAAATGGCAGCCTTGCTACGCTGATGGGCGGGATGTAAATTGCCAACAGCCACTCTGGAGAAGTGTACGGTGTGTCCTGAAACATCGAAAAACCACAGCTTAGGGAGCATAGGGCACGTCCACTCATGGGCGTATAAATTGGGAAAACTAAAAATCAGCAAGACACAGGCACCCCAAAGTTTAGGGCTGCTCTGTTGACAAGAACCTCCACTTCATGACACCTTAAATATCCCAGGAAAGAGAAAAATGGATAAAGAAGTTGTGGCCCTTATGTACAATGGAATATCACTCAGACATGAAATCAATGTCATAAGGCTAGTAGAAGCAAGATGAGTGGATTTAGGTACGACAATTCTAAGTGAAATAAGTCACACAGGAAAAGACACTTATCATAAGCTATCACTTATAGAGGGAATGTAAAAACCGCTACACTTGAACTGAATTACAAAAGAGAACAGTGTCACACGTTTAGAAAACACACTATGGCTGCTTAACGGGAAAGGTGAGGTGGGGTGATGCATAAAACAAGGGTTTCAAATTCGCTCAGATACCGTTCCATACACCCAATATGTAATAGAGAAGACCTACTCCTTGCTCAGTGAACTGGACTCAACACCCCCTATTCACCGTACAAGAATATATGTGACTAGTAAGAATCTTAAAACCTATGTATTGATATCTGTCTGGAAGTGAGTCAAGTGGGTGTAAAGCCGCATAAACACAGCCGTGAAAAGCAGCTAAACCCCATTATAAAAATAAATTACTTTTAAAAACCCGTAAAACAAAGACAGTGAAAGAGAGAGAAATTCTTACAAAATTCGTTCAGAGGCTGTGATGCAACCTGGATTGACCATATCTAGACCCACAGCTGTATGAGACATAAGGGTGGACACTCTTGGGGCTGAAAGGTTGGGTGAGGTTGGGTGAGCAAACACAGACCCTTTAAAGTAATACTGCCTGGTACCCATCCCATGGGTCCCAAATCTCCAGGTTCAAGGGCATCTTCCTACATCGAAAACATGCATGAGAAACCCAGAAGATGGTACACCGTGTGATTTTGAAAGGTTTCTAATACGCACCTCATTTCTCATCTCCTTGTGCTCGGGTTCGCCATTCCAGCTACTTTACTAGCAATCTCCCTACTTGGAGAATCAGCACGTTTAACCTCCTGTTCCCTACAGGTTGCAATGTGTCCTGAGGATGAACGGGAAGAGGGGCAACCAATGAGAGACTAGATCTAGGTGTTGGGACAGGCACAGGTCACTCTATTTTCCCATCAGGAAGCAGAATTAACCACAGGCTCAGCCTGCCTCCCAGAAGCAGAATAGGGCCTGAGGCAATCCCGCGCTTTTGCGGCCAGCTCCCAAAAAAGCGACTTGAAAAATGGAGCTCAGGGACACTGCAATTCACAAACCCGCAGAGTTATAAATGATAACTCTCATCCACAGATATATTGAGGGAAGGCAACGAAGAGGATTTGAAAGCAAGGCAGAATTGCAGGAAACAGATTTCAGGAGGTAGATTCGAATCGCCTTTAAAGCACATGAAAAGCGGCAAAACGTCGACAATGATGCCCTTGGCGAAACAGGACGTATGCGTTTTATCCTGAATATATTCAGGAAAAAACGCATACGCCCTTTTTGGCTAACCAAGCAACCTGGAAAGGCAAATCAGCGCTACAAAGAAGTCTCGCTTCCCATCGGTCAAAAGGGCCATGCTGCAAAAAGTGTCAAAACCAGAAATGCAGGACAGGCCATGGAGAAATGGCAGCCTTGCTACGCTGATGGGCGGGATGTAAATTGCCAAAAGCCACTCTGGAGAAGTGTACGGTGTGTCCTGAAACATCGAAAAAACACAGCTTAGGGAGCATAGGGCACGTCCACTCATGGGCGTATAAATTGGGAAAACTAAAAATCAGCAAGACACAAACACCCCAAAGTTTAGGGCTGCTCAGTTGACAAGAACCTCCACTTCATGACACCTTAAATATCACAGGAAAGAGCAAAATGGAGAAAGAAGTTGTGGCCCTTATGTACAATGGAATATCACTCAGACATGAAATCAATGTTATAAGGCTAGTAGAAGCAAGATGAGTGGATTTAGGTACGACGATTCTAAGTGAAATAAGTCACACAGAAAAAGACACTTATCATAAGCTATCACTTATAGAGGGAATGTAAAAACCGCTACAATTGAACTGAATTACAAAACAGAACAGAGTCACACGTTTAGAAAACACACTATGGCTGCTTAACGGAAAGGTGAGGTGGGGTGATGCATAAAACAAGGGTTTCAAATTCGCTCAGATACCGTTCCATACACCCAATATGTAATAGACAAGACCTACTCCTTGCTCAGTGAACTGGACTCAACACCCCCTATTCACCGCACAAGAATATATGTGACTAGTAAGAATCTTAAAACCTATGTATTGATATCTGTCTGGAAGTGAGTCAAGTGGGTGTAAAGCCGCATAAACACAGCCGTGAAAAGCAGCTAAACCCCATTATAAAAATAAATTACTTTTAAAAACCCGTAAAACAAAGACAGTGAAAGAGAGAGAAATTCTTACAAAATTCGTTCAGAGGCTGTGATGCAACCTGCATAGACCATATCTAGACCCACAGCTGGATGAGACATAAGGGTGGACACTCTTGGGACTGAAAGGTTGGGTGAGGTTGGGTGAGCAAACACAGACCCTTTAAAGTAATACTGCCTGGTAACCATCCCATGGGTCCCAAATCTCCAGGTTCAAGGGCATCTTCCTACATCGAAAACATGCATGAGAAACCCAGAAGATGGTACACCGTGTGGTTTTGAAAGTTTTCTAATACGCACCTCATTTCTCATCTCCTTGTGCTCGGGTTCGCCATTCCAGCTACTTTACTAGCAATCTCCCTACTTGGAGAATCAGCACCTTTAAGCTCCTGTTCCCTACAGGTTGCAATTTGTCCTGAGGATGAACGGGAAGAGGGGCAACCAATGAGAGACTAGATCTAGGTGTTGGGACAGGCACAGGTCACTCTATTTTCCCATCAGGAAGCAGAATTAACCACAGGCTCAGCCTGCCTCCCAGAAGCAGAATAGGGCCTGAGGCAATCCCGCGCTTTTGCGGCCAGCTCCCAAAAAAGCGACTTGAATAATGGAGCTCAGGGACACTGCAATTCACAAACCCGCAGAGTTATAAATGATAACTCTCATCCACAGATATATTGAGGGAAGGCAACGAAGAGGATTTGAAAGCAAGGCAGAATTGCAGGAAAGAGATTTCAGGAGGTAGATTCGAATCGCCTTTAAAGCACATGAAAAGCGGCAAAACGTCGACAATGATGCCCTTGGCCAAAAAGGGCGTATGCGTTTTATCCTGAATATATTCAGGAAAAAACGCATACGCCCTTTTTGGCCAACCAAGCAACCTGGAAAGGCAAATCAGCGCTACAAAGAAGTGTCACTTCCCATCGGTCAAAAGGGCCATGCTGCAAAAAGTGTCAAAACCAGAAATGCAGGACAGGCCATGGAGAAATGGCAGCCTTGCTACGCTGATGGGCGGGATGTAAATTGCCAACAGCCACTCTGGAGAAGTGTACGGTGTGTCCTGAAACATCGAAAAAACACAGCTTAGGGAGCATAGGGCACATCCACTCATGGGCGTATAAATTGGGAAAACTAAAAATCAGCAAGACACAAGCACCCCAAAGTTTAGGGCTGCTCTGTTGACAAGAACCTCCACTTCATGACACCTTAAATATCACAGGAAAGAGCAAAATGGAGAAAGAAGTTGTGGCCCTTATGTACAATGGAATATCACTCAGACATGAAATCAATGTCATAAGGCTAGTAGAAGCAAGATGAGTGGATTTAGGTACGACAATTCTAAGTGAAATAAGTCACACAGGAAAAGACACTTATCATAAGCTATCACTTATAGAGGGAATGTAAAAACCGCTACACTTGAACTGAATTACAAAAGAGAACAGAGTCACACGTTTAGAAAACACACTATGGCTGCTTAACGGGAAAGGTGAGGTGGGGTGATGCATAAAACAAGGGTTTCAAATTCGCTCAGATACCGTTCCATACACCCAATATGTAATAGACAAGACCTACTCCTTGCTCAGTGAACTGGACTCAACAACCCCTATTCACCGTACAAGAATATATGTGACTAGTAAGAATCTTAAAACCTATGTATTGATATCTGTCTGGAAGTGAGTCAAGTGGGTGTAAAGCCGCATAAACACAGCCGTGAAAAGCAGCGAAACCCCATTATAAAAATAAATTACTTTTAAAAACCCGTAAAACAAAGACAGTGAAAGAGAGAGAAATTCTTACAAAATTCGTTCAGAGGCTGTGATGCAACCTGGATTGACCATATCTAGACCCACAGCTGGATGAGACATAAGGGTGGACACTCTTGGGGCTGAAAGGTTGGGTGAGGTTGGGTGAGCAAACACAGACCCTTTAAATTAATACTGCCTGGTACCCATCCCTTGGGTCCCAAATCTCCAGGTTCAAGGGCATCTTCCTACATCGAAAACATGCATGAGAAACCCAGAAGATGGTACACCGTGTGATTTTGAAAGGTTTCTAATACGCACCTCATTTCTCATCTCCTTGTGCTCGGGTTCGCCATTCCAGCTACTTTACTAGCAATCTCCCTACTTGGAGAATCAGCACCTTTAAGCTCCTGTTCCCTACAGGTTGCAATTTGTCCTGAGGATGAACGGGAAGAGGGGCAACCAATGAGAGACTAGATCTAGGTGTTGGGACAGGCACAGGTCACTCTATTTTCCCATCAGGAAGAAGAATTATCCACAGGCTCTGCCTGCCGCCAGGAACCAGAATAGGGCCTGAGGCAATCCCGTGCTTTTGCGGCCAGCTCCCAAAAAAGACAGTTGAAAAATGGAGCTCAGGGGCACTGCCATTCACAAACCTGCTGAGTTATAAATGATAACTCTCGTCCACTAATATATTGTGGGAAGGCAACGAAGAGGATTGAAAAGCAAGGCAGAATTTCAGGAAACAAGTTTCAGGAGGTAGATTCGAATCGACTTTAAAGCACATAAAAAGTGGCAAAACGTCGACAATGATGACATTGGCCAAACAGGGCGTATGCGTTTTTTCCTGAATATATTCAGGAAAAAACGCATACGCCCTGTTTGGCCAACCAAGCAACCTGGAAAGGCTAATCAGCGCTACAAAGAAGTCTCGCTTCCCATCGGTCAAAAGGGCCATGCTGCAAAAAGTGTCAAAACCAGAAATGCAGGACAGGCCATGGAGAAATGGCAGCCTTGCTACGCTGATGGGCGGGATGTAAATTGCCAACAGCCACTCTGGAGAAGTGTACGGTGTGTCCTGAAACATCGAAAAAACACAGCTTAGGGAGCATAGGGCACGTCCACTCATGGGCGTATAAATTGGGAAAACTAAAAATCAGCAAGACACAAGCACCCCAAAGTTTAGGGCTGCTCAGTTGACAAGAACCTCCACTTCATGACACCTTAAATATCACAGGAAAGAGCAAAATGGAGAAAGAAGTTGTGGCCCTTATGTACAATGGAATATCACTCAGACATGAAATCAATGTCATAAGGCTAGTAGAAGCAAGATGAGTGGATTTAGGTACGACGATTCTAAGTGTAATAAGTCACACAGAAAAAGACACTTATCATAAGCTATCACTTATAGAGGGAATGTAAAAACCGCTACAATTGAACTGAATTACAAAACAGAACAGAGTCACACGTTTAGAAAACACACTATGGCTGCTTAACGGAAAGATGAGGTGGGGTGATGCATAAAACAAGGGTTTCAAATTCGCTCAGATACCGTTCCATACACCCAATATGTAATAGACAAGACCTACTCCTTGCTCAGTGAACTGGACTCAACACCCCCTATTCACCGCACAAGAATATATGTGACTAGTAAGAATCTTAAAACCTATGTATTGATATCTGTCTGGAAGTGAGTCAAGTGGGTGTAAAGCCGCATAAACACAGCCGTGAAAAGCAGCTAAACCCCATTATAAAAATAAATTACTTTTAAAAACCCGTAAAACAAAGACAGTGAAAGAGAGAGAAATTCTTACAAAATTCGTTCAGAGGCTGTGATGCAACCTGCATAGACCATATCTAGACCCACAGCTGGATGAGACATAAGGGTGGACACTCTTGGGACTGAAAGGTTGGGTGAGGTTGGGTGAGCAAACACAGACCCTTTAAAGTAATACTGCCTGGTAACCATCCCATGGGTCCCAAATCTCCAGGTTCAAGGGCATCTTCCTACATCGAAAACATGCATGAGAAACCCAGAAGATGGTACACCGTGTGGTTTTGAAAGTTTTCTAATACGCACTTCATTTCTCATCTGCTTGTGCTCGGGTTCGCCATTCCAGCTACTTTACTAGCAATCTCCCTACTTGGAGAATCAGCACCTTTAAGCTCCTGTTCCCTACAGGTTGCAATTTGTCCTGAGGATGAACGGGAAGAGGGGCAACCAATGAGAGACTAGATCTAGGTGTTGGGACAGGCACAGGTCACTCTATATTCCCATCAGGAAGCAGAATTAACCACAGGCTCAGCCTGCCTCCCAGAAGCAGAATAGGGCCTGAGGCAATCCCGCGCTTTTGCGGCCAGCTCCCAAAAAAGCGACTTGAAAAATGGAGCTCAGGGACACTGCAATTCACAAACCCGCAGAGTTATAAATGATAACTCTCATTCACAGATATATTGAGGGAAGGCAACGAAGAGGATTTGAAAGCAAGGCAGAATTGCAGGAAAGAGATTTCAGGAGGTAGATTCGAATCGCCTTTAAAGCACATGAAAAGCGGCAAAACGTCGACAATGATGCCCTTGGCCAAAAAGGGCGTATGCGTTTTATCCTGAATATATTCAGGAAAAAACGCATACGCCCTGTTTGGCCAACCAAGCAACCTGGAAAGGCAAATCAGCG
Source organism: Eschrichtius robustus (assembly GCF_028021215.1). Lineage (NCBI taxonomy): Eukaryota > Metazoa > Chordata > Mammalia > Artiodactyla > Eschrichtiidae > Eschrichtius > Eschrichtius robustus. The sequence goes on from NW_027175343.1 coordinate 1,722,169, forward strand.
CTACAAAGAAGTCTCACTTCCCATCGGTCAAAAGGGCCATGCTGCAAAAAGTGTCAAAACCAGAAATGCAGGACAGGCCATGGAGAAACGGCAGCCTTGCTACGCTGATGGGCGGGATGTAAATTGCCAACAGCCACTCTGGAGAAGTGTACGGTGTGTCCTGAAACATCGAAAAAACACAGCTTAGGGAGCATAGGGCACATCCACTCATGGGCGTATAAATTGGGAAAACTAAAAATCAGCAAGACACAAGCACCCCAAAGTTTAGGGCTGCTCTGTTGACAAGAACCTCCACTTCATGACACCTTAAATATCACAGGAAAGAGCAAAATGGAGAAAGAAGTTGTGGCCCTTATGTACAATGGAATATCACTCAGACATGAAATCAATGTCATAAGGCTAGTAGAAGCAAGATGAGTGGATTTAGGTACGACAATTCTAAGTGAAATAAGTCACACAGGAAAAGACACTTATCATAAGCTATCACTTATAGAGGGAATGTAAAAACCGCTACACTTGAACTGAATTACAAAAGAGAACAGAGTCACACGTTTAGAAAACACACTATGGCTGCTTAACGGGAAAGGTGAGGTGGGGTGATGCATAAAACAAGGGTTTCAAATTCGCTCAGATACCGTTCCATACACCCAATATGTAATAGACAAGACCTACTCCTTGCTCAGTGAACTGGACTCAACACCCCCTATTCACCGTACAAGAATATATGTGACTAGTAAGAATCTTAAAACCTATGTATTGATATCTGTCTGGAAGTGAGTCAAGTGGGTGTAAAGCCGCATAAACACAGCCGTGAAAAGCAGCGAAACCCCATTATAAAAATAAATTACTTTTAAAAACCCGTAAAACAAAGACAGTGAAAGAGAGAGAAATTCTTACAAAATTCGTTCAGAGGCTGTGATGCAACCTGGATTGACCATATCTAGACCCACAGCTGGATGAGACATAAGGGTGGACACTCTTGGGGCTGAAAGGTTGGGTGAGGTTGGGTGAGCAAACACAGACCCTTTAAAGTAATACTGCCTGGTACCCATCCCATGGGTCCCAAATCTCCAGGTTCAAGGGCATCTTCCTACATCGAAAACATGCATGAGAAACCCAGAAGATGGTACACCGTGTGATTTTGAAAGGTTTCTAATACGCACCTCATTTCTCATCTCCTTGTGCTCGGGTTCGCCATTCCAGCTACTTTACTAGCAATCTCCCTACTTGGAGAATCAGCACCTTTAAGCTCCTGTTCCCTACAGGTTGCAATTTGTCCTGAGGATGAACGGGAAGAGGGGCAACCAATGAGAGACTAGATCTAGGTGTTGGGACAGGCACAGGTCACTCTATTTTCCCATCAGGAAGAAGAATTATCCACAGGCTCTGCCTGCCGCCAGGAACCAGAATAGGGCCTGAGGCAATCCCGTGCTTTTGCGGCCAGCTCCCAAAAAAGACAGTTGAAAAATGGAGCTCAGGGGCACTGCCATTCACAAACCTGCTGAGTTATAAATGATAACTCTCGTCCACTAATATATTGTGGGAAGGCAACGAAGAGGATTGAAAAGCAAGGCAGAATTTCAGGAAACAAGTTTCAGGAGGTAGATTCGAATCGACTTTAAAGCACATAAAAAGTGGCAAAACGTCGACAATGATGCCATTGGCCAAACAGGGCGTATGCGTTTTTTCCTGAATATATTCAGGAAAAAACGCATACGCCCTGTTTGGCCAACCAAGCAACCTGGAAAGGCTAATCAGCACTACAAAGAAGTCTCGCTACCCATCGGTCAAAAGGGCCATGCTGCAAAAAGTGTCAAAACCAGAAATGCAGGACAGGCCATGGAGAAATGGCAGCCTTGCTACGCTGATGGGCGGGATGTAAATTGCCAACAGCCACTCTGGAGAAGTGTACGGTGTGTCCTGAAACATCGAAAAAACACAGCTTAGGGAGCATAGGGCACGTCCACTCATGGGCGTATAAATTGGGAAAACTAAAAATCAGCAAGACACAGGCACCCCAAAGTTTAGGGCTGCTCTGTTGACAAGAACCTCCACTTCATGACACCTTAAATATCCCAGGAAAGAGAAAAATGGATAAAGAAGTTGAGGTCCTTATGTACAATGGAATATCACTCAGACATGAAATCAATGTCATAAGGCTAGTAGAAGCAAGATGAGTGGATTTAGGTACGACGATTCTAAGTGAAATAAGTCACACAGAAAAAGACACTTATCATAAGCTATCACTTATAGAGGGAATGTAAAAACCGCTACAATTGAACTGAATTACAAAACAGAACAGAGACACACGTTTAGAAAACACACTATGACTGCTTAACGGAAAGGTGAGGTGGGGTGATGCATAAAACAAGGGTTTCAAATTCGCTCAGATACCGTTCCATACACCCAATATGTAATAGACAAGACCTACTCCTTGCTCAGTGAACTGGACTCAACACCCCCTATTCACCGCACAAGAATATATGTGACTAGTAAGAATCTTAAATCCTATGTATTGATATCTGTCTGGAAGTGAATCAAGTGGGTGTAAAGCCGCATAAACACAGCCGTGAAAAGCAGCTAAACCCCATTATAAAAATAAATTACTTTTAAAAACCCGTAAAACAAAGACAGTGAAAGAGAGAGAAATTCTTACAAAATTCGTTCAGAGGCTCTGATGCAACCTGCATAGACCATATCTAGACCCACAGCTGGATGAGACATAAGGGTGGACACTCTTGGGACTGAAAGGTTGGGTGAGGTTGGGTGAGCAAACGCAGACCCTTTAAAGTAATACTGCCTGGTACCCATCCCATGGGTCCCAAATCTCCAGGTTCAAGGGCATCTTCCTACATCGAAAACATGCATGAGAAACCCAGAAGATGGTACACCGTGTGGTTTTGAAAGTTTTCTAATACGCACCTCATTTCTCATCTCCTTGTGCTCGGGTTCGCCATTCCAGCTACTTTACTAGCAATCTCCCTACTTGGAGAATCAGCACCTTTAAGCTCCTGTTCCCTACAGGTTGCAATTTGTCCTGAGGATGAAGGGGAAGAGGGGCAACCAATGAGAGACTAGATCTAGGTGTTGGGACAGGCACAGGTCACTCTATTTTCCCATCAGGAAGCAGAATTAACCACAGGCTCAGCCTGCCTCCCAGAAGCAGAATAGGGCCTGAGGCAATCCCGCGCTTTTGCGGCCAGCTCCCAAAAAAGCGACTTGAAAAATGGAGCTCAGGGACACTGCAATTCACAAACCCGCAGAGTTATAAATGATAACTCTCATCCACAGATATATTGAGGGAAGGCAACGAAGAGGATTTGAAAGCAAGGCAGAATTGCAGGAAACAGATTTCAGGAGGTAGATTCGAATCGCCTTTAAAGCACATGAAAAGCGGCAAAACGTCGACAATGAGGCCCTTGGCCAAAAAGGGCGTATGCGTTTTATCCTGAATATATTCAGGAAAAAACGCATACGCCCTTTTTGGCCAACCAAGCAACCTGGAAAGGCAAATCAGCGCTACATAGAAGTCTCACTTCCCATCGGTCAAAAGGGCCATGCTGCAAAAAGTGTCAAAACCAGAAATGCAGGACAGGCCATGGAGCAATGGCAGCCTTGCTACGCTGATGGGCGGGATGTAAATTGCCAACAGCCACTCTGGAGAACTGTACGGTGTGTCCTGAAACATCGAAAAAACACAGCTTAGGGAGCATAGGGCACATCCACTCATGGGCGTATAAATTGGGAAAACTAAAAATCAGCAAGACACAAGCACCCCAAAGTTTAGGGCTGCTCTGTTGACAAGAACCTCCACTTCATGACACCTTAAATATCACAGGAAAGAGCAAAATGGAGAAAGAAGTTGTGGCCCTTATGTACAATGGAATATCACTCAGACATGAAATCAATGTCATAAGGCTAGTAGAAGCAAGATGAGTGGATTTAGGTACGACAATTCTAAGTGAAATAAGTCACACAGGAAAAGACACTTATCATAAGCTATCACTTATAGAGGGAATGTAAAAACCACTACACTTGAACTGAATTACAAAAGAGAACAGAGTCACACGTTTAGAAAACACACTATGGCTGCTTAACGGGAAAGGTGAGGTGGGGTGATGCATAAAACAAGGGTTTCAAATTCGCTCAGATACCGTTCCATACACCCAATATGTAATAGACAAGACCTACTCCTTGCTCAGTGAACTGGACTCAACACCCCCTATTCACCGTACAAGAATATATGTGACTAGTAAGAATCTTAAAACCTATGTATTGATATCTGTCTGGAAGTGAGTCAAGTGGGTGTAAAGCCGCATAAACACAGCCGTGAAAAACAGCTAAACCCCATTATAAAAATAAATTACTTTTAAAAACCCGTAAAACAAAGACAGTGAAAGAGAGAGAAATTCTTACAAAATTCGTTCAGAGGCTGTGATGCAACCTGGATTGACCATATCTAGACCCACAGCTGTATGAGACATAAGGGTGGACACTCTTGGGGCTGAAAGGTTGGGTGAGGTTGGGTGAGCAAACACAGACCCTTTAAAGTAATACTGCCTGGTACCCATCCCATGGGTCCCAAATCTCCAGGTTCAAGGGCATCTTCCTACATCGAAAACATGCATGAGAAACCCAGAAGATGGTACACCGTGTGATTTTGAAAGTTTTCTAATACGCACCTCATTTCTCATCTCCTTGTGCTCGGGTTCGCCATTCCAGCTACTTTACTAGCAATCTCCCTACTTGGAGAATCAGCACCTTTAAGCTCCTGTTCCCTACAGGTTGCAATTTGTCCTGAGGATGAACGGGAAGAGGGGCAACCAATGAGAGACTAGATCTAGGTGTTGGGACAGGCACAGGTCACTCTAATTTCCCATCAGGAAGAAGAATTATCCACAGGCTCTGCCTGCAGCCAGGAACCAGAATAGGGCCTGAGGCAATCCCGTGCTTTTGCGGCCAGCTCCCAAAAAAGACAGTTGAAAAATGGAGCTCAGGGGCACTGCCATTCACAAACCTGCTGAGTTATAAATGATAACTCTCGTCCACTAATATATTGTGGGAAGGCAACGAAGAGGATTGAAAAGCAAGGCAGAATTTCAGGAAACAAGTTTCAGGAGGTAGATTCGAATCGACTTTAAAGCACATAAAAAGTGGCAAAACGTCGACAATGATGCCATTGGCCAAACAGGGCGTATGCGTTTTTTCCTGAATATATTCAGGAAAAAACTCATACGCCCTGTTTGGCCAACCAAGCAACCTGGAAAGGCTAATCAGCGCTACAAAGAAGTCTCGCTTCCCATCGGTCAAAAGGGCCATGCTGCAAAAAGTGTCAAAACCAGAAATGCAGGACAGGCCATGGAGAAATGGCAGCCTTGCTACGCTGATGGGCGGGATGTAAATTGCCAACAGCTACTCTGGAGAAGTGTACGGTGTGTCCTGAAACATCGAAAAACCACAGCTTAGGGAGCATAGGGCACGTCCACTCATGGGCGTATAAATTGGGAAAACTAAAAATCAGCAAGACACAGGCACCCCAAAGTTTAGGGCTGCTCTGTTGACAAGAACCTCCACTTCATGACACCTTAAATATCCCAGGAAAGAGAAAAATGGATAAAGAAGTTGTGGTCCTTATGTACAATGGAATATCACTCAGACATGAAATCAATGTCATAAGGCTAGTAGAAGCAAGATGAGTGGATTTAGGTACGACGATTCTAAGTGAAATAAGTCACACAGGAAAAGACACTTATCATAAGCTATCACTTATAGAGGGAATGTAAAAACCGCTACACTTGAACTGAATTACAAAAGAGAACAGAGTCACACGTTTAGAAAACACACTATGGCTGCTTAACGGGAAAGGTGAGGTGGGGTGATGCATAAAACAAGGGTTTCAAATTCGCTCAGATACCGTTCCATACACCCAATATGTAATAGACAAGACCTACTCCTTGCTCAGTGAACTGGACTCAACACCCCCTATTCACCGTACAAGAATATATGTGACTAGTAAGAATCTTAAAACCTATGTATTGATATCTGTCTGGAAGTGAGTCAAGTGGGTGTAAAGCCGCATAAACACAGCCGTGAAAAGCAGCTAAACCCCATTATAAAAATAAATTACTTTTAAAAACCCGTAAAACAAAGACAGTGAAAGAGAGAGAAATTCTTACAAAATTCGTTCAGAGGCTGTGATGCAACCTGGATTGACCATATCTAGACCCACAGCTGTATGAGACATAAGGGTGGACACTCTTGGGGCTGAAAGGTTGGGTGAGGTTGGGTGAGCAAACACAGACCCTTTAAAGTAATACTGCCTGGTACCCATCCCATGGGTCCCAAATCTCCAGGTTCAAGGGCATCTTCCTACACCGAAAACATGCATGAGAAACCCAGAAGATGGTACACCGTGTGGTTTTGAAAGTTTTCTAATACGCACCTCATTTCTCATCTCCTTGTGCTCCGGTTCGCCATTCCAGCTACTTTACTAGCAATCTCCCTACTTGGAGAATCAGCACCTTTAAGCTCCTGTTCCCTACAGGTTGCAATTTGTCCTGAGGATGAAGGGGAAGAGGGGCAACCAATGAGAGACTAGATCTAGGTGTTGGGACAGGCACAGGTCACTCTATTTTCCCATCAGGAAGCAGAATTAACCACAGGCTCAGCCTGCCTCCCAGAAGCAGAATAGGGCCTGAGGCAATCCCGCGCTTTTGCGGCCAGCTCCCAAAAAAGCGACTTGAAAAATGGAGCTCAGGGACACTGCAATTCACAAACCCGCAGAGTTATAAATGATAACTCTCATCCACAGATATATTGAGGGAAGGCAACGAAGAGGATTTGAAAGCAAGGCAGAATTGCAGGAAACAGATTTCAGGAGGTAGATTCGAATCGCCTTTAAAGCACATGAAAAGCGGCAAAACATCGACAATGATGCCCTTGTCCAAAAAGGGCGTATGCGTTTTATCCTGAATATATTCAGGAAAAAACGCATACGCCCTTTTTGGCCAACCAAGCAACCTGGAAAGGCAAATCAGCGCTACAAAGAAGTCTCGCTTCCCATCGGTCAAAAGGGCCATGCTGCAAAAAGTGTCAAAACCAGAAATGCAGGACAGGCCATGGAGAAATGGCAGCCTTGCTACGCTGATGGGCGGGATGTAAATTGCCAACAGCCACTCTGGAGAAGTGTACGGTGTGTCCTGAAACATCGAAAAAACACAGCTTAGGGAGCATAGGGCACGTCCACTCATGGGCGTATAAATTGGGAAAACTAAAAATCAGCAAGACACAGGCACCCCAAAGTTTAGGGATGCTCTGTTGACAAGAACCTCCACTTCATGACACCTTAAATATCCCAGGAAAGAGAAAAATGGATAAAGAAGTTGAGGTCCTTATGTACAATGGAATAGCACTCAGACATGAAATCAATGTCATAAGGCTAGTAGAAGCAAGATGAGTGGATTTAGGTACGACGATTCTAAGTGAAATAAGTCACACAGAAAAAGACACTTATCATAAGCTATCACTTATAGAGGGAATGTAAAAACCACTACACTTGAACTGAATTACAAAAGAGAACAGAGTCACACGTTTAGAAAACACACTATGGCTGCTTAACGGGAAAGGTGAGGTGGGGTGATGCATAAAACAAGGGTTTCAAATTCGCTCAGATACCGTTCCATACACCCAATATGTAATAGACAAGACCTACTCCTTGCTCAGTGAACTGGACTCAACACCCCCTATTCACCGTACAAGAATATATGTGACTAGTAAGAATCTTAAAACCTATGTATTGATATCTGTCTGGAAGTGAGTCAAGTGGGTGTAAAGCCGCATAAACACAGCCGTGAAAAACAGCTAAACCCCATTATAAAAATAAATTACTTTTAAAAACCCGTAAAACAAAGACAGTGAAAGAGAGAGAAATTCTTACAAAATTCGTTCAGAGGCTGTGATGCAACCTGGATTGACCATATCTAGACCCACAGCTGTATGAGACATAAGGGTGGACACTCTTGGGGCTGAAAGGTTGGGTGAGGTTGGGTGAGCAAACACAGACCCTTTAAAGTAATACTGCCTGGTACCCATCCCATGGGTCCCAAATCTCCAGGTTCAAGGGCATCTTCCTACATCGAAAACATGCATGAGAAACCCAGAAGATGGTACACCGTGTGATTTTGAAAGTTTTCTAATACGCACCTCATTTCTCATCTCCTTGTGCTCGGGTTCGCCATTCCAGCTACTTTACTAGCAATCTCCCTACTTGGAGAATCAGCACCTTTAAGCTCCTGTTCCCTACAGGTTGCAATTTGTCCTGAGGATGAACGGGAAGAGGGGCAACCAATGAGAGACTAGATCTAGGTGTTGGGACAGGCACAGGTCACTCTAATTTCCCATCAGGAAGAAGAATTATCCACAGGCTCTGCCTGCAGCCAGGAACCAGAATAGGGCCTGAGGCAATCCCGTGCTTTTGCGGCCAGCTCCCAAAAAAGACAGTTGAAAAATGGAGCTCAGGGGCACTGCCATTCACAAACCTGCTGAGTTATAAATGATAACTCTCGTCCACTAATATATTGTGGGAAGGCAACGAAGAGGATTGAAAAGCAAGGCCGAATTTCAGGAAACAAGTTTCAGGAGGTAGATTCGAATCGACTTTAAAGCACATAAAAAGTGGCAAAACGTCGACAATGATGCCATTGGCCAAACAGGGCGTATGCGTTTTTTCCTGAATATATTCAGGAAAAAACGCATACGCCCTGTTTGGCCAACCAAGCAACCTGGAAAGGCTAATCAGCGCTACAAAGAAGTCTCGCTTCCCATCGGTCAAAAGGGCCATGCTGCAAAAAGTGTCAAAACCAGAAATGCAGGACAGGCCATGGAGAAATGGCAGCCTTGCTACGCTGATGGGCGGGATGTAAATTGCCAACAGCTACTCTGGAGAAGTGTACGGTGTGTCCTGAAACATCGAAAAACCACAGCTTAGGGAGCATAGGGCACGTCCACTCATGGGCGTATAAATTGGGAAAACTAAAAATCAGCAAGACACAGGCACCCCAAAGTTTAGGGCTGCTCTGTTGACAAGAACCTCCACTTCATGACACCTTAAATATCCCAGGAAAGAGAAAAATGGATAAAGAAGTTGTGGTCCTTATGTACAATGGAATATCACTCAGACATGAAATCAATGTCATAAGGCTAGTAGAAGCAAGATGAGTGGATTTAGGTACGACGATTCTAAGTGAAATAAGTCACACAGGAAAAGACACTTATCATAAGCTATCACTTATAGAGGGAATGTAAAAACCGCTACACTTGAACTGAATTACAAAAGAGAACAGAGTCACACGTTTAGAAAACACACTATGGCTGCTTAACGGGAAAGGTGAGGTGGGGTGATGCATAAAACAAGGGTTTCAAATTCGCTCAGATACCGTTCCATACACCCAATATGTAATAGACAAGACCTACTCCTTGCTCAGTGAACTGGACTCAACACCCCCTATTCACCGTACAAGAATATATGTGACTAGTAAGAATCTTAAAACCTATGTATTGATATCTGTCTGGAAGTGAGTCAAGTGGGTGTAAAGCCGCATAAACACAGCCGTGAAAAGCAGCTAAACCCCATTATAAAAATAAATTACTTTTAAAAACCCGTAAAACAAAGACAGTGAAAGAGAGAGAAATTCTTACAAAATTCGTTCAGAGGCTGTGATGCAACCTGGATTGACCATATCTAGACCCACAGCTGTATGAGACATAAGGGTGGACACTCTTGGGGCTGAAAGGTTGGGTGAGGTTGGGTGAGCAAACACAGACCCTTTAAAGTAATACTGCCTGGTACCCATCCCATGGGTCCCAAATCTCCAGGTTCAAGGGCATCTTCCTACACCGAAAACATGCATGAGAAACCCAGAAGATGGTACACCGTGTGGTTTTGAAAGTTTTCTAATACGCACCTCATTTCTCATCTCCTTGTGCTCCGGTTCGCCATTCCAGCTACTTTACTAGCAATCTCCCTACTTGGAGAATCAGCACCTTTAAGCTCCTGTTCCCTACAGGTTGCAATTTGTCCTGAGGATGAAGGGGAAGAGGGGCAACCAATGAGAGACTAGATCTAGGTGTTGGGACAGGCACAGGTCACTCTATTTTCCCATCAGGAAGCAGAATTAACCACAGGCTCAGCCTGCCTCCCAGAAGCAGAATAGGGCCTGAGGCAATCCCGCGCTTTTGCGGCCAGCTCCCAAAAAAGCGACTTGAAAAATGGAGCTCAGGGACACTGCAATTCACAAACCCGCAGAGTTATAAATGATAACTCTCATCCACAGATATATTGAGGGAAGGCAACGAAGAGGATTTGAAAGCAAGGCAGAATTGCAGGAAACAGATTTCAGGAGGTAGATTCGAATCGCCTTTAAAGCACATGAAAAGCGGCAAAACATCGACAATGATGCCCTTGGCCAAAAAGGGCGTATGCGTTTTATCCTGAATATATTCAGGAAAAAACGCATACGCCCTTTTTGGCCAACCAAGCAACCTGGAAAGGCAAATCAGCGCTACAAAGAAGTCTCGCTTCCCATCGGTCAAAAGGGCCATGCTGCAAAAAGTGTCAAAACCAGAAATGCAGGACAGGCCATGGAGAAATGGCAGCCTTGCTACGCTGATGGGCGGGATGTAAATTGCCAACAGCCACTCTGGAGAAGTGTACGGTGTGTCCTGAAACATCGAAAAAACACAGCTTAGGGAGCATAGGGCACGTCCACTCATGGGCGTATAAATTGGGAAAACTAAAAATCAGCAAGACACAGGCACCCCAAAGTTTAGGGATGCTCTGTTGACAAGAACCTCCACTTCATGACACCTTAAATATCCCAGGAAAGAGAAAAATGGATAAAGAAGTTGAGGTCCTTATGTACAATGGAATAGCACTCAGACATGAAATCAATGTCATAAGGCTAGTAGAAGCAAGATGAGTGGATTTAGGTACGACGATTCTAAGTGAAATAAGTCACACAGAAAAAGACACTTATCATAAGCTATCACTTATAGAGGGAATGTAAAAACCACTACACTTGAACTGAATTACAAAAGAGAACAGAGTCACACGTTTAGAAAACACACTATGGCTGCTTAACGGAAAGGTGAGGTGGGGTGATGCATAAAACAAGGGTTTCAAATTCGCTCAGATACCGTTCCATACACCCAATATGTAATAGACAAGACCTACTCCTTGCTCAGTGAACTGGACTCAACACCCCCTATTCACCGCACAAGAATATATGTGACTAGTAAGAATCTTAAATCCTATGTATTGATATCTGTCTGGAAGTGAATCAAGTGGGTGTAAAGCCGCATAAACACAGCCGTGAAAAGCAGCTCAACCCCATTATAAAAATAAATTACTTTTAAAAACCCGTAAAACAAAGACAGTGAAAGAGAGAGAAATTCTTACAAAATTCGTTCAGAGGCTGTGATGCAACCTGCATAGACCTTATCTAGACCCACAGCTGGATGAGACATAAGGGTGGACACTCTTGGGACTGAAAGTTTGGGTGAGGTTGGGTGAGCAAACGCAGACCCTTTAAAGTAATACTGCCTGGTACCCATCCCATGGGTCCCAAATCTCCAGGTTCAAGGGCATCTTCCTACACCGAAAACATGCATGAGAAACCCAGAAGATGGTACACCGTGTGGTTTTGAAAGTTTTCTAATACGCACCTCATTTCTCATCTCCTTGTGCTCGGGTTCGCCATTCCAGCTACTTTACTAGCAATCTCCCTACTTGGAGAATCAGCACCTTTAAGCTCCTGTTCCCTACAGGTTGCAATTTGTCCTGAGGATGAAGGGGAAGAGGGGCAACCAATGAGAGACTAGATCTAGGTGTTGGGACAGGCACAGGTCACTCTATTTTCCCATCAGGAAGCAGAATTAACCACAGGCTCAGCCTGCCTCCCAGAAGCAGAATAGGGCCTGAGGCAATCCCGCGCTTTTGCGGCCAGCTCCCAAAAAAGCGACTTGAAAAATGGAGCTCAGGGACACTGCAATTCACAAACCCGCAGAGTTATAAATGATAACTCTCATCCACAGATATATTGAGGGAAGGCAACGAAGAGGATTTGAAAGCAAGGCAGAATTGCAGGAAACAGATTTCAGGAGGTAGATTCGAATCGCCTTTAAAGCACATGAAAAGCGGCAAAACGTCGACAATGATGCCCTTGGCCAAAAAGGGCGTATGCGTTTTATCCTGAATATATTCAGGAAAAAACGCATACGCCCTTTTTGGCCAACCAAGCAACCTGGAAAGGCAAATCAGCGCTACAAAGAAGTCTCGCTTCCCATCGGTCAAAAGGGCCATGCTGCAAAAAGTGTCAAAACCAGAAATGCAGGACAGGCCATGGAGAAATGGCAGCCTTGCTACGCTGATGGGCGGGATGTAAATTGCCAACAGCCACTCTGGAGAAGTGTACGGTGTGTCCTGAAACATCGAAAAAACACAGATTAGGGAGCATAGGGCACGTCCACTCATGGGCGTATAAATTGGGAAAACTAAAAATCAGCAAGACACAAGCACCCCAAAGTTTAGGGCTGCTCTGTTGACAAGAACCTCCACTTCATGACACCTTAAATATCACAGGAAAGAGCAAAATGGAGAAAGAAGTTGTGGCCCTTATGTACAATGGAATATCACTCAGACATGAAATCAATGTCATAAGGCTAGTAGAAGCAAGATGAGTGGATTTAGGTACGACAATTCTAAGTGAAATAAGTCACACAGGAAAAGACACTTATCATAAGCTATCACTTATAGAGGGAATGTAAAAACCGCTACACTTGAACTGAATTACAAAAGAGAACAGAGTCACACGTTTAGAAAACACACTATGGCTGCTTAACGGGAAAGGTGAGGTGGGGTGATGCATAAAACAAGGGTTTCAAATTCGCTCAGATACCGTTCCATACACCCAATATGTAATAGACAAGACCTACTCCTTGCTCAGTGAACTGGACTCAACATCCCCTATTCACCGTACAAGAATATATGTGACTAGTAAGAATCTTAAAACCTATGTATTGATATCTGTCTGGAAGTGAGTCAAGTGGGTGTAAAGCCGCATAAACACAGCCGTGAAAAGCAGCTAAACCCCATTATAAAAATAAATTACTTTTAAAAACCCGTAAAACAAAGACAGTGAAAGAGAGAGAAATTCTTACAAAATTCGTTCAGAGGCTGTGATGCAACCTGGATTGACCATATCTAGACCCACAGCTGTATGAGACATAAGGGTGGACACTCTTGGGGCTGAAAGGTTGGGTGAGGTTGGGTGAGCAAACACAGACCCTTTAAAGTAATACTGCCTGGTACCCATCCCATGGGTCCCAAATCTCCAGGTTCAAGGGCATCTTCCTACATCGAAAACATGCATGAGAAACCCAGAAGATGGTACACCGTGTGATTTTGAAAGGTTTCTAATACGCACCTCATTTCTCATCTCCTTGTGCTCGGGTTCGCCATTCCAGCTACTTTACTAGCAATCTCCCTACTTGGAGAATCAGCACCTTTAAGCTCCTGTTCCCTACAGGTTGCAATTTGTCCTGAGGATGAACGGGAAGAGGGGCAACCAATGAGAGACTAGATCTAGGTGTTGGGACAGGCACAGGTCACTCTATTTTCCCATCAGGAAGCAGAATTAACCACAGGCTCAGCCTGCCTCCCAGAAGCAGAATAGGGCCTGAGGCAATCCCGCGCTTTTGCGGCCAGCTCCCAAAAAAGCGACTTGAAAAATGGAGCTCAGGGACACTGCAATTCACAAACCTGAAGAGTTATAAATGATAACTCTCATCCACAGATATATTGAGGGAAGGCAACGAAGAGGATTTGAAAGCAAGGCAGAATTGCAGGAAACAGATTTCAGGAGGTAGATTCGAATCGCCTTTAAAGCACATGAAAAACGGCAAAACGTCGACAATGATGCCCTTGGCCAAAAAGGGGGTATGCGTTTTATCCTGAATATATTCAGGAAAAAACGCATACGCCCTTTTTGGCCAACCAAGCAACCTGGAAAGGCAAATCAGCGCTACAAAGAAGTCTCGCTTCCCATCGGTCAAAAGGGCCATGCTGCAAAAAGTGTCAAAACCAGAAATGCAGGACAGGACATGGAGAAATGGCAGCCTTGCTACGCTGATGGGCGGGATGTAAATTGCCAACAGCCACTCTGGAGAAGTGTACGGTGTGTCCTGAAACATCGAAAAAACACAGCTTAGGGAGCATAGGGCACGTCCACTCATGGGCGTATAAATTGGGAAAACTAAAAATCAGCAAGACACAGGCACCCCAAAGTTTAGGGCTGCTCTGTTGACAAGAACCTCCACTTCATGACACCTTAAATATCCCAGGAAAGAGAAAAATGGATAAAGAAGTTGAGGTCCTTATGTACAATGGAATATCACTCAGACATGAAATCAATGTCATAAGGCTAGTAGAAGCAAGATGAGTGGATTTAGGTACGACGATTCTAAGTGAAATAAGTCACACAGAAAAAGACACTTATCATAAGCTATCACTTATAGAGGGAATGTAAAAACCGCTACACTTGAACTGAATTACAAAAGAGAACAGAGTCACACGTTTAGAAAACACACTATGGCTGCTTAACGGAAAGGTGAGGTGGGGTGATGCATAAAACAAGGGTTTCAAATTCGCTCAGATACCGTTCCATACACCCAATATGTAATAGACAAGACCTACTCCTTGCTCAGTGAACTGGACTCAACACCCCCTATTCACCGCACAAGAATATATGTGACTAGTAAGAATCTTAAATCCTATGTATTGATATCTGTCTGGAAGTGAATCAAGTGGGTGTAAAGCCGCATAAACACAGCCGTGAAAAGCAGCTCAACCCCATTATAAAAATAAATTACTTTTAAAAACCCGTAAAACAAAGACAGTGAAAGAGAGAGAAATTCTTACAAAATTCGTTCAGAGGCTGTGATGCAACCTGCATAGACCATATCTAGACCCACAGCTGGATGAGACATAAGGGTGGACACTCTTGGGACTGAAAGTTTGGGTGAGGTTGGGTGAGCAAACGCAGACCCTTTAAAGTAATACTGCCTGGTACCCATCCCATGGGTCCCAAATCTCCAGGTTCAAGGGCATCTTCCTACACCGAAAACATGCATGAGAAACCCAGAAGATGGTACACCGTGTGGTTTTGAAAGTTTTCTAATACGCACCTCATTTCTCATCTCCTTGTGCTCGGGTTCGCCATTTCAGCTACTTTACTAGCAATCTCCCTACTTGGAGAATCAGCACCTTTAAGCTCCTGTTCCCTACAGGTTGCAATTTGTCCTGAGGATGAAGGGGAAGAGGGGCAACCAATGAGAGACTAGATCTAGGTGTTGGGACAGGCACAGGTCACTCTATTTTCCCATCAGGAAGCAGAATTAACCACAGGCTCAGCCTGCCTCCCAGAAGCAGAATAGGGCCTGAGGCAATCCCGCGCTTTTGCGGCCAGCTCCCAAAAAAGCGACTTGAAAAATGGAGCTCAGGGACACTGCAATTCACAAACCCGCAGAGTTATAAATGATAACTCTCATCCACAGATATATTGAGGGAAGGCAACGAAGAGGATTTGAAAGCAAGGCAGAATTGCAGGAAACAGATTTCAGGAGGTAGATTCGAATCGCCTTTAAAGCACATGAAAAGCGGCAAAACGTCGACAATGATGCCCTTGGCCAAAAAGGGCGTATGCGTTTTATCCTGCATATATTCAGGAAAAAACGCATACGCCCTTTTTGGCCAACCAAGCAACCTGGAAAGGCAAATCAGCGCTACAAAGAAGTCTCGCTTCCCATCGGTCAAAAGGGCCATGCTGCAAAAAGTGTCAAAACCAGAAATGCAGGACAGGCCATGGAGAAATGGCAGCCTTGCTACGCTGATGGGCGGGATGTAAATTGCCAACAGCCACTCTGGAGAAGTGTACGGTGTGTCCTGAAACATCGAAAAAACACAGCTTAGGGAGCATAGGGCACGTCCACTCATGGGCGTATAAATTGGGAAAACTAAAAATCAGCAAGACACAAGCACCCCAAAGTTTAGGGCTGCTCTGTTGACAAGAACCTCCACTTCATGACACCTTAAATATCACAGGAAAGAGCAAAATGGAGAAAGAAGTTGTGGCCCTTATGTACAATGGAATATCACTCAGACATGAAATCAATGTCATAAGGCTAGTTGAAGCAAGATGAGTGGATTTAGGTACGACAATTCTAAGTGAAATAAGTCACACAGGAAAAGACACTTATCATAAGCTATCACTTATAGAGGGAATGTAAAAACCGCTACACTTGAACTGAATTACAAAAGAGAACAGAGTCACACGTTTAGAAAACACACTATGGCTGCTTAACGGGAAAGGTGAGGTGGGGTGATGCATAAAACAAGGGTTTCAAATTCGCTCAGATACCGTTCCATACACCCAATATGTAATAGACAAGACCTACTCCTTGCTCAGTGAACTGGACTCAACACCCCCTATTCACCGTACAAGAATATATGTGACTAGTAAGAATCTTAAAACCTATGTATTGATATCTGTCTGGAAGTGAGTCAAGTGGGTGTAAAGCCGCATAAACACAGCCGTGAAAAACAGCTAAACCCCATTATAAAAATAAATTACTTTTAAAAACCCGTAAAACAAAGACAGTGAAAGAGAGAGAAATTCTTACAAAATTCGTTCAGAGGCTGTGATGCAACCTGGATTGACCATATCTAGACCCACAGCTGTATGAGACATGAGGGTGGACACTCTTGGGGCTGAAAGGTTGGGTGAGGTTGGGTGAGCAAACACAGACCCTTTAAAGTAATACTGCCTGGTACCCATCCCATGGGTCCCAAATCTCCAGGTTCAAGGGCATCTTCCTACATCGAAAACATGCATGAGAAACCCAGAAGATGGTACACCGTGTGATTTTGAAAGGTTTCTAATACGCACCTCATTTCTCATCTCCTTGTGCTCGGGTTCGCCATTCCAGCTACTTTACTAGCAATCTCCCTACTTGGAGAATCAGCACCTTTAAGCTCCTGTTCCCTACAGGTTGCAATTTGTCCTGAGGATGAACGGGAAGAGGGGCAACCAATGAGAGACTAGATCTAGGTGTTGGGACAGGCACAGGTCACTCTATTTTCCCATCAGGAAGAAGAATTATCCACAGGCTCTGCCTGCCGCCAGGAACCAGAATAGGGCCTGAGGCAATCCCGTGCTTTTGCGGCCAGCTCCCAAAAAAGACAGTTGAAAAATGGAGCTCAGGGGCACTGCCATTCACAAACCTGCTGAGTTATAAATGATAACTCTCGTCCACTAATATATTGTGGGAAGGCAACGAAGAGGATTGAAAAGCAAGGCAGAATTTCAGGAAACAATTTTCAGGAGGTAGATTCGAATCGACTTTAAAGCACATAAAAAGTGGCAAAACGTCGACAATGATGCCATTGGCCAAACAGGGCGTATGCGTTTTTTCCTGAATATATTCAGGAAAAAACGCATACGCCCTGTTTGGCCAACCAAGCAACCTGGAAAGGCTAATCAGCGCTACAAAGAAGTCTCGCTTCCCATCGGTCAAAAGGGCCATGCTGCAAAAAGTGTCAAAACCAGAAATGCAGGACAGGCCATGGAGAAATGGCAGCCTTGCTACGCTGATGGGCGGGATGTAAATTGCCAACAGCCACTCTGGAGAAGTGTACGGTGTGTCCTGAAACATCGAAAAACCACAGCTTAGGGAGCATAGGGCACGTCCACTCATGGGCGTATAAATTGGGAAAACTAAAAATCAGCAAGACACAGGCACCCCAAAGTTTAGGGCTGCTCTGTTGACAAGAACCTCCACTTCATGACACCTTAAATATCCCAGGAAAGAGAAAAATGGATAAAGAAGTTGTGGTCCTTATGTACAATGGAATATCCCTCAGACATGAAATCAATGTCATAAGGCTAGTAGAAGCAAGATGAGTGGATTTAGGTACGACGATTCTAAGTGAAATAAGTCACACAGGAAAAGACACTTATCATAAGCTATCACTTATAGAGGGAATGTAAAAACCGCTACACTTGAACTGAATTACAAAAGAGAACAGAGTCACACGTTTAGAAAACACACTATGGCTGCTTAACGGGAAAGGTGAGGTGGGGTGATGCATAAAACAAGGGTTTCAAATTCGCTCAGATACCGTTCCATACACCCAATATGTAATAGACAAGACCTACTCCTTGCTCAGTGAACTGGACTCAACACCCCCTATTCACCGTACAAGAATATATGTGACTAGTAAGAATCTTAAAACCTATGTATTGATATCTGTCTGGAAGTGAGTCAAGTGGGTGTAAAGCCGCATAAACACAGCCGTGAAAAGCAGCTAAACCCCATTATAAAAATAAATTACTTTTAAACACCCGTAAAACAAAGACAGTGAAAGAGAGAGAAATTCTTACAAAATTCGTTCAGAGGCTGTGATGCAACCTGGATTGACCATATCTAGACCCACAGCTGTATGAGACATAAGGGTGGACACTCTTGGGGCTGAAAGGTTGGGTGAGGTTGGGTGAGCAAACACAGACCCTTTAAAGTAATACTGCCTGGTACCCATCCCATGGGTCCCAAATCTCCAGGTTCAAGGGCATCTTCCTACATCGAAAACATGCATGAGAAACCCAGAAGATGGTACACCGTGTGATTTTGAAAGGTTTCTAATACGCACCTCATTTCTCATCTCCTTGTGCTCGGGTTCGCCATTCCAGCTACTTTACTAGCAATCTCCCTACTTGGAGAATCAGCACGTTTAACCTCCTGTTCCCTACAGGTTGCAATGTGTCCTGAGGATGAACGGGAAGAGGGGCAACCAATGAGAGACTAGATCTAGGTGTTGGGACAGGCACAGGTCACTCTATTTTCCCATCAGGAAGCAGAATTAACCACAGGCTCAGCCTGCCTCCAAGAAGCAGAATAGGGCCTGAGGCAATCCCGCGCTTTTGCGGCCAGCTCCCAAAAAAGCGACTTGAAAAATGGAGCTCAGGGACACTGCAATTCACAAACCCGCAGAGTTATAAATGATAACTCTCATCCACAGATATATTGAGGGAAGGCAACGAAGAGGATTTGAAAGCAAGGCAGAATTGCAGGAAACAGATTTCAGGAGGTAGATTCGAATCGCCTTTAAAGCACATGAAAAGCGGCAAAACGTCGACAATGATGCCCTTGGCGAAACAGGGCGTATGCGTTTTATCCTGAATATATTCAGGAAAAAACGCATACGCCCTTTTTGGCCAACCAAGCAACCTGGAAAGGCAAATCAGCGCTACAAAGAAGTCTCGCTTCCCATCGGTCAAAAGGGCCATGCTGCAAAAAGTGTCAAAACCAGAAATGCAGGACAGGCCATGGAGAAATGGCAGCCTTGCTACGCTGATGGGCGGGATGTAAATTGCCAACAGCCACTCTGGAGAAGTGTACGGTGTGTCCTGAAACATCGAAAAACCACAGCTTAGGGAGCATAGGGCACGTCCACTCATGGGCGTATAAATTGGGAAAACTAAAAATCAGCAAGACACAAGCACCCCAAAGTTTAGGGCTGCTCAGTTGACAAGAACCTCCACTTCATGACACCTTAAATATCACAGGAAAGAGCAAAATGGAGAAAGAAGTTGTGGCCCTTATGTACAATGGAATATCACTCAGACATGAAATCAATGTCATAAGGCTAGTAGAAGCAAGATGAGTGGATTTAGGTACGACAATTCTAAGTGAAATAAGTCACACAGGAAAAGACACTTATCATAAGCTATCACTTATAGAGGGAATGTAAAAACCGCTACACTTGAACTGAATTACAAAAGAGAACAGAGTCACACGTTTAGAAAACACACTATGGCTGCTTAACGGGAAAGGTGAGGTGGGGTGATGCATAAAACAAGGGTTTCAAATTCGCTCAGATACCGTTCCATACACCCAATATGTAATAGACAAGACCTACTCCTTGCTCAGTGAACTGGACTCAACACCCCCTATTCACCGTACAAGAATATATGTGACTAGTAAGAATCTTAAAACCTATGTATTGATATCTGTCTGGAAGTGAGTCAAGTGGGTGTAAAGCCGCATAAACACAGCCGTGAAAAACAGCTAAACCCCATTATAAAAATAAATTACTTTTAAAAACCCGTAAAACAAAGACAGTGAAAGAGAGAGAAATTCTTACAAAATTCGTTCAGAGGCTGTGATGCAACCTGGATTGACCATATCTAGACCCACAGCTGTATGAGACATAAGGGTGGACACTCTTGGGGCTGAAAGGTTGGGTGAGGTTGGGTGAGCAAACACAGACCCTTTAAAGTAATACTGCCTGGTACCCATCCCATGGGTCCCAAATCTCCAGGTTCAAGGGCATCTTCCTACATCGAAAACATGCATGAGAAACCCAGAAGATGGTACACCGTGTGATTTTGAAAGGTTTCTAATACGCACCTCATTTCTCATCTCCTTGTGCTCGGGTTCGCCATTCCAGCTACTTTACTAGCAATCTCCCTACTTGGAGAATCAGCACCTTTAAGCTCCTGTTCCCTACAGGTTGCAATTTGTCCTGAGGATGAACGGGAAGAGGGGCAACCAATGAGAGACTAGATCTAGGTGTTGGGACAGGCACAGGTCACTCTATTTTCCCATCAGGAAGAAGAATTATCCACAGGCTCTGCCTGCCGCCAGGAACCAGAATAGGGCCTGAGGCAATCCCGTGCTTTTGCGGCCAGCTCCCAAAAAAGACAGTTGAAAAATGGAGCTCAGGGGCACTGCCATTCACAAACCTGCTGAGTTATAAATGATAACTCTCGTCCACTAATATATTGTGGGAAGGCAACGAAGAGGATTGAAAAGCAAGGCAGAATTTCAGGAAACAATTTTCAGGAGGTAGATTCGAATCGACTTTAAAGCACATAAAAAGTGGCAAAACGTCGACAATGATGCCATTGGCCAAACAGGGCGTATGCGTTTTTTCCTGAATATATTCAGGAAAAAACGCATACGCCCTGTTTGGCCAACCAAGCAACCTGGAAAGGCTAATCAGCGCTACAAAGAAGTCTCGCTTCCCATCGGTCAAAAGGGCCATGCTGCAAAAAGTGTCAAAACCAGAAATGCAGGACAGGCCATGGAGAAATGGCAGCCTTGCTACGCTGATGGGCGGGATGTAAATTGCCAACAGCCACTCTGGAGAAGTGTACGGTATGTCCTGAAACATCGAAAAACCACAGCTTAGGGAGCATAGGGCACGTCCACTCATGGGCGTATAAATTGGGAAAACTAAAAATCAGCAAGACACAGGCACCCCAAAGTTTAGGGCTGCTCTGTTGACAAGAACCTCCACTTCATGACACCTTAAATATCCCAGGAAAGAGAAAAATGGATAAAGAAGTTGTGGTCCTTATGTACAATGGAATATCCCTCAGACATGAAATCAATGTCATAAGGCTAGTAGAAGCAAGATGAGTGGATTTAGGTACGACGATTCTAAGTGAAATAAGTCACACAGGAAAAGACACTTATCATAAGCTATCACTTATAGAGGGAATGTAAAAACCGCTACACTTGAACTGAATTACAAAAGAGAACAGAGTCACACGTTTAGAAAACACACTATGGCTGCTTAACGGGAAAGGTGAGGTGGGGTGATGCATAAAACAAGGGTTTCAAATTCGCTCAGATACCGTTCCATACACCCAATATGTAATAGACAAGACCTACTCCTTGCTCAGTGAACTGGACTCAACACCCCCTATTCACCGTACAAGAATATATGTGACTAGTAAGAATCTTAAAACCTATGTATTGATATCTGTCTGGAAGTGAGTCAAGTGGGTGTAAAGCCGCATAAACACAGCCGTGAAAAGCAGCTAAACCCCATTATAAAAATAAATTACTTTTAAACACCCGTAAAACAAAGACAGTGAAAGAGAGAGAAATTCTTACAAAATTCGTTCAGAGGCTGTGATGCAACCTGGATTGACCATATCTAGACCCACAGCTGTATGAGACATAAGGGTGGACACTCTTGGGGCTGAAAGGTTGGGTGAGGTTGGGTGAGCAAACACAGACCCTTTAAAGTAATACTGCCTGGTACCCATCCCATGGGTCCCAAATCTCCAGGTTCAAGGGCATCTTCCTACATCGAAAACATGCATGAGAAACCCAGAAGATGGTACACCGTGTGATTTTGAAAGGTTTCTAATACGCACCTCATTTCTCATCTCCTTGTGCTCGGGTTCGCCATTCCAGCTACTTTACTAGCAATCTCCCTACTTGGAGAATCAGCACGTTTAACCTCCTGTTCCCTACAGGTTGCAATGTGTCCTGAGGATGAACGGGAAGAGGGGCAACCAATGAGAGACTAGATCTAGGTGTTGGGACAGGCACAGGTCACTCTATTTTCCCATCAGGAAGCAGAATTAACCACAGGATCAGCCTGCCTCCAAGAAGCAGAATAGGGCCTGAGGCAATCCCGCGCTTTTGCGGCCAGCTCCCAAAAAAGCGACTTGAAAAATGGAGCTCAGGGACACTGCAATTCACAAACCCGCAGAGTTATAAATGATAACTCTCATCCACAGATATATTGAGGGAAGGCAACGAAGAGGATTTGAAAGCAAGGCAGAATTGCAGGAAACAGATTTCAGGAGGTAGATTCGAATCGCCTTTAAAGCACATGAAAAGCGGCAAAACGTCGACAATGATGCCCTTGGCGAAACAGGGCGTATGCGTTTTATCCTGAATATATTCAGGAAAAAACGCATACGCCCTTTTTGGCCAACCAAGCAACCTGGAAAGGCAAATCAGCGCTACAAAGAAGTCTCGCTTCCCATCGGTCAAAAGGGCCATGCTGCAAAAAGTGTCAAAACCAGAAATGCAGGACAGGCCATGGAGAAATGGCAGCCTTGCTACGCTGATGGGCGGGATGTAAATTGCCAACAGCCACTCTGGAGAAGTGTACGGTGTGTCCTGAAACATCGAAAAACCACAGCTTAGGGAGCATAGGGCACGTCCACTCATGGGCGTATAAATTGGGAAAACTAAAAATCAGCAAGACACAAGCACCCCAAAGTTTAGGGCTGCTCAGTTGACAAGAACCTCCACTTCATGACACCTTAAATATCACAGGAAAGAGCAAAATGGAGAAAGAAGTTGTGGCCCTTATGTACAATGGAATATCACTCAGACATGAAATCAATGTCATAAGGCTAGTAGAAGCAAGATGAGTGGATTTAGGTACGACAATTCTAAGTGAAATAAGTCACACAGGAAAAGACACTTATCATAAGCTATCACTTATAGAGGGAATGTAAAAACCGCTACACTTGAACTGAATTACAAAAGAGAACAGTGTCACACGTTTAGAAAACACACTATGGCTGCTTAACGGGAAAGGTGAGGTGGGGTGATGCATAAAACAAGGGTTTCAAATTCGCTCAGATACCGTTCCATACACCCAATATGTAATAGACAAGACCTACTCCTTGCTCAGTGAACTGGACTCAACACCCCCTATTCACCGTACAAGAATATATGTGACTAGTAAGAATCTTAAAACCTATGTATTGATATCTGTCTGGAAGTGAGTCAAGTGGGTGTAAAGCCGCATAAACACAGCCGTGAAAAGCAGCTAAACCCCATTATAAAAATAAATTACTTTTAAAAACCCGTAAAACAAAGACAGAGAAAGAGAGAGAAATTCTTACAAAATTCGTTCAGAGGCTGTGATGCAACCTGGATTGACCATATCTAGACCCACAGCTGGATGAGACATAAGGGTGGACACTCTTGGGGCTGAAAGGTTGGGTGAGGTTGGGTGAGCAAACACAGACCCTTTAAAGTAATACTGCCTGGTACCCATCCCATGGGTCCCAAATCTCCAGGTTCAAGGGCATCTTCCTACATCGAAAACATGCATGAGAAACCCAGAAGAGGGTACACCGTGTGATTTTGAAAGGTTTCTAATACGCACCTCATTTCTCATCTCCTTGTGCTCGGGTTCGCCATTCCAGCTACTTTACTAGCAATCTCCCTACTTGGAGAATCAGCACGTATAACCTCCTGTTCCCTACAGGTTGCAATTTGTCCTGAGGATGAACGGGAAGAGGGGCAACCAATGAGAGACTAGATCTAGGTGTTGGGACAGGCACAGGTCACTCTATTTTCCCATCAGGAAGAAGAATTATCCACAGGCTCTGCCTGCCGCCAGGAACCAGAATAGGGCCTGAGGCAATCCCGTGCTTTTGCGGCCAGCTCCCAAAAAAGACAGATGAAAAATGGAGCTCAGGGGCACTGCCATTCACAAACCTGCTGAGTTATAAAGGATAACTCTCGTCCACTAATATATTGTGGGAAGGCAACGAAGAGGATTGGAAAGCAAGGCAGAATTGCAGGAAACAAGTTTCAGGAGGTAGATTCAAATCGCCTTTAAAGCACATGAAATGTGGCAAAACGTCGACAATGATGCCCTTGGCCAAACAGGGCGTATGCGTTTTTTCCTGAATATATTCAGGAAAAAACGCATACGCCCTGTTTGGCCAACCAAGCAACCTGGAAAGGCTAATCAGCGCTACAAAGAAGTCTCGCTTCCCATCGGTCAAAAGGGCCATGCTGCAAAAAGTGTCAAAACCAGAAATGCAGGACAGGCCATGGAGAAATGGCAGCCTTGCTACGCTGATGGGCGGGATGTAAATTGCCAACAGCCACTCTGGAGAAGTGTACGGTGTGTCCTGAAACATCGAAAAACCACAGCTTAGGGAGCATAGGGCACGTCCACTCATGGGCGTATAAATTGGGAAAACTAAAAATCAGCAAGACACAGGCACCCCAAAGTTTAGGGCTGCTCTGTTGACAAGAACCTCCACTTCATGACACCTTAAATATCCCAGGAAAGAGAAAAATGGATAAAGAAGTTGTGGTCCTTATGTACAATGGAATATCCCTCAGACATGAAATCAATGTCATAAGGCTAGTAGAAGCAAGATGAGTGGATTTAGGTACGACGATTCTAAGTGAAATAAGTCACACAGGAAAAGACACTTATCATAAGCTATCACTTATAGAGGGAATGTAAAAACAGCTACACTTGAACTGAATTACAAAAGAGAACAGAGTCACACGTTTAGAAAACACACTATGGCTGCTTAACGGGAAAGGTGAGGTGGGGTGATGCATAAAACAAGGGTTTCAAATTCGCTCAGATACCGTTCCATACACCCAATATGTAATAGACAAGACCTACTCCTTGCTCAGTGAACTGGACTCAACACCCCCTATTCACCGTACAAGAATATATGTGACAAGTAAGAATCTTAAAACCTATGTATTGATATCTGTCTGGAAGTGAGTCAAGTGGGTGTAAAGCCGCATAAACACAGCCGTGAAAAGCAGCTAAACCCCATTATAAAAATAAATTACTTTTAAAAACCCGTAAAACAAAGACAGTGAAAGAGAGAGAAATTCTTACAAAATTCGTTCAGAGGCTGTGATGCAACCTGGATTGACCATATCTAGACCCACAGCTGTATGAGACATAAGGGTGGACACTCTTGGGGCTGAAAGGTTGGGTGAGGTTGGGTGAGCAAACACAGACCCTTTAAAGTAATACTGCCTGGTACCCATCCCATGGGTCCCAAATCTCCAGGTTCAAGGGCATCTTCCTACATCGAAAACATGCATGAGAAACCCAGAAGATGGTACACCGTGTGATTTTGAAAGGTTTCTAATACGCACCTCATTTCTCATCTCCTTGTGCTCGGGTTCGCCATTCCAGCTACTTTACTAGCAATCTCCCTACTTGGAGAATCAGCACGTTTAACCTCCTGTTCCCTACAGGTTGCAATGTGTTCTGAGGATGAACGGGAAGAGGGGCAACCAATGAGAGACTAGATCTAGGTGTTGGGACAGGCACAGGTCACTCTATTTTCCCATCAGGAAGCAGAATTAACCACAGGCTCAGCCTGCCTCCCAGAAGCAGAATAGGGCCTGAGGCAATCCCGCGCTTTTGCGGCCAGCTCCCAAAAAAGCGACTTGAAAAATGGAGCTCAGGGACACTGCAATTCACAAACCCGCAGAGTAATAAATGATAACTCTCATCCACAGATATATTGAGGGAAGGCAACGAAGAGGATTTGAAAGCAAGGCAGAATTGCAGGAAACAGATTTCAGGAGGTAGATTCGAATCGCCTTTAAAGCACATGAAAAGCGGCAAAACGTCGACAATGATGCCCTTGGCGAAACAGGGCGTATGCGTTTTATCCTGAATATATTCAGGAAAAAACGCATACGCCCTTTTTGGCCAACCAAGCAACCTGGAAAGGCAAATCAGCGCTACAAAGAAGTCTCGCTTCCCATCGGTCAAAAGGGCCATGCTGCAAAATGTGTCAAAACCAGAAATGCAGGACAGGCCATGGAGAAATGGCAGCCTTGCTACGCTGATGGGCGGGATGTAAATTGCCAACAGCCACTCTGGAGAAGTGTACTGTGTGTCCTGAAACATCGAAAAACCACAGCTTAGGGAGCATAGGGCACGTCCACTCATGGGCGTATAAATTGGGAAAACTAAAAATCAGCAAGACACAAGCACCCCAAAGTTTAGGGCTGCTCAGTTGACAAGAACCTCCACTTCATGACACCTTAAATATCACAGGAAAGAGCAAAATGGAGAAAGAAGTTGTGGCCCTTATGTACAATGGAATATCACTCAGACATGAAATCAATGTCATAAGGCTAGTAGAAGCAAGAAGAGTGGATTTAGGTACGACAATTCTAAGTGAAATAAGTCACACAGTAAAAGACACTTATCATAAGCTATCACTTATAGAGGGAATGTAAAAACCGCTACACTTGAACTGAATTACAAAAGAGAACAGTGTCACACGTTTAGAAAACACACTATGGCTGCTTAACGGGAAAGGTGAGGTGGGGTGATGCATAAAACAAGGGTTTCAAATTCGCTCAGATACCGTTCCATACACCCAATATGTAATAGACAAGACCTACTCCTTGCTCAGTGAACTGGACTCAACACCCCCTATTCACCGTACAAGAATATATGTGACTAGTAAGAATCTTAAAACCTATGTATTGATATCTGTCTGGAAGTGAGTCAAGTGGGTGTAAAGCCGCATAAACACAGCCGTGAAAAGCAGCTAAACCCCATTATAAAAATAAATTACTTTTAAAAACCCGTAAAACAAAGACAGAGAAAGAGAGAGAAATTCTTACAAAATTCGTCAGAGGCTGTGATGCAACCTGGATTGACCATATCTAGACCCACAGCTGTATGAGACATAAGGGTGGACACTCTTGGGGCTGAAAGGTTGGGTGAGGTTGGGTGAGCAAACACAGACCCTTTAAAGTAATACTGCCTGGTACCCATCCCATGGGTCCCAAATCTCCAGGTTCAAGGGCATCTTCCTACATCGAAAACATGCATGAGAAACCCAGAAGATGGTACACCGTGTGATTTTGAAAGGTTTCTAATACGCACCTCATTTCTTCATCTCCTTGTGCTCGGGTTCGCCATTCCAGCTACTTTACTAGCAATCTCCCTACTTGGAGAATCAGCACGTATAACCTCCTGTTCCCTACAGGTTGCAATTTGTCCTGAGGATGAACGGGAAGAGGGGCAACCAATGAGAGACTAGATCTAGGTGTTGGGACAGGCACAGGTCACTCTATTTTCCCATCAGGAAGAAGAATTATCCACAGGCTCTGCCTGCCGCCAGGAACCAGAATAGGGCCTGAGGCAATCCCGTGCTTTTGCGGCCAGCTCCCAAAAAAGACAGATGAAAAATGGAGCTCAGGGGCACTGCCATTCACAAACCTGCTGAGTTATAAATGATAACTCTCGTCCACTAATATATTGTGGGAAGGCAACGAAGAGGATTGGAAAGCAAGGCAGAATTGCAGGAAACAAGTTTCAGGAGGTAGATTCGAATCGCATTTAAAGCACATGAAAAGCGGCAAAACGTCGACAATGATGCCCTTGGCCAAAAAGGGCGTATGCGTTTTATCCTGAATATATTCAGGAAAAAACGCATACGCCCTTTTTGGCCAACCAAGCAACCTGGAAAGGCAAATCAGCGCTACAAAGAAGTCTCGCTTCCCATCGGTCAAAAGGGCCATGCTGCAAAAAGTGTCAAAACCAGAAATGCAGGACAGGCCATGGAGAAATGGCAGCCTTGCTACGCTGATGGGCGGGATGTAAATTGCCAACAGCCACCCTGGAGAAGTGTACGGTGTGTCCTGAAACATCGAAAAACCACAGCTTAGGGAGCATAGGGCACGTCCACTCATGGGCGTATAAATTGGGAAAACTAAAAATCAGCAAGACACAAGCACCCCAAAGTTTAGGGCTGCTCAGTTGACAAGAACCTCCACTTCATGACACCTTAAATATCACAGGAAAGAGCAAAATGGAGAAAGAAGTTGTGGCCCTTATGTACAATGGAATATCACTCAGACATGAAATCAATGTCATAAGGCTAGTAGAAGCAAGATGAGTGGATTTAGGTACGACAATTCTAAGTGAAATAAGTCACACAGGAAAAGACACTTATCATAAGCTATCACTTATAGAGGGAATGTAAAAACCGCTACACTTGAACTGAATTACAAAAGAGAACAGAGTCACACGTTTAGAAAACACACTATGGCTGCTTAACGGGAAAGGTGAGGTGGGGTGATGCATAAAACAAGGGTTTCAAATTCGCTCAGATACCGTTCCATACACCCAATATGTAATAGACAAGACCTACTCCTTGCTCAGTGAACTGGACTCAACACCCCCTATTCACCGTACAAGAATATATGTGACTAGTAAGAATCTTAAAACCTATGTATTGATATCTGTCTGGAAGTGAGTCAAGTGGGTGTAAAGCCGCATAAACACAGCCGTGAAAAACAGCTAAACCCCATTATAAAAATAAATTACTTTTAAAAACCCGTAAAACAAAGACAGTGAAAGAGAGAGAAATTCTTACAAAATTCGTTCAGAGGCTGTGATGCAACCTGGATTGACCATATCTAGACCCACAGCTGTATGAGACATAAGGGTGGACACTCTTGGGGCTGAAAGGTTGGGTGAGGTTGGGTGAGCAAACACAGACCCTTTAAAGTAATACTGCCTGGTACCCATCCCATGGGTCCCAAATCTCCAGGTTCAAGGGCATCTTCCTACATCGAAAACATGCATGAGAAACCCAGAAGATGGTACACCGTGTGATTTTGAAAGGTTTCTAATACGCACCTCATTTCTCATCTCCTTGTGCTCGGGTTCGCCATTCCAGCTACTTTACTAGCAATCTCCCTACTTGGAGAATCAGCACCTTTAAGCTCCTGTTCCCTACAGGTTGCAATTTGTCCTGAGGATGAACGGGAAGAGGGGCAACCAATGAGAGACTAGATCTAGGTGTTGGGACAGGCACAGGTCACTCTATTTTCCCATCAGGAAGAAGAATTATCCACAGGCTCTGCCTGCCGCCAGGAACCAGAATAGGGCCTGAGGCAATCCCGTGCTTTTGCGGCCAGCTCCCAAAAAAGACAGTTGAAAAATGGAGCTCAGGGGCACTGCCATTCACAAACCTGCTGAGTTATAAATGATAACTCTCGTCCACTAATATATTGTGGGAAGGCAACGAAGAGGATTGAAAAGCAAGGCAGAATTTCAGGAAACAATTTTCAGGAGGTAGATTCGAATCGACTTTAAAGCACATAAAAAGTGGCAAAACGTCGACAATGATGCCATTGGCCAAACAGGGCGTATGCGTTTTTTCCTGAATATATTCAGGAAAAAACGCATACGCCCTGTTTGGCCAACCAAGCAACCTGGAAAGGCTAATCAGCGCTACAAAGAAGTCTCGCTTCCCATCGGTCAAAAGGGCCATGCTGCAAAAAGTGTCAAAACCAGAAATGCAGGACAGGCCATGGAGAAATGGCAGCCTTGCTACGCTGATGGGCGGGATGTAAATTGCCAACAGCCACTCTGGAGAAGTGTACGGTGTGTCCTGAAACATCGAAAAACCACAGCTTAGGGAGCATAGGGCACGTCCACTCATGGGCGTATAAATTGGGAAAACTAAAAATCAGCAAGACACAGGCACCCCAAAGTTTAGGGCTGCTCTGTTGACAAGAACCTCCACTTCATGACACCTTAAATATCCCAGGAAAGAGAAAAATGGATAAAGAAGTTGTGGTCCTTATGTACAATGGAATATCCCTCAGACATGAAATCAATGTCATAAGGCTAGTAGAAGCAAGATGAGTGGATTTAGGTACGACGATTCTAAGTGAAATAAGTCACACAGGAAAAGACACTTATCATAAGCTATCACTTATAGAGGGAATGTAAAAACCGCTACACTTGAACTGAATTACAAAAGAGAACAGAGTCACACGTTTAGAAAACACACTATGGCTGCTTAACGGGAAAGGTGAGGTGGGGTGATGCATAAAACAAGGGTTTCAAATTCGCTCAGATACCGTTCCATACACCCAATATGTAATAGACAAGACCTACTCCTTGCTCAGTGAACTGGACTCAACACCCCCTATTCACCGTACAAGAATATATGTGACTAGTAAGAATCTTAAAACCTATGTATTGATATCTGTCTGGAAGTGAGTCAAGTGGGTGTAAAGCCGCATAAACACAGCCGTGAAAAGCAGCTAAACCCCATTATAAAAATAAATTACTTTTAAAAACCCGTAAAACAAAGACAGTGAAAGAGAGAGAAATTCTTACAAAATTCGTTCAGAGGCTGTGATGCAACCTGGATTGACCATATCTAGACCCACAGCTGTATGAGACATAAGGGTTGACACTCTTGGGGCTGAAAGGTTGGGTGAGGTTGGGTGAGCAAACACAGACCATTTAAATTAATACTGCCTGGTACCCATCCCATGGGTCCCAAATCTCCAGGTTCAAGGGCATCTTCCTACATCGAAAACATGCATGAGAAACCCAGAAGATGGTACACCGTGTGATTTTGAAAGGTTTCTAATACGCACCTCATTTCTCATCTCCTTGTGCTCGGGTTCGCCATTCCAGCTACTTTACTAGCAATCTCCCTACTTGGAGAATCAGCACGTTTAACCTCCTGTTCCCTACAGGTTGCAATGTGTCCTGAGGATGAACGGGAAGAGGGGCAACCAATGAGAGACTAGATCTAGGTGTTGGGACAGGCACAGGTCACTCTATTTTCCCATCAGGAAGCAGAATTAACCACAGGCTCAGCCTGCCTCCCAGAAGCAGAATAGGGCCTGAGGCAATCCCGCGCTTTTGCGGCCAGCTCCCAAAAAAGCGACTTGAAAAATGGAGCTCAGGGACACTGCAATTCACAAACCCGAAGAGTTATAAATGATAACTCTCATCCACAGATATATTGAGGGAAGGCAACGAAGAGGATTTGAAAGCAAGGCAGAATTGCAGGAAACAGATTTCAGGAGGTAGATTCGAATCGCATTTAAAGCACATGAAAAGCGGCAAAACGTCGACAATGATGCCCTTGGCCAAAAAGGGCGTATGCGTTTTATCCTGAATATATTCAGGAAAAAACGCATACGCCCTTTTTGGCCAACCAAGCAACCTGGAAAGGCAAATCAGCGCTACAAAGAAGTCTCGCTTCCCATCGGTCAAAAGGGCCATGCTGCAAAAAGTGTCAAAACCAGAAATGCAGGACAGGCCATGGAGAAATGGCAGCCTTGCTACGCTGATGGGCGGGATGTAAATTGCCAACAGCCACCCTGGAGAAGTGTACGGTGTGTCCTGAAACATCGAAAAACCACAGCTTAGGGAGCATAGGGCACGTCCACTCATGGGCGTATAAATTGGGAAAACTAAAAATCAGCAAGACACAAGCACCCCAAAGTTTAGGGCTGCTCAGTTGACAAGAACCTCCACTTCATGACACCTTAAATATCACAGGAAAGAGCAAAATGGAGAAAGAAGTTGTGGCCCTTATGTACAATGGAATATCACTCAGACATGAAATCAATGTCATAAGGCTAGTAGAAGCAAGATGAGTGGATTTAGGTACGACAATTCTAAGTGAAATAAGTCACACAGGAAAAGACACTTATCATAAGCTATCACTTATAGAGGGAATGTAAAAACCGCTACACTTGAACTGAATTACAAAAGAGAACAGAGTCACACGTTTAGAAAACACACTATGGCTGCTTAACGGGAAAGGTGAGGTGGGGTGATGCATAAAACAAGGGTTTCAAATTCGCTCAGATACCGTTCCATACACCCAATATGTAATAGACAAGACCTACTCCTTGCTCAGTGAACTGGACTCAACACCCCCTATTCACCGTACAAGAATATATGTGACTAGTAAGAATCTTAAAACCTATGTATTGATATCTGTCTGGAAGTGAGTCAAGTGGGTGTAAAGCCGCATAAACACAGCCGTGAAAAACAGCTAAACCCCATTATAAAAATAAATTACTTTTAAAAACCCGTAAAACAAAGACAGTGAAAGAGAGAGAAATTCTTACAAAATTCGTTCAGAGGCTGTGATGCAACCTGGATTGACCATATCTAGACCCACAGCTGTATGAGACATAAGGGTGGACACTCTTGGGGCTGAAAGGTTGGGTGAGGTTGGGTGAGCAAACACAGACCCTTTAAAGTAATACTGCCTGGTACCCATCCCATGGGTCCCAAATCTCCAGGTTCAAGGGCATCTTCCTACATCGAAAACATGCATGAGAAACCCAGAAGATGGTACACCGTGTGATTTTGAAAGGTTTCTAATACGCACCTCATTTCTCATCTCCTTGTGCTCGGGTTCGCCATTCCAGCTACTTTACAAGCAATCTCCCTACTTGGAGAATCAGCACCTTTAAGCTCCTGTTCCCTACAGGTTGCAATTTGTCCTGAGGATGAACGGGAAGAGGGGCAACCAATGAGAGACTAGATCTAGGTGTTGGGACAGGCACAGGTCACTCTATTTTCCCATCAGGAAGAAGAATTATCCACAGGCTCTGCCTGCCGCCAGGAACCAGAATAGGGCCTGAGGCAATCCCGTGCTTTTGCGGCCAGCTCCCAAAAAAGACAGTTGAAAAATGGAGCTCAGGGGCACTGCCATTCACAAACCTGCTGAGTTATAAATGATAACTCTCGTCCACTAATATATTGTGGGAAGGCAACGAAGAGGATTGAAAAGCAAGGCAGAATTTCAGGAAACAATTTTCAGGAGGTAGATTCGAATCGACTTTAAAGCACATAAAAAGTGGCAAAACGTCGACAATGATGCCATTGGCCAAACAGGGCGTATGCGTTTTTTCCTGAATATATTCAGGAAAAAACGCATACGCCCTGTTTGGCCAACCAAGCAACCTGGAAAGGCTAATCAGCGCTACAAAGAAGTCTCGCTTCCCATCGGTCAAAAGGGCCATGCTGCAAAAAGTGTCAAAACCAGAAATGCAGGACAGGCCATGGAGAAATGGCAGCCTTGCTACGCTGATGGGCGGGATGTAAATTGCCAACAGCCACTCTGGAGAAGTGTACGGTGTGTCCTGAAACATCGAAAAACCACAGCTTAGGGAGCATAGGGCACGTCCACTCATGGGCGTATAAATTGGGAAAACTAAAAATCAGCAAGACACAGGCACCCCAAAGTTTAGGGCTGCTCTGTTGACAAGAACCTCCACTTCATGACACCTTAAATATCCCAGGAAAGAGAAAAATGGATAAAGAAGTTGTGGTCCTTATGTACAATGGAATATCCCTCAGACATGAAATCAATGTCATAAGGCTAGTAGAAGCAAGATGAGTGGATTTAGGTACGACGATTCTAAGTGAAATAAGTCACACAGGAAAAGACACTTATCATAAGCTATCACTTATAGAGGGAATGTAAAAACCGCTACACTTGAACTGAATTACAAAAGAGAACAGAGTCACACGTTTAGAAAACACACTATGGCTGCTTAACGGGAAAGGTGAGGTGGGGTGATGCATAAAACAAGGGTTTCAAATTCGCTCAGATACCGTTCCATACACCCAATATGTAATAGACAAGACCTACTCCTTGCTCAGTGAACTGGACTCAACACCCCCTATTCACCGTACAAGAATATATGTGACTAGTAAGAATCTTAAAACCTATGTATTGATATCTGTCTGGAAGTGAGTCAAGTGGGTGTAAAGCCGCATAAACACAGCCGTGAAAAGCAGCTAAACCCCATTATAAAAATAAATTACTTTTAAACACCCGTAAAACAAAGACAGTGAAAGAGAGAGAAATTCTTACAAAATTCGTTCAGAGGCTGTGATGCAACCTGGATTGACCATATCTAGACCCACAGCTGTATGAGACATAAGGGTGGACACTCTTGGGGCTGAAAGGTTGGGTGAGGTTGGGTGAGCAAACACAGACCCTTTAAAGTAATACTGCCTGGTACCCATCCCATGGGTCCCAAATCTCCAGGTTCAAGGGCATCTTCCTACATCGAAAACATGCATGAGAAACCCAGAAGATGGTACACCGTGTGATTTTGAAAGGTTTCTAATACGCACCTCATTTCTCATCTCCTTGTGCTCGGGTTCGCCATTCCAGCTACTTTACTAGCAATCTCCCTACTTGGAGAATCAGCACGTTTAACCTCCTGTTCCCTACAGGTTGCAATGTGTCCTGAGGATGAACGGGAAGAGGGGCAACCAATGAGAGACTAGATCTAGGTGTTGGGACAGGCACAGGTCACTCTATTTTCCCATCAGGAAGCAGAATTAACCACAGGATCAGCCTGCCTCCAAGAAGCAGAATAGGGCCTGAGGCAATCCCGCGCTTTTGCGGCCAGCTCCCAAAAAAGCGACTTGAAAAATGGAGCTCAGGGACACTGCAATTCACAAACCCGCAGAGTTATAAATGATAACTCTCATCCACAGATATATTGAGGGAAGGCAACGAAGAGGATTTGAAAGCAAGGCAGAATTACAGGAAACAGATTTCAGGAGGTAGATTCGAATCGCCTTTAAAGCACATGAAAAGCGGCAAAACGTCGACAATGATGCCCTTGGCGAAACAGGGCGTATGCGTTTTATCCTGAATATATTCAGGAAAAAACGCATACGCCCTTTTTGGCCAACCAAGCAACCTGGAAAGGCAAATCAGCGCTACAAAGAAGTCTCGCTTCCCATCGGTCAAAAGGGCCATGCTGCAAAAAGTGTCAAAACCAGAAATGCAGGACAGGCCATGGAGAAATGGCAGCCTTGCTACGCTGATGGGCGGGATGTAAATTGCCAACAGCCACTCTGGAGAAGTGTACGGTGTGTCCTGAAACATCGAAAAACCACAGCTTAGGGAGCATAGGGCACGTCCACTCATGGGCGTATAAATTGGGAAAACTAAAAATCAGCAAGACACAAGCACCCCAAAGTTTAGGGCTGCTCAGTTGACAAGAACCTCCACTTCATGACACCTTAAATATCACAGGAAAGAGCAAAATGGAGAAAGAAGTTGTGGCCCTTATGTACAATGGAATATCACTCAGACATGAAATCAATGTCATAAGGCTAGTAGAAGCAAGATGAGTGGATTTAGGTACGACAATTCTAAGTGAAATAAGTCACACAGGAAAAGACACTTATCATAAGCTATCACTTATAGAGGGAATGTAAAAACCGCTACACTTGAACTGAATTACAAAAGAGAACAGTGTCACACGTTTAGAAAACACACTATGGCTGCTTAACGGGAAAGGTGAGGTGGGGTGATGCATAAAACAAGGGTTTCAAATTCGCTCAGATACCGTTCCATACACCCAATATGTAATAGACAAGACCTACTCCTTGCTCAGTGAACTGGACTCAACACCCCCTATTCACCGTACAAGAATATATGTGACTAGTAAGAATCTTAAAACCTATGTATTGATATCTGTCTGGAAGTGAGTCAAGTGGGTGTAAAGCCGCATAAACACAGCCGTGAAAAGCAGCTAAACCCCATTATAAAAATAAATTACTTTTAAAAACCCGTAAAACAAAGACAGAGAAAGAGAGAGAAATTCTTACAAAATTCGTTCAGAGGCTGTGATGCAACCTGGATTGACCATATCTAGACCCACAGCTGGATGAGACATAAGGGTGGACACTCTTGGGGCTGAAAGGTTGGGTGAGGTTGGGTGAGCAAATACAGACCCTTTAAAGTAATACTGCCTGGTACCCATCCCATGGGTCCCAAATCTCCAGGTTCAAGGGCATCTTCCTACATCGAAAACATGCATGAGAAACCCAGAAGAGGGTACACCGTGTGATTTTGAAAGGTTTCTAATACGCACCTCATTTCTCATCTCCTTGTGCTCGGGTTCGCCATTCCAGCTACTTTACTAGCAATCTCCCTACTTGGAGAATCAGCACGTATAACCTCCTGTTCCCTACAGGTTGCAATTTGTCCTGAGGATGAACGGGAAGAGGGGCAACCAATGAGAGACTAGATCTAGGTGTTGGGACAGGCACAGGTCACTCTATTTTCCCATCAGGAAGAAGAATTATCCACAGGCTCTGCCTGCCGCCAGGAACCAGAATAGGGCCTGAGGCAATCCCGTGCTTTTGCGGCCAGCTCCCAAAAAAGACAGATGAAAAATGGAGCTCAGGGGCACTGCCATTCACAAACCTGCTGAGTTATAAAGGATAACTCTCGTCCACTAATATATTGTGGGAAGGCAACGAAGAGGATTGGAAAGCAAGGCAGAATTGCAGGAAACAAGTTTCAGGAGGTAGATTCAAATCGCCTTTAAAGCACATGAAATGTGGCAAAACGTCGACAATGATGCCCTTGGCCAAACAGGTCGTATGCGTTTTTTCCTGAATATATTCAGGAAAAAACGCATACGCCCTGTTTGGCCAACCAAGCAACCTGGAAAGGCTAATCAGCGCTACAAAGAAGTCTCGCTTCCCATCGGTCAAAAGGGCCATGCTGCAAAAAGTGTCAAAACCAGAAATGCAGGACAGGCCATGGAGAAATGGCAGCCTTGCTACGCTGATGGGCGGGATGTAAATTGCCAACAGCCACTCTGGAGAAGTGTACGGTGTGTCCTGAAACATCGAAAAACCACAGCTTAGGGAGCATAGGGCACGTCCACTCATGGGCGTATAAATTGGGAAAACTAAAAATCAGCAAGACACAGGCACCCCAAAGTTTAGGGCTGCTCTGTTGACAAGAACCTCCACTTCATGACACCTTAAATATCCCAGGAAAGAGAAAAATGGATAAAGAAGTTGTGGTCCTTATGTACAATGGAATATCCCTCAGACATGAAATCAATGTCATAAGGCTAGTAGAAGCAAGATGAGTGGATTTAGGTACGACGATTCTAAGTGAAATAAGTCACACAGGAAAAGACACTTATCATAAGCTATCACTTATAGAGGGAATGTAAAAACCGCTACACTTGAACTGAATTACAAAAGAGAACAGAGTCACACGTTTAGAAAACACACTATGGCTGCTTAACGGGAAAGGTGAGGTGGGGTGATGCATAAAACAAGGGTTTCAAATTCGCTCAGATACCGTTCCATACACCCAATATGTAATAGACAAGACCTACTCCTTGCTCAGTGAACTGGACTCAACACCCCCTATTCACCGTACAAGAATATATGTGACAAGTAAGAATCTTAAAACCTATGTATTGATATCTGTCTGGAAGTGAGTCAAGTGGGTGTAAAGCCGCATAAACACAGCCGTGAAAAGCAGCTAAACCCCATTATAAAAATAAATTACTTTTAAAAACCCGTAAAACAAAGACAGTGAAAGAGAGAGAAATTCTTACAAAATTCGTTCAGAGGCTGTGATGCAACCTGGATTGACCATATCTAGACCCACAGCTGTATGAGACATAAGGGTGGACACTCTTGGGGCTGAAAGGTTGGGTGAGGTTGGGTGAGCAAACACAGACCCTTTAAAGTAATACTGCCTGGTACCCATCCCATGGGTCCCAAATCTCCAGGTTCAAGGGCATCTTCCTACATCGAAAACATGCATGAGAAACCCAGAAGATGGTACACCGTGTGATTTTGAAAGGTTTCTAATACGCACCTCATTTCTCATCTCCTTGTGCTCGGGTTCGCCATTCCAGCTACTTTACTAGCAATCTCCCTACTTGGAGAATCAGCACGTTTAACCTCCTGTTCCCTACAGGTTGCAATGTGTTCTGAGGATGAACGGGAAGAGGGGCAACCAATGAGAGACTAGATCTAGGTGTTGGGACAGGCACAGGTCACTCTATTTTCCCATCAGGAAGCAGAATTAACCACAGGCTCAGCCTGCCTCCCAGAAGCAGAATAGGGCCTGAGGCAATCCCGCACTTTTGCGGCCAGCTCCCAAAAAAGCGACTTGAAAAATGGAGCTCAGGGACACTGCAATTCACAAACCCGCAGAGTAATAAATGATAACTCTCATCCACAGATATATTGAGGGAAGGCAACGAAGAGGATTTGAAAGCAAGGCAGAATTGCAGGAAACAGATTTCAGGAGGTAGATTCGAATCGCCTTTAAAGCACATGAAAAGCGGCAAAACGTCGACAATGATGCCCTTGGCGAAACAGGGCGTATGCGTTTTATCCTGAATATATTCAGGAAAAAACGCATACGCCCTTTTTGGCCAACCAAGCAACCTGGAAAGGCAAATCAGCGCTACAAAGAAGTCTCGCTTCCCATCGGTCAAAAGGGCCATGCTGCAAAATGTGTCAAAACCAGAAATGCAGGACAGGCCATGGAGAAATGGCAGCCTTGCTACGCTGATGGGCGGGATGTAAATTGCCAACAGCCACTCTGGAGAAGTGTACTGTGTGTCCTGAAACATCGAAAAACCACAGCTTAGGGAGCATAGGGCACGTCCACTCATGGGCGTATAAATTGGGAAAACTAAAAATCAGCAAGACACAAGCACCCCAAAGTTTAGGGCTGCTCAGTTGAAAAGAACCTCCACTTCATGACACCTTAAATATCACAGGAAAGAGCAAAATGGAGAAAGAAGTTGTGGCCCTTATGTACAATGGAATATCACTCAGACATGAAATCAATGTCATAAGGCTAGTAGAAGCAAGAAGAGTGGATTTAGGTACGACAATTCTAAGTGAAATAAGTCACACAGTAAAAGACACTTATCATAAGCTATCACTTATAGAGGGAATGTAAAAACCGCTACACTTGAACTGAATTACAAAAGAGAACAGTGTCACATGTTTAGAAAACACACTATGGCTGCTTAACGGGAAAGGTGAGGTGGGGTGATGCATAAAACAAGGGTTTCAAATTCGCTCAGATACCGTTCCATACACCCAATATGTAATAGACAAGACCTACTCCTTGCTCAGTGAACTGGACTCAACACCCCCTATTCACCGTACAAGAATATATGTGACTAGTAAGAATCTTAAAACCTATGTATTGATATCTGTCTGGAAGTGAGTCAAGTGGGTGTAAAGCCGCATAAACACAGCCGTGAAAAGCAGCTAAACCCCATTATAAAAATAAATTACTTTTAAAAACCCGTAAAACAAAGACAGAGAAAGAGAGAGAAATTCTTACAAAATTCGTTCAGAGGCTGTGATGCAACCTGGATTGACCATATCTAGACCCACAGCTGTATGAGACATAAGGGTGGACACTCTTGGGGCTGAAAGGTTGGGTGAGGTTGGGTGAGCAAACACAGACCCTTTAAAGTAATACTGCCTGGTACCCATCCCATGGGTCCCAAATCTCCAGGTTCAAGGGCATCTTCCTACATCGAAAACATGCATGAGAAACCCAGAAGATGGTACACCGTGTGATTTTGAAAGGTTTCTAATACGCACCTCATTTCTCATCTCCTTGTGCTCGGGTTCGCCATTCCAGCTACTTTACTAGCAATCTCCCTACTTGGAGAATCAGCACGTATAACCTCCTGTTCCCTACAGGTTGCAATTTGTCCTGAGGATGAACGGGAAGAGGGGCAACCAATGAGAGACTAGATCTAGGTGTTGGGACAGGCACAGGTCACTCTATTTTCCCATCAGGAAGAAGAATTATCCACAGGCTCTGCCTGCCGCCAGGAACCAGAATAGGGCCTGAGGCAATCCCGTGCTTTTGCGGCCAGCTCCCAAAAAAGACAGATGAAAAATGGAGCTCAGGGGCACTGCCATTCACAAACCTGCTGAGTTATAAATGATAACTCTCGTCCACTAATATATTGTGGGAAGGCAACGAAGAGGATTGGAAAGCAAGGCAGAATTGCAGGAAACAAGTTTCAGGAGGTAGATTCGAATCGCCTTTAAAGCACATGAAAAGTGGCAAAACGTCGACAATGATGCCCTTGGCCAAACAGGGCATATGCGTTTTTTCCTGAATATATTCAGGAAAAAACGCATACGCCCTGTTTGGCCAACCAAGCAACCTGGAAAGGCTAATCAGCGCTACAAAGAAGTCTCGCTTCCCATCGGTCAAAAGGGCCATGCTGCAAAAAGTGTCAAAACCAGAAATGCAGGACAGGCCATGGAGAAATGGCAGCCTTGCTACGCTGATGGGCGGGATGTAAATTGCCAACAGCCACTCTGGAGAAGTGTACGGTGTGTCCTGAAACATCGAAAAACCACAGCTTAGGGAGCATAGGGCACGTCCACTCATGGGCGTATAAATTGGGAAAACTAAAAATCAGCAAGACACAAGCACCCCAAAGTTTAGGGCTGCTCTGTTGACAAAAACCTCCACTTCATGACACCTTAAATATCCCAGGAAAGAGAAAAATGGATAAAGAAGTTGTGGTCCTTATGTACAATGGAATATCCCTCAGACATGAAATCAATGTCATAAGGCTAGTAGAAGCAAGATGAGTGGATTTAGGTACGACGATTCTAAGTGAAATAAGTCACACAGGAAAAGACACTTATCATAAGCTATCACTTATAGAGGGAATGTAAAAACCGCTACACTTGAACTGAATTACAAAAGAGAACAGAGTCACACGTTTAGAAAACACACTATGGCTGCTTAACGGGAAAGGTGAGGTGGGGTGATGCATAAAACAAGGGTTTCAAATTCGCTCAGATACCGTTCCATACACCCAATATGTAATAGACAAGACCTACTCCTTGCTCAGTGAACTGGACTCAACACCCCCTATTCACCGTACAAGAATATATGTGACTAGTAAGAATCTTAAAACCTATGTATTGATATCTGTCTGGAAGTGAGTCAAGTGGGTGTAAAGCCGCATAAACACAGCCGTGAAAAGCAGCTAAACCCCATTATAAAAATAAATTACTTTTAAAAACCCGTAAAACAAAGACAGTGAAAGAGAGAGAAATTCTTACAAAATTCGTTCAGAGGCTGTGATGCAACCTGGATTGACCATATCTAGACCCACAGCTGTATGAGACATAAGGGTTGACACTCTTGGGGCTGAAAGGTTGGGTGAGGTTGGGTGAGCAAACACAGACCATTTAAATTAATACTGCCTGGTACCCATCCCATGGGTCCCAAATCTCCAGGTTCAAGGGCATCTTCCTACATCGAAAACATGCATGAGAAACCCAGAAGATGGTACACCGTGTGATTTTGAAAGGTTTCTAATACGCACCTCATTTCTCATCTCCTTGTGCTCGGGTTCGCCATTCCAGCTACTTTACTAGCAATCTCCCTACTTGGAGAATCAGCACGTTTAACCTCCTGTTCCCTACAGGTTGCAATTTGTCCTGAGGATGAACGGGAAGAGGGGCAACCAATGAGAGACTAGATCTAGGTGTTGGGACAGGCACAGGTCACTCTATTTTCCCATCAGGAAGCAGAATTAACCACAGGCTCAGCCTGCCTCCCAGAAGCAGAATAGGGCCTGAGGCAATCCCGCGCTTTTGCGGCCAGCTCCCAAAAAAGCGACTTGAAAAATGGAGCTCAGGGACACTGCAATTCACAAACCCGAAGAGTTATAAATGATAACTCTCATCCACAGATATATTGAGGGAAGGCAACGAAGAGGATTTGAAAGCAAGGCAGAATTGCAGGAAACAGATTTCAGGAGGTAGATTCGAATCGCCTTTAAAGCACATGAAAAGCGGCAAAACGTCGACAATGATGCCCTTGGCCAAAAAGGGCGTATGCGTTTTATCCTGAATATATTCAGGAAAAAACGCATACGCCCTTTTTGGCCAACCAAGCAACCTGGAAAGGCAAATCAGCGCTACAAAGAAGTCTCGCTTCCCATCGGTCAAAAGGGCCATGCTGCAAAAAGTGTCAAAACCAGAAATGCAGGACAGGCCATGGAGAAATGGCAGCCTTGCTACGCTGATGGGCGGGATGTAAATTGCCAACAGCCACCCTGGAGAAGTGTACGGTGTGTCCTGAAACATCGAAAAACCACAGCTTAGGGAGCATAAGGCACGTCCACTCATGGGCGTATAAATTGGGAAAACTAAAAATCAGCAAGACACAAGCACCCCAAAGTTTAGGGCTGCTCTGTTGACAAGAACCTCCACTTCATGACACCTTAAATATCACAGGAAAGAGCAAAATGGAGAAAGAAGTTGTGGCCCTTATGTACAATGGAATATCACTCAGACATGAAATCAATGTCATAAGGCTAGTAGAAGCAAGATGAGTGGATTTAGGTACGACGATTCTAAGTGAAATAAGTCACACAGGAAAAGACACTTATCATAAGCTATCACTTATAGAGGGAATGTAAAAACCGCTACACTTGAACTGAATTACAAAAGAGAACAGAGTCACACGTTTAGAAAACACACTATGGCTGCTTAACGGGAAAGGTGAGGTGGGGTGATGCATAAAACAAGGGTTTCAAATTCGCTCAGATACCGTTCCATACACCCAATATGTAATAGACAAGACCTACTCCTTGCTCAGTGAACTGGACTCAACACCCCCTATTCACCGTACAAGAATATATGTGACTAGTAAGAATCTTAAAACCTATGTATTGATATCTGTCTGGAAGTGAGTCAAGTGGGTGTAAAGCCGCATAAACACAGCCGTGAAAAGCAGCTAAACCCCATTATAAAAATAAATTACTTTTAAAAACCCGTAAAACAAAGACAGTGAAAGAGAGAGAAATTCTTACAAAATTCGTTCAGAGGCTGTGATGCAACCTGGATTGACCATATCTAGACCCACAGCTGTATGAGACATAAGGGTGGACACTCTTGGGGTAGAAATTTTGGGTGAGGTTGGGTGAGCAAACACAGACCCTTTAAAGTAATACTGCCTGGTACCCATCCCATGGGTCCCAAATCTCCAGGTTCAAGGGCATCTTCCTACATCGAAAACATGCATGAGAAACCCAGAAGATGGTACACCGTGTGATTTTGAAAGGTTTCTAATACGCACCTCATTTCTCATCTCCTTGTGCTCGGGTTCGCCATTCCAGCTACTTTACTAGCAATCTCCCTACTTGGAGAATCAGCACGTTTAACCTCCTGTTCCCTACAGGTTGCAATTTGTCCTGAGGATGAACGGGAAGAGGGGCAACCAATGAGAGACTAGATCTAGGTGTTGGGACAGGCACAGGTCACTCTATTTTCCCATCAGGAAGAAGAATTATCCACAGGCTCTGCCTGCCGCCAGGAAC
The DNA here is from genome assembly GCF_028021215.1 of Eschrichtius robustus. Lineage (NCBI taxonomy): Eukaryota > Metazoa > Chordata > Mammalia > Artiodactyla > Eschrichtiidae > Eschrichtius > Eschrichtius robustus. The sequence goes on from NW_027175343.1 coordinate 1,765,810, forward strand.
CAGAATAGGGCCTGAGGCAATCCCGTGCTATTGCGGCCAGCTCCCAAAAAAGACAGTTGAAAAATGGAGCTCAGGGGCACTGCCATTCACAAACCTGCTGAGTTATAAATGATAACTCTCGTCCACTAATATATTGTGGGAAGGCAACAAAGAGGATTGGAAAGCAAGGCAGATTTGCAGGAAACAAGTTTCAGGAGGTAGATTCGAATCGCCTTTAAAGCACATGAAAAGTGGCAAAACGTCGACAATGATGCCCTTGGCCAAACAGGGCGTATGCGTTTTTTCCTGAATATATTCAGGAAAAAACGCATACGCCCTGTTTGGCCAACCAAGCAACCTGGAAAGGCTAATCAGCGCTACAAAGAAGTCTCGCTTCCCATCGGTCAAAAGGGCCATGCTGCAAAAAGTGTCAAAACCAGAAATGCAGGACAGGCCATGGAGAAATGGCAGCCTTGCTACGCTGATGGGCGGGATGTAAATTGCCAACAGCCACTCTGGAGAAGTGTACGGTGTGTCCTGAAACATCGAAAAACCACAGCTTAGGGAGCATAGGGCACGTCAACTCATGGGCGTATAAATTGGGAAAACTAAAAATCAGCAAGACACAGGCACCCCAAATTTTAGGGCTGCTCTGTAGACAAGAACCTCCACTTCATGACACCTTAAATATCCCAGGAAAGAGAAAAATGGATAAAGAAGTTGTGGTCCTTATGTACAATGGAATATCACTCAGACATGAAATCAATGTCATAAGGCTAGTAGAAGCAAGATGAGTGGATTTAGGTACGACGATTCTAAGTGAAATAAGTCACACAGGAAAAGACACTTATCATAAGCTATCACTTATAGAGGGAATGTAAAAACCGCTACACTTGAACTGAATTACAAAAGAGAACAGAGTCACACGTTTAGAAAACACACTATGGCTGCTTAACGGGAAAGGTGAGGTGGGGTGATGCATAAAACAAGGGTTTCAAATTCGCTCAGATACCGTTCCATACACCCAATATGTAATAGACAAGACCTACTCCTTGCTCAGTGAACTGGACTCAACACCCCCTATTCACCGTACAAGAATATATGTGACTAGTAAGAATCTTAAAACCTATGTATTGATATCTGTCTGGAAGTGAGTCAAGTGGGTGTAAAGCCGCATAAACACAGCCGTGGAAAGCAGCTAAACCCCATTATAAAAATAAATTACTTTTAAAAACCCGTAAAACAAAGAAAGTGAAAGAGAGAGAAATTCTTACAAAACTCGTTCAGAGGCTTTGATGCAACCTGGATTGACCATATCTAGACCCACAGCTGTATGAGACATAAGGGTGGACACTCTTGGGGCTGAAAGGTTGGGTGAGGTTGGGTGAGCAAACACAGACCCTTTAAAGTAATACTGCCTGGTACCCATCCCATGGGTCCCAAATCTCCAGGTTCAAGGGCATCTTCCTACATCGAAAACATGCATGAGAAACCCAGAAGATGGTACACCGTGTGATTTTGAAAGGTTTCTAATACGCACCTCATTTCTCATCTCCTTGGGCTCGGGTTCGCCATTCCAGCTACTTTACTAGCAATCTCCCTACTTGGAGAATCAGCACGTTTAACCTCCTGTTCCCTACATGTTGCAATTTGTCCTGAGGATGAACGGGAAGAGGGGCAACCAATGAGAGACTAGATCTAGGTGTTGGGACAGGCACAGGTCACTCTATTTTCCCATCAGGAAGAAGAATTATCCACAGGCTCAGCCTGCCGCAGGGAACCAGAATAGGGCCTGAGGCAATCCCGTGCTTTTGCGGCCAGCTCCCAAAAAAGACAGTTGAAAAATGGAGCTCAGGGGCACTGCCATTCACAAACCTGCTGAGTTATAAATGATAACTCTCGTCCACTAATATATTGTGGGAAGGCAACGAAGAGGATTTGAAAGCAAGGCAGAATTGCCGGAAACAAGTTTCAGGAGGTAGATTCGAATCGCCTTTAAAGCACATGAAAAGCGGCAAAACGTCGACAATGATGCCCTTGGCCAAAAAGGGCGTATGCGTTTTTTCCTGAATATATTCAGGAAAAAACCCATACGCCCTTTTTGGCCAACCAAGCAACCTGGAAAGGCAAATCAGCGCTACAAAGAAGTCTCGCTTCCCATCGGTCAAAAGGGTCATGCTGCAAAACGTCTCAAAACCAGAAATGCAAGACAGGCCATGGAGAAATGGCAGCCTTGCTACGCTGATGGGCGGGATGTAAATTGCCAACAGCCACTCTGGAGAAGTGTACGGTGTGTCCTGAAACATCGAAAAACCACAGCTTAGGGAGCATAGGGCACGTCCACTCATGGGCGTATAAATTGGGAAAACTAAAAATCAGCAAGACACAGGCACCCCAAAGTTTAGGGCTGCTCTGTTGACAAGAACCTCCACTTCATGACACCTTAAATATCCCAGGAAAGAGAAAAATGGATAAAGAAGTTGTGGTCCTTATGTACAATGGAATATCACTCAGACATGAAATCAATGTCATAAGGCTAGTAGAAGCAAGATGAGTGGATTTAGGTACGACAATTCTAAGTGAAATAAGTCACACAGGAAAAGACACTTATCATAAGCTATCACTTATAGAGGGAATGTAAAAACCGCTACACTTGAACTGAATTACAAAAGAGAACAGAGTCACACGTTTAGAAAACACACTATGGCTGTTTAACGGGAAAGGTGAGGTGGGGTGATGCATAAAACAAGGGTTTCAAATTCGCTCAGATACCGTTCCATATACCCAATATGTAATAGACAAGACCTACTCCTTGCTCAGTGAACTGGACTCAACACCCCCTATTCACCGTACAAGAATATATGTGACTAGTAAGAATCTTAAAACCTATGTATTGATATCTGTCTGGAAGTGAGTCAAGTGGGTGTAAAGCCGCATAAACACAGCCGTGAAAAGCAGCTAAACCCCATTATAAAAATAAATTACTTTTAAAAACCCGTAAAACAAAGACAGTGAAAGAGAGAGAAATTCTTACAAAATTCATTCAGAGGCTGTGATGCAACCTGGATTGACCATATCTAGACCCACAGCTGTATGAGACATAAGGGTGGACACTCTTGGGGCTGAAAGGTTGGGTGAGGTTGGGTGAGCAAACACAGACCCTTTAAAGTAATACTGCCTGGTACCCATCCCATGGGTCCCAAATCTCCAGGTTCAAGGGCATCTTCCTACATCGAAAACATGCATGAGGAACCCAGAAGATGGTACACCGTGTGATTTTGAAAGGTTTCTAATACGCACCTCATTTCTCATCTCCTTGTGCTCGGGTTCGCCATTCCAGCTACTTTACTAGCAATCTCCCTACTTGGAGAATCAGCACGTTTAACCTCCTGTTCCCTACAGGTTGCAATTTGTCCTGAGGATGATCGGGAAGAGGGGCAACCAATGAGAGACTAGATCTAGGTGTTGGGACAGGAACAGGTCACTCTATTTTCCCATCAGGAAGAAGAATTATCCACTGGCTCAGCCTGCCGCCAGGAACCAGAATAAGGCCTGAGGCAATCCCGTGCTTTTGTGGCCAGCTCCCAAAAAAGACAGTTGAAAAATGGAGCTCAGGGGCACTGCCATTCACAAAACTGCTGAGTGATAAATGATAACTCTCGTCCACAAATATATTGAGGGAAGGCAACGAACAGGATTTGAAAGCAAGGCAGAATTGCAGTAAACAGGTTTCAGGAGGTAGATTCGAATCGCCTTTAAAGCACATGAAAAGTGGCAAAACGTCGACAATGATGCCCTTGGCCAAACAGGGCGTTTGCGTTTTTTCCTGAATATATTCAGGAAAAAACGCATACGCCCTGTTTGGCCAACCAAGCAACCTGGAAAGGCAAATCAGCGCTACAAAGACGTCTCGCTTCCCATCGGTCAAAAGGGTCATGCTGCAAAACTTCTCAAAACCAGAAATGCAAGACAGGCCATGGAGAAATGGCAGCCTTGCTACGCTGATGGGCGGGATGTAAATTGCCAACAGCCACTCTGGAGAAGTGTACGGTGTGTCCTGAAACATCGAAAAACCACAGCTTAGGGAGCATAGGGCACGTCCACTCATGGGCGTATAAATTGGGAAAACTAAAAATCAGGAAGACACAGGCACCCCAAAGTTTAGGGCTGCTCTGTTGACAAGAACCTCCACTTCATGACACCTTAAATATCCAAGGAAAGAGAAAAATGGATAAAGAAGTTGTGGTCCTTATGTACAATGGAATATCACTCAGACATGAAATCAATGTCATAAGGCTAGTAGAAGCAAGATGAGTGGATTTAGGTACGACGATTCTAAGTGAAATAAGTCACACAGGAAAAGACACTTATCATAAGCTATCACTTATAGAGGGAATGTAAAAACCGCTACACTTGAACTGAATTACAAAAGAGAACAGAGTCACACGTTTAGAAAACACACTATGGCTGCTTAACGGGAAAGGTGAGTTGGGGTGAGGCATAAAACAAGGGTTTCAAATTCGCTCAGATACCGTTCCATACACCCAATATGTAATAGACAAGACCTACTCCTTGCTCAGTGAACTGGACTCAACACCCCCTATCCACCGCACAAGAATATATGTGACTAGTAAGAATCTTAAAACCTATGTATTGATATCTGTCTGGAAGTGAGTCAAGTGGGTGTAAAGCCGCATAAACACAGCCGTGAAAAACAGCTAAACCCCATTATAAAAATAAATTACTTTTAAAAACCCGTAAAACAAAGACAGTGAAAGAGAGAGAAATTCTTAAAAATTCGTTCAGAGGCTGTGATGCAACCTGGATTGACCATATCTAGACCCACAGCTGGATGAGACATAAGGGTGGACACTCTTGGGGCTGAAAGGTTGGGTGAGGTTGGGTGAGCAAACGCAGACCCTTTAAAGTAATACTGCCTGGTACCCTTCCCATGGGTCCCAAATCTCCAGGTTCAAGGGCATCTTCCTACATCGAAAACATGCATGAGAAACCCAGAAGATGGTACACCGTGTGATTTTGAAAGGTTTCTAATACGCACCTCATTTCTCATCTCCTTGTGCTCGGGTTCGCCTTTCCAGCTACTTTACTAGCAATCTCCCTACTTGGAGAATCAGCACCTTTAAGCTCCTGTTCCCTACAGATTGCAATTTGTCCTGAGGATGAACGGGAAGAGGGGCAACAAATGAGACACTAGATCTAGGTGTTGGGACAGGCACAGGTCACTCTATTTTCCCATCAGGAAGAAGAATTAAGCACAGGCTCAGCCTGCCGCCCAGAAGCAGAATAGGGCCTGAGGCAATCTTGCGCTTTTGCGGCCAGCTCCCAAAAAAGCGAGTTGAAAAATGGAGCTCAGGGACACTGCAATTCACAAACCCGCAGAGCTATAAATGATAACTCTCATCCACAGATATATTGAGGGAAGGCAACGAAGAGGATTTGAAAGCAAGGCAGAATTGCAGGAAACAGGTTTCAGTAGGTAGATTCGAATCTCCTTTAAAGCACATGAAAAGTGGCAAAACGTCGACAATGATGCCCTTGGCCAAACAGGGCGTATGCGTTTTTTCCTGAATATATTCAGGAAAAAACGCATACGCCCTGTTTGGCCAACCAAGCAACCTGGAAAGGCTACTCAGCGCTACAAAGAAGTCTCGCTTCCCATCGGTCAAAAGGGCCATGCTGCAAAAAGTGTCAAAACCAGAAATGCAGGACAGGCCATGGAGAAATGGCAGCCTTGCTACGCTGATGGGCGGGATGTAAATTGCCAACAGCCACTATGGAGAAGTGTACGGTGTGTCCTGAAACATCGAAAAAGCACAGCTTAGGGAGCATAGGGCACGTCCACTCATGGGCGTATAAATTGGGAAAACTAAAAATCAGCAAGACACAGGCACCCCAAAGTTTAGGGCTGCTCTGTTGACAAGAACCTCCACTTCATGACACCTTAAATATCCCAGGAAGGAGAAAAATGGATAAAGAAGTTGTGGTCCTTATGTACAATGGAATATCACTCAGACATGAAATCAATGTCATAAGGCTAGTAGAAGCAATATGAGTGGATTTAGGTACGACGATTCTAAGTGAAATAAGTTACAAAGAAAAAGACACTTATCATAAGCTATCACTTATAGAGGGAATGTAAAAACCGCTACACTTGAACTGAATTACAAAACAGAACAGAGTCACACGTTTAGGAAACACACTATGGCTGCTTAACGGGAAAGGTGAGGTGGGGTGAGGCATAAAACAAGGGTTTCAAATTCGCTCAGATACCGTTCCATACACCCAATATGTAATAGACAACACCTGCTCCTTGCTCAGTGAACTGGACTCAACACCCCCTATTCACCGCACAAGAATATATGTGACTAGTAAGAATCTTAAAACCTATGTATTGATATCTGTCTGGAAGTGAGTCAAGGGGGTGTAAAGCCGCATAAACACAGCCGTGAAAAGCAGCTAAACCCCATTATAAAAATAAATTACTTTTAAAAACCCGTAAAACAAAGACAGTGAAAGAGAGAGAAATTCTTACAAAATTCGTTCAGAGGCTGTGATGCAACCTGGATTGACCATATCTAGACCCACAGGTGTATGAGACATAAGGGTGGACACTCTTGGGGCTGAAAGGTTGGGTGAGGTTGGGTGAGCAAACACAGACGCTTTAAAGTAATACTGCCTGGTACCCATCCCATGGGTCCCAAATCTCCAGGTTCAAGGGCATCTTCCTACATCGAAAACATGCATGAGAAACCCAGAAGATGGTACACCTTGTGATTTTGAAAGGTTTCTAATACGCACCTCATTTCTCATCTCCTTGTGCTCGGGTTCGCCTGTCCAGCTACTTTACTAGCAATCTCCCTACTTGGAGAATCAGCACCTTTAAGCTTCTGTTCCCTACAGGTTGCAATTTGTCCTGAGGATGAACGGGAAGAGGGGCAACCAATGAGAGACTAGATCTAGGTGTTGGGACAGGCACAGGTCACTCTATTTTCCCATCAGGAAGAAGAATTAACCACAGGCTCAGCCTGCCGCCCAGATGCAGAATAGGGCCTTAGGCAATCCGGCCCTTTTGCGGCCAGCTCCCAAAAAAGCGAGTTGAAAAATGGAGCTCAGGGACACTGCAATTCACAAACCCGCAGAGCTATAAATGATAACTCTCATCAACAGATATATTGAGGGAAGGCAAAGAAGAGGATTTGAAAGCAAGGCAGAATTGCAGGAAACAGGTTTCAGGAGGTAGATTCGAATCGCCTTTAAAGCACATGAAAAGTGGCAAAACGTCGACAATGATGCCCTTGGCCAAACAGGGCGTATTCGTTTTTTCCTGAATATATTCAGGAAAAAACGCATACGCCCTGTTTGGCCAACCAAGCAACCTGGAAAGGCTAATCAGCGCTACAAAGAAGTCTCGCTTCCCATCGGTCAAAAGGGCCATGCTGCAAAAAGTGTCAAAACCAGAAATGCAGGACACGCCATGGAGAAATGGCAGCCTTGCTACGCTGATGGGCGGGATGTAAATTGCCAACAGCCACTCTGGAGAAGTGTATGGTGTGTCCTGAAACATCGAAAAAACACAGCTTAGGGAGCATAGGGCACGTCCACTCATGGGCGTATAAATTGGGAAAACTAAAAATCAGCAAGACACAGGCACCCCAAAGTTTAGGGCTGCTTTTTTGACAAGAACCTCCACTTCATGACACCTTAAATATCCCAGGAAAGAGAAAAATGGATAAGGAAGTTGTGGTCCTTATGTACAATGGAATATCACTCAGACATGAAATCAATGTCATAAGGCTATTAGAAGCAAGATGAGTGGATTTAGGTACGACGATTCTAAGTGAAATAAGTCACACAGAAAAAGACACTTATCATAAGCTATCACTTATAGAGGGAATGTAAAAACCGCTACACTTCAACTGAATTACAAAACAGAACAGAGTCACACGTTTAGAAAACACACTATGGCTGTTTAACGGGAAAGGTGAGGTGGGGTGAGGCATAAAACAAGGGTTTCAAATTCGCTCAGATACCTTTCCATACACCCAAAATGTAATAGAAAACACCTGCTCCTTGCTCAGTGAACTGGACTCAACACCCCCTATTCACCGCACAAGAATATATGTGACTAGTAAGAATCTTAAAACCTATGTATTGATATCTGTCTGGCAGTGAGTCAAGTCGGTGTAAAGCCGCATAAACACAGCCGTGAAAAGCAGCTAAACCCCATTATAAAAATAAATTACTTTTAAAATCCCGTAAAACAAAGACAGTGAAAGAGAGAGAAATTCTTACAAAATTCGTTCAGAGGCTGTGATGCAACCTGGATTGACCATATCTAGACCCACAGCTGTATGAGACATAAGGGTGGACACTCTTGGGGCTGAAAGGTTGGGTGAGGTTGGGTGAGCAAACACAGACCCTTTAAAGTAATACTGCGTGGTACCCATCCCTTGGGTCCCAAATCTCCAGGTTCAAGGGCATCTTCCTACATCGAAAACATGCATGAGAAACCCAGAAGATGGTACACCGTGTGATTTTGAAAGGTTTCTAATACGCACCTCATTTCTCATCTCCTTGTGCTCGGGTTCGCCATTCCAGCTACTTTACTAACAATCTCCCTACTTGGAGAATCAGCACGTTTAACCTCCTGTTCCCTACAGGTTGCAATTTGTCCTGAGGATGAACGGGAAGAGGGGCAACCAATGAGAGACTAGATCTAGGTGTTGCGACAGGCACAGGTCACTCTATTTTCCCATCAGGAAGAAGAATTATCCACAGGCTCAGCCTGCCGCCAGGAACCAGAATAGGGCCTGAGGCAATCCCTTGCTTTTGCGGCCAGCTCCCAAAAAAGACAGTTGAAAAATGGAGCTCAAGGGGAATACCATTCACAAACCCGCAGAGTTATAAATGATAACTCTCATCCACAGATATATTGAGGGAAGGCAACGAAGAGGATTTGAAAGCAAGGCAGAATTGCAGGAAACAGGTTTCAGGAGGTAGATTCGAATCGCCTTTAAAGCACATGAAAAGCGGCAAAACGTCGACAATGATGCCCTTGGCCAAAAACGGCGTATGCGTTTTTTCCTGAATATATTCAGGAAAAAACGCATACGCCCTTTTTGGCCAACCAAGCAACCTGGAAAGGCAAATCAGCGCTACAAAGAAGTCTCGCTTCCCATCGGTCAAAAGGGTCATGCTGCAAAACGTGTCAAAACCAGAAATGCAAGACAGGCCATGGAGAAATGGCAGCCTTGCTACGCTGATGGGCGGGATGTAAATTGCCAACAGCCACTCTGGAGAAGTGTACGGTGTGTCCTGAAACATCGAAAAACCACAGCTTAGGGAGCATAGGGCACGTCCACTCATGGGCGTATAAATTGGGAAAACTAAAAATCAGCAAGACACAGGCACCCCAAAGTTTAGGGCTGCTCTGTTGACAAGAACCTCCACTTCATGACACCTTAAATATCCAAGGAAAGAGAAAAATGGATAAAGAAGTTGTGGTCCTTATGTACAATGGAATATCACTCAGACATGAAATCAATGTCATAAGGCTAGTAGAAGCAAGATGAGTGGACTTAGGTACGACGATTCTAAGTGAAATAAGTCACACAGGAAAAGACACTTATCATAAGCTATCACTTATAGAGGGAATGTAAAAACCGCTACACTTGAACTGAATTACAAAAGAGAACAGAGTCACACGTTTAGAAAACACACTATGGCTGCTTAACGGGAAAGGTGAGTTGGGGTTAGGCATAAAACAAGGGTTTCAAATTCGCTCAGATACCGTTCCATACACCCAATATGTAATAGACAAGACCTACTCCTTGCTCAGTTAACTGGACTCAACACCCCCTATTCACCGCACAAGAATATATGTGACTAGTAAGAATCTTAAAACCTATGTATTGATATCTGTCTGGAAGTGAGTCAAGTGGGTGTAAAGCCGCATAAACACAGCCGTGAAAAACAGCTAAACCCCATTATAAAAATAAATTACTTTTAAAAACCCGTAAAACAAAGACAGTGAAAGAGAGAGAAATTCTTACAAAATTCGTTCAGAGGCTGTGATGCAACCTGGATTGACCATATCTAGACCCACAGCTGGATGAGACATAAGGGTGGACACTCTTGGGGCTGAAAGGTTGGGTGAGGTTGGGTGAGCAAACGCAGACCCTTTAAAGTAATACTGCCTGGTACCCATCCCATGGGTCCCAAATCTCCAGGTTCAAGGGCATCTTCCTACATCGAAAACATGCATGAGAAACCCAGAAGATGGTACACCGTGTGATTTTGAAAGGTTTCTAATACGCACCTCATTTCTCATCTCCTTGTGCTTGGGTTCGCCTTTCCAGCTACTTTACTAGCAATCTCCCTACTTGGAGAATCAGCACCTTTAAGCTCCTGTTCCCTACAGATTGCAATTTGTCCTGAGGATGAACGGGAAGAGGGGCAACCAATGAGAAACTAGATCTAGGTGTTGGGACAGGCACAGGTCACTCTATTTTCCCATCAGGAAGAAGAATTAACCACAGGCTCAGCCTGCCGCCCAGGAGCAGAATAGGGCCTGAGGCAATCCTGCGCTTTTGCGGCCAGCTCCCAAAAAAGCGAGTTGAAAAATGGAGCTCAGGGACACTGCAATTCACAAACCCGCAGAGCTATAAATGATAACTCTCATCCACAGATATATTGAGGGAAGGCAACGAAGAGGATTTGAAAGCAAGACAGAATTGCAGGAAACAGGTTTCAGGAGGTAGATTCGAATCGCATTTAAAGCACATGAAAAGTGGCAAAACGTCGACAATGATGCCCTTGGCCAAACAGGGCGTATGCGTTTTTTCCTGAATATATTCAGGAAAAAACGCATACGCCCTGTTTGGCCAACCAAGCAACCTGGAAATGCTAATCAGCGCTACAAAGAAGTCTCGCTTCCCATCGGTCAAAATGGCCATGCTGCAAAAAGTGTCAAAACCAGAAATGCAGGACAGGCCATGGAGAAATGGCAGCCTTGCTACGCTGACGGGCGGGATGTAAATTGCCAACAGCCACTCTGGAGAAGTGTACGGTGTGTCCTGAAACATCGAAAAAACACAGCTTAGGGAGCATAGGGCACGTCCACTCATGGGCGTATAAATTGGGAAAACTAAAAATCAGCAAGACACAGGCACCCCAAAGTTTAGGGCTGCTCTGTTGACAAGAACCTCCACTTCATGACACCTTAAATATCCCAGGAAAGAGAAAAATGGATAAAGAAGTTGTGGTCCTTATGTACAATGGAATATCACTCAGACATGAAATCAATGTCATAAGGCTAGTAGAAACAATATGAGTGGATTTAGGTACGACGATTCTAAGTGAAATAAGTCACAAAGAAAAAGACACTTATCATAAGCTATCACTTATAGAGGGAATGTAAAAACCGCTACACTTGAACTGAATTACAAAACAGAACAGAGTCACACGTTTAGAAAACACACTATGGCTGCTTAACGGGAAAGGTGAGGTGGGGTGAGGCATAAAACAAGGGTTTCAAATTCGCTCAGATACCGTTCCATACACCCAATATGTAATAGACAACACCTGCTCCTTGCTCAGTTAACTGGACTCAACACCCCCTATTCACCGCACAAGAATATATGTGACTAGTAAGAATCTTAAAACCTATGTATTGATATCTGTCTGGCAGTGAGTCAAGTGGGTGTAAAGCCGCAGAAACACAGTCGTGAAAAGCAGCTAAACCCCATTATAAAAATAAATTACTTTTAAAAACCCGTAAAACAAAGACAGTGAAAGAGAGAGAAATTCTTACAAAATTCGTTCAGAGGCTGTGATGCAACCTGGATTGACCATATCTAGACCCACAGCTGGATGAGACATAAGGGTGGACACTCTTGGGGCTGAAAGGTTGGGTGAGGTTGGGTGAGCAAACGCAGACCCTTTAAAGTAATACTGCTTGGTACCCATCCCATGGGTCCCAAATCTCCAGGTTCAAGGGCATCTTCCTACATCGAAAACATGCATGAGAAACCCAGAAGATGGTACACCTTGTGATTTTGAAAGGTTTCTAATACGCACCTCATTTCTCATCTCCTTGTGCTCGGGTTCGCCTGTCCAGCTACTTTACTAGCAATCTCCCTACTTGGAGAATCAGCACCTTTAAGCTTCTGTTCCCTACAGGTTGCAATTTGTCCTGAGGATGAACGGGAAGAGGGGCAACCAATGAGAGACTAGATCTAGGTGTTGGGACAGGCACAGGTCACTCTATTTTCCCATCAGGAAGAAGAATTAACCACAGGCTCAGCCTGCCGCCCAGATGCAGAATAGGGCCTTAGGCAATCCGGCCCTTTTGCGGCCAGCTCCCAAAAAAGCGAGTTGAAAAATGGAGCTCAGGGACACTGCAATTCACAAACCCGCAGAGCTATAAATGATAACTCTCATCAACAGATATATTGAGGGAAGGCAAAGAAGAGGATTTGAAAGCAAGGCAGAATTGCAGGAAACAGGTTTCAGGAGGTAGATTCGAATCGCCTTTAAAGCACATGAAAAGTGGCAAAACGTCGACAATGATGCCCTTGGCCAAACAGGGCGTATTCGTTTTTTCCTGAATATATTCAGGAAAAAACGCATACGCCCTGTTTGGCCAACCAAGCAACCTGGAAAGGCTAATCAGCGCTACAAAGAAGTCTCGCTTCCCATCGGTCAAAAGGGCCATGCTGCAAAAAGTGTCAAAACCAGAAATGCAGGACACGCCATGGAGAAATGGCAGCCTTGCTACGCTGATGGGCGGGATGTAAATTGCCAACAGCCACTCTGGAGAAGTGTATGGTGTGTCCTGAAACATCGAAAAAACACAGCTTAGGGAGCATAGGGCACGTCCACTCATGGGCGTATAAATTGGGAAAACTAAAAATCAGCAAGACACAGGCACCCCAAAGTTTAGGGCTGCTTTTTTGACAAGAACCTCCACTTCATGACACCTTAAATATCCCAGGAAAGAGAAAAATGGATAAGGAAGTTGTGGTCCTTATGTACAATGGAATATCACTCAGACATGAAATCAATGTCATAAGGCTATTAGAAGCAAGATGAGTGGATTTAGGTACGACGATTCTAAGTGAAATAAGTCACACAGAAAAAGACACTTATCATAAGCTATCACTTATAGAGGGAATGTAAAAACCGCTACACTTCAACTGAATTACAAAACAGAACAGAGTCACACGTTTAGAAAACACACTATGGCTGTTTAACGGGAAAGGTGAGGTGGGGTGAGGCATAAAACAAGGGTTTCAAATTCGCTCAGATACCTTTCCATACACCCAATATGTAATAGAAAACACCTGCTCCTTGCTCAGTGAACTGGACTCAACACCCCCTATTCACCGCACAAGAATATATGTGACTAGTAAGAATCTTAAAACCTATGTATTGATATCTGTCTGGCAGTGAGTCAAGTCGGTGTAAAGCCGCATAAACACAGCCGTGAAAAGCAGCTAAACCCCATTATAAAAATAAATTACTTTTAAAATCCCGTAAAACAAAGACAGTGAAAGAGAGAGAAATTCTTACAAAATTCGTTCAGAGGCTGTGATGCAACCTGGATTGACCATATCTAGACCCACAGCTGTATGAGACATAAGGGTGGACACTCTTGGGGCTGAAAGGTTGGGTGAGGTTGGGTGAGCAAACACAGACCCTTTAAAGTAATACTGCGTGGTACCCATCCCTTGGGTCCCAAATCTCCAGGTTCAAGGGCATCTTCCTACATCGAAAACATGCATGAGAAACCCAGAAGATGGTACACCGTGTGATTTTGAAAGGTTTCTAATACGCACCTCATTTCTCATCTCCTTGTGCTCGGGTTCGCCATTCCAGCTACTTTACTAACAATCTCCCTACTTGGAGAATCAGCACGTTTAACCTCCTGTTCCCTACAGGTTGCAATTTGTCCTGAGGATGAACGGGAAGAGGGGCAACCAATGAGAGACTAGATCTAGGTGTTGCGACAGGCACAGGTCACTCTATTTTCCCATCAGGAAGAAGAATTATCCACAGGCTCAGCCTGCCGCCAGGAACCAGAATAGGGCCTGAGGCAATCCCTTGCTTTTGCGGCCAGCTCCCAAAAAAGACAGTTGAAAAATGGAGCTCAAGGGGAATACCATTCACAAACCCGCAGAGTTATAAATGATAACTCTCATCCACAGATATATTGAGGGAAGGCAACGAAGAGGATTTGAAAGCAAGGCAGAATTGCAGGAAACAGGTTTCAGGAGGTAGATTCGAATCGCCTTTAAAGCACATGAAAAGCGGCAAAACGTCGACAATGATGCCCTTGGCCAAAAACGGCGTATGCGTTTTTTCCTGAATATATTCAGGAAAAAACGCATACGCCCTTTTTGGCCAACCAAGCAACCTGGAAAGGCAAATCAGCGCTACAAAGAAGTCTCGCTTCCCATCGGTCAAAAGGGTCATGCTGCAAAACGTGTCAAAACCAGAAATGCAAGACAGGCCATGGAGAAATGGCAGCCTTGCTACGCTGATGGGCGGGATGTAAATTGCCAACAGCCACTCTGGAGAAGTGTACGGTGTGTCCTGAAACATCGAAAAACCACAGCTTAGGGAGCATAGGGCACGTCCACTCATGGGCGTATAAATTGGGAAAACTAAAAATCAGCAAGACACAGGCACCCCAAAGTTTAGGGCTGCTCTGTTGACAAGAACCTCCACTTCATGACACCTTAAATATCCAAGGAAAGAGAAAAATGGATAAAGAAGTTGTGGTCCTTATGTACAATGGAATATCACTCAGACATGAAATCAATGTCATAAGGCTAGTAGAAGCAAGATGAGTGGACTTAGGTACGACGATTCTAAGTGAAATAAGTCACACAGGAAAAGACACTTATCATAAGCTATCACTTATAGAGGGAATGTAAAAACCGCTACACTTGAACTGAATTACAAAAGAGAACAGAGTCACACGTTTAGAAAACACACTATGGCTGCTTAACGGGAAAGGTGAGTTGGGGTTAGGCATAAAACAAGGGTTTCAAATTCGCTCAGATACCGTTCCATACACCCAATATGTAATAGACAAGACCTACTCCTTGCTCAGTTAACTGGACTCAACACCCCCTATTCACCGCACAAGAATATATGTGACTAGTAAGAATCTTAAAACCTATGTATTGATATCTGTCTGGAAGTGAGTCAAGTGGGTGTAAAGCCGCATAAACACAGCCGTGAAAAACAGCTAAACCCCATTATAAAAATAAATTACTTTTAAAAACCCGTAAAACAAAGACAGTGAAAGAGAGAGAAATTCTTACAAAATTCGTTCAGAGGCTGTGATGCAACCTGGATTGACCATATCTAGACCCACAGCTGGATGAGACATAAGGGTGGACACTCTTGGGGCTGAAAGGTTGGGTGAGGTTGGGTGAGCAAACGCAGACCCTTTAAAGTAATACTGCCTGGTACCCATCCCATGGGTCCCAAATCTCCAGGTTCAAGGGCATCTTCCTACATCGAAAACATGCATGAGAAACCCAGAAGATGGTACACCGTGTGATTTTGAAAGGTTTCTAATACGCACCTCATTTCTCATCTCCTTGTGCTTGGGTTCGCCTTTCCAGCTACTTTACTAGCAATCTCCCTACTTGGAGAATCAGCACCTTTAAGCTCCTGTTCCCTACAGATTGCAATTTGTCCTGAGGATGAACGGGAAGAGGGGCAACCAATGAGAAACTAGATCTAGGTGTTGGGACAGGCACAGGTCACTCTATTTTCCCATCAGGAAGAAGAATTAACCACAGGCTCAGCCTGCCGCCCAGGAGCAGAATAGGGCCTGAGGCAATCCTGCGCTTTTGCGGCCAGCTCCCAAAAAAGCGAGTTGAAAAATGGAGCTCAGGGACACTGCAATTCACAAACCCGCAGAGCTATAAATGATAACTCTCATCCACAGATATATTGAGGGAAGGCAACGAAGAGGATTTGAAAGCAAGGCAGAATTGCAGGAAACATGTTTCAGGAGGTAGATTCGAATCGCATTTAAAGCACATGAAAAGTGGCAAAACGTCGACAATGATGCCCTTGGCCAAACAGGGCGTATGCGTTTTTTCCTGAATATATTCAGGAAAAAACGCATACGCCCTGTTTGGCCAACCAAGCAACCTGGAAATGCTAATCAGCGCTACAAAGAAGTCTCGCTTCCCATCGGTCAAAAGGGCCATGCTGCAAAAAGTGTCAAAACCAGAAATGCAGGACAGGCCATGGAGAAATGGCAGCCTTGCTACGCTGACGGGCGGGATGTAAATTGCCAACAGCCACTCTGGAGAAGTGTACGGTGTGTCCTGAAACATCGAAAAAACACAGCTTAGGGAGCATAGGGCACGTCCACTCATGGGCGTATAAATTGGGAAAACTAAAAATCAGCAAGACACAGGCACCCCAAAGTTTAGGGCTGCTCTGTTGACAAGAACCTCCACTTCATGACACCTTAAATATCCCAGGAAAGAGAAAAATGGATAAAGAAGTTGTGGTCCTTATGTACAATGGAATATCACTCAGACATGAAATCAATGTCATAAGGCTAGTAGAAACAATATGAGTGGATTTAGGTACGACGATTCTAAGTGAAATAAGTCACAAAGAAAAAGACACTTATCATAAGCTATCACTTATAGAGGGAATGTAAAAACCGCTACACTTGAACTGAATTACAAAACAGAACAGAGTCACACGTTTAGAAAACACACTATGGCTGCTTAACGGGAAAGGTGAGGTGGGGTGAGGCATAAAACAAGGGTTTCAAATTCGCTCAGATACCGTTCCATACACCCAATATGTAATAGACAACACCTGCTCCTTGCTCAGTTAACTGGACTCAACACCCCCTATTCACCGCACAAGAATATATGTGACTAGTAAGCATCTTAAAACCTATGTATTGATATCTGTCTGGCAGTGAGTCAAGTGGGTGTAAAGCCGCAGAAACACAGTCGTGAAAAGCAGCTAAACCCCATTATAAAAATAAATTACTTTTAAAAACCCGTAAAACAAAGACAGTGAAAGAGAGAGAAATTCTTACAAAATTCGTTCAGAGGCTGTGATGCAACCTGGATTGACCATATCTAGACCCACAGCTGGATGAGACATAAGGGTGGACACTCTTGGGGCTGAAAGGTTGGGTGAGGTTGGGTGAGCAAACGCAGACCCTTTAAAGTAATACTGCTTGGTACCCATCCCATGGGTCCCAAATCTCCAGGTTCAAGGGCATCTTCCTACATCGAAAACATTCATGAGAAACCCAGAAGATGGTACACCGTGTGATTTTGAAAGGTTTCTAATACGCACCTCATTTCTCATCTCCTTGTGCTCGGGTTCGCCTTTCCAGCTACTTTACTAGCAATCTCCCTACTTGGAGAATCAGCACCTTTAAGCTTCTGTTCCCTACAGGTTGCAATTTGTCCTGAGGATGAACGGGAAGAGGAGCAACCAATGAGAGACTAGATCTAGGTGTTGGGACAGGCACAGGTCACTCTATTTTCCCATTAGGAAGAAGAATTAACCACAGGCTCAGCCTGCCGCCCAGATGCAGAATAGGGCCTGAGGCAATCCCGCCCTTTTGCGGCCAGCTCCCAAAAAAGCGAGTTGAAAAATGGAGCTCAGGGACACTGCAATTAACAAACCCGCAGAGCTATAAATGATAACTCTCATCCACAGATATATTGAGGGAAGGCAACGAAGAGGATTTGAAAGCAAGGCAGAATTGCAGGAAACAGGTTTCAGGAGGTAGATTCGAATCGCCTTTAAAGCACATGAAAAGTGGCAAAACGTCGACAATGATGCCCTTGGCCAAACAGGGCGTATTCGTTTTTTCCTGAATATATTCAGGAAAAAACGCATACGCCCTGTTTGGCCAACCAAGCAACCTGGAAAGGCTAATCAGCGCTACAAAGAAGTCTCGCTTCCCATCGGTCAAAAGGGCCATGCTGCAAAAAGTGTCAAAACCAGAAATGCAGGACAGGCCATGGAGAAATGGCAGCCTTGCTACGCTGATGGGCGGGATGTAAATTGCCAACAGCCACTCTGGAGAAGTGTATGGTGTGTCCTGAAACATCGAAAAAACACAGCTTAGGGAGCATAGGGCACGTCCACTCATGGGCGTATAAATTGGGAAAACTAAAAATCAGCAAGACACAGGCACCCCAAAGTTTAGGGCTGCTCTGTTGACAAGAACCTCCACTTCATGACACCTTAAATATCCCAGGAAAGAGATAAATGGATAAAGAAGTTGTGGTCCTTATGTACAATGGAATATCACTCAGACATGAAATCAATGTCATAAGGCTAGTAGAAGCAAGATGAGTGGATTTAGGTACGACGATTCTAAGTGAAATAAGTCACACAGAAAAAGACACTTATCATAAGCTATCACTTATAGAGGGAATGTAAAAACCGCTACACTTGAACTGAATTACAAAACAGAACAGAGTCACACGTTTAGAAAACACACTATGGCTGCTTAACGGGAAAGGTGAGGTGGGGTGATGCATAAAACAAGGGTTTCAAATTCGCACAGATACCGTTCCATACACCCAATATGTAATAGACAAGACCTACTCCTTGCTCAGTGAACTGGACTCAACACCCCCTATTCACCGCACAAGAATATATGTGACTAGTAAGAATCTTAAAACCTATGTATTGATATCTGTCTGGAAGTGAGTCAAGTAGGTGTAAAGCCGCATAAACACAGCCGTGAAAAGCAGCTAAACCCCATTATAAAAATAAATTACTTTTAAAAACCCATAAAACAAAGACAGTGAAAGAGAGAGAAATTCTTACAAAATTCGTTCAGAGGCTGTGATGCAACCTGGATTGACCATATCTAGACCCACAGCTGGATGAGACATAAGGGTGGACACTCTTGGGGCTGAAAGGTTGGGTGAGGTTGGGTGAGCAAACGCAGACCCTTTAAAGTACTACTGCCTGGTACCCATCCCAGGGGTCCCAAATCTCCAGGTTCAAGGGCATCTTCCTACATCGAAAACATGCATGAGAAACCCAGAAGATGGTACACCGTGTGATTTTGAAAGGTTTCTAATACGCACCTCATTTCTCATCTCCTTGTGCTCGGGTTCGCCTTTCCAGCTACTTTACTAGCAATCTCCCTACTTGGAGAATCAGCACCTTTAAGCTTCTGTTCCCTACAGGTTGCAAATTGTCCTGAGGATGAACGGGAAGAGGGGCAACCAATGAGAGACTAGATCTAGGTGTTGGGACAGGCACAGGTCACTCTATTTTCCCATTAGGAAGAAGAATTAACCACAGGCTCAGCCTGCCGCCCAGATGCAGAATAGGGCCTGAGGCAATCCCGTCCTTTTGCGGCCAGCTCCCAAAAAAGCGAGTTGAAAAATGGAGCTCAGGGACACTGCAATTCACAAACCCGCAGAGCTATAAATGATAACTCTCATCAACAGATATATTGAGGGAAGGCAAGGAAGAGGATTTGAAAGCAAGGCAGAATTGCAGGAAACAGGTTTCAGGAGGTAGATTCGAATCGCCTTTAAAGCACATGAAAAGTGGCAAAACGTCGACAATGATGCCCTTGGCCAAACAGGGCGTATGCGTTTTTTCCTGAATATATTCAGGAAAAAACGCATACGCCCTGTTTGGCCAACCAAGCAACCTGGAAAGGCTAATCAGCGCTACAAAGAAGTCTCGCTTCCCATCGGTCAAAAGGGCCATGCTGCAAAAAGTGTCAAAACCAGAAATGCAGGACAGGCCATGGAGAAATGGCAGCCTTGCTACGCTGATGGGCGGGATGTAAATTGCCAACAGCCACTCTGGAGAAGTGTATGGTGTGTCCTGAAACATCGAAAAAACACAGCTTAGGGAGCATAGGGCACGTCCACTCATGGGCGTATAAATTGGGAAAACTAAAAATCAGCAAGACACAGGCACCCCAAAGTTTAGGGCTGCTCTGTTGACAAGAACCTCCACTTCATGACACCTTAAATATCCCAGGAAAGAGAAAAATGGATAAAGAAGTTGTGGTCCTTATGTACAATGGAATATCACTCAGACATGAAATCAATGTCATAAGGCTAGTAGAAGCAAGATGAGTGGATTTAGGTACGACGATTCTAAGTGAAATAAGTCACACAGAAAAAGACACTTATCATAAGCTATCACTTATAGAGGGAATGTAAAAACCGCTACACTTGAACTGAATTACAAAACAGAACAGAGTCACACGTTTAGAAAACACACTATGGCTGCTTAACGGGAAAGGTGAGGTGGGGTGATGCATAAAACAAGGGTTTCAAATTCGCACAGATACCGTTCCATACACCCAATATGTAATAGACAATACCTACTCCTTGCTCAGTGAACTGGACTCAACACCCCCTATTCACCGCACAAGAATATATGTGACTAGTAAGAATCTTAAAACCTATGTATTGATATCTGTCTGGCAGTGAGTCAAGTGGGTGTAAAGCCGCAGAAACACAGTCGTGAAAAGCAGCTAAACCCCATTATAAAAATAAATTACTTTTAAAAACCCGTAAAACAAAGACAGTGAAAGAGAGATAAATTCTTACAAAATTCGTTCAGAGGCTGTGATGCAACCTGGATTGACCATATCTAGACCCACAGCTGGATGAGACATAAGGGTGGACACTCTTGGGGCTGAAAGGTTGGGTGAGGTTGGGTGAGCATACGCAGACCCTTTAAAGTAACACTGCTTGGTACCCATCCCATGGGTCCCAAATCTCCAGGTTCAAGGGCATCTTCCTACATCGAAAACATTCATGAGAAACCCAGAAGATGGTACACCGTGTGATTTTGAAAGGTTTCTAATACGCACCTGATTTCTCATCTCCTTGTGATCGGGTTCGCCTTTCCAGCTACTTTACTAGCAATCTCCCTACTTGGAGAATCAGCACCTTTAAGCTTCTGTTCCCTACAGGTGGCAATTTGTCCTGAGGATGAACGGGAAGAGGGGCAACCAATGAGAGACTAGATCTAGGTGTTGGGACAGGCACAGGTCACTCTATTTTCCCATTAGGAAGAAGAATTAACCACAGGCTCAGCCTGCCGCCCAGATGCAGAATAGGGCCTGAGGCAATCCCGCCCTTTTGTGGCCAGCTCCCAAAAAAGCGAGTTGAAAAATGGAGCTCAGGGACACTGCAATTCACAAACCCGCAGAGCTATAAATGATAACTCTCATCAACAGATATATTGAGGGAAGGCAAGGAAGAGGATTTGAAAGCAAGGCAGAATTGCAGGAAACAGGTTTCAGGAGGTAGATTCGAATCGCCTTTAAAGCACATGAAAAGTGGCAAAACGTCGACAATGATGCCCTTGGCCAAACAGGGCGTATGCGTTTTTTCCTGAATATATTCAGGAAAAAACGCATACGCCCTGTTTGGCCAACCAAGCAACCTGGAAAGGCTAATCAGCGCTACAAAGAAGTCTCGCTTCCCATCGGTCAAAAGGGCCATGCTGCAAAAAGTGTCAAAACCAGAAATGCAGGACAGGCCATGGAGAAATGGCAGCCTTGCTACGCTGATGGGCGGGATGTAAATTGCCAACAGCCACTCTGGAGAAGTGTATGGTGTGTCCTGAAACATCGAAAAAACACAGCTTAGGGAGCATAGGGCACGTCCACTCATGGGCGTATAAATTGGGAAAACTAAAAATCAGCAAGACACAGGCACCCCAAAGTTTAGGGCTGCTCTGTTGACAAGAACCTCCACTTCATGACACCTTAAATATCCCAGGAAAGAGAAAAATGGATAAAGAAGTTGTGGTCCTTATGTACAATGGAATATCACTCAGACATGAAATCAATGTCATAAGGCTAGTAGAAGCAAGATGAGTGGATTTAGGTACGACGATTCTAAGTGAAATAAGTCACACAGAAAAAGACACTTATCATAAGCTATCACTTATAGAGGGAATGTAAAAACCGCTACACTTGAACTGAATTACAAAACAGAACAGAGTCACACGTTTAGAAAACACACTATGGCTGCTTAACGGGAAAGGTGAGGTGGGGTGATGCATAAAACAAGGGTTTCAAATTCGCACAGATACCGTTCCATACACCCAATATGTAATAGACAATACCTACTCCTTGCTCAGTGAACTGGACTCAACACCCCCTATTCACCGCACAAGAATATATGTGACTAGTAAGAATCTTAAAACCTATGTATTGATATCTGTCTGGAAGTGAGTCAAGTAGGTGTAAAGCCGCATAATCACAGCCGTGAAAAGCAGCTAAACCCCATTATAAAAATAAATTACTTTTAAAAACCCGTAAAACAAAGACAGTGAAAGAGAGAGAAATTCTTACAAAATTCGTTCAGAGGCTGTGATGCAACCTGGATTGACCATATCTAGACCCACAGCTGGATGAGACATAAGGGTGGACACTCTTGGGGCTGAAAGGTTGGGTGAGGTTGGGTGAGCAAACGCAGACCCTTTAAAGTACTACTGCCTGGTACCCATCCCAGGGGTCCCAAATCTCCAGGTTCAAGGGCATCTTCCTACATCGAAAACATGCATGAGAAACCCAGAAGATGGTACACCGTGTGATTTTGAAAGGTTTCTAATACGCACCTCATTTCTCATCTCCTTGTGCTCGGGTTCGCCTTTCCAGCTACTTTACTAGCAATCTCCCTACTTGGAGAATCAGCACCTTTAAGCTTCTGTTCCCTACAGGTTGCAAATTGTCCTGAGGATGAACGGGAAGAGGGGCAACCAATGAGAGACTAGATCTAGGTGTTGGGACAGGCACAGGTCACTCTATTTTCCCATTAGGAAGAAGAATTAACCACAGGCTCAGCCTGCCGCCCAGATGCAGAATAGGGCCTGAGGCAATCCCGTCCTTTTGCGGCCAGCTCCCAAAAAAGCGAGTTGAAAAATGGAGCTCAGGGACACTGCAATTCACAAACCCGCAGAGCTATAAATGATAACTCTCATCAACAGATATATTGAGGGAAGGCAACGAAGAGGATTTGAAAGCAAGGCAGAATTGCAGGAAACAGGTTTCAGGAGGTAGATTCGAATCGCCTTTAAAGCACATGAAAAGTGGCAAAACGTCGACAATGATGCCCTTGGCCAAACAGGGCGTATGCGTTTTTTCCTGAATATATTCAGGAAAAAACGCATACGCCCTGTTTGGCCAACCAAGCAACCTGGAAAGGCTAATCAGCGCTACAAAGAAGTCTCGCTTCCCATCGGTCAAAAGGGCCATGCTGCAAAAAGTGTCAAAACCAGAAATGCAGGACAGGCCATGGAGAAATGGCAGCCTTGCTACGCTGATGGGCGGGATGTAAATTGCCAACAGCCACTCTGGAGAAGTGTATGGTGTGTCCTGAAACATCGAAAAAACACAGCTTAGGGAGCATAGGGCACGTCCACTCATGGGCGTATAAATTGGGAAAACTAAAAATCAGCAAGACACAGGCACCCCAAAGTTTAGGGCTGCTCTGTTGACAAGAACCTCCACTTCATGACACCTTAAATATCCCAGGAAAGAGAAAAATGGATAAAGAAGTTGTGGTCCTTATGTACAATGGAATATCACTCAGACATGAAATCAATGTCATAAGGCTAGTAGAAGCAAGATGAGTGGATTTAGGTACGACGATTCTAAGTGAAATAAGTCACACAGAAAAAGACACTTATCATAAGCTATCACTTATAGAGGGAATGTAAAAACCGCTACACTTGAACTGAATTACAAAACAGAACAGAGTCACACGTTTAGAAAACACACTATGGCTGCTTAACGGGAAAGGTGAGGTGGGGTGATGCATAAAACAAGGGTTTCAAATTCGCACAGATACCGTTCCATACACCCAATATGTAATAGACAATACCTACTCCTTGCTCAGTGAACTGGACTCAACACCCCCTATTCACCGCACAAGAATATATGTGACTAGTAAGAATCTTAAAACCTATGTATTGATATCTGTCTGGAAGTGAGTCAAGTAGGTGTAAAGCCGCATAATCACAGCCGTGAAAAGCAGCTAAACCCCATTATAAAAATAAATTACTTTTAAAAACCCGTAAAACAAAGACAGTGAAAGAGAGAGAAATTCTTACAAAATTCGTTCAGAGGCTGTGATGCAACCTGGATTGACCATATCTAGACCCACAGCTGGATGAGACATAAGGGTGGACACTCTTGGGGCTGAAAGGTTGGGTGAGGTTGGGTGAGCAAACGCAGACCCTTTAAAGTACTACTGCCTGGTACCCATCCCAGGGGTCCCAAATCTCCAGGTTCAAGGGCATCTTCCTACATCGAAAACATGCATGAGAAACCCAGAAGATGGTACACCGTGTGATTTTGAAAGGTTTCTAATACGCACCTCATTTCTCATCTCCTTGTGCTCGGGTTCGCCTTTCCAGCTACTTTACTAGCAATCTCCCTACTTGGAGAATCAGCACCTTTAAGCTTCTGTTCCCTACAGGTTGCAAATTGTCCTGAGGATGAACGGGAAGAGGGGCAACCAATGAGAGACTAGATCTAGGTGTTGGGACAGGCACAGGTCACTCTATTTTCCCATTAGGAAGAAGAATTAACCACAGGCTCAGCCTGCCGCCCAGATGCAGAATAGGGCCTGAGGCAATCCCTTGCTTTTGCGGCCAGCTCCCAAAAAAGACAGTTGAAAAATGGAGCTCAAGGGGAATACCATTCACAAACCCGCAGAGTTATAAATGATAACTCTCATCCACAGATATATTGAGGGAAGGCAACGAAGAGGATTTGAAAGCAAGGCAGAATTGCAGGAAACAGGTTTCAGGAGGTAGATTCGAATCGCCTTTAAAGCACATGAAAAGCGGCAAAACGTCGACAATGATGCCCTTGGCCAAAAACGGCGTATGCGTTTTTTCCTGAATATATTCAGGAAAAAACGCATAGGCCCTTTTTGGCCAACCAAGCAACCTGGAAAGGCAAATCAGCGCTACAAAGAAGTCTCGCTTCCCATCGGTCAAAAGGGTCATGCTGCAAAACGTGTCAAAACCAGAAATGCAAGACAGGCCATGGAGAAATGGCAGCCTTGCTACGCTGATGGGCGGGATGTAAATTGCCAACAGCCACTCTGGAGAAGTGTACGGTGTGTCCTGAAACATCGAAAAAACACAGCTTAGGGAGCATAGGGCACGTCCACTCATGGGCGTATAAATTGGGAAAACTAAAAATCAGCAAGACACAGGCACCCCAAAGTTTAGGGCTGCTCTGTTGACAAGAACCTCCACTTCATGACACCTTAAATATCCAAGGAAAGAGAAAAATGGATAAAGAAGTTGTGGTCCTTATGTACAATGGAATATCACTCAGACATGAAATCAATGTCATAAGGCTAGTAGAAGCAAGATGAGTGGACTTAGGTACGACGATTCTAAGTGAAATAAGTCACACAGGAAAAGACACTTATCATAAGCTATCACTTATAGAGGGAATGTAAAAACCGCTACACTTGAACTGAATTACAAAAGAGAACAGAGTCACACGTTTAGAAAACACACTATGGCTGCTTAACGGGAAAGGTGAGTTGGGGTTAGGCATAAAACAAGGGTTTCAAATTCGCTCAGATACCGTTCCATACACCCAATATGTAATAGACAAGACCTACTCCTTGCTCAGTTAACTGGACTCAACACCCCCTATTCACCGCACAAGAATATATGTGACTAGTAAGAATCTTAAAACCTATGTATTGATATCTGTCTGGAAGTGAGTCAAGTGGGTGTAAAGCCGCATAAACACAGCCGTGAAAAACAGCTAAACCCCATTATAAAAATAAATTACTTTTAAAAACCCGTAAAACAAAGACAGTGAAAGAGAGAGAAATTCTTACAAAATTCGTTCAGAGGCTGTGATGCAACCTGGATTGACCATATCTAGACCCACAGCTGGATGAGACATAAGGGTGGACACTCTTGGGGCTGAAAGGTTGGGTGAGGTTGGGTGAGCAAACGCAGACCCTTTAAAGTAATACTGCCTGGTACCCATCCCATGGGTCCCAAATCTCCAGGTTCAAGGGCATCTTCCTACATCGAAAACATGCATGAGAAACCCAGAAGATGGTACACCGTGTGATTTTGAAAGGTTTCTAATACGCACCTCATTTCTCATCTCCTTGTGCTTGGGTTCGCCTTTCCAGCTACTTTACTAGCAATCTCCCTACTTGGAGAATCAGCACCTTTAAGCTCCTGTTCCCTACAGATTGCAATTTGTCCTGAGGATGAACGGGAAGAGGGGCAACCAATGAGAAACTAGATCTAGGTGTTGGGACAGGCACAGGTCACTCTATTTTCCCATCAGGAAGAAGAATTAACCACAGGCTCAGCCTGCCGCCCAGGAGCAGAATAGGGCCTGAGGCAATCCTGCGCTTTTGCGGCCAGCTCCCAAAAAAGCGAGTTGAAAAATGGAGCTCAGGGACACTGCAATTCACAAACCCGCAGAGCTATAAATGATAACTCTCATCCACAGATATATTGAGGGAAGGCAACGAAGAGGATTTGAAAGCAAGGCAGAATTGCAGGAAACAGGTTTCAGGAGGTAGATTCGAATCGCATTTAAAGCACATGAAAAGTGGCAAAACGTCGACAATGATGCCCTTGGCCAAACAGGGCGTATGCGTTTTTTCCTGAATATATTCAGGAAAAAACGCATACGCCCTGTTTGGCCAACCAAGCAACCTGGAAATGCTAATCAGCGCTACAAAGAAGTCTCGCTTCCCATCGGTCAAAAGGGCCATGCTGCAAAAAGTGTCAAAACCAGAAATGCAGGACAGGCCATGGAGAAATGGCAGCCTTGCTACGCTGACGGGCGGGATGTAAATTGCCAACAGCCACTCTGGAGAAGTGTACGGTGTGTCCTGAAACATCGAAAAAACACAGCTTAGGGAGCATAGGGCACGTCCACTCATGGGCGTATAAATTGGGAAAACTAAAAATCAGCAAGACACAGGCACCCCAAAGTTTAGGGCTGCTCTGTTGACAAGAACCTCCACTTCATGACACCTTAAATATCCCAGGAAAGAGAAAAATGGATAAAGAAGTTGTGGTCCTTATGTACAATGGAATATCACTCAGACATGAAATCAATGTCATAAGGCTAGTAGAAACAATATGAGTGGATTTAGGTACGACGATTCTAAGTGAAATAAGTCACAAAGAAAAAGACACTTATCATAAGCTATCACTTATAGAGGGAATGTAAAAACCGCTACACTTGAACTGAATTACAAAACAGAACAGAGTCACACGTTTAGAAAACACACTATGGCTGCTTAACGGGAAAGGTGAGGTGGGGTGAGGCATAAAACAAGGGTTTCAAATTCGCTCAGATACCGTTCCATACACCCAATATGTAATAGACAACACCTGCTCCTTGCTCAGTTAACTGGACTCAACACCCCCTATTCACCGCACAAGAATATATGTGACTAGTAAGAATCTTAAAACCTATGTATTGATATCTGTCTGGCAGTGAGTCAAGTGGGTGTAAAGCCGCAGAAACACAGTCGTGAAAAGCAGCTAAACCCCATTATAAAAATAAATTACTTTTAAAAACCCGTAAAACAAAGACAGTGAAAGAGAGAGAAATTCTTACAAAATTCGTTCAGAGGCTGTGATGCAACCTGGATTGACCATATCTAGACCCACAGCTGGATGAGACATAAGGGTGGACACTCTTGGGGCTGAAAGGTTGGGTGAGGTTGGGTGAGCAAACGCAGACCCTTTAAAGTAATACTGCTTGGTACCCATCCCATGGGTCCCAAATCTCCAGGTTCAAGGGCATCTTCCTACATCGAAAACATTCATGAGAAACCCAGAAGATGGTACACCGTGTGATTTTGAAAGGTTTCTAATACGCACCTCATTTCTCATCTCCTTGTGCTCGGGTTCGCCTTTCCAGCTACTTTACTAGCAATCTCCCTACTTGGAGAATCAGCACCTTTAAGCTTCTGTTCCCTACAGGTTGCAATTTGTCCTGAGGATGAACGGGAAGAGGAGCAACCAATGAGAGACTAGATCTAGGTGTTGGGACAGGCACAGGTCACTCTATTTTCCCATTAGGAAGAAGAATTAACCACAGGCTCAGCCTGCCGCCCAGATGCAGAATAGGGCCTGAGGCAATCCCGCCCTTTTGCGGCCAGCTCCCAAAAAAGCGAGTTGAAAAATGGAGCTCAGGGACACTGCAATTAACAAACCCGCAGAGCTATAAATGATAACTCTCATCCACAGATATATTGAGGGAAGGCAACGAAGAGGATTTGAAAGCAAGGCAGAATTGCAGGAAACAGGTTTCAGGAGGTAGATTCGAATCGCCTTTAAAGCACATGAAAAGTGGCAAAACGTCGACAATGATGCCCTTGGCCAAACAGGGCGTATGCGTTTTTTCCTGAATATATTCAGGAAAAAACGCATACGCCCTGTTTGGCCAACCAAGCAACCTGGAAAGGCTAATCAGCGCTACAAAGAAGTCTCGCTTCCCATCGGTCAAAAGGGCCATGCTGCAAAAAGTGTCAAAACCAGAAATGCAGGACAGGCCATGGAGAAATGGCAGCCTTGCTACGCTGATGGGCGGGATGTAAATTGCCAACAGCCACTCTGGAGAAGTGTATGGTGTGTCCTGAAACATCGAAAAAACACAGCTTAGGGAGCATAGGGCACGTCCACTCATGGGCGTATAAATTGGGAAAACTAAAAATCAGCAAGACACAGGCACCCCAAAGTTTAGGGCTGCTCTGTTGACAAGAACCTCCACTTCATGACACCTTAAATATCCCAGGAAAGAGATAAATGGATAAAGAAGTTGTGGTCCTTATGTACAATGGAATATCACTCAGACATGAAATCAATGTCATAAGGCTAGTAGAAGCAAGATGAGTGGATTTAGGTACGACGATTCTAAGTGAAATAAGTCACACAGAAAAAGACACTTATCATAAGCTATCACTTATAGAGGGAATGTAAAAACCGCTACACTTGAACTGAATTACAAAACAGAACAGAGTCACACGTTTAGAAAACACACTATGGCTGCTTAACGGGAAAGGTGAGGTGGGGTGATGCATAAAACAAGGGTTTCAAATTCGCACAGATACCGTTCCATACACCCAATATGTAATAGACAAGACCTACTCCTTGCTCAGTGAACTGGACTCAACACCCCCTATTCACCGCACAAGAATATATGTGACTAGTAAGAATCTTAAAACCTATGTATTGATATCTGTCTGGAAGTGAGTCAAGTAGGTGTAAAGCCGCATAAACACAGCCGTGAAAAGCAGCTAAACCCCATTATAAAAATAAATTACTTTTAAAAACCCATAAAACAAAGACAGTGAAAGAGAGAGAAATTCTTACAAAATTCGTTCAGAGGCTGTGATGCAACCTGGATTGACCATATCTAGACCCACAGCTGGATGAGACATAAGGGTGGACACTCTTGGGGCTGAAAGGTTGGGTGAGGTTGGGTGAGCAAACGCAGACCCTTTAAAGTACTACTGCCTGGTACCCATCCCAGGGGTCCCAAATCTCCAGGTTCAAGGGCATCTTCCTACATCGAAAACATGCATGAGAAACCCAGAAGATGGTACACCGTGTGATTTTGAAAGGTTTCTAATACGCACCTCATTTCTCATCTCCTTGTGCTCGGGTTCGCCTTTCCAGCTACTTTACTAGCAATCTCCCTACTTGGAGAATCAGCACCTTTAAGCTTCTGTTCCCTACAGGTTGCAAATTGTCCTGAGGATGAACGGGAAGAGGGGCAACCAATGAGAGACTAGATCTAGGTGTTGGGACAGGCACAGGTCACTCTATTTTCCCATTAGGAAGAAGAATTAACCACAGGCTCAGCCTGCCGCCCAGATGCAGAATAGGGCCTGAGGCAATCCCGTCCTTTTGCGGCCAGCTCCCAAAAAAGCGAGTTGAAAAATGGAGCTCAGGGACACTGCAATTCACAAACCCGCAGAGCTATAAATGATAACTCTCATCAACAGATATATTGAGGGAAGGCAACGAAGAGGATTTGAAAGCAAGGCAGAATTGCAGGAAACAGGTTTCAGGAGGTAGATTCGAATCGCCTTTAAAGCACATGAAAAGTGGCAAAACGTCGACAATGATGCCCTTGGCCAAACAGGGCGTATGCGTTTTTTCCTGAATATATTCAGGAAAAAACGCATACGCCCTGTTTGGCCAACCAAGCAACCTGGAAAGGCTAATCAGCGCTACAAAGAAGTCTCGCTTCCCATCGGTCAAAAGGGCCATGCTGCAAAAAGTGTCAAAACCAGAAATGCAGGACAGGCCATGGAGAAATGGCAGCCTTGCTACGCTGATGGGCGGGATGTAAATTGCCAACAGCCACTCTGGAGAAGTGTATGGTGTGTCCTGAAACATCGAAAAAACACAGCTTAGGGAGCATAGGGCACGTCCACTCATGGGCGTATAAATTGGGAAAACTAAAAATCAGCAAGACACAGGCACCCCAAAGTTTAGGGCTGCTCTGTTGACAAGAACCTCCACTTCATGACACCTTAAATATCCCAGGAAAGAGAAAAATGGATAAAGAAGTTGTGGTCCTTATGTACAATGGAATATCACTCAGACATGAAATCAATGTCATAAGGCTAGTAGAAGCAAGATGAGTGGATTTAGGTACGACGATTCTAAGTGAAATAAGTCACACAGAAAAAGACACTTATCATAAGCTATCACTTATAGAGGGAATGTAAAAACCGCTACACTTGAACTGAATTACAAAACAGAACAGAGTCACACGTTTAGAAAACACACTATGGCTGCTTAACGGGAAAGGTGAGGTGGGGTGATGCATAAAACAAGGGTTTCAAATTCGCACAGATACCGTTCCATACACCCAATATGTAATAGACAATACCTACTCCTTGCTCAGTGAACTGGACTCAACACCCCCTATTCACCGCACAAGAATATATGTGACTAGTAAGAATCTTAAAACCTATGTATTGATATCTGTCTGGCAGTGAGTCAAGTGGGTGTAAAGCCGCAGAAACACAGTCGTGAAAAGCAGCTAAACCCCATTATAAAAATAAATTACTTTTAAAAACCCGTAAAACAAAGACAGTGAAAGAGAGATAAATTCTTACAAAATTCGTTCAGAGGCTGTGATGCAACCTGGATTGACCATATCTAGACCCACAGCTGGATGAGACATAAGGGTGGACACTCTTGGGGCTGAAAGGTTGGGTGAGGTTGGGTGAGCATACGCAGACCCTTTAAAGTAACACTGCTTGGTACCCATCCCATGGGTCCCAAATCTCCAGGTTCAAGGGCATCTTCCTACATCGAAAACATTCATGAGAAACCCAGAAGATGGTACACCGTGTGATTTTGAAAGGTTTCTAATACGCACCTGATTTCTCATCTCCTTGTGATCGGGTTCGCCTTTCCAGCTACTTTACTAGCAATCTCCCTACTTGGAGAATCAGCACCTTTAAGCTCCTGTTCCCTACAGGTTGCAATTTGTCCTGAGGATGAACGGGAAGAGGGGCAACCAATGAGAGACTAGATCTAGGTGTTGGGACAGGCACAGGTCACTCTATTTTCCCATCAGGAAGAAGAATTAACCACAGGCTCAGCCTGCCGCCCAGAAGCAGAATAGGGCCTGAGGCAATCCCGCCCTTTTTCGGCCAGCTCCCAAAAAAGCGAGTTGAAAAATGGAGCTCAGGGACACTGCAATTCACAAACACGCAGAGCTATAAATGATAACTCTCATCCACAGATATATTGAGGGAAGGCAACGAAGAGGATTTGAAAGCAAGGCAGAATTGCAGGAAACAGGTTTCAGGAGGTAGATTCGAATCGCCTTTAAAGCACATGAAAAGTGGCAAAACGTCGACAATGATGCCCTTGGCCAAACAGGGCGTATGCGTTTTTTCCTGAATATATTCAGGAAAAAACGCATACGCCCTGTTTGGCCAACCAAGCAACCTGGAAAGGCTAATCAGCGCTACAAAGAAGTCTCGCTTCCCATCGGTCAAAAGGGCCATGCTGCAAAAAGTGTCAAAACCAGAAATGCAGGACAGGCCATGGAGAAATGGCAGCCTTGCTACGCTGATGGGCGGGATGTAAATTGCCAACAGCCACTCTGGAGAAGTGTATGGTGTGTCCTGAAACATCGAAAAAACACAGCTTAGGGAGCATAGGGCACGTCCACTCATGGGCGTATAAATTGGGAAAACTAAAAATCAGCAAGACACAGGCACCCCAAAGTTTAGGGCTGCTCTGTTGACAAGAACCTCCACTTCATGACACCTTAAATATCCCAGGAAAGAGATAAATGGATAAAGAAGTTGTGGTCCTTATGTACAATGGAATATCACTCACACATGAAATCAATGTCATAAGGCTAGTAGAAGCAAGATGAGTGGCTTTAGGTACGACGATTCTAAGTGAAATAAGTCACACAGAAAAAGACACTTATCATAAGCTATCACTTATAGAGGGAATGTAAAAACCGCTACACTTGAACTGAATTACAAAACAGAACAGAGTCACACGTTTAGAAAACACACTATGGCTGCTTAACGGGAAAGGTGAGGTGGGGTGATGCATAAAACAAGGGTTTCAAATTCGCACAGATACCGTTCCATACACCCAATATGTAATAGACAAGACCTACTCCTTGCTCAGTGAACTGGACTCAACACCCCCTATTCACCGCACAAGAATATATGTGACTAGTAAGAATCTTAAAACCTATGTATTGATATCTGTCTGGAAGTGAGTCAAGTAGGTGTAAAGCCGCATAAACACAGCCGTGAAAAGCAGCTAAACCCCATTATAAAAATAAATTACTTTTAAAAACCCATAAAACAAAGACAGTGAAAGAGAGAGAAATTCTTACAAAATTCGTTCAGAGGCTGTGATGCAACCTGGATTGACCATATCTAGACCCACAGCTGGATGAGACATAAGGGTGGACACTCTTGGGGCTGAAAGGTTGGGTGAGGTTGGGTGAGCAAACGCAGACCCTTTAAAGTACTACTGCCTGTTACCCATCCCAGGGGTCCCAAATCTCCAGGTTCAAGGGCATCTTCCTACATCGAAAACATGCATGAGAAACCCAGAAGATGGTACACCGTGTGATTTTGAAAGGTTTCTAATACGCACCTCATTTCTCATCTCCTTGTGCTCGGGTTCGCCTTTCCAGCTACTTTACTAGCAATCTCCCTACTTGGAGAATCAGCACCTTTAAGCTTCTGTTCCCTACAGGTTGCAAATTGTCCTGAGGATGAACGGGAAGAGGGGCAACCAATGAGAGACTAGATCTAGGTGTTGGGACAGGCACAGGTCACTCTATTTTCCCATTAGGAAGAAGAATTAACCACAGGCTCAGCCTGCCGCCCAGATGCAGAATAGGGCCTGAGGCAATCCCGTCCTTTTGCGGCCAGCTCCCAAAAAAGCGAGTTGAAAAATGGAGCTCAGGGACACTGCAATTCACAAACCCGCAGAGCTATAAATGATAACTCTCATCAACAGATATATTGAGGGAAGGCAACGAAGAGGATTTGAAAGCAAGGCAGAATTGCAGGAAACAGGTTTCAGGAGGTAGATTCGAATCGCCTTTAAAGCACATGAAAAGTGGCAAAACGTCGACAATGATGCCCTTGGCCAAACAGGGCGTATGCGTTTTTTCCTGAATATATTCAGGAAAAAACGCATACGCCCTGTTTGGCCAACCAAGCAACCTGGAAAGGCTAATCAGCGCTACAAAGAAGTCTCGCTTCCCATCGGTCAAAAGGGCCATGCTGCAAAAAGTGTCAAAACCAGAAATGCAGGACAGGCCATGGAGAAATGGCAGCCTTGCTACGCTGATGGGCGGGATGTAAATTGCCAACAGCCACTCTGGAGAAGTGTATGGTGTGTCCTGAAACATCGAAAAAACACAGCTTAGGGAGCATAGGGCACGTCCACTCATGGGCGTATAAATTGGGAAAACTAAAAATCAGCAAGACACAGGCACCCCAAAGTTTAGGGCTGCTCTGTTGACAAGAACCTCCACTTCATGACACCTTAAATATCCCAGGAAAGAGAAAAATGGATAAAGAAGTTGTGGTCCTTATGTACAATGGAATATCACTCAGACATGAAATCAATGTCATAAGGCTAGTAGAAGCAAGATGAGTGGATTTAGGTACGACGATTCTAAGTGAAATAAGTCACACAGAAAAAGACACTTATCATAAGCTATCACTTATAGAGGGAATGTAAAAACCGCTACACTTGAACTGAATTACAAAACAGAACAGAGTCACACGTTTAGAAAACACACTATGGCTGCTTAACGGGAAAGGTGAGGTGGGGTGATGCATAAAACAAGGGTTTCAAATTCGCACAGATACCGTTCCATACACCCAATATGTAATAGACAATACCTACTCCTTGCTCAGTGAACTGGACTCAACACCCCCTATTCACCGCACAAGAATATATGTGACTAGTAAGAATCTTAAAACCTATGTATTGATATCTGTCTGGCAGTGAGTCAAGTGGGTGTAA
Organism: Eschrichtius robustus; assembly: GCF_028021215.1. Classification (NCBI taxonomy): domain Eukaryota; kingdom Metazoa; phylum Chordata; class Mammalia; order Artiodactyla; family Eschrichtiidae; genus Eschrichtius; species Eschrichtius robustus. Next base: position 1,800,397 of record NW_027175343.1, read on the forward strand.
AGCCGCAGAAACACAGTCGTGAAAAGCAGCTAAACCCCATTATAAAAATAAATTACTTTTAAAAACCCGTAAAACAAAGACAGTGAAAGAGAGATAAATTCTTACAAAATTCGTTCAGAGGCTGTGATGCAACCTGGATTGACCATATCTAGACCCACAGCTGGATGAGACATAAGGGTGGACACTCTTGGGGCTGAAAGGTTGGGTGAGGTTGGGTGAGCATACGCAGACCCTTTAAAGTAACACTGCTTGGTACCCATCCCATGGGTCCCAAATCTCCAGGTTCAAGGGCATCTTCCTACATCGAAAACATTCATGAGAAACCCAGAAGATGGTACACCGTGTGATTTTGAAAGGTTTCTAATACGCACCTGATTTCTCATCTCCTTGTGATCGGGTTCGCCTTTCCAGCTACTTTACTAGCAATCTCCCTACTTGGAGAATCAGCACCTTTAAGCTTCTGTTCCCTACAGGTGGCAATTTGTCCTGAGGATGAACGGGAAGAGGGGCAACCAATGAGAGACTAGATCTAGGTGTTGGGACAGGCACAGGTCACTCTATTTTCCCATTAGGAAGAAGAATTAACCACAGGCTCAGCCTGCCGCCCAGATGCAGAATAGGGCCTGAGGCAATCCCGCCCTTTTGTGGCCAGCTCCCAAAAAAGCGAGTTGAAAAATGGAGCTCAGGGACACTGCAATTCACAAACCCGCAGAGCTATAAATGATAACTCTCATCAACAGATATATTGAGGGAAGGCAAGGAAGAGGATTTGAAAGCAAGGCAGAATTGCAGGAAACAGGTTTCAGGAGGTAGATTCGAATCGCCTTTAAAGCACATGAAAAGTGGCAAAACGTCGACAATGATGCCCTTGGCCAAACAGGGCGTATGCGTTTTTTCCTGAATATATTCAGGAAAAAACGCATACGCCCTGTTTGGCCAACCAAGCAACCTGGAAAGGCTAATCAGCGCTACAAAGAAGTCTCGCTTCCCATCGGTCAAAAGGGCCATGCTGCAAAAAGTGTCAAAACCAGAAATGCAGGACAGGCCATGGAGAAATGGCAGCCTTGCTACGCTGATGGGCGGGATGTAAATTGCCAACAGCCACTCTGGAGAAGTGTATGGTGTGTCCTGAAACATCGAAAAAACACAGCTTAGGGAGCATAGGGCACGTCCACTCATGGGCGTATAAATTGGGAAAACTAAAAATCAGCAAGACACAGGCACCCCAAAGTTTAGGGCTGCTCTGTTGACAAGAACCTCCACTTCATGACACCTTAAATATCCCAGGAAAGAGAAAAATGGATAAAGAAGTTGTGGTCCTTATGTACAATGGAATATCACTCAGACATGAAATCAATGTCATAAGGCTAGTAGAAGCAAGATGAGTGGATTTAGGTACGACGATTCTAAGTGAAATAAGTCACACAGAAAAAGACACTTATCATAAGCTATCACTTATAGAGGGAATGTAAAAACCGCTACACTTGAACTGAATTACAAAACAGAACAGAGTCACACGTTTAGAAAACACACTATGGCTGCTTAACGGGAAAGGTGAGGTGGGGTGATGCATAAAACAAGGGTTTCAAATTCGCACAGATACCGTTCCATACACCCAATATGTAATAGACAATACCTACTCCTTGCTCAGTGAACTGGACTCAACACCCCCTATTCACCGCACAAGAATATATGTGACTAGTAAGAATCTTAAAACCTATGTATTGATATCTGTCTGGAAGTGAGTCAAGTAGGTGTAAAGCCGCATAATCACAGCCGTGAAAAGCAGCTAAACCCCATTATAAAAATAAATTACTTTTAAAAACCCGTAAAACAAAGACAGTGAAAGAGAGAGAAATTCTTACAAAATTCGTTCAGAGGCTGTGATGCAACCTGGATTGACCATATCTAGACCCACAGCTGGATGAGACATAAGGGTGGACACTCTTGGGGCTGAAAGGTTGGGTGAGGTTGGGTGAGCAAACGCAGACCCTTTAAAGTAATACTGCCTGGTACCCATCCCATGGGTCCCAAATCTCCAGGTTCAAGGGCATCTTCCTACATCGAAAACATGCATGAGAAACCCAGAAGATGGTACACCGTGTGATTTTGAAAGGTTTCTAATACGCACCTCATTTCTCATCTCCTTGTGCTTGGGTTCGCCTTTCCAGCTACTTTACTAGCAATCTCCCTACTTGGAGAATCAGCACCTTTAAGCTCCTGTTCCCTACAGATTGCAATTTGTCCTGAGGATGAACGGGAAGAGGGGCAACCAATGAGAAACTAGATCTAGGTGTTGGGACAGGCACAGGTCACTCTATTTTCCCATCAGGAAGAAGAATTAACCACAGGCTCAGCCTGCCGCCCAGGAGCAGAATAGGGCCTGAGGCAATCCTGCGCTTTTGCGGCCAGCTCCCAAAAAAGCGAGTTGAAAAATGGAGCTCAGGGACACTGCAATTCACAAACCCGCAGAGCTATAAATGATAACTCTCATCCACAGATATATTGAGGGAAGGCAACGAAGAGGATTTGAAAGCAAGGCAGAATTGCAGGAAACAGGTTTCAGGAGGTAGATTCGAATCGCCTTTAAAGCACATGAAAAGCGGCAAAACTTCGACAATCATGCCCTTGGCCAAACAGGGCGTATGCGTTTTTTCCTGAATATATTCAGGAAAAAACGCAAACGCCCTGTTTGGCCAACCAAGCAACCTGGAAAGGCAAATCAGCGCTACAAAGAAGTCTCGCTTCCCATCGGTCAAAAGGGCCATGCTGCAAAAAGTGTCAAAACCAGAAATGCAGGACAGGCCATGGAGAAATGGCAGCCTTGCTACGCTGATGGGCGGGATGTAAATTGCCAACAGCCACTCTGGAGAAGTGTATGGTGTGTCCTGAAACATCGAAAAAACACAGCTTAGGGAGCATAGGGCACGTCCACTCATGGGCGTATAAATTGGGAAAACTAAAAATCAGCAAGACACAGGCACCCCAAAGTTTAGGGCTGCTCTGTTGACAAGAACCTCCACTTCATGACACCTTAAATATCCCAGGAAAGAGAAAAATGGATAAAGAAGTTGTGGTCCTTATGTACAATGGAATATCACTCAGACATGAAATCAATGTCATAAGGCTAGTAGAAGCAAGATGAGTGGATTTAGGTACGACGATTCTAAGTGAAATAAGTCACACAGAAAAAGACACTTATCATAAGCTATCACTTATAGAGGGAATGTAAAAACCGCTACACTTGAACTGAATTACAAAACAGAACAGAGTCACACGTTTAGAAAACACACTATGGCTGCTTAACGGGAAAGGTGAGGTGGGGTGATGCATAAAACAAGGGTTTCAAATTCGCACAGATACCGTTCCATACACCCAATATGTAATAGACAATACCTACTCCTTGCTCAGTGAACTGGACTCAACACCCCCTATTCACCGCACAAGAATATATGTGACTAGTAAGAATCTTAAAACCTATGTATTGATATCTGTCTGGAAGTGAGTCAAGTAGGTGTAAAGCCGCATAATCACAGCCGTGAAAAGCAGCTAAACCCCATTATAAAAATAAATTACTTTTAAAAACCCGTAAAACAAAGACAGTGAAAGAGAGAGAAATTCTTACAAAATTCGTTCAGAGGCTGTGATGCAACCTGGATTGACCATATCTAGACCCACAGCTGGATGAGACATAAGGGTGGACACTCTTGGGGCTGAAAGGTTGGGTGAGGTTGGGTGAGCAAACGCAGACCCTTTAAAGTACTACTGCCTGGTACCCATCCCAGGGGTCCCAAATCTCCAGGTTCAAGGGCATCTTCCTACATCGAAAACATGCATGAGAAACCCAGAAGATGGTACACCGTGTGATTTTGAAAGGTTTCTAATACGCACCTCATTTCTCATCTCCTTGTGCTCGGGTTCGCCTTTCCAGCTACTTTACTAGCAATCTCCCTACTTGGAGAATCAGCACCTTTAAGCTTCTGTTCCCTACAGGTTGCAAATTGTCCTGAGGATGAACGGGAAGAGGGGCAACCAATGAGAGACTAGATCTAGGTGTTGGGACAGGCACAGGTCACTCTATTTTCCCATTAGGAAGAAGAATTAACCACAGGCTCAGCCTGCCGCCCAGATGCAGAATAGGGCCTGAGGCAATCCCGTCCTTTTGCGGCCAGCTCCCAAAAAAGCGAGTTGAAAAATGGAGCTCAGGGACACTGCAATTCACAAACCCGCAGAGCTATAAATGATAACTCTCATCAACAGATATATTGAGGGAAGGCAACGAAGAGGATTTGAAAGCAAGGCAGAATTGCAGGAAACAGGTTTCAGGAGGTAGATTCGAATCGCCTTTAAAGCACATGAAAAGTGGCAAAACGTCGACAATGATGCCCTTGGCCAAACAGGGCGTATTCGTTTTTTCCTGAATATATTCAGGAAAAAACGCATACGCCCTGTTTGGCCAACCAAGCAACCTGGAAAGGCTAATCAGCGCTACAAAGAAGTCTCGCTTCCCATCGGTCAAAAGGGCCATGCTGCAAAAAGTGTCAAAACCAGAAATGCAGGACACGCCATGGAGAAATGGCAGCCTTGCTACGCTGATGGGCGGGATGTAAATTGCCAACAGCCACTCTGGAGAAGTGTATGGTGTGTCCTGAAACATCGAAAAAACACAGCTTAGGGAGCATAGGGCACGTCCACTCATGGGCGTATAAATTGGGAAAACTAAAAATCAGCAAGACACAGGCACCCCAAAGTTTAGGGCTGCTCTTTTGACAAGAACCTCCACTTCATGACACCTTAAATATCCCAGGAAAGAGAAAAATGGATAAGGAAGTTGTGGTCCTTATGTACAATGGAATATCACTCAGACATGAAATCAATGTCATAAGGCTATTAGAAGCAAGATGAGTGGATTTAGGTACGACGATTCTAAGTGAAATAAGTCACACAGAAAAAGACACTTATCATAAGCTATCACTTATAGAGGGAATGTAAAAACCGCTACACTTCAACTGAATTACAAAACAGAACAGAGTCACACGTTTAGAAAACACACTATGGCTGTTTAACGGGAAAGGTGAGGTGGGGTGAGGCATAAAACAAGGGTTTCAAATTCGCTCAGATACCTTTCCATACACCCAATATGTAATAGAAAACACCTGCTCCTTGCTCAGTGAACTGGACTCAACACCCCCTATTCACCGCACAAGAATATATGTGACTAGTAAGAATCTTAAAACCTATGTATTGATATCTGTCTGGCAGTGAGTCAAGTCGGTGTAAAGCCGCATAAACACAGCCGTGAAAAGCAGCTAAACCCCATTATAAAAATAAATTACTTTTAAAATCCCGTAAAACAAAGACAGTGAAAGAGAGAGAAATTCTTACAAAATTCGTTCAGAGGCTGTGATGCAACCTGGATTGACCATATCTAGACCCACAGCTGTATGAGACATAAGGGTGGACACTCTTGGGGCTGAAAGGTTGGGTGAGGTTGGGTGAGCAAACACAGACCCTTTAAAGTAATACTGCGTGGTACCCATCCCTTGGGTCCCAAATCTCCAGGTTCAAGGGCATCTTCCTACATCGAAAACATGCATGAGAAACCCAGAAGATGGTACACCGTGTGATTTTGAAAGGTTTCTAATACGCACCTCATTTCTCATCTCCTTGTGCTCGGGTTCGCCATTCCAGCTACTTTACTAACAATCTCCCTACTTGGAGAATCAGCACGTTTAACCTCCTGTTCCCTACAGGTTGCAATTTGTCCTGAGGATGAACGGGAAGAGGGGCAACCAATGAAAGACTAGATCTAGGTGTTGCGACAGGCACAGGTCACTCTATTTTCCCATCAGGAAGAAGAATTATCCACAGGCTCAGCCTGCCGCCAGGAACCAGAATAGGGCCTGAGGCAATCCCTTGCTTTTGCGGCCAGCTCCCAAAAAAGACAGTTGAAAAATGGAGCTCAAGGGGAATACCATTCACAAACCCGCAGAGTTATAAATGATAACTCTCATCCACAGATATATTGAGGGAAGGCAACGAAGAGGATTTGAAAGCAAGGCAGAATTGCAGGAAACAGGTTTCAGGAGGTAGATTCGAATCGCCTTTAAAGCACATGAAAAGCGGCAAAACGTCGACAATGATGCCCTTGGCCAAAAACGGCGTATGCGTTTTTTCCTGAATATATTCAGGAAAAAACGCATACGCCCTTTTTGGCCAACCAAGCAACCTGGAAAGGCAAATCAGCGCTACAAAGAAGTCTCGCTTCCCATCGGTCAAAAGGGTCATGTGCAAAACGTGTCAAAACTAGAAATGCAAGACAGGCCATGGAGAAATGGCAGCCTTGCTACGCTGATGGGCGGGATGTAAATTGCCAACAGCCACTCTGGAGAAGTGTACGGTGTGTCCTGAAACATCGAAAAACCACAGCTTAGGGAGCATAGGGCACGTCCACTCATGGGCGTATAAATTGGGAAAACTAAAAATCAGCAAGACACAGGCACCCCAAAGTTTAGGGCTGCTCTGTTGACAAGAACCTCCACTTCATGACACCTTAAATATCCAAGGAAAGAGAAAAATGGATAAAGAAGTTGTGGTCCTTATGTACAATGGAATATCACTCAGACATGAAATCAATGTCATAAGGCTAGTAGAAGCAAGATGAGTGGACTTAGGTACGACGATTCTAAGTGAAATAAGTCACACAGGAAAAGACACTTATCATAAGCTATCACTTATAGAGGGAATGTAAAAACCGCTACACTTGAACTGAATTACAAAAGAGAACAGAGTCACACGTTTAGAAAACACACTATGGCTGCTTAACGGGAAAGGTGAGTTGGGGTTAGGCATAAAACAAGGGTTTCAAATTCGCTCAGATACCGTTCCATACACCCAATATGTAATAGACAAGACCTACTCCTTGCTCAGTTAACTGGACTCAACACCCCCTATTCACCGCACAAGAATATATGTGACTAGTAAGAATCTTAAAACCTATGTATTGATATCTGTCTGGAAGTGAGTCAAGTGGGTGTAAAGCCGCATAAACACAGCCGTGAAAAACAGCTAAACCCCATTATAAAAATAAATTACTTTTAAAAACCCGTAAAACAAAGACAGTGAAAGAGAGAGAAATTCTTACAAAATTCGTTCAGAGGCTGTGATGCAACCTGGATTGACCATATCTAGACCCACAGGTGGATGAGACATAAGGGTGGACACTCTTGGGGCTGAAAGGTTGGGTGAGGTTGGGTGAGCAAACGCAGACCCTTTAAAGTAATACTGCCTGGTACCCATCCCATGGGTCCCAAATCTCCAGGTTCAAGGGCATCTTCCTACATCGAAAACATGCATGAGAAACCCAGAAGATGGTACACCGTGTGATTTTGAAAGGTTTCTAATACGCACCTCATTTCTCATCTCCTTGTGCTTGGGTTCGCCTTTCCAGCTACTTTACTAGCAATCTCCCTACTTGGAGAATCAGCACCTTTAAGCTCCTGTTCCCTACAGATTGCAATTTGTCCTGAGGATGAACGGGAAGAGGGGCAACCAATGAGAAACTAGATCTAGGTGTTGGGACAGGCACAGGTCACTCTATTTTCCCATCAGGAAGAAGAATTAACCACAGGCTCAGCCTGCCGCCCAGGAGCAGAATAGGGCCTGAGGCAATCCTGCGCTTTTGCGGCCAGCTCCCAAAAAAGCGAGTTGAAAAATGGAGCTCAGGGACACTGCAATTCACAAACCCGCAGAGCTATAAATGATAACTCTCATCCACAGATATATTGAGGGAAGGCAACGAAGAGGATTTGAAAGCAAGGCAGAATTGCAGGAAACAGGTTTCAGGAGGTAGATTCGAATCGCATTCAAAGCACATGAAAAGTGGCAAAACGTCGACAATGATGCCCTTGGCCAAACAGGGCGTATGCGTTTTTTCCTGAATATATTCAGGAAAAAACGCATACGCCCTGTTTGGCCAACCAAGCAACCTGGAAATGCTAATCAGCGCTACAAAGAAGTCTCGCTTCCCATCGGTCAAAAGGGCCATGCTGCAAAAAGTGTCAAAACCAGAAATGCAGGACAGGCCATGGAGAAATGGCAGCCTTGCTACGCTGACGGGCGGGATGTAAATTGCCAACAGCCACTCTGGAGAAGTGTACGGTGTGTCCTGAAACATCGAAAAAACACAGCTTAGGGAGCATAGGGCACGTCCACTCATGGGCGTATAAATTGGGAAAACTAAAAATCAGCAAGACACAGGCACCCCAAAGTTTAGGGCTGCTCTGTTGACAAGAACCTCCACTTCATGACACCTTAAATATCCCAGGAAAGAGAAAAATGGATAAAGAAGTTGTGGTCCTTATGTACAATGGAATATCACTCAGACATGAAATCAATGTCATAAGGCTAGTAGAAGCAAGATGAGTGGATTTAGGTACGACGATTCTACGTGAAATAAGTCACACAGAAAAAGACACTTATCATAAGCTATCACTTATAGAGGGAATGTAAAAACCGCTACACTTGAACTGAATTACAAAACAGAACAGAGTCACACGTTTAGAAAACACACTATGGCTGCTTAACGGGAAAGGTGAGGTGGGGTGATGCATAAAACAAGGGTTTCAAATTCGCACAGATACCGTTCCATACACCCAATATGTAATAGACAAGACCTACTCCTTGCTCAGTGAACTGGACTCAACACCCCCTATTCACCGCACAAGAATATATGTGACTAGTAAGAATCTTAAAACCTATGTATTGATATCTGTCTGGAAGTGAGTCAAGTGGGTGTAAAGCCGCATAAACACAGCCGTGAAAAGCAGCTGAAACCCATTATAAAAATAAATTACTTTTAAAAACCCGTAAAACAAAGACAGTGAAAGAGAGAGAAATTCTTACAGAATTCGTTCAGAGGCTGTGATGCAACCTGGATTGACCATATCTAGACCCACAGCTGGATGAGACATAAGGGTGGACACTCTTGGGGCTGAAAGGTTGGGTGAGGTTGGGTGAGCAAACGCAGACCCTTTAAAGTAATACTGCGTGGTACCCATCCCATGGGTCCCAAATCTCCAGGTTCAAGGACATCTTCCTACATCAAAAACATGCATGAGAAACCCAGAAGATGGTACACCGTGTGATTTTGAAAGGTTTCTAATACGCACCTGATTTCTCATCTCCTTGTGATCGGGTTCGCCTTTCCAGCTACTTTACTAGCAATCTCCCTACTTGGAGAATCAGCACCTTTAAGCTCCTGTTCCCTACAGGTTGCAATTTGTCCTGAGGATGAACGGGAAGAGGGGCAACCAATGAGAGACTAGATCTAGGTGTTGGGACAGGCACAGGTCACTCTATTTTCCCATCAGGAAGAAGAATTAACCACAGGCTCAGCCTGCCGCCCAGAAGCAGAATAGGGCCTGAGGCAATCCCGCCCTTTTTCGGCCAGCTCCCAAAAAAGCGAGTTGAAAAATGGAGCTCAGGGACACTGCAATTCACAAACACGCAGAGCTATAAATGATAACTCTCATCCACAGATATATTGAGGGAAGGCAACGAAGAGGATTTGAAAGCAAGGCAGAATTGCAGGAAACAGGTTTCAGGAGGTAGATTCGAATCGCCTTTAAAGCACATGAAAAGTGGCAAAACTTCGACAATGATGCCCTTGGCCAAAAAGGGCGTATGCGTTTTTTCCTGAATATATTCAGGAAAAAACGCATACGCCCTTTTTTGCCAACCAAGCAACCTGGAAAGGCAAATCAGCGCTACAAAGAAGTCTCGCTTCCCATCGGTCAAAAGGGCCATGCTGCAAAAAGTGTCAAAACCAGAAATGCAGGACAGGCCATGGAGAAATGGCAGCCTTGCTACGCTGACGGGCGGGATGTAAATTGCCAACAGCCACTCTGGAGAAGTGTACGGTGTGTCCTGAAACATCGAAAAAACACAGCTTAGGGAGCATAGGGCACGTCCACTCATGGGCGTATAAATTGGGAAAACTAAAAATCAGCAAGACACAGGCACCCCAAAGTTTAGGGCTGCTCTGTTGACAAGAACCTCCACTTCATGACACCTTAAATATCCCAGGAAGGAGAAAAATGGATAAAGAAGTTGTGGTCCTTATGTACAATGGAATATCACTCAGACATGAAATCAATGTCATAAGGCTAGTAGAAACAATATGAGTGGATTTAGGTACGACGATTCTAAGTGAAATAAGTCACAAAGAAAAAGACACTTATCATAAGCTATCACTTATAGAGGGAATGTAAAAACCGCTACACTTGAACTGAATTACAAAACAGAACAGAGTCACACGTTTAGAAAACACACTATGGCTGCTTAACGGGAAAGGTGAGGTGGGGTGAGGCATAAAACAAGGGTTTCAAATTCGCTCAGATACCGTTCCATACACCCAATATGTAATAGACAACACCTGCTCCTTGCTCAGTTAACTGGACTCAACACCCCCTATTCACCGCACAAGAATATATGTGACTAGTAAGAATCTTAAAACCTATGTATTGATATCTGTCTGGCAGTGAGTCAAGTGGGTGTAAAGCCGCAGAAACACAGTCGTGAAAAGCAGCTAAACCCCATTATAAAAATAAATTACTTTTAAAAACCCGTAAAACAAAGACAGTGAAAGAGAGAGAAATTCTTACAAAATTCGTTCAGAGGCTGTGATACAACCTGGATTGACCATATCTAGACCCACAGCTGGATGAGTCATAAGGGTGGACACTCTTAGGGCTGAAAGGTTGGGTGAGGTTGGGTGAGCAAACGCAGACCCTTTAAAGTAACACTGCTTGGTACCCATCCCATGGGTCCCAAATCTCCAGGTTCAAGGGCATCTTCCTACATCGAAAACATTCATGAGAAACCCAGAAGATGGTACACCGTGTGATTTTGAAAGGTTTCTAATACGCACCTGATTTCTCATCTCCTTGTGATCGGGTTCGCCTTTCCAGCTACTTTACTAGCAATCTCCCTACTTGGAGAATCAGCACCTTTAAGCTCCTGTTCCCTACAGGTTGCAATTTGTCCTGAGGATGAACGGGAAGAGGGGCAACCAATGAGAGACTAGATCTAGGTGTTGGGACAGGCACAGGTCACTCTATTTTCCCATCAGGAAGAAGAATTAACCACAGGCTCAGCCTGCCGCCTAGAAGCAGAATAGGGCCTGAGGCAATCCCGCCCTTTTTCGGCCAGCTCCCAAAAAAGCGAGTTGAAAAATGGAGCTCAGGGACACTGCAATTCACAAACACGCAGAGCTATAAATGATAACTCTCATCCACAGATATATTGAGGGAAGGCAACGAAGAGGATTTGAAAGCAAGGCAGAATTGCAGGAAACAGGTTTCAGGAGGTAGATTCGAATCGCCTTTAAAGCACATGAAAAGTGGCAAAACTTCGACAATGATGCCCTTGGCCAAAAAGGGCATATGCGTTTTTTCCTGAATATATTCAGGAAAAAACGCATACGCCCTTTTTTGCCAACCAAGCAACCTGGAAAGGCAAATCAGCGCTACAAAGAAGTCTCGCTTCCCATCGGTCAAAAGGGCCATGCTGCAAAAAGTGTCAAAACCAGAAATGCAGGACAGGCCATGTAGAAATGGCAGCCTTGCTACGCTGACGGGCGGGATGTAAATTGCCAACAGCCACTCTGGAGAAGTGTACGGTGTGTCCTGAAACATCGAAAAAACACAGCTTAGGGAGCATAGGGCACGTCCACTCATGGGCGTATAAATTGGGAAAACTAAAAATCAGCAAGACACAGGCACCCCAAAGTTTAGGGCTGCTCTGTTGACAAGAACCTGCACTTCATGACACCGTAAATATCCCAGGAAAGAGAAAAATGGATAAAGAAGTTGTGGTCCTTATGTACAATGGAATATCACTCAGACATGAAATCAATGTCATAAGGCTAGTAGAAACAATATGAGTGGATTTAGGTACGACGATTCTAAGTGAAATAAGTCACAAAGAAAAAGACACTTATCATAAGCTATCACTTATAGAGGGAATGTAAAAACCGCTACACTTGAACTGAATTACAAAACAGAACAGAGTCACACGTTTAGAAAACACACTATGGCTGCTTATCGGGAAAGGTGAGGTGGGGTGAGGCATAAAACAAGGGTTTCAAATTCGCTCAGATACCGTTCCATACACCCAATATGTAATAGACAACACCTGCTCCTTGCTCAGTTAACTGGACTCAACACCCCCTATTCACCGCACAAGAATATATGTGACTAGTAAGAATCTTAAAACCTATGTATTGATATCTGTCTGGCAGTGAGTCAAGTGGGTATAAAGCCGCAGAAACACAGTCGTGAAAAGCAGCTAAACCCCATTATAAAAATAAATTACTTTTAAAACCCGTAAAACAAAGACAGTGAAAGAGAGAGAAATTCTTACAAAATTCGTTCAGAGGCTGTGATGCAACCTGGATTGACCATATCTAGACCCACAGCTGGATGAGACATAAGGGTGGACACTCTTGGGGCTGAAAGGTTGGGTGAGGTTGGGTGAGCAAACGCAGACCCTTTAAAGTAATACTGCTTGGTACCCATCCCATGGGTCCCAAATCTCCAGGTTCAAGGGCATCTTCCTACATCGAAAACATTCATGAGAAACCCAGAAGATGGTACACCGTGTGATTTTGAAAGGTTTCTAATACGCACCTCATTTCTCATCTCCTTGTGCTCGGGTTCGCCTTTCCAGCTACTTTACTAGCAATCTCCCTACTTGGAGAATCAGCACCTTTAAGCTTCTGTTCCCTACAGGTTGCAATTTGTCCTGAGGATGAACGGGAAGAGGGGCAACCAATGAGAGACTAGATCTAGGTGTTGGGACAGGCACAGGTCACTCTATTTTCCCATTAGGAAGAAGAATTAACCACAGGCTCAGCCTGCCGCCCAGAAGCAGAATAGGGCCTGAGGCAATCCCGCCCTTTTTCGGCCAGCTCCCAAAAAAGCGAGTTGAAAAATGGAGCTCAGGGACACTGCAATTCACAAACACGCAGAGCTATAAATGATAACTATCATCCACAGATATATTGAGGGAAGGCAACGAAGAGGATTTGAAAGCAAGGCAGAATTGCAGGAAACAGGTTTCAGGAGGTAGATTCGAATCGCCTTTAAAGCACATGAAAAGTGGCAAAACTTCGACAATGATGCCCTTGGCCAAAAAGGGCGTATGCGTTTTTTCCTGAATATATTCAGGAAAAAACGCATACGCCCTTTTTTGCCAACCAAGCAACCTGGAAAGGCAAATCAGCGCTACAAAGAAGTCTCGCTTCCCATCGGTCAAAAGGGCCATGCTGCAAAAAGTGTCAAAACCAGAAATGCAGGACAGGCCATGGAGAAATGGCAGCCTTGCTACGCTGACGGGCGGGATGTAAATTGCCAACAGCCACTCTGGAGAAGTGTACGGTGTGTCCTGAAACATCGAAAAAACACAGCTTAGGGAGCATAGGGCACGTCCACTCATGGGCGTATAAATTGGGAAAACTAAAAATCAGCAAGACACAGGCACCCCAAAGTTTAGGGCTGCTCTGTTGACAAGAACCTCCACTTCATGACACCTTAAATATCCCAGGAAAGAGAAAAATGGATAAAGAAGTTGTGGTCCTTATGTACAATGGAATATCACTCAGACATGAAATCAATGTCATAAGGCTAGTAGAAACAATATGAGTGGATTTAGGTACGACGATTCTAAGTGAAATAAGTCACAAAGAAAAAGACACTTATCATAAGCTATCACTTATAGAGGGAATGTAAAAACCGCTACACTTGAACTGAATTACAAAACAGAACAGAGTCACACGTTTAGAAAACACACTATGGCTGCTTAACGGGAAAGGTGAGGTGGGGTGAGGCATAAAACAAGGGTTTCAAATTCGCTCAGATACCGTTCCATACACCCAATATGTAATAGACAACACCTGCTCCTTGCTCAGTTAACTGGACTCAACACCCCCTATTCACCGCACAAGAATATATGTGACTAGTAAGAATCTTAAAACCTATGTATTGATATCTGTCTGGCAGTGAGTCAAGTGGGTGTAAAGCCGCAGAAACACAGTCGTGAAAAGCAGCTAAACCCCATTATAAAAATAAATTACTTTTAAAAACCCGTAAAATAAAGACAGTGAAAGAGAGAGAAATTCTTACAAAATTCGTTCAGAGGCTGTGATGCAACCTGGATTGACCATATCTAGACCCACAGCTGGATGAGACATAAGGGTGGACACTCTTGGGGCTGAAAGGTTGGGTGAGGTTGGGTGAGCAAACGCAGACCCTTTAAAGTAATACTGCTTGGTACCCATCCCATGGGTCCCAAATCTCCAGGTTCAAGGGCATCTTCCTACATCGAAAACATTCATGAGAAACCCAGAAGATGGTACACCGTGTGATTTTGAAAGGTTTCTAATACGCACCTCATTTCTCATCTCCTTGTGCTCGGGTTCGCCTTTCCAGCTACTTTACTAGCAATCTCCCTACTTGGAGAATCAGCACCTTTAAGCTTCTGTTCCCTACAGGTTGCAATTTGTCCTGAGGATGAACGGGAAGAGGAGCAACCAATGAGAGACTAGATCTAGGTGTTGGGACAGGCACAGGTCACTCTATTTTCCCATTAGGAAGAAGAATTAACCACAGGCTCAGCCTGCCGCCCAGATGCAGAATAGGGCCTGAGGCAATCCCGCCCTTTTGCGGCCAGCTCCCAAAAAAGCGAGTTGAAAAATGGAGCTCAGGGACACTGCAATTAACAAACCCGCAGAGCTATAAATGATAACTCTCATCCACAGATATATTGAGGGAAGGCAACGAAGAGGATTTGAAAGCAAGGCAGAATTGCAGGAAACAGGTTTCAGGAGGTAGATTCGAATCGCCTTTAAAGCACATGAAAAGTGGCAAAACGTCGACAATGATGCCCTTGGCCAAACAGGGCGTATGCGTTTTTTCCTGAATATATTCAGGAAAAAACGCATACGCCCTGTTGGCCAACCAAGCAACCTGGAAAGGCTAATCAGCGCTACAAAGAAGTCTCGCTTCCCATCGGTCAAAAGGGCCATGCTGCAAAAAGTGTCAAAACCAGAAATGCAGGACAGGCCATGGAGAAATGGCAGCCTTGCTACGCTGATGGGCGGGATGTAAATTGCCAACAGCCACTCTGGAGAAGTGTATGGTGTGTCCTGAAACATCGAAAAAACACAGCTTAGGGAGCATAGGGCACGTCCACTCATGGGCGTATAAATTGGGAAAACTAAAAATCAGCAAGACACAGGCACCCCAAAGTTTAGGGCTGCTCTGTTGACAAGAACCTCCACTTCATGACACCTTAAATATCCCAGGAAAGAGATAAATGGATAAAGAAGTTGTGGACCTTATGTACAATGGAATATCACTCAGACATGAAATCAATGTCATAAGGCTAGTAGAAGCAAGATGAGTGGATTTAGGTACGACGATTCTAAGTGAAATAAGTCACACAGAAAAAGACACTTATCATAAGCTATCACTTATAGAGGGAATGTAAAAACCGCTACACTTGAACTGAATTACAAAACAGAACAGAGTCACACGTTTAGAAAACACACTATGGCTGCTTAACGGGAAAGGTGAGGTGGGGTGATGCATAAAACAAGGGTTTCAAATTCGCACAGATACCGTTCCATACACCCAATATGTAATAGACAAGACCTACTCCTTGCTCAGTGAACTGGACTCAACACCCCCTATTCACCGCACAAGAATATATGTGACTAGTAAGAATCTTAAAACCTATGTATTGATATCTGTCTGGAAGTGAGTCAAGTAGGTGTAAAGCCGCATAAACACAGCTGTGAAAAGCAGCTAAACCCCATTATAAAAATAAATTACTTTTAAAAACCCATAAAACAAAGACAGTGAAAGAGAGAGAAATTCTTACAAAATTCGTTCAGAGGCTGTGATGCAACCTGGATTGACCATATCTAGACCCACAGCTGGATGAGACATAAGGGTGGACACTCTTGGGGCTGAAAGGTTGGGTGAGGTTGGGTGAGCAAACGCAGACCCTTTAAAGTACTACTGCCTGGTACCCATCCCAGGGGTCCCAAATCTCCAGGTTCAAGGGCATCTTCCTACATCGAAAACATGCATGAGAAACCCAGAAGATGGTACACTGTGTGATTTTGAAAGGTTTCTAATACGCACCTCATTTCTCATCTCCTTGTGCTCGGGTTCGCCTTTCCAGTTACTTTACTAGCAATCTCCCTACTTGGAGAATCAGCACCTTTAAGCTTCTGTTCCCTACAGGTTGCAAATTGTCCTGAGGATGAACGGGAAGAGGGGCAACCAATGAGAGACTAGATCTAGGTGTTGGGACAGGCACAGGTCACTCTATTTTCCCATTAGGAAGAAGAATTAACCACAGGCTCAGCCTGCCGCCCAGATGCAGAATAGGGCCTGAGGCAATCCCGCCCTTTTGCGGCCAGCTCCCAAAAAAGCGAGTTGAAAAATGGAGCTCAGGGACACTGCAATTCACAAACCCGCAGAGCTATAAATGATAACTCTCATCAACAGATATATTGAGGGAAGGCAACGAAGAGGATTTGAAAGCAAGGCAGAATTGCAGGAAACAGGTTTCAGGAGGTAGATTCGAATCGCCTTTAAAGCACATGAAAAGTGGCAAAACGTCGACAATGATGCCCTTGGCCAAACAGGGCGTATGCGTTTTTTCCTGAATATATTCAGGAAAAAACGCATACGCCCTGTTTGGCCAACCAAGCAACCTGGAAAGGCTAATCAGCGCTACAAAGAAGTCTCGCTTCCCATCGGTCAAAAGGGCCATGCTGCAAAAAGTGTCAAAACCAGAAATGCAGGACAGGCCATGGAGAAATGGCAGCCTTGCTACGCTGATGGGCGGGATGTAAATTGCCAACAGCCACTCTGGAGAAGTGTATGGTGTGTCCTGAAACATCGAAAAAACACAGCTTAGGGAGCATAGGGCACGTCCACTCATGGGCGTATAAATTGGGAAAACTAAAAATCAGCAAGACACAGGCACCCCAAAGTTTAGGGCTGCTCTGTTGACAAGAACCTCCACTTCATGACACCTTAAATATCCCAGGAAAGAGAAAAATGGATAAAGAAGTTGTGGTCCTTATGTACAATGGAATATCACTCAGACATGAAATCAATGTCATAAGGCTAGTAGAAGCAAGATGAGTGGATTTAGGTACGACGATTCTAAGTGAAATAAGTCACACAGAAAAAGACACTTATCATAAGCTATCACTTATAGAGGGAATGTAAAAACCGCTACACTTGAACTGAATTACAAAACAGAACAGAGTCACACGTTTAGAAAACACACTATGGCTGCTTAACGGGAAAGGTGAGGTGGGGTGATGCATAAAACAAGGGTTTCAAATTCGCACAGATACCGTTCCATACACCCAATATGTAATAGACAATACCTACTCCTTGCTCAGTGAACTGGACTCAACACCCCCTATTCACCGCACAAGAATATATGTGACTAGTAAGAATCTTAAAACCTATGTATTGATATCTGTCTGGAAGTGAGTCAAGTGGGTGTAAAGCCGCATAAACACAGCCGTGAAAAGCAGCTAAACCCCATTATAAAAATAAATTACTTTTAAAAACCCGTAAAACAAAGACAGTGAAAGAGAGAGACATTCTTACAAAATTCGTTCAGAGGCTGTGATG
This sequence comes from Eschrichtius robustus, assembly GCF_028021215.1. Lineage (NCBI taxonomy): Eukaryota > Metazoa > Chordata > Mammalia > Artiodactyla > Eschrichtiidae > Eschrichtius > Eschrichtius robustus. The sequence goes on from NW_027175343.1 coordinate 1,818,123, forward strand.
CAACCTGGATTGACCATATCTAGACCCACAGCTGGATGAGACATAAGGGTGGACACTCTTGGGGCTGAAAGGTTGGGTGAGGTTGGGTGAGCAAACACAGACCCTTTAAAGTACTACTGCCTGGTACCCACCCCATGGGTCCCAAATCTCCAGGTTCAAGGGCATCTTCCTACATCGAAAACATGCATGAGGAACCCAGAAGATGGTACACCGTGTGATTTTGAAAGGTTTCTAATACGCACCTCATTTCTCATCTCCTTGTGCTCGGGTTCGCCTTTCCAGCTACTTTACTAGCAATCTCCCTACTTGGAGAATCAGCACCTTTAAGCTCCTGTTCCCTACAGGTTGCAATTTGTCCTGAGGATGAACGGGAAGAGGGGAAACCAATGAGAGACTAGATCTAGGTGTTGGGACAGGCACAGGTCACTCTATTTTCCCATCAGGAAGAAGAATTAACCACAGGCTCAGCCTGCCGCCCAGAAGCAGAATAGGGCCTGAGGCAATCCCGCCCTTTTTCGGCCAGCTCCCAAAAAAGCGAGTTGAAAAATGGAGCTCAGGGACACTGCAATTCACAAACCCGCAGATCTATAAATGATAACTCTCATCCACAGATATATTGAGGGAAGGCAACGAAGAGGATTTGAAAGCAAGGCAGAATTGCAGGAAACAGGTTTCAGGAGGTAGATTCGAATCGCCTTTAAAGCACATGAAAAGTGGCAAAACTTCGACAATGATGCCCTTGGCCAAAAAGGGCGTATGCGTTTTTTCCTGAATATATTCAGGAAAAAACGCATACGCCCTTTTTTGCCAACCAAGCAACCTGGAAAGGCAAATCAGCGCTACAAAGAAGTCTCGCTTCCCATCGGTCAAAAGGGCCATGCTGCAAAAAGTGTCAAAACCAGAAATGCAGGACAGGCCATGGAGAAATGGCAGCCTTGCTACGCTGACGGGCGGGATGTAAATTGCCAACAGCCACTCTGGAGAAGTGTACGGTGTGTCCTGAAACATCGAAAAAACACAGCTTAGGGAGCATAGGGCACGTCCACTCATGGGCGTATAAATTGGGAAAACTAAAAATCAGCAAGACACAGGCACCCCAAAGTTTAGGGCTGCTCTGTTGACAAGAACCTCCACTTCATGACACCTTAAATATCCCAGGAAGGAGAAAAATGGATAAAGAAGTTGTGGTCCTTATGTACAATGGAATATCACTCAGACATGAAATCAATGTCATAAGGCTAGTAGAAGCAAGATGAGTGGATTTAGGTACGACGATTCTAAGTGAAATAAGTCACACAGAAAAAGACACTTATCATAAGCTATCACGTATAGAGGGAATGTAAAAACCGCTACACTTGAACTGAATTACAAATCAGAACAGAGTCACACGTTTAGAAAACACACTATGGCTGCTTAACGGGAAAGGTGAGGTGGGGTGAGGCATAAAACAAGGGTTTCAAATTCGCTCAGATACCGTTCCATACACCCAATATGTAATAGACAAGACCTACTGCTTGCTCAGTGAACTGGACTCAACACCCCCTATTCACTGCACAAGAATATATGTGACTAGTAAGAATCTTAAAACCTATGTATTGATATCTGTCTGGAAGTGAGTCAAGTGGGTGTAAAGTCACATAAACACAGCCGTGAAAAGCAGATAAACCCCATTATAAAAATAAATTACTTTTAAAAACCCGTAAAACAAAGACAGTGAAAGAGAGAGAAATTCTTACAAAATTCGTTCAGAGGCTGTGATGCTACCTGGATTGACCATATCTAGACCCACAGTTGTATGAGACATAAGGGTGGGCACTCTTGGGGCTGAAAGTTTGGGTGAGGTTGGGTGAGCAAACGCAGACCCTTTAAAGTAATACTGCCTGGTACCCATCCCATGGATCCCAAATCTCCAGGTTCAAGGGCATCTTCCTACATCGAAAACTTGCATGAGAAACCCAGAAGATGGTACACCGTGTGATTTTGAAAGGTTTCTAAGACGCACCTCATTTCTCATCTCCTTGTGCTCGGGTTCGCCTTTCCAGCTACTTCACTAGCAATCTCCCTACTTGGAGAATCAGCACCTTTAAGCTCCTGTTCCCTACAGGTTGCAATTTGTCCTGAGGATGAACGGGAAGAGGGGCAACCAATGAGAGACTAGATCTAGGTGTAGGGACAGGCACAGGTCACTCTATTTTCCCATTGGGAAGAAGAATTAACCACAGGCTCAGCCTGCCGCCCAGAAGCAGAATAGGGCCTGAGGCAATCCCGCGTTTTTGCGGCCAGCTCCCAAAAAAGCCAGTTGAAAAATGGAGATCAGGGACACTGCAATTCACAAACCCGCAGATCTATAAATGATAACTCTCATCCACAGATATATTGAGGGAAGGCAACGAAGAGGATTTGAAAGCAAGGCAGAATTGCAAGAAACAGGTTTCAGGAGGTAGATTCGAATCGCCTTTAAAGCACATGAAAAGTGGCAAAACGTCGACAATGATGCCCTTGGCCAAACAGGGCGTATGCGTTTTTTCCTGAATATATTCAGGAAAAAACGCATACGCCCTGTTTGGCCAACCAAGCAACCTGGAAAGGTTAATCAGCGCTACAAAGAAGTCTCTCTTCCCATCGGTCAAAAGGGCCATGCTGCAAAAAGTGTCAAAACCAGAAATGCAGGACAGGCCATGGAGAAATGGCAGCCTTGCTACGCTGATGGGCGGGATGTAAATTGCCAACAGCCACTCTGGAGAAGTGTATGGTGTGTCCTGAAACATCGAAAAAACACAGCTTAGGGAGCATAGGGCACGTCCACTCATGGGCGTATAAATTGGGAAAACTAAAAATCAGCAAGACACAGGCACCCCAAAGTTTAGGGCTGCTCTGTTGACAAGAACCTCCACTTCATGACACCTTAAATATCCCAGGAAAGAGATAAATGGATAAAGAAGTTGTGGTCCTTATGTACAATGGAATATCACTCAGACATGAAATCAATGTCATAAGGCTAGTAGAAGCAAGATGAGTGGATTTAGGTACGACGATTCTAAGTGAAATAAGTCACACAGAAAAAGACACTTATCATAAGCTATCACTTATAGAGGGAATGTAAAAACCGCTACACTTGAACTGAATTACAAAACAGAACAGAGTCACACGTTTAGAAAACACACTATGGCTGCTTAACGGGAAAGGTGAGGTGGGGTGATGCATAAAACAAGGGTTTCAAATTCGCACAGATACCGTTCCATACACCCAATATGTAATAGACAAGACCTACTCCTTGCTCAGTGAACTGGACTCAACACCCCCTATTCACCGCACAAGAATATATGTGACTAGTAAGAATCTTAAAACCTATGTATTGATATCTGTCTGGAAGTGAGTCAAGTAGGTGTAAAGCCGCATAAACACAGCCGTGAAAAGCAGCTAAACCCCATTATAAAAACAAATTACTTTTAAAAACCCATAAAACAAAGACAGTGAAAGAGAGAGAAATTCTTACAAAATTCGTTCAGAGGCTGTGATGCAACCTGGATTGACCATATCTAGACCCACAGCTGGATGAGACATAAGGGTGGACACTCTTGGGGCTGAAAGGTTGCGTGAGGTTGGGTGAGCAAACGCAGACCCTTTAAAGTACTACTGCCTGGTACCCATCCCAGGGGTCCCAAATCTCCAGGTTCAAGGGCATCTTCCTACATCGAAAACATGCATGAGAAACCCAGAAGATGGTACACCGTGTGATTTTGAAAGGTTTCTAATACGCACCTCATTTCTCATCTCCTTGTGCTCGGGTTCGCCTTTCCAGCTACTTTACTAGCAATCTCCCTACTTGGAGAATCAGCACCTTTAAGCTTCTGTTCCCTACAGGTTGCAAATTGTCCTGAGGATGAACGGGAAGTGGGGCAACCAATGAGAGACTAGATCTAGGTGTTGGGACAGGCACAGGTCACTCTATTTTCCCATTAGGAAGAAGAATTAACCACAGGCTCACCCTGCCGCCCAGATGCAGAATAGGGCCTGAGGCAATCCCGCCCTTTTGCGGCCAGCTCACAAAAATGCGAGTTGAAAAATTTAGCTCAGGGACACTGCAATTCACAAACCCGCAGAGCTATAAATGATAACTCTCATCAACAGATATATTGAGGGAAGGCAACGAAGAGGATTTGAAAGCAAGGCAGAATTGCAGGAAACAGGTTTCAGGAGGTAGATTCGAATCGCCTTTAAAGCACGTGAAAAGTGGCAAAACGTCGACAATGATGCCCTTGGCCAAACAGGGCGTATGCGTTTTTTCCTGAATATATTCAGGAAAAAACGCATACGCCCTGTTTGGCCAACCAAGCAACCTGGAAAGGCTAATCAGCGCTACAAAGAAGTCTCGCTTCCCATCGGTCAAAAGGGCCATGCTGCAAAAAGTGTCAAAACCAGAAATGCAGGACAGGCCATGGAGAAATGGCAGCCTTGCTACGCTGATGGGCGGGATGTAAATTGCCAACAGCCACTCTGGAGAAGTGTATGGTGTGTCCTGAAACATCGAAAAAACACAGCTTAGGGAGCATAGGGCACGTCCACTCATGGGCGTATAAATTGGGAAAACTAAAAATCAGCAAGACACAGGCACCCCAAAGTTTAGGGCTGCTCTGTTGACAAGAACCTGCACTTCATGACACCTTAAATATCCCAGGAAAGAGAAAAATGGATAAAGAAGTTGTGGTCCTTATGTACAATGGAATATCACTCAGACATGAAATCAATGTCATAAGGCTAGTAGAAGCAAGATGAGTGGATTTAGGTACGACGATTCTAAGTGAAATAAGTCACACAGAAAAAGACACTTATCATAAGCTATCACTTATAGAGGGAATGTAAAAACCGCTACACTTGAACTGAATTACAAAACAGAACAGAGACACACGTTTAGAAAACACACTATGGCTGCTTAACGGGAAAGGTGAGGTGGGGTGAGGCATAAAACAAGGGTTTCAAATTCGCTCAGATACCGTTCCATACACCCAATATGTAATAGACAACACGTGCTCCTTGCTCAGTGAACTGGACTCAACACCCCCTATTCACCGCACAAGAATATATGTGACTAGTAAGAATCTTAAAACCTATGTATTGATATCTGTCTGGCAGTGAGTCAAGTGGGTGTAAAGCCGCATAAACACAGCCGTGAAAAGCAGCTAAACCCCATTATAAAAATAAATTACTTTTAAAAACCCGTAAAACAAAGACAGTGAAAGAGAGAGACATTCTTACAAAATTCGTTCAGAGGCTGTGATGCAACCTGGATTGACCATATCTAGACCCACAGCTGGATGAGACATAAGGGTGGACACTCTTGGGGCTGAAAGTTTGGGTGAGGTTGGGAGAGCAAACACAGACCCTTTAAAGTACTACTGCCTGGTACCCACCCCATGGGTCCCAAATCTCCAGGTTCAAGGGCATCTTCCTACATCGAAAACATGCATGAGGAACCCAGAAGATGGTACACCGTGTGATTTTGAAAGGTTTCTAATACGCACCTCATTTCTCATCTCCTTGTGCTCGGGTTCGCCTTTCTAGCTACTTTACTAGCAATCTCCCTACTTGGAGAATCAGCACCTTTAAGCTCCTGTTCCCTACAGGTTGCAATTTGTCCTGAGGATGAACGGGAAGAGGGGCAACCAATGAGAGACTAGATCTAGGTGTTGGGACAGGCAGAGGTCACTCTATTTTCCCATCGGGAAGAAGAATTAACCACAGGCTCAGCCTGCCGCCCAGAAGCAGAATAGGGCCTGAGGCAATCCCGCGCTTTTGCGGCCAGCTCCCAAAAAAGCCAGTTGAAAAATGGAGCTCAGGGACACTGCAATTCACAAACCCACAGAGCTATAAATGATAACTCTCATCCACAGATATATTGAGGGAAGGCAACGAAGAGGATTTGAAAGCAAGGCAGAATTGCAGGAAACATGTTTCAGGAGGTAGATTCGAATCGCCTTTAAAGCACATGAAAAGTGGCAAAACTTCGACAATGATGCCCTTGGCCAAAAAGGGCGTATGCGTTTTTTCCTGAATATATTCAGGAAAAAACGCATACGCCCTTTTTTGCCAACCAAGCAACCTGGAAAGGCAAATCAGCGCTACAAAGAAGTCTCGCTTCCCATCGGTCAAAAGGGCCATGCTGCAAAAAGTGTCAAAACCAGAAATGCAGGACAGGCCATGGAGAAATGGCAGCCTTGCTACGCTGACGGGCGGGATGTAAATTGCCAACAGCCACTCTGGAGAAGTGTACGGTGTGTCCTGAAACATCGAAAAAACACAGCTTAGGGAGCATAGGGCACGTCCACTCATGGGCGTATAAATTGGGAAAACTAAAAATCAGCAAGACACAGGCACCCCAAAGTTTAGGGCTGCTCTGTTGACAAGAACCTCCACTTCATGACACCTTAAATATCCCAGGAAGGAGAAAAATGGATAAAGAAGTTGTGGTCCTTATGTACAATGGAATATCACTCAGACATGAAATCAATGTCATAAGGCTAGTAGAAGCAAGATGAGTGGATTTAGGTACGACGATTCTAAGTGAAATAAGTCACACAGAAAAAGACACTTATCATAAGCTATCACGTATAGAGGGAATGTAAAAACCGCTACACTTGAACTGAATTACAAATCAGAACAGAGTCACACGTTTAGAAAACACACTATGGCTGCTTAACGGGAAAGGTGAGGTGGGGTGAGGCATAAAACAAGGGTTTCAAATTCGCTCAGATACCGTTCCATACACCCAATATGTAATAGACAAGACCTACTGCTTGCTCAGTGAACTGGACTCAACACCCCCTATTCACTGCACAAGAATATATGTGACTAGTAAGAATCTTAAAACCTATGTATTGATATCTGTCTGGAAGTGGGTCAAGTGGGTGTAAAGCCACATAAACACAGCCGTGAAAAGCAGCTAAACCCCATTATAAAAATAAATTACTTTTAAAAACCCGTAAAACAAAGACAGTGAAAGAGAGAGAAATTCTTACAAAATTCGTTCAGAGGCTGTGATGCAACCTGGATTGACCATATCTAGACCCACAGCTGGATGAGACATAAGGGTGGGCACTCTTGGGGCTGAAAGTTTGGGTGAGGTTGGGTGAGCAAACGCAGACCCTTTAAAGTAATACTGCCTGGTACCCATCCCATGGATCCCAAATCTCCAGGTTCAAGGGCATCTTCCTACATCGAAAACATGCATGAGAAACCCAGAAGATGGTACACCGTGTGATTTTGAAAGGTTTCTAAGACGCACCTCATTTCTCATCTCCTTGTGCTCGGGTTCGCCTTTCCAGCTACTTTACTAGCAATCTCCCTACTTGGAGAATCAGCACCTTTAAGCTCCTGTTCCCTACAGGTTGCAATTTGTCCTGAGGATGAACGGGAAGAGGGGCAACCAATGAGAGACTAGATCTAGGTGTAGGGACAGGCACAGGTCACTCTATTTTCCCATTGGGAAGAAGAATTAACCACAGGCTCAGCCTGCCGCCCAGAAGCAGAATAGGGCCTGAGGCAATCCCGCGCATTTGCGGCCAGCTCCCAAAAAAGCCAGTTGAAAAATGGAGATCAGGGACACTGCAATTCACAAACCCGCAGATCTATAAATGATAACTCTCATCCACAGATATATTGAGGGAAGGCAACGAAGAGGATTTGAAAGCAAGGCAGAATTGCAAGAAACAGGTTTCAGGAGGTAGATTCGAATCGCCTTTAAAGCACATGAAAAGTGGCAAAACGTCGACAATGATGCCCTTGGCCAAACAGGGCGTATGCGTTTTTTCCTGAATATATTCAGGAAAAAACGCATACGCCCTTTTTGGCCAACCAAGCAACCTGGAAAGGTTAATCAGCGCTACAAAGAAGTCTCGCTTCCCATCGGTCAAAAGGGCCATGCTGCAAAAAGTGTCAAAACCAGAAATGCAGGACAGGCCATGGAGAAATGGCAGCCTTGCTACGCTGATGGGCGGGATGTAAATTGCCAACAGCCACTCTGGAGAAGTGTACGGTGTGTCCTGAAACATCGAAAAAGCACAGCTTAGGGAGCATAGGGCACGTCCACTCATGGGCGTATAAATTGGGAAAACTAAAATTCAGCAAGACACAGGCACCCCAAAGTTTAGGGCTGCTCTGTTGACAAGAACCTCCACTTCATGACACCTTAAATATCCCAGGAAAGAGAAAAATGGATAAAGAAGTTGTGGTCCTTATGTACAATGGAATATCACTCAGACATGAAATCAATGTCATAAGGCTATAGAAGCAGTATGAGTGGATTTAGGTACGACGATTCTAAGTGAAATAAGTCACAAAGAAAAAGACACTTATCATAAGCTATCACTTATAGAGGGAATGTAAAAACCGCTACACTTGAACTGAATTACAAAACAGAACAGAGTCACACGTTTAGAAAACACACTATGGCTGCTTAACGGGAAAGGTGAGGTGGGGTGAGGCATAAAACAAGGGTTTCAAATTCGCTCAGATACCGTTCCATACACCCAATATATAATAGACAACACCTGCTCCTTGCTCAGTGAACTGGACTCAACACCCCCTATTCACCGCACAAGAATATATGTGACTAGTAAGAATCTTAAAACCTATGTATTGATATCTGTCTGGCAGTGAGTCAAGTGGGTGTAAAGCCGCATAAACACAGCCGTGAAAAGCAGCTAAACCCCATTATAAAAATAAATTACTTTTAAAAACCCGTAAAACAAAGACAGTGAAAGAGAGAGAAATTCTTACAAAATTCGTTCAGAGGCTGTGATGCAACCTGGATTGACCATATCTAGACCCACAGCTGGATGAGACATAAGGGTGGACACTCTTGGGGCTGAAAGGTTGGGTGAGGTTGGGTGAGCAAACGCAGACCCTTTAAAGTAACACTGCTTGGTACCCATCCCATGGGTCCCAAATCTCCAGGTTCAAGGGCATCTTCCTACATCGAAAACATGCATGAGAAACCCAGAAGATGGTACACCGTGTGATTTTGAAAGGTTTCTAATACGCACCTCATTTCTCATCTCTTTGTGCTCGGGTTCGCCTTTCCAGCTACTTTACTAGCAATCTCCCTACTTGGAGAATCAGCACCTTTAAGCTTCTGTTCCCTACAGGTTGCAAATTGTCCTGAGGATGAACGGGAAGAGGGGCAACCAATGAGAGACTAGATCTAGGTGTTGGGACAGGCACAGGTCACTCTATTTTCCCATCAGGAAGAAGAATTAACCACAGGCTCAGCCTGCCGCCCAGAAGCAGAATAGGGCCTGAGGCAATCCCGCGCTTTTGCGGCCAGCGCGCAAAAAAGCCAGTTGAAAAATGGAGCTCAGGGACACTGCAATTCACAAACCCGCAGAGCTATAAATGATAACTCTCATCCACAGATATATTGAGGGAAGGCAACGAAGAGAATTTGAAAGCAAGGCAGAATTGCAGGAAACAGGTTTCAGCAGGTAGATTCGAATCGCCTTTAAAGCACATGAAAAGTGGCAAAATGTCGACAATGATGCCCTTGGCCAATCAGGGCGTATGCGTTTTTTCCTGAATATATTCAGGAAAAAACGCATACGCCCTGTTTGGCCAACCAAGCAACCTGGAAAGGCTAATCAGCGCTACAAAGAAGTCTCGCTTCCCATCGGTCAAAAGGGCCATGCTGCAAAAAGTGTCAAAACCAGATATGCAGGACAGGCCATGGAGAAATGGCAGCCTTGCTACACTGATGGGCGGGATGTAAATTGCCAACAGCCACTCTGGAGAAGTGTACGGTGTGTCCTGAAACATCGAAAAACCACAGCTTAGGGAGCATAGGGCACGTCCACTCATGGGCGTATAAATTGGGAAAACTAAAAATCAGCAAGACACAGGCACCCCAAAGTTTAGGGCTGCTCTGTTGACAAGAACCTCCACTTCATGACACCTTAAATATCCCAGGAAAGAGAAAAATGGATAAAGAAGTTTTGGTCCTTATGTACAATGGAATATCACTCAGACATGAAATCAAGGTCATAAGGCTAGTAGAAGCAAGATGAGTGGATTTAGGTACGACGATTCTAAGTGAAATAAGTCACACAGAAAAAGACACTTATCATAAGCTATCACTTATATAGGGAATGTAAAAACCGCTACACTTGAACTGAATTACAAAACAGAACAGAGTCACACGTTTAGAAAACACACTATGGCTGCTTAACGGGAAAGGTGAGGTGGGGTGAGGCATAAAACAAGGGTTTCAAATTCGCTCAGATACCGTTCCATACACCCAATATGTAATAGACAAGACCTACTCCTTGCTCAGTGAACTGGACTCAACACCCCCTATTCACCGCACAATAATATATGTGACTAGTAAGAATCTTAAAACCTATGTATTGATATCTGTCTCTAAGTGAGTCAAGTGGGTGTAAAGCCGCATAAACACAGCCGTGAAAGGCAGCTAAACCCCATTATAAAAATAAATTACTTTTAAAAACCCGTAAAACAAAGACAGTGAAAGAGAGAGAAATTCTTACAAAATTCGTTCAGAGGCTGTGATGCAACCTGGATTGACCATATCTAGACCCACAGCTGGATGAGACATAAGGGTGGACACTCTTGGGGCTGAAAGGTTGGGTGAGGTTGGGTGAGCAGACGCAGTCCCTTTAAAGTAATACTGCCTGGTACCCATCCCATGGGTCCCAAATCTCCAGGTTCAAGGGCATCTTCCTACATCGAAAACATGCATGAGAAACCCAGAAGATGGTACACCGTGTGATTTTGAAAGGTTTCTAATACGCACCTGATTTCTCATCACCTTGTGCTCGGGTTCGCCTTTCCAGCTACTTTACTAGCAATCTCCCTACTTGGAGAATCAGCACCTTTAAGCTCCTGTTCCCTACAGGTTGCAATTTTTCCTGAGGATGAACGGGAAGAGGGGCAACCAATGAGAGACTAGATCTAGGTGTTCGGAAAGGCACAGGTCACTCTATTTTCCCATCGGGAAGAAGAATTAACCACAGGCTCAGCCTGCCGCCCAGAAGCGGAATAGGGCCTGAGGCAATCCCGCGCTTTTGCGGCCAGCTCCCAAAAAAGCCAGTTGAAAAATGGAGCTCAGGGACACTGCAATTCACAAACCCGCAGAGCTATAAATAATAACTCTCATCCACAGATATATTGAGGGAAGGCAACGAAGACGATTGAAAGCAAGGCAGAATTGCAGGAAACAGGTTTCAGGAGGTAGATTCGAATCGCCTTTAAAGCACATGAAAAGCGGCAAAACTTCGACAATCATGCCCTTGGCCAAACAGGGCGTATGCGTTTTTTCCTGAATATATTCAGGAAAAAACGCAAACGCCCTGTTTGGCCAACCAAGCAACCTGGAAAGGCAAATCAGCGCTACAAAGAAGTCTCGCTTCCCATCGGTCAAAAGGGCCATGCTGCAAAAAGTGTCAAAACCAGAAATGCAGGACAGGCCATGGAGAAATGGCAGCCTTGCTACGCTGATGGGCGGGATGTAAATTGCCAACAGCCACTCTGGAGAAGTGTACGGTGTGTCCTGAAACATCGAAAAAACACAGCTTAGGGAGCATAGGGCACGTCCACTCATGGGCGTATAAATTGGGAAAACTAAAAATCAGCAAGACACAGGCACTCCAAAGTTTAGGGCTGCTCTGTTGACAAGAACCTCCACTTCATGACACCTTAAATATCCCAGGAAAGAGAAAAATGGATAAAGAAGTTGTGGTCCTTATGTACAATGGAATATCACTCAGACATGAAATCAATGTCATAAGGCTAGTAGAAGCAAGATGAGTGGAGTTAGGTACGACGATTCTAAGTGAAATAAGTCACACAGAAAAAGACACTTATCATAAGCTATCACTTATTGAGGGAATGTAAAAACCGCTACACTTGAACTGAATTACAAAACAGAACAGAGTCACACGTTTAGAAAACACACTATGGCTGCTTAACGGGAAAGGTGAGGTGGGGTGATGCATAAAACAAGGGTTTCAAATTCGCTCAGATACCGTTCCATACACCCAATATGTAATAGACAGGACCTACTCCTTGCTCAGTGAACTGGACTCAACACCCCCTATTCACCACACAAGAATATATGTGACTAGTAAGAATCTTAAAACCTATGTATTGATATCTGTCTGGAAGTGAGTCAAGTGGGTGTAAAGCCGCATAAACACAGCCGTGAAAAGCAGCTAAACCCCATTATAAAAATAAATTACTTTTAAAAACCCGTAAAACAAAGACAGTGAAAGAGAGAGAAATTCTTACAAAATTCGTTCAGAGGCTGTGATGCAACCTGGATTGACCATATCTAGACCCACAGCTGGATGAGACATAAGGGTGGACACTCTTGGGGCTGAAAGGTTGGGTGAGCAGACGCAGACCCTTTAAATAATACTGCCTGGTACCCATCCCATGGGTCCCAAGTCTCCAGGTTCAAGGGCATCTTCCTACATCGAAAACATGCATGAGAAACCCAGAAGATGGTACACCGTGTGATTTTGAAAGGTTTCTAATACACACCTGATTTCTCATCTCCTTGTGCTAGGGTTCGCCTTTCCAGCTACTTTACTAGCAATCTCCCTACTTGGAGAATCAGCACCTTTAAGCTCCTGTTCCCTACAGGTTGCAATTTGTCCTGAGGATGAACGGGAAGAGGGGCAACCAATGAGAGACTAGGTCTAGGTGTTGGGACAGGCACAGGTCACTCTATTTTCCCATCGGGAAGAAGAATTAACCACAGGCTCAGCCTGCCGCCCAGAAGCAGAATAGGGCCTGAGGCAATCCCGCGCTTTTGCGGCCAGCTCCCAAAAAAACCAGTTGAAAAATGGAGCTCAGGGACACTGCAATTCACAAACCAGCAGATCTATAAATGATAACTCGCATCCACAGATATATTGAGGGAAGGCAACGAAGAGGATTTGAAAGCAAGGCAGAATTGCAGGAAACAGGTTTCAGGAGGTAGATTCGAATCGCCTTTAAAGCACATGAAAAGTGGCAAAACGTCGACAATGATGCCCTTGGCCAAACAGGGCGTATGCGTTTTTTCCTGAATATATTCAAGAAAAAACGCATACGCACTGTTTGGCCAACCAAGCAACCTGGAAAAGCTAATCAGCGCTACAAAGAAGTCTCGCTTCCCATCGGTCAAAAGGGCCATGCTTCAAAAAGTGTCAAAACCAGAAATGCAGGACAGGCCATGGAGAAATGGCAGCCTTGCTACGCTGATGGGCGGGATGTAAATTGCCAACAGCCACTCTGGAGAAGTGTACGGTGTGTCCTGAAACATCGAAAAAACACAGCTTAGGGAGCATAGGGCACGTCCACTCATGGGCGTATAAATTGGGAAAACTAAAAATCAGCAAGACACAGGCACCCCAAAGTTTAGGGCTGCTCTGTTGACAAGAACCTCCACTTCATGACACCTTAAATATCCCAGGAAAGAGAAAAATGGATAAAGAAGTTGTGGTCCTTATGTACAATGGAATATCACTCAGACATGAAATCAATGTAATAAGGCTAGTAGAAGCAAGATGAGTGGATTTAGGTACGACGATTCTAAGTGAAATAAGTCACACAGAAAAAGACACTTATCATAAGCTATCACTTATAGAGGGAATGTAAAAACCGCTACACTTGAACTGAATTACAAAACAGAACAGAGTCACACGTTTAGAAAACACACTATGGCGGCTTAACGGGAAAGGTGAGGTGGGGTGAGGCATAAAACAAGGGTTTCAAATTCGCTCAGATACCGTTCCATACACCCAATATGTAATAGACAAGACCTACTCCTTGCTCAGTGAACTGGACTCAACACCCCCTATTCACCGCACAAGAATATATGTGACTAGTAAAAATCTTAAAACCTATGTATTGATATCTGTCTGGAAGTGAGTCAAGTGGGTGTAAAGCCGCATAAACACAGCCATGAAAAGCAGCTAAACCCCATTATAAAAATAAATTACTTTTAAAAACCCGTAAAACAAAGACAGTGAAAGAGAGAGAAATTCTTACAAAATTTGTTCAGAGGCTGTGATGCAACCTGGATTGACCATATCTAGACCCACAGCTGGATGAGACATAAGGGTGGACACTCTTGGGGCTGAAAGGTTGGGTGAGGTTGGGTGAGCAAACGCAGACCCTTTAAAGTAATACTGCCTGGTACCCATCCCATGGGTCCCAAATCTCCAGGTTCAAGGACATCTTCCTACATCGAAAACATGCATGAAAAACCCAGAAGATGGTACACCGTGTGATTTTGAAAGGTTTCTAATACACACCTGATTTCTCATCTCCTTGTGCTAGGGTTCGCCTTTCCAGCTACTTTACTAGCAATCTCCCTACTTGGAGAATCAGCACCTTTAAGCTCCTGTTCCCTACAGGTTGCAATTTGTCCTTAGGATGAACGGGAAGATGGGCAACCAATGAGAGACTAGATCTAGTTGTTGGGACAGGCACATGTCACTCTATTTTCCCATCAGGAAGAAGAATTAACCACAGGCTCAGCCTGCCGCCCAGAAGCAGAATAGGGCCTGAGGCAATCCCGCGCATTTGCGGCCAGCTCCCAAAAAACGAGTTGAAAAATGGAGCTCAGGGACACTGCAATTCACAAACCCGCAGAATTATAAACGATAACTCTCATCCACAGATATATTGAGGGAAGGCAACGAAGAGGATTTGAAAGCAAGGCAGAATTGCAGGAAACAGATTTCAGGAGGTAGATTCGAATCAACTTTAAAGCACATGAAAAGTGGCAAAACATCGAAAATGATGCCCTTGGCCAAAAAGGGCGTATGCGTTTTTTCCTGAATATATTCAGGAAAAAACGCATACGCCCTTTTTGGACAACCAAGCAACCTGGAAAGGCAAATCAGCGCTACAAAGAAGTCTCGCTTCCCATCGGTCAAAAGGGCCATGCTGCAAAAAGTGTCAAAACCAGAAATGCAGGACAGGCCATGGAGAAATGGCAGCCTTGCTACGCTGATGGTCGGGATGTAAATTGCCAACAGCCACTCTGGAGAAGTGTACGGTGTGTCCTGAAACATCGAAAAAGCACAGCTTAGGGAGCATAGGGCACGTCCACTCATGGGCGTATAAATTGGGAAATCTAAAAATCAGCAAGACACAGGCACCCCAAAGTTTAGGGCTGCTACGTTGACAAGAACCTCCACTTCATGACACCTTAAATATCCCAGGAAAGAGAAAAATGGATAAAGAAGTTGTGGTCCTTATGTACAATGCAATATCACTCAGACATGAAATCAATGTCATAAGGCTAGTAGAAGCAAGATGAGTGGATTTAGGTACGACGATTCTAAGTGAAATAAGTCACACAGAAAAAGACACTTATCATAAGCTATCACTTATAGAGGGAATGTAAAAACCGCTACACTTGAACTGAATTACAAAACAGAACAGAGTCACACGTTTAGAAAACACACTATGGCTGCTTAACGGGAAAGGTGAGGTGGGGTGATGCATAAAACAAGGGTTTCAAATTCGCTCAGATACCGTTCCATACACCGAATATGTAATAGACAAGACCTACTCCTTGCTCAGTGAACTGGACTCAACACCCCGTATTCACCGCACAAGAATATATGTGAGTAGTAAGAATCTTAAAACCTATGTATTGATATCTGTCTGGAAGTGAGTCAAGTGGGTGTAAAGCCGCATAAACACAGCCGTGAAAAGCAGCTAAACCCCATTATAAAAATAAATTACTTTTAAAAACCCGTAAAACAAAGACAGTGAAAGACAGAGAAATTCTTACAAAACTCGTTCAGAGGCTGTGATGCAAACTGGATTGACCATATCTAGACCCACAGCTGGATGAGACAGAAGGGTGGACACTCTTGGGGCTGAAAGGTTGGGTGAGGTTGGGTGAGCAAACGCAGACCCTTTAAAGTAATACTGCCTGGTACCCATCCAATGGCTCCCAAATCTCCAGGTTCAAGGGCATCTTCCTACATCGAAAACATGCATGAGAAACCCAGACGATGGTACACCGTGTGATTTTGAAAGGTTTCTAAAACGCACCTCATTTCTCATCTCCTTGTGTTCGGGTTCGCCATTCCAGCTACTTTACTAACAATCTCCCTACTTGGAGAATCAGCACCTTTAACCTCCTGTTCCGTACAGGTTGCAATTTGTCCTGAGGATGAAAGGGAAGAGGGGCAACCAATGAGAGACTAGATCTAGGTGTTGGGACAGGCACAGGTCACTCTATTTTCCCATCGGGAAGAAGAATTAACCACAGGCTCAGCCTGCCGCAGGGAACCAGAATAGGGCCTGAGGCAATCCCGTGCTTTTGCGGCCAGCTCCCAAAAAAGACAGTTGAAAAATGGAGCTCAGGGGCACTGCCATTCACAAACTTGCTGAGTTATAAATGATTACTCCAGTCCACAAATATATTGAGGGAAGGCAACGAAGAGGATTTGAAAGCAAGGCAGAATTGCAGGAAACAGGTTTCAGGAGGTAGATTCGAATCGCCTTTAAAGCACATGAAAAGTGGCAAAACGTCGACAATGATGCCCTTGGCCAAAAAGGGCGTATGCGTTTTTTCCTGAATATATTCAGGAAAAAACGCATACGCCCTTTTTGGACAACCAAGCAACCTGAAAAGGCAAATCAGCGCTACAAAGAAGTCTCGCTTCCCATCGGTCAAAAGGGCCATGCTGCAAAAAGTGTCAAAACCAGAAATGCAGGACAGGCCATGGAGAAATGGCAGCCTTGCTACGCTGATGGGTGGGATGTAAATTGCCAACAGCCACTCTGGAGAAGTGTACGGTGTGTCCTGAAACATCGAAAAAACACAGCTTAGGGAGCATAGGGCACATCCACTCATGGGCGTATAAATTGGGAAAACTAAAAATCAGCAAGACACAGGCACCCCAAAGTTTAGGGCTGCTTTGTTGACAAGAACCTCCACTTCATGACAACTTAAATATCCCAGGAAAGAGAAAAATGGATAAAGAAGTTGTGGTCCTTATGTACAATGGAATATCACTCAGACATGAAATCAATGTCATAAGGCTAGTAGAAGCAACATGAGTGGATTTAGGAACGACGATTGTAAGTGAAATAAGTCACACAGAAAAAGACACTTATCATAAGCTATCACTTATAGAGGGAATGTAAAAACCGCTACACTTGAACTGAATTACAGAACAGAACAGAGTCACACGTTTAGAAAACACACTATGGCTGCTTAACGGGAAAGGTGAGGTGGGGTGATGCATAAAACAAGGGGTTCAAATTCGCTCAGATACCGTTCCATACACCCAATATGTAATAGACAAGACCTACTCCTTGCTCAGTGAACTGGACTCAACACCCCCTATTCACCTCACAAGAATATATGTGACTAGTAAGAATTTTAAAACCTATGTATTGATATCTGTCTGGAATTGAGTCAAGTGGGTGTAAAGCCGCATAAACACAGCCGTGAAAAGCAGCTAAACCCGATTATAAAAATAAATTACTTTTGAAAACCCGTAAAAGAAAGACAGTGAAAGAGAGAGAAATTCTTACAAAATTCGTTCAGAGGCTGTGATGCAACCTGGATTGACCATATCTAGACCCACAGCTGGATGAGACATAAGGGTGGACACTCTTGGGGCTGAAAGGTTGGGTGAGGTTGGGTGAGCAAACGCAGACCCTTTAAAGTAATACTGCCTGGCACCCATCCCATGGGCCCCAAATCTCCAGGTTCAAGGGCATCTTCCTACATCGAAAACATGCATGAGGAACCCAGAAGATGGTACACCGTGTGATTTTGAAAGGTTTCTAATACGCACCTCATTTCTCATCTCCTTGTGCTCGTGTTCGCCTTTCCAGCTACTTTACTAGCAATCTCCCTACTTGGAGAATCAGCACCTTTAAGCTCCTGTTCCCTACAGGTTGCAATTTGTCCTGAGGATGAACGGGAAGAGCGGCAACCAATGAGAGACTAGATCTAGGTGTTGGGACAGGCACAGGTCACTCTATTTTCCCATCAGGAAGAAGAGTTAACCACCGGCTCAGCCTGCCGCCCAGAAACAGAATAGGGCCTGAGGCAATCCCGCGCTTTTGCGGCCAGCTCCCAAAAAAGCGAGTTGAAAAATGGACCTCAGGGACACTGCAATTCACAAACCCGCAGAGTTATAAATGATAACTCTCATCCACAGATATATTGAGGGAAGGTGACGAAGAGGTTTTGAAAGCAAGGCAGAATTGTAGGAAACAGATTTCAGGAGGTAGATTCGAATCAACTTTAAAGCACATGAAAAGTGGCAAAACTTCGACAATGATGCCCTTGGCCAAAAAGGGCGTATGCGTTTTTTCCTGAATATATTCAGGAAAAAACGCATATGCCCTTTTTGGCCAACCAAGCAACCTGCAAAGGCAAATCAGCGCTACAAAGAAGTCTCGCTTCCCATCGGTTAAAAGGGTCATGCTGCAAAATGTGTCAAAACCAGAAATGCAGGACAGGCCATGGAGAAATGGCAGCCTTGCTACGCTGATGGGCGGGATGTAAATTGCCAACAGCCACTCTGGAGAAGTGTACGGTGTGTCCTGAAACATCGAAAAAACACAGCTTAGGGAGCATAGGGCACGTCCACTCATGGGCGTATAAATTGGGAAAAGTAAAAATCAGCAAGACACAGGCACCCCAAAGTTTAGGGCTGCTCTGTTGACAAGAACCTCCACTTCATGACACCTTAAATATCCCAGGAAAGAGAAAAATGGATAAAGAAGTTGTGGTCCTTATGTACAATAGAATATCACTCAGACATGAAATCAATGTCATAAGGCTAGTAGAAGCAAGATGAGTGGACTTAGGTACGATGATTCTAAGTGAAATAAGTCACACAGAAAAAGACACTTATCATAAGCTATCACTTATAGAGGGAATGTAAAAACCGCTAAACTTGAACTGAATTACAAAACAGAACAGAGTCACACGTTTAGAAAACACACTATGGCTGCTTAACGGGAAAGGTGAGGTGGGGTGATGCATAAAACAAGGGTTTCAAATTCGCTCAGATACCGTTCCATACACCCAATATGTAATAGACAAGACCAACTCCTTGCTCAGTGAACTGGACTCAACACCCCCTATTCACCGCACAAGAATATATGTGACTAGTAAGAATCGTAAAACCTATGTATTTATATCTGTCTGGAAGTGAGTCAAGTGGGTGTAAAGCTGCATAAACACAGCCGTGAAAAGCAGCTAAACACCATTATAAAAATAAATTACTTTTAAAAACCCGTAAAACAAAGACAGTGAAAGAGAGAGAAATTCTTACAAAATTCTTTCAGAGGCTGTGATGCAACCTGGATTGACCATATCTATACCCACAGCTGGATGAGACAGAAGGGTGGACACTCTTGGGGCTGAAAGGTTGGGTGAGGTTGGGTGAGCAAACGCAGACCCTTTAAAGTAATACTGCGTGGTACCCATCCAATGGGTCCCAAATCTCCAGGTTCAAGGGCATCTTCCTACATCGAAAACATGCATGAGAAACCCAGAAGATGGTACACCGTGTGATTTTGAAAGGTTTCTAATACGCACCTCATTTCTCATCTCCTTGTGCTCGGGTTCGCCTTTCCAGCTACTTTACTAGCAATCTCCCTACTTGGAGAATCAGCACCTTTAAGCTCCTGTTCCCTACAGGTTGCAATTTGTCCTGAGGATGAACGGGAAGAGGGGCAACCAATGAGAGACTAGATCTAGGTGTTGGGACAGGCACAGGTCACTCTATTATCCCATCAGGAAGAAGAATTAACCACAGGCTCAGCCTGCCGCCAAGAAGCAGAATAGGGCCTGAGGCAATCCCGCCCTTTTGCGGCCAGCTCCCAAAAAAGCCAGTTGCAAAATGGAGCTCAGGGACACTGCAATTCACAAACCCGCAGAGCTATAAATGATAACTCTCATCCCCAGATATTTTGAGGGAAGGCAACGAAGAGGATTTGAAAGCAAGGCAGAATTGCAGGAAACAGGTTTCAGGAGGTAGATTCGAATCGCCTTTAAAGCACATGAAAAGTGGCAAAACGTCGACAATGATGCCCTTGGCCAAACAGGGCGTATGCGTTTTTTCCTGAATATATTCAGGAAAAAACGCATACGCCCTGTTTGGGCAACCAAGCAACCTGGAAAGGCTAATCAGCGCTACAAAGAAGTCTCGCTTCCCATCGGTCAAAAGGGTCATGCTGCAAAAAGTGTCAAAACCAGAAATGCAGGACAGGCCATGGAGAAATGGCAGCCTTGCTACGCTGATGGGCGGGATGTAAATTGCCAACAGCCACTCTGGAGAAGTGTACGGTGTGTCCTGAAACATCGAAAAAACACAGCTTAGGGAGCATAGGGCACGTCCACTCATGGGCGTATAAATTGCGAAAACTAAAAATCAGCAAGACAGAGGCACCCCAAAGTTTAGGGCTGCTCTGTTGACAAGAACCTCCACTTCATGACACCTTAAATATCCCAGGAAAGAGAAAAATGGATAAAGAAGTTGTGGTCCTTTTGTACAATGGAATATCACTCAGACATGCAATCAATGTCATAAGGCTAGTAGAAGCAAGATGAATGGACTTAGGTACGACGATTCTAAGTGAAATAAGTCACACAGAAAAAGACACTTATCATAAGCTATCACTTATAGAGGGAATGTAAAAACCGCTACACTTGAACTGAATTACAAAACAGAACAGAGTCACACGTTTAGAAAACACACTATGGCTGCTTAATGGGAAAGGTGAGGTGGGGTGATGCATAAAACAAGGGTTTCAAATTCGCTCAGATACCGTTCCATACACCCAATATGTAATAGACAAGACCTACTCCTTGCTCAGTGAACTGGACTCAACACCCCCTATTCACCGCACAAGAATATATGTGACTAGTAAGAATCTTAAAACCTATGTATTGATATCTGTCTGGAAGTGAGTCAAGTGGTGTAAAGCCGCATAAACACAGCCGTGAAAAGCAGCTAAACCCCATTATAAAAATAAATTACATTTAAAAACCCATAAAACAAAGACAGTGAAAGAGAGAGAAATTCTTACAAAATTCGTTCAGAGGCTGTGATGCAACCTGGATTGACCATATCTAGACCCACAGCTGGATGAGACATAAGTTTGGACACTCTTGGGGCTGAAAGGTTGGGTGAGGTTGGGTGAGCAAACGCAGACCCTTTAAAGTAATACTGCCTGGTACCCATCCCATGGGTCCCAAATCTCCAGGTTCAAGGGCATCTTCCTACATCGAAAACATGCATGAGAAACCCAGAAGATGGTACACCGTGTGATTTTGAAAGGATTCTAATACGCACCTCATTTCTCATCTCCTTGTGCTCGGGTTCGCCATTCCAGCTACTTTACTAGCAATCTCCCTACTTGGAGAATCAGCACCTTTAAGCTCCTGTTCCCTACAGGTTGCAATTTGTCCTGAGGATGAACGGGAAGAGGGGCAACCAATGAGAGACTAGATCTAGGTGTTGGGACAGGCACAGGTCACTCTATTTTCCCATCGGGAAGAAGAATTAACCACAGGCTCAGCCTGCCGCCCAGAAGCATAATAGGGCCTGAGGCAATCCCGCGCTTTTGCGGCCAGCTCCCAAAAAAGCCAGTTGAAAAATGGAGCTCAGGGACACTGCCATTCACAAACCTGCTGAGTTATAATTGATAACTCTCGTCCACAAATATATTTAGGGAAGGCAACGAAGAGGATTTGAAAGCAAGGCAGAATTACAGGAAACAGGTTTCAGGAGGTAGATTCGAATCGCCTTTAAAGCACATGAAAAGTGGCAAAACATCGACAATGATGCCCTTGGCCAAAAAGGGCGTATGCGTTTTTTCCTGAATATATTCAGGAAAAAACGCATACGCCCTTTTTGGCCAACCAAGCAACCTGGAAAGGCAAATCAGCGCTACAAAGAAGTCTCGCTTCCCATCGGTCAAAAGGGCCATGCTGCAAAAAGTGTCAAAACCAGAAATGCAGGACAGGCCATGGAGAAATGGCAGCCTTGCTACGCTGATGGGCGGGATGTACATTGCCAACAGCCACTCTGGAGAAGTGTACGGTGTGTCCTGAAACATCGAAAAAACACAGATTAGGGAGCATACGGCACGTCCACTCATGGGCCTATAAATTGGGAAAACTAAAAATCAGCAAGACACAGGCACCCCAAAGTTTAGGGCTGCTCTGTTGACAAGAACCTCCACTTCATGACACCTTAAATATCCCAGGAAAGAGAAAAATGGATAAAGAAGTTGTGGTCCTTATGTACAATGGAATATCACTCAGACATGAAATCAATGTCATAAGGCTAGTAGAAGCAAGATGAGTGGATTTAGGTACGACGATTCTAAGTGAAATAAGTCACACAGAAAAAGACACTTATCATAAGCTATCACTTATAGAGGGAATGTAAAAACCGCTAAACTTGAACTGAATTACAAAACAGAACAGAGTCACACGTTTAGAAAACATACTATGGCTGCTTAACGGGAAAGGTGAGGTGGGGTGAGGAATAAAACAAGGGTTTCAAATTCGCTCAGATACCGTTCCATACACCCAATATGTAATAGACAAGACCTACTCCTTGCTCAGTGAACTGGACTCAACACCCCCTATTCACCGCACAAGAATATATGTGACTAGTAAAAATCTTAAAACCTATGTATTGATATCTGTCTGGAAGTGAGTCAAGTGGGTGTAAAGCCGCATAAACACAGCCATGAAAAGCAGCTAAACCCCATTATAAAAATAAATTACTTTTAAAAACCCGTAAAACAAAGACAGTGAAAGATAGAGAAATTCTTACAAAATTTGTTCAGAGGCTGTGATGCAACCTGGATTGACCATATCTAGACCCACAGCTGGATGAGACATAAGGGTGGACACTCTTGGGGCTGAAAGGTTGGGTGAGGTTGGGTGAGCAAACGCAGACCCTTTAAAGTAATACTGCCTGGTACCCATCCCATGGGTCCCAAATCTCCAGGTTCAAGGACATCTTCCTACATCGAAAACATGCATGAGAAACCCAGAAGATGGTACACTGTGTGATTTTGAAAGGTTTCTAATACACACCTGTTTTCTCATCTCCTTGTGCTAGGGTTCGCCTTTCCAGCTACTTTACTAGCAATCTCCCTACTTGGAGAATCAGCACCTTTAAGCTCCTGTTCCCTACAGGTTGCAATTTGTTCTGAGGATGAACGGGAAGAGGGGCAACCAATGAGAGACTAGATCTAGTTGTTGGGACAGGCACATGTCACTCTATTTTCCCATCAGGAAGAAGAATTAACCACAGGCTCAGCCTGCCGCCCAGAAGCAGAATAGGGCCTGAGGCAATCCCGCGCATTTGCGGCCAGCTCCCAAAAAAGCGAGTTGAAAAATGGAGCTCAGGGACACTGCAATTCACAAACCCGCATAGTTATAAACGATAACTCTCATCCACAGATATATTGAGGGAAGGCAACGAAGAGGATTTGAAAGCAAGGCAGAATTGCAGGAAACAGATTTCAGGAGGTAGATTTGAATCAACTTTAAAGCACATGAAAAGTGGCAAAACTTCGACAATGATGCCCTTGGCCAAAAAGGGCGTATGCGTTTTTTCCTGAATATATTCATGAAAAAACGCATACGCCCTTTTTGGACAACCAAGCAACCTGGAAAGGCAAATCAGCGCTACAAAGAAGTCTCGCTTCCCATCGGTCAAAAGGGCCATGCTGCAAAAAGTGTCAAAACCAGAAATGCAGGACAGGCCACGGAGAAATGGCAGCCTTGCTACGCTGATGGTCGGGATGTAAATTGCCAACAGCCACTCTGGAGAAGTGTTTGGTGTGTCCTGAAACATCGAAAAAGCACAGCTTAGCGAGCATAGGGCACGTCCACTCATGGGCGTATAAATTGGGAAAAGTAAAAATCAGCAAGACACAGGCACCCCAAAGTTTAGGGCTGCTCTGTTGAAAAGAACCTCCACTTCATGACACCTTAAATATCCCAGGAAAGAGAAAAATGGATAAAGAAGTTGTGGTCCTTATGTACAATGCAATATCACTCAGACATGAAATCAATGTCATAAGGCTAGTAGAAGCAAGATGAGTGGACTTAGGTACGACGATTCTAAGTGAAATAAGTCACACAGAAACAGACACATATCATAAGATATCACTTATAGAGGGAATGTAAAAACCGCTACACTTGAACTGAATTACAAAACAGAACAGAGTCACACGTTTAGAAAACACACTATGGCTGCTTAACGGGAAAGGTGAGGTGGGGTGATGCATAAAACAAGGGTTTCAAATTCGCTCAGATACCGTTCCATACACCGAATATGTAATAGACAAGACCTACTCCTTGCTCAGTGAACTGGACTCAACACCCCGTATTCACCGCACAAGAATATATGTGAGTAGTAAGAATCTTAAAACCTATGTATTGATATCTGTCTGGAAGTGAGTCAAGTGGGTGTAAAGCCGCATAAACACAGCCGTGAAAAGCAGCTAAACCCCATTATAAAAATAAATTACTTTTAAAAACCCGTAAAACAAAGACAGTGAAAGACAGAGAAATTCTTACAAAACTCGTTCAGAGGCTGTGATGCAACCTGGATTGACCATATCTAGACCCACAGCTGGATGAGACATAAGGGTGGACACTCTTGGGGCTGAAAGTTTGGGTGAGGTTGGGTGAGCAAACGCAGACCCTTTAAAGTAATACTGCCTGGTACCCATCCAATGGGTCCCAAATCTCCAGGTTCAAGGGCATCTTCCTACATCGAAAACATGCATGAGAAACCCAGACGATGGTACACCGTGTGATTTTGAAAGGTTTCTAAAACGCACCTCATTTCTCATCTCCTTGTGTTCGGGTTCGCCATTCCAGCTACTTTACTAACAATCTCCCTACTTGGAGTATCAGCACCTTTAACCTCCTGTTCCGTACAGGTTGCAATTTGTCCTGAGGATGAAAGGGAAGAGGGGCAACCAATGAGAGACTAGATCTAGGTGTTGGGACAGGCACAGGTCACTCTATTTTCCCATCAGGAAGAAGAATTAACCACAGGCTCAGCCTGCCGCAGGGAACCAGAATAGGGCCTGAGGCAATCCCGTGCTTTTGCGGCCAGCTCCCAAAAAAGCCAGTTGAAAAATGGAGCTCAGGGGCACTGCCATTCACAAACTTGCTGAGTTATAAATGATTACTCCAGTCCACAAATATATTGAGGGAAGGCAACGAAGAGGATTTGAAAGCAAGGCAGAATTGCAGGAAACAGGTTTCAGGAGGTAGATTCGAATCGCCTTTAAAGCACATGAAAAGTGGCAAAACGTCGACAATGATGCCCTTGGCCAAAAAGGGCGTATGCGTTTTTTCCTGAATATATTCAGGAAAAAACGCATACGCCCTTTTTGGACAACCAAGCAACCTGGAAAGGCTAATCAGCGCTACAAAGAAGTCTCGCTTCCCATCGGTCAAAAGGGCCATGCTGCAAAAAGTGTCAAAACCAGAAATGCAGGACAGGCCATGGAGAAATGGCAGGCTTGCTACGCTGATGGGCGGGATGTACATTGCCAACAGCCACTCTGGAGAAGTGTACGGTGTGTCCTGAAACATCGAAAAAACACAGCTTAGGGAGCATAGGGCACATCCACTCATGGGCGTATAAATTGGGAAAACTAAAAATCAGCAAGACACAGGCACCCCAAAGTTTAGGGCTGCTTTGTTGACAAGAACCTCCACTTCATGACAACTTAAATATCCCAGGAAAGAGAAAAATGGATAAAGAAGTTGTGGTCCTTATGTACAATGGAATATCACTCAGACATGAAATCAATGTCATAAGGCTAGTAGAAGCAACATGAGTGGATTTAGGAACGACGATTGTAAGTGAAATAAGTCACACAGAAAAAGACACTTATCATAAGCTATCACTTATAGAGGGAATGTAAAAACCGCTACACTTAAACTGAATTACAGAACAGAACAGAGTCACACGTTTAGAAAACACACTATGGCTGCTTAACGGGAAATATGAGGTGGGGTGATGCATAAAACAAGGGGTTCAAATTCGCTCCGATACCGTTCCATACACCCAATATGTAATAGACAAGACCTACTCCTTGCTCAGTGAACTTGACTCAACACCCCCTATTCACCGCACAAGAATATATGTGACTAGTAAGAATCTTAAAACCTATGTATTGATATCTGTCTGGAAGTGAGTCAAGTGGGTGTAAAGCCGCATAAACACAGCCGTGAAAAGCAGCTAAACCCGATTATAAAAATAAATTACTTTTGAAAACCCGTAAAAGAAAGACAGTGAAAGAGAGAGAAATTCTTACAAAATTCGTTCAGAGGCTGTGATGCAACCTGGATTGACCATATCTAGACCCACAGCTGGATGAGACATAAGGGTGGACACTCTTGGGGCTGAAAGGTTGGGTGAGGTTGGGTGAGCAAACGCAGACCCTTTAAAGTAATACTGCCTGGCACCCATCCCATGGGCCCCAAATCTCCAGGTTCAAGGGCATCTTCCTACATCGAAAACATGCATGAGAAACCCAGAAGATGGTACACCGTGTGATTTTGAAAGGTTTCTAATACGCACCTCATTTCTCATCTCCTTGTGCTCGGGTTCGCCTTTCCAGCTACTTTACTAGCATTCTCCCTACTTGGAGAAACAGCACCTTTAAGCTCCTGTTCCCTACAGGTTGCAATTTGTCCTGAGGATGAACGGGAAGAGGGGCAACCAATGAGAGACTAGATCTAGGTGTTGGGACAGGCACAGGTCACTCTATTATCCCATCAGGAAGAAGAATTAACCACAGGCTCAGCCTGCCGCCAAGAAGCAGAATAGGGCCTGAGGCAATCCCGCCCTTTTGCGGCCAGCTCCCAAAAAAGCCAGTTGCAAAATGGAGCTCAGGGACACTGCAATTCACAAACCCGCAGAGCTATAAATGATAACTCTCATCCCCAGATATTTTGAGGGAAGGCAACGAAGAGGATTTGAAAGCAAGGCAGAATTGCAGGAAACAGGTTTCAGGAGGTAGATTCGAATCGCCTTTAAAGCACATGAAAAGTGGCAAAACGTCGACAATGATGCCCTTGGCCAAAAAGGGCGTATGCGTTTTTTCCTGAATATATTCAGGAAAAAACGCATACGCCCTTTTTGGCCAACCAAGCAACCTGGAAAGGCAAATCAGCGCTACAAAGAAGTCTCGCTTCCCATCGGTCAAAAGGGTCTTGCTGCAAAAAGTGTCAAAACCAGAAATGCAGGACAGGCCATGGAGAAATGGCAGCCTTGCTACGCTGATGGGCGGGATGTAAATTGCCAACAGCCACTCTGGAGAAGTGTACGGTGTGTCCTGAAACATCGAAAAAACACAGCTTAGGGAGCATAGGGCACTTCCACTCATGGGCGTATAAATTGGGAAAACTAAATATCAGCAAGACACAGGCACCCCAAAGTTTAGGGCTGCTCTGTTGACAAGAACCTCCACTTCATGACAACTTAAATATCCCAGGAAAGAGAAAAATGGATAAAGAAGTTGTGGTCCTTATGTACAATGGAATATCACTCAGACATGCAATCAATGTCATAAGGCTAGTAGAAGCAAGATGAATGGACTTAGGTACGACGATTCTAAGTGAAATAAGTCACACAGAAAAAGACACTTATCATAAGCTATCACTTATAGAGGGAATGTAAAAACTGCTACACTTGAACTGAATTACAAAACAGAACAGAGTCACACGTTTAGAAAACACACTATGGCTGCTTAATGGGAAAGGTGAGGTGGGGTGATGCATAAAACAAGGGTTTCAAATTCGCTCAGATACCGTTCCATACACCCAATATGTAATAGACAAGACCTACTCCTTGCTCAGTGAACTGGACTCAACACCCCCTATTCACCGCACAAGAATATATGTGACTAGTAAGAATCTTAAAACCTATGTATTGATATCTGTCTGGAAGTGAGTCAAGTGGTGTAAAGCCGCATAAACACAGCCGTGAAAAGCAGCTAAACCCCATTATAAAAATAAATTACTTTTAAAAACCCGTAAAACAAAGACAGTGAAAGAGAGAGAAATTCTTACAAAATTCGTTCAGAGGCTGTGATGCAACCTGGATTGACCAAATCTAGACCCACATCTGGATGAGACATAAGGGTGGACACTCTTGGGGCTGAAAGGTTGGGTGAGGTTGGGTGAGCAAACACAGACCCTTTAAAGTAATACTGCCTGGTACCCATCCCATGGGTCCCAAATCTCCAGGTTCAAGGGCATCTTCCTACATCGAAAACATGCATGAGAAACCCAGAAGATGGTACACCGTGTGATTTTGAAAGGTTTCTAATACGCACCTCATTTCTCATCTCCTTGTGCTCGGGTTCGCCATTCCAGCTACTTTACTAGCAATCTCCCTACTTGGAGAATCAGCACCTTTAACCTCCTGTTCCCTACAGGTTGCAATTTGTCCTGAGGATGAACGGGAAGAGGGGCAACCAATGAGAGACTAGATCTAGGTGTTGGGACAGGCACAGGTCACTCTATTTTCCATTCAGGAAGAAGAATTAACCACAGGCTCAGCCTGCCGCCCAGAAGCAGAATAGGGCCTGAGGCAATTCCGCGCTTTTGCGGCCAGCTCCCAAAAAATACAGTTGAAAAATGGAGCTCAGGGGCACTGCCATTCACAAACCCGCAGAGCTATAAATGATAACTCTCATCCACAGATATATTGAGGGAAGGCAACGAAGAGGATTTGAAAGCAAGGCAGAATTGCAGGAAACAGGTTTCAGGAGGTAGATTCGAATCGCCTTTAAAGCACATGAAAAGTGGCAAAACGTGGACAATGATGCCCTTGGCCAAAAAGGGCGTATGCGTTTTTTCCTGAATATATTCAGGAAAAAACGCATACGCCCTTTTTGACCAACCAAGCAAACTGGAAAGGCTAATCTGCGCTACAAAGAAGTCTCGCTTCCCATCGGTCAAAAGGGCCATGCTGCAAAAAGTGTCAAAACCAGAAATGCAGGACAGGCCATGGAGAAATGGCAGCCTTGCTACGCTGATGGGCGGGATGTAAATTGCCAACAGCCACTCTGGAGAAGTGTACGGTGTGTCCTGAAAAATCGAAAAAACACAGCTTAGGGAGCATAGGGTACGTCCACTCATGGGCGTATAAATTGCGAAAACTAAAAATCAGCAAGACAGAGGCACCCCAAAGTTTAGGGCTGCTCTGTTGACAAGAACCTTCACTTCATGACACCTTAAATATCCCAGGAAAGGGAAAAATGGATAAAGAAGTTGTGGTCCTTTTGTACAATGGAATATCACTCAGACATGCAATCAATGTCATAAGGCTAGTAGAAGCAAGATGAATGGACTTAGGTACGACGATTCTAAGTGAAATAAGTCACACAGAAAAAGACACTTATCATAAGCTATCACTTATAGAGGGAATGTAAAAACCGCTACACTTGAACTGAATTACAAAACAGAACAGAGTCACACGTTTAGAAAACACACTATGGCTGCTTAATGGGAAAGGTGAGGTGGGGTGATGCATAAAACAAGGGTTTCAAATTCGCTCAGATACCGTTCCATACACCCAATATGTAATAGACAAGACCTACTCCTTGCTCAGTGAACTGGACTCAACACCCCCTATTCACCGCACAAGAATATATGTGACTAGTAAGAATCTTAAAACCTATGTATTGATATCTGTCTGGAAGTGAGTCAAGTGGTGTAAAGCCGCATAAACACAGCCGTGAAAAGCAGCTAAACCCCATTATAAAAATAAATTACTTTTAAAAACCCATAAAACAAAGACAGTGAAAGAGAGAGAAATTCTTACAAAATTCGTTCAGAGGCTGTGATGCAACCTGGATTGACCATATCTAGACCCAGAGCTGGATGAGACATAAGGGTGGACACTCTTGGAGCTGAAAGTTTGGGTGAGGTTGGGTGAGCAAACGCAGACCCTTTAAAGTAATACTGCCTGGTACCCATCCCATGGGTCCCAAATCTCCAGGTTCAAGGGCATCTTCCTACATCGAAAACATGCATGAGAAACCCAGAATATGGTACACCGTGTGATTTTGAAAGGTTTCTAATACGCACCTCATTTCTCATCTCCTTGTGCTCGGGTTCGCCATTCCAGCTACTTTACTAGCAATCTCCCTACTTGGAGAATCAGCACCTTTAAGCTCCTGTTCCCTACAGGTTGCAATTTGTCCTGAGGATGAACGGGAAGAGGGGCAACCAATGAGAGACTAGATCTAGGTGTTGGGACAGGCACAGGTCACTCTATTTTCCCATCGGGAAGGAGAATTAACCACAGGCTCAGCCTGCCGCCCAGAAGCATAATAGGGCCTGAGGCAATCCCGCGCTTTTGCGGCCAGCTCCCAAAAAAGCCAGTTGAAAAATGGAGCTCAGGGACACTGCCATTCACAAACCTGCTGAGTTATAAATGATAACTCTCGTCCACAAATATATTAAGGGAAGGCAACGAAGAGGATTTGAAAGCAAGGCAGAATTACAGGAAACAGGTTTCAGGAGGTAGATTCGAATCGCATTTAAAGCACATGAAAAGTGGCAAAACGTCGACAATGATGCCCTTGGCCAAAAAGGGCGTATGCGTTTTTTCCTGAATATATTCAGGAAAAAACGCATACGCCCTTTTTGGCCAACCAAGCAACCTGGAAAGGCAAATCAGCGCTACAAAGAAGTCTCGCTTCCCATCGGTCAAAAGGGCCATGCTGCAAAAAGTGTCAAAACCAGAAATGCAGGACAGGCCATGGAGAAATGGCAGCCTTGCTACGCTGATGGGCGGGATGTACATTGCCAACAGCCACTCTGGAGAAGTGTACGGTGTGTCCTGAAACATCGAAAAAACACAGCTTAGGGAGCATACGGCACGTCCACTCATGGGCCTATAAATTGGGAAAACTAAAAATCAGCAAGACACAGGCACCCCAAAGTTTAGGGCTGCTCTGTTGACAAGAACCTTCACTTCATGACACCTTAAATATCCCAGGAAAGAGAAAAATGGATAAAGAAGTTGTGGTCCTTATGTAGAATGGAATATCACTCAGACATGCAATCAATATCATAAGGCTAGTAGAAGCAAGATGAATGGACTTAGGTACGACGATTCTAAGTGAAATAAGTCACACAGAAAAAGACACTTATCATAAGCTATCACTTATAGAGGGAATGTAAAAACTGCTACACTTGAACTGAATTACAAAACAGAACAGAGTCACACGTTTAGAAAACACACTATGGCTGTTTAATGGGAAAGGTGAGGTGGGGTGATGCATAAAACAAGGGTTTCAAATTCGCTCAGATACCGTTCCATACACCCAATATGTAATAGACAAGACCTACTCCTTGCTCAGTGAACTGGACTCAACACCCCCTATTCACCGCACAAGAATATATGTGACTAGTAAGAATCTTAAAACCTATGTATTGATATCTGTCTGGAAGTGAGTCAAGTGGTGTAAAGCCGCATAAACACAGCCGTGAAAAGCAGCTAAACCCCATTATAAAAATAAATTACTTTTAAAAACCCGTAAAACAAAGACAGTGAAAGAGAGAGAAATTCTTACAAAATTCGTTCAGAGGCTGTGATGCAACCTGGATTGACCATATCTAGACCCACATCTGGATGAGACATAAGGGTGGACACTCTTGGGGCTGAAAGGTTGGGTGAGGTTGGGTGAGCAAACACAGACCCTTTAAAGTAATACTGCGTGGTACCCATCCAATGGGTCCCAAATCTCCAGGTTCAAGGGCATCTTCCTACATCGAAAACATGCATGAGAAACCCAGAAGATGGTACACCGTGTGATTTTGAAAGGTTTCTAATACGCACCTCATTTCTCATCTCCTTGTGCTCGGGTTCGCCATTCCAGCTACTTTACTAGCAATCTCCCTACTTGGAGAATCAGCACCTTTAAGCTTCTGTTCCCTACAGGTTGCAATTTGTCCTGAGGATGAACGGGAAGAGGGGCAACCAATGAGAGACTAGATCTAGGTGTTGGGACAGGCACAGGTCACTCTATTTTCCACTCAGGAAGAAGAATTAACCACAGGCTCAGCCTGCAGCCCAGAAGCAGAATAGGGCCTGAAGCAATCCCGCGCTTTTGCGGCCAGCTCCCAAAAAAGCCAGTTGAAAAATGGAGCTCAGGGGCACTGCCATTCACAAACCCGCAGAGCTATAAATGATAACTCTCATCCACAGATATATTGAGGGAAGGCAACGAAGAGGATTTGAAAGCAAGGCAGAATTGCAGGAAACAGGTTTCAGGAGGTAGATTCGAATCGCTTTTAAAGCACATGAAAAGTGGCAAAACGTGGACAATGATGCCCTTGGCCAAAAAGGGCGTATGCGTTTTTTCCTGAATATATTCAGGAAAAAACGCATACGCCCTTTTTGACCAACCAAGCAACCTGGAAAGGCTAAACTGCGCTACAAAGAAGTCTCGCTTCCCATCGGTGAAAAGGGCCATGCTGCAAAAAGTGTCAAAACCAGAAATGCAGGACAGGCCATGGAGAAATGGCAGCCTTGCTACGCTGATGGGCGGGATGTAAATTGCCAACAGCCACTCTGGAGAAGTGTACGGTGTGTCCTGAAACATCGAAAAAGCACAGCTTAGGGAGCATAGGGCACGTCCACTCATGGGCGTATAAATTGGGAAAACTAAAAATCAGCAAGACACAGGCACCCCAAAGTTTAGGGCTGCTCTGTTGACAAGAAACTCCACTTCATGACACCTTAAATATCCCAGGAAAGAGAAAAATGGATAAAGAAGTTGTGGTCCTTATGTACAATGGAATATCACTCAGACATGCAATCAATGTCATAAGGCTAGTAGAAGCAAGATGAATGGACTTAGGTACGACGATTCTAAGTGAAATAAGTCACACAGAAAAAGACACTTATCATAAGCTATCACTTATAGAGGGAATGTAAAAACCGCTACACTTGAACTGAATTACAAAACAGAACAGAGTCACACGTTTAGAAAACACACTATGGCTGCTTAATGGGAAAGGTGAGGTGGGGTGATGCATAAAACAAGGGTTTCAAATTCGCTCAGATACCGTTCCATACACCCAATATGTAATAGAAAAGACCTACTTCTTGCTCAGTGAACTGGACTCAACACCCCCTATTCACCGCACAAGAATATATGTGACTAGTAAGAATCTTAAAACCTATGTATTGATATCTGTCTGGAAGTGAGTCAAGTGGTGTAAAGCCGCATAAACACAGCCGTGAAAAGCAGCTAAACCCCATTATAAAAATAAATTACATTTAAAAACCCATAAAACAAAGACAGTGAAAGAGAGAGAAATTCTTACAAAATTCGTTCAGAGGCTGTGATGCAACCTGGATTGACCATATCTAGACCCACAGCTGGATGAGACATAAGGGTGGACACTCTTGGGGCTGAAAGGTTGGGTGAGGTTGGGTGAGCAAACGCAGACCCTTTAAAGTAATACTGCCTGGTACCCATCCCATGGGTCCCAAATCTCCAGGTTCAAGGGCATCTTCCTACATCGAAAACATGCATGAGAAACCCAGAAGATGGTACACCGTGTGATTTTGAAAGGTTTCTAATACGCACCTCATTTCTCATCTCCTTGTGCTCGGGTTCGCCATTCCAGCTACTTTACTAAAAATCTCCCTACTTGGAGAATCAGCACCTTTAAGCTTCTGTTCCCTACAGGTTGCAATTTGTCCTGAGGATGAACGGGAAGAGGGGCAACCAATGAGAGACTAGATCTAGGTGTTGGGACAGGCACAGGTCACTCTATTTTCCACTCAGGAAGAAGAATTAACCACAGGATCAGCCTGCAGCTCAGAAGCAGAATAGGGCCTGAGGCAATCCCGCGCTTTTGCGGCCAGCTCCCAAAAAAGCCAGTTGAAAAATGGAGCTCAGGGGCACTGCCATTCACAAACCCACAGAGCTATAAATGGTAACTCTCATCCACAGATATATTGAGGGAAGGCAACGAAGAGGATTTGAAAGCAAGGCAGAATTGCAGGAAACAGGTTTCAGGAGGTAGATTCGAATCGCCTTTAAAGCACATGAAAAGTGGCAAAACGTCGACAATGATGCCCTTGGCCAAAAAGGGCGTATGCGTTTTTTCCTGAATATATTCAGGAAAAAACGCATACGCCCTTTTTGGCCAACCAAGCAACCTGGAAAGGCAAATCAGCGCTACAAAGAAGTCTCGCTTCCCATCGGTCAAAAGGGTCTTGCTGCAAAAAGTGTCAAAACCAGAAATGCAGGACAGGCCATGGAGAAATGGCAGCCTTGCTACGCTGATGGGCGGGATGTAAATTGCCAACAGCCACTCTGGAGAAGTGTACGGTGTGTCCTGAAACATCGAAAAAACACAGCTTAGGGAGCATAGGGTACGTCCACTCATGGGCGTATAAATTGCGAAAACTAAAAATCAGCAAGACAGAGGCACCCCAAAGTTTAGGGCTGCTCTGTTGACAAGAACCTTCACTTCATGACACCTTAAATATCCCAGGAAAGGGAAAAATGGATAAAGAAGTTGTGGTCCTTATGTACAATGGAATATCACTCAGACATGCAATCAATGTCATAAGGCTAGTAGAAGCAAGATGAATGGACTTAGGTACGACGATTCTAAGTGAAATAAGTCACACAGAAAAAGACACTTATCATAAGCTATCACTTATAGAGGGAATGTAAAAACTGCTACACTTGAACTGAATTACAAAACAGAACAGAGTCACACGTTTAGAAAACACACTATGGCTGCTTAATGGGAAAGGTGAGGTGGGGTGATGCATAAAACAAGGGTTTCAAATTCGCTCAGATACCGTTCCATACACCCAATATGTAATAGACAAGACCTACTCCTTGCTCAGTGAACTGGACTCAACACCCCCTATTCACCGCACAAGAATATATGTGACTACTAAGAATCTTAAAACCTATGTATTGATATCTGTCTGGAAGTGAGTCAAGTGGTGTAAAGCCGCATAAACACAGCCGTGAAAAGCAGCTAAACCCCATTATAAAAATAAATTACTTTTAAAAACCCGTAAAACAAAGACAGTGAAAGAGAGAGAAATTCTTACAAAATTCGTTCAGAGGCTGTGATGCAACCTGGATTGACCAAATCTAGACCCACATCTGGATGAGACATAAGGGTGGACACTCTTGGGGCTGAAAGGTTGGGTGAGGTTGGGTGAGCAAACACAGACCCTTTAAAGTAATACTGCCTGGTACCCATCCCATGGGTCCCAAATCTCCAGGTTCAAGGGCATCTTCCTACATCGAAAACATGCATGAGAAACCCAGAAGATGGTACACCGTGTGATTTTGAAAGGTTTCTAATACGCACCTCATTTCTCATCTCCTTGTGCTCGGGATCGCCATTCCAGCTACTTTACTAGCAATCTCCCTACTTGGAGAATCAGCACCTTTTACCTCCTGTTCCCTACAGGTTGCAATTTGTCCTGAGGATGAACGGGAAGAGGGGCAACCAATGAGAGACTAGATCTAGGTGTTGGGACAGGCACAGGTCACTCTATTTTCCATTCAGGAAGAAGAATTAACCACAGGCTCAGCCTGCCGCCCAGAAGCAGAATAGGGCCTGAGGCAATTCCGCGCTTTTGCGGCCAGCTCCCAAAAAATACAGTTGAAAAATGGAGCTCAGGGGCACTGCCATTCACAAACCCGCAGAGCTATAAATGATAACTCTCATCCACAGATATATTGAGGGAAGGCAACGAAGAGGATTTGAAAGCAAGGCAGAATTGCAGGAAACAGGTTTCAGGAGGTAGATTCGAATCGCCTTTAAAGCACATGAAAAGTGGCAAAACGTGGACAATGATGCCCTTGGCCAAAAAGGGCGTATGCGTTTTTTCCTGAATATATTCAGGAAAAAACGCATACGCACTTTTTGACCAACCAAGCAAACTGGAAAGGCTAATCTGCGCTACAAAGAAGTCTCGCTTCCCATCGGTCAAAAGGGCCATGCTGCAAAAAGTGTCAAAACCAGAAATGCAGGACAGGCCATGGAGAAATGGCAGCCTTGCTACGCTGATGGGCGGGATGTAAATTGCCAACAGCCACTCTGGAGAAGTGTACGGTGTGTCCTGAAAAATCGAAAAAACACAGCTTAGGGAGCATAGGGTACGTCCACTCATGGGCGTATAAATTGCGAAAACTAAAAATCAGCAAGACAGAGGCACCCCAAAGTTTAGGGCTGCTCTGTTGACAAGAACCTCCACTTCATGACACCTTAAATATCCCAGGAAAGGGAAAAATGGATAAAGAAGTTGTGGTCCTTATGTACAATGGAATATCACTCAGACATGCAATCAATGTCATAAGGCTAGTAGAAGCAAGATGAATGGACTTAGGTACGACGATTCTAAGTGAAATAAGTCACACAGAAAAAGACACTTATCATAAGCTATCACTTATAGAGGGAATGTAAAAACCGCTACACTTGAACTGAATTACAAAACAGAACAGAGTCACACGTTTAGAAAACACACTATGGCTGCTTAACGGGAAAGGTGAGGTGGGGTGATGCATAAAACAAGGGTTTCAAATTCGCTCAGATACCGTTCCATACACCCAATATGTAATAGACAAGACCTACTCCTTGCTCAGTGAACTGGACTCAACACCCCCTATTCACCGCACAAGAATATATGTGACTAGTAAGAATCTTAAAACCTATGTATTGATATCTGTCTGGAAGTGAGTCAAGTGGTGTAAAGCCGCATAAACACAGCCGTGAAAAGCAGCTAAACCCCATTATAAAAATAAATTACATTTAAAAACCCATAAAACAAAGACAGTGAAAGAGAGAGAAATTCTTACAAAATTCGTTCAGAGGCTGTGATGCAACCTGGATTGACCATATCTAGACCCACAGCTGGATGAGACATAAGGGTGGACACTCTTGGGGCTGAAAGGTTGGGTGAGGTTGGGTGAGCAAACGCAGACCCTTTAAAGTAATACTGCCTGGTACCCATCCCATGGGTCCCAAATCTCCAGGTTCAAGGGCATCTTCCTACATCGAAAACATGCATGAGAAACCCAGAATATGGTACACCGTGTGATTTTGAAAGGTTTCTAATACGCACCTCATTTCTCATCTCCTTGTGCTCGGGTTCGCCATTCCAGCTACTTTACTAGCAATCTCCCTACTTGGAGAATCAGCACCTTTAAGCTCCTGTTCCCTACAGGTTGCAATTTGTCCTGAGGATGAACGGGAAGAGGGGCAACCAATGAGAGACTAGATCTAGGTGTTGGGACAGGCACAGGTCACTCTATTTTCCCATCGGGAAAGAGAATTAACCACAGGCTCAGCCTGCCGCCCAGAAGCATAATAGGGCCTGAGGCAATCCCGCGCTTTTGCGGCCAGCTCCCAAAAAAGCCAGTTGAAAAATGGAGCTCAGGGACACTGCCATTCACAAACCTGCTGAGTTATAAATGATAACTCTCGTCCACAAATAATTAAGGGAAGGCAACGAAGAGGATTTGAAAGCAAGGCAGAATTACAGGAAACAGGTTTCAGGAGGTAGATTCGAATCGCATTTAAAGCACATGAAAAGTGGCAAAACGTCGACAATGATGCCCTTGGCCAAAAAGGGCGTATGCGTTTTTTCCTGAATATATTCAGGAAAAAACGCATACGCCCTTTTTGGCCAACCAAGCAACCTGGAAAGGCAAATCAGCGCTACAAAGAAGTCTCGCTTCCCATCGGTCAAAAGGGCCATGCTGCAAAAAGTGTCAAAACCAGAAATGCAGGACAGGCCATGGAGAAATGGCAGCCTTGCTACGCTGATGGGCGGGATGTACATTGCCAACAGCCACTCTGGAGACGTGTACGGTGTGTCCTGAAACATCGAAAAAACACAGCTTAGGGAGCATACGGCACGTCCACTCATGGGCCTATAAATTGGGAAAACTAAAAATCAGCAAGACACAGGCACCCCAAAGTTTAGGGCTGCTCTGTTGACAAGAACCTTCACTTCATGACACCTTAAATATCCCAGGAAAGAGAAAAATGGATAAAGAAGTTGTGGTCCTTATGTACAATGGAATATCACTCAGACATGCAATCAATATCATAAGGCTAGTAGAAGCAAGATGAATGGACTTAGGTACGACGATACTAAGTGAAATAAGTCACACAGAAAAAGACACTTATCATAAGCTATCACTTATAGAGGGAATGTAAAAACTGCTACACTTGAACTGAATTACAAAACAGAACAGAGTCACACGTTTAGAAAACACACTATGGCTGTTTAATGGGAAAGGTGAGGTGGGGTGATGCATAAAACAAGGGTTTCAAATTCGCTCAGATACCGTTCCATACACCCAATATGTAATAGACAAGACCTACTCCTTGCTCAGTGAACTGGACTCAACACCCCCTATTCACCGCACAAGAATATATGTGACTAGTAAGAATCTTAAAACCTATGTATTGATATCTGTCTGGAAGTGAGTCAAGTGGTGTAAAGCCGCATAAACACAGCCGTGAAAAGCAGCTAAACCCCATTATAAAAATAAATTACTTTTAAAAACCCGTAAAACAAAGACAGTGAAAGAGAGAGAAATTCTTACAAAATTCGTTCAGAGGCTGTGATGCAACCTGGATTGACCATATCTAGACCCACATCTGGATGAGTCATAAGGGTGGACACTCTTGGGGCTGAAAGGTTGGGTGAGGTTGGGTGAGCAAACACAGACCCTTTAAAGTAATACTGCGTGGTACCCATCCAATGGGTCCCAAATCTCCAGGTTCAAGGGCATCTTCCTACATCGAAAACATGCATGAGAAACCCAGAAGATGGTACACCGTGTGATTTTGAAAGGTTTCTAATACGCACCTCATTTCTCATTTCCTTGTGCTCGGGTTCGCCATTCCCGCTACTTTACTAGCAATCTCCCTACTTGGAGAATCAGCACCTTTAACCTCCTGTTCCCTACAGGTTGCAATTTGTCCTGAGGATGAAAGGGAAGAGGGGCAACCAATGAGAGACTAGATCTAGGTGTTGGGACAGGCACAGGTCACTCTATTTTCCCATCAGGAAGAAGAATTAACCACAGGCTCAGCCTGCCGCAGGGAACCAGAATAGGGCCTGAGGCAATCCCGTGCTTTTGCGGCCAGCTCCCAAAAAAGACAGTTGAAAAATGGAGCTCAGGGGCACTGCCATTCACAAACTTGCTGAGTTATAAATGATTACTCCAGTCCACAAATATATTGAGGGAAGGCAACGAAGAGGATTTGAAAGCAAGGCAGAATTGCAGGAAACAGGTTTCAGGAGGTAGATTCGAATCGCCTTTAAAGCACATGAAAAGTGGCAAAACGTCGACAATGATGCCCTTGGCCAAAAAGGGCGTATGCGTTTTTTCCTGAATATATTCAGGAAAAAACGCATACGCCCTTTTTGGACAACCAAGCAACCTGAAAAGGCAAATCAGCGCTACAAAGAAGTCTCGCTTCCCATCGGTCAAAAGGGCCATGCTGCAAAAAGTGTCAAAACGAGAAATGCAGGACAGGCCATGGAGAAATGGCAGCCTTGCTACACTGATGGGCGGGATGTACATTGCCAACAGCCACTCTGGAGAAGTGTACGGTGTGTCCTGAAACATCGAAAAAACACAGCTTAGGGAGCATAGGGCACGTCCACTCATGGGCGTATAAATTGGGAAAACTAAAAAACAGCAAGACACAGGCACCCCAAAGTTTAGGGCTGCTTTGTTGACAAGAACCTCCACTTCATGACAACTTAAATATCCCAGGAAAGAGAAAAATGGATAAAGAAGTTGTGGTCCTTATGTACAATGGAATATCACTCAGACATGAAATCAATGTCATAAGGCTAGTAGAAGCAACATGAGTGGATTTAGGAACGACGATTGTAAGTGAAATAAGTCACACAGAAAAAGACACTTATCATAAGCTATCACTTATAGAGGGAATGTAAAAACCGCTACACTTGAACTGAATTACAGAACAGAACAGAGTCACACGTTTAGAAAACACACTATGGCTGCTTAACGGGAAAGGTGAGGTGGGGTGATGCATAAAACAAGGGGTTCAAATTCGCTCCGATACCGTTCCATACACCCAATATGTAATAGACAAGACCTACTCCTTGCTCAGTGAACTGGACTCAACACCCCCTATTCACCGCACAAGAATATATGTGACTAGTAAGAATCTTAAAACCTATGTATTGATATCTGTCTGGAAGTGAGTCAAGTGGGTGTAAAGCCGCATAAACACAGCCGTGAAAAGCAGCTAAACCCGATTATAAAAATAAATTACTTTTGAAAACCCGTAAAAGAAAGACAGTGAAAGAGAGAGAAATTCTTACAAAATTCGTTCAGAGGCTGTGATGCAACCTGGATTGACCATATCTAGACCCACAGCTGGATGAGACATAAGGGTGGACACTCTTGGGGCTGAAAGGTTGGGTGAGGTTGGGTGAGCAAACGCAGACCCTTTAAAGTAATACTGCCTGGCACCCATCCCATGGGCCCCAAATCTCCAGGTTCAAGGGCATCTTCCTACATCGAAAACATGCATGAGAAACCCAGAAGATGGTACACCGTGTGATTTTGAAAGGTTTCTAATACGCACCTCATTTCTCATCTCCTTGTGCTCGGGTTCGCCATTCCAGCTACTTTACTAGCAATCTCCCTACTTGGAGAATCAGCACCTTTAAGCTCCTGTTCCCTACAGGTTGCAATTTGTCCTGAGGATGAACGGGAAGAGGGGCAACCAATGAGAGACTAGATCTAGGTGTTGGGACAGGCACAGGTCACTCTATTTTCCCATCGGGAAGAAGAATTAACCACAGGCTCAGCCTGCCGCCCAGAAGCAGAATAGGGCCTGAGGCAATCCCGCGCTTTTGCGGCC
Organism: Eschrichtius robustus; assembly: GCF_028021215.1. Lineage (NCBI taxonomy): Eukaryota > Metazoa > Chordata > Mammalia > Artiodactyla > Eschrichtiidae > Eschrichtius > Eschrichtius robustus. The sequence goes on from NW_027175343.1 coordinate 1,859,101, forward strand.
AGCTCCCAAAAAAGCCAGTTGAAAAATGGAGCTCAGGGACACTGCCATTCACAAACCTGCTGAGTTATAAATGATAACTCTCGTCCACAAATATATTTAGGGAAGGCAACGAAGAGGATTTGAAAGCAAGGCAGAATTACAGGAAACAGGTTTCAGGAGGTAGATTCGAATCGCCTTTAAAGCACATGAAAAGTGGCAAAACGTCGACAATGATGCCCTTGGCCAAAAAGGGCGTATGCGTTTTTTCCTGAATATATTCAGGAAAAAACGCATACGCCCTTTTTGGCCAACCAAGCAACCTGGAAAGGCAAATCAGCGCTACAAAGAAGTCTCGCTTCCCATCGGTCAAAAGGGCCATGCTGGAAAAAGTGTCAAAACCAGAAATGCAGGACAGGCCATGGAGAAATGGCAGCCTTGCTACGCTGATGGGCGGGATATACATTGCCAACAGCCACTCTGGAGAAGTGTACGGTGTGTCCTGAAACATCGAAAAAACACAGCTTAGGGAGCATACGGCACGTCCACTCATGGGCCTATAAATTGGGAAAACTAAAAATCAGCAAGACACAGGCACCCCAAAGTTTAGGGCTGCTCTGTTGACAAGAACCTCCACTTCATGACACCTTAAATATCCCAGGAAAGAGAAAAATGGATAAAGAAGTTGTGGTCCTTATGTACAATGGAATATCACTCAGACATGCAATCAATATCTTAAGGCTAGTAGAAGCAAGATGAATGGACTTAGGTACGACGATTCTAAGTGAAATAAGTCACACAGAAAAAGACACTTATCATAAGCTATCACTTATAGAGGGAATGTAAAAACTGCTACACTTGAACTGAATTACAAAACAGAACAGAGTCACACGTTTAGAAAACACACTATGGCTGTTTAATGGGAAAGGTGAGGTGGGGTGATGCATAAAACAAGGGTTTCAAATTCGCTCAGATACCGTTCCATACACCCAATATGTAATAGACAAGACCTACTCCTTGCTCAGTGAACTGGACTCAACACCCCCTATTCACCGCACAAGAATATATGTGACTAGTAAGAATCTTAAAACCTATGTATTGATATCTGTCTGGAAGTGAGTCAAGTGGTGTAAAGCCGCATAAACACAGCCGTGAAAAGCAGCTAAACCCCATTATAAAAATAAATTACTTTTAAAAACCCGTAAAACAAAGACAGTGAAAGAGAGAGAAATTCTTACAAAATTCGTTCAGAGGCTGTGATGCAACCTGGATTGGCCATATCTAGACCCACATCTGGATGAGACATAAGGGTGGACACTCTTGGGGCTGAAAGGTTGGGTGAGGTTGGGTGAGCAAACACAGACCCTTTAAAGTAATACTGCGTGGTACCCATCCAATGGGTCCCAAATCTCCAGGTTCAAGGGCATCTTCCTACATCGAAAACATGCATGAGAAACCCAGAAGATGGTACACCGTGTGATTTTGAAAGGTTTCTAATACGCACCTCATTTCTCATCTCCTTGTTCTCGGGTTCGCCATTCCAGCTACTTTACTAGCAATCTCCCTACTTGGAGAATCAGCACCTTTAAGCTTCTGTTCCCTACAGGTTGCAATTTGTCCTGAGGATGAACGGGAAGAGGGGCAACCAATGAGAGACTAGATCTAGGTGTTGGGACAGGCACAGGTCACTCTATTTTCCATTCAGGAAGAAGAATTAACCACAGGCTCAGCCTGCCGCCCAGAAGCAGAATAGGGCCTGAGGCAATCCCGCGCTTTTGCGGCCAGCTCCCAAAAAAGACAGTTGAAAAATGGAGCTCAGGGGCACTGCCATTCACAAACCCGCAGAGCTATAAATGATAACTCTCATCCACAGATATATTGAGGGAAGGCAACGAAGAGGATTTGAAAGCAAGGCAGAATTGCAGGAAACAGGTTTCAGGAGGTAGATTCGAATCGCCTTTAAAGCACATGAAAAGTGGCAAAACGTGGACAATGATGCCCTTGGCCAAAAAGGGCGTATGCGTTTTTTCCTGAATATATTCAGGAAAAAACGCATACGCCCTTTTTGACCAACCAAGCAAACTGGAAAGGCTAATCTGCGCTACAAAGAAGTCTCGCTTCCCATCGGTCAAAAGGGCCATGCTGCAAAAAGTGTCAAAACGAGAAATGCAGGACAGGCCATGGAGAAATGGCAGCCTTGCTACGCTGATGGGCGGGATGTAAATTGCCAAAAGCCACTCTGGAGAAGTGTACGGTGTGTCCTGAAAAATCGAAAAAACACAGCTTAGGGAGCATAGGGTACGTCCACTCATGGGCGTATAAATTGCGAAAACTAAAAATCAGCAAGACACAGGCACCCCAAAGTTTAGGGCTGCTCTGTTGACAAGAACCTCCACTTCATGACACCTTAAATATCCCAGGAAAGAGAAAAATGGATAAAGAAGTTGTGGTCCTTTTGTACAATGGAATATCACTCAGACATGCAATCAATGTCATAAGGCTAGTAGAAGCAAGATGAATGGAATTAGGTACGACGATTCTAAGTGAAATAAGTCACACAGAAAAAGACACTTATCATAAGCTATCACTTATAGAGGGAATGTAAAAACCGCTACACTTGAACTGAATTACAAAACAGAACAGAGTCACACGTTTAGAAAACACATTATGGCTGCTTAATGGGAAAGGTGAGGTGGGGTGATGCATAAAACAAGGGTTTCAAATTCGCTCAGATACCGTTCCATACACCCAATATGTAATAGACAAGACCTACTCCTTGCTCAGTGAACTGGACTCAACACCCCCTATTCACCGCACAAGAATATATGTGACTAGTAAGAATCTTAAAACCTATGTATTGATATCTGTCTGGAAGTGAGTCAAGTGGTGTAAAGCCGCATAAACACAGCCGTGAAAAGCAGCTAAACCCCATTATAAAAATAAATTACATTTAAAAACCCATAAAACAAAGACAGTGAAAGAGAGAGAAATTCTTACAAAATTGGTTCAGAGGCTGTGATGCAACCTGGATTGACCATATCTAGACCCAGAGCTGGATGAGACCTAAGGGTGGACACTCTTGGGGCTGAAAGGTTGGGTGAGGTTGGGTGAGCAAACGCAGACCCTTTAAAGTAATACTGCCTGGTACCCATCCCATGGGTCCCAAATCTCCAGGTTCAAGGGCATCTTCCTACATCGAAAACATGCATGAGAAACCCAGAAGATGGTACACCGTGTGATTTTGAAAGGTTTCTAATACGCACCTCATTTCTCATCTCCTTGTGCTCGGGTTCGCCATTCCAGCTACTTTACTAGCAATCTCCCTACTTGGAGAATCAGCACCTTTAAGCTCCTGTTCCCTACAGGTTGCAATTTGTCCTGAGGATGAACGGGAAGAGGGGCAACCAATGAGAGACTAGATCTAGGTGTTGGGACAGGCACAGGTCACTCTATTTTCCCATCGGGAAGAAGAATTAACCACAGGCTCAGCCTGCCGCCCAGAAGCATAATAGGGCCTGAGGCAATCCCGCGCTTTTGCGGCCAGCTCCCAAAAAAGCCAGTTGAAAAATGGAGCTCAGGGACACTGCCATTCACAAACCTGCTGAGTTATAAATGATAACTCTCGTCCACAAATATATTTAGGGAAGGCAACGAAGAGGATTTGAAAGCAAGGCAGAATTACAGGAAACAGGTTTCAGGAGGTAGATTCGAATCGCCTTTAAAGCACATGAAAAGTGGCAAAACGTGGACAATGATGCCCTTGGCCAAAAAGGGCGTATGCGTTTTTTCCTGAATATATTCAGGAAAAAACGCATACGCCCTTTTTGGCCAACCAAGCAACCTGGAAAGGCAAATCAGCGCTACAAAGAAGTCTCGCTTCCCATCGGTCAAAAGGGCCATGCTGGAAAAAGTGTCAAAACCAGAAATGCAGGACAGGCCATGGAGAAATGGCAGCCTTGCTACGCTGATGGGCGGGATGTAAATTGCCAACAGCCACTCTGGAGAAGTGTACGGTGTGTCCTGAAACATCGAAAAAGCACAGCTTAGGGAGCATAGGGCACGTCCACTCATGGGCGTATAAATTGGGAAAACTAAAAATCAGCAAGACACAGGCACCCAAAGTTTAGGGCTGCTCTGTTGACAAGAACCTCCACTTCATGACACCTTAAATATCCCAGGAAACAGAAAAATGGATAAAGAAGTTGTGGTCCTTATGTACAATGGAATATCACTCAGACATGCAATCAATGTCATAAGGCTAGTAGAAGCAAGATGAATGGACTTAGGTACGACGATTCTAAGTGAAATAAGTCACACAGAAAAAGACACTTATCATAAGCTATCACTTATAGAGGGAATGTAAAAACCGCTACACTTGAACTGAATTACAAAACAGAACAGAGTCACACGTTTAGAAAACACACTATGGCTGCTTAATGGGAAAGGTGAGGTGGGGTGATGCATAAAACAAGGGTTTCAAATTCGCTCAGATACCGTTCCATACACCCAATATGTAATAGACAAGACCTACTCCTTGCTCAGTGAACTGGACTCAACACCCCCTATTCACCGCACAAGAATATATGTGACTAGTAAGAATCTTAAAACCTATGTATTGATATCTGTCTGGAAGTGAGTCAAGTGGTGTAAAGCCGCATAAACACAGCCGTGAAAAGCAGCTAAACCCCATTATAAAAATAAATTACATTTAAAAACCCATAAAACAAAGACAGTGAAAGAGAGAGAAATTCTTACAAAATTCGTTCAGAGGCTGTGATGCAACCTGGATTGACCATATCTAGACCCACAGCTGGATGAAACATAAGGGTGGACACTCTTGGGGCTGAAAGGTTGGGTGAGGTTGTGTGAGCAAACACAGACCCTTTAAAGTAATACTGCCTGGTACCCATCCCATGGGTCCCAAATCTCCAGGTTCAAGGGCATCTTCCTACATCGAAAACATGCATGAGAAACCCAGAAGATGGTACACCGTGTGATTTTGAAAGGTTTCTAATACGCACCTCATTTCTCATCTCCTTGTGCTCGGGTTCGCCATTCCAGCTACTTTACTAGCAATCTCCCTACTTGGAAAATCAGCACCTTTAACCTCCTGTTCCCTACAGGTTGCAATTTGTCCTGAGGATGAACGGGAAGAGGGGCAACCAATGAGAGACTAGATCTAGGTGTTGGGACAGGCACAGGTCACTCTATTTTCCATTCAGGAAGAAGAATTAACCACAGGCTCAGCCTGCCGCCCAGAAGCAGAATAGGGCCTGAGGCAATCCCGCGCTTTTGCGGCCAGCTCCCAAAAAAGACAGTTGAAAAATGGAGCTCAGGGGCACTGCCATTCACAAACCCACAGAGCTATAAATGATAACTCTCATCCACAGATATATTGAGGGAAGGCAACGAAGAGGATTTGAAAGTAAGGCAGAATTGCAGGAAACAGGTTTCAGGAGGTAGATTCGAATCGCCTTTAAAGCACATGAAAAGTGGCAAAACGTGGACAATGATGCCCTTGGCCAAAAAGGGCGTATGCGTTTTTTCCTGAATATATTCAGGAAAAAACGCATACGCCCTTTTTTACCAACCAAGCAAACTGGAAAGGCTAATCTGCGCTACAAAGAAGTCTCGCTTCCCATCGGTCAAAAGGGCCATGCTGCAAAAAGTGTCAAAACGAGAAATGCAGGACAGGCCATGGAGAAATGGCAGCCTTGCTACGCTGATGGGCGGGATGTAAATTGCCAAAAGCCACTCTGGAGAAGTGTACGGTGTGTCCTGAAAAATCGAAAAAACACAGCTTAGGGAGCATAGGGTACGTCCACTCATGGGCGTATAAATTGCGAAAACTAAAAATCAGCAAGACACAGGCACCCCAAAGTTTAGGGCTGCTCTGTTGACAAGAACCTCCACTTCATGACACCTTAAATATCCCAGGAAAGAGAAAAATGGATAAAGAAGTTGTGGTCCTTTTGTACAATGGAATATCACTCAGACATGCAATCAATGTCATAAGGCTAGTAGAAGCAAGATGAATGGAATTAGGTACGACGATTCTAAGTGAAATAAGTCACACAGAAAAAGACACTTATCATAAGCTATCACTTATAGAGGGAATGTAAAAACCGCTACACTTGAACTGAATTACAAAACAGAACAGAGTCACACGTTTAGAAAACACATTATGGCTGCTTAATGGGAAAGGTGAGGTGGGGTGATGCATAAAACAAGGGTTTCAAATTCGCTCAGATACCGTTCCATACACCCAATATGTAATAGACAAGACCTACTCCTTGCTCAGTGAACTGGACTCAACACCCCCTATTCACCGCACAAGAATATATGTGACTAGTAAGAATCTTAAAACCTATGTATTGATATCTGTCTGGAAGTGAGTCAAGTGGTGTAAAGCCGCATAAACACAGCCGTGAAAAGCAGCTAAACCCCATTATAAAAATAAATTACATTTAAAAACCCATAAAACAAAGACAGTGAAAGAGAGAGAAATTCTTACAAAATTGGTTCAGAGGCTGTGATGCAACCTGGATTGACCATATCTAGACCCAGAGCTGGATGAGACATAAGGGTGGACACTCTTGGGGCTGAAAGGTTGGGTGAGGTTGGGTGAGCAAACGCAGACCCTTTAAAGTAATACTGCCTGGTACCCATCCCATGGGTCCCAAATCTCCAGGTTCAAGGGCATCTTCCTACATCGAAAACATGCATGAGAAACCCAGAAGATGGTACACCGTGTGATTTTGAAAGGTTTCTAATACGCACCTCATTTCTCATCACCTTGTGCTCGGGTTCGCCATTCCAGCTACTTTACTAGCAATCTCCCTACTTGGAGAATCAGCACCTTTAAGCTCCTGTTCCCTACAGGTTGCAATTTGTCCTGAGGATGAACGGGAAGAGGGGCAACCAATGAGAGACTAGATCTAGGTGTTGGGACAGGCACAGGTCACTCTATTTTCCCATCGGGAAGAAGAATTAACCACAGGCTCAGCCTGCCGCCCAGAAGCATAATAGGGCCTGAGGCAATCCCGCGCTTTTGCGGCCAGCTCCCAAAAAAGCCAGTTGAAAAATGGAGCTCAGGGACACTGCCATTCACAAACCTGCTGAGTTATAAATGATAACTCTCGTCCACAAATATATTTAGGGAAGGCAACGAAGAGGATTTGAAAGCAAGGCAGAATTACAGGAAACAGGTTTCAGGAGGTAGATTCGAATCGCCTTTAAAGCACATGAAAAGTGGCAAAACGTGGACAATGATGCCCTTGGCCAAAAAGGGCGTATGCGTTTTTTCCTGAATATATTCAGGAAAAAACGCATACGCCCTTTTTGGCCAACCAAGCAACCTGGAAAGGCAAATCAGCGCTACAAAGAAGTCTCGCTTCCCATCGGTCAAAAGGGCCATGCTGGAAAAAGTGTCAAAACCAGAAATGCAGGACAGGCCATGGAGAAATGGCAGCCTTGCTACGCTGATGGGCGGGATGTACATTGCCAACAGCCACTCTGGAGAAGTGTACGGTGTGTCCTGAAACATCGAAAAAGCACAGCTTAGGGAGCATAGGGCACGTCCACTCATGGGCGTATAAATTGGGAAAACTAAAAATCAGCAAAACACAGGCACCCAAAGTTTAGGGCTGCTCTGTTGACAAGAACCTCCACTTCATGACACCTTAAATATCCCAGGAAACAGAAAAATGGATAAAGAAGTTGTGGTCCTTATGTACAATGGAATATCACTCAGACATGCAATCAATGTCATAAGGCTAGTAGAAGCAAGATGAATGGACTTAGGTACGACGATTCTAAGTGAAATAAGTCACACAGAAAAAGACACTTATCATAAGCTATCACTTATAGAGGGAATGTAAAAACCGCTACACTTGAACTGAATTACAAAACAGAACAGAGTCACACGTTTAGAAAACACACTATGGCTGCTTAATGGGAAAGGTGAGGTGGGGTGATGCATAAAACAAGGGTTTCAAATTCGCTCAGATACCGTTCCATACACCCAATATGTAATAGACAAGACCTACTCCTTGCTCAGTGAACTGGACTCAACACCCCCTATTCACCGCACAAGAATATATGTGACTAGTAAGAATCTTAAAACCTATGTATTGATATCTGTCTGGAAGTGAGTCAAGTGGTGTAAAGCCACATAAACACAGCTGTGAAAAGCAGCTAAACCCCATTATAAAAATAAATTACATTTAAAAACCCATAAAACAAAGACAGTGAAAGAGAGAGAAATTCTTACAAAATTCGTTCAGAGGCTGTGATGCAACCTGGATTGACCATATCTAGACCCACAGCTGGATGAGACATAAGGGTGGACACTCTTGGGGCTGAAAGGTTGGGTGAGGTTGGGTGAGCAAACGCAGACCCTTTAAAGTAATACTGCCTGGTACCCATCCCATGGGTCCCAAATCTCCAGGTTCAAGGGCATCTTCCTACATCGAAAACATGCATGAGAAACCCAGAAGATGGTACACCGTGTGATTTTGAAAGGTTTCTAATACGCACCTCATTTCTCATCTCCTTGTGCTCGGGTTCGCCATTCCAGCTACTTTACTAGCAATCTCCCTACTTGGACAATCAGCACCTTTAAGCTTCTGTTCCCTACAGGTTGCAATTTGTCCTGAGGATGAACGGGAAGAGGGGCAACCAATGAGAGACTAGATCTAGGTGTTGGGACAGGCACAGGTCACTCTATTTTCCATTCAGGAAGAAGAATTAACCACAGGCTCACCCTGCCGCCCAGAAGCAGAATAGGGCCTGAGGCAATCCCGCGCTTTTGCGGCCAGCTCCCAAAAAAGACAGTTGAAAAATGGAGCTCAGGGACACTGCCATTCACAAACCCGCAGAGCTATAAATGATAACTCTCATCCACAGATATATTGAGGGAAGGCAACGAAGAGGATTTGAAAGCAAGGCAGAATTGCAGGAAACAGGTTTCAGGAGGTAGATTCGAATCGCCTTTAAAGCACATGAAAAGTGGCAAAACGTGGACAATGATGCCCTTGGCCAAAAAGGGCGTATGCGTTTTTTCCTGAATATATTCAGGAAAAAACGCATACGCCCTTTTTGACCAACCAAGCAAACTGGAAAGGCTAATCTGCGCTACAAAGAAGTCTCGCTTCCCATCGGTCAAAAGGGCCATGCTGCAAAAAGTGTCAAAACCAGAAATGCAGGACAGGCCATGGAGAAATGGCAGCCTTGCTACGCTGATGGGCGGGATGTAAGTTGCCAACAGCCACTCTGGAGAAGTGTACGGTGTGTCCTGAAAAATCGAAAAAACACAGCTTAGGGAGCATAGGGTACGTCCACTCATGGGCGTATAAATTGCGAAAACTAAAAATCAGCAAGACAGAGGCACCCCAAAGTTTAGGGCTGCTCTGTTGACAAGAACCTCCACTTCATGACACCTTAAATATCCCAGGAAAGAGAAAAATGGATAAAGAAGTTGTGGTCCTTATGTACAATGGAATATCACTCAGACATGCAATCAATGTCATAAGGCTAGTAGAAGCAAGATGAATGGACTTAGGTACGACGATTCTAAGTGAAATAAGTCACACAGAAAAAGACACTTATCATAAGCTATCACTTATAGAGGGAATGTAAAAACCGCTACACTTGGACTGAATTACAAAAGAGAACAGAGTCACACGTTTAGAAAACACACTATGGCTGCTTAATGGGAAAGGTGAGGTGGGGTGATGCATAAAACAAGGGTTTCAAATTCGCTCAGATACCGTTCCATACACCCAATATGTAATAGACAAGACCTACTCCTTGCTCAGTGAACTGGACTCAACACCCCCTATTCACCACACAAGAATATATGTGACTAGTAAGAATCTTAAAACCTATGTATTGATATCTGTCTGGAAGTGAGTCAAGTGGTGTAAAGCCGCATAAACACAGCCGTGAAAAGCAGCTAAACCCCATTATAAAAATAAATTACATTTAAAAACCCATAAAACAAAGACAGTGAAAGAGAGAGAAATTCTTACAAAATTCGTTCAGAGGCTGTGATGCAACCTGGATTGACCATATCTAGACCCACAGCTGGATGAGACATAAGGGTGGACACTCTTGGGGCTGAAAGGTTGGGTGAGGTTGGGTGAGCAAACGCAGACCCTTTAAAGTAATACTGCCTGGTACCCATCCCATGGGTCCCAAATCTCCAGGTTCAAGGGCATCTTCCTACATCGAAAACATGCATGAGAAACCCAGAAGATGGTACACCGTGTGATTTTGAAAGATTTCTAATACGCACCTCATTTCTCATCTCCTTGTGCTCGGGTTCGCCATTCCAGCTACTTTACTAGAAATCTCCCTACTTGGAGAATCAGCACCTTTAAGCTTCTGTTCCCTACAGGTTGCAATTTGTCCTGAGGATGAACGGGAAGAGGGGCAACCAATGAGAGACTAGATCTAGGTGTTGGGACAGGCACAGGTCACTCTATTTTCCCATCAGGAAGAAGATTTATCCACAGGATCAGCCTGCAGCCCAGAAGCAGAATAGGGCCTGAGGCAATCCCGCGCTTTTGCGGCCAGCTCCCAAAAAAGCCAGTTGAAAAATGGAGCTCAGGGGCACTGCCATTCACAAACCCGCAGAGCTATAAATGATAACTCTCATCCACAGATATATTGAGGGAAGGCAACGAAGAGGATTTGAAAGCAAGGCAGAATTGCAGGAAACAGGTTTCAGGAGGTAGATTCGAATCGCCTTTAAAGCACATGAAAAGTGGCAAAACGTCGACAATGATGCCCTTGGCCAAAAAGGGTGTACGCGTATTTTCCTGAATATATTCAGGAAAAAACGCATACGCCCTTTTTGACCAACCAAGCAACCTGGAAAGGCTAATCTGCGCTACAAAAATTCTCGCTTCTCATAGGTCAAAAGGGCCATGCTGCAAACAGTGTCAAAACCAGAAATGCAGGACAGGCCATGGAGAAATGGCAGCCTTGCTACGCTGATGGGCGGGATGTAAATTGCCAACAGCCACTCTGGAGAAGTGTACGGTGTGCCCTGAAAAAGCGAAAAAACACAGCTTAGGGAGCATAGGGTACGTCCACTCATGGGCGTATAAATTGCGAAAACTAAAAATCAGCAAGACACAGGCACCCCAAAGTTTAGGGCTGCTCTGTTGACAAGAACCTCCACTTCATGACACCTTAAATATCCCAGGAAAGAGAAAAAAGGATAAAGAAGTTGTGGTCCTTATGTACAATGGAATATCACTCAGACATGAAATCAATGTCATAAGGCTAGTAGAAGCAAGATGAGTGGACTTAGGTACGACGATTCTAAGTGAAATAAGTCACACAGAAAAAGACACTTATCATAAGCTATCACTTATAGAGGGAATGTAAAAACCGCTACACTTGAACTGAATTACAAAACAGAACAGAGTCACACGTTTAGAAAACACACTATAGCTGCTTAATGGGAAAGGTGAGGTGGGGTGATGCATAAAACTAGGGTTTCAAATTCGCTCAGATACCGTTCCATACAACCAATATGTAATAGACAAGACCTACTCCTTGCTCAGTGAACTGGACTCAACACCCCCTATTCACCGCACAAGAATATATGTGACTAGTAAGAATCTTAAAACCTATGTATTGATATCTGTCTGGAAGTGAGTCAAGTGGTGTAAAGCCGCATAAACACAGCCGTGAAAAGCAGCTAAACCCCATTATAAAAATAAATTACTTTTAAAAACCCGTAAAACAAAGACAGTGAAAGAGAGAGAAATTCTTACAAAATTCGTTCAGAGGCTGTGATGCAACCTGGATTGACCGTATCTAGACCCACAGCTGGATGAGACATAAGGGTGGACACTCTTGGGGCTGAAAGGTTGGGTGAGGTTGGGTGAGCAAACGCAGACCCTTTAAAGTAATACTGCGTGGTACCCATCCAATGGGTCCCAAATCTCCAGGTTCAAGGGCATCTTCCTACATCGAAAACATGCATGAGAAACCCAGAAGATGGTACACCGTGTGATTTTGAAAGGTTTCTAATACGCACCTCATTTCTCATCTCCTTGTGCTCGGGTTCGCCATTCCAGCTACTTTACTAGCAATCTCCCTACTTGGAGAATCAGCACCTTTAACCTCCTGTTCCCTACAGGTTGCAATTTGTCCTAAGGATGAACGGGAAGAGGGGCAACCAATGAGAGACTAGATCTAGGTGTTGGGACAGGCACAGGTCACTCTATTTTCCATTCAGGAAGAAGAATTAACCACAGGCTCAGCCTGCCGCCCAGAAGCAGAATAGGGCCTGAGGCAATCCCGCGCTTTTGCGGCCAGCTCCCAAAAAAGCCAGTTGAAAAATGGAGCTCAGGGGCACTGCCATTCACAAACCCGCAGAGCTATAAATGATAACTCTCATCCACAGATATATTGAGGGAAGGCAACGAAGAGGATTTGAAAGCAAGGCAGAATTGCAGGAAACAGGTTTCAGGAGGTAGATTCGAATCACCTTTAAAGCACATGAAAAGTGGCAAAATGTCGACAATGATGCCCTTGGCCAAAAAGGGCGTATGCGTTTTTTCCTGAATATATTCAGGAAAAAACGCATACGCCCTTTTTGACCAACCAAGCAACCTGGAAAGGCTAATCTGCGCTACAAAGAAGTCTCGCTTCCCATCGGTCAAAAGGGCCATGCTGCAAAAAGTGTCAAAACCAGAAATGCAGGACAGGCCAGGGAGAAATGGCAGCCTTGGTACGCTGATGGGCGGGATGTAAATTGCCAACAGCCACTCTGGAGAAGTGTACGGTGTGTCCTGAAAAATCGAAAAAACACAGCTTAGGGAGCATAGGGTACTTCCACTCATGGGCGTATAAATTGCGAAAACTAAAAATCAGCAAGACACAGGCACCCCAAAGTTTAGGGCTGCTCTGTTGACAAGAACCTCCACTTCATGACACCTTAAATATACCAGGAAAGAGAAAAATGGATAAAGAAGTTGTGGTCCTTATGTACAATGGAATATCACTCAGACATGCAATCAATGTCATAAGGCTAGTAGAAGCAAAATGAATGGAATTAGGTACGACGATTCTAAGTGAAATAAGTCACACAGAAAAAGACACTTATCATAAGCTATCACTTATAGAGGGAATGTAAAAACCGCTACACTTGAACTGAATTACAAAACAGAACAGAGTCACACGTTTAGAAAACACACTATGGCTGCTTAATGGGAAAGGTGAGGTGGGGTGATGCATAAAACAAGGGTTTCAAATTCGCTCAGATACCGTTCCATACACCCAATATGTAATAGACAAGACCTACTCCTTGCTCAGTGAACTGGACACAACACCCCCTATTCACCGCACAAGAATATATGTGACTAGTAAGAATCTTAAAACCTATGTATTGATATCTGTCTGGAAGTGAGTCAAGTGGTGTAAAGCCGCATAAACACAGCCGTGAAAAGCAGCTAAACCCCATTATAAAAATAAATTACTTTTAAAAACCCGTAAAACAAAGACAGTGAAAGAGAGAGAAATTCTTACAAAATTCGTTCAGATGCTGTGATGCAACCTGGATTGACGATATCTAGACCCACAGCTGGATGAGACATAAGGGTGGACACTCTTGGGGCTGAAAGGTTGGGTGAGGTTGGGTGAGCAAACGCAGACCCTTTAAAGTAATACTGCCTGCTACCCATCCAATGGTTCCCAAATCTCCAGGTTCAAGGGCATCTTCCTACATCGAAAACATGCATGAGAAACCCAGAAGATGGTACACCGTGTGAATTTGAAAGGTTTCTAATACGCACCTCATTTCTCATCTCCTTGTGCTCGGGTTCGCCATTCCCGCTACTTTACTAGCAATCTCCCTAGTTGGAGAATCAGCACCTTTAACCTCCTGTTCCCTACAGGTTGCAATTTGTCCTGAGGATGAACGGGAAGAGGGGCAACCAATGAGAGACTAGATCTAGGTGTTGGGACAGGCACAGGTCACTCTATTTTCCCATCAGGAAGAAGAATTAACCACAGGCTCAGCCTGCCGCCAAGAAGCAGAATAGGGCCTGAGGCAATCCCGCGCTTTTGCGGCCAGCTCCCAAAAAAGCCAGTTGAAAAATGGAGCTCAGGGGCACTGCCATTCACAAACCCGCAGAGCTATAAATGATAACTCTCATCCACAGATATATTGAGGGAAGGCAACGAAGAGGATTTGAAAGCAAGGCAGAATTGCAGGAAACAGGTTTCAGGAGGTAGATTCGAATCGCCTTTAAAGCACATGAAAAGTGGCAAAACGTCGACAATGATGCCCTTGGCCAAAAAGGGCGTATGCGTTTTTTCCTGAATATATTCAGGAAAAAACGCATACGCCCTTTTTGACCAACCAAGCAACCTGGAAAGGCTAATCTGCGCTACAAAGAAGTCTCGCTTCCCATCGGTCAAAAGGGCCATGCTGCAAAAAGTGTCAAAACCAGAAATGCAGGACAGGCCATGGAGAAATGGCAGCCTTGCTACGCTGATGGGCGGGTTGTAAATTACCAACAGCCACTCTGGAGAAGGGTACGGTGTGTCCTGAAAAATCGAAAAAACACAGCTTAGGGAGCATAGGGTACGTCCACTCATGGGCGTATAAATTGCGAAAACTAAAAATCAGCAAGACACAGGCACCCCAAAGTTTAGGGCTGCTCTGTTGACAAGAACCTCCACTTCATGACACCTTAAATATCCCAGGAACGAGAAAAATGGATAAAGAAGTTGTGGTCCTTATGTACAATGGAATATCACTCAGACATGCCATCAATGTCATAAGGCTAGTAGAAGCAAGATGAATGGACTTAGGTACGACGATTCTAAGTGAAATAAGTCACACAGAAAAAGACACTTATCATAAGCTATCACTTATAGAGGGAATGTAAAAACCGCTACACTTGAACTGAATTACAAAACAGAACAGAGTCACACGTTTAGAAAACACACTATGGCTGCTTAACGGGAAAGGTGAGGTGGGGTGATGCATAAAACAAGGGTTTCAAATCCGCTCAGATACCGTTCCATACACCCAATATGTAATAGACAAGACCTACTCCTTGCTCAGTGAACTGGACTCAACACCCCCTATTCACCGCACAAGAATATATGTCACTAGTAAGAATCTTAAAACCTATGTATTGATATCTGTCTGGAGGTGAGTCAAGTGGTGTAAAGCCGCATAAACACAGCCGTGAAAAGCAGCTAAACCCCATTATAAAAATAAACTACATTTAGAAACCCATAAAACAAAGACAGTGAAAGAGAGAGAAATTCTTACAAAATTCGTTCAGAGGCTGTGATGCAACCTGGGTTGACCATATCTAGACCCACAGCTGGATGAGACATAAGGGTGGACACTCTTGGGGCTGAAAGGTTGGGTGAGGTTGTGTGAGCAAACGCAGACCCTTTAAAGTAATAGTGCCTGGTACCCATCCCATGGGTCCCAAATCTCCAGGTTCAAAGGCATCTTCCTACATCGAAAACATGCATGAGAAACCCAGAAGATGGTACACCGTGTGATTTTGAAAGGTTTCTATTACGCACCTCATTTCTCATCTCCTTGTGCTCGGGTTCGCCATTCCAGCTACTTTACTAGCAATCTCCCTACTTGGAGAATCAGCACGTTTAACCTCCTGTTCCCTACAGGTTGCAATTTGTCCTGAGGATGAACGGGAAGAGGGGCAACCAATGAGAGACTAGATCTAGGTGTTGGGACAGGCACAGGTCACTCTATTTTCCCGTCAGGTAGAAGAAGTAACCACAGGCTCAGCCTGCCGCTCAGAAGCAGAATAGGGCCTGAGGCAATCCCGCGCTTTTGCGGCCAGCTCCCAAAAAAGCGAGTTGAAAAATGGAGCTCAGGGACACTGCAATTCACAAACCCGCAGAGTTATAAATGATAACTCTCATCCACAGATATATTGAGGGAAGGCAACGAAGAGGATTTGAAAGCAAGGCAGAATTGCAGGAAACAGGTTTCAGGAGGTAGATTCGAATCGCCTTTAAAACACATGAAAAGCGGCAAAACGTCGACAATGATGCCCTTGGCCTAAAAGGGCGTATGCGTTTTTTCCTGAATATATTCAGGAAAAAACGCATACGCCCTTTTTGACCAACCAAGCAACCTGGAAAGGCTAATCTGCGCTACAAAAAGTCTCGCTTCCCATAGGTCAAAAGGGCCATGCTGCAAACAGTGTCAAAACCAGAAATGCAGGACAGGCCATGGAGAAATGGCAGCCTTGCTACGCTGATGGGCGGGATGTAAATTGCCAACAGCCACTCTGGAGAAGTGTACGGTGTGTCCTGAAACATCGAAAAAACACAGCTTAGGGAGCATAGGGCACGTCCACTCATGGGCGTATAAATTGGGAAAACTAAAAATCAGCAAGACACAAGCACCCCAAAGTTTAGGGCTGCTCTGTTGACAAAAACCTCCACTTCATGACACCTTAAATATCCCAGGAAAGAGAAAAATGGATAAAGTAGTTGTGGCCCTTATGTACAATGGAATATCACTCAGACATGAAATCAATGTCATAAGGCTAGTGGAAGCAAGATGAGTGGATTTAGGTACGACGAATCTAAGTGAAATAAGTCACACAGGAAAAGACACTTATCATAAGCTATCACTTATAGAGGGAATGTAAAAACCGCTACACTTGAACTGAATTACAAAAGAGAACAGAGTCACACGTTTAGAAAACACACTATGGCTGCTTAACGGGAAAGGTGAGGTGGGGTGATGCATAAAACAAGGGTTTCAAATTCGCTGAGATACCGATCCATACACCCAATATGTAATAGACAAGACCTACTCCTTGCTCAGTGAACTGGACTCAACACCCCCTATTCACCGCACAAGAATATATGTGAGTAGTAAGAATCTTAAAACCTATGTATTGATATCTGTCTGGAAGTGAGTCAAGTGGGTGTAAAGCCGCATAAACAAAGCCGTGAAAAGCAGCTAAACCCCATTATAAAAATAAATTACTTTTAAAAACCCGTAAAACAAAGACAGTGAAATAGAGAGAAATTCTTACAAAATTCGTTCAGAGGCTGTGATGCAACCTGGATTGACCATATCTAGACCCACAGCTGGATGAGACATAAGGGTGGACACTCTTGGGGCTGAAAGGTTGGGTGAGGTTGGGTGAGCAAACACAGACCCTTTAAAGTAATACTGCCTGGTACCCATCCCATGGGTCCCAAATCTCCAGGTTCAAGAGCATCTTCCTACATCGAAAACATGCATGAGTAACCCAGACGATGGTACACCGTGTGATCGGGAAAGGTTTTAAAACGCACCTCATTTCTCATCTCCTTGTGTTCGGGTTCGCCATTCCAGCTACTTTACTAACAATCTCCCTACTTGGAGAATCAGCACCTTTAACCTCCTGTTCCGTGCAGGTTGCAATTTGTCCTGAGGATGAAAGGGAATAGGGGCAACCAATGAGAGACTAGATCTAGGTGTTGGGACAGGCACAGGTCACTCTATTTTCCCATCAGGAAGAAGAATTAACCACAGGCTCAGCCTGCCGCCGGGAACCAGAATAGGGCCTGAGGGAATCCCGTGCTTTTGCGGCCAGCTCCCAAAAAGACAGTTGAAAAATGGAGCTCAGGGGCACTGCCATTCACAAACCCGCAGAGTTATAAATGATAACTCTCGTCCACAAATATATTGAAGGAAGGCAACGAAGAGGATTTGAAAGCAAGGCAGAATTGCAGGAAACAGGTTTCAGGAGGTAGATTCGAATCGCCTTTAAAGCACATGAAAAGTCGCAAAACGTCGACAATGATGCCCTTGGCCAAAAAGGGCGTATGCGTTTTTTCCTGAATATATTCAGGAAAAAACGCATACGCCCTTTTTGGCCAACCAAGCAACCTGGAAAGGCAAATCAGCGCTACCAATTAGTCTCGCTTCCCATCGGTCAAAAGGGCCATGCTGCAAAAAGTGTCAAAACCAGAAATGCAGGATAGGCCATGGAGAAATGGCAGCCTTGCTACGCTGAGGGGTGGGATGTAAATTGCCAACAGCCACTCTGGAGAAGTGTACGGTGTGTCCTGAAACATCTAAAACACACAGCTTAGGGAGCATAGGGCACGTCCACTCATGGGCGTATAAATTGGGAAAACTAAAAATCAGCAAGACACAGGCACCCCAAAGTTTAGGGCTGCTCTGTTGACAAGAACCTCCACTTCATGACACCTTAAATATCCCAGGAAAGAGAAAAATGGATAAAGAAGTTGTGGTCCTTATGTACAATGGAATATCACGCAGACATGAAATCAATATCATAATGCTAGAAGAAGCAAGATGAGTGGACTTAGGTACGATGATTCTAAGTGAAATAAGTCACACAGAAAAAGACACTTATCATAAGCTATCACTTATAGAGGGAATGTAAAAACCGCTACACTTGAACTGAGTTACAAAACAGAACAGAGTCACACGTTTAGAAAACACACTATGGCTGCTTAACGGGAAAGGTGAGGTGGGGTGATGCATAAAACAAGGGTTTCAAATTCGCTCAGATACCGTTCCATACACCCAATATGTAATAGAAAAGACCGACTCATTGCTCAGTGAACTGGACTCAACACCCCCTATTCACCGCACAAGAATATATGTGACTAGTAAGAATCTTAAAACCTATGTATTGATATCTGTCTGGAAGTGAGTCAAGTGGGTGTAAAGCCGCATAAACACAGCCGTGAAAAGCAGCTAAACCCCATTATAAAAATAAATTACTTTTAAAAACCCGTAAAACAAAGACAGTGAAAGGGAGAGAAATTCTTACAAAATTCGTTCAGAAGCTGTGATGCAACCTGGATTGACCATATCTTGACCCACAGCTGGATGAGTCATAAGGGTGGACACACTTGGGGCTGAGAGGTTGGGTGAGGTTGGGTGAGCAAACACAGACCCTTTAAAGTAATACTGCGTGGTACCCATCCCATGGGTCCCAAATCTCCAGGTTCAAGGGCATCTTCCTACATCGAAAACATGCATGAGAAACCCAGAAGATGGTACACCGTGTGATTTTGAAAGGTTTCTAAAACGCACTTCATTTCTCATCTCCTTGTGTTCGGTTTCGCCATTCCAGCTACTTTACTAGCAATCTCCCTACTTGGAGAATCAGCACCTTTAACCTCCTGTTCCGTACAGGTTGCAATTTGTCCTGAGGATGAAAGGGAAGAGGGGCAACCAATGAGAGACTAGATCTAGGTGTTGGGACAGGCACAGGTCACTCTATTTTCCCATCAGGAAGAAGAATTAACCACAGGCTCAGCCTACCGCCGGGAACCAGAATAGGGCCTTAGGCAATCCCCTGGGTTTGCGGCCAGCTCCCAAAAAAGACAGTTGAAAAATGGAGCTCAGGGGCACTGCAATTCACAAACCTGCTGAGTTATAAATGATAACTCTCGTCCAAAAATATATTGAGGGAAGGCAACGAAGAGGATTTGAAAGCAAGGCAGAATTGCAGGAAACAGATTTCAGGAGGTAGATTCGAATCGCCTTTAAAGCACATGAAAGGTGGCAAAACGTCGACAATGATGACCTTGGCCAAAAAGAGCGTATGCGTTTTTTCCTGAATATATTCAGGAAAAAACGTATACGCTCTTTTTGGCCAACCAAGCAACCTGGAAAGGCAAATCAGCGCTACAAAGAAGTCTCGCTTCCCATCGGTCAAAAGGGCCATGCTGCAAAAATTTTCAAAACCAGAAATGCAGGACAGGCCATGGAGAAATGGCAGCCTTGCTACGCTGATGGGAGGGATGTAAATTGCCAACAGCCACACTGGAGAATGTACGGTGTGTCCTGAAACTTCGAAAAAACACAGCTTAGGGAGCATAGGGCACGTCCACTCATGGTCGTATAAATTGGGAAAACTAAAAATCAGCAAGACACAGGCACCCCAATGATTAGGGCTGCTCAGTTGACAAGAACCTCCACTTCATGACACCTTAAATATCCCAGGAAAGAAAAAAATGGATAAAGAAGTTGTGGTCCTTATGTAAAATGGAATATCACTCAGACATGAAATAAATGTCATAAGGCTAGTAGAAGCAAGATGAGTGGATTGAGGAATGACGATTCTAAGTGAAATAAGTCACACAGAAAAAGACACTTATCATAAGCTATCACTTATAGAGGGAATGTAAAAACCGCTACACTTGAACTGAATTACAAAACAGAACAGAGTCACACGTTTAGAAAACACACTCTGGCTGCTTAACGGGAAAGGTGAGGTGGGGTGATGCATAAAACAAGGGTTTCAAATTCGCTCACATACCGTTCCATACACCCAATATGTAATAGACAAGACCTACTCCTTGCGCAGTGAACTGGACACAACACCCCCTATTCACCGCACAAGAATATATCTGACTAGTAAGAATCGTAAAACCTATGTATTGATATCTCTCTGGAAGTGAGTCAAGTGGGTGTAAAGCCGCATCAACACAGCCGTGAAAGGCCGCTAAACCCCATTATAAAAATAAATTACTTTTAAAAACCCGTAAAACAAAGACAGTGAAAGAGAGAGAAATTCTTCCAAAATTCGGTCAGGGGCTGTGATGCAACCTGGATTGACCATATCTAGACGCACAGCTGGATGAGACATAAGGGTGGACACTCTTGGGGCTGAGAGGTTGGGTGAGGTTGGGTGAGCAAACGCACAACCTTTAAAGTAATACTGTGTGGTACGCATCCCATGGGTCCCAAATCTCCAGGTTCAAGGGCATCTTCCTACATCGAAAACATACATGAGAAACCCAGAAGATGGTACACCGTGTGATTTTGAAAGGTTTCTAAAACGCACCTCATTTCTCATCTCCTTGTGCTCGGGTTCGCCATTCCAGGTACTTTACTAGCAATCTCCCTACTTGGAGAATCAGCACCTTTAACCTCCTGTTCCCTACAGGTTGCAATTTGTCCTGAGGATGAACGGGAAGAGGGGCAACCAATGAGAGACTAGATCTAGGTGTTGGGACAGGCACAGGTCACTCTATTTTCCCATCAGGAAGAAGAATTAACCACAGGCTCAGCCTGCCGCCCAGAAGCAGAATAGGGCCTGAGGCAATCCCGCGCTCTTGCGGCCAGCTCCCAAAAAAGCGAGTTGCAAAATGGAGCCCAGGGACACTGCCTTTCACAAACCCGCAGAGTTATAAATGATAACTCTCGTCCACAAATATATTGAGGGAAGGCAATGAAGAGGATTTGAAAGCAAGGCAGAATTGCAGGAAACAGGTTTCAGGAGGTAGATTCGAATCGCCTTTAAAGCACATGAAAAGTCGCAAATCGTCGACAATGATGCCCTTGGCCAAAAAGGGCGTAAGCGTTTTTTCCTGAATATATTCAGGAAAAAACGCATACGCCCTTTTTGGCCAACCAAGCAACCTGGAAAGGCAAATCAGCGCTACAAAGTAGTCTCGCTTCCCATCGGTCAAAAGGGCCATGCTGCAAAAAGTGTCAAAACCAGAAATGCAGGACAGGCCATGGAGAAATGGCAGCCTTGCTACGCTGATGGGCGGGATGTAAATTGCCAACAGCCACTCTGAAGAAGTGTACGGTGTGTCCAGAAACATCTAAAACACACAGCTTAGGGAGCATAGGGCACGTCCACTCATGGGCGTATAAATTGGGAAAACTAAAAATCAGCAAGACACAGGCACCCCAAAGTTTAGGGCTGCTCTGTTGACAAGAACCTCCACTTCATGACACCTTAAATATCCCAGGAAAGAGAAAAATGGATAAAGAAGTTGTGGTCCTTATGTACAATGGAATATCACGCAGACATGAAATCAATATCATAAGGCTAGAAGAAGCAAGATGAGTGGACTTAGGTACGATGATTCTAAGTGAAATAAGTCACACAGAAAAAGACACTTATCATAAGCTATCACTTATAGAGGGAATGTAAAAACCGCTACACTTGAACTGAGTTACAAAACAGAACAGAGTCACACGTTTAGAAAACACACTATGGCTGCTTAACGGGAAAGGTGAGGTGGGGTGATGCATAAAACAAGGGTTTCAAATTCGCTCACATACCGTTCCATACACCCAATATGTAATAGAAAAGACCGACTCCTTGCTCAGTGAACTGGACTCAACACCCCCTATTCACCGCACAAGAATATATGTGACTAGTAAGAATCTTAAAACCTATGTATTGATATCTGTCTGGAAGTGAGTCAAGTGGGTGTAAAGCCGCATAAACACAGCCGTGAAAAGCAGCTAAACCCCATTATAAAAATAAATTACTTTTAAAAACCCGTAAAACAAAGACAGTGAAAGAGAGAGAAATTCTTACAAAATTCGTTCAGAGGCTGTGATGCAACCTGGATTGAACATATCTAGACCCACAGCTGGATGAGACATAAGGGTGGACACACTTGGGGCTGAGAGGTTGGGTGAGGTTGGGTGAGCAAACACAGACGCTTTAAAGTAATACTGCGTGGTACCCATCCCATGGGTCCCAAATCTCCAGGTTCAAGGGCATCTTCCTACATCGAAAACATGCATGAGAAACCCAGAAGATGGTACACCGTGTGATTTTGAAAGGTTTCTAAAACGCACCTCATTTCTCATCTCCTTGTGCTCGGGTTCGCCATTCCAGGTACGTTACTAGCAATCTCCCTACTTGGAGAATCAGCACCTTTAACCTCCTGTTCCCTACAGGTTGCAATTTGTCCTGAGGATGAACGGGAAGAGGGGCAACCAATGAGAGACTAGATCTAGGTGTTGGGACAGGCACAGGTCACTCTATTTTCCCATCAGGAAGAAGAATTAACCACAGGCTCAGCCTGCCGCCCAGAAGCAGAATAGGGCCTGAGGCAATCCCGCGCTCTTACGGCCAGCTCCCAAAAAAGCGAGTTGAAAAATGGAGCCCAGGGACACTGCCATTCACAAACCCGCAGAGTTATAAATGATAACTCTCGTCCACAAATATATTGAGGGAAGGCAACGAAGAGGATTTGAAAGCAAGGCAGAATTGCAGGAAACAGGTTTCAGGAGGTAGATTCGAATCGCCTTTAAAGCACATGAAAAGTAGCAAAACGTCGACAATGATGCCCTTGGCCAAAAAGGGCGTATGCGTTTTTTCCTGAATATATTCAGGAAAAAACGCATACGCCCTTCTTGGCCAACCAAGCAACCTGGAAAGGCAAATCAGCGCTACAAAGTAGTCTCGCTTCCCATCGGTCAAAAGGGCCATGCTGCAAAAAGTGTCAAAACCAGAAATGCAGGATAGGCCATGGAGAAATGGCAGCCTTGCTACGCTGATGGGCGGGATGTAAATTGCCAACAGCCACTCTGGAGAAGTGTACGGTGTGTCCTGAAACATCTAAAACACACAGCTTAGGGAGCATAGGGCACGTCCACTCATGGGCGTATAAATTGGGAAAACTAAAAATCAGCAAGACACAGGCACCCCGACGTTTAGGGCTGCTCTGTTGACAAGAACCTCCACTTGATGACACCTTAAATATCCCAGGAAAGAGAAAAATGGATAAAGAAGTTGTGGTCCTTATGTACAATGGAATATCACTCAGACATGAAATCAAAGTCATAAGGCTAGTAGAAGCAAGATGAGTGGAGTTAGGTACGACGATTCTAAGTGAAATAAGTCACACAGAAAAAGACACTTATCATAAGCTATCACTTATAGAGGGAATGTAAAAACCGCTACACTTGAACTGAATTACAAAAGAGAACAGAGTCACACGTTTAGAAAACACACTATGGCTGCTTAACGGGAAAGGTGAGGTGGGGTGATGCATAAAACAAGGGTTTCAAATTCGCTCACATACCGTTCCATACACCCAATATGTAATAGAAAAGACCGACTCCTTGCTCAGTGAACTGGACTCAACACCCCCTATTCACCGCACAAGAATATATGTGACTAGTAAGAATCTTAAAACCTATGTATTGATATCTGTCTGGAAGTGAGTCAAGTGGGTGTAAAGCCGCATAAACACAGCCGTGAAAAGCAGCTAAACCCCATTATAAAAATAAATTACTTTTAAAAACCCGTAAAACAAAGACAGTGAAAGAGAGAGAAATTCTTACAAAATTCGTTCAGAGGCTGTGATGCAACCTGGATTGAACATATCTAGACCCACAGCTGGATGAGACATAAGGGTGGACACACTTGGGGCTGAGAGTTTGGGTGAGGTTGGGTGAGCAAACACAGACCCTTTAAAGTAATACTGCGTGGTACCCATCCCATGGGTCCCAAATCTCCAGGTTCAAGGGCATCTTCCTACATCGAAAACATGCATGAGAAACCCAGAAGATGGTACACCGTGTGATTTTGAAAGGTTTCTAAAACGCACCTCATTTCTCATCTCCTTGTGCTCGGGTTCGCCATTCCAGGTACGTTACTAGCAATCTCCCTACTTGGAGAATCAGCACCTTTAACCTCCTGTTCCCTACAGGTTGCAATTTGTCCTGAGGATGAACGGGAAGAGGGGCAACCAATGAGAGACTAGATCTAGGTGTTGGGACAGGCACAGGTCACTCTATTTTCCCATCAGGAAGAAGAATTAACCACAGGCTCAGCCTGCCGCCCAGAAGCAGAATAGGGCCTGAGGCAATCCCGCGCTCTTACGGCCAGCTCCCAAAAAAGCGAGTTGAAAAATGGAGCCCAGGGACACTGCCATTCACAAACCCGCAGAGTTATAAATGATAACTCTCGTCCACAAATATATTGAGGGAAGGCAACGAAGAGGATTTGAAAGCAAGGCAGAATTGCAGGAAACAGGTTTCAGGAGGTAGATTCGAATCGCCTTTAAAGCACATGAAAAGTAGCAAAACGTCGACAATGATGCCCTTGGCCAAAAAGGGCGTATGCGTTTTTTCCTGAATATATTCAGGAAAAAACGCATACGCCCTTTTTGGCCAACCAAGCAACCTGGAAAGGCAAATCAGCGCTACAAAGTAGTCTCGCTTCCCATCGGTCAAAAGGGCCATGCTGCAAAAAGTGTCAAAACCAGAAATGCAGGATAGGCCATGGAGAAATGGCAGCCTTGCTACGCTGATGGGCGGGATGTAAATTGCCAACAGCCACTCTGGAGAAGTGTACGGTGTGTCCTGAAACATCTAAAACACACAGCTTAGGGAGCATAGGGCACGTCCACTCATGGGCGTATAAATTGGGAAAACTAAAAATCAGCAAGACACAGGCACCCCAAAGTTTAGGGCTGCTCTGTTGACAAGAACCTCCACTTCATGACACCTTAAATATCCCAGGAAAGAGAAAAATGGATAAAGAAGTTGTGGTCCTTATGTACATTGGAATATCACGCAGAAATGAAATCAATATCATAAGGCTAGAAGAAGCAAGATGAGTGGACTTAGGTACGATGATTCTAAGTGAAATAAGTCACACAGAAAAAGACACTTATCATAAGCTATCACTTATAGAGGGAATGTAAAAACCGCTACACTTGAACTGAGTTACAACACAGAACAGAGTCACACGTTTAGAAATCACACTATGGCTGCTTAACGAGAAAGGTGAGGTGGGGTGATGCATAAAACAAGGGTTTCAAATTCGCTCAGATACCGTTCCATACACCCAATATGTAATAGAAAAGACCGACTCCTTGCTCAGTGAACTGGACTCAACACCCCCTATTCACCGCACAAGAATATATGTGACTAGTAAGAATCTTAAAACCTATGTATTGATATCTGTCTGGAAGTGAGTCAAGTGGGTGTAAAGCCGCATAAACACAGCCGTGAAAAGCAGCTAAACCCCATTATAAAAATAAATTACTTTTAAAAACCCGTAAAACAAAGACAGTGAAAGAGAGAGAAATTCTTACAAAATTCGTTCAGAGGCTGTGATGCAACCTGGATTGAACATATCTAGACCCACAGCTGGATGAGACATAAGGGTGGACACACTTGGGGCTGAGAGTTTGGGTGAGGTTGGGTGAGCAAACACAGACCCTTTAAAGTAATACTGCGTGGTACCCATCCCATGGGTCCCAAATCTCCAGGTTCAAGGGCATCTTCCTACATCGAAAACATGCATGAGAAACCCAGAAGATGGTACACCGTGTGATTTTGAAAGGTTTCTAAAACGCACCTCATTTCTCATCTCCTTGTGCTCGGGTTCGCCATTCCAGGTACGTTACTAGCAATCTCCCTACTTGGAGAATCAGCACCTTTAACCTCCTGTTCCCTACAGGTTGCAATTTGTCCTGAGGATGAACGGGAAGAGGGGCAACCAATGAGAGACTAGATCTAGGTGTTGGGACAGGCACAGGTCACTCTATTTTCCCATCAGGAAGAAGAATTAACCACAGGCTCAGCCTGCCGCCCAGAAGCAGAATAGGGCCTGAGGCAATCCCACGCTCTTAAGACCAGCTCCCAAAAAAGCGAGTTGAAAAATGGAGCCCAGGGACACTGCCATTCACAAACCCGCAGAGTTATAAATGATAACTCTCGTCCACAAATATATTGAGGGAAGGCAACGAAGAGGATTTGAAAGCAAGGCAGAATTGCAGGAAACAGGTTTCAGGAGGTAGATTCGAATCGCCTTTAAAGCACATGAAAAGTCGCAAATCGTCGACAATGATGCCCTTGGCCAAAAAGGGCGTATGCGTTTTTTCCTGAATATATTCAGGAAAAAACGCATACGCCCTTTTTGGCCAACCAAGCAACCTGGAAAGACAAATCAGCGCTACAAAGTAGTCTCGCTTCCCATCGGTCAAAAGGGCCAAGCTGCAAAAAGTGTCAAAACCAGAAATGCAGGACAGGCCATGGAGAAATGGCAGCCTTGCTACGCTGATGGGCGGGATGTAAATTGCCAACAGCCACTCTGGAGAAGTGTACGGTGTGTCCTGAAACATCTAAAACACACAGCTTAGGGAGCATAGGGCACGTCCACTCATGGGCGTATAAATTGGGAAAACTAAAAATCAGCAAGACACAGGCACCCCAAAGTTTAGGGCGGCTCTGTTGACAAGAACCTCCACTTCATGACACCTTAAATATCCCAGGAAAGAGAAAAATGGATAAAGAAGTTGTGGTCCTTATGTACAATGGAATATCACGCAGACATGAAATCAATATCATAAGGCTAGAAGAAGCAAGATGAGTGGACTTAGGTACGATGATTCTAAGTGAAATAAGTCACACAGAAAAAGACACTTATCATAAGCTATCACTTATAGAGGGAATGTAAAAACCGCTACACTTGAACTGAGTTACAAAACAGAACAGAGTCACACGTTTAGAAAACACACTCTGGCTGCTTAACGGGAAATGTGAGGTGGGGTGATGCATAAAACAAGGGTTTCAAATTCGCTCACATACCGTTCCATACACCCAATATGTAATAGAAAAGACCGACTCCTTGCTCAGTGAACTGGACTCAACACCCCCTCTTCACCGCACAAGAATATATGTGACTAGTAAGAATCTTAAAACCTATGTATTGATATCTGTCTGTAAGTGAGTCAAGTGGGTGTAAAGCCGCATAAACACAGCCGTGAAAAGCAGCTAAACCCCATTATAAAAATAAATTACTTTTAAAAACCCGTAAAACAAAGACAGTGAAAGAGAGAGAAATTCTTCCAAAATTCGTTCAGAGGCTGTGATGCAACCTGGATTGAACATATCTAGACCCACAGCTGGATGAGACATAAGGGTGGACACACTTGGGGCTGAGAGGTTGGGTGAGGTTGGGTGAGCAAACACAGACCCTTTAAAGTAATACTGCGTGGTACCCATCCCATGGGTCCCAAATCTCCAGGTTCAAGGGCATCTTCCTACATCGAAAACATGCATGAGAAACCCAGAAGATGGTACACCATGTGATTTTGAAAGGTTTCTAAAACGCACCTCATTTCTCATCTCCTTGTGCTCGGGTTCGCCATTCCAGGTACTTTACTAGCAATCTCCCTACTTGGAGAATCAGCACCTTTAACCTCCTGTTCCCTACAGGTTGCAATTTGTCCTGAGGATGAACGGGAAGAGGGGCAACCAATGAGAGACTAGATCTAGGTGTTGGGACAGGCACAGGTCACTCTATTTTCCCATCAGGAAGAAGAATTAACCACAGGCTCAGCCTGCCGCCCAGAAGCAGAATAGGGCCTGAGGCAATCCAGCGCTCTTGCGGCCAGCTCCCAAAAAAGCGAGTTGCAAAATGGAGCCCAGGGACACTGCCTTTCACAAACCCGCAGAGTTATAAATGATAACTCTCGTCCACAAATATCTTGAGGGAAGGCAATGAAGAGGATTTGAAAGCAAGGCAGAATTGCAGGAAACAGGTTTCAGGAGGTAGATTCGAATCGCCTTTAAAGCACATGAAAAGTCGCAAATCGTCGACAATGATGCCCTTGGCCAAAAAGGGCGTATGCGTTTTTTCCTGAATATATTCAGGAAAAAACGCATACGCCCTTTTTGGCCAACCAAGCAACCTGGAAAGGCAAATCAGCGCTACAAAGTAGTCTCGCTTCCCATCGGTCAAAAGGGCCATGCTGCAAAAAGTGTCAAAACCAGAAATGCAGGACAGGCCATGGAGAAATGGCAGCCTTGCTACGCTGATGGGCGGGATGTAAATTGCCAACAGCCACTCTGAAGAAGTGTACGGTGTGTCCTGAAACATCTAAAACACACAGCTTAGGGAGCATAGGGCACGTCCACTCATGGGCGTATATATTGGGAAAACTAAAAATCAGCAAGACACAGGCACCCCAAAGTTTAGGGCTGCTCTGTTGACAAGAACCTCCACTTCATGACACCTTAAATATCCCAGGAAAGAGAAAAATGGATAAAGAAGTTGTGGTCCTTATGTACAATGGAATATCACGCAGACATGAAATCAATATCATAAGGCTAGAAGAAGCAAGATGAGTGGACTTAGGTACGATGATTCTAAGTGAAATAAGTCACACAGAAAAAGACACTTATCATAAGCTATCACTTATAGAGGGAATGTAAAAACCGCTACACTTGAACTGAGTTACAAAACAGAACAGAGTCACACGTTTAGAAAACACACTCTGGCTGCTTAACGGGAAAGGTGAGGTGGGGTGATGCATAAAACAAGGGTTTCAAATTCGCTCAGATACGGTTCCATACACCCAATATGTAATAGAAAAGACCGACTCCTTGCTCAGTGAACTGGACTCAACACCCCCTATTCACCGCACAAGAATATATGTGACTAGTAAGAATCTTAAAACCTATGTATTGATATCTGTCTGGAAGTGAGTCAAGTGGGTGTAAAGCCGCATAAACACAGCCGTGAAAAGCAGCTAAACCCCATTATAAAAATAAATTACTTTTAAAAACCCGTAAAACAAAGACAGTGAAAGAGAGAGAAATTCTTACAAAATTCGTTCAGAGGCTGTGATGCAACCTGGATTGAACATATCTAGACCCACAGCTGGATGAGACATAAGGGTGGACACACTTGGGGCTGAGATGTTGGGTGAGGTTGGGTGAGCAAACACAGACCCTTTAAAGTAATACTGCGTGGTACCCATCCCATGGGTCCCAAATCTCCAGGTTCAAGGGCATCTTCCTACATCGAAAACATGCATGAGAAACCCAGAAGATGGTACACCGTGTGATTTTGAAAGGTTTCTAAAACGCACCTCATTTCTCATCTCCTTGTGCTCGGGTTCGCCATTCCAGGTACATTACTAGCAATCTCCCTACTTGGAGAATCAGCACCTTTAACCTCCTGTTCCCTACAGGTTGCAATTTGTCCTGAGGATGAACGGGAAGAGGGGCAACCAATGAGAGACTAGATCTAGGTGTTGGGACAGGCACAGGTCACTCTATTTTCCCATCAGGAAGAAGAATTAACCACAGGCTCAGCCTGCCGCCCAGAAGCAGAATACGGCCTGAGGCAATCCCGCGCTCTTGCGGCCAGCTCCCAAAAAAGCGAGTTGCAAAATGGAGCCCAGGGACACTGCCTTTCACAAACCCGCAGAGTTATAAATGATAACTCTCGTCCACAAATATATTGAGGGAAGGCAATGAAGAGGATTTGAAAGCAAGGCAGAATTGCAGGAAACAGGTTTCAGGAGGTAGATTCGAATCGCCTTTAAAGCACATGAAAAGTCGCAAATCGTCGACAATGATGCCCTTGGCCAAAAAGGGCGTATGCGTTTTTTCCTGAATATATTCAGGAAAAAACGCATACGCCCTTTTTGGCCAACCAAGCAACCTGGAAAGGCAAATCAGCGCTACAAAGTAGTCTCGCTTCCCATCGGTCAAAAGGGCCATGCTGCAAAAAGTGTCAAAACCAGAAATGCAGGACAGGCCATGGAGAAATGGCAGCCTTGCTACGCTGATGGGCGGGATGTAAATTGCCAACAGCCACTCTGAAGAAGTGTACGGTGTGTCCTGAAACATCTAAAACACACAGCTTAGGGAGCATAGGGCACGTCCACTCATGGGCGTATAAATTGGGAAAACTAAAAATCAGCAAGACACAGGCACCCCAAAGTTTAGGGCTGCTCTGTTGACAAGAACCTCCACTTCATGACACCTTAAATATCCCAGGAAAGAGAAAAATGGATAAAGAAGTTGTGGTCCTTATGTACAATGGAATATCACGCAGACATGAAATCAATATCATAAGGCTAGAAGAAGCAAGATGAGTGGACTTAGGTACGATGATTCTAAGTGAAATAAGTCACACAGAAAAAGACACTTATCATAAGCTATCACTTATAGAGGGAATGTAAAAACCGCTACACTTGAACTGAGTTACAAAACAGAACAGAGTCACACGTTTAGAAAACACTCTCTGGCTGCTTAACGGGAAAGGTGAGGTGGGGTGATGCATAAAACAAGGGTTTCAAATTCGCTCAGATACCGTTCCATACACCCAATATGTAATAGACAAGACCGACTCCTTGCTCAGTGAACTGGACTCAACACCCCCTATTCACCGCACAAGAATATATGTGACTAGTAAGAATCTTAAAACCTATGTATTGATATCTGTCTGGAAGTGAGTCAAGTGGGTGTAAAGCCGCATAAACACAGCCGTGAAAAGCAGCTAAAACCCATTATAAAAATAAATTACTTTTAAAAACCCGTAAAACAAAGACAGTGAAAGAGAGAGAAATTCTTACAAAATTCGTTCAGAGGCTGTGATGCAACCTGGATTGAACATATCTAGACGCACAGCTGGATGAGACATAAGGGTGGACACACTTGGGGCTGAGAGGTTGGGTGAGGTTGGGTGAGCAAACACAGACCCTTTAAAGTAATACTGCGTGGTACCCATCCCATGGGTCCCAAATCTCCAGGTTCAAGGGCATCTTCCTACATCGAAAACATGCATGAGAAACCCAGAAGATGGTACACCGTGTGATTTTGAAAGGTTTCTAAAACGCACCTCATTTCTCATCTCCTTGTGCTCGGGTTCGCCATTCCAGGTACGTTACTAGCAATCTCCCTACTTGGAGAATCAGCACCTTTAACCTCCTGTTCCCTACAGGTTGCAATTTGTCCTGAGGATGAACGGGAAGAGGGGCAACCAATGAGAGACTAGATCTAGGTGTTGGGACAGGCACAGGTCACTCTATTTTCCCATCAGGAAGAAGAATTAACCACAGGCTCAGCCTGCCGCCCAGAAGCAGAATAGGGCCTGAGGCAATCCCGCGCTCTTAAGACCAGCTCCCAAAAAAGCGAGTTGAAAAATGGAGCCCAGGGACACTGCCATTCACAAACCCGCAGAGTTATAAATGATAACTCTCGTCCACAAATATATTGAGGGAAGGCAACGAAGAGGATTTGAAAGCAAGGCAGAATTGCAGGAAACAGGTTTCAGGAGGTAGATTCGAATCGCCTTTAAAGCACATGAAAAGTCGCAAATCGTCGACAATGATGCCCTTGGCCAAAAAGGGCGTATGCGTTTTTTCCTGAATATATTCAGGAAAAAACGCATACGCCCTTTTTGGCCAACCAAGCAACCTGGAAAGGCACATCAGCGCTACAAAGTAGTCTCGCTTCCCATCGGTCAAAAGGGCCAAGCTGCAAAAAGTGTCAAAACCAGAAATGCAGGACAGGCCATGGAGAAATGGCAGCCTTGCTACGCTGAGGGGCGGGATGTAAATTGCCAACAGCCACTCTGGAGAAGTGTACGGTGTGTCCTGAAACATCTAAAACACACAGCTTAGGGAGCATAGGGCACGTCCACTCATGGGCGTATAAATTGGGAAAACTAAAAATCAGCAAGACACAGGCACCCCAAAGTTTAGGGCTGCTCTGTTGACAAGAACCTCCACTTCATGACACCTTAAATATCCCAGGAAAGAGAAAAATGGATAAAGAAGTTGTGGTCCTTATGTACAATGGAATATCACGCAGACATGAAATCAATATCATAAGGCTAGAAGAAGCAAGATGAGTGGAATTAGGTACGATGATTCTAAGTGAAATAAGTCACACAGAAAAAGACACTTATCATAAGCTATCACTTATAGAGGGAATGTAAAAACCGCTACACTTGAACTGAGTTACAAAACAGAACAGAGTCACACGTTTAGAAAACACACTATGGCTGCTTAACGGGAAAGGTGAGGTGGGGTGATGCATAAAACAAGGGTTTCAAATTCGCTCAGATACCGTTCCATACACCCAATATGTAATAGAAAAGACCGACTCATTGCTCAGTGAACTGGACTCAACACCCCCTATTCACCGCACAAGAATATATGTGACTAGTAAGAATCTTAAAACCTATGTATTGATATCTGTCTGGAAGTGAGTCAAGTGGGTGTAAAGCCGCATAAACACAGCCGTGAAAAGCAGCTAAACCCCATTATAAAAATAAATTACTTTTAAAAACCCGTAAAACAAAGACAGTGAAAGAGAGAGAAATTCTTACAAAATTCGTTCAGAGGCTGTGATGCAACCTGGATTGACCATATCTAGACCCACAGCTGGATGAGTCATAAGGGTGGACACACTTGGGGCTGAGAGGTTGGGTGAGGTTGGGTGAGCAAACACAGACCCTTTAAAGTAATACTGCGTGGTACCCATCCCATGGGTCCCAAATCTCCAGGTTCAAGGGCATCTTCCTACATCGAAAACATGCATGAGAAACCCAGAAGATGGTACACCGTGTGATTTTGTAAGGTTTCTAAAACGCACCTCATTTCTCATCTCCTTGTGCTCGGGTTCGCCATTCCAGGTACTTTACTAGCAATCTCCCTACTTGGAGAATCAGCACCTTTAACCTCCTGTTCCCTACAGGTTGCAATTTGTCCTGAGGATGAACGGGAAGAGGGGCAACCAATGAGAGACTAGATCTAGGTGTTGGGACAGGCACAGGTCACTCTATTTTCCCATCAGGAAGAAGAATTAACCACAGGCTCAGCCTGCCGCCCAGAAGCAGAATAGGGCCTGAGGCAATCCCGCGCTCTTGCGGCCAGCTCCCAAAAAAGCGAGTTGCAAAATGGAGCCCAGGGACACTGCCATTCACAAACCCGCAGAGTTATAAATGATAACTCTCGTCCACAAATATATTGAGGGAAGGCAACGAAGAGGATTTGAAAGCAAGGCAGAATTGCAGGAAACAGGTTTCAGGAGGTAGATTCGAATCGCCTTTAAAGCACATGAAAAGTCGCAAAACGTCGACAATGATGCCCTTGGCCAAAAAGGGCGTATGCGTTTTTTCCTGAATATATTCAGGAAAAAACGCATACGCCCTTTTTGGCCAACCAAGCAACCTGGAAAGGCAAATCAGCGCTACAAAGTAGTCTCGCTTCCCATCGGTCAAAAGGGCCATGCTGCAAAAAGTGTCAAAACCAGAAATGCAGGACAGGCCATGGAGAAATGGCAGCCTTGCTACGCTGATGGGCGGGATGTAAATTGCCAACAGCCACTCTGAAGAAGTGTACGGTGTGTCCAGAAACATCTAAAACACACAGCTTAGGGAGCATAGGGCACGTCCACTCATGGGCGTATAAATTGGGAAAACTAAAAATCAGCAAGACACAGGCACCCCAAAGTTTAGGGCTGCTCTGTTGACAAGAACCTCCACTTCATGACACCTTAAATATCCCAGGAAAGAGAAAAATGGATAAAGAAGTTGTGGTCCTTATGTACAATGGAATATCACGCAGACATGAAATCAATATCATAAGGCTAGAAGAAGCAAGATGAGTGGACTTAGGTACGATGATTCTAAGTGAAATAAGTCACACAGAAAAAGACACTTATCATAAGCTATCACTTATAGAGGGAATGTAAAAACCGCTACACTTGAACTGAGTTACAAAACAGAACAGAATCACACGTTTAGAAAACACACTATGGCTGCTTAACGGGAAAGGTGAGGTGGGGTGATGCATAAAACAAGGGTTTCAAATTCGCTCAGATACCGTTCCATACACCCAATATGTAATAGAAAAGACCGACTCATTGCTCAGTGAACTGGACTCAACACCCCCTATTCACCGCACAAGAATATATGTGACTAGTAAGAATCTTAAAACCTATGTATTGATATCTGTCTGGAAGTGAGTCAAGTGGGTGTAAAGCCGCATAAACACAGCCGTGAAAAGCAGCTAAACCCCATTATAAAAATAAATTACTTTTAAAAACCCGTAAAACAAAGACAGTGAAAGACAGAGAAATTCTTACAAAATTCGTTCAGAGGCTGTGATGCAACCTGGATTGACCATATCTAGACCCACAGCTGGATGAGTCATAAGGGTGGACACACTTGGGGCTGAGAGGTTGGGTGAGGTTGGGTGAGCAAACACAGACCCTTTAAAGTAATACTGCGTGGTACCCATCCCATGGGTCCCAAATCTCCAGGTTCAAGGGCATCTTCCTACATCGAAAACATACATGAGAAACCCAGAAGATGGTACACCGTGTGATTTTGTAAGGTTTCTAAAACGCACCTCATTTCTCATCTCCTTGTGCTCGGGTTCGCCATTCCAGGTACTTTACTAGCAATCTCCCTACTTGGAGAATCAGCACCTTTAACCTCCTGTTCCCTACAGGTTGCAATTTGTCCTGAGGATGAACGGGAAGAGGGGCAACCAATGAGAGAGTAGATCTAGGTGTTGGGACAGGCACAGGTCACTCTATTTTCCCATCAGGAAGAAGAATTAACCACAGGCTCAGCCTGCCGCCCAGAAGCAGAATAGGGCCTGAGGCAATCCCGCGCTCTTGCGGCCAGCTCCCAAAAAAGCGAGTTGCAAAATGGAGCCCAGGGACACTGCCATTCACAAACCCGCAGAGTTATAAATGATAACTCTCGTCCACAAATATATTGAGGGAAGGCAACGAAGAGGATTTGAAAGCAAGGCAGAATTGCAGGAAACAGGTTTCAGGAGGTAGATTCGAATCGCCTTTAAAGCACATGAAAAGTCGCAAAACGTCGACAATGATGCCCTTGGCGAAAAAGGGCGTATGCGTTTTTTCCTGAATATATTCAGGAAAAAACGAATACGCCCTTTTTGGCCAACCAAGCAACCTGGAAAGGCAAATCAGCGCTACAAAGTAGTCTCGCTTCCCATCGGTCAAAAGGGCCATGCTGCAAAAAGTGTCAAAACCAGAAATGCAGGATAGGCCATGGAGAAATGGCAGCCTTGCTACGCTGATGGGCGGGATGTAAATTGCCAACAGCCACTCTGGAGAAGTGTACGGTGTGTCCTGAAACATCGAAAAAACACAGCTTATGGAGCATAGGGCACGTCCACTCATGGGCGTATAAATTGGGAAAACTAAAAATCAGCAAGACACAGGCACCCCAAAGTTTAGGGCGGCTCTGTTGACAAGAACCTCCACTTCATGACACCTTAAATATCCCAGGAAAGAGAAAAATGGATAAAGAAGTTGTGGTCCTTATGTACAATGGAATATCACGCAGACATGAAATCAATATCATAAGGCTAGAAGAAGCAAGATGAGTGGACTTAGGTACGATGATTCTAAGTGAAATAAGTCACACAGAAAAAGACACTTATCATAAGCTATCACTTATAGAGGGAATGTAAAAACCGCTACACTTGAACTGAGTTACAAAACAGAACAGAGTCACACGTTTAGAAAACACACTATGGCTGCTTAACGGGAAAGGTGAGGTGGGGTGATGCATAAAACAAGGGTTTCAAATTCGCTCAGATACCGTTCCATACACCCAATATGTAATAGAAAAGACCGACTCCTTGCTCAGTGAACTGGACTCAACACCCCCTATTCACCGCACAAGAATATATGTGACTAGTAAGAATCTTAAAACCTATGTATTGATATCTGTCTGGACGTGAGTCAAGTGGGTGTAAAGCCGCATAAACACAGCCGTGAAAAGCAGCTAAACCCCATTATAAAAATAAATTACTTTTAAAAACCCGTAAAACAAAGACAGTGAAAGAGAGAGAAATTCTTACAAAATTCGTTCAGAGGCTGTGATGCAACCTGGATTGAACATATCTAGACCCACAGCTGGATGAGACATAAGGGTGGACACACTTGGGGCTGAGAGGTTGGGTGAGGTTGGGTGAGCAAACACAGACCCTTTAAAGTAATACTGCGTGGTACCCATCCCATGGGTCCCAAATCTCCAGGTTCAAGGGCATCTTCCTACATCGAAAACATGCATGAGAAACCCAGAAGATGGTACACCGTGTGATTTTGAAAGGTTTCTAAAACGCACCTCATTTCTCATCTCCTTGTGCTCGGGTTCGCCATTCCAGGTACGTTACTAGCAATCTCCCTACTTGGAGAATCAGCACCTTTAACCTCCTGTTCCCTACAGGTTGCAATTTGTCCTGAGGATGAACGGGAAGAGGGGCAACCAATGAGAGACTAGATCTAGGTGTTGGGACAGGCACAGGTCACTCTATTTTCCCATCAGGAAGAAGAATTAACCACAGGCTCAGCCTGCCGCCCAGAAGCAGAATAGGGCCTGAGGCAATCCCGCGCTCCTGCCGCCAGCTCCCAAAAAAGCGAGTTGAAAAATGGAGCCCAGGGACACTGCCATTCACAAACCCGCAGAGTTATAAATGATAACTCTCGTCCACAAATATATTGAAGGAAGGCAACGAAGAGGATTTGAAAGCAAGGCAGAATTGCAGGAAACAGGTTTCAGGAGGTAGATTCGAATCGCCTTTAAAGCACATGAAAAGTCGCAAAACGTCGACAATGATGCCCTTGGCCAAAAAGGGCGTATGCGTTTTTTCCTGAATATATTCAGGAAAAAACGCATACGCCCTTTTTGGCCAACCAAGCAACCTGGAAAGGCAAATCAGCGCTACAAAGTAGTCTCGCTTCCCATCGGTCAAAAGGGCCATGCTGCAAAAAGTGTCAAAACCAGAAATGCAGGACAGGCCATGGAGAAATGGCAGCCTTGCTACGCTGAGGGGCGGGATGTAAATTGCCAACAGCCACTCTGGAGAAGTGTACGGTGTGTCCTGAAACATCTAAAAAACACAGCTTAGGGAGCATAGGGCACGTCCACTCATGGGCGTATAAATTGGGAAAACTAAAAATCAGCAAGACACAGGCACCCCAAAGTTTAGGGCTGCTCTTTTGACAAGAACCTCCACTTCATGACACCTTAAATATCCCAGGAAAGAGAAAAATGGTTAAAGAAGTTGTGGTCCTTATGTACAATGGAATATCACGCAGACATGAAATCAATATCATAAGGCTAGAAGAAGCAAGATTAGTGGACTTAGGTACGATGATTCTAAGTGAAATAAGTCACACAGAAAAAGACACTTATCATAAGCTATCACTTATAGAGGGAATGTAAAAACCGCTACACTTGAACTGAGTTACAAAACAGAACAGAGTCACACGTTTAGAAAACACACTATGGCTGCTTAACGGGAAAGGTGAGGTGGGGTGATGCATAAAACAAGGGTTTCAAATTCGCTCAGATACCGTTCCATACACCCAATATGTAATAGACAACACCGACGCATTGCTCAGTGAACTGGACTCAACACCCCCTATTCACCGCACAAGAATATATGTGACTAGTAAGAATCTTAAAACCTATGTATTGATATCTGTCTGGAAGTGAGTCAAGTGGGTGTAAAGCCGCATAAACACAGCCGTGAAAAGCAGCTAAACCCCATTATAAAAATAAATTACTTTTAAAAACCCGTAAAACAAAGACAGTGAAAGAGAGAGAAATTCTTACAAAATTCGTTCAGAGGCTGTGATGCAACCTGGATTGAACATATCTAGACCCACAGCTGGATGAGACATAAGGGTGGACACACTTGGGGCTGAGAGATTGGGTGAGGTTGGGTGAGCAAACACAGACCCTTTAAAGTAATACTGCGTGGTACCCCTAATATGGGTCCCAAATCTCCAGGTTCAAGGGCATCTTCCTACATCGAAAACATGCATGAGAAACCCAGAAGATGGTACACCGTGTGATTTTGAAAGGTTTCTAAAACGCACCTCATTTCTCATCTCCTTGTGTTCGGGTTCGCCATTCCAGCTACTTTACTAGCAATCTCCCTACTTGGAGAATCAGCACCTTTAACCTCCTGTTCCGTACAGGTTGCAATTTGTCCTGAGGTTGAACTGGAAGAGGGGCAGCCAATGAGAGACTAGATCTAGGTGTTGGGACAGGCACAGGTCACTCTATTTTCCCATCAGGAAGAAGAATTAATCACAGGCTCAGCCTACCGCCGGGAACCAGAATAGGGCCTTAGGCAATCCCGTGCGATTGCGGCCAGCTCCCAAAAAAGACAGTTGAAAAATGGAGCTCAGGGGCACTGCAATTCACAAACCTGCTGAGTTATAAATGATAACTCTCGTCCAAAAATATATTGAGGGAAGGCAACGAAGAGGATTTGAAAGCAAGGCAGAATTGCAGGAAACAGGTTTCAGGAGGTAGATTCGAATCGCCTTTAAAGCACATGAAAGGTGGCAAAACGTCGACAATGATGACCTTGGCCAAAAAGAGCGTATGCGTTTTTTCCTAAATATATTCAGGAAAAAACGCATACGCCCTTTTTGGCCAACCAAGCAACCTGGAAAGGCAAATCAGCGCTACAAAGAAGTCTCGCTTCCCATCGGTCAAAAGGGCCATGCTGCAAAAATTTTCAAAACCAGAAATGCAGGACAGGCCATGGAGAAATGGCAGCCTTGCTACGCTGATGGGAGGGATGTAAATTGCCAACAGCCACACTGGAGAAGTGTACGGTGTGTCCTGAAACTTCGAAAAAACACAGCTTAGGGAGCATAGGGCACGTCCACTCATGGTCGTATAAATTGGGAAAACTAAAAATCAGCAAGACACAGGCACCCCAATGATTAGGGCTGCTCTGTTGACAAGAACCTCCACATCATGCCACCTTAAATATCCCAGGAAAGAAAAAAATGGATATAGAAGTTGTGGTCCTTATGTAAAATGGAATATCAATCAGACATGAAATAAATGTCATAAGGCTAGTAGAAGCAAGATGAGTGGATTTAGGAACGACGATTCTAAGTGAAATAAGTCACACAGAAAAAGACACTTATCATAAGCTATCACTTATAGAGGGAATGTAGAAACCGCTACACTTGAATTGAATTACAAAACAGAACAGAGTCACACGTTTAGAAAACTCACTATGGCTGCTTAACGGGAAAGTTGAGGTGGGGTGATGCATAAAACAAGGGTTTCAAATTCGCTCACATACCGTTCCATACACCCAATATGTAATAGACAAGACCTACTCCTTGCTCAGTGAACTGGACACAACACCCCCTATTCACCGCACAAGAATATATCTGACTAGTAAGAATCTTAAAACCTATGTATTGATATCTCTCTGGAAGTGAGTCAAGTGGGTGTAAAGCCGCATCAACACAGCCGTGAAAGGCCGCTAAACCCCATTATAAAAATAAATTACTTTTAAAAACCCGTAAAACAAAGACAGTGAAAGAGAGAGAAATTCTTCCAAAATTCGGTCAGGGGCTGTGATGCAACCTGGATTGACCATATCTAGACACACAGCTGGATGAGACATAAGGGTGGACACTCTTGGGGCTGAGAGGTTGGGTGAGCAAACGCACAACCTTTAAAGTAATACTGCGTGGTACGCATCCCATGGGTCCCAAATCTCCAGGTTCAAGGGCATCTTCCTACATCAAAAACATACATGAGAAACCCAGAAGATGGTACACCGTGTGATTTTGTAAGGTTTCTAAAACGCACCTCATTTCTCATCTCCTTGTGCTCGGGTTCGCCATTCCAAGTACGTTACTAGCAATCTCCCTACTTGGAGAATCAGCACCTTTAACCTCCTGTTCCCTACAGGTTGCAATTTGTCCTGAGGATGAACGGGAAGAGGGGCAACCAATGAGAGACTAGATCTAGGTGTTGGGACAGGCACAGGTCACTCTATTTTCCCATCAGGAAGAAGAATTAACCACAGGCTCAGCCTGCCCCCCAGAAGCAGAATAGGGCCTGAGGCAATCCCGCGCTCTTGCGGCCAGCTCCCAAAAAAGCGAGTTGCAAAATGGAGCCCAAGGGACACTGCCTTTCACAAACCCGCAGAGTTATAAATGATAACTCTCGTCCACAAATATATTGAGGGAAGGCAATGAAGAGGATTTGAAAGCAAGGCAGAATTGCAGGAAACAGGTTTCAGGAGGTAGATTCGAATCGCCTTTAAAGCACATGAAAAGTGGCAAAACGTCGACAATGATGCCCTTGGCCAAAAAGGGCGTATGCGTTTTTTCCTGAATATATTCAGGAAAAAACGCATACGCCCTTTTTGGCCAACCAAGCAACCTGGAAAGGCAAATCAGCACTACAAAGTAGTCTCGCTTCCCATCGGTCAAAAGGGCCATGCTGCAAAAAGTGTCAAAACCAGAAATGCAGGACAGGCCATGGAGAAATGGCAGCCTTGCTACGCTGAGGGGCGGGATGTAAATTGCCAACAGCCACTCTGGAGAAGTGTACGGTGTGTCCTGAAACATCTAAAACACACAGCTTAGGGAGCATTGGGCACATCCACTCATGGGCGTATAAACTGGGAAAACTAAAAATCAGCAAGACACAGGCACCCCAAAGTTTAGGGCTGCTCTGTTGACAAGAACCTCCACTTCATGACACCTTAAATATCCCAGGAAAGAGAAAAATGGATAAAGAAGTTGTGGTCCATATGTACAATGGAATATCACGCAGACATGAAATCAATATCATAAGGCTAGAAGAAGCAAGATGAGTGGACTTAGGTACGATGATTCTAAGTGAAATAAGTCACACAGAAAAAGACACTTATCATAAGCTATCACTTATAGAGGGAATGTAAAAACCGCTACACTTGAACTGAGTTACAAAACAGAACAGAGTCACACGTTTAGAAAACACAATATGGCTGCTTAACGGGAAAGGTGAGGTGGGGTGATGCATAAAACAAGGGTTTCAAATTCGCTCACATACCGTTCCATACACCCAATATGTAATAAAAAAGACCGACTCCTTGCTCAGTGAACTGGACTCAACACCCCCTATTCACCGCACAAGAATATATGTGACTAGTAAGAATCTTAAAACCTATGTATTGATATCTGTCTGGACGTGAGTCAAGTGGGTGTAAAGCCGCATAAACACAGCCGTGAAAAGCAGCTAAACCCCATTATAAAAATAAATTACTTTTAAAAACCCGTAAAACAAAGACAGTGAAAGAGAGAGAAATTCTTACAAAATTCGTTCAGGGGCTGTGATGCAACCTGGATTGACCATATCTAGACCCACAGCTGGATGAGACATAAGGGTGGACACACTTGGGGCTGAGAGGTTGGGTGAGGTTGGGTCAGCAAACACAGACCCTTTAAAGTAATACTGCCTGGTACCCATCCCATGGGTCCCAAATCTCCAGGTTCAAGGGCATATTCCTACATCGAAAACATGCATGAGAAACCCAGAAGGTGGTACACCGTGTGATTTTGAAAGTTTTCTAAAACGCACCTCATTTCTCATCTCCTTGTGCTCGGGTTCGCCATTCCAGGTACTTTACTAGCAATCTCCCTACTTGGAGAATCAGCACCTTTAACCTCCTGTTCCCTACAGGTTGCAATTTGTCCTGAGGATGAACGGAAGAGGGTCAAGCAATGAGAGACTAGATCTAGGTGTTGGGACAGGCACAGGTCACTCTATTTTCCCATCAGGAAGAAGAATTAACCACAGGCTCAGCCTGACGCCCAGAAGCAGAATAGGGCCTGAGGCAATCCCGCGCTCCTGCGGCCAGCTCCCAAAAAAGCGAGTTGAAAAATGGAGCCCAGGGACACTGCCATTCACAAACCCGCATAGTTATAAATGATAACTCTCGTCCACAAATATATTGAGGGAAGGCAACGAAGAGGATTTGAAAGCAAGGCAGAATTGCAGGAAACAGGTTTCAGGAGGTAGATTCGAATCGCCTTTAAAGCACATGAAAAGTCGCAAATCGTCGACAATGATGCCCTTGGCCAAAAAGGGCGTATGCGTTTTTTCCTGAATATATTCAGGAAAAAACGCATACGCCCTTTTTGGCCAACCAAGCAACCTGGAAAGGCAAATCAGCGCTACAAAGAAGTCTCGCTTCCCATCGGTCAAAAGGGCCATGATGCAAAAAGTGTCAAAACCAGAAATGGAGGACAGGCCAAGGAGAAATGGCAGCCTTGCTACGCTGATGGGCGGGATGTAAATTGCCAACAGCCACTCTGGAGAAGTGTACGGTGTGTCCTGAAACATCTAAGAAACACAGCTTAGAGAGCATAGGGCACGTCCACTCATGGGCGTATAAATTGGGAAAACTAAAAATCAGCAAGACACAGGCACCCCAAAGTTTAGGGCTGCTCTGTTGACAAGAACCTCCACTTCATGACACCTTAAATATCCCAGGAAAGAGAAAAATGGATAAAGAAGTTGTGGTCCTTATGTACAATGGAATATCACTCAGACATGAAATCAATGTCATAAGGCTAGAAGAAGCAAGATGAGTGGATTTAGGTACGACGATTCTAAGTGAAATAAGTCACACAGAAAAAGACACTTATCATAAGCTATCACTTATAGAGGGAATGTAAAAACCGCTACACTTGAACTGAATTACAAAACAGAACAGAGTCACACCTTTAGAAAACACACTATGGCTGCTTAACGGGAAAGGTGAGGTGGGGTGATGCATAAAACAAGGGTTTCAAATTCGCTCAGATACCGTTCCATACACCCAATATGTAATAGGCAAGACCGACTCCTTGCTCAGTGAACTGGACTCAACACCCCCTATTCACCGCACAAGAATATATGTGACTAGTAATAATCTTAAAACCTATGTATTGAAATCTGTCTGGAAGTGAGTCCAGTGGGTGTAAAGCCGCATAAACACAGCGGTGAAAAGCAGCTAAACCCCATTATAAAAATAAATTACTTTTAAAAACCCTTAAAACAAAGACAGTGAAAGAGAGAGAAATTCTTACAAAATTCGTTCAGAGGCTGTGATGCAACCTGAATTGACCATATCTAGACCCACAGCTGGATGAGACATAAGGGTGGACACTCTTGGGGCTGAGAGGTTGGGTGAGGTTGGGTGAGCAAACGCACAACCTTTAAAGTAGTACTGCGTGGTACCCATCCCATGGGTCCCAAATCTCCAGGTTCAAGTTCATCGTCCTACATCGAAAACATTCATGAGAAACCCAGAAGAAGGTACACCATGTGATTTTGAAAGGTTTCTAAAACGCACCTCATTTCTCATCTCCTTGTGCTCGTGTTCGCAATTCCAGCTACTTTACTAGCAATCTCCCTACTTGGAGAATCAGCACCTTTAACCTCCTGTTCCCTACAGGTTGCAATTTGTCCTGAGGATGAACGGGAAGAGGGGCAACCAATGAGAGACTAGATCTAGGTGTTGGGACAGGCACAGGTCACTCTATTTTCCCATCAGGAAGAAGAATTAACCACAGGCTCAGCCTGCCGCCCAGAAGCAGAATAGGGCCTGAGGCAATCCCGCGCTCTTAAGGCCAGCTCCCAAAAAAGGGAGTTGAAAAATGGAGCCCAGGGACACTGCCATTCACAAACCCGCAGAGTTATAAATGATAACTCTCGTCCACAAATATATTGAGGGAAGGCAACGAAGAGGATTTGAAAGCAAGGCAGAATTGCAGGAAACAGGTTTCAGGAGGTAGATTTGAATCGCCTTTAAAGCACATGAAAATTCGCAAAACGTCGACAATGATGCCCTTGGCCAAAAAGGGCGTATGCGTTTTTTCTTGAATATATTCAGGAAAAAACGCATACGCCCTTTTTGGCCAAGCAAGCAACCTGGAAAGCAGATCAGCGCTACAAAGTAGTCTCGCTTCCCATCGGTCAAAAGGGCCATGCTGCAAAAAGTGTCAAAACCAGAAATGCAGGACAGGCCATGGAGAAATGGCAGCCTTGCTACACTGATGGGCGGGATGTAAATTGCCAACAGCCACTCTGGAGAAGTGTACGGTGTGTCCTGAAACATCGAAAAAACACAGCTTAGGGAGCATAGGGCACGTCCAATCATGGGCGTATAAATTGGGAAAATTAAAAATCAGCAAGACACAGGCACCCCAAAGTTTAGGGCTGCTCTGTTGACAAGAACCTCCACTTCATGACACCTTAAATATCCCAGGAAAGAGAAAAATGGATAAAGAAGTTGTGGTCCTTATGTACAATGGAATATCACTCAGACATGAAATCAATGTCATAAGGCTAGAAGAAGCAAGATGAGTGGACTTAGGTACGACGATTCTAAGTGAAATAAGTCACACAGAAAAAGACACTTATCATAAGCTATCACTTATAGAGGGAATGTAAAAACCGCTACACTTGAATTGAATTACAAAACAGAACAGAGTCACACGTTTAGAAAACACACTATGG
This sequence comes from Eschrichtius robustus, assembly GCF_028021215.1. Lineage (NCBI taxonomy): Eukaryota > Metazoa > Chordata > Mammalia > Artiodactyla > Eschrichtiidae > Eschrichtius > Eschrichtius robustus. The sequence continues at coordinate 1,903,962 of NW_027175343.1, forward strand.
CTGCTTTACGGGAAAGGTGAGGTGGGGTGATGCATAAAACAAGGGTTTCAAATTCGCTCAGATACCGTTCCATACACCCAATATGTAATAGACAAGACCTACTCCTTGCTCAGTGAACTGGACTCAACACCCCCTATTCACCGCACAAGAATATATGTGACTAGTAAGAATCTTAAAACCTATGTATTGATATCTGCCTGGACGTGAGTCAAGTGGGTGTAAAGCCGCATAAACACAGCCGTGAAAAGCAGCTAAACCCCATTATAAAAATAAATTACTTTTAAAAACCCGTAAAACAAAGACAGTGAAAGAGAGAGAAATTCTTACAAAATTCGTTCAGGGGCTGTGATGCAACCTGTATTGACCATATCTAGACCCACAGCTGGATGAGACATAAGGGTGGACACACTTGGGGCTGAGAGGTTGGGTGAGGTTGGGTGAGCAAACACAGACCCTTTAAAGTAATACTGCCTGGTACCCATCCCATGGGTCCCAAATCTCCAGGTTCAAGGGCATATTCCTACATCGAAAACATGCATGAGAAACCCAGAAACACCGTGTGATTTTGAAAGGTTTCTAAAACGCACCTCATTTCTCATCTCCTTGTGCTCGGGTTCGCCATTCCAGCTACTTTACTAGCAATCTCCCTACTTGGAGAATCAGCACCTTTAACCTCCTGTTCCCTACAGGTTGCAATTTGTCCTGAGGATGAACGGAAGAGGGTCAAGCAATGAGAGACTAGATCTAGGTGTTGGGACAGGCACAGGTCACTCTATTTTCCCATCAGGAAGAAGAATTAACCACAGGCTCAGCCTGCCGCCCAGAAGCAGAATAGGGCCTGAGGCAATCCCGCGCTCCTGCCGCCAGCTCCCAAAAAAGCGAGTTGAAAAATGGAGCCCAGGGACACTGCCATTCACAAACCCGCAGAGTTATAAATGATAACTCTCGTCCACAAATATATTGAGGGAAGGCAACGAAGAGGATTTGAAAGCAAGGCAGGATTGCAGGAAACAGGTTTCAGGAGGTAGATTCGAATCGCCTTTAAAGCACATGAAAAGTCGCAAAACGTCGACAATGATGCCCTTGGCCAAAAAGGGCGTATGCGTTTTTTCCTGAATATATTCAGGAAAAAACGCATACGCCCTTTTTGGCCAACCAAGCAACCTGGAAAGGCAGATCAGCGCTACAAAGTAGTCTCGCTTCCCATCGGTCAAAAGGGCCATGCTGCAAAAAGTGTCAAAACCAGAAATGCAGGACAGGCCATGGAGAAATGGCAGCCTTGCTACGCTGATGGGCGGGATGTAAATTGCCAACAGCCACTCTGGAGAAGTGTACGGTGTGTCCTGAAACATCTAAAGCACACAGCTTAGGGAGCATAGGGCACGTCCACTCATGGGCGTATAAATTGGGAAAACTAAAAATCAGCAAGACACAGGCACCCCAAAGTTTAGGGCTGCTCTGTTGACAAGAACCTCCACTTCATGACACCTTAAATATCCCAGGAAAGAGAAAAATGGATAAAGAAGTTGTGGTCCTTATGTACAATGGAATATCACTCAGACATGAAATCAATATCATAAGGCTAGAAGAAGCAAGATGAGTGGACTTAGGTACGACGATTCTAAGTGAAATAAGTCACACAGAAAAAGACACTTATCATAAGCTATCACTTATAGAGGGAATGTAAAAACCGCTACACTTGAACTGAATTACAAAACAGAACAGAGTCACACGTTTAGAAAACACACTATGGCTGCTTAACGGGAAAGGTGAGGTGGGGTGATGCATAAAACAAGGGTTTCAAATTGGCTCAGATACCGTTCCATACACCCTATATGTAATAGAAAAGAACGACTCCTTGCTCAGTGAACTGGACTCAACACCCCCTATTCACCACACAAGAATATATGTGACTAGTAAGAATCTTAAAACCTATGTATTGATATCTGTCTGGAAGTGAGTCAAGTGGGTGTAAAGCCGCATAAACACAGCCGTGAAAAGCAGCTAAACCCCATTATAAAAATAAATTACTTTTAAAAACCCGTAAAACAAAGACAGTGAAAGAGAGAGAAATTCTTACAAAATTCGTTCAGGGGCTGTGATGCCACCTGGATTGACCATATCTAGACCCACAAGTGGATGAGACAAAAGGGTAGACACACTTGGGGCTGAGAGGTTGGGTGAGGTTGGGTGAGCAAACACAGACATGTAAAGTAATACTGTGTGGTACGCATCCCATGGGTCCCAAATCTCCAGGTTCAAGGGCATATTCCTACATCGAAAACATGCATGAGAAACCCAGAAGATGGTACACCGTGTGATTTTGAAAGGTTTCTAATACGCACATCATTTCTCATCTCCTTGTGCTCGGGTTCGCCTTTCCAGCTACTTTACTAGCAATCTCCTTACTTGGAGAATCCGCACCTTTAACCTCCTGTTCCATACAGGTTGCAATTTGTCCTGAGGGTGAAAGGGAAGAGGGGCAACCAATGAGAGACTAGATCTAGGTGTTGGGACAGGCACAGGTCACTCTATTTTCCCATCAGGAAGAAGAATTAACCACAGGCTCAGCCTGCCCCCCGGAACCAGAATAGGGCCTGAGGCAATCCCGTGCTTTTGCGGCCAGCTCCCAAAAAAGCGAGTTGAAAAATGGAGATCAGGGACACTGCCATTCACAAACCCGCAGAGTTATAAATGATAACTCTCGTCCACAAATATATTGAGGGAAGACAACGAAGAGGATTTGAAAGCAAGGCAGAATTGCAGGAAACCGGTTTCAGGAAGTAGATTCGAATCGCCTTTAAAGCACATGAAAAGTGGCAAAACGCCGACAATGATGCCCTTGGCCAAACGGGGCGTATGCGTTTTTTCCTGAATATATTCAGGAAAAAACGCATACGCCCCGTTTGGCCAACCAAGCAACCTGGAAAGGCAAATCAGCGCTACAAAGAAGTCTCGCTTCCCATCGGTCAAAAGGGCCATGCTGCAGAAAGTGTCGAAACCAGACATGCAGGACAGGCCATAGAGAAATGGCAGCCTTGCTACGCTGATGGGCGGGATGTAAATTGCCAACAGCCGCTCTGGAGAAGTGTACTGTGTGTCCTGAAACATTGAAAAAACACAGCTTAGGGAGCATAGGGCACGTCCACTCATGGGCGTATAAATTGGGAAAACTAAAAATCAGCAAGACACAGGCACCCCAAAGTTTAGCGCTGCTCTGTTGACAGGAACCTCCACTTCATGACACCTTAAATATCCCAGGAAAGAGAAAAATGGATAAAGAAGCTGTGGTCCTTATGTACAATGGAATATCACTCAGACATGAAATGAATGCAATAAGGCTAGTAGAAGCAAGATGAGTGGAGTTAGGTACGACGATTCTAAGTGAAATAAGTCACACAGAAAAAGACACTTATCATAAGCTATCACTTATAGAGGGAATGTAAAAACCGCTACACTTGAACTGAGTTACAAAACAGAACAGAGTCACACGTTTAGAAAACACACTATGGCTGCTTAACGGGAAAGGTGAGGTGGGGTGATGCATAAAACAAGGGTTTCAAATTCGCTCAGATACCGTTCCATACACCCAATATGTAATAGAAAAGACCGACTCATTGCTCAGTGAACTGGACTCAACACCCCCTATTCACCGCACAAGAATATATGTGACTAGTAAGAATCTTAAAACCTATGTATTGATATCTGTCTGGAAGTGAGTCAAGTGGGTGTAAAGCCCCATAAACACAGCCATGAAAAGCAGCTAAACCCCATTATAAAAATAAGTTACTTTTAAAAACCCGTAAAACAAAGACAGTGAAAGAGAGAGAAATTCTTACAAAATTCGTTCAGAGGCTGTGATGCAACCTGTATTGACCATATCTAGACCCACAGCTGGATGAGACATAAGGGTGGACACACTTGGGGCTGCGAGGTTGGGTGAGGTTGGGTGAGCAAACACAGACCCTTTAAAGTAATACTGCATGGTACCCATCCCATGGGTCCCAAATCTCCAGGTTCAAGGGCATCTTCCTACATCGAAAACATGCATGAGAAACCCAGAAGATGGTACACCATGTGATTTTGAAAGGTTTCTAAAAAGCACCTCATTTCTCATCTCCTTGTGTTCGGGTTCGCCATTCCAGCTACTTTACTAGCAATCTCCCTACTTGGAGAATCAACACCTTTAACCTCATGTTCCGTACAGGTTGCAATTTGTCCTGAGGATGAAATGGAAGAGGGGCAACTAATGAGAGACTAGATCTAGGTGTTGGGACAGGCACAGGTCACTCTATTTTCCCATCAGGAAGAAGAATTAACCACAGGCTCAGCCTACCGCCGGTAACCAGAATAGGGCCTTAGGCAATCCCGTGCGTTTGCGGCCAGCTCCCAAAATAGACAGTTGAAAAATGGAGCTCAGGGGCACTGCAATTCACAAACCTGCTGAGTTATAAATGATAACTCTCGTCCAAAAATATATTGAGGGAAGGCAACGAAGAGGATTTCAAAGCAAGGCAGAATTGCACGAAACAGATTTCAGGAGGTAGATTCGAATCGCCTTTAAAGCACATGAAAGGTAGCAAAACGTCGACAATGATGACCTTGTCCAAAAAGAGCGAATGCGTTTTTTCCTGAATATATTCAGGAAAAAAGGCATACGCCCTTTTTGGCCAACCAAGCAACCTGGAAAGGCAAATCATCGCTACAAAGTAGTCTCGCTTCCCATCGGTCAAAAGGGTCATGCTGCAAAAAGTGTCAAAACCAGAAATGCAGGACAGGACATGGAGAAATGGCAGCCTTGCTACGCTGATGGGAGGGATGTAAATTGCCAACAGCCACTCTGGAGAAGTATACGGTGTGTCCTGAAATATCTAAAACACACAGCTTAGGGAGCATAGGGCACGTCCACTCATGGGCGTATAAATTGGGAAAACTAAAAATCAGGAAGACACAGGCACCCCAAAGTTTAGGGCTGCTCTGTTGACAAGAACCTCCACTTCATGACACCTTAAATATCCCAGGAAAGAGAAAAATGGATAAAGAAGTTGTGGTCCTTATGTACAATGGAATATCACTCAGACATGAAATCAATGTCATAAGGCAAGTAGAAGCAAGATGAGTGGATTTAAGTACGATGATTCTAAGTGAAATAAGTCACACAGAAAAAGACACTTATCATAAGCTATCACTTATAGAGGGAATGTAAAAACCGCTACACTTGAACTGAATTACAAAACAGAACAGAGTCACACGTTTAGAAAACACACTATGGCTGCTTAACGGGAAAGGTGAGGTGGGGTGATGCATAAAAAAAGGGTTTCAAATTCGCTCAGATACCGTTCCATACACCCAATATGTAATAGACAAGACCGACTCCTTGCTCAGTGAACTGGACTCAACACCCCCTATTCACCACACAAGAATATATCTGACTAGTAAGAATCTTAAAACCTATGAATTGATATCTCTCTGGAAGTGAGTCAAGTGGGTGTAAAGCCGCATAAACACAGCCGTGAAAAGCAGCTAAACCCCATTATAAAAATAAATTACTTTTAAAAACCCGTAAAACAAAGACTGTGAAAGAGAGAGAAATTCTTCCAAAATTCGGTCTGCGGCTGTGATGCAACCTGGATTGACCATATCTAGACACACAGCTGGATGAGACATAAGGGTGGACACTCTTGGGGCTGAGAGGTTGGGTGAGCAAACGCAGAACCTTTAAAGTAATACTGCGTGGTACGCATCCCATGGGTCCCAAATCTCCAGGTTCAAGGGCATCTTCGTACATCGAAAACATACATGAAAAACCCAGAAGATGGTACACCGTGTGATTTTGAAAGGTTTCTAAAACGCACCTCATTTCTCATCTCCTTGTGTTCGGGTTCGCCATTCCAGGTACTTTACTAGCAATCTCCCTACTTGGAGAATCAGCACCTTTAACCTCCTGTTCCCTACAGGTTGCAATTTGTCCTGAGGATGAACGGGAAGAGGGGCAACCAATGAGAGACTAGATCTAGGTGTTGGGACAGGCACAGGTCACTCTATTTTCCCATCAGGAAGAAGAATTAACCACAGGCTCAGCCTGCCGCCCAGAAGCAGAATAGGGCCTGAGGCAATCACGCGCTCCTGCGGCCAGCTCCCAAAAAAGCGAGTTGAAAAATGGAGCCCAGGGACACTGCCATTCACAAACCCGCAGAGTTATAAATGATAACTCTCCTGCACAAATATATTGAGGGAAGGCAACGAAGAGGATTTGAAAGCAAGGCAGAATTGCAGGAAACAGGTTTCAGGAGGTAGATTCGAATCGCATTTAAAGCACATGAAAAGTCGCAAAACGTCGACAATGATGCCCTTGGCCAAAAAGGGCGTATGCGTTTTTTCCTGAATATATTCAGGAAAAAACGCATACGCCCTTTTTGGCCAACCAAGCAACCTGGAAAGGCAAATCAGCGCTACAAAGAAGTCTCGCTTCCCATCGGTCAAAAGGGCCATGCTGCAGAAAGTGTCAAAACCAGAAATGCAGGACAGGCCATGGAGAAATGGCAGCCTTGCTACGCTGATGGGCGGGATGTAAATTGCCAACAGCCACTCTGGAGAAGTGTACGGTGTGTCCTGAAACATCGAAAAAACACAGCTTAGGGAGCATAGGGCACGTCCACTCATGGGCGTATAAATTGGGAAAAATAAAAATCAGCAAGACACAGGCACCCCAAAGTTTAGGGCTGCTCTGTTGACAAGAACCTCCACTTCATGACACCTTAAATATCCCAGGAAAGAGAAAAATGGATAAAGAAGTTGTGGTCCTTATGTACAATGGAATATCACTCAGACATGAAATCAATGTCATAAGGCTAGTAGAAGCAAGATGAGTGGATTTAGGTACGACGATTCTAAGTGAAATAAGTCACACAGAAAAAGACACATATCATAAGCTATCACTTATAGAGGGAATGTAAAAACCGCTACACTTGAACTGAATTACAAAACAGAACAGAGTCTCACGTTTAGAAAACACACTATGGCTGCTTAACGGGAAAGGTGAGGTGGGGTGATGCATAAAACAAGGTTTTCAAATTCGCTCAGATACCGTTCCATACACCCAATATGTAATAGAAAAGACCGACTCATTGCTCAGTGAACTGGACTCAACACCCCCTATTCACCGCACAAGAATATATGTGACTAGTAAGAATCTTAAAACCTATGTATTGATATCTCTCTGGAAGTGAGTCAAGTGGGTGTAAAGCCGCATAAACACAGCCGTGAAAAGCAGCTAAACCCCATTATAAAAATAAATTACTTTTAAAAACCCGTAAAACAAAGACTGTGAAAGAGAGAGAAATTCTTCCAAAATTCGGTCTGGGGCTGTGATGCCACCTGGATTGACCATATCTAGACACACAGCTGGATGAGACATAAGGGTGGACACTCTTGGGGCTGAGAGGTTGGGTGAGGTTGGGTGAGCAAACGCAGAACCTTTAAAGTAATACTGCCTGGTACCCATCCCATGGGTCCCAAATCTCCAGGTTCAAGGGCATCTTCCTACATCGAAAACATACATGAGAAACCCAGAAGATGGTACACCGTGTGATTTTGAAAGGTTTCTAAAACGCACCTCATTTCTCATCTCCTTGTGCTCGGGTTCGCCATTCCAGGTACTTTACTAGAAATCTCCCTACTTGGAGAATCAGCACCTTTAACCTCCTGTTCCCTACAGGTTGCAATTTGTCCTGAGGATGAACGGGAAGAGGGGCAACCAATGAGAGACTAGATCTAGGTGTTGGGACAGGCACAGGTCACTCTATTTTCCCATCAGGAAGAAGAATTAACCACAGGCTCAGCCTGCCGCCCAGAAGCAGAATAGGGCCTGAGGCAATCCCGCGCTCTTACGGCCAGCTCCCAAAAAAGCGAGTTGAAAAATGGAGCCCAGGGACACTGCCATTCACAAACCCGCAGAGTTATAAATGATAACTCTCGTCCACAAATATATTGAGGGAAGGCAACGAAGAGGATTTGAAAGCAAGGCAGAATTGCAGGAAACAGGTTTCAGGAGGTAGATTCGAATCGCATTTAAAGCACATGAAAAGTGGCAAAACGTCGACAATGATGCCCTTGGCCAAAAAGGGCGTATGAGTTTTTTCCTGAATATATTCAGGAAAAAACGCATACGCCCTTTTTGGCCAACCAAGCAACCTGGAAAGGCAAATCAGCGCTACAAAGTAGTCTCACTTCCCATCGGTCAAAAGGGCCATGCTGCAAAAAGTGTCAAAACCAGAAATGCAGGACAGGCCATGGAGAAATGGCAGCCTTGCTACGCTGATGGGCGGGATGTAAATTGCCAACAGCCACTCTGGATAAGTGTACGGTGTGTCCTGAAACATCTAAAACACACAGCTTAGGGAGCATAGGGCACGTCCACTCATGGGCGTATAAATTGGGAAAAGTAAAAATCAGCAAGACACAGGCACCCCAAAGTTTAGGGCTGCTCTGTTGACAAGAACCTCCACTTCATGACACCTTAAATATCCCAGGAAAGAGAAAAATGGATAAAGAAGTTGTGGTCCTTATGTACAAAGGAATATCACTCAGACATGAAATCAATGTCATAAGGCTAGAAGAAGCAAGATGAGTGGACTTAGGAACGATGATTCTAAGTGAAATAAGTCACACAGAAAAAGACACTTATCATAAGCTATCACTTATAGAGGGAATGTAAAAACCGCTACGCTTGAACTGATTTACAAAACAGAACAGAGTCACACGTTTAGAAAACACACTATGGCTGCTTAACGGGAAAGGTGAGGTGGGGTGATGCATAAAACAAGGGTTTCAAATTGGCTCAGATACCGTTCCATACACCCAATATGTAATAGACAAGACCTACACGTTGCTCAGTGAACTGGACTCAACACCCCCTATTCACCGCACAAGAATATATCTGACTAGTAAGAATCTTAAAACTTATGTATTGATATCTCTCTGGAAGTGAGTCAAGTGGGTGTAAAGCCGCATAAACACAGCCGTGAAAAGCAGCTATACCCCATTATAAAAATAAATTACTTTTAAAAACCCGTAAAACAAAGACAGTGAAAGAGAGAGAAATTCTTACAAAATTCGTTCACGGGCTGTGATGCAACCTGGATTGACCATATCTAGACCCACAGCTGGATGAGACATAAGGGTGGACACACTTGGAGCTGAGAGGTTGGGTGAGGTTGGGTGAGCAAACAGAGACCCTTTAAAGTAATAGTGCCTGGTACCCATCCCATGGGTCCCAAATCTCCAGGTTCAAGGGCATATTCCTACATCGAAAACATGCATGAGAAACCCAGAAGGTGGTACACCGTGTGATTTTGAAAGGTTTCTAAAACGCACCTCATTTCTCATTTCCTTGTGCTCGGGTTCGCCATTCCAGGTACTTTACTAGCAATCTCCCTACTTGGAGAATCAGCACCTTTAACCTCCTGTTCCCTACAGGTTGCAATTTGTCCTGAGGATGAACGGGAAGAGGGGCAACCAATGAGAGACTAGATCTAGGTGTTGGGACAGGCACAGGTCACTCTATTTTCCCATCAGGAAGAAGAATTAACCACAGGCTCAGCCTGCCGCCCAGAAGCAGAATAGGGCCTGAGGCAATCACGCGCTCCTGCGGCCAGCTCCCAAAAAAGCGAGTTGAAAAATGGAGCCCAGGGACACTGCCATTCACAAACCCGCAGAGTTATAAATGATAACTCTCCTGCACAAATATATTGAGGGAAGGCAACGAAGAGGATTTGAAAGCAAGGCAGAATTGCAGGAAACAGGTTTCAGGAGGTAGATTCGAATCGCATTTAAAGCACATGAAAAGTCGCAAAACGTCGACAATGATGCCCTTGGCCAAAAAGGGCGTATGCGTTTTTTCCTGAATATATTCAGGAAAAAACGCATACGCCCTTTTTGGCCAACCAAGCAACCTGGAAAGGCAAATCAGCGCTACAAAGAAGTCTCGCTTCCCATCGGTCAAAAGGGCCATGCTGCAGAAAGTGTCAAAACCAGAAATGCAGGACAGGCCATGGAGAAATGGCAGCCTTGCTACGCTGATGGGCGGGATGTAAATTGCCAACAGCCACTCTGGAGAAGTGTACGGTGTGTCCTGAAACATCGAAAAAACACAGCTTAGGGAGCATAGGGCACGTCCACTCATGGGCGTATAAATTGGGAAAAATAAAAATCAGCAAGACACAGGCACCCCAAAGTTTAGGGCTGCTCTGTTGACAAGAACCTCCACTTCATGACACCTTAAATATCCCAGGAAAGAGAAAAATGGATAAAGAAGTTGTGGTCCTTATGTACAATGGAATATCACTCAGACATGAAATCAATGTCATAAGGCTAGTAGAAGCAAGATGAGTGGATTTAGGTACGACGATTCTAAGTGAAATAAGTCACACAGAAAAAGACACATATCATAAGCTATCACTTATAGAGGGAATGTAAAAACCGCTACACTTGAACTGAATTACAAAACAGAACAGAGTCTCACGTTTAGAAAACACACTATGGCTGCTTAACGGGAAAGGTGAGGTGGGGTGATGCATAAAACAAGGTTTTCAAATTCGCTCAGATACCGTTCCATACACCCAATATGTAATAGAAAAGACCGACTCATTGCTCAGTGAACTGGACTCAACACCCCCTATTCACCGCACAAGAATATATGTGACTAGTAAGAATCTTAAAACCTATGTATTGATATCTCTCTGGAAGTGAGTCAAGTGGGTGTAAAGCCGCATAAACACAGCCGTGAAAAGCAGCTAAACCCCATTATAAAAATAAATTACTTTTAAAAACCCGTAAAACAAAGACTGTGAAAGAGAGAGAAATTCTTCCAAAATTCGGTCTGGGGCTGTGATGCCACCTGGATTGACCATATCTAGACACACAGCTGGATGAGACATAAGGGTGGACACTCTTGGGGCTGAGAGGTTGGGTGAGGTTGGGTGAGCAAACGCAGAACCTTTAAAGTAATACTGCCTGGTACCCATCCCATGGGTCCCAAATCTCCAGGTTCAAGGGCATCTTCCTACATCGAAAACATACATGAGAAACCCAGAAGATGGTACACCGTGTGATTTTGAAAGGTTTCTAAAACGCACCTCATTTCTCATCTCCTTGTGCTCGGGTTCGCCATTCCAGGTACTTTACTAGAAATCTCCCTACTTGGAGAATCAGCACCTTTAACCTCCTGTTCCCTACAGGTTGCAATTTGTCCTGAGGATGAACGGGAAGAGGGGCAACCAATGAGAGACTAGATCTAGGTGTTGGGACAGGCACAGGTCACTCTATTTTCCCATCAGGAAGAAGAATTAACCACAGGCTCAGCCTGCCGCCCAGAAGCAGAATAGGGCCTGAGGCAATCCCGCGCTCTTACGGCCAGCTCCCAAAAAAGCGAGTTGAAAAATGGAGCCCAGGGACACTGCCATTCACAAACCCGCAGAGTTATAAATGATAACTCTCGTCCACAAATATATTGAGGGAAGGCAACGAAGAGGATTTGAAAGCAAGGCAGAATTGCAGGAAACAGGTTTCAGGAGGTAGATTCGAATCGCATTTAAAGCACATGAAAAGTGGCAAAACGGCGACAATGATGCCCTTGGCCAAAAAGGGCGTATGAGTTTTTTCCTGAATATATTCAGGAAAAAACGCATACGCCCTTTTTGGCCAACCAAGCAACCTGGAAAGGCAAATCAGCGCTACAAAGTAGTCTCACTTCCCATCGGTCAAAAGGGCCATGCTGCAAAAAGTGTCAAAACCAGAAATGCAGGACAGGCCATGGAGAAATGGCAGCCTTGCTACGCTGATGGGCGGGATGTAAATTGCCAACAGCCACTCTGGATAAGTGTACGGTGTGTCCTGAAACATCTAAAACACACAGCTTAGGGAGCATAGGGCACGTCCACTCATGGGCGTATAAATTGGGAAAAGTAAAAATCAGCAAGACACAGGCACCCCAAAGTTTAGGGCTGCTCTGTTGACAAGAACCTCCACTTCATGACACCTTAAATATCCCAGGAAAGAGAAAAATGGATAAAGAAGTTGTGGTCCTTATGTACAAAGGAATATCACTCAGACATGAAATCAATGTCATAAGGCTAGAAGAAGCAAGATGAGTGGACTTAGGAACGATGATTCTAAGTGAAATAAGTCACACAGAAAAAGACACTTATCATAAGCTATCACTTATAGAGGGAATGTAAAAACCGCTACGCTTGAACTGATTTACAAAACAGAACAGAGTCACACGTTTAGAAAACACACTATGGCTGCTTAACGGGAAAGGTGAGGTGGGGTGATGCATAAAACAAGGGTTTCAAATTGGCTCAGATACCGTTCCATACACCCAATATGTAATAGACAAGACCTACACGTTGCTCAGTGAACTGGACTCAACACCCCCTATTCACCGCACAAGAATATATCTGACTAGTAAGAATCTTAAAACTTATGTATTGATATCTCTCTGGAAGTGAGTCAAGTGGGTGTAAAGCCGCATAAACACAGCCGTGAAAAGCAGCTATACCCCATTATAAAAATAAATTACTTTTAAAAACCCGTAAAACAAGGACAGTGAAAGAGAGAGAAATTCTTACAAAATTCGTTCACGGGCTGTGATGCAACCTGGATTGACCATATCTAGACCCACAGCTGGATGAGACATAAGGGTGGACACACTTGGAGCTGAGAGGTTGGGTGAGGTTGGGTGAGCAAACAGAGACCCTTTAAAGTAATAGTGCCTGGTACCCATCCCATGGGTCCCAAATCTCCAGGTTCAAGGGCATATTCCTACATCGAAAACATGCATGAGAAACCCAGAAGGTGGTACACCATGTGATTTTGAAAGGTTTCTAAAACGCACCTCATTTCTCATTTCCTTGTGCTCGGGTTCACCATTCCAGGTACTTTACTAGCAATCTCCCTACTTGGAGAATCAGCACCTTTAACCTCCTGTTCCCTACAGGTTGCAATTTGTCCTGAGGATGAACGGGAAGAGGGGCAACCAATGAGAGACTAGATCTAGGTGTTGGGACAGGCACAGGTCACTCTATTTTCCCATCAGGAAGAAGAATTAACCACAGGCTCAGCCTGCCGCCCAGAAGCAGAATAGGGCCTGAGGCAATCACGCGCTCCTGCGGCCAGCTCCCAAAAAAGCGAGTTGAAAAATGGAGCCCAGGGACACTGCCATTCACAAACCCGCAGAGTTATAAATGATAACTCTCCTGCACAAATATATTGAGGGAAGGCAACGAAGAGGATTTGAAAGCAAGGCAGAATTGCAGGAAACAGGTTTCAGGAGGTAGATTCGAATCGCATTTAAAGCACATGAAAAGTCGCAAAACGTCGACAATGATGCCCTTGGCCAAAAAGGGCGTATGCGTTTTTTCCTGAATATATTCAGGAAAAAACGCATACGCCCTTTTTGGCCAACCAAGCAACCTGGAAAGGCAAATCAGCGCTACAAAGAAGTCTCGCTTCCCATCGGTCAAAAGGGCCATGCTGCAGAAAGTGTCAAAACCAGAAATGCAGGACAGGCCATGGAGAAATGGCAGCCTTGCTACGCTGATGGGCGGGATGTAAATTGCCAACAGCCACTCTGGAGAAGTGTACGGTGTGTCCTGAAACATCGAAAAAACACAGCTTAGGGAGCATAGGGCACGTCCACTCATGGGCGTATAAATTGGGAAAAATAAAAATCAGCAAGACACAGGCACCCCAAAGTTTAGGGCTGCTCTGTTGACAAGAACCTCCACTTCATGACACCTTAAATATCCCAGGAAAGAGAAAAATGGATAAAGAAGTTGTGGTCCTTATGTACAATGGAATATCACTCAGACATGAAATCAATGTCATAAGGCTAGTAGAAGCAAGATGAGTGGATTTAGGTACGACGATTCTAAGTGAAATAAGTCACACAGAAAAAGACACATATCATAAGCTATCACTTATAGAGGGAATGTAAAAACCGCTACACTTGAACTGAATTACAAAACAGAACAGAGTCTCACGTTTAGAAAACACACTATGGCTGCTTAACGGGAAAGGTGAGGTGGGGTGATGCATAAAACAAGGTTTTCAAATTCGCTCAGATACCGTTCCATACACCCAATATGTAATAGAAAAGACCGACTCATTGCTCAGTGAACTGGACTCAACACCCCCTATTCACCGCACAAGAATATATGTGACTAGTAAGAATCTTAAAACCTATGTATTGATATCTCTCTGGAAGTGAGTCAAGTGGGTGTAAAGCCGCATAAACACAGCCGTGAAAAGCAGCTAAACCCCATTATAAAAATAAATTACTTTTAAAAACCCGTAAAACAAAGACTGTGAAAGAGAGAGAAATTCTTCCAAAATTCGGTCTGGGGCTGTGATGCCACCTGGATTGACCATATCTAGACACACAGCTGGATGAGACATAAGGGTGGACACTCTTGGGGCTGAGAGGTTGGGTGAGGTTGGGTGAGCAAACGCAGAACCTTTAAAGTAATACTGCCTGGTACCCATCCCATGGGTCCCAAATCTCCAGGTTCAAGGGCATCTTCCTACATCGAAAACATACATGAGAAACCCAGAAGATGGTACACCGTGTGATTTTGAAAGGTTTCTAAAACGCACCTCATTTCTCATCTCCTTGTGCTCGGGTTCGCCATTCCAGGTACTTTACTAGAAATCTCCCTACTTGGAGAATCAGCACCTTTAACCTCCTGTTCCCTACAGGTTGCAATTTGTCCTGAGGATGAACGGGAAGAGGGGCAACCAATGAGAGACTAGATCTAGGTGTTGGGACAGGCACAGGTCACTCTATTTTCCCATCAGGAAGAAGAATTAACCACAGGCTCAGCCTGCCGCCCAGAAGCAGAATAGGGCCTGAGGCAATCCCGCGCTCTTACGGCCAGCTCCCAAAAAAGCGAGTTGAAAAATGGAGCCCAGGGACACTGCCATTCACAAACCCGCAGAGTTATAAATGATAACTCTCGTCCACAAATATATTGAGGGAAGGCAACGAAGAGGATTTGAAAGCAAGGCAGAATTGCAGGAAACAGGTTTCAGGAGGTAGATTCGAATCGCATTTAAAGCACATGAAAAGTGGCAAAACGTCGACAATGATGCCCTTGGCCAAAAAGGGCGTATGAGTTTTTTCCTGAATATATTCAGGAAAAAACGCATACGCCCTTTTTGGCCAACCAAGCAACCTGGAAAGGCAAATCAGCGCTACAAAGTAGTCTCACTTCCCATCGGTCAAAAGGGCCATGCTGCAAAAAGTGTCAAAACCAGAAATGCAGGACAGGCCATGGAGAAATGGCAGCCTTGCTACGCTGATGGGCGGGATGTAAATTGCCAACAGCCACTCTGGATAAGTGTACAGTGTGTCCTGAAACATCTAAAACACACAGCTTAGGGAGCATAGGGCACGTCCACTCATGGGCGTATAAATTGGGAAAAGTAAAAATCAGCAAGACACAGGCACCCCAAAGTTTAGGGCTGCTCTGTTGACAAGAACCTCCACTTCATGACACCTTAAATATCCCAGGAAAGAGAAAAATGGATAAAGAAGTTGTGGTCCTTATGTACAAAGGAATATCACTCAGACATGAAATCAATGTCATAAGGCTAGAAGAAGCAAGATGAGTGGACTTAGGAACGATGATTCTAAGTGAAATAAGTCACACAGAAAAAGACACTTATCATAAGCTATCACTTATAGAGGGAATGTAAAAACCGCTACGCTTGAACTGATTTACAAAACAGAACAGAGTCACACGTTTAGAAAACACACTATGGCTGCTTAACGGGAAAGGTGAGGTGGGGTGATGCATAAAACAAGGGTTTCAAATTGGCTCAGATACCGTTCCATACACCCAATATGTAATAGACAAGACCTACACGTTGCTCAGTGAACTGGACTCAACACCCCCTATTCACCGCACAAGAATATATCTGACTAGTAAGAATCTTAAAACTTATGTATTGATATCTCTCTGGAAGTGAGTCAAGTGGGTGTAAAGCCGCATAAACACAGCCGTGAAAAGCAGCTATACCCCATTATAAAAATAAATTACTTTTAAAAACCCGTAAAACAAAGACAGTGAAAGAGAGAGAAATTCTTACAAAATTCGTTCACGGGCTGTGATGCAACCTGGATTGACCATATCTAGACCCACAGCTGGATGAGACATAAGGGTGGACACACTTGGAGCTGAGAGGTTGGGTGAGGTTGGGTGAGCAAACAGAGACCCTTTAAAGTAATAGTGCCTGGTACCCATCCCATGGGTCCCAAATCTCCAGGTTCAAGGGCATATTCCTACATCGAAAACATGCATGAGAAACCCAGAAGGTGGTACACCGTGTGATTTTGAAAGGTTTCTAAAACGCACCTCATTTCTCATTTCCTTGTGCTCGGGTTCGCCATTCCAGGTACTTTACTAGCAATCTCCCTACTTGGAGAATCAGCACCTTTAACCTCCTGTTCCCTACAGGTTGCAATTTGTCCTGAGGATGAACGGGAAGAGGGGCAACCAATGAGAGACTAGATCTAGGTGTTGGGACAGGCACAGGTCACTCTATTTTCCCATCAGGAAGAAGAATTAACCACAGGCTCAGCCTGCCGCCCAGAAGCAGAATAGGGCCTGAGGCAATCACGCGCTCCTGCGGCCAGCTCCCAAAAAAGCGAGTTGAAAAATGGAGCCCAGGGACACTGCCATTCACAAACCCGCAGAGTTATAAATGATAACTCTCCTGCACAAATATATTGAGGGAAGGCAACGAAGAGGATTTGAAAGCAAGGCAGAATTGCAGGAAACAGGTTTCAGGAGGTAGATTCGAATCGCATTTAAAGCACATGAAAAGTCGCAAAACGTCGACAATGATGCCCTTGGCCAAAAAGGGCGTATGCGTTTTTTCCTGAATATATTCAGGAAAAAACGCATACGCCCTTTTTGGCCAACCAAGCAACCTGGAAAGGCAAATCAGCGCTACAAAGAAGTCTCGCTTCCCATCGGTCAAAAGGGCCATGCTGCAGAAAGTGTCAAAACCAGAAATGCAGGACAGGCCATGGAGAAATGGCAGCCTTGCTACGCTGATGGGCGGGATGTAAATTGCCAACAGCCACTCTGGAGAAGTGTACGGTGTGTCCTGAAACATCGAAAAAACACAGCTTAGGGAGCATAGGGCACGTCCACTCATGGGCGTATAAATTGGGAAAAATAAAAATCAGCAAGACACAGGCACCCCAAAGTTTAGGGCTGCTCTGTTGACAAGAACCTCCACTTCATGACACCTTAAATATCCCAGGAAAGAGAAAAATGGATAAAGAAGTTGTGGTCCTTATGTACAATGGAATATCACTCAGACATGAAATCAATGTCATAAGGCTAGTAGAAGCAAGATGAGTGGATTTAGGTACGACGATTCTAAGTGAAATAAGTCACACAGAAAAAGACACATATCATAAGCTATCACTTATAGAGGGAATGTAAAAACCGCTACACTTGAACTGAATTACAAAACAGAACAGAGTCTCACGTTTAGAAAACACACTATGGCTGCTTAACGGGAAAGGTGAGGTGGGGTGATGCATAAAACAAGGTTTTCAAATTCGCTCAGATACCGTTCCATACACCCAATATGTAATAGAAAAGACCGACTCATTGCTCAGTGAACTGGACTCAACACCCCCTATTCACCGCACAAGAATATATGTGACTAGTAAGAATCTTAAAACCTATGTATTGATATCTCTCTGGAAGTGAGTCAAGTGGGTGTAAAGCCGCATAAACACAGCCGTGAAAAGCAGCTAAACCCCATTATAAAAATAAATTACTTTTAAAAACCCGTAAAACAAAGACTGTGAAAGAGAGAGAAATTCTTCCAAAATTCGGTCTGGGGCTGTGATGCCAACTGGATTGACCATATCTAGACACACAGCTGGATGAGACATAAGGGTGGACACTCTTGGGGCTGAGAGGTTGGGTGAGGTTGGGTGAGCAAACGCAGAACCTTTAAAGTAATACTGCCTGGTACCCATCCCATGGGTCCCAAATCTCCAGGTTCAAGGGCATCTTCCTACATCGAAAACATACATGAGAAACCCAGAAGATGGTACACCGTGTGATTTTGAAAGGTTTCTAAAACGCACCTCATTTCTCATCTCCTTGTGCTCGGGTTCGCCATTCCAGGTACTTTACTAGAAATCTCCCTACTTGGAGAATCAGCACCTTTAACCTCCTGTTCCCTACAGGTTGCAATTTGTCCTGAGGATGAACGGGAAGAGGGGCAACCAATGAGAGACTAGATCTAGGTGTTGGGACAGGCACAGGTCACTCTATTTTCCCATCAGGAAGAAGAATTAACCACAGGCTCAGCCTGCCGCCCAGAAGCAGAATAGGGCCTGAGGCAATCCCGCGCTCTTACGGCCAGCTCCCAAAAAAGCGAGTTGAAAAATGGAGCCCAGGGACACTGCCATTCACAAACCCGCAGAGTTATAAATGATAACTCTCGTCCACAAATATATTGAGGGAAGGCAACGAAGAGGATTTGAAAGCAAGGCAGAATTGCAGGAAACAGGTTTCAGGAGGTAGATTCGAATCGCATTTAAAGCACATGAAAAGTGGCAAAACGGCGACAATGATGCCCTTGGCCAAAAAGGGCGTATGAGTTTTTTCCTGAATATATTCAGGAAAAAACGCATACGCCCTTTTTGGCCAACCAAGCAACCTGGAAAGGCAAATCAGCGCTACAAAGTAGTCTCACTTCCCATCGGTCAAAAGGGCCATGCTGCAAAAAGTGTCAAAACCAGAAATGCAGGACAGGCCATGGAGAAATGGCAGCCTTGCTACGCTGATGGGCGGGATGTAAATTGCCAACAGCCACTCTGGATAAGTGTACGGTGTGTCCTGAAACATCTAAAACACACAGCTTAGGGAGCATAGGGCACGTCCACTCATGGGCGTATAAATTGGGAAAAGTAAAAATCAGCAAGACACAGGCACCCCAAAGTTTAGGGCTGCTCTGTTGACAAGAACCTCCACTTCATGACACCTTAAATATCCCAGGAAAGAGAAAAATGGATAAAGAAGTTGTGGTCCTTATGTACAAAGGAATATCACTCAGACATGAAATCAATGTCATAAGGCTAGAAGAAGCAAGATGAGTGGACTTAGGAACGATGATTCTAAGTGAAATAAGTCACACAGAAAAAGACACTTATCATAAGCTATCACTTATAGAGGGAATGTAAAAACCGCTACGCTTGAACTGATTTACAAAACAGAACAGAGTCACACGTTTAGAAAACACACTATGGCTGCTTAACGGGAAAGGTGAGGTGGGGTGATGCATAAAACAAGGGTTTCAAATTGGCTCAGATACCGTTCCATACACCCAATATGTAATAGACAAGACCTACACGTTGCTCAGTGAACTGGACTCAACACCCCCTATTCACCGCACAAGAATATATCTGACTAGTAAGAATCTTAAAACTTATGTATTGATATCTCTCTGGAAGTGAGTCAAGTGGGTGTAAAGCCGCATAAACACAGCCGTGAAAAGCAGCTATACCCCATTATAAAAATAAATTACTTTTAAAAACCCGTAAAACAAGGACAGTGAAAGAGAGAGAAATTCTTACAAAATTCGTTCACGGGCTGTGATGCAACCTGGATTGACCATATCTAGACCCACAGCTGGATGAGACATAAGGGTGGACACACTTGGAGCTGAGAGGTTGGGTGAGGTTGGGTGAGCAAACAGAGACCCTTTAAAGTAATAGTGCCTGGTACCCATCCCATGGGTCCCAAATCTCCAGGTTCAAGGGCATATTCCTACATCGAAAACATGCATGAGAAACCCAGAAGGTGGTACACCATGTGATTTTGAAAGGTTTCTAAAACGCACCTCATTTCTCATTTCCTTGTGCTCGGGTTCGCCATTCCAGGTACTTTACTAGCAATCTCCCTACTTGGAGAATCAGCACCTTTAACCTCCTGTTCCCTACAGGTTGCAATTTGTCCTGAGGATGAACGGGAAGAGGGGCAACCAATGAGAGACTAGATCTAGGTGTTGGGACAGGCACAGGTCACTCTATTTTCCCATCAGGAAGAAGAATTAACCACAGGCTCAGCCTGCCGCCCAGAAGCAGAATAGGGCCTGAGGCAATCACGCGCTCCTGCGGCCAGCTCCCAAAAAAGCGAGTTGAAAAATGGAGCCCAGGGACACTGCCATTCACAAACCCGCAGAGTTATAAATGATAACTCTCCTGCACAAATATATTGAGGGAAGGCAACGAAGAGGATTTGAAAGCAAGGCAGAATTGCAGGAAACAGGTTTCAGGAGGTAGATTCGAATCGCATTTAAAGCACATGAAAAGTCGCAAAACGTCGACAATGATGCCCTTGGCCAAAAAGGGCGTATGCGTTTTTTCCTGAATATATTCAGGAAAAAACGCATACGCCCTTTTTGGCCAACCAAGCAACCTGGAAAGGCAAATCAGCGCTACAAAGAAGTCTCGCTTCCCATCGGTCAAAAGGGCCATGCTGCAGAAAGTGTCAAAACCAGAAATGCAGGACAGGCCATGGAGAAATGGCAGCCTTGCTACGCTGATGGGCGGGATGTAAATTGCCAACAGCCACTCTGGAGAAGTGTACGGTGTGTCCTGAAACATCGAAAAAACACAGCTTAGGGAGCATAGGGCACGTCCACTCATGGGCGTATAAATTGGGAAAAATAAAAATCAGCAAGACACAGGCACCCCAAAGTTTAGGGCTGCTCTGTTGACAAGAACCTCCACTTCATGACACCTTAAATATCCCAGGAAAGAGAAAAATGGATAAAGAAGTTGTGGTCCTTATGTACAATGGAATATCACTCAGACATGAAATCAATGTCATAAGGCTAGTAGAAGCAAGATGAGTGGATTTAGGTACGACGATTCTAAGTGAAATAAGTCACACAGAAAAAGACACATATCATAAGCTATCACTTATAGAGGGAATGTAAAAACCGCTACACTTGAACTGAATTACAAAACAGAACAGAGTCTCACGTTTAGAAAACACACTATGGCTGCTTAACGGGAAAGGTGAGGTGGGGTGATGCATAAAACAAGGTTTTCAAATTCGCTCAGATACCGTTCCATACACCCAATATGTAATAGAAAAGACCGACTCATTGCTCAGTGAACTGGACTCAACACCCCCTATTCACCGCACAAGAATATATGTGACTAGTAAGAATCTTAAAACCTATGTATTGATATCTCTCTGGAAGTGAGTCAAGTGGGTGTAAAGCCGCATAAACACAGCCGTGAAAAGCAGCTAAACCCCATTATAAAAATAAATTACTTTTAAAAACCCGTAAAACAAAGACTGTGAAAGAGAGAGAAATTCTTCCAAAATTCGGTCTGGGGCTGTGATGCCACCTGGATTGACCATATCTAGACACACAGCTGGATGAGACATAAGGGTGGACACTCTTGGGGCTGAGAGGTTGGGTGAGGTTGGGTGAGCAAACGCAGAACCTTTAAAGTAATACTGCCTGGTACCCATCCCATGGGTCCCAAATCTCCAGGTTCAAGGGCATCTTCCTACATCGAAAACATACATGAGAAACCCAGAAGATGGTACACCGTGTGATTTTGAAAGGTTTCTAAAACGCACCTCATTTCTCATCTCCTTGTGCTCGGGTTCGCCATTCCAGGTACTTTACTAGAAATCTCCCTACTTGGAGAATCAGCACCTTTAACCTCCTGTTCCCTACAGGTTGCAATTTGTCCTGAGGATGAACGGGAAGAGGGGCAACCAATGAGAGACTAGATCTAGGTGTTGGGACAGGCACAGGTCACTCTATTTTCCCATCAGGAAGAAGAATTAACCACAGGCTCAGCCTGCCGCCCAGAAGCAGAATAGGGCCTGAGGCAATCCCGCGCTCTTACGGCCAGCTCCCAAAAAAGCGAGTTGAAAAATGGAGCCCAGGGACACTGCCATTCACAAACCCGCAGAGTTATAAATGATAACTCTCGTCCACAAATATATTGAGGGAAGGCAACGAAGAGGATTTGAAAGCAAGGCAGAATTGCAGGAAACAGGTTTCAGGAGGTAGATTCGAATCGCATTTAAAGCACATGAAAAGTGGCAAAACGTCGACAATGATGCCCTTGGCCAAAAAGGGCGTATGAGTTTTTTCCTGAATATATTCAGGAAAAAACGCATACGCCCTTTTTGGCCAACCAAGCAACCTGGAAAGGCAAATCAGCGCTACAAAGTAGTCTCACTTCCCATCGGTCAAAAGGGCCATGCTGCAAAAAGTGTCAAAACCAGAAATGCAGGACAGGCCATGGAGAAATGGCAGCCTTGCTACGCTGATGGGCGGGATGTAAATTGCCAACAGCCACTCTGGATAAGTGTACAGTGTGTCCTGAAACATCTAAAACACACAGCTTAGGGAGCATAGGGCACGTCCACTCATGGGCGTATAAATTGGGAAAAGTAAAAATCAGCAAGACACAGGCACCCCAAAGTTTAGGGCTGCTCTGTTGACAAGAACCTCCACTTCATGACACCTTAAATATCCCAGGAAAGAGAAAAATGGATAAAGAAGTTGTGGTCCTTATGTACAAAGGAATATCACTCAGACATGAAATCAATGTCATAAGGCTAGAAGAAGCAAGATGAGTGGACTTAGGAACGATGATTCTAAGTGAAATAAGTCACACAGAAAAAGACACTTATCATAAGCTATCACTTATAGAGGGAATGTAAAAACCGCTACGCTTGAACTGATTTACAAAACAGAACAGAGTCACACGTTTAGAAAACACACTATGGCTGCTTAACGGGAAAGGTGAGGTGGGGTGATGCATAAAACAAGGGTTTCAAATTGGCTCAGATACCGTTCCATACACCCAATATGTAATAGACAAGACCTACACGTTGCTCAGTGAACTGGACTCAACACCCCCTATTCACCGCACAAGAATATATCTGACTAGTAAGAATCTTAAAACTTATGTATTGATATCTCTCTGGAAGTGAGTCAAGTGGGTGTAAAGCCGCATAAACACAGCCGTGAAAAGCAGCTATACCCCATTATAAAAATAAATTACTTTTAAAAACCCGTAAAACAAAGACAGTGAAAGAGAGAGAAATTCTTACAAAATTCGTTCACGGGCTGTGATGCAACCTGGATTGACCATATCTAGACCCACAGCTGGATGAGACATAAGGGTGGACACACTTGGAGCTGAGAGGTTGGGTGAGGTTGGGTGAGCAAACAGAGACCCTTTAAAGTAATAGTGCCTGGTACCCATCCCATGGGTCCCAAATCTCCAGGTTCAAGGGCATATTCCTACATCGAAAACATGCATGAGAAACCCAGAAGGTGGTACACCGTGTGATTTTGAAAGGTTTCTAAAACGCACCTCATTTCTCATTTCCTTGTGCTCGGGTTCGCCATTCCAGGTACTTTACTAGCAATCTCCCTACTTGGAGAATCAGCACCTTTAACCTCCTGTTCCCTACAGGTTGCAATTTGTCCTGAGGATGAACGGGAAGAGGGGCAACCAATGAGAGACTAGATCTAGGTGTTGGGACAGGCACAGGTCACTCTATTTTCCCATCAGGAAGAAGAATTAACCACAGGCTCAGCCTGCCGCCCAGAAGCAGAATAGGGCCTGAGGCAATCACGCGCTCCTGCGGCCAGCTCCCAAAAAAGCGAGTTGAAAAATGGAGCCCAGGGACACTGCCATTCACAAACCCGCAGAGTTATAAATGATAACTCTCCTGCACAAATATATTGAGGGAAGGCAACGAAGAGGATTTGAAAGCAAGGCAGAATTGCAGGAAACAGGTTTCAGGAGGTAGATTCGAATCGCATTTAAAGCACATGAAAAGTCGCAAAACGTCGACAATGATGCCCTTGGCCAAAAAGGGCGTATGCGTTTTTTCCTGAATATATTCAGGAAAAAACGCATACGCCCTTTTTGGCCAACCAAGCAACCTGGAAAGGCAAATCAGCGCTACAAAGAAGTCTCGCTTCCCATCGGTCAAAAGGGCCATGCTGCAGAAAGTGTCAAAACCAGAAATGCAGGACAGGCCATGGAGAAATGGCAGCCTTGCTACGCTGATGGGCGGGATGTAAATTGCCAACAGCCACTCTGGAGAAGTGTACGGTGTGTCCTGAAACATCGAAAAAACACAGCTTAGGGAGCATAGGGCACGTCCACTCATGGGCGTATAAATTGGGAAAAATAAAAATCAGCAAGACACAGGCACCCCAAAGTTTAGGGCTGCTCTGTTGACAAGAACCTCCACTTCATGACACCTTAAATATCCCAGGAAAGAGAAAAATGGATAAAGAAGTTGTGGTCCTTATGTACAATGGAATATCACTCAGACATGAAATCAATGTCATAAGGCTAGTAGAAGCAAGATGAGTGGATTTAGGTACGACGATTCTAAGTGAAATAAGTCACACAGAAAAAGACACATATCATAAGCTATCACTTATAGAGGGAATGTAAAAACCGCTACACTTGAACTGAATTACAAAACAGAACAGAGTCTCACGTTTAGAAAACACACTATGGCTGCTTAACGGGAAAGGTGAGGTGGGGTGATGCATAAAACAAGGTTTTCAAATTCGCTCAGATACCGTTCCATACACCCAATATGTAATAGACAAGGCCTACTCCTTGCTCAGTGAACTGGACTCAACACCCCCTATTCACCGCACAAGAATATATGTGACTAGTAAGAATCTTAAAACCTATGTATTGATATCTGTCTGGAAATGAGTCAAGTGGGTGTAAAGCGGCATAAACACAGCCGTGAAAAGCAGCTAAACCCCATTATAAAAATAAATTACTTTTAAAAACCCGTAAAACAAAGACAGTGAAAGAGAGAGAAATTCTTACACAATTCGTTCAGAGGCTGTGATGTAACCTGGATTGACCATATCTAGACCCACAGCTGGATGAGACATAAGGGTGGACACTCTTGGGGCTGAAAGGTTGGGTGAGGTTGGGTGAGCAAACCCAGACCCTTTAAAGTAATACTGCCTAGTACCCATCCCATGGGTCCCAAATCTCCAGGTTCAAGGGCATCTTCCTACATCGAAAACATGCATGAGAAACCCAGAAGATGGTACACCGTGTGATTTTGAAAGGTTTCTAATACGCACCTCATTTCTCATCTCCTTGTGCTCGGGTTCGCACTTCCAGCTACTTTACTAGCAATCTCCCTACTTGGAGAATCAGCACCTTTAACCTCCTGTTCCCTACAGGTTGCAATTTGTCCTGAGGATGAACGGGAAGAGGGGCAACCAATGAGAGACTAGATCTAGGTGTTGGGACAGGCACAGGTCACTCTATTTTCCCATCAGGAAGAAGAATTAACCACAGGCTCAGCCTGCCGCCCAGAAGCAGAATAGGGCCTGAGGCAATCCCGCGCTCTTACGGCCAGCTCCCAAAAAAGCGAGTTGAAAAATGGAGCCCAGGGACACTGCCATTCACAAACCCGCAGAGTTATAAATGATAACTCTCGTCCACAAATATATTGAGGGAAGGCAACGAAGAGGATTTGAAAGCAAGGCAGAATTGCAGGAAACAGGTTTCAGGAGGTAGATTCGAATCGCCTTTAAAGCACATGAAAAGTGGCAAAACGTCGACAATGATGCCCTTGGCCAAAAAGGGCGTATGAGTTTTTTCCTGAATATATTCAGGAAAAAACGCATACGCCCTTTTTGGCCAACCAAGCAACCTGGAAAGGCAAATCAGCGCTACAAAGTAGTCTCGCTTCCCATCGGTCAAAAGGGCCATGCTGCAAAAAGTGTCAAAACCAGAAATGCAGGACAGGCCATGGAGAAATGGCAGCCTTGCTACGCTGATGGGCGGGATGTAAATTGCCAACAGCCACTCTGGAGAAGTGTACGGTGTGTCCTGAAACATCTAAAACACACAGCTTAGGGAGCATAGGGCACGTCCACTCATGGGCGTATAAATTGGGAAAAGTAAAAATCAGCAAGACACAGGCACCCCAAAGTTTAGGGCTGCTCTGTTGACAAGAACCTCCACTTCATGACACCTTAAATATCCCAGGAAAGAGAAAAATGGATAAAGAAGTTGTGGTCCTTATGTACAAAGGAATATCACTCAGACATGAAATCAATGTCATAAGGCTAGAAGAAGCAAGATGAGTGGACTTAGGAACGATGATTCTAAGTGAAATAAGTCACACAGAAAAAGACACTTATCATAAGCTATCACTTATAGAGGGAATGTAAAAACCGCTACGCTTGAACTGATTTACAAAACAGAACAGAGTCACACGTTTAGAAAACACACTATGGCTGCTTAACGGGAAAGGTGAGGTGGGGTGATGCATAAAACAAGGGTTTCAAATTGGCTCAGATACCGTTCCATACACCCAATATGTAATAGACAAGACCTACACGTTGCTCAGTGAACTGGACTCAACACCCCCTATTCACCGCACAAGAATATATCTGACTAGTAAGAATCTTAAAACCTATGTATTGATATCTCTCTGGAAGTGAGTCAAGTGGGTGTAAAGCCGCATAAACTCAGCCGTGAAAAGCAGCTATACCCCATTATAAAAATAAATTACTTTTAAAAACCTGTAAAACAAAGACAGTGAAAGAGAGATAAATTCTTACAAAATTCGTTCACGGGCTGTGATGCAACCTGGATTGACCATATCTAGACCCACAGCTGGATGAGACATAAGGGTGGACACACTTGGAGCTGAGAGGTTGGGTGAGGTTGGGTGAGCAAACAGAGACCCTATAAAGTAATAGTGCCTGGTACCCATCCCATGGGTCCCAAATCTCCAGGTTCAAGGGCATATTCCTACATCGAAAACATGCATGAGAAACCCAGAAAGTGGTACACCGTGTGATTTTGAAAGGTTTCTAAAACGCACCTCATTTCTCATCTCCTTGTGCTCGGGTTCGCCATTCCAGGTACTTTACTAGCAATCTCCCTACTTGGAGAATCAGCACCTTTAACCTCCTGTTCCCTACAGGTTGCAATTTGTCCTGAGGATGAACGGGAAGAGGGGCAACCAATGAGAGACTAGATCTAGGTGTTGGGACAGGCACAGGTCACTCTATTTTCCCATCAGGAAGAAGAATTAACCACAGGCTCAGCCTGCCGCCCAGAAGCAGAATAGGGCCGGAGGCAATCACGCGCTCCTGCGGCCAGCTCCCAAAAAAGCGAGTTGAAAAATGGAGCCCAGGGACACTGCCATTCACAAACCCGCAGAGTTATAAATGATAACTCTCCTGCACAAATATATTGAGGGAAGGCAACGAAGAGGATTTGAAAGCAAGGCAGAATTGCAGGAAACAGGTTTCAGGAGGTAGATTCGAATCGCATTTAAAGCACATGAAAAGTCGCAAAACGTCGACAATGATGCCCTTGGCCAAAAAGGGCGTATGCGTTTTTTCCTGAATATATTCAGGAAAAAACGCATACGCCCTTTTTGGCCAACCAAGCAACCTGGAAAGGCAAATCAGCGCTACAAAGAAGTCTCGCTTCCCATCGGTCAAAAGGGCCATGCTGCAGAAAGTGTCAAAACCAGAAATGCAGGACAGGCCATGGAGAAATGGCAGCCTTGCTACGCTGATGGGCGGGATGTAAATTGCCAACAGCCACTCTGGAGAAGTGTACGGTGTGTCCTGAAACATCGAAAAAACACAGCTTAGGGAGCATAGGGCACGTCCACTCATGGGCGTATAAATTGGGTAAACTAAAAATCAGCAAGACACAGGCACCCCAAAGTTTAGGGCTGCTCTGTTGACAAGAACCTCCACTTCATGACACCTTAAATATCCCAGGAAAGAGAAAAATGGATAAAGAAGTTGTGGTCCTTATGTACAATGGAATATCACTCAGACATGAAATCAATGTCATAAGGCTAGTAGAAGCAAGATGAGTGGATTTAGGTACGACGATTCTAAGTGAAATAAGTCACACAGAAAAAGACACATATCATAAGCTATCACTTATAGAGGGAATGTAAAAACCGCTACACTTGAACTGAATTACAAAACAGAACAGAGTCTCACGTTTAGAAAACACACTATGGCTGCTTAACGGGAAAGGTGAGGTGGGGTGATGCATAAAACAAGGTTTTCAAATTCGCTCAGATACCGTTCCATACACCCAATATGTAATAGAAAAGACCGACTCATTGCTCAGTGAACTGGACTCAACACCCCCTATTCACCGCACAAGAATATATGTGACTAGTAAGAATCTTAAAACCTATGTATTTATATCTGTCTGGAAGTGAGTCAAGTGGGTGTAAAGCCGCATAAACACAGCCGTGAAAAGCAGCTAAACCCCATTATAAAAATAAATTACTTTTAAAAACCCGTAAAACAAAGACAGTGAAAGAGAGAGAAATTCTTACACAATTCGTTCAGAGGCTGTGATGCAACCTGGATTGACCATATCTAGACCCACAGATGGATGAGACATAAGGGTGGACACTCTTGGGGCTGAAAGGTTGGGTGAGGTTGGGTGAGCAAACCCAGACCCTTTAAAGTAATACTGCCTAGTACCCATCCCATGGGTCCCAAATCTCCAGGTTCAAGGGCATCTTCCTACATCGAAAACATGCATGAGAAACCCAGAAGATGGTACACCGTGTGATTTTGAAAGGTTTCTAATACGCACCTCATTTCTCATCTCCTTGTGCTCGGGTTCGCACTTCCAGCTACTTTACTAGCAATCTCCCTACTTGGAGAATCAGCACCTTTAAACTCCTGTTCCCTACAGGTTGCAATTTGTCCTGAGGATGAACGGGAAGAGGGGCAACCAATGAGAGACTAGATCTAGGTGTTGGGACACGCACAGGTCACTCTATTTTCCCATCGGGAAGAAGAATTAACCACAGGCTCAGCCTGCCGCCCAGAAGCAGAATAGGGCCTGAGGCAATCCCGCGCTTTTGCGGCCAGCTCCCAAAAAAGCCAGTTGAAAAATGGAGCTCAGGGACACTGCAATTCACAAACCCGCAGATGTATAAATGATAACTCTCATCCACAAATATATTGAGGGAAGGCAACGAAGAGGATTTGAAAGCAAGTCAGAATTGCAGGAAACAGGTTTCAGGAGGTAGATACGAATCGCCTTTAAAGCACATGAAAAGTCACAAAACGTCGACAATGATGCCCTTGGCCAAAAAGGGCGTATGCGTTTTTTCCTGAATATATTCAGGAAAAAACGCATACGCCCTTTTTGGCCAACTAAGCAACCTGGAAAGGCAAATCAGCGCTACAAAGTAGTCTCGCTTCCCATCGGTCAAAAGGGCCATGCTACAAAAAGTGTCAAAACCAGAAATGCAGGACAGGCCATGGAGAAATGGCAGCCTTGCTACGCTGATGGGCGGGATGTAAATTGCCAACAGCCACTCTGGAGAAGTGTACGGTGTGTCCTGAAACATCTAAAACACACAGCTTAGGGAGCATAGGGCACGTCCACTCATGGGCGTATAAATTGGGAAAACTAAAAATCAGCAAGACACAAGCACCCCAAAGTTTAGGGCTGCTCTGTTGACAAGAACCTCCACTTCATGACACCTTAAATATCCCAGGAAAGAGAAAAATGGATAAAGAAGTTGTGGTCCTTATGTACAATGGAATATCACTCAGACATGAAATCAATGTCATAAGGCTAGTAGAAGCAAGATGAGTGGACTTAGGTACGACGATTCTAAGTGAAATAAGTCACACAGAAAAAGACACTTATCATAAGCTATCACTTATAGAGGGAATGTAAAAACCGCTACACTTGAATTGAATTACAAAACAGAACAGAGTCACACGTTTAGAAAACACACTATGGCTGCTTAACGGGAAAGGTGAGGTGGGGTGATGCATAAAACAAGGGTTTCAAGTTGGCTCAGATACCGTTCCATACACCCAATATGTAATAGAAAAGACCGACTCCTTGCTCAGTGAACTGGACTCAACACCCCCTATTCACCGCACAAGAATATATGTGACTAGTAAGAATCTTAAAACCTATGTATTGATATCTGTCTGGAAGTGAGTCAAGTGGGTGTAAAGCCGCATAAACACAGCCGTGAAAAGCAGCTAAACCCCATTATAAAAATAAATTACTTTTAAAAACCCGTAAAACAAAGACAGTGAAAGAGAGAGAAATTCTTACAAAATTCGTTCAGGGGCTGTGATGCAACCTGGATTGACCATATCTAGACCCACAGCTGGATGAGACATAAGGGTAGACACACTTGGGGCTGATAGGTTGGGTGAGGTAGGGTGAGCAAACACAGACCCTTTAAAGTAATACTGCCTGGTACCCATCCCATGGGTCCCAAATCTCCAGGTTCAAGGGCATATTCCTACATCGAAAACATGCATGAGAAACCCAGAAACACCGTGTGATTTTGAAAGGTTTCTAAAACGCACCTCATTTCTCATCTCCTTGTGCTCGGGTTCGCCATTCCAGCTACTTTACTAGCAATCTCCCTACTTGGAGAATCAGCACCTTTAACCTCCTGTTCCCTACAGGTTGCAATTTGTCCTGAGGATGAACGGAAGAGGGTCAAGCAATGAGAGACTAGATCTAGGTGTTGGGACAGGCACAGGTCACTCTATTTTCCCATCAGGAAGAAGAATTAACCACAGGCTCAGCCTGCCGCCCAGAAGCAGAATAGGGCCTGAGGCAATCCCGCGCTCCTGCCGCCAGCTCCCAAAAAAGCGAGTTGAAAAATGGAGCCCAGGGACACTGCCATTCACAAACCCGCAGAGTTATAAATGATAACTCTCGTCCACAAATATATTGAGGGAAGGCAACGAAGAGGATTTGAAAGCAAGGCAGAATTGCAGGAAACAGGTTTCAGGAGGTAGATTCGAATCGCCTTTAAAGCACATGAAAAGTCGCAAAACGTCGACAATGATGCCCTTGGCCAAAAAGGGCGTATGCGTTTTTTCCTGAATATATTCAGGAAAAAACGCATACGCCCTTTTTGGCCAACCAAGCAACCTGGAAAGGCAGATCAGCGCTACAAAGTAGTCTCGCTTCCCATCGGTCAAAAGGGCCATGCTGCAAAAAGTGTCAAAACCAGAAATGCAGGACAGGCCATGGAGAAATGGCAGCCTTGCTACGCTGATGGGCGGGATGTAAATTGCCAACAGCCACTCTGGAGAAGTGTACGGTGTGTCCTGAAACATCTAAAGCACACAGCTTAGGGAGCATAGGGCACGTCCACTCATGGGCGTATAAATTGGGAAAACTAAAAATCAGCAAGACACAGGCACCCCAAAGTTTAGGGCTGCTCTGTTGACAAGAACCTCCACTTCATGACACCCTAAATATCCCAGGAAAGAGAAAAATGGATAAAGAAGTTGTGGTCCTTATGTACAATGGAATATCACTCAGACATGAAATCAATATCATAAGGCTAGAAGAAGCAAGATGAGTGGACTTAGGTACGACGATTCTAAGTGAAATAAGTCACACAGAAAAAGACACTTATCATAAGCTATCACTTATACAGGGAATGTAAAAACCGCTACACTTGAACTGAATTACAAAACAGAACAGAGTCACACGTTTAGAAAACACACTATGGCTGCTTAACGGGAAAGGTGAGGTGGGGTGATGCATAAAACAAGGGTTTCAAATTGGCTCAGATACCGTTCCATACACCCTATATGTAATAGAAAAGAACGACTCCTTGCTCAGTGAACTGGACTCAACACCCCCTATTCACCACACAAGAATATATGTGACTAGTAAGAATCTTAAAACCTATGTATTGATATCTGTCTGGAAGTGAGTCAAGTGGGTGTAAAGCCGCATAAACACAGCCGTGAAAAGCAGCTAAACCCCATTATAAAAATAAATTACTTTTAAAAACCCGTAAAACAAAGACAGTGAAAGAGAGAGAAATTCTTACAAAATTCGTTCAGGGGCTGTGATGCCACCTGGATTGACCATATCTAGACCCACAAGTGGATGAGACAAAAGGGTAGACACACTTGGGGCTGAGAGGGTGGGTGAGGTTGGGTGAGCAAACACAGACATGTAAAGTAATACTGTGTGGTACGCATCCCATGGGTCCCAAATCTCCAGGTTCAAGGGCATCTTCCTACATCGAAAACATGCATGAGAAACCCAGAAGATGGTACACCGTGTGATTTTGAAAGGTTTCTAATACGCACATCATTTCTCATCTCCTTGTGCTCGGGTTCGCCTTTCCAGCTACTTTACTAGCAATCTCCTTACTTGGAGAATCCGCACCTTTAACCTCCTGTTCCATACAGGTTGCAATTTGTCCTGAGGGTGAAAGGGAAGAGGGGCAACCAATGAGAGACTAGATCTAGGTGTTGGGACAGGCACAGGTCACTCTATTTTCCCATCAGGAAGAAGAATTAACCACAGGCTCAGCCTGCCCCCCGGAACCAGAATAGGGCCTGAGGCAATCCCGTGCTTTTGCGGCCAGCTCCCAAAAAAGACAGTTGAAAAATGGAGCTCGGGGGCACTGCCTTTCACAAACCCGCTGAGTTATAAATGATAACTCTCGTCCACAAATATATTGAGGGAAGACAACGAAGAGGATTTGAAAGCAAGGCAGAATTGCAGGAAACCGGTTTCAGGAAGTAGATTCGAATCGCCTTTAAAGCACATGAAAAGTGGCAAAACGCCGACAATGATGCCCTTGGCCAAACAGGGCGTATGCGTTTTTTCCTGAATATATTCAGGAAAAAACGCATACGCCCTGTTTGGCCAACCAAGCAACCTGGAAAGGCAAATCAGCGCTACAAAGAAGTCTCGCTTCCCATCGGTCAAAAGGGCCATGCTGCAGAAAGTGTCAAAACCAGAAATGCAGGACAGGCCATAGAGAAATGGCAGCCTTGCTACGCTGATGGGCGGGATGTAAATTGCCAACAGCCGCTCTGGAGAAGTGTACTGTGTGTCCTGAAACATTGAAAAAACACAGCTTAGGGAGCATAGGGCACGTCCACTCATGGGCGTATAAATTGGGAAAACTAAAAATCAGCAAGACACAGGCACCCCAAAGTTTAGCGCTGCTCTGTTGACAGGAACCTCCACTTCATGACACCTTAAATATCCCAGGAAAGAGAAAAATGGATAAAGAAGTTGAGGTCCTTATGTACAATGGAATATCACTCAGACATGAAATCAATGTCATAAGGCTAGTAGAAGCAAGATGAGTGGAGTTAGGTACGACGATTCTAAGTGAAATAAGTCACACAGAAAAAGACACTTATCATAAGCTATCACTTATAGAGGGAATGTAAAAACCGCTACACTTGAACTGAATTACAAAACAGAACAGAGTCACACGTTTAGAAAACACACTATGGCTGCTTAACGGGAAAAGTGAGGTGGGGTGAGGCATAAAACAAGGGTTTCAAATTCGCTCAGATACCGTTCCATACACCCAATATGTAATAGACAAGACCTACTCCTTTCTCAGTGAACTGGACTCAACACCCCCTATTCACCGCACAAGAATATATCTGACTAGTAAGAATCTTAAAACTTATGTATTGATATCTCTCTCGAAGTGAGTCAAGTGGGTGTAAAGCCGCATAAACACAGCCATGAAAAGCAGCTAAACCCCATTATAAAAATAAATTACTTTTAAAAACCCGTTAAACAAAGACAGTGAAAGAGAGAGAAATTCTTCCAAAATTCGTTCAGGGGCTGTGATGCAACCTGGATTGACCATATCTAGACCCACAGCTGGATGAGACATAACGGTGGACACTCTTGGGGCTGAGAGGTTTGGTGAGGGTGGGTGAGCAAACGCAGAACCTTTAAAGTAATACTGCGTGGTACCCATCCCATGGGTCCCAAATCTCCAGGTTCAAGGGCATCTTCCTACATCAAAAACATGTATGAGAAACCCAGCAGATGGTACACCTTGTGATTTTGAAAGGTTTCTAAAAGGCACCTTATTTCTCATCTCCTTGTGTTCGGGTTCGCCATTCCAGCTACTTTACTAGCAATCTCCCTACTTGGAGAATCAGCACCTTTAACCTCCTGTTCCCTACAGGTTGCAATTTGTCCTGAGGATGAACGGAAAGAGGGGCAACCAATGAGAGACTAGATCTAGGTGTTGGGACAGGCACTGGTCACTCTATTTTCCCATCAGGAAGAAGAATTAACCACAGGCTCAGCCTGCCGCCCAGAAGCAGAATAGGGCCTGAGGCAATCCCGCGCTCTTGCGGCCAGCTCCCAAAAAAGCGAGTTGAAAAATGGAGATCAGGGACACTGCCATTCACAAACCCGCAGAGTTATAAATGATAACTCTCGTCCACAAATATATTGAGGGAAGGCAATGAAGAGGATTTGAAAGCAAGGCAGAATTGCAGGAAACAGGTTTCAGGAGGTAGATTCGAATCGCCTTTAAAGCACATGAAAAGTCGAAAAATGTCGACAATGATGCCCTTGGCCAAAAAGGGCGTATGCGTTTTTTCCTGAATATATTCAGGAAAAAACGCATACGCCCTTTTTGGCCAACCAAGCAACCTGGAAAGGCAAATCAGCGCTACAAAGTAGTCTCGCTTCCCATCGGTCAAAAGGGCCATGCTGCAAAAATTGTCAAAACCAGACATGCAGTACAGACCATGGAGAAATGGCAGCCTTGCTACGCTGATGGGCGGGATGTAAATTGCCAACAGCCACTCTGGAGAAGTGTACGGTGTGTCCTGAAACATCTAAAACACACAGCTTAGAGAGCATAGGGCACGTCCACTCATGGGCGTATAAATTGGGAAAACTAAAAATCAGCAAGACACAGGCACCCCAAAGTTTAGGGCTGCTCTGTTGACAAGAACCTCCACTTCATGACACCTTAAATATCCCAGGAAAGAGAAAAATGGATAAAGAAGTTGTGGTCCTAATGTACAATGGAATATCACGCAGACATGAAATCAATATCATAAGGCTAGAAGAAGCAAGATGAGTGGACTTAGGTACGATGATTCTAAGTGAAATAAGTCACACAGAAAAAGACACTTATCATAAGCTATCACTTATAGAGGGAATGTAAAAACCGCTACACTTGAACTGAGTTACAAAACAGAACAGAGTCACACGTTTAGAAAACACACTATGGCTGCTTAACGGGAAAGGTGAGGTGGGGTGATGCATAAAACAAGGGTTTCAAATTCGCTCAGATACCGTTCCATACACCCAATATGTAATAGAAAAGACCGACTCATTGCTCAGTGAACTGGACTCAACACCCCCTATTCACCACACAAGAATATATGTGACTAGTAAGAATCTTAAAACCTATGTATTGATATCTGTCTGGAAGTGAGTCAAGTGGGTGTAAAGCCCCATAAACACAGCCATGAAAAGCAGCTAAACCCCATTATAAAAATAAGTTACTTTTAAAAACCCGTAAAACAAAGACAGTGAAAGAGAGAGAAATTCTTACAAAATTCGTTCAGAGGCTGTGATGCAACCTGGATTGACCATATCTAGACCCACAGCTGGATGAGACATAAGGGTGGACACACTTGGGGCTGCGAGGTTGGGTGAGGTTGGGTGAGCAAACACAGACCCTTTAAAGTAATACTGCGTGGTACCCATCCCATGGGTCCCAAATCTCCAGGTTCAAGGGCATCTTCCTACATCGAAAACATGCATGAGAAACCCAGAAGATGGTACACCATGTGATTTTGAAAGGTTTCTAAAACGCACCTCATTTCTCATCTCCTTGTGTTCGGGTTCGCCATTCCAGCTACTTTACTAGCAATCTCCCTACTTGGAGAATCAACACCTTTAACCTCCTGTTCCGTACAGGTTGCAATTTGTCCTGAGGATGAAAGGGAAGAGGGGCAACCAATGAGAGACTAGATCTAGGTGTTGGGACAGGCACAGGTCACTCTATTTTCCCATCAGGAAGAAGAATTAACCACAGGCTCAGCCTACCGCCGGTAACCAGAATAGGGCCTTAGGCAATCCCGTGCGTTTGCGGCCAGCTCCCAAAATAGACAGTTGAAAAATGGAGCTCAGGGGCACTGCAATTCACAAACCTGCTGAGTTATAAATGATAACTCTCGTCCAAAAATATATTGAGGGAAGGCAACGAAGAGGATTTCAAAGCAAGGCAGAATTGCACGAAACAGATTTCAGGAGGTAGATTCGAATCGCCTTTAAAGCACATGAAAGGTGGCAAAACGTCGACAATGATGACCTTGTCCAAAAAGAGCGAATGCGTTTTTTCCTGAATATATTCAGGAAAAAAGGCATACGCCCTTTTTGGCCAACCAAGCAACCTGGAAAGGCAAATCATCGCTACAAAGTAGTCTCGCTTCCCATCGGTCAAAAGGGTCATGCTGCAAAAAGTGTCAAAACCAGAAATGCAGGACAGGACATGGAGAAATGGCAGCCTTGCTACGCTGATGGGAGGGATGTAAATTGCCAACAGCCACTCTGGAGAAGTGTACGGTGTGTCCTGAAATATCTAAAACACACAGCTTAGGGAGCATAGGGCACGTCCACTCATGGGCGTATAAATTGGGAAAACTAAAAATCAGCAAGACACAGGCACCCCAAAGTTTAGGGCTGCTCTGTTGACAAGAACCTCCACTTCATGACACCTTAAATATCCCAGGAAAGAGAAAAATGGATAAAGAAGTTGTGGTCCTTATGTACAATGGAATATCACTCAGACATGAAATCAATGTCATAAGGCAAGTAGAAGCAAGATGAGTGGATTTAAGTACGATGATTCTAAGTGAAATAAGTCACACAGAAAAAGACACTTATCATAAGCTATCACTTATAGAGGGAATGTAAAAACCGCTACACTTGAACTGAATTACAAAACAGAACAGAGTCACACGTTTAGAAAACACACTATGGCTGCTTAACGGGAAAGGTGAGGTGGGGTGATGCATAAAACAAGGGTTTCAAATTCGCTCAGATACCGTTCCATACACCCAATATGTAATAGACAAGACCAACTCCTTGCTCAGTGAACTGGACTCAACACCCCCTATTCACCACACAAGAATATATCTGACTAGTAAGAATCTTAAAACCTATGAATTGATATCTCTCTGGAAGTGAGTCAAGTGGGTGTAAAGCCGCATAAACACAGCCGTGAAAAGCAGCTAAACCCCATTATAAAAATAAATTACTTTTAAAAACCCGTAAAACAAAGACTGTGAAAGAGAGAGAAATTCTTCCAAAATTCGGTCTGCGGCTGTGATGCAACCTGGATTGACCATATCTAGACACACAGCTGGATGAGACATAGGGGTGGACACTCTTGGGGCTGAGAGGTTGGGTGAGCAAACGCAGAACCTTTAAAGTAATACTGCGTGGTACGCATCCCATGGGTCCCAAATCTCCAGGTTCAAGGGCATCTTCGTACATCGAAAACATACATGAAAAACCCAGAAGATGGTACACCGTGTGATTTTGAAAGGTTTCTAAAACGCACCTCATTTCTCATCTCCTTGTGTTCGGGTTCGCCATTCCAGGTACTTTACTAGCAATCTCCCTACTTGGAGAATCAGCACCTTTAACCTCCTGTTCCCTACAGGTTGCAATTTGTCCTGAGGATGAACGGAAGAGGGGCAACCAATGAGAGACTAGATCTAGGTGTTGGGACAGGCACAGGTCACTCTATTTTCCCATCAGGAAGAAGAATTAAAAACAGGCTCAGCCTGCCGCCCAGAAGCAGAATAGGGCCTGAGGCAATCCCGCGCTCCTGCGGCCAGCTCCCAAAAAAGCGAGTTGAAAAATGGAGCCCAGGGACACTGCCATTCACAAACCCGCAGAGTTATAAATGATAACTCCCGTCCACAAATATATTGAGGGAAGGCAACGAAGAGGATTTGAAAGCAAGGCAG
Organism: Eschrichtius robustus; assembly: GCF_028021215.1. Lineage (NCBI taxonomy): Eukaryota > Metazoa > Chordata > Mammalia > Artiodactyla > Eschrichtiidae > Eschrichtius > Eschrichtius robustus. Next base: position 1,941,891 of record NW_027175343.1, read on the forward strand.
AATTGCAGGAAACAGGTTTCAGGAGGTAGATACGAATCGCCTTTAAAGCACATGAAAAGTCGCAAAACGTCGACAATGATGCCCTTGGCCAAAAAGGGCGTATGCGTATTTTCCTGAATATATTCAGGAAAAAACGCATACGCCCTTTTTGGCCAACCAAGCAACCTGGAAAGGCAAATCAGCGCTACAAAGAAGTCTCGCTTCCCATCGGTCAAAAGGGCCATGCTGCAGAAAGTGTCAAAACCACAAATGCAGGACAGGCCATGGAGAAATGGCAGCCTTGCTACGCTGATGGGCGGGATGTAAATTGCCAACAGCCACTCTGGAGAAGTGTACGGTGTGTCCTGAAACATCTAAAACACACAGCTTAGGGAGCATAGGGCACGTCCACTCATGGGCGTATAAATTGGGAAAACTAAAAATCAGCAAGACACAGGCACCCCAAAGTTTAGGGCTGCTCTGTTGACAAGAACCTCCACTTCATGACACCTTAAATATCCCAGGAAAGAGAAAAATGGATAAAGAAGTTGTGGTCCTTATGTACAAAGGAATATCACTCAGACATGAAATCAATGTCATAAGGCTAGAAGAAGCAAGATGAGTGGACTTAGGAACGATGATTCTAAGTGAAATAAGTCACACAGAAAAAGACACTTATCATAAGCTATCACTTATAGAGGGAATGTAAAAACCGCTACACTTCAACTGAATTACAAAACAGAACAGAGTCACACGTTTAGAAAACACACTATGGCTGCTTAACGGGAAAGGTGAGGTGGGGTGATGCATAAAACAAGGGTTTCAAATTCGTTCAGATACCGTTCCATACACCCAATATATAATAGACAAGACCTACTCCTTGCTCCGTGAACTGGACTCAACACCTCCTATTCACCACACAAGAATATATCTGACTAGTAAGAATCTTAAAACCTATGTATTGATATCTCTCTGGAAGTGAGTCAAGTGGGTGTAAAGCCGCATAAACACAGCCGTGAAAAGCAGCTAAACCCCATTATAAAAATAAATTACTTTTAAAAACCCGTAAAACAAAGACTGTGAAAGAGAGAGAAATTCTTCCAAAATTCGGTCTGGGGCTGTGATGCAACCTGGATTGACCATATCTAGACACACAGCTGGATGAGACATAAGGGTGGACACTCTTGGGGCTGAGAGGTTGGGTGAGGTTGGGTGAGCAAACGCAGAACCTTTAAAGTAATACTGCCTGGTACCCATCCCATGGGTCCCAAATCTCCAGGTTCAAGGGCATCTTCCTACATCGAAAACATACATGAGAAACCCAGAAGATGGTACACCGTGTGATTTTGAAAGGTTTCTAAAACGCACCTCATTTCTCATCTCCTTGTGCTCGGGTTCGCCATTCCAGGTACTTTACTAGCAATCTCCCTACTTGGAGAATCAGCACCTTTAACCTCCTGTTCCCTACAGGTTGCAATTTGTCCTGAGGATGAACGGGAAGAGGGGCAACCAATGAGAGACTAGATCTAGGTGTTGGGACAGGCACTGGTCACTCTATTTTCCCATCAGGAAGAAGAATTAACCACAGGCTCAGCCTGCCGCCCAGAAGCAGAATAGGGCCTGAGGCAATCCCGCGCTCTTGCGGCCAGCTCCCAAAAAAGCGAGTTGAAAAATGGAGATCAGGGACACTGCCATTCACAAACCCGCAGAGTTATAAATGATAACTCTCGTCCACAAATATATTGAGGGAAGGCAATGAAGAGGATTTGAAAGCAAGGCAGAATTGCAGGAAACAGGTTTCAGGAGGTAGATTCGAATCGCCTTTAAAGCACATGAAAAGTCGAAAAATGTCGACAATGATGCCCTTGGCCAAAAAGGGCGTATGCGTTTTTTCCTGAATATATTCAGGAAAAAACGCATACGCCCTTTTTGGCCAACCAAGCAACCTGGAAAGGCAAATCAGCGCTACAAAGTAGTCTCGCTTCCCATCGGTCAAAAGGGCCATGCTGCAAAAATTGTCAAAACCAGACATGCAGTACAGACCATGGAGAAATGGCAGCCTTGCTACGCTGATGGGCGGGATGTAAATTGCCAACAGCCACTCTGGAGAAGTGTACGGTGTGTCCTGAAACATCTAAAACACACAGCTTAGGGAGCATAGGGCACGTCCACTCATGGGCGTATAAATTGGGAAAACTAAAAATCAGCAAGACACAGGCACCCCAAAGTTTAGGGCTGCTCTGTTGACAAGAACCTCCACTTCATGACACCTTAAATATCCAAGGAAAGAGAAAAATGGATAAAGAAGTTGTGGTCCTAATGTACAATGGAATATCACGCAGACATGAAATCAATATCATAAGGCTAGAAGAAGCAAGATGAGTGGACTTAGGTACGATGATTCTAAGTGAAATAAGTCACACAGAAAAAGACACTTATCATAAGCTATCACTTATAGAGGGAATGTAAAAACCGCTACACTTGAACTGAATTACAAAACAGAACAGAGTCACACGTTTAGAAAACACACTATGGCTGCTTAACGGGAAAGGTGAGGTGGGGTGATGCATAAAACAAGGGTTTCAAATTGGCTCAGATACCGTTCCATACACCCAATATGTAATAGACAAGACCTACACGTTGCTCAGTGAACTGGACTCAACACCCCCTATTCACCGCACAAGAATATATCTGACTAGTAAGAATCTTAAAACTTATGTATTGATATCTCTCTGGAAGTGAGTCAAGTGGGTGTAAAGCCGCATAAACACAGCCGTGAAAAGCAGCTATACCCCATTATAAAAATAAATTACTTTTAAAAACCCGTAAAACAAGGACAGTGAAAGAGAGAGAAATTCTTACAAAATTCGTTCACGGGCTGTGATGCAACCTGGATTGACCATATCTAGACCCACAGCTGGATGAGACATAAGGGTGGACACACTTGGAGCTGAGAGGTTGGGTGAGGTTGGGTGAGCAAACAGAGACCCTTTAAAGTAATAGTGCCTGGTACCCATCCTATGGGTCCCAAATCTCCAGGTTCAAGGGCATATTCCTACATCGAAAACATGCATGAGAAACCCAGAAGGTGGTACACCGTGTGATTTTGAAAGGTTTCTAAAACGCACCTCATTTCTCATTTCCTTGTGCTCGGGTTCGCCATTCCAGGTACTTTACTAGCAATCTCCCTACTTGGAGAATCAGCACCTTTAACCTCCTGTTCCCTACAGGTTGCAATTTGTCCTGAGGATGAACGGGAAGAGGGGCAACCAATGAGAGACTAGATCTAGGTGTTGGGACAGGCACAGGTCACTCTATTTTCCCATCAGGAAGAAGAATTAACCACAGGCTCAGCCTGCCGCCCAGAAGCAGAATAGGGCCTGAGGCAATCACGCGCTCCTGCGGCCAGCTCCCAAAAAAGCGAGTTGAAAAATGGAGCCCAGGGACACTGCCATTCACAAACCCGCAGAGTTATAAATGATAACTCTCCTGCACAAATATATTGAGGGAAGGCAACGAAGAGGATTTGAAAGCAAGGCAGAATTGCAGGAAACAGGTTTCAGGAGGTAGATTCGAATCGCATTTAAAGCACATGAAAAGTCGCAAAACGTCGACAATGATGCCCTTGGCCAAAAAGGGCGTATGCGTTTTTTCCTGAATATATTCAGGAAAAAACGCATACGCCCTTTTTGGCCAACCAAGCAACCTGGAAAGGCAAATCAGCGCTACAAAGAAGTCTCGCTTCCCATCGGTCAAAAGGGCCATGCTGCAGAAAGTGTCAAAACCAGAAATGCAGGACAGGCCATGGAGAAATGGCAGCCTTGCTACGCTGATGGGCGGGATGTAAATTGCCAACAGCCACTCTGGAGAAGTGTACGGTGTGTCCTGAAACATCGAAAAAACACAGCTTAGGGAGCATAGGGCACGTCCACTCATGGGCGTATAAATTGGGAAAAATAAAAATCAGCAAGACACAGGCACCCCAAAGTTTAGGGCTGCTCTGTTGACAAGAACCTCCACTTCATGACACCTTAAATATCCCAGGAAAGAGAAAAATGGATAAAGAAGTTGTGGTCCTTATGTACAATGGAATATCACTCAGACATGAAATCAATGTCATAAGGCTAGTAGAAGCAAGATGAGTGGATTTAGGTACGACGATTCTAAGTGAAATAAGTCACACAGAAAAAGACACATATCATAAGCTATCACTTATAGAGGGAATGTAAAAACCGCTACACTTGAACTGAATTACAAAACAGAACAGAGTCTCACGTTTAGAAAACACACTATGGCTGCTTAACGGGAAAGGTGAGGTGGGGTGATGCATAAAACAAGGTTTTCAAATTCGCTCAGATACCGTTCCATACACCCAATATGTAATAGAAAAGACCGACTCATTGCTCAGTGAACTGGACTCAACACCCCCTATTCACCGCACAAGAATATATGTGACTAGTAAGAATCTTAAAACCTATGTATTGATATCTGTCTGGAAATGAGTCAAGTGGGTGTAAAGCGGCATAAACACAGCCGTGAAAAGCAGCTAAACCCCATTATAAAAATAAATTACTTTTAAAAACCCGTAAAACAAAGACAGTGAAAGAGAGAGAAATTCTTACACAATTCGTTCAGAGGCTGTGATGCAACCTGGATTGACCATATCTAGACCCACAGCTGGATGAGACATAAGGGTGGACACTCTTGGGGCTGAAAGGTTGGGTGAGGTTGGGTGAGCAAACCCAGACCCTTTAAAGTAATACTGCCTAGTACCCATCCCATGGGTCCCAAATCTCCAGGTTCAAGGGCATCTTCCTACATCGAAAACATGCATGAGAAACCCAGAAGATGGTACACCGTGTGATTTTGAAAGGTTTCTAATACGCACCTCATTTCTCATCTCCTTGTGCTCGGGTTCGCACTTCCAGCTACTTTACTAGCAATCTCCCTACTTGGAGAATCAGCACCTTTAACCTCCTGTTCCCTACAGGTTGCAATTTGTCCTGAGGATGAACGGGAAGAGGGGCAACCAATGAGAGACTAGATCTAGGTGTTGGGACAGGCACAGGTCACTCTATTTTCCCATCAGGAAGAAGAATTAACCACAGGCTCAGCCTGCCGCCCAGAAGCAGAATAGGGCCTGAGGCAATCCCGCGCTCTTACGGCCAGCTCCCAAAAAAGCGAGTTGAAAAATGGAGCCCAGGGACACTGCCATTCACAAACCCGCAGAGTTATAAATGATAACTCTCGTCCACAAATATATTGAGGGAAGGCAACGAAGAGGATTTGAAAGCAAGGCAGAATTGCAGGAAACAGGTTTCAGGAGGTAGATTCGAATCGCCTTTAAAGCACATGAAAAGTGGCAAAACGTCGACAATGATGCCCTTGGCCAAAAAGGGCGTATGAGTTTTTTCCTGAATATATTCAGGAAAAAACGCATACGCCCTTTTTGGCCAACCAAGCAACCTGGAAAGGCAAATCAGCGCTACAAAGTAGTCTCGCTTCCCATCGGTCAAAAGGGCCATGCTGCAAAAAGTGTCAAAACCAGAAATGCAGGACAGGCCATGGAGAAATGGCAGCCTTGCTACGCTGATGGGCGGGATGTAAATTGCCAACAGCCACTCTGGAGAAGTGTACGGTGTGTCCTGAAACATCTAAAACACACAGCTTAGGGAGCATAGGGCACGTCCACTCATGGGCGTATAAATTGGGAAAAGTAAAAATCAGCAAGACACAGGCACCCCAAAGTTTAGGGCTGCTCTGTTGACAAGAACCTCCACTTCATGACACCTTAAATATCCCAGGAAAGAGAAAAATGGATAAAGAAGTTGTGGTCCTTATGTACAAAGGAATATCACTCAGACATGAAATCAATGTCATAAGGCTAGAAGAAGCAAGATGAGTGGACTTAGGAACGATGATTCTAAGTGAAATAAGTCACACAGAAAAAGACACTTATCATAAGCTATCACTTATAGAGGGAATGTAAAAACCGCTACACTTCAACTGAATTACAAAACAGAACAGAGTCACACGTTTAGAAAACACACTATGGCTGCTTAACGGGAAAGGTGAGGTGGGGTGATGCATAAAACAAGGGTTTCAAATTCGTTCAGATACCGTTCCATACACCCAATATATAATAGACAAGACCTACTCCTTGCTCCGTGAACTGGACTCAACACCTCCTATTCACCACACAAGAATATATCTGACTAGTAAGAATCTTAAAACCTATGTATTGATATCTCTCTGGAAGTGAGTCAAGTGGGTGTAAAGCCGCATAAACACAGCCGTGAAAAGCAGCTAAACCCCATTATAAAAATAAATTACTTTTAAAAACCCGTAAAACAAAGACTGTGAAAGAGAGAGAAATTCTTCCAAAATTCGGTCTGGGGCTGTGATGCAACCTGGATTGACCATATCTAGACACACAGCTGGATGAGACATAAGGGTGGACACTCTTGGGGCTGAGAGGTTGGGTGAGGTTGGGTGAGCAAACGCAGAACCTTTAAAGTAATACTGCCTGGTACCCATCCCATGGGTCCCAAATCTCCAGGTTCAAGGGCATCTTCCTACATCGAAAACATACATGAGAAACCCAGAAGATGGTACACCGTGTGATTTTGAAAGGTTTCTAAAACGCACCTCATTTCTCATCTCCTTGTGCTCGGGTTCGCCATTCCAGGTACTTTACTAGCAATCTCCCTACTTGGAGAATCAGCACCTTTAACCTCCTGTTCCCTACAGGTTGCAATTTGTCCTGAGGATGAACGGGAAGAGGGGCAACCAATGAGAGACTAGATCTAGGTGTTGGGACAGGCACTGGTCACTCTATTTTCCCATCAGGAAGAAGAATTAACCACAGGCTCAGCCTGCCGCCCAGAAGCAGAATAGGGCCTGAGGCAATCCCGCGCTCTTGCGGCCAGCTCCCAAAAAAGCGAGTTGAAAAATGGAGATCAGGGACACTGCCATTCACAAACCCGCAGAGTTATAAATGATAACTCTCGTCCACAATTATATTGAGGGAAGGCAATGAAGAGGATTTGAAAGCAAGGCAGAATTGCAGGAAACAGGTTTCAGGAGGTAGATTCGAATCGCCTTTAAAGCACATGAAAAGTCGAAAAATGTCGACAATGATGCCCTTGGCCAAAAAGGGCGTATGCGTTTTTTCCTGAATATATTCAGGAAAAAACGCATACGCCCTTTTTGGCCAACCAAGCAACCTGGAAAGGCAAATCAGCGCTACAAAGTAGTCTCGCTTCCCATCGGTCAAAAGGGCCATGCTGCAAAAATTGTCAAAACCAGACATGCAGTACAGACCATGGAGAAATGGCAGCCTTGCTACGCTGATGGGCGGGATGTAAATTGCCAACAGCCACTCTGGAGAAGTGTACGGTGTGTCCTGAAACATCTAAAACACACAGCTTAGGGAGCATAGGGCACGTCCACTCATGGGCGTATAAATTGGGAAAACTAAAAATCAGCAAGACACAGGCACCCCAAAGTTTAGGGCTGCTCTGTTGACAAGAACCTCCACTTCATGACACCTTAAATATCCAAGGAAAGAGAAAAATGGATAAAGAAGTTGTGGTCCTAATGTACAATGGAATATCACGCAGACATGAAATCAATGTCATAAGGCTAGAAGAAGCAAGATGAGTGGACTTAGGTACGATGATTCTAAGTGAAATAAGTCACACAGAAAAAGACACTTATCATAAGCTATCACTTATAGAGGGAATGTAAAAACCGCTACACTTGAACTGAATTACAAAACAGAACAGAGTCACACGTTTAGAAAACACACTATGGCTGCTTAACGGGAAAAGTGAGGTGGGGTGAGGCATAAAACAAGGGTTTCAAATTCGCTCAGATACCGTTCCATACACCCAATATGTAATAGACAAGACCTACTCCTTTCTCAGTGAACTGGACTCAACACCCCCTATTCACCGCACAAGAATATATCTGACTAGTAAGAATCTTAAAACTTATGTATTGATATCTCTCTCGAAGTGAGTCAAGTGGGTGTAAAGCCGCATAAACACAGCCATGAAAAGCAGCTAAACCCCATTATAAAAATAAATTACTTTTAAAAACCCGTTAAACAAAGACAGTGAAAGAGAGAGAAATTCTTCCAAAATTCGTTCAGGGGCTGTGATGCAACCTGGATTGACCATATCTAGACCCACAGCTGGATGAGACATAACGGTGGACACTCTTGGGGCTGAGAGGTTTGGTGAGGGTGGGTGAGCAAACGCAGAACCTTTAAAGTAATACTGCGTGGTACCCATCCCATGGGTCCCAAATCTCCAGGTTCAAGGGCATCTTCCTACATCGAAAACATGTATGAGAAACCCAGCAGATGGTACACCTTGTGATTTTGAAAGGTTTCTAAAAGGCACCTCATTTCTCATCTCCTTGTGTTCGGGTTCGCCATTCCAGCTACTTTACTAGCAATCTCCCTACTTGGAGAATCAGCACCTTTAACCTCCTGTTCCCTACAGGTTGCAATTTGTCCTGAGGATGAACGGGAAGAGGGGCAACCAATGAGAGACTAGATCTAGGTGTTGGGACAGGCACTGGTCACTCTATTTTCCCATCAGGAAGAAGAATTAACCACAGGCTCAGCCTGCCGCCCAGAAGCAGAATAGGGCCTGAGGCAATCCCGCGCTCTTGCGGCCAGCTCCCAAAAAAGCGAGTTGAAAAATGGAGATCAGGGACACTGCCATTCACAAACCCGCAGAGTTATAAATGATAACTCTCGTCCACAAATATATTGAGGGAAGGCAATGAAGAGGATTTGAAAGCAAGGCAGAATTGCAGGAAACAGGTTTCAGGAGGTAGATTCGAATCGCCTTTAAAGCACATGAAAAGTCGAAAAATGTCGACAATGATGCCCTTGGCCAAAAAGGGCGTATGCGTTTTTTCCTGAATATATTCAGGAAAAAACGCATACGCCCTTTTTGGCCAACCAAGCAACCTGGAAAGGCAAATCAGCGCTACAAAGTAGTCTCGCTTCCCATCGGTCAAAAGGGCCATGCTGCAAAAATTGTCAAAACCAGACATGCAGTACAGACCATGGAGAAATGGCAGCCTTGCTACGCTGATGGGCGGGATGTAAATTGCCAACAGCCACTCTGGAGAAGTGTACGGTGTGTCCTGAAACATCTAAAACACACAGCTTAGAGAGCATAGGGCACGTCCACTCATGGGCGTATAAATTGGGAAAACTAAAAATCAGCAAGACACAGGCACCCCAAAGTTTAGGGCTGCTCTGTTGACAAGAACCTCCACTTCATGACACCTTAAATATCCCAGGAAAGAGAAAAATGGATAAAGAAGTTGTGGTCCTAATGTACAATGGAATATCACGCAGACATGAAATCAATATCATAAGGCTAGAAGAAGCAAGATGAGTGGACTTAGGTACGATGATTCTAAGTGAAATAAGTCACACAGAAAAAGACACTTATCATAAGCTATCACTTATAGAGGGAATGTAAAAACCGCTACACTTGAACTGAGTTACAAAACAGAACAGAGTCACACGTTTAGAAAACACACTATGGCTGCTTAACGGGAAAGGTGAGGTGGGGTGATGCATAAAACAAGGGTTTCAAATTCGCTCAGATACCGTTCCATACACCCAATATGTAATAGAAAAGACCGACTCATTGCTCAGTGAACTGGACTCAACACCCCCTATTCACCACACAAGAATATATGTGACTAGTAAGAATCTTAAAACCTATGTATTGATATCTGTCTGGAAGTGAGTCAAGTGGGTGTAAAGCCCCATAAACACAGCCATGAAAAGCAGCTAAACCCCATTATAAAAATAAGTTACTTTTAAAAACCCGTAAAACAAAGACAGTGAAAGAGAGAGAAATTCTTACAAAATTCGTTCAGAGGCTGTGATGCAACCTGGATTGACCATATCTAGACCCACAGCTGGATGAGACATAAGGGTGGACACACTTGGGGCTGCGAGGTTGGGTGAGGTTGGGTGAGCAAACACAGACCCTTTAAAGTAATACTGCGTGGTACCCATCCCATGGGTCCCAAATCTCCAGGTTCAAGGGCATCTTCCTACATCGAAAACATGCATGAGAAACCCAGAAGATGGTACACCATGTGATTTTGAAAGGTTTCTAAAACGCACCTCATTTCTCATCTCCTTGTGTTCGGGTTCGCCATTCCAGCTACTTTACTAGCAATCTCCCTACTTGGAGAATCAACACCTTTAACCTCCTGTTCCGTACAGGTTGCAATTTGTCCTGAGGATGAAAGGGAAGAGGGGCAACCAATGAGAGACTAGATCTAGGTGTTGGGACAGGCACAGGTCACTCTATTTTCCCATCAGGAAGAAGAATTAACCACAGGCTCAGCCTACCGCCGGTAACCAGAATAGGGCCTTAGGCAATCCCGTGCGTTTGCGGCCAGCTCCCAAAATAGACAGTTGAAAAATGGAGCTCAGGGGCACTGCAATTCACAAACCTGCTGAGTTATAAATGATAACTCTCGTCCAAAAATATATTGAGGGAAGGCAACGAAGAGGATTTCAAAGCAAGGCAGAATTGCACGAAACAGATTTCAGGAGGTAGATTCGAATCGCCTTTAAAGCACATGAAAGGTGGCAAAACGTCGACAATGATGACCTTGTCCAAAAAGAGCGAATGCGTTTTTTCCTGAATATATTCAGGAAAAAAGGCATACGCCCTTTTTGGCCAACCAAGCAACCTGGAAAGGCAAATCATCGCTACAAAGTAGTCTCGCTTCCCATCGGTCAAAAGGGTCATGCTGCAAAAAGTGTCAAAACCAGAAATGCAGGACAGGACATGGAGAAATGGCAGCCTTGCTACGCTGATGGGAGGGATGTAAATTGCCAACAGCCACTCTGGAGAAGTGTACGGTGTGTCCTGAAATATCTAAAACACACAGCTTAGGGAGCATAGGGCACGTCCACTCATGGGCGTATAAATTGGGAAAACTAAAAATCAGCAAGACACAGGCACCCCAAAGTTTAGGGCTGCTCTGTTGACAAGAACCTCCACTTCATGACACCTTAAATATCCAAGGAAAGAGAAAAATGGATAAAGAAGTTGTGGTCCTAATGTACAATGGAATATCACGCAGACATGAAATCAATATCATAAGGCTAGAAGAAGCAAGATGAGTGGACTTAGGTACGATGATTCTAAGTGAAATAAGTCACACAGAAAAAGACACTTATCATAAGCTATCACTTATAGAGGGAATGTAAAAACCGCTACACTTGAACTGAATTACAAAACAGAACAGAGTCACACGTTTAGAAAACACACTATGGCTGCTTAACGGGAAAAGTGAGGTGGGGTGAGGCATAAAACAAGGGTTTCAAATTCGCTCAGATACCGTTCCATACACCCAATATGTAATAGACAAGACCTACTCCTTTCTCAGTGAACTGGACTCAACACCCCCTATTCACCGCACAAGAATATATCTGACTAGTAAGAATCTTAAAACTTATGTATTGATATCTCTCTCGAAGTGAGTCAAGTGGGTGTAAAGCCGCATAAACACAGCCATGAAAAGCAGCTAAACCCCATTATAAAAATAAATTACTTTTAAAAACCCGTTAAACAAAGACAGTGAAAGAGAGAGAAATTCTTCCAAAATTCGTTCAGGGGCTGTGATGCAACCTGGATTGACCATATCTAGACCCACAGCTGGATGAGACATAACGGTGGACACTCTTGGGGCTGAGAGGTTTGGTGAGGGTGGGTGAGCAAACGCAGAACCTTTAAAGTAATACTGCGTGGTACCCATCCCATGGGTCCCAAATCTCCAGGTTCAAGGGCATCTTCCTACATCGAAAACATGTATGAGAAACCCAGCAGATGGTACACCTTGTGATTTTGAAAGGTTTCTAAAAGGCACCTCATTTCTCATCTCCTTGTGTTCGGGTTCGCCATTCCAGCTACTTTACTAGCAATCTCCCTACTTGGAGAATCAGCACCTTTAACCTCCTGTTCCCTACAGGTTGCAATTTGTCCTGAGGATGAACGGGAAGAGGGGCAACCAATGAGAGACTAGATCTAGGTGTTGGGACAGGCACTGGTCACTCTATTTTCCCATCAGGAAGAAGAATTAACCACAGGCTCAGCCTGCCGCCCAGAAGCAGAATAGGGCCTGAGGCAATCCCGCGCTCTTGCGGCCAGCTCCCAAAAAAGCGAGTTGAAAAATGGAGATCAGGGACACTGCCATTCACAAACCCGCAGAGTTATAAATGATAACTCTCGTCCACAAATATATTGAGGGAAGGCAATGAAGAGGATTTGAAAGCAAGGCAGAATTGCAGGAAACAGGTTTCAGGAGGTAGATTCGAATCGCCTTTAAAGCACATGAAAAGTCGAAAAATGTCGACAATGATGCCCTTGGCCAAAAAGGGCGTATGCGTTTTTTCCTGAATATATTCAGGAAAAAACGCATACGCCCTTTTTGGCCAACCAAGCAACCTGGAAAGGCAAATCAGCGCTACAAAGTAGTCTCGCTTCCCATCGGTCAAAAGGGCCATGCTGCAAAAATTGTCAAAACCAGACATGCAGTACAGACCATGGAGAAATGGCAGCCTTGCTACGCTGATGGGCGGGATGTAAATTGCCAACAGCCACTCTGGAGAAGTGTACGGTGTGTCCTGAAACATCTAAAACACACAGCTTAGAGAGCATAGGGCACGTCCACTCATGGGCGTATAAATTGGGAAAACTAAAAATCAGCAAGACACAGGCACCCCAAAGTTTAGGGCTGCTCTGTTGACAAGAACCTCCACTTCATGACACCTTAAATATCCCAGGAAAGAGAAAAATGGATAAAGAAGTTGTGGTCCTAATGTACAATGGAATATCACGCAGACATGAAATCAATATCATAAGGCTAGAAGAAGCAAGATGAGTGGACTTAGGTACGATGATTCTAAGTGAAATAAGTCACACAGAAAAAGACACTTATCATAAGCTATCACTTATAGAGGGAATGTAAAAACCGCTACACTTGAACTGAGTTACAAAACAGAACAGAGTCACACGTTTAGAAAACACACTATGGCTGCTTAACGGGAAAGGTGAGGTGGGGTGATGCATAAAACAAGGGTTTCAAATTCGCTCAGATACCGTTCCATACACCCAATATGTAATAGAAAAGACCGACTCATTGCTCAGTGAACTGGACTCAACACCCCCTATTCACCACACAAGAATATATGTGACTAGTAAGAATCTTAAAACCTATGTATTGATATCTGTCTGGAAGTGAGTCAAGTGGGTGTAAAGCCCCATAAACACAGCCATGAAAAGCAGCTAAACCCCATTATAAAAATAAGTTACTTTTAAAAACCCGTAAAACAAAGACAGTGAAAGAGAGAGAAATTCTTACAAAATTCGTTCAGAGGCTGTGATGCAACCTGGATTGACCATATCTAGACCCACAGCTGGATGAGACATAAGGGTGGACACACTTGGGGCTGCGAGGTTGGGTGAGGTTGGGTGAGCAAACACAGACCCTTTAAAGTAATACTGCGTGGTACCCATCCCATGGGTCCCAAATCTCCAGGTTCAAGGGCATCTTCCTACATCGAAAACATGCATGAGAAACCCAGAAGATGGTACACCATGTGATTTTGAAAGGTTTCTAAAACGCACCTCATTTCTCATCTCCTTGTGTTCGGGTTCGCCATTCCAGCTACTTTACTAGCAATCTCCCTACTTGGAGAATCAACACCTTTAACCTCCTGTTCCGTACAGGTTGCAATTTGTCCTGAGGATGAAAGGGAAGAGGGGCAACCAATGAGAGACTAGATCTAGGTGTTGGGACAGGCACAGGTCACTCTATTTTCCCATCAGGAAGAAGAATTAACCACAGGCTCAGCCTACCGCCGGTAACCAGAATAGGGCCTTAGGCAATCCCGTGCGTTTGCGGCCAGCTCCCAAAATAGACAGTTGAAAAATGGAGCTCAGGGGCACTGCAATTCACAAACCTGCTGAGTTATAAATGATAACTCTCGTCCAAAAATATATTGAGGGAAGGCAACGAAGAGGATTTCAAAGCAAGGCAGAATTGCACGAAACAGATTTCAGGAGGTAGATTCGAATCGCCTTTAAAGCACATGAAAGGTGGCAAAACGTCGACAATGATGACCTTGTCCAAAAAGAGCGAATGCGTTTTTTCCTGAATATATTCAGGAAAAAAGGCATACGCCCTTTTTGGCCAACCAAGCAACCTGGAAAGGCAAATCATCGCTACAAAGTAGTCTCGCTTCCCATCGGTCAAAAGGGTCATGCTGCAAAAAGTGTCAAAACCAGAAATGCAGGACAGGACATGGAGAAATGGCAGCCTTGCTACGCTGATGGGAGGGATGTAAATTGCCAACAGCCACTCTGGAGAAGTGTACGGTGTGTCCTGAAATATCTAAAACACACAGCTTAGGGAGCATAGGGCACGTCCACTCATGGGCGTATAAATTGGGAAAACTAAAAATCAGCAAGACACAGGCACCCCAAAGTTTAGGGCTGCTCTGTTGACAAGAACCTCCACTTCATGACACCTTAAATATCCCAGGAAAGAGAAAAATGGATAAAGAAGTTGTGGTCCTTATGTACAATGGAATATCACTCAGACATGAAATCAATGTCATAAGGCAAGTAGAAGCAAGATGAGTGGATTTAAGTACGATGATTCTAAGTGAAATAAGTCACACAGAAAAAGACACTTATCATAAGCTATCACTTATAGAGGGAATGTAAAAACCGCTACACTTGAACTGAATTACAAAACAGAACAGAGTCACACGTTTAGAAAACACACTATGGCTGCTTAACGGGAAAGGTGAGGTGGGGTGATGCATAAAACAAGGGTTTCAAATTCGCTCAGATACCGTTCCATACACCCAATATGTAATAGACAAGACCAACTCCTTGCTCAGTGAACTGGACTCAACACCCCCTATTCACCACACAAGAATATATCTGACTAGTAAGAATCTTAAAACCTATGAATTGATATCTCTCTGGAAGTGAGTCAAGTGGGTGTAAAGCCGCATAAACACAGCCGTGAAAAGCAGCTAAACCCCATTATAAAAATAAATTACTTTTAAAAACCCGTAAAACAAAGACTGTGAAAGAGAGAGAAATTCTTCCAAAATTCGGTCTGCGGCTGTGATGCAACCTGGATTGACCATATCTAGACACACAGCTGGATGAGACATAGGGGTGGACACTCTTGGGGCTGAGAGGTTGGGTGAGCAAACGCAGAACCTTTAAAGTAATACTGCGTGGTACGCATCCCATGGGTCCCAAATCTCCAGGTTCAAGGGCATCTTCGTACATCGAAAACATACATGAATAACCCAGAAGATGGTACACCGTGTGATTTTGAAAGGTTTCTAAAACGCACCTCATTTCTCATCTCCTTGTGTTCGGGTTCGCCATTCCAGGTACTTTACTAGCAATCTCCCTACTTGGAGAATCAGCACCTTTAACCTCCTGTTCCCTACAGGTTGCAATTTGTCCTGAGGATGAACGGAAGAGGGGCAACCAATGAGAGACTAGATCTAGGTGTTGGGACAGGCACAGGTCACTCTATTTTCCCATCAGGAAGAAGAATTAAAAACAGGCTCAGCCTGCCGCCCAGAAGCAGAATAGGGCCTGAGGCAATCCCGCGCTCCTGCGGCCAGCTCCCAAAAAAGCGAGTTGAAAAATGGAGCCCAGGGACACTGCCATTCACAAACCCGCAGAGTTATAAATGATAACTCCCGTCCACAAATATATTGAGGGAAGGCAACGAAGAGGATTTGAAAGCAAGGCAGAATTGCAGGAAACAGGTTTCAGGAGGTAGATACGAATCGCCTTTAAAGCACATGAAAAGTCGCAAAACGTCGACAATGATGCCCTTGGCCAAAAAGGGCGTATGCGTATTTTCCTGAATATATTCAGGAAAAAACGCATACGCCCTTTTTGGCCAACCAAGCAACCTGGAAAGGCAAATCAGCGCTACAAAGAAGTCTCGCTTCCCATCGGTCAAAAGGGCCATGCTGCAGAAAGTGTCAAAACCACAAATGCAGGACAGGCCATGGAGAAATGGCAGCCTTGCTACGCTGATGGGCGGGATGTAAATTGCCAACAGCCACTCTGGAGAAGTGTACGGTGTGTCCTGAAACATCTAAAACACACAGCTTAGGGAGCATAGGGCACGTCCACTCATGGGCGTATAAATTGGGAAAACTAAAAATCAGCAAGACACCGGCACCCCAAAGTTTAGGGCTGCTCTGTTGACAAGAACCTCCACTTCATGACACCTTAAATATCCCAGGAAAGAGAAAAATGGATAAAGAAGTTGTGGTCCTTATGTACAAAGGAATATCACTCAGACATGAAATCAATGTCATAAGGCTAGAAGAAGCAAGATGAGTGGACTTAGGAACGATGATTCTAAGTGAAATAAGTCACACAGAAAAAGACACTTATCATAAGCTATCACTTATAGAGGGAATGTAAAAACCGCTACACTTCAACTGAATTACAAAACAGAACAGAGTCACACGTTTAGAAAACACACTATGGCTGCTTAACGGGAAAGGTGAGGTGGGGTGATGCATAAAACAAGGGTTTCAAATTCGTTCAGATACCGTTCCATACACCCAATATATAATAGACAAGACCTACTCCTTGCTCAGTGAACTGGACTCAACACCTCCTATTCACCACACAAGAATATATATGACTAGTAAGAATCTTAAAACCTATGTATTGATATCTCTCTGGAAGTGAGTCAAGTGGGTGTAAAGCCGCATAAACACAGCCGTGAAAAGCAGCTAAACCCCATTATAAAAATAAATTACTTTTAAAAACCCGTAAAACAAAGACTGTGAAAGAGAGAGAAATTCTTCCAAAATTCGGTCTGGGGCTGTGATGCAACCTGGATTGACCATATCTAGACACACAGCTGGATGAGACATAAGGGTGGACACTCTTGGGGCTGAGAGGTTGGGTGAGGTTGGGTGAGCAAACGCAGAACCTTTAAAGTAATACTGCCTGGTACCCATCCCATGGGTCCCAAATCTCCAGGTTCAAGGGCATCTTCCTACATCGAAAACATACATGAGATACCCAGAAGATGGTACACCGTGTGATTTTGAAAGGTTTCTAAAACGCACCTCATTTCTCATCTCCTTGTGCTCGGGTTCGCCATTCCAGGTACTTTACTAGCAATCTCCCTACTTGGAGAATCAGCACCTTTAACCTCCTGTTCCCTACAGGTTGCAATTTGTCCTGAGGATGAACGGGAAGAGGGGCAACCAATGAGAGACTAGATCTAGGTGTTGGGACAGGCACAGGTCACTCTATTTTCCCATCAGGAAGAAGAATTAACCACAGGCTCAGCCTGCCGCCCAGAAGCAGAATAGGGCCTGAGGCAATCCCGCGCTCTTACGGCCAGCTCCCAAAAAAGCGAGTTGAAAAATGGAGCCCAGGGACACTGCCATTCACAAACCCGCAGAGTTATAAATGATAACTCTCGTCCACAAATATATTGAGGGAAGGCAACGAAGAGGATTTGAAAGCAAGGCAGAATTGCAGGAAACAGGTTTCAGGAGGTAGATTCGAATCGCCTTTAAAGCACATGAAAAGTGGCAAAACGTCGACAATGATGCCCTTGGCCAAAAAGGGCGTATGAGTTTTTTCCTGAATATATTCAGGAAAAAACGCATACGCCTTTTTGGCCAACCAAGCAACCTGGAAAGGCAAATCAGCGCTACAAAGTAGTCTCGCTTCCCATCGGTCAAAAGGGCCATGATGCAAAAAGTGTCAAAACCAGAAATGCAGGACAGGCCATGGAGAAATCGCAGCCTTGCTACGCTGATGGGCGGGATGTAAATTGCCAACAGCCACTCTGGATAAGTGTACGGTGTGTCCTGAAACATCTAAAACACACAGCTTAGGGAGCATAGGGCACGTCCACTCATGGGCGTATAAATTGGGAAAAGTAAAAATCAGCAAGACACAGGCACCCCAAAGTTTAGGGCTGCTCTGTTGACAAGAACCTCCACTTCATGACACCTTAAATATCCCAGGAAAGAGAAAAATGGATAAAGAAGTTGTGGTCCTTATGTACAAAGGAATATCACTCAGACATGAAATCAATGTCATAAGGCTAGAAGAAGCAAGATGAGTGGACTTAGGTACGATGATTCTAAGTGAAATAAGTCACACAGAAAAAGACACTTATCATAAGCTATCACTTATAGAGGGAATGTAAAAACCGCTACGCTTGAACTGATTTACAAAACAGAACAGAGTCACACGTTTAGAAAACACACTATGGCTGCTTAACGGGAAAGGTGAGGTGGGGTGATGCATAAAACAAGGGTTTCAAATTGGCTCAGATACCGTTCCATACACCCAATATGTAATAGACAAGACCTACACGTTGCTCAGTGAACTGGACTCAACACCCCCTATTCACCGCACAAGAATATATCTGACTAGTAAGAATCTTAAAACCTATGTATTGATATCTCTCTGGAAGTGAGTCAAGTGGGTGTAAAGCCGCATAAACACAGCCGTGAAAAGCAGCTATACCCCATTATAAAAATAAATTACTTTTAAAAACCCGTAAAACAAAGACAGTGAAAGAGAGAGAAATTCTTACAAAATTCGTTCACGGGCTGTGATGCAATCTGGATTGACCATATCTAGACCCACAGCTGGATGAGACATAAGGGTGGACACACTTGGAGCTGAGAGGTTGGGTGAGGTTGGGTGAGCAAACAGAGACCCTTTAAAGTAATAGTGCCTGGTACCCATCCCATGGGTCCCAAATCTCCAGGTTCAAGGGCATATTCCTACATCGAAAACATGCATGAGAAACCCAGAAGGTGGTACACCGTGTGATTTTGAAAGGTTTCTAAAACGCACCTCATTTCTCATCTCCTTGTGCTCGGGTTCGCCATTCCAGGTACTTTACTAGCAATCTCCCTACTTGGAGAATCAGCACCTTTAACCTCCTGTTCCCTACAGGTTGCAATTTGTCCTGAGGATGAACGGGAAGCGGGGCAACCAATGAGAGACTAGATCTAGGTGTTGGGACAGGCACAGGTCACTCTATTTTCCCATCAGGAAGAAGAATTAACCACAGGCTCAGCCTGCCGCCCAGAAGCAGAATAGGGCCTGAGGCAATCACGCGCTCCTGCGGCCAGCTCCCAAAAAAGCGAGTTGAAAAATGGAGCCCAGGGACACTGCCATTCACAAACCCGCAGAGTTATAAATGATAACTCTCCTGCACAAATATATTGAGGGAAGGCAACGAAGAGGATTTGAAAGCAAGGCAGAATTGCAGGAAACAGGTTTCAGGAGGTAGATTCGAATCGCATTTAAAGCACATGAAAAGTCGCAAAACGTCGACAATGATGCCCTTGGCCAAAAAGGGCGTATGCGTTTTTTCCTGAATATATTCAGGAAAAATCGCATACGCCCTTTTTGGCCAACCAAGCAACCTGGAAAGGCAAATCAGCGCTACAAAGAAGTCTCGCTTCCCATCGGTCAAAAGGGCCATGCGGCAGAAAGTGTCAAAACCAGAAATGCAGGACAGGCCATGGAGAAATGGCAGCCTTGCTACGCTGATGGGCAGGATGTAAATTGCCAACAGCCACTCTGGAGAAGTGTACGGTGTGTCCTGAAACATCGAAAAAACACAGCTTAGGGAGCATAGGGCACGTCCACTCATGGGCGTATAAATTGGGAAAACTAAAAATCAGCAAGACACAGGCACCCCAAAGTTTAGGGCTGCTCTGTTGACAAGAACCTCCACTTCATGACACCTTAAATATCCCAGGAAAGAGAAAAATGGATAAAGAAGTTGTGGTCCTTATGTACAATGGTATATCACTCAGACATGAAATAAATGTCATAAGGCTAGTAGAAGCAAGATGAGTGGATTTAGGTACGACGATTCTAAGTGAAATAAGTCACACAGAAAAAGACACTTATCATAAGCTATCACTTATAGAGGGAATGTAAAAACCGCTACACTTGAACTGAATTACAAAACAGAACAGAGTCTCACGTTTAGAAAACACACTATGGCTGCTTAACGGGAAAGGTGAGGTGGGGTGATGCATAAAACAAGGTTTTCAAATTCGCTCAGATACCGTTCCATACACCCAATATGTAATAGAAAAGACCGACTCATTGCTCAGTGAACTGGACTCAACACCCCCTATTCACCGCACAAGAATATATGTGACTAGTAAGAATCTTAAAACCTATGTATTGATATCTGTCTGGAAGTGAGTCAAGTGGGTGTAAAGCCGCATAAACACAGCCGTGAAAAGCAGCTAAACCCCATTATAAAAATAAATTACTTTTAAAAACCCGTAAAACAAAGACAGTGAAAGAGAGAGAAATTCTTACAAAATTCGTTCAGAGGCTGTGATGCAACCTGGATTGACCATATCTATACCCACAGCTGGATGAGTCATAAGGGTGGACACACTTGGGGCTGAGATGTTGGGTGAGGTTGGGTGAGCAAACACAGACCCTTTAAAGTAATACTGCGTGGTACCCATCCCATGGGTCCCAAATCTCCAGGTTCAAGGGCATATTCCTACATCGAAAACATGCATGAGAAACCCAGAAGATGGTACACCGTGTGATTTTGAAAGGTTTCTAAAACGCACCTCATTTCTCATCTCCTTGTGTTCGGGTTCGCCATTCCAGCTACTTTACTAGCAATCTCCCTACTTGGAGAATCAGCACCTTTAACCTCCTGTTCCGTACAGGTTGCAATTTGTCCTGAGGATGAACGGGAAGAGGGGCAACCAATGAGAGACTAGATCTAGGTCTTGGGACAGGCACAGGTCACTCTATTTTCCCATCAGGAAGAAGAATTAACCACAGGCTCAGCCTACCGCCGGGAACCAGAATAGGGCCTGAGGCAATCCCGTGCGTTTGCGGCCAGCTCCCAAAAAAGACAGTTGAAAAATGGAGCTCAGGGGCACTGCAATTCACAAACCTGCTGAGTTATAAATGATAACTCTCGTCCAAAAATATATTGAGGGAAGTCAACGAAGAGGATTTGAAAGCAAGGCAGAATTGCAGGAAACAGATTTCAGGAGGTAGATCCGAATCGCCTTTAAAGCACATGAAAGGTGGCAAAACGTCGACAATGATGACCTTGGCCAAAAAGAGCGTATGCGTTTTTTCCTGAATATATTCAGGAAAAAACGCATACGCCCTTTTTGGCCAACCAAGCAACCTGGAAAGGCAAATCAGCGCTACAAAGAAGTCTCGCTTCCCATCGGTCAAAAGGGCCATGCTGCAAAAATTTTCAAAACCACAAATGCAGGACAGGCCATGGAGAAATGGCAGCCTTGCTACGCTGATGGGCGGGATGTAAATTGCCAACAGCCACTCTGAAGAAGTGTACGGTGTGTCCTGAAACATCTAAAACACACAGCTTAGGGAGCATAGGGCACGTCCACTCATGGTCGTATAAATTGGGAAAACTAAAAATCAGCAAGACACAGGCACCCCAAAGTTTAGGGCTGCTCTGTTGACAAGAACCTCCACTTCATGACACCTTAAATATCCCAGGAAAGAGAAAAATGGATAAAGAAGTTGTGGTCCTTATGTACAATGGAATATCACGCAGACATGAAATCAAGGTCATAAGGCTAGTAGAAGCAAGATGAGTGGACTTAGGTACGATGATTCTAAGTGAAATAAGTCACACAGAAAAACCCACTTATCATAAGCTATCACTTATAGAGGGAATGTAAAAACCGCTACACTTGAACTGAGTTACAAAACAGAACAGAGTCACACGTTTAGAAAACACACTATGGCTGCTTAACGGGAAAGGTGAGGTGGGGTGATGCATAAAACAAGGGTTTCAAATTCGCTCACATACCGTTCCATACACCCAATATGTAATAGAAAAGACCGACTCCTTGCTCAGTGAACTGGACTCAATACCCCCTATTCATCGCACAAGAATATATGTGACTAGTAAAAATCTTAAAACCTATGTATTGATATCTGTCTGGAAGTGAGTCAAGTGGGTGTAAAGCCGCATAAACACAGCCGTGAAAAGCAGCTAAACCCCATTATAAAAATAAATTACTTTTAAAAACCCGTAAAACAAAGACAGTGAAAGAGAGAAATTCGTACAAAATTCGTTCAGAGGCTGTGATGCAACCTGGATTGACCATATCTAGACCCACAGCTGGATGAGTCATAAGGGTGGACACACTTGGGGCTGAGAGGTTGGGTGAGGTTGGGTGAGCAAACACAGACCCTTTGAAGTAATACTGCGTGGTACCCATCCCATGGGTCGCAAATCTCCAGGTTCAAGGGCATCTTCCTACATCGAAAACATGCATGAGAAACCCAGAAGATGGTACACCGTGTGATTTTGAAAGGTTTCTAAAACGCACCTCATATCTCATCTCCTTGTGCTCGGGCTCGCCATTCCAGGTACGTTACTAGCAATCTCCCTACTTGGAGAATCAGCACCTTTAACCTCCTGTTCCCTACAGGTTGCAATTTGTCCTGAAGATGAACGGGAAGAGGGGCAACCAATGAGAGACTAGATCTAGGTGTTGGGACAGGCACAGGTCACTCTATTTTCCCATCAGGAAGAAGAATTAACCACAGGCTCAGCCTGCCGCCCAGAAGCAGAATAGGGCCTGAGGCAATCCCGCGCTCTTAAGGCCAGCTCCCAAAAAAGCGAGTTGAAAAATGGAGCCCAGGGACACTGCCATTCACAAACCCGCAGAGTTATAAATGATAACTCTCGTCCACAAATATATTGAGGGAAGGCAACGAAGAGGATTTGAAAGCAAGGCAGAATTGCAGGAAACAGGTTTCAGGAGGTAGATTCGAATCGCCTTTAAAGCACATGAAAAGTCGCAAAACGTCGACAATGATGCCCTTGGCCAAAAAGGGCGTATGCGTATTTTCCTGAATATATTCAGGAAAAAACGCATACGCCCTTTTTGGCCAACCAAGCAACCTGGAAAGGCAAATCAGCGCTACAAAGTAGTCTCGCTTCCCATCGGTCAAAAGGGCCATGCTGCAAAAAGTGTCAAAACCAGAAATGCAGGACAGGCCATGGAGAAATGGCAGCCTTGCTACAATGAGGGGCGGGATGTAAATTGCCAACAGCCACTCTGGAGAAGTGTACGGTGTGTCCTGAAACATCTAAAACACACAGCTTAGGGAGCATAGGGCACGTCCACTCATGGGCGTATAAATTGGGAAAACTAAAAATCAGCAAGACACAGGCACCCCAAAGTTTAGGGCTGCTCTGTTGACAAGAACCTCCACTTCATGACACCTTAAATATCCCAGGAAAGAGAAAAATGGATAAAGAAGTTGTGGTCCTTATGTACAATGGAATATCACGCAGACATGAAATCAATATCATAAGGCTAGAAGAAGCAAGATGAGTGGACTTAGGTACGATGATTCTAAGTGAAATAAGTCACACAGAAAAAGACACTTATCATAAGCTATCACTTATAGAGGGAATGTAAAAACCGCTACACTTGAACTGAGTTACAAAACAGAACAGAGTCACACGTTTAGAAAACACACTATGGCTGCTTAACGGGAAAGGTGAGGTGGGGTGATGCATAAAACAAGGGTTTCAAATTCGCTCAGATACCGTTCCATACACCCAATATGTAATAGACAACACCGACTCATTGCTCAGTGAACTGGACTCAACACCCCCTATTCACCGAACAAGAATATATGTGACTAGTAAGAATCTTAAAACCTATGTATTGATATCTGTCTGGAAGTGAGTCAAGTGGGTGTAAAGCCGCATAAACACAGCCGTGAAAAGCAGCTAAACCCCATTATAAAAATAAATTACTTTTAAAAACCCGTAAAACAAAGACAGTGAAAGAGAGAGAAATTCTTACAAAATTCGTTCAGAGGCTGTGATGCAACCTGGATTGACCATATCTAGACCCACAGCTGGATGAGACATAAGGGTGGACACACTTGGGGCTGAGAGGTTGGGTGAGGTTGGGTGAGCAAACACAGACCCTTTAAAGTAATACTGCGTGGTACCCATCCCATGGGTCCCAAATCTCCAGGTTCAAGGGCATCTTCCTACATCGAAAACATGCATGAGAAACCCAGAAGATGGTACACCGTGTGATTTTGAAAGGTTTCTAAAACGCACCTCATTTCTCATCTCCTTGTGTTCGGGTTCGCCATTCCAGCTACTTTACTAGCAATCTCCCTACATGGAGAATCAGCACCTTTAACCTCCTGTTCCGTACAGGTTGCAAATTGTCCTGAGGATGAAAGGGAAGAGGGGCAACCAATGAGAGACTAGATCTAGGTGTTGGGACAGGCACAGGTCACTCTATTTTCCCATCAGGAAGAAGAATTAACCGCAGGCTCAGCCTACCGCCGGGAACCAGAATAGGGCCTTAGGCAATCCCGTGCGTTTGCGGCCAGCTCCCAAAAAAGACAGTTGAAAAATGGAGCTCAGGGGCACTGCAATTCACAAACCTGCTGAGTTATAAATGATAACTCTCGTCCAAAAATATATTGAGGGAAGGCAACGAAGAGGATTTGAAAGCAAGGCAGAATTGCAGGAAACAGATTTCAGGAGGTAGATTCGAATCGCATTTAAAGCACATGAAAGGTGTCAAAACGTCGACAATGATGACCTTGGCCAAAAAGAGCGTATGCGTTTTTTCCTGAATATATTCAGGAAAAAACGCATACGCCCTTTTTGGCCAACCAAGCAACCTGGAAAGGCAAATCAGCGCTACAAAGAAGACTCGCTTCCCATCGGTCAAAAGGGCCATGCTGCAAAAAGTGTCAAAACCAGAAATGCAGGACAGGCCATGGAGAAATGGCAGCCTTGCTACGCTGATGGGCGGGATGTAAATTGCCAACAGCCACTCTGGAGAAGTGTACGGTGTGTCCTGAAACATCGAAAAAACACAGCTTAGGGAGCATAGGGCACGTCCACTCATGGGCGTATAAATTGGGAAAACTAAAGTTCAGCAAGACACAGGCACCCCAAAGTTTAGGGCTGCTCTGTTGACAAGAACCTCCACTTCATGACACCTTAAATATCCCAGGAAAGAGAAAAAAGGATAAAGAAGTTGTGGTCCTTATTTACAATGGAATATCACTCAGACATGAAATCAATGTCATAAGGCTAGTAGAAGCAAGATGAGTGGACTTAGGTACGACGATTCTAAGTGAAATAAGTCACACAGAAAAAGACACTTATAATAAGCTATCACTTATAGAGGGAATGTAAAAACCGCTACAATTGAACTGAATTACAAAACAGAACAGAGTCACACGTTTAGAAAACACACTATGGCTGCTTAACGGGAAAGGTGAGGTGGGGTGATGCATAAAACAAGGGTTTCAAATTCGCTCAGATACCTTTCCATACACCCAATATGTAATAGACAAGACCTACTCCTTGCTCAGTGAACTGGATTCAACACGCCCTATTCACCGCACAAGAATATATGTTAGTAGTAAGCATCTTAAAACCTATGTATTGATATCTGTCTGGAAGTGAGTCAAGTGGGTGTAAAGCCGCATAAACCAGCCGTGAAAAGCAGCTAAACCCCATTATAAAAATAAATTACTTTTAAAAACCCTTAAAATAAAGACAGTGAAATAGAGAAATTCTTACAAAATTCGTTCAGAGGCTGTGATACAACCTGGATTGACCATATCTAGACCCACAACTGGATGAGACATAAGGGCGGAAACTCTTGGGGCTGAGAGGTTGGGTGTGGTTGGGTGAGCAAACGCAGACCCTTTAAAGTAATACTGCGTGGTACCCATCCCATGGGTCCCAAATCTCCAGGTTAAAGGGCATCTTCCTACATCGAAAACATGCATGAGTAACCCAGACGATGGTACACCGTGTGATCGGGAAAGGTTTTAAAACGCACCTCATTTCTCATCTCCTTGTGTTCTGGTTCGCCATTCCAGCTACTTTACTAACAATCTCCCTACTTGGAGAATCAGCACCTTTAACCTCCTGTTCCGTACTGGTTGCAATTTGTCCTGAGGATGAAAGGGAAGAGGGGCAACCAATGAGAGACTAGATCTAGGTGTTGGGACAGGCACAGGTCACTCTATTTTCCCATCAGGAAGAAGAATTAACCACAGGCTCAGCCTGCCGCCGGGAACCAGAATAGGGCCTGAGGGAATCCCGTGCTTTTGCGGCCAGCTCCCAAAAAGACAGTTGAAAAATGGAGCTCAGGGGCACTGCCATTCACAAACCTGCTGAGTTATAAATGATAACTCTCGTCCACAAATATATTGAAGGAAGGCAACGAAGAGGATTTGAAAGCAAGGCAGAATTGCAGGAAACAGGTTTCAGGAGGTAGATTCGAATCGCCTTTAAAGCACATGAAAAGTGGCAAAACGTCGACAATGATGCCCTTGGCCAAAAAGGGCGTATGCGTTTTTTCCTGAATATATTCAGGAAAAAACGCATACGCCCTTTTTGGCCAACCAAGCAACCTGGAAAGGCAAATCAGCGCTACAAGGAAGTCTCGCTTCCCATCGGTCAAAAGGGTCATGCTGCAAAAAGTGTCAAAACCAGAAATGCAGGACAGGCCATGGAGAAATGGCAGCCTTGCTACGCTGATGGGCGGGATGTAAATTGCCAACAGCCACTCTGGAGAAGTGTACGGTGTGTCCTGAAACATCGAAAAAACACAGCTTAGGGAGCATAGGGCACGTCCACTCATGGGCGTATAAATTGGGAAAACTAAAAATCAGCAAGACACAGGCACCCCAAAGTTTAGGGCTGCTCTGTTGACAAGAACCTCCACTTCATGACACCTTAAATATCCCAGGAAAGAGAAAAATGGATAAAGAAGTTGTGGTCCTTATGTACAATGGAATATCACTCAGACATGAAATCAATGTCATAAGGCTAGTAGAAGCAAGATGAGTGGCTTTAGGTACGACGATTCTAAGTGAAATAAGTCACACAGAAAAAGACACTTATCATAAGCTATCACTTATAGAGGGAATGTAAAAACCGCTACAATTGAACTGAATTACAAAAGAACAGAGTCACACGTTTAGAAAACACACTATGGCTGCTTAACGGGAAAGGTGAGGTGGGGTGATGCATAAAACAAGGGTTTCAAATTCGATCAGATACCTTTCCATACACCCAATATGTAATACACAAGACCTACTCCTTGCTCAGTGAACTGGATTCAACACGCCCTATTCACAGCACAAGAATATATGTTAGTAGTAACATCTTAAAACCTATGTATTGATATCTGTCTGGAAGTGAGTCAAGTGGGTGTAAAGCCGCATAAACCAGCCGTGAAAAGCAGCTAAACCCCATTATAAAAATAAATTACTTTTAAAAACCCTTAAAATAAAGACAGTGAAATAGAGAAATTCTTACAAAATTCGTTCAGAGGATGTGATGCAACCTGGATTGACCATATCTAGACACACAGCTGGATGATACATAAGGGTGGACACTC
The DNA here is from genome assembly GCF_028021215.1 of Eschrichtius robustus. NCBI lineage: Eukaryota > Metazoa > Chordata > Mammalia > Artiodactyla > Eschrichtiidae > Eschrichtius > Eschrichtius robustus. Next base: position 1,969,429 of record NW_027175343.1, read on the forward strand.
TTGGGGTTGAGAGGTTGGGTGAGGGTGGGTGAGCAAACGCATACCCTTTAAAGTAATACTGCGTGGTACACATCCCATTGGTCCGAAATATCCAGGTTCAAGGGCATCTTCCTACATCGAAAACATGCATGAGAAACCCAGACGATGGTACACCGTGTGATTTTGAAAGGTTTCTAAAACGCACCTCATTTCTCATCTCCTTGTGTTCGGGTTCGATATTCCAGCTACTTTACTAACAATCTCTCTACTTGGAGAAGCAACACCTTTAACCTCCTGTTCCGTACAGGTTGCAATTTGTCCTGAGGATGAAAGGGATGAAGGGCAACCAATGAGAGACTAGATCTAGGTGTTGGGACAGGCACAGGTCACTCTATTTTCCCATCAGGAAGAAGAATTAACCACAGGCTCAGCCTGCCACCGGGAACCAGAATAGGGCCTGAGGCAATCCCGTGTTTTTGCGGCCAGCTCCCAAAAAGACAGTTGAAAAATGGAGCTCAGGGGCACTGCCATTCACAAACCTGCTGAGTTATAAATGATAACTCTCGTCCACAAATATATTGAGGGAAGGCAACGAAGAGGATTTGAAAGCAAGGCAGAATTGGAGGAAACAGCTTTCAGGAGGTAGATTCGAATCGCCTTTAAAGCACATGAAAAGTGGCAAAACGTCAACAATGATGCCCTTGGACAAAAAGTGCGTATGCGTTTTTTCCTGAATATATTCAGGAAAAAACGCATACGCCGTTTTTGGCCAACCAAGCAACCTGGAAAGGCAAATCAGCGCTACAAAGAAATCTCGCTTCCCATCGGTCAAATGGGCCATGCTGAAAAAAGTGTCAAAACCAGAAATGCAGGACAGGCCATGGAGAAATGGCAGCCTTGCTTCGCTGATGGGCGGGATGTAAATTGCCAACAGCCACTCTGGAGAAGTGTACGGTGTGTCCTGAAACATCGAAAAAACACAGCTTAGGTAGCATAGGGCACGTCCACTCATGGGTGTATAAATTGGGAAAACTAAAAATCAGCAAGACACAGGCACCCCAATGTTTAGGGCTGCTCTGTTGACAAGAACCTCCACTTCATGACACCATAAATATCCCAGGAAAGAGAAAAATGGATAAAGAAGTTGTGGTCTTTATGTACAATGGAATATCACTCAGACATGAAATCAATGTCATAAGGCTAGTAGAAGCAAGATGAGTGGATTCAGGTACGACGATTCTAAGTGAAATAAGTCACACAGAAAAAGACACTTATCATAAGCTATCACTTATAGAGGGAATGTAAAAACCGCTAAACTTGAACTGAGTTACAAAACAGAACAGAGTCGCACATTTAGAAAACACACTACAGCTGCTTAACGGGAAAGGTGAGGTGGGGTGATGCATAAAAAAAGGGTTTCAAATTCGCTCAGATACCGTTCCATACACCCAATATGTAATAGAAAAGACCGACTCCTTGCTCAGTGAACTGGACTCAACACCCCCTATTCACCGCACAAGAATATATGTGACTAGTAAGAATCTTAAAACCTATGTATTGATATCTGTCTGGAAGTGAGTCAAGTGGGTGTAAAGCCGCATAAACACAGCCGTGAAAAGCAGCTAAACCCCATTATAAAAATAAATTCCTTTTAAAAACCCGTAAAACAAAGACAGTGAAAGAGAGAAATTCTTATAAAATTCGTTCAGAGGCTGTGATGCAACCTGGATTGGCCATATCTAAACACACAGCTGGATGAGACATAAGGGTGGACAGTCTTGGGGTTGAGAGGTTGGGTGAGGTTGAGTGAGCAAACGCAGACCCTTTAAATTAATACTGCGTGGTACCCATCCCATGGGTCCCAAATCTCCAGGTTCAAGGGCATCTTCCTACATCGAAAACATGCATGAGAAACCCAGATGATGGTACACCGTGTGATTTTGAAAGGTTTCTAATACGCACCTCATTTCTCATCTCCTTGTGCTCGGGTTCGCCTTTCCAGCTACTTTACTAGCAATCTCCTTACTTGGAGAATCAGCACCTTTAACCTCCTGTTCCATACAGGTTGCAATTTGTCCTGAGGGTGAAAGGGAAGAGGGGCAACCAATGAGAGACTAGATCTAGGTGTTGGGACAGGCACAGGTCACTCTATTTTCCCATCAGGAAGAAGAATTAACCACAGGCTCAGCCTGCCCCCCGGAACCAGAATAGGGTCTGAGGCAATCCCGTGCTTTTGCGGCCAGCTCCCAAAAAAGACAGTTGAAAAATGGAGCTCGGGGGCACTGCCTTTCACAAACCCGCTGAGTTATAAATGATAACTCTCGTCCACAAATATATTGAGGGAAGGCAACGAAGAGGATTTGAAAGCAAGGCAGAATTGCAGGAAACAGGTTTCAGGAGGTAGATTCGAATCGCCTTTAAAGCACATGAAAAGTGGCAAAACGCCGACAATGATGCCCTTGGCCAAAAAGGGCGTATGCGTTTTTTCCTGAATATATTCAGGAAAAAACGCATACGCCCTTTTTTGCCAACCAAGCAACCTGGAAAGGCAAATCAGCGCTACAAAGAAGTCTCGCTTCCCATCGGTCAAAAGGGCCATGGTGCAAAAAGTGTCAAAACCAGAAATGCAGGACAGGCCATGGAGAAATGGCAGCCTTGCTACGCTGATGGGCGGGATGTAAATTGAAAACAGCCACTCTGGAGAAGTGTACTGTGTGTCCTGAAACATCGAAAAAACACAGCTTAGGGAGCATAGGGCACGTCCACTCATGGGCGTATAAATTGGGAAAACTAAAAATCAGCAAGACACAGGCACCCCAAAGTTTAGGGCTGCTCTGTTGACAAGAACCTCCACTTCATGACACCTTAAATATCCCAGGAAAGAGAAAAATGGATAAAGAAGTTGTGGTCCTTATGTACAATGGAATATCACTCAGACATGAAATCAATGTCATAAGGCTAGTAGAAGCAAGATGAGTGGATTTAGGTACGACAATTCTAAGTGAAATAAGTCACACAGAAAAAGACACTTATCATAAGCTATCACTTATAGAGGGAATGTAAAAACCGCTACACTTGAACTGAATTACAAAACAGAACAGAGTCACACGTTTAGAAAACACACTATGGCTGCTTAACGGGAAAAGTGAGGTGGGGTGAGGCATAAAACAAGGGTTTCAAATTCACTCAGATACCGTTCCATACACCCAATATGTAATAGATAAGTCCTACTCCTTGCTCAGTGAACTGGACTCAACACCCCCTATTCACCGCACAAGAATATATGTGACTAGTAAGAATCTTAAAACCTATGTATTGATATCTGTCTGGAAGTGAGTCAAGTGGGTGTAAAGCCGCATAAACACAGCCATGAAAAGCAGCTAATCCCCATTATAAAAATAAATTACTTTTAAAAACCCGTAAAACAAAGACAGTGAAAGAGAGAAATTCTTACAAAATTCGTTCAGAGGCTGTGATGCAACCTGGATTGACCATATCTAGACACACAGTTGGATGAGACATAAGGGTGGACACTCTTGGGGTTGAGAGGTTGGGTGAGGTTGGGTGAGCAAACGCAGACCCTTTAAAGTAATACTGCGTGGTACCCATCCCATGGGTCCCAAATCTCCAGGTTCAAGGGCATCTTCCTACATCGAAAACATGCATGAGAAACCCAGATGATGGTACACCGTGTGATTTTGAAAGGTTTCTAATACGCACCTCATTTCTCATCTCCTTGTGCTCGGGTTCGCCTTTCCAGCTACTTTACTAGCAATCTCCCTACTTGGAGAATCAGCACCTTTAAGCTCCTGTTCCCTAGAGGTTGCACTTTGTCCTGAGGATGAACGGGAAGAGGGGCAACCAATGAGACACTAGATCTAGGTTTTGGGACAGGCACAGGTCACTCTATTTTCCCATCAGGAAGAAGAATTAACCACAGGCTCAGCCTGCCACCCAGAAGCAGAATAGGGCCTGAGGCAATCCCGTGCTTTTGCGGCCAGCTCCCAAAAAAGCCAGTTGAAAAATGGAGCTCAGGGACACTGCAATTCACAAACCCGCAGAGCTATAAATGATAACTCTCGTCCACAAATATATTGACGGAAGGCAACGAAGAGGATTTGAAAGCAAGGCAGAATTGCAGGAAACAGGTTTCAGGAGGTAGATTCGAATCGCCTTTAAAGCACATGAAAAGTGGCAAAACGTCCACAATGATGCCCTTGGCCAAAAAGGGCGTATGCGTTTTTTCCTGAATATATTCAGGAAAAAACGCATACGCTCTTTTTGGCCAACCAAGCAACCTGGAAAGGCAAATCAGCGCTACAAAGAAGTCTCGCTTCCCATCGGTCAAAAGGGCCATGCTGCAAAAAGTGTCAAAACCAGAAATGCAGGACAGGCCATGGAGAAATGGCAGCCTTGCTACGCTGATGGGCGGGATGTAAATTGCCAACAGCCAATCTGGAGAAGTGTACGGTGTGTCCTGAAAGATCGATAAAACACAGTTTAGGGAGCATAGGTCACGTCCACTCATGGGCGTATAAATTGGGAAAACTAAAAATCAGCAAGACACAGGCACCCCAAAGTTTAGGGCTGCTCTGTTGACAAGAACCTCCACTTCATGACACCTTAAATATCCCAGGAAAGAGAAAAATGGATAAAGAAGTCGTGGTCCTTATGTACAAAGGAATATCACTCAGACATGAAATCAATGTCATAAGGCTAGTAGAAGCAAGATGAGTAGATTTAGGTACAACGATTCTAAGTGAAATAAGTCACACAGAAAAAGACACTTATCATAAGCTATCACTTATAGAGGGAATGTAAAAACCGCTACACTTGAACTGAATTACAAAAGAGAATAGTCATACGTTTAGAAAACACACTATGGCTGCTTAACGGGAAAGGTGAGGTGGGGTGATGCATAAAACAAGGGTTTCAAATTCGCTCAGGTACCGTTCCATACACCCAATATGTAATAGACAAGACATACTCCTTGCTCAGTGAACTGGACTCAACACCCCCTATTCACCGCACAAGAATATATCTGACTAGTAAGAATCTTAAAACCTATGTATTGATATCTCTCTGGAAGTGAGTCAAGTGGGTGTAAAGCCGCATAAACACAGCCATGAAAAGCAGCTAAACCCCATTATAAAAATAAATTACTTTTAAAAACCCGTTAAACAAAGACAGTGAAAGAGAGAGAAATTCTTCCAAAATTCGTTCAGGGGTTGTGATGCATCCTGGATTGACCATATCTAGACCCACAGCTGGATGAGACATAACGGTGGACACTCTTGCGGATGAGAGGTTGGGTGAGGTTGGGTGAGCAAACGCAGAACCTTTAAAGTAATACTGCGTGGTACCCATCCCATGGGTCCCAAATCTCCAGGTTCAAGGGCATCTTCCTACATCGAAAACATGCATGACAAACCCAGCAGATGGTACACCTTGTGATTTTGAAAGGTTTCTAAAAGGCACCTCATTTCTCAACTCCTTGTGCTCGGGTTCGCCATTCCAGCTACTTTACTACCAATCTCCCTACTTGGAGAATCAGCACCTTTAACCTCCTGTTCCGTACAGGTTGCAATTTGTCCTGAGGGTGAAAGGGAAGAGGGGCAACCAATGAGAGACTAGATCTAGGTGTTGGGACAGGCACAGGTCACTCTATTTTCCCATCAGGAAGAAGAATTAACCAGAGGCTCAGCCTGCCCCCCGTAACCAGAATAGGGCCTGAGGCAATCCCGTGCTTTTGTGGCCAGCTCCCAAAAAAGACAGTTGAAAAATGGAGCTAAGGGGCACTGCCTTTCACAAACCCGCTGAGTTATAAATGATAACTCTCGTCCACAAATATATTGAGGGAAGGCAACGAAGAGGATTTGAAAGCAAGGCAGAATTGCAGGAAACCGGTTTCAGGAGGTAGATTCGAATCGCCTTTAAAGCACATGAAAAGTGGCAAAACGTCGACAATGATGCCCTTGGCCAAAAAGGGCGTATGCGTTTTTTCCTGAATATATTCAGGAAAAAACGCATACGCCCTTTTTGGCCAACCAAGCAACCTGGAAAGGCAAATCAGCGCTACAAAGAAGTCTCGCTTCCCATCGGTCAAAAGGGCCATGCTGCAGAAAGTGTCAAAACCAGAAATGCAGGACAGGCCATGGAGAAATGGCAGGCTTGCTAAGCTGATGGGCGGGATGTAAATTGCCAACAGCCACTCTGGAGAAGTGTACGGTGTGTCCTGAAACATCGAAAAAACACAGCTTAGGGAGCATAGGGCACGTCCACTCATGGGCGTATAAATTGGGAAAACTAAAAATCAGCAAGACACAGGCACCCCAAAGTTTAGGGCTGCTCTGTTGACAAGAACCTCCACTTCATGACACCTTAAATATCCCAGGAAAGAGAAAAATGGATAAAGAATTCATGGTCCTTATGTACAATGGAATATCACTCAGATATGAAATCAATGTCATAAGGCTAGTAGAAGCAAGATGAGTAGATTTAGGTACAACGATTCTAAGTGAAATAAGTCACACAGAAAAAGACAATTATCATAAGATATCACTTATAGAGGGAATGTAAAAACCGCTACACTTGAACTGAATTACAAAAGAGAATATAGTCATACGTTTAGAAAACACACTATGGCTGCTTAACGGGAAAGGTGAGGTGGGGTGATGCATAAAACAAGGGTTTCAAATTCGCTCAGATACAGTTCCATACACCCAATATGTAATAGACAAGGCCTACTCCTTGCTCAGTGAACTGGACTCAACACCCCCTATTCACCGCACAAGAATATATCTGACTAGTAAGAATCTTAAAACCTATGTATTGATATCTCTCTGGAAGTGAGTCAAGTGGGTGTAAAGCCGCATAAACACAGCCATGAAAAGCAGCTAAACCCCATTATAAAAATAAATTACTTTTAAAAACCCGTTAAACAAAGACAGTGAAAGAGAGAGAAATTCTTCCAAAATTCGTTCAGGGGCTGTGATGCAACCTGGATTGACCATATCTAGACCCACAGCTGGATGAGACATAAGGGTGGACACTCTTGGGGCTGAGAGGTTGGGTGAGGTTGGGTGAGCAAACGCAGAACCTTTAAAGTAATACTGCCTGGTACCCATCCCATGGGTCCCAAATATCCAGGTTCAAGGGCATCTTCCTACATCGAAAACATGCATGAGAAACCCAGAAGATGGTACACCGTGTGATTTTGAAAGGTTTCTAAAAAGCACCTCATTTCTCATCTCCTTGTGCTCGGGTTCACCATTCCAGGTACTTAACTAGCAATCTCCCTACTTGGAGAATCAGCACCTTTAACCTCCTGTTCCCTACAGGTTGCAATTTGTCCTGAGGATGAACGGGAAGAGGGGCAACCAATGAGAGACTAGATCTAGGTGTTGGGACAGGCACAGGTCACTCTATTTTCCCATCAGGAAGAAGAATTAACCACAGGCTCAGCCTGCCGCCCAGAAGCAGAATAGGGCCTGAGGCAATCCCGCGCACTTGCGGCCAGCTCCCAAAAAAGCGAGTTGAAAAATGGAGCCCAGGGACACTGCCATTCACAAACCCGCAGAGTTATAAATGATAACTCTCGTCCACAAATATATTGAGGGAAGGCAATGAAGAGGATTTGAAAGCAAGGCAGAATTGCAGGAAACAGGTTTCAGGAGGTAGATTCGAATCGCCTTTAAAGCACATGAAAAGTCGCAAAATGTCGACAATGATGCCCTTGGCCAAAAAGGGCGTATGCGTTTTTTCCTGAATATATTCAGGAAAAAACGCATACGCCCTTTTTGGCCAACCAAGCAACCTGGAAAGGCAAATCAGCGCTACAAAGTAGTCTCGCTTCCCATCGGTCAAAAGGGCCATGCTGCAGAAAGTGTCAAAACCAGAAATGCAGGACAGGCCATGGAGAAATGGCAGGCTTGCTAAGCTGATGGGCGGGATGTAAATTGCCAACAGCCACTCTGGAGAAGTGTACGGTGTGTCCTGAAACATCGAAAAAACACAGCTTAGGGAGCATAGGGCACGTCCACTCATGGGCGTATAAATTGGGAAAACTAAAAATCAGCAAGACACAGGCACCCCAAAGTTTAGGGCTGCTCTGTTGACAAAAACCTCCACTTCATGACACCTTAAATATCCCAGGAAAGAGAAAAATGGATAAAGAAGTTGTGGTCCTTATGTACAATGGAATATCACTCAGACATGAAATCAATGTCATAAGGCTAGTAGAAGCAAGATGAGTGGATTTAGGTACGACGATTCTAAGAGAAATAAGTCACATAGAAAAAAACACTTATCATAAGCTATCACTTATAGAGGGAATGTAAAAACCGCTACACTTGAACTGAATTACAAAACAGAACAGAGTCTCACGTTTAGAAAACACACTACGGCTGCTTAACGGGAAAGGTGAGGTGGGGTGATGCATAAAACAAGGGTTTCAAATTCGCTCAGATACCGTTCCATAACCCAATATGTAATAGATAAGACCTACTCCTTGCTCAGTGAACTGGACTCAACACCCCCTATTCACCGCACAAGAAAATATGTGACTAGTAAGAATCTTAAAACCTATGTATTGATATCTGTCTGGAAGTGAGTCCAGTGGGTGTAAAGCCGCATAAACACAGCCGTGAAAAGCAGCTAAACGACATTATAAAAATAAATTACTTTTAAAAACCCGTAAAACAAAGACAGTGAAAGAGAGAGAAATTCTTACAAAATTCGTTCAGGGGCTGTGATGCAACCTGCATTGACCATATCTAGACCCACAGCTGGATGAGACCTAAGGGTGGACACTCTTGGGGCTGAGAGGTTGGGTGAGGTTGGGTGAGCAAACGCAGACCCTTTAAAGTAATACTGTGTGGTACTCATCCCATGGGTCCCAAATCTCCAGGTTCAAGGGCATCTTCCTACATCGAAAACATGCATGAGAAACCCAGATGATGGTACACCGTGTGATTTTGAAAGGTTTCTAATACGCACCTCATTTCTCATCTCCTTGTGCTCGGGTTCGCCTTTCCAGCTACTTTACTAGCAATCTCCTTACTTGGAGAATCAGCACCTTTAACCTCCTGTTCCATACAGGTTGCAATTTGTCCTGAGGGTGAAAGGGAAGAGGGGCAACCAATGAGAGACTAGATCTAGGTGTTGGGACAGGCACAGGTCACTCTATTTTCCCATCAGGAAGAAGAATTAACCACAGGCTCAGCCTGCCCCCCGGAACCAGAATAGGGTCTGAGGCAATCCCGTGCTTTTGCGGCCAGCTCCCAAAAAAGACAGTTGAAAAATGGAGCTCGGGGGCACTGCCTTTCACAAACCCGCTGAGTTATAAATGATAACTCTCGTCCACAAATATATTGAGGGAAGGCAACGAAGAGGATTTGAAAGCAAGGCAGAATTGCAGGAAACAGGTTTCAGGAGGTAGATTCGAATCGCCTTTAAAGCACATGAAAAGTGGCAAAACGCCGACAATGATGCCCTTGGCCAAAAAGGGCGTATGCGTTTTTTCCTGAATATATTCAGGAAAAAACGCATACGCCCTTTTTTGCCAACCAAGCAACCTGGAAAGGCAAATCAGCGCTACAAAGAAGTCTCGCTTCCCATCGGTCAAAAGGGCCATGGTGCAAAAAGTGTCAAAACCAGAAATGCAGGACAGGCCATGGAGAAATGGCAGCCTTGCTACGCTGATGGGCGGGATGTAAATTGAAAACAGACACTCTGGAGAAGTGTACTGTGTGTCCTGAAACATCGAAAAAACACAGCTTAGGGAGCATAGGGCACGTCCACTCATGGGCGTATAAATTGGGAAAACTAAAAATCAGCAAGACACAGGCACCCCAAAGTTTAGGGCTGCTCTGTTGACAAGAACCTCCACTTCATGACACCTTAAATATCCCAGGAAAGAGAAAAATGGATAAAGAAGTTGTGGTCCTTATGTACAATGGAATATCACTCAGACATGAAATCAATGTCATAAGGCTAGTAGAAGCAAGATGAGTGGATTTAGGTACGACAATTCTAAGTGAAATAAGTCACACAGAAAAAGACACTTATCATAAGCTATCACTTATAGAGGGAATGTAAAAACCGCTACACTTGAACTGAATTACAAAACAGAACAGAGTCACACGTTTAGAAAACACACTATGGCTGCTTAACGGGAAAAGTGAGGTGGGGTGAGGCATAAAACAAGGGTTTCAAATTCACTCAGATACCGTTCCATACACCCAATATGTAATAGATAAGTCCTACTCCTTGCTCAGTGAACTGGACTCAACACCCCCTATTCACCGCACAAGAATATATGTGACTAGTAAGAATCTTAAAACCTATGTATTGATATCTGTCTGGAAGTGAGTCAAGTGGGTGTAAAGCCGCATAAACACAGCCATGAAAAGCAGCTAATCCCCATTATAAAAATAAATTACTTTTAAAAACCCATAAAACAAAGACAGTGAAAGAGAGAAATTCTTACAAAATTCGTTCAGAGGCTGTGATGCAACCTGGATTGACCATATCTAGACACACAGTTGGATGAGACATAAGGGTGGACACTCTTGGGGCTGAGAGGTTGGGTGAGGTTGGGTGAGCAAACGCAGAACCTTTAAAGTAATACTGCCTGGTACCCATCCCATGGGTCCCAAATCTCCAGGTTCAAGGGCATCTTCCTACATCGAAAACATGCATGAGAAACCCAGAAGATGGTACACCGTGTGATTTTGAAAGGTTTCTAAAAAGCACCTCATTTCTCATCTCCTTGTGCTCGGGTTCACCATTCCAGGTACTTAACTAGCAATCTCCCTACTTGGAGAATCAGCACCTTTAACCTCCTGTTCCCTACAGGTTGCAATTTGTCCTGAGGATGAACGGGAAGAGGGGCAACCAATGAGAGACTAGATCTAGGTGTTGGGACAGGCACAGGTCACTCTATTTTCCCATCAGGAAGAAGAATTAACCACAGGCTCAGCCTGCCCCCCGGAACCAGAATAGGGTCTGAGGCAATCCCGTGCTTTTGCGGCCAGCTCCCAAAAAAGACTGTTGAAAAATGGAGCTCGGGGGCACTGCCTTTCACAAACCCGCTGAGTTATAAATGATAACTCTCGTCCACAAATATATTGAGGGAAGGCAACGAAGAGGATTTGAAAGCAAGGCAGAATTGCAGGAAACAGGTTTCAGGAGGTAGATTCGAATCGCCTTTAAAGCACATGAAAAGTGGCAAAACGCCGACAATGATGCCCTTGGCCAAAAAGGGCGTATGCGTTTTTTCCTGAATATATTCAGGAAAAAACGCATACGCCCTTTTTTGCCAACCAAGCAACCTGGAAAGGCAAATCAGCGCTACAAAGAAGTCTCGCTTCCCATCGGTCAAAAGGGCCATGGTGCAAAAAGTGTCAAAACCAGAAATGCAGGACAGGCCATGGAGAAATGGCAGCCTTGCTACCCTGATGGGCGGGATGTAAATTGAAAACAGCCACTCTGGAGAAGTGTACTGTGTGTCCTGAAACATCGAAAAAACACAGCTTAGGGAGCATAGGGCACGTCCACTCATGGGCGTATAAATTGGGAAAACTAAAAATCAGCAAGACACAGGCACCCCAAAGTTTAGGGCTGCTCTGTTGACAAGAACCTCCACTTCATGACACCTTAAATATCCCAGGAAAGAGAAAAATGGATAAAGAAGTTGTGGTCCTTATGTACAATGGAATATCACTCAGACATGAAATCAATGTCATAAGGCTAGTAGAAGCAAGATGAGTGGATTTAGGTACGACGATTCTAAGTGAAATAAGTCACACAGAAAAAGACACTTATCATAAGCTATCACTTATAGAGGGAATGTAAAAACCGCTACACTTGAACTGAATTACAAAACAGAACAGAGTCACACGTTTAGAAAACACACTATGGCTGCTTAACGGGAAAAGTGAGGTGGGGTGAGGCATAAAACAAGGGTTTCAAATTCACTCAGATACCGTTCCATACACCCAATATGTAATAGATAAGTCCTACTCCTTGCTCAGTGAACTGGACTCAACACCCCCTATTCACCGCACAAGAATATATGTGACTAGTAAGAATCTTAAAACCTATGTATTGATATCTGTCTGGAAGTGAGTCAAGTGGGTGTAAAGCCGCATAAACACAGCCATGAAAAGCAGCTAATCCCCATTATAAAAATAAATTACTTTTAAAAACCCGTAAAACAAAGACAGTGAAAGAGAGAAATTCTTACAAAATTCGTTCAGAGGCTGTGATGCAACCTGGATTGACCATATCTAGACACACAGTTGGATGAGACATAAGGGTGGACACTCTTGGGGTTGAGAGGTTGGGTGAGGTTGGGTGAGCAAACGCAGACCCTTTAAAGTAATACTGCGTGGTACCCATCCCATGGGTCCCAAATCTCCAGGTTCAAGGGCATCTTCCTACATCGAAAACATGCATGAGAAACCCAGATGATGGTACACCGTGTGATTTTGAAAGGTTTCTAATACGCACCTCATTTCTCATCTCCTTGTGCTCGGGTTCGCCTTTCCAGCTACTTTACTAGCAATCTCCCTACTTGGAGAATCAGCACCTTTAAGCTCCTGTTCCCTAGAGGTTGCACTTTGTCCTGAGGATGAACGGGAAGAGGGGCAACCAATGAGACACTAGATCTAGGTTTTGGGACAGGCACAAGTCACTCTATTTTCCCATCAGGAAGAAGAATTAACCACAGGCTCAGCCTGCCACCCAGAAGCAGAATAGGGCCTGAGGCAATCCCGTGCTTTTGCGGCCAGCTCCCAAAAAAGCCAGTTGAAAAATGGAGCTCAGGGACACTGCAATTCACAAACCCGCAGAGCTATAAATGATAACTCTCGTCCACAAATATATTGACGGAAGGCAACGAAGAGGATTTGAAAGCAAGGCAGAATTGCAGGAAACAGGTTTCAGGAGGTAGATTCGAATCGCCTTTAAAGCACATGAAAAGTGGCAAAACGTCCACAATGATGCCCTTGGCCAAAAAGGGCGTATGCGTTTTTTCCTGAATATATTCAGGAAAAAACGCATACGCTCTTTTTGGCCAACCAAGCAACCTGGAAAGGCAAATCAGCGCTACAAAGAAGTCTCGCTTCCCATCGGTCAAAAGGGCCATGCTGCAAAAAGTGTCAAAACCAGAAATGCAGGACAGGCCATGGAGAAATGGCAGCCTTGCTACGCTGATGGGCGGGATGTAAATTGCCAACAGCCACTCTGGAGAAGTGTACGGTGTGTCCTGAAACATCGAAAAAACACAGCTTAGGGAGCATAGGGCACGTCCACTCATGGGCGTATAAATTGGGAAAACTAAAAATCAGCAAGACACAGGCACCCCAAAGTTTAGGGCTGCTCTGTTGACAAGAACCTCCACTTCATGACACCTTAAATATCCCAGGAAAGAGAAAAATGGATAAAGAAGTCGTGGTCCTTATGTACAAAGGAATATCACTCAGACATGAAATCAATGTCATAAGGCTAGTAGAAGCAAGATGAGTAGATTTAGGTACAACGATTCTAAGTGAAATAAGTCACACAGAAAAAGACACTTATCATAAGCTATCACTTATAGAGGGAATGTAAAAACCGCTACACTTGAACTGAATTACAAAAGAGAATAGTCATACGTTTAGAAAACACACTATGGCTGCTTAACGGGAAAGGTGAGGTGGGGTGATGCATAAAACAAGGGTTTCAAATTCGCTCAGGTACCGTTCCATACACCCAATATGTAATAGACAAGACATACTCCTTGCTCAGTGAACTGGACTCAACACCCCCTATTCACCGCACAAGAATATATCTGACTAGTAAGAATCTTAAAACCTATGTATTGATATCTCTCTGGAAGTGAGTCAAGTGGGTGTAAAGCCGCATAAACACAGCCATGAAAAGCAGCTAAACCCCATTATAAAAATAAATTACTTTTAAAAACCCGTTAAACAAAGACAGTGAAAGAGAGAGAAATTCTTCCAAAATTCGTTCAGGGGTTGTGATGCATCCTGGATTGACCATATCTAGACACACAGCTGGATGAGACATAACGGTGGACACTCTTGGGGATGAGAGGTTGGGTGAGGTTGGGTGAGCAAACGCAGAACCTTTAAAGTAATACTGCGTGGTACCCATCCCATGGGTCCCAAATATCCAGGTTCAAGGGCATCTTCCTACATCGAAAACATGCATGACAAACCCAGCAGATGGTACACCTTGTGATTTTGAAAGGTTTCTAAAAGGCACCTCATTTCTCAACTCCTTGTGCTCGGGTTCGCCATTCCAGCTACTTTACTACCAATCTCCCTACTTGGAGAATCAGCACCTTTAACCTCCTGTTCCGTACAGGTTGCAATTTGTCCTGAGGGTGAAAGGGAAGAGGGGCTACCAATGAGAGACTAGATCTAGGTGTTGGGACAGGCACAGGTCACTCTATTTTCCCATCAGGAAGAAGAATTAACCAGAGGCTCAGCCTGCCCCCCGTAACCAGAATAGGGCCTGAGGCAATCCCGTGCTTTTGTGGCCAGCTCCCAAAAAAGACAGTTGAAAAATGGAGCTAAGGGGCACTGCCTTTCACAAACCCGCTGAGTTATAAATGATAACTCTCGTCCACAAATATATTGAGGGAAGGCAACGAAGAGGATTTGAAAGCAAGGCAGAATTGCAGGAAACCGGTTTCAGGAGGTAGATTCGAATCGCCTTTAAAGCACATGAAAAGTGGCAAAACGTCGACAATGATGCCCTTGGACAAAAAGGGCGTATGCGTTTTTTCCTGAATATATTCAGGAAAAAACGCATCCGCCCTTTTTGGCCAACCAAGCAACCTGAGAGGCAAATCAGTGCTACAAAGAAGTCTCGCTTCCCATCGGTCAAAAGGGCCATGCTGCAGAAAGTGTCAAAACCAGAAATGCAGGACAGGCCATGGAGAAATGGCAGCCTTGCTACACTGATGGGCGGGATGTAAATTGCCAACAGCCACTCTGGAGAAGTGTACGGTGTGTCCTGAAACATCGAAAAAACACAGCTTAGGGAGCATAGGGCACGTCCACTCATGGGCGTATAAATTGGGAAAACTAAAAATCAGCAAGACACAGGCACCCCAAAGTTTAGGGCTGCTCTGTTGACAAGAACCTCCACTTCATGACACCTTAAATATCCCAGGAAAGAGAAAAATGGATAAAGAAGTCATGGTCCTTATGTACAATGGAATATCACTCAGACATGAAATCAATGTCATAAGGCTAGTAGAAGCAAGATGAGTAGATTTAGGTACAACGATTCTAAGTGAAATAAGTCACAGAGAAAAAGACACTTATCATAAGATATCACTTATAGAGGGAATGTAAAAACCGCTACACTTGAACTGAATTACAAAAGAGAATATAGTCATACGTTTAGAAAACACACTATGGCTGCTTAACGGGAAAGGTGAGGTGGGGTGATGCATAAAACAAGGGTTTCAAATTCGCTCAGATACAGTTCCATACACCCAATATGTAATAGACAAGGCCTACTCCTTGCTCAGTGAACTGGACTCAACACCCCCTATTCACCGCACAAGAATATATCTGACTAGTAAGAATCTTAAAACCTATGTATTGATATCTCTCTGGAAGTGAGTCAAGTGGGTGTAAAGCCGCATAAACACAGCCATGAAAAGCAGCTAAACCCCATTATAAAAATAAATTACTTTTAAAAACCCGTTAAACAAAGACAGTGAAAGAGAGAGAAATTCTTCCAAAATTCGTTCAGGGGCTGTGATGCAACCTGGATTGACCATATCTAGACCCACAGCTGGATGAGACATAAGGGTGGACACTCTTGGGGCTGAGAGGTTGGGTGAGGTTGGGTGAGCAAACGCAGAACCTTTAAAGTAATACTGCCTGGTACCCATCCCATGGGTCCCAAATCTCCAGGTTCAAGGGCATCTTCCTACATCGAAAACATGCATGAGAAACCCAGAAGATGGTACACCGTGTGATTTTGAAAGGTTTCTAAAACGCACCTCATTTCTCATCTCCTTGTGCTCGGGTTCACCATTCCAGGTACTTAACTAGCAATCTCCCTACTTGGAGAATCAGCACCTTTAACCTCCTGTTCCCTACAGGTTGCAATTTGTCCTGAGGATGAACGGGAAGAGGGGCAACCAATGAGAGACTAGATCTAGGTGTTGGGACAGGCACAGGTCACTCTATTTTCCCATCAGGAAGAAGAATTAACCACAGGCTCAGCCTGCCGCCCAGAAGCAGAATAGGGCCTGAGGCAATCCCGCGCAATTGCGGCCAGCTCCCAAAAAAGACAGTTGAAAAATGGAGCCCAGGGGCACTGCCATTCACAAACCCGCAGAGTTATAAATGATAACTCTCGTCCACAAATATATTGAGGGAAGGCAATGAAGAGGATTTGAAAGCAAGGCAGAATTGCAGGAAACAGGTTTCAGGAGGTAGATTCGAATCGCCTTTAAAGCACATGAAAAGTCGCAAAATGTCGACAATGATGCCCTTGGCCAAAAAGGGCGTATGTGTTTTTTCCTGAATATATTCAGGAAAAAACGCATACGCCCTTTTTGGCCAACCAAGCAACCTGGAAAGTCAAATCAGCGCTACAAAGTAGTCTCGCTTCCCATCGGTCAAAAGGGCCATGCTGCAGAAAGTGTCAAAACCAGAAATGCAGGACAGGCCATGGAGAAATGGCAGGCTTGCTACGCTGATGGGCGGGATGTAAATTGCCAACAGCCACTCTGGAGAAGTGTACGGTGTGTCCAGAAACATCGAAAAAACACAGCTTAGGGAGCATAGGGCACGTCCACTCATGGGCGTATAAATTGGGAAAACTAAAAATCAGCAAGACACAGGCACCCCAAAGTTTAGGGCTGCTCTGTTGACAAAAACCTCCACTTCATGACACCTTAAATATCCCAGGAAAGAGAAAAATGGATAAAGAAGTTGTGGTCCTTATGTACAATGGAATATCACTCAGACATGAAATCAATGTCATAAGGCTAGTAGAAGCAAGATGAGTGGATTTAGGTACGACGATTCTAAGTGAAATAAGTCACATAGAAAAAAACACTTATCATAAGCTATCACTTATAGAGGGAATGTAAAAACCGCTACACTTGAACTGAATTACAAAACAGAACAGAGTCTCACGTTTAGAAAACACACTACGGCTGCTTAACGGGAAAGGTGAGGTGGGGTGATGCATAAAACAAGGGTTTCAAATTCGCTCAGATACCGTTCCATAACCCAATATGTAATAGATAAGACCTACTCCTTGCTCAGTGAACTGGACTCAACACCCCCTATTCACCGCACAAGAATATATGTGACTAGTAAGAATCTTAAAACCTATGTATTGATATCTGTCTGGAAGTGAGTCCAGTGGGTGTAAAGCCGCATAAACACAGCCGTGAAAAGCAGCTAAACGACATTATAAAAATAAATTACTTTTAAAAACCCGTAAAACTAAGACAGTGAAAGAGAGAGAAATTCTTACAAAATTCGTTCAGGGGCTGTGATGCAACCTGGATTGACCATATCTAGACCCACAGCTGGATGAGACCTAAGGGTGGACACTCTTGGGGCTGAGAGGTTGGGTGAGGTTGGGTGAGCAAACGCAGACCCTTTAAAGTAATACTGTGTGGTACCCATCCCATGGGTCCCAAATCTCCAGGTTCAAGGGCATCTTCCTACATCGAAAACATGCATGAGAAACCCAGAAGATGGTACACCGTGTGATTTTGAAAGGTTTCTAATACGCACCTCATTTCTCATCTCCTTGTGCTCGGGTTCGCCTTTCCAGCTACTTTACTAGCAATCTCCTAACTTGGAGAATCAGCACCTTTAACCTCCTGTTCCATACAGGTTGCAATTTGTCCTGAGGGTGAAAGGGAAGAGGGGCAACCAATGAGAGACTAGATCTAGGTTTTGGGACAGGCACAGGTCACTCTATTTTCCCATCAGGAAGAAGAATTAACCACAGGCTCAGCCTGCCACCCAGAAGCAGAATAGGGCCTGAGGCAATCCCGTGCTTTTGCGGCCAGCTCCCAAAAAAGCCAGTTGAAAAATGGAGCTCAGGGACACTGCAATTCACAAACCCGCACAGCTATAAATGATAACTCTCGTCCACAAATATATTGACGGAAGGCAACGAAGAGGATTTGAAAGCAAGGCAGAATTGCAGGAAACAGGTTTCAGGAGGTAGATTCGAATCGCCTTTAAAGCACATGAAAAGTGGCAAAACGTCCACAATGATGCCCTTGGCCAAAAAGGGCGTATGCGTTTTTTCCTGAATATATTCAGGAAAAAACGCATACGCTCTTTTTGGCCAACCAAGCAACCTGGAAAGGCAAATCAGCGCTACAAAGAAGTCTCGCTTCCCATCGGTCAAAAGGGCCATGCTGCAAAAAGTGTCAAAACCAGAAATGCAGGACAGGCCATGGAGAAATGGCAGCCTTGCTACGCTGATGGGCGGGATGTAAATTGCCAACAGCCACTCTGGAGAAGTGTACGGTGTGTCCTGAAAGATCGAAAAAACACAGTTTAGGGAGCATAGGTCACGTCCACTCATGGGCGTATAAATTGGGAAAACTAAAAATCAGCAAGACACAGGCACCCCAAAGTTTAGGGCTGCTCTGTTGACAAGAACCTCCACTTCATGACACCTTAAATATCCCAGGAAAGAGAAAAATGGATAAAGAAGTCGTGGTCCTTATGTACAAAGAAATATCACTCAGACATGAAATCAATGTCATAAGGCTAGTAGAAGCAAGATGAGTAGATTTAGGTACAACGATTCTAAGTGAAATAAGTCACACAGAAAAGACACTTATCATAAGCTATCACTTATAGAGGGAATGTAAAAACCGCTACACTTGAACTGAATTACAAAAGAGAATAGAGTCATACGTTTAGAAAACACACTATGGCTGCTTAACGGGAAAGGTGAGGTGGGGTGATGCATAAAACAAGGGTTTCAAATTCGCTCAGGTACCGTTCCATACACCCAATATGTAATAGACAAGACATACTCCTTGCTCAGTGACCTGGACTCAACACCCCCTATTCACCGCACAAGAATATATCTGACTAGTAAGAATCTTAAAACCTATGTATTGATATCTCTCTGGAAGTGAGTCAAGTGGGTGTAAAGCCGCATAAACACAGCCATGAAAAGCAGCTAAACCCCATTATAAAAATAAATTACTTTTAAAAACCCGTTAAACAAAGACAGTGAAAGAGAGAGAAATTCTTCCAAAATTCGTTCAGGGGCTGTGATGCATCCTGGATTGACCATATCTAGACCCACAGCTGGATGAGACATAACGGTGGACACTCTTGGGGCTGAGAGGTTGGGTGAGGTTGGGTGAGCAAACGCAGACCCTTTAAAGTAATACTGTGTGGTACCCATCCCATGGGTCCCAAATCTCCAGGTTCAAGGGCATCTTCCTACATCTAAAACATGCATGAGAAACCCAGAAGATGGTACACCGTGTGATTTTGAAAGGTTTCTAATACGCACCTCATTTCTCATCTCCTTGTGCTCGGGTTCGCCTTTCCAGCTACTTTACTAGCAATCTCCTAACTTGGAGAATCAGCACCTTTAACCTCCTGTTCCATACAGGTTGCAATTTGTCCGGAGGGTGAAAGGGAAGAGGGGCAACCAATGAGAGACTAGATCTAGGTGTTGGGACAGGCACAGGTCACTCTATTTTCCCATCAGGAAGAAGAATTAACCACAGGCTCAGCCTGCTCCCCGGAACCAGAATAGGGTCTGAGGCAATCCCGTGCTTTTGCGGCCAGCTCCCAAAAAAGACAGTTGAAAAATGGAGCTCGGGGGCACTGCCTTTCACAAACCCGCTGAGTTATAAATGATAACTCTCGTCCACAAATATATTGAGGGAAGGCAACGAAGAGGATTTGAAAGCAAGGCAGAATTGCAGGAAACAGGTTTCAGGAGGTAGATTCGAATCGCCTTTAAAGCACATGAAAAGTGGCAAAACGCCGACAATGATGCCCTTGGCCAAAAAGGGCGTATGCGTTTTTTCCTGAATATATTCAGGAAAAAACGCATACGCCCTTTTTTGCCAACCAAGCAACCTGGAAAGGCAAATCAGCGCTACAAAGAAGTCTCGCTTCCCATCGGTCAAAAGGGCCATGGTGCAAAAAGTGTCAAAACCAGAAATGCAGGACAGGCCATGGAGAAATGGCAGCCTTGCTACGCTGATGGGCGGGATGTAAATTGAAAACAGCCACTCTGGAGAAGTGTACTGTGTGTCCTGAAACATCGAAAAAACACAGCTTAGGGAGCATAGGGCACGTCCACTCATGGGCGTATAAATTGGGAAAACTAAAAATCAGCAAGACACAGGCACCCCAAAGTTTAGGGCTGCTCTGTTGACAAGAACCTCCACTTCATGACACCTTAAATATCCCAGGAAAGAGAAAAATGGATAAAGAAGTTGTGGTCCTTATGTACAATGGAATATCACTCAGACATGAAATCAATGTCATAAGGCAAGTAGAAGCAAGATGAGTGGATTTAAGTACGATGATTCTAAGTGAAATAAGTCACACAGAAAAAGACACTTATCATAAGCTATCACTTATAGAGGGAATGTAAAAACCGCTACACTTGAACTGAATTACAAAACAGAACAGAGTCACACGTTTAGAAAACACACTATTGCTGCTTAACGGGAAAGGTGAGGTGGGGTGATGCATAAAACAAGGGTTTCAAATTCACTCAGATACCGTTCCATACACCCAATATGTAATAGATAAGTCCTACTCCTTGCTCAGTGAACTGGACTCAACACCCCCTATTCACCGCACAAGAATATATGTGACTAGTAAGAATCTTAAAACCTATGTATTGATATCTGTCTGGAAGTGAGTCAAGTGGGTGTAAAGCCGCATAAACACAGCCATGAAAAGCAGCTAATCCCCATTATAAAAATAAATTACTTTTAAAAACCCGTAAAACAAAGACAGTGAAAGAGAGAAATTCTTACAAAATTCGTTCAGAGGCTGTGATGCAACCTGGATTGACCATATCTAGACACACAGTTGGATGAGACATAAGGGTGGACACTCTTGGGGTTGAGAGGTTGGGTGAGGTTGGGTGAGCAAACGCAGACCCTTTAAAGTAATACTGCGTGGTACCCATCCCATGGGTCCCAAATCTCCAGGTTCAAGGGCATCTTCCTACATCGAAAACATGCATGAGAAACCCAGATGATGGTACACCGTGTGATTTTGAAAGGTTTCTAATACGCACCTCATTTCTCATCTCCTTGTGCTCGGGTTCGCCTTTCCAGCTACTTTACTAGCAATCTCCCTACTTGGAGAATCAGCACCTTTAAGCTCCTGTTCCCTAGAGGTTGCAATTTGTCCTGAGGATGAACAGGAAGAGGGGCAACCAATGAGACACTAGATCTAGGTTTTGGGACAGGCACAGGTCACTCTATTTTCCCATCAGGAAGAAGAATTAACCACAGGCTCAGCCTGCCACCCAGAAGCAGAATAGGGCCTGAGGCAATCCCGTGCTTTTGCGGCCAGCTCCCAAAAAAGCCAGTTGAAAAATGGAGCTCAGGGACACTGCAATTCACAAACCCGCAGAGCTATAAATGATAACTCTCGTCCACAAATATATTGACGGAAGGCAACGAAGAGGATTTGAAAGCAAGGCAGAATTGCAGGAAACAGGTTTCAGGAGGTAGATTCGAATCGCCTTTAAAGCACA
This sequence comes from Eschrichtius robustus, assembly GCF_028021215.1. Classification (NCBI taxonomy): domain Eukaryota; kingdom Metazoa; phylum Chordata; class Mammalia; order Artiodactyla; family Eschrichtiidae; genus Eschrichtius; species Eschrichtius robustus. The sequence goes on from NW_027175343.1 coordinate 1,991,179, forward strand.
TGAAAAGTGGCAAAACGTCCACAATGATGCCCTTGGCCAAAAAGGGCGTATGCGTTTTTTCCTGAATATATTCAGGAAAAAACGCATACGCTCTTTTTGGCCAACCAAGCAACCTGGAAAGGCAAATCAGCGCTACAAAGAAGTCTCGCTTCCCATCGGTCAAAAGGGCCATGCTGCAAAAAGTGTCAAAACCAGAAATGCAGGACAGGCCATGGAGAAATGGCAGCCTTGCTACGCTGATGGGCGGGATGTAAATTGCCAACAGCCACTCTGGAGAAGTGTACGTTGTGTCCTGAAAGATCGAAAAAACACAGTTTAGGGAGCATAGGTCACGTCCACTCATGGGCGTATAAATTGGGAAAACTAAAAATCAGCAAGACACAGGCACCCCAAAGTTTAGGGCTGCTCTGTTGACAAGAACCTCCACTTCATGACACCTTAAATATCCCAGGAAAGAGAAAAATGGATAAAGAAGTCGTGGTCCTTATGTACAAAGGAATATCACTCAGACATGAAATCAATGTCATAAGGCTAGTAGAAGCAAGATGAGTAGATTTAGGTACAACGATTCTAAGTGAAATAAGTCACACAGAAAAGACACTTATCATAAGCTATCACTTATAGAGGGAATGTAAAAACCGCTACACTTGAACTGAATTACAAAAGAGAATAGAGTCATACGTTTAGAAAACACACTATGGCTGCTTAACGGGAAAGGTGAGGTGGGGTGATGCATAAAACAAGGGTTTCAAATTCGCTCAGGTACCGTTCCATACACCCAATATGTAATAGACAAGACATACTCCTTGCTCAGTGACCTGGACTCAACACCCCCTATTCACCGCACAAGAATATATCTGACTAGTAAGAATCTTAAAACCTATGTATTGATATCTCTCTGGAAGTGAGTCAAGTGGGTGTAAAGCCGCATAAACACAGCCATGAAAAGCAGCTAAACCCCATTATAAAAATAAATTACTTTTAAAAACCCTTTAAACAAAGACAGTGAAAGAGAGAGAAATTCTTCCAAAATTCGTTCAGGGGCTGTGATGCATCCTGGATTGACCATATCTAGACCCACAGCTGGATGAGACATAACGGTGGACACTCTTGGGGCTGAGAGGTTGGGTGAGGTTGGGTGAGCAAAGGCAGAACCTTTAAAGTAATACTGCGTGGTACCCATCCCATGGGTCCCAAATATCCAGGTTCAAGGGCATCTTCCTACATCGAAAACATGCATGAGAAACCCAGCAGATGGTACACCTTGTGATTTTGAAAGGTTTCTAAAAGGCACCTCATTTCTCAACTCCTTGTGCTCGGGTTCGCCATTCCAGCTACTTTACTACCAACCTCCCTACTTGGAGAATCAGCACCTTTAACCTCCTGTTCCGTACAGGTTGCAATTTGTCCTGAGGGTGAAAGGGAAGAGGGGCAACCAATGAGAGACTAGATCTAGGTGTTGGGACAGGCACAGGTCACTCTATTTTCCCATCAGGAAGAAGAATTAACCAGAGGCTCAGCCTGCCCCCCGTAACCAGAATAGGGCCTGAGGCAATCCCGTGCTTTTGTGGCCAGCTCCCAAAAAAGACAGTTGAAAAATGGAGCTAAGGGGCACTGCCTTTCACAAACCCGCTGAGTTATAAATGATAACTCTCGTCCACAAATATATTGAGGGAAGGCAACGAAGAGGATTTGAAAGCAAGGCAGAATTGCAGGAAACCGGTTTTAGGAGGTAGATTCGAATCGCCTTTAAAGCACATGAAAAGTGGCAAAACGTCGACAATGATGCCCTTGGCCAAAAAGGGCGTATGCGTTTTTTCCTGAATATATTCAGGAAAAAACGCATACGCCCTTTTTGGCCAACCAAGCAACCTGAGAGGCAAATCAGTGCTACAAAGAAGTCTCGCTTCCCATCGGTCATAAGGGCCATGCTGCAGAAAGTGTCAAAAGCAGAAATGCAGGACAGGCCATGGAGAAATGGCAGCCTTGCTACACTGATGGGCGGGATGTAAATTGCCAACAGCCACTCTGGAGAAGTGTACGGTGTGTCCTGAAACATCGAAAAAACACAGCTTAGGGAGCATAGGGCACGTCCACTCATGGGCGTATAAATTGGGAAAACTAAAAATCAGCAAGACACAGGCACCCCAAAGTTTAGGGCTGCTCTGTTGACAAGAACCTCCACTTCATGACACCTTAAATATCCCAGGAAAGAGAAAAATGGATAAAGAAGTCATGGTCCTTATGTACAATGGAATATCACTCAGACATGAAATCAATGTCATAAGGCTAGTAGAAGCAAGATGAGTAGATTTAGGTACAACGATTCTAAGTGAAATAAGTCACACAGAAAAAGACACTTATCATAAGATATCACTTATAGAGGGAATGTAAAAACCGCTACACTTGAACTGAATTACAAAAGAGAATATAGTCATACGTTTAGAAAACACACTATGGCTGCTTAACGGGAAAGGTGAGGTGGGGTGATGCATAAAACAAGGGTTTCAAATTCGCTCAGATACAGTTCCATACACCCAATATGTAATAGACAAGGCCTACTCCTTGCTCAGTGAACTGGACTCAACACCCCCTATTCACCGCACAAGAATATATCTGACTAGTAAGAATCTTAAAACCTATGTATTGATATCTCTCTGGAAGTGAGTCAAGTGGGTGTAAAGCCGCATAAACACAGCCGTGAAAAGCAGCTAAACCCCATTATAAAAATAAATTACTTTTAAAAACCCGTAAAACAAAGACAGTGAAAGAGAGAGAAATTCTTCCAAAATTCGTTCAGGGGCTGTGATGCAACCTGGATTGACCATATCTAGACCCACAGCTGGATGAGACATAAGGGTGGACACTCTTGGGGCTGAGAGGTTGGGTGAGGTTGGGTGAGCAAACGCAGAACCTTTAAAGTAATACTGCCTGGTACCCATCCCATGGGTCCCAAATCTCCAGGTTCAAGGGCATCTTCCTACATCGAAAACATGCATGAGAAACCCAGAAGATGGTACACCGTGTGATTTTGAAAGGTTTCTAAAAAGCACCTCATTTCTCATCTCCTTGTGCTCGGGTTCACCATTCCAGGTACTTAACTAGCAATCTCCCTACTTGGAGAATCAGCACCTTTAACCTCCTGTTCCCTACAGGTTGCAATTTGTCCTGAGGATGAACGGGAAGAGGGGCAACCAATGAGAGACTAGATCTAGGTGTTGGGACAGGCACAGGTCACTCTATTTTCCCATCAGGAAGAAGAATTAACCACAGGCTCAGCCTGCCGCCCAGAAGCAGAATAGGGCCTGAGGCAATCCCGCGCTCTTGCGGCCAGCTCCCAAAAAAGCGAGTTGAAAAATGGAGCCCAGGGACACTGCCATTCACAAACCCGCAGAGTTATAAATGATAACTCTCGTCCAAAAATATATTGAGGGAAGGCAATGAAGAGGATTTGAAAGCAAGGCAGAATTGCAGGAAACAGGTTTCAGGAGGTAGATTCGAATCGCCATTAAAGCACATGAAAAGTCGCAAAATGTCGACAATGATGCCCTTGGCCAAAAAGGGCGTATGCGTTTTTTCCTGAATATATTCAGGAAAAAACGCATACGCCCTTTTTGGCCAACCAAGCAACCTGGAAAGGCAAATCAGCGCTACAAAGTAGTCTCGCTTCCCATCGGTCAAAAGGGCCATGCTGCAGAAAGTGTCAAAACCAGAAATGCAGGACAGACCATGGAGAAATGGCAGCCTTGCTACGCTGATGGGCGGGATGTAAATTGCCAACAGCCACTCTGGAGAAGTGTACGGTGTGTCCTGAAACATCTAAAACACACAGCTTAGGGAGCATAGGGCACGTCCACTCATGGGCGTATAAATTGGGAAAACTAAAAATCAGCAAGACACAGGCACCCCAAAGTTTAGGGCTGCTCTGTTGACAAGAACCTCCACTTCATGACACCTTAAATATCCCAGGAAAGAGAAAAATGGTTAAAGAAGTTGTGGTCCTTATGTACAATGGAATATCACTCAGACATGAAATCAATGTCATAAGGCTACTAGAAGCAAGATGAGTGGATATAGGTACGACGATTCTAAGTGAAATAAGTCACACAGAAAAAGACACTTATCATAAGTTATCACTTATAGAGGGAATGTAAAAACCGCTACACTTGAACTGAATTACAAAACAGAACAGAGTCACACGTTTAGAAAACACACTATGGCTGCTTAACGGGAAAGGTGAGGTGGGGTGATGCATAAAACAAGGGTTTCAAATTCGCTCAGGTACCGTTCCATACACCCAATATGTAATAGACAAGGCCTACTCCTTGCTCAGTGAACTGGACTCAACACCCCCTATTCACCGCACAAGAATATATCTGACTAGTAAGAATCTTAAAACCTATGTATTGATATCTCTCTGGAAGTGAGTCAAGTGGGTGTAAAGCCGCATAAACACAGCCATGAAATGCAGCTAAACACCATTATAAAAATAAATTACTTTTAATAACCCGTTAAACAAAGACAGTGAAAGAGAGAGAAATTCTTCCAAATTTCGTTCAGGGGCTGTGATGCAACCTGGATTGACCATATCTAGACCCACAGCTGGATGAGACATAACGGTGGACACTCTTGGGGCTGAGAGGTTTGGTGAGGTTGGGTGAGCAAACGCAGAACCTTTAAAGTAATACTGCGTGGTACCCATCCCATGGGTCCCAAATATCCAGATTCAGGGGCATCTTCCTACATCGAAAACATGCATGAGAAACCCAGCGGATGGTACACCTTGTGATTTTGAAAGATTTCTAAAAGGCACCTCATTTCTCATCTCCTTGTGTTCGGGTTCGCCATTCCAGCTACTTTACTAGCAATCTCCCTACTTGGAGAATCAGCACCTTTAACCTCCTGTTCCCTACAGGTTGCAATTTGTCCTGAGGATGAACGGGAAGAGGGGCAACCAATGAGAGACTAGATCTAGGTGTTGGGACAGGCACAGGTCACTCTATTTTCCCATTAGGAAGAAGAATTAACCACAGGCTCAGCCTGCCGCCCAGATGCAGAATAGGGCCTGAGGCAATCCCGTCCTTTTGCGGCCAGCTCCCAAAAAAGCGAGTTGAAAAATGGAGCTCAGGGACACTGCCATTCACAAACCCGCAGAGTTATAAATGATAACTCTCGTCCACAAATATATTGAGGGAAGGCAATGAAGAGGATTTGAAAGCAAGGCAGAATTGCAGGAAACAGGTTTCAGGAGGTAGATTCGAATCGCCTTTAAAGCACATGAAAAGTCGCAAAATGTCGACAATGATGCCCTTGGCCATAAAGGGCGTATGCGTTTTTTCCTGAATATATTCAGGAAAAAACGCATACGCCCTTTTTGGCCAACCAAGCAACCTGGAAAGGCAAATCAGCGCTACAAAGAAGTCTCGCTTCCCATCGGTCAAAAGGGCCATGCTGCAAAAAGTGTCAAAACCAGAAATGCAGGACAGGCCATGGAGAAATGGCAGCCTTGCTACGCTGATGGGCGGGATGTAAATTGCCAACAGCCACTCTGAAGAAGTGTACGGTGTGTCCTGAAACATCTAAAACACACAGCTTAGGGAGCATAGGGCACGTCCACTCATGGGCGTATAAATTGGGAAAACTAAAAATCAGCAAGACACAGGCACCCCAAAGTTTAGGGCTGCTCTGTTGACAAGAACCTCCACTTCATGACACCTTAAATATCCCAGGAAAGAGAAAAATGGATAAAGAAGTTGTGGTCCTTATGTACAATGGAATATCACTCAGACATGAAATCAATGTCATAAGGCTAGAAGAAGCAAGATGAGTGGACTTAGGTACGACGATTCTAAGTGAAATAAGTCACACAGGAAAAGACACTTATCATAAGCTATCACTTATAGAGGGAATGTAAAAACCGCTACACTTGAACTGAATTACAAAACAGAACAGAGTCACACGTTTAGAAAACACACTATGGCTGCTTAACGGGAAAGGTGAGGTGGGGTGATGCATAAAACAAGGGTTTCAAATTCGCTCAGATACCGTTCCATACACCCAATATGTAATAGAAAAGACCGACTCATTGCTCAGTGAACTGGACTCAACACCCCCTATTCACCGCACAAGAATATATGTGACTAGTAAGAATCTTAAAACCTATGTATTGATATCTGTCTGGAAGTGAGTCAAGTGGGTGTAACGCCGCATAAACACAGCCATGAAAAGCAGCTAAACGCCATTATAAAAATAAATTACTTTTAAAAACCCGTAAAACAAAGACAGTGAAAGAGAGAGAAATTCTTACAAAATTCGTTCAGAGGCTGTGATGCAACCTGGATTGACCATATCTAGACCCACAGCTGGATGAGACATAAGGGTGGACACACTTGGGGCTGCGAGGTTGGGTGAGGTTGGGTGAGCAAACACAGACCCTTTAAAGTAATACTGCGTGGTACCCATCCCATGGGTCCCAAATCTCCAGGTTCAAGGGCATCTTCCTACATCGAAAACATGCATGAGAAACCCAGAAGATGGTACACCGTGTGATTTTGAAAGGTTTCTAAAACGCACCTCATTTCTCATCTCCTTGTGTTCGGGTTCGCCATTCCAGCTACTTTACTAGCAATCTCCCTACTTGGAGAATCAGCACCTTTAACCTCCTGTTCCGTACAGGTTGCAATTTGTCCTGAGGATGAAAGGGAAGAGGGGCAACCAATGAGAGACTAGATCTAGGTGTTGGGACAGGCACAGGTCACTCTATTTTCCCATCAGGAAGAAGAATTAACCACAGGCTCAGCCTACCGCCGGTAACCAGAATGGGGCCTTAGGCAATCCCGTGCGTTTGCGGCCAGCTCCCTAAATAGACAGTTGAAAAATGGAGCTCAGGGGCACTGCAATTCACAAACCTGCTGAGTTATAAATGATAACTCTCGTCCAAAAATATATTGAGGGAAGGCAACGAAGAGGATTTCAAAGCAAGGCAGAATTGCACGAAACAGATTTCAGGAGGTAGATTCGAATCGCCTTTAAAGCACATGAAAGGTGACAAAACGTCGACAATGATGACCTTGTCCAAAAAGAGCGAATGCGTTTTTTCCTGAATATATTCAGGAAAAAACGCATACGCCCTTTTTGGCCAACCAAGCAACCTGGAAAGGCAAATCAGCGCTACAAAGTAGTCTCGCTTCCCATCGGTCAAAACGGTCATGCTGCAAAAAGTGTCAAAACCAGAAATGCAGGACAGGCCATGGAGAAATGGCAGCCTTGCTACGCTGATGGGAGGGATGTAAATTGCCAACAGCCACTCTGAAGAAGTGTACGGTGTGTCCTGAAATATCAAAAACACACAGCTTAGGGAGCATAGGGCACGTCCACTCATGGGCGTATAAATTGGGAAAACTAAAAATCAGCAAGACACAGGCACCCCAAAGTTTAGGGCTGCTCTGTTGACAAGAACCTCCACTTCATGACACCTTAAATATCCCAGGAAAGAGAGAAATGGATAAAGAAGTTGTGGTCCTTATGTACAATGGAATATCACTCAGACATGAAATCAATGTCATAAGGCAAGTAGAAGCAAGATGAGTGGATTTAAGTACGATGATTCTAAGTGAAATAAGTCACACAGAAAAAGACACTTATCATAAGCTATCACTTATAGAGGGAATGTAAAAACCGCTACACTTGAACTGAATTACAAAACAGAACAGAGTCACACGTTTAGAAAACACACTATGGCTGCTTAACGGGAAAGGTGAGGTGGGGTGATGCATAAAACAAGGGTTTCAAATTCGCTCAGATACCGTTCCATACACCCAATATGTAATAGACAAGACCGACTCCTTGTTCAGTGAACTTGACTCAACACCCCCTATTCACCACACAAGAATATATCTGACTAGTAAGAATCTTAAAACCTATGAATTGATATCTCTCTGGAAGTGAGTCAAGTGGGTGTAAAGCCGCATAAACACAGCCGTGAAAAGCAGCTAAACCCCATTATAAAAATAAATTACTTTTAAAAACCCGTAAAACAAAGACTGTGAAAGAGAGAGAAATTCTTCCAAAATTCGGTCTGGGGCTGTGATGCAACCTGGATTGACCATATCTAGACACACAGCTGGATGAGACATAAGGGTGGACACTCTTGGGGCTGAGAGGATGGGTGAGCAAACGCAGAACCTTTAAAGTAATACTGCGTGGTACGCATCCCATGGGTCCCAAATCTCCAGGTTCAAGGGCATCTTCGTACATCGAAAACATACATGAGAAACCCAGAAGATGGTACACCGTGTGATTTTGAAAGGTTTCTAAAACGCACCTCATTTCTCATCTCCTTGTGCTCGGGTTCGCCATTCCAGGTACTTTACTAGCAATCTCCCTACTTGGAGAATCAGCACCTTTAACCTCCTGTTCCCTACAGGTTGCAATTTGTCCTGAAGATGAACGGGAAGTGGGGCAACCAATGAGAGACTAGATCTAGGTGTTGGGACAGGCACAGGTCACTCTATTTTCCCATCAGGAAGAAGAATTAACCACAGGCTCAGCCTGCTGCCCATAAGCAGAATAGGGCCTGAGGCAATCCCGCGCTCTTGTGGCCAGCTCCCAAAAAAGCGAGTTGAAAAATGGAGCCCAGGGACACTGCCATTCACAAACCCGCAGAGTTATAAATGATAACTCTCGTCCACAAATATATTGAGGGAAGGCAATGAAGAGGATTTGAAAGCAAGGCAGAATTGCAGGAAACAGGTTTCAGGAGGTAGATTCGAATCGCTTTTAAAGCACATGAAAAGTCCCAAAACGTCGACAATGATGCCCTTGTCCAAAAAGTGCGTATGCGTTTTTTCCTGAATATATTCAGGAAAAAACGCATACGCACTTTTTGGCCAACCAAGCAACCTGGAAAGGCAAATCAGCGATACAAAGTAGTCTCGCTTCCCATCGGTCAAAAGGGCCATGCTGCAAAAAGTGTCAAAACCAGAAATGCAGGACAGGCCATGGAGAAATGGCAGCCTTGCTACGCTGAGGGGCGGGATGTAAATTGCCAACAGCCACTCTGGAGAAGTGTACGGTGTGTCCTGAAACATCTAAAACACACAGCTTAGGGAGCATAGGGCACGTCCACTCATGGGCGTATAAATTGGGAAAACTAAAAATCAGCAAGACACAGGCACCCCAAAGTTTAGGGCTGCTCTGTTGACAAGAACCTCCACTTCATGACACCTTAAATATCCCAGGAAAGAGAAAAATGGATAAAGAAGTTGTGGTCCTTATGTACAAAGGAATATCACTCAGACATGAAATCAATGTCATAAGGCAAGAAGAAGCAAGATGAGTGGACTTAGGTACGATGATTCTAAGTGAAATAAGTCACACAGAAAAAGACACTTATCATAAGCTATCACTTATAGAGGGAATGTAAAAACCGCTACACTTGAACTGAATTACAAAACAGAACAGAGTCACACGTTTAGAAAACACACTATGGCTGCTTAACGGGAAAGGTGAGGTGGGGTGATGCATAAAACAAGGGTTTCAAATTGGCTCAGATACCGTTCCATACACCCAATATGTAATAGACAAGACCTACACGTTGATCAGTGAACTGGACTCAACACCCCCTATTCACCGCACAAGAATATATCTGACTAGTAAGAATCTTAAAACCTATGTATTGATATCTCTCTGGAAGTGAGTCAAGTGGGTGTAAAGCCGCATAAACACAGCCGTGAAAAGCAGCTATACCCCATTATAAAAATAAATTACTTTTAAAAACCCGTAAAACAAAGACAGTGAAAGAGAGAGAAATTCTTACAAAATTCGTTCACGGGCTGTGATGCAACCTGGATTGACCATATCTAGACCCACAGCTGGATGAGACATAAGGGTGGACACACTTGGGGCTGAGAGGTTAGGTGAGGTTGGGTGAGCAAACACAGACCCTTTAAAGTAATACTGCCTGGTACCCATCCCATGGGTCCCAAATCTCCAGGTTCAAGGGCATATTCCTACATCGAAAACATGCATGAGAAACCCAGAAGGTGGTACACCGTGTGATTTTGAAAGGTTTCTAAAAGGCACCTCATTTCTCATCTCCTTGTGCTCGGGTTCGCCATTCCAGGTACTTTACTAGCAATCTCCCTACTTGGAGAATCAGCACCTTTAACCTCCTGTTCCCTACAGGTTGCAATTTGTCCTGAGGATGAACGGAAGAGGGGCAACCAATGAGAGACTAGATCTAGGTGTTGGGACAGGCACAGGTCACTCTATTTTCCCATCAGGAACAAGAATTAACCACAGGCTCAGCCTGCCGCCCAGAAGCAGAATAGGGCCTGAGGCAATCCCGCGCTCCTGCGGCCAGCTCCCAAAAAAGCGAGTTGAAAAATGGAGCCCAAGGACACTGCCATTCACAAACCCGCAGAGTTATAAATGATAACTCTCGTCCACAAATATATTGAGGGAAGGCAACGAAGAGGATTTGAAAGCAAGGCAGAATTGCAGGAAACAGGTTTCAGGAGGTAGATTCGAATCGCCTTTAAAGCACATGAAAAGTCACAAAACGTCGACAATGATGCCCTTGGCCAAAAAGGGCGTATGCGTTCTTTCCTGAATATATTCAGGAAAGAACGCATACGCCCTTTTTGGACAACCAAGCAACCTGGAAAGGCAAATCAGCGCTACAAACAAGTCTCGCTTCCCATCGGTCAAAAGGGCCATGCTGCAGAAAGTGTCAAAACCAGAAATGCAGGACAGGCCATGGAGAAATGGCAGCCTTGCTACGCTGAGGGGCGGGATGTAAATTGCCAACAGCCACTCTGGAGAAGTGTACGGTGTGTCCTGAAACATCTAAAACACACAGCTTAGGGAGCATAGGGCACGTCCACTCATGGGTGTATAAATTGGGAAAACTAAAAATCAGCAAGACACAGGCACCCCAAAGTTTAGGGCTGCTCTGTTGACAAGAACCTCCACTTCATGACACCTTAAATATCCCAAGAAAGAGAAAAATGGATAAAGAAGTTGTGGTCCTTATGTACAATGCAATATCACGCAGACATGAAATCAATATCATAAGGCTAGAAGAAGCAAGATGAGTGGACTTAGGTACGATGATTCTAAGTGAAATAAGTAACACAGAAAAAGACACTTATCATAAGCTATCACTTATAGAGGGAATGTAAAAACCGCTACACGTGAACTGAGTTACAAAACAGAACAGAGTCACACGTTTAGAAAACACACTATGGCTGCTTAACGGGAAAGGTGAGGTGGGGTGATGCATAAAACAAGGGTTTCAAATTCGCTCAGATACCGTTCCATACACCCAATATGTAATAGAAAAGACCTACTCCTTGCTCAGTGAACTGGACTCAACACCCCCTATTCACCGCACAAGAATATATGTGACTAGTAAGAATCTTAAAACCTATGTATTGATATCTGTCTGGAAGTGAGTCAAGAGGGTGTAAAGCCGCATAAACACAGCCGTGAAAAGCAGCTAAACCCCATTATAAAAATAAATTACTTTTAAAAACCCGTAAAACAAAGACAGTAAAAGAGAGAGAAATTCTTACAAAATTCGTTCAGGGGCTGTGATGCAACCTGGATTGACCATATCTAGACCCACAGCTGGATGAGTCATAAGGGTGGACACACTTGGGGCTGAGAGGTTGGGTGAGGTTGGGTGAGCAAACACAGACCCTTTAAAGTAATACTGCGTGGTACCCATCCCATGGGTCCCAAATCTCCAGATTCAAGGGCATCTTCCTACATCGAAAACATGCATGAGAAACCCAGAAGATGGTACACCGTGTGATTTTGAAAGGTTTCTAAAACGCACCTCATTTCTCATCTCCTTGTGCTCGGGTTCGCCATTTCAGGTACTTTACTAGCAATCTCCCTACTTGGAGAATCAGCACCTTTAACCTCCTGTTCCCTACAGGTTGCAATTTGTCCTGAGGATGAACGGAAGAGGGGCAACCAATGAGAGACTAGATCTAGGTGTTGGGACAGGCACAGGTCACTCTATTTTCCCATCAGGAAGAAGAATTAACCACAGGCTCAGCCTGCCGCAGGGAACCAGAATAGGGCCTGAGGCAATCCCGTGCTTTTGCGGCCAGCTCCCAAAAAAGACAGTTGAAAAATGGAGCTCAGGGGCACTGCCATGCACAAACCTGCTGAGTTATAAATGATTACTCCAGTCCACAAATATATTGAGGGAAGGCAACGAAGAGGATTTGAAAGCAAGGCAGAATTGCAGGAAACAGGTTTCAGGAGGTAGATTCGAATCGCCTTTAAAGCACATGAAAAGTGGCAAAACGTCGACAATGATGCCCTTGGCCAAAAAGGGCGTATGCGTTTTTTCCTGAATATATTCAGGAAAAAACGCATACGCCCTTTTTGGCCAACCAAGCAACCTGAAAAGGCAAATCAGCGCTACAAAGTAGACTCGCTTCCCATCGGTCAAAAGGGCCATGCTGCAAAAAGTGTGAAAACCAGAAATGCAGGACAGGCCATGGAGAAATGGCAGCCTTGCTACGCTGATGGGCGGGATGTAAATTGCCAACAGCCACTCTGGAGAAGTGTACGGTGTGTCCTGAAACATCAAAAAAATACAGCTTAGGGAGCATAGGGCACGTCCACTCATGGTCGTATAAATTGGGAAAACTAAAAATCAGCAAGACACAGGCACCCCAATGATTAGGGCTGCTCTGTTGACAAGAACCTCCACTTCATGACACCTTAAATATCCCAGGAAAGAAAAAAATGGATAAAGAAGTTGTGGTCCTTATGTACAATGGAATATCACTCAGACATGAAATAAATGTCATAAGGCTAGTAGAAGCAAGATGAGTGGATTTAGGAACGACGATTCTAAGTGAAATAAGTCACACAGAAAAAGACACTTATCATAAGCTTACACTTATAGAGGGAATGTAAAAACCGCTACACTTGAACTGAATTACAAAACAGAACAGAGTCACACGTTTAGAAAACACACTATAGCTGCTTAACGGGAAAGGTGAGGTGGGGTGTTGTATAAAACAAGGGTTTCAAATTCGCTCAGATACCGTTCCATACACCCAATATGTAATAGACAAGACCTACTCCTTGCTCAGTGAACTGGACTCAACACCCCCTATTCACCGCACAAGAATATATCTGACTAGTAAGAATCGTAAAACCTATGTATTGATATCTCTCTGGAAGTGAGTCAAGTGGGTGTAAAGCCGCATAAACACAGCCGTGAAAAGCAGCTAAACACCATTATAAAAATAAATTACTTTTAAAAACCCTTAAAATAAAGACAGTGAAATAGAAAAATTCTTACAAAAATCGTTCAGAGGATGTGATGCAACCTGGATTGACCATATCTAGACACACAGCTGGATGATAACATAAGGGTGGACACTCTTGGGGTTGAGAGGTTGGGTGAGCAATCGCATACCCTTTAAAGTAATACTGCGTGGTACCCATCCCATGGGTCCCAAATCTCCAGGTTCAAGGGCATCTTCCTACATCGAAAACATGCATGAGAAACCCAGAAGATGGTACACCGTGTGATTTTGAAAGGTTTCTAATACGCACCTCATTTCTCATCTCCTTGTGCTCGGGTTCGCCTTTCCAGCTACTTTACTAGCAATCTCCTTACTTGTAGAATCAGCACCTTTAACCTCCTGTTCTGTACAGGTTGCAATTTGTCCTGAGTGTGAAAGGGAAGAGGGGCAACCAATGAGAGACTAGATCTAGGTGTTGGGACAGGCACAGGTCACTCTATTTTCCCATCAGGAAGAAGAATTAACCACAGGCTCAGCCTGCCCCCCGGAACCAGAATAGGGCCTGAGGCAATCCCGTGCTTTTGCGGCCAGCTCCCAAAAAAGACAGTTGAAAAATGGAGCTCGGGGGCAGTGCCTTTCACAAACCCGCAGAGTTATAAATGATAACTCTCGTCCACAAATATATTGAGGGAAGGCAACGAAGAGGATTTGAAAGCAAGGCAGAATTGCAGGAAACAGGTTTCAGGAGGTAGATTCGAATCGCCTTTAAAGCACATGAAAAGTGGCAAAACGCCGACAATGATGCCCTTGGCCAAAAAGGGCGTATGCGTTTTTTCCTGAATATATTCAGGAAAAAACGCATACGCTCTTTTTGGCCAACCAAGCAACCTGGAAATGCAAATCAGCGCTACAAAGATGTCTCGCTTCCCATCGGTCAAAAGGGTCATGCTGCAAAAAGTGTCAAAACCAGAAATGCAGGACAGGCCATGGAGAAATGGCAGCCTTGCTACGCTGATGGGCGGGATGTAAATTGTCAACAGCCGCTCTGGAGAAGTGTACTGTGTGTCCTGAAACATTGAAAAAACACAGCTTAGGGAGCATAGGGCACGTCCACTCATGGGCGTATAAATTGGGAAAACTAAAAATCAGCAAGACACAGGCACCCCAAAGTTTAGCGCTGCTCTGTTGACAGGAACCTTCACTTCATGACACCTTAAATATCCCAGGAAAGAGAAAAATGGATAAAGAAGTTGTGGTCCTTATGTACAATGGAATATCACTCAGACATGAAATCAATGTCATAAGGCTACTGGAAGCAAGATGAGTGGATTTAGGTACGACGATTCTAAGTGAAATAAGTCACACAGAAAAAGACACTTATCATAAGCTATCACTTATAGAGGGAATGTAAAAACCGCTACACTTGAACTGAATTACAAAACAGAACAGAGTCACACCTTTAGAAAACACACTATGGCTGCTTAACGGGAAAAGTGAGGTGGGGTGAGGCATAAAACAAGGGTTTCAAATTCGCTCAGATACCGTTCCATACACCCAATATGTAATAGACAAGACCGACTCCTTGCTCAGTGAACTGGACTCAACACCTCCTATTCACCGCACAAGAATATATGTGACTAGTAAGAATCTTCAAACCTATGTATTGATATCTGTCTGGAAGTGAGTCAATTGGGTGTAAAGCCGCATAAACACAGCCATGAAAAGCAGCTAAACCCCATTATAAAAATAAATTACTTTTAAAAACCCGTAAAACAAAGACAGTGAAAGAGAGAAATTCTTACAAAATTCGTTCAGAGGCTGTGATGCAACCTGGATTGACCATATCTAGACCCACAGTTGGATGAGACATAAGGGTGGACACTCTTGGGGTTGAGAGGTTGGGTGAGCAAACGCAGACCCTTTAAAGTAATACTGCCTGGTACCCATCCCATGGGTCCCAAATCCCCAGGTTCAAGGGCATCTTCCTACATCGAAAACATGCATGAGAAACCCAGAAACACCGTGTGATTTTGAAAGCTTTCTAAAACGCACCTCATTTCTCATCTCCTTGTGCTCGGGTTCGCCATTCCAGCTACTTTACTAGCAATCTCCCTAATTGGAGAATCAGCACCTTTAACCTCCTGTTCCCTACAGGTTGCAATTTGTCCTGAGGATGAACGGAAGAGGGTCAAGCAAGGAGAGACTAGATCTAGGTGTTGGGACAGGCACAGGTCACTCTGTTTTCCCATCAGGAAGAAGAATTAACCACAGGCTCAGCCTGCCGCCCAGAAGCAGAATAGGGCCTGAGGAAATCCCGCGCTCCTGCGGCCAGCTCCCAAAAAAGCGAGTTGAAAAATGGAGCCCAGGGACACTGCCATTCACAAACCCGCAGAGTTATAAATGATAACTCTCGTCCACAAATATATTGAGGGAAGGCAACGAAGAGGATTTGAAAGCAAGGCAGAATTGCAGGAAACAGGTTTCAGGAGGTAGATTCGAATCGCCTTTAAAGCACATGAAAAGTCGCAAAACGTCGACAATGATGCCCTTGGCCAAAAAGGGCGTATGCGTTTTTTCCTGAATATATTCAGGAAAAAACGCATACGCCCTTTTTGGCCAACCAAGCAACCTGGAAATGCAAATCAGCGCTACAAAGAAGTCTCGCTTCCCATCGGTCAAAAGGGCCATGCTGCAGAAAGTGTCAAAACCAGAAATGCAGGACAGGCCATGGAGAAATGGCAGCCTTGCTACGCTGATGGGCTGGATGTAAATTGCCAACAGCCACTCTGGAGAAGTGTACGGTGTGTCCTGAAACATCGAAAAAACACAGCATAGGGAGCATAGGGCACGTCCACTCATGGGCGTATAAATTGGGAAAACTAAAAATCAGCAAGACACAGGCACCCCAAAGTTTAGGGCTGCTCTGTTGAAAAGAACCTCCACTTCATGACACCTTAAATATCCCAGGAAAGAGAAAAATGGATAAAGAAGTTGTGGTCCTTATGTACAATGGAATATCACTCAGACATGAAATCAATGTCATAAGGCTAGTAGAAGCAAGATGAGTGGATTTAGGTACGACGATTCTAAGTGAAATAAGTCACACAGAAAAAGACACTTATCATAAGCTATCACTTATGGAGGTAATGTAAAAACCGCTACACTTGAACTGAATTACAAAACAGAACAGAGTCACACATTTAGAAAACACACTATGGCTGCTTAACGGGAAAGGTGAGGTGGGGTGATGCATAAAACAAGGGTTTCAAATTGGCTCAGATACCGTTCCATACACCCAATATGTAATAGAAAAGACCGACACCTTGCTCAGTGAACTGGACTCAACACCCCCTATTCACCGCACAAGAATATATGTTAGTAGTAAGCATCTTAAAACCTATGTATTGATATCTGTCTGGAAGTGAGTCAAGTGGGTGTAAAGCCGCATAAACACAGGCGTGAAAAGCAGATAAACCCCATTATAAAAATAAATTACTTTTAAAAACCCTTAAAATAAAGACAGCGAAATAGAGAAATTCTTACAAAAATCGTTCAGAGGATGTGATGCAACCTGGATTGACCATATCTAGACACACAGCTGGATGATAACATAAGGGTGGACACTCTTGGGGTTGAGAGGTTGGGTGAGCAATCGCATACCCTTTAAAGTAATACTGCGTGGTACCCATCCCATGGGTCCCAAATCTCCAGGTTCAAGGGCATCTTCCTACATCGAAAACATGCATGAGAAACCCAGAAGATGGTACACCGTGTGATTTTGAAAGGTTTCTAATACGCACCTCATTTCTCATCTCCTTGTGCTCGGGTTCGCCTTTCCAGCTACTTTACTAGCAATCTCCTTACTTGGAGAATCAGCACCTTTAACCTCCTGTACTGTACAGGTTGCAATTTGTCCTGAGTGTGAAAGGGAAGAGGGGCAACCAATGAGAGACTAGATCTAGGTGTTGGGACAGGCACAGGTCACTCTATTTTCCCATCAGGAAGAAGAATTAACCACAGGCTCAGCCTGCCCCCCGGAACCAGAATAGGGCCTGAGGCAATCCCGTGCTTTTGCGGCCAGCTCCCAAAAAAGACAGTTGAAAAATGGAGCTCGGGGACACTGCCTTTCACAAACCCGCAGAGTTATAAATGATAACTCTCGTCCACAAATATATTGAGGGAAGGCAACGAAGAGGATTTGAAAGAAAGGCAGAATTGCAGGAAACAGGTTTCAGGAGGTAGATTCGAATCGCCTTTAAAGCACATGAAAAGTGGCAAAACGCCGACAATGATGCCCTTGGCCAAAAAGGGCGTATGCGTTTTTTCCTGAATATATTCAGGAAAAAACGCATACTCCCTTTTTGGCCAACCAAGCAACCTGGAAATGCAAATCAGCGCTACAAAGAAGTCTCGCTTCCCATCGGTCAAAAGGGTCATGCTGCAAAAAGTGTCAAAACCAGAAATGCAGGACAGGCCATGGAGAAATGGCAGCCTTGCTACGCTGATGGGCGGGATGTAAATTGTCAACAGCCGCTCTGGAGAAGTGTACTGTGTGTCCTGAAACATTGAAAAAACACAGCTTAGGGAGCATAGGGCACGTCCACTCATGGGCGTATAAATTGGGAAAACTAAAAATCAGCAAGACACAGGCACCCCAAAGTTTAGCGCTGCTCTGTTGACAGGAACCTCCACTTCATGACACCTTAAATATCCCAGGAAAGAGAAAAATGGATAAAGAAGTTGTGGTCCTTATGTACAATGGAATATCACTCAGACATGAAATCAATGTCATAAGGCTACTGGAAGCAAGATGAGTGGATTTAGGTACGACGATTCTAAGTGAAATAAGTCACACAGAAAAAGACACTTATCATAAGCTATCACTTATAGAGGGAATGTAAAAACCGCTACACTTGAACTGAATTACAAAACAGAACAGAGTCACACCTTTAGAAAACACACTATGGCTGCTTAACGGGAAAAGTGAGGTGGGGTGAGGCATAAAACAAGGGTTTCAAATTCGCTCAGATACCGTTCCATACACCCAATATGTAATAGACAAGACCGACTCCTTGCTCAGTGAACTGGACTCAACACCTCCTATTCACCGCACAAGAATATATGTGACTAGTAAGAATCTTAAAACCTATGTATTGATATCTGCCTGAAGTGAGTCAATTGGGTGTAAAGCCGCATAAACACAGCCATGAAAAGCAGCTAAACCCCATTATAAAAATAAATTACTTTTAAAAACCCGTAAAACAAAGACAGTGAAAGAGAGAAATTCTTACAAAATTCGTTCAGAGGCTGTGATGCAACCTGGATTGACCATATCTAGACCCACAGTTGGATGAGACATAAGGGTGGACACTCTTGGGTTTGAGAGGTTGGGTGAGCAAACGCAGACCCTTTAAAGTAATACTGCCTGGTACCCATCCCATGGGTCCCAAATCTCCAGGTTCAAGGGCATCTTCCTACATCGAAAACATGCATGAGAAACCCAGAAACACCCTGTGATTTTGAAAGCTTTCTAAAACGCACCTCATTTCTCATCTCCTTGTGCTCGGGTTCGCCATTCCAGCTACTTTACTAGCAATCTCCCTACTTGGAGAATCAGCACCTTTAACCTCCTGTTCCCTACAGGTTGCAATTTGTCCTGAGGATGAACGGAAGAGGGTCAAGCAAGGAGAGACTAGATCTAGGTGTTGGGACAGGCACAGGTCACTCTATTTTCCCATCAGGAAGAAGAATTAACCACAGGCTCAGCCTGCCGCCCAGAAGCAGAATAGGGCCTGAGGAAATCCCGCGCTCCTGCGGCCAGCTCCCAAAAAAGCGAGTTGAAAAATGGAGCCCAGGGACACTGCCATTCACAAACCCGCAGAGTTATAAATGATAACTCTCGTCCACAAATATATTGAGGGAAGGCAACGAAGAGGATTTGAAAGCAAGGCAGAATTGCAGGAAACAGGTTCCAGGAGGTAGATTCGAATCGCCTTTAAAGCACATGAAAAGTCGCAAAACGTCGACAATGATGCCCTTGGCCAAAAAGGGCGTATGCGTTTTTTCCTGAATATATTCAGGAAAAAACGCATACGCCCTTTTTGGCCAACCAAGCAACCTGGAAAGGCAAATCAGCGCTACAAAGAAGTCTCGCTTCCCATCGGTCAAAAGGGCCATGCTGCAGAAAGTGTCAAAACCAGAAATGCAGGACAGGCCATGGAGAAATGGCAGCCTTGCTACGCTGATGGGCGGGATGTAAATTGCCAACAGCCACTCTGGAGAAGTATACGGTGTGTCCTGAAACATCGAAAAAACACAGCTCAGGGAGCATAGGGCACGTCCACTCATGGGCGTATAAATTGGGAAAACTAAAAATCAGCAAGACACAGGCACCCCAAAATTTAGGGCTGCTCTGTTGACAAGAACCTCCACTTCATGACACCTTAAATATCCCAGGAAAGAGAAAAATGGATAAAGAAGTTGTGGTCCTTATGTACAATGGAATATCACTCAGACATGAAATCAATGTCATAAGGCTAGTAGAAGCAAGATGAGTGGATTTAGGTACGACGATTCTAAGTGAAATAAGTCACACAGAAAAAGACACTTATCATAAGCTATCACTTATAGAGGGAATGTAAAAACCGCTACACTTGAACTGAATTACAAAACAGAACAGAGTCTCACGTTTAGAAAACACACTATGGCTGCTTAACGGGAAAGGTGAGGTGGGGTGATGCATAAAACAAGGTTTTCAAATTCGCTCAGATACCGTTCCATACACCCAATATGTAATAGACAAGACCTACTCCTTGCTCAGTGAACTGGACTCAACACCCCCTATTCACCGCAGAAGAATATATGTGACTAGTAAGAATCTTAAAACCTATGTATTGATATCTGTCTGGAAGTGAGTCCAGTGGGTGTAAAGCCGCATAAGCACAGCCGTGAAAAGCAGCTAAACCCCATTATAAAAATAAATTACTTTTAAAAACCCGTAAAACAAAGACAGTGAAAGAGAGAAATTCTTACATAATTCGTTCAGGGGCTGTGATGCAACCTGGATTGACCATATCTAGACCCACAGCTGGATGAGACATAAGGGTGGACACTCTTGGGGCTGAGAGGTTGGGTGAGTTTGGGTGAGCAAACGCACAACCTTTAAAGTAGTACTGCGTGGTACCCATCCCATGGGTCCCAAATCTCCAGGTTCAAGGGCATCTTCCTACATCGAAAACATGCATGAGAAACCCAGAAGAAGGTACACCATGTGATTTTGAAAGGTTTCTAAAACGCACCTCATTTCTCATCTCCTTGTGCACGGGTTCACACTTCCAGCTACTTTACTAGCAATCTCCCTACTTGGAGAATCAGCACCTTTAACCTCCTGTTCCCTACAGGTTGCAATTTGTCCTGAGGATGAACGGGAAGAGGGGCAACCAATGAGAGACTAGATCTAGGTGTTGGGACAGGCACAGGTCACTCTATTTTCCCATCAGGAAGAAGAATTAACCACAGGCTCAGCCTGCCGCCCAGAAGCAGAATAGGGCCTGAGGCAATCCCGCGCTCTTAAGGCCAGCTCCCAAAAAAGCCAGTTGAAAAATGGAGCCCAGGGACACTGCCATTCACAAACCCGCAGAGTTATAAATGATAACTCTCGTCCACAAATATATTGAGGGAAGGCAACGAAGAGGATTTGAAAGCAAGGCAGAATTGCAGGAAACAGGTTTCAGGAGGTAGATTCGAATCGCCTTTAAAGTACATGAAAAGTCGCAAATCGTCGACAATGATGCCCTTGGCCAAAAAGGGCTTATGCGTTTTTTCCTGAATATATTCAGGAAAAAACGCATACGCCCTTTTTGGCCAACCAAGCAACCTGGAAAGGCAAATCAGCGCTACAAAGAAGTCTCGCTTCCCATCGGTCAAAAGGGCCATGCTGCAAAAAGTGTCAAAACCAGAAATGCAGGACAGGCCATAGAGAAATGGCAGCCTTGCTACGCTGATGGGCGGGATGTTAATTGCCAACAGCCACTCTGGAGAAGTGTACGGTGTGTCCTGAAACATCTAAAACACACAGCTTACGGAGCATAGGGCACGTCCACTCATGGGCGTATAAATTGGGAAAACTAAAAATCAGCAAGACACAGGCACCCCAAAGTTTAGGGCTGCTCTGTTGACAAGAACCTCCACTTCATGACACCTTAAATATCCCAGGAAAGAGAAAAATGGATAAAGAAGTTGTGGTCCTTATGTACAATGGAATATCACTCAGACATGAAATCAATGTCATAAGTCTAGAAGAAGCAAGATGAGTGGATTTAGGTACGACGATTCTAAGTGAAATAAGTCACACAGAAAAAGACACTTATCATAAGCTATCACTTATAGAGGGAATGTAAAAACCGCTACACTTGAACTGAATTACAAAACAGAACAGAGTCACACCTTTAGAAAACACACTATGGCTGCTTAACAGGAAAGGTGAGGTGGGGTGATGCATAAAACAAGGGTTTCAAATTCGCTCAGATACCGTTCCATACACCAAATATGTAATAGAAAAGAACGACTCCTTGCTCAGTGAACTGGACTCAACACCCCCTATTCACCGCACAAGAATATATGTGACTAGTAAGAATCTTAAAACCTATGTATTGATATCTGTCTGGAAGTGAGTCAAATGGGTGTAAAGCCGCATAAACACAGCCGTGAAAAGCAGCTAAACCCCATTATAAAAATAAATTACTTTTAAAAACCCGTTAAACAAAGACAGTGAAAGAGAGAGAAATTCTTCCAAAATTCGGTCAGGGGCTGTGATGCAACCTGGATTGACCATATCTAGACACACAGCTGGATGAGACATAACGGTGGACACTCTTGGGGCTGAGAGGTTGGGTGAGGTTGGGTGAGCAAACGCACAACCTTTAAAGTAATACTGCGTGGTACGCATCCCATGGGTCCCAAATCTCCAGGTTCAAGGGCATCTTCCTACATCGAAAACATACATGAGAAACCCAGAAGATGGTACACCGTGTGATTTTGAAAGGTTTCTAAAAGGCACCTCATTTCTCATCTCCTTGTGCTCGGGTTCGCCATTCCAGGTACTTTACTAGCAATCTCCCTACTTGGAGAATCAGCACCTTTAACCTCCTGTTCCCTACAGGTTGCAATTTGTCCTGAGGATGAACGGGAAGAGGGGCAACCAATGAGAGACTAGATCTAGGTGTTGGGACAGGCACAGGTCACTCTATTTTCCCATCAGGAAGAACAATTAACCACAGGCTCAGCCTGCCGCCCAGAAGCAGAATAGGGCCTGAGGCAATCCCGCGCTCTTAAGGCCAGCTCCCAAAAAAGCGAGTTGAAAAATGGAGCCCAGGGTCACTGCCATTCACAAACCCGCAGAGTTATAAATGATAACTCTCGTCCACAAATATATTGAGGGAAGGCAACGAAGAGGATTTGAAAGCAAGGCAGAATTGCAGGAAACAGGTTTCAGGAGGTAGATTCGAATCGCCTTTAAAGCACATGAAAAGTCGCAAATCGTCGACAATGATGCCCTTGGCCAAAAAGGGCGTATGCGTTTTTTCCTGAATATATTCAGGAAAAAACGCATACGCCCTTTTTGGCCAACCAAGCAACCTGGAAAGGCAAATCAGCGCTACAAAGAAGTCTCGCTTCCCATCGGTCAAAAGGGCCATGCTGCAAAAAGTGTCAAAACCAGAAATGCAGGACAGGCCATGGAGAAATGGCAGCCTTGCTACGCTGATGGGCGGGATGTTAATTGCCAACAGCCACTCTGGAGAAGTGTACGGTGTGTCCTGAAACATCTAAAACACACAGCTTACGGAGCATAGGGCACGTCCACTCATGGGCGTATAAATTGGGAAAACTAAAAATCAGCAAGACACAGGCACCCCAAAGTTTAGGGCTGCTCTGTTGACAAGAACCTCCACTTCATGACACCTTAAATATCCCAGGAAAGAGAAAAATGGATAAAGAAGTTGTGGTCCTTATGTACAATGGAATATCACTCAGACATGAAATCAATGTCATAAGGCTACTGGAAGCAAGATGAGTGGATTTAGGTACGACGATTCTAAGTGAAATAAGTCACACAGAAAAAGACACTTATCATAAGCTATCACTTATAGAGGGAATGTAAAAACCGCTACACTTGAACTGAATTACAAAACAGAACAGAGTCACACCTTTAGAAAACACACTATGGCTGCTTAACGGGAAAAGTGAGGTGGGGTGAGGCATAAAACAAGGGTTTCAAATTCGCTCAGATACCGTTCCATACACCCAATATGTAATAGACAAGACCGACTCCTTGCTCAGTGAACTGGACTCAACACCTCCTATTCACCGCACAAGAATATATGTGACTAGTAAGAATCTTCAAACCTATGTATTGATATCTGTCTGGAAGTGAGTCAATTGGGTGTAAAGCCGCATAAACACAGCCATGAAAAGCAGCTAAACCCCATTATAAAAATAAATTACTTTTAAAAACCCGTAAAACAAAGACAGTGAAAGAGAGAAATTCTTACAAAATTCGTTCAGAGGCTGTGATGCAACCTGGATTGACCATATCTAGACCCACAGTTGGATGAGACATAAGGGTGGACACTCTTGGGGTTGAGAGGTTGGGTGAGCAAACGCAGACCCTTTAAAGTAATACTGCCTGGTACCCATCCCATGGGTCCCAAATCCCCAGGTTCAAGGGCATCTTCCTACATCGAAAACATGCATGAGAAACCCAGAAACACCGTGTGATTTTGAAAGCTTTCTAAAACGCACCTCATTTCTCATCTCCTTGTGCTCGGGTTCGCCATTCCAGCTACTTTACTAGCAATCTCCCTACTTGGAGAATCAGCACCTTTAACCTCCTGTTCCCTACAGGTTGCAATTTGTCCTGAGGATGAACGGAAGAGGGTCAAGCAAGGAGAGACTAGATCTAGGTGTTGGGACAGGCACAGGTCACTCTGTTTTCCCATCAGGAAGAAGAATTAACCACAGGCTCAGCCTGCCGCCCAGAAGCAGAATAGGGCCTGAGGAAATCCCGCGCTCCTGCGGCCAGCTCCCAAAAAAGCGAGTTGAAAAATGGAGCCCAGGGACACTGCCATTCACAAACCCGCAGAGTTATAAATGATAACTCTCGTCCACAAATATATTGAGGGAAGGCAACGAAGAGGATTTGAAAGCAAGGCAGAATTGCAGGAAACAGGTTTCAGGAGGTAGATTCGAATCGCCTTTAAAGCACATGAAAAGTCGCAAAACGTCGACAATGATGCCCTTGGCCAAAAAGGGCGTATGCGTTTTTTCCTGAATATATTCAGGAAAAAACGCATACGCCCTTTTTGGCCAACCAAGCAACCTGGAAATGCAAATCAGCGCTACAAAGAAGTCTCGCTTCCCATCGGTCAAAAGGGCCATGCTGCAGAAAGTGTCAAAACCAGAAATGCAGGACAGGCCATGGAGAAATGGCAGCCTTGCTACGCTGATGGGCGGGATGTAAATTGCCAACAGCCACTCTGGAGAAGTGTACGGTGTGTCCTGAAACATCGAAAAAACACAGCTTAGGGAGCATAGGGCACGTCCACTCATGGGCGTATAAATTGGGAAAACTAAAAATCAGCAAGACAAAGGCACCCCAAAGTTTAGGGCTGCTCTGTTGACAAGAACCTCCACTTCATGACACCTTAAATATCCCAGGAAAGAGAAAAATGGATAAAGAAGTTGTGGTCCTTATGTACAATGGAATATCACTCAGACATGAAATCAATGTCATAAGGCTAGTAGAAGCAAGATGAGTGGATTTACGTACGACGATTCTAAGTGAAATAAGTCACACAGAAAAAGACACTTATCATAAGCTATCACTTATAGAGGGAATGTAAAAACCGCTACACTTGAACTGAATTACAAAACAGAACAGAGTCACACATTTAGAAAACACACTATGGCTGCTTAACGGGAAAGGTGAGGTGGGGTGATGCATAAAACTAGGGTTTCAAATTGGCTAAGATACCGTTCCATACACCCAATATGTAATAGAAAAGACCGACACCTTGCTCAGTGAACTGGACTCAACACCCCCTATTCACCGCACAAGAATATATGTTAGTAGTAAGCATCTTAAAACCTATGTATTGATATCTGTCTGGAAGTGAGTCAAGTGGGTGTAAAGCCGCATAAACACAGGCGTGAAAAGCAGATAAACCCCATTATAAAAATAAATTACTTTTAAAAACCCTTAAAATAAAGACAGCGAAATAGAGAAATTCTTACAAAAATCGTTCAGAGGATGTGATGCAACCTGGATTGACCATATCTAGACACACAGCTGGATGATAACATAAGGGTGGACACTCTTGGGGTTGAGAGGTTGGGTGAGCAATCGCATACCCTTTAAAGTAATACTGCGTGGTACCCATCCCATGGGTCCCAAATCTCCAGGTTCAAGGGCATCTTCCTACATCGAAAACATGCATGAGAAACCCAGAAGATGGTACACCGTGTGATTTTGAAAGGTTTCTAATACGCACCTCATTTCTCATCTCCTTGTGCTCGGGTTCGCCTTTCCAGCTACTTTACTAGCAATCTCCTTACTTGGAGAATCAGCACCTTTAACCTCCTGTTCTGTACAGGTTGCAATTTGTCCTGAGTGTGAAAGGGAAGAGGGGCAACCAATGAGAGACTAGATCTAGGTGTTGGGACAGGCACAGGTCACTCTATTTTCCCATCAGGAAGAAGAATTAACCACAGGCTCAGCCTGCCCCCCGGAACCAGAATAGGGCCTGAGGCAATCCCGTGCTTTTGCGGCCAGCTCCCAAAAAAGACAGTTGAAAAATGGAGCTCGGGGTCACTGCCTTTCACAAACCCGCAGAGTTATAAATGATAACTCTCGTCCACAAATATATTGAGGGAAGGCAACGAAGAGGATTTGAAAGAAAGGCAGAATTGCAGGAAACAGGTTTCAGGAGGTAGATTCGAATCGCCTTTAAAGCACATGAAAAGTGGCAAAACGCCGACAATGATGCCCTTGGCCAAAAAGGGCGTATGCGTTTTTTCCTGAATATATTCAGGAAAAAACGCATACTCCCTTTTTGGCCAACCAAGCAACCTGGAAATGCAAATCAGCGCTACAAAGAAGTCTCGCTTCCCATCGGTCAAAAGGGTCATGCTGCAAAAAGTGTCAAAACCAGAAATGCAGGACAGGCCATGGAGAAATGGCAGCCTTGCTACGCTGATGGGCGGGATGTAAATTGTCAACAGCCGCTCTGGAGAAGTGTACTGTGTGTCCTGAAACATTGAAAAAACACAGCTTAGGGAGCATAGGGCACGTCCACTCATGGGCGTATAAATTGGGAAAACTAAAAATCAGCAAGACACAGGCACCCCAAAGTTTAGCGCTGCTCTGTTGACAGGAACCTCCACTTCATGACACCTTAAATATCCCAGGAAAGAGAAAAATGGATAAAGAAGTTGTGGTCCTTATGTACAATGGAATATCACTCAGACATGAAATCAATGTCATAAGGCTACTGGAAGCAAGATGAGTGGATTTAGGTACGACGATTCTAAGTGAAATAAGTCACACAGAAAAAGACACTTATCATAAGCTATCACTTATAGAGGGAATGTAAAAACCGCTACACTTGAACTGAATTACAAAACAGAACAGAGTCACACCTTTAGAAAACACACTATGGCTGCTTAACGGGAAAAGTGAGGTGGGGTGAGGCATAAAACAAGGGTTTCAAATTCGCTCAGATACCGTTCCATACACCCAATATGTAATAGACAAGACCGACTCCTTGCTCAGTGAACTGGACTCAACACCTCCTATTCACCGCACAAGAATATATGTGACTAGTAAGAATCTTAAAACCTATGTATTGATATCTGCCTGAAGTGAGTCAATTGGGTGTAAAGCCGCATAAACACAGCCATGAAAAGCAGCTAAACCCCATTATAAAAATAAATTACTTTTAAAAACCCGTAAAACAAAGACAGTGAAAGAGAGAAATTCTTACAAAATTCGTTCAGAGGCTGTGATGCAACCTGGATTGACCATATCTAGACCCACAGTTGGATGAGACATAAGGGTGGACACTCTTGGGTTTGAGAGGTTGGGTGAGCAAACGCAGACCCTTTAAAGTAATACTGCCTGGTACCCATCCCATGGGTCCCAAATCTCCAGGTTCAAGGGCATCTTCCTACATCGAAAACATGCATGAGAAACCCAGAAACACCCTGTGATTTTGAAAGCTTTCTAAAACGCACCTCATTTCTCATCTCCTTGTGCTCGGGTTCGCCATTCCAGCTACTTTACTAGCAATCTCCCTACTTGGAGAATCAGCACCTTTAACCTCCTGTTCCCTACAGGTTGCAATTTGTCCTGAGGATGAACGGAAGAGGGTCAAGCAAGGAGAGACTAGATCTAGGTGTTGGGACAGGCACAGGTCACTCTATTTTCCCATCAGGAAGAAGAATTAACCACAGGCTCAGCCTGCCGCCCAGAAGCAGAATAGGGCCTGAGGAAATCCCGCGCTCCTGCGGCCAGCTCCCAAAAAAGCGAGTTGAAAAATGGAGCCCAGGGACACTGCCATTCACAAACCCGCAGAGTTATAAATGATAACTCTCGTCCACAAATATATTGAGGGAAGGCAACGAAGAGGATTTGAAAGCAAGGCAGAATTGCAGGAAACAGGTTCCAGGAGGTAGATTCGAATCGCCTTTAAAGCACATGAAAAGTCGCAAAACGTCGACAATGATGCCCTTGGCCAAAAAGGGCGTATGCGTTTTTTCCTGAATATATTCAGGAAAAAACGCATACGCCCTTTTTGGCCAACCAAGCAACCTGGAAAGGCAAATCAGCGCTACAAAGAAGTCTCGCTTCCCATCGGTCAAAAGGGCCATGCTGCAGAAAGTGTCAAAACCAGAAATGCAGGACAGGCCATGGAGAAATGGCAGCCTTGCTACGCTGATGGGCGGGATGTAAATTGCCAACAGCCACTCTGGAGAAGTATACGATGTGTCCTGAAACATCGAAAAAACACAGCTCAGGGAGCATAGGGCACGTCCACTCATGGGCGTATAAATTGGGAAAACTAAAAATCAGCAAGACACAGGCACCCCAAAGTTTAGGGCTGCTCTGTTGACAAGAACCTCCACTTCATGACACCTTAAATATCCCAGGAAAGAGAAAAATGGATAAAGAAGTTGTGGTCCTTATGTACAATGGAATATCACTCAGACATGAAATCAATGTCATAAGGCTAGTAGAAGCAAGATGAGTGGATTTAGGTACGACGATTCTAAGTGAAATAAGTCACACAGAAAAAGACACTTATCATAAGCTATCACTTATAGAGGGAATGTAAAAACCGCTACACTTGAACTGAATTACAAAACAGAACAGAGTCTCACGTTTAGAAAACACACTATGGCTGCTTAACGGGAAAGGTGAGGTGGGGTGATGCATAAAACAAGGTTTTCAAATTCGCTCAGATACCGTTCCATACACCCAATATGTAATAGACAAGACCTACTCCTTGCTCAGTGAACTGGACTCAACACCCCCTATTCACCGCAGAAGAATATATGTGACTAGTAAGAATCTTAAAACCTATGTATTGATATCTGTCTGGAAGTGAGTCCAGTGGGTGTAAAGCCGCATAAGCACAGCCGTGAAAAGCAGCTAAACCCCATTATAAAAATAAATTACTTTTAAAAACCCGTAAAACAAAGACAGTGAAAGAGAGAAATTCTTACATAATTCGTTCAGGGGCTGTGATGCAACCTGGATTGACCATATCTAGACCCACAGCTGGATGAGACATAAGGGTGGACACTCTTGGGGCTGAGAGGTTGGGTGAGTTTGGGTGAGCAAACGCACAACCTTTAAAGTAGTACTGCGTGGTACCCATCCCATGGGTCCCAAATCTCCAGGTTCAAGGGCATCTTCCTACATCGAAAACATGCATGAGAAACCCAGAAGAAGGTACACCATGTGATTTTGAAAGGTTTCTAAAACGCACCTCATTTCTCATCTCCTAGTGCACGGGTTCACACTTCCAGCTACTTTACTAGCAATCTCCCTACTTGGAGAATCAGCACCTTTAACCTCCTGTTCCCTACAGGTTGCAATTTGTCCTGAGGATGAACGGGAAGAGGGGCAACCAATGAGAGACTAGATCTAGGTGTTGGGACAGGCACAGGTCACTCTATTTTCCCATCAGGAAGAAGAATTAACCACAGGCTCAGCCTGCCGCCCAGAAGCAGAATAGGGCCTGAGGCAATCCCGCGCTCTTAAGGCCAGCTCCCAAAAAAGCGAGTTGAAAAATGGAGCCCTGGGGCACTGCCATTCACAAACCCGCAGAGTTATAAATGATAACTCTCGTCCACAAATATATTGAGGGAAGGCAACGAAGAGGATTTGAAAGCAAGGCAGAATTGCAGGAAACAGGTTTCAGGAGGTAGATTCGAATCGCCTTTAAAGCACATGAAAAGTCGCAAATCGTCGACAATGATGCCCTTGGCCAAAAAGGGCGTATGCGTTTTTTCCTGAATATATTCAGGAAAAAACGCATACGCCCTTTTTGGCCAACCAAGCAACCTGGAAAGGCAAATCAGCACTACAAAGAAGTCTCGCTTCCCATCGGTCAAAAGGGCCATGCTGCAAAAAGTGTCAAAACCAGAAATGCAGGACAGGCCATAGAGAAATGGCAGCCTTGCTACGCTGATGGGCGGGATGTAAATTGCCAACAGCCACTCTGGAGAAGTGTACGGTGTGTCCTGAAACATCTAAAACACACAGCTTAGGGAGCATAGGGCACGTCCACTCATGGGCGTATAAATTGGGAAAACTAAAAATCAGCAAGACACAGGCACCCCAAAGTTTAGGGCTGCTCTGTTGACAAGAACCTCCACTTCATGACACCTTAAATATCCCAGGAAAGAGAAAAATGGATAAAGAAGTTGTGATCATTATGTACAATGGAATATCACTCAGACATGAAATCAATGTCATAAGGCTAGAAGAAGCAAGATGAGTGGATTTAGGTACGACGATTCTAAGTGAAATAAGTCACACAGAAAAAGACACTTATCATAAGCTATCACTTATAGAGGGAATGTAAAAACCGCTACACTTGAACTGAATTACAAAACAGAACAGAGTCACACCTTTAGAAAACACACTATGGCTGCTTAACGGGAAAGGTGAGGTGGGGTGATGCATAAAACAAGGGTTTCAAATTCGCTCAGATACCGTTCCATACACCCAATATGTAATAGAAAAGACCGACTCCTTGCTCAGTGAACTGGACTCAACACCCCCTATTCACCGCACAAGAATATATGTGACTAGTAAGAATCTTAAAACCTATGTATTGATATCTGTCTGGAAGTGAGTCAAATGGGTGTAAAGCCGCATAAACACAGCCGTGAAAAGCAGCTAAACCCCATTATAAAAATAAATTACTTTTAAAAACCCGTAAAACAAAGACAGTGAAAGAGAGAGAAATTCTTCCAAAATTCGGTCAGGGGCTGTGATGCAACCTGGATTGACCATATCTAGACACACAGCTGGATGAGACATAACGGTGGACACACTTGGGGCTGAGAGGTTGGGTGAGCAAACGCACAACCTTTAAAGTAATACTGCGTGGTACGCATCCCATGGGTCCCAAATCTCCAGGTTCAAGGGCATCTTCCTACATCGAAAACATGCATGAGAAACCCAGAAGATGGTACACCGTGTGATTTTGAAAGGTTTCTAAAAGGCACCTCATTTCTCTTCTCCTTGTGCTCGGGTTCGCCATTCCAGGTACTTTACTAGCAATCTCCCTACTTGGAGAATCAGCACCTTTAACCTCCTGTTCCCTACAGGTTGCAATTTGTCCTGAGGATGAACGGGAAGAGGGGCAACCAATGAGAGACTAGATCTAGGTGTTGGGACAGGCACAGGTCACTCTATTTTCCCATCAGGAAGAAGAATTAACCACAGGCTCAGCCTGCCGCCCAGAAGCAGAATAGGGCCTGAGGCAATCCCGCGCTCTTAAGGCCAGCTCCCAAAAAAGCGAGTTGAAAAATGGAGCCCAGGGACACTGCCATTCACAAACCCGCAGAGTTATAAATGATAACTCTCGTCCACAAATATATTGAGGGAAGGCAACGAAGAGGATTTGAAAGCAAGGCAGAATTGCAGGAAACAGGTTTCAGGAGGTAGATTCGAATCGCCTTTAAAGCACATGAAAAGGCGCAAATCGTCGACAATGATGCCCTTGGCCAAAAAGGGCTTATGCGTTTTTTCCTGAATATATTCAGGAAAAAACGCATAAGCCCTTTTTGGCCAACCAAGCAACCTGGAAAGGCAAATCAGCGCTACAAAGAAGTCTCGCTTCCCATCGGTCAAAAGGGCC
Organism: Eschrichtius robustus; assembly: GCF_028021215.1. Classification (NCBI taxonomy): domain Eukaryota; kingdom Metazoa; phylum Chordata; class Mammalia; order Artiodactyla; family Eschrichtiidae; genus Eschrichtius; species Eschrichtius robustus. The sequence continues at coordinate 2,022,890 of NW_027175343.1, forward strand.
ATGCTGCAAAAAGTGTCAAAACCAGAAATGCAGGACAGGCCATAGAGAAATGGCAGCCTTGCTACGCTGATGGGCGGGATGTTAATTGCCAACAGCCACTCTGGAGAAGTGTACGGTGTGTCCTGAAACATCTAAAACACACAGCTTACGGAGCATAGGGCACGTCCACTCATGGGCGTATAAATTGGGAAAACTAAAAATCAGCAAGACACAGGCACCCCAAAGTTTAGGGCTGCTCTGTTGACAAGAACCTCCACTTCATGACACCTTAAATATCCCAGGAAAGAGAAAAATGGATAAAGAAGTTGTGGTCCTTATGTACAATGGAATATCACTCAGACATGAAATCAATGTCATAAGTCTAGAAGAAGCAAGATGAGTGGATTTAGGTACGACGATTCTAAGTGAAATAAGTCACACAGAAAAAGACACTTATCATAAGCTATCACTTATAGAGGGAATGTAAAAACCGCTACACTTGAACTGAATTACAAAACAGAACAGAGTCACACCTTTAGAAAACACACTATGGCTGCTTAACAGGAAAGGTGAGGTGGGGTGATGCATAAAACAAGGGTTTCAAATTCGCTCAGATACCGTTCCATACACCAAATATGTAATAGAAAAGAACGACTCCTTGCTCAGTGAACTGGACTCAACACCCCCTATTCACCGCACAAGAATATATGTGACTAGTAAGAATCTTAAAACCTATGTATTGATATCTGTCTGGAAGTGAGTCAAATGGGTGTAAAGCCGCATAAACACAGCCGTGAAAAGCAGCTAAACCCCATTATAAAAATAAATTACTTTTAAAAACCCGTTAAACAAAGACAGTGAAAGAGAGAGAAATTCTTCCAAAATTCGGTCAGGGGCTGTGATGCAACCTGGATTGACCATATCTAGACACACAGCTGGATGAGACATAACGGTGGACACTCTTGGGGCTGAGAGGTTGGGTGAGGTTGGGTGAGCAAACGCACAACCTTTAAAGTAATACTGCGTGGTACGCATCCCATGGGTCCCAAATCTCCAGGTTCAAGGGCATCTTCCTACATCGAAAACATACATGAGAAACCCAGAAGATGGTACACCGTGTGATTTTGAAAGGTTTCTAAAAGGCACCTCATTTCTCATCTCCTTGTGCTCGGGTTCGCCATTCCAGGTACTTTACTAGCAATCTCCCTACTTGGAGAATCAGCACCTTTAACCTCCTGTTCCCTACAGGTTGCAATTTGTCCTGAGGATGAACGGGAAGAGGGGCAACCAATGAGAGACTAGATCTAGGTGTTGGGACAGGCACAGGTCACTCTATTTTCCCATCAGGAAGAAGAATTAACCACAGGCTCAGCCTGCCGCCCAGAAGCAGAATAGGGCCTGAGGCAATCCCGCGCTCTTAAGGCCAGCTCCCAAAAAAGCGAGTTGAAAAATGGAGCCCAGGGACACTGCCATTCACAAACCCGCAGAGTTATAAATGATAACTCTCGTCCACAAATATATTGAGGGAAGGCAACGAAGAGGATTTGAAAGCAAGGCAGAATTGCAGGAAACAGGTTTCAGGAGGTAGATTCGAATCGCCTTTAAAGCACATGAAAAGTCGCAAATCGTCGACAATGATGCCCTTGGCCAAAAAGGGCGTATGCGTTTTTTCCTGAATATATTCAGGAAAAAACGCATACGCCCTTTTTGGCCAACCAAGCAACCTGGAAAGGCAAATCAGCGCTACAAAGAAGTCTCGCTTCCCATCGGTCAAAAGGGCCATGCTGCAAAAAGTGTCAAAACCAGAAATGCAGGACAGGCCATAGAGAAATGGCAGCCTTGCTACGCTGATGGGCGGGATGTTAATTGCCAACAGCCACTCTGGAGAAGTGTACGGTGTGTCCTGAAACATCTAAAACACACAGCTTACGGAGCATAGGGCACGTCCACTCATGGGCGTATAAATTGGGAAAACTAAAAATCAGCAAGACACAGGCACCCCAAAGTTTAGGGCTGCTCTGTTGACAAGAACCTCCACTTCATGACACCTTAAATATCCCAGGAAAGAGAAAAATGGATAAAGAAGTTGTGGTCCTTATGTACAATGGAATATCACTCAGACATGAAATCAATGTCATAAGTCTAGAAGAAGCAAGATGAGTGGATTTAGGTACGACGATTCTAAGTGAAATAAGTCACACAGAAAAAGACACTTATCATAAGCTATCACTTATAGAGGGAATGTAAAAACCGCTACACTTGAACTGAATTACAAAACAGAACAGAGTCACACCTTTAGAAAACACACTATGGCTGCTTAACAGGAAAGGTGAGGTGGGGTGATGCATAAAACAAGGGTTTCAAATTCGCTCAGATACCGTTCCATACACCCAATATGTAATAGAAAAGACCGACTCCTTGCTCAGTGAACTGGACTCAACACCCCCTATTCACCGCACAAGAATATATGTGACTAGTAAGAATCTTAAAACCTATGTATTGATATCTGTCTGGAAGTGAGTCAAATGGGTGTAAAGCCGCATAAACACAGCCGTGAAAAGCAGCTAAACCCCATTATAAAAATAAATTACTTTTAAAAACCCGTAAAACAAAGACAGTGAAAGAGAGAGAAATTCTTCCAAAATTCGGTCAGGGGCTGTGATGCAACCTGGATTGACCATATCTAGACACACAGCTGGATGAGACATAACGGTGGACACACTTGGGGCTGAGAGGTTGGGTGAGCAAACGCACAACCTTTAAAGTAATACTGCGTGGTACGCATCCCATGGGTCCCAAATCTCCAGGTTCAAGGGCATCTTCCTACATCAAAAACATACATGAGAAACCCAGAAGATGGTACACCGTGTGATTTTGAAAGTTTTCTAAAAGGCACCTCATTTCTCATCTCCTTGTGCTCGGGTTCGCCATTCCAGGTACTTTACTAGCAATCTCCCTACTTGGAGAATCAGCACCTTTAACCTCCTGTTCCCTACAGGTTGCAATTTGTCCTGAGGATGAACGGGAAGAGGGGCAACCAATGAGAGACTAGATCTAGGTGTTGGGACAGGCACAGGTCACTCTATTTTCCCATCAGGAAGAAGAATTAACCACAGGCTCAGCCTGCCGCCCAGAAGCAGAATAGGGCCTGAGGCAATCCCGCGCTCTTAAGGCCAGCTCCCAAAAAAGCGAGTTGAAAAATGGAGCCCAGGGGCACTGCCATTCACAAACCCGCAGAGTTATAAATGATAACTCTCGTCCACAAATATATTGAGGGAAGGCAACGAAGAGGATTTGAAAGCAAGGCAGAATTGCAGGAAACAGGTTTCAGGAGGTAGATTCGAATCGCCTTTAAAGCACATGAAAAGTCGCAAATCGTCGACAATGATGCCCTTGGCCAAAAAGGGCGTATGCGTTTTTTCCTGAATATATTCAGGAAAAATCGCATACGCCCTTTTTGGCCAACCAAGCAACCTGGAAAGGCAAATCAGCGCTACAAAGAAGTCTCGCTTCCCATCGGTCAAAAGGGCCATGCTGCAAAAAGTGTCAAAACCAGAAATGCAGGACAGGCCATAGAGAAATGGCAGCCTTGCTACGCTGATGGGCGGGATGTTAATTGCCAACAGCCACTCTGGAGAAGTGTACGGTGTGTCCAGAAACATCTAAAACACACAGCTTACGTAGCATAGGGCACGTCCACTCATTGGCGTATAAATTGGGAAAACTAAAAATCAGCAAGACACAGGCACCCCAAAGTTTAGGGCTGCTCTGTTGACAAGAACCTCCACTTCATGACACCTTAAATATCCCAGGAAAGAGAAAAATGGATAAAGAAGTTGTGGTCCTTATGTACAATGGAATATCACTCAGACATGAAATCAATGTCATAAGTCTAGAAGAAGCAAGATGAGTGGATTCAGGTACGACGATTCTAAGTGAAATAAGTCTCACAGAAAAAGACACTTATCATAAGCTATCACTTATAGAGGGAATGTAAAAACCGCTACACTTGAACTGAATTACAAAACAGAACAGAGTCACACCTTTAGAAAACACACTATGGCTGCTTAACAGGAAAGGTGAGGTGGGGTGATGCATAAAACAAGGGTTTCAAATTCGCTCAGATACCGTTCCATACACCCAATATGTAATAGAAAAGACCGACTCCTTGCTCAGTGAACTGGACTCAACACCCCCTATTCACCGCACAAGAATATATGTGACTAGTAAAAATCTTAAAACCTATGTATTGATATCTGTCTGGAAGTGAGTCAAATGGGTGTAAAGCCGCATAAACACAGCCGTGAAAAGCAGCTAAACCCCATTATAAAAATAAATTACTTTTAAAAACCCGTTAAACAAAGACAGTGAAAGAGAGAGAAATTCTTCCAAAATTCGGTCAGGGGCTGTGATGCAACCTGGATTGACCATATCTAGACACACAGCTGGATGAGACATAACGGTGGACACTCTTGGGGCTGAGAGGTTGGGTGAGGTTGGGTGAGCAAACGCACAACCTTTAAAGTAATACTGCGTGGTACGCATCCCATGGGTCCCAAATCTCCAGGTTCAAGGGCATCTTCCTACATCGAAAACATACATGAGAAACCCAGAAGATGGTACACCGTGTGATTTTGAAAGGTTTCTAAAAGGCACCTCATTTCTCATCTCCTTGTGCTCGGGTTCGCCATTCCAGGTACTTTACTAGCAATCTCCCTACTTGGAGAATCAGCACCTTTAACCTCCTGTTCCCTACAGGTTGCAATTTGTCCTGAGGATGAACGGGAAGAGGGGCAACCAATGAGAGACTAGATCTAGGTGTTGGGACAGGCACAGGTCACTCTATTTTCCCATCAGGAAGAAGAATTAACCACAGGCTCAGCCTGCCGCCCAGAAGCAGAATAGGGCCTGAGGCAATCCCGCGCTCTTAAGGCCAGCTCCCAAAAAAGCGATTTGAAAAATGGAGCCCAGGGACACTGCCATTCACAAACCCGCAAGTTATAAATGATAACTCTCGTCCACAAATATATTGAGGGAAGGCAACGAAGAGGATTTGAAAGCAAGGCAGAATTGCAGGAAACAGGTTTCAGGAGGTAGATTCGAATCGCCTTTAAAGCACATGAAAAGTCGCAAATCGTCGACAATGATGCCCTTGGCCAAAAAGGGCGTATGCGTTTTTCCTGAATATATTCAGGAAAAAACGCATACGCCCTTTTTGGCCAACCAAGCAACCTGGAAAGGCAAATCAGCGCTACAAAGAAGTCTCGCTTCCCATCGGTCAAAAGGGCCATGCTGCAAAAAGTGTCAAAACCAGAAATGCAGGACAGGCCATAGAGAAATGGCAGCCTTGCTACGCTGATGGGCGGGATGTTAATTGCCAACAGCCACTCTGGAGAAGTGTACGGTGTGTCCTGAAACATCTAAAACACACAGCTTACGGAGCATAGGGCACGTCCACTCATGGGCGTATAAATTGGGAAAACTAAAAATCAGCAAGACACAGGCACCCCAAAGTTTAGGGCTGCTCTGTTGACAAGAACCTCCACTTCATGACACCTTAAATATCCCAGGAAAGAGAAAAATGGATAAAGAAGTTGTGGTCCTTATGTACAATGGAATATCACTCAGACATGAAATCAATGTCATAAGTCTAGAAGAAGCAAGATGAGTGGATTTAGGTACGACGATTCTAAGTGAAATAAGTCACACAGAAAAAGACACTTATCATAAGCTATCACTTATAGAGGGAATGTAAAAACCGCTACACTTGAACTGAATTACAAAACAGAACAGAGTCACACCTTTAGAAAACACACTATGGCTGCTTAACAGGAAAGGTGAGGTGGGGTGATGCATAAAACAAGGGTTTCAATTTCGCTCAGATACCGTTCCATACACCCAATATGTAATAGAAAAGACCGACTCCTTGCTCAGTGAACTGGACTCAACTCCCCCTATTCACCGCACAAGAATATATGTGACTAGTAAGAATCTTAAAACCTATGTATTGATATCTGTCTGGAAGTGAGTCAAATGGGTGTAAAGCCGCATAAACACAGCCGTGAAAAGCAGCTAAACCCCATTATAAAAATAAATTACTTTTAAAAACCCGTAAAACAAAGACAGTGAAAGAGAGAGAAATTCTTCCAAAATTCGGTCAGGGGCTGTGATGCAACCTGGATTGACCATATCTAGACACACAGCTGGATGAGACATAACGGTGGACACTCTTGGGGCTGAGAGGTTGGGTGAGCAAACGCACAACCTTTAAAGTAATACTGCGTGGTACGCATCCCATGGGTCCCAAATCTCCAGGTTCAAGGGCATCTTCCTACATCGAAAACATACATGAGAAACCCAGAAGATGGTACACCGTGTGATTTTGAAAGGTTTCTAAAAGGCACCTCATTTCTCATCTCCTTGTGCTCGGGTTCGCCATTCCAGGTACTTTACTAGCAATCTCCCTACTTGGAGAATCAGCACCTTTAACCTCCTGTTCCCTACAGGTTGCAATTTGTCCTGAGGATGAACGGGAAGAGGGGCAACCAATGAGAGACTAGATCTAGGTGTTGGGACAGGCACAGGTCACTCTATTTTCCCATCAGGAAGAAGAATTAACCACAGGCTCAGCCTGCCGCCCAGAAGCAGAATAGGGCCTGAGGCAATCCCGCACTCTTACGGCCACCTCCCAAAAAAGCGAGTTGAAAAATGGAGCCCAGGGACACTGCCATTCACAAACCCGCAGACTTATAAATGATAACTCTCGTCCACAAATATATTGAGGGAAGGCAACGAAGAGGATTTGAAAGCAAGGCAGAATTGCAGGAAACAGGTTTCAGGAGGTAGATTCGAATCGCCTTTAAAGCACATGAAAAGTCGCAAATCGTCGACAATGATGCCCTTGGCCAAAAAGGGCGTATGCGTTTTTTCCTGAATATATTCAGGAAAAAACGCATACGCCCTTTTTGGCCAACCAAGCAACCTGGAAAGGCAAATCAGCGCTACAAAGTAGTCTCGCTTCCCATCGGTCAAAAGGGCCATGCTGCAAAAAGTGTCAAAACCAGAAATGCAGGACAGGCCATGGAGAAATGGCAGCCTTGCTACGCTGATGGGCGTGATGTAAATTGCCAACAGCCACTCTGGAGAAGTGTACGGTGTGTCCTGAAACATCGAAAAAACACAGCTTAGGGAGCATAGGGCACGTCCACTCATGGGCGTATAAATTGGGAAAACTAAAAATCAGCAAGACACAGGCACCCCAAAGTTTAGGGCTGCTCTGTTGACAAGAACCTCCACTTCATGACACCTTAAATATCCCAGGAAAGAGAAAAATGGATAAAGAAGTTGTGGTCCTTATGTACAAAGGAATATCACTCAGACATGAAATCAATGTCATAAGGTTAGAAGAAGCAAGATGAGTGGACTTAGGTACGATGATTCTAAGTGAAATAAGTCACACAGAAAAAGACACTTATCATAAGCTATCACTTATAGAGGGAATGTAAAAACCGCTACACTTGAACTGAATTACAAAACAGAACAGAGTCACACGTTTACAAAACACACTATGGCTGCTTAACGGGAAAGGTGAGGTGGGGTGATGCATAAAACAAGGGTTTCAAATTGGCTCAGATACCGTTCCATACACCCAATATGTAATAGAAAAGACCGACTCCTTGCTCAGTGAACTGGACTCAACACCCCCTATTCACCGCACAAGAATATATGTGACTAGTAAGAATCTTAAAACCTATGTATTGATATCTGTCTGGAAGTGAGTCAAGTGGGTGTAAAGCCGCATAAACACAGCCGTGAAAAGCAGGTAAACCCCATTATAAAAATAAATTACTTTTAAAAACCCGTAAAACAAAGACAGTGAAAGAGAGAGAAATTCTTACAAAATTCGTTCAGGGGCTGTGATGCAACCTGGATTGATCATATCTACACCCACAGCTGGATGAGACATAAGGGTGGACACACTTGGGGCTGAGAGGTTGGGTGAGGTTGGGTGAGCAAACACAGACCCTTTAAAGTAATACTGCCTGGTACCCATCCCATGGTTCCCAAATCTCCAGGTTCAAGGGCATATTCCTACATCGAAAACATGCATGAGAAACCCAGAAGGTGGTACACCGTGTGATTTTGAAAGGTTTCTAAAACGCACCTCATTTCTCATCTCCTTGTGCTCGGGTTCGCCATTCCAGGTACTTTACTAGCAATCTCCCTAGTTGGAGAATCAGCACCTTTAACCTTTTGTTCCCTACAGGTTGCAATTTGTCCTGAGGATGAACGGGAAGAGGGGCAACCAATGAGAGACTAGATCTAGGTGTTGGGACAGGCACAGGTCACTCTATTTTCCCATCAGGAAGAAGAATTAACCACAGGCTCAGCCTGCCGCCCAGAAGCAGAATAGGGCCTGAGGCAAACCCTCGCTCTTGCGGCCAGCTCCCAAAAAAGCGAGTTGAAAAATGGAGCCCAGGGACACTGCCATTCACAAAACCGCAGAGTTATAAATGATAACTCTCGTCCACAAATATATTGAGGGAAGGCAATGAAGAGGATTTGAAAGAAAGGCAGAATTGCAGGAAACAGGTTTCAGGAGATAGATTCGAATCGCCTTTAAAGCACATGAAAAGTCGCAAAACGTCGACAATGATGCCCTTGGCCAAAAAGGGCGTATGCGTTTTTTCCTGAATATATTCAGGAAAAAACGCATACGCCCTTTTTGGCCAACCAAGCAACCTGGAAAGGCAAATCAGCGCTACAAAGTAGTCTCGCTTCCCATCGGTCAAAAGGGCCATGCTGCAAAAAGTGTCAAAACCAGAAATGCAGGACAGGCCATGGAGAAATGGCAGCCTTGCTACGCTGATGGGCGGGATGTAAATTGCCAACAGCCACTCTGGAGAAGTGTACGGTGTGTCCTGAAACATCTAAAACACACACCTTAGGGAGCATAGGGCACGTCCACTCATGGGCGTATAAATTGGGAAAACTAAAAATCAGCAAGACACAGGCACCCCAAAGTTTAGGGCTGCTCTGTTGACAAGAAACTCCACTTCATGACACCTTTAATATCCCAGGAAAGAGAAAAATGGATAAAGAAGTTGTGGTCCTTATGTACAATGGAATATCACGCAGACATGAAATCAATATCATAAGGCTAGAAGAAGCAAGATGAGTGGACTTAGGTACGATGATTCTAAGTGAAATAAGTCACACAGAAAAAGACACTTATCATAAGCTATCACTTATAGAGGGAATGTAAAAACCGCTACACTTGAACTGAGTTACAAAACAGGACAGAATCACACGTTTAGAAAACATACTATGGCTGCTTAACGGGAAAGTTGAGGTGGGGTGATGCATAAAACAAGGGTTTCAAATTCGCTCAGATACCGTTCCATACACCCAATATGTAATAGAAAAGACCGACTCCTTGCTCAGTGAACTGGACTCAACACCCCCTATTCACCGCACAAGAATATATGTGACTAGTAAGAATCTTAAAACCTATGTATTGATATCTGTCTGGAAGTGAGTCAAATGGGTGTAAAGCCGCATAAACACAGCCGTGAAAAGCAGCTAAACCCCATTATAAAAATAAATTACTTTTAAAAACCCGTAAAAGAAAGACAGTGAAAGAGAGAGAAATTCTTCCAAAATTCGGTCAGGGGCTGTGATGCAACCTGGATTGACCATATCTAGACACACAGCTGGATGAGACATAACGGTGGACACTCTTGGGGCTGAGAGGTTGGGTGAGGTTGGGTGAGCAAACGCACAACCTTTAAAGTAATACTGCGTGGTACGCATCCCATGGGTCCCAAATCTCCAGGTTCAAGGGCATCTTCCTACATCGAAAACATACATGAGAAACCCAGAAGATGGTACACCGTGTGATTTTGAAAGGTTTCTAAAAGGCACCTCATTTCTCATCTCCTTGTGCTCGGGTTCGCCATTCCAGGTACTTTACTAGCAATCTCCCTACTTGGAGAATCAGCACCTTTAACCTCCTGTTCCCTACAGGTTGCAATTTGTCCTGAGGATGAACGGGAAGAGGGGCAACCAATGAGAGACTAGATCTAGGTGTTGGGACAGGCACAGGTCCCTCTATTTTCCCATCAGGAAGAAGAATTAACCACAGGCTCAGCCTGCCGCCCAGAAGCAGAATAGGGCCTGAGGCAATCCCGCGCTCTTGCGGCCAGCTCCCAAAAAAGCGAGTTGAAAAATGGAGCCCAGGGACACTGCCATTCACAAACCCGCAGAGTTATAAATGATAACTCTCGTCCACAAATATATTGAGGGAAGGCAACGAAGAGGATTTGAAAGCAAGGCAGAATTGCAGGAAACAGGTTTCAGGAGGTAGATTCGAATCGCCTTTAAAGCACATGAAAAGTCGCAAATCGTCGACAATGATGCCCTTGGCCAAAAAGGGTGTATGTGTTTTTTCCTGAATATATTCAGGAAAAAACGCATATGCCCTTTTTGGCCAACCAAGCAACCTGGAAAGGCAAATCAGCGCTACAAAGAAGTCTCGCTTCCCATCGGTCAAAAGGGCCATGCTGCAAAAAGTGTCAAAACCAGAAATGCAGGACAGGCCATAGAGAAATGGCAGCCTTGCTACGCTGATGGGCGGGATGTTAATTGCCAACAGCCACTCTGGAGAAGTGTACGGTGTGTCCTGAAACATCTAAAACACACAGCTTACGGAGCATAGGGCACGTCCACTCATGGGCGTATAAATTGGGAAAACTAAAAATCAGCAAGACACAGGCACCCCAAAGTTTAGGGCTGCTCTGTTGACAAGAACCTCCACTTCATGACACCTTAAATATCCCAGGAAAGAGAAAAATGGATAAAGAAGTTGTGGTCCTTATGTACAATGGAATATCACTCAGACATGAAATCAATGTCATAAGTCTAGAAGAAGCAAGATGAGTGGATTTAGGTACGACGATTCTAAGTGAAATAAGTCACACAGAAAAAGACACTTATCATAAGCTATCACTTATAGAGGGAATGTAAAAACCGCTACACTTGAACTGAATTACAAAACAGAACAGAGTCACACCTTTAGAAAACACACTATGGCTGCTTAACGGGAAAGGTGAGGTGGGGTGATGCATAAAACAAGGGTTTCAAATTCGCTCAGATACCGTTCCATACACCCATTATGTAATAGAAAAGACCGACTCCTTGCTCAGTGAACTGGACTCAACACCCCCTATTCACCGCACAAGAATATATGTGACTAGTAAGAATCTTAAAACCTATGTATTGATATCTGTCTGGAAGTGAGTCAAATGGGTGTAAAGCCGCATAAACACAGCCGTGAAAAGCAGCTAAACCCCATTATAAAAATAAATTACTTTTAAAAACCCGTAAAACAAAGACAGTGAAAGAGAGAGAAATTCTTCCAAAATTCGGTCAGGGGCTGTGATGCAACCTGGATTGACCATATCTAGACACACAGCTGGATGAGACATAACGGTGGACACTCTTGGGGCTGAGAGGTTGGGTGAGGTTGGGTGAGCAAACGCACAACCTTTAAAGTAATACTGCGTGGTACGCATCCCATGGGTCCCAAATCTCCAGGTTCAAGGGCATCTTCCTACATCGAAAACATACATGAGAAACCCAGAAGATGGTACACCGTGTGATTTTGAAAGGTTTCTAAAAGGCACCTCATTTCTCATCTCCTTGTGCTCGGGTTCGCCATTCCAGGTACTTTACTAGCAATCTCCCTACTTGGAGAATCAGCACCTTTAACCTCCTGTTCCCTACAGGTTGCAATTTGTCCTGAGGATGAACGGGAAGAGGGGCAACCAATGAGAGACTAGATCTAGGTGTTGGGACAGGCACAGGTCACTCTATTTTCCCATCAGGAAGAAGAATTAACCACAGGCTCAGCCTGCCGCCCAGAAGCAGAATAGGGCCTGAGGCAATCCCGCACTCTTACGGCCAGCTCCCAAAAAAGCGAGTTGAAAAATGGAGCCCAGGGACACTGCCATTCACAAACCCGCAGAGTTATAAATGATAACTCTCGTCCACAAATATATTGAGGGAAGGCAACGAAGAGGATTTGAAAGCAAGGCAGAATTGCAGGAAACAGGTTTCAGGAGGTAGATTCGAATCGCCTTTAAAGCACATGAAAAGTCGCAAATCGTCGACAATGATGCCCTTGGCCAAAAAGGGCGTATGCGTTTTTTCCTGAATATATTCAGGAAAAAACGCATACGCCCTTTTTGGCCAACCAAGCAACCTGGAAAGGCAAATCAGCGCTACAAAGAAGTCTCGCTTCCCATCGGTCAAAAGGGCCATGCTGCAAAAAGTGTCAAAACCAGAAATGCAGGACAGGCCATAGAGAAATGGCAGCCTTGCTACGCTGATGGGCGGGATGTTAATTGCCAACAGCCACTCTGGAGAAGTGTACGGTGTGTCCTGAAACATCTAAAACACACAGCTTACGGAGCATAGGGCACGTCCACTCATGGGCGTATAAATTGGGAAAACTAAAAATCAGCAAGACACAGGCACCCCAAAGTTTAGGGCTGCTCTGTTGACAAGAACCTCCACTTCATGACACCTTAAATATCCCAGGAAAGAGAAAAATGGATAGAGAAGTTGTGGTCCTTATGTACAAAGGAATATCACTCAGACATGAAATCAATGTCATAAGGCTAGAAGAAGCAAGATGAGTGGACTTAGGTTCGATGATTCTAAGTGAAATAAGTCACACAGAAAAAGACACTTATCATAAGCTATCACTTATACAGGGAATGTAAAAACCGCTACACTTGAACTGAATTACAAAACAGAACAGAGTCACACGTTTACAAAACACACTATGGCTGCTTAACGGGAAAGGTGAGGTGGGGTGATGCATAAAACAAGGGTTTCAAATTGGCTCAGATACCGTTCCATACACCCAATATGTAATAGCAAAGACCGACTCCTTGCTCAGTGAACTGGACTCAACACCCCCTATTCACCGCACAAGAATATATGTGACTAGTAAGAATCGTAAAACCTATGTATTGATATCTGTCTGGAAGTGAGTCAAGTGAGTGTGAAGCCGCATAAACACAGCCGTGAAAAGCAGGTAAACCCCATTATAAAAATAAATTACTTTTAAAAACCCGTAAAACAAAGACAGTGAAAGAGAGAGAAATTCGTACAAAATTCGTTGAGAGGCTGTGATGCAACCTGGATTGATCATATCTAGACCCACAGCTGGATGAGACATAAGGGTGGACACACTTGGGGCTGAGAGGTTGGGTGAGGTTGGGTGAGCAAACACAGACCCTTTAAAGTAATACTGCCTGGTACCCATCCCATGGGTCCCAAATCTCCAGGTTCAAGGGCATCTTCCTACATCGAAAACATGCATGAGAAACCCAGAAGGTGGTACACCGTGTGATTTTGAAAGGTTTCTAAAACGCACCTCATTTCTCATCTCCTTGTGCTCGGGTTCGCCATTCCAGGTACTTTACTAGCAATCTCCCTAGTTGGAGAATCAGCACCTTTAACCTTTTGTTCCCTACAGGTTGCAATTTGTCCTGAGGATGAACGGGAAGAGGGGCAACCAATGAGAGACTAGATCTAGGTGTTGGGACAGGCACAGGTCACTCTATTTTCCCATCAGGAAGAAGAATTAACCACAGGCTCAGCCTGCCGCCCAGAAGCAGAATAGGGCCTGAGGCAATGCCGCGCTCTTATGGCCAGCTCCCAAAAAAGCGAGTTGAAAAATGGAGCCCAGGGACACTGCCATTCACAAAACCGCAGAGTTATAAATGATAACTCTCGTCCACAAATATATTGAGGGAAGGCAATGAAGAGGATTTGAAAGCAAGGCAGAATTGCAGGAAACAGGTTTCAGGAGATAGATTCGAATCGCCTTTAAAGCACATGAAAAGTCGCAAAACGTCGTCAATGATGCCCTTGGCCAAAAAGGGCGTATGCGTTTTTTCCTGAATATATTCAGGAAAAAACGCATACGCCCTTTTTGGCCAACCAAGCAGCCTGGAAAGGCAAATCAGCGCTACAAAGTAGTCTCGCTTCCCATCGGTCAAAAGGGCCATGCTGCAAAAAGTGTCAAAACCAGAAATGCAGGACAGGCCATGGAGAAATGGCAGCCTTGCTACGCTGATGGGCGGGATGTAAATTGCCAACAGCCACTCTGGAGAAGTGTACGGTGTGTCCTGAAACATCTAAAACACACAGCTTAGGGAGCATAGGGCACATCCACTCATGGGCGTATAAATTGGGAAAACTAAAAATCAGCAAGACACAGGCACCCCAAAGTTTAGGGCTGCTCTGTTGACAAGAACCTCCACTTCATGACACCTTAAATATCCCAGGAAAGAGAAAAATGGATAAAGAAGTTGTGATCATTATGTACAATGGAATATCACTCAGACATGAAATCAATGTCATAAGGCTAGAAGAAGCAAGATGAGTGGATTTAGGTACGACGATTCTAAGTGAAATAAGTCACACAGAAAAAGACACTTATCATAAGCTATCACTTATAGAGGGAATGTAAAAACCGCTACACTTGAACTGAATTACAAAACAGAACAGAGTCACACCTTTAGAAAACACACTATTGCTGCTTAACGGGAAAGGTGAGGTGGGGTGATGCATAAAACAAGGGTTTCAAATTCGCTCAGATACCGTTCCATACACCCAATATGTAATAGAAAAGACCGACTCCTTGCTCAGTGAACTGGACTCAACACCCCCTATTCACCGCACAAGATTATATGTGACCAGTAAGAATCTTAAAACCTATGTATTGATATCTGTCTGGAAGTGAGTCAAGTGGGTGTAAAGCCGCATAAACACAGCCGTGAAAAGCAGCTAAACCCCATTATAAAAATGAATTACTTTTAAAACCCGTAAAACAAAGACAGTGAAAGAGAGAGAAATTCTTCCAAAATTCGGTCAGGGGCTGTGATGCAACCTGGATTGACCATATCTAGACACACAGCTGGATGAGACATAAGGGTGGACACTCTTGGGGCTGAAAGGTTGGGTGAGTTTGGGTGAGCAAACGCACAACCTTTAAAGTAATACTGCGTGGTACGCATCCCATTGGTCCCAAATCTCCAGGTTCAAGGGCATCTTCCTACATCGAAAACATACATGAGAAACCCAGAAGATGGTACACCGTGTGATTTTGAAAGGTTTCTAAAAGGCACCTCATTTCTCATCTCCTTGTGCTCGGGTTCGCCATTCCAGGTACTTTACTAGCAATCTCCCTACTTGGAGAATCAGCACCTTTAACCTCCTGTTCCCTACAGGTTGCAATTTGTCCTGAGGATGAACGGGAAGAGGGGCAACCAATGAGAGACTAGATCTAGGTGTTGGGACAGGCACAGGTCACTCTATTTTCCCATCAGGAAGAAGAATTAACCACAGGCTCAGCCTGCCGCCCAGAAGCAGAATAGGGCCTGAGGCAATCCCGCGCTCTTAAGGCCAGCTCCCAAAAAAGCGAGTTGAAAAATGGAGCCCAGGGACACTGCCATTCACAAACCCGCAGAGTTATAAATGATAACTCTCGTCCACAAATATATTGAGGGAAGGCAACGAAGAGGATTTGAAAGCAAGGCAGAATTGCAGGAAACAGGTTTCAGGAGGTAGATTCGAATCGCCTTTAAAGCACATGAAAAGTCGCAAATCGTCGACAATGATGCCCTTGGCCAAAAAGGGCGTATGCGTTTTTTCCTGAATATATTCAGGAAAAAAAGCATACGCCCTTTTTGGCCAACCAAGCAACCTGGAAAGGCAAATCAGCGCTACAAAGAAGTCTCGCTTCCCATCGGTCAAAAGGGCCATGCTGCAAAAAGTGTCAAAACCAGAAATGCAGGACAGGCCATAGAGAAATGGCAGCCTTGCTACGCTGATGGGCGGGATGTTAATTGCCAACAGCCACTCTGGAGAAGTGTACGATGTGTCCTGAAACATCTAAAACACACAGCTTAGGGAGCATAGGGCACGTCCACTCATGGGCGTATAAATTGGGAAAACTAAAAATCAGCAAGACACAGGCACCCCAAAGTTTAGGGCTGCTCTGTTGACAAGAACCTCCACTTCATGACACCTTAAATATCCCAGGAAAGAGAAAAATGGATAGAGAAGTTGTGGTCCTTATGTACAAAGGAATATCACTCAGACATGAAATCAATGTCATAAGGCTAGAAGAAGCAAGATGAGTGGACTTAGGTTCGATGATTCTAAGTGAAATAAGTCACACAGAAAAAGACACTTATCATAAGCTATCACTTATACAGGGAATGTAAAAACCGCTACATTTGAACTGAATTACAAAACAGAACAGAGTCACACGTTTACAAAACAAACTATGGCTGCTTAACGGGAAAGGTGAGGTGGGGTGATGCATAAAACAAGGGTTTCAAATTGGCTCAGATACCGTTCCATACACCCAATATGTAATAGAAAAGACCGACTCCTTGCTCAGTGAACTGGACTCAACACCCCCTATTCACCGCACAAGAATA
Source organism: Eschrichtius robustus (assembly GCF_028021215.1). Classification (NCBI taxonomy): domain Eukaryota; kingdom Metazoa; phylum Chordata; class Mammalia; order Artiodactyla; family Eschrichtiidae; genus Eschrichtius; species Eschrichtius robustus. The sequence continues at coordinate 2,039,392 of NW_027175343.1, forward strand.
TATGTGACTAGTAAGAATCGTAAAACCTATGTATTGATATCTGTCTGGAAGTGAGTCAAGTGAGTGTGAAGCCGCATAAACACAGCCGTGAAAAGCAGGTAAACCCCATTATAAAAATAAATTACTTTTAAAAACCCGTAAAACAAAGACAGTGAAAGAGAGAGAAATTCTTACAAAATTCGTTGAGAGGCTGTGATGCAACCTGGATTGATCATATCTAGACCCACAGCTGGATGAGACATAAGGGTGGACACACTTGGGGCTGAGAGGTTGGGTGAGGTTGGGTGAGCAAACACAGACCCTTTAAAGTAATACTGCCTGGTACCCATCCCATGGGTCCCAAATCTCCAGGTTCAAGGGCATCTTCCTACTTCGAAAACATGCATGAGAAACCCAGAAGGTGGTACACCGTGTGATTTTGAAAGGTTTCTAAAACGCACCTCATTTCTCATCTCCTTGTGCTCGGGTTCGCCATTCCAGGTACTTTACTAGCAATCTCCCTAGTTGGAGAATCAGCACCTTTAACCTTTTGTTCCCTACAGGTTGCAATTTGTCCTGAGGATGAACGGGAAGAGGGGCAACCAATGAGAGACTAGATCTAGGTGTTGGGACAGGCACAGGTCACTCTATTTTCCCATCAGGAAGAAGAATTAACCACAGGCTCAGCCTGCCGCCCAGAAGCAGAATAGGGCCTGAGGCAATCCCGCGCTCTTAAGGCCAGCTCCCAAAAAAGCGAGTTGAAAAATGGAGCCCAGGGACACTGCCATTCACAAACCCGCAGAGTTATAAATGATAACTCTCGTCCACAAATATATTGAGGGAAGGCAACGAAGAGGATTTGAAAGCAAGGCAGAATTGCAGGAAACAGGTTTCAGGAGGTAGATTCGAATCGCCTTTAAAGCACATGAAAAGTCGCAAAACGTCGACAATGATGCCCTTGGCCAAAAAGGGCGTATGCGTTTTTTCCTGAATATATTCAGGAAAAAACGCATACGCCCTTTTTGGCCAACCAAGCAACCTGGAAAGGCAAATCAGCGCTACAAAGAAGTCTCGCTTCCCATCGGTCAAAAGGGCCATGCTGCAGAAAGTGTCAAAACCAGAAATGCAGGACAGGCCATAGAGAAATGGCAGCCTTGCTACGCTGATGGGCGGGATGTAAATTGCCAACAGCCACTCTGGAGAAGTGTAAGGTGTGTCCTGAAACATCGAAAAAACACAGCTTAGGGAGCATAGGGCACGTCCACTCATGGGCGTATAAATTGGGAAAACTAAAAATCAGCAAGACACAGGCACCCCAAAGTTTAGGGCTGCTCTGTTGACAAGAACCTCCACTTCATGACACCTTAAATATCCCAGGAAAGAGAAAAATGGATAAAGAAGTTGTGGTCCTTATGTACAATGGAATATCACTCAGACATGAAATCAATGTCATAAGGCTAGTAGAAGCAAGATGAGTGGATTTAGGTACGACGATTCTAAGCGAAATAAGTCACACAGAAAAAGACACTTATCATAAGCTATCACTTATAGAGGGAATGTAAAAACCGCTACACTTGAACTGAATTACCAAACAGAACATAGTCTCACGTTTAGAAAACACACTATGGCTGCTTAACGGGAAAGGTGAGGTGGGGTGATGCATAAAACAAGGTTTTCAAATTCGCTCAGATACCGTTCCATACACCCAATATGAAATAGACAAGACCTACTCCTTGCTCAGTGAACTGGACTCAACACCCCCTATTCACCGCAGAAGAATATATGTGACTAGTAAGAATCTTAAAACCTATGTATTGATATCTGTCTGGAAGTGAGTCCAGTGGGTGTAAAGCCGCATAAACACAGCGGTGAAAACCAGCTAAACCCCATTATAAAAATAAATTACTTTTAAAAACCCGTAAAACAAAGACAGTGAAAGAGAGAGAAATTCTTACAAAATTCTTTCAGGGGCTGTGATGCAACCTGGATTGACCATATCTAGACCCATAGCTGGATGAGACATAAGGGTGGACACTCTTGGGGCTGAAAGGTTGGGTGAGGTTGGGTGAGCAAACGCAGACCCTTTAAAGTAATACTGCCTGGTACCCATCCCATGGGTCCCAAATCTCCAGGTTCAAGGGCATCTTCCTACATCGAAAACATGCATGAGAAACCCAGAAGATGGTACACCGTGTGATTTTGAAAGGTTTCTAAAACGCACCTCATTTCTCATCTCCTTGTGCTCGGGTTCGCCATTCCAGCTACTTTACTAGCAATCTCCCTACTTGGAGAATCAGCACCTTTAACCTCCTGTTCCCTACAGGTTGCAATTTGTCCTGAGGATGAACGGGAAGAGGGGCAACCAATGAGAGACTAGATCTAGGTGTTGGGACAGGCACAGGTCACTCTATTTTCCCATCGGGAAGAAGAATTAACCACAGGCTCAGCCTGCCGCCCAGAAGCAGAATAGGGCCTGAGGCAATCCCGCCCTCTTGCGGCCAGCTCCCAAAAAAGGGAGTTGAAAAATGGAGCCCAGGGACACTGCCATTCACAAACCCGCAGAGTTATAAATGATAACTCTCGTCCACAAATATATTGAGGGAAGGCAACGAAGAGGATTTGAAAGCAAGGCAGAATTGCAGGAAACAGGTTTCAGGAGGTAGATTCGAATCGCATTTAAAGCACATGAAATGTCGCAAAACGTCGACAATGATGCCCTTGGCCAAAAAGGGCGTATGCGTTTTTTCCTGAATATATTCAGGAAAAAACGCATACGCCCTTTTTGGCCAACCAAGCAACCTGTAAAGGCAAATCAGCGCTACAAAGAAGTCTCGCTTCCCATCGGTCAAAAGGGCCATGCTGCAGAATGTGTCAAAACCAGAAATGCAGGACAGGCCATAGAGAAATGGCAGCCTTGCTACGATGATGGGCGGGATGTAAATTGCCAACAGCCACTCTGGAGAAGTGTACGGTGTGTCCTGAAACATCCAAAAAACACAGCTTAGGGAGCATAGGGCACGTCCACTCATGGGCGTATAAATTGGGAAAACTAAAAATCAGCAAGACACAGGCACCCCAAAGTTTACGGCTGCTCTGTTGACAAGAACCTCCACTTCATGACACCTTAAATATCCCAGGAAAGAGAAAAATGGATAAAGAAGTTGTGGTCCTTATGTACAATGGAATATCACTCAGACATGAAATCAATGTCATAAGTCTAGAAGAAGCAAGATGAGTGGATTTAGGTACGACGATTCTAAGTGAAATAAGTCACACAGAAAAAGACACTTATCATAAGCTATCACTTATAGAGGGAATGTAAAAACCGCTACACTTGAACTGAATTACAAAACAGAACAGAGTCACACCTTTAGAAAACACACTATGGCTGCTTAACGGGAAAGGTGAGGTGGGGTGATGCATAAAACAAGGGTTTCAAATTCGCTCAGATACCGTTCCATACACCCAATATGTAATAGAAAAGACCGACTCCTTGCTCAGTGAACTGGACTCAACACCCCCTATTCACCGCACAAGAATATATGTGACTAGTAAGAATCTTAAAACCTATGTATTGATATCTGTCTGGAAGTGAGTCAAATGGGTGTAAAGCCGCATAAACACAGCCGTGAAAAGCAGCTAAACCCCATTATAAAAATAAACTACTTTTAAAAACCCGTAAAACAAAGACAGTGAAAGAGAGAGAAATTCTTCCAAAATTCGGTCAGGGGCTGTGATGCAACCTGGATTGACCATATCTAGACACACAGCTGGATGAGACATAACGGTGGACACTCTTGGGGCTGAGAGGTTGGGTGAGGTTGGGTGAGCAAACGCACAACCTTTAAAGTAATACTGCGTGGTACGCATCCCATGGGTCCCAAATCTCCAGGTTCAAGGGCATCTTCCTACATCGAAAACATACATGAGAAACCCAGAAGATGGTACACCGTGTGATTTTGAAAGGTTTCTAAAAGGCACCTCATTTCTCATCTCCTTGTGCTCGGGTTCGCCATTCCAGGTACTTTACTAGCAATCTCCCTACTTGGAGAATCAGCACCTTTAACCTCCTGTTCCCTACAGGTTGCAATTTGTCCTGAGGATGAACGGGAAGAGGGGCAACCAATGAGAGACTAGATCTAGGTGTTGGGACAGGCACAGGTCACTCTATTTTCCCATCAGGAAGAAGAATTAACCACAGGCTCAGCCTGCCGCCCAGAAGCAGAATAGGGCCTGAGGCAATCCCGCACTCTTACGGCCAGCTCCCAAAAAAGCGAGTTGAAAAATGGAGTCCAGGGACACTGCCATTCACAAACCCGCAGACTTATAAATGATAACTCTCGTCCACAAATATATTGAGGGAAGGCAACGAAGAGGATTTGAAAGCAAGGCAGAATTGCAGGAAACAGGTTTCAGGAGGTAGATTCGAATCGCCTTTAAAGCACATGAAAAGTCGCAAAACGTCGACAATGATGCCCTTGGCCAAAAAGGGCGTATGCGTTTTTTCCTGAATATATTCAGGAAAAAACGCATACGCCCTTTTTGGCCAACCAAGCAACCTGGAAAGGCAAATCAGCGCTACAAAGTAGTCTCGCTTCCCATCGGTCAAAAGGGCCATGCTGCAAAAAGTGTCAAAACCAGAAATGCAGGACAGGCCATGGAGAAATGGCAGCCTTGCTACGCTGATGGGCGGGATGTAAATTGCCAACAGCCACTCTGGAGAAGTGTACGGTGTGTCCTGAAACATCGAAAACACACAGCTTAGGGAGCATAGGGCACGTCCACTCATGGGCGTATAAATTGGGAAAACTAAAAATCAGCAAGACACAGGCACCCCAAAGTTTAGGGCTGCTCTGTTGACAAGAACCTCCACTTCATGACACCTTAAATATCCCAGGAAAGAGAAAAATGGATAAAGAAGTTGTGGTCCTTATGTACAAAGGAATATCACTCAGACATGAAATCAATGTCATAAGGCTAGAAGAAGCAAGATGAGTGGACTTAGGTACGATGATTCTACGTGAAATAAGTCACACAGAAAAAGACACTTATCATAAGCTATCACTTATACAGGGAATGTAAAAACCGCTACACTTGAACTGAATTACAAAACAGAACAGAGTCACACGTTTACAAAACACACTATGGCTGCTTAACGGGAAAGGTGAGGTGGGGTGATGCATAAAACAAGGGTTTCAAATTGGCTCAGATACCGTTCCATACACCCAATATGTAATAGAAAAGACCGACTCCTTGCTCAGTGAACTGGACTCAACACCCCCTATTCACCGCACAAGAATATATGTGACTAGTAAGAATCTTAAAACCTATGTATTGATATCTGTCTGGAAGTGAGTCAAGTGGGTGTAAAGCCGCATAAACACAGCCGTGAAAAGCAGGTAAACCCCATTATAAAAATAAATTACTTTTAAAAACCCGTAAAACAAAGACAGTGAAAGAGAGAGAAATTCTTACAAAATTCGTTCAGGGGCTGTGATGCAACCTGGATTGATCATATCTAGACCCACAGCTGGATGAGACATAAGGGTGGACACACTTGGGGCTGAGAGGTTGGGTGAGGTTGGGTGAGCAAACACAGACCCTTTAAAGTAATACTGCCTGGTACCCATCCCATGGGTCCCAAATCTCCAGGTTCAAGGGCATATTCCTACATCGAAAACATGCATGAGAAACCCAGAAGGTGGTACACCGTGTGATTTTGAAAGGTTTCTAAAACGCACCTCATTTCTCATCTCCTTGTGCTCGGGTTCGCCATTCCAGGTACTTTACTAGCAATCTCCCTAGTTGGAGAATCAGCACCTTTAACCTTTTGTTCCCTACAGGTTGCAATTTGTCCTGAGGATGAACGGGAAGAGGGGCAACCAATGAGAGACTAGATCTAGGTGTTGGGACAGGCACAGGTCACTCTATTTTCCCATCAGGAAGAAGAATTAACCACAGGCTCAGCCTGCCGCCCAGAAGCAGAATAGGGCCTGAGGCAATCCCGCGCTCTTATGGCCAGCTCCCAAAAAAGCGAGTTGAAAAATGGAGCCGAGGGACACTGCCATTCACAAAACCGCAGAGTTATAAATGATAACTCTCGTCCACAAATATATTGAGGGAAGGCAATGAAGAGGATTTGAAAGAAAGGCAGAATTGCAGGAAACAGGTTTCAGGAGATAGATTCGAATCGCCTTTAAAGCACATGAAAAGTCGCAAAATGTCGTCAATGATGCCCTTGGCCAAAAAGGGCGTATGCGTTTTTTCCTGAATATATTCAGGAAAAAACGCATACGCCCTTTTTGGCCAACCAAGCAACCTGGAAAGGCAAATCAGCGCTACAAAGTAGTCTCGCTTCCCATCGGTCAAAAGGGCCATGCTGCAAAAAGTGTCAAAACCAGAAATGCAGGACAGGCCATGGAGAAATGGCAGCCTTGCTACGCTGATGGGCGGGATGTAAATTGCCAACAGCCACTCTGGAGAAGTGTACGGTGTGTCCTGAAACATCTAAAACACACAGCTTAGGGAGCATAGCGCACATCCACTCATGGGCGTATAAATTGGGAAAAATAAAAATCAGCAAGACACAGGCACCCCAAAGTTTAGGGCTGCCCTGTTGACAAGAACCTCCACTTCATGACACCTTTAATATCCCAGGAAAGAGAAAAATGGATAAAGAAGTTGTGGTCCTTATGTACAATGGAATATCACGCAGACATGAAATCAATATCATAAGGCTAGAAGAAGCAAGATGAGTGGACTTAGGTACGATGATTCTAAGTGAAATAAGTCACACAGAAAAAGACACTTATCATAAGCTATCACTTATAGAGGGAATGTAAAAACCGCTACACTTGAACTGAGTTACAAAACAGGACAGAATCACACGTTTAGAAAACATACTATGGCTGCTTAACGGGAAAGGTGAGGTGGGGTGATGCATAAAACAAGGGTTTCAAATTCGCTCAGATACCGTTCCATACACCCAATATGTAATAGACAAGACCTACTCCTTGCTCAGTGAACTGGACTCAACACCCCCTATTCACCGCACAAGAATATATGTGACTAGTAAGAATCTTAAAACCTATGTATTGATATCTGTCTGGAAGTGAGTCAAGTGGGTGTAAAGCCGCATAAACACAGCCGTGAAAAGCAGATAACCCCATTATAAAAATAAATTACTTTTAAAAACCCCTAAAACAAAGACAGTGAAAGAGAGAGAAATTCTTACAAAATTCGTTCAGAGGCTGTGATGCAACCTGGATTGACCATATCTAGACCCACAGCTGGATGAGACATAAGGGTGGACACACTAGGGGCTCAGAGGTTGGGTGAGGTTGGGTGAGCAAACACAGACCCTTTAAAGTAATACTGCGTGGTACCCATCCCATGGGTCCCAAATCTCCAGGTTCAAGGGCATCTTCCTACATCGAAAACATGCATGAGAAACCCAGAAGATGGTACACCGTGTGATTTTGAAAGGTTTCTAAAAGGCACCTCATTTCTCATCTCCTTGTGCTCGGGTTCGCCATTCCAGCTACTTTACTAGCAATCTCCCTACTTGGAGAATCAGCACCTTTAACCTCCTGTTCCGTACAGTTTGCAATTTGTCCTGAGGATGAAAGGGAAGAGGGGCAACCAATGAGAGACTAGATCTAGGTGTTGGGACAGGCACAGGTCACTCTATTTTCCCATCAGGAAGAAGAATTAACCACAGGCTCAGCCTGCCGCCCAGAAGCAGAATAGGGCCTGAGGCAATGCCGCGCTCCTGCGGCCAGCTCCCAAAAAAGCGAGTTGAAAAATGGAGCCCAGGGACACTGCCATTCACAAACCCGCAGAGTTATAAACGATAAATCTCGTCCACAAATATATTGAGGGAAGGCAACGAAGAGGATTTGAAAGCAAGGCAGAATTGCAGGAAACAGGTTTCAGGAGGTAGATTCGAATCGCCTTTAAAGCACATGAAAAGTCGCAAAACGTCGACAATGATGCCCTTGGCCAAAAAGGGCGTATGCGTTTTTTCCTGAATATATTCAGGAAAAAACGCATACGCCCTTTTTGGCCAACCAAGCAACCTGGAAAGGCAAATCAGCGCTACAAAGAAATCTCGCTTCCCATCGGTAAAAAGGGCCATGCTGCAGAAAGTGTCAAAACCAGAAATGCAGGACAGGCCATGGAGAAATGGCAGCCTTGCTACGCTGATGGGCGGGATGTAAATTGCCAACAGCCACTCTGGAGAAGTGTACGGTGTGTCCTGAAACATCTAAAACACACAGCTTATGGAGCATAGGGCACGTCCACTCATGGGCGTATAAATTGGGAAAACTAAAAATCAGCAAGACACAGGCACCCCAAAGTTTAGGGCTGCTCTGTTGACAAGAGCCTCCACTTCATGACACCTTAAATATCCCAGGAAAGAGAAAAATGGATAAAGAAGTTGTGATCATTATGTACAATGGAATATCACTCAGACATGAAATCAATGTCATAAGGCTAGAAGAAGCAAGATGAGTGGATTTAGGTACGACGATTCTAAGTGAAATAAGTCACACAGAAAAAGACACATATCATAAGCTATCACTTATAGAGGGAATGTAAAAACCGCTACACTTGAACTGAATTACAAAACAGAACAGAGTCACACCTTTAGGAAACACACTATTGCTGCTTAACGGGAAAGGTGAGGTGGGGTGATGCATAAAACAAGGGTTTCAAATTCGCTCAGATACCGTTCCATACACCCAATATGTAATAGAAAAGACCGACTCCTTGCTCAGTGAACTGGACTCAACACCCCCTATTCACCGCACAAGAATATATGTGACCAGTAAGAATCTTAAAACCTATGTATTGATATCTGTCTGGAAGTGAGTCAAGAGGGTGTAAAGCCGCATAAACACAGCCGTGAAAAGCAGCTAAACCCCATTATAAAAATGAATTACTTTTAAAAACCCGTAAAACAAAGACAGTGAAAGAGAGAGAAATTCTTCCAAAATTCGGTCAGGGGCTGTGATGCAACCTGGATTGACCATATCTAGACACACAGCTGGATGAGACATAAGGGTGGACACTCTTGGGGCTGAGAGGTTGGGTGAGGTTGGGTGAGCAAACGCACAACCTTTAAAGTAATACTGCGTGGTACGCATCCCATGGGTCCCAAATCTCCAGGTTCAAGGGCATCTTCCTACATCAAAAACATACATGAGAAACCCAGAAGATGGTACACCGTGTGATTTTGAAAGTTTTCTAAAAGGCACCTCATTTCTCATCTCCTTGTGCTCGGGTTCGCCATTCCAGGTACTTTACTAGCAATCTCCCTACTTGGAGAATCAGCACCTTTAACCTCCTGTTCCCTACAGGTTGCAATTTGTCCTGAGGATGAACGGGAAGAGGGGCAACCAATGAGAGACTAGATCTAGGTGTTGGGACAGGCACAGGTCACTCTATTTTCCCATCAGGAAGAAGAATTAACCACAGGCTCAGCCTGCCGCCCAGAAGCAGAATAGGGCCTGAGGCAATCCCGCGCTCTTAAGGCCAGCTCCCAAAAAAGCGAGTTGAAAAATGGAGCCCAGGGGCACTGCCATTCACAAACCCGCAGAGTTATAAATGATAACTCTCGTCCACAAATATATTGAGGGAAGGCAACGAAGAGGATTTGAAAGCAAGGCAGAATTGCAGGAAACAGGTTTCAGGAGGTAGATTCGAATCGCCTTTAAAGCACATGAAAAGTGGCAAAACGCCGACAATGATGCCCTTGGCCAAAAAGGGCGTATGCGTTTTTTCCTGAATATATTCAGGAAAAAACGCATACGCCCTTTTTGGCCAACCAAGCAACCTGGAAATGCAAATCAGCGCTACAAAGAAGTCTCGCTTCCCATCGGTCAAAAGGGTCATGCTGCAAAAAGTGTCAAAACCAGAAATGCAGGACAGGCCATGGAGAAATGGCAGCCTTGCTACGCTGATGGGCGTGATGTAAATTGCCAACAGCCACTCTGGAGAAGTGTACGGTGTGTCGTGAAACATCGAAAAAACACAGCATAGGGAGCTTAGGGCACGTCCACTCATGGGCGATTAAATTGGGAAAACTAAAAATCAGCAAGACACAGGCACCCCAAAGTTTAAGGCTGCTCTGTTGACAAGAACCTCCACTTCATGACACCTTAAATATCCCAGGAAAGAGAAAAATGGATAAAGAAGTTGTGGTCCTTATGTACCATGGAATATCACGCAGACATGAAATCAATATCATAAGGCTAGAAGAAGCAAGATGAGTGGACTTAGGTACGATGATTCTAAGTGAAATAAGTCACACAGAAAAAGACACTTATCATAAGCTATCACATATAGAGGGAATGTAAAAACCGCTACACTTGAACTGAGTTACAAAACAGGACAGAATCACACGTTTAGAAAACACACTATGGCTGCTTAACTGGAAAGGTGAGGTGGGGTGATGCATAAAACAAGGGTTTCAAATTCGCTCAGATACCATTCCATACACCCAATATGTAATAGAAAAGACCGACTAATTGCTCAGTGAACTGGACTCAACACCCCCTATTCACCGCACAAGAATATATGTGACTAGTAAGAATCTTAAAACCTATGTATTGATATCTGTCTGGAAGTGAGTCAAGTGGGTGTAAAGCCGCATAAACACAGCCGTGAAAAGCAGATAACCCCTTATAAAAATAAATTACTTTTAAAAACCCGTAAAACAAAGACAGTGAAAGAGAGAGAAATTCTTACAAAATTCGTTCAGAGGCTGTGATGCAACCTGGATTGACCATATCTAGACCCACAGCTGGATGAGACATAAGGGTGGACACACTTGGGGCTGAGAGGTTGGGTGAGGTTGGGTGAGCAAACACACACCCTTTAAATTAATACTGCCTGGTACCCATCCCATGGGTCCCAAATCTCCAGGTTCAAGGGCATCTTCCTACATCGAAAACATGCATGAGATACCCAGAAGGTGGTATACCGTGTGATTTTGAAAGGTGTCTAAAACGCACCTCATTTCTCATCTCCTTGTGCTCGGGATCGCCATTCCACCTACTTTACTAGCAATCTCCCTACTTGGAGAATCAGCACCTTTAACCTCCTGTTCCCTACAGGTTGCAATTTGTCCTGAGGATGAACGGAATGGGGGCAACCAATGAGAGACTAGATCTAGGTGTTGGGACAGGCACAGGTCACTCTATTTTCCCATCAGGAAGAAGAATTAACCACAGGCTCAGCCTGCCGCCCAGAAGCAGAATAGGGCCTGAGGCAATGCCGCGCTCCTGCGGCCAGCTCCCAAAAAAGCGAGTTGAAAAATGGAGCCCAGGGACACTGCCATTCACAAACCCGCAGAGTTATAAATGATAACTCTCGTCCACAAATATATTGAGGGAAGGCAACGAAGAGGATTTGAAAGCAAGGCAGAATTGCAGGAAACAGGTTTCAGGAGGTAGATTCGAATCGCCTTTAAAGCACATGAAAAGTCGCAAAACGTCGACAATGATGCCCTTGGCGAAAAAGGGCGTATGCGTTTTTTCCTGAATATATTCAGGAAAAAACGCATACGCCCTTTTTGGCCAACCAAGCAACCTGGAAAGGCAAATCAGCGCTACAAAGAAGTCTCGCTTCCCATCGGTCAAAAGGGCCATGCTGCAGAAAGTGTCAAAACCAGAAATGCAGGACAGGCCATAGAGAAATGGCAGCCTTGCTACGCTGATGGGCGGGATGTAAATTGCCAACAGCCACTATGGAGAAGTGTACGGTGTGTCCTGAAACATCGAAAAAACACAGCTTAGGGAGCATAGGGCACGTCCACTCATGGGCGTATAAATTGGGAAAACTAAAAATCAGCAAGACACAGGCACCCCAAAGTTTAGGGCTGCTCTGTTGACAAGAACCTCCACTTCATGACACCTTAAATATCCCAGGAAAGAGAAAAATGGATAAAGAAGTTGTGGTCCTTATGTACAATGGAATATCACTCAGACATGAAATCAATGTCATAAGGCTGGTAGAAGCAAGATGAGTGGATTTCGGTACGACGATTCTAAGCGAAATAAGTCACACAGAAAAAGACACTTATCATAAGCTATCACTTATAGAGGGAATGTAAAAACCGCTACACTTGAACTGAATTACAAAACAGAACAGAGTCACACGTTTAGAAAACACACTATGGCTGCTTAATGGGAAAGGTGAGGTGGGGTGATGCATAAAACAAGGGTTTCAAATTCGCTCAGATACCGTTCCATACACCCAATATGTAATAGAAAAGACCGACTCCTTGCTCAGTGAACTGGACTCAACACCCCCTATTCACCGCACAAGAATATATGTGACCAGTAAGAATCTTAAAACCTATGTATTGATATCTGTCTGGAAGTGAGTCAAGTGGGTGTAAAGCCGCATAAACACAGCCGTGAAAAGCAGCTAAACCCCATTATAAAAATAAATTACTTTTAAAAACCCGTAAAACAAAGACAGTGAAAGAGAGAGAAATTCTTCCAAAATTCGGTCAGGGGCTGTGATGCAACCTGGATTGACCATATCTAGACACACAGCTGGATGAGACATAAGGGTGGACACTCTTGGGGCTGAAAGTTTATGTGAGGTTGCGTGAGAAACGCACAACCTTTAAAGTAATACTGCGTGGTACGCATCCCATGGGTCCCAAATCTCCAGGTTCAAGGGCATCTTCCTACATCGAAAACATACATGAGAAACCCAGAAGATGGTACACCGTGTGATTTTGAAAGGTTTCTAAAAGGCACCTCATTTCTCATCTCCTTGTGCTGGGGTTCGCCATTCCAGGTACTTTACTAGCAATCTCCCTACTTGGAGAATCAGCACCTTTAACCTCCTGTTCCCTACAGGTTGCAATTTGTCCTGAGGATGAACGGGAAGAGGGGCAACCAATGAGAGACTAGATCTAGGTGTTGGGACAGGCACAGGTCACTCTATTTTCCCATCAGGAAGAAGAATTAACCACAGGCTCAGCCTGCCGCCCAGAAGCAGAATAGGGCCTGAGGCAATCCCGCGCTCTTAAGGCCAGCTCCCAAAAAAGCGAGTTGAAAAATGGAGCCCAGGGACACTGCCATTCACAAACCCGCAGAGTTATAAATGATAACTCTCGTCCACAAATATATTGAGGGAAGGCAACGAAGAGGATTTGAAAGCAAGGCAGAATTGCAGGAAACAGGTTTCAGGAGGTAGATTCGAATCGCCTTTAAAGCACATGAAAAGTCGCAAAACGTCGACAATGATGCCCTTGGCCAAAAAGGGCGTATGCGTTTTTTCCTGAATATATTCAGGAAAAAACGCATACGCCCTTTTTGGCCAACCAAGCAACCTGGAAAGGCAAATCAGCGCTACAAAGTAGTCTCGCTTCCCATCGGTCAAAAGGGCCATGCTGCAAAAAGTGTCAAAACCAGAAATGCAGGACAGGCCATGGAGAAATGGCAGCCTTGCTACGCTGATGGGCGGGATGTAAATTGCCAACAGCCACTCTGGAGAAGTGTACGGTGTGTCCTGAAACATCTAAAACACACAGCTTAGGGAGCATAGGGCACGTCCACTCATGGGCGTATAAATTGGGAAAAATAAAAATCAGCAAGACACAGGCACCCCAAAGTTTAGGGCTGCTCTGTTGACAAGAACCTCCACTTCATGACACCTTAAATATCCCACGAAAGAGAAAAATGGATAAAGAAGTTGTGGTCCTTATGTACATAGGAATATCACTCAGACATGAAAGCAATGTCATAAGGCTAGAAGAAGCAAGATGAGTGGACTTAGGTACGATGATTCTAAGTGAAATAAGTCACACAGAAAAAGACACTTATCATAAGCTATCACTTATAGAGGGAATGTAAAAACCGCTACACTTGAACTGAATTACAAAACAGAACAGAGTCACACGTTTAGAAAACACACTATGGCTGCTTAACGGGAAAGGTGAGGTGGGGTGATGCATAAAACAAGGGTTTCAAATTGGCTCAGATACCGTTCCATACACCCAATATGTAATAGAAAAGACCGACTCCTTGCTCAGTGAACTGGACTCAACACCCCCTATTCACCGCACAAGAATATATGTGACTAGTAAGAATCTTAAAACCTATGTATTGATATCTGTCTGGAAGTGAGTCAAGTGGGTGTAAAGCCGCATAAACACAGCCGTGAAAAGCAGCTATACCCCATTATAAAAATAAATTACTTTTAAAAACCCGTAAAACAAAGACAGTGAAAGAGAGAGAAATTCTTACAAAATTCGTTCAGGGGCTGTGATGCAACCTGGATTGACCATATCTAGACCCACAGCTGGATGAGACATAAGGGTGGACACACTTGGGGCTGAGAGTTTGGGTGAGGTTGGGTGAGCAAACACAGACCCTTTAAATTAATACTGCCTGGTACCCATCCCATGGGTCCCAAATCTCCAGGTTCAAGGGCATATTCCTACATCGAAAACATGCATGAGAAACCCAGAAGGTGGTACACCGTGTGATTTTGAAAGGTGTCTAAAACGCACCTCATTTCTCATCTCCTTGTGCTCGGGATCGCCATTCCAGCTACTTTACTAGCAATCTCCCTACTTGGAGAATCAGCACCTTTAACCTCCTGTTCCCTACAGGTTGCAATTTGTCCTGAGGATGAACGGAAGAGGGGCAACCAATGAGAGACTAGATCTAGGTGTTGGGACAGGCACAGGTCACTCTATTTTCCCATCAGGAAGAAGAATTAACCACAGGCTCAGCCTGCCGCCCAGAAGCAGAATAGGGCCTGAGGCAATGCCACGCTCCTGCGGCCAGCTCCCAAAAAAGCGAGTTGAAAATGGAGCCCAGGGACACTGCCATTCACAAACCCGCAGAGTTATAAATGATAACTCTCGTCCACAAATATATTGAGGGAAGGCAACGAAGAGGATTTGAAAGGAAGGCAGAATTGCAGGAAACAGGTTTCAGGAGGTAGATTCGAATCGCCTTTAAAGCACATGAAAAGTCGCAAAACGTCCACAATGATGCCCTTGGCCAAAAAGGGCGTATGCGTTTTATCCTGAATATATTCAGGAAAAAACGCATACGCCCTTTTTGGCCAACCAAGCAACCTGGAAAGGCAAATCAGCGCTACAAAGAAGTCTCGATTCCCATCGGTCAAAAGGGCCATGCTGCAGAAAGTGTCAAAACCAGAAATGCAGGACAGGCCATAGAGAAATGGCAGCCTTGCTACGCTGATGGGCGGGATGTAAATTGCCAACAGCCACTCTGGAGAAGTGTACGGTGTGTCCTGAAACATCGAAAAATCACAGCTTAGGGAGCATAGGGCACGTCCACTCATGGGCGTATAAATTGGGAAAACTAAAAATCAGCCAGACACAGGCACCCCAAAGTTTAGGGCTGCTCTGTTGACAAGAACCTCCACTTCATGACACCTTAAATATCCCAGGAAAGAGAAAAATGGATAAAGAAGTTGTGGTCCTTATGTACAATGGAATATCACTCAGACATGAAATCAATGTCATAAGGCTAGTAGAAGCAAGATGAGTGGATTTAGGTACGACGATTCTAAGCGAAATAAGTCACACAGAAAAAGACACATATCATAAGCTATCACTTATAGAGGGAATGTAAAAACCGCTACACTTGAACTGAATTACAAAACAGAACAGAGTCTCACGTTTAGAAAACACACTATGGCTGCTTAACGGGAAAGGTGAGGTGGGGTGATGCATAAAACAAGGGTTTCAAATTCGCTCAGATACCGTTCCATACACCCAATATGAAATAGACAAGGCCTACTCCTTGCTCAGTGAACTGGACTCAACACCCCCTATTCACCGCAGAAGAATATATGTGACTAGTAATAATCTTAAAACCTATGTATTGATATCTGTCTGGAAGTGAGTCCAGTGGGTGTAAAGCCGCATAAACACAGCCGTGAAAAGCAGCTATACCCCATTATAAAAATAAATTACTTTTAAAAACCCGTAAAACAAAGACAGTGAAAGAGAGAGAAATTCTTACAAAATTCATTCAGGGGCTGTGATGCAACCTGGATTGACCATATCTAGACCCACAGCTGGATGAGACATAAGGGTGGACACACTTGGGGCTGAGAGGTTGGGTGAGGTTGGGTGAGCAAACACAGACCCTTTAAAGTAATACTGCCTGGTACCCATCGCATGGGTCCCAAATCTCCAGGTTCAAGGGAATATTCCTACATCGAAAACATGCATGAGAAACCCAGAAGGTGGTACACCGTGTGATTTTGAAAGGTTTCTAAAACGCACCTCATTTCTCATCTCCTTGTGCTCGGGTTCGCCATTCCAGCTACTTTACTAGCAATCTCCCTACTTGGAGAATCAGCACCTTTGACCTCCTGTTCCCTACAGGTTGCAATTTGTCCTGAGGATGAACGGAAGAGGGGCAACCAATTAGAGACTAGATCTAGGTGTTGGGACAGGCACAGGTCACTCTATTTTCCCATCAGGAAGAAGAATTAACCACAGGCTCAGCCTGCCACCCAGAAGCAGAATAGGGCCTGAGGCAATCCCGCGCTCCTGCGGCCAGCTCCCAAAAAAGCGAGTTGAAAAATGGAGCCCAGGGACACTGCCATTCACAAACCCGCAGAGTTATAAATGATAACTCTCGTCCACAAATATATTGAGGAAGGCAATGAAGAGGATTTGAAAGCAAGGCAGAATTGCAGGAAACAGGTTTCAGGAGGTAGATTCGAATCGCCTTTAAAGCACATGAAAAGTCGCAAAACGTCGACAATGATGCCCTTGGCCAAAAAGGGCGTATGCGTTTTTTCCTGAATATATTCAGGAAAAAACGCATACGCACTTTTTGGCCAACCAAGCAACCTGGAAAGGCAAATCAGCGCTACAAAGTAGTCTCGCTTCCCATCGGTCAAAAGGGCCATGCTGCAAAAAGTGTCAAAACCAGAAATGCAGGACAGGCCATGGAGAAATGGCAGCCTTGCTACGCTGATGGGCGGGATGTAAATTGCCAACAGCCACTCTGGAGAAGTGTACGGTGTGTCCTGAAACATCTAAAACACACAGCTTAGGGAGCATAGGGCACGTCCACTCATGGGCGTATAAATTGGGAAAACTAAAAATCAGCAAGACACAGGCACCCCAAAGTTTAGGGCTGCTCTGTTGACAAGAACCTCCACTTCATGACACCTTAAATATCCCAGGAAAGAGAAAAATGGATAAAGAAGTTGTGGTCCTTATGTACCATGGAATATCACGCAGACATGAAATCAATGTCATAAGGCTAGAAGAAGCAAGATGAGTGGACTTAGGTACGATGATTCTAAGTGAAATAAGTCACACAGAAAAAGACACTTATCATAAGCTATCACTTATAGAGGGAATGTAAAAACCGCTACACTTGAACTGAATTACAAAACAGAACAGAGTCACACGTTTAGAAAACACACTATGGCTGCTTAACGGGAAAGGTGAGGTGGGGTGATGCATAAAACAAGGGTTTCAAATTCGCTCAGATACCGTTCCATACACCCAATATTTAATAGAAAAGACCGACTCCTTGCTCAGTGAACTGGACTCAACACCCCCTATTCACCGCACAAGGATATATGTGACTAGTAAGAATCTTAAAACCTATGTATTGATATCTGTCTGGAAGTGAGTCAAGTGGGTGTAAAGCCGCATAAACACAGCCGTGAAAAGCAGCTATACCCCATTATAAAAATAAATTACTTTTAAAAACCCGTAAAACAAAGACAGTGAAAGAGAGAGAAATTCTTACAAAATTCATTCAGGGGCTGTGATGCAACCTGGATTGACCATATCTAGACCCACAGCTGGATGAGACATAAGGGTGGACACACTTGGGGCTGAGAGGTTGGGTGAGGTTGGGTGAGCAAACACAGACCCTTTAAAGTAATACTGCCTGGTACCCATCGCATGGGTCCCAAATCTCCAGGTTCAAGGGCATATTCCTACATCGAAAACATGCATGAGAAACCCAGAAGGTGGTACACCGTGTGATTTTGAAAGGTTTCTAAAACGCACCTCATTTCTCATCTCCTTGTGCTCGGGTTCGCCATTCCAGCTACTTTACTAGCAATCTCCCTACTTGGAGAATCAGCACCTTTAACCTCCTGTTCCCTACAGGTTGCAATTTGTCCTGAGGATGAACGGAAGAGGGGCAACCAATGAGAGACTAGATCTAGGTGTTGGGACAGGCACAGGTCACTCTATTTTCCCATCAGGAAGAAGAATTAACCACAGGCTCAGCCTGCTGCCCAGAAGCAGAATAGGGCCTGAGGCAATCCCGCGCTCCTGCGGCCAGCTCCCAAAAAAGCGAGTTGAAAAATGGAGCCCAGGGACACTGCCATTCACAAACCCGCAGAGTTATAAATGATAACTCTCGTCCACAAATATATTGAGGGAAGGCAACGAAGAGGATTTGAAAGCAAGGCAGAATTGCAGGAAACAGGTTTCAGGAGGTAGATTCGAATCGCCTTTAAAGCACATGAAAAGTCGCAAAACGTCGACAATGATGCCCTTGGCCAAAAAGGGCGTATGCGTTTTTTCCTGAATATATTCAGGAAAAAACGCATACGCCCTTTTTGGCCAACCAAGCAACCTGGAAAGGCAAATCAGCGCTACAAAGAAGTCTCGCTTCCCATCGGTCAAAAGGGCCATGCTGCAGAAAGTGTCAAAACCAGAAATGCAGGACAGGCCATAGAGAAATGGCAGCCTTGCTACGCTGATGGGCGGGATGTAAATTGCCAACAGCCACTCTGGAGAAGTGTACTGTATGTCCTGAAACATCGAAAAAACACAGCTTAGGGAGCATAGGGCACGTCCACTCATGGGCGTATAAATTGGGAAAACTAAAAATCAGGAAGACACAGGCACCCCAAAGTTTAGGGCTGCTCTGTTGACAAGAACCTCCACTTCATGACACCTTAAATATCCCAGGAAAGAGAAAAATGGATAAAGAAGTTGTGGTCCTTATGTACAATGGAATATCACTCAGACATGAAATCAATGTCATAAGGCTAGTAGAAGCAAGATGAGTGGATTTAGGTACGACGATTCTAAGTGAAATAAGTCACACAGGAAAAGACACTTATCATAAGCTATCACTTATAGAGGGAATGTAAAAACTGCTACACTTGCACTGAATTACAAAACAGAACAGAGTCTCACGCTTAGAAAACACACTATGGCTGCTTAACGGGAAAGGTGAGGTGGGGTGATGCATAAAACAAGGGTTTCAAATTGGCTCAGATACCGTTCCATACACCCAATATGTAATAGAAAAGACCTACTCCTTGCTCAGTGAACTGGACTCAACACCCCCTATTCACCGCAGAAGAATATAGGTGACTAGTAAGAATCTTAAAACCTATGTATTGATATCTGTCTGGAAGTGAGTCAAGTGGGTGTAAAGCCGCATAAACACAGCCGTGAAAAGCAGCTATACCCCATTATAAAAATAAATTACTTTTAAAAACCCGTAAAACAAAGACAGTGAAAGAGAGAGAAATTCTTACAAAATTCGTTCAGAGGCTGTGATGCAACCTGGATTGACCATATCTAGACCCACAGCTGGATGAGACATAAGGGTGGACACACTTGGGGCTGAGAGTATGGTGAGGTTGGGTGAGCAAACACAGACCCCTTAAAGTAATACTGCCTGGTACCCATCGCATGGGTCCCAAATCTCCAGGTTCAAGGGCATATTCCTACATCGAAAACATGCATGAGAAACCCAGAAGGTGGTACACCGTGTGATTTTGAAAGGTTTCTAAAACGCACCTCATTTCTCATCTCCTTGTGCTCGGGTTCGCCATTCCAGCTACTTTACTAGCAATCTCCCTACTTGGAGAATCAGCACCTTTAACCTCCTGTTCCCTACAGGTTGCAATTTGTCCTGAGGATGAACGGAAGAGTGGCAACCAATGAGAGACTAGATCTAGGTGTTGGGACAGACACAGGTCACTCTATTTTCCCATCAGGAAGAAGAATTAACCACAGGCTCAGCCTGCCGCCCAGAAGCAGAATAGGGCCTGAGGCAATGCCGCGCTCTTAAGGCCAGCTCCCAAAAAAGGGAGTTGAAAAATGGAGCCCAGGGACACTGCCATTCACAAACCCGCAGAGTTATAAATGATAACTCTCGTCCACAAATATATTGAGGGAAGGCAACGAAGAGGATTTGAAAGCAAGGCAGAATTGCAGGAAACAGGTTTCAGGAGGTAGATTCGAATCGCCTTTAAAGCACATGAAAAGTCGCAAAACGTCGACAATGATGCCCTTGGCCAAAAAGGGCATACGCGTTTTTTCCTGAATATATTCAGGAAAAAACGCGTACGCCCTTTTTGGCCAACCAAGCAACCTGGAAAGGCAAATCAGCGCTACAAAGAAGTCTCGCTTCCCATCGGTCAAAAGGGCCATGCTGCAAAAAGTGTCAAAACCAGAAATGCAGGACAGGCCATGGAGAAATGGCAGCCTTGCTACGCTGATGGGCGGGATGTAAATTGCCAACAGCCACTCTGGAGAAGTGTACGGTGTGTCCTGAAACATCTAAAACACACAGCTTAGGGAGCATAGGGCACGTCCACTCATGGGCGTATAAATTGGGAAAACTAAAAATCAGCAAGACACAGGCACCCCAAAGTTTAGCGCTGCTCTGTTGACAGGAACCTCCACTTCATGACACCTTAAATATCCCAGGAAAGAGAAAAATGGATAAAGAAGTTGTGGTCCTTATGTACAATGGAATATCACTCAGACATGAAATCAATGTCATAAGGCTACTGGAAGCAAGATGAGTGGATTTAGGTACGACGATTCTAAGTGAAATAAGTCACACAGAAAAAGACACTTATCATAAGCTATCACTTATAGAGGGAATGTAAAAACCGCTACACTTGAACTGAATTACAAAACAGAACAGAGTCACACGTTTAGAAAACACACTATGGCTGCTTAACGGGAAAGGTGAGGTGGGGTGATGCATAAAACAAGGGTTTCAAATTGGCTCAGATAGCGTTCCATACACCCAATATGTAATAGAAAAGACCGACTCCTTGCTCAGTGAACTGGACTCAACACCCCCTATTCACCGCACAAGAATATATGTGACTAGTAAGAATCTTAAAACCTATGTATTGATATCTGTCTGGAAGTGAGTCAAGTGGGTGTAAAGCCGCATAAACACAGCCGTGAAAAGCAGCTATACCCCATTATAAAAATAAATTACTTTTAAAAACACGTAAAACAAAGACAGTGAAAGAGAGAGAAATTCTTACAAAATTCATTCAGGGGCTGTGATGCAACCTGGATTGACCATATCTAGACACACAGCTGGATGAGACATAAGGGTGGACACACTTGGGGCTGAGAGGTTGGGTGAGGTTGGGTGAGCAAACACAGACCCTTTAAAGTAATACTGCCTGGTACCCATCGCATGGGTCCCAAATCTCCAGGTTCAAGGGCATATTCCTACATCGAAAACATGCATGAGAAACCCAGAAGGTGGTACACCGTGTGATTTTGAAAGGTTTCTAAAACGCACCTCATTTCTCATCTCCTTGTGCTCGGGTTCGCCATTCCAGCTACTTTACTAGCAATCTCCCTACTTGGAGAATCAGCACCTTTAACCTCCTGTTCCCTACAGGTTGCAATTTGTCCTGAGGATGAACGGAAGAGGGGCAACCAATGAGAGACTAGATCTAGGTGTTGGGACAGGCACAGGTCACTCTATTTTCCCATCAGGAAGAAGAATTAACCACAGGCTCAGCCTGCCGCCCAGAAGCAGAATAGGGCCTGAGGCAATCCCGCGCTCCTGCGGCCAGCTCCCAAAAAAGCGAGTTGAAAAATGGAGCCCAGGGACACTGCCATTCACAAACCCGCAGAGTTATAAATGATAACTCTCGTCCACAAATATATTGAGGGAAGGCAACGAAGAGGATTTGAAAGCAAGGCAGAATTGCAGGAAACAGGTTTCAGGAGGTAGATTCGAATCGCCTTTAAAGCACATGAAAAGTCGCAAAACGTCGACAATGATGCCCTTGGCCAAAAAGGGCGTATGCGTTTTTTCCTGAATATATTCAGGAAAAAACGCATACGCCCTTTTTGGCCAACCAAGCAACCTGGAAAGGCAAATCAGCGCTACAAAGAAGTCTCGCTTCCCATCGGTCAAAAGGGCCATGCTGCAGAAAGTGTCAAAACCAGAAATGCAGGACAGGCCATGGAGAAATGGCAGCCTTGCTACGCTGATGGGCGGGATGTAAATTGCCAACAGCCACTCTGGAGAAGTGTACTGTATGTCCTGAAACATCGAAAAAACACAGCTTAGGGAGCATAGGGCACGTCCACTCATGGGCGTATAAATTGGGAAAACTAAAAATCAGGAAGACACAGGCACCCCAAAGTTTAGGGCTGCTCTGTTGACAAGAGCCTCCACTTCATGACACCTTAAATATCCCAGGAAAGAGAAAAATGGATAAAGAAGTTGTGGTCCTTATGTACAATGGAATATCACTCAGACATGAAATCAATGTCATAAGGCTAGTAGAAGCAAGATGAGTGGATTTAGGTACGACGATTCTAAGTGAAATAAGTCACACAGAAAAAGACACTTATCATAAGCTATCACTTATAGAGGGAATGTAAAAACCGCTACACTTGCACTGAATTACAAAACAGAACAGAGTCTCACGCTTAGAAAACACACTATGGCTGCTTAACGGGAAAGGTGTGGTGGGGTGATGCATAAAACAAGGGTTTCAAATTGGCTCAGATACCGTTCCATACACCCAATATGTAATAGAAAAGACCTACTCCTTGCTCAGTGAACTGGACTCAACACCCCCTATTCACCGCAGAAGAATATAGGTGACTAGTAAGAATCTTAAAACCTATGTATTGATATCTGTCTGGAAGTGAGTGAAGTGGGTGTAAAGCCGCCTAAACACAGCCGTGAAAAGCAGCTATACCCCATTATAAAAATAAATTACTTTTAAAAACCCGTAAAACAAAGACAGTGAAAGAGAGAGAAATTCTTACAAAATTCGTTCAGAGGCTGTGATGCAACCTGGATTGACCATATCTAGACCCACAGCTGGATGAGACATAAGGGTGGACACACTTGGGGCTGAGAGGTTGGGTGAGGTTGGGTGAGCAAACACAGACCCTTTAAAGTAATACTGCCTGGTACCCATCCCATGGGTCCCAAATCTCCAGGTTCAAGGGCATATTCCTACATCGAAAACATGCATGAGAAACCCAGAAGGTGGTACACCGTGTGATTTTGAAAGGTTTCTAAAACGCACCTCATTTCTCATCTCCTTGTGCTCGGGTTCGCCATTCCAGCTACTTTACTAGCAATCTCCCTACTTGGAGAATCAGCACCTTTAACCTCCTGTTCCCTACAGGTTGCAATTTGTCCTGAGGATGAACGGAAGAGGGGCAACCAATGAGAGACTAGATCTAGGTGTTGGGACAGACACAGGTCACTCTATTTTCCCATCAGGAAGAAGAATTAACCACAGGCTCAGCCTGCCGCCCAGAAGCAGAATAGGGCCTGAGGCAATGCCGCGCTCTTAAGGCCAGCTCCCAAAAAAGGGAGTTGAAAAATGGAGCCCAGGGACACTGCCATTCACAATCCCGCAGAGTTATAAATGATAACTCTCGTCCACAAATATATTGAGGGAAGGCAACGAAGAGGATTTGAAAGCAAGGCAGAATTGCAGGAAACAGGTTTCAGGAGGTAGATTCGAATCGCCTTTAAAGCACATGAAAAGTCGCAAAACGTCGACAATGATGCCCTTGGCCAAAAAGGGCGTACGCGTTTTTTCCTGAATATATTCAGGAAAAAACGCGTACGCCCTTTTTGGCCAACCAAGCAACCTGGAAAGGCAAATCAGCGCTACAAAGAAGTCTCGCTTCCCATCGGTCAAAAGGGCCATTCTGCAAAAAGTGTCAAAACCAGAAATGCAGGACAGGCCATGGAGAAATGGCAGCCTTGCTACGCTGATGGGCGGGATGTAAATTGCCAACAGCCACTCTGGAGAAGTGTACGGTGTGTCCTGAAACATCTAAAACACACAGCTTAGGGAGCATAGGGCACGTTCACTCATGGGCGTATAAATTGGGAAAACTAAAAATCAGCAAGACACAGGCACCCCAAAGTTTAGGGCTGCTCTGTTGACAAGAACCTCCACTTCATGACACCTTAAATATCCCAGGAAAGAGAAAAATGGATAAAGAAGTTGTGGTCCTTATGTACAAAGGAATATCACTCAGACATGAAATCAATGTCATAAGGCTAGAAGAAGCAAGATGAGTGGACTTAGGTACAATGATTCTAAGTGAAATAAGTTACACAGAAAAAGACACTTATCATAAGCTATCACTTATAGAGGGAATGTAAAAACCGCTACACTTGAACTGAATTACAAAACAGAACAGAGTCACACGTTTAGAAAACACACTATGGCTGCTTAAAGGGAAAGGTGAGGTGGGGTGATGCATAAAACAAGGGTTTCAAATTGGCTCAGATACCGTTCCATACACCCAATATGTAATAGAAAAGACCGACTCCTTGCTCAGTGAACTGGACTCAACACCCCCTATTCACCGCAAAAGAATATATGTGACTAGTAAGAATCTTAAAACCTATGTATTGATATCTGTCTGGAAGTGAGTCAAGTGGGTGTAAAGCCGCATAAACACAGCCGTGAAAAGCAGCTATACCCCATTATAAAAATAAATTACTTTTAAAAACCCGTAAAACAAAGACAGTGAAAGAGAGAGAAATTCTTACAAAATTCGTTCAGGGGCTGTGATGCAACCTGGATTGACCATATCTAGACCCACAGCTGGATGAGACATAAGGGTGGACACACTTGGGGCTGAGAGGTTGGGTGAGGTTGGGTGAGCAAACACAGACCCTTTAAAGTAATACTGCCTGGTACCCATCGCATGGGTCCCAAATCTCCAGGTTCAAGGGCATATTCCTTCATCGAAAACATGCATGAGAAACCCAGAAGGTGGTACACCGTGTGATTTTGAAAGGTTTCTAAAACGCACCTCATTTCTCATCTCCTTGTGCTCGGGTTCGCCATTCCAGCTACTTTACTAGCAATCTCCCTACTTGGAGAATCAGCACCTTTAACCTCCTGTTCCCTACAGGTTGCAATTTGTCCTGAGGATGAACGGAAGAGGGGCAACCAATGAGAGACTAGATCTAGGTGTTGGGACAGGCACAGGTCACTCTATTTTCCCATCAGGAAGAAGAATTAACCACAGGCTCAGCCTGCCGCCCAGAAGCAGAATAGGGCCTGAGGCAATCCCACGCTCCTGAGGCCAGCTCCCAAAAAAGCGAGTTGAAAAATGGAGCCCAGGGACACTGCAATTCACAAACCCGCAGAGTTATAAATGATAACTCTCGTCCACAAATATATTGAGGGAAGGCAACGAAGAGGATTTGAAAGCAAGGCAGAATTGCAGGAAACAGGTTTCAGGAGGTAGATTCGAATCGCCTTTAAAGCACATGAAAAGTCGCAAAACGTCGACAATGATGCCCTTGGCCAAAAAGGGCGTATGCGTTTTTTCCTGAATATATTCAGGAAAAAACGCATACGCCCTTTTTGTCCAACCAAGCAACCTGGAAAGGCAAATCAGCGCTACAAAGAAGTCTCGCTTCCCATCGGTCAAAAGGGCCATGCTGCAGAAAGTGTCAAAACCAGAAATGCAGGACAGGCCATAGAGAAATGGCAGCCTTGCTACGCTGATGGGCGGGATGTAAATTGCCAACAGCCACTCTGGAGAAGTGTACTGTATGTCCTGAAACATCGAAAAAACACAGCTTAGGGAGCATAGGGCACGTCCACTCATGGGCGTATAAATTGGGAAAACTAAAAATCAGGAAGACACAGGCACCCCAAAGTTTAGGGCTGCTCTGTTGACAAGAACCTCCACTTCATGACACCTTAAATATCCCAGGAAAGAGAAAAATGGATAAAGAAGTTGTGGTCCTTATGTACAATGGAATATCACTCAGACATGAAATCAATGTCATAAGGCTAGTAGAAGCAAGATGAGTGGATTTAGGTACGACGATTCTAAGTGAAATAAGTCACACAGAAAAAGACACTTATCATAAGCTATCACTTATAGAGGGAATGTAAAAACTGCTACACTTGCACTGAATTACAAAACAGAACAGAGTCTCACGCTTAGAAAACACACTATGGCTGCTTAACGGGAAAGGTGAGGTGGGGTGATGCATAAAACAAGGGTTTCAAATTGGCTCAGATACCGTTCCATACACCCAATATGTAATAGAAAAGACCTACTCCTTGCTCAGTGAACTGGACTCAACACCCCCTATTCACCGCAGAAGAATATAGGTGACTAGTAAGAATCTTAAAACCTATGTATTGATATCTGTCTGGAAGTGAGTCAAGTGGGTGTAAAGCCGCATAAACACAGCCGTGAAAAGCAGCTATACCCCATTATAAAAATAAATTACTTTTAAAAACCCGTAAAACAAAGACAGTGAAAGAGAGAGAAATTCTTACAAAATTCGTTCAGAGGCTGTGATGCAACCTGGATTGACCATATCTAGACCCACAGCTGGATGAGACATAAGGGTGGACACACTTGGGGCTGAGAGGTTGGGTGAGGTTGGGTGAGCAAACACAGACCCCTTAAAGTAATACTGCCTGGTACCCATCCCATGGGTCCCAAATCTCCAGGTTCAAGGGCATATTCCTACATCGAAAACATGCATGAGAAACCCAGAAGGTGGTACACCGTGTGATTTTGAAAGGTTTCTAAAACGCACCTAATTTCTCATCTCCTTGTGCTCGGGTTCGCCATTCCAGCTACTTTACTAGCAATCTCCCTACTTGGAGAATCAGCACCTTTAACCTCCTGTTCCCTACAGGTTGCAATTTGTCCTGAGGATGAACGGAAGAGTGGCAACCAATGAGAGACTAGATCTAGGTGTTGGGACAGACACAGGTCACTCTATTTTCCCATCAGGAAGAAGAATTAACCACAGGCTCAGCCTGCCGCCCAGAAGCAGAATAGGGCCTGAGGCAATGCCGCGCTCTTAAGGCCAGCTCCCAAAAAAGGGAGTTGAAAAATGGAGCCCAGGGACACTGCCATTCACAAACCCGCAGAGTTATAAATGATAACTCTCGTCCACAAATATATTGAGGGAAGGCAACGAAGAGGATTTGAAAGCAAGGCAGAATTGCAGGAAACAGGTTTCAGGAGGTAGATTCGAATCGCCTTTAAAGCACATGAAAAGTCGCAAAACGTCGACAATGATGCCCTTGGCCAAAAAGGGCATACGCGTTTTTTCCTGAATATATTCAGGAAAAAACGCGTACGCCCTTTTTGGCCAACCAAGCAACCTGGAAAGGCAAATCAGCGCTACAAAGAAGTCTCGCTTCCCATCGGTCAAAAGGGCCATGCTGCAAAAAGTGTCAAAACCAGAAATGCAGGACAGGCCATGGAGAAATGGCAGCCTTGCTACGCTGATGGGCGGGATGTAAATTGCCAACAGCCACTCTGGAGAAGTGTACGGTGTGTCCTGAAACATCTAAAACACACAGCTTAGGGAGCATAGGGCACGTCCACTCATGGGCGTATAAATTGGGAAAACTAAAAATCAGCAAGACACAGGCACCCCAAAGTTTAGCGCTGCTCTGTTGACAGGAACCTCCACTTCATGACACCTTAAATATCCCAGGAAAGAGAAAAATGGATAAAGAAGTTGTGGTCCTTATGTACAATGGAATATCACTCAGACATGAAATCAATGTCATAAGGCTACTGGAAGCAAGATGAGTGGATTTAGGTACGACGATTCTAAGTGAAATAAGTCACACAGAAAAAGACACTTATCATAAGCTATCACTTATAGAGGGAATGTAAAAACCGCTACACTTGAAATGAATTACAAAACAGAACAGAGTCACACGTTTAGAAAACACACTATGGCTGCTTAACGGGAAAGGTGAGGTGGGGTGATGCATAAAACAAGGGTTTCAAATTGGCTCAGATAGCGTTCCATACACCCAATATGTAATAGAAAAGACCGACTCCTTGCTCAGTGAACTGGACTCAACACCCCCTATTCACCGCACAAGAATATATGTGACTAGTAAGAATCTTAAAACCTATGTATTGATATCTGTCTGGAAGTGAGTCAAGTGGGTGTAAAGCCGCATAAACACAGCCGTGAAAAGCAGCTATACCCCATTATAAAAATAAATTACTTTTAAAAACACGTAAAACAAAGACAGTGAAAGAGAGAGAAATTCTTACAAAATTCATTCAGGGCCTGTGATGCAACCTGGATTGACCATATCTAGACACACAGCTGGATGAGACATAAGGGTGGACACACTTGGGGCTGAGAGGTTGGGTGAGGTTGGGTGAGCAAACACAGACCCTTTAAAGTAATACTGCCTGGTACCCATCGCATGGGTCCCAAATCTCCAGGTTCAAGGGCATATTCCTACATCGAAAACATGCATGAGAAACCCAGAAGGTGGTACACCGTGTGATTTTGAAAGGTTTCTAAAACGCACCTCATTTCTCATCTCCTTGTGCTCGGGTTCGCCATTCCAGCTACTTTACTAGCAATCTCCCTACTTGGAGAATCAGCACCTTTAACCTCCTGTTCCCTACAGGTTGCAATTTGTCCTGAGGATGAACGGAAGAGGGGCAACCAATGAGAGACTAGATCTAGGTGTTGGGACAGACACAGGTCACTCTATTTTCCCATCAGGAAGAAGAATTAACCACAGGCTCAGCCTGCCGCCCAGAAGCAGAATAGGGCCTGAGGCAATCCCGCGCTCCTGCGGCCAGCTCCCAAAAAAGCGAGTTGAAAAATGGAGCCCAGGGACACTGCCATTCACAAACCCGCAGAGTTATAAATGATAACTCTCGTCCACAAATATATTGAGGGAAGGCAACGAAGAGGATTTGAAAGCAAGGCAGAATTGCAGGAAACAGGTTTCAGGAGGTAGATTCGAATCGCCTTTAAAGCACATGAAAAGTCGCAAAACGTCGACAATGATGCCCTTGGCCAAAAAGGGCGTATGCGTTTTTTCCTGAATATATTCAGGAAAAAACGCATACGCCCTTTTTGGCCAACCAAGCAACCTGGAAAGGCAAATCAGCGCTACAAAGAAGTCTCGCTTCCCATCGGTCAAAAGGGCCATGCTGCAGAAAGTGTCAAAACCAGAAATGCAGGACAGGCCATGGAGAAATGGCAGCCTTGCTACGCTGATGGGCGGGATGTAAATTGCCAACAGCCACTCTGGAGAAGTGTACTGTATGTCCTGAAACATCGAAAAAACACAGCTTAGGGAGCATAGGGCACGTCCACTCATGGGCGTATAAATTGGGAAAACTAAAAATCAGGAAGACACAGGCACCCCAAAGTTTAGGGCTGCTCTGTTGACAAGAGCCTCCACTTCATGACACCTTAAATATCCCAGGAAAGAGAAAAATGGATAAAGAAGTTGTGGTCCTTATGTACAATGGAATATCACTCAGACATGAAATCAATGTCATAAGGCTAGTAGAAGCAAGATGAGTGGATTTAGGTACGACGATTCTAAGTGAAATAAGTCACACAGAAAAAGACACTTATCATAAGCTATCACTTATAGAGGGAATGTAAAAACCGCTACACTTGCACTGAATTACAAAACAGAACAGAGTCTCACGCTTAGAAAACACACTATGGCTGCTTAACGGGAAAGGTGTGGTGGGGTGATGCATAAAACAAGGGTTTCAAATTGGCTCAGATACCGTTCCATACACCCAATATGTAATAGAAAAGACCTACTCCTTGCTCAGTGAACTGGACTCAACACCCCCTATTCACCGCAGAAGAATATAGGTGACTAGTAAGAATCTTAAAACCTATGTATTGATATCTGTCTGGAAGTGAGTCAAGTGGGTGTAAAGCCGCCTAAACACAGCCGTGAAAAGCAGCTATACCCCATTATAAAAATAAATTACTTTTAAAAACCCGTAAAACAAAGACAGTGAAAGAGAGAGAAATTCTTACAAAATTCGTTCAGAGGCTGTGATGCAACCTGGATTGACCATATCTAGACCCACAGCTGGATGAGACATAAGGGTGGACACACTTGGGGCTGAGAGGTTGGGTGAGGTTGGGTGAGCAAACACAGACCCTTTAAAGTAATACTGCCTGGTACCCATCCCATGGGTCCCAAATCTCCAGGTTCAAGGGCATATTCCTACATCGAAAACATGCATGAGAAACCCAGAAGGTGGTACACCGTGTGATTTTGAAAGGTTTCTAAAACGCACCTCATTTCTCATCTCCTTGTGCTCGGGTTCGCCATTCCAGCTACTTTACTAGCAATCTCCCTACTTGGAGAATCAGCACCTTTAACCTCCTGTTCCCTACAGGTTGCAATTTGTCCTGAGGATGAACGGAAGAGGGGCAACCAATGAGAGACTAGATCTAGGTGTTGGGACAGACACAGGTCACTCTATTTTCCCATCAGGAAGAAGAATTAACCACAGGCTCAGCCTGCCGCCCAGAAGCAGAATAGGGCCTGAGGCAATGCCGCGCTCTTAAGGCCAGCTCCCAAAAAAGGGAGTTGAAAAATGGAGCCCAGGGACACTGCCATTCACAATCCCGCAGAGTTATAAATGATAACTCTCGTCCACAAATATATTGAGGGAAGGCAACGAAGAGGATTTGAAAGCAAGGCAGAATTGCAGGAAACAGGTTTCAGGAGGTAGATTCGAATCGCCTTTAAAGCACATGAAAAGTCGCAAAACGTCGACAATGATGCCCTTGGCCAAAAAGGGCGTACGCGTTTTTTCCTGAATATATTCAGGAAAAAACGCGTACGCCCTTTTTGGCCAACCAAGCAACCTGGAAAGGCAAATCAGCGCTACAAAGAAGTCTCGCTTCCCATCGGTCAAAAGGGCCATTCTGCAAAAAGTGTCAAAACCAGAAATGCAGGACAGGCCATGGAGAAATGGCAGCCTTGCTACGCTGATGGGCGGGATGTAAATTGCCAACAGCCACTCTGGAGAAGTGTACGGTGTGTCCTGAAACATCTAAAACACACAGCTTAGGGAGCATAGGGCACGTTCACTCATGGGCGTATAAATTGGGAAAACTAAAAATCAGCAAGACACAGGCACCCCAAAGTTTAGGGCTGCTCTGTTGACAAGAACCTCCACTTCATGACACCTTAAATATCCCAGGAAAGAGAAAAATGGATAAAGAAGTTGTGGTCCTTATGTACAAAGGAATATCACTCAGACATGAAATCAATGTCATAAGGCTAGAAGAAGCAAGATGAGTGGACTTAGGTACAATGATTCTAAGTGAAATAAGTCACACAGAAAAAGACACTTATCATAAGCTATCACTTATAGAGGGAATGTAAAAACCGCTACACTTGAACTGAATTACAAAACAGAACAGAGTCACACGTTTAGAAAACACACTATGGCTGCTTAAAGGGAAAGGTGAGGTGGGGTGATGCATAAAACAAGGGTTTCAAATTGGCTCAGATACCGTTCCATACACCCAATATGTAATAGAAAAGACCGACTCCTTGCTCAGTGAACTGGACTCAACACCCCCTATTCACCGCAAAAGAATATATGTGACTAGTAAGAATCTTAAAACCTATGTATTGATATCTGTCTGGAAGTGAGTCAAGTGGGTGTAAAGCCGCATAAACACAGCCGTGAAAAGCAGCTATACCCCATTATAAAAATAAATTACTTTTAAAAACCCGTAAAACAAAGACAGTGAAAGAGAGAGAAATTCTTACAAAATTCGTTCAGGGGCTGTGATGCAACCTGGATTGACCATATCTAGACCCACAGCTGGATGAGACATAAGGGTGGACACACTTGGGGCTGAGAGGTTGGGTGAGGTTGGGTGAGCAAACACAGACCCTTTAAAGTAATACTGCCTGGTACCCATCGCATGGGTCCCAAATCTCCAGGTTCAAGGACATATTCCTTCATCGAAAACATGCATGAGAAACCCAGAAGGTGGTACACCGTGTGATTTTGAAAGGTTTCTAAAACGCACCTCATTTCTCATCTCCTTGTGCTCGGGTTCGCCATTCCAGCTACTTTACTAGCAATCTCCCTACTTGGAGAATCAGCACCTTTAACCTCCTGTTCCCTACAGGTTGCAATTTGTCCTGAGGATGAACGGAAGAGGGGCAACCAATGAGAGACTAGATCTAGGTGTTGGGACAGGCACAGGTCACTCTATTTTCCCATCAGGAAGAAGAATTAACCACAGGCTCAGCCTGCCGCCCAGAAGCAGAATAGGGCCTGAGGCAATCCCACGCTCCTGAGGCCAGCTCCCAAAAAAGCGAGTTGAAAAATGGAGCCCAGGGACACTGCCATTCACAAACCCGCAGAGTTATAAATGATAACTCTCGTCCACAAATATATTGAGGGAAGGCAACGAAGAGGATTTGAAAGCAAGGCAGAATTGCAGGAAACAGGTTTCAGGAGGTAGATTCGAATCGCCTAGAAAGCACATGAAAAGTCGCAAAACGTCGACAATGATGCCCTTGGCCAAAAAGGGCGTACGCGTTTTTTCCTGAATATATTCAGGAAAAAACGCGTACGCCCTTTTTGGCCAACCAAGCAACCTGGAAAGGCAAATCAGCGCTACAAAGAAGTCTCGCTTCCCATCGGTCAAAAGGGCCATTCTGCAAAAAGTGTCAAAACCAGAAATGCAGGACAGGCCATGGAGAAATGGCAGCCTTGCTACGCTGATGGGCGGGATGTAAATTGCCAACAGCCACTCTGGAGAAGTGTACGGTGTGTCCTGAAACATCTAAAACACACAGCTTAGGGAGCATAGGGCACGTCCACTCATGGGCGTATAAATTGGGAAAACTAAAAATCAGGAAGACACAGGCACCCCAAAGTTTAGGGCTGCTCTGTTGACAAGAACCTCCACTTCATGACACCTTAAATATCCCACGAAAGAGAAAAATGGATAAAGAAGTTGTGGTCCTTATGTACAATGGAATATCACTCAGACATGAAATCAATGTCATAAGGCTAGTAGAAGCAAGATGAGTGGATTTAGGTACGACGATTCTAAGTGAAATAAGTCACACAGAAAAAGACACTTATCATAAGCTATCACTTATAGAGGGAATGTAAAAACCGCTACACTTGCACTGAATTACAAAACAGAACAGAGTCTCACGCTTAGAAAACACACTATGGATGCTTAACGGGAAAGGTGAGGTGGGGTGATGCATAAAACAAGGTTTTCAAATTTGCTCAGATACCGTTCCATACACCCAATATGTAATAGACAAGACCTACTCCTTGCTCAGTGAACTGGACTCAACACCCCCTATTCACCGCAGAAGAATATAGGTGACTAGTAAGAATCTTAAAACCTATGTATTGATATCTGTCTGGAAGTGAGTCAAGTGGGTGTAAAGCCGCATAAACACAGCCGTGAAAAGCAGATAACCCCATTATAAAAATAAATTACTTTTAAAAACCCGTAAAACAAAGACAGTGAAAGAGAGAGAAATTCTTACAAAATTCGTTCAGAGGCTGTGATGC
This sequence comes from Eschrichtius robustus, assembly GCF_028021215.1. Taxonomy (NCBI): domain Eukaryota; kingdom Metazoa; phylum Chordata; class Mammalia; order Artiodactyla; family Eschrichtiidae; genus Eschrichtius; species Eschrichtius robustus. Next base: position 2,073,011 of record NW_027175343.1, read on the forward strand.
AACCTGGATTGACCATATCTAGACCCACAGCTGGATGAGACATAAGGGTGGACACACTTGGGGCTGAGAGGTTGGGTGAGGTTGGGTGAGCAAACACAGACCCTTTAAAGTAATACTGCCTGGTACCCATCCCATGGTTCCCAAATCTCCAGGTTCAAGGGCATATTCCTACATCGAAAACATGCATGAGAAACCCAGAAGGTGGTACACCGTGTGATTTTGAAAGGTTTCTAAAACGCACCTCATTTCTCATCTCCTTGTGCTCGGGTTCGCCATTCCAGCTACTTTACTAGCAATCTCCCTACTTGGAGAATCAGCACCTTTAACCTCCTGTTCCCTACAGGTTGCAATTTGTCCTGAGGATGAACGGAAGAGGGGCAACCAATGAGAGACTAGATCTAGGTGTTGGGACAGGCACAGGTCACTCTATTTTCCCATCAGGAAGAAGAATTAACCACAGGCTCAGCCTGCCGCCCAGAAGCAGAATAGGGCCTGAGGCAATCCCGCGCTCTTAAGGCCAGCTCCCAAAAATGGGAGTTGAAAAATGGAGCCCAGGGACACTGCCATTCACAAACCCGCAGAGTTATAAATGATAACTCTCGTCCACAAATATATTGAGGGAAGGCAACGAAGAGGATTTGAAAGCAAGGCAGAATTGCAGGAAACAGGTTTCAGGAGGTAGATTCGAATCGCCTTTAAAGCACATGAAAAGTCGCAAAACGTCGACAATGATGCCCTTGGCCAAAAAGGGCGTACGCGTTTTTTCCTGAATATATTCAGGAAAAAACGCGTACGCCCTTTTTGGCCAACCAAGCAACCTGGAAAGGCAAATCAGCGCTACAAAGAAGTCTCGCTTCCCATCGGTCAAAAGGGCCATGCTGCAAAAAGTGTCAAAACCAGAAATGCAGGACAGGCCATGGAGAAATGGCAGCCTTACTACGCTGATGGGCGGGATGTAAATTGCCAACAGCCACTCTGGAGAAGTGTACGGTGTGTCCTGAAACATCTAAAACACACAGCTTAGGGAGCATAGGGCACGTCCACTCATGGGCGTATAAATTGGGAAAACTAAAAATCAGCAAGACACAGGCACCCCAAAGTTTAGCGCTGCTCTGTTGACAGGAACCTCCACTTCATGACACCTTAAATATCCCAGGAAAGAGAAAAATGGATAAAGAAGTTGTGGTCCTTATGTACAATGGAATATCACTCAGAAATGAAATCAATGTCATAAGGCTACTGGAAGCAAGATGAGTGGATTTAGGTACGATGATTCTAAGTGAAATAAGTCACACAGAAAAAGACACTTATCATAAGCTATCACTTATAGAGGGAATGTAAAAACCGCTACACTTGAACTGAATTACAAAACAGAACAGAGTCACACGTTTAGAAAACACACTATGGCTGCTTAACGGGAAAGGTGAGGTGGGGTGATGCATAAAACAAGGGTTTCAAATTCGCAGAGATACCGATCCATACACCCAATATGTAATAGACAAGACCTACTCCTTGCTCAGTGAACTGGACTCAACACCCCCTATTCAACGCACAAGAATATATCTGACTAGTAAGAATCGTAAAACCTATGTATTGATATCTCTTTGGAAGTGAGTCAAGTGGGTGCAAAGCCTCATAAACACAGCCGTGAAAAGGAGCTAAACCCCATTATAAAAATAAATTACTTTAAAAAACACATAAAACAAAGACAGTGAAAGAGAGAGAAATTCTTACACAATTCGTTCAGGGGCTGTGATGCAACCTGGATTGACCATATCTAGACCCACAGCTGGATGAGACATAAGGGTGGACACTCTTGGGGCTGAGAGTTTGGGTGAGCAAACGCAGACCCTTTAAAGTAATACTGCGTGGTACCCATCCCATGGGTCCCAAATCTCCAGGTTCAAGGGCATCTTCCTACATCAAAAACATGCATGAGGAACCCAGAAGATGGTACACCGTGTGATTTTGAAAGGTTTTTAAAACGCTCCTCATTTCTCATCTCCTTGTGCTCGGGTTCGCCATTCCAGCTACTTTACTAGCAAACTCCCTACGTGGAGAATCAGCACCTTTAACCTCCTGTTCCCTACAGGTTGCAATTTGTCCTGAGGATGAACGGGAAGAGGGGCAACCAATGAGAGACTAGATCTAGGTGTTGGGACAGGCACAGGTCACTCTATTTTCCCATCAGGAAGAAGAATTAACCACAGGCTCAGCCTGCCGCCCAGAAGCAGAATAGGGCCTGAGGCAATCCCGCACTCTTACAGCCAGCTCCCAAAAAAGGGAGTTGAAAAATGGAGCCCAGGGACACTGCCATTCACAAACCCGCAGAGTTATAAATGATAACTCTCGTCCACATATATATTGAGGGAAGGCAACGAAGAGGATTTGAAAGCAAGGCAGAATTGCAGGAAACAGGTTTCAGGAGGTAGATTCGAATCGCCTTTAAAGCACATGAAAAGTCGCAAAACGTCGACAATGATGCCCTTGGCCAAAAAGGGCGTATGCGTTTTTTCCTGAATATATTCAGGAAAAAACGCGTACGCCCTTTTTGGCCAACCAAGCAACCTGGAAAGGCAAATCAGCGCTACAAAGAAGTCTCGCTTCCCATCGGTCAAAAGGGCCATGCTGCAAAAAGTGTCAAAACCAGAAATGCAGGACAGGCCATGGAGAAATGGCAGCCTTGCTACGCTGATGGGCGGGATGTAAATTGCCAACAGCCACTCTGGAGAAGTGTACGGTGTGTCCTGAAACATCTAAAACACACAGCTTAGGGAGCATAGGGCACGTCCACTCATGGGCGTATAAATTGGGAAAACTAAAAATCAGCAAGACACAGGCACCCCAAAGTTTAGGGCTGCTCTGTTGACAAGAGCCTCCACTTCATGACACCTTAAATATCCCAGGAAAGAGAAAAATGGATAAAGAAGTTGTGGTCCTTATGTACAATGGAATATCACTCAGACATGAAATCAATGTCATAAGGCTAGTAGAAGCAAGATGAGTGGATTTAGGTACGACGATTCTAAGTGAAATAAGTCACACAGAAAAAGACACTTATCATAAGCTATCACTTATAGAGGGAATGTAAAAACCGCTACACTTGCACTGAATTACAAAACAGAACAGAGTCTCACGCTTAGAAAACACACTATGGCTGCTTAACGGGAAAGGTGTGGTGGGGTGATGCATAAAACAAGGGTTTCAAATTGGCTCAGATACCGTTCCATACACCCAATATGTAATAGAAAAGACCTACTCCTTGCTCAGTGAACTGGACTCAACACCCCCTATTCACCGCAGAAGAATATAGGTGACTAGTAAGAATCTTAAAACCTATGTATTGATATCTGTCTGGAAGTGAGTGAAGTGGGTGTAAAGCCGCCTAAACACAGCCGTGAAAAGCAGCTATACCCCATTATAAAAATAAATTACTTTTAAAAACCCGTAAAACAAAGACAGTGAAAGAGAGAGAAATTCTTACAAAATTCGTTCAGAGGCTGTGATGCAACCTGGATTGACCATATCTAGACCCACAGCTGGATGAGACATAAGGGTGGACACACTTGGGGCTGAGAGGTTGGGTGAGGTTGGGTGAGCAAACACAGACCCTTTAAAGTAATACTGCCTGGTACCCATCCCATGGGTCCCAAATCTCCAGGTTCAAGGGCATATTCCTACATCGAAAACATGCATGAGAAACCCAGAAGGTGGTACACCGTGTGATTTTGAAAGGTTTCTAAAACGCACCTCATTTCTCATCTCCTTGTGCTCGGGTTCGCCATTCCAGCTACTTTACTAGCAATCTCCCTACTTGGAGAATCAGCACCTTTAACCTCCTGTTCCCTACAGGTTGCAATTTGTCCTGAGGATGAACGGAAGAGGGGCAACCAATGAGAGACTAGATCTAGGTGTTGGGACAGACACAGGTCACTCTATTTTCCCATCAGGAAGAAGAATTAACCACAGGCTCAGCCTGCCGCCCAGAAGCAGAATAGGGCCTGAGGCAATGCCGCGCTCTTAAGGCCAGCTCCCAAAAAAGGGAGTTGAAAAATGGAGCCCAGGGACACTGCCATTCACAATCCCGCAGAGTTATAAATGATAACTCTCGTCCACAAATATATTGAGGGAAGGCAACGAAGAGGATTTGAAAGCAAGGCAGAATTGCAGGAAACAGGTTTCAGGAGGTAGATTCGAATCGCCTTTAAAGCACATGAAAAGTCGCAAAACGTCGACAATGATGCCCTTGGCCAAAAAGGGCGTACGCGTTTTTTCCTGAATATATTCAGGAAAAAACGCGTACGCCCTTTTTGGCCAACCAAGCAACCTGGAAAGGCAAATCAGCGCTACAAAGAAGTCTCGCTTCCCATCGGTCAAAAGGGCCATTCTGCAAAAAGTGTCAAAACCAGAAATGCAGGACAGGCCATGGAGAAATGGCAGCCTTGCTACGCTGATGGGCGGGATGTAAATTGCCAACAGCCACTCTGGAGAAGTGTACGGTGTGTCCTGAAACATCTAAAACACACAGCTTAGGGAGCATAGGGCACGTTCACTCATGGGCGTATAAATTGGGAAAACTAAAAATCAGCAAGACACAGGCACCCCAAAGTTTAGGGCTGCTCTGTTGACAAGAACCTCCACTTCATGACACCTTAAATATCCCAGGAAAGAGAAAAATGGATAAAGAAGTTGTGGTCCTTATGTACAAAGGAATATCACTCAGACATGAAATCAATGTCATAAGGCTAGAAGAAGCAAGATGAGTGGACTTAGGTACAATGATTCTAAGTGAAATAAGTTACACAGAAAAAGACACTTATCATAAGCTATCACTTATAGAGGGAATGTAAAAACCGCTACACTTGAACTGAATTACAAAACAGAACAGAGTCACACGTTTAGAAAACACACTATGGCTGCTTAAAGGGAAAGGTGAGGTGGGGTGATGCATAAAACAAGGGTTTCAAATTGGCTCAGATACCGTTCCATACACCCAATATGTAATAGAAAAGACCGACTCCTTGCTCAGTGAACTGGACTCAACACCCCCTATTCACCGCAAAAGAATATATGTGACTAGTAAGAATCTTAAAACCTATGTATTGATATCTGTCTGGAAGTGAGTCAAGTGGGTGTAAAGCCGCATAAACACAGCCGTGAAAAGCAGCTATACCCCATTATAAAAATAAATTACTTTTAAAAACCCGTAAAACAAAGACAGTGAAAGAGAGAGAAATTCTTACAAAATTCGTTCAGGGGCTGTGATGCAACCTGGATTGACCATATCTAGACCCACAGCTGGATGAGACATAAGGGTGGACACACTTGGGGCTGAGAGGTTGGGTGAGGTTGGGTGAGCAAACACAGACCCTTTAAAGTAATACTGCCTGGTACCCATCGCATGGGTCCCAAATCTCCAGGTTCAAGGGCATATTCCTTCATCGAAAACATGCATGAGAAACCCAGAAGGTGGTACACCGTGTGATTTTGAAAGGTTTCTAAAACGCACCTCATTTCTCATCTCCTTGTGCTCGGGTTCGCCATTCCAGCTACTTTACTAGCAATCTCCCTACTTGGAGAATCAGCACCTTTAACCTCCTGTTCCCTACAGGTTGCAATTTGTCCTGAGGATGAACGGAAGAGGGGCAACCAATGAGAGACTAGATCTAGGTGTTGGGACAGGCACAGGTCACTCTATTTTCCCATCAGGAAGAAGAATTAACCACAGGCTCAGCCTGCCGCCCAGAAGCAGAATAGGGCCTGAGGCAATCCCACGCTCCTGAGGCCAGCTCCCAAAAAAGCGAGTTGAAAAATGGAGCCCAGGGACACTGCAATTCACAAACCCGCAGAGTTATAAATGATAACTCTCGTCCACAAATATATTGAGGGAAGGCAACGAAGAGGATTTGAAAGCAAGGCAGAATTGCAGGAAACAGGTTTCAGGAGGTAGATTCGAATCGCCTTTAAAGCACATGAAAAGTCGCAAAACGTCGACAATGATGCCCTTGGCCAAAAAGGGCGTATGCGTTTTTTCCTGAATATATTCAGGAAAAAACGCATACGCCCTTTTTGTCCAACCAAGCAACCTGGAAAGGCAAATCAGCGCTACAAAGAAGTCTCGCTTCCCATCGGTCAAAAGGGCCATGCTGCAGAAAGTGTCAAAACCAGAAATGCAGGACAGGCCATAGAGAAATGGCAGCCTTGCTACGCTGATGGGCGGGATGTAAATTGCCAACAGCCACTCTGGAGAAGTGTACTGTATGTCCTGAAACATCGAAAAAACACAGCTTAGGGAGCATAGGGCACGTCCACTCATGGGCGTATAAATTGGGAAAACTAAAAATCAGGAAGACACAGGCACCCCAAAGTTTAGGGCTGCTCTGTTGACAAGAACCTCCACTTCATGACACCTTAAATATCCCAGGAAAGAGAAAAATGGATAAAGAAGTTGTGGTCCTTATGTACAATGGAATATCACTCAGACATGAAATCAATGTCATAAGGCTAGTAGAAGCAAGATGAGTGGATTTAGGTACGACGATTCTAAGTGAAATAAGTCACACAGAAAAAGACACTTATCATAAGCTATCACTTATAGAGGGAATGTAAAAACTGCTACACTTGCACTGAATTACAAAACAGAACAGAGTCTCACGCTTAGAAAACACACTATGGCTGCTTAACGGGAAAGGTGAGGTGGGGTGATGCATAAAACAAGGGTTTCAAATTGGCTCAGATACCGTTCCATACACCCAATATGTAATAGAAAAGACCTACTCCTTGCTCAGTGAACTGGACTCAACACCCCCTATTCACCGCAGAAGAATATAGGTGACTAGTAAGAATCTTAAACCTATGTATTGATATCTGTCTGGAAGTGAGTCAAGTGGGTGTAAAGCCGCATAAACACAGCCGTGAAAAGCAGCTATACCCCATTATAAAAATAAATTACTTTTAAAAACCCGTAAAACAAAGACAGTGAAAGAGAGAGAAATTCTTACAAAATTCGTTCAGAGGCTGTGATGCAACCTGGATTGACCATATCTAGACCCACAGCTGGATGAGACATAAGGGTGGACACACTTGGGGCTGAGAGGTTGGGTGAGGTTGGGTGAGCAAACACAGACCCCTTAAAGTAATACTGCCTGGTACCCATCCCATGGGTCCCAAATCTCCAGGTTCAAGGGCATATTCCTACATCGAAAACATGCATGAGAAACCCAGAAGGTGGTACACCGTGTGATTTTGAAAGGTTTCTAAAACGCACCTAATTTCTCATCTCCTTGTGCTCGGGTTCGCCATTCCAGCTACTTTACTAGCAATCTCCCTACTTGGAGAATCAGCACCTTTAACCTCCTGTTCCCTACAGGTTGCAATTTGTCCTGAGGATGAACGGAAGAGTGGCAACCAATGAGAGACTAGATCTAGGTGTTGGGACAGACACAGGTCACTCTATTTTCCCATCAGGAAGAAGAATTAACCACAGGCTCAGCCTGCCGCCCAGAAGCAGAATAGGGCCTGAGGCAATGCCGCGCTCTTAAGGCCAGCTCCCAAAAAAGGGAGTTGAAAAATGGAGCCCAGGGACACTGCCATTCACAAACCCGCAGAGTTATAAATGATAACTCTCGTCCACAAATATATTGAGGGAAGGCAACGAAGAGGATTTGAAAGCAAGGCAGAATTGCAGGAAACAGGTTTCAGGAGGTAGATTCGAATCGCCTTTAAAGCACATGAAAAGTCGCAAAACGTCGACAATGATGCCCTTGGCCAAAAAGGGCATACGCGTTTTTTCCTGAATATATTCAGGAAAAAACGCGTACGCCCTTTTTGGCCAACCAAGCAACCTGGAAAGGCAAATCAGCGCTACAAAGAAGTCTCGCTTCCCATCGGTCAAAAGGGCCATGCTGCAAAAAGTGTCAAAACCAGAAATGCAGGACAGGCCATGGAGAAATGGCAGCCTTGCTACGCTGATGGGCGGGATGTAAATTGCCAACAGCCACTCTGGAGAAGTGTACGGTGTGTCCTGAAACATCTAAAACACACAGCTTAGGGAGCATAGGGCACGTCCACTCATGGGCGTATAAATTGGGAAAACTAAAAATCAGCAAGACACAGGCACCCCAAAGTTTAGCGCTGCTCTGTTGACAGGAACCTCCACTTCATGACACCTTAAATATCCCAGGAAAGAGAAAAATGGATAAAGAAGTTGTGGTCCTTATGTACAATGGAATATCACTCAGACATGAAATCAATGTCATAAGGCTACTGGAAGCAAGATGAGTGGATTTAGGTACGACGATTCTAAGTGAAATAAGTCACACAGAAAAAGACACTTATCATAAGCTATCACTTATAGAGGGAATGTAAAAACCGCTACACTTGAAATGAATTACAAAACAGAACAGAGTCACACGTTTAGAAAACACACTATGGCTGCTTAACGGGAAAGGTGAGGTGGGGTGATGCATAAAACAAGGGTTTCAAATTGGCTCAGATAGCGTTCCATACACCCAATATGTAATAGAAAAGACCGACTCCTTGCTCAGTGAACTGGACTCAACACCCCCTATTCACCGCACAAGAATATATGTGACTAGTAAGAATCTTAAAACCTATGTATTGATATCTGTCTGGAAGTGAGTCAAGTGGGTGTAAAGCCGCATAAACACAGCCGTGAAAAGCAGCTATACCCCATTATAAAAATAAATTACTTTTAAAAACACGTAAAACAAAGACAGTGAAAGAGAGAGAAATTCTTACAAAATTCATTCAGGGGCTGTGATGCAACCTGGATTGACCATATCTAGACACACAGCTGGATGAGACATAAGGGTGGACACACTTGGGGCTGAGAGGTTGGGTGAGGTTGGGTGAGCAAACACAGACCCTTTAAAGTAATACTGCCTGGTACCCATCGCATGGGTCCCAAATCTCCAGGTTCAAGGGCATATTCCTACATCGAAAACATGCATGAGAAACCCAGAAGGTGGTACACCGTGTGATTTTGAAAGGTTTCTAAAACGCACCTCATTTCTCATCTCCTTGTGCTCGGGTTCGCCATTCCAGCTACTTTACTAGCAATCTCCCTACTTGGAGAATCAGCACCTTTAACCTCCTGTTCCCTACAGGTTGCAATTTGTCCTGAGGATGAACGGAAGAGGGGCAACCAATGAGAGACTAGATCTAGGTGTTGGGACAGACACAGGTCACTCTATTTTCCCATCAGGAAGAAGAATTAACCACAGGCTCAGCCTGCCGCCCAGAAGCAGAATAGGGCCTGAGGCAATCCCGCGCTCCTGCGGCCAGCTCCCAAAAAAGCGAGTTGAAAAATGGAGCCCAGGGACACTGCCATTCACAAACCCGCAGAGTTATAAATGATAACTCTCGTCCACAAATATATTGAGGGAAGGCAACGAAGAGGATTTGAAAGCAAGGCAGAATTGCAGGAAACAGGTTTCAGGAGGTAGATTCGAATCGCCTTTAAAGCACATGAAAAGTCGCAAAACGTCGACAATGATGCCCTTGGCCAAAAAGGGCGTATGCGTTTTTTCCTGAATATATTCAGGAAAAAACGCATACGCCCTTTTTGGCCAACCAAGCAACCTGGAAAGGCAAATCAGCGCTACAAAGAAGTCTCGCTTCCCATCGGTCAAAAGGGCCATGCTGCAGAAAGTGTCAAAACCAGAAATGCAGGACAGGCCATGGAGAAATGGCAGCCTTGCTACGCTGATGGGCGGGATGTAAATTGCCAACAGCCACTCTGGAGAAGTGTACTGTATGTCCTGAAACATCGAAAAAACACAGCTTAGGGAGCATAGGGCACGTCCACTCATGGGCGTATAAATTGGGAAAACTAAAAATCAGGAAGACACAGGCACCCCAAAGTTTAGGGCTGCTCTGTTGACAAGAGCCTCCACTTCATGACACCTTAAATATCCCAGGAAAGAGAAAAATGGATAAAGAAGTTGTGGTCCTTATGTACAATGGAATATCACTCAGACATGAAATCAATGTCATAAGGCTAGTAGAAGCAAGATGAGTGGATTTAGGTACGACGATTCTAAGTGAAATAAGTCACACAGAAAAAGACACTTATCATAAGCTATCACTTATAGAGGGAATGTAAAAACCGCTACACTTGCACTGAATTACAAAACAGAACAGAGTCTCACGCTTAGAAAACACACTATGGCTGCTTAACGGGAAAGGTGTGGTGGGGTGATGCATAAAACAAGGGTTTCAAATTGGCTCAGATACCGTTCCATACACCCAATATGTAATAGAAAAGACCTACTCCTTGCTCAGTGAACTGGACTCAACACCCCCTATTCACCGCAGAAGAATATAGGTGACTAGTAAGAATCTTAAAACCTATGTATTGATATCTGTCTGGAAGTGAGTCAAGTGGGTGTAAAGCCGCCTAAACACAGCCGTGAAAAGCAGCTATACCCCATTATAAAAATAAATTACTTTTAAAAACCCGTAAAACAAAGACAGTGAAAGAGAGAGAAATTCTTACAAAATTCGTTCAGAGGCTGTGATGCAACCTGGATTGACCATATCTAGACCCACAGCTGGATGAGACATAAGGGTGGACACACTTGGGGCTGAGAGGTTGGGTGAGGTTGGGTGAGCAAACACAGACCCTTTAAAGTAATACTGCCTGGTACCCATCCCATGGGTCCCAAATCTCCAGGTTCAAGGGCATATTCCTACATCGAAAACATGCATGAGAAACCCAGAAGGTGGTACACCGTGTGATTTTGAAAGGTTTCTAAAACGCACCTCATTTCTCATCTCCTTGTGCTCGGGTTCGCCATTCCAGCTACTTTACTAGCAATCTCCCTACTTGGAGAATCAGCACCTTTAACCTCCTGTTCCCTACAGGTTGCAATTTGTCCTGAGGATGAACGGAAGAGGGGCAACCAATGAGAGACTAGATCTAGGTGTTGGGACAGACACAGGTCACTCTATTTTCCCATCAGGAAGAAGAATTAACCACAGGCTCAGCCTGCCGCCCAGAAGCAGAATAGGGCCTGAGGCAATGCCGCGCTCTTAAGGCCAGCTCCCAAAAAAGGGAGTTGAAAAATGGAGCCCAGGGACACTGCCATTCACAATCCCGCAGAGTTATAAATGATAACTCTCGTCCACAAATATATTGAGGGAAGGCAACGAAGAGGATTTGAAAGCAAGGCAGAATTGCAGGAAACAGGTTTCAGGAGGTAGATTCGAATCGCCTTTAAAGCACATGAAAAGTCGCAAAACGTCGACAATGATGCCCTTGGCCAAAAAGGGCGTACGCGTTTTTTCCTGAATATATTCAGGAAAAAACGCGTACGCCCTTTTTGGCCAACCAAGCAACCTGGAAAGGCAAATCAGCGCTACAAAGAAGTCTCGCTTCCCATCGGTCAAAAGGGCCATTCTGCAAAAAGTGTCAAAACCAGAAATGCAGGACAGGCCATGGAGAAATGGCAGCCTTGCTACGCTGATGGGCGGGATGTAAATTGCCAACAGCCACTCTGGAGAAGTGTACGGTGTGTCCTGAAACATCTAAAACACACAGCTTAGGGAGCATAGGGCACGTTCACTCATGGGCGTATAAATTGGGAAAACTAAAAATCAGCAAGACACAGGCACCCCAAAGTTTAGGGCTGCTCTGTTGACAAGAACCTCCACTTCATGACACCTTAAATATCCCAGGAAAGAGAAAAATGGATAAAGAAGTTGTGGTCCTTATGTACAAAGGAATATCACTCAGACATGAAATCAATGTCATAAGGCTAGAAGAAGCAAGATGAGTGGACTTAGGTACAATGATTCTAAGTGAAATAAGTTACACAGAAAAAGACACTTATCATAAGCTATCACTTATAGAGGGAATGTAAAAACCGCTACACTTGAACTGAATTACAAAACAGAACAGAGTCACACGTTTAGAAAACACACTATGGCTGCTTAAAGGGAAAGGTGAGGTGGGGTGATGCATAAAACAAGGGTTTCAAATTGGCTCAGATACCGTTCCATACACCCAATATGTAATAGAAAAGACCGACTCCTTGCTCAGTGAACTGGACTCAACACCCCCTATTCACCGCAAAAGAATATATGTGACTAGTAAGAATCTTAAAACCTATGTATTGATATCTGTCTGGAAGTGAGTCAAGTGGGTGTAAAGCCGCATAAACACAGCCGTGAAAAGCAGCTATACCCCATTATAAAAATAAATTACTTTTAAAAACCCGTAAAACAAAGACAGTGAAAGAGAGAGAAATTCTTACAAAATTCGTTCAGGGGCTGTGATGCAACCTGGATTGACCATATCTAGACCCACAGCTGGATGAGACATAAGGGTGGACACACTTGGGGCTGAGAGGTTGGGTGAGGTTGGGTGAGCAAACACAGACCCTTTAAAGTAATACTGCCTGGTACCCATCGCATGGGTCCCAAATGTCCAGGTTCAAGGGCATATTCCTTCATCGAAAACATGCATGAGAAACCCAGAAGGTGGTACACCGTGTGATTTTGAAAGGTTTCTAAAACGCACCTCATTTCTCATCTCCTTGTGCTCGGGTTCGCCATTCCAGCTACTTTACTAGCAATCTCCCTACTTGGAGAATCAGCACCTTTAACCTCCTGTTCCCTACAGGTTGCAATTTGTCCTGAGGATGAACGGAAGAGGGGCAACCAATGAGAGACTAGATCTAGGTGTTGGGACAGGCACAGGTCACTCTATTTTCCCATCAGGAAGAAGAATTAACCACAGGCTCAGCCTGCCGCCCAGAAGCAGAATAGGGCCTGAGGCAATCCCACGCTCCTGAGGCCAGCTCCCAAAAAAGCGAGTTGAAAAATGGAGCCCAGGGACACTGCAATTCACAAACCCGCAGAGTTATAAATGATAACTCTCGTCCACAAATATATTGAGGGAAGGCAACGAAGAGGATTTGAAAGCAAGGCAGAATTGCAGGAAACAGGTTTCAGGAGGTAGATTCGAATCGCCTTTAAAGCACATGAAAAGTCGCAAAACGTCGACAATGATGCCCTTGGCCAAAAAGGGCGTATGCGTTTTTTCCTGAATATATTCAGGAAAAAACGCATACGCCCTTTTTGTCCAACCAAGCAACCTGGAAAGGCAAATCAGCGCTACAAAGAAGTCTCGCTTCCCATCGGTCAAAAGGGCCATGCTGCAGAAAGTGTCAAAACCAGAAATGCAGGACAGGCCATAGAGAAATGGCAGCCTTGCTACGCTGATGGGCGGGATGTAAATTGCCAACAGCCACTCTGGAGAAGTGTACTGTATGTCCTGAAACATCGAAAAAACACAGCTTAGGGAGCATAGGGCACGTCCACTCATGGGCGTATAAATTGGGAAAACTAAAAATCAGGAAGACACAGGCACCCCAAAGTTTAGGGCTGCTCTGTTGACAAGAACCTCCACTTCATGACACCTTAAATATCCCAGGAAAGAGAAAAATGGATAAAGAAGTTGTGGTCCTTATGTACAATGGAATATCACTCAGACATGAAATCAATGTCATAAGGCTAGTAGAAGCAAGATGAGTGGATTTAGGTACGACGATTCTAAGTGAAATAAGTCACACAGAAAAAGACACTTATCATAAGCTATCACTTATAGAGGGAATGTAAAAACTGCTACACTTGCACTGAATTACAAAACAGAACAGAGTCTCACGCTTAGAAAACACACTATGGCTGCTTAACGGGAAAGGTGAGGTGGGGTGATGCATAAAACAAGGGTTTCAAATTGGCTCAGATACCGTTCCATACACCCAATATGTAATAGAAAAGACCTACTCCTTGCTCAGTGAACTGGACTCAACACCCCCTATTCACCGCAGAAGAATATAGGTGACTAGTAAGAATCTTAAAACCTATGTATTGATATCTGTCTGGAAGTGAGTCAAGTGGGTGTAAAGCCGCATAAACACAGCCGTGAAAAGCAGCTATACCCCATTATAAAAATAAATTACTTTTAAAAACCCGTAAAACAAAGACAGTGAAAGAGAGAGAAATTCTTACAAAATTCGTTCAGAGGCTGTGATGCAACCTGGATTGACCATATCTAGACCCACAGCTGGATGAGACATAAGGGTGGACACACTTGGGGCTGAGAGGTTGGGTGAGGTTGGGTGAGCAAACACAGACCCCTTAAAGTAATACTGCCTGGTACCCATCCCATGGGTCCCAAATCTCCAGGTTCAAGGGCATATTCCTACATCGAAAACATGCATGAGAAACCCAGAAGGTGGTACACCGTGTGATTTTGAAAGGTTTCTAAAACGCACCTAATTTCTCATCTCCTTGTGCTCGGGTTCGCCATTCCAGCTACTTTACTAGCAATCTCCCTACTTGGAGAATCAGCACCTTTAACCTCCTGTTCCCTACAGGTTGCAATTTGTCCTGAGGATGAACGGAAGAGTGGCAACCAATGAGAGACTAGATCTAGGTGTTGGGACAGACACAGGTCACTCTATTTTCCCATCAGGAAGAAGAATTAACCACAGGCTCAGCCTGCCGCCCAGAAGCAGAATAGGGCCTGAGGCAATGCCGCGCTCTTAAGGCCAGCTCCCAAAAAAGGGAGTTGAAAAATGGAGCCCAGGGACACTGCCATTCACAAACCCGCAGAGTTATAAATGATAACTCTCGTCCACAAATATATTGAGGGAAGGCAACGAAGAGGATTTGAAAGCAAGGCAGAATTGCAGGAAACAGGTTTCAGGAGGTAGATTCGAATCGCCTTTAAAGCACATGAAAAGTCGCAAAACGTCGACAATGATGCCCTTGGCCAAAAAGGGCATACGCGTTTTTTCCTGAATATATTCAGGAAAAAACGCGTACGCCCTTTTTGGCCAACCAAGCAACCTGGAAAGGCAAATCAGCGCTACAAAGAAGTCTCGCTTCCCATCGGTCAAAAGGGCCATGCTGCAAAAAGTGTCAAAACCAGAAATGCAGGACAGGCCATGGAGAAATGGCAGCCTTGCTACGCTGATGGGCGGGATGTAAATTGCCAACAGCCACTCTGGAGAAGTGTACGGTGTGTCCTGAAACATCTAAAACACACAGCTTAGGGAGCATAGGGCACGTCCACTCATGGGCGTATAAATTGGGAAAACTAAAAATCAGCAAGACACAGGCACCCCAAAGTTTAGCGCTGCTCTGTTGACAGGAACCTCCACTTCATGACACCTTAAATATCCCAGGAAAGAGAAAAATGGATAAAGAAGTTGTGGTCCTTATGTACAATGGAATATCACTCAGACATGAAATCAATGTCATAAGGCTACTGGAAGCAAGATGAGTGGATTTAGGTACGACGATTCTAAGTGAAATAAGTCACACAGAAAAAGACACTTATCATAAGCTATCACTTATAGAGGGAATGTAAAAACCGCTACACTTGAAATGAATTACAAAACAGAACAGAGTCACACGTTTAGAAAACACACTATGGCTGCTTAACGGGAAAGGTGAGGTGGGGTGATGCATAAAACAAGGGTTTCAAATTGGCTCAGATAGCGTTCCATACACCCAATATGTAATAGAAAAGACCGACTCCTTGCTCAGTGAACTGGACTCAACACCCCCTATTCACCGCACAAGAATATATGTGACTAGTAAGAATCTTAAAACCTATGTATTGATATCTGTCTGGAAGTGAGTCAAGTGGGTGTAAAGCCGCATAAACACAGCCGTGAAAAGCAGCTATACCCCATTATAAAAATAAATTACTTTTAAAAACACGTAAAACAAAGACAGTGAAAGAGAGAGAAATTCTTACAAAATTCATTCAGGGGCTGTGATGCAACCTGGATTGACCATATCTAGACACACAGCTGGATGAGACATAAGGGTGGACACACTTGGGGCTGAGAGGTTGGGTGAGGTTGGGTGAGCAAACACAGACCCTTTAAAGTAATACTGCCTGGTACCCATCGCATGGGTCCCAAATCTCCAGGTTCAAGGGCATATTCCTACATCGAAAACATGCATGAGAAACCCAGAAGGTGGTACACTGTGTGATTTTGAAAGGTTTCTAAAACGCACCTCATTTCTCATCTCCTTGTGCTCGGGTTCGCCATTCCAGCTACTTTACTAGCAATCTCCCTACTTGGAGAATCAGCACCTTTAACCTCCTGTTCCCTACAGGTTGCAATTTGTCCTGAGGATGAACGGAAGAGGGGCAACCAATGAGAGACTAGATCTAGGTGTTGGGACAGACACAGGTCACTCTATTTTCCCATCAGGAAGAAGAATTAACCACAGGCTCAGCCTGCCGCCCAGAAGCAGAATAGGGCCTGAGGCAATCCCGCGCTCCTGCGGCCAGCTCCCAAAAAAGCGAGTTGAAAAATGGAGCCCAGGGACACTGCCATTCACAAACCCGCAGAGTTATAAATGATAACTCTCGTCCACAAATATATTGAGGGAAGGCAACGAAGAGGATTTGAAAGCAAGGCAGAATTGCAGGAAACAGGTTTCAGGAGGTAGATTCGAATCGCCTTTAAAGCACATGAAAAGTCGCAAAACGTCGACAATGATGCCCTTGGCCAAAAAGGGCGTATGCGTTTTTTCCTGAATATATTCAGGAAAAAACGCATACGCCCTTTTTGGCCAACCAAGCAACCTGGAAAGGCAAATCAGCGCTACAAAGAAGTCTCGCTTCCCATCGGTCAAAAGGGCCATGCTGCAGAAAGTGTCAAAACCAGAAATGCAGGACAGGCCATGGAGAAATGGCAGCCTTGCTACGCTGATGGGCGGGATGTAAATTGCCAACAGCCACTCTGGAGAAGTGTACTGTATGTCCTGAAACATCGAAAAAACACAGCTTAGGGAGCATAGGGCACGTCCACTCATGGGCGTATAAATTGGGAAAACTAAAAATCAGGAAGACACAGGCACCCCAAAGTTTAGGGCTGCTCTGTTGACAAGAGCCTCCACTTCATGACACCTTAAATATCCCAGGAAAGAGAAAAATGGATAAAGAAGTTGTGGTCCTTATGTACAATGGAATATCACTCAGACATGAAATCAATGTCATAAGGCTAGTAGAAGCAAGATGAGTGGATTTAGGTACGACGATTCTAAGTGAAATAAGTCACACAGAAAAAGACACTTATCATAAGCTATCACTTATAGAGGGAATGTAAAAACCGCTACACTTGCACTGAATTACAAAACAGAACAGAGTCTCACGCTTAGAAAACACACTATGGCTGCTTAACGGGAAAGGTGTGGTGGGGTGATGCATAAAACAAGGGTTTCAAATTGGCTCAGATACCGTTCCATACACCCAATATGTAATAGAAAAGACCTACTCCTTGCTCAGTGAACTGGACTCAACACCCCCTATTCACCGCAGAAGAATATAGGTGACTAGTAAGAATCTTAAAACCTATGTATTGATATCTGTCTGGAAGTGAGTCAAGTGGGTGTAAAGCCGCCTAAACACAGCCGTGAAAAGCAGCTATACCCCATTATAAAAATAAATTACTTTTAAAAACCCGTAAAACAAAGACAGTGAAAGAGAGAGAAATTCTTACAAAATTCGTTCAGAGGCTGTGATGCAACCTGGATTGACCATATCTAGACCCACAGCTGGATGAGACATAAGGGTGGACACACTTGGGGCTGAGAGGTTGGGTGAGGTTGGGTGAGCAAACACAGACCCTTTAAAGTAATACTGCCTGGTACCCATCCCATGGGTCCCAAATCTCCAGGTTCAAGGGCATATTCCTACATCGAAAACATGCATGAGAAACCCAGAAGGTGGTACACCGTGTGATTTTGAAAGGTTTCTAAAACGCACCTCATTTCTCATCTCCTTGTGCTCGGGTTCGCCATTCCAGCTACTTTACTAGCAATCTCCCTACTTGGAGAATCAGCACCTTTAACCTCCTGTTCCCTACAGGTTGCAATTTGTCCTGAGGATGAACGGAAGAGGGGCAACCAATGAGAGACTAGATCTAGGTGTTGGGACAGACACAGGTCACTCTATTTTCCCATCAGGAAGAAGAATTAACCACAGGCTCAGCCTGCCGCCCAGAAGCAGAATAGGGCCTGAGGCAATGCCGCGCTCTTAAGGCCAGCTCCCAAAAAAGGGAGTTGAAAAATGGAGCCCAGGGACACTGCCATTCACAATCCCGCAGAGTTATAAATGATAACTCTCGTCCACAAATATATTGAGGGAAGGCAACGAAGAGGATTTGAAAGCAAGGCAGAATTGCAGGAAACAGGTTTCAGGAGGTAGATTCGAATCGCCTTTAAAGCACATGAAAAGTCGCAAAACGTCGACAATGATGCCCTTGGCCAAAAAGGGCGTACGCGTTTTTTCCTGAATATATTCAGGAAAAAACGCGTACGCCCTTTTTGGCCAACCAAGCAACCTGGAAAGGCAAATCAGCGCTACAAAGAAGTCTCGCTTCCCATCGGTCAAAAGGGCCATTCTGCAAAAAGTGTCAAAACCAGAAATGCAGGACAGGCCATGGAGAAATGGCAGCCTTGCTACGCTGATGGGCGGGATGTAAATTGCCAACAGCCACTCTGGAGAAGTGTACGGTGTGTCCTGAAACATCTAAAACACACAGCTTAGGGAGCATAGGGCACGTTCACTCATGGGCGTATAAATTGGGAAAACTAAAAATCAGCAAGACACAGGCACCCCAAAGTTTAGGGCTGCTCTGTTGACAAGAACCTCCACTTCATGACACCTTAAATATCCCAGGAAAGAGAAAAATGGATAAAGAAGTTGTGGTCCTTATGTACAAAGGAATATCACTCAGACATGAAATCAATGTCATAAGGCTAGAAGAAGCAAGATGAGTGGACTTAGGTACAATGATTCTAAGTGAAATAAGTCACACAGAAAAAGACACTTATCATAAGCTATCACTTATAGAGGGAATGTAAAAACCGCTACACTTGAACTGAATTACAAAACAGAACAGAGTCACACGTTTAGAAAACACACTATGGCTGCTTAAAGGGAAAGGTGAGGTGGGGTGATGCATAAAACAAGGGTTTCAAATTGGCTCAGATACCGTTCCATACACCCAATATGTAATAGAAAAGACCGACTCCTTGCTCAGTGAACTGGACTCAACACCCCCTATTCACCGCAAAAGAATATATGTGACTAGTAAGAATCTTAAAACCTATGTATTGATATCTGTCTGGAAGTGAGTCAAGTGGGTGTAAAGCCGCATAAACACAGCCGTGAAAAGCAGCTATACCCCATTATAAAAATAAATTACTTTTAAAAACCCGTAAAACAAAGACAGTGAAAGAGAGAGAAATTCTTACAAAATTCGTTCAGGGGCTGTGATGCAACCTGGATTGACCATATCTAGACCCACAGCTGGATGAGACATAAGGGTGGACACACTTGGGGCTGAGAGGTTGGGTGAGGTTGGGTGAGCAAACACAGACCCTTTAAAGTAATACTGCCTGGTACCCATCGCATGGGTCCCAAATCTCCAGGTTCAAGGGCATATTCCTTCATCGAAAACATGCATGAGAAACCCAGAAGGTGGTACACCGTGTGATTTTGAAAGGTTTCTAAAACGCACCTCATTTCTCATCTCCTTGTGCTCGGGTTCGCCATTCCAGCTACTTTACTAGCAATCTCCCTACTTGGAGAATCAGCACCTTTAACCTCCTGTTCCCTACAGGTTGCAATTTGTCCTGAGGATGAACGGAAGAGGGGCAACCAATGAGAGACTAGATCTAGGTGTTGGGACAGGCACAGGTCACTCTATTTTCCCATCAGGAAGAAGAATTAACCACAGGCTCAGCCTGCCGCCCAGAAGCAGAATAGGGCCTGAGGCAATCCCACGCTCCTGAGGCCAGCTCCCAAAAAAGCGAGTTGAAAAATGGAGCCCAGGGACACTGCCATTCACAAACCCGCAGAGTTATAAATGATAACTCTCGTCCACAAATATATTGAGGGAAGGCAACGAAGAGGATTTGAAAGCAAGGCAGAATTGCAGGAAACAGGTTTCAGGAGGTAGATTCGAATCGCCTAGAAAGCACATGAAAAGTCGCAAAACGTCGACAATGATGCCCTTGGCCAAAAAGGGCGTACGCGTTTTTTCCTGAATATATTCAGGAAAAAACGCGTACGCCCTTTTTGGCCAACCAAGCAACCTGGAAAGGCAAATCAGCGCTACAAAGAAGTCTCGCTTCCCATCGGTCAAAAGGGCCATTCTGCAAAAAGTGTCAAAACCAGAAATGCAGGACAGGCCATGGAGAAATGGCAGCCTTGCTACGCTGATGGGCGGGATGTAAATTGCCAACAGCCACTCTGGAGAAGTGTACGGTGTGTCCTGAAACATCTAAAACACACAGCTTAGGGAGCATAGGGCACGTCCACTCATGGGCGTATAAATTGGGAAAACTAAAAATCAGGAAGACACAGGCACCCCAAAGTTTAGGGCTGCTCTGTTGACAAGAACCTCCACTTCATGACACCTTAAATATCCCACGAAAGAGAAAAATGGATAAAGAAGTTGTGGTCCTTATGTACAATGGAATATCACTCAGACATGAAATCAATGTCATAAGGCTAGTAGAAGCAAGATGAGTGGATTTAGGTACGACGATTCTAAGTGAAATAAGTCACACAGAAAAAGACACTTATCATAAGCTATCACTTATAGAGGGAATGTAAAAACCGCTACACTTGCACTGAATTACAAAACAGAACAGAGTCTCACGCTTAGAAAACACACTATGGATGCTTAACGGGAAAGGTGAGGTGGGGTGATGCATAAAACAAGGTTTTCAAATTTGCTCAGATACCGTTCCATACACCCAATATGTAATAGACAAGACCTACTCCTTGCTCAGTGAACTGGACTCAACACCCCCTATTCACCGCAGAAGAATATAGGTGACTAGTAAGAATCTTAAAACCTATGTATTGATATCTGTCTGGAAGTGAGTCAAGTGGGTGTAAAGCCGCATAAACACAGCCGTGAAAAGCAGATAACCCCATTATAAAAATAAATTACTTTTAAAAACCCGTAAAACAAAGACAGTGAAAGAGAGAGAAATTCTTACAAAATTCGTTCAGAGGCTGTGATGCAACCTGGATTGACCATATCTAGACCCACAGCTGGATGAGACATAAGGGTGGACACACTTGGGGCTGAGAGGTTGGGTGAGGTTGGGTGAGCAAACACAGACCCTTTAAAGTAATACTGCCTGGTACCCATCCCATGGTTCCCAAATCTCCAGGTTCAAGGGCATATTCCTACATCGAAAACATGCATGAGAAACCCAGAAGGTGGTACACCGTGTGATTTTGAAAGGTTTCTAAAACGCACCTCATTTCTCATCTCCTTGTGCTCGGGTTCGCCATTCCAGCTACTTTACTAGCAATCTCCCTACTTGGAGAATCAGCACCTTTAACCTCCTGTTCCCTACAGGTTGCAATTTGTCCTGAGGATGAACGGAAGAGGGGCAACCAATGAGAGACTAGATCTAGGTGTTGGGACAGGCACAGGTCACTCTATTTTCCCATCAGGAAGAAGAATTAACCACAGGCTCAGCCTGCCGCCCAGAAGCAGAATAGGGCCTGAGGCAATCCCGCGCTCTTAAGGCCAGCTCCCAAAAATGGGAGTTGAAAAATGGAGCCCAGGGACACTGCCATTCACAAACCCGCAGAGTTATAAATGATAACTCTCGTCCACAAATATATTGAGGGAAGGCAACGAAGAGGATTTGAAAGCAAGGCAGAATTGCAGGAAACAGGTTTCAGGAGGTAGATTCGAATCGCCTTTAAAGCACATGAAAAGTCGCAAAACGTCGACAATGATGCCCTTGGCCAAAAAGGGCGTACGCGTTTTTTCCTGAATATATTCAGGAAAAAACGCGTACGCCCTTTTTGGCCAACCAAGCAACCTGGAAAGGCAAATCAGCGCTACAAAGAAGTCTCGCTTCCCATCGGTCAAAAGGGCCATGCTGCAAAAAGTGTCAAAACCAGAAATGCAGGACAGGCCATGGAGAAATGGCAGCCTTACTACGCTGATGGGCGGGATGTAAATTGCCAACAGCCACTCTGGAGAAGTGTACGGTGTGTCCTGAAACATCTAAAACACACAGCTTAGGGAGCATAGGGCACGTCCACTCATGGGCGTATAAATTGGGAAAACTAAAAATCAGCAAGACACAGGCACCCCAAAGTTTAGCGCTGCTCTGTTGACAGGAACCTCCACTTCATGACACCTTAAATATCCCAGGAAAGAGAAAAATGGATAAAGAAGTTGTGGTCCTTATGTACAATGGAATATCACTCAGAAATGAAATCAATGTCATAAGGCTACTGGAAGCAAGATGAGTGGATTTAGGTACGATGATTCTAAGTGAAATAAGTCACACAGAAAAAGACACTTATCATAAGCTATCACTTATAGAGGGAATGTAAAAACCGCTACACTTGAACTGAATTACAAAACAGAACAGAGTCACACGTTTAGAAAACACACTATGGCTGCTTAACGGGAAAGGTGAGGTGGGGTGATGCATAAAACAAGGGTTTCAAATTCGCAGAGATACCGATCCATACACCCAATATGTAATAGACAAGACCTACTCCTTGCTCAGTGAACTGGACTCAACACCCCCTATTCAACGCACAAGAATATATCTGACTAGTAAGAATCGTAAAACCTATGTATTGATATCTCTTTGGAAGTGAGTCAAGTGGGTGCAAAGCCTCATAAACACAGCCGTGAAAAGGAGCTAAACCCCATTATAAAAATAAATTACTTTAAAAAACACATAAAACAAAGACAGTGAAAGAGAGAGAAATTCTTACACAATTCGTTCAGGGGCTGTGATGCAACCTGGATTGACCATATCTAGACCCACAGCTGGATGAGACATAAGGGTGGACACTCTTGGGGCTGAGAGTTTGGGTGAGCAAACGCAGACCCTTTAAAGTAATACTGCGTGGTACCCATCCCATGGGTCCCAAATCTCCAGGTTCAAGGGCATCTTCCTACATCAAAAACATGCATGAGAAACCCAGAAGATGGTACACCGTGTGATTTTGAAAGGTTTTTAAAACGCTCCTCATTTCTCATCTCCTTGTGCTCGGGTTCGCCATTCCAGCTACTTTACTAGCAAACTCCCTACGTGGAGAATCAGCACCTTTAACCTCCTGTTCCCTAAAGGTTGCAATTTGTCCTGAGGATGAACGGGAAGAGGGGCAACC
The DNA here is from genome assembly GCF_028021215.1 of Eschrichtius robustus. Lineage (NCBI taxonomy): Eukaryota > Metazoa > Chordata > Mammalia > Artiodactyla > Eschrichtiidae > Eschrichtius > Eschrichtius robustus. Next base: position 2,096,241 of record NW_027175343.1, read on the forward strand.
AATGAGAGACTAGATCTAGGTGTTGGGACAGGCACAGGTCACTCTATTTTCCCATCAGGAAGAAGAATTAACCACAGGCTCAGCCTGCCGCCCAGAAGCAGAATAGGGCCTGAGGCAATCCCGCACTCTTACAGCCAGCTCCCAAAAAAGGGAGTTGAAAAATGGAGCCCAGGGACACTGCCATTCACAAACCCGCAGAGTTATAAATGATAACTCTCGTCCACATATATATTGAGGGAAGGCAACGAAGAGGATTTGAAAGCAAGGCAGAATTGCAGGAAACAGGTTTCAGGAGGTAGATTCGAATCGCCTTTAAAGCACATGAAAAGTCGCAAAACGTCGACAATGATGCCCTTGGCCAAAAAGGGCGTATGCGTTTTTTCCTGAATATATTCAGGAAAAAACGCGTACGCCCTTTTTGGCCAACCAAGCAACCTGGAAAGGCAAATCAGCGCTACAAAGAAGTCTCGCTTCCCATCGGTCAAAAGGGCCATGCTGCAAAAAGTGTCAAAACCAGAAATGCAGGACAGGCCATGGAGAAATGGCAGCCTTGCTACGCTGATGGGCGGGATGTAAATTGCCAACAGCCACTCTGGAGAAGTGTACGGTGTGTCCTGAAACATCTAAAACACACAGCTTAGGGAGCATAGGGCACGTCCACTCATGGGCGTATAAATTGGGAAAACTAAAAATCAGCAAGACACAGGCACCCCAAAGTTTAGGGCTGCTCTGTTGACAAGAACCTCCACTTCATGACACCTTAAATATCCCAGGAAAGAGAAAAATGGATAAAGAAGTTGTGGTCCTTATGTACAAAGGAATATCACTCAGACATGAAATCAATGTCATAAGGCTAGAAGAAGCAAGATGAGTGGACTTAGGTACGATGATTCTAAGTGAAATAAGTCACACAGAAAAAGACACTTATCATAAGCTATCACTTATAGAGGGAATGTAAAAACCGCTACACTTGAACTGAATTACAAAACAGAACAGAGTCACACGTTTAGAAAACACACTATGGCTGCTTAACGGGAAAGGTGAGGTGGGGTGATGCATAAAACAAGGGTTTCAAATTGGCTCAGATACCGTTCCATACACCCAATATGTAATAGAAAAGACCGACTCCTTGCTCAGTGAAATGGACTCAACACCCCCTATTCACCGCACAAGAATATATGTGACTAGTAAGAATCTTAAAACCTATGTATTGATATCTGTCTGGAAGTGAGTCAAGTGGGTGTAAAGCCGCATAAACACAGCCGTGAAAAGCAGCTATACCCCATTATAAAAATAAATTACTTTTAAAAACCCGTAAAACAAAGACAGTGAAAGAGAGAGAAATTCTTACAAAATTCATTCAGGGGCTGTGATGCAACCTGGATTGACCATATCTAGACCCACAGCTGGATGAGACATAAGGGTGGACACACTTGGGGCTGAGAGGTTGGGTGAGGTTGGGTGAGCAAACACAGACCCTTTAAAGTAATACTGCCTGGTACCCATCCCATGGGTCCCAAATCTCCAGGTTCAAGGGCATATTCCTACATCGAAAACATGCATGAGAAACCCAGAAGGTGGTACACCGTGTGATTTTGAAAGGTTTCTAAAACGCACCTCATTTCTCATCTCCTTGTGCTCGGGTTCGCCATTCCAGCTACTTTACTAGCAATCTCCCTACTTGGAGAATCAGCACCTTTAACCTCCTGTTCCCTACAGGTTGCAATTTGTCCTGAGGATGAACGGAAGAGGGGCAACCAATGAGAGACTAGATCTAGGTGTTGGGACAGGCACAGGTCACTCTATTTTCCCATCGGGAAGAAGAATTAACCACAGGCTCAGCCTGCCGCCCAGAAGCAGAATAGGGCCTGAGGCAATCCCACGCTCCTGCGGCCAGCTCCCAAAAAAGCGAGTTGAAAAATGGAGCCCAGGGACACTGCCATTCACAAACCCGCAGAGTTATAAATGATAACTCTCGTCCACAAATATATTGAGGGAAGGCAACGAAGAGGATTTGAAAGCAAGGCAGAATTGCAGGAAACAGGTTTCAGGAGGTAGATTCGAATCGCCTTTAAAGCACATGAAAAGTCGCAAAACGTCGACAATGATGCCCTTGGCCAAAAAGGGCATATGCGTTTTTTCCTGAATATATTCAGGAAAAAACGCATACGCCCTTTTTGGCCAACCAAGCAACCTGGAAAGGCAAATCAGCGCTACAAAGAAGTCTCGCTTCCCATCGGTCAAAAGGGCCATGCTGCAGAAAGTGTCAAAACCAGAAATGCAGGACAGGCCATAGAGAAATGGCAGCCTTGCTACGCTGATGGGCGGGATGTAAATTGCCAACAGCCACTCTGGAGAAGTGTACTGTATGTCCTGAAACATCGAAAAAACACAGCTTAGGGAGCATAGGGCACGTCCACTCATGGGCGTATAAATTGGGAAAACTAAAAATCAGGAAGACACAGGCACCCCAAAGTTTAGGGCTGCTCTGTTGACAAGAACCTCCACTTCATGACACCTTAAATATCCCAGGAAAGAGAAAAATGGATAAAGAAGTTGTGGTCCTTATGTACAATGGAATAACACTCAGACATGAAATCAATGTCATAAGGTTAGTAGAAGCAAGATGAGTGGATTTAGGTACGACGATTCTAAGTGAAATAAGTCACACAGAAAAAGACACTTATCATAAGCTATCACTTATAGAGGGAATGTAAAATCCGCTACACTTGCACTGAATTACAAAACAGAACAGAGTCTCACGCTTAGAAAACACACTATGGCTGCTTAACGGGAAAGGTGAGGTGGGGTGATGCATAAAACAAGGGTTTCAAATTGGCTCAGATACCGTTCCATACACCCAATATGTAATAGAAAAGACCTACTCCTTGCTCAGTGAACTGGACTCAACACCCCCTATTCACCGCAGAAGAATATAGGTGACTAGTAAGAATCTTAAAACCTATGTATTGATATCTGTCTGGAAGTGAGTCAAGTGGGTGTAAAGCCGCATAAACACAGCCGTGAAAAGCAGCTATACCCCATTATAAAAATAAATTACTTTTAAAAACCCGTAAAACAAAGACAGTGAAAGAGAGAGAAATTCTTACAAAATTCGTTCAGAGGCTGTGATGCAACCTGGATTGACCATATCTAGACCCACAGCTGGATGAGACATAAGGGTGGACACACTTGGGGCTGAGAGGTTGGGTGAGGTTGGGTGAGCAAACACAGACCCCTTAAAGTAATACTGCCTGGTACCCATCCCATGGGTCCCAAATCTCCAGGTTCAAGGGCATATTCCTACATCGAAAACATGCATGAGAAACCCAGAAGGTGGTACACCGTGTGATTTTGAAAGGTTTCTAAAACGCACCTAATTTCTCATCTCCTTGTGCTCGGGTTCGCCATTCCAGCTACTTTACTAGCAATCTCCCTACTTGGAGAATCAGCACCTTTAACCTCCTGTTCCCTACAGGTTGCAATTTGTCCTGAGGATGAACGGAAGAGTGGCAACCAATGAGAGACTAGATCTAGGTGTTGGGACAGACACAGGTCACTCTATTTTCCCATCAGGAAGAAGAATTAACCACAGGCTCAGCCTGCCGCCCAGAAGCAGAATAGGGCCTGAGGCAATGCCGCGCTCTTAAGGCCAGCTCCCAAAAAAGGGAGTTGAAAAATGGAGCCCAGGGACACTGCCATTCACAAACCCGCAGAGTTATAAATGATAACTCTCGTCCACAAATATATTGAGGGAAGGCAACGAAGAGGATTTGAAAGCAAGGCAGAATTGCAGGAAACAGGTTTCAGGAGGTAGATTCGAATCGCCTTTAAAGCACATGAAAAGTCGCAAAACGTCGACAATGATGCCCTTGGCCAAAAAGGGCATACGCGTTTTTTCCTGAATATATTCAGGAAAAAACGCGTACGCCCTTTTTGGCCAACCAAGCAACCTGGAAAGGCAAATCAGCGCTACAAAGAAGTCTCGCTTCCCATCGGTCAAAAGGGCCATGCTGCAAAAAGTGTCAAAACCAGAAATGCAGGACAGGCCATGGAGAAATGGCAGCCTTGCTACGCTGATGGGCGGGATGTAAATTGCCAACAGCCACTCTGGAGAAGTGTACGGTGTGTCCTGAAACATCTAAAACACACAGCTTAGGGAGCATAGGGCACGTCCACTCATGGGCGTATAAATTGGGAAAACTAAAAATCAGCAAGACACAGGCACCCCAAAGTTTAGCGCTGCTCTGTTGACAGGAACCTCCACTTCATGACACCTTAAATATCCCAGGAAAGAGAAAAATGGATAAAGAAGTTGGGGTCCTTATGTACAATGGAATATCACTCAGACATGAAATCAACGTCATAAGGCTACTGGAAGCAAGATGAGTGGATTTAGGTACGACGATTCTAAGTGAAATAAGTCACACAGAAAAAGACACTTATCATAAGCTATCACTTATAGAGGGAATGTAAAAACCGCTACACTTGAACTGAATTACAAAACAGAACAGAGTCACACGTTTAGAAAACACACTATGGCTGCTTAACGGGAAAGGTGAGGTGGGGTGATGCATAAAACAAGGGTTTCAAATTGGCTCAGATAGCGTTCCATACACCCAATATGTAATAGAAAAGACCGACTCCTTGCTCAGTGAACTGGACTCAACACCCCCTATTCACCGCACAAGAATATATGTGACTAGTAAGAATCTTAAAACCTATGTATTGATATCTGTCTGGAAGTGAGTCAAGTGGGTGTAAAGCCGCATAAACACAGCCGTGAAAAGCAGCTATACCCCATTATAAAAATAAATTACTTTTAAAAACACGTAAAACAAAGACAGTGAAAGAGAGAGAAATTCTTACAAAATTCATTCAGGGGCTGTGATGCAACCTGGATTGACCATATCTAGACACACAGCTGGATGAGACATAAGGGTGGACACACTTGGGGCTGAGAGGTTGGGTGAGGTTGGGTGAGCAAACACAGACCCTTTAAAGTAATACTGCCTGGTACCCATCGCATGGGTCCCAAATCTCCAGGTTCAAGGGCATATTCCTACATCGAAAACATGCATGAGAAACCCAGAAGGTGGTACACCGTGTGATTTTGAAAGGTTTCTAAAACGCACCTCATTTCTCATCTCCTTGTGCTCGGGTTCGCCATTCCAGCTACTTTACTAGCAATCTCCCTACTTGGAGAATCAGCACCTTTAACCTCCTGTTCCCTACAGGTTGCAATTTGTCCTGAGGAAGAACGGAAGAGGGGCAACCAATGAGAGACTAGATCTAGGTGTTGGGACAGGCACAGGTCACTCTATTTTCCCATCAGGAAGAAGAATTAACCACAGGCTCAGCCTGCCGCCCAGAAGCAGAATAGGGCCTGAGGCAATCCCGCGCTCCTGCGGCCAGCTCCCAAAAAAGCGAGTTGAAAAATGGAGCCCAGGGACACTGCCATTCACAAACCCGCAGAGTTATAAATGATAACTCTCGTCCACAAATATATTGAGGGAAGGCAACGAAGAGGATTTGAAAGCAAGGCAGAATTGCAGGAAACAGGTTTCAGGAGGTAGATTCGAATCGCCTTTAAAGCACATGAAAAGTCGCAAAACGTCGACAATGATGCCCTTGGCCAAAAAGGGCGTATGCGTTTTTTCCTGAATATATTCAGGAAAAAACGCATACGCCCTTTTTGGCCAACCAAGCAACCTGGAAAGGCAAATCAGCGCTACAAAGAAGTCTCGCTTCCCATCGGTCAAAAGGGCCATGCTGCAGAAAGTGTCAAAACCAGAAATGCAGGACAGGCCAAGGAGAAATGGCAGCCTTGCTACGCTGATGGGCGGGATGTAAATTGCCAACAGCCACTCTGGAGAAGTGTACTGTATGTCCTGAAACATCGAAAAAACACAGCTTAGGGAGCATAGGGCACGTCCACTCATGGGCGTATAAATTGGGAAAACTAAAAATCAGGAAGACACAGGCACCCCAAAGTTTAGGGCTGCTCTGTTGACAAGAGCCTCCACTTCATGACACCTTAAATATCCCAGGAAAGAGAAAAATGGATAAAGAAGTTGTGGTCCTTATGTACAATGGAATATCACTCAGACATGAAATCAATGTCATAAGGCTATTAGAAGCAAGATGAGTGGATTTAGGTACGACGATTCTAAGTGAAATAAGTCACACAGAAAAAGACACTTATCATAAGCTATCACTTATAGAGGGAATGTAAAAACCGCTACACTTGCACTGAATTACAAAACAGAACAGAGTCTCACGCTTAGAAAACACACTATGGCTGCTTAACGGGAAAGGTGTGGTGGGGTGATGCATAAAACAAGGGTTTCAAATTGGCTCAGATACCGTTCCATACACCCAATATGTAATAGAAAAGACCTACTCCTTGCTCAGTGAACTGGACTCAACACCCCCTATTCACCGCAGAAGAATATAGGTGACTAGTAAGAATCTTAAAACCTATGTATTGATATCTGTCTGGAAGTGAGTCAAGTGGGTGTAAAGCCGCCTAAACACAGCCGTGAAAAGCAGCTATACCCCATTATAAAAATAAATTACTTTTAAAAACCCGTAAAACAAAGACAGTGAAAGAGAGAGAAATTCTTACAAAATTCGTTCAGAGGCTGTGATGCAACCTGGATTGACCATATCTAGACCCACAGCTGGATGAGACATAAGGGTGGACACACTTGGGGCTGAGAGGTTGGGTGAGGTTGGGTGAGCAAACACAGACCCTTTAAAGTAATACTGCCTGGTACCCATCCCATGGGTCCCAAATCTCCAGGTTCAAGGGCATATTCCTACATCGAAAACATGCATGAGAAACCCAGAAGGTGGTACACCGTGTGATTTTGAAAGGTTTCTAAAACGCACCTCATTTCTCATCTCCTTGTGCTCGGGTTCGCCATTCCAGCTACTTTACTAGCAATCTCCCTACTTGGAGAATCAGCACCTTTAACCTCCTGTTCCCTACAGGTTGCAATTTGTCCTGAGGATGAACGGAAGAGGGGCAACCAATGAGAGACTAGATCTAGGTGTTGGGACAGACACAGGTCACTCTATTTTCCCATCAGGAAGAAGAATTAACCACAGGCTCAGCCTGCCGCCCAGAAGCAGAATAGGGCCTGAGGCAATGCCGCGCTCTTAAGGCCAGCTCCCAAAAAAGGGAGTTGAAAAATGGAGCCCAGGGACACTGCCATTCACAATCCCGCAGAGTTATAAATGATAACTCACGTCCACAAATATATTGAGGGAAGGCAACGAAGAGGATTTGAAAGCAAGGCAGAATTGCAGGAAACAGGTTTCAGGAGGTAGATTCGAATCGCCTTTAAAGCACATGAAAAGTCGCAAAACGTCGACAATGATGCCCTTGGCCAAAAAGGGCGTACGCGTTTTTTCCTGAATATATTCAGGAAAAAACGCGTACGCCCTTTTTGGCCAACCAAGCAACCTGGAAAGGCAAATCAGCGCTACAAAGAAGTCTCGCTTCCCATCGGTCAAAAGGGCCATTCTGCAAAAAGTGTCAAAACCAGAAATGCAGGACAGGCCATGGAGAAATGGCAGCCTTGCTACGCTGATGGGCGGGATGTAAATTGCCAACAGCCACTCTGGAGAAGTGTACGGTGTGTCCTGAAACATCTAAAACACACAGCTTAGGGAGCATAGGGCACGTTCACTCATGGGCGTATAAATTGGGAAAACTGAAAATCAGCAAGACACAGGCACCCCAAAGTTTAGGGCTGCTCTGTTGACAAGAACCTCCACTTCATGACACCTTAAATATCCCAGGAAAGAGAAAAATGGATAAAGAAGTTGTGGTCCTTATGTACAATGGAATATCACTCAGACATGAAATCAATGTCATAAGGCTAGTAGAAGCAAGATGAGTGGATTTAGGTACGACGATTCTAAGTGAAATAAGTCACACAGAAAAAGACACTTATCATAAGCTATCACTTATAGAGGGAATGTAAAAACTGCTACACTTGCACTGAATTACAAAACAGAACAGAGTCTCACGCTTAGAAAACACACTATGGCTGCTTAACGGGAAAGGTGAGGTGGGGTGATGCATAAAACAAGGGTTTCAAATTGGCTCAGATACCGTTCCATACACCCAATATGTAATAGAAAAGACCTACTCCTTGCTCAGTGAACTGGACTCAACACCCCCTATTCACCGCAGAAGAATATAGGTGACTAGTAAGAATCTTAAAACCTATGTATTGATATCTGTCTGGAAGTGAGTCAAGTGGGTGTAAAGCCGCATAAACACAGCCGTGAAAAGCAGCTATACCCCATTATAAAAATAAATTACTTTTAAAAACCCGTAAAACAAAGACAGTGAAAGAGAGAGAAATTCTTACAAAATTCGTTCAGAGGCTGTGATGCAACCTGGATTGACCATATCTAGACCCACAGCTGGATGAGACATAAGGGTGGACACACTTGGGGCTGAGAGGTTGGGTGAGGTTGGGTGAGCAAACACAGACCCCTTAAAGTAATACTGCCTGGTACCCATCCCATGGGTCCCAAATCTCCAGGTTCAAGGGCATATTCCTACATCGAAAACATGCATGAGAAACCCAGAAGGTGGTACACCGTGTGATTTTGAAAGGTTTCTAAAACGCACCTAATTTCTCATCTCCTTGTGCTCGGGTTCGCCATTCCAGCTACTTTACTAGCAATCTCCCTACTTGGAGAATCAGCACCTTTAACCTCCTGTTCCCTACAGGTTGCAATTTGTCCTGAGGATGAACGGAAGAGTGGCAACCAATGAGAGACTAGATCTAGGTGTTGGGACAGACACAGGTCACTCTATTTTCCCATCAGGAAGAAGAATTAACCACAGGCTCAGCCTGCCGCCCAGAAGCAGAATAGGGCCTGAGGCAATGCCGCGCTCTTAAGGCCAGCTCCCAAAAAAGGGAGTTGAAAAATGGAGCCCAGGGACACTGCCATTCACAAACCCGCAGAGTTATAAATGATAACTCTCGTCCACAAATATATTGAGGGAAGGCAACGAAGAGGATTTGAAAGCAAGGCAGAATTGCAGGAAACAGGTTTCAGGAGGTAGATTCGAATCGCCTTTAAAGCACATGAAAAGTCGCAAAACGTCGACAATGATGCCCTTGGCCAAAAAGGGCGTACGCGTTTTTTCCTGAATATATTCAGGAAAAAACGCGTACGCCCTTTTTGGCCAACCAAGCAACCTGGAAAGGCAAATCAGCGCTACAAAGAAGTCTCGCTTCCCATCGGTCAAAAGGGCCATGCTGCAAAAAGTGTCAAAACCAGAAATGCAGGACAGGCCATGGAGAAATGGCAGCCTTGCTACGCTGATGGGCGGGATGTAAATTGCCAACAGCCACTCTGGAGAAGTGTACGGTGTGTCCTGAAACATCTAAAACACACAGCTTAGGGAGCATAGGGCACGTCCACTCATGGGCGTATAAATTGGGAAAACTAAAAATCAGCAAGACACAGGCACCCCAAAGTTTAGCGCTGCTCTGTTGACAGGAACCTCCACTTCATGACACCTTAAATATCCCAGGAAAGAGAAAAATGGATAAAGAAGTTGTGGTCCTTATGTACAATGGAATATCACTCAGACATGAAATCAATGTCATAAGGCTACTGGAAGCAAGATGAGTGGATTTAGGTACGACGATTCTAAGTGAAATAAGTCACACAGAAAAAGACACTTATCATAAGCTATCACTTATAGAGGGAATGTAAAAACCGCTACACTTGAACTGAATTACAAAACAGAACAGAGTCACACGTTTAGAAAACACACTATGGCTGCTTAACGGGAAAGGTGAGGTGGGGTGATGCATAAAACAAGGGTTTCAAATTGGCTCAGATAGCGTTCCATACACCCAATATGTAATAGAAAAGACCGACTCCTTGCTCAGTGAACTGGACTCAACACCCCCTATTCACCGCACAAGAATATATGTGACTAGTAAGAATCTTAAAACCTATGTATTGATATCTGTCTGGAAGTGAGTCAAGTGGGTGTAAAGCCGCATAAACACAGCCGTGAAAAGCAGCTATACCCCATTATAAAAATAAATTACTTTTAAAAACACGTAAAACAAAGACAGTGAAAGAGAGAGAAATTCTTACAAAATACATTCAGGGGCTGTGATGCAACCTGGATTGACCATATCTAGACACACAGCTGGATGAGACATAAGGGTGGACACACTTGGGGCTGAGAGGTTGGGTGAGGTTGGGTGAGCAAACACAGACCCTTTAAAGTAATACTGCCTGGTACCCATCGCATGGGTCCCAAATCTCCAGGTTCAAGGGCATATTCCTACATCGAAAACATGCATGAGAAACCCAGAAGGTGGTACACCGTGTGATTTTGAAAGGTTTCTAAAACGCACCTAATTTCTCATCTCCTTGTGCTCGGGTTCGCCATTCCAGCTACTTTACTAGCAATCTCCCTACTTGGAGAATCAGCACCTTTAACCTCCTGTTCCCTACAGGTTGCAATTTGTCCTGAGGATGAACGGAAGAGGGGCAACCAATGAGAGACTAGATCTAGGTGTTGGGACAGGCACAGGTCACTCTATTTTCCCATCAGGAAGAAGAATTAACCACAGGCTCAGCCTGCCGCCCAGAAGCAGAATAGGGCCTGAGGCAATCCCGCGCTCCTGCGGCCAGCTCCCAAAAAAGCGAGTTGAAAAATGGAGCCCAGGGACACTGCCATTCACAAACCCGCAGAGTTATAAATGATAACTCTCGTCCACAAATATATTGAGGGAAGGCAACGAAGAGGATTTGAAAGCAAGGCAGAATTGCAGGAAACAGGTTTCAGGAGGTAGATTCGAATCGCCTTTAAAGCACATGAAAAGTCGCAAAACGTCGACAATGATGCCCTTGGCCAAAAAGGGCGTATGCGTTTTTTCCTGAATATATTCAGGAAAAAACGCATACGCCCTTTTTGGCCAACCAAGCAACCTGGAAAGGCAAATCAGCGCTACAAAGAAGTCTCGCTTCCCATCGGTCAAAAGGGCCATGCTGCAGAAAGTGTCAAAACCAGAAATGCAGGACAGGCCATGGAGAAATGGCAGCCTTGCTACGCTGATGGGCGGGATGTAAATTGCCAACAGCCACTCTGGAGAAGTGTACTGTATGTCCTGAAACATCGAAAAAACACAGCTTAGGGAGCATAGGGCACGTCCACTCATGGGCGTATAAATTGGGAAAACTAAAAATCAGGAAGACACAGGCACCCCAAAGTTTAGGGCTGCTCTGTTGACAAGAGCCTCCACTTCATGACACCTTAAATATCCCAGGAAAGAGAAAAATGGATAAAGAAGTTGTGGTCCTTATGTACAATGGAATATCACTCAGACATGAAATCAATGTCATAAGGCTATTAGAAGCAAGATGAGTGGATTTAGGTACGACGATTCTAAGTGAAATAAGTCACACAGAAAAAGACACTTATCATAAGCTATCACTTATAGAGGGAATGTAAAAACCGCTACACTTGCACTGAATTACAAAACAGAACAGAGTCTCACGCTTAGAAAACACACTATGGCTGCTTAACGGGAAAGGTGTGGTGGGGTGATGCATAAAACAAGGGTTTCAAATTGGCTCAGATACCGTTCCATACACCCAATATGTAATAGAAAAGACCTACTCCTTGCTCAGTGAACTGGACTCAACACCCCCTATTCACCGCAGAAGAATATAGGTGACTAGTAAGAATCTTAAAACCTATGTATTGATATCTGTCTGGAAGTGAGTCAAGTGGGTGTAAAGCCGCCTAAACACAGCCGTGAAAAGCAGCTATACCCCATTATAAAAATAAATTACTTTTAAAAACCCGTAAAACAAAGACAGTGAAAGAGAGAGAAATTCTTACAAAATTCGTTCAGAGGCTGTGATGCAACCTGGATTGACCATATCTAGACCCACAGCTGGATGAGACATAAGGGTGGACACACTTGGGGCTGAGAGGTTGGGTGAGGTTGGGTGAGCAAACACAGACCCTTTAAAGTAATACTGCCTGGTACCCATCCCATGGGTCCCAAATCTCCAGGTTCAAGGGCATATTCCTACATCGAAAACATGCATGAGAAACCCAGAAGGTGGTACACCGTGTGATTTTGAAAGGTTTCTAAAACGCACCTCATTTCTCATCTCCTTGTGCTCGGGTTCGCCATTCCAGCTACTTTACTAGCAATCTCCCTACTTGGAGAATCAGCACCTTTAACCTCCTGTTCCCTACAGGTTGCAATTTGTCCTGAGGATGAACGGAAGAGGGGCAACCAATGAGAGACTAGATCTAGGTGTTGGGACAGGCACAGGTCACTCTATTTTCCCATCAGGAAGAAGAATTAACCACAGGCTCAGCCTGCCGCCCAGAAGCAGAATAGGGCCTGAGGCAATGCCGCGCTCTTAAGGCCAGCTCCCAAAAAAGGGAGTTGAAAAATGGAGCCCAGGGACACTGCCATTCACAATCCCGCAGAGTTATAAATGATAACTCTCGTCCACAAATATATTGAGGGAAGGCAACGAAGAGGATTTGAAAGCAAGGCAGAATTGCAGGAAACAGGTTTCAGGAGGTAGATTCGAATCGCCTTTAAAGCACATGAAAAGTCGCAAAACGTCGACAATGATGCCCTTGGCCAAAAAGGGCGTACGCGTTTTTTCCTGAATATATTCAGGAAAAAACGCGTACGCCCTTTTTGGCCAACCAAGCAACCTGGAAAGGCAAATCAGCGCTACAAAGAAGTCTCGCTTCCCATCGGTCAAAAGGGCCATTCTGCAAAAAGTGTCAAAACCAGAAATGCAGGACAGGCCATGGAGAAATGGCAGCCTTGCTACGCTGATGGGCGGGATGTAAATTGCCAACAGCCACTCTGGAGAAGTGTACGGTGTGTCCTGAAACATCTAAAACACACAGCTTAGGGAGCATAGGGCACGTTCACTCATGGGCGTATAAATTGGGAAAACTAAAAATCAGCAAGACACAGGCACCCCAAAGTTTAGGGCTGCTCTGTTGACAAGAACCTCCACTTCATGACACCTTAAATATCCCAGGAAAGAGAAAAATGGATAAAGAATTTGTGGTCCTTATGTACAAAGGAATATCACTCAGACATGAAATCAATGTCATAAGGCTAGAAGAAGCAAGATGAGTGGACTTAGGTACAATGATTCTAAGTGAAATAAGTCACACAGAAAAAGACACTTATCATAAGCTATCACTTATAGAGGGAATGTAAAAACCGCTACACTTGAACTGAATTACAAAACAGAACAGAGTCACACGTTTAGAAAACACACTATGGCTGCTTAAAGGGAAAGGTGAGGTGGGGTGATGCATAAAACAAGGGTTTCAAATTGGCTCAGATACCGTTCCATACACCCAATATGTAATAGAAAAGACCGACTCCTTGCTCAGTGAACTGGACTCAACACCCCCTATTCACCGCAAAAGAATATATGTGACTAGTAAGAATCTTAAAACCTATGTATTGATATCTGTCTGGAAGTGAGTCAAGTGGGTGTAAAGCCGCATAAACACAGCCGTGAAAAGCAGCTATACCCCATTATAAAAATAAATTACTTTTAAAAACCCGTAAAACAAAGACAGTGAAAGAGAGAGAAATTCTTACAAAATTCGTTCAGGGGCTGTGATGCAACCTGGATTGACCATATCTAGACCCACAGCTGGATGAGACATAAGGGTGGACACACTTGGGGCTGAGAGGTTGGGTGAGGTTGGGTGAGCAAACACAGACCCTTTAAAGTAATACTGCCTGGTACCCATCGCATGGGTCCCAAATCTCCAGGTTCAAGGGCATATTCCTTCATCGAAAACATGCATGAGAAACCCAGAAGGTGGTACACCGTGTGATTTTGAAAGGTTTCTAAAACGCACCTCATTTCTCATCTCCTTGTGCTCGGGTTCGCCATTCCAGCTACTTTACTAGCAATCTCCCTACTTGGAGAATCAGCACCTTTAACCTCCTGTTCCCTACAGGTTGCAATTTGTCCTGAGGATGAACGGAAGAGGGGCAACCAATGAGAGACTAGATCTAGGTGTTGGGACAGGCACAGGTCACTCTATTTTCCCATCAGGAAGAAGAATTAACCACAGGCTCAGCCTGCCGCCCAGAAGCAGAATAGGGCCTGAGGCAATCCCACGCTCCTGAGGCCAGCTCCCAAAAAAGCGAGTTGAAAAATGGAGCCCAGGGACACTGCCATTCACAAACCCGCAGAGTTATAAATGATAACTCTCGTCCACAAATATATTGAGGGAAGGCAACGAAGAGGATTTGAAAGCAAGGCAGAATTGCAGGAAACAGGTTTCAGGAGGTAGATTCGAATCGCCTTTAAAGCACATGAAAAGTCGCAAAACGTCGACAATGATGCCCTTGGCCAAAAAGGGCGTACGCGTTTTTTCCTGAATATATTCAGGAAAAAACGCGTACGCCCTTTTTGGCCAACCAAGCAACCTGGAAAGGCAAATCAGCGCTACAAAGAAGTCTCGCTTCCCATCGGTCAAAAGGGCCATTCTGCAAAAAGTGTCAAAACCAGAAATGCAGGACAGGCCATGGAGAAATGGCAGCCTTGCTACGCTGATTGGCGGGATGTAAATTGCCAACAGCCACTCTGGAGAAGTGTACGGTGTGTCCTGAAACATCTAAAACACACAGCTTAGGGAGCATAGGGCACGTCCACTCATGGGCGTATAAATTGGGAAAACTAAAAATCAGGAAGACACAGGCACCCCAAAGTTTAGGGCTGCTCTGTTGACAAGAACCTCCACTTCATGACACCTTAAATATCCCACGAAAGAGAAAAATGGATAAAGAAGTTGTGGTCCTTATGTACAATGGAATATCACTCAGACATGAAATCAATGTCATAAGGCTAGTAGAAGCAAGATGAGTGGATTTAGGTACGACGATTCTAAGTGAAATAAGTCACACAGAAAAAGACACTTATCATAAGCTATCACTTATAGAGGGAATGTAAAAACCGCTACACTTGCACTGAATTACAAAACAGAACAGAGTCTCACGCTTAGAAAACACACTATGGATGCTTAACGGGAAAGGTGAGGTGGGGTGATGCATAAAACAAGGTTTTCAAATTTGCTCAGATACCGTTCCATACACCCAATATGTAATAGACAAGACCTACTCCTTGCTCAGTGAACTGGACTCAACACCCCCTATTCACCGCAGAAGAATATAGGTGACTAGTAAGAATCTTAAAACCTATGTATTGATATCTGTCTGGAAGTGAGTCAAGTGGGTGTAAAGCCGCATAAACACAGCCGTGAAAAGCAGATAACCCCATTATAAAAATAAATTACTTTTAAAAACCCGTAAAACAAAGACAGTGAAAGAGAGAGAAATTCTTACAAAATTCGTTCAGAGGCTGTGATGCAACCTGGATTGACCATATCTAGACCCACAGCTGGATGAGACATAAGGGTGGACACACTTGGGGCTGAGAGGTTGGGTGAGGTTGGGTGAGCAAACACAGACCCTTTAAAGTAATACTGCCTGGTACCCATCCCATGGTTCCCAAATCTCCAGGTTCAAGGGCATATTCCTACATCGAAAACATGCATGAGAAACCCAGAAGGTGGTACACCGTGTGATTTTGAAAGGTTTCTAAAACGCACCTAATTTCTCATCTCCTTGTGCTCGGGTTCGCCATTCCAGCTACTTTACTAGCAATCTCCCTACTTGGAGAATCAGCACCTTTAACCTCCTGTTCCCTACAGGTTGCAATTTGTCCTGAGGATGAACGGAAGAGGGGCAACCAATGAGAGACTAGATCTAGGTGTTGGGACAGGCACAGGTCACTCTATTTTCCCATCAGGAAGAAGAATTAACCACAGGCTCAGCCTGCCGCCCAGAAGCAGAATAGGGCCTGAGGCAATCCCGCGCTCTTAAGGCCAGCTCCCAAAAAAGGGAGTTGAAAAATGGAGCCCAGGGACACTGCCATTCACAAACCCGCAGAGTTATAAATGATAACTCTCGTCCACAAATATATTGAGGGAAGGCAACGAAGAGGATTTGAAAGCAAGGCAGAATTGCAGGAAACAGGTTTCAGGAGGTAGATTCGAATCGCCTTTAAAGCACATGAAAAGTCGCAAAACGTCGACAATGATGCCCTTGGCCAAAAAGGGCGTACGCGTTTTTTCCTGAATATATTCAGGAAAAAACGCGTACGCCCTTTTTGGCCAACCAAGCAACCTGGAAAGGCAAATCAGCGCTACAAAGAAGTCTCGCTTCCCATCGGTCAAAAGGGCCATGCTGCAAAAAGTGTCAAAACCAGAAATGCAGGACAGGCCATGGAGAAATGGCAGCCTTACTACGCTGATGGGCGGGATGTAAATTGCCAACAGCCACTCTGGAGAAGTGTACGGTGTGTCCTGAAACATCTAAAACACACAGCTTAGGGAGCATAGGGCACGTCCACTCATGGGCGTATAAATTGGGAAAACTAAAAATCAGCAAGACACAGGCACCCCAAAGTTTAGCGCTGCTCTGTTGACAGGAACCTCCACTTCATGACACCTTAAATATCCCAGGAAAGAGAAAAATGGATAAAGAAGTTGTGGTCCTTATGTACAATGGAATATCACTCAGAAATGAAATCAATGTCATAAGGCTACTGGAAGCAAGATGAGTGGATTTAGGTACGATGATTCTAAGTGAAATAAGTCACACAGAAAAAGACACTTATCATAAGCTATCACTTATAGAGGGAATGTAAAAACCGCTACACTTGAACTGAATTACAAAACAGAACAGAGTCACACGTTTAGAAAACACACTATGGCTGCTTAACGGGAAAGGTGAGGTGGGGTGATGCATAAAACAAGGGTTTCAAATTCGCAGAGATACCGATCCATACACCCAATATGTAATAGACAAGACCTACTCCTTGCTCAGTGAACTGGACTCAACACCCCCTATTCAACGCACAAGAATATATCTGACTAGTAAGAATCGTAAAACCTATGTATTGATATCTCTTTGGAAGTGAGTCAAGTGGGTGCAAAGCCTCATAAACACAGCCGTGAAAAGGAGCTAAACCCCATTATAAAAATAAATTACTTTAAAAAACACATAAAACAAAGACAGTGAAAGAGAGAGAAATTCTTACACAATTCGTTCAGGGGCTGTGATGCAACCTGGATTGACCATATCTAGACCCACAGCTGGATGAGACATAAGGGTGGACACTCTTGGGGCTGAGAGTTTGGGTGAGCAAACGCAGACCCTTTAAAGTAATATTGCGTGGTACCCATCCCATGGGTCCCAAATCTCCAGGTTCAAGGGCATCTTCCTACATCAAAAACATGCATGAGAAACCCAGAAGATGGTACACCGTGTGATTTTGAAAGGTTTTTAAAACGCTCCTCATTTCTCATCTCCTTGTGCTCGGGTTCGCCATTCCAGCTACTTTACTAGCAAACTCCCTACGTGGAGAATCAGCACCATTAACCTCCTGTTCCCTACAGGTTGCAATTTGTCCTGAGGATGAACGGGAAGAGGGGCAACCAATGAGAGACTAGATCTAGGTGTTGGGACAGGCACAGGTCACTCTATTTTCCCATCAGGAAGAAGAATTAACCACAGGCTCAGCCTGCCGCCCAGAAGCAGAATAGGGCCTGAGGCAATCCCGCACTCTTACAGCCAGCTCCCAAAAAAGGGAGTTGAAAAATGGAGCCCAGGGACACTGCCATTCACAAACCCGCAGAGTTATAAATGATAACTCTCGTCCACATATATATTGAGGGAAGGCAACGAAGAGGATTTGAAAGCAAGGCAGAATTGCAGGAAACAGGTTTCAGGAGGTAGATTCGAATCGCCTTTAAAGCACATGAAAAGTCGCAAAACGTCGACAATGATGCCCTTGGCCAAAAAGGGCGTATGCGTTTTTTCCTGAATATATTCAGGAAAAAACGCGTACGCCCTTTTTGGCCAACCAAGCAACCTGGAAAGGCAAATCAGCGCTACAAAGAAGTCTCGCTTCCCATCGGTCAAAAGGGCCATGCTGCAAAAAGTGTCAAAACCAGAAATGCAGGACAGGCCATGGAGAAATGGCAGCCTTGCTACGCTGATGGGCGGGATGTAAATTGCCAACAGCCACTCTGGAGAAGTGTACGGTGTGTCCTGAAACATCTAAAACACACAGCTTAGGGAGCATAGGGCACGTCCACTCATGGGCGTATAAATTGGGAAAACTAAAAATCAGCAAGACACAGGCACCCCAAAGTTTAGGGCTGCTCTGTTGACAAGAACCTCCACTTCATGACACCTTAAATATCCCAGGAAAGAGAAAAATGGATAAAGAAGTTGTGGTCCTTATGTACAAAGGAATATCACTCAGACATGAAATCAATGTCATAAGGCTAGAAGAAGCAAGATGAGTGGACTTAGGTACGATGATTCTAAGTGAAATAAGTCACACAGAAAAAGACACTTATCATAAGCTATCACTTATAGAGGGAATGTAAAAACCGCTACACTTGAACTGAATTACAAAACAGAACAGAGTCACACGTTTAGAAAACACACTATGGCTGCTTAACGGGAAAGGTGAGGTGGGGTGATGCATAAAACAAGGGTTTCAAATTGGCTCAGATACCGTTCCATACACCCAATATGTAATAGAAAAGACCGACTCCTTGCTCAGTGAAATGGACTCAACACCCCCTATTCACCGCACAAGAATATATGTGACTAGTAAGAATCTTAAAACCTATGTATTGATATCTGTCTGGAAGTGAGTCAAGTGGGTGTAAAGCCGCATAAACACAGCCGTGAAAAGCAGCTATACCCCATTATAAAAATAAATTACTTTTAAAAACCCGTAAAACAAAGACAGTGAAAGAGAGAGAAATTCTTACAAAATTCATTCAGGGGCTGTGATGCAACCTGGATTGACCATATCTAGACCCACAGCTGGATGAGACATAAGGGTGGACACACTTGGGGCTGAGAGGTTGGGTGAGGTTGGGTGAGCAAACACAGACCCTTTAAAGTAATACTGCCTGGTACCCATCCCATGGGTCCCAAATCTCCAGGTTCAAGGGCATATTCCTACATCGAAAACATGCATGAGAAACCCAGAAGGTGGTACACCGTGTGATTTTGAAAGGTTTCTAAAACGCACCTCATTTCTCATCTCCTTGTGCTCGGGTTCGCCATTCCAGCTACTTTACTAGCAATCTCCCTACTTGGAGAATCAGCACCTTTAACCTCCTGTTCCCTACAGGTTGCAATTTGTCCTGAGGATGAACGGAAGAGGGGCAACCAATGAGAGACTAGATCTAGGTGTTGGGACAGGCACAGGTCACTCTATTTTCCCATCGGGAAGAAGAATTAACCACAGGCTCAGCCTGCCGCCCAGAAGCAGAATAGGGCCTGAGGCAATCCCACGCTCCTGAGGCCAGCTCCCAAAAAAGCGAGTTGAAAAATGGAGCCCAGGGACACTGCCATTCACAAACCCGCAGAGTTATAAATGATAACTCTCGTCCACAAATATATTGAGGGAAGGCAACGAAGAGGATTTGAAAGCAAGGCAGAATTGCAGGAAACAGGTTTCAGGAGGTAGATTCGAATCGCCTTTAAAGCACATGAAAAGTCGCAAAACGTCGACAATGATGCCCTTGGCCAAAAAGGGCATATGCGTTTTTTCCTGAATATATTCAGGAAAAAACGCATACGCCCTTTTTGGCCAACCAAGCAACCTGGAAAGGCAAATCAGCGCTACAAAGAAGTCTCGCTTCCCATCGGTCAAAAGGGCCATGCTGCAGAAAGTGTCAAAACCAGAAATGCAGGACAGGCCATAGAGAAATGGCAGCCTTGCTACGCTGATGGGCGGGATGTAAATTGCCAACAGCCACTCTGGAGAAGTGTACTGTATGTCCTGAAACATCGAAAAAACACAGCTTAGGGAGCATAGGGCACGTCCACTCATGGGCGTATAAATTGGGAAAACTAAAAATCAGGAAGACACAGGCACCCCAAAGTTTAGGGCTGCTCTGTTGACAAGAACCTCCACTTCATGACACCTTAAATATCCCAGGAAAGAGAAAAATGGATAAAGAAGTTGTGGTCCTTATGTACAATGGAATAACACTCAGACATGAAATCAATGTCATAAGGTTAGTAGAAGCAAGATGAGTGGATTTAGGTACGACGATTCTAAGTGAAATAAGTCACACAGAAAAAGACACTTATCATAAGCTATCACTTATAGAGGGAATGTAAAATCCGCTACACTTGCACTGAATTACAAAACAGAACAGAGTCTCACGCTTAGAAAACACACTATGGCTGCTTAACGGGAAAGGTGAGGTGGGGTGATGCATAAAACAAGGTTTTCAAATTTGCTCAGATACCGTTCCATACACCCAATATGTAATAGACAAGACCTACTCCTTGCTCAGTGAACTGGACTCAACACCCCCTATTCACCGCAGAAGAATATAGGTGACTAGTAAGAATCTTAAAACCTATGTATTGATATCTGTCTGGAAGTGAGTCAAGTGGGTGTAAAGCCGCATAAACACAGCCGTGAAAAGCAGATAACCCCATTATAAAAATAAATTACTTTTAAAAACCCGTAAAACAAAGACAGTGAAAGAGAGAGAAATTCTTACAAAATTCGTTCAGAGGCTGTGATGCAACCTGGATTGACCATATCTAGACCCACAGCTGGATGAGACATAAGGGTGGACACACTTGGGGCTGAGAGGTTGGGTGAGGTTGGGTGAGCAAACACAGACCCTTTAAAGTAATACTGCCTGGTACCCATCCCATGGGTCCCAAATCTCCAGGTTCAAGGGCATATTCCTACATCGAAAACATGCATGAGAAACCCAGAAGGTGGTACACCGTGTGATTTTGAAAGGTTTCTAAAACGCACCTCATTTCTCATCTCCTTGTGCTCGGGTTCGCCATTCCAGGTACTTTACTAGCAATCTCCCTACTTGGAGAATCAGCACCTTTAACCTCCTGTTCCCTACAGGTTGCAATTTGTCCTGAGGATGAACGGAAGAGGGGCAACCAATGAGAGACTAGATCTAGGTGTTGGGACAGACACAGGTCACTCTATTTTCCCATCAGGAAGAAGAATTAACCACAGGCTCAGCCTGCCGCCCAGAAGCAGAATAGGGCCTGAGGCAATCCCGCGCCCTTAAGGCCAGCTCCCAAAAAAGGGAGTTGAAAAATGGAGCCCAGGGACACTGTCATTCACAAACCCGCAGAGTTATAAATGATAACTCTCGTCCACAAATATATTGAGGGAAGGCAACGAAGAGGATTTGAAAGCAAGGCAGAATTGCAGGAAACAGGTTTCAGGAGGTAGATTCGAATCGCCTTTAAAGCACATGAAAAGTCGCAAAACGTCGACAATGATGCCCTTGGCCAAAAAGGGCGTACGCGTTTTTTCCTGAATATATTCAGGAAAAAACGCGTACGCCCTTTTTGGCCAACCAAGCAACCTGGAAAGGCAAATCAGCGCTACAAAGAAGTCTCGCTTCCCATCGGTCAAAAGGGCCATTCTGCAAAAAGTGTCAAAACCAGAAATGCAGGACAGGCCATGGAGAAATGGCAGCCTTGCTACGCTGATGGGCGGGATGTAAATTGCCAACAGCCACTCTGGAGAAGTGTACGGTGTGTCCTGAAACATCTAAAACACACAGCTTAGGGAGCATAGGGCACGTCCACTCATGGGCGTATAAATTGGGAAAACTAAAAATCAGCAAGACACAAGCACCCCAAAGTTTAGGGCTGCTCTGTTGACAAGAACCTCCACTTCATGACACCTTAAATATCCCAGGAAAGAGAAAAATGGATAAAGAAGTTGTGGTCCTTATGTACAATGGAATATCACTCAGACATGAAATCAATGTCATAAGGCTAGAAGAAGCAAGATGAGTGGACTTAGGTACGATGATTCTAAGTGAAATAAGTCACACAGAAAAAGACACTTATCATAAGCTATCACTTATAGAGGGAATGTAAAAACCGCTACACTTGAACTGAATTACAAAACAGAACAGAGTCACACGTTTAGAAAACACACTATGGCTGCTTAACGGGAAAGGTGAGGTGGGGTGATGCATAAAACAAGGGTTTCAAATTGGCTCAGATACCGTTCCATACACCCAATATGTAATAGAAAAGACCGACTCCTTGCTCAGTGAACTGGACTCAACACCCCCTATTCACCGCACAAGAATATATGTGACTAGTAAGAATCTTAAAACCTATGTATTGATATCTGTCTGGAAGTGAGTCAAGTGGGTGTAAAGCCGCATAAACACAGCCGTGAAAAGCAGCTATACCCCATTTAAAAATAAATTACTTTTAAAAACCCGTAAAACAAAGACAGTGAAAGAGAGAGAAATTCTTACAAAATTCGTTCAGGGGCTGTGATGCAACCTGGATTGACCATATCTAGACCCACAGCTGGATGAGACATAAGGGTGGACACACTTGGGGCTGAGAGGTTGGGTGAGGTTGGGTGAGCAAACACAGACCCTTTAAAGTTATACTGCCTGGTACCCATCGCATGGGTCCCAAATCTCCAGGTTCAAGGGCATATTCCTACATCGAAAACATGCATGAGAAACCCAGAAGGTGGTACACCGTGTGATTTTGAAAGGTTTCTAAAACGCACCTCATTTCTCATCTCCTTGTGCTCGGGTTCGCCATTCCAGCTACTTTACTAGCAATCTCCCTACTTGGAGAATCAGCACCTTTAACCTCCTGTTCCCTACAGGTTGCAATTTGTCCTGAGGATGAACGGAAGAGGGGCAACCAATGAGAGACTAGATCTAGGTGTTGGGACAGGCACAGGTCACTCTATTTTCCCATCAGGAAGAAGAATTAACCACAGGCTCAGCCTGCTGCCCAGAAGCAGAATAGGGCCTGAGGCAATCCCACGCTCCTGCGGCCAGCTCCCAAAAAAGCGAGTTGAAAAATGGAGCCCAGGGACACTGCCATTCACAAACCCGCAGAGTTATAAATGATAACTCTCGTCCACAAATATATTGAGGGAAGGCAACGAAGAGGATTTGAAAGCAAGGCAGAATTGCAGGAAACAGGTTTCAGGAGGTAGATTCGAATCGCCTTTAAAGCACATGAAAAGTCGCAAAACGTCGACAATGATGCCCTTGGCCAAAAAGGGCGTACGCGTTTTTTCCTGAATATATTCAGGAAAAAACGCGTACGCCCTTTTTGGCCAACCAAGCAACCTGGAAAGGCAAATCAGCGCTACAAAGAAGTCTCGCTTCTCATCGGTCAAAAGGGCCATTCTGCAAAAAGTGTCAAAACCAGAAATGCAGGACAGGCCAATTAGAAATGGCAGCCTTGCTATGCTGATGGGCGGGATGTAAATTGCCAACAGCCACTCTGGAGAAGTGTACGGTGTGTCCTGAAACATCTAAAACACACAGCTTAGGGAGCATAGGGCACGTCCACTCATGGGCGTATAAATTGGGAAAACTAAAAATCAGGAAGACACAGGCACCCCAAAGTTTAGGGCTGCTCTGTTGACAAGAACCTCCACTTCATGACACCTTAAATATCCCACGAAAGAGAAAAATGGATAAAGAAGTTGTGGTCCTTATGTACAATGGAATATCACTCAGACATGAAATCAATGTCATAAGGCTAGTAGAAGCAAGATGAGTGGATTTAGGTACGACGATTCTAAGTGAAATAAGTCACACAGAAAAAGACACTTATCATAAGCTATCACTTATAGAGGGAATGTAAAAACCGCTACACTTGCACTGAATTACAAAACAGAACAGAGTCTCACGCTTAGAAAACACACTATGGCTGCTTAACGGGAAAGGTGAGGTGGGGTGATGCATAAAACAAGGTTTTCAAATTTGCTCAGATACCGTTCCATACACCCAATATGTAATAGACAAGACCTACTCCTTGCTCAGTGAACTGGACTCAACACCCCCTATTCACCGCAGAAGAATATAGGTGACTAGTAAGAATCTTAAAACCTATGTATTGATATCTGTCTGGAAGTGAGTCAAGTGGGTGTAAAGCCGCATAAACACAGCCGTGAAAAGCAGATAACCCCATTATAAAAATAAATTACTTTTAAAAACCCGTAAAACAAAGACAGTGAAAGAGAGAGAAATTCTTACAAAATTCGTTCAGAGGCTGTGATGCAACCTGGATTGACCATATCTAGACCCACAGCTGGATGAGACATAAGGGTGGACACACTTGGGGCTGAGAGGTTGGGTGAGGTTGGGTGAGCAAACACAGACCCTTTAAAGTAATACTGCCTGGTACCCATCCCATGGGTCCCAAATCTCCAGGTTCAAGGGCATATTCCTACATCGAAAACATGCATGAGAAACCCAGAAGGTGATACACCGTGTGATTTTGAAAGGTTTCTAAAACGCACCTCATTTCTCATCTCCTTGTGCTCGGGTTCGCCATTCCAGCTACTTTACTAGCAATCTCCCTACTTGGAGAATCAGCACCTTTAACCTCCTGTTCCCTACAGGTTGCAATTTGTCCTGAGGATGAACGGAAGAGGGGCAACCAATGAGAGACTAGATCTAGGTGTTGGGACAGGCACAGGTCACTCTATTTTCCCATCAGGAAGAAGAATTAACCACAGGCTCAGCCTGCCGCCCAGAAGCAGAATAGGGCCTGAGGCAATCCCGCGCTCTTAAGGCCAGCTCCCAAAAAAGGGAGTTGAAAAATGGAGCCCAGGGACACTGCCATTCACAAACCCGCAGAGTTATAAATGATAACTCTCGTCCACAAATATATTGAGGGAAGGCAACGAAGAGGATTTGAAAGCAAGGCAGAATTGCAGGAAACAGGTTTCAGGAGGTAGATTCGAATCGCCTTTAAAGCACATGAAAAGTCGCAAAACGTCGACAATGATGCCCTTGGCCAAAAAGGGCGTACGCGTTTTTTCCTGAATATATTCAGGAAAAAACGCGTACGCCCTTTTTGGCCAACCAAGCAACCTGGAAAGGCAAATCAGCGCTACAAAGAAGTCTCGCTTCCCATCGGTCAAAAGGGCCATGCTGCAAAAAGTGTCAAAACCAGAAATGCAGGACAGGCCATGGAGAAATGGCAGCCTTGCTTCGCTGATGGGCGGGATGTAAATTGCCAACAGCCACTCTGGAGAAGTGTACGGTGTGTCCTGAAACATCTAAAACACACAGCTTAGGGAGCATAGGGCACGTCCACTCATGGGCGTATAAATTGGGAAAACTAAAAATCAGCAAGACACAGGCACCCCAAAGTTTAGCGCTGCTCTGTTGACAGGAACCTCCACTTCATGACACCTTAAATATCCCAGGAAAGAGAAAAATGGATAAAGAAGTTGTGGTCCTTATGTACAATGGAATATCACTCAGAAATGAAATCAATGTCATAAGGCTACTGGAAGCAAGATGAGTGGATTTAGGTTCGATGATTCTAAGTGAAATAAGTCACACAGAAAAAGACACTTATCATAAGCTATCACTTATAGAGGGAATGTAAAAACCGCTACACTTGAACTGAATTACAAAACAGAACAGAGTCACACGTTTAGAAAACACACTATGGCTGCTTAACGGGAAAGGTGAGGTGGGGTGATGCATAAAACAAGGGTTTCAAATTCGCAGAGATACCGATCCATACACCCAATATGTAATAGACAAGACCTACTCCTTGCTCAGTGAACTGGACTCAACACCCCCTATTCACCGCAGAAGAATATAGGTGACTAGTAAGAATCTTAAAACCTATGTATTGATATCTGTCTGGAAGTGAGTCAAGTGGGTGTAAAGCCGCATAAACACAGCCGTGAAAAGCAGATAACCCCATTATAAAAATAAATTACTTTTAAAAACCCGTAAAACAAAGACAGTGAAAGAGAGAGAAATTCTTACAAAATTCGTTCAGAGGCTGTGATGCAACCTGGATTGACCATATCTAGACCCACAGCTGGATGAGACATAAGGGTGGACACACTTGGGGCTGAGAGGTTGGGTGAGGTTGGGTGAGCAAACACAGACCCTTTAAAGTAATACTGCCTGGTACCCATCCCATGGGTCCCAAATCTCCAGGTTCAAGGGCATATTCCTACATCGAAAACATGCATGAGAAACCCAGAAGGTGGTACACCGTGTGATTTTGAAAGGTTTCTAAAACGCACCTCATTTCTCATCTCCTTGTGCTCGGGTTCGCCATTCCAGCTACTTTACTAGCAATCTCCCTACTTGGAGAATCAGCACCTTTAACCTCCTGTTCCCTACAGGTTGCAATTTGTCCTGAGGATGAACGGAAGAGGGGCAACCAATGAGAGACTAGATCTAGGTGTTGGGACAGGCACAGGTCACTCTATTTTCCCATCAGGAAGAAGAATTAACCACAGGCTCAGCCTGCCGCCCAGAAGCAGAATAGGGCCTGAGGCAATCCCGCGCTCTTAAGGCCAGCTCCCAAAAAAGGGAGTTGAAAAATGGAGCCCAGGGACACTGCCATTCACAAACCCGCAGAGTTATAAATGATAACTCTCGTCCACAAATATATTGAGGGAAGGCAACGAAGAGGATTTGAAAGCAAGGCAGAATTGCAGGAAACAGGTTTCAGGAGGTAGATTCGAATCGCCTTTAAAGCACATGAAAAGTCGCAAAACGTCGACAATGATGCCCTTGGCCAAAAAGGGCGTACGCGTTTTTTCCTGAATATATTCAGGAAAAAACGCGTACGCCCTTTTTGGCCAACCAAGCAACCTGGAAAGGCAAATCAGCGCTACAAAGAAGTCTCGCTTCCCATCGGTCAAAAGGGCCATGCTGCAAAAAGTGTCAAAACCAGAAATGCAGGACAGGCCATGGAGAAATGGCAGCCTTGCTTCGCTGATGGGCGGGATGTAAATTGCCAACAGCCACTCTGGAGAAGTGTACGGTGTGTCCTGAAACATCGAAAACACACAGCTTAGGGAGCATAGGGCACGTCCACTCATGGGCGTATAAATTGGGAAAACTAAAAATCAGCAAGACACAGGCACCCCAAAGTTTAGCGCTGCTCTGTTGACAGGAACCTCCACTTCATGACACCTTAAATATCCCAGGAAAGAGAAAAATGGATAAAGAAGTTGTGGTCCTTATGTACAATGGAATATCACTCAGAAATGAAATCAATGTCATAAGGCTACTGGAAGCAAGATGAGTGGATTTAGGTTCGATGATTCTAAGTGAAATAAGTCACACAGAAAAAGACACTTATCATAAGCTATCACTTATAGAGGGAATGTAAAAACCGCTACACTTGAACTGAATTACAAAACAGAACAGAGTCACACGTTTAGAAAACACACTATGGCTGCTTAACGGGAAAGGTGAGGTGGGGTGATGCATAAAACAAGGGTTTCAAATTCGCAGAGATACCGATCCATACACCCAATATGTAATAGACAAGACCTACTCCTTGCTCAGTGAACTGGACTCAACACCCCCTATTCAACGCACAAGAATATATCTGACTAGTAAGAATCCTAAAACCTATGTATTGATATCTCTTTGGAAGTGAGTCAAGTGGGTGCAAAGCCTCATAAACACAGCCGTGAAAAGGAGCTAAACCCCATTATAAAAATAAATTACTTTAAAAAACACATAAAACAAAGACAGTGAAAGAGAGAGAAATTCTTACACAATTCGTTCAGGGGCTGTGATGCAACCTGGATTGACCATATCTAGACCCACAGCTGGATGAGACATAAGGGTGGACACTCTTGGGGCTGAGAGGTTGGGTGAGCAAACGCAGACCCTTTAAAGTAATACTGCGTGGTACCCATCCCATGGGTCCCAAATCTCCAGGTTCAAGGGCATCTTCCTACATCAAAAACATGCATGAGAAACCCAGAAGATGGTACACCGTGTGATTTTGAAAGGTTTTTAAAACGCTCCTCATTTCTCATCTCCTTGTGCTCGGGTTCGCCATTCCAGCTACTTTACTAGCAAACTCCCTACGTGGAGAATCAGCACCTTTAACCTCCTGTTCCCTACACGTTGCAATTTGTCCTGAGGATGAACGGGAAGAGGGGCAACCAATGAGAGACTAGATCTAGGTGTTGGGACAGGCACAGGTCACTCTATTTTCCCATCAGGAAGAAGAATTAACCACAGGCTCAGCCTGCCGCCCAGAAGCACAATAGGGCCTGAGGCAATCCCGCACTCTTACAGCCAGCTCCCAAAAAAGGGAGTTGAAAAATGGAGCCCAGGGACACTGCCATTCACAAACCCGCAGAGTTATAAATGATAACTCTCGTCCACATATATATTGAGGGAAGGCAACGAAGAGGATTTGAAAGCAAGGCAGAATTGCAGGAAACAGGTTTCAGGAGGTAGATTCGAATCGCCTTTAAAGCACATGAAAAGTCGCAAAACGTCGACAATGATGCCCTTGGCCAAAAAGGGCGTACGCGTTTTTTCCTGAATATATTCAGGAAAAAACGCGTACGCCCTTTTTGGCCAACCAAGCAACCTGGAAAGGCAAATCAGCGCTACAAAGAAGTCTCGCT
Source organism: Eschrichtius robustus (assembly GCF_028021215.1). Lineage (NCBI taxonomy): Eukaryota > Metazoa > Chordata > Mammalia > Artiodactyla > Eschrichtiidae > Eschrichtius > Eschrichtius robustus. Next base: position 2,124,834 of record NW_027175343.1, read on the forward strand.
TCCCATCGGTCAAAAGGGCAATGCTGCAAAAAGTGTCAAAACCAGAAATGCAGGACAGGCCATGGAGAAATGGCAGCCTTGCTACGCTGATGGGCGGGATGTAAATTGCCAACAGCCACTCTGGAGAAGTGTACGGTGTGTCCTGAAACATCTAAAACACACAGCTTAGGGAGCATAGGGCACGTCCACTCATGGGCGTATAAATTGGGAAAACTAAAAATCAGCAAGACACAGGCACCCCAAAGTTTAGGGCTGCTCTGTTGACAAGAACCTCCACTTCATGACACCTTAAATATCCCAGGAAAGAGAAAAATGGATAAAGAAGTTGTGGTCCTTATGTACAATGGAATATCACTCAGACATGAAATCAATGTCATAAGGCTAGAAGAAGCAAGATGAGTGGACTTAGGTACGATGATTCTAAGTGAAATAAGTCACACAGAAAAAGACACTTATCATAAGCTATCACTTATAGAGGGAATGTAAAAACCGCTACACTTGAACTGAATTACAAAACAGAACAGAGTCACACGTTTAGAAAACACACTATGGCTGCTTAACGGGAAAGGTGAGGTGGGGTGATGCATAAAACAAGGGTTTCAAATTGGCTCAGATACCGTTCCATACACCCAATATGTAATAGAAAAGACCGACTCCTTGCTCAGTGAACTGGACTCAACACCCCCTATTCACCGCACAAGAATATATGTGACTAGTAAGAATCTTAAAACCTATGTATTGATATCTGTCTGGAAGTGAGTCAAGTGGGTGTAAAGCCGCATAAACACAGCCGTGAAAAGCAGCTATACCCCATTATAAAAATAAATTACTTTTAAAAACCCGTAAAACAAAGACAGTGAAAGAGAGAGAAATTCTTACAAAATTCGTTCAGGGGCTGTGATGCAACCTGGATTGACCATATCTAGACCCACAGCTGGATGAGACATAAGGGTGGACACACTTGGGGCTGAGAGGTTGGGTGAGGTTGGGTGAGCAAACACAGACCCTTTAAAGTAATACTGCCTGGTACCCATCGCATGGGTCCCAAATCTCCAGGTTCAAGGGCATATTCCTACATCGAAAACATGCATGAGAAACCCAGAAGGTGGTACACCGTGTGATTTTGAAAGGTTTCTAAAACGCACCTCATTTCTCATCTCCTTGTGCTCGGGTTCGCCATTCCAGCTACTTTACTAGCAATCTCCCTACTTGGAGAATCAGCACCTTTAACCTCCTGTTCCCTACAGGTTGCAATTTGTCCTGAGGATGAACGGAAGAGGGGCAACCAATGAGAGACTAGATCTAGGTGTTGGGACAGGCACAGGTCACTCTATTTTCCCATCAGGAAGAAGAATTAACCACAGGCTCAGCCTGCCGCCCAGAAGCAGAATAGGGCCTGAGGCAATCCCACGCTCCTGCGGCCAGCTCCCAAAAAAGCGAGTTGAAAAATGGAGCCCAGGGACACTGCCATTCACAAACCCGCAGAGTTATAAATGATAACTCTCGTCCACAAATATATTGAGGGAAGGCAACGAAGAGGATTTGAAAGCAAGGCAGAATTGCAGGAAACAGGTTTCAGGAGGTAGATTCGAATCGCCTTTAAAGCACATGAAAAGTCGCAAAACGTCGACAATGATGCCCTTGGCCAAAAAGGGCGTACGCGTTTTTTCCTGAATATATTCAGGAAAAAACGCGTACGCCCTTTTTGGCCAACCAAGCAACCTGGAAAGGCAAATCAGCGCTACAAAGAAGTCTCGCTTCCCATCGGTCAAAAGGGCCATTCTGCAAAAAGTTTCAAAACCAGAAATGCAGGACAGGCCAATTAGAAATGGCAGCCTTGCTACGCTGATGGGCGGGATGTAAATTGCCAACAGCCACTCTGGAGAAGTGTACTGTATGTCCTGAAACATCGAAAAAACACAGCTTAGGGAGCATAGGGCACGTCCACTCATGGGCGTATAAATTGGGAAAACTAAAAATCAGGAAGACACAGGCACCCCAAAGTTTAGGGCTGCTCTGTTGACAAGAACCTCCACTTCATGACACCTTAAATATCCCAGGAAAGAGAAAAATGGATAAAGAAGTTGTGGTCCTTATGTACAATGGAATATCACTCAGACATGAAATCAATGTCATAAGGCTAGTAGAAGCAAGATGAGTGGATTTAGGTACGACGATTCTAAGTGAAATAAGTCACACAGAAAAAGACACTTATCATAAGCTATCACTTATAGAGGGAATGTAAAAACCGCTACACTTGCACTGAATTACAAAACAGAACAGAGTCTCACGCTTAGAAAACACACTATGGCTGCTTAACGGGAAAGGTGAGGTGGGGTGATGCATAAAACAAGGTTTTCAAATTTGCTCAGATACCGTTCCATACACCCAATATGTAATAGACAAGACCTACTCCTTGCTCAGTGAACTGGACTCAACACCCCCTATTCACCGCAGAAGAATATAGGTGACTAGTAAGAATCTTAAAACCTATGTATTGATATCTGTCTGGAAGTGAGTCAAGTGGGTGTAAAGCCGCATAAACACAGCCGTGAAAAGCAGATAACCCCATTATAAAAATAAATTACTTTTAAAAACCCGTAAAACAAAGACAGTGAAAGAGAGAGAAATTCTTACAAAATTCGTTCAGAGGCTGTGATGCAACCTGGATTGACCATATCTAGACCCACAGCTGGATGAGACATAAGGGTGGACACACTTGGGGCTGAGAGGTTGGGTGAGGTTGGGTGAGCAAACACAGACCCTTTAAAGTAATACTGCCTGGTACCCATCCCATGGGTCCCAAATCTCCAGGTTCAAGGGCATATTCCTACATCGAAAACATGCATGAGAAACCCAGAAGGTGGTACACCGTGTGATTTTGAAAGGTTTCTAAAACGCACCTCATTTCTCATCTCCTTGTGCTCGGGTTCGCCATTCCAGCTACTTTACTAGCAATCTCCCTACTTGGAGAATCAGCACCTTTAACCTCCTGTTCCCTACAGGTTGCAATTTGTCCTGAGGATGAACGGAAGAGGGGCAACCAATGAGAGACTAGATCTAGGTGTTGGGACAGGCACAGGTCACTCTATTTTCCCATCAGGAAGAAGAATTAACCACAGGCTCAGCCTGCCGCCCAGAAGCAGAATAGGGCCTGAGGCAATCCCGCGCTCTTAAGGCCAGCTCCCAAAAAAGGGAGTTGAAAAATGGAGCCCAGGGACACTGCCATTCACAAACCCGCAGAGTTATAAATGATAACTCTCGTCCACAAATATATTGAGGGAAGGCAACGAAGAGGATTTGAAAGCAAGGCAGAATTGCAGGAAACAGGTTTCAGGAGGTAGATTCGAATCGCCTTTAAAGCACATGAAAAGTCGCAAAACGTCGACAATGATGCCCTTGGCCAAAAAGGGCGTACGCGTTTTTTCCTGAATATATTCAGGAAAAAACGCGTACGCCCTTTTTGGCCAACCAAGCAACCTGGAAAGGCAAATCAGCGCTACAAAGAAGTCTCGCTTCCCATCGGTCAAAAGGGCCATGCTGCAAAAAGTGTCAAAACCAGAAATGCAGGACAGGCCATGGAGAAATGGCAGCCTTGCTTCGCTGATGGGCGGGATGTAAATTTCCAACAGCCACTCTGGAGAAGTGTACGGTGTGTCCTGAAACATCGAAAACACACAGCTAAGGGAGCATAGGGCACGTCCACTCATGGGCGTATAAATTGGGAAAACTAAAAATCAGCAAGACACAGGCACCCCAAAGTTTAGCGCTGCTCTGTTGACAGGAACCTCCACTTCATGACACCTTAAATATCCCAGGAAAGAGAAAAATGGATAAAGAAGTTGTGGTCCTTATGTACAATGGAATATCACTCAGAAATGAAATCAATGTCATAAGGCTACTGGAAGCAAGATGAGTGGATTTAGGTTCGATGATTCTAAGTGAAATAAGTCACACAGAAAAAGACACTTATCATAAGCTATCACTTATAGAGGGAATGTAAAAACCGCTACAATTGAACTGAATTACAAAACAGAACAGAGTCACACGTTTAGAAAACACACTATGGCTGCTTAACGGGAAAGGTGAGGTGGGGTGATGCATAAAACAAGGGTTTCAAATTCGCAGAGATACCGATCCATACACCCAATATGTAATAGACAAGACCTACTCCTTGCTCAGTGAACTGGACTCAACACCCCCTATTCAACGCACAAGAATATATCTGACTAGTAAGAATCGTAAAACCTATGTATTGATATCTCTTTGGAAGTGAGTCAAGTGGGTGCAAAGCCTCATAAACACAGCCGTGAAAAGGAGCTAAACCCCATTATAAAAATAAATTACTTTAAAAAACACATAAAACAAAGACAGTGAAAGAGAGAGAAATTCTTACACAATTCGTTCAGGGGCTGTGATGCAACCTGGATTGACCATATCTAGACCCACAGCTGGATGAGACATAAGGGTGGACACTCTTGGGGCTGAGAGGTTGGGTGAGCAAACGCAGACCCTTTAAAGTAATACTGCGTGGTACCCATCCCATGGGTCCCAAATCTCCAGGTTCAAGGGCATCTTCCTACATCAAAAACATGCATGAGAAACCCAGAAGATGGTACACCGTGTGATTTTGAAAGGTTTTTAAAACGCTCCTCATTTCTCATCTCCTTGTGCTCGGGTTCGCCATTCCAGCTACTTTACTAGCAATCTCCCTACTTGGAGAATCAGCACCTTTAACCTCCTGTTCCCTACAGGTTGCAATTTGTCCTGAGGATGAACGGAAGAGGGGCAACCAATGAGAGACTAGATCTAGGTGTTGGGACAGGCACAGGTCACTCTATTTTCCCATCAGGAAGAAGAATTAACCACAGGCTCAGCCTGCCGCCCAGAAGCAGAATAGGGCCTGAGGCAATCCCACGCTCCTGCGGCCAGCTCCCAAAAAAGCGAGTTGAAAAATGGAGCCCAGGGACACTGCCATTCACAAACCCGCAGAGTTATAAATGATAACTCTCGTCCACAAATATATTGAGGGAAGGCAACGAAGAGGATTTGAAAGCAAGGCAGAATTGCAGGAAACAGGTTTCAGGAGGTAGATACGAATCGCCTTTAAAGCACATGAAAAGTCGCAAAACGTCGACAATGATGCCCTTGGCCAAAAAGGGCGTACGCGTTTTTTCCTGAATATATTCAGGAAAAAACGCGTACGCCCTTTTTGGCCAACCAAGCAACCTGGAAAGGCAAATCAGCGCTACAAAGAAGTCTCGCTTCCCATCGGTCAAAAGGGCCATTCTGCAAAAAGTGTCAAAACCAGAAATGCAGGACAGGCCAATTAGAAATGGCAGCCTTGCTACGCTGATGGGCGGGATGTAAATTGCCAACAGCCACTCTGGAGAAGTGTACTGTGTGTCCTGAAACATCTAAAACACACAGCTTAGGGAGCATAGGGCACGTCCACTCATGGGCGTATAAATTGGGAAAACTAAAAATCAGGAAGACACAGGCACCCCAAAGTTTAGGGCTGCTCTGTTGACAAGAACCTCCACTTCATGACACCTTAAATATCCCAGGAAAGAGAAAAATGGATAAAGAAGTTGTGGTCCTTATGTACAATGGAATATCACTCAGACATGAAATCAATGTCATAAGGCTAGTAGAAGCAAGATGAGTGGATTTAGGTACGACGATTCTAAGTGAAATAAGTCACACAGAAAAAGACACTTATCATAAGCTATCACTTATAGAGGGAATGTAAAAACCGCTACACTTGCACTGAATTACAAAACAGAACAGAGTCTCACGCTTAGAAAACACACTATGGCTGCTTAACGGGAAAGGTGAGGTGGGGTGATGCATAAAACAAGGTTTTCAAATTTGCTCAGATACCGTTCCATACACCCAATATGTAATAGACAAGACCTACTCCTTGCTCAGTGAACTGGACTCAACACCCCCTATTCACCGCAGAAGAATATAGGTGACTAGTAAGAATCTTAAAACCTATGTATTGATATCTGTCTGGAAGTGAGTCAAGTGGGTGTAAAGCCGCATAAACACAGCCGTGAAAAGCAGATAACCCCATTATAAAAATAAATTACTTTTAAAAACCCGTAAAACAAAGACAGTGAAAGAGAGAGAAATTCTTACAAAATTCGTTCAGAGGCTGTGATGCAACCTGGATTGACCATATCTAGACCCACAGCTGGATGAGACATAAGGGTGGACACACTTGGGGCTGAGAGGTTGGGTGAGGTTGGGTGAGCAAACACAGACCCTTTAAAGTAATACTGCCTGGTACCCATCCCATGGGTCCCAAATCTCCAGGTTCAAGGGCATATTCCTACATCGAAAACATGCATGAGAAACCCAGAAGGTGGTACACCGTGTGATTTTGAAAGGTTTCTAAAACGCACCTCATTTCTCATCTCCTTGTGCTCGGGTTCGCCATTCCAGCTACTTTACTAGCAATCTCCCTACTTGGAGAATCAGCACCTTTAACCTCCTGTTCCCTACAGGTTGCAATTTGTCCTGAGGATGAACGGAAGAGGGGCAACCAATGAGAGACTAGATCTAGGTGTTGGGACAGGCACAGGTCACTCTATTTTCCCATCAGGAAGAAGAATTAACCACAGGCTCAGCCTGCCGCCCAGAAGCAGAATAGGGCCTGAGGCAATCCCGCGCTCTTAAGGCCAGCTCCCAAAAAAGGGAGTTGAAAAATGGAGCCCAGGGACACTGCCATTCACAAACCCGCAGAGTTATAAATGATAACTCTCGTCCACAAATATATTGAGGGAAGGCAACGAAGAGGATTTGAAAGCAAGGCAGAATTGCAGGAAACAGGTTTCAGGAGGTAGATTCGAATCGCCTTTAAAGCACATGAAAAGTCGCAAAACGTCGACAATGATGCCCTTGGCCAAAAAGGGCGTACGCGTTTTTTCCTGAATATATTCAGGAAAAAACGCGTACGCCCTTTTTGGCCAACCAAGCAACCTGGAAAGGCAAATCAGCGCTACAAAGAAGTCTCGCTTCCCATCGGTCAAAAGGGCCATGCTGCAAAAAGTGTCAAAACCAGAAATGCAGGACAGGCCATGGAGAAATGGCAGCCTTGCTTCGCTGATGGGCGGGATGTAAATTGCCAACAGCCACTCTGGAGAAGTGTACGGTGTGTCCTGAAACATCTAAAACACACAGCTTAGGGAGCATAGGGCACGTCCACTCATGGGCGTATAAATTGGGAAAACTAAAAATCAGCAAGACACAGGCACCCCAAAGTTTAGCGCTGCTCTGTTGACAGGAACCTCCACTTCATGACACCTTAAATATCCCAGGAAAGAGAAAAATGGATAAAGAAGTTGTGGTCCTTATGTACAATGGAATATCACTCAGAAATGAAATCAATGTCATAAGGCTACTGGAAGCAAGATGAGTGGATTTAGGTTCGATGATTCTAAGTGAAATAAGTCACACAGAAAAAGACACTTATCATAAGCTATCACTTATAGAGGGAATGTAAAAACCGCTACACTTGAACTGAATTACAAAACAGAACAGAGTCACACGTTTAGAAAACACACTATGGCTGCTTAACGGGAAAGGTGAGGTGGGGTGATGCATAAAACAAGGGTTTCAAATTCGCAGAGATACCGATCCATACACCCAATATGTAATAGACAAGACCTACTCCTTGCTCAGTGAACTGGACTCAACACCCCCTATTCAACGCACAAGAATATATCTGACTAGTAAGAATCCTAAAACCTATGTATTGATATCTCTTTGGAAGTGAGTCAAGTGGGTGCAAAGCCTCATAAACACAGCCGTGAAAAGGAGCTAAACCCCATTATAAAAATAAATTACTTTAAAAAACACATAAAACAAAGACAGTGAAAGAGAGAGAAATTCTTACACAATTCGTTCAGGGGCTGTGATGCAACCTGGATTGACCATATCTAGACCCACAGCTGGATGAGACATAAGGGTGGACACTCTTGGGGCTGAGAGGTTGGGTGAGCAAACGCAGACCCTTTAAAGTAATACTGCGTGGTACCCATCCCATGGGTCCCAAATCTCCAGGTTCAAGGGCATCTTCCTACATCAAAAACATGCATGAGAAACCCAGAAGATGGTACACCGTGTGATTTTGAAAGGTTTTTAAAACGCTCCTCATTTCTCATCTCCTTGTGCTCGGGTTCGCCATTCCAGCTACTTTACTAGCAAACTCCCTACGTGGAGAATCAGCACCTTTAACCTCCTGTTCCCTACAGGTTGCAATTTGTCCTGAGGATGAACGGGAAGAGGGGCAACCAATGAGAGACTAGATCTAGGTGTTGGGACAGGCACAGGTCACTCTATTTTCCCATCAGGAAGAAGAATTAACCACAGGCTCAGCCTGCCGCCCAGAAGCACAATAGGGCCTGAGGCAATCCCGCACTCTTACAGCCAGCTCCCAAAAAAGGGAGTTGAAAAATGGAGCCCAGGGACACTGCCATTCACAAACCCGCAGAGTTATAAATGATAACTCTCGTCCACATATATATTGAGGGAAGGCAACGAAGAGGATTTGAAAGCAAGGCAGAATTGCAGGAAACAGGTTTCAGGAGGTAGATTCGAATCGCCTTTAAAGCACATGAAAAGTCGCAAAACGTCGACAATGATGCCCTTGGCCAAAAAGGGCGTACGCGTTTTTTCCTGAATATATTCAGGAAAAAACGCGTACGCACTTTTTGGCCAACCAAGCAACCTGGAAAGGCAAATCAGCGCTACAAAGAAGTCTCGCTTCCCATCGGTCAAAAGGGCCATGCTGCAAAAAGTGTCAAAACCAGAAATGCAGGACAGGCCATGGAGAAATGGCAGCCTTGCTACGCTGATGGGCGGGATGTAAATTGCCAACAGCCACTCTGGAGAAGTGTACGGTGTGTCCTGAAACATCTAAAACACACAGCTTAGGGAGCATAGGGCACGTCCACTCATGGGCGTATAAATTGGGAAAACTAAAAATCAGCAAGACACAGGCACCCCAAAGTTTAGGGCTGCTCTGTTGACAAGAACCTCCACTTCATGACACCTTAAATATCCCAGGAAAGAGAAAAATGGATAAAGAAGTTGTGGTCCTTATGTACAATGGAATATCACTCAGACATGAAATCAATGTCATAAGGCTAGAAGAAGCAAGATGAGTGGACTTAGGTACGATGATTCTAAGTGAAATAAGTCACACAGAAAAAGACACTTATCATAAGCTATCACTTATAGAGGGAATGTAAAAACCGCTACACTTGAACTGAATTACAAAACAGAACAGAGTCACACGTTTAGAAAACACACTATGGCTGCTTAACGGGAAAGGTGAGGTGGGGTGATGCATAAAACAAGGGTTTCAAATTGGCTCAGATACCGTTCCATACACCCAATATGTAATAGAAAAGACCGACTCCTTGCTCAGTGAACTGGACTCAACACCCCCTATTCACCGCACAAGAATATATGTGACTAGTAAGAATCTTAAAACCTATGTATTGATATCTGTCTGGAAGTGAGTCAAGTGGGTGTAAAGCCGCATAAACACAGCCGTGAAAAGCAGCTATACCCCATTATAAAAATAAATTACTTTTAAAAACCCGTAAAACAAAGACAGTGAAAGAGAGAGAAATTCTTACAAAATTCGTTCAGGGGCTGTGATGCAACCTGGATTGACCATATCTAGACCCACAGCTGGATGAGACATAAGGGTGGACACACTTGGGGCTGAGAGGTTGGGTGAGGTTGGGTGAGCAAACACAGACCCTTTAAAGTAATACTGCCTGGTACCCATCCCATGGGTCCCAAATCTCCAGGTTCAAGGGCATATTCCTACATCGAAAACATGCATGAGAAACCCAGAAGGTGGTACACCGTGTGATTTTGAAAGGTTTCTAAAACGCACCTCATTTCTCATCTCCTTGTGCTCGGGTTCGCCATTCCAGCTACTTTACTAGCAATCTCCCTACTTGGAGAATCAGCACCTTTAACCTCCTGTTCCCTACAGGTTGCAATTTGTCCTGAGGATGAACGGAAGAGGGGCAACCAATGAGAGACTAGATCTAGGTGTTGGGACAGGCACAGGTCACTCTATTTTCCCATCAGGAAGAAGAATTAACCACAGGCTCAGCCTGCCGCCCAGAAGCAGAATAGGGCCTGAGGCAATCCCACGCTCCTGCGGCCAGCTCCCAAAAAAGCGAGTTGAAAAATGGAGCCCAGGGACACTGCCATTCACAAACCCGCAGAGTTATAAATGATAACTCTCGTCCACAAATATATTGAGGGAAGGCAACGAAGAGGATTTGAAAGCAAGGCAGAATTGCAGGAAACAGGTTTCAGGAGGTAGATTCGAATCGCCTTTAAAGCACATGAAAAGTCGCAAAACGTCGACAATGATGCCCTTGGCCAAAAAGGGCGTACGCGTTTTTTCCTGAATATATTCAGGAAAAAACGCGTACGCCCTTTTTGGCCAACCAAGCAACCTGGAAAGGCAAATCAGCGCTACAAAGAAGTCTCGCTTCCCATCGGTCAAAAGGGCCATTCTGCAAAAAGTGTCAAAACCAGAAATGCAGGACAGGCCAATTAGAAATGGCAGCCTTGCTACGCTGATGGGCGGGATGTAAATTGCCAACAGCCACTCTGGAGAAGTGTACGGTGTGTCCTGAAACATCTAAAACACACAGCTTAGGGAGCATAGGGCACGTCCACTCATGGGCGTATAAATTGGGAAAACTAAAAATCAGGAAGACACAGGCACCCCAAAGTTTAGGGCTGCTCTGTTGACAAGAACCTCCACTTCATGACACCTTAAATATCCCAGGAAAGAGAAAAATGGATAAAGAAGTTGTGGTCCTTATGTACAATGGAATATCACTCAGACATGAAATCAATGTCATAAGGCTAGTAGAAGCAAGATGAGTGGATTTAGGTACGACGATTCTAAGTGAAATAAGTCACACAGAAAAAGACACTTATCATAAGCTATCACTTATAGAGGGAATGTAAAAACCGCTACACTTGCACTGAATTACAAAACAGAACAGAGTCTCACGCTTAGCAAACACACTATGGCTGCTTAACGGGAAAGGTGAGGTGGGGTGATGCATAAAACAAGGTTTTCAAATTTGCTCAGATACCGTTCCATACACCCAATATGTAATAGACAAGACCTACTCCTTGCTCAGTGAACTGGACTCAACACCCCCTATTCACCGCAGAAGAATATAGGTGACTAGTAAGAATCTTAAAACCTATGTATTGATATCTGTCTGGAAGTGAGTCAAGTGGGTGTAAAGCCGCATAAACACAGCCGTGAAAAGCAGATAACCCCATTATAAAAATAAATTACTTTTAAAAACCCGTAAAACAAAGACAGTGAAAGAGAGAGAAATTCTTACAAAATTCGTTCAGAGGCTGTGATGCAACCTGGATTGACCATATCTAGACCCACAGCTGGATGAGACATAAGGGTGGACACACTTGGGGCTGAGAGGTTGGGTGAGGTTGGGTGAGCAAACACAGACCCTTTAAAGTAATACTGCCTGGTACCCATCCCATGGGTCCCAAATCTCCAGGTTCAAGGGCATATTCCTACATCGAAAACATGCATGAGAAACCCAGAAGGTGGTACACCGTGTGATTTTGAAAGGTTTCTAAAACGCACCTCATTTCTCATCTCCTTGTGCTCGGGTTCGCCATTCCAGCTACTTTACTAGCAATCTCCCTACTTGGAGAATCAGCACCTTTAACCTCCTGTTCCCTACAGGTTGCAATTTGTCCTGAGGATGAACGGAAGAGGGGCAACCAATGAGAGACTAGATCTAGGTGTTGGGACAGGCACAGGTCACTCTATTTTCCCATCAGGAAGAAGAATTAACCACAGGCTCAGCCTGCCGCCCAGAAGCAGAATAGGGCCTGAGGCAATCCCGCGCTCTTAAGGCCAGCTCCCAAAAAAGGGAGTTGAAAAATGGAGCCCAGGGACACTGCCATTCACAAACCCGCAGAGTTATAAATGATAACTCTCGTCCACAAATATATTGAGGGAAGGCAACGAAGAGGATTTGAAAGCAAGGCAGAATTGCAGGAAACAGGTTTCAGGAGGTAGATTCGAATCGCCTTTAAAGCACATGAAAAGTCGCAAAACGTCGACAATGATGCCCTTGGCCAAAAAGGGCGTACGCGTTTTTTCCTGAATATATTCAGGAAAAAACGCGTACGCCCTTTTTGGCCAACCAAGCAACCTGGAAAGGCAAATCAGCGCTACAAAGAAGTCTCGCTTCCCATCGGTCAAAAGGGCCATGCTGCAAAAAGTGTCAAAACCAGAAATGCAGGACAGGCCATGGAGAAATGGCAGCCTTGCTTCGCTGATGGGCGGGATGTAAATTGCCAACAGCCACTCTGGAGAAGTGTACGGTGTGTCCTGAAACATCTAAAACACACAGCTTAGGGAGCATAGGGCACGTCCACTCATGGGCGTATAAATTGGGAAAACTAAAAATCAGCAAGACACAGGCACCCCAAAGTTTAGCGCTGCTCTGTTGACAGGAACCTCCACTTCATGACACCTTAAATATCCCAGGAAAGAGAAAAATGGATAAAGAAGTTGTGGTCCTTATGTACAATGGAATATCACTCAGAAATGAAATCAATGTCATAAGGCTACTGGAAGCAAGATGAGTGGATTTAGGTTCGATGATTCTAAGTGAAATAAGTCACACAGAAAAAGACACTTATCATAAGCTATCACTTATAGAGGGAATGTAAAAACCGCTACACTTGAACTGAATTACAAAACAGAACAGAGTCACACGTTTAGAAAACACACTATGGCTGCTTAACGGGAAAGGTGAGGTGGGGTGATGCATAAAACAAGGGTTTCAAATTCGCAGAGATACCGATCCATACACCCAATATGTAATAGACAAGACCTACTCCTTGCTCAGTGAACTGGACTCAACACCCCCTATTCAACGCACAAGAATATATCTGACTAGTAAGAATCCTAAAACCTATGTATTGATATCTCTTTGGAAGTGAGTCAAGTGGGTGCAAAGCCTCATAAACACAGCCGTGAAAAGGAGCTAAACCCCATTATAAAAATAAATTACTTTAAAAAACACATAAAACAAAGACAGTGAAAGAGAGAGAAATTCTTACACAATTCGTTCAGGGGCTGTGATGCAACCTGGATTGACCATATCTAGACCCACAGCTGGATGAGACATAAGGGTGGACACTCTTGGGGCTGAGAGGTTGGGTGAGCAAACGCAGACCCTTTAAAGTAATACTGCGTGGTACCCATCCCATGGGTCCCAAATCTCCAGGTTCAAGGGCATCTTCCTACATCAAAAACATGCATGAGAAACCCAGAAGATGGTACACCGTGTGATTTTGAAAGGTTTTTAAAACGCTCCTCATTTCTCATCTCCTTGTGCTCGGGTTCGCCATTCCAGCTACTTTACTAGCAAACTCCCTACGTGGAGAATCAGCACCTTTAACCTCCTGTTCCCTACAGGTTGCAATTTGTCCTGAGGATGAACGGGAAGAGGGGCAACCAATGAGAGACTAGATCTAGGTGTTGGGACAGGCACAGGTCACTCTATTTTCCCATCAGGAAGAAGAATTAACCACAGGCTCAGCCTGCCGCCCAGAAGCACAATAGGGCCTGAGGCAATCCCGCACTCTTACAGCCAGCTCCCAAAAAAGGGAGTTGAAAAATGGAGCCCAGGGACACTGCCATTCACAAACCCGCAGAGTTATAAATGATAACTCTCGTCCACATATATATTGAGGGAAGGCAACGAAGAGGATTTGAAAGCAAGGCAGAATTGCAGGAAACAGGTTTCAGGAGGTAGATTCGAATCGCCTTTAAAGCACATGAAAAGTCGCAAAACGTCGACAATGATGCCCTTGGCCAAAAAGGGCGTACGCGTTTTTTCCTGAATATATTCAGGAAAAAACGCGTACGCACTTTTTGGCCAACCAAGCAACCTGGAAAGGCAAATCAGCGCTACAAAGAAGTCTCGCTTCCCATCGGTCAAAAGGGCCATGCTGCAAAAAGTGTCAAAACCAGAAATGCAGGACAGGCCATGGAGAAATGGCAGCCTTGCTACGCTGATGGGCGGGATGTAAATTGCCAACAGCCACTCTGGAGAAGTGTACGGTGTGTCCTGAAACATCTAAAACACACAGCTTAGGGAGCATAGGGCACGTCCACTCATGGGCGTATAAATTGGGAAAACTAAAAATCAGCAAGACACAGGCACCCCAAAGTTTAGGGCTGCTCTGTTGACAAGAACCTCCACTTCATGACACCTTAAATATCCCAGGAAAGAGAAAAATGGATAAAGAAGTTGTGGTCCTTATGTACAATGGAATATCACTCAGACATGAAATCAATGTCATAAGGCTAGAAGAAGCAAGATGAGTGGACTTAGGTACGATGATTCTAAGTGAAATAAGTCACACAGAAAAAGACACTTATCATAAGCTATCACTTATAGAGGGAATGTAAAAACCGCTACACTTGAACTGAATTACAAAACAGAACAGAGTCACACGTTTAGAAAACACACTATGGCTGCTTAACGGGAAAGGTGAGGTGGGGTGATGCATAAAACAAGGGTTTCAAATTGGCTCAGATACCGTTCCATACACCCAATATGTAATAGAAAAGACCGACTCCTTGCTCAGTGAACTGGACTCAACACCCCCTATTCACCGCACAAGAATATATGTGACTAGTAAGAATCTTAAAACCTATGTATTGATATCTGTCTGGAAGTGAGTCAAGTGGGTGTAAAGCCGCATAAACACAGCCGTGAAAAGCAGCTATACCCCATTATAAAAATAAATTACTTTTAAAAACCCGTAAAACAAAGACAGTGAAAGAGAGAGAAATTCTTACAAAATTCGTTCAGGGGCTGTGATGCAACCTGGATTGACCATATCTAGACCCACAGCTGGATGAGACATAAGGGTGGACACACTTGGGGCTGAGAGGTTGGGTGAGGTTGGGTGAGCAAACACAGACCCTTTAAAGTAATACTGCCTGGTACCCATCCCATGGGTCCCAAATCTCCAGGTTCAAGGGCATATTCCTACATCGAAAACATGCATGAGAAACCCAGAAGGTGGTACACCGTGTGATTTTGAAAGGTTTCTAAAACGCACCTCATTTCTCATCTCCTTGTGCTCGGGTTCGCCATTCCAGCTACTTTACTAGCAATCTCCCTACTTGGAGAATCAGCACCTTTAACCTCCTGTTCCCTACAGGTTGCAATTTGTCCTGAGGATGAACGGAAGAGGGGCAACCAATGAGAGACTAGATCTAGGTGTTGGGACAGGCACAGGTCACTCTATTTTCCCATCAGGAAGAAGAATTAACCACAGGCTCAGCCTGCCGCCCAGAAGCAGAATAGGGCCTGAGGCAATCCCACGCTCCTGCGGCCAGCTCCCAAAAAAGCGAGTTGAAAAATGGAGCCCAGGGACACTGCCATTCACAAACCCGCAGAGTTATAAATGATAACTCTCGTCCACAAATATATTGAGGGAAGGCAACGAAGAGGATTTGAAAGCAAGGCAGAATTGCAGGAAACAGGTTTCAGGAGGTAGATTCGAATCGCCTTTAAAGCACATGAAAAGTCGCAAAACGTCGACAATGATGCCCTTGGCCAAAAAGGGCGTACGCGTTTTTTCCTGAATATATTCAGGAAAAAACGCGTACGCCCTTTTTGGCCAACCAAGCAACCTGGAAAGGCAAATCAGCGCTACAAAGAAGTCTCGCTTCCCATCGGTCAAAAGGGCCATTCTGCAAAAAGTGTCAAAACCAGAAATGCAGGACAGGCCAATTAGAAATGGCAGCCTTGCTACGCTGATGGGCGGGATGTAAATTGCCAACAGCCACTCTGGAGAAGTGTACGGTGTGTCCTGAAACATCTAAAACACACAGCTTAGGGAGCATAGGGCACGTCCACTCATGGGCGTATAAATTGGGAAAACTAAAAATCAGGAAGACACAGGCACCCCAAAGTTTAGGGCTGCTCTGTTGACAAGAACCTCCACTTCATGACACCTTAAATATCCCAGGAAAGAGAAAAATGGATAAAGAAGTTGTGGTCCTTATGTACAATGGAATATCACTCAGACATGAAATCAATGTCATAAGGCTAGTAGAAGCAAGATGAGTGGATTTAGGTACGACGATTCTAAGTGAAATAAGTCACACAGAAAAAGACACTTATCATAAGCTATCACTTATAGAGGGAATGTAAAAACCGCTACACTTGCACTGAATTACAAAACAGAACAGAGTCTCACGCTTAGCAAACACACTATGGCTGCTTAACGGGAAAGGTGAGGTGGGGTGATGCATAAAACAAGGTTTTCAAATTTGCTCAGATACCGTTCCATACACCCAATATGTAATAGACAAGACCTACTCCTTGCTCAGTGAACTGGACTCAACACCCCCTATTCACCGCAGAAGAATATAGGTGACTAGTAAGAATCTTAAAACCTATATATTGATATCTGTCTGGAAGTGAGTCAAGTGGGTGTAAAGCCGCATAAACACAGCCGTGAAAAGCAGATAACCCCATTATAAAAATAAATTACTTTTAAAAACCCGTAAAACAAAGACAGTGAAAGAGAGAGAAATTCTTACAAAATTCGTTCAGAGGCTGTGATGCAACCTGGATTGACCATATCTAGACCCACAGCTGGATGAGACATAAGGGTGGACACACTTGGGGCTGAGAGGTTGGGTGAGGTTGGGTGAGCAAACACAGACCCTTTAAAGTAATACTGCCTGGTACCCATCCCATGGGTCCCAAATCTCCAGGTTCAAGGGCATATTCCTACATCGAAAACATGCATGAGAAACCCAGAAGGTGGTACACCGTGTGATTTTGAAAGGTTTCTAAAACGCACCTCATTTCTCATCTCCTTGTGCTCGGGTTCGCCATTCCAGCTACTTTACTAGCAATCTCCCTACTTGGAGAATCAGCACCTTTAACCTCCTGTTCCCTACAGGTTGCAATTTGTCCTGAGGATGAACGGAAGAGGGGCAACCAATGAGAGACTAGATCTAGGTGTTGGGACAGGCACAGGTCACTCTATTTTCCCATCAGGAAGAAGAATTAACCACAGGCTCAGCCTGCCGCCCAGAAGCAGAATAGGGCCTGAGGCAATCCCGCGCTCTTAAGGCCAGCTCCCAAAAAAGGGAGTTGAAAAATGGAGCCCAGGGACACTGCCATTCACAAACCCGCAGAGTTATAAATGATAACTCTCGTCCACAAATATATTGAGGGAAGGCAACGAAGAGGATTTGAAAGCAAGGCAGAATTGCAGGAAACAGGTTTCAGGAGGTAGATTCGAATCGCCTTTAAAGCACATGAAAAGTCGCAAAACGTCGACAATGATGCCCTTGGCCAAAAAGGGCGTACGCGTTTTTTCCTGAATATATTCAGGAAAAAACGCGTACGCCCTTTTTGGCCAACCAAGCAACCTGGAAAGGCAAATCAGCGCTACAAAGAAGTCTCGCTTCCCATCGGTCAAAAGGGCCATGCTGCAAAAAGTGTCAAAACCAGAAATGCAGGACAGGCCATGGAGAAATGGCAGCCTTGCTTCGCTGATGGGCGGGATGTAAATTGCCAACAGCCACTCTGGAGAAGTGTACGGTGTGTCCTGAAACATCTAAAACACACAGCTTAGGGAGCATAGGGCACGTCCACTCATGGGCGTATAAATTGGGAAAACTAAAAATCAGCAAGACACAGGCACCCCAAAGTTTAGCGCTGCTCTGTTGACAGGAACCTCCACTTCATGACACCTTAAATATCCCAGGAAAGAGAAAAATGGATAAAGAAGTTGTGGTCCTTATGTACAATGGAATATCACTCAGAAATGAAATCAATGTCATAAGGCTACTGGAAGCAAGATGAGTGGATTTAGGTTCGATGATTCTAAGTGAAATAAGTCACACAGAAAAAGACACTTATCATAAGCTATCACTTATAGAGGGAATGTAAAAACCGCTACACTTGAACTGAATTACAAAACAGAACAGAGTCACACGTTTAGAAAACACACTATGGCTGCTTAACGGGAAAGGTGAGGTGGGGTGATGCATAAAACAAGGGTTTCAAATTCTCAGAGATACCGATCCATACACCCAATATGTAATAGACAAGACCTACTCCTTGCTCAGTGAACTGGACTCAACACCCCCTATTCAACGCACAAGAATATATCTGACTAGTAAGAATCCTAAAACCTATGTATTGATATCTCTTTGGAAGTGAGTCAAGTGGGTGCAAAGCCTCATAAACACAGCCGTGAAAAGGAGCTAAACCCCATTATAAAAATAAATTACTTTAAAAAACACATAAAACAAAGACAGTGAAAGAGAGAGAAATTCTTACACAATTCGTTCAGGGGCTGTGATGCAACCTGGATTGACCATATCTAGACCCACAGCTGGATGAGACATAAGGGTGGACACTCTTGGGGCTGAGAGTTTGGGTGAGCAAACGCAGACCCTTTAAAGTAATACTGCGTGGTACCCATCCCATGGGTCCCAAATCTCCAGGTTCAAGGGCATCTTCCTACATCAAAAACATGCATGAGAAACCCAGAAGATGGTACACCGTGTGATTTTGAAAGGTTTTTAAAACGCTCCTCATTTCTCATCTCCTTGTGCTCGGGTTCGCCATTCCAGCTACTTTACTAGCAAACTCCCTACGTGGAGAATCAGCACCTTTAACCTCCTGTTCCCTACAGGTTGCAATTTGTCCTGAGGATGAACGGGAAGAGGGGCAACCAATGAGAGACTAGATCTAGGTGTTGGGACAGGCACAGGTCACTCTATTTTCCCATCAGGAAGAAGAATTAACCACAGGCTCAGCCTGCCGCCCAGAAGCAGAATAGGGCCTGAGGCAATCCCACGCTCCTGCGGCCAGCTCCCAAAAAAGCGAGTTGAAAAATGGAGCCCAGGGACACTGCCATTCACAAACCCGCAGAGTTATAAATGATAACTCTCGTCCACATATATATTGAGGGAAGGCAACGAAGAGGATTTGAAAGCAAGGCAGAATTGCAGGAAACAGGTTTCAGGAGGTAGATTCGAATCGCCTTTAAAGCACATGAAAAGTCGCAAAACGTCGACAATGATGCCCTTGGCCAAAAAGGGCGTACGCGTTTTTTCCTGAATATATTCAGGAAAAAACGCGTACGCCCTTTTTGGCCAACCAAGCAACCTGGAAAGGCAAATCAGCGCTACAAAGAAGTCTCGCTTCCCATCGGTCAAAAGGGCCATGCTGCAAAAAGTGTCAAAACCAGAAATGCAGGACAGGCCATGGAGAAATGGCAGCCTTGCTACGCTGATGGGCGGGATGTAAATTGCCAACAGCCACTCTGGAGAAGTGTACGGTGTGTCCTGAAACATCTAAAACACACAGCTTAGGGAGCATAGGGCACGTCCACTCATGGGCGTATAAATTGGGAAAACTAAAAATCAGCAAGACACAGGCACCCCAAAGTTTAGGGCTGCTCTGTTGACAAGAACCTCCACTTCATGACACCTTAAATATCCCAGGAAAGAGAAAAATGGATAAAGAAGTTGTGGTCCTTATGTACAATGGAATATCACTCAGACATGAAATCAATGTCATAAGGCTAGAAGAAGCAAGATGAGTGGACTTAGGTACGATGATTCTAAGTGAAATAAGTCACACAGAAAAAGACACTTATCATAAGCTATCACTTATAGAGGGAATGTAAAAACCGCTACACTTGAACTGAATTACAAAACAGAACAGAGTCACACGTTTAGAAAACACACTATGGCTGCTTAACGGGAAAGGTGAGGTGGGGTGATGCATAAAACAAGGGTTTCAAATTGGCTCAGATACCGTTCCATACACCCAATATGTAATAGAAAAGACCGACTCCTTGCTTAGTGAACTGGACTCAACACCCCCTATTCACCGCACAAGAATATATGTGACTAGTAAGAATCTTAAAACCTATGTATTGATATCTGTCTGGAAGTGAGTCAAGTGGGTGTAAAGCCGCATAAACACAGCCGTGAAAAGCAGCTATACCCCATTATAAAAATAAATTACTTTTAAAAACCCGTAAAACAAAGACAGTGAAAGAGAGAGAAATTCTTACAAAATTCGTTCAGGGGCTGTGATGCAACCTGGATTGACCATATCTAGACCCACAGCTGGATGAGACATAAGGGTGGACACACTTGGGGCTGAGAGGTTGGGTGAGGTTGGGTGAGCAAACACAGACCCTTTAAAGTAATACTGCCTGGTACCCATCGCATGGGTCCCAAATCTCCAGGTTCAAGGGCATATTCCTACATCGAAAACATGCATGAGAAACCCAGAAGGTGGTACACCGTGTGATTTTGAAAGGTTTCTAAAACGCACCTCATTTCTCATCTCCTTGTGCTCGGGTTCGCCATTCCAGCTACTTTACTAGCAATCTCCCTACTTGGAGAATCAGCACCTTTAACCTCCTGTTCCCTACAGGTTGCAATTTGTCCTGAGGATGAACGGAAGAGGGGCAACCAATGAGAGACTAGATCTAGGTGTTGGGACAGGCACAGGTCACTCTATTTTCCCATCAGGAAGAAGAATTAACCACAGGCTCAGCCTGCCGCCCAGAAGCAGAATAGGGCCTGAGGCAATCCCACGCTCCTGCGGCCAGCTCCCAAAAAAGCGAGTTGAAAAATGGAGCCCAGGGACACTGCCATTCACAAACCCGCAGAGTTATAAATGATAACTCTCGTCCACAAATATATTGAGGGAAGGCAACGAAGAGGATTTGAAAGCAAGGCAGAATTGCAGGAAACAGGTTTCAGGAGGTAGATTCGAATCGCCTTTAAAGCACATGAAAAGTCGCAAAACGTCGACAATGATGCCCTTGGCCAAAAAGGGCGTACGCGTTTTTTCCTGAATATATTCAGGAAAAAACGCGTACGCCCTTTTTGGCCAACCAAGCAACCTGGAAAGGCAAATCAGCGCTACAAAGAAGTCTCGCTTCCCATCGGTCAAAAGGGCCATGCTGCAAAAAGTGTCAAAACCAGAAATGCAGGACAGGCCATGGAGAAATGGCAGCCTTGCTACGCTGATGGGCGGGATGTAAATTGCCAACAGCCACTCTGGAGAAGTGTACGGTGTGTCCTGAAACATCTAAAACACACAGCTTAGGGAGCATAGGGCACGTCCACTCATGGGCGTATAAATTGGGAAAACTAAAAATCAGGAAGACACAGGCACCCCAAAGTTTAGGGCTGCTCTGTTGACAAGAACCTCCACTTCATGACACCTTAAATATCCCAGGAAAGAGAAAAATGGATAAAGAAGTTGTGGTCCTTATGTACAATGGAATATCACTCAGACATGAAATCAATGTCATAAGGCTAGTAGAAGCAAGATGAGTGGATTTAGGTACGACGATTCTAAGTGAAATAAGTCACACAGAAAAAGACACTTATCATAAGCTATCACTTATAGAGGGAATGTAAAAACCGCTACACTTGCACTGAATTACAAAACAGAACAGAGTCTCACGCTTAGCAAACACACTATGGCTGCTTAACGGGAAAGGTGAGGTGGGGTGATGCATAAAACAAGGTTTTCAAATTTGCTCAGATACCGTTCCATACACCCAATATGTAATAGACAAGACCTACTCCTTGCTCAGTGAACTGGACTCAACACCCCCTATTCACCGCAGAAGAATATAGGTGACTAGTAAGAATCTTAAAACCTATGTATTGATATCTGTCTGGAAGTGAGTCAAGTGGGTGTAAAGCCGCATAAACACAGCCGTGAAAAGCAGATAACCCCATTATAAAAATAAATTACTTTTAAAAACCCGTAAAACAAAGACAGTGAAAGAGAGAGAAATTCTTACAAAATTCGTTCAGAGGCTGTGATGCAACCTGGATTGACCATATCTAGACCCACAGCTGGATGAGACATAAGGGTGGACACACTTGGGGCTGAGAGGTTGGGTGAGGTTGGGTGAGCAAACACAGACCCTTTAAAGTAATACTGCCTGGTACCCATCCCATGGGTCCCAAATCTCCAGGTTCAAGGGCATATTCCTACATCGAAAACATGCATGAGAAACCCAGAAGGTGGTACACCGTGTGATTTTGAAAGGTTTCTAAAACGCACCTCATTTCTCATCTCCTTGTGCTCGGGTTCGCCATTCCAGCTACTTTACTAGCAATCTCCCTACTTGGAGAATCAGCACCTTTAACCTCCTGTTCCCTACAGGTTGCAATTTGTCCTGAGGATGAACGGAAGAGGGGCAACCAATGAGAGACTAGATCTAGGTGTTGGGACAGGCACAGGTCACTCTATTTTCCCATCAGGAAGAAGAATTAACCACAGGCTCAGCCTGCCGCCCAGAAGCAGAAGAGGGCCTGAGGCAATCCCGCGCTCTTAAGGCCAGCTCCCAAAAAAGGGAGTTGAAAAATGGAGCCCAGGGACACTGCCATTCACAAACCCGCAGAGTTATAAATGATAACTCTCGTCCACAAATATATTGAGGGAAGGCAACGAAGAGGATTTGAAAGCAAGGCAGAATTGCAGGAAACAGGTTTCAGGAGGTAGATTCGAATCGCCTTTAAAGCACATGAAAAGTCGCAAAACGTCGACAATGATGCCCTTGGCCAAAAAGGGCGTACGCGTTTTTTCCTGAATATATTCAGGAAAAAACGCGTACGCCCTTTTTGGCCAACCAAGCAACCTGGAAAGGCAAATCAGCGCTACAAAGAAGTCTCGCTTCCCATCGGTCAAAAGGGCCATGCTGCAAAAAGTGTCAAAACCAGAAATGCAGGACAGGCCATGGAGAAATGGCAGCCTTGCTTCGCTGATGGGCGGGATGTAAATTGCCAACAGCCACTCTGGAGAAGTGTACGGTGTGTCCTGAAACATCTAAAACACACAGCTTAGGGAGCATAGGGCACGTCCACTCATGGGCGTATAAATTGGGAAAACTAAAAATCAGCAAGACACAGGCACCCCAAAGTTTAGCGCTGCTCTGTTGACAGGAACCTCCACTTCATGACACCTTAAATATCCCAGGAAAGAGAAAAATGGATAAAGAAGTTGTGGTCCTTATGTACAATGGAATATCACTCAGAAATGAAATCAATGTCATAAGGCTACTGGAAGCAAGATGAGTGGATTTAGGTTCGATGATTCTAAGTGAAATAAGTCACACAGAAAAAGACACTTATCATAAGCTATCACTTATAGAGGGAATGTAAAAACCGCTACACTTGAACTGAATTACAAAACAGAACAGAGTCACACGTTTAGAAAACACACTATGGCTGCTTAACGGGAAAGGTGAGGTGGGGTGATGCATAAAACAAGGGTTTCAAATTCGCAGAGATACCGATCCATACACCCAATATGTAATAGACAAGACCTACTCCTTGCTCAGTGAACTGGACTCAACACCCCCTATTCAACGCACAAGAATATATCTGACTAGTAAGAATCCTAAAACCTATGTATTGATATCTCTTTGGAAGTGAGTCAAGTGGGTGCAAAGCCTCATAAACACAGCCGTGAAAAGGAGCTAAACCCCATTATAAAAATAAATTACTTTAAAAAACACATAAAACAAAGACAGTGAAAGAGAGAGAAATTCTTACACAATTCGTTCAGGGGCTGTGATGCAACCTGGATTGACCATATCTAGACCCACAGCTGGATGAGACATAAGGGTGGACACTCTTGGGGCTGAGAGTTTGGGTGAGCAAACGCAGACCCTTTAAAGTAATACTGCGTGGTACCCATCCCATGGGTCCCAAATCTCCAGGTTCAAGGGCATCTTCCTACATCAAAAACATGCATGAGAAACCCAGAAGATGGTACACCGTGTGATTTTGAAAGGTTTTTAAAACGCTCCTCATTTCTCATCTCCTTGTGCTCGGGTTCGCCATTCCAGCTACTTTACTAGCAATCTCCCTACTTGGAGAATCAGCACCTTTAACCTCCTGTTCCCTACAGGTTGCAATTTGTCCTGAGGATGAACGGAAGAGGGGCAACCAATGAGAGACTAGATCTAGGTGTTGGGACAGGCACAGGTCACTCTATTTTCCCATCAGGAAGAAGAATTAACCACAGGCTCAGCCTGCCGCCCAGAAGCAGAATAGGGCCTGAGGCAATCCCACGCTCCTGCGGCCAGCTCCCAAAAAAGCGAGTTGAAAAATGGAGCCCAGGGACACTGCCATTCACAAACCCGCAGAGTTATAAATGATAACTCTCGTCCACAAATATATTGAGGGAAGGCAACGAAGAGGATTTGAAAGCAAGGCAGAATTGCAGGAAACAGGTTTCAGGAGGTAGATTCGAATCGCCTTTAAAGCACATGAAAAGTCGCAAAACGTCGACAATGATGCCCTTGGCCAAAAAGGGCGTACGCGTTTTTTCCTGAATATATTCAGGAAAAAACGCGTACGCCCTTTTTGGCCAACCAAGCAACCTGGAAAGGCAAATCAGCGCTACAAAGAAGTCTCGCTTCCCATCGGTCAAAAGGGCCATTCTGCAAAAAGTGTCAAAACCAGAAATGCAGGACAGGCCAATTAGAAATGGCAGCCTTGCTACGCTGATGGGCGGGATGTAAATTGCCAACAGCCACTCTGGAGAAGTGTACTGTGTGTTCTGAAACATCTAAAACACACAGCTTAGGGAGCATAGGGCACGTCCACTCATGGGCGTATAAATTGGGAAAACTAAAAATCAGGAAGACACAGGCACCCCAAAGTTTAGGGCTGCTCTGTTGACAAGAACCTCCACTTCATGACACCTTAAATATCCCAGGAAAGAGAAAAATGGATAAAGAAGTTGTGGTCCTTATGTACAATGGAATATCACTCAGACATGAAATCAATGTCATAAGGCTAGTAGAAGCAAGATGAGTGGATTTAGGTACGACGATTCTAAGTGAAATAAGTCACACAGAAAAAGACACTTATCATAAGCTATCACTTATAGAGGGAATGTAAAAACCGCTACACTTGCACTGAATTACAAAACAGAACAGAGTCTCACGCTTAGAAAACACACTATGGCTGCTTAACGGGAAAGGTGAGGTGGGGTGATGCATAAAACAAGGTTTTCAAATTTGCTCAGATACCGTTCCATACACCCAATATGTAATAGACAAGACCTACTCCTTGCTCAGTGAACTGGACTCAACACCCCCTATTCACCGCAGAAGAATATAGGTGACTAGTAAGAATCTTAAAACCTATGTATTGATATCTGTCTGGAAGTGAGTCAAGTGGGTGTAAAGCCGCATAAACACAGCCGTGAAAAGCAGCTATACCCCATTATAAAAATAAATTACTTTTAAAAACCCGTAAAACAAAGACAGTGAAAGAGAGAGAAATTCTTACAAAATTCGTTCAGGGGCTGTGATGCAACCTGGATTGACCATATCTAGACCCACAGCTGGATGAGACATAAGGGTGGACACACTTGGGGCTGAGAGGTTGGGTGAGGTTGGGTGAGCAAACACAGACCCTTTAAAGTAATACTGCCTGGTACCCATCGCATGGGTCCCAAATCTCCAGGTTCAAGGGCATATTCCTACATCGAAAACATGCATGAGAAACCCAGAAGGTGGTACACCGTGTGATTTTGAAAGGTTTCTAAAACGCACCTCATTTCTCATCTCCTTGTGCTCGGGTTCGCCATTCCAGCTACTTTACTAGCAATCTCCCTACTTGGAGAATCAGCACCTTTAACCTCCTGTTCCCTACAGGTTGCAATTTGTCCTGAGGATGAACGGAAGAGGGGCAACCAATGAGAGACTAGATCTAGGTGTTGGGACAGGCACAGGTCACTCTATTTTCCCATCAGGAAGAAGAATTAACCACAGGCTCAGCCTGCCGCCCAGAAGCAGAATAGGGCCTGAGGCAATCCCACGCTCCTGCGGCCAGCTCCCAAAAAAGCGAGTTGAAAAATGGAGCCCAGGGACACTGCCATTCACAAACCCGCAGAGTTATAAATGATAACTCTCGTCCACAAATATATTGAGGGAAGGCAACGAAGAGGATTTGAAAGCAAGGCAGAATTGCAGGAAACAGGTTTCAGGAGGTAGATTCGAATCGCCTTTAAAGCACATGAAAAGTCGCAAAACGTCGACAATGATGCCCTTGGCCAAAAAGGGCGTACGCGTTTTTTCCTGAATATATTCAGGAAAAAACGCGTACGCCCTTTTTGGCCAACCAAGCAACCTGGAAAGGCAAATCAGCGCTACAAAGAAGTCTCGCTTCCCATCGGTCAAAAGGGCCATGCTGCAAAAAGTGTCAAAACCAGAAATGCAGGACAGGCCATGGAGAAATGGCAGCCTTGCTACGCTGATGGGCGGGATGTAAATTGCCAACAGCCACTCTGGAGAAGTGTACGGTGTGTCCTGAAACATCTAAAACACACAGCTTAGGGAGCATAGGGCACGTCCACTCATGGGCGTATAAATTGGGAAAACTAAAAATCAGCAAGACACAGGCACCCCAAAGTTTAGGGCTGCTCTGTTGACAAGAACCTCCACTTCATGACACCTTAAATATCCCAGGAAAGAGAAAAATGGATAAAGAAGTTGTGGTCCTTATGTACAATGGAATATCACTCAGACATGAAATCAATGTCATAAGGCTAGAAGAAGCAAGATGAGTGGACTTAGGTACGATGATTCTAAGTGAAATAAGTCACACAGAAAAAGACACTTATCATAAGCTATCACTTATAGAGGGAATGTAAAAACCGCTACACTTGAACTGAATTACAAAACAGAACAGAGTCACACGTTTAGAAAACACACTATGGCTGCTTAACGGGAAAGGTGAGGTGGGGTGATGCATAAAACAAGGGTTTCAAATTGGCTCAGATACCGTTCCATACACCCAATATGTAATAGAAAAGACCGACTCCTTGCTCAGTGAACTGGACTCAACACCCCCTATTCACCGCACAAGAATATATGTGACTAGTAAGAATCTTAAAACCTATGTATTGATATCTGTCTGGAAGTGAGTCAAGTGGGTGTAAAGCCGCATAAACACAGCCGTGAAAAGCAGCTATACCCCATTATAAAAATAAATTACTTTTAAAAACCCGTAAAACAAAGACAGTGAAACAGAGAGAAATTCTTACAAAATTCGTTCAGGGGCTGTGATGCAACCTGGATTGACCATATCTAGACCCACAGCTGGATGAGACATAAGGGTGGACACACTTGGGGCTGAGAGGTTGGGTGAGGTTGGGTGAGCAAACACAGACCCTTTAAAGTAATACTGCCTGGTACCCATCCCATGGGTCCCAAATCTCCAGGTTCAAGGGCATATTCCTACATCGAAAACATGCATGAGAAACCCAGAAGGTGGTACACCGTGTGATTTTGAAAGGTTTCTAAAACGCACCTCATTTCTCATCTCCTTGTGCTCGGGTTCGCCATTCCAGCTACTTTACTAGCAATCTCCCTACTTGGAGAATCAGCACCTTTAACCTCCTGTTCCCTACAGGTTGCAATTTGTCCTGAGGATGAACGGAAGAGGGGCAACCAATGAGAGACTAGATCTAGGTGTTGGGACAGGCACAGGTCACTCTATTTTCCCATCAGGAAGAAGAATTAACCACAGGCTCAGCCTGCCGCCCAGAAGCAGAATAGGGCCTGAGGCAATCCCACGCTCCTGCGGCCAGCTCCCAAAAAAGCGAGTTGAAAAATGGAGCCCAGGGACACTGCCATTCACAAACCCGCAGAGTTATAAATGATAACTCTCGTCCACAAATATATTGAGGGAAGGCAACGAAGAGGATTTGAAAGCAAGGCAGAATTGCAGGAAACAGGTTTCAGGAGGTAGATTCGAATCGCCTTTAAAGCACATGAAAAGTCGCAAAACGTCGACAATGATGCCCTTGGCCAAAAAGGGCGTACGCGTTTTTTCCTGAATATATTCAGGAAAAAACGCGTACGCCCTTTTTGGCCAACCAAGCAACCTGGAAAGGCAAATCAGCGCTACAAAGAAGTCTCGCTTCCCATCGGTCAAAAGGGCCATGCTGCAAAAAGTGTCAAAACCAGAAATGCAGGACAGGCCATGGAGAAATGGCAGCCTTGCTACGCTGATGGGCGGGATGTAAATTGCCAACAGCCACTCTGGAGAAGTGTACGGTGTGTCCTGAAACATCTAAAACACACAGCTTAGGGAGCATAGGGCACGTCCACTCATGGGCGTATAAATTGGGAAAACTAAAAATCAGCAAGACACAGGCACCCCAAAGTTT
Source organism: Eschrichtius robustus (assembly GCF_028021215.1). Classification (NCBI taxonomy): domain Eukaryota; kingdom Metazoa; phylum Chordata; class Mammalia; order Artiodactyla; family Eschrichtiidae; genus Eschrichtius; species Eschrichtius robustus. Next base: position 2,153,174 of record NW_027175343.1, read on the forward strand.
AGGGCTGCTCTGTTGACAAGAACCTCCACTTCATGACACCTTAAATATCCCAGGAAAGAGAAAAATGGATAAAGAAGTTGTGGTCCTTATGTACAATGGAATATCACTCAGACATGAAATCAATGTCATAAGGCTAGAAGAAGCAAGATGAGTGGACTTAGGTACGATGATTCTAAGTGAAATAAGTCACACAGAAAAAGACACTTATCATAAGCTATCACTTATAGAGGGAATGTAAAAACCGCTACACTTGAACTGAATTACAAAACAGAACAGAGTCACACGTTTAGAAAACACACTATGGCTGCTTAACGGGAAAGGTGAGGTGGGGTGATGCATAAAACAAGGGTTTCAAATTGGCTCAGATACCGTTCCATACACCCAATATGTAATAGAAAAGACCGACTCCTTGCTCAGTGAACTGGACTCAACACCCCCTATTCACCGCACAAGAATATATGTGACTAGTAAGAATCTTAAAACCTATGTATTGATATCTGTCTGGAAGTGAGTCAAGTGGGTGTAAAGCCGCATAAACACAGCCGTGAAAAGCAGCTATACCCCATTATAAAAATAAATTACTTTTAAAAACCCGTAAAACAAAGACAGTGAAAGAGAGAGAAATTCTTACAAAATTCGTTCAGGGGCTGTGATGCAACCTGGATTGACCATATCTAGACCCACAGCTGGATGAGACATAAGGGTGGACACACTTGGGGCTGAGAGGTTGGGTGAGGTTGGGTGAGCAAACACAGACCCTTTAAAGTAATACTGCCTGGTACCCATCGCATGGGTCCCAAATCTCCAGGTTCAAGGGCATATTCCTACATCGAAAACATGCATGAGAAACCCAGAAGGTGGTACACCGTGTGATTTTGAAAGGTTTCTAAAACGCACCTCATTTCTCATCTCCTTGTGCTCGGGTTCGCCATTCCAGCTACTTTACTAGCAATCTCCCTACTTGGAGAATCAGCACCTTTAACCTCCTGTTCCCTACAGGTTGCAATTTGTCCTGAGGATGAACGGAAGAGGGGCAACCAATGAGAGACTAGATCTAGGTGTTGGGACAGGCACAGGTCACTCTATTTTCCCATCAGGAAGAAGAATTAACCACAGGCTCAGCCTGCCGCCCAGAAGCAGAATAGGGCCTGAGGCAATCCCACGCTCCTGCGGCCAGCTCCCAAAAAAGCGAGTTGAAAAATGGAGCCCAGGGACACTGCCATTCACAAACCCGCAGAGTTATAAATGATAACTCTCGTCCACAAATATATTGAGGGAAGGCAACGAAGAGGATTTGAAAGCAAGGCAGAATTGCAGGAAACAGGTTTCAGGAGGTAGATTCGAATCGCCTTTAAAGCACATGAAAAGTCGCAAAACGTCGACAATGATGCCCTTGGCCAAAAAGGGCGTACGCGTTTTTTCCTGAATATATTCAGGAAAAAACGCGTACGCCCTTTTTGGCCAACCAAGCAACCTGGAAAGGCAAATCAGCGCTACAAAGAAGTCTCGCTTCCCATCGGTCAAAAGGGCCATTCTGCAAAAAGTGTCAAAACCAGAAATGCAGGACAGGCCAATTAGAAATGGCAGCCTTGCTACGCTGATGGGCGGGATGTAAATTGCCAACAGCCACTCTGGAGAAGTGTACGGTGTGTCCTGAAACATCTAAAACACACAGCTTAGGGAGCATAGGGCACGTCCACTCATGGGCGTATAAATTGGGAAAACTAAAAATCAGGAAGACACAGGCACCCCAAAGTTTAGGGCTGCTCTGTTGACAAGAACCTCCACTTCATGACACCTTAAATATCCCAGGAAAGAGAAAAATGGATAAAGAAGTTGTGGTCCTTATGTACAATGGAATATCACTCAGACATGAAATCAATGTCATAAGGCTAGTAGAAGCAAGATGAGTGGATTTAGGTACGACGATTCTAAGTGAAATAAGTCACACAGAAAAAGACACTTATCATAAGCTATCACTTATAGAGGGAATGTAAAAACCGCTACACTTGCACTGAATTACAAAACAGAACAGAGTCTCACGCTTAGAAAACACACTATGGCTGCTTAACGGGAAAGGTGAGGTGGGGTGATGCATAAAACAAGGTTTTCAAATTTGCTCAGATACCGTTCCATACACCCAATATGTAATAGACAAGACCTACTCCTTGCTCAGTGAACTGGACTCAACACCCCCTATTCACCGCAGAAGAATATAGGTGACTAGTAAGAATCTTAAAACCTATGTATTGATATCTGTCTGGAAGTGAGTCAAGTGGGTGTAAAGCCGCATAAACACAGCCGTGAAAAGCAGATAACCCCATTATAAAAATAAATTACTTTTAAAAACCCGTAAAACAAAGACAGTGAAAGAGAGAGAAATTCTTACAAAATTCGTTCAGAGGCTGTGATGCAACCTGGATTGACCATATCTAGACCCACAGCTGGATGAGACATAAGGGTGGACACACTTGGGGCTGAGAGGTTGGGTGAGGTTGGGTGAGCAAACACAGACCCTTTAAAGTAATACTGCCTGGTACCCATCCCATGGGTCCCAAATCTCCAGGTTCAAGGGCATATTCCTACATCGAAAACATGCATGAGAAACCCAGAAGGTGGTACACCGTGTGATTTTGAAAGGTTTCTAAAACGCACCTCATTTCTCATCTCCTTGTGCTCGGGTTCGCCATTCCAGCTACTTTACTAGCAATCTCCCTACTTGGAGAATCAGCACCTTTAACCTCCTGTTCCCTACAGGTTGCAATTTGTCCTGAGGATGAACGGAAGAGGGGCAACCAATGAGAGACTAGATCTAGGTGTTGGGACAGGCACAGGTCACTCTATTTTCCCATCAGGAAGAAGAATTAACCACAGGCTCAGCCTGCCGCCCAGAAGCAGAAGAGGGCCTGAGGCAATCCCGCGCTCTTAAGGCCAGCTCCCAAAAAAGGGAGTTGAAAAATGGAGCCCAGGGACACTGCCATTCACAAACCCGCAGAGTTATAAATGATAACTCTCGTCCACAAATATATTGAGGGAAGGCAACGAAGAGGATTTGAAAGCAAGGCAGAATTGCAGGAAACAGGTTTCAGGAGGTAGATTCGAATCGCCTTTAAAGCACATGAAAAGTCGCAAAACGTCGACAATGATGCCCTTGGCCAAAAAGGGCGTACGCGTTTTTTCCTGAATATATTCAGGAAAAAACGCGTACGCCCTTTTTGGCCAACCAAGCAACCTGGAAAGGCAAATCAGCGCTACAAAGAAGTCTCGCTTCCCATCGGTCAAAAGGGCCATGCTGCAAAAAGTGTCAAAACCAGAAATGCAGGACAGGCCATGGAGAAATGGCAGCCTTGCTTCGCTGATGGGCGGGATGTAAATTGCCAACAGCCACTCTGGAGAAGTGTACGGTGTGTCCTGAAACATCTAAAACACACAGCTTAGGGAGCATAGGGCACGTCCACTCATGGGCGTATAAATTGGGAAAACTAAAAATCAGCAAGACACAGGCACCCCAAAGTTTAGCGCTGCTCTGTTGACAGGAACCTCCACTTCATGACACCTTAAATATCCCAGGAAAGAGAAAAATGGATAAAGAAGTTGTGGTCCTTATGTACAATGGAATATCACTCAGAAATGAAATCAATGTCATAAGGCTACTGGAAGCAAGATGAGTGGATTTAGGTTCGATGATTCTAAGTGAAATAAGTCACACAGAAAAAGACACTTATCATAAGCTATCACTTATAGAGGGAATGTAAAAACCGCTACACTTGAACTGAATTACAAAACAGAACAGAGTCACACGTTTAGAAAACACACTATGGCTGCTTAACGGGAAAGGTGAGGTGGGGTGATGCATAAAACAAGGGTTTCAAATTCGCAGAGATACCGATCCATACACCCAATATGTAATAGACAAGACCTACTCCTTGCTCAGTGAACTGGACTCAACACCCCCTATTCAACGCACAAGAATATATCTGACTAGTAAGAATCCTAAAACCTATGTATTGATATCTCTTTGGAAGTGAGTCAAGTGGGTGCAAAGCCTCATAAACACAGCCGTGAAAAGGAGCTAAACCCCATTATAAAAATAAATTACTTTAAAAAACACATAAAACAAAGACAGTGAAAGAGAGAGAAATTCTTACACAATTCGTTCAGGGGCTGTGATGCAACCTGGATTGACCATATCTAGACCCACAGCTGGATGAGACATAAGGGTGGACACTCTTGGGGCTGAGAGTTTGGGTGAGCAAACGCAGACCCTTTAAAGTAATACTGCGTGGTACCCATCCCATGGGTCCCAAATCTCCAGGTTCAAGGGCATCTTCCTACATCAAAAACATGCATGAGAAACCCAGAAGATGGTACACCGTGTGATTTTGAAAGGTTTTTAAAACGCTCCTCATTTCTCATCTCCTTGTGCTCGGGTTCGCCATTCCAGCTACTTTACTAGCAATCTCCCTACTTGGAGAATCAGCACCTTTAACCTCCTGTTCCCTACAGGTTGCAATTTGTCCTGAGGATGAACGGAAGAGGGGCAACCAATGAGAGACTAGATCTAGGTGTTGGGACAGGCACAGGTCACTCTATTTTCCCATCAGGAAGAAGAATTAACCACAGGCTCAGCCTGCCGCCCAGAAGCAGAATAGGGCCTGAGGCAATCCCACGCTCCTGCGGCCAGCTCCCAAAAAAGCGAGTTGAAAAATGGAGCCCAGGGACACTGCCATTCACAAACCCGCAGAGTTATAAATGATAACTCTCGTCCACAAATATATTGAGGGAAGGCAACGAAGAGGATTTGAAAGCAAGGCAGAATTGCAGGAAACAGGTTTCAGGAGGTAGATTCGAATCGCCTTTAAAGCACATGAAAAGTCGCAAAACGTCGACAATGATGCCCTTGGCCAAAAAGGGCGTACGCGTTTTTTCCTGAATATATTCAGGAAAAAACGCGTACGCCCTTTTTGGCCAACCAAGCAACCTGGAAAGGCAAATCAGCGCTACAAAGAAGTCTCGCTTCCCATCGGTCAAAAGGGCCATTCTGCAAAAAGTGTCAAAACCAGAAATGCAGGACAGGCCAATTAGAAATGGCAGCCTTGCTACGCTGATGGGCGGGATGTAAATTGCCAACAGCCACTCTGGAGAAGTGTACTGTGTGTTCTGAAACATCTAAAACACACAGCTTAGGGAGCATAGGGCACGTCCACTCATGGGCGTATAAATTGGGAAAACTAAAAATCAGGAAGACACAGGCACCCCAAAGTTTAGGGCTGCTCTGTTGACAAGAACCTCCACTTCATGACACCTTAAATATCCCAGGAAAGAGAAAAATGGATAAAGAATTTGTGGTCCTTATGTACAATGGAATATCACTCAGACATGAAATCAATGTCATAAGGCTAGTAGAAGCAAGATGAGTGGATTTAGGTACGACGATTCTAAGTGAAATAAGTCACACAGAAAAAGACACTTATCATAAGCTATCACTTATAGAGGGAATGTAAAAACCGCTACACTTGCACTGAATTACAAAACAGAACAGAGTCTCACGCTTAGAAAACACACTATGGCTGCTTAACGGGAAAGGTGAGGTGGGGTGATGCATAAAACAAGGTTTTCAAATTTGCTCAGATACCGTTCCATACACCCAATATGTAATAGACAAGACCTACTCCTTGCTCAGTGAACTGGACTCAACACCCCCTATTCACCGCAGAAGAATATAGGTGACTAGTAAGAATCTTAAAACCTATGTATTGATATCTGTCTGGAAGTGAGTCAAGTGGGTGTAAAGCCGCATAAACACAGCCGTGAAAAGCAGCTATACCCCATTATAAAAATAAATTACTTTTAAAAACCCGTAAAACAAAGACAGTGAAAGAGAGAGAAATTCTTACAAAATTCGTTCAGGGGCTGTGATGCAACCTGGATTGACCATATCTAGACCCACAGCTGGATGAGACATAAGGGTGGACACACTTGGGGCTGAGAGGTTGGGTGAGGTTGGGTGAGCAAACACAGACCCTTTAAAGTAATACTGCCTGGTACCCATCGCATGGGTCCCAAATCTCCAGGTTCAAGGGCATATTCCTACATCGAAAACATGCATGAGAAACCCAGAAGGTGGTACACCGTGTGATTTTGAAAGGTTTCTAAAACGCACCTCATTTCTCATCTCCTTGTGCTCGGGTTCGCCATTCCAGCTACTTTACTAGCAATCTCCCTACTTGGAGAATCAGCACCTTTAACCTCCTGTTCCCTACAGGTTGCAATTTGTCCTGAGGATGAACGGAAGAGGGGCAACCAATGAGAGACTAGATCTAGGTGTTGGGACAGGCACAGGTCACTCTATTTTCCCATCAGGAAGAAGAATTAACCACAGGCTCAGCCTGCCGCCCAGAAGCAGAATAGGGCCTGAGGCAATCCCACGCTCCTGCGGCCAGCTCCCAAAAAAGCGAGTTGAAAAATGGAGCCCAGGGACACTGCCATTCACAAACCCGCAGAGTTATAAATGATAACTCTCGTCCACAAATATATTGAGGGAAGGCAACGAAGAGGATTTGAAAGCAAGGCAGAATTGCAGGAAACAGGTTTCAGGAGGTAGATTCGAATCGCCTTTAAAGCACATGAAAAGTCGCAAAACGTCGACAATGATGCCCTTGGCCAAAAAGGGCGTACGCGTTTTTTCCTGAATATATTCAGGAAAAAACGCGTACGCCCTTTTTGGCCAACCAAGCAACCTGGAAAGGCAAATCAGCGCTACAAAGAAGTCTCGCTTCCCATCGGTCAAAAGGGCCATTCTGCAAAAAGTGTCAAAACCAGAAATGCAGGACAGGCCAATTAGAAATGGCAGCCTTGCTACGCTGATGGGCGGGATGTAAATTGCCAACAGCCACTCTGGAGAAGTGTACGGTGTGTCCTGAAACATCTAAAACACACAGCTTAGGGAGCATAGGGCACGTCCACTCATGGGCGTATAAATTGGGAAAACTAAAAATCAGGAAGACACAGGCACCCCAAAGTTTAGGGCTGCTCTGTTGACAAGAACCTCCACTTCATGACACCTTAAATATCCCAGGAAAGAGAAAAATGGATAAAGAAGTTGTGGTCCTTATGTACAATGGAATATCACTCAGACATGAAATCAATGTCATAATGCTAGTAGAAGCAAGATGAGTGGATTTAGGTACGACGATTCTAAGTGAAATAAGTCACACAGAAAAAGACACTTATCATAAGCTATCACTTATAGAGGGAATGTAAAAACCGCTACACTTGCACTGAATTACAAAACAGAACAGAGTCTCACGCTTAGAAAACACACTATGGCTGCTTAACGGGAAAGGTGAGGTGGGGTGATGCATAAAACAAGGTTTTCAAATTTGCTCAGATACCGTTCCATACACCCAATATGTAATAGACAAGACCTACTCCTTGCTCAGTGAACTGGACTCAACACCCCCTATTCACCGCAGAAGAATATAGGTGACTAGTATGAATCTTAAAACCTATGTATTGATATCTGTCTGGAAGTGAGTCAAGTGGGTGTAAAGCCGCATAAACACAGCCGTGAAAAGCAGATAACCCCATTATAAAAATAAATTACTTTTAAAAACCCGTAAAACAAAGACAGTGAAAGAGAGAGAAATTCTTACAAAATTCGTTCAGAGGCTGTGATGCAACCTGGATTGACCATATCTAGACCCACAGCTGGATGAGACATAAGGGTGGACACACTTGGGGCTGAGAGGTTGGGTGAGGTTGGGTGAGCAAACACAGACCCTTTAAAGTAATACTGCCTGGTACCCATCCCATGGGTCCCAAATCTCCAGGTTCAAGGGCATATTCCTACATCGAAAACATGCATGAGAAACCCAGAAGGTGGTACACCGTGTGATTTTGAAAGGTTTCTAAAACGCACCTCATTTCTCATCTCCTTGTGCTCGGGTTCGCCATTCCAGCTACTTTACTAGCAATCTCCCTACTTGGAGAATCAGCACCTTTAACCTCCTGTTCCCTACAGGTTGCAATTTGTCCTGAGGATGAACGGAAGAGGGGCAACCAATGAGAGACTAGATCTAGGTGTTGGGACAGGCACAGGTCACTCTATTTTCCCATCAGGAAGAAGAATTAACCACAGGCTCAGCCTGCCGCCCAGAAGCAGAATAGGGCCTGAGGCAATCCCGCGCTCTTAAGGCCAGCTCCCAAAAAAGGGAGTTGAAAAATGGAGCCCAGGGACACTGCCATTCACAAACCCGCAGAGTTATAAATGATAACTCTCGTCCACAAATATATTGAGGGAAGGCAACGAAGAGGATTTGAAAGCAAGGCAGAATTGCAGGAAACAGGTTTCAGGAGGTAGATTCGAATCGCCTTTAAAGCACATGAAAAGTCGCAAAACGTCGACAATGATGCCCTTGGCCAAAAAGGGCGTACGCGTTTTTTCCTGAATATATTCAGGAAAAAACGCGTACGCCCTTTTTGGCCAACCAAGCAACCTGGAAAGGCAAATCAGCGCTACAAAGAAGTCTCGCTTCCCATCGGTCAAAAGGGCCATGCTGCAAAAAGTGTCAAAACCAGAAATGCAGGACAGGCCATGGAGAAATGGCAGCCTTGCTTCGCTGATGGGCGGGATGTAAATTGCCAACAGCCACTCTGGAGAAGTGTACGGTGTGTCCTGAAACATCGAAAACACACAGCTAAGGGAGCATAGGGCACGTCCACTCATGGGCGTATAAATTGGGAAAACTAAAAATCAGCAAGACACAGGCACCCCAAAGTTTAGCGCTGCTCTGTTGACAGGAACCTCCACTTCATGACACCTTAAATATCCCAGGAAAGAGAAAAATGGATAAAGAAGTTGTGGTCCTTATGTACAATGGAATATCACTCAGAAATGAAATCAATGTCATAAGGCTACTGGAAGCAAGATGAGTGGATTTAGGTTCGATGATTCTAAGTGAAATAAGTCACACAGAAAAAGACACTTATCATAAGCTATCACTTATAGAGGGAATGTAAAAACCGCTACAATTGAACTGAATTACAAAACAGAACAGAGTCACACGTTTAGAAAACACACTATGGCTGCTTAACGGGAAAGGTGAGGTGGGGTGATGCATAAAACAAGGGTTTCAAATTCGCAGAGATACCGATCCATACACCCAATATGTAATAGACAAGACCTACTCCTTGCTCAGTGAACTGGACTCAACACCCCCTATTCAACGCACAAGAATATATCTGACTAGTAAGAATCGTAAAACCTATGTATTGATATCTCTTTGGAAGTGAGTCAAGTGGGTGCAAAGCCTCATAAACACAGCCGTGAAAAGGAGCTAAACCCCATTATAAAAATAAATTACTTTAAAAAACACATAAAACAAAGACAGTGAAAGAGAGAGAAATTCTTACACAATTCGTTCAGGGGCTGTGATGCAACCTGGATTGACCATATCTAGACCCACAGCTGGATGAGACATAAGGGTGGACACTCTTGGGGCTGAGAGGTTGGGTGAGCAAACGCAGACCCTTTAAAGTAATACTGCGTGGTACCCATCCCATGGGTCCCAAATCTCCAGGTTCAAGGGCATCTTCCTACATCAAAAACATGCATGAGAAACCCAGAAGATGGTACACCGTGTGATTTTGAAAGGTTTTTAAAACGCTCCTCATTTCTCATCTCCTTGTGCTCGGGTTCGCCATTCCAGCTACTTTACTAGCAATCTCCCTACTTGGAGAATCAGCACCTTTAACCTCCTGTTCCCTACAGGTTGCAATTTGTCCTGAGGATGAACGGAAGAGGGGCAACCAATGAGAGACTAGATCTAGGTGTTGGGACAGGCACAGGTCACTCTATTTTCCCATCAGGAAGAAGAATTAACCACAGGCTCAGCCTGCCGCCCAGAAGCAGAATAGGGCCTGAGGCAATCCCACGCTCCTGCGGCCAGCTCCCAAAAAAGCGAGTTGAAAAATGGAGCCCAGGGACACTGCCATTCACAAACCCGCAGAGTTATAAATGATAACTCTCGTCCACAAATATATTGAGGGAAGGCAACGAAGAGGATTTGAAAGCAAGGCAGAATTGCAGGAAACAGGTTTCAGGAGGTAGATTCGAATCGCCTTTAAAGCACATGAAAAGTCGCAAAACGTCGACAATGATGCCCTTGGCCAAAAAGGGCGTACGCGTTTTTTCCTGAATATATTCAGGAAAAAACGCGTACGCCCTTTTTGGCCAACCAAGCAACCTGGAAAGGCAAATCAGCGCTACAAAGAAGTCTCGCTTCCCATCGGTCAAAAGGGCCATTCTGCAAAAAGTGTCAAAACCAGAAATGCAGGACAGGCCAATTAGAAATGGCAGCCTTGCTACGCTGATGGGCGGGATGTAAATTGCCAACAGCCACTCTGGAGAAGTGTACTGTGTGTCCTGAAACATCTAAAACACACAGCTTAGGGAGCATAGGGCACGTCCACTCATGGGCGTATAAATTGGGAAAACTAAAAATCAGGAAGACACAGGCACCCCAAAGTTTAGGGCTGCTCTGTTGACAAGAACCTCCACTTCATGACACCTTAAATATCCCAGGAAAGAGAAAAATGGATAAAGAAGTTGTGGTCCTTATGTACAATGGAATATCACTCAGACATGAAATCAATGTCATAAGGCTAGTAGAAGCAAGATGAGTGGATTTAGGTACGACGATTCTAAGTGAAATAAGTCACACAGAAAAAGACACTTATCATAAGCTATCACTTATAGAGGGAATGTAAAAACCGCTACACTTGCACTGAATTACAAAACAGAACAGAGTCTCACGCTTAGAAAACACACTATGGCTGCTTAACGGGAAAGGTGAGGTGGGGTGATGCATAAAACAAGGTTTTCAAATTTGCTCAGATACCGTTCCATACACCCAATATGTAATAGACAAGACCTACTCCTTGCTCAGTGAACTGGACTCAACACCCCCTATTCACCGCAGAAGAATATAGGTGACTAGTAAGAATCTTAAAACCTATGTATTGATATCTGTCTGGAAGTGAGTCAAGTGGGTGTAAAGCCGCATAAACACAGCCGTGAAAAGCAGATAACCCCATTATAAAAATAAATTACTTTTAAAAACCCGTAAAACAAAGACAGTGAAAGAGAGAGAAATTCTTACAAAATTCGTTCAGAGGCTGTGATGCAACCTGGATTGACCATATCTAGACCCACAGCTGGATGAGACATAAGGGTGGACACACTTGGGGCTGAGAGGTTGGGTGAGGTTGGGTGAGCAAACACAGACCCTTTAAAGTAATACTGCCTGGTACCCATCCCATGGGTCCCAAATCTCCAGGTTCAAGGGCATATTCCTACATCGAAAACATGCATGAGAAACCCAGAAGGTGGTACACCGTGTGATTTTGAAAGGTTTCTAAAACGCACCTCATTTCTCATCTCCTTGTGCTCGGGTTCGCCATTCCAGCTACTTTACTAGCAATCTCCCTACTTGGAGAATCAGCACCTTTAACCTCCTGTTCCCTACAGGTTGCAATTTGTCCTGAGGATGAACGGAAGAGGGGCAACCAATGAGAGACTAGATCTAGGTGTTGGGACAGGCACAGGTCACTCTATTTTCCCATCAGGAAGAAGAATTAACCACAGGCTCAGCCTGCCGCCCAGAAGCAGAATAGGGCCTGAGGCAATCCCGCGCTCTTAAGGCCAGCTCCCAAAAAAGGGAGTTGAAAAATGGAGCCCAGGGACACTGCCATTCACAAACCCGCAGAGTTATAAATGATAACTCTCGTCCACAAATATATTGAGGGAAGGCAACGAAGAGGATTTGAAAGCAAGGCAGAATTGCAGGAAACAGGTTTCAGGAGGTAGATTCGAATCGCCTTTAAAGCACATGAAAAGTCGCAAAACGTCGACAATGATGCCCTTGGCCAAAAAGGGCGTACGCGTTTTTTCCTGAATATATTCAGGAAAAAACGCGTACGCCCTTTTTGGCCAACCAAGCAACCTGGAAAGGCAAATCAGCGCTACAAAGAAGTCTCGCTTCCCATCGGTCAAAAGGGCCATTCTGCAAAAAGTGTCAAAACCAGAAATGCAGGACAGGCCATGGAGAAATGGCAGCCTTGCTTCGCTGATGGGCGGGATGTAAATTGCCAACAGCCACTCTGGAGAAGTGTACGGTGTGTCCTGAAACATCGAAAACACACAGCTAAGGGAGCATAGGGCACGTCCACTCATGGGCGTATAAATTGGGAAAACTAAAAATCAGCAAGACACAGGCACCCCAAAGTTTAGCGCTGCTCTGTTGACAGGAACCTCCACTTCATGACACCTTAAATATCCCAGGAAAGAGAAAAATGGATAAAGAAGTTGTGGTCCTTATGTACAATGGAATATCACTCAGAAATGAAATCAATGTCATAAGGCTACTGGAAGCAAGATGAGTGGATTTAGGTTCGATGATTCTAAGTGAAATAAGTCACACAGAAAAAGACACTTATCATAAGCTATCACTTATAGAGGGAATGTAAAAACCGCTACACTTGCACTGAATTACAAAACAGAACAGAGTCTCACGCTTAGAAAACACACTATGGCTGCTTAACGGGAAAGGTGAGGTGGGGTGATGCATAAAACAAGGTTTTCAAATTTGCTCAGATACCGTTCCATACACCCAATATGTAATAGACAAGACCTACTCCTTGCTCAGTGAACTGGACTCAACACCCCCTATTCACCGCAGAAGAATATAGGTGACTAGTAAGAATCTTAAAACCTATGTATTGATATCTGTCTGGAAGTGAGTCAAGTGGGTGTAAAGCCGCATAAACACAGCCGTGAAAAGCAGATAACCCCATTATAAAAATAAATTACTTTTAAAAACCCGTAAAACAAAGACAGTGAAAGAGAGAGAAATTCTTACAAAATTCGTTCAGAGGCTGTGATGCAACCTGGATTGACCATATCTAGACCCACAGCTGGATGAGACATAAGGGTGGACACACTTGGGGCTGAGAGGTTGGGTGAGGTTGGGTGAGCAAACACAGACCCTTTAAAGTAATACTGCCTGGTACCCATCCCATGGGTCCCAAATCTCCAGGTTCAAGGGCATATTCCTACATCGAAAACATGCATGAGAAACCCAGAAGGTGGTACACCGTGTGATTTTGAAAGGTTTCTAAAACGCACCTCATTTCTCATCTCCTTGTGCTCGGGTTCGCCATTCCAGCTACTTTACTAGCAATCTCCCTACTTGGAGAATCAGCACCTTTAACCTCCTGTTCCCTACAGGTTGCAATTTGTCCTGAGGATGAACGGAAGAGGGGCAACCAATGAGAGACTAGATCTAGGTGTTGGGACAGGCACAGGTCACTCTATTTTCCCATCAGGAAGAAGAATTAACCACAGGCTCAGCCTGCCGCCCAGAAGCAGAATAGGGCCTGAGGCAATCCCGCGCTCTTAAGGCCAGCTCCCAAAAAAGGGAGTTGAAAAATGGAGCCCAGGGACACTGCCATTCACAAACCCGCAGAGTTATAAATGATAACTCTCGTCCACAAATATATTGAGGGAAGGCAACGAAGAGGATTTGAAAGCAAGGCAGAATTGCAGGAAACAGGTTTCAGGAGGTAGATTCGAATCGCCTTTAAAGCACATGAAAAGTCGCAAAACGTCGACAATGATGCCCTTGGCCAAAAAGGGCGTACGCGTTTTTTCCTGAATATATTCAGGAAAAAACGCGTACGCCCTTTTTGGCCAACCAAGCAACCTGGAAAGGCAAATCAGCGCTACAAAGAAGTCTCGCTTCCCATCGGTCAAAAGGGCCATGCTGCAAAAAGTGTCAAAACCAGAAATGCAGGACAGGCCATGGAGAAATGGCAGCCTTGCTTCGCTGATGGGCGGGATGTAAATTGCCAACAGCCACTCTGGAGAAGTGTACGGTGTGTCCTGAAACATCGAAAACACACAGCTAAGGGAGCATAGGGCACGTCCACTCATGGGCGTATAAATTGGGAAAACTAAAAATCAGCAAGACACAGGCACCCCAAAGTTTAGCGCTGCTCTGTTGACAGGAACCTCCACTTCATGACACCTTAAATATCCCAGGAAAGAGAAAAATGGATAAAGAAGTTGTGGTCCTTATGTACAATGGAATATCACTCAGAAATGAAATCAATGTCATAAGGCTACTGGAAGCAAGATGAGTGGATTTAGGTTCGATGATTCTAAGTGAAATAAGTCACACAGAAAAAGACACTTATCATAAGCTATCACTTATAGAGGGAATGTAAAAACCGCTACACTTGAACTGAATTACAAAACAGAACAGAGTCACACGTTTAGAAAACACACTATGGCTGCTTAACGGGAAAGGTGAGGTGGGGTGATGCATAAAACAAGGGTTTCAAATTCGCAGAGATACCGATCCATACACCCAATATGTAATAGACAAGACCTACTCCTTGCTCAGTGAACTGGACTCAACACCCCCTACTCAACGCACAAGAATATATCTGACTAGTAAGAATCCTAAAACCTATGTATTGATATCTCTTTGGAAGTGAGTCAAGTGGGTGCAAAGCCTCATAAACACAGCCGTGAAAAGGAGCTAAACCCCATTATAAAAATAAATTACTTTAAAAAACACATAAAACAAAGACAGTGAAAGAGAGAGAAATTCTTACACAATTCGTTCAGGGGCTGTGATGCAACCTGGATTGACCATATCTAGACCCACAGCTGGATGAGACATAAGGGTGGACACTCTTGGGGCTGAGAGGTTGGGTGAGCAAACGCAGACCCTTTAAAGTAATACTGCGTGGTACCCATCCCATGGGTCCCAAATCTCCAGGTTCAAGGGCATCTTCCTACATCAAAAACATGCATGAGAAACCCAGAAGATGGTACACCGTGTGATTTTGAAAGGTTTTTAAAACGCTCCTCATTTCTCATCTCCTTGTGCTCGGGTTCGCCATTCCAGCTACTTTACTAGCAAACTCCCTACGTGGAGAATCAGCACCTTTAACCTCCTGTTCCCTACAGGTTGCAATTTGTCCTGAGGATGAACGGGAAGAGGGGCAACCAATGAGAGACTAGATCTAGGTGTTGGGACAGGCACAGGTCACTCTATTTTCCCATCAGGAAGAAGAATTAACCACAGGCTCAGCCTGCCGCCCAGAAGCACAATAGGGCCTGAGGCAATCCCGCACTCTTACAGCCAGCTCCCAAAAAAGGGAGTTGAAAAATGGAGCCCAGGGACACTGCCATTCACAAACCCGCAGAGTTATAAATGATAACTCTCGTCCACATATATATTGAGGGAAGGCAACGAAGAGGATTTGAAAGCAAGGCAGAATTGCAGGAAACAGGTTTCAGGAGGTAGATTCGAATCGCCTTTAAAGCACATGAAAAGTCGCAAAACGTCGACAATGATGCCCTTGGCCAAAAAGGGCGTACGCGTTTTTTCCTGAATATATTCAGGAAAAAACGCGTACGCCCTTTTTGGCCAACCAAGCAACCTGGAAAGGCAAATCAGCGCTACAAAGAAGTCTCGCTTCCCATCGGTCAAAAGGGCCATGCTGCAAAAAGTGTCAAAACCAGAAATGCAGGACAGGCCATGGAGAAATGGCAGCCTTGCTACGCTGATGGGCGGGATGTAAATTGCCAACAGCCACTCTGGAGAAGTGTACGGTGTGTCCTGAAACATCTAAAACACACAGCTTAGGGAGCATAGGGCACGTCCACTCATGGGCGTATAAATTGGGAAAACTAAAAATCAGCAAGACACAGGCACCCCAAAGTTTAGGGCTGCTCTGTTGACAAGAACCTCCACTTCATGACACCTTAAATATCCCAGGAAAGAGAAAAATGGATAAAGAAGTTGTGGTCCTTATGTACAATGGAATATCACTCAGACATGAAATCAATGTCATAAGGCTAGAAGAAGCAAGATGAGTGGACTTAGGTACGATGATTCTAAGTGAAATAAGTCACACAGAAAAAGACACTTATCATAAGCTATCACTTATAGAGGGAATGTAAAAACCGCTACACTTGAACTGAATTACAAAACAGAACAGAGTCACACGTTTAGAAAACACACTATGGCTGCTTAACGGGAAAGGTGAGGTGGGGTGATGCATAAAACAAGGGTTTCAAATTGGCTCAGATACCGTTCCATACACCCAATATGTAATAGAAAAGACCGACTCCTTGCTCAGTGAACTGGACTCAACACCCCCTATTCACCGCACAAGAATATATGTGACTAGTAAGAATCTTAAAACCTATGTATTGATATCTGTCTGGAAGTGAGTCAAGTGGGTGTAAAGCCGCATAAACACAGCCGTGAAAAGCAGCTATACCCCATTATAAAAATAAATTACTTTTAAAAACCCGTAAAACAAAGACAGTGAAAGAGAGAGAAATTCTTACAAAATTCGTTCAGGGGCTGTGATGCAACCTGGATTGACCATATCTGGACCCACAGCTGGATGAGACATAAGGGTGGACACACTTGGGGCTGAGAGGTTGGGTGAGGTTGGGTGAGCAAACACAGACCCTTTAAAGTAATACTGCCTGGTACCCATCGCATGGGTCCCAAATCTCCAGGTTCAAGGGCATATTCTTACATCGAAAACATGCATGAGAAACCCAGAAGGTGGTACACCGTGTGATTTTGAAAGGTTTCTAAAACGCACCTCATTTCTCATCTCCTTGTGCTCGGGTTCGCCATTCCAGCTACTTTACTAGCAATCTCCCTACTTGGAGAATCAGCACCTTTAACCTCCTGTTCCCTACAGGTTGCAATTTGTCCTGAGGATGAACGGAAGAGGGGCAACCAATGAGAGACTAGATCTAGGTGTTGGGACAGGCACAGGTCACTCTATTTTCCCATCAGGAAGAAGAATTAACCACAGGCTCAGCCTGCCGCCCAGAAGCAGAATAGGGCCTGAGGCAATCCCACGCTCCTGCGGCCAGCTCCCAAAAAAGCGAGTTGAAAAATGGAGCCCAGGGACACTGCCATTCACAAACCCGCAGAGTTATAAATGATAACTCTCGTCCACAAATATATTGAGGGAAGGCAACGAAGAGGATTTGAAAGCAAGGCAGAATTGCAGGAAACAGGTTTCAGGAGGTAGATTCGAATCGCCTTTAAAGCACATGAAAAGTCGCAAAACGTCGACAATGATGCCCTTGGCCAAAAAGGGCGTACGCGTTTTTTCCTGAATATATTCAGGAAAAAACGCGTACGCCCTTTTTGGCCAACCAAGCAACCTGGAAAGGCAAATCAGCGCTACAAAGTAGTCTCGCTTCCCATCGGTCAAAAGGGCCATTCTGCAAAAAGTGTCAAAACCAGAAATGCAGGACAGGCCAATTAGAAATGGCAGCCTTGCTACGCTGATGGGCGGGATGTAAATTGCCAACAGCCACTCTGGAGAAGTGTACGGTGTGTCCTGAAACATCTAAAACACACAGCTTAGGGAGCATAGGGCACGTCCACTCATGGGCGTATAAATTGGGAAAACTAAAAATCAGGAAGACACAGGCACCCCAAAGTTTAGGGCTGCTCTGTTGACAAGAACCTCCACTTCATGACACCTTAAATATCCCAGGAAAGAGAAAAATGGATAAAGAAGTTGTGGTCCTTATGTACAATGGAATATCACTCAGACATGAAATCAATGTCATAAGGCTAGTAGAAGCAAGATGAGTGGATTTAGGTACGACGATTCTAAGTGAAATAAGTCACACAGAAAAAGACACTTATCATAAGCTATCACTTATAGAGGGAATGTAAAAACCGCTACACTTGCACTGAATTACAAAACAGAACAGAGTCTCACGCTTAGAAAACACACTATGGCTGCTTAACGGGAAAGGTGAGGTGGGGTGATGCATAAAACAAGGTTTTCAAATTTGCTCAGATACCGTTCCATACACCCAATATGTAATAGACAAGACCTACTCCTTGCTCAGTGAACTGGACTCAACACCCCCTATTCACCGCAGAAGAATATAGGTGACTAGTAAGAATCTTAAAACCTATGTATTGATATCTGTCTGGAAGTGAGTCAAGTGGGTGTAAAGCCGCATAAACACAGCCGTGAAAAGCAGATAACCCCATTATAAAAATAAATTACTTTTAAAAACCCGTAAAACAAAGACAGTGAAAGAGAGAGAAATTCTTACAAAATTCGTTCAGAGGCTGTGATGCAACCTGGATTGACCATATCTAGACCCACAGCTGGATGAGACATAAGGGTGGACACACTTGGGGCTGAGAGGTTGGGTGAGGTTGGGTGAGCAAACACAGACCCTTTAAAGTAATACTGCCTGGTACCCATCCCATGGGTCCCAAATCTCCAGGTTCAAGGGCATATTCCTACATCGAAAACATGCATGAGAAACCCAGAAGGTGGTACACCGTGTGATTTTGAAAGGTTTCTAAAAGGCACCTCATTTCTCATCTCCTTGTGCTCGGGTTCGCCATTCCAGGTACTTTACTAGCAATCTCCCTACTTGGAGAATCAGCACCTTTAACCTCCTGTTCCCTACAGGTTGCAATTTGTCCTGAGGATGAACGGAAGAGGGGCAACCAATGAGAGACTAGATCTAGGTGTTGGGACAGGCACAGGTCACTCTATTTTCCCATCAGGAAGAAGAATTAACCACAGGCTCAGCCTGCCGCCCAGAAGCAGAATAGGGCCTGAGGCAATCCCGCGCTCTTAAGGCCAGCTCCCAAAAAAGGGAGTTGAAAAATGGAGCCCAGGGACACTGCCATTCACAAACCCGCAGAGTTATAAATGATAACTCTCGTCCACAAATATATTGAGGGAAGGCAACGAAGAGGATTTGAAAGCAAGGCAGAATTGCAGGAAACAGGTTTCAGGAGGTAGATTCGAATCGCCTTTAAAGCACATGAAAAGTCGCAAAACGTCGACAATGATGCCCTTGGCCAAAAAGGGCGTACGCGTTTTTTCCTGAATATATTCAGGAAAAAACGCGTACGCCCTTTTTGGCCAACCAAGCAACCTGGAAAGGCAAATCAGCGCTACAAAGAAGTCTCGCTTCCCATCGGTCAAAAGGGCCATGCGGCAAAAAGTGTCAAAACCAGAAATGCAGGACAGGCCATGGAGAAATGGCAGCCTTGCTTCGCTGATGGGCGGGATGTAAATTGCCAACAGCCACTCTGGAGAAGTGTACGGTGTGTCCTGAAACATCTAAAACACACAGCTTAGGGAGCATAGGGCACGTCCACTCATGGGCGTATAAATTGGGAAAACTAAAAATCAGCAAGACACAGGCACCCCAAAGTTTAGCGCTGCTCTGTTGACAGGAACCTCCACTTCATGACACCTTAAATATCCCAGGAAAGAGAAAAATGGATAAAGAAGTTGTGGTCCTTATGTACAATGGAATATCACTCAGAAATGAAATCAATGTCATAAGGCTACTGGAAGCAAGATGAGTGGATTTAGGTTCGATGATTCTAAGTGAAATAAGTCACACAGAAAAAGACACTTATCATAAGCTATCACTTATAGAGGGAATGTAAAAACCGCTACACTTGAACTGAATTACAAAACAGAACAGAGTCACACGTTTAGAAAACACACTATGGCTGCTTAACGGGAAAGGTGAGGTGGGGTGATGCATAAAACAAGGGTTTCAAATTCGCAGAGATACCGATCCATACACCCAATATGTAATAGACAAGACCTACTCCTTGCTCAGTGAACTGGACTCAACACCCCCTATTCAACGCACAAGAATATATCTGACTAGTAAGAATCGTAA
Source organism: Eschrichtius robustus (assembly GCF_028021215.1). Lineage (NCBI taxonomy): Eukaryota > Metazoa > Chordata > Mammalia > Artiodactyla > Eschrichtiidae > Eschrichtius > Eschrichtius robustus. The sequence goes on from NW_027175343.1 coordinate 2,172,969, forward strand.
AACCTATGTATTGATATCTCTTTGGAAGTGAGTCAAGTGGGTGCAAAGCCTCATAAACACAGCCGTGAAAAGGAGCTAAACCCCATTATAAAAATAAATTACTTTAAAAAACACATAAAACAAAGACAGTGAAAGAGAGAGAAATTCTTACACAATTCGTTCAGGGGCTGTGATGCAACCTGGATTGACCATATCTAGACCCACAGCTGGATGAGACATAAGGGTGGACACTCTTGGGGCTGAGAGGTTGAGTGAGCAAACGCAGACCCTTTAAAGTAATACTGCGTGGTACCCATCCCATGGGTCCCAAATCTCCAGGTTCAAGGGCATCTTCCTACATCAAAAACATGCATGAGAAACCCAGAAGATGGTACACCGTGTGATTTTGAAAGGTTTTTAAAACGCTCCTCATTTCTCATCTCCTTGTGCTCGGGTTCGCCATTCCAGCTACTTTACTAGCAATCTCCCTACTTGGAGAATCAGCACCTTTAACCTCCTGTTCCCTACAGGTTGCAATTTGTCCTGAGGATGAACGGAAGAGGGGCAACCAATGAGAGACTAGATCTAGGTGTTGGGACAGGCACAGGTCACTCTATTTTCCCATCAGGAAGAAGAATTAACCACAGGCTCAGCCTGCCGCCCAGAAGCAGAATAGGGCCTGAGGCAATCCCACGCTCCTGCGGCCAGCTCCCAAAAAAGCGAGTTGAAAAATGGAGCCCAGGGACACTGCCATTCACAAACCCGCAGAGTTATAAATGATAACTCTCGTCCACAAATATATTGAGGGAAGGCAACGAAGAGGATTTGAAAGCAAGGCAGAATTGCAGGAAACAGGTTTCAGGAGGTAGATTCGAATCGCCTTTAAAGCACATGAAAAGTCGCAAAACGTCGACAATGATGCCCTTGGCCAAAAAGGGCGTACGCGTTTTTTCCTGAATATATTCAGGAAAAAACGCGTACGCCCTTTTTGGCCAACCAAGCAACCTGGAAAGGCAAATCAGCGCTACAAAGAAGTCTCGCTTCCCATCGGTCAAAAGGGCCATTCTGCAAAAAGTGTCAAAACCAGAAATGCAGGACAGGCCAATTAGAAATGGCAGCCTTGCTACGCTGATGGGCGGGATGTAAATTGCCAACAGCCACTCTGGAGAAGTGTACGGTGTGTCCTGAAACATCTAAAACACACAGCTTAGGGAGCATAGGGCACGTCCACTCATGGGCGTATAAATTGGGAAAACTAAAAATCAGGAAGACACAGGCACCCCAAAGTTTAGGGCTGCTCTGTTGACAAGAACCTCCACTTCATGACACCTTAAATATCCCAGGAAAGAGAAAAATGGATAAAGAAGTTGTGGTCCTTATGTACAATGGAATATCACTCAGACATGAAATCAATGTCATAAGGCTAGTAGAAGCAAGATGAGTGGATTTAGGTACGACGATTCTAAGTGAAATAAGTCACACAGAAAAAGACACTTATCATAAGCTATCACTTATAGAGGGAATGTAAAAACCGCTACACTTGCACTGAATTACAAAACAGAACAGAGTCTCACGCTTAGAAAACACACTATGGCTGCTTAACGGGAAAGGTGAGGTGGGGTGATGCATAAAACAAGGTTTTCAAATTTGCTCAGATACCGTTCCATACACCCAATATGTAATAGACAAGACCTACTCCTTGCTCAGTGAACTGGACTCAACACCCCCTATTCACCGCAGAAGAATATAGGTGACTAGTAAGAATCTTAAAACCTATGTATTGATATCTGTCTGGAAGTGAGTCAAGTGGGTGTAAAGCCGCATAAACACAGCCGTGAAAAGCAGATAACCCCATTATAAAAATAAATTACTTTTAAAAACCCGTAAAACAAAGACAGTGAAAGAGAGAGAAATTCTTACAAAATTCGTTCAGAGGCTGTGATGCAACCTGGATTGACCATATCTAGACCCACAGCTGGATGAGACATAAGGGTGGACACACTTGGGGCTGAGAGGTTGGGTGAGGATGGGTGAGCAAACACAGACCCTTTAAAGTAATACTGCCTGGTACCCATCCCATGGGTCCCAAATCTCCAGGTTCAAGGGCATATTCCTACATCGAAAACATGCATGAGAAACCCAGAAGGTGGTACACCGTGTGATTTTGAAAGGTTTCTAAAACGCACCTCATTTCTCATCTCCTTGTGCTCGGGTTCGCCATTCCAGCTACTTTACTAGCAATCTCCCTACTTGGAGAATCAGCACCTTTAACCTCCTGTTCCCTACAGGTTGCAATTTGTCCTGAGGATGAACGGAAGAGGGGCAACCAATGAGAGACTAGATCTAGGTGTTGGGACAGGCACAGGTCACTCTATTTTCCCATCAGGAAGAAGAATTAACCACAGGCTCAGCCTGCCGCCCAGAAGCAGAATAGGGCCTGAGGCAATCCCGCGCTCTTAAGGCCAGCTCCCAAAAAAGGGAGTTGAAAAATGGAGCCCAGGGACACTGCCATTCACAAACCCGCAGAGTTATAAATGATAACTCTCGTCCACAAATATATTGAGGGAAGGCAACGAAGAGGATTTGAAAGCAAGGCAGAATTGCAGGAAACAGGTTTCAGGAGTTAGATTCGAATCGCCTTTAAAGCACATGAAAAGTCGCAAAACGTCGACAATGATGCCCTTGGCCAAAAAGGGCGTACGCGTTTTTTCCTGAATATATTCAGGAAAAAACGCGTACGCCCTTTTTGGCCAACCAAGCAACCTGGAAAGGCAAATCAGCGCTACAAAGTAGTCTCGCTTCCCATCGGTCAAAAGGGCCATGCTGCAAAAAGTGTCAAAACCAGAAATGCAGGACAGGCCATGGAGAAATGGCAGCCTTGCTTCGCTGATGGGCGGGATGTAAATTGCCAACAGCCACTCTGGAGAAGTGTACGGTGTGTCCTGAAACATCTAAAACACACAGCTTAGGGAGCATAGGGCACGTCCACTCATGGGCGTATAAATTGGGAAAACTAAAAATCAGCAAGACACAGGCACCCCAAAGTTTAGCGCTGCTCTGTTGACAGGAACCTCCACTTCATGACACCTTAAATATCCCAGGAAAGAGAAAAATGGATAAAGAAGTTGTGGTCCTTATGTACAATGGAATATCACTCAGAAATGAAATCAATGTCATAAGGCTACTGGAAGCAAGATGAGTGGATTTAGGTTCGATGATTCTAAGTGAAATAAGTCACACAGAAAAAGACACTTATCATAAGCTATCACTTATAGAGGGAATGTAAAAACCGCTACACTTGAACTGAATTACAAAACAGAACAGAGTCACACGTTTAGAAAACACACTATGGCTGCTTAACGGGAAAGGTGAGGTGGGGTGATGCATAAAACAAGGGTTTCAAATTCGCAGAGATACCGATCCATACACCCAATATGTAATAGACAAGACCTACTCCTTGCTCAGTGAACTGGACTCAACACCCCCTATTCAACGCACAAGAATATATCTGACTAGTAAGAATCCTAAAACCTATGTATTGATATCTCTTTGGAAGTGAGTCAAGTGGGTGCAAAGCCTCATAAACACAGCCGTGAAAAGGAGCTAAACCCCATTATAAAAATAAATTACTTTAAAAAACACATAAAACAAAGACAGTGAAAGAGAGAGAAATTCTTACACAATTCGTTCAGGGGCTGTGATGCAACCTGGATTGACCATATCTAGACCCACAGCTGGATGAGACATAAGGGTGGACACTCTTGGGGCTGAGAGGTTGGGTGAGCAAACGCAGACCCTTTAAAGTAATACTGCGTGGTACCCATCCCATGGGTCCCAAATCTCCAGGTTCAAGGGCATCTTCCTACATCAAAAACATGCATGAGAAACCCAGAAGATGGTACACCGTGTGATTTTGAAAGGTTTTTAAAACGCTCCTCATTTCTCATCTCCTTGTGCTCGGGTTCCCCATTCCAGCTACTTTACTAGCAAACTCCCTACGTGGAGAATCAGCACCTTTAACCTCCTGTTCCCTACAGGTTGCAATTTGTCCTGAGGATGAACGGGAAGAGGGGCAACCAATGAGAGACTAGATCTAGGTGTTGGGACAGGCACAGGTCACTCTATTTTCCCATCAGGAAGAAGAATTAACCACAGGCTCAGCCTGCCGCCCAGAAGCACAATAGGGCCTGAGGCAATCCCGCACTCTTACAGCCAGCTCCCAAAAAAGGGAGTTGAAAAATGGAGCCCAGGGACACTGCCATTCACAAACCCGCAGAGTTATAAATGATAACTCTCGTCCACATATATATTGAGGGAAGGCAACGAAGAGGATTTGAAAGCAAGGCAGAATTGCAGGAAACAGGTTTCAGGAGGTAGATTCGAATCGCCTTTAAAGCACATGAAAAGTCGCAAAACGTCGACAATGATGCCCTTGGCCAAAAAGGGCGTACGCGTTTTTTCCTGAATATATTCAGGAAAAAACGCGTACGCCCTTTTTGGCCAACCAAGCAACCTGGAAAGGCAAATCAGCGCTACAAAGAAGTCTCGCTTCCCATCGGTCAAAAGGGCCATGCTGCAAAAAGTGTCAAAACCAGAAATGCAGGACAGGCCATGGAGAAATGGCAGCCTTGCTACGCTGATGGGCGGGATGTAAATTGCCAACAGCCACTCTGGAGAAGTGTACGGTGTGTCCTGAAACATCTAAAACACACAGCTTAGGGAGCATAGGGCACGTCCACTCATGGGCGTATAAATTGGGAAAACTAAAAATCAGGAAGACACAGGCACCCCAAAGTTTAGGGCTGCTCTGTTGACAAGAACCTCCACTTCATGACACCTTAAATATCCCAGGAAAGAGAAAAATGGATAAAGAAGTTGTGGTCCTTATGTACAATGGAATATCACTCAGACATGAAATCAATGTCATAAGGCTAGAAGAAGCAAGATGAGTGGACTTAGGTACGATGATTCTAAGTGAAATAAGTCACACAGAAAAAGACACTTATCATAAGCTATCACTTATAGAGGGAATGTAAAAACCGCTACACTTGAACTGAATTACAAAACAGAACAGAGTCACACGTTTAGAAAACACACTATGGCTGCTTAACGGGAAAGGTGAGGTGGGGTGATGCATAAAACAAGGGTTTCAAATTGGCTCAGATACCGTTCCATACACCCAATATGTAATAGAAAAGACCGACTCCTTGCTCAGTGAACTGGACTCAACACCCCCTATTCACCGCACAAGAATATATGTGACTAGTAAGAATCTTAAAACCTATGTATTGATATCTGTCTGGAAGTGAGTCAAGTGGGTGTAAAGCCGCATAAACACAGCCGTGAAAAGCAGCTATACCCCATTATAAAAATAAATTACTTTTAAAAACCCGTAAAACAAAGACAGTGAAAGAGAGAGAAATTCTTACAAAATTCGTTCAGGGGCTGTGATGCAACCTGGATTGACCATATCTAGACCCACAGCTGGATGAGACATAAGGGTGGACACACTTGGGGCTGAGAGGTTGGGTGAGGTTGGGTGAGCAAACACAGACCCTTTAAAGTAATACTGCCTGGTACCCATCGCATGGGTCCCAAATCTCCAGGTTCAAGGGCATATTCCTACATCGAAAACATGCATGAGAAACCCAGAAGGTGGTACACCGTGTGATTTTGAAAGGTTTCTAAAACGCACCTCATTTCTCATCTCCTTGTGCTCGGGTTCGCCATTCCAGCTACTTTACTAGCAATCTCCCTACTTGGAGAATCAGCACCTTTAACCTCCTGTTCCCTACAGGTTGCAATTTGTCCTGAGGATGAACGGAAGAGGGGCAACCAATGAGAGACTAGATCTAGGTGTTGGGACAGGCACAGGTCACTCTATTTTCCCATCAGGAAGAAGAATTAACCACAGGCTCAGCCTGCCGCCCAGAAGCAGAATAGGGCCTGAGGCAATCCCACGCTCTTAAGGCCAGCTCCCAAAAAAGGGAGTTGAAAAATGGAGCCCAGGGACACTGCCATTCACAAACCCGCAGAGTTATAAATGATAACTCTCGTCCACAAATATATTGAGGGAAGGCAACGAAGAGGATTTGAAAGCAAGGCAGAATTGCAGGAAACAGGTTTCAGGAGGTAGATTCGAATCGCCTTTAAAGCACATGAAAAGTCGCAAAACGTCGACAATGATGCCCTTGGCCAAAAAGGGCGTACGCGTTTTTTCCTGAATATATTCAGGAAAAAACGCGTACGCCCTTTTTGGCCAACCAAGCAACCTGGAAAGGCAAATCAGCGCTACAAAGAAGTCTCGCTTCCCATCGGTCAAAAGGGCCATTCTGCAAAAAGTGTCAAAACCAGAAATGCAGGACAGGCCAATTAGAAATGGCAGCCTTGCTACGCTGATGGGCGGGATGTAAATTGCCAACAGCCACTCTGGAGAAGTGTACGGTGTGTCCTGAAACATCTAAAACACACAGCTTAGGGAGCATAGGGCACGTCCACTCATGGGCGTATAAATTGGGAAAACTAAAAATCAGGAAGACACAGGCACCCCAAAGTTTAGGGCTGCTCTGTTGACAAGAACCTCCACTTCATGACACCTTAAATATCCCAGGAAAGAGAAAAATGGATAAAGAAGTTGTGGTCCTTATGTACAATGGAATATCACTCAGACATGAAATCAATGTCATAAGGCTAGTAGAAGCAAGATGAGTGGATTTAGGTACGACGATTCTAAGTGAAATAAGTCACACAGAAAAAGACACTTATCATAAGCTATCACTTATAGAGGGAATGTAAAAACCGCTACACTTGCACTGAATTACAAAACAGAACAGAGTCTCACGCTTAGAAAACACACTATGGCTGCTTAACGGGAAAGGTGAGGTGGGGTGATGCATAAAACAAGGTTTTCAAATTTGCTCAGATACCGTTCCATACACCCAATATGTAATAGACAAGACCTACTCCTTGCTCAGTGAACTGGACTCAACACCCCCTATTCACCGCAGAAGAATATAGGTGACTAGTAAGAATCTTAAAACCTATGTATTGATATCTGTCTGGAAGTGAGTCAAGTGGGTGTAAAGCCGCATAAACACAGCCGTGAAAAGCAGATAACCCCATTATAAAAATAAATTACTTTTAAAAACCCGTAAAACAAAGACAGTGAAAGAGAGAGAAATTCTTACAAAATTCGTTCAGAGGCTGTGATGCAACCTGGATTGACCATATCTAGACCCACAGCTGGATGAGACATAAGGGTGGACACACTTGGGGCTGAGAGGTTGGGTGAGGATGGGTGAGCAAACACAGACCCTTTAAAGTAATACTGCCTGGTACCCATCCCATGGGTCCCAAATCTCCAGGTTCAAGGGCATATTCCTACATCGAAAACATGCATGAGAAACCCAGAAGGTGGTACACCGTGTGATTTTGAAAGGTTTCTAAAACGCACCTCATTTCTCATCTCCTTGTGCTCGGGTTCGCCATTCCAGCTACTTTACTAGCAATCTCCCTACTTGGAGAATCAGCACCTTTAACCTCCTGTTCCCTACAGGTTGCAATTTGTCCTGAGGATGAACGGAAGAGGGGCAACCAATGAGAGACTAGATCTAGGTGTTGGGACAGGCACAGGTCACTCTATTTTCCCATCAGGAAGAAGAATTAACCACAGGCTCAGCCTGCCGCCCAGAAGCAGAATAGGGCCTGAGGCAATCCCGCGCTCTTAAGGCCAGCTCCCAAAAAAGGGAGTTGAAAAATGGAGCCCAGGGACACTGCCATTCACAAACCCGCAGAGTTATAAATGATAACTCTCGTCCACAAATATATTGAGGGAAGGCAACGAAGAGGATTTGAAAGCAAGGCAGAATTGCAGGAAACAGGTTTCAGGAGTTAGATTCGAATCGCCTTTAAAGCACATGAAAAGTCGCAAAACGTCGACAATGATGCCCTTGGCCAAAAAGGGCGTACGCGTTTTTTCCTGAATATATTCAGGAAAAAACGCGTACGCCCTTTTTGGCCAACCAAGCAACCTGGAAAGGCAAATCAGCGCTACAAAGTAGTCTCGCTTCCCATCGGTCAAAAGGGCCATGCTGCAAAAAGTGTCAAAACCAGAAATGCAGGACAGGCCATGGAGAAATGGCAGCCTTGCTTCGCTGATGGGCGGGATGTAAATTGCCAACAGCCACTCTGGAGAAGTGTACGGTGTGTCCTGAAACATCTAAAACACACAGCTTAGGGAGCATAGGGCACGTCCACTCATGGGCGTATAAATTGGGAAAACTAAAAATCAGCAAGACACAGGCACCCCAAAGTTTAGCGCTGCTCTGTTGACAGGAACCTCCACTTCATGACACCTTAAATATCCCAGGAAAGAGAAAAATGGATAAAGAAGTTGTGGTCCTTATGTACAATGGAATATCACTCAGAAATGAAATCAATGTCATAAGGCTACTGGAAGCAAGATGAGTGGATTTAGGTTCGATGATTCTAAGTGAAATAAGTCACACAGAAAAAGACACTTATCATAAGCTATCACTTATAGAGGGAATGTAAAAACCGCTACACTTGAACTGAATTACAAAACAGAACAGAGTCACACGTTTAGAAAACACACTATGGCTGCTTAACGGGAAAGGTGAGGTGGGGTGATGCATAAAACAAGGGTTTCAAATTCGCAGAGATACCGATCCATACACCCAATATGTAATAGACAAGACCTACTCCTTGCTCAGTGAACTGGACTCAACACCCCCTATTCAACGCACAAGAATATATCTGACTAGTAAGAATCCTAAAACCTATGTATTGATATCTCTTTGGAAGTGAGTCAAGTGGGTGCAAAGCCTCATAAACACAGCCGTGAAAAGGAGCTAAACCCCATTATAAAAATAAATTACTTTAAAAAACACATAAAACAAAGACAGTGAAAGAGAGAGAAATTCTTACACAATTCGTTCAGGGGCTGTGATGCAACCTGGATTGACCATATCTAGACCCACAGCTGGATGAGACATAAGGGTGGACACTCTTGGGGCTGAGAGGTTGGGTGAGCAAACGCAGACCCTTTAAAGTAATACTGCGTGGTACCCATCCCATGGGTCCCAAATCTCCAGGTTCAAGGGCATCTTCCTACATCAAAAACATGCATGAGAAACCCAGAAGATGGTACACCGTGTGATTTTGAAAGGTTTTTAAAACGCTCCTCATTTCTCATCTCCTTGTGCTCGGGTTCCCCATTCCAGCTACTTTACTAGCAAACTCCCTACGTGGAGAATCAGCACCTTTAACCTCCTGTTCCCTACAGGTTGCAATTTGTCCTGAGGATGAACGGGAAGAGGGGCAACCAATGAGAGACTAGATCTAGGTGTTGGGACAGGCACAGGTCACTCTATTTTCCCATCAGGAAGAAGAATTAACCACAGGCTCAGCCTGCCGCCCAGAAGCACAATAGGGCCTGAGGCAATCCCGCACTCTTACAGCCAGCTCCCAAAAAAGGGAGTTGAAAAATGGAGCCCAGGGACACTGCCATTCACAAACCCGCAGAGTTATAAATGATAACTCTCGTCCACATATATATTGAGGGAAGGCAACGAAGAGGATTTGAAAGCAAGGCAGAATTGCAGGAAACAGGTTTCAGGAGGTAGATTCGAATCGCCTTTAAAGCACATGAAAAGTCGCAAAACGTCGACAATGATGCCCTTGGCCAAAAAGGGCGTACGCGTTTTTTCCTGAATATATTCAGGAAAAAACGCGTACGCCCTTTTTGGCCAACCAAGCAACCTGGAAAGGCAAATCAGCGCTACAAAGAAGTCTCGCTTCCCATCGGTCAAAAGGGCCATGCTGCAAAAAGTGTCAAAACCAGAAATGCAGGACAGGCCATGGAGAAATGGCAGCCTTGCTACGCTGATGGGCGGGATGTAAATTGCCAACAGCCACTCTGGAGAAGTGTACGGTGTGTCCTGAAACATCTAAAACACACAGCTTAGGGAGCATAGGGCACGTCCACTCATGGGCGTATAAATTGGGAAAACTAAAAATCAGGAAGACACAGGCACCCCAAAGTTTAGGGCTGCTCTGTTGACAAGAACCTCCACTTCATGACACCTTAAATATCCCAGGAAAGAGAAAAATGGATAAAGAAGTTGTGGTCCTTATGTACAATGGAATATCACTCAGACATGAAATCAATGTCATAAGGCTAGAAGAAGCAAGATGAGTGGACTTAGGTACGATGATTCTAAGTGAAATAAGTCACACAGAAAAAGACACTTATCATAAGCTATCACTTATAGAGGGAATGTAAAAACCGCTACACTTGAACTGAATTACAAAACAGAACAGAGTCACACGTTTAGAAAACACACTATGGCTGCTTAACGGGAAAGGTGAGGTGGGGTGATGCATAAAACAAGGGTTTCAAATTGGCTCAGATACCGTTCCATACACCCAATATGTAATAGAAAAGACCGACTCCTTGCTCAGTGAACTGGACTCAACACCCCCTATTCACCGCACAAGAATATATGTGACTAGTAAGAATCTTAAAACCTATGTATTGATATCTGTCTGGAAGTGAGTCAAGTGGGTGTAAAGCCGCATAAACACAGCCGTGAAAAGCAGCTATACCCCATTATAAAAATAAATTACTTTTAAAAACCCGTAAAACAAAGACAGTGAAAGAGAGAGAAATTCTTACAAAATTCGTTCAGGGGCTGTGATGCAACCTGGATTGACCATATCTAGACCCACAGCTGGATGAGACATAAGGGTGGACACACTTGGGGCTGAGAGGTTGGGTGAGGTTGGGTGAGCAAACACAGACCCTTTAAAGTAATACTGCCTGGTACCCATCGCATGGGTCCCAAATCTCCAGGTTCAAGGGCATATTCCTACATCGAAAACATGCATGAGAAACCCAGAAGGTGGTACACCGTGTGATTTTGAAAGGTTTCTAAAACGCACCTCATTTCTCATCTCCTTGTGCTCGGGTTCGCCATTCCAGCTACTTTACTAGCAATCTCCCTACTTGGAGAATCAGCACCTTTAACCTCCTGTTCCCTACAGGTTGCAATTTGTCCTGAGGATGAACGGAAGAGGGGCAACCAATGAGAGACTAGATCTAGGTGTTGGGACAGGCACAGGTCACTCTATTTTCCCATCAGGAAGAAGAATTAACCACAGGCTCAGCCTGCCGCCCAGAAGCAGAATAGGGCCTGAGGCAATCCCACGCTCTTAAGGCCAGCTCCCAAAAAAGGGAGTTGAAAAATGGAGCCCAGGGACACTGCCATTCACAAACCCGCAGAGTTATAAATGATAACTCTCGTCCACAAATATATTGAGGGAAGGCAACGAAGAGGATTTGAAAGCAAGGCAGAATTGCAGGAAACAGGTTTCAGGAGGTAGATTCGAATCGCCTTTAAAGCACATGAAAAGTCGCAAAACGTCGACAATGATGCCCTTGGCCAAAAAGGGCGTACGCGTTTTTTCCTGAATATATTCAGGAAAAAACGCGTACGCCCTTTTTGGCCAACCAAGCAACCTGGAAAGGCAAATCAGCGCTACAAAGAAGTCTCGCTTCCCATCGGTCAAAAGGGCCATTCTGCAAAAAGTGTCAAAACCAGAAATGCAGGACAGGCCAATTAGAAATGGCAGCCTTGCTACGCTGATGGGCGGGATGTAAATTGCCAACAGCCACTCTGGAGAAGTGTACGGTGTGTCCTGAAACATCTAAAACACACAGCTTAGGGAGCATAGGGCACGTCCACTCATGGGCGTATAAATTGGGAAAACTAAAAATCAGGAAGACACAGGCACCCCAAAGTTTAGGGCTGCTCTGTTGACAAGAACCTCCACTTCATGACACCTTAAATATCCCAGGAAAGAGAAAAATGGATAAAGAAGTTGTGGTCCTTATGTACAATGGAATATCACTCAGACATGAAATCAATGTCATAAGGCTAGTAGAAGCAAGATGAGTGGATTTAGGTACGACGATTCTAAGTGAAATAAGTCACACAGAAAAAGACACTTATCATAAGCTATCACTTATAGAGGGAATGTAAAAACCGCTACACTTGCACTGAATTACAAAACAGAACAGAGTCTCACGCTTAGAAAACACACTATGGCTGCTTAACGGGAAAGGTGAGGTGGGGTGATGCATAAAACAAGGTTTTCAAATTTGCTCAGATACCGTTCCATACACCCAATATGTAATAGACAAGACCTACTCCTTGCTCAGTGAACTGGACTCAACACCCCCTATTCACCGCAGAAGAATATAGGTGACTAGTAAGAATCTTAAAACCTATGTATTGATATCTGTCTGGAAGTGAGTCAAGTGGGTGTAAAGCCGCATAAACACAGCCGTGAAAAGCAGATAACCCCATTATAAAAATAAATTACTTTTAAAAACCCGTAAAACAAAGACAGTGAAAGAGAGAGAAATTCTTACAAAATTCGTTCAGAGGCTGTGATGCAACCTGGATTGACCATATCTAGACCCACAGCTGGATGAGACATAAGGGTGGACACACTTGGGGCTGAGAGGTTGGGTGAGGTTGGGTGAGCAAACACAGACCCTTTAAAGTAATACTGCCTGGTACCCATCCCATGGGTCCCAAATCTCCAGGTTCAAGGGCATATTCCTACATCGAAAACATGCATGAGAAACCCAGAAGGTGGTACACCGTGTGATTTTGAAAGGTTTCTAAAACGCACCTCATTTCTCATCTCCTTGTGCTCGGGTTCGCCATTCCAGCTACTTTACTAGCAATCTCCCTACTTGGAGAATCAGCACCTTTAACCTCCTGTTCCCTACAGGTTGCAATTTGTCCTGAGGATGAACGGAAGAGGGGCAACCAATGAGAGACTAGATCTAGGTGTTGGGACAGGCACAGGTCACTCTATTTTCCCATCAGGAAGAAGAATTAACCACAGGCTCAGCCTGCCGCCCAGAAGCAGAATAGGGCCTGAGGCAATCCCGCGCTCTTAAGGCCAGCTCCCAAAAAAGGGAGTTGAAAAATGGAGCCCAGGGACACTGCCATTCACAAACCCGCAGAGTTATAAATGATAACTCTCGTCCACAAATATATTGAGGGAAGGCAACGAAGAGGATTTGAAAGCAAGGCAGAATTGCAGGAAACAGGTTTCAGGAGGTAGATTCGAATCGCCTTTAAAGCACATGAAAAGTCGCAAAACGTCGACAATGATGCCCTTGGCCAAAAAGGGCGTACGCGTTTTTTCCTGAATATATTCAGGAAAAAACGCGTACGCCCTTTTTGGCCAACCAAGCAACCTGGAAAGGCAAATCAGCGCTACAAAGAAGTCTCGCTTCCCATCGGTCAAAAGGGCCATGCTGCAAAAAGTGTCAAAACCAGAAATGCAGGACAGGCCATGGAGAAATGGCAGCCTTGCTTCGCTGATGGGCGGGATGTAAATTGCCAACAGCCACTCTGGAGAAGTGTACGGTGTGTCCTGAAACATCTAAAACACACAGCTTAGGGAGCATAGGGCACGTCCACTCATGGGCGTATAAATTGGGAAAACTAAAAATCAGCAAGACACAGGCACCCCAAAGTTTAGCGCTGCTCTGTTGACAGGAACCTCCACTTCATGACACCTTAAATATCCCAGGAAAGAGAAAAATGGATAAAGAAGTTGTGGTCCTTATGTACAATGGAATATCACTCAGAAATGAAATCAATGTCATAAGGCTACTGGAAGCAAGATGAGTGGATTTAGGTTCGATGATTCTAAGTGAAATAAGTCACACAGAAAAAGACACTTATCATAAGCTATCACTTATAGAGGGAATGTAAAAACCGCTACACTTGAACTGAATTACAAAACAGAACAGAGTCACACGTTTAGAAAACACACTATGGCTGCTTAACGGGAAAGGTGAGGTGGGGTGATGCATAAAACAAGGGTTTCAAATTCGCAGAGATACCGATCCATACACCCAATATGTAATAGACAAGACCTACTCCTTGCTCAGTGAACTGGACTCAACACCCCCTATTCAACGCACAAGAATATATCTGACTAGTAAGAATCGTAAAACCTATGTATTGATATCTCTTTGGAAGTGAGTCAAGTGGGTGCAAAGCCTCATAAACACAGCCGTGAAAAGGAGCTAAACCCCATTATAAAAATAAATTACTTTAAAAAACACATAAAACAAAGACAGTGAAAGAGAGAGAAATTCTTACACAATTCGTTCAGGGGCTGTGATGCAACCTGGATTGACCATATCTAGACCCACAGCTGGATGAGACATAAGGGTGGACACTCTTGGGGCTGAGAGGTTGGGTGAGCAAACGCAGACCCTTTAAAGTAATACTGCGTGGTACCCATCCCATGGGTCCCAAATCTCCAGGTTCAAGGGCATCTTCCTACATCAAAAACATGCATGAGAAACCCAGAAGATGGTACACCGTGTGATTTTGAAAGGTTTTTAAAACGCTCCTCATTTCTCATCTCCTTGTGCTCGGGTTCGCCATTCCAGCTACTTTACTAGCAAACTCCCTACGTGGAGAATCAGCACCTTTAACCTCCTGTTCCCTACAGGTTGCAATTTGTCCTGAGGATGAACGGGAAGAGGGGCAACCAATGAGAGACTAGATCTAGGTGTTGGGACAGGCACAGGTCACTCTATTTTCCCATCAGGAAGAAGAATTAACCACAGGCTCAGCCTGCCGCCCAGAAGCAGAATAGGGCCTGAGGCAATCCCGCACTCTTACAGCCAGCTCCCAAAAAAGGGAGTTGAAAAATGGAGCCCAGGGACACTGCCATTCACAAACCCGCAGAGTTATAAATGATAACTCTCGTCCACATATATATTGAGGGAAGGCAACGAAGAGGATTTGAAAGCAAGGCAGAATTGCAGGAAACAGGTTTCAGGAGGTAGATTCGAATCGCCTTTAAAGCACATGAAAAGTCGCAAAACGTCGACAATGATGCCCTTGGCCAAAAAGGGCGTACGCGTTTTTTCCTGAATATATTCAGGAAAAAACGCGTACGCCCTTTTTGGCCAACCAAGCAACCTGGAAAGGCAAATCAGCGCTACAAAGAAGTCTCGCTTCCCATCGGTCAAAAGGGCCATGCTGCAAAAAGTGTCAAAACCAGAAATGCAGGACAGGCCATGGAGACATGGCAGCCTTGCTACGCTGATGGGCGGGATGTAAATTGCCAACAGCCACTCTGGAGAAGTGTACGGTGTGTCCTGAAACATCTAAAACACACAGCTTAGGGAGCATAGGGCACTTCCACTCATGGGCGTATAAATTGGGAAAACTAAAAATCAGCAAGACACAGGCACCCCAAAGTTTAGGGCTGCTCTGTTGACAAGAACCTCCACTTCATGACACCTTAAATATCCCAGGAAAGAGAAAAATGGATAAAGAAGTTGTGGTCCTTATGTACAAAGGAATATCACTCAGACATGAAATCAATGTCATAAGGCTAGAAGAAGCAAGATGAGTGGACTTAGGTACGATGATTCTAAGTGAAATAAGTCACACAGAAAAAGACACTTATCATAAGCTATCACTTATAGAGGGAATGTAAAAACCGCTACACTTGAACTGAATTACAAAACAGAACAGAGTCACACGTTTAGAAAACACACTATGGCTGCTTAACGGGAAAGGTGAGGTGGGGTGATGCATAAAACAAGGGTTTCAAATTGGCTCAGATACCGTTCCATACACCCAATATGTAATAGAAAAGACCGACTCCTTGCTCAGTGAAATGGACTCAACACCCCCTATTCACCGCACAAGAATATATGTGACTAGTAAGAATCTTAAAACCTATGTATTGATATCTGTCTGGAAGTGAGTCAAGTGGGTGTAAAGCCGCATAAACACAGCCGTGAAAAGCAGCTATACCCCATTATAAAAATAAATTACTTTTAAAAACCCGTAAAACAAAGACAGTGAAAGAGAGAGAAATTCTTACAAAATTCATTCAGGGGCTGTGATGCAACCTGGATTGACCATATCTAGACCCACAGCTGGATGAGACATAAGGGTGGACACACTTGGGGCTGAGAGGTTGGGTGAGGTTGGGTGAGCAAACACAGACCCTTTAAAGTAATACTGCCTGGTACCCATCGCATGGGTCCCAAATCTCCAGGTTCAAGGGCATATTCCTACATCGAAAACATGCATGAGAAACCCAGAAGGTGGTACACCGTGTGATTTTGAAAGGTTTCTAAAACGCACCTCATTTCTCATCTCCTTGTGCTCGGGTTCGCCATTCCAGCTACTACTAGCAATCTCCCTACTTGGAGAATCAGCACCTTTAACCTCCTGTTCCCTACAGGTTGCAATTTGTCCTGAGGATGAACGGAAGAGGGGCAACCAATGAGAGACTAGATCTAGGTGTTGGGACAGGCACAGGTCACTCTATTTTCCCATCGGGAAGAAGAATTAACCACAGGCTCAGCCTGCCGCCCAGAAGCAGAATAGGGCCTGAGGCAATCCCGCGCTCCTGCGGCCAGCTCCCAAAAAAGCGAGTTGAAAAATGGAGCCCAGGGACACTGCCATTCACAAACCCGCAGAGTTATAAATGATAACTCTCGTCCACAAATATATTGAGGGAAGGCAACGAAGAGGATTTGAAAGCAAGGCAGAATTGCAGGAAACAGGTTTCAGGAGGTAGATTCGAATCGCCTTTAAAGCACATGAAAAGTCGCAAAACGTCGACAATGATGCCCTTGGCCAAAAAGGGCATATGCGTTTTTTCCTGAATATATTCAGGAAAAAACGCATACGCCCTTTTTGGCCAACCAAGCAACCTGGAAAGGCAAATCAGCGCTACAAAGAAGTCTCGCTTCCCATCGGTCAAAAGGGCCATTCTGCAGAAAGTGTCAAAACCAGAAATGCAGGACAGGCCATAGAGAAATGGCAGCCTTGCTACGCTGATGGGCGGGATGTAAATTGCCAACAGCCACTCTGGAGAAGTGTACTGTATGTCCTGAAACATCGAAAAAACACAGCTTAGGGAGCATAGGGCACGTCCACTCATGGGCGTATAAATTGGGAAAACTAAAAATCAGGAAGACACAGGCACCCCAAAGTTTAGGGCTGCTCTGTTGACAAGAACCTCCACTTCATGACACCTTAAATATCCCAGGAAAGAGAAAAATGGATAAAGAAGTTGTGGTCCTTATGTACAATGGAATAACACTCAGACATGAAATCAATGTCATAAGGCTAGTAGAAGCAAGATGAGTGGATTTAGGTACGACGATTCTAAGTGAAATAAGTCACACAGAAAAAGACACTTATCATAAGCTATCACTTATAGAGGGAATG
The DNA here is from genome assembly GCF_028021215.1 of Eschrichtius robustus. Taxonomy (NCBI): domain Eukaryota; kingdom Metazoa; phylum Chordata; class Mammalia; order Artiodactyla; family Eschrichtiidae; genus Eschrichtius; species Eschrichtius robustus. The sequence continues at coordinate 2,190,272 of NW_027175343.1, forward strand.
TAAAATCCGCTACACTTGCACTGAATTACAAAACAGAACAGAGTCTCACGCTTAGAAAACACACTATGGCTGCTTAACGGGAAAGGTGAGGTGGGGTGATGCATAAAACAAGGTTTTCAAATTTGCTCAGATACCGTTCCATACACCCAATATGTAATAGACAAGACCTACTCCTTGCTCAGTGAACTGGACTCAACACCCCCTATTCACCGCAGAAGAATATAGGTGACTAGTAAGAATCTTAAAACCTATGTATTGATATCTGTCTGGAAGTGAGTCAAGTGGGTGTAAAGCCGCATAAACACAGCCGTGAAAAGCAGATAACCCCATTATAAAAATAAATTACTTTTAAAAACCCGTAAAACAAAGACAGTGAAAGAGAGAGAAATTCTTACAAAATTCGTTCAGAGGCTGTGATGCAACCTGGATTGACCATATCTAGACCCACAGCTGGATGAGACATAAGGGTGGACACACTTGGGGCTGAGAGGTTGGGTGAGGTTGGGTGAGCAAACACAGACCCTTTAACGTAATACTGCCTGGTACCCATCCCATGGGTCCCAAATCTCCAGGTTCAAGGGCATATTCCTACATCGAAAACATGCATGAGAAACCCAGAAGGTGGTACACCGTGTGATTTTGAAAGGTTTCTAAAACGCACCTCATTTCTCATCTCCTTGTGCTCGGGTTCGCCATTCCAGCTACTTTACTAGCAATCTCCCTACTTGGAGAATCAGCACCTTTAACCTCCTGTTCCCTACAGGTTGCAATTTGTCCTGAGGATGAACGGAAGAGGGGCAACCAATGAGAGACTAGATCTAGGTGTTGGGACAGGCACAGGTCACTCTATTTTCCCATCAGGAAGAAGAATTAACCACAGGCTCAGCCTGCCGCCCAGAAGCAGAATAGGGCCTGAGGCAATCCCGCGCTCTTAAGGCCAGCTCCCAAAAAAGGGAGTTGAAAAATGGAGCCCAGGGACACTGCCATTCACAAACCCGCAGAGTTATAAATGATAACTCTCGTCCACAAATATATTGAGGGAAGGCAACGAAGAGGATTTGAAAGCAAGGCAGAATTGCAGGAAACAGGTTTCAGGAGGTAGATTCGAATCGCCTTTAAAGCACATGAAAAGTCGCAAAACGTCGACAATGATGCCCTTGGCCAAAAAGGGCGTACGCGTTTTTTCCTGAATATATTCAGGAAAAAACGCGTACGCCCTTTTTGGCCAACCAAGCAACCTGGAAAGGCAAATCAGCGCTACAAAGAAGTCTCGCTTCCCATCGGTCAAAAGGGCCATGCTGCAAAAAGTGTCAAAACCAGAAATGCAGGACAGGCCATGGAGAAATGGCAGCCTTGCTACGCTGATGGGCGGGATGTAAATTGCCAACAGCCACTCTGGAGAAGTGTACGGTGTGTCCTGAAACATCTAAAACACACAGCTTAGGGAGCATAGGGCATGTCCACTCATGGGCGTATAAATTGGGAAAACTAAAAATCAGCAAGACACAGGCACCCCAAAGTTTAGGGCTGCTCTGTTGACAAGAACCTCCACTTCATGACACCTTAAATATCCCAGGAAAGAGAAAAATGGATAAAGAAGTTGTGGTCCTTATGTACAAAGGAATATCACTCAGACATGAAATCAATGTCATAAGGCTAGAAGAAGCAAGATGAGTGGACTTAGGTACGATGATTCTAAGTGAAATAAGTCACACAGAAAAAGACACTTATCATAAGCTATCACTTATAGAGGGAATGTAAAAACCGCTACACTTGAACTGAATTACAAAACAGAACAGAGTCACACGTTTAGAAAACACACTATGGCTGCTTAACGGGAAAGGTGAGGTGGGGTGATGCATAAAACAAGGGTTTCAAATTCGCAGAGATACCGATCCATACACCCAATATGTAATAGACAAGACCTACTCCTTGCTCAGTGAACTGGACTCAACACCCCCTATTCAACGCACAAGAATATATCTGACTAGTAAGAATCGTAAAACCTATGTATTGATATCTCTTTGGAAGTGAGTCAAGTGGGTGCAAAGCCTCATAAACACAGCCGTGAAAAGGAGCTAAACCCCATTATAAAAATAAATTACTTTAAAAAACACATAAAACAAAGACAGTGAAAGAGAGAGAAATTCTTACACAATTCGTTCAGGGGCTGTGATGCAACCTGGATTGACCATATCTAGACCCACAGCTGGATGAGACATAAGGGTGGACACTCTTGGGGCTGAGAGTTTGGGTGAGCAAACGCAGACCCTTTAAAGTAATACTGCGTGGTACCCATCCCATGGGTCCCAAATCTCCAGGTTCAAGGGCATCTTCCTACATCAAAAACATGCATGAGAAACCCAGAAGATGGTACACCGTGTGATTTTGAAAGGTTTTTAAAACGCTCCTCATTTCTCATCTCCTTGTGCTCGGGTTCGCCATTCCAGCTACTTTACTAGCAAACTCCCTACGTGGAGAATCAGCACCTTTAACCTCCTGTTCCCTACAGGTTGCAATTTGTCCTGAGGATGAACGGGAAGAGGGGCAACCAATGAGAGACTAGATCTAGGTGTTGGGACAGGCACAGGTCACTCTATTTTCCCATCAGGAAGAAGAATTAACCACAGGCTCAGCCTGCCGCCCAGAAGCAGAATAGGGCCTGAGGCAATCCCGCACTCTTACAGCCAGCTCCCAAAAAAGGGAGTTGAAAAATGGAGCCCAGGGACACTGCCATTCACAAACCCGCAGAGTTATAAATGATAACTCTCGTCCACATATATATTGAAGGAAGGCAACGAAGAGGATTTGAAAGCAAGGCAGAATTGCAGGAAACAGGTTTCAGGAGGTAGATTCGAATCGCCTTTAAAGCACATGAAAAGTCGCAAAACGTCGACAATGATGCCCTTGGCCAAAAAGGGCGTACGCGTTTTTTCCTGAATATATTCAGGAAAAAACGCGTACGCCCTTTTTGGCCAACCAAGCAACCTGGAAAGGCAAATCAGCGCTACAAAGAAGTCTCGCTTCCCATCGGTCAAAAGGGCAATGCTGCAAAAATTTTCAAAACCAGAAATGCAGGACAGGCCATAGAGAAATGGCAGCCTTGCTACGCTGATGGGCGGGATGTAAATTGCCAACAGCCACTCTGGAGAAGTGTACGGTGTGTCCTGAAACATCGAAAAAACACAGCTTAGGGAGCATAGGGCACGTCCACTCATGGGCGTATAAATTGGGAAAACTAAAAATCAGCAAGACACAGGCACCCCAAAGTTTAGGGCTGCTCTGTTGACAAGAACCTCCACTTCATGACACCTTAAATATCCCAGGAAAGAGAAAAATGGATAAAGAAGTTGTGGTCCTTATGTACAAAGGAATATCACTCAGACATGAAATCAATGTCATAAGGCTAGAAGAAGCAAGATGAGTAGACTTAGGTACGATGATTCTAAGTGAAATAAGTCACACAGAAAAAGACACTTATCATAAGCTATCACTTATAGAGGGAATGTAAAAACCGCTACACTTGAACTGAGTTACAAAACAGGACAGAATCACACGTTTAGAAAACACACTATGGCTGCTTAACGGGAAAGGTGAGGTGGGGTGATGCATAAAACAAGGGTTTCAAATTGGCTCAGATACCGTTCCATACACCCAATATGTAATAGAAAAGACCGACTCATTGCTCAGTGAACTGGACTCAACACCCCCTATTCACCGCACAAGAATATATGTGACTAGTAAGAATCTTAAAACCTATGTATTGATATCTGTCTGGAAGTGAGTCAAGTGGGTGTAAAGCCGCATAAACACAGCCGTGAAAAGCAGATAACCCCATTATAAAAATAAATTACTTTTTAAAACCCGTAAAACAAAGACAGTGAAAGAGAGAGAAATTCTTACAAAATTCGTTCAGAGGCTGTGATGCAACCTGGATTGACCATATCTAGACCCACAGCTGGATGAGACATAAGGGTGGACACACTTGGGGCTGAGAGGTTGGGTGAGGTTGGGTGAGCAAACACAGACCCTTTAAAGTAATACTGCCTGGTACCCATCCCATGGGTCCCAAATCTCCAGGTTCAAGGGCATATTCCTACATCGAAAACATGCATGAGAAACCCAGAAGATGGTACACCGTGTGATTTTGAAAGGTTTCTAAAACGCACCTCATTTCTCATCTCCTTGTGCTCGGATTCGCCATTCCAGGTACTTTACTAGCAATCTCCCTACTTGGAGAATCAGCACCTTTAACCTCCTGTTCCCTACAGGTTGCAATTTGTCCTGAGGATGAACGGAAGAGGGGCAACCAATGAGAGACTAGATCTAGGTGTTGGGACAGGCACAGGTCACTCTATTTTCCCATCAGGAAGAAGAATTAACCACAGGCTCAGCCTGCCGCCCAGAAGCAGAATAGGGCCTGAGGCAATCCCGCGCTCTTAAGGCCAGCTCCCAAAAAAAGGAGTTGAAAAATGGAGCCCAGGGACACTGCCATTCACAAACCCGCAGAGTTATAAATGATAACTCTCGTCCACAAATATATTGAGGGAAGGCAACGAAGAGGATTTGAAAGCAAGGCAGAATTGCAGGAAACAGGTTTCAGGAGGTAGATTCGAATCGCCTTTAAAGCACATGAAAAGTCGCAAAACGTCAACAATGATGCCCTTGGCCAAAAAGGGCGTATGCGTTTTTTCCTGAATATATTCAGGAAAAAACGCATACGCCCTTTTTGGCCAACCAAGCAACCTGGAAAGGCAAATCAGCGCTACAAAGTAGTCTCGCTTCCCATCGGTCAAACGGGCCATGCTGCAAAAATTTTCAAAACCAGAAATGCAGGACAGGCCATGGAGAAATGGCAGCCTTGCTACGCTGATGGGCGGGATGTAAATTGCCAACAGCCACTCTGGAGAAGTGTACGGTGTGTCCTGAAACATCTAAAACACACAGCTTAGGGAGCATAGGACACGTCCACTCATGGGCGTATAAATAGGGAAAACTAAAAATCAGCAAGACACAGGCACCCCAAAGTTTAGGGCTGCTCTGTTGACAAGAACCTCCACTTCATGACACCTTAAATATCCCAGGAAACAGAAAAATGGATAACGAAGTTGTGGTCCTTATGTACAAAGGAATATCACTCAGACATGAAATCAATGTCATAAGGCTAGAAGAAGCAAGATGAGTGGACTTAGGTACGATGATTCTAAGTGAAATAAGTCACACAGAAAAAGACACTTATCATAAGCTATCACTTATAGAGGGAATGTAAAAACCGCTACACTTGAACTGAATTACAAAACAGAACAGAGTCACACGTTTAGAAAACACACTATGGCTGCTTAACGGGAAAGGTGAGGTGGGGTGATGCATAAAACAAGGGTTTCAAATTGGCTCAGATACCGTTCCATACACCCAATATGTAATAGAAAAGACCGACTCCTTGCTCAGTGAACTGGACTCAACACCCCCTATTCACTGCACAAGAATATATGTGACTAGTAAGAATCTTAAAACCTATGTATTGATATCTGTCTGGAAGTGAGTCAAGTGGGTGTAAAGCCGCATAAACACAGCCGTGAAAAGCAGCTATACCCCATTATAAAAATAAATTACTTTTAAAAACCCGTAAAACAAAGACAGTGAAAGAGAGAGAAATTCTTACAAAATTCGTTCAGAGGCTGTGATGCAACCTGGATTGACCATATCTAGACCCACAGCTGGATGAGACATAAGGGTGGACACACTTGGGGCTGAGAGGTTGGGTGAGGTTGCGTGAGCAAACACAGACCCTTTAAAGTAATACTGCCTGGTACCCATCCCATGGGTCCCAAATCTCCAGGTTCAAGGGCATATTCCTACATCGAAAACATGCATGAGAAACCCAGAAGGTGGTACACCGTGTGATTTTGAAAGGATTCTAAAACGCACCTCATTTCTCATCTCCTTGTGCTCGGGTTCGCCATTCCAGCTACTTTACTAGCAATCTCCCTACTTGGAGAATCAGCACCTTTAACCTCCTGTTCCGTACAGGTTGCAATTTGTCCTGAGGATGAACGGAAGAGGGGCAACCAATGAGAGACTAGATCTAGGTGTTGGGACAGGCACAGGTCACTCTATTTTCCCATCAGGAAGAAGAATTAACCACAGGCTCAGCCTGCCGCCCAGAAGCAGAATAGGGCCTGAGGCAATCCCGCGCCCTTAAGGCCATCTCCCAAAAAAAGGAGTTGAAAAATGGAGCCCAGGGACACTGCCATTCACAAACCCGCAGAGTTATAAATGATAACTCTCGTCCACAAATATATTGAGGGAAGGCAACGAAGAGGATTTGAAAGCAAGGCAGAATTGCAGGAAACAGGTTTCAGGAGGTAGATTCGAATCGCCTTTAAAGCACATGAAAAGTCGCAAAACGTCAACAATGATGCCCTTGGCCAAAAAGGGCGTATGCGTTTTTTCCTGAATATATTCAGGAAAAAACGCATAGGCCCTTTTTGGCCAACCAAGCAACCTGGAAAGGCAAATCAGCGCTACAAAGTAGTCTCGCTTCCCATCGGTCAAAAGGGCCATGCTGCAAAAATTTTCAAAACCAGAAATGCAGGACAGGCCATGGAGAAATGGCAGCCTTGCTACGCTGATGGGCGGGATGTCAATTGCCAACAGCCACTCTGGAGAAGTGTACGGTGTGTCCTGAAACATCTAAAACACACAGCTTAGGGAGCATAGGGCACGTCCACTCATGGGCGTATAAATTGGGAAAACTAAAAATCAGCAAGACACAGGCACCCCAAAGTTTAGGGCTGCTCTGTTGACAAGAACCTCCACTTCATGACACCTTAAATATCCCAGGAAAGAGAAAAATGGATAAAGAAGTTGTGGTCCTTATGTACAAAGGAATATCACTCAGACATGAAATCAATGTCATAAGGCTAGAAGAAGCAAGATGAGTGGACTTAGGTACGATGATTCTAAGTGAAATAAGTCACACAGAAAAAGACACTTATCATAAGCTATCACTTATAGAGGGAATGTAAAAACCGCTACACTTGAACTGAATTACAAAACAGAACAGAGTCACACGTTTAGAAAACACACTATGGCTGCTTAACGGGAAAGGTGAGGTGGGGTGATGCATAAAACAAGGGTTTCAAATTGGCTCAGATACCGTTCCATACACCCAATATGTAATAGAAAAGACCGACTCCTTGCTCAGTGAACTGGACTCAACACCCCCTATTCACCGCACAAGAATATATGTGACTAGTAAGAATCTTAAAACCTATGTATTGATATCTGTCTGGAAGTGAGTCAAGTGGGTGTAAAGCCGCATAAACACAGCCGTGAAAAGCAGCTATACCCCATTATAAAAATAAATTACTTTTAAAAACCCGTAAAACAAAGACAGTGAAAGAGAGAGAAATTCTTACAAAATTCGTTCAGAGGCTGTGATGCAACCTGGATTGACCATATCTAGACCCACAGCTGGATGAGACATAAGGGTGGACACACTTGTGGCTGAGAGGTTGGGTGAGGTTGCGTGAGCAAACACAGACCCTTTAAAGTAATACTGCCTGGTACCCATCCCATGGGTCCCAAATCTCCAGGTTCAAGGGCATATTCCTACATCGAAAACATGCATGAGAAACCCAGAAGGTGGTACACCGTGTGATTTTGAAAGGATTCTAAAACGCACCTCATTTCTCATCTCCTTGTGCTCGGGTTCGCCATTCCAGCTACTTTACTAGCAATCTCCCTACTTGGAGAATCAGCACCTTTAACCTCCTGTTCCCTACAGGTTGCAATTTGTCCTGAGGATGAACGGAAGAGGGGCAACCAATGAGAGACTAGATCTAGGTGTTGGGACAGGCACAGGTCACTCTATTTTCCCATCAGGAAGAAGAATTAACCACAGGCTCAGCCTGCCGCCCAGAAGCAGAATAGGGCCTGAGGCAATCCCGCGCTCTTAAGGCCAGCTCCCAAAAAAAGGAGTTGAAAAATGGAGCCCAGGGACACTGCCATTCACAAACCCGCAGAGTTATAAATGATAACTCTCGTCCACAAATATATTGAGGGAAGGCAACGAAGAGGATTTGAAAGCAAGGCAGAATTGCAGGAAACAGGTTTCAGGAGGTAGATTCGAATCGCCTTTAAAGCACATGAAAAGTCGCAAAACGTCAACAATGATGCCCTTGGCCAAAAAGGGCGTATGCGTTTTTTCCTGTATATATTCAGGAAAAAACGCATACGCCCTTTTTGGCCAACCAAGCAACCTGGAAAGGCAAATCAGCGCTACAAAGTAGTCTCGCTTCCCATCGGTCAAAAGGGCCATGCTGCAAAAATTTTCAAAACCACAAATGCAGGACAGGCCATGGAGAAATGGCAGCCTTGCTACGCTGATGGGCGGGATGTCAATTGCCAACAGCCACTCTGGAGAAGTGTACGGTGTGTCCTGAAACATCTAAAACACACAGCTTAGGGAGCATAGGGCACGTCCACTCATGGGCGTATAAATTGGGAAAACTAAAAATCAGCAAGACACAGGCACCCCAAAGTTTAGGGCTGCTCTGTTGACAAGAACCTCCACTTCATGACACCTTAAATATCCCAGGAAAGAGAAAAATTGATAAAGAAGTTGTGGTCCTTATGTACAAAGGAATATCACTCAGACATGAAATCAATGTCATAAGGCTAGAAGAAGCAAGATGAGTGGACTTAGGTACGATGATTCTAAGTGAAATAAGTCACACAGAAAAAGACACTTATCATAAGCTATCACTTATAGAGGGAATGTAAAAACCGCTACACTTGAACTGAATTACAAAACAGAACAGAGTCACACGTTTAGAAAACACACTATGGCTGCTTAACGGGAAAGGTGAGGTGGGGTGATGCATAAAACAAGGGTTTCAAATTGGCTCAGATACCGTTCCATACACCCAATATGTAATAGAAAAGACCGACTCCTTGCTCAGTGAACTGGACTCAACACCCCCTATTCACCGCACAAGAATATATGTGACTAGTAAGAATCTTAAAACCTATGTATTGATATCTGTCTGGAAGTGAGTCAAGTGGGTGTAAAGCCGCATAAACACAGCCGTGAAAAGCAGCTATACCCCATTATAAAAATAAATTACTTTTAAAAACCCGTAAAACAAAGACAGTGAAAGAGAGAGAAATTCTTACACAATTCGTTCAGGGGCTGTGATGCAACCTGGATTGACCATATCTAGACCCACAGCTGGATGAGACATAAGGGTGGACACTCTTGGGGCTGAGAGGTTGGGTGAGCAAACGCAGACCCTTTAAAGTAATACTGCGTGGTACCCATCCCATGGGTCCCAAATCTCCAGGTTCAAGGGCATCTTCCTACATCAAAAACATGCATGAGAAACCCAGAAGATGGTACACCGTGTGATTTTGAAAGGTTTTTAAAACGCTCCTCATTTCTCATCTCCTTGTGCTCGGGTTCGCCATTCCAGCTACTTTACTAGCAAACTCCCTACGTGGAGAATCAGCACCTTTAACCTCCTGTTCCCTACAGGTTGCAATTTGTCCTGAGGATGAACGGGAAGAGGGGCAACCAATGAGAGACTAGATCTAGGTGTTGGGACAGGCACAGGTCACTCTATTTTCCCATCAGGAAGAAGAATTAACCACAGGCTCAGCCTGCCGCCCAGAAGCAGAATAGGGCCTGAGGCAATCCCGCACTCTTACAGCCAGCTCCCAAAAAAGGGAGTTGAAAAATGGAGCCCAGGGACACTGCCATTCACAAACCCGCAGAGTTATAAATGATAACTCTCGTCCACATATATATTGAGGGAAGGCAACGAAGAGGATTTGAAAGCAAGGCAGAATTGCAGGAAACAGGTTTCAGGAGGTAGATTCGAATCGCCTTTAAAGCACATGAAAAGTCGCAAAACGTCGACAATGATGCCCTTGGCCAAAAAGGGCGTACGCGTTTTTTCCTGAATATATTCAGGAAAAAACGCGTACGCCCTTTTTGGCCAACCAAGCAACCTGGAAAGGCAAATCAGCGCTACAAAGAAGTCTCGCTTCCCATCGGTCAAAAGGGCCATGCTGCAAAAAGTGTCAAAACCAGAAATGCAGGACAGGCCATGGAGACATGGCAGCCTTGCTACGCTGATGGGCGGGATGTAAATTGCCAACAGCCACTCTGGAGAAGTGTACGGTGTGTCCTGAAACATCTAAAACACACAGCTTAGGGAGCATAGGGCACTTCCACTCATGGGCGTATAAATTGGGAAAACTAAAAATCAGCAAGACACAGGCACCCCAAAGTTTAGGGCTGCTCTGTTGACAAGAACCTCCACTTCATGACACCTTAAATATCCCAGGAAAGAGAAAAATGGATAAAGAAGTTGTGGTCCTTATGTACAAAGGAATATCACTCAGACATGAAATCAATGTCATAAGGCTAGAAGAAGCAAGATGAGTGGACTTAGGTACGATGATTCTAAGTGAAATAAGTCACACAGAAAAAGACACTTATCATAAGCTATCACTTATAGAGGGAATGTAAAAACCGCTACACTTGAACTGAATTACAAAACAGAACAGAGTCACACGTTTAGAAAACACACTATGGCTGCTTAACGGGAAAGGTGAGGTGGGGTGATGCATAAAACAAGGGTTTCAAATTGGCTCAGATACCGTTCCATACACCCAATATGTAATAGAAAAGACCGACTCCTTGCTCAGTGAAATGGACTCAACACCCCCTATTCACCGCACAAGAATATATGTGACTAGTAAGAATCTTAAAACCTATGTATTGATATCTGTCTGGAAGTGAGTCAAGTGGGTGTAAAGCCGCATAAACACAGCCGTGAAAAGCAGCTATACCCCATTATAAAAATAAATTACTTTTAAAAACCCGTAAAACAAAGACAGTGAAAGAGAGAGAAATTCTTACAAAATTCATTCAGGGGCTGTGATGCAACCTGGATTGACCATATCTAGACCCACAGCTGGATGAGACATAAGGGTGGACACACTTGGGGCTGAGAGGTTGGGTGAGGTTGGGTGAGCAAACACAGACCCTTTAAAGTAATACTGCCTGGTACCCATCGCATGGGTCCCAAATCTCCAGGTTCAAGGGCATATTCCTACATCGAAAACATGCATGAGAAACCCAGAAGGTGGTACACCGTGTGATTTTGAAAGGTTTCTAAAACGCACCTCATTTCTCATCTCCTTGTGCTCGGGTTCGCCATTCCAGCTACTACTAGCAATCTCCCTACTTGGAGAATCAGCACCTTTAACCTCCTGTTCCCTACAGGTTGCAATTTGTCCTGAGGATGAACGGAAGAGGGGCAACCAATGAGAGACTAGATCTAGGTGTTGGGACAGGCACAGGTCACTCTATTTTCCCATCGGGAAGAAGAATTAACCACAGGCTCAGCCTGCCGCCCAGAAGCAGAATAGGGCCTGAGGCAATCCCGCGCTCCTGCGGCCAGCTCCCAAAAAAGCGAGTTGAAAAATGGAGCCCAGGGACACTGCCATTCACAAACCCGCAGAGTTATAAATGATAACTCTCGTCCACAAATATATTGAGGGAAGGCAACGAAGAGGACTTGAAAGCAAGGCAGAATTGCAGGAAACAGGTTTCAGGAGGTAGATTCGAATCGCCTTTAAAGCACATGAAAAGTCGCAAAACGTCGACAATGATGCCCTTGGCCAAAAAGGGCATATGCGTTTTTTCCTGAATATATTCAGGAAAAAACGCATACGCCCTTTTTGGCCAACCAAGCAACCTGGAAAGGCAAATCAGCGCTACAAAGAAGTCTCGCTTCCCATCGGTCAAAAGGGCCATTCTGCAGAAAGTGTCAAAACCAGAAATGCAGGACAGGCCATAGAGAAATGGCAGCCTTGCTACGCTGATGGGCGGGATGTAAATTGCCAACAGCCACTCTGGAGAAGTGTACTGTATGTCCTGAAACATCGAAAAAACACAGCTTAGGGAGCATAGGGCACGTCCACTCATGGGCGTATAAATTGGGAAAACTAAAAATCAGGAAGACACAGGCACCCCAAAGTTTAGGGCTGCTCTGTTGACAAGAACCTCCACTTCATGACACCTTAAATATCCCAGGAAAGAGAAAAATGGATAAAGAAGTTGTGGTCCTTATGTACAATGGAATAACACTCAGACATGAAATCAATGTCATAAGGCTAGTAGAAGCAAGATGAGTGGATTTAGGTACGACGATTCTAAGTGAAATAAGTCACACAGAAAAAGACACTTATCATAAGCTATCACTTATAGAGGGAATGTAAAATCCGCTACACTTGCACTGAATTACAAAACAGAACAGAGTCTCACGCTTAGAAAACACACTATGGCTGCTTAACGGGAAAGGTGAGGTGGGGTGATGCATAAAACAAGGTTTTCAAATTTGCTCAGATACCGTTCCATACACCCAATATGTAATAGACAAGACCTACTCCTTGCTCAGTGAACTGGACTCAACACCCCCTATTCACCGCAGAAGAATATAGGTGACTAGTAAGAATCTTAAAACCTATGTATTGATATCTGTCTGGAAGTGAGTCAAGTGGGTGTAAAGCCGCATAAACACAGCCGTGAAAAGCAGATAACCCCATTATAAAAATAAATTACTTTTAAAAACCCGTAAAACAAAGACAGTGAAAGAGAGAGAAATTCTTACAAAATTCGTTCAGAGGCTGTGATGCAACCTGGATTGACCATATCTAGACCCACAGCTGGATGAGACATAAGGGTGGACACACTTGGGGCTGAGAGGTTGGGTGAGGTTGGGTGAGCAAACACAGACCCTTTAACGTAATACTGCCTGGTACCCATCCCATGGGTCCCAAATCTCCAGGTTCAAGGGCATATTCCTACATCGAAAACATGCATGAGAAACCCAGAAGGTGGTACACCGTGTGATTTTGAAAGGTTTCTAAAACGCACCTCATTTCTCATCTCCTTGTGCTCGGGTTCGCCATTCCAGCTACTTTACTAGCAATCTCCCTACTTGGAGAATCAGCACCTTTAACCTCCTGTTCCCTACAGGTTGCAATTTGTCCTGAGGATGAACGGAAGAGGGGCAACCAATGAGAGACTAGATCTAGGTGTTGGGACAGGCACAGGTCACTCTATTTTCCCATCAGGAAGAAGAATTAACCACAGGCTCAGCCTGCCGCCCAGAAGCAGAAGAGGGCCTGAGGCAATCCCGCGCTCTTAAGGCCAGCTCCCAAAAAAGGGAGTTGAAAAATGGAGCCCAGGGACACTGCCATTCACAAACCCGCAGAGTTATAAATGATAACTCTCGTCCACAAATATATTGAGGGAAGGCAACGAAGAGGATTTGAAAGCAAGGCAGAATTGCAGGAAACAGGTTTCAGGAGGTAGATTCGAATCGCCTTTAAAGCACATGAAAAGTCGCAAAACGTCGACAATGATGCCCTTGGCCAAAAAGGGCGTACGCGTTTTTTCCTGAATATATTCAGGAAAAAACGCGTACGCCCTTTTTGGCCAACCAAGCAACCTGGAAAGGCAAATCAGCGCTACAAAGAAGTCTCGCTTCCCATCGGTCAAAAGGGCCATGCTGCAAAAAGTGTCAAAACCAGAAATGCAGGACAGGCCATGGAGAAATGGCAGCCTTGCTACGCTGATGGGCGGGATGTAAATTGCCAACAGCCACTCTGGAGAAGTGTACGGTGTGTCCTGAAACATCTAAAACACACAGCTTAGGGAGCATAGGGCATGTCCACTCATGGGCGTATAAATTGGGAAAACTAAAAATCAGCAAGACACAGGCACCCCAAAGTTTAGGGCTGCTCTGTTGACAAGAACCTCCACTTCATGACACCTTAAATATCCCAGGAAAGAGAAAAATGGATAAAGAAGTTGTGGTCCTTATGTACAAAGGAATATCACTCAGACATGAAATCAATGTCATAAGGCTAGAAGAAGCAAGATGAGTGGACTTAGGTACGATGATTCTAAGTGAAATAAGTCACACAGAAAAAGACACTTATCATAAGCTATCACTTATAGAGGGAATGTAAAAACCGCTACACTTGAACTGAATTACAAAACAGAACAGAGTCACACGTTTAGAAAACACACTATGGCTGCTTAACGGGAAAGGTGAGGTGGGGTGATGCATAAAACAAGGGTTTCAAATTCGCAGAGATACCGATCCATACACCCAATATGTAATAGACAAGACCTACTCCTTGCTCAGTGAACTGGACTCAACACCCCCTATTCAACGCACAAGAATATATCTGACTAGTAAGAATCGTAAAACCTATGTATTGATATCTCTTTGGAAGTGAGTCAAGTGGGTGCAAAGCCTCATAAACACAGCCGTGAAAAGGAGCTAAACCCCATTATAAAAATAAATTACTTTAAAAAACACATAAAACAAAGACAGTGAAAGAGAGAGAAATTCTTACACAATTCGTTCAGGGGCTGTGATGCAACCTGGATTGACCATATCTAGACCCACAGCTGGATGAGACATAAGGGTGGACACTCTTGGGGCTGAGAGTTTGGGTGAGCAAACGCAGACCCTTTAAAGTAATACTGCGTGGTACCCATCCCATGGGTCCCAAATCTCCAGGTTCAAGGGCATCTTCCTACATCAAAAACATGCATGAGAAACCCAGAAGATGGTACACCGTGTGATTTTGAAAGGTTTTTAAAACGCTCCTCATTTCTCATCTCCTTGTGCTCGGGTTCGCCATTCCAGCTACTTTACTAGCAAACTCCCTACGTGGAGAATCAGCACCTTTAACCTCCTGTTCCCTACAGGTTGCAATTTGTCCTGAGGATGAACGGGAAGAGGGGCAACCAATGAGAGACTAGATCTAGGTGTTGGGACAGGCACAGGTCACTCTATTTTCCCATCAGGAAGAAGAATTAACCACAGGCTCAGCCTGCCGCCCAGAAGCAGAATAGGGCCTGAGGCAATCACGCACTCTTACAGCCAGCTCCCAAAAAAGGGAGTTGAAAAATGGAGCCCAGGGACACTGCCATTCACAAACCCGCAGAGTTATAAATGATAACTCTCGTCCACATATATATTGAAGGAAGGCAACGAAGAGGATTTGAAAGCAAGGCAGAATTGCAGGAAACAGGTTTCAGGAGGTAGATTCGAATCGCCTTTAAAGCACATGAAAAGTCGCAAAACGTCGACAATGATGCCCTTGGCCAAAAAGGGCGTACGCGTTTTTTCCTGAATATATTCAGGAAAAAACGCGTACGCCCTTTTTGGCCAACCAAGCAACCTGGAAATGCAAATCAGCGCTACAAAGAAGTCTCGCTTCCCATCGGTCAAAAGGGCAATGCTGCAAAAATTTTCAAAACCAGAAATGCAGGACAGGCCATAGAGAAATGGCAGCCTTGCTACGCTGATGGGCGGGATGTAAATTGCCAACAGCCACTCTGGAGAAGTGTACGGTGTGTCCTGAAACATCGAAAAAACACAGCTTAGGGAGCATAGGGCACGTCCACTCATGGGCGTATAAATTGGGAAAACTAAAAATCAGCAAGACACAGGCACCCCAAAGTTTAGGGCTGCTCTGTTGACAAGAACCTCCACTTCATGACACCTTAAATATCCCAGGAAAGAGAAAAATGGATAAAGAAGTTGTGGTCCTTATGTACAAAGGAATATCACTCAGACATGAAATCAATGTCATAAGGCTAGAAGAAGCAAGATGAGTAGACTTAGGTACGATGATTCTAAGTGAAATAAGTCACACAGAAAAAGACACTTATCATAAGCTATCACTTATAGAGGGAATGTAAAAACCGCTACACTTGAACTGAGTTACAAAACAGGACAGAATCACACGTTTAGAAAACACACTATGGCTGCTTAACGGGAAAGGTGAGGTGGGGTGATGCATAAAACAAGGGTTTCAAATTGGCTCAGATACCGTTCCATACACCCAATATGTAATAGAAAAGACCGACTCATTGCTCAGTGAACTGGACTCAACACCCCCTATTCACCGCACAAGAATATATGTGACTAGTAAGAATCTTAAAACCTATGTATTGATATCTGTCTGGAAGTGAGTCAAGTGGGTGTAAAGCCGCATAAACACAGCCGTGAAAAGCAGATAACCCCATTATAAAAATAAATTACTTTTTAAAACCCGTAAAACAAAGACAGTGAAAGAGAGAGAAATTCTTACAAAATTCGTTCAGAGGCTGTGATGCAACCTGGATTGACCATATCTAGACCCACAGCTGGATGAGACATAAGGGTGGACACACTTGGGGCTGAGAGGTTGGGTGAGGTTGGGTGAGCAAACACAGACCCTTTAAAGTAATACTGCCTGGTACCCATCCCATGGGTCCCAAATCTCCAGGTTCAAGGGCATATTCCTACATCGAAAACATGCATGAGAAACCCAGAAGATGGTACACCGTGTGATTTTGAAAGGTTTCTAAAACGCACCTCATTTCTCATCTCCTTGTGCTCGGATTCGCCATTCCAGGTACTTTACTAGCAATCTCCCTACTTGGAGAATCAGCACCTTTAACCTCCTGTTCCCTACAGGTTGCAATTTGTCCTGAGGATGAACGGAAGAGGGGCAACCAATGAGAGACTAGATCTAGGTGTTGGGACAGGCACAGGTCACTCTATTTTCCCATCAGGAAGAAGAATTAACCACAGGCTCAGCCTGCCGCCCAGAAGCAGAATAGGGCCTGAGGCAATCCCGCGCTCTTAAGGCCAGCTCCCAAAAAAAGGAGTTGAAAAATGGAGCCCAGGGACACTGCCATTCACAAACCCGCAGAGTTATAAATGATAACTCTCGTCCACAAATATATTGAGGGAAGGCAACGAAGAGGATTTGAAAGCAAGGCAGAATTGCAGGAAACAGGTTTCAGGAGGTAGATTCGAATCGCCTTTAAAGCACATGAAAAGTCGCAAAACGTCAACAATGATGCCCTTGGCCAAAAAGGGCGTATGCGTTTTTTCCTGAATATATTCAGGAAAAAACGCATACGCCCTTTTTGGCCAACCAAGCAACCTGGAAAGGCAAATCAGCGCTACAAAGTAGTCTCGCTTCCCATCGGTCAAACGGGCCATGCTGCAAAAATTTTCAAAACCAGAAATGCAGGACAGGCCATGGAGAAATGGCAGCCTTGCTACGCTGATGGGCGGGATGTCAATTGCCAACAGCCACTCTGGAGAAGTGTACGGTGTGTCCTGAAACATCTAAAACACACAGCTTAGGGAGCATAGGGCACGTCCACTCATGGGCGTATAAATTGGGAAAACTAAAAATCAGCAAGACACAGGCACCCCAAAGTTTAGGGCTGCTCTGTTGACAAGAACCTCCACTTCATGACACCTTAAATATCCCAGGAAAGAGAAAAATTGATAAAGAAGTTGTGGTCCTTATGTACAAAGGAATATCACTCAGACATGAAATCAATGTCATAAGGCTAGAAGAAGCAAGATGAGTGGACTTAGGTACGATGATTCTAAGTGAAATAAGTCACACAGAAAAAGACACTTATCATAAGCTATCACTTATAGAGGGAATGTAAAAACCGCTACACTTGAACTGAATTACAAAACAGAACAGAGTCACACGTTTAGAAAACACACTATGGCTGCTTAACGGGAAAGGTGAGGTGGGGTGATGCATAAAACAAGGGTTTCAAATTGGCTCAGATACCGTTCCATACACCCAATATGTAATAGAAAAGACCGACTCCTTGCTCAGTGAACTGGACTCAACACCCCCTATTCACCGCACAAGAATATATGTGACTAGTAAGAATCTTAAAACCTATGTATTGATATCTGTCTGGAAGTGAGTCAAGTGGGTGTAAAGCCGCATAAACACAGCCGTGAAAAGCAGCTATACCCCATTATAAAAATAAATTACTTTTAAAAACCCGTAAAACAAAGACAGTGAAAGAGAGAGAAATTCTTACACAATTCGTTCAGGGGCTGTGATGCAACCTGGATTGACCATATCTAGACCCACAGCTGGATGAGACATAAGGGTGGACACTCTTGGGGCTGAGAGGTTGGGTGAGCAAACGCAGACCCTTTAAAGTAATACTGCGTGGTACCTATCCCATGGGTCCCAAATCTCCAGGTTCAAGGGCATCTTCCTACATCAAAAACATGCATGAGAAACCCAGAAGATGGTACACCGTGTGATTTTGAAAGGTTTTTAAAACGCTCCTCATTTCTCATCTCCTTGTGCTCGGGTTCGCCATTCCAGCTACTTTACTAGCAAACTCCCTACGTGGAGAATCAGCACCTTTAACCTCCTGTTCCCTACAGGTTGCAATTTGTCCTGAGGATGAACGGGAAGAGGGGCAACCAATGAGAGACTAGATCTAGGTGTTGGGACAGGCACAGGTCACTCTATTTTCCCATCAGGAAGAAGAATTAACCACAGGCTCAGCCTGCCGCCCAGAAGCAGAATAGGGCCTGAGGCAATCCCGCACTCTTACAGCCAGCTCCCAAAAAAGGGAGTTGAAAAATGGAGCCCAGGGACACTGCCATTCACAAACCCGCAGAGTTATAAATGATAACTCTCGTCCACATATATATTGAGGGAAGGCAACGAAGAGGATTTGAAAGCAAGGCAGAATTGCAGGAAACAGGTTTCAGGAGGTAGATTCGAATCGCCTTTAAAGCACATGAAAAGTCGCAAAACGTCGACAATGATGCCCTTGGCCAAAAAGGGCGTACGCGTTTTTTCCTGAATATATTCAGGAAAAAACGCGTACGCCCTTTTTGGCCAACCAAGCAACCTGGAAAGGCAAATCAGCGCTACAAATAAGTCTCGCTTCCCATCGGTCAAAAGGGCCATGCTGCAAAAAGTGTCAAAACCAGAAATGCAGGACAGGCCATGGAGACATGGCAGCCTTGCTACGCTGATGGGCGGGATGTAAATTGCCAACAGCCACTCTGGAGAAGTGTACGGTGTGTCCTGAAACATCTAAAACACACAGCTTAGGGAGCATAGGGCACTTCCACTCATGGGCGTATAAATTGGGAAAACTAAAAATCAGCAAGACACAGGCACCCCAAAGTTTAGGGCTGCTCTGTTGACAAGAACCTCCACTTCATGACACCTTAAATATCCCAGGAAAGAGAAAAATGGATAAAGAAGTTGTGGTCCTTATGTACAAAGGAATATCACTCAGACATGAAATCAATGTCATAAGGCTAGAAGAAGCAAGATGAGTGGACTTAGGTACGATGATTCTAAGTGAAATAAGTCACACAGAAAAAGACACTTATCATAAGCTATCACTTATAGAGGGAATGTAAAAACCGCTACACTTGAACTGAATTACAAAACAGAACAGAGTCACACGTTTAGAAAACACACTATGGCTGCTTAACGGGAAAGGTGAGGTGGGGTGATGCATAAAACAAGGGTTTCAAATTGGCTCAGATACCGTTCCATACACCCAATATGTAATAGAAAAGACCGACTCCTTGCTCAGTGAAATGGACTCAACACCCCCTATTCACCGCACAAGAATATATGTGACTAGTAAGAATCTTAAAACCTATGTATTGATATCTGTCTGGAAGTGAGTCAAGTGGGTGTAAAGCCGCATAAACACAGCCGTGAAAAGCAGCTATACCCCATTATAAAAATAAATTACTTTTAAAAACCCGTAAAACAAAGACAGTGAAAGAGAGAGAAATTCTTACAAAATTCATTCAGGGGCTGTGATGCAACCTGGATTGACCATATCTAGACCCACAGCTGGATGAGACATAAGGGTGGACACACTTGGGGCTGAGAGGTTGGGTGAGGTTGGGTGAGCAAACACAGACCCTTTAAAGTAATACTGCCTGGTACCCATCGCATGGGTCCCAAATCTCCAGGTTCAAGGGCATATTCCTACATCGAAAACATGCATGAGAAACCCAGAAGGTGGTACACCGTGTGATTTTGAAAGGTTTCTAAAACGCACCTCATTTCTCATCTCCTTGTGCTCGGGTTCGCCATTCCAGCTACTACTAGCAATCTCCCTACTTGGAGAATCAGCACCTTTAACCTCCTGTTCCCTACAGGTTGCAATTTGTCCTGAGGATGAACGGAAGAGGGGCAACCAATGAGAGACTAGATCTAGGTGTTGGGACAGGCACAGGTCACTCTATTTTCCCATCGGGAAGAAGAATTAACCACAGGCTCAGCCTGCCGCCCAGAAGCAGAATAGGGCCTGAGGCAATCCCGCGCTCCTGCGGCCAGCTCCCAAAAAAGCGAGTTGAAAAATGGAGCCCAGGGACACTGCCATTCACAAACCCGCAGAGTTATAAATGATAACTCTCGTCCACAAATATATTGAGGGAAGGCAACGAAGAGGACTTGAAAGCAAGGCAGAATTGCAGGAAACAGGTTTCAGGAGGTAGATTCGAATCGCCTTTAAAGCACATGAAAAGTCGCAAAACGTCGACAATGATGCCCTTGGCCAAAAAGGGCATATGCGTTTTTTCCTGAATATATTCAGGAAAAAACGCATACGCCCTTTTTGGCCAACCAAGCAACCTGGAAAGGCAAATCAGCGCTACAAAGAAGTCTCGCTTCCCATCGGTCAAAAGGGCCATTCTGCAGAAAGTGTCAAAACCAGAAATGCAGGACAGGCCATAGAGAAATGGCAGCCTTGCTACGCTGATGGGCGGGATGTAAATTGCCAACAGCCACTCTGGAGAAGTGTACTGTATGTCCTGAAACATCGAAAAAACACAGCTTAGGGAGCATAGGGCACGTCCACTCATGGGCGTATAAATTGGGAAAACTAAAAATCAGGAAGACACAGGCACCCCAAAGTTTAGGGCTGCTCTGTTGACAAGAACCTCCACTTCATGACACCTTAAATATCCCAGGAAAGAGAAAAATGGATAAAGAAGTTGTGGTCCTTATGTACAATGGAATAACACTCAGACATGAAATCAATGTCATAAGGCTAGTAGAAGCAAGATGAGTGGATTTAGGTACGACGATTCTAAGTGAAATAAGTCACACAGAAAAAGACACTTATCATAAGCTATCACTTATAGAGGGAATGTAAAATCCGCTACACTTGCACTGAATTACAAAACAGAACAGAGTCTCACGCTTAGAAAACACACTATGGCTGCTTAACGGGAAAGGTGAGGTGGGGTGATGCATAAAACAAGGTTTTCAAATTTGCTCAGATACCGTTCCATACACCCAATATGTAATAGACAAGACCTACTCCTTGCTCAGTGAACTGGACTCAACACCCCCTATTCACCGCAGAAGAATATAGGTGACTAGTAAGAATCTTAAAACCTATGTATTGATATCTGTCTGGAAGTGAGTCAAGTGGGTGTAAAGCCGCATAAACACAGCCGTGAAAAGCAGATAACCCCATTATAAAAATAAATTACTTTTAAAAACCCGTAAAACAAAGACAGTGAAAGAGAGAGAAATTCTTACAAAATTCGTTCAGAGGCTGTGATGCAACCTGGATTGACCATATCTAGACCCACAGCTGGATGAGACATAAGGGTGGACACACTTGGGGCTGAGAGGTTGGGTGAGGTTGGGTGAGCAAACACAGACCCTTTAACGTAATACTGCCTGGTACCCATCCCATGGGTCCCAAATCTCCAGGTTCAAGGGCATATTCCTACATCGAAAACATGCATGAGAAACCCAGAAGGTGGTACACCGTGTGATTTTGAAAGGTTTCTAAAACGCACCTCATTTCTCATCTCCTTGTGCTCGGGTTCGCCATTCCAGCTACTTTACTAGCAATCTCCCTACTTGGAGAATCAGCACCTTTAACCTCCTGTTCCCTACAGGTTGCAATTTGTCCTGAGGATGAACGGAAGAGGGGCAACCAATGAGAGACTAGATCTAGGTGTTGGGACAGGCACAGGTCACTCTATTTTCCCATCAGGAAGAAGAATTAACCACAGGCTCAGCCTGCCGCCCAGAAGCAGAATAGGGCCTGAGGCAATCCCACGCTCCTGCGGCCAGCTCCCAAAAAAGGGAGTTGAAAAATGGAGCCCAGGGACACTGCCATTCACAAACCCGCAGAGTTATAAATGATAACTCTCGTCCACAAATATATTGAGGGAAGGCAACGAAGAGGATTTGAAAGCAAGGCAGAATTGCAGGAAACAGGTTTCAGGAGGTAGATTCGAATCGCCTTTAAAGCACATGAAAAGTCGCAAAACGTCGACAATGATGCCCTTGGCCAAAAAGGGCGTACGCGTTTTTTCCTGAATATATTCAGGAAAAAACGCGTACGCCCTTTTTGGCCAACCAAGCAACCTGGAAAGGCAAATCAGCGCTACAAAGAAGTCTCGCTTCCCATCGGTCAAAAGGGCCATGCTGCAAAAAGTGTCAAAACCAGAAATGCAGGACAGGCCATGGAGAAATGGCAGCCTTGCTACGCTGATGGGCGGGATGTAAATTGCCAACAGCCACTCTGGAGAAGTGTACGGTGTGTCCTGAAACATCTAAAACACACAGCTTAGGGAGCATAGGGCATGTCCACTCATGGGCGTATAAATTGGGAAAACTAAAAATCAGCAAGACACAGGCACCCCAAAGTTTAGGGCTGCTCTGTTGACAAGAACCTCCACTTCATGACACCTTAAATATCCCAGGAAAGAGAAAAATGGATAAAGAAGTTGTGGTCCTTATGTACAAAGGAATATCACTCAGACATGAAATCAATGTCATAAGGCTAGAAGAAGCAAGATGAGTGGACTTAGGTACGATGATTCTAAGTGAAATAAGTCACACAGAAAAAGACACTTATCATAAGCTATCACTTATAGAGGGAATGTAAAAACCGCTACACTTGAACTGAATTACAAAACAGAACAGAGTCACACGTTTAGAAAACACACTATGGCTGCTTAACGGGAAAGGTGAGGTGGGGTGATGCATAAAACAAGGGTTTCAAATTCGCAGAGATACCGATCCATACACCCAATATGTAATAGACAAGACCTACTCCTTGCTCAGTGAACTGGACTCAACACCCCCTATTCAACGCACAAGAATATATCTGACTAGTAAGAATCGTAAAACCTATGTATTGATATCTCTTTGGAAGTGAGTCAAGTGGGTGCAAAGCCTCATAAACACAGCCGTGAAAAGGAGCTAAACCCCATTATAAAAATAAATTACTTTAAAAAACACATAAAACAAAGACAGTGAAAGAGAGAGAAATTCTTACACAATTCGTTCAGGGGCTGTGATGCAACCTGGATTGACCATATCTAGACCCACAGCTGGATGAGACATAAGGGTGGACACTCTTGGGGCTGAGAGTTTGGGTGAGCAAACGCAGACCCTTTAAAGTAATACTGCGTGGTACCCATCCCATGGGTCCCAAATCTCCAGGTTCAAGGGCATCTTCCTACATCAAAAACATGCATGAGAAACCCAGAAGATGGTACACCGTGTGATTTTGAAAGGTTTTTAAAACGCTCCTCATTTCTCATCTCCTTGTGCTCGGGTTCGCCATTCCAGCTACTTTACTAGCAAACTCCCTACGTGGAGAATCAGCACCTTTAACCTCCTGTTCCCTACAGGTTGCAATTTGTCCTGAGGATGAACGGGAAGAGGGGCAACCAATGAGAGACTAGATCTAGGTGTTGGGACAGGCACAGGTCACTCTATTTTCCCATCAGGAAGAAGAATTAACCACAGGCTCAGCCTGCCGCCCAGAAGCAGAATAGGGCCTGAGGCAATCCCGCACTCTTACAGCCAGCTCCCAAAAAAGGGAGTTGAAAAATGGAGCCCAGGGACACTGCCATTCACAAACCCGCAGAGTTATAAATGATAACTCTCGTCCACATATATATTGAAGGAAGGCAACGAAGAGGATTTGAAAGCAAGGCAGAATTGCAGGAAACAGGTTTCAGGAGGTAGATTCGAATCGCCTTTAAAGCACATGAAAAGTCGCAAAACGTCGACAATGATGCCCTTGGCCAAAAAGGGCGTACGCGTTTTTTCCTGAATATATTCAGGAAAAAACGCGTACGCCCTTTTTGGCCAACCAAGCAACCTGGAAAGGCAAATCAGCGCTACAAAGAAGTCTCGCTTCCCATCGGTCAAAAGGGCAATGCTGCAAAAATTTTCAAAACCAGAAATGCAGGACAGGCCATAGAGAAATGGCAGCCTTGCTACGCTGATGGGCGGGATGTAAATTGCCAACAGCCACTCTGGAGAAGTGTACGGTGTGTCCTGAAACATCGAAAAAACACAGCTTAGGGAGCATAGGGCACGTCCACTCATGGGCGTATAAATTGGGAAAACTAAAAATCAGCAAGACACAGGCACCCCAAAGTTTAGGGCTGCTCTGTTGACAAGAACCTCCACTTCATGACACCTTAAATATCCCAGGAAAGAGAAAAATGGATAAAGAAGTTGTGGTCCTTATGTACAAAGGAATATCACTCAGACATGAAATCAATGTCATAAGGCTAGAAGAAGCAAGATGAGTAGACTTAGGTACGATGATTCTAAGTGAAATAAGTCACACAGAAAAAGACACTTATCATAAGCTATCACTTATAGAGGGAATGTAAAAACCGCTACACTTGAACTGAGTTACAAAACAGGACAGAATCACACGTTTAGAAAACACACTATGGCTGCTTAACGGGAAAGGTGAGGTGGGGTGATGCATAAAACAAGGGTTTCAAATTGGCTCAGATACCGTTCCATACACCCAATATGTAATAGAAAAGACCGACTCATTGCTCAGTGAACTGGACTCAACACCCCCTATTCACCGCACAAGAATATATGTGACTAGTAAGAATCTTAAAACCTATGTATTGATATCTGTCTGGAAGTGAGTCAAGTGGGTGTAAAGCCGCATAAACACAGCCGTGAAAAGCAGATAACCCCATTATAAAAATAAATTACTTTTTAAAACCCGTAAAACAAAGACAGTGAAAGAGAGAGAAATTCTTACAAAATTCGTTCAGAGGCTGTGATGCAACCTGGATTGACCATATCTAGACCCACAGCTGGATGAGACATAAGGGTGGACACACTTGGGGCTGAGAGGTTGGGTGAGGTTGGGTGAGCAAACACAGACCCTTTAAAGTAATACTGCCTGGTACCCATCCCATGGGTCCCAAATCTCCAGGTTCAAGGGCATATTCCTACATCGAAAACATGCATGAGAAACCCAGAAGATGGTACACCGTGTGATTTTGAAAGGTTTCTAAAACGCACCTCATTTCTCATCTCCTTGTGCTCGGATTCGCCATTCCAGGTACTTTACTAGCAATCTCCCTACTTGGAGAATCAGCACCTTTAACCTCCTGTTCCCTACAGGTTGCAATTTGTCCTGAGGATGAACGGAAGAGGGGCAACCAATGAGAGACTAGATCTAGGTGTTGGGACAGGCACAGGTCACTCTATTTTCCCATCAGGAAGAAGAATTAACCACAGGCTCAGCCTGCCGCCCAGAAGCAGAATAGGGCCTGAGGCAAACCCGCGCTCTTAAGGCCAGCTCCCAAAAAAAGGAGTTGAAAAATGGAGCCCAGGGACACTGCCATTCACAAACCCGCAGAGTTATAAATGATAACTCTCGTCCACAAATATATTGAGGGAAGGCAACGAAGAGGATTTGAAAGCAAGGCAGAATTGCAGGAAACAGGTTTCAGGAGGTAGATTCGAATCGCCTTTAAAGCACATGAAAAGTCGCAAAACGTCAACAATGATGCCCTTGGCCAAAAAGGGCGTATGCGTTTTTTCCTGAATATATTCAGGAAAAAACGCATACGCCCTTTTTGGCCAACCAAGCAACCTGGAAAGGCAAATCAGCGCTACAAAGTAGTCTCGCTTCCCATCGGTCAAACGGGCCATGCTGCAAAAATTTTCAAAACCAGAAATGCAGGACAGGCCAATTAGAAATGGCAGCCTTGCTACGCTGATGGGCGGGATGTAAATTGCCAACAGCCACTCTGGAGAAGTGTACGGTGTGTCCTGAAACATCTAAAACACACAGCTTAGGGAGCATAGGACACGTCCACTCATGGGCGTATAAATAGGGAAAACTAAAAATCAGCAAGACACAGGCACCCCAAAGTTTAGGGCTGCTCTGTTGACAAGAACCTCCACTTCATGACACCTTAAATATCCCAGGAAACAGAAAAATGGATAACGAAGTTGTGGTCCTTATGTACAAAGGAATATCACTCAGACATGAAATCAATGTCATAAGGCTAGAAGAAGCAAGATGAGTGGACTTAGGTACGATGATTCTAAGTGAAATAAGTCACACAGAAAAAGACACTTATCATAAGCTATCACTTATAGAGGGAATGTAAAAACCGCTACACTTGAACTGAATTACAAAACAGAACAGAGTCACACGTTTAGAAAACACACTATGGCTGCTTAACGGGAAAGGTGAGGTGGGGTGATGCATAAAACAAGGGTTTCAAATTGGCTCAGATACCGTTCCATACACCCAATATGTAATAGAAAAGACCGACTCCTTGCTCAGTGAACTGGACTCAACACCCCCTATTCACTGCACAAGAATATATGTGACTAGTAAGAATCTTAAAACCTATGTATTGATATCTGTCTGGAAGTGAGTCAAGTGGGTGTAAAGCCGCATAAACACAGCCGTGAAAAGCAGCTATACCCCATTATAAAAATAAATTACTTTTAAAAACCCGTAAAACAAAGACAGTGAAAGAGAGAGAAATTCTTACAAAATTCGTTCAGAGGCTGTGATGCAACCTGGATTGACCATATCTAGACCCACAGCTGGATGAGACATAAGGGTGGACACACTTGGGGCTGAGAGGTTGGGTGAGGTTGCGTGAGCAAACACAGACCCTTTAAAGTAATACTGCCTGGTACCCATCCCATGGGTCCCAAATCTCCAGGTTCAAGGGCATATTCCTACATCGAAAACATGCATGAGAAACCCAGAAGGTGGTACACCGTGTGATTTTGAAAGGATTCTAAAACGCACCTCATTTCTCATCTCCTTGTGCTCGGGTTCGCCATTCCAGCTACTTTACTAGCAATCTCCCTACTTGGAGAATCAGCACCTTTAACCTCCTGTTCCGTACAGGTTGCAATTTGTCCTGAGGATGAACGGAAGAGGGGCAACCAATGAGAGACTAGATCTAGGTGTTGGGACAGGCACAGGTCACTCTATTTTCCCATCAGGAAGAAGAATTAACCACAGGCTCAGCCTGCCGCCCAGAAGCAGAATAGGGCCTGAGGCAATCCCGCGCCCTTAAGGCCATCTCCCAAAAAAAAGAGTTGAAAAATGGAGCCCAGGGACACTGCCATTCACAAACCCGCAGAGTTATAAATGATAACTCTCGTCCACAAATATATTGAGGGAAGGCAACGAAGAGGATTTGAAAGCAAGGCAGAATTGCAGGAAACAGGTTTCAGGAGGTAGATTCGAATCGCCTTTAAAGCACATGAAAAGTCGCAAAACGTCAACAATGATGCCCTTGGCCAAAAAGGGCGTATGCGTTTTTTCCTGAATATATTCAGGAAAAAACGCATACGCCCTTTTTGGCCAACCAAGCAACCTGGAAAGGCAAATCAGCGCTACAAAGTAGTCTCGCTTCCCATCGGTCAAAAGGGCCATGCTGCAAAAATTTTCAAAACCAGAAATGCAGGACAGGCCATGGAGAAATGGCAGCCTTGCTACGCTGATGGGCGGGATGTCAATTGCCAACAGCCACTCTGGAGAAGTGTACGGTGTGTCCTGAAACATCTAAAACACACAGCTTAGGGAGCATAGGGCACGTCCACTCATGGGCGTATAAATTGGGAAAACTAAAAATCAGCAAGACACAGGCACCCCAAAGTTTAGGGCTGCTCTGTTGACAAGAACCTCCACTTCATGACACCTTAAATATCCCAGGAAAGAGAAAAATTGATAAAGAAGTTGTGGTCCTTATGTACAAAGGAATATCACTCAGACATGAAATCAATGTCATAAGGCTAGAAGAAGCAAGATGAGTGGACTTAGGTACGATGATTCTAAGTGAAATAAGTCACACAGAAAAAGACACTTATCATAAGCTATCACTTATAGAGGGAATGTAAAAACCGCTACACTTGAACTGAATTACAAAACAGAACAGAGTCACACGTTTAGAAAACACACTATGGCTGCTTAACGGGAAAGGTGAGGTGGGGTGATGCATAAAACAAGGGTTTCAAATTGGCTCAGATACCGTTCCATACACCCAATATGTAATAGAAAAGACCGACTCCTTGCTCAGTGAACTGGACTCAACACCCCCTATTCACCGCACAAGAATATATGTGACTAGTAAGAATCTTAAAACCTATGTATTGATATCTGTCTGGAAGTGAGTCAAGTGGGTGTAAAGCCGCATAAACACAGCCGTGAAAAGCAGCTATACCCCATTATAAAAATAAATTACTTTTAAAAACCCGTAAAACAAAGACAGTGAAAGAGAGAGAAATTCTTACAAAATTCGTTCAGAGGCTGTGATGCAACCTGGATTGACCATATCTAGACCCACAGCTGGATGAGACATAAGGGTGGACACACTTGGGGCTGAGAGGTTGGGTGAGGTTGCGTGAGCAAACACAGACCCTTTAAAGTAATACTGCCTGGTACCCATCCCATGGGTCCCAAATCTCCAGGTTCAAGGGCATATTCCTACATCGAAAACATGCATGAGAAACCCAGAAGGTGGTACACCGTGTGATTTTGAAAGGATTCTAAAACGCACCTCATTTCTCATCTCCTTGTGCTCGGGTTCGCCATTCCAGCTACTTTACTAGCAATCTCCCTACTTGGAGAATCAGCACCTTTAACCTCCTGTTCCCTACAGGTTGCAATTTGTCCTGAGGATGAACGGAAGAGGGGCAACCAATGAGAGACTAGATCTAGGTGTTGGGACAGGCACAGGTCACTCTATTTTCCCATCAGGAAGAAGAATTAACCACAGGCTCAGCCTGCCGCCCAGAAGCAGAATAGGGCCTGAGGCAATCCCGCGCTCTTAAGGCCAGCTCCCAAAAAAAGGAGTTGAAAAATGGAGCCCAGGGACACTGCCATTCACAAACCCGCAGAGTTATAAATGATAACTCTCGTCCACAAATATATTGAGGGAAGGCAACGAAGAGGATTTGAAAGCAAGGCAGAATTGCAGGAAACAGGTTTCAGGAGGTAGATTCGAATCGCCTTTAAAGCACATGAAAAGTCGCAAAACGTCAACAATGATGCCCTTGGCCAAAAAGGGCGTATGCGTTTTTTCCTGTATATATTCAGGAAAAAACGCATACGCCCTTTTTGGCCAACCAAGCAACCTGGAAAGGCAAATCAGCGCTACAAAGTAGTCTCGCTTCCCATCGGTCAAAAGGGCCATGCTGCAAAAATTTTCAAAACCACAAATGCAGGACAGGCCATGGAGAAATGGCAGCCTTGCTACGCTGATGGGCGGGATGTCAATTGCCAACAGCCACTCTGGAGAAGTGTACGGTGTGTCCTGAAACATCTAAAACACACAGCTTAGGGAGCATAGGGCACGTCCACTCATGGGCGTATAAATTGGGAAAACTAAAAATCAGCAAGACACAGGCACCCCAAAGTTTAGGGCTGCTCTGTTGACAAGAACCTCCACTTCATGACACCTTAAATATCCCAGGAAAGAGAAAAATTGATAAAGAAGTTGTGGTCCTTATGTACAAAGGAATATCACTCAGACATGAAATCAATGTCATAAGGCTAGAAGAAGCAAGATGAGTGGACTTAGGTACGATGATTCTAAGTGAAATAAGTCACACAGAAAAAGACACTTATCATAAGCTATCACTTATAGAGGGAATGTAAAAACCGCTACACTTGAACTGAATTACAAAACAGAACAGAGTCACACGTTTAGAAAACACACTATGGCTGCTTAACGGGAAAGGTGAGGTGGGGTGATGCATAAAACAAGGGTTTCAAATTGGCTCAGATACCGTTCCATACACCCAATATGTAATAGAAAAGACCGACTCCTTGCTCAGTGAACTGGACTCAACACCCCCTATTCACCGCACAAGAATATATGTGACTAGTAAGAATCTTAAAACCTATGTATTGATATCTGTCTGGAAGTGAGTCAAGTGGGTGTAAAGCCGCATAAACACAGCCGTGAAAAGCAGCTATACCCCATTATAAAAATAAATTACTTTTAAAAACCCGTAAAACAAAGACAGTGAAAGAGAGAGAAATTCTTACACAATTCGTTCAGAGGCTGTGATGCAACCTGGATTGACCATATCTAGACCCACAGCTGGATGAGACATAAGGGTGGACACACTTGGGGCTGAGAGGTTGGGTGAGGTTGCGTGAGCAAACACAGACCCTTTAAAGTAATACTGCCTGGTACCCATCCCATGGGTCCCAAATCTCCAGGTTCAAGGGCATATTCCTACATCGAAAACATGCATGAGAAACCCAGAAGGTGGTACACCGTGTGATTTTGAAAGGATTCTAAAACGCACCTCATTTCTCATCTCCTTGTGCTCGGGTTCGCCATTCCAGCTACTTTACTAGCAATCTCCCTACTTGGAGAATCAGCACCTTTAACCTCCTGTTCCCTACAGGTTGCAATTTGTCCTGAGGATGAACGGAAGAGGGGCAACCAATGAGAGACTAGATCTAGGTGTTGGGACAGGCACAGGTCACTCTATTTTCCCATCAGGAAGAAGAATTAACCACAGGCTCAGCCTGCCGCCCAGAAGCAGAATAGGGCCTGAGGCAATCCCGCGCTCTTAAGGCCAGCTCCCAAAAAAAGGAGTTGAAAAATGGAGCCCAGGGACACTGCCATTCACAAACCCGCAGAGTTATAAATGATAACTCTCGTCCACAAATATATTGAGGGAAGGCAACGAAGAGGATTTGAAAGCAAGGCAGAATTGCAGGAAACAGGTTTCAGGAGGTAGATTCGAATCGCCTTTAAAGCACATGAAAAGTCGCAAAACGTCAACAATGATGCCCTTGGCCAAAAAGGGCGTATGCGTTTTTTCCTGTATATATTCAGGAAAAAACGCATACGCCCTTTTTGGCCAACCAAGCAACCTGGAAAGGCAAATCAGCGCTACAAAGTAGTCTCGCTTCCCATCGGTCAAAAGGGCCATGCTGCAAAAATTTTCAAAACCACAAATGCAGGACAGGCCATGGAGAAATGGCAGCCTTGCTACGCTGATGGGCGGGATGTCAATTGCCAACAGCCACTCTGGAGAAGTGTACGGTGTGTCCTGAAACATCTAAAACACACAGCTTAGGGAGCATAGGGCACGTCCACTCATGGGCGTATAAATTGGGAAAACTAAAAATCAGCAAGACACAGGCACCCCAAAGTTTAGGGCTGCTCTGTTGACAAGAACCTCCACTTCATGACACCTTAAATATCCCAGGAAAGAGAAAAATTGATAAAGAAGTTGTGGTCCTTATGTACAAAGGAATATCACTCAGACATGAAATCAATGTCATAAGGCTAGAAGAAGCAAGATGAGTGGACTTAGGTACGATGATTCTAAGTGAAATAAGTCACACAGAAAAAGACACTTATCATAAGCTATCACTTATAGAGGGAATGTAAAAACCGCTACACTTGAACTGAATTACAAAACAGAACAGAGTCACACGTTTAGAAAACACACTATGGCTGCTTAACGGGAAAGGTGAGGTGGGGTGATGCATAAAACAAGGGTTTCAAATTGGCTCAGATACCGTTCCATACACCCAATATGTAATAGAAAAGACCGACTCCTTGCTCAGTGAACTGGACTCAACACCCCCTATTCACCGCACAAGAATATATGTGACTAGTAAGAATCTTAAAACCTATGTATTGATATCTGTCTGGAAGTGAGTCAAGTGGGTGTAAAGCCGCATAAACACAGCCGTGAAAAGCAGCTATACCCCATTATAAAAATAAATTACTTTTAAAAACCCGTAAAACAAAGACAGTGAAAGAGAGAGAAATTCTTACAAAATTCGTTCAGAGGCTGTGATGCAACCTGGATTGACCATATCTAGACCCACAGCTGGATGAGACATAAGGGTGGACACACTTGGGGCTGAGAGGTTGGGTGAGGTTGCGTGAGCAAACACAGACCCTTTAAAGTAATACTGCCTGGTACCCATCCCATGGGTCCCAAATCTCCAGGTTCAAGGGCATATTCCTACATCGAAAACATGCATGAGAAACCCAGAAGGTGGTACACCGTGTGATTTTGAAAGGATTCTAAAACGCACCTCATTTCTCACCTCCTTGTGCTCGGGTTCGCCATTCCAGCTACTTTACTAGCAATCTCCCTACTTGGAGAATCAGCACCTTTAACCTCCTGTTCCCTACAGGTTGCAATTTGTCCTGAGGATGAACGGAAGAGGGGCAACCAATGAGAGACTAGATCTAGGTGTTGGGACAGGCACAGGTCACTCTATTTTCCCATCAGGAAGAAGAATTAACCACAGGCTCAGCCTGCCGCCCAGAAGCAGAATAGGGCCTGAGGCAATCCCGCGCTCTTAAGGCCAGCTCCCAAAAAAAGGAGTTGAAAAATGGAGCCCAGGGACACTGCCATTCACAAACCCGCAGAGTTATAAATGATAACTCTCGTCCACAAATATATTGAGGGAAGGCAACGAAGAGGATTTGAAAGCAAGGCAGAATTGCAGGAAACAGGTTTCAGGAGGTAGATTCGAATCGCCTTTAAAGCACATGAAAAGTCGCAAAACGTCGACAATGATGCCCTTGGCCAAAAAGGGCGTATGCGTTTTTTCCTGTATATATTCAGGAAAAAACGCGTACGCCCTTTTTGGCCAACCAAGCAACCTGGAAAGGCAAATCAGCGCTACAAAGTAGTCTCGCTTCCCATCGGTCAAAAGGGCCATGCTGCAAAAATTTTCAAAACCACAAATGCAGGACAGGCCATGGAGAAATGGCAGCCTTGCTACGCTGATGGGCGGGATGTCAATTGCCAACAGCCACTCTGGAGAAGTGTACGGTGTGTCCTGAAACATCTAAAACACACAGCTTAGGGAGCATAGGGCACGTCCACTCATGGGCGTATAAATTGGGAAAACTAAAAATCAGCAAGACACAGGCACCCCAAAGTTTAGGGCTGCTCTGTTGACAAGAACCTCCACTTCATGACACCTTAAATATCCCAGGAAAGAGAAAAATGGATAAAGAAGTTGTGGTCCTTATGTACAAAGGAATATCACTCAGACATGAAATCAATGTCATAAGGCTAGAAGAAGCAAGATGAGTGGACTTAGGTACGATGATTCTAAGTGAAATAAGTCACACAGAAAAAGACACTTATCATAAGCTATCACTTATAGAGGGAATGTAAAAACCGCTACACTTGAACTGAATTACAAAACAGAACAGAGTCACACGTTTAGAAAACACACTATGGCTGCTTAACGGGAAAGGTGAGGTGGGGTGATGCATAAAACAAGGGTTTCAAATTGGCTCAGATACCGTTCCATACACCCAATATGTAATAGAAAAGACCGACTCCTTGCTCAGTGAACTGGACTCAACACCCCCTATTCACCGCACAAGAATATATGTGACTAGTAAGAATCTTAAAACCTATGTATTGATATCTGTCTGGAAGTGAGTCAAGTGGGTGTAAAGCCGCATAAACACAGCCGTGAAAAGCAGCTATACCCCATTATAAAAATAAATTACTTTTAAAAACCCGTAAAACAAAGACAGTGAAAGAGAGAGAAATTCTTACAAAATTCGTTCAGGGGCTGTGATGCAACCTGGATTGACCATATCTAGACCCACAGCTGGATGAGACATAAGGGTGGACACACTTGGGGCTGAGAGGTTGGGTGAGGTTGGGTGAGCAAACACAGACCCTTTAAAGTAATACTGCCTGGTACCCATCCCATGGGTCCCAAATCTCCAGGTTCAAGGGCATATTCCTACATCGAAAACATGCATGAGAAACCCAGAAGGTGGTACACCGTGTGATTTTGAAAGGTTTCTAAAACGCACCTCATTTCTCATCTCCTTGTGCTCGGGTTCGCCATTCCAGCTACTTTACTAGCAATCTCCCTACTTGGAGAATCAGCACCTTTAACCTCCTGTTCCCTACAGGTTGCAATTTGTCCTGAGGATGAACGGAAGAGGGGCAACCAATGAGAGACTAGATCTAGGTGTTGGGACAGACACAGGTCACTCTATTTTCCCATCAGGAAGAAGAATTAACCACAGGCTCAGCCTGCCGCCCAGAAGCAGAATAGGGCCTGAGGCAATGCCGCGCTCTTAAGGCCAGCTCCCAAAAAAGGGAGTTGAAAAATGGAGCCCAGGGACACTGCCATTCACAAACCCGCAGAGTTATAAATGATAACTCTCGTCCACAAATATATTGAGGGAAGGCAACGAAGAGGATTTGAAAGCAAGGCAGAATTGCAGGAAACAGGTTTCAGGAGGTAGATTCGAATCGCCTTTAAAGCACATGAAAAGTCGCAAAACGTCGACAATGATGCCCTTGGCCAAAAAGGGCGTACTCGTTTTTTCCTGAATATATTCAGGAAAAAACGCGTACGCCCTTTTTGGCCAACCAAGCAACCTGGAAAGGCAAATCAGCGCTACAAAGATGTCTCGCTTCCCATCGGTCAAAAGGGCCATTCTGCAAAAAGTGTCAAAACCAGAAATGCAGGACAGGCCATGGAGAAATGGCAGCCTTGCTACGCTGATGGGCGGGATGTCAATTGCCAACAGCCACTCTGGAGAATTGTACGGTGTGTCCTGAAACATCTAAAACACACAGCTTAGGGAGCATAGGGCACGTCCACTCATGGGCGTATAAATTGGGAAAACTAAAAATCAGCAAGACACAGGCACCCCAAAGTTTAGGGCTGCTCTGTTGACAAGAACCTCCACTTCATGACACCTTAAATATCCCAGGAAAGAGAAAAATGGATAAAGAAGTTGTGGTCCTTATGTACAAAGGAATATCACTCAGACATGAAATCAATGTCATAAGGCTAGAAGAAGCAAGATGAGTGGACTTAGGTACGATGATTCTAAGTGAAATAAGTCACACAGAAAAAGACACTTATCATAAGCTATCACTTATAGAGGGAATGTAAAAACCGCTACACTTGAACTGAATTACAAAACAGAACAGAGTCACACGTTTAGAAAACACACTATGGCTGCTTAACGGGAAAGGTGAGGTGGGGTGATGCATAAAACAAGGGTTTCAAATTGGCTCAGATACCGTTCCATACACCCAATATGTAATAGAAAAGACCGACTCCTTGCTCAGTGAACTGGACTCAACACCCCCTATTCACCGCACAAGAATATATGTGACTAGTAAGAATCTTAAAACCTATGTATTGATATCTGTCTGGAAGTGAGTCAAGTGGGTGTAAAGCCGCATAAACACAGCCGTGAAAAGCAGCTATACCCCATTATAAAAATAAATTACTTTTAAAAACCCGTAAAACAAAGACAGTGAAAGAGAGAGAAATTCTTACAAAATTCGTTCAGAGGCTGTGATGCAACCTGGATTGACCATATCTAGACCCACAGCTGGATGAGACATAAGGGTGGACACACTTGGGGCTGAGAGGTTGGGTGAGGTTGCGTGAGCAAACACAGACCCTTTAAAGTAATACTGCCTGGTACCCATCCCATGGGTCCCAAATCTCCAGGTTCAAGGGCATATTCCTACATCGAAAACATGCATGAGAAACCCAGAAGGTGGTACACCGTGTGATTTTGAAAGGATTCTAAAACGCACCTCATTTCTCATCTCCTTGTGCTCGGGTTCGCCATTCCAGGTACTTTACTAGCAATCTCCCTACTTGGAGAATCAGCACCTTTAACCTCCTGTTCCCTACAGGTTGCAATTTGTCCTGAGGATGAACGGAAGAGGGGCAACCAATGAGAGACTAGATCTAGGTGTTGGGACAGGCACAGGTCACTCTATTTTCCCATCAGGAAGAAGAATTAACCACAGGCTCAGCCTGCCGCCCAGAAGCAGAATAGGGCCTGAGGCAATCCCGCGCTCTTAAGGCCAGCTCCCAAAAAAAGGAGTTGAAAAATGGAGCCCAGGGACACTGCCATTCACAAACCCGCAGAGTTATAAATGATAACTCTCGTCCACAAATATATTGAGGGAAGGCAACGAAGAGGATTTGAAAGCAAGGCAGAATTGCAGGAAACAGGTTTCAGGAGGTAGATTCGAATCGCCTTTAAAGCACATGAAAAGTCGCAAAACGTCAACAATGATGCCCTTGGCCAAAAAGGGCGTATGCGTTTTTTCCTGTATATATTCAGGAAAAAACGCATACGCCCTTTTTGGCCAACCAAGCAACCTGGAAAGGCAAATCAGCGCTACAAAGTAGTCTCGCTTCCCATCGGTCAAAAGGGCCATGCTGCAAAAATTTTCAAAACCACAAATGCAGGACAGGCCATGGAGAAATGGCAGCCTTGCTACGCTGATGGGCGGGATGTCAATTGCCAACAGCCACTCTGGAGAAGTGTACGGTGTGTCCTGAAACATCTAAAACACACAGCTTAGGGAGCATAGGGCACGTCCACTCATGGGCGTATAAATTGGGAAAACTAAAAATCAGCAAGACACAGGCACCCCAAAGTTTAGGGCTGCTCTGTTGACAAGAACCTCCACTTCATGACACCTTAAATATCCCAGGAAAGAGAAAAATTGATAAAGAATTTGTGGTCCTTATGTACAAAGGAATATCACTCAGACATGAAATCAATGTCATAAGGCTAGAAGAAGCAAGATGAGTGGACTTAGGTACGATGATTCTAAGTGAAATAAGTCACACAGAAAAAGACACTTATCATAAGCTATCACTTATAGAGGGAATGTAAAAACCGCTACACTTGAACTGAATTACAAAACAGAACAGAGTCACACGTTTAGAAAACACACTATGGCTGCTTAACGGGAAAGGTGAGGTGGGGTGATGCATAAAACAAGGGTTTCAAATTGGCTCAGATACCGTTCCATACACCCAATATGTAATAGAAAAGACCGACTCCTTGCTCAGTGAACTGGACTCAACACCCCCTATTCACCGCACAAGAATATATGTGACTAGTAAGAATCTTAAAACCTATGTATTGATATCTCTCTGGAAGTGAGTCAAGTGGGTGTAAAGCCGCATAAACACAGCCGTGAAAAGCAGCTATACCCCATTATAAAAATAAATTACTTTTAAAAACCCGTAAAACAAAGACAGTGAAAGAGAGAGAAATTCTTACAAAATTCGTTCAGAGGCTGTGATGCAACCTGGATTGACCATATCTAGACCCACAGCTGGATGAGACATAAGGGTGGACACACTTGGGGCTGAGAGGTTGGGTGAGGTTGCGTGAGCAAACACAGACCCTTTAAAGTAATACTGCCTGGTACCCATCCCATGGGTCCCAAATCTCCAGGTTCAAGGGCATATTCCTACATCGAAAACATGCATGAGAAACCCAGAAGGTGGTACACCGTGTGATTTTGAAAGGATTCTAAAACGCACCTCATTTCTCATCTCCTTGTGCTCGGGTTCGCCATTCCAGCTACTTTACTAGCAATCTCCCTACTTGGAGAATCAGCACCTTTAACCTCCTGTTCCCTACAGGTTGCAATTTGTCCTGAGGATGAACGGAAGAGGGGCAACCAATGAGAGACTAGATCTAGGTGTTGGGACAGGCACAGGTCACTCTATTTTCCCATCAGGAAGAAGAATTAACCACAGGCTCAGCCTGCCGCCCAGAAGCAGAATAGGGCCTGAGGCAATCCCGCGCTCTTAAGGCCAGCTCCCAAAAAAAGGAGTTGAAAAATGGAGCCCAGGGACACTGCCATTCACAAACCCGCAGAGTTATAAATGATAACTCTCGTCCACAAATATATTGAGGGAAGGCAACGAAGAGGATTTGAAAGCAAGGCAGAATTGCAGGAAACAGGTTTCAGGAGGTAGATTCGAATCGCCTTTAAAGCACATGAAAAGTCGCAAAACGTCAACAATGATGCCCTTGGCCAAAAAGGGCGTATGCGTTTTTTCCTGTATATATTCAGGAAAAAACGCATACGCCCTTTTTGGCCAACCAAGCAACCTGGAAAGGCAAATCAGCGCTACAAAGTAGTCTCGCTTCCCATCGGTCAAAAGGGCCATGCTGCAAAAATTTTCAAAACCACAAATGCAGGACAGGCCATGGAGAAATGGCAGCCTTGCTACGCTGATGGGCGGGATGTCAATTGCCAACAGCCACTCTGGAGAAGTGTACGGTGTGTCCTGAAACATCTAAAACACACAGCTTAGGGAGCATAGGGCACGTCCACTCATGGGCGTATAAATTGGGAAAACTAAAAATCAGCAAGACACAGGCACCCCAAAGTTTAGGGCTGCTCTGTTGACAAGAACCTCCACTTCATGACACCTTAAATATCCCAGGAAAGAGAAAAATTGATAAAGAAGTTGTGGTCCTTATGTACAAAGGAATATCACTCAGACATGAAATCAATGTCATAAGGCTAGAAGAAGCAAGATGAGTGGACTTAGGTACGATGATTCTAAGTGAAATAAGTCACACAGAAAAAGACACTTATCATAAGCTATCACTTATAGAGGGAATGTAAAAACCGCTACACTTGAACTGAATTACAAAACAGAACAGAGTCACACGTTTAGAAAACACACTATGGCTGCTTAACGGGAAAGGTGAGGTGGGGTGATGCATAAAACAAGGGTTTCAAATTGGCTCAGATACCGTTCCATACACCCAATATGTAATAGAAAAGACCGACTCCTTGCTCAGTGAACTGGACTCAACACCCCCTATTCACCGCACAAGAATATATGTGACTAGTAAGAATCTTAAAACCTATGTATTGATATCTGTCTGGAAGTGAGTCAAGTGGGTGTAAAGCCGCATAAACACAGCCGTGAAAAGCAGCTATACCCCATTATAAAAATAAATTACTTTTAAAAACCCGTAAAACAAAGACAGTGAAAGAGAGAGAAATTCTTACAAAATTCGTTCAGGGGCTGTGATGCAACCTGGATTGACCATATCTAGACCCACAGCTGGATGAGACATAAGGGTGGACACACTTGGGGCTGAGAGGTTGGGTGAGGTTGGGTGAGCAAACACAGACCCTTTAAAGTAATACTGCCTGGTACCCATCCCATGGGTCCCAAATCTCCAGGTTCAACGGCATATTCCTACATCGAAAACATGCATGAGAAACCCAGAAGGTGGTACACCGTGTGATTTTGAAAGGTTTCTAAAACGCACCTCATTTCTCATCTCCTTGTGCTCGGGTTCGCCATTCCAGCTACTTTACTAGCAATCTCCCTACTTGGAGAATCAGCACCTTTAACCTCCTGTTCCCTACAGGTTGCAATTTGTCCTGAGGATGAACGGAAGAGGGGCAACCAATGAGAGACTAGATCTAGGTGTTGGGACAGACACAGGTCACTCTATTTTCCCATCAGGAAGAAGAATTAACCACAGGCTCAGCCTGCCGCCCAGAAGCAGAATAGGGCCTGAGGCAATGCCGCGCTCTTAAGGCCAGCTCCCAAAAAAGGGAGTTGAAAAATGGAGCCCAGGGACACTGCCATTCACAAACCCGCAGAGTTATAAATGATAACTCTCGTCCACAAATATATTGAGGGAAGGCAACGAAGAGGATTTGAAAGCAAGGCAGAATTGCAGGAAACAGGTTTCAGGAGGTAGATTCGAATCGCCTTTAAAGCACATGAAAAGTCGCAAAACGTCGACAATGATGCCCTTGGCCAAAAAGGGCGTATGCGTTTTTTCCTGAATATA
Organism: Eschrichtius robustus; assembly: GCF_028021215.1. Taxonomy (NCBI): domain Eukaryota; kingdom Metazoa; phylum Chordata; class Mammalia; order Artiodactyla; family Eschrichtiidae; genus Eschrichtius; species Eschrichtius robustus. Next base: position 2,230,111 of record NW_027175343.1, read on the forward strand.
TTCAGGAAAAAACGCGTACGCCCTTTTTGGCCAACCAAGCAACCTGGAAAGGCAAATCAGCGCTACAAAGATGTCTCGCTTCCCATCGGTCAAAAGGGCCATTCTGCAAAAAGTGTCAAAACCAGAAATGCAGGACAGGCCATGGAGAAATGGCAGCCTTGCTACGCTGATGGGCGGGATGTCAATTGCCAACAGCCACTCTGGAGAAGTGTACGGTGTGTCCTGAAACATCTAAAACACACAGCTTAGGGAGCATAGGGCACGTCCACTCATGGGCGTATAAATTGGGAAAACTAAAAATCAGCAAGACACAGGCACCCCAAAGTTTAGGGCTGCTCTGTTGACAAGAACCTCCACTTCATGACACCTTAAATATCCCAGGAAAGAGAAAAATGGATAAAGAAGTTGTGGTCCTTATGTACAAAGGAATATCACTCAGACATGAAATCAATGTCATAAGGCTAGAAGAAGCAAGATGAGTGGACTTAGGTACGATGATTCTAAGTGAAATAAGTCACACAGAAAAAGACACTTATCATAAGCTATCACTTATAGAGGGAATGTAAAAACCGCTACACTTGAACTGAATTACAAAACAGAACAGAGTCACACGTTTAGAAAACACACTATGGCTGCTTAACGGGAAAGGTGAGGTGGGGTGATGCATAAAACAAGGGTTTCAAATTGGCTCAGATACCGTTCCATACACCCAATATGTAATAGAAAAGACCGACTCCTTGCTCAGTGAACTGGACTCAACACCCCCTATTCACCGCACAAGAATATATGTGACTAGTAAGAATCTTAAAACCTATGTATTGATATCTGTCTGGAAGTGAGTCAAGTGGGTGTAAAGCCGCATAAACACAGCCGTGAAAAGCAGCTATACCCCATTATAAAAATAAATTACTTTTAAAAACCCGTAAAACAAAGACAGTGAAAGAGAGAGAAATTCTTACAAAATTCGTTCAGAGGCTGTGATGCAACCTGGATTGACCATATCTAGACCCACAGCTGGATGAGACATAAGGGTGGACACACTTGGGGCTGAGAGGTTGGGTGAGGTTGCGTGAGCAAACACAGACCCTTTAAAGTAATACTGCCTGGTACCCATCCCATGGGTCCCAAATCTCCAGGTTCAAGGGCATATTCCTACATCGAAAACATGCATGAGAAACCCAGAAGGTGGTACACCGTGTGATTTTGAAAGGATTCTAAAACGCACTTCATTTCTCATCTCCTTGTGCTCAGGTTCGCCATTCCAGCTACTTTACTAGCAATCTCCCTACTTGGAGAATCAGCACCTTTAACCTCCTGTTCCCTACAGGTTGCAATTTGTCCTGAGGATGAACGGAAGAGGGGCAACCAATGAGAGACTAGATCTAGGTGTTTGGACAGGCACAGGTCACTCTATTTTCCCATCAGGAAGAAGAATTAACCACAGGCTCAGCCTGCCGCCCAGAAGCAGAATAGGGCCTGAGGCAATCCCGCGCTCTTAAGGCCAGCTCCCAAAAAAAGGAGTTGAAAAATGGAGCCCAGGGACACTGCCATTCACAAACCCGCAGAGTTATAAATGATAACTCTCGTCCACAAATATATTGAGGGAAGGCAACGAAGAGGATTTGAAAGCAAGGCAGAATTGCAGGAAACAGGTTTCAGGAGGTAGATTCGAATCGCCTTTAAAGCACATGAAAAGTCGCAAAACGTCAACAATGATGCCCTTGGCCAAAAAGGGCGTATGCGTTTTTTCCTGTATATATTCAGGAAAAAACGCATACGCCCTTTTTGGCCAACCAAGCAACCTGGAAAGGCAAATCAGCGCTACAAAGTAGTCTCGCTTCCCATCGGTCAAAAGGGCCATGCTGCAAAAATTTTCAAAACCACAAATGCAGGACAGGCCATGGAGAAATGGCAGCCTTGCTACGCTGATGGGCGGGATGTCAATTGCCAACAGCCACTCTGGAGAAGTGTACGGTGTGTCCTGAAACATCTAAAACACACAGCTTAGGGAGCATAGGGCACGTCCACTCATGGGCGTATAAATTGGGAAAACTAAAAATCAGCAAGACACAGGCACCCCAAAGTTTAGGGCTGCTCTGTTGACAAGAACCTCCACTTCATGACACCTTAAATATCCCAGGAAAGAGAAAAATTGATAAAGAAGTTGTGGTCCTTATGTACAAAGGAATATCACTCAGACATGAAATCAATGTCATAAGGCTAGAAGAAGCAAGATGAGTAGACTTAGGTACGATGATTCTAAGTGAAATAAGTCACACAGAAAAAGACACTTATCATAAGCTATCACTTATAGAGGGAATGTAAAAACCGCTACACTTGAACTGAATTACAAAACAGAACAGAGTCACACGTTTAGAAAACACACTATGGCTGCTTAACGGGAAAGGTGAGGTGGGGTGATGCATAAAACAAGGGTTTCAAATTGGCTCAGATACCGTTCCATACACCCAATATGTAATAGAAAAGACCGACTCCTTGCTCAGTGAACTGGACTCAACACCCCCTATTCACCGCACAAGAATATATGTGACTAGTAAGAATCTTAAAACCTATGTATTGATATCTGTCTGGAAGTGAGTCAAGTGGGTGTAAAGCCGCATAAACACAGCCGTGAAAAGCAGCTATACCCCATTATAAAAATAAATTACTTTTAAAAACCCGTAAAACAAAGACAGTGAAAGAGAGAGAAATTCTTACACAATTCGTTCAGAGGCTGTGATGCAACCTGGATTGACCATATCTAGACCCACAGCTGGATGAGACATAAGGGTGGACACACTTGGGGCTGAGAGGTTGGGTGAGGTTGCGTGAGCAAACACAGACCCTTTAAAGTAATACTGCCTGGTACCCATCCCATGGGTCCCAAATCTCCAGGTTCAAGGGCATATTCCTACATCGAAAACATGCATGAGAAACCCAGAAGGTGGTACACCGTGTGATTTTGAAAGGATTCTAAAACGCACCTCATTTCTCATCTCCTTGTGCTCGGGTTCGCCATTCCAGCTACTTTACTAGCAATCTCCCTACTTGGAGAATCAGCACCTTTAACCTCCTGTTCCCTACAGGTTGCAATTTGTCCTGAGGATGAACGGAAGAGGGGCAACCAATGAGAGACTAGATCTAGGTGTTGGGACAGGCACAGGTCACTCTATTTTCCCATCAGGAAGAAGAATTAACCACAGGCTCAGCCTGCCGCCCAGAAGCAGAATAGGGCCTGAGGCAATCCCGCGCTCTTAAGGCCAGCTCCCAAAAAAAGGAGTTGAAAAATGGAGCCCAGGGACACTGCCATTCACAAACCCGCAGAGTTATAAATGATAACTCTCGTCCACAAATATATTGAGGGAAGGCAACGAAGAGGATTTGAAAGCAAGGCAGAATTGCAGGAAACAGGTTTCAGGAGGTAGATTCGAGTCGCCTTTAAAGCACATGAAAAGTCGCAAAACGTCAACAATGATGCCCTTGGCCAAAAAGGGCGTATGCGTTTTTTCCTGTATATATTCAGGAAAAAACGCATACGCCCTTTTTGGCCAACCAAGCAACCTGGAAAGGCAAATCAGCGCTACAAAGTAGTCTCGCTTCCCATCGGTCAAAAGGGCCATGCTGCAAAAATTTTCAAAACCACAAATGCAGGACAGGCCATGGAGAAATGGCAGCCTTGCTACGCTGATGGGCGGGATGTCAATTGCCAACAGCCACTCTGGAGAAGTGTACGGTGTGTCCTGAAACATCTAAAACACACAGCTTAGGGAGCATAGGGCACGTCCACTCATGGGCGTATAAATTGGGAAAACTAAAAATCAGCAAGACACAGGCACCCCAAAGTTTAGGGCTGCTCTGTTGACAAGAACCTCCACTTCATGACACCTTAAATATCCCAGGAAAGAGAAAAATTGATAAAGAAGTTGTGGTCCTTATGTACAAAGGAATATCACTCAGACATGAAATCAATGTCATAAGGCTAGAAGAAGCAAGATGAGTGGACTTAGGTACGATGATTCTAAGTGAAATAAGTCACACAGAAAAAGACACTTATCATAAGCTATCACTTATAGAGGGAATGTAAAAACCGCTACACTTGAACTGAATTACAAAACAGAACAGAGTCACACGTTTAGAAAACACACTATGGCTGCTTAACGGGAAAGGTGAGGTGGGGTGATGCATAAAACAAGGGTTTCAAATTGGCTCAGATACCGTTCCATACACCCAATATGTAATAGAAAAGACCGACTCCTTGCTCAGTGAACTGGACTCAACAACCCCTATTCACCGCACAAGAATATATGTGACTAGTAAGAATCTTAAAACCTATGTATTGATATCTGTCTGGAAGTGAGTCAAGTGGGTGTAAAGCCGCATAAACACAGCCGTGAAAAGCAGCTATACCCCATTATAAAAATAAATTACTTTTAAAAACCCGTAAAACAAAGACAGTGAAAGAGAGAGAAATTCTTACAAAATTCGTTCAGGGGCTGTGATGCAACCTGGATTGACCATATCTAGACCCACAGCTGGATGAGACATAAGGGTGGACACACTTGGGGCTGAGAGGTTGGGTGAGGTTGGGTGAGCAAACACAGACCCTTTAAAGTAATACTGCCTGGTACCCATCCCATGGGTCCCAAATCTCCAGGTTCAAGGGCATATTCCTACATCGAAAACATGCATGAGAAACCCAGAAGGTGGTACACCGTGTGATTTTGAAAGGTTTCTAAAACGCACCTCATTTCTCATCTCCTTGTGCTCGGGTTCGCCATTCCAGCTACTTTACTAGCAATCTCCCTACTTGGAGAATCAGCACCTTTAACCTCCTGTTCCCTACAGGTTGCAATTTCTCCTGAGGATGAACGGAAGAGGGGCAACCAATGAGAGACTAGATCTAGGTGTTGGGACAGACACAGGACACTCTATTTTCCCATCAGGAAGAAGAATTAACCACAGGCTCAGCCTGCCGCCCAGAAGCAGAATAGGGCCTGAGGCAATCCCACGCTCCTGCGGCCAGCTCCCAAAAAAGCGAGTTGAAAAATGGAGCCCAGGGACACTGCCATTCACAAACCCGCAGAGTTATAAATGATAACTCTCGTCCACAAATATATTGAGGGAAGGCAACGAAGAGGATTTGAAAGCAAGGCAGAATTGCAGGAAACAGGTTTCAGGAGGTAGATTCGAATCGCCTTTAAAGCACATGAAAAGTCGCAAAACGTCGACAATGATGCCCTTGGCCAAAAAGGGCGTATGCGTTTTTTCCTGAATATATTCAGGAAAAAACGCGTACGCCCTTTTTGGCCAACCAAGCAACCTGGAAAGGCAAATCAGCGCTACAAAGATGTCTCGCTTCCCATCGGTCAAAAGGGCCATTCTGCAAAAAGTGTCAAAACCAGAAATGCAGGACAGGCCATGGAGAAATGGCAGCCTTGCTACGCTGATGGGCGGGATGTAAATTGCCAACAGCCACTCTGGAGAAGTGTACGGTGTGTCCTGAAACATCTAAAACACACAGCTTAGGGAGCATAGGGCACGTCCACTCATGGGCGTATAAATTGGGAAAACTAAAAATCAGCAAGACACAGGCACCCCAAAGTTTAGGGCTGCTCTGTTGACAAGAACCTCCACTTCATGACACCTTAAATATCCCAGGAAAGAGAAAAATGGATAAAGAAGTTGTGGTCCTTATGTACAAAGGAATATCACTCAGACATGAAATCAATGTCATAAGGCTAGATGAAGCAAGATGAGTGGACTTAGGTACGATGATTCTAAGTGAAATAAGTCACACAGAAAAAGACACTTATCATAAGCTATCACTTATAGAGGGAATGTAAAAACCGCTACACTTGAACTGAATTACAAAACAGAACAGAGTCACACGTTTAGAAAACACACTATGGCTGCTTAACGGGAAAGGTGAGGTGGGGTGATGCATAAAACAAGGGTTTCAAATTGGCTCAGATACCGTTCCATACACCCAATATGTAATAGAAAAGACCGACTCCTTGCTCAGTGAACTGGACTCAACACCCCCTATTCACCGCACAAGAATATATGTGACTAGTAAGAATCTTAAAACCTATGTATTGATATCTGTCTGGAAGTGAGTCAAGTGGGTGTAAAGCCGCATAAACACAGCCGTGAAAAGCAGCTATACCCCATTATAAAAATAAATTACTTTTAAAAACCCGTAAAACAAAGACAGTGAAAGAGAGAGAAATTCTTACAAAATTCGTTCAGAGGCTGTGATGCAACCTGGATTGACCATATCTAGACCCACAGCTGGATGAGACATAAGGGTGGACACACTTGGGGCTGAGAGGTTGGGTGAGGTTGCGTGAGCAAACACAGACCCTTTAAAGTAATACTGCCTGGTACCCATCCCATGGGTCCCAAATCTCCAGGTTCAAGGGCATATTCCTACATCGAAAACATGCATGAGAAACCCAGAAGGTGGTACACCGTGTGATTTTGAAAGGATTCTAAAACGCACCTCATTTCTCATCTCCTTGTGCTCGGGTTCGCCATTCCAGCTACTTTACTAGCAATCTCCCTACTTGGAGAATCAGCACCTTTAACCTCCTGTTCCCTACAGGTTGCAATTTGTCCTGAGGATGAACGGAAGAGGGGCAACCAATGAGAGACTAGATCTAGGTGTTGGGACAGGCACAGGTCACTCTATTTTCCCATCAGGAAGAAGAATTAACCACAGGCTCAGCCTGCCGCCCAGAAGCAGAATAGGGCCTGAGGCAATCCCGCGCTCTTAAGGCCAGCTCCCAAAAAAAGGAGTTGAAAAATGGAGCCCAGGGACACTGCCATTCACAAACCCGCAGAGTTATAAATGATAACTCTCGTCCACAAATATATTGAGGGAAGGCAACGAAGAGGATTTGAAAGCAAGGCAGAATTGCAGGAAACAGGTTTCAGGAGGTAGATTCGAATCGCCTTTAAAGCACATGAAAAGTCGCAAAACGTCAACAATGATGCCCTTGGCCAAAAAGGGCGTATGCGTTTTTTCCTGTATATATTCAGGAAAAAACGCGTACGCCCTTTTTGGCCAACCAAGCAACCTGGAAAGGCAAATCAGCGCTACAAAGTAGTCTCGCTTCCCATCGGTCAAAAGGGCCATGCTGCAAAAATTTTCAAAACCACAAATGCAGGACAGGCCATGGAGAAATGGCAGCCTTGCTACGCTGATGGGCGGGATGTCAATTGCCAACAGCCACTCTGGAGAAGTGTACGGTGTGTCCTGAAACATCTAAAACACACAGCTTAGGGAGCATAGGGCACGTCCACTCATGGGCGTATAAATTGGGAAAACTAAAAATCAGCAAGACACAGGCACCCCAAAGTTTAGGGCTGCTCTGTTGACAAGAACCTCCACTTCATGACACCTTAAATATCCCAGGAAAGAGAAAAATTGATAAAGAAGTTGTGGTCCTTATGTACAAAGGAATATCACTCAGACATGAAATCAATGTCATAAGGCTAGAAGAAGCAAGATGAGTGGACTTAGGTACGATGATTCTAAGTGAAATAAGTCACACAGAAAAAGACACTTATCATAAGCTATCACTTATAGAGGGAATGTAAAAACCGCTACACTAGAACTGAATTACAAAACAGAACAGAGTCACACGTTTAGAAAACACACTATGGCTGCTTAACGGGAAAGGTGAGGTGGGGTGATGCATAAAACAAGGGTTTCAAATTGGCTCAGATACCGTTCCATACACCCAATATGTAATAGAAAAGACCGACTCCTTGCTCAGTGAACTGGACTCAACACCCCCTATTCACCGCACAAGAATATATGTGACTAGTAAGAATCTTAAAACCTATGTATTGATATCTGTCTGGAAGTGAGTCAAGTGGGTGTAAAGCCGCATAAACACAGCCGTGAAAAGCAGCTATACCCCATTATAAAAATAAATTACTTTTAAAAACCCGTAAAACAAAGACAGTGAAAGAGAGAGAAATTCTTACACAATTCGTTCAGAGGCTGTGATGCAACCTGGATTGACCATATCTAGACCCACAGCTGGATGAGACATAAGGGTGGACACACTTGGGGCTGAGAGGTTGGGTGAGGTTGCGTGAGCAAACACAGACCCTTTAAAGTAATACTGCCTGGTACCCATCCCATGGGTCCCAAATCTCCAGGTTCAAGGGCATATTCCTACATCGAAAACATGCATGAGAAACCCAGAAGGTGGTACACCGTGTGATTTTGAAAGGATTCTAAAACGCACCTCATTTCTCATCTCCTTGTGCTCGGGTTCGCCATTCCAGCTACTTTACTAGCAATCTCCCTACTTGGAGAATCAGCACCTTTAACCTCCTGTTCCCTACAGGTTGCAATTTGTCCTGAGGATGAACGGAAGAGGGGCAACCAATGAGAGACTAGATCTAGGTGTTGGGACAGGCACAGGTCACTCTATTTTCCCATCAGGAAGAAGAATTAACCACAGGCTCAGCCTGCCGCCCAGAAGCAGAATAGGGCCTGAGGCAATCCCGCGCTCTTAAGGCCAGCTCCCAAAAAAAGGAGTTGAAAAATGGAGCCCAGGGACACTGCCATTCACAAACCCGCAGAGTTATAAATGATAACTCTCGTCCACAAATATATTGAGGGAAGGCAACGAAGAGGATTTGAAAGCAAGGCAGAATTGCAGGAAACAGGTTTCAGGAGGTAGATTCGAATCGCCTTTAAAGCACATGAAAAGTCGCAAAACGTCAACAATGATGCCCTTGGCCAAAAAGGGCGTATGCGTTTTTTCCTGTATATATTCAGGAAAAAACGCATACGCCCTTTTTGGCCAACCAAGCAACCTGGAAAGGCAAATCAGCGCTACAAAGTAGTCTCGCTTCCCATCGGTCAAAAGGGCCATGCTGCAAAAATTTTCAAAACCACAAATGCAGGACAGGCCATGGAGAAATGGCAGCCTTGCTACGCTGATGGGCGGGATGTCAATTGCCAACAGCCACTCTGGAGAAGTGTACGGTGTGTCCTGAAACATCTAAAACACACAGCTTAGGGAGCATAGGGCACGTCCACTCATGGGCGTATAAATTGGGAAAACTAAAAATCAGCAAGACACAGGCACCCCAAAGTTTAGGGCTGCTCTGTTGACAAGAACCTCCACTTCATGACACCTTAAATATCCCAGGAAAGAGAAAAATTGATAAAGAAGTTGTGGTCCTTATGTACAAAGGAATATCACTCAGACATGAAATCAATGTCATAAGGCTAGAAGAAGCAAGATGAGTGGACTTAGGTACGATGATTCTAAGTGAAATAAGTCACACAGAAAAAGACACTTATCATAAGCTATCACTTATAGAGGGAATGTAAAAACCGCTACACTTGAACTGAATTACAAAACAGAACAGAGTCACACGTTTAGAAAACACACTATGGCTGCTTAACGGGAAAGGTGAGGTGGGGTGATGCATAAAACAAGGGTTTCAAATTGGCTCAGATACCGTTCCATACACCCAATATGTAATAGAAAAGACCGACTCCTTGCTCAGTGAACTGGACTCAACAACCCCTATTCACCGCACAAGAATATATGTGACTAGTAAGAATCTTAAAACCTATGTATTGATATCTGTCTGGAAGTGAGTCAAGTGGGTGTAAAGCCGCATAAACACAGCCGTGAAAAGCAGCTATACCCCATTATAAAAATAAATTACTTTTAAAAACCCGTAAAACAAAGACAGTGAAAGAGAGAGAAATTCTTACAAAATTCGTTCAGGGGCTGTGATGCAACCTGGATTGACCATATCTAGACCCACAGCTGGATGAGACATAAGGGTGGACACACTTGGGGCTGAGAGGTTGGGTGAGGTTGGGTGAGCAAACACAGACCCTTTAAAGTAATACTGCCTGGTACCCATCCCATGGGTCCCAAATCTCCAGGTTCAAGGGCATATTCCTACATCGAAAACATGCATGAGAAACCCAGAAGGTGGTACACCGTGTGATTTTGAAAGGATTCTAAAACGCACCTCATTTCTCATCTCCTTGTGCTCGGGTTCGCCATTCCAGCTACTTTACTAGCAATCTCCCTACTTGGAGAATCAGCACCTTTAACCTCCTGTTCCCTACAGGTTGCAATTTGTCCTGAGGATGAACGGAAGAGGGGCAACCAATGAGAGACTAGATCTAGGTGTTGGGACAGGCACAGGACACTCTATTTTCCCATCAGGAAGAAGAATTAACCACAGGCTCAGCCTGCCGCCCAGAAGCAGAATAGGGCCTGAGGCAATCCCGCGCTCTTAAGGCCAGCTCCCAAAAAAAGGAGTTGAAAAATGGAGCCCAGGGACACTGCCATTCACAAACCCGCAGAGTTATAAATGATAACTCTCGTCCACAAATATATTGAGGGAAGGCAACGAAGAGGATTTGAAAGCAAGGCAGAATTGCAGGAAACAGGTTTCAGGAGGTAGATTCGAATCGCCTTTAAAGCACATGAAAAGTCGCAAAACGTCAACAATGATGCCCTTGGCCAAAAAGGGCGTATGCGTTTTTTCCTGTATATATTCAGGAAAAAACGCATACGCCCTTTTTGGCCAACCAAGCAACCTGGAAAGGCAAATCAGCGCTACAAAGTAGTCTCGCTTCCCATCGGTCAAAAGGGCCATGCTGCAAAAATTTTCAAAACCACAAATGCAGGACAGGCCATGGAGAAATGGCAGCCTTGCTACGCTGATGGGCGGGATGTCAATTGCCAACAGCCACTCTGGAGAAGTGTACGGTGTGTCCTGAAACATCTAAAACACACAGCTTAGGGAGCATAGGGCACGTCCACTCATGGGCGTATAAATTGGGAAAACTAAAAATCAGCAAGACACAGGCACCCCAAAGTTTAGGGCTGCTCTGTTGACAAGAACCTCCACTTCATGACACCTTAAATATCCCAGGAAAGAGAAAAATGGATAAAGAAGTTGTGGTCCTTATGTACAAAGGAATATCACTCAGACATGAAATCAATGTCATAAGGCTAGAAGAAGCAAGATGAGTGGACTTAGGTACGATGATTCTAAGTGAAATAAGTCACACAGAAAAAGACACTTATCATAAGCTATCACTTATAGAGGGAATGTAAAAACCGCTACACTTGAACTGAATTACAAAACAGAACAGAGTCACACGTTTAGAAAACACACTATGGCTGCTTAACGGGAAAGGTGAGGTGGGGTGATGCATAAAACAAGGGTTTCAAATTGGCTCAGATACCGTTCCATACACCCAATATGTAATAGAAAAGACCGACTCCTTGCTCAGTGAACTGGACTCAACACCCCCTATTCACCGCACAAGAATATATGTGACTAGTAAGAATCTTAAAACCTATGTATTGATATCTGTCTGGAAGTGAGTCAAGTGGGTGTAAAGCCGCATAAACACAGCCGTGAAAAGCAGCTATACCCCATTATAAAAATAAATTACTTTTAAAAACCCGTAAAACAAAGACAGTGAAAGAGAGAGAAATTCTTACAAAATTCGTTCAGAGGCTGTGATGCAACCTGGATTGACCATATCTAGACCCACAGCTGGATGAGACATAAGGGTGGACACACTTGGGGCTGAGAGGTTGGGTGAGGTTGCGTGAGCAAACACAGACCCTTTAAAGTAATACTGCCTGGTACCCATCCCATGGGTCCCAAATCTCCAGGTTCAAGGGCATATTCCTACATCGAAAACATGCATGAGAAACCCAGAAGGTGGTACACCGTGTGATTTTGAAAGGATTCTAAAACGCACCTCATTTCTCATCTCCTTGTGCTCGGGTTCGCCATTCCAGCTACTTTACTAGCAATCTCCCTACTTGGAGAATCAGCACCTTTAACCTCCTGTTCCCTACAGGTTGCAATTTGTCCTGAGGATGAACGGAAGAGGGGCAACCAATGAGAGACTAGATCTAGGTGTTGGGACAGGCACAGGTCACTCTATTTTCCCATCAGGAAGAAGAATTAACCACAGGCTCAGCCTGCCGCCCAGAAGCAGAATAGGGCCTGAGGCAATCCCGCGCTCTTAAGGCCAGCTCCCAAAAAAAGGAGTTGAAAAATGGAGCCCAGGGACACTGCCATTCACAAACCCGCAGAGTTATAAATGATAACTCTCGTCCACAAATATATTGAGGGAAGGCAACGAAGAGGATTTGAAAGCAAGGCAGAATTGCAGGAAACAGGTTTCAGGAGGTAGATTCGAATCGCCTTTAAAGCACATGAAAAGTCGCAAAACGTCAACAATGATGCCCTTGGCCAAAAAGGGCGTATGCGTTTTTTCCTGTATATATTCAGGAAAAAACGCATACGCCCTTTTTGGCCAACCAAGCAACCTGGAAAGGCAAATCAGCGCTACAAAGTAGTCTCGCTTCCCATCGGTCAAAAGGGCCATGCTGCAAAAATTTTCAAAACCACAAATGCAGGACAGGCCATGGAGAAATGGCAGCCTTGCTACGCTGATGGGCGGGATGTAAATTGCCAACAGCCACTCTGGAGAAGTGTACGGTGTGTCCTGAAACATCTAAAACACACAGCTTAGGGAGCATAGGGCACGTCCACTCATGGGCGTATAAATTGGGAAAACTAAAAATCAGCAAGACACAGGCACCCCAAAGTTTAGGGCTGCTCTGTTGACAAGAACCTCCACTTCATGACACCTTAAATATCCCAGGAAAGAGAAAAATTGATAAAGAAGTTGTGGTCCTTATGTACAAAGGAATATCACTCAGACATGAAATCAATGTCATAAGGCTAGAAGAAGCAAGATGAGTGGACTTAGGTACGATGATTTTAAGTGAAATAAGTCACACAGAAAAAGACACTTATCATAAGCTATCACTTATAGAGGGAATGTAAAAACCGCTACACTTGAACTGAATTACAAAACAGAACAGAGTCACACGTTTAGAAAACACACTATGGCTGCTTAACGGGAAAGGTGAGGTGGGGTGATGCATAAAACAAGGGTTTCAAATTGGCTCAGATACCGTTCCATACACCCAATATGTAATAGAAAAGACCGACTCCTTGCTCAGTGAACTGGACTCAACACCCCCTATTCACCGCACAAGAATATATGTGACTAGTAAGAATCTTAAAACCTATGTATTGATATCTGTCTGGAAGTGAGTCAAGTGGGTGTAAAGCCGCATAAACACAGCCGTGAAAAGCAGCTATACCCCATTATAAAAATAAATTACTTTTAAAAACCCGTAAAACAAAGACAGTGAAAGAGAGAGAAATTCTTACAAAATTCGTTCAGGGGCTGTGATGCAACCTGGATTGACCATATCTAGACCCACAGCTGGATGAGACATAAGGGTGGACACACTTGGGGCTGAGAGGTTGGGTGAGGTTGGGTGAGCAAACACAGACCCTTTAAAGTAATACTGCCTGGTACCCATCCCATGGGTCCCAAATCTCCAGGTTCAAGGGCATATTCCTACATCGAAAACATGCATGAGAAACCCAGAAGGTGGTACACCGTGTGATTTTGAAAGGTTTCTAAAACGCACCTCATTTCTCATCTCCTTGTGCTCGGGTTCGCCATTCCAGCTACTTTACTAGCAATCTCCCTACTTGGAGAATCAGCACCTTTAACCTCCTGTTCCCTACAGGTTGCAATTTGTCCTGAGGATGAACGGAAGAGGGGCAACCAATGAGAGACTAGATCTAGGTGTTGGGACAGACACAGGTCACTCTATTTTCCCATCAGGAAGAAGAATTAACCACAGGCTCAGCCTGCCGCCCAGAAGCAGAATAGGGCCTGAGGCAATGCCGCGCTCTTAAGGCCAGCTCCCAAAAAAGGGAGTTGAAAAATGGAGCCCAGGGACACTGCCATTCACAAACCCGCAGAGTTATAAATGATAACTCTCGTCCACAAATATATTGAGGGAAGGCAACGAAGAGGATTTGAAAGCAAGGCAGAATTGCAGGAAACAGGTTTCAGGAGGTAGATTCGAATCGCCTTTAAAGCACATGAAAAGTCGCAAAACGTCGACAATGATGCCCTTGGCCAAAAAGGGCGTATGCGTTTTTTCCTGAATATATTCAGGAAAAAACGCGTACGCCCTTTTTGGCCAACCAAGCAACCTGGAAAGGCAAATCAGCGCTACAAAGATGTCTCGCTTCCCATCGGTCAAAAGGGCCATTCTGCAAAAAGTGTCAAAACCAGAAATGCAGGACAGGCCATGGAGAAATGGCAGCCTTGCTACGCTGATGGGCGGGATGTAAATTGCCAACAGCCACTCTGGAGAAGTGTACGGTGTGTCCTGAAACATCTAAAACACACAGCTTAGGGAGCATAGGGCACGTTCACTCATGGGCGTATAAATTGGGAAAACTAAAAATCAGCAAGACACAGGCACCCCAAAGTTTAGGGCTGCTCTGTTGACAAGAACCTCCACTTCATGACACCTTAAATATCCCATGAAAGAGAAAAATGGATAAAGAAGTTGTGGTCCTTATGTACAAAGGAATATCACTCAGACATGAAATCAATGTCATAAGGCTAGTAGAAACAATATGAGTGGACTTAGGTACGATGATTCTAAGTGAAATAAGTCACACAGAAAAAGACACTTATCATAAGCTATCACTTATAGAGGGAATGTAAAAACCGCTACACTTGAACTGAATTACAAAACAGAACAGAGTCACACGTTTAGAAAACACACTATGGCTGCTTAACGGGAAAGGTGAGGTGGGGTGATGCATAAAACAAGGGTTTCAAATTGGCTCAGATACCGTTCCATACAACCAATATGTAATAGAAAAGACCGACTCCTTGCTCAGTGAACTGGACTCAACACCCCCTATTCACCGCACAAGAATATAGGTGACTAGTAAGAATCTTAAAACCTATGTATTGATATCTGTCTGGAAGTGAGTCAAGTGGGTGTAAAGCCGCATAAACACAGCCGTGAAAAGCAGCTATACCCCATTATAAAAATAAATTACTTTTAAAAACCCGTAAAACAAAGACAGTGAAAGAGAGAGAAATTCTTACAAAATTCGTTCAGAGGCTGTGATGCAACCTGGATTGACCATATCTAGACCCACAGCTGGATGAGACATAAGGGTGGACACACTTGGGGCTGAGAGGTTGGGTGAGGTTGCGTGAGCAAACACAGACCCTTTAAAGTAATACTGCCTGGTACCCATCCCATGGGTCCCAAATCTCCAGGTTCAAGGGCATATTCCTACATCGAAAACATGCATGAGAAACCCAGAAGGTGGTACACCGTGTGATTTTGAAAGGATTCTAAAACGCACCTCATTTCTCATCTCCTTGTGCTCGGGTTCGCCATTCCAGCTACTTTACTAGCAATCTCCCTACTTGGAGAATCAGCACCTTTAACCTCCTGTTCCCTACAGGTTGCAATTTGTCCTGAGGATGAACGGAAGAGGGGCAACCAATGAGAGACTAGATCTAGGTGTTGGGACAGGCACAGGTCACTCTATTTTCCCATCAGGAAGAAGAATTAACCACAGGCTCAGCCTGCCGCCCAGAAGCAGAATAGGGCCTGAGGCAATCCCGCGCTCTTAAGGCCAGCTCCCAAAAAAAGGAGTTGAAAAATGGAGCCCAGGGACACTGCCATTCACAAACCCGCAGAGTTATAAATGATAACTCTCGTCCACAAATATATTGAGGGAAGGCAACGAAGAGGATTTGAAAGCAAGGCAGAATTGCAGGAAACAGGTTTCAGGAGGTAGATTCGAATCGCCTTTAAAGCACATGAAAAGTCGCAAAACGTCAACAATGATGCCCTTGGCCAAAAAGGGCGTATGCGTTTTTTCCTGTATATATTCAGGAAAAAACGCATACGCCCTTTTTGGCCAACCAAGCAACCTGGAAAGGCAAATCAGCGCTACAAAGTAGTCTCGCTTCCCATCGGTCAAAAGGGCCATGCTGCAAAAATTTTCAAAACCAGAAATGCAGGACAGGCCATGGAGAAATGGCAGCCTTGCTACGCTGATGGGCGGGATGTAAATTGCCAACAACCACTCTGGAGAAGTGTACGGTGTGTCCTGAAACATCTAAAACACACAGCTTAGGGAGCATAGGGCACGTCCACTCATGGGCGTATAAATTGGGAAAACTAAAAATCAGCAAGACACAGGCACCCCAAAGTTTAGGGCTGCTCTGTTGACAAGAACCTCCACTTCATGACACCTTAAATATCCCAGGAAAGAGAAAAATGGATAAAGAAGTTGTGGTCCTTATGTTCAAAGGAATATCACTCAGACATGAAATCAATGTCATAAGGCTAGAAGAAGCAAGATGAGTGGACTTAGGTACGATGATTCTAAGTGAAATAAGTCACACAGAAAAAGACACTTATCATAAGCTATCACTTATAGAGGGAATGTAAAAACCGCTACACTTGAACTGAATTACAAAACAGAACAGAGTCACACGTTTAGAAAACACACTATGGCTGCTTAACGGGAAAGGTGAGGTGGGGTGATGCATAAAACAAGGGTTTCAAATTGGCTCAGATACCGTTCCATACACCCAATATGTAATAGAAAAGACCGACTCCTTGCTCAGTGAACTGGACTCAACACCCCCTATTCACCGCACAAGAATATATGTGACTAGTAAGAATCTTAAAACCTATGTATTGATATCTGTCTGGAAGTGAGTCAAGTGGGTGTAAAGCCGCATAAACACAGCCGTGAAAAGCAGCTATACCCCATTATAAAAATAAATTACTTTTAAAAACCCGTAAAACAAAGACAGTGAAAGAGAGAGAAATTCTTACAAAATTCGTTCAGGGGCTGTGATGCAACCTGGATTGACCATATCTAGACCCACAGCTGGATGAGACATAAGGGTGGACACACTTGGGGCTGAGAGGTTGGGTGAGGTTGGGTGAGCAAACACAGACCCTTTAAAGTAATACTGCCTGGTACCCATCCCATGGGTCCCAAATCTCCAGGTTCAAGGGCATATTCCTACATCGAAAACATGCATGAGAAACCCAGAAGGTGGTACACCGTGTGATTTTGAAAGGTTTCTAAAACGCACCTCATTTCTCATCTCCTTGTGCTCGGGTTCGCCATTCCAGCTACTTTACTAGCAATCTCCCTACTTGGAGAATCAGCACCTTTAACCTCCTGTTCCCTACAGGTTGCAATTTGTCCTGAGGATGAACGGAAGAGGGGCAACCAATGAGAGACTAGATCTAGGTGTTGGGACAGACACAGGTCACTCTATTTTCCCATCAGGAAGAAGAATTAACCACAGGCTCAGCCTGCCGCCCAGAAGCAGAATAGGGCCTGAGGCAATGCCGCGCTCTTAAGGCCAGCTCCCAAAAAAGGGAGTTGAAAAATGGAGCCCAGGGACACTGCCATTCACAAACCCGCAGAGTTATAAATGATAACTCTCGTCCACAAATATATTGAGGGAAGGCAACGAAGAGGATTTGAAAGCAAGGCAGAATTGCAGGAAACAGGTTTCAGGAGGTAGATTCGAATCGCCTTTAAAGCACATGAAAAGTCGCAAAACGTCGACAATGATGCCCTTGGCCAAAAAGGGCGTATGCGTTTTTTCCTGAATATATTCAGGAAAAAACGCGTACGCCCTTTTTGGCCAACCAAGCAACCTGGAAAGGCAAATCAGCGCTACAAAGATGTCTCGCTTCCCATCGGTCAAAAGGGCCATTCTGCAAAAAGTGTCAAAACCAGAAATGCAGGACAGGCCCTGGAGAAATGGCAGCCTTGCTACGCTGATGGGCGGGATGTAAATTGCCAACAGCCACTCTGGAGAAGTGTACGGTGTGTCCTGAAACATCTAAAACACACAGCTTAGGGAGCATAGGGCACGTTCACTCATGGGCGTATAAATTGGGAAAACTAAAAATCAGCAAGACACAGGCACCCCAAAGTTTAGGGCTGCTCTGTTGACAAGAACCTCCACTTCATGACACCTTAAATATCCCAGGAAAGAGAAAAATGGATAAAGAAGTTGTGGTCCTTATGTACAAAGGAATATCACTCAGACATGAAATCAATGTCATAAGGCTAGAAGAAGCAAGATGAGTGGACTTAGGTACGATGATTCTAAGTGAAATAAGTCACACAGAAAAAGACACTTATCATAAGCTATCACTTATAGAGGGAATGTAAAAACCGCTACACTTGAACTGAATTACAAAACAGAACAGAGTCACACGTTTAGAAAACACACTATGGCTGCTTAACGGGAAAGGTGAGGTGGGGTGATGCATAAAACAAGGGTTTCAAATTGGCTCAGATACCGTTCCATACACCCAATATGTAATAGAAAAGACCGACTCCTTGCTCAGTGAACTGGACTCAACACCCCCTATTCACCGCACAAGAATATATGTGACTAGTAAGAATCTTAAAACCTATGTATTGATATCTGTCTGGAAGTGAGTCAAGTGGGTGTAAAGCCGCATAAACACAGCCGTGAAAAGCAGCTATACCCCATTATAAAAATAAATTACTTTTAAAAACCCGTAAAACAAAGACAGTGAAAGAGAGAGAAATTCTTACAAAATTCGTTCAGGGGCTGTGATGCAACCTGGATTGACCATATCTAGACCCACAGCTGGATGAGACATAAGGGTGGACACACTTGGGGCTGAGAGGTTGGGTGAGGTTGGGTGAGCAAACACAGACCCTTTAAAGTAATACTGCCTGGTACCCATCCCATGGGTCCCAAATCTCCAGGTTCAAGGGCATATTCCTACATCGAAAACATGCATGAGAAACCCAGAAGGTGGTACACCGTGTGATTTTGAAAGGTTTCTAAAACGCACCTCATTTCTCATCTCCTTGTGCTCGGGTTCGCCATTCCAGCTACTTTACTAGCAATCTCCCTACTTGGAGAATCAGCACCTTTAACCTCCTGTTCCCTACAGGTTGCAATTTGTCCTGAGGATGAACGGAAGAGGGGCAACCAATGAGAGACTAGATCTAGGTGTTGGGACAGGCACAGGTCACTCTATTTTCCCATCAGGAAGAAGAATTAACCACAGGCTCAGCCTGCCGCCCAGAAGCAGAATAGGGCCTGAGGCAATGCCACGCTCCTGCGGCCAGCTCCCAAAAAAGCGAGTTGAAAAATGGAGCCCAGGGACACTGCCATTCACAAACCCGCAGAGTTATAAATGATAACTCTCGTCCACAAATATATTGAGGGAAGGCAACGAAGAGGATTTGAAAGCAAGGCAGAATTGCAGGAAACAGGTTTCAGGAGGTAGATTCGAATCGCCTTTAAAGCACATGAAAAGTCGCAAAACGTCGACAATGATGCCCTTGGCCAAAAAGGGCGTATGCGTTTTTTCCTGAATATATTCAGGAAAAAACGCATACGCCCTTTTTGGCCAACCAAGCAACCTGGAAAGGCAAATCAGCGCTACAAAGAAGTCTCGCTTCCCATCGGTCAAAAGGGCCATGCTGCAGAAAGTGTCAAAACCAGAAATGCAGGACAGGCCATAGAGAAATGGCAGCCTTGCTACGCTGATGGGCGGGATGTAAATTGCCAACAGCCACTCTGGAGAAGTGTACTGTATGTCCTGAAACATCGAAAAAACACAGCTTAGGGAGCATAGGGCACGTCCACTCATGGGCGTATAAATTGGGAAAACTAAAAATCAGGAAGACACAGGCACCCCAAAGTTTAGGGCTGCTCTGTTGACAAGAACCTCCACTTCATGACACCTTAAATATCCCAGGAAAGAGAAAAATGGATAAAGAAGTTGTGGTCCTTATGTACAAAGGAATATCACTCAGACATGAAATCAATGTCATAA
Source organism: Eschrichtius robustus (assembly GCF_028021215.1). Taxonomy (NCBI): domain Eukaryota; kingdom Metazoa; phylum Chordata; class Mammalia; order Artiodactyla; family Eschrichtiidae; genus Eschrichtius; species Eschrichtius robustus. Next base: position 2,249,919 of record NW_027175343.1, read on the forward strand.
GGCTAGAAGAAGCAAGATGAGTGGACTTAGGTACGATGATTCTAAGTGAAATAAGTCACACAAAAAAAGACACTTATCATAAGCTATCACTTATAGAGGGAATGTAAAAACCGCTACACTTGCACTGAATTACAAAACAGAACAGAGTCTCACGCTTAGAAAACACACTATGGCTGCTTAACGGGAAAGGTGAGGTGGGGTGATGCATAAAACAAGGTTTTCAAATTTGCTCAGATACTGTTCCATACACCCAATATGTAATAGACAAGACCTACTCCTTGCTCAGTGAACTGGAATCAACACCCCCTATTCACCGCAGAAGAATATAGGTGACTAGTAAGAATCTTAAAACCTATGTATTGATATCTGTCTGGAAGTGAGTCAAGTGGGTGTAAAGCCGCATAAACACAGCCATGAAAAGCAGATAACCCCATTATAAAAATAAATTACTTTTAAAAACCCGTAAAACAAAGACAGTGAAAGAGAGAGAAATTCTTACAAAATTCGTTCAGAGGCTGTGATGCAACCTGGATTGACCATATCTAGACCCACAGCTGGATGAGACATAAGGGTGGACACACTTGGGGCTGAGAGGTTGGGTGAGGTTGCGTGAGCAAACACAGACCCTTTAAAGTAATACTGCGTGGTACCCATCCCATGGGTCCCAAATCTCCAGGTTCAAGGGCATATTCCTACATCGAAAACATGCATGAGAAACCCAGAAGGTGGTACACCGTGTGATTTTGAAAGGATTCTAAAACGCACCTCATTTCTCATCTCCTTGTGCTCGGGTTCGCCATTCCAGCTACTTTACTAGCAATCTCCCTACTTGGAGAATCAGCACCTTTAACCTCCTGTTCCCTACAGGTTGCAATTTGTCCTGAGGATGAACGGAAGAGGGGCAACCAATGAGAGACTAGATCTAGGTGTTGGGACAGGCACAGGTCACTCTATTTTCCCATCAGGAAGAAGAATTAACCACAGGCTCAGCCTGCCGCCCAGAAGCAGAATAGGGCCTGAGGCAATCCCGCGTTCTTAAGGCCAGCTCCCAAAAAAAGGAGTTGAAAAATGGAGCCCAGGGACACTGCCATTCACAAACCCGCAGAGTTATAAATGATAACTCTCGTCCACAAATATATTGAGGGAAGGCAACGAAGAGGATTTGAAAGCAAGGCAGAATTGCAGGAAACAGGTTTCAGGAGGTAGATTCGAATCGCCTTTAAAGCACATGAAAAGTCGCAAAACGTCAACAATGATGCCCTTGGCCAAAAAGGGCGTATGCGTTTTTTCCTGTATATATTCAGGAAAAAACGCATACGCCCTTTTTGGCCAACCAAGCAACCTGGAAAGGCAAATCAGCGCTACAAAGTAGTCTCGCTTCCCATCGGTCAAAAGGGCCATGCTGCAAAAATTTTCAAAACCAGAAATGCAGGACAGGCCATGGAGAAATGGCAGCCTTGCTACGCTGATGGGCGGGATGTAAATTGCCAACAACCACTCTGGAGAAGTGTACGGTGTGTCCTGAAACATCTAAAACACACAGCTTAGGGAGCATAGGGCACGTCCACTCATGGGCGTATAAATTGGGAAAACTAAAAATCAGCAAGACACAGGCACCCCAAAGTTTAGGGCTGCTCTGTTGACAAGAACCTCCACTTCATGACACCTTAAATATCCCAGGAAAGAGAAAAATGGATAAAGAAGTTGTGGTCCTTATGTTCAAAGGAATATCACTCAGACATGAAATCAATGTCATAAGGCTAGAAGAAGCAAGATGAGTGGACTTAGGTACGATGATTCTAAGTGAAATAAGTCACACAGAAAAAGACACTTATCATAAGCTATCACTTATAGAGGGAATGTAAAAACCGCTACACTTGAACTGAATTACAAAACAGAACAGAGTCACACGTTTAGAAAACACACTATGGCTGCTTAACGGGAAAGGTGAGGTGGGGTGATGCATAAAACAAGGGTTTCAAATTGGCTCAGATACCGTTCCATACACCCAATATGTAATAGAAAAGACCGACTCCTTGCTCAGTGAACTGGACTCAACACCCCCTATTCACCGCACAAGAATATATGTGACTAGTAAGAATCTTAAAACCTATGTATTGATATCTGTCTGGAAGTGAGTCAAGTGGGTGTAAAGCCGCATAAACACAGCCGTGAAAAGCAGCTATACCCCATTATAAAAATAAATTACTTTTAAAAACCCGTAAAACAAAGACAGTGAAAGAGAGAGAAATTCTTACAAAATTCGTTCAGGGGCTGTGATGCAACCTGGATTGACCATATCTAGACCCACAGCTGGATGAGACATAAGGGTGGACACACTTGGGGCTGAGAGGTTGGGTGAGGTTGGGTGAGCAAACACAGACCCTTTAAAGTAATACTGCCTGGTACCCATCCCATGGGTCCCAAATCTCCAGGTTCAAGGGCATATTCCTACATCGAAAACATGCATGAGAAACCCAGAATGTGGTACACCGTGTGATTTTGAAAGGTTTCTAAAACGCACCTCATTTCTCATCTCCTTGTGCTCGGGTTCGCCATTCCAGCTACTTTACTAGCAATCTCCCTACTTGGAGAATCAGCACCTTTAACCTCCTGTTCCCTACAGGTTGCAATTTGTCCTGAGGATGAACGGAAGAGGGGCAACCAATGAGAGACTAGATCTAGGTGTTGGGAGAGACACAGGTCACTCTATTTTCCCATCAGGAAGAAGAATTAACCACAGGCTCAGCCTGCCGCCCAGAAGCAGAATAGGGCCTGAGGCAATGCCGCGCTCTTAAGGCCAGCTCCCAAAAAAGGGAGTTGAAAAATGGAGCCCAGGGACACTGCCATTCACAAACCCGCAGAGTTATAAATGATAACTCTCGTCCACAAATATATTGAGGGAAGGCAACGAAGAGGATTTGAAAGCAAGGCAGAATTGCAGGAAACAGGTTTCAGGAGGTAGATTCGAATCGCCTTTAAAGCACATGAAAAGTCGCAAAACGTCGACAATGATGCCCTTGGCCAAAAAGGGCGTATGCGTTTTTTCCTGAATATATTCAGGAAAAAACGCGTACGCCCTTTTTGGCCAACCAAGCAACCTGGAAAGGCAAATCAGCGCTACAAAGATGTCTCGCTTCCCATCGGTCAAAAGGGCCATTCTGCAAAAAGTGTCAAAACCAGAAATGCAGGACAGGCCCTGGAGAAATGGCAGCCTTGCTACGCTGATGGGCGGGATGTAAATTGCCAACAGCCACTCTGGAGAAGTGTACGGTGTGTCCTGAAACATCTAAAACACACAGCTTAGGGAGCATAGGGCACGTTCACTCATGGGCGTATAAATTGGGAAAACTAAAAATCAGCAAGACACAGGCACCCCAAAGTTTAGGGCTGCTCTGTTGACAAGAACCTCCACTTCATGACACCTTAAATATCCCAGGAAAGAGAAAAATGGATAAAGAAGTTGTGGTCCTTATGTACAAAGGAATATCACTCAGACATGAAATCAATGTCATAAGGCTAGAAGAAGCAAGATGAGTGGACTTAGGTACGATGATTCTAAGTGAAATAAGTCACACAGAAAAAGACACTTATCATAAGCTATCACTTATAGAGGGAATGTAAAAACCGCTACACTTGAACTGAATTACAAAACAGAACAGAGTCACACGTTTAGAAAACACACTATGGCTGCTTAACGGGAAAGGTGAGGTGGGGTGATGCATAAAACAAGGGTTACAAATCCGCTCAGATACCGTTCCATACACCCAATATGTAATAGAAAAGACCGACTCCTTGCTCAGTGAACTGGACTCAACACCCCCTATTCACCGCACAAGAATATATGTGACTAGTAAGAATCTTAAAACCTATGTATTGATATCTGTCTGGAAGTGAGTCAAGTGGGTGTAAAGCCGCATAAACACAGCCGTGAAAAGCAGCTATACCCCATTATAAAAATAAATTACTTTTAAAAACCCGTAAAACAAAGACAGTGAAAGAGAGAGAAATTCTTACAAAATTCGTTCAGGGGCTGTGATGCAACCTGGATTGACCATATCTAGACCCACAGCTGGATGAGACATAAGGGTGGACACACTTGGGGCTGAGAGGTTGGGTGAGGTTGGGTGAGCAAACACAGACCCTTTAAAGTAATACTGCCTGGTACCCATCCCATGGGTCCCAAATCTCCAGGTTCAAGGGCATATTCCTACATCGAAAACATGCATGAGAAACCCAGAATGTGGTACACCGTGTGATTTTGAAAGGTTTCTAAAACGCACCTCATTTCTCATCTCCTTGTGCTCGGGTTCGCCATTCCAGCTACTTTACTAGCAATCTCCCTACTTGGAGAATCAGCACCTTTAACCTCCTGTTCCCTACAGGTTGCAATTTGTCCTGAGGATGAACGGAAGAGGGGCAACCAATGAGAGACTAGATCTAGGTGTTGGGAGAGACACAGGTCACTCTATTTTCCCATCAGGAAGAAGAATTAACCACAGGCTCAGCCTGCCGCCCAGAAGCAGAATAGGGCCTGAGGCAATGCCGCGCTCTTAAGGCCAGCTCCCAAAAAAGGGAGTTGAAAAATGGAGCCCAGGGACACTGCCATTCACAAACCCGCAGAGTTATAAATGATAACTCTCGTCCACAAATATATTGAGGGAAGGCAACGAAGAGGATTTGAAAGCAAGGCAGAATTGCAGGAAACAGGTTTCAGGAGGTAGATTCGAATCGCCTTTAAAGCACATGAAAAGTCGCAAAACGTCGACAATGATGCCCTTGGCCAAAAAGGGCGTATGCGTTTTTTCCTGAATATATTCAGGAAAAAACGCGTACGCCCTTTTTGGCCAACCAAGCAACCTGGAAAGGCAAATCAGCGCTACAAAGATGTCTCGCTTCCCATCGGTCAAAAGGGCCATTCTGCAAAAAGTGTCAAAACCAGAAATGCAGGACAGGCCCTGGAGAAATGGCAGCCTTGCTACGCTGATGGGCGGGATGTAAATTGCCAACAGCCACTCTGGAGAAGTGTACGGTGTGTCCTGAAACATCTAAAACACACAGCTTAGGGAGCATAGGGCACGTTCACTCATGGGCGTATAAATTGGGAAAACTAAAAATCAGCAAGACACAGGCACCCCAAAGTTTAGGGCTGCTCTGTTGACAAGAACCTCCACTTCATGACACCTTAAATATCCCAGGAAAGAGAAAAATGGATAAAGAAGTTGTGGTCCTTATGTACAAAGGAATATCACTCAGACATGAAATCAATGTCATAAGGCTAGAAGAAGCAAGATGAGTGGACTTAGGTACGATGATTCTAAGTGAAATAAGTCACACAGAAAAAGACACTTATCATAAGCTATCACTTATAGAGGGAATGTAAAAACCGCTACACTTGAACTGAATTACAAAACAGAACAGAGTCACACGTTTAGAAAACACACTATGGCTGCTTAACGGGAAAGGTGAGGTGGGGTGATGCATAAAACAAGGGTTACAAATCCGCTCAGATACCGTTCCATACACCCAATATGTAATAGAAAAGACCGACTCCTTGCTCAGTGAACTGGACTCAACACCCCCTATTCACCGCACAAGAATATATGTGACTAGTAAGAATCTTAAAACCTATGTATTGATATCTGTCTGGAAGTGAGTCAAGTGGGTGTAAAGCCGCATAAACACAGCCGTGAAAAGCAGCTATACCCCATTATAAAAATAAATTACTTTTAAAAACCCGTAAAACAAAGACAGTGAAAGAGAGAGAAATTCTTACAAAATTCGTTCAGGGGCTGTGATGCAACCTGGATTGACCATATCTAGACCCACAGCTGGATGAGACATAAGGGTGGACACACTTGGGGCTGAGAGGTTGGGTGAGGTTGGGTGAGCAAACACAGACCCTTTAAAGTAATACTGCCTGGTACCCATCCCATGGGTCCCAAATCTCCAGGTTCAAGGGCATATTCCTACATCGAAAACATGCATGAGAAACCCAGAAGGTGGTACACCGTGTGATTTTGAAAGGTTTCTAAAACGCACCTCATTTCTCATCTCCTTGTGCTCGGGTTCGCCATTCCAGCTACTTTACTAGCAATCTCCCTACTTGGAGAATCAGCACCTTTAACCTCCTGTTCCCTACAGGTTGCAATTTGTCCTGAGGATGAACGGAAGAGGGGCAACCAATGAGAGACTAGATCTAGGTGTTGGGACAGGCACAGGTCACTCTATTTTCCCATCAGGAAGAAGAATTAACCACAGGCTCAGCCTGCCGCCCAGAAGCAGAATAGGGCCTGAGGCAATGCCACGCTCCTGCGGCCAGCTCCCAAAAAAGCGAGTTGAAAAATGGAGCCCAGGGACACTGCCATTCACAAACCCGCAGAGTTATAAATGATAACTCTCGTCCACAAATATATTGAGGGAAGGCAACGAAGAGGATTTGAAAGCAAGGCAGAATTGCAGGAAACAGGTTTCAGGAGGTAGATTCGAATCGCCTTTAAAGCACATGAAAAGTGGCAAAACGTCGACAATGATGCCCTTGGCCAAAAAGGGCGTATGCGTTTTTTCCTGAATATATTCAGGAAAAAACGCATACGCCCTTTTTGGCCAACCAAGCAACCTGGAAAGGCAAATCAGCGCTACAAAGAAGTCTCGCTTCCCATCGGTCAAAAGGGCCATGCTGCAGAAAGTGTCAAAACCAGAAATGCAGGACAGGCCATAGAGAAATGGCAGCCTTGCTACGCTGATGGGCGGGATGTAAATTGCCAATAGCCACTCTGGAGAAGTGTACTGTATGTCCTGAAACATCGAAAAAACACAGCTTAGGGAGCATAGGGCACGTCCACTCATGGGCGTATAAATTGGGAAAACTAAAAATCAGGAAGACACAGGCACCCCAAAGTTTAGGGCTGCTCTGTTGACAAGAACCTCCACTTCATGACACCTTAAATATCCCAGGAAAGAGAAAAATGGATAAAGAAGTTGTGGTCCTTATGTACAAAGGAATATCACTCAGACATGAAATCAATGTCATAAGGCTAGAAGAAGCAAGATGAGTGGACTTAGGTACGATGATTCTAAGTGAAATAAGTCACACAAAAAAAGACACTTATCATAAGCTATCACTTATAGAGGGAATGTAAAAACCGCTACACTTGCACTGAATTACAAAACAGAACAGAGTCTCACGCTTAGAAAACACACTATGGCTGCTTAACGGGAAAGGTGAGGTGGGGTGATGCATAAAACAAGGTTTTCAAATTTGCTCAGATACTGTTCCATACACCCAATATGTAATAGACAAGACCTACTCCTTGCTCAGTGAACTGGAATCAACACCCCCTATTCACCGCAGAAGAATATAGGTGACTAGTAAGAATCTTAAAACCTATGTATTGATATCTGTCTGGAAGTGAGTCAAGTGGGTGTAAAGCCGCATAAACACAGCCATGAAAAGCAGATAACCCCATTATAAAAATAAATTACTTTTAAAAACCCGTAAAACAAAGACAGTGAAAGAGAGAGAAATTCTTACAAAATTCGTTCAGAGGCTGTGATGCAACCTGGATTGACCATATCTAGACCCACAGCTGGATGAGACATAAGGGTGGACACACTTGGGGCTGAGAGGTTGGGTGAGGTTGGGTGAGCAAACACAGACCCTTTAAAGTAATACTGCCTGGTACCCATGCCATGGGTCCCAAATCTCCAGGTTCAAGGGCATATTCCTACATCGAAAACATGCATGAGAAACCCAGAAGGTGGTACACCGTGTGATTTTGAAAGGTTTCTAAAACGCACCTCATTTCTCATCTCCTTGTGCTCGGGTTCGCCATTCCAGCTACTTTACTAGCAATCTCCCTACTTGGAGAATCAGCACCTTTAACCTCCTGTTCCCTACAGGTTGCAATTTGTCCTGAGGATGAACGGAAGAGGGGCAACCAATGAGAGACTAGATCTAGGTGTTGGGACAGGCACAGGTCACTCTATTTTCCCATCAGGAAGAAGAATTAACCACAGGCTCAGCCTGCCGCCCAGAAGCAGAATAGGGCCTGAGGCAATCCCGCGCTCTTAAGGCCAGCTCCCAAAAAAGGGAGTTGAAAAATGGAGCCCAGGGACACTGCCATTCACAAACCCGCAGAGTTATAAATGATAACTCTCGTCCACAAATATATTGAGGGAAGGCAACGAAGAGGATTTGAAAGCAAGGCAGAATTGCAGGAAACAGGTTTCAGGAGGTAGATTCGAATCGCCTTTAAAGCACATGAAAAGTGGCAAAACGTCGACAATGATGCCCTTGGCCAAAAAGGGCGTATGCGTTTTTTCCTGAATATATTCAGGAAAAAACGCATACGCCCTTTTTGGCCAACCAAGCAACCTGGAAAGGCTAATCAGCGCTACAAAGAAGTCTCGCTTCCCATCGGTCAAAAGGGCCATGCTGCAAAAAGTGTGAAAACCAGAAATGCAGGACAGGCCATGGAGAAATGGCAGCCTTGCTACGCTGATGGGCGGGATGTAAATTGCCAACAGCCACTCTGGAGAAGTGTACGGTGTGTCCTGAAACATCTAAAACACACAGCTTAGGGAGCATAGGGCACGTCCACTCATGGGCGTATAAATTGGGAAAACTAAAAATCAGCAAGACAGAGGCACCCCAAAGTTTAGGGCTGCTCTGTTGACAAGAACCTCCACTTCATGACACCTTAAATATCCCAGGAAAGAGAAAAATGGATAAAGAAGTTGTGGTCCTTATGTACAATGGAATATCACTCAGACATGAAATCAAAGTCATAAGGCTAGTAGAAGCAAGATGAGTGGATTTAGGTACGACGATTCTAAGTGAAATATGTCACACAGAAAAAGACACTTATCATAAGCTATCACTTATAGAGGGAATGTAAAGACCGCTACACTTGAACTGAATTACAAAACAGAAGAGAGTCACACGTTTAGAAAACACACTATGGCTGCTTAAGGGGAAAGGTGAGGTGGGGTGATGCATAAAACAAGGGTTTCAAATTCGCTCAGATACCGTTCCATACACCCAATATGTAATAGACAAGACCTACTCCTTGCTCAGTGAACTGGACTTAACACCCCCTATTCACCACACAAGAATATATGTGACTAGTAAGAATCTTAAAACCTATGTATTGATATCTCTCTGGAAGTGAGTCAAGTGGGTGTAAAGGCGCATAAACACAGCCGTGAAAAGCAGCTAAACCCCATTATAAAAATAAATTACTTTTAAAAACCCGTAAAACAAAGACAGTGAAAGAGAGAGAAATTCTTACAAAATTCGTTCAGGGGCTGTGATGCAACCTGGATTGACCATATCTAGACCCACAGCTGGATGAGACATATGGGTGGACACTCTTGGGGTTGAGAGGTTGGGTGACGTTGGGTGAGCAAACACAGACCCTTTAAAGTAATACTGCGTGGTACCCATCCCATGGGTCCCAAATCTCCAGATTCAACGGCATTTTCCTACATCGAAAACATGCATGAGAAACCCAGAAGATGGTACACCGTGTGATTTTGAAAGGTTTCTAATACGCACCTCATTTCTCATCTCCTTGTGTTCGGGTTCGCCATTCCAGCTACTTTACTAGCAATCTCCCTACTTGGAGAATCAGCACCTTTAACCTCCTGTTCCCTACAGGTTGCAATTTGTCCTGAGGATGAACGGCAAGAGGGTCAACCAATGAGAGACTAGATCTTGGTGTTGGGACCGGCAGAGGTCACTCTATTTTCCCATCAGGAAGAAGAATTAACCACAGGCTCAGCCTGCCGCCCGGAACCAGAAAAGGGCCTTAAGCAATCCCGTGCTTTTGCGGCCAGCTCCCAAAATAGACAGTTGAAAAATGGAGCTCAGGGGCACTGCAATTCACAAACCTGCTGAGTTATAAATGATAACTCTCGTCCACAAATATATTGAGGGAGGGCAACGAAGAGGATTTGAAAGCAAGGCCCAATTGCAGGAAACAGGTTTCAGGAGGTAGATTTGAATCGCCTTTAAAGCACATGAAAGGCGGCAAAACGTCGACAATGATGCCCTTGGCCAAAAAGGGCGTATGTGTTTTTTCCTGAATATATTCAGGAAAAAACGCATACGCCCTTTTTGGCCAACCAAGCAACGTGGAAAGGCAAATCAGCGCTACAAAGAAGTCTCGCTTCCCATCGGTCAAAAGGGCCATGCTGCAAAAAGTGTCAAAACCAGAAATGCAGGACAGGCCATGGAGAAATGGCAGCCTTGCTACACTGATGGGTGGGATGTAAATTGCCAACAGCCACTCTGGAGAAGTGTACGGTGTGTCCTGAAACATCGAAAAAACACAGCTTAGGGAGCATAGGGCACATCCACTCATGGGCGTATAAATCGGGAAAACTAAAAATCAGCAAGACAGAGGCACCCCAAAGTTTAGGGCTGCTCTGTTGACAAGAACCTCCACTTCATGACACCTTAAATATCCCAGGAAAGAGAAAAATGGATAAAGAAGTTGTGGTCCTTGAGTACAATGGAATATCACTCAGACATGAAATCAATGTCATAAGGCTAGGAGAAGCAAGATGATTGGATTTAGGTACGACGATTCTAAGTGAAATAAGTCACACAGAAAAAGACACTTATCATAAGCTATCACTTATAGAGGGAATGTAAAAACCGCTACACTTGAACTGAATTACAAAACAGAACAGAGTCACACGTTTAGAAAACACACTATGGCTGCTTAACGGGAAAGGTGAGGTGGGGTGATGCATAAAACAAGGGTTTCAAATTCGCTGAGATACCGATCCATACACCCAATATGTAATAGACAAGACCTACTCCTTGCTCAGTGAACTGGACTCAACACCCCCTATTCACCGCACAAGAATATATCTGACTAGTAAGAATTGTAAAACCTATGTATTGATATCTCTTTGGAAGTGAGTCAAGTGGGTGCAAAGCCTCATAAACACAGCCGTGAAAAGGAGCTAAACCCCATTATAAAAATAAATTACTTTAAAAAACACATAAAACAAAGACAGTGAAAGAGAGAGAAATTCTTACACAATTCGTTCAGGGGCTGTGATGCAACCTGGATTGACCATATCTAGACCCACAGCTGGATGAGACATAAGGGTGGACACTCTTGGGGCTGAGAGGTTGGGTGAGCAAACGCAGACCCTTTAAAGTAATACTGCGTGGTACCCATCCCATGGGTCCCAAATCTCCAGGTTCAAGGGCATCTTCCTACATCAAAAACATGCATGAGAAACCCAGAAGATGGTACACCGTGTGATTTTGAAAGGTTTTTAAAACGCTCCTCATTTCTCATCTCCTTGTGCTCGGGTTCGCCATTCCAGCTACTTTACTAGCAAACTCCCTACTTGGAGAATCAGCACCTTTAACCTCCTGTTCCCTACAGGTTGCAATTTGTCCTGAGGATGAACGGGAAGAGGGGCAACCAATGAGAGACTAGATCTAGGTGTTGGGACAGGCACAGGTCACTCTATTTTCCCATCAGGAAGAAGAATTAACCACAGGCTCAGCCTGCCGCCCTGAAGCAGAATAGGGCCTGAGGCAATCCCGCGCTCTTACGGCCAGCTCCCAAAAAAGGGAGTTGAAAAATGGAGCCCAGGGACACTGCCATTCACAAACCCGCAGAGCTATAAATGATAACTCTCGTCCACAAATATATTGAGGGAAGGCAACGAAGAGGATTTGAAAGCAAGGCAGAATTGCAGGAAACAGGTTTCAGGAGGTAGATTCGAATCGCCTTTAAAGCACATGAAAAGTCGCAAAACATCGACAATGATGCCCTTGGCCAAAAAGGGCGTATGCGTTTTTTCCTGAATATATTCAGGAAAAAACGCATACGCCCTTTTTGGCCAACCAAGCAACCTGGAAAGGCAAATCAGCGCTACAAAGTAGTCTCGCTTCCCATCGGTCAAAAGGGCCATGCTGCAAAAAGTGTGAAAACCAGAAATGCAGGACAGGCCATGGAGAAATGGCAGCCTTGCTACGCTGATGGGCGGGATGTAAATTGCCAACAGCCACTCTGGAGAAGTGTACGGTGTGTCCTGAAACATCTAAAACACACAGCTTAGGGAGCATAGGGCACGTCCACTCATGGGCGTATAAATTGGGAAAACTAAAAATCAGCAAGACACAGGCACCCCAAAGTTTAGGGCTGCTCTGTTGACAAGAACCTCCACTTCATGACACCTTAAATATCCCAGGAAAGAGAAAAATGGATAAAGAAGTTGTGGTCCTTATGTACAATGGAATATCACTCAGACATGAAATCAATGTCATAAGGCTACTAGAAGCAAGATGAGTGGATTTAGGTACGACGATTCTAAGTGAAATAAGTCACACAGAAAAAGACACTTATCATAAGCTATCACTTATAGAGGGAATGTAAAAACCGCTACACTTGAACTGAATTACAAAACAGAAGAGAGTCACACGTTTAGAAAACACACTATGGCTGCTTAAGGGGAAAGGTGAGGTGGGGTTATGCATAAAACAAGGGTTTCAAATTCGTTCAGATACCGTTCCATACACCCAATATGTAGTAGATAAGACCTACTCCTTGCTCAGTGAACTGGACTCAACACCCCCTATTCACCACACAAGAATATATCTGACTAGTAAGAATCTTAAAACCTATGTATTGATATCTCTCTGGAAGTGAGTCAAGTGGGTGTAAAGCCGCATAAACACAGCCGTGAGAAGCAGCTAAACCCCATTATAAAAATAAATTACTTTTAAAAACCCATAAAACAAAGACAGTGAAAGAGAGAGAAATTCTTACAAAATTCGTTCAGGGGCTGTGATGCAACCTGGATTGACCATATCTAGACCCACAGCTGGATGAGACATAAGGGTGGACACTCTTGGGGTTGAGAGGTTGGGTGACGTTGGGTGAGCAAACACAGACCCTTTAAAGTAATACTGCGTGGTACCCATCCCATGGGTCCCAAATCTCCAGATTCAACGGCATTTTCCTACATCGAAAAAATGCATGAGAAACCCAGAAGATGGTACACCGTGTGATTTTGAAAGGTTTCTAATACGCACCTCATTTCTCATCTCCTTGTGTTCGGGTTCGCCATTCCAGCTACTTTACTAGCAATCTCCCTACTTGGAGAATCAGCACCTTTAACCTCCTGTTCCCTACAGGTTGCAATTTGTCCTGAGGATGAACGGCAAGAGGGGCAACCAATGAGACACTAGATCTTGGTGTTGGGACCGGCAGAGGTCACTCTATTTTCCCATCAGGAAGAAGAATTAACCACAGGCTCAGCCTGCCGCCCGGAACCAGAAAAGGGCCTTAAGCAATCCCGTGCTTTTGCGGCCAGCTCCCAAAATAGACAGTTGAAAAATGGAGCTCAGGGGCACTGCAATTCACAAACCTGCTGAGTTATAAATGATAACTCTCGTCCACAAATATATTGAGGGAGGGCAACGAAGAGGATTTGAAAGCAAGGCCGAATTGCAGGAAACAGGTTTCAGGAGGTAGATTCGAATCGCCTTTAAAGCACATGAAAGGCGGCAAAACGTCGACAATGATGCCCTTGGCCAAAAAGGGCGTATGCGTTTTTTCCTGAATATATTCAGGAAAAAACGCATACGCCCTTTTTGGCCAACCAAGCAACGTGGAAAGGCAATTCAGCGCTACAAAGAAGTCTCGCTTCCCATCGGTCAAAATGGCCATGCTGCAAAAGGTGTCAAAACCAGACATGCAGGACAGGCCATGGAGAAATGGCAGCCTTGCTACGCTGATGGGCGGGATGTAAATTGCCAACAGCCACTCTGGAGAAGTGTACGGTGTGTCCTGAAACATCGAAAAAACACAGCTTAGGGAGCATAGGGCACGTCCACTCATGGGCGTATAAATCGGGAAAACTAAAAATCAGCAAGACAGAGGCACCCCAAAGTTTAGGGCTGCTCTGTTGACAAGAACCTCCACTTCATGACACCTTAAATATCCCAGGAAAGAGAAAAATGGATAAAGAAGTTGTGGTCCTTGAGTACAATGGAATATCACTCAGACATGAAATCAATGTCATAAGGCTAGGAGAAGCAAGATGATTGGATTTAGGTACGACGATTCTAAGTGAAATAAGTCACACAGAAAAAGACACTTATCATAAGCTATCACTTATAGAGGGAATGTAAAAACCGCTACACTTGAACTGAATTACAAAACAGAACAGAGTCACACGTTTAGAAAACACACTATGGCTGCTTAACGGGAAAGGTGAGGTGGGGTGATGCATAAAACAAGGGTTTCAAATTCGCTGAGATACCGATCCATACACCCAATATGTAATAGACAAGACCTACTCCTTGCTCAGTGAACTGGACTCAACACCCCCTATTCACCGCACAAGAATATATCTGACTAGTAAGAATTGTAAAACCTATGTATTGATATCTCTTTGGAAGTGAGTCAAGTGGGTGCAAAGCCTCATAAACACAGCCGTGAAAAGGAGCTAAACCCCATTATAAAAATAAATTACTTTAAAAAACACATAAAACAAAGACAGTGAAAGAGAGAGAAATTCTTACACAATTCGTTCAGGGGCTGTGATGCAACCTGGATTGACCATATCTAGACCCACAGCTGGATGAGACATAAGGGTGGACACTCTTGGGGCTGAGAGGTTGGGTGAGCAAACGCAGACCCTTTAAAGTAATACTGCGTGGTACCCATCCCATGGGTCCCAAATCTCCAGGTTCAAGGGCATCTTCCTACATCAAAAACATGCATGAGAAACCCAGAAGATGGTACACCGTGTGATTTTGAAAGGTTTTTAAAACGCTCCTCATTTCTCATCTCCTTGTGCTCGGGTTCGCCATTCCAGCTACTTTACTAGCAAACTCCCTACTTGGAGAATCAGCACCTTTAACCTCCTGTTCCCTACAGGTTGCAATTTGTCCTGAGGATGAACGGGAAGAGGGGCAACCAATGAGAGACTAGATCTAGGTGTTGGGACAGGCACAGGTCACTCTATTTTCCCATCAGGAAGAAGAATTAACCACAGGCTCAGCCTGCCGCCCTGAAGCAGAATAGGGCCTGAGGCAATCCCGCGCTCTTAAGGCCAGCTCCCAAAAAAGGGAGTTGAAAAATGGAGCCCAGGGACACTGCCATTCACAAACCCGCAGAGTTATAAATGATAACTCTCGTCCACAAATATATTGAGGGAAGGCAACGAAGAGGATTTGAAAGCAAGGCAGAATTGCAGGAACCAGGTTTCAGGAGGTAGATTCGAATCGCCTTTAAAGCACATGAAAAGTCGCAAAACGTCGACAATGATGCCCTTGGCCAAAAAGGGCGTATGCGTTTTTTCCTGAATATATTCAGGAAAAAACGCATACGCCCTTTTTGGCCAACCAAGCAACCTGGAAAGGCTAATCAGCGCTACAAAGAAGTCTCGCTTCCCATCGGTCAAAAGGGCCATGCTGCAGAAAGTGTCAAAACCAGAAATGCAGGACAGGCCATAGAGAAATGGCAGCCTTGCTACGCTGATGGGCGGGATGTAAATTGCCAACAGCCACTCTGGAGAAGTGTACGGTGTGTCCTGAAACATCTAAAACACACAGCTTAGGGAGCATAGGGCACGTCCACTCATGGGCGTATAAATTGGGAAAACTAAAAATCAGCAAGACAGAGGCACCCCAAAGTTTAGGGCTGCTCTGTTGACAAGAACCTCCACTTCATGACACCTTAAATATCCCAGGAAAGAGAAAAATGGATAAAGAAGTTGTGGTCCTTATGTACAATGGAATATCACTCAGACATGAAATCAAAGTCATAAGGCTAGTAGAAGCAAGATGAGTGGATTTAGGTACGACGATTCTAAGTGAAATATGTCACACAGAAAAAGACACTTATCATAAGCTATCACTTATAGAGGGAATGTAAAAACCGCTACACTTGAACTGAATTACAAAACAGAAGAGAGTCACACGTTTAGAAAACACACTATGGCTGCTTAAGGGGAAAGGTGAGGTGGGGTGATGCATAAAACAAGGGTTTCAAATTCGCTCAGATACCGTTCCATACACCCAATATGTAATAGACAAGACCTACTCCTTGCTCAGTGAACTGGACTTAACACCCCCTATTCACCACACAAGAATATATGTGACTAGTAAGAATCTTAAAACCTATGTATTGATATCTCTCTGGAAGTGAGTCAAGTGGGTGTAAAGGCGCATAAACACAGCCGTGAAAAGCAGCTAAACCCCATTATAAAAATAAATTACTTTTAAAAACCCGTAAAACAAAGACAGTGAAAGAGAGAGAAATTCTTACAAAATTCGTTCAGGGGCTGTGATGCAACCTGGATTGACCATATCTAGACCCACAGCTGGATGAGACATATGGGTGGACACTCTTGGGGTTGAGAGGTTGGGTGACGTTGGGTGAGCAAACACAGACCCTTTAAAGTAATACTGCGTGGTACCCATCCCATGGGTCCCAAATCTCCAGATTCAACGGCATTTTCCTACATCGAAAACATGCATGAGAAACCCAGAAGATGGTACACCGTGTGATTTTGAAAGGTTTCTAATACGCACCTCATTTCTCATCTCCTTGTGTTCGGGTTCGCCATTCCAGCTACTTTACTAGCAATCTCCCTACTTGGAGAATCAGCACCTTTAACCTCCTGTTCCCTACAGGTTGCAATTTGTCCTGAGGATGAACGGCAAGAGGGGCAACCAATGAGAGACTAGATCTTGGTGTTGGGACCGGCAGAGGTCACTCTATTTTCCCATCAGGAAGAAGAATTAACCACAGGCTCAGCCTGCCGCCCGGAACCAGAAAAGGGCCTTAAGCAATCCCGTGCTTTTGCGGCCAGCTCCCAAAATAGACAGTTGAAAAATGGAGCTCAGGGGCACTGCAATTCACAAACCTGCTGAGTTATAAATGATAACTCTCGTCCACAAATATATTGAGGGAGGGCAACGAAGAGGATTTGAAAGCAAGGCCCAATTGCAGGAAACAGGTTTCAGGAGGTAGATTTGAATCGCCTTTAAAGCACATGAAAGGCGGCAAAACGTCGACAATGATGCCCTTGGCCAAAAAGGGAGTATGTGTTTTTTCCTGAATATATTCAGGAAAAAACGCATACGCCCTTTTTGGCCAACCAAGCAACGTGGAAAGGCAAATCAGCGCTACAAAGAAGTCTCGCTTCCCATCGGTCAAAAGGGCCATGCTGCAAAAAGTGTCAAAACCAGAAATGCAGGACAGGCCATGGAGAAATGGCAGCCTTGCTACACTGATGGGTGGGATGTAAATTGCCAACAGCCACTCTGGAGAAGTGTACTGTATGTCCTGAAACATCGAAAAAACACAGCTTAGGGAGCATAGGGCACGTCCACTCATGGGCGTATAAATTGGGAAAACTAAAAATCAGGAAGACACAGGCACCCCAAAGTTTAGGGCTGCTCTGTTGACAAGAACCTCCACTTCATGACACCTTAAATATCCCAGGAAAGAGAAAAATGGATAAAGAAGTTGTGGTCCTTATGTACAATGGAATAACACTCAGACATGAAATCAATGTCATAAGGCTAGTAGAAGCAAGATGAGTGGATTTAGGTACGACGATTCTAAGTGAAATAAGTCACACAGAAAAAGACACTTATCATAAGCTATCACTTATAGAGGGAATGTAAAATCCGCTACACTTGCACTGAATTACAAAACAGAACAGAGTCTCACGCTTAGAAAACACACTATGGCTGCTTAACGGGAAAGGTGAGGTGGGGTGATGCATAAAACAAGGTTTTCAAATTTGCTCAGATACCGTTCCATACACCCAATATGTAATAGACAAGACCTACTCCTTGCTCAGTGAACTGGACTCAACACCCCCTATTCACCGCAGAAGAATATAGGTGACTAGTAAGAATCTTAAAACCTATGTATTGATATCTGTCTGGAAGTGAGTCAAGTGGGTGTAAAGCCGCATAAACACAGCCGTGAAAAGCAGATAACCCCATTATAAAAATAAATTACTTTTAAAAACCCGTAAAACAAAGACAGTGAAAGAGAGAGAAATTCTTACAAAATTCGTTCAGAGGCTGTGATGCAACCTGGATTGACCATATCTAGACCCACAGCTGGATGAGACATAAGGGTGGACACACTTGGGGCTGAGAGGTTGGGTGAGGTTGGGTGAGCAAACACAGACCCTTTAAAGTAATACTGCCTGGTACCCATCCCATGGGTCCCAAATCTCCAGGTTCAAGGGCATATTCCTACATCGAAAACATGCATGAGAAACCCAGAAGGTGGTACACCGTGTGATTTTGAAAGGTTTCTAAAACGCACCTCATTTCTCATCTCCTTGTGCTCGGGTTCGCCATTCCAGCTACTTTACTAGCAATCTCCCTACTTGGAGAATCAGCACCTTTAACCTCCTGTTCCCTACAGGTTGCAATTTGTCCTGAGGATGAACGGAAGAGGGGCAACCAATGAGAGACTAGATCTAGGTGTTGGGACAGACACAGGTCACTCTATTTTCCCATCAGGAAGAAGAATTAACCACAGGCTCAGCCTGCCGCCCAGAAGCAGAATAGGGCCTGAGGCAATGCCGCGCTCTTAAGGCCAGCTCCCAAAAAAGGGAGTTGAAAAATGGAGCCCAGGGACACTGCCATTCACAAACCCGCAGAGTTATAAATGATAACTCTCGTCCACAAATATATTGAGGGAAGGCAACGAAGAGGATTTGAAAGCAAGGCAGAATTGCAGGAAACAGGTTTCAGGAGGTAGATTCGAATCGCCTTTAAAGCACATGAAAAGTCGCAAAACGTCGACAATGATGCCCTTGGCCAAAAAGGGCGTACGCGTTTTTTCCTGAATATATTCAGGAAAAAACGGGTACGCCCTTTTTGGCCAACCAAGCAACCTGGAAAGGCAAATCAGCGCTACAAAGAAGTCTCGCTTCCCATCGGTCAAAAGGGCCATTCTGCAAAAAGTGTCAAAACCAGAAATGCAGGACAGGCCATGGAGAAATGGCAGCCTTGCTACGCTGATGGGCGGGATGTAAATTGCCAACAGCCACTCTGGAGAAGTGTACGGTGTGTCCTGAAACATCTAAAACACACAGCTTAGGGAGCATAGGACACGTCCACTCATGGGCGTATAAATTGGGAAAACTAAAAATCAGGAAGACACAGGCACCCCAAAGTTTAGGGCTGCTCTGTTGACAAGAACCTCCACTTCATGACACCTTAAATATCCCAGGAAAGAGAAAAATGGATAAAGAAGTTGTGGTCCTTATGTACAATGGAATATCACTCAGACATGAAATCAATGTCATAAGGCTAGTAGAAGCAAGATGAGTGGATTTAGGTACGACGATTCTAAGTGAAATAAGTCACACAGAAAAAGACACTTATCATAAGCTATCACTTATAGAGGGAATGTAAAAACCGCTACACTTGCACTGAATTACAAAACAGAACAGAGTCTCACGCTTAGAAAACACACTATGGCTGCTTAACGGGAAAGGTGAGGTGGGGTGATGCATAAAACAAGGTTTTCAAATTTGCTCAGATACCGTTCCATACACCCAATATGTAATAGACAAGACCTACTCCTTGCTCAGTGAACTGGACTCAACACCCCCTATTCACCGCAGAAGAATATAGGTGACTAGTAAGAATCTTAAAACCTATGTATTGATATCTGTCTGGAAGTGAGTCAAGTGGGTGTAAAGCCGCATAAACACAGCCGTGAAAAGCAGATAACCCCATTATAAAAATAAATTACTTTTAAAAACCCGTAAAACAAAGACAGTGAAAGAGAGAGAAATTCTTACAAAATTCGTTCAGAGGCTGTGATGCAACCTGGATTGACCATATCTAGACCCACAGCTGGATGAGACATAAGGGTGGACACACTTGGGGCTGAGAGGTTGGGTGAGGTTGGGTGAGCAAACACAGACCCTTTAAAGTAATACTGCCTGGTACCCATCCCATGGGTCCCAAATCTCCAGGTTCAAGGGCATATTCCTACATCGAAAACATGCATGAGAAACCCAGAAGGTGGTACACCGTGTGATTTTGAAAGGTTTCTAAAACGCACCTCATTTCTCATCTCCTTGTGCTCGGGTTCGCCATTCCAGCTACTTTACTAGCAATCTCCCTACTTGGAGAATCAGCACCTTTAACCTCCTGTTCCCTACAGGTTGCAATTTGTCCTGAGGATGAACGGAAGAGGGGCAACCAATGAGAGACTAGATCTAGGTGTTGGGACAGGCACAGGTCACTCTATTTTCCCATCAGGAAGAAGAATTAACCACAGGCTCAGCCTGCCGCCCAGAAGCAGAATAGGGCCTGAGGCAATCCCGCGCTCTTAAGGCCAGCTCCCAAAAAAGGGAGTTGAAAAATGGAGCCCAGGGACACTGCCATTCACAAACCCGCAGAGTTATAAATGATAACTCTCGTCCACAAATATATTGAGGGAAGGCAACGAAGAGGATTTGAAAGCAAGGCAGAATTGCAGGAAACAGGTTTCAGGAGGTAGATTCGAATCGCCTTTAAAGCACATGAAAAGTCGCAAAACGTCGACAATGATGCCCTTGGCCAAAAAGGGCGTACGCGTTTTTTCCTGAATATATTCAGGAAAAAACGCGTACGCCCTTTTTGGCCAACCAAGCAACCTGGAAAGGCAAATCAGCGCTACAAAGAAATCTCGCTTCCCATCGGTCAAAAGGGCCATGCTGCAAAAAGTGTCAAAAGCAGAAATGCAGGACAGGCCATGGAGAAATGGCAACCTTGCTTCGCTGATGGGCGGGATGTAAATTGCCAACAGCCACTCTGGAGAAGTGTACGGTGTGTCCTGAAACATCTAAAACACACAGCTTAGGGAGCATAGGGCACGTCCACTCATGGGCGTATAAATTGGGAAAACTAAAAATCAGCAAGACACAGGCACCCCAAAGTTTAGCGCTGCTCTGTTGACAGGAACCTCCACTTCATGACACCTTAAATATCCCAGGAAAGAGAAAAATGGATAAAGAAGTTGTGGTCCTTATGTACAATGGAATATCACTCAGAAATGAAATAAATGTCATAAGGCTACTGGAAGCAAGATGAGTGGATTTAGGTTCGATGATTCTAAGTGAAATAAGTCACACAGAAAAAGACACTTATCATAAGCTATCACTTATAGAGGGAATGTAAAAACCGCTACACTTGAACTGAATTACAAAACAGAACAGAGTCACACGTTTAGAAAACACACTATGGCTGCTTAACGGGAAAGGTGAGGTGGGGTGATGCATAAAACAAGGGTTTCAAATTCGCAGAGATACCGATCCATACACCCAATATGTAATAGACAAGACCTACTCCTTGCTCAGTGAACTGGACTCAACACCCCCTATTCAACGCACAAGAATATATCTGACTAGTAAGAATCGTAAAACCTATGTATTGATATCTCTTTGGAAGTGAGTCAAGTGGGTGCAAAGCCTCATAAACACAGCCGTGAAAAGGAGCTAAACCCCATTATAAAAATAAATTACTTTAAAAAACACATAAAACAAAGACAGTGAAAGAGAGAGAAATTCTTACACAATTCGTTCAGGGGCTGTGATGCAACCTGGATTGACCATATCTAGACCCACAGCTGGATGAGACATAAGGGTGGACACTCTTGGGGCTGAGAGGTTGGGTGAGCAAACGCAGACCCTTTAAAGTAATACTGCGTGGTACCCATCCCATGGGTCCCAAATCTCCAGGTTCAAGGGCATCTTCCTACATCAAAAACATGCATGAGAAACCCAGAAGATGGTACACCGTGTGATTTTGAAAGGTTTTTAAAACGCTCCTCATTTCTCATCTCCTTGTGCTCGGGTTCGCCATTCCAGCTACTTTACTAGCAAACTCCCTACTTGGAGAATCAGCACCTTTAACCTCCTGTTCCCTACAGGTTGCAATTTGTCCTGAGGATGAACGGGAAGAGGGGCAACCAATGAGAGACTAGATCTAGGTGTTGGGACAGGCACAGGTCACTCTATTTTCCCATCAGGAAGAAGAATTAACCACAGGCTCAGCCTGCCGCCCTGAAGCAGAATAGGGCCTGAGGCAATCCCGCGCTCTTACGGCCAGCTCCCAAAAAAGGGAGTTGAAAAATGGAGCCCAGGGACACTGCTATTCACAAACCCGCAGAGCTATAAATGATAACTCTCGTCCACAAATATATTGAGGGAAGGCAACGAAGAGGATTTGAAAGCAAGGCAGAATTGCAGGAAACAGGTTTCAGGAGGTAGATTCGAATCGCCTTTAAAGCACATGAAAAGTCGCAAAACGTCGACAATGATGCCCTTGGCCAAAAAGGGCGTATGCGTTTTTTCCTGAATATATTCAGGATAAAACGCATACGCCCTTTTTGGCCAACCAAGCAACCTGGAAAGGCAAATCAGCGCTACAAAGTAGTCTCGCTTCCCATCGGTCAAAAGGGCCATGCTGCAAAAAGTGTGAAAACCAGAAATGCAGGACAGGCCATGGAGAAATGGCAGCCTTGCTACGCTGATGGGCGGGATGTAAATTGCCAACAGCCACTCTGGAGAAGTGTACGGTGTGTCCTGAAACATCTAAAACACACAGCTTAGGGAGCATAGGGCACGTCCACTAATGGGCGTATAAATTGGGAAAACTAAAAATCAGCAAGACACAGGCACCCCAAAGTTTAGGGCTGCTCTGTTGACAAGAACCTCCACTTCATGACACCTTAAATATCCCAGGAAAGAGAAAAATGGATAAAGAAGTTGTGGTCCTTATGTACAATGGAATATCACTCAGACATGAAATCAATGTCATAAGGCTACTAGAAGCAAGATGAGTGGATTTAGGTACGACGATTCTAAGTGAAATAAGTCACACAGAAAAAGACACTTATCATAAGCTATCACTTATAGAGGGAATGTAAAAACCGCTACACTTGAACTGAATTACAAAACAGAAGAGAGTCACACGTTTAGAAAACACACTATGGCTGCTTAAGGGGAAAGGTGAGGTGGGGTTATGCATAAAACAAGGGTTTCAAATTCGTTCAGATACCGTTCCATACACCCAATATGTAGTAGACAAGACCTACTCCTTGCTCAGTGAACTGGACTCAACACCCCCTATTCACCACACAAGAATATATCTGACTAGTAAGAATCTTAAAACCTATGTATTGATATCTCTCTGGAAGTGAGTCAAGTGGGTGTAAAGCCGCATAAACACAGCCGTGAGAAGCAGCTAAACCCCATTATAAAAATAAATTACTTTTAAAAACCCATAAAACAAAGACAGTGAAAGAGAGAGAAATTCTTACAAAATTCGTTCAGGGGCTGTGATGCAACCTGGATTGACCATATCTAGACCCACAGCTGGATGAGACATAAGGGTGGACACTCTTGGGGTTGAGAGGTTGGGTGACGTTGGGTGAGCAAACACAGACCCTTTAAAGTAATACTGCGTGGTACCCATCCCATGGGTCCCAAATCTCCAGATTCAACGGCATTTTCCTACATCGAAAAAATGCATGAGAAACCCAGAAGATGGTACACCGTGTGATTTTGAAAGGTTTCTAATACGCACCTCATTTCTCATCTCCTTGTGTTCGGGTTCGCCATTCCAGCTACTTTACTAGCAATCTCCCTACTTGGAGAATCAGCACCTTTAACCTCCTGTTCCCTACAGGTTGCAATTTGTCCTGAGGATGAACGGCAAGAGGGGCAACCAATGAGACACTAGATCTTGGTGTTGGGACCGGCAGAGGTCACTCTATTTTCCCATCAGGAAGAAGAATTAACCACAGGCTCAGCCTGCCGCCCGGAACCAGAAAAGGGCCTTAAGCAATCCCGTGCTTTTGCGGCCAGCTCCCAAAATAGACAGTTGAAAAATGGAGCTCAGGGGCACTGCAATTCACAAACCTGCTGAGTTATAAATGATAACTCTCGTCCACAAATATATTGAGGGAGGGAAACGAAGAGGATTTGAAAGCAAGGCCGAATTGCAGGAAACAGGTTTCAGGAGGTAGATTCGAATCGCCTTTAAAGCACATGAAAGGCGGCAAAACGTCGACAATGATGCCCTTGGCCAAAAAGGGCGTATGCGTTTTTTCCTGAATATATTCAGGAAAAAACGCATACGCCCTTTTTGGCCAACCAAGCAACGTGGAAAGGCAATTCAGCGCTACAAAGAAGTCTCGCTTCCCATCGGTCAAAATGGCCATGCTGCAAAAGGTGTCAAAACCAGACATGCAGGACAGGCCATGGAGAAATGGCAGCCTTGCTACGCTGATGGGCGGGATGTAAATTGCCAACAGCCACTCTGGAGAAGTGTACGGTGTGTCCTGAAACATTCAAAACACACAGCTTAGGGAGCATAGGGCACGTCCACTCATGGGCGTATAAATTGGGAAAACTAAAAATCAGCAAGACAGAGGCACCCCAAAGTTTAGGGCTGCTCTGTTGACAAGAACCTCCACTTCATGACACCTTAAATATCCCAGGAAAGAGAAAAATGGATAAAGAAGTTGTGGTCCTTATGTACAATGGAATATCACTCAGACATGAAATCAAAGTCATAAGGCTAGTAGAAGCAAGATGAGTGGATTTAGGTACGACGATTCTAAGTGAAATATGTCACACAGAAAAAGACACTTATCATAAGCTATCACTTATAGAGGGAATGTAAAAACCGCTACACTTGAACTGAATTACAAAACAGAAGAGAGTCACACGTTTAGAAAACACACTATGGCTGCTTAAGGGGAAAGGTGAGGTGGGGTGATGCATAAAACAAGGGTTTCAAATTCGCTCAGATACCGTTCCATACACCCAATATGTAATAGACAAGACCTACTCCTTGCTCAGTGAACTGGACTTAACACCCCCTATTCACCACACAAGAATATATGTGACTAGTAAGAATCTTAAAACCTATGTATTGATATCTCTCTGGAAGTGAGTCAAGTGGGTGTAAAGGCGCATAAACACAGCCGTGAAAAGCAGCTAAACCCCATTATAAAAATAAATTACTTTTAAAAACCCGTAAAACAAAGACAGTGAAAGAGAGAGAAATTCTTACAAAATTCGTTCAGGGGCTGTGATGCAACCTGGATTGACCATATCTAGACCCACAGCTGGATGAGACATATGGGTGGACACTCTTGGGGTTGAGAGGTTGGGTGACGTTGGGTGAGCAAACACAGACCCTTTAAAGTAATACTGCGTGGTACCCATCCCATGGGTCCCAAATCTCCAGATTCAACGGCATTTTCCTACATCGAAAACATGCATGAGAAACCCAGAAGATGGTACACCGTGTGATTTTGAAAGGTTTCTAATACGCACCTCATTTCTCATCTCCTTGTGTTCGGGTTCGCCATTCCAGCTACTTTACTAGCAATCTCCCTACTTGGAGAATCAGCACCTTTAACCTCCTGTTCCCTACAGGTTGCAATTTGTCCTGAGGATGAACGGCAAGAGGGGCAACCAATGAGAGACTAGATCTTGGTGTTGGGACCGGCAGAGGTCACTCTATTTTCCCATCAGGAAGAAGAATTAACCACAGGCTCAGCCTGCCGCCCGGAACCAGAAAAGGGCCTTAAGCAATCCCGTGCTTTTGCGGCCAGCTCCCAAAATAGACAGTTGAAAAATGGAGCTCAGGGGCACTGCAATTCACAAACCTGCTGAGTTATAAATGATAACTCTCGTCCACAAATATATTGAGGGAGGGCAACGAAGAGGATTTGAAAGCAAGGCCCAATTGCAGGAAACAGGTTTCAGGAGGTAGATTTGAATCGCCTTTAAAGCACATGAAAGGCGGCAAAACGTCGACAATGATGCCCTTGGCCAAAAAGGGCGTATGTGTTTTTTCCTGAATATATTCAGGAAAAAACGCATACGCCCTTTTTGGCCAACCAAGCAACGTGGAAAGGCAAATCAGCGCTACAAAGAAGTCTCGCTTCCCATCGGTCAAAAGGGCCATGCTGCAAAAAGTGTCAAAACCAGAAATGCAGGACAGGCCATGGAGAAATGGCAGCCTTGCTACACTGATGGGTGGGATGTAAATTGCCAACAGCCACTCTGGAGAAGTGTACGGTGTGTCCTGAAACATCGAAAAAACACAGCTTAGGGAGCATAGGGCACGTCCACTCATGGGCGTATAAATCGGGAAAACTAAAAATCAGCAAGACAGAGGCACCCCAAAGTTTAGGGCTGCTCTGTTGACAAGAACCTCCACTTCATGACACCTTAAATATCCCAGGAAAGAGAAAAATGGATAAAGAAGTTGTGGTCCTTGAGTACAATGGAATATCACTCAGACATGAAATCAATGTCATAAGGCTAGGAGAAGCAAGATGATTGGATTTAGGTACGACGATTCTAAGTGAAATAAGTCACACAGAAAAAGACACTTATCATAAGCTATCACTTATAGAGGGAATGTAAAAACCGCTACACTTGAACTGAATTACAAAACAGAACAGAGTCACACGTTTAGAAAACACACTATGGCTGCTTAACGGGAAAGGTGAGGTGGGGTGATGCATAAAACAAGGGTTTCAAATTCGCTGAGATACCGATCCATACACCCAATATGTAATAGACAAGACCTACTCCTTGCTCAGTGAACTGGACTCAACACCCCCTATTCACCGCACAAGAATATATCTGACTAGTAAGAATTGTAAAACCTATGTATTGATATCTCTTTGGAAGTGAGTCAAGTGGGTGCAAAGCCTCATAAACACAGCCGTGAAAAGGAGCTAAACCCCATTATAAAAATAAATTACTTTAAAAAACACATAAAACAAAGACAGTGAAAGAGAGAGAAATTCTTATACAATTCGTTCAGGGGCTGTGATGCAACCTGGATTGACCATATCTAGACCCACAGCTGGATGAGACATAAGGGTGGACACTCTTGGGGCTGAGAGGTTGGGTGAGCAAACGCAGACCCTTTAAAGTAATACTGCGTGGTACCCATCCCATGGGTCCCAAATCTCCAGGTTCAAGGGCATCTTCCTACATCAAAAACATGCATGAGAAACCCAGAAGATGGTACACCGTGTGATTTTGAAAGGTTTTTAAAACGCTCCTCATTTCTCATCTCCTTGTGCTCGGGTTCGCCATTCCAGCTACTTTACTAGCAAACTCCCTACTTGGAGAATCAGCACCTTTAACCTCCTGTTCCCTACAGGTTGCAATTTGTCCTGAGGATGAACGGGAAGAGGGGCAACCAATGAGAGACTAGATCTAGGTGTTGGGACAGGCACAGGTCACTCTATTTTCCCATCAGGAAGAAGAATTAACCACAGGCTCAGCCTGCCGCCCTGAAGCAGAATAGGGCCTGAGGCAATCCCGCGCTCTTACGGCCAGCTCCCAAAAAAGGGAGTTGAAAAATGGAGCCCAGGGACACTGCCATTCACAAACCCGCAGAGTTATAAATGATAACTCTCGTCCACAAATATATTGAGGGAAGGCAACGAAGAGGATTTGAAAGCAAGGCAGAATTGCAGGAACCAGGTTTCAGGAGGTAGATTCGAATCGCCTTTAAAGCACATGAAAAGTCGCAAAACGTCGACAATGATGCCCTTGGCCAAAAAGGGCGTATGCGTTTTTTCCTGAATATATTCAGGAAAAAACGCATACGCCCTTTTTGGCCAACCAAGCAACCTGGAAAGGCTAATCAGCGCTACAAAGAAGTCTCGCTTCCCATCGGTCAAAAGGGCCATGCTGCAAAAAGTGTGAAAACCAGACATGCAGGACAGGCCATGGAGAAATGGCAGCCTTGCTACGCTGATGGGCGGGATGTAAATTGCCAACAGCCACTCTGGAGAAGTGTACGGTGTGTCCTGAAACATCTAAAACACACAGCTTAGGGAGCATAGGGCACGTCCACTCATGGGCGTATAAATTGGGAAAACTAAAAATCAGCAAGACACAGGCACCCCAAAGTTTAGGGCTGCTCTGTTGACAAGAACCTCCACTTCATGACACCTTAAATATCCCAGGAAAGAGAAAAATGGATAAAGAAGTTGTGGTCCTTATGTACAATGGAATATCACTCAGACATGAAATCAAAGTCATAAGGCTAGTAGAAGCAAGATGAGTGGATTTAGGTACGACGATTCTAAGTGAAATATGTCACACAGAAAAAGACACTTATCATAAGCTATCACTTATAGAGGGAATGTAAAAACCGCTACACTTGAACTGAATTACAAAACAGAAGAGAGTCACACGTTTAGAAAACACACTATGGCTGCTTAAGGGGAAAGGTGAGGTGGGGTGATGCATAAAACAAGGGTTTCAAATTCGCTCAGATACCGTTCCATACACCCAATATGTAATAGACAAGACCTACTCCTTGCTCAGTGAACTGGACTTAACACCCCCTATTCACCACACAAGAATATATGTGACTAGTAAGAATCTTAAAACCTATGTATTGATATCTCTCTGGAAGTGAGTCAAGTGGGTGTAAAGGCGCATAAACACAGCCGTGAAAAGCAGCTAAACCCCATTATAAAAATAAATTACTTTTAAAAACCCGTAAAACAAAGACAGTGAAAGAGAGAGAAATTCTTACAAAATTCGTTCAGGGGCTGTGATGCAACCTGGATTGACCATATCTAGACCCACAGCTGGATGAGACATATGGGTGGACACTCTTGGGGTTGAGAGGTTGGGTGACGTTGGGTGAGCAAACACAGACCCTTTAAAGTAATACTGCGTGGTACCCATCCCATGGGTCCCAAATCTCCAGATTCAACGGCATTTTCCTACATCGAAAACATGCATGAGAAACCCAGAAGATGGTACACCGTGTGATTTTGAAAGGTTTCTAATACGCACCTCATTTCTCATCTCCTTGTGTTCGGGTTCGCCATTCCAGCTACTTTACTAGCAATCTCCCTACTTGGAGAATCAGCACCTTTAACCTCCTGTTCCCTACAGGTTGCAATTTGTCCTGAGGATGAACGGCAAGAGGGGCAACCAATGAGAGACTAGATCTTGGTGTTGGGACCGGCAGAGGTCACTCTATTTTCCCATCAGGAAGAAGAATTAACCACAGGCTCAGCCTGCCGCCCGGAACCAGAAAAGGGCCTTAAGCAATCCCGTGCTTTTGCGGCCAGCTCCCAAAATAGACAGTTGAAAAATGGAGCTCAGGGGCACTGCAATTCACAAACCTGCTGAGTTATAAATGATAACTCTCGTCCACAAATATATTGAGGGAGGGCAACGAAGAGGATTTGAAAGCAAGGCCCAATTGCAGGAAACAGGTTTCAGGAGGTAGATTTGAATCGCCTTTAAAGCACATGAAAGGCGGCAAAACGTCGACAATGATGCCCTTGGCCAAAAAGGGCGTATGTGTTTTTTCCTGAATATATTCAGGAAAAAACGCATACGCCCTTTTTGGCCAACCAAGCAACGTGGAAAGGCAAATCAGCGCTACAAAGAAGTCTCGCTTCCCATCGGTCAAAAGGGCCATGCTGCAAAAAGTGTCAAAACCAGAAATGCAGGACAGGCCATGGAGAAATGGCAGCCTTGCTACACTGATGGGTGGGATGTAAATTGCCAACAGCCACTCTGGAGAAGTGTACGGTGTGTCCTGAAACATCGAAAAAACACAGCTTAGGGAGCATAGGGCACGTCCACTCATGGGCGTATAAATCGGGAAAACTAAAAATCAGCAAGACAGAGGCACCCCAAAGTTTAGGGCTGCTCTGTTGACAAGAACCTCCACTTCATGACACCTTAAATATCCCAGGAAAGAGAAAAATGGATAAAGAAGTTGTGGTCCTTGAGTACAATGGAATATCACTCAGACATGAAATCAATGTCATAAGGCTAGGAGAAGCAAGATGATTGGATTTAGGTACGACGATTCTAAGTGAAATAAGTCACACAGAAAAAGACACTTATCATAAGCTATCACTTATAGAGGGAATGTAAAAACCGCTACACTTGAACTGAATTACAAAACAGAACAGAGTCACACGTTTAGAAAACACACTATGGCTGCTTAACGGGAAAGGTGAGGTGGGGTGATGCATAAAACAAGGGTTTCAAATTCGCTGAGATACCGATCCATACACCCAATATGTAATAGACAAGACCTACTCCTTGCTCAGTGAACTGGACTCAACACCCCCTATTCACCGCACAAGAATATATCTGACTAGTAAGAATTGTAAAACCTATGTATTGATATCTCTTTGGAAGTGAGTCAAGTGGGTGCAAAGCCTCATAAACACAGCCGTGAAAAGGAGCTAAACCCCATTATAAAAATAAATTACTTTAAAAAACACATAAAACAAAGACAGTGAAAGAGAGAGAAATTCTTACACAATTCGTTCAGGGGCTGTGATGCAACCTGGATTGACCATATCTAGACCCACAGCTGGATGAGACATAAGGGTGGACACTCTTGGGGCTGAGAGGTTGGGTGAGCAAACGCAGACCCTTTAAAGTAATACTGCGTGGTACCCATCCCATGGGTCCCAAATCTCCAGGTTCAAGGGCATCTTCCTACATCAAAAACATGCATGAGAAACCCAGAAGATGGTACGCCGTGTGATTTTGAAAGGTTTTTAAAACGCTCCTCATTTCTCATCTCCTTGTGCTCGGGTTCGCCATTCCAGCTACTTTACTAGCAAACTCCCTACTTGGAGAATCAGCACCTTTAACCTCCTGTTCCCTACAGGTTGCAATTTGTCCTGAGGATGAACGGGAAGAGGGGCAACCAATGAGAGACTAGATCTAGGTGTTGGGACAGGCACAGGTCACTCTATTTTCCCATCAGGAAGAAGAATTAACCACAGGCTCAGCCTGCCGCCCTGAAGCAGAATAGGGCCTGAGGCAATCCCGCGCTCTTACGGCCAGCTCCCAAAAAAGGGAGTTGAAAAATGGAGCCCAGGGACACTGCCATTCACAAACCCGCAGAGTTATAAATGATAACTCTCGTCCACAAATATATTGAGGGAAGGCAACGAAGAGGATTTGAAAGCAAGGCAGAATTGCAGGAACCAGGTTTCAGGAGGTAGATTCGAATCGCCTTTAAAGCACATGAAAAGTCGCAAAACGTCGACAATGATGCCCTTGGCCAAAAAGGGCGTATGCGTTTTTTCCTGAATATATTCAGGAAAAAACGCATACGCCCTTTTTGGCCAACCAAGCAACCTGGAAAGGCTAATCAGCGCTACAAAGAAGTCTCGCTTCCCATCGGTCAAAAGGGCCATGCTGCAAAAAGTGTGAAAACCAGACATGCAGGACAGGCCATGGAGAAATGGCAGCCTTGCTACGCTGATGGGCGGGATGTAAATTGCCAACAGCCACTCTGGAGAAGTGTACGGTGTGTCCTGAAACATCTAAAACACACAGCTTAGGGAGCATAGGGCACGTCCACTCATGGGCGTATAAATTGGGAAAACTAAAAATCAGCAAGACAGAGGCACCCCAAAGTTTAGGGCTGCTCTGTTGACAAGAACCTCCACTTCATGACACCTTAAATATCCCAGGAAAGAGAAAAATGGATAAAGAAGTTGTGGTCCTTATGTACAATGGAATATCACTCAGACATGAAATCAAAGTCATAAGGCTAGTAGAAGCAAGATGAGTGGATTTAGGTACGACGATTCTAAGTGAAATATGTCACACAGAAAAAGACACTTATCATAAGCTATCACTTATAGAGGGAATGTAAAAACCGCTACACTTGAACTGAATTACAAAACAGAACAGAGTCACACGTTTAGAAAACACACTATGGCTGCTTAAGGGGAAAGGTGAGGTGGGGTGATGCATAAAACAAGGGTTTCAAATTCGCTCAGATACCGTTCCATACACCCAATATGTAATAGACAAGACCTACTCCTTGCTCAGTGAACTGGACTTAACACCCCCTATTCACCACACAAGAATATATGTGACTAGTAAGAATCTTAAAACCTATGTATTGATATCTCTCTGGAAGTGAGTCAAGTGGGTGTAAAGGCGCATAAACACAGCAGTGAAAAGCAGCTAAACCCCATTATAAAAATAAATTACTTTTAAAAACCCGTAAAACAAAGACAGTGAAAGAGAGAGAAATTCTTACAAAATTCGTTCAGGGGCTGTGATGCAACCTGGATTGACCATATCTAGACCCACAGCTGGATGAGACATATGGGTGGACACTCTTGGGGTTGAGAGGTTGGGTGACGTTGGGTGAGCAAACACAGACCCTTTAAAGTAATACTGCGTGGTACCCATCCCATGGGTCCCAAATCTCCAGATTCAACGGCATTTTCCTACATCGAAAACATGCATGAGAAACCCAGAAGATGGTACACCGTGTGATTTTGAAAGGTTTCTAATACGCACCTCATTTCTCATCTCCTTGTGTTCGGGTTCGCCATTCCAGCTACTTTACTAGCAATCTCCCTACTTGGAGAATCAGCACCTTTAACCTCCTGTTCCCTACAGGTTGCAATTTGTCCTGAGGATGAACGGCAAGAGGGGCAACCAATGAGAGACTAGATCTTGGTGTTGGGACCGGCAGAGGTCACTCTATTTTCCCATCAGGAAGAAGAATTAACCACAGGCTCAGCCTGCCGCCCGGAACCAGAAAAGGGCCTTAAGCAATCCCGTGCTTTTGCGGCCAGCTCCCAAAATAGACAGTTGAAAAATGGAGCTCAGGGGCACTGCAATTCACAAACCTGCTGAGTTATAAATGATAACTCTCGTCCACAAATATATTGAGGGAGGGCAACGAAGAGGATTTGAAAGCAAGGCCCAATTGCAGGAAACAGGTTTCAGGAGGTAGATTTGAATCGCCTTTAAAGCACATGAAAGGCGGCAAAACGTCGACAATGATGCCCTTGGCCAAAAAGGGAGTATGTGTTTTTTCCTGAATATATTCAGGAAAAAACGCATACGCCCTTTTTGGCCAACCAAGCAACCTGGAAAGGCAAATCAGCGCTACAAAGAAGTCTCGCTTCCCATCGGTCAAAAGGGCCATGCTGCAAAAAGTGTCAAAACCAGAAATGCAGGACAGGCCATGGAGAAATGGCAGCCTTGCTACACTGATGGGTGGGATGTAAATTGCCAACAGCCACTCTGGAGAAGTGTACGGTGTGTCCTGAAACATCGAAAAAACACAGCTTAGGGAGCATAGGGCACGTCCACTCATGGGCGTATAAATTGGGAAAACTAAAAATCAGCAAGACACAGGCACCCCAAAGTTTAGGGCTGCTCTGTTGACAAGAACCTCCACTTCATGACACCTTAAATATCCCAGGAAAGAGAAAAATGGATAAAGAAGTTGTGGTCCTTGAGTACAATGGAATATCACTCAGACATGAAATCAATGTCATAAGGCTAGGAGAAGCCAGATGATTGGATTTAGGTACGACGATTCTAAGTGAAATAAGTCACACAGAAAAAGACACTTATCATAAGCTATCACTTATAGAGGGAATGTAAAAACCGCTACACTTGAACTGAATTACAAAACAGAACAGAGTCACACGTTTAGAAAACACACTATGGCTGCTTAACGGGAAAGGTGAGGTGGGGTGATGCATAAAACAAGGGTTTCAAATTCGCTGAGATACCGATCCATACACCCAATATGTAATAGACAAGACCTACTCCTTGCTCAGTGAACTGGACTCAACACCCCCTATTCACCGCACAAGAATATATCTGACTAGTAAGAATTGTAAAACCTATGTATTGATATCTCTTTGGAAGTGAGTCAAGTGGGTGCAAAGCCTCATAAACACAGCCGTGAAAAGGAGCTAAACCCCATTATAAAAATAAATTACTTTAAAAAACACATAAAACAAAGACAGTGAAAGAGAGAGAAATTCTTACACAATTCGTTCAGGGGCTGTGATGCAACCTGGATTGACCATATCTAGACCCACAGCTGGATGAGACATAAGGGTGGACACTCTTGGGGTTGAGAGGTTGGGTGACGTTGGGTGAGCAAACACAGACCCTTTAAAGTAATACTGCGTGGTACCCATCCCATGGGTCCCAAATCTCCAGATTCAACGGCATTTTCCTACATCGAAAAAATGCATGAGAAACCCAGAAGATGGTACACCGTGTGATTTTGAAAGGTTTCTAATACGCACCTCATTTCTCATCTCCTTGTGTTCGGGTTCGCCATTCCAGCTACTTTACTAGCAATCTCCCTACTTGGAGAATCAGCACCTTTAACCTCCTGTTCCCTACAGGTTGCAATTTGTCCTGAGGATGAACGGCAAGAGGGGCAACCAATGAGAGACTAGATCTTGGTGTTGGGACCGGCAGAGGTCACTCTATTTTCCCATCAGGAAGAAGAATTAACCACAGGCTCAGCCTGCCGCCCGGAACCAGAAAAGGGCCTTAAGCAATCCCGTGCTTTTGCGGCCAGCTCCCAAAATAGACAGTTGAAAAATGGAGCTCAGGGGCACTGCAATTCACAAACCTGCTGAGTTATAAATGATAACTCTCGTCCACAAATATATTGAGGGAGGGCAACGAAGAGGATTTGAAAGCAAGGCCGAATTGCGGGAAACAGGTTTCAGGAGGTAGATTCGAATCGCCTTTAAAGCACATGAAAGGCGGCAAAACGTCGACAATGATGCCCTTGGCCAAAAAGGGCGTATGTGTTTTTTCCTGAATATATTCAGGAAAAAACGCATACGCCCTTTTTGGCCAACCAAGCAACGTGGAAAGGCAAATCAGCGCTACAAAGAAGTCTCGCTTCCCATCGGTCAAAAGGGCCATGCTGCAAAAGGTGTCAAAACCAGAAATGCAGGACAGGCCATGGAGAAATGGCAGCCTTGCTACACTGATGGGTGGGATGTAAATTGCCAACAGCCACTCTGGAGAAGTGTACGGTGTGTCCTGAAACATCGAAAAAACACAGCTTAGGGAGCATAGGGCACGTCCTCTCATGGGCATATAAATTGGGAAAACTAAAAATCAGCAAGACACAGGCACCCCAAAGTTTAGGGCTGCTCTGTTGACAAGAACCTCCACTTCATGACACCTTAAATATCCCAGGAAAGAGAAAAATGGATAAAGAAGTTGTGGTCCTTATGTACAATGGAATATCACTCAGACATGAAATCAATGTCATAAGGCTAGTAGAAGCAAGGTGAGTGGAGTTAGGTACAACGATTCTAAGTGAAATAAGTCACACAGAAAAAGACACTTATCATAAGCTATCACTTATAGAGGGAATGTAAAAACCGCTACACTTGAACTGAATTACAAAACAGAAGAGAGTCACACGTTTAGAAAACACACTATGGCTGCTTAAGGGGAAAGGTGAGGTGGGGTGATGCATAAAACAAGGGTTTCAAATTCGCTCAGATACCGTTCCATACACCCAATATGTAATAGACAAGACCTACTCCTTGCTCAGTGAACTGGACTTAACACCCCCTATTCACCACACAAGAATATATGTGACTAGTAAGAATCTTAAAACCTATGTATTGATATCTCTCTGGAAGTGAGTCAAGTGGGTGTAAAGGCGCATAAACACAGCAGTGAAAAGCAGCTAAACCCCATTATAAAAATAAATTACTTTTAAAAACCCGTAAAACAAAGACAGTGAAAGAGAGAGAAATTCTTACAAAATTCGTTCAGGGGCTGTGATGCAACCTGGATTGACCATATCTAGACCCACAGCTGGATGAGACATATGGGTGGACACTCTTGGGGTTGAGAGGTTGGGTGACGTTGGGTGAGCAAACACAGACCCTTTAAAGTAATACTGCGTGGTACCCATCCCATGGGTCCCAAATCTCCAGATTCAACGGCATTTTCCTACATCGAAAACATGCATGAGAAACCCAGAAGATGGTACACCGTGTGATTTTGAAAGGTTTCTAATACGCACCTCATTTCTCATCTCCTTGTGTTCGGGTTCGCCATTCCAGCTACTTTACTAGCAATCTCCCTACTTGGAGAATCAGCACCTTTAACCTCCTGTTCCCTACAGGTTGCAATTTGTCCTGAGGATGAACGGCAAGAGGGGCAACCAATGAGAGACTAGATCTTGGTGTTGGGACCGGCAGAGGTCACTCTATTTTCCCATCAGGAAGAAGAATTAACCACAGGCTCAGCCTGCCGCCCGGAACCAGAAAAGGGCCTTAAGCAATCCCGTGCTTTTGCGGCCAGCTCCCAAAATAGACAGTTGAAAAATGGAGCTCAGGGGCACTGCAATTCACAAACCTGCTGAGTTATAAATGATAACTCTCGTCCACAAATATATTGAGGGAGGGCAACGAAGAGGATTTGAAAGCAAGGCCCAATTGCAGGAAACAGGTTTCAGGAGGTAGATTTGAATCGCCTTTAAAGCACATGAAAGGCGGCAAAACGTCGACAATGATGCCCTTGGCCAAAAAGGGAGTATGTGTTTTTTCCTGAATATATTCAGGAAAAAACGCATACGCCCTTTTTGGCCAACCAAGCAACCTGGAAAGGCAAATCAGCGCTACAAAGAAGTCTCGCTTCCCATCGGTCAAAAGGGCCATGCTGCAAAAAGTGTCAAAACCAGAAATGCAGGACAGGCCATGGAGAAATGGCAGCCTTGCTACACTGATGGGTGGGATGTAAATTGCCAACAGCCACTCTGGAGAAGTGTACGGTGTGTCCTGAAACATCGAAAAAACACAGCTTAGGGAGCATAGGGCACGTCCACTCATGGGCGTATAAATTGGGAAAACTAAAAATCAGCAAGACACAGGCACCCCAAAGTTTAGGGCTGCTCTGTTGACAAGAACCTCCACTTCATGACACCTTAAATATCCCAGGAAAGAGAAAAATGGATAAAGAAGTTGTGGTCCTTGAGTACAATGGAATATCACTCAGACATGAAATCAATGTCATAAGGCTAGGAGAAGCCAGATGATTGGATTTAGGTACGACGATTCTAAGTGAAATAAGTCACACAGAAAAAGACACTTATCATAAGCTATCACTTATAGAGGGAATGTAAAAACCGCTACACTTGAACTGAATTACAAAACAGAACAGAGTCACACGTTTAGAAAACACACTATGGCTGCTTAACGGGAAAGGTGAGGTGGGGTGATGCATAAAACAAGGGTTTCAAATTCGCTGAGATACCGATCCATACACCCAATATGTAATAGACAAGACCTACTCCTTGCTCAGTGAACTGGACTCAACACCCCCTATTCACCGCACAAGAATATATCTGACTAGTAAGAATTGTAAAACCTATGTATTGATATCTCTTTGGAAGTGAGTCAAGTGGGTGCAAAGCCTCATAAACACAGCCGTGAAAAGGAGCTAAACCCCATTATAAAAATAAATTACTTTAAAAAACACATAAAACAAAGACAGTGAAAGAGAGAGAAATTCTTACACAATTCGTTCAGGGGCTGTGATGCAACCTGGATTGACCATATCTAGACCCACAGCTGGATGAGACATAAGGGTGGACACTCTTGGGGCTGAGAGGTTGGGTGAGCAAACGCAGACCCTTTAAAGTAATACTGCGTGGTACCCATCCCATGGGTCCCAAATCTCCAGGTTCAAGGGCATCTTCCTACATCAAAAACATGCATGAGAAACCCAGAAGATGGTACGCCGTGTGATTTTGAAAGGTTTTTAAAACGCTCCTCATTTCTCATCTCCTTGTGCTCGGGTTCGCCATTCCAGCTACTTTACTAGCAAACTCCCTACTTGGAGAATCAGCACCTTTAACCTCCTGTTCCCTACAGGTTGCAATTTGTCCTGAGGATGAACGGGAAGAGGGGCAACCAATGAGAGGCTAGATCTAGGTGTTGGGACAGGCACAGGTCACTCTATTTTCCCATCAGGAAGAAGAATTAACCACAGGCTCAGCCTGCCGCCCTGAAGCAGAATAGGGCCTGAGGCAATCCCGCGCTCTTACGGCCAGCTCCCAAAAAAGGGAGTTGAAAAATGGAGCCCAGGGACACTGCCATTCACAAACCCGCAGAGTTATAAATGATAAATCTCGTCCACAAATATATTGAGGGAAGGCAACGAAGAGGATTTGAAAGCAAGGCAGAATTGCAGGAACCAGGTTTCAGGAGGTAGATTCGAATCGCCTTTAAAGCACATGAAAAGTCGCAAAACGTCGACAATGATGCCCTTGGCCAAAAAGGGCGTATGCGTTTTTTCCTGAATATATTCAGGAAAAAACGCATACGCCCTTTTTGGCCAACCAAGCAACCTGGAAAGGCTAATCAGCGCTACAAAGAAGTCTCGCTTCCCATCGGTCAAAAGGGCCATGCTGCAAAAAGTGTGAAAACCAGACATGCAGGACAGGCCATGGAGAAATGGCAGCCTTGCTACGCTGATGGGCGGGATGTAAATTGCCAACAGCCACTCTGGAGAAGTGTACGGTGTGTCCTGAAACATCTAAAACACACAGCTTAGGGAGCATAGGGCACGTCCACTCATGGGCGTATAAATTGGGAAAACTAAAAATCAGCAAGACAGAGGCACCCCAAAGTTTAGGGCTGCTCTGTTGACAAGAACCTCCACTTCATGACACCTTAAATATCCCAGGAAAGAGAAAAATGGATAAAGAAGTTGTGGTCCTTATGTACAATGGAATATCACTCAGACATGAAATCAAAGTCATAAGGCTAGTAGAAGCAAGATGAGTGGATTTAGGTACGACGATTCTAAGTGAAATATGTCACACAGAAAAAGACACTTATCATAAGCTATCACTTATAGAGGGAATGTAAAAACCGCTACACTTGAACTGAATTACAAAACAGAACAGAGTCACACGTTTAGAAAACACACTATGGCTGCTTAAGGGGAAAGGTGAGGTGGGGTGATGCATAAAACAAGGGTTTCAAATTCGCTCAGATACCGTTCCATACACCCAATATGTAATAGACAAGACCTACTCCTTGCTCAGTGAACTGGACTTAACACCCCCTATTCACCACACAAGAATATATGTGACTAGTAAGAATCTTAAAACCTATGTATTGATATCTCTCTGGAAGTGAGTCAAGTGGGTGTAAAGGCGCATAAACACAGCAGTGAAAAGCAGCTAAACCCCATTATAAAAATAAATTACTTTTAAAAACCCGTAAAACAAAGACAGTGAAAGAGAGAGAAATTCTTACAAAATTCGTTCAGGGGCTGTGATGCAACCTGGATTGACCATATCTAGACCCACAGCTGGATGAGACATATGGGTGGACACTCTTGGGGTTGAGAGGTTGGGTGACGTTGGGTGAGCAAACACAGACCCTTTAAAGTAATACTGCGTGGTACCCATCCCATGGGTCCCAAATCTCCAGATTCAACGGCATTTTCCTACATCGAAAACATGCATGAGAAACCCAGAAGATGGTACACCGTGTGATTTTGAAAGGTTTCTAATACGCACCTCATTTCTCATCTCCTTGTGTTCGGGTTCGCCATTCCAGCTACTTTACTAGCAATCTCCCTACTTGGAGAATCAGCACCTTTAACCTCCTGTTCCCTACAGGTTGCAATTTGTCCTGAGGATGAACGGCAAGAGGGGCAACCAATGAGAGACTAGATCTTGGTGTTGGGACCGGCAGAGGTCACTCTATTTTCCCATCAGGAAGAAGAATTAACCACAGGCTCAGCCTGCCGCCCGGAACCAGAAAAGGGCCTTAAGCAATCCCGTGCTTTTGCGGCCAGCTCCCAAAATAGACAGTTGAAAAATGGAGCTCAGGGGCACTGCAATTCACAAACCTGCTGAGTTATAAATGATAACTCTCGTCCACAAATATATTGAGGGAGGGCAACGAAGAGGATTTGAAAGCAAGGCCCAATTGCAGGAAACAGGTTTCAGGAGGTAGATTTGAATCGCCTTTAAAGCACATGAAAGGCGGCAAAACGTCGACAATGATGCCCTTGGCCAAAAAGGGAGTATGTGTTTTTTCCTGAATATATTCAGGAAAAAACGCATACGCCCTTTTTGGCCAACCAAGCAACCTGGAAAGGCAAATCAGCGCTACAAAGAAGTCTCGCTTCCCATCGGTCAAAAGGGCCATGCTGCAAAAAGTGTCAAAACCAGAAATGCAGGACAGGCCATGGAGAAATGGCAGCCTTGCTACACTGATGGGTGGGATGTAAATTGCCAACAGCCACTCTGGAGAAGTGTACGGTGTGTCCTGAAACATCGAAAAAACACAGCTTAGGGAGCATAGGGCACGTCCACTCATGGGCGTATAAATTGGGAAAACTAAAAATCAGCAAGACACAGGCACCCCAAAGTTTAGGGCTGCTCTGTTGACAAGAACCTCCACTTCATGACACCTTAAATATCCCAGGAAAGAGAAAAATGGATAAAGAAGTTGTGGTCCTTGAGTACAATGGAATATCACTCAGACATGAAATCAATGTCATAAGGCTAGGAGAAGCCAGATGATTGGATTTAGGTACGACGATTCTAAGTGAAATAAGTCACACAGAAAAAGACACTTATCATAAGCTATCACTTATAGAGGGAATGTAAAAACCGCTACACTTGAACTGAATTACAAAACAGAACAGAGTCACACGTTTAGAAAACACACTATGGCTGCTTAACGGGAAAGGTGAGGTGGGGTGATGCATAAAACAAGGGTTTCAAATTCGCTGAGATACCGATCCATACACCCAATATGTAATAGACAAGACCTACTCCTTGCTCAGTGAACTGGACTCAACACCCCCTATTCACCGCACAAGAATATATCTGACTAGTAAGAATTGTAAAACCTATGTATTGATATCTCTTTGGAAGTGAGTCAAGTGGGTGCAAAGCCTCATAAACACAGCCGTGAAAAGGAGCTAAACCCCATTATAAAAATAAATTACTTTAAAAAACACATAAAACAAAGACAGTGAAAGAGAGAGAAATTCTTACACAATTCGTTCAGGGGCTGTGATGCAACCTGGATTGACCATATCTAGACCCACAGCTGGATGAGACATAAGGGTGGACACTCTTGGGGTTGAGAGGTTGGGTGACGTTGGGTGAGCAAACACAGACCCTTTAAAGTAATACTGCGTGGTACCCATCCCATGGGTCCCAAATCTCCAGATTCAACGGCATTTTCCTACATCGAAAAAATGCATGAGAAACCCAGAAGATGGTACACCGTGTGATTTTGAAAGGTTTCTAA
This sequence comes from Eschrichtius robustus, assembly GCF_028021215.1. NCBI lineage: Eukaryota > Metazoa > Chordata > Mammalia > Artiodactyla > Eschrichtiidae > Eschrichtius > Eschrichtius robustus. Next base: position 2,291,087 of record NW_027175343.1, read on the forward strand.
TACGCACCTCATTTCTCATCTCCTTGTGTTCGGGTTCGCCATTCCAGCTACTTTACTAGCAATCTCCCTACTTGGAGAATCAGCACCTTTAACCTCCTGTTCCCTACAGGTTGCAATTTGTCCTGAGGATGAACGGCAAGAGGGGCAACCAATGAGAGACTAGATCTTGGTGTTGGGACCGGCAGAGGTCACTCTATTTTCCCATCAGGAAGAAGAATTAACCACAGGCTCAGCCTGCCGCCCGGAACCAGAAAAGGGCCTTAAGCAATCCCGTGCTTTTGCGGCCAGCTCCCAAAATAGACAGTTGAAAAATGGAGCTCAGGGGCACTGCAATTCACAAACCTGCTGAGTTATAAATGATAACTCTCGTCCACAAATATATTGAGGGAGGGCAACGAAGAGGATTTGAAAGCAAGGCCGAATTGCGGGAAACAGGTTTCAGGAGGTAGATTCGAATCGCCTTTAAAGCACATGAAAGGCGGCAAAACGTCGACAATGATGCCCTTGGCCAAAAAGGGCGTATGTGTTTTTTCCTGAATATATTCAGGAAAAAACGCATACGCCCTTTTTGGCCAACCAAGCAACGTGGAAAGGCAAATCAGCGCTACAAAGAAGTCTCGCTTCCCATCGGTCAAAAGGGCCATGCTGCAAAAGGTGTCAAAACCAGAAATGCAGGACAGGCCATGGAGAAATGGCAGCCTTGCTACACTGATGGGTGGGATGTAAATTGCCAACAGCCACTCTGGAGAAGTGTACGGTGTGTCCTGAAACATCGAAAAAACACAGCTTAGGGAGCATAGGGCACGTCCTCTCATGGGCATATAAATTGGGAAAACTAAAAATCAGCAAGACACAGGCACCCCAAAGTTTAGGGCTGCTCTGTTGACAAGAACCTCCACTTCATGACACCTTAAATATCCCAGGAAAGAGAAAAATGGATAAAGAAGTTGTGGTCCTTATGTACAATGGAATATCACTCAGACATGAAATCAATGTCATAAGGCTAGTAGAAGCAAGGTGAGTGGAGTTAGGTACAACGATTCTAAGTGAAATAAGTCACACAGAAAAAGACACTTATCATAAGCTATCACTTATAGAGGGAATGTAAAAACCGCTACACTTGAACTGAATTACAAAACAGAAGAGAGTCACACGTTTAGAAAACACACTATGGCTGCTTAAGGGGAAAGGTGAGGTGGGGTGATGCATAAAACAAGGGTTTCAAATTCGCTCAGATACCGTTCCATACACCCAATATGTAATAGACAAGACCTACTCCTTGCTCAGTGAACTGGACTTAACACCCCCTATTCACCACACAAGAATATATGTGACTAGTAAGAATCTTAAAACCTATGTATTGATATCTCTCTGGAAGTGAGTCAAGTGGGTGTAAAGGCGCATAAACACAGCAGTGAAAAGCAGCTAAACCCCATTATAAAAATAAATTACTTTTAAAAACCCGTAAAACAAAGACAGTGAAAGAGAGAGAAATTCTTACAAAATTCGTTCAGGGGCTGTGATGCAACCTGGATTGACCATATCTAGACCCACAGCTGGATGAGACATATGGGTGGACACTCTTGGGGTTGAGAGGTTGGGTGACGTTGGGTGAGCAAACACAGACCCTTTAAAGTAATACTGCGTGGTACCCATCCCATGGGTCCCAAATCTCCAGATTCAACGGCATTTTCCTACATCGAAAACATGCATGAGAAACCCAGAAGATGGTACACCGTGTGATTTTGAAAGGTTTCTAATACGCACCTCATTTCTCATCTCCTTGTGTTCGGGTTCGCCATTCCAGCTACTTTACTAGCAATCTCCCTACTTGGAGAATCAGCACCTTTAACCTCCTGTTCCCTACAGGTTGCAATTTGTCCTGAGGATGAACGGCAAGAGGGGCAACCAATGAGAGACTAGATCTTGGTGTTGGGACCGGCAGAGGTCACTCTATTTTCCCATCAGGAAGAAGAATTAACCACAGGCTCAGCCTGCCGCCCGGAACCAGAAAAGGGCCTTAAGCAATCCCGTGCTTTTGCGGCCAGCTCCCAAAATAGACAGTTGAAAAATGGAGCTCAGGGGCACTGCAATTCACAAACCTGCTGAGTTATAAATGATAACTCTCGTCCACAAATATATTGAGGGAGGGCAACGAAGAGGATTTGAAAGCAAGGCCCAATTGCAGGAAACAGGTTTCAGGAGGTAGATTTGAATCGCCTTTAAAGCACATGAAAGGCGGCAAAACGTCGACAATGATGCCCTTGGCCAAAAAGGGAGTATGTGTTTTTTCCTGAATATATTCAGGAAAAAACGCATACGCCCTTTTTGGCCAACCAAGCAACCTGGAAAGGCAAATCAGCGCTACAAAGAAGTCTCGCTTCCCATCGGTCAAAAGGGCCATGCTGCAAAAAGTGTCAAAACCAGAAATGCAGGACAGGCCATGGAGAAATGGCAGCCTTGCTACACTGATGGGTGGGATGTAAATTGCCAACAGCCACTCTGGAGAAGTGTACGGTGTGTCCTGAAACATCGAAAAAACACAGCTTAGGGAGCATAGGGCACGTCCACTCATGGGCGTATAAATTGGGAAAACTAAAAATCAGCAAGACACAGGCACCCCAAAGTTTAGGGCTGCTCTGTTGACAAGAACCTCCACTTCATGACACCTTAAATATCCCAGGAAAGAGAAAAATGGATAAAGAAGTTGTGGTCCTTGAGTACAATGGAATATCACTCAGACATGAAATCAATGTCATAAGGCTAGGAGAAGCCAGATGATTGGATTTAGGTACGACGATTCTAAGTGAAATAAGTCACACAGAAAAAGACACTTATCATAAGCTATCACTTATAGAGGGAATGTAAAAACCGCTACACTTGAACTGAATTACAAAACAGAACAGAGTCACACGTTTAGAAAACACACTATGGCTGCTTAACGGGAAAGGTGAGGTGGGGTGATGCATAAAACAAGGGTTTCAAATTCGCTGAGATACCGATCCATACACCCAATATGTAATAGACAAGACCTACTCCTTGCTCAGTGAACTGGACTCAACACCCCCTATTCACCGCACAAGAATATATCTGACTAGTAAGAATTGTAAAACCTATGTATTGATATCTCTTTGGAAGTGAGTCAAGTGGGTGCAAAGCCTCATAAACACAGCCGTGAAAAGGAGCTAAACCCCATTATAAAAATAAATTACTTTAAAAAACACATAAAACAAAGACAGTGAAAGAGAGAGAAATTCTTACACAATTCGTTCAGGGGCTGTGATGCAACCTGGATTGACCATATCTAGACCCACAGCTGGATGAGACATAAGGGTGGACACTCTTGGGGCTGAGAGGTTGGGTGAGCAAACGCAGACCCTTTAAAGTAATACTGCGTGGTACCCATCCCATGGGTCCCAAATCTCCAGGTTCAAGGGCATCTTCCTACATCAAAAACATGCATGAGAAACCCAGAAGATGGTACGCCGTGTGATTTTGAAAGGTTTTTAAAACGCTCCTCATTTCTCATCTCCTTGTGCTCGGGTTCGCCATTCCAGCTACTTTACTAGCAAACTCCCTACTTGGAGAATCAGCACCTTTAACCTCCTGTTCCCTACAGGTTGCAATTTGTCCTGAGGATGAACGGGAAGAGGGGCAACCAATGAGAGGCTAGATCTAGGTGTTGGGACAGGCACAGGTCACTCTATTTTCCCATCAGGAAGAAGAATTAACCACAGGCTCAGCCTGCCGCCCTGAAGCAGAATAGGGCCTGAGGCAATCCCGCGCTCTTACGGCCAGCTCCCAAAAAAGGGAGTTGAAAAATGGAGCCCAGGGACACTGCCATTCACAAACCCGCAGAGTTATAAATGATAAATCTCGTCCACAAATATATTGAGGGAAGGCAACGAAGAGGATTTGAAAGCAAGGCAGAATTGCAGGAAACAGGTTTCAGGAGGTAGATTCGAATCGCCTTTAAAGCACATGAAAAGTCGCAAAACGTCGTCAATGATGCCCTTGGCCAAAAAGGGCGTATGCGTTTTTTCCTGAATATATTCAGGAAAAAACGCATACGCCCTTTTTGGCCAACCAAGCAACCTGGAAAGGCAAATCAGCGCTACAAAGTAGTCTCGCTTCCCATCGGTCAAAAGGGCCATGCTGCAAAAAGTGTGAAAACCAGAAATGCAGGACAGGCCACGGAGAAATGGCAGCCTTGCTACGCTGATGGGCGGGATGTAAATTGCCAACAGCCACTCTGGAGAAGTGTACGGTGTGTCCTGAAACATCTAAAACACACAGCTTAGGGAGCATAGGGCACGTCCACTCATGGGCGTATAAATTGGGAAAACTAAAAATCAGCAAGACACAGGCACCCCAAAGTTTAGGGCTGCTCTGTTGACAAGAACCTCCACTTCATGACACCTTAAATATCCCAGGAAAGAGAAAAATGGATAAAGAAGTTGTGGTCCTTATGTACAATGGAATATCACTCAGACATGAAATCAATGTCATAAGGCTACTAGAAGCAAGATGAGTGGATTTAGGTACGACGATTCTAAGTGAAATAAGTCACCCAGAAAAAGACACTTATCATAAGCTATCACTTATAGAGGGAATGTAAAAACCGCTACACTTGAACTGAATTACAAAACAGAAGAGAGTCACACGTTTAGAAAACACACTATGGCTGCTTAAGGGGAAAGGTGAGGTGGGGTTATGCATAAAACAAGGGTTTCAAATTCGTTCAGATACCGTTCCATACACCCAATATGTAGTAGACAAGACCTACTCCTTGCTCAGTGAACTGGACTGAACACCCCCTATTCACCACACAAGAATATATCTGACTAGTAAGAATCTTAAAACCTATGTATTGATATCTCTCTGGAAGTGAGTCAAGTGGGTGTAAAGCCGCATAAACACAGCCGTGAAAAGCAGCTAAACCCCATTATAAAAATAAATTACTTTTTAAAACCCATAAAACAAAGACAGTGAAAGAGAGAGAAATTCTTACAAAATTCGTTCAGGGGCTGTGATGCAACCTGGATTGACCATATCTAGACCCACAGCTGGATGAGACATAAGGGTGGACACTCTTGGGGTTGAGAGGTTGGGTGACGTTGGGTGAGCAAACACAGACCCTTTAAAGTAATACTGCGTGGTACCCATCCCATGGGTCCCAAATCTCCAGATTCAACGGCATTTTCCTACATCGAAAAAATGCATGAGAAACCCAGAAGATGGTACACCGTGTGATTTTGAAAGGTTTCTAATACGCACCTCATTTCTCATCTCCTTGTGTTCGGGTTCGCCATTCCAGCTACTTTACTAGCAATCTCCCTACTTGGAGAATCAGCACCTTTAACCTCCTATTCCCTACAGGTTGCAATTTGTCCTGAGGATGAACGGCAAGAGGGGCAACCAATGAGAGACTAGATCTTGGTGTTGGGACCGGCAGAGGTCACTCTATTTTCCCATCAGGAAGAAGAATTAACCACAGGCTCAGCCTGCCGCCCGGAACCAGAAAAGGGCCTTAAGCAATCCCGTGCTTTTGCGGCCAGCTCCCAAAATAGACAGTTGAAAAATGGAGCTCAGGGGCACTGCAATTCACAAACCTGCTGAGTTATAAATGATAACTCTCGTCCACAAATATATTGAGGGAGGGCAACGAAGAGGATTTGAAAGCAAGGCCGAATTGCGGGAAACAGGTTTCAGGAGGTAGATTCGAATCGCCTTTAAAGCACATGAAAGGCGGCAAAACGTCGACAATGATGCCCTTGGCCAAAAAGGGCGTATGTGTTTTTTCCTGAATATATTCAGGAAAAAACGCATACGCCCTTTTTGGCCAACCAAGCAACGTGGAAAGGCAAATCAGCGCTACAAAGAAGTCTCGCTTCCCATCGGTCAAAAGGGCCATGCTGCAAAAGGTGTCAAAACCAGAAATGCAGGACAGGCCATGGAGAAATGGCAGCCTTGCTACACTGATGGGTGGGATGTAAATTGCCAACAGCCACTCTGGAGAAGTGTACGTTGTGTCCTGAAACATGGAAAAAAAACAGCTTAGGGAGCATAGGGCACGTACACTCATGGGCGTATAAATTGGAAAAACTAAAAATCAGCAAGACACAGGCACCGGAAAGTTTAGGGCTACTCTGTTGACAAGAACCTCCAATTCATGACACCTTAAATATCCCAGGAAAGAGAAAAATGGATAAAGAAGTTGTGGTCCTTATGTACAATGGAATATCACTCAGACATGAAATCAATGTCATAAGGCTAGTAGAAGCAAGGTGAGTGGAGTTAGGTACAACGATTCTAAGTGAAATAAGTCACACAGAAAAAGACACTTATCATAAGCTATCACTTATAGAGGGAATGTAAAAACCGCTACACTTGAACTGAATTACAAAACAGAAGAGAGTCACACGTTTAGAAAACACACTATGGCTGCTTAAGGGGAAAGGTGAGGTGGGGTGATGCATAAAACAAGGGTTTCAAATTCGCTCAGATACCGTTCCATACACCCAATATGTAATAGACAAGACCTACTCCTTGCTCAGTGAACTGGACTTAACACCCCCTATTCACCACACAAGAATATATGTGACTAGTAAGAATCTTAAAACCTATGTATTGATATCTCTCTGGAAGTGAGTCAAGTGGGTGTAAAGGCGCATAAACACAGCAGTGAAAAGCAGCTAAACCCCATTATAAAAATAAATTACTTTTAAAAACCCGTAAAACAAAGACAGTGAAAGAGAGAGAAATTCTTACAAAATTCGTTCAGGGGCTGTGATGCAACCTGGATTGACCATATCTAGACCCACAGCTGGATGAGACATATGGGTGGACACTCTTGGGGTTGAGAGGTTGGGTGACGTTGGGTGAGCAAACACAGACCCTTTAAAGTAATACTGCGTGGTACCCATCCCATGGGTCCCAAATCTCCAGATTCAACGGCATTTTCCTACATCGAAAACATGCATGAGAAACCCAGAAGATGGTACACCGTGTGATTTTGAAAGGTTTCTAATACGCACCTCATTTCTCATCTCCTTGTGTTCGGGTTCGCCATTCCAGCTACTTTACTAGCAATCTCCCTACTTGGAGAATCAGCACCTTTAACCTCCTGTTCCCTACAGGTTGCAATTTGTCCTGAGGATGAACGGCAAGAGGGGCAACCAATGAGAGACTAGATCTTGGTGTTGGGACCGGCAGAGGTCACTCTATTTTCCCATCAGGAAGAAGAATTAACCACAGGCTCAGCCTGCCGCCCGGAACCAGAAAAGGGCCTTAAGCAATCCCGTGCTTTTGCGGCCAGCTCCCAAAATAGACAGTTGAAAAATGGAGCTCAGGGGCACTGCAATTCACAAACCTGCTGAGTTATAAATGATAACTCTCGTCCACAAATATATTGAGGGAGGGCAACGAAGAGGATTTGAAAGCAAGGCCCAATTGCAGGAAACAGGTTTCAGGAGGTAGATTTGAAACGCCTTTAAAGCACATGAAAGGCGGCAAAACGTCGACAATGATGCCCTTGGCCAAAAAGGGAGTATGTGTTTTTTCCTGAATATATTCAGGAAAAAACGCATACGCCCTTTTTGGCCAACCAAGCAACCTGGAAAGGCAAATCAGCGCTACAAAGAAGTCTCGCTTCCCATCGGTCAAAAGGGCCATGCTGCAAAAAGTGTCAAAACCAGAAATGCAGGACAGGCCATGGAGAAATGGCAGCCTTGCTACACTGATGGGTGGGATGTAAATTGCCAACAGCCACTCTGGAGAAGTGTACGGTGTGTCCTGAAACATCGAAAAAACACAGCTTAGGGAGCATAGGGCACGTCCACTCATGGGCGTATAAATTGGGAAAACTAAAAATCAGCAAGACACAGGCACCCCAAAGTTTAGGGCTGCTCTGTTGACAAGAACCTCCACTTCATGACACCTTAAATATCCCAGGAAAGAGAAAAATGGATAAAGAAGTTGTGGTCCTTGAGTACAATGGAATATCACTCAGACATGAAATCAATGTCATAAGGCTAGGAGAAGCCAGATGATTGGATTTAGGTACGACGATTCTAAGTGAAATAAGTCACACAGAAAAAGACACTTATCATAAGCTATCACTTATACAGGGAATGTAAAAACCGCTACACTTGAACTGAATTACAAAACAGAACAGAGTCACACGTTTAGAAAACACACTATGGCTGCTTAACGGGAAAGGTGAGGTGGGGTGATGCATAAAACAAGGGTTTCAAATTCGCTGAGATACCGATCCATAAACCCAATATGTAATAGACAAGACCTACTCCTTGCTCAGTGAACTGGACTCAACACCCCCTATTCACCGCACAAGAATATATCTGACTAGTAAGAATTGTAAAACCTATGTATTGATATCTCTTTGGAAGTGAGTCAAGTGGGTGCAAAGCCTCATAAACACAGCCGTGAAAAGGAGCTAAACCCCATTATAAAAATAAATTACTTTAAAAAACACATAAAACAAAGACAGTGAAAGAGAGAGAAATTCTTACACAATTCGTTCAGGGGCTGTGATGCAACCTGGATTGACCATATCTAGACCCACAGCTGGATGAGACATAAGGGTGGACACTCTTGGGGCTGAGAGGTTGGGTGAGCAAACGCAGACCCTTTAAAGTAATACTGCGTGGTACCCATCCCATGGGTCCCAAATCTCCAGGTTCAAGGGCATCTTCCTACATCAAAAACATGCATGAGAAACCCAGAAGATGGTACGCCGTGTGATTTTGAAAGGTTTTTAAAACGCTCCTCATTTCTCATCTCCTTGTGCTCGGGTTCGCCATTCCAGCTACTTTACTAGCAAACTCCCTACTTGGAGAATCAGCACCTTTAACCTCCTGTTCCCTACAGGTTGCAATTTGTCCTGAGGATGAACGGGAAGAGGGGCAACCAATGAGAGGCTAGATCTAGGTGTTGGGACAGGCACAGGTCACTCTATTTTCCCATCAGGAAGAAGAATTAACCACAGGCTCAGCCTGCCGCCCTGAAGCAGAATAGGGCCTGAGGCAATCCCGCGCTCTTAAGGCCAGCTCCCAAAAAAGGGAGTTGAAAAATGGAGCCCAGGGACACTGCCATTCACAAACCCGCAGAGTTATAAATGATAAATCTCGTCCACAAATATATTGAGGGAAGGCAACGAAGAGGATTTGAAAGCAAGGCAGAATTGCAGGAAACAGGTTTCAGGAGGTAGATTCGAATCGCCTTTAAAGCACATGAAAAGTCGCAAAACGTCGACAATGATGCCCTTGGCCAAAAAGGGCGTATGCGTTTTTTCCTGAATATATTCAGGAAAAAACGCATACGCCCTTTTTGGCCAACCAAGCAACCTGGAAAGGCAAATCAGCGCTACAAAGTAGTCTCGCTTCCCATCGGTCAAAAGGGCCATGCTGCAAAAAGTGTGAAAACCAGAAATGCAGGACAGGCCACGGAGAAATGGCAGCCTTGCTACGCTGATGGGCGGGATGTAAATTGCCAACAGCCACTCTGGAGAAGTGTACGGTGTGTCCTGAAACATCTAAAACACACAGCTTAGGGAGCATAGGGCACGTCCACTCATGGGCGTATAAATTGGGAAAACTAAAAATCAGCAAGACACAGGCACCCCAAAGTTTAGGGCTGCTCTGTTGACAAGAACCTCCACTTCATGACACCTTAAATATCCCAGGAAAGAGAAAAATGGATAAAGAAGTTGTGGTCCTTATGTACAATGGAATATCACTCAGACATGAAATCAATGTCATAAGGCTACTAGAAGCAAGATGAGTGGATTTAGGTACGACGATTCTAAGTGAAATAAGTCACACAGAAAAAGACACTTATCATAAGCTATCACTTATAGAGGGAATGTAAAAACCGCTACACTTGAACTGAATTACAAAACAGAAGAGAGTCACACGTTTAGAAAACACACTATGGCTGCTTAAGGGGAAAGGTGAGGTGGGGTTATGCATAAAACAAGGGTTTCAAATTCGTTCAGATACCGTTCCATACACCCAATATGTAGTAGACAAGACCTACTCCTTGCTCAGTGAACTGGACTCAACACCCCCTATTCACCACACAAGAATATATCTGACTAGTAAGAATCTTAAAACCTATGTATTGATATCTCTCTGGAAGTGAGTCAAGTGGGTATAAAGCCGCATAAACACAGCCGTGAAAAGCAGCTAAACCCCATTATAAAAATAAATTACTTTTAAAAACCCATAAAACAAAGACAGTGAAAGAGAGAGAAATTCTTACAAAATTCGTTCAGGGGCTGTGATGCAACCTGGATTGACCATATCTAGACCCACAGCTGGATGAGACATAAGGGTGGACACTCTTGGGGTTGAGAGGTTGGGTGACGTTGGGTGAGCAAACACAGACCCTTTAAAGTAATACTGCGTGGTACCCATCCCATGGGTCCCAAATCTCCAGATTCAACGGCATTTTCCTACATCGAAAAAATGCATGAGAAACCCAGAAGATGGTACACCGTGTGATTTTGAAAGGTTTCTAATACGCACCTCATTTCTCATCTCCTTGTGTTCGGGTTCGCCATTCCAGCTACTTTACTAGCAATCTCCCTACTTGGAGAATCAGCACCTTTAACCTCCTGTTCCCTACAGGTTGCAATTTGTCCTGAGGATGAACGGCAAGAGGGGCAACCAATGAGAGACTAGATCTTGGTGTTGGGACCGGCAGAGGTCACTCTATTTTCCCATCAGGAAGAAGAATTAACCACAGGCTCAGCCTGCCGCCCGGAACCAGAAAAGGGCCTTAAGCAATCCCGTGCTTTTGCGGCCAGCTCCCAAAATAGACAGTTGAAAAATGGAGCTCAGGGGCACTGCAATTCACAAACCTGCTGAGTTATAAATGATAACTCTCGTCCACAAATATATTGAGGGAGGGCAACGAAGAGGATTTGAAAGCAAGGCCGAATTGCGGGAAACAGGTTTCAGGAGGTAGATTCGAATCGCCTTTAAAGCACATGAAAGGCGGCAAAACGTCGACAATGATGCCCTTGGCCAAAAAGGGCGTATGTGTTTTTTCCTGAATATATTCAGGAAAAAACGCATACGCCCTTTTTGGCCAACCAAGCAACGTGGAAAGGCAAATCAGCGCTACAAAGAAGTCTCGCTTCCCATCGGTCAAAAGGGCCATGCTGCAAAAGGTGTCAAAACCAGAAATGCAGGACAGGCCATGGAGAAATGGCAGCCTTGCTACACTGATGGGTGGGATGTAAATTGCCAACAGCCACTCTGGAGAAGTGTACGGTGTGTCCTGAAACATCGAAAAAACACAGCTTAGGGAGCATAGGGCACGTCCTCTCATGGGCATATAAATTGGGAAAACTAAAAATCAGCAAGACACAGGCACCCCAAAGTTTAGGGCTGCTCTGTTGACAAGAACCTCCACTTCATGACACCTTAAATATCCCAGGAAAGAGAAAAATGGATAAAGAAGTTGTGGTCCTTATGTACAATGGAATATCACTCAGACATGAAATCAATGTCATAAGGCTAGTAGAAGCAAGGTGAGTGGAGTTAGGTACAACGATTCTAAGTGAAATAAGTCACACAGAAAAAGACACTTATCATAAGCTATCACTTATAGAGGGAATGTAAAAACCGCTACACTTGAACTGAATTACAAAACAGAACAGAGTCACACGTTTAGTAAACACACTATGGCTGCTTAACGGGAAAGGTGAGGTGGGGTGATGCATAAAACAAGGGTTTCAAATTCGCTCAGATACCGATCCATACACCCAATATGTAATAGACAAGACCTACTCCTTGCTCAGTGAACTGGACTCAACACCCCCTATTCACCGCACAAGAATATATGTGACTAGTAAGAATCTTAAAACCTATGTATTGATATCTGTCTGGAAGTGAGTCAAGTGGGTGTAAAGCGGCATAAACACAGCAGTGAAAAGTAGCGAATCCCCATTTTAAATTAAATAACTTTAAAAAACCCAAAAAAATAAGACAGTGATAGAGAGAGGAAATTTTACATAATTCGTTCCTGGGCTTTGATGCAACCTTGTTTGATCATATCTTGACCCACAGCTGGATGAGAAATAAAGCTGGACACTCTTGCAGCTGAAGGACTCTTTCCCTAGTTACCAGATTGGGGAACGTAAATAGGCTGCCGCCCTCTGGCCGTTACCTGCAAAAGCAGCTTTAAAATCTGTGTTAATGGTCACTTCATATGAACAAGTACTTCAGGGCTGTAAATGAAACCTGCCCTCAAAATGTCTTGAGGGAGGTAGTGGCCAAAACTTTTCAAAATGTGACACTTACTTTAAGAAAACAATTTGAAGAACTAAGCTGTAATCACAGTTTGATAAATAAAAAGAGCATGCTTTAAAGATCAATTTCAACAGATTATGGGACACATGCAAATTCAGCCACACAGAGGTATCAGCTCGCACCTGTTAGAATAACCAGCAGCAAGCAAACTACAAACAATAAATATTGAAGGTGTTTTGGAGAAATGCATACCCTCAATTTTAAGTGGGACATAACCTGGAAAGAGCCACTAATGAGAACTGAATGGTGGTGCCTTTAAAACGTACACACTGAGCTACCATATGATACAGCAAGCCCACTCCTTGGCCTATAACATAAGGAGATAGAACTGGAAAGACACAGGCAAGCAAATGTGCATTGCAGCAGTATTACAATAACCAAGACATGGAGGCAACCAAAAAGTCCATCAAGAGGTGCGTGGCCAAAGAATAACTGGTACACGTACAGATGGAATATGAGCCAGGGAAAAAAACAAAACAATGCCATTTGCAGCACCGTGTATGATTCTTGAGTTAATCAGGCAAATTGTACTAAGTCAGAAAGCAAAAGACACATATCCTATAATATCACTTATAGGTCTTAGCTAAAAATTGATACCAATGAAGATATTTCCACAGAGAAATGCAATCACAGATTCATTAAACAAACTTAGGGTTCACCAAATGGAAAGGTGTGAGGATTGGATACATTAGGATATTGGGGTTAAGATAGATATAGAAACACATGTGAAATATGTAATCACCAAAGACCTAAGTAATACCAAGACAAGACTACTCAACATGGTGTCATAACCTACATGGGAAAATGATCCAAAGAAGAATAGATATATGTATATGTTTAAAAGAACCACATCTTGCACACCTAGAAGAAACAAAACATTTTAATCAAATTTGCTCTGACAAAAAATAAAAATTAAATTAAAAAAAGAACAAGAAGTAATGAGACATAAACTTAAGGGGCTTTTTGCTGGCACATTGCATTCTAATTTACAACCAGAACATGACTTCCATTAAGGCTCTGTCATCACTAATAAAGCAGCTTTATAAGCAATGTTGAAGGTAGCTTAAAAGAAGTCTCACTAATTATTGATAGTAACAAGGAAACAAAGAAAAGTAAAAATCTCACTGCAAAAAGTATACATAGGGTAAGGATAGTAGATCAAACACTGATTAAACTTCTGTAAAGAATAAAAGACAACAGTAGTATGTTTTGTTAAAAAAGAGAGGGCCCAAATAAATCTGAAATGAAAGAGATGATGTTACAACAGACACCACAGAAATACAAAGTATCCTAAGATACACACAGGGTAACTCAGGGCTCAGACTGGACAGAGCCCACTCTCCAGTCCCCTGTACATGACTTACAGGAGCCTCAGGAACTGAGGAGGAGGTCCCTGAGGAGAGGCTCAAGATAGAATATGGTAGGCATTAACATGACTGCATTCATCTTAAACATGCCTGAACTACATTCACATGAGATGATTTTGTCCTGTATGTACATCGGCACCTCTAGCTGGAACTGCAGATCTTTGGCTTCAACACCTCTACTGACAACATTAGCTTCACCTGCTGTGGACCGTCTCCTATAGGATTTCTAGAATCACAAAACATCGAAGCTTCACAGGACCCAGAGTCTGTGCGACTCCACACAGAGTCTCAGAGTCTCAACTCCACTCAGATACTCCACTCTTGGAGGGCACACACAAAGTAGTGTGCACATCAGGACCCAGGGGAAGGAGCAGTGACCCCGTAGGAGAATGACCAGAACTACCTGATACTTTTAGAGGGTCTCCTGCAGAGGCAGCTGGTGGCTGTGGCTGTGGCTCACCGTGAGGACAACGACACTGGCAGCAGAAGTTCTGGGAAATACTCCTTGGTGTGAGCCCTCCCAGAGTCCGCCATTAGCCCCACCAAGAGCAAGGTAGGCTCCAGTGCTGGGTCGCCTCAGGCCAAACAACCAACAGGGAGGGAACCCAGCCCCATGCATCAGCAGACAAGCAGATTCAACTTTTTATTAAAGTTTTATTTAATCCGTAGACAAGCGGATTAAAGCTCTGCCCACCAAAGCAACACCCAGCTCTACCCACCACCAGTCCCTCCCATCAGGAAGCTTGCACAAGCCTCTAAGATAGACTCATCCACCAGAGAGCAGACAGCAGAAGCAAGAAGAACTACAATTCTGCAGCCTGTGGAAGGAAAACCACATTCACAGAAAGATAGACAAAATGAAAAGGCAGAGGACTTTATACCAGATCAAGGAACAAGATAAAACCCCAGAAAAAAAACGAAATGAGGTGGAGATAGGGAACCTTCCAGAAAAAGAATTCAGAATAATGATAGTGAAGTTGAGCCAAGACCTTAGAAAAAGAAAGGAGGCAAAGATCGAGAAGACACAAGAAATGCTTAACAAAGACCTAGAAGAATTAAGGAACAAACACCTAGAAGAATTAAAGAACAAACAAACAGAGGTGAACAATGTAATAACTGAAATGAAAAATACACTAGAAGGAATCAGTAGCAGAATAACTGTGGCAGAAGAACGGATAAGTGGCCTGGAAGACAGAAAGGTGGAAATCACTGCCATGGAACAGAATAAAGAAAAAGAATGAAAATAAATGAAGACACCCCAAGAGTCCCCTGGGACAACATTAAACGCAACAACATTCGCATTATAGGGGTCCCAGAAGGAGAAGAGAGAGAGAAAGGACCCGAGAATATATTTGAAGAGATTATGGTCAAAAACTTCCCTAGCATGGGAAAAGAAATAGCCACCCAAGTCCAGAAGCACAGAGTGTCCCAGGCAGGAGAAACCAAAGGAGAAAAATGACAAGACACATAGTAATCAAACTGACAAAAATTAACGACAAAGAAAAATTATTGAAAGCAGCAAGGGAAAAATGACAAATAACATACAAGGGAAATCCCATAAGGATAACAGCTGATTTCTCAGCAGAAAATCTACAAGCCAGAAGGAAGTGGCATGATAAATTTAAAGTGATGAAAGGGAAGAACCTACAACCAAGGGTACTGCACCCTGCAAAGAGCTCATTCAGATTTGATGGAGAAATCAAAAGCCTTACAGACAAGCAAAAGCTAAGAGAATTCAGCACCATGCAACCAGCTCTACACCAAATGCTAAAAGAACTTCTCTAAGTGGGAAACACAAGAGAAGAAAAGGACCCACCAAGACAAACCCATAACAATTAAGAAAATAGTAGTAGGAACATACATATCGATAATTACCTTAAACGTGAATGCACTAAATGTTCCAACCAAAAGACATAGACTGGCTGAATGGATACAAAAACAAGACCCATATATATGCTGTCTACAAGAGACCCATTTCAGACCTAGGGACACATACAGACTGAAAGTGAGGCGATGGAAAAATATATTCTATGCTAATGAAAATCAAAAGAAAGCTGGAGTAGCAATACTCATATCAGATAAAATAGACTTTAAAATAAAGAATGTTACAAGAGACAAGGAAAGACACTACATAATGGTCAAGGGATCAATCCAAGAAGAAGATATAACAATTATAAATATATATGTACCCAACATAGGAGCACCTCAATGTATAAGGCAACTGCTAACAGCTATAAAAGAGGAAATCGACAGTAACACAATAATAGCGGGGGACTTTAACAGCTCACTTACACCAGTGGAGATCAGCCAGACAGAAAATTAATAAGGAAACACAAGCTTTAAATGACACAATAGACCAGATAGAGTTCATTGATATTTATAGGACATTCCATCCAAAAACAGCAGATTACACGTTCTTCTCAACTGCACACGGAACATTCTCCAGGATAGATCACATCTTGGGTCACAGATAAAGCTTCAGTAAATTTAAGAAAACTGAAATCATATCAAGCAGCTGTTCCGACCACAATGCTATGAGATTAGAAATCAATTACACGGAAAAAACCGTAAAAAACACAAACACATGGAGGCTAAAGAATACGTTACTAAATAACCAAGAGATCACTGAAGAAATCAAAGGGGAAATCAAAAACTACCTAGAGACAAATGACAACAAAAACACGATGATCCAAAACCTATGGGATGCAGCAAAAGGAGTTCTAAGAGGGAAGTTTATAGCAATACAAGCCTACCTCAAGAAACAAGAAAAATCTCAAATAAACAATCTAACCTTACACCTAGAGGAACTAGAGAAAGAAGAACAAAACCCAAAGTTAGTAGAAGGAAAGAAATCCTAAAGATCAGAGCAGAAATAAATGAAATAGAAACAAAGAAAACGGAAGCAAAGATCATCAAAACTAAAAGCTGGTTCTTTGAGAAGATAAGCAGAAATGATCAACTTTTAGCCACACTCAAGAAAAAGAGGGAGAGGACGCAAATCAACAAAATTAGAAGTGAAAAAGGAGAAGTTACAACAGACACCACAGGAATACAAAGCATCCTAAGAGACTACTACAAGCAACTCTGTGCCAATAAAATGGACAATCTGGAAGAAATGGACAAATTCTTAGAAAGGTATAACCTTCTAAGACTGAACCAGGAAGAAATAGAAAATATGAACAAACCTATCACAAGCAATGAAATTGAAACTGTGATTAAAAATCTTCCAACAAACAAAAGTCCAGAACCAGATGGCATTACAGGTGAATTCTATCAAACATTTAGAGAAGAGCTAACACCCAACCTTCTCAAATTCTTCAAAACAATTGCAGGGGAAGGAACACTCCCAAACTCATTCTATGAGACCACCATCACCCTGATACCAAAATCAGACAGAGATACTACAAGGAAAGAAAATTATAGACCAATATCCCTGATGAATATAGATGCAAAAATCCTCAACAAAATACTAGCAAACAGAATCGAACAACACATTAAAAGGATCATACACCATGATCAAGTGGGGTTTATCCCAGGGATGCAAGGATTCTTCAATATACACAAATCAATGTGATACACCATATTAACAAATTGTAGAATAAAACCATATGGTCATCTCAATAGATGAAGGAAAAGATTTTGAGAAAATTCAACACTCATTTACGATAAAAACTCTGCAGAGTGTGGGCATAGAGGGAAACTACCTCAACATAATAAAGGCCATATATGACAAACCCACAGCAAACAGCATTCTCAATGGTGAAAAACTGAAAGCGTTTCCTCTAAGATCAGGAACAAGACGAGGATGTCCACTCTCACCACTGCTATTCAACATAGTTTTGGAAGTCCTAGCCATGGCAATCAGAGAAGAAAAAGAAATAAAAGGAATACAAAAAGGAAAAGAAGAAGTAAAATTGTCACTGTTTGCAGATGACATGATATCATAGATAGAGAATCTTAAAGATGCCACCAGAAAACCACTGGAGCTAATCAATGAATTTGGTAAAGTTGCAGGATACAAAATTAATGCACAGAAATTGCTTGCATTCCTATACACTAACAATGAAAGATCAGAAAGAGAAATTAAGGAAACAATCCCATTACCACTGCAACAAAAAGAATAAAATACCTAGGAATAAACCTACCTAAGGAAGTAAAAGACCTGTACTCAGAAAACTATAAGACACTGATGAAAGAAATCAAAGATGATATAAACAGATGGAGACATATACCATGTCCTTGGATTAGAAGAATCAATATTGTGAAAATGACTATACTACCCAAAGCAATCTACAGATTCAATGCAATCCCGATCAAAATACCTTTGGCATTTTCTACAGAACAAGAAAAAAATATCTTAAAATTTGTAGGGAGACACAAAAGACCCTGGATAGCCAAAGCAGTCTTGAGGGGGAAAAAAAAAGAGCTGGAGGAATCAGACTTCCAGACTTCAGACTATATTACAAAGCTACAGTAATCAAGATAATATGGTACTGACACAAACACAGAAATATAGGTCAATAGAAAAGGATAGAAAGCACAGAGATAAACCCACGTACCTATGGTTAACTAATCTATGACAAAGGAGGCAAGGGTATACAATGGAGAAAAGACAGTGTCTTCAGTAAGTGGTGCTGGGAAAACTCGACAGCTACATGTAAATAATGAAATTAGTACACTCCCTAACACCATACACAAAAATAACTCAAAATGGATTAGAGACCTAAATATAAGACCAGCCACTATAAAACTCTTAGAAGAAAACATAAGCAGAACAGTCTATGACATAAATCACAGCAAGATCCTTTTTGACCCACCTCCTAGAGAAATGGAAATAAAAACAAAAATTAAAAAATGGGACCGAATGAAACATCAATTCTTTTGCACAGCAAAGGAAAACTTAAGCAAGATGAAAAGACGACCATCAGAATGGGAGAAAATATTTTCAAATGAAGCAAATGGCAAAGGATTAATCTACAAAAAGCAGCTCATGTAGCTCAGTATCACAAAACCAAAAAACCCAATCCAAAAATGGGCAGAAGACCTAAATAGACATTTCTCCAAAGAAGATATACAGGTTGCCAACAAACACATGAAAGGATGCTGAACATCACTAATCATTAGAGAAATGCAAATCAAAACTACAGTGAGGTATCACCTCACACCAGTCAGAATGGCCATCATCAAAAAATCTACCAACAGTAAATGCTGGAGAGGCATTTATTGGAGAAAAAGGAACCCTCTTGCACTGTTGGTGGGAATGTAAATTGATATAGCCACTAGGGAGAACGGTATGGGGCTTCCTTAAAAACTAAAAATAGAACTACCATACAACCCAGCAAACCCAATCCTGGACATTTACCCTGAGAAAACCATAATTCAAAAAGAGTCATGTACCACAATGTTCACTGTAGCTCTATTTACAATAGCCAGGACATGGAAGCAACCTAAGTGTCCATCAACAGATAAATGGATAAAGAAGATGTGGCACATATATACAATGGAACATTATTCAGCCATAAAAAGAAACGAAATTGAGTTATTTTTAGTGAGGTGGATGGATCTAGAGTCTGTCCTACAGAGTGAAGTAAGTCAGAAAGAGAAAAACAAATACCGTATGCTAACACATATATATGGAATCTAAAAAAAAAAAAAAGTTTATGAAGAACCTAGGGGCAGGAAAGGATTAAGGACACAGACGTAGAGAAAGGACTTGAGGACATGGGGAGAGGGAAGGGTAAGCTGGGACAAAGTGAGAGAGTGGTATGGACATATATACACTACCAAATGTAAAATTGATAGCTACTGGGAAGCAGCCACATAGCACAGGGAGATCAGCTCTGTGCTTTGTGACCACCTAAAAGGGTGGGATAAGGGAGTGAGAGGGAGGTGCAAGAGGGAGGGGATATGGTGTTATATGTATACGCATAGCTGATTCACTTTTTTATACAGCAGAAACTAACACACAATTGTAAAGCAATTATACTCCAATAAAGATGTAAAAGAAAAAAAAAAAAAAAAGAAAGCCCAGAGATAAACCTACACACCTATGGCCCACTAATCTATGACAAAGGAGGCAAGGGTATACAATGGAGAAAAGACAGTCTCTTCAATAAGTGGTGCTGGGAAAAATGGACAGCTACATGTAAAAGAATGAAATTAGAACACTCCCTAACACCATACACAAAAAATAAACTCCAAATGGATTAGAGACCGAAATGTAAGACCGGACACTATAAAACTCTTAGAGGAAAACATAGGAAGAATACTCTTTGACATAAATCACAGCAAGATCTTTTTTGATCCACCTCCTAGAGTAATGGAATAAAAAAAAAAAAAAACAAATGGGAGCAAATGAAACCTAAAAGCTTTTGCAAAGCAAAGGAAACTACAAACAAGACGAAAAGACAACCCTCAGAATGGGAGAAAATATTTGCAAACGAATCAATGGACAAAGGATTAATCTCCAATGTATATAAACAGCTCATGCACCTCAACAGTAAAAAAAACAAACAACCCAATCCAAAAATGGGCAGATGACGTAAATAGACATTTGTCCCAAGAAGACATACAGATGACCAAGAAACACATGAAAAGCTACTCAACATCACTAATTATTAGAGAAATATAAACCAAAACTACAATGAGGTATCACCTCACACGAGTTAGAATGGGCATCATCAGAAAATCTACAAACAACAAATGCTGGAGAGGGTGTGGAGAAAAGGGAACCCTCTTACACTATTTGTGGGAATGTAAATTGATACAGTCACTATGGAGAACAGTATGGAGGTTCCTTAAAAAACTAAAAATAGAATTACCATATGACCCAGCAATCCCACTACTGGCCATATACCCAGAGAAAACCATAATTCAAAAAGACATATTCACCACAATATTCATTGCAGCACTATTTACAATAGCCAGGTCATGGAAGCAACCTAAATGCCCATAGACAGACGAACGGAAAAGATGTGCTACATATATAAAATGGAATATTACTCAGCCATAAAAAGGAATGAAATTGGGTCATTTGTAGAGACGTGGATAGATCTAGAGACTGTCATACAGAGTGAAGTAAGTCAGAAAGAGAAAAACAAATATCGTATATTAACGCATACATGTAGAACCTAGAAAAATGGTAAAGATGAACTGGTTTGCAAGGCAGAAGTAGAGACACAGATGTAGAGAACAAATGTATGGACACCAAGGGGGGAAAGTGGCAGGGTGGTGGTGGTGGGATGAATTGCGACCCTGGGATTGACATATATACACTTATATGTATAAAATAGATAACCAGTAAGAGCCTGCTGTATAAAAAAATGAATAAAATAAATTCAAAAATTAAAACATAAATAATACTTAAAAAAAATAAAACAGAAAAAAAAAAGTTCTGTCCTTCCCATAGACGTATTTATATGAATGAATTATTTCCATGCTTATATCCATAAATACAAAAAGAGGAATAAAACTTACCTTGAACCAAAAAAGAAAAAAAAAAAAAAACAGAACCCACTGGTCATACAGAGGAAAACCCTATCAGCACACTTGCTCCAGTGGTAAACAATTCTTAAGTTGGTCACAGGTGTGGAATCATCTCCCATGCAGCCAGCAGCCCCCACACAAGGAGCGTCCTCATTGCAAAGCTGGGGGACCGTGAGGAGGCGTCTCTGACTAAACGTGAGCTGAGCCCCAGGCCAGCTGCTGCTGAACTTTTCCCACCGTTCCCAGGTAAAACACCTGAATGTGTGCAAAGACTAAAAACTAGAGGAAGGGGCTTGGAGTCACACCAGCGACAGCACGCAGGCCGACTTGGTGCCTGCAGGCCAGCCAGGATGGTCCTGGCCCCGGGCGCTCGTCTGGAAACTTTCCATTTCCCTGCCTGAGGTACCCCTCCTGTCCCGGCCCCCACTGCTTTTTTCCTTCCTTACCTCTGCCCGGGGAGAAATTCCAGCAGCAAGTATGGGTGACACATCCTCTTCTTTAGCAGGTGGCAGCCCGGCAACTCCTGCAGAAAGTCCAGTAGAGCCCCAGTCACAACGGGCGACTCATAGAGCCGTGGGCCCTACTGCCTCCCACCAGCCCAACCCCGAGACTGCTGACGGGGCAGAGAATATGGCGTCAGGCACAGCTGCAGAGGCTTTTGCTGCCTGGAGGGGTGTTTATATTGACCTCAACCCAGGCACACCTGGGAAGGGCTGGCCGGCCGGGTCAGGCTGCCCAGGTCAGCCAGTCCTCGCCCCTCAGGGGCTCAGATTTGCAGAAAATGGGCCTTGCTGCACCGGCCAGATCCAAGGAACAGGTGTAGGGTCCCGAGAGTCAGGATAGATAAGGGGCGGCAGCCCTGGCTTGTTTTCTAATCATTTTATCTGGTCCATGAGTGGGAGACAACTTCAAGAAGACCCTCTGCTAATGAGAGGAACCCAGGAGTCAGGGAGAGGAGGGGTGGTGGGTGGAGACAGAGGCCTGGTGCCCCGGCTGCTGTGGAAGCCCCTGGAAGACCAGGCAGAGGGAGGTCGCACAGAGTGAAGCCTAGGGTCACAGACCTGTTGGAGCTGCTGTTTATTAGTTCAAGCTCTGCTCTGAGGTGCTCTGTGTCAGCTCTGAGTGACAGGTGTGCTGGGGGTGCTCTGCAATGAGGGCTATGTGCACAGTTCCTGTGTGCCCAGCCCTGTCGGGGTACCTGTCCACGGGAGCTCCATATCCAGGGAGGGGCCTGCCCACGAGAGCCCCGTGGGCTGCTGGGTACCTGCCCAGGTGAGCTCCATATCCTGGGAGGGGCCTAACCACCACAGCCCCGTGGGCTGCTGGGTACCTGCCCAGGTGAGCTCCATATCCTGGGAGGGGCCTGACCACCAGAGCCCCATGGGCTGCTGGGGACCTGGTAGAGGACGCCAGGACAGTCAGTGAAGCCACAGAGGATATACATCTAGTAGTTCCTAATTCCTACACCCTGCTGGTCATTCTACCATCCACCAGGACATGGTATTCTGTATTAGACTTCAATGATGCCTTCTTCTGTATTCCATTCGTCCCAGAGTCACAAGAAATTTTGGCTGTGAGTGGCAGGACTCAACATACAACAAAAACAATACTGCTGGGCCGTCCTGCCCCAGGGGTTCAAAAATTCCCACACCATCTTTGTGGAAACGTTAGCTAAAGACCTAAAAGATCTACCTCTGGAGAAGGGAACCCTCCTTCAATATGCAGATGACATTCTGATCACCAGCCCGACTAAGGAGGCCTCTGAACTACCTAGCCAATAAAAGATAGAAGGTGTCCAAGAAAAAGGCTCAAATATCACAAACTAAGGTGACCTTCCTGGGCTTCATTCGCTCAGAAGGTCGGAGAAGCCCACCCCAGGAAAGCGAAGAAGCCATTTGCAGCCTCACCCTTCCTGAAACTAGAAGACAGCTTAGGGGTTCCTGGGGAGACCGGGGTTTGCTGCATCTGAATCCCTAACTACAGTCTAATAGCTGGGCCTCTATATGAAACACTGAAAGGAAAAGATGATGATCCTTTTGAATAGAATCCAGAAGCGGCCTTTCAAGAATGGAAAGAGCAGTCAGTTCAGACCCGTGCCCTGGACCTCCCTAAGTTAGCTAAACCCTTTGACCTTTACATTCCTGGTCCAAGGCGAATCGCCCTTGGAGTATTAGTGCAAAAACTGGGACCACTTGAAATGGAACAATGCAAGAATGCCCTCCAGGCATTGGCCAGCCACCCCATCCGACCAGGATACTGGGGGTATCTAAAAACCTGGAAATCAGCAGCCCACAAGGCCAGCTCCCTCCTAAGGGAAAAGGACGCCACTTGGTGATCCTAACCACCCACCATGCCCTGAAGTTGCAGGGATTGCTCCGTGGGCACAATGACCTCGAGTGAGGAGGCCCTCCAACCCCCACCTCCAGAGAGACAACCTGGGGCAATGGGCCCCCATGACGACTCGTGTGACCATCACTTGACCTGGAGCTTCTCTCAGAAAACAACAAGAGTGTGCCCCAAAAGAGCAGACTATTGCTTACAGGACTTACTGCACCCAGAGCGGAGCTAATAATCTTGGTAGGGGAACCGTAAATAACGCTGCCACCATAGAAAAGCCTACAGACACCGCGGTGACGGCGGCCAATGAGACCGGCTGTACTCCTGGCTACTTCAAAAGGCCGTTGACTGAGTGGCCATCATGGTCCTGGATCACCACTGGCCCTGGACTGTCTGGGAGTTGAGCAAGCAGGGCTCTGACACCTGGTGCTGTTTGTACGTTAATTCAGTGGCCTAACTGAAGAAAGCGCAGACTACTGGTCAGAGCATCTAGGCTGGCAGAAACCGTCAGCCTAAGGGGGCCGAACCAATGTGGAGCAGGGTAAAACGGCCCACCCCCCCCCCAGCGTCTCTACACATCTCTTTCCTGGACCCTTAAAGATCATTAGAATCTATAAAACTTCCAATGCTGGTGCTCAGGCAGACGAGCAGTGAGGGAAGAGGCCTGGGGACAATCAACCTCACATGGAGGCTGCTTGGGAGAAGTCCTCCCCCTTGCCCCGGGTATGAGGACACCCAACTCAGCACGAAGCATTTACAGGAGAGGTGTCTGCACCCTCAGCACCCCAAGAATGAGGAATGGGACAAAAGGCAGAGGAGGGCTTTGTCACTGGCAAAGCCCATGAAAAATTCCTGGGAGATGAAAATAGAATCTGGGCAATAAAATAAAGTCTAACCATTTTTTCCTTTGTGCTTTGTCTAATTTCACTTGCTCCTAGGTTTCCACATGCAGAGGTCCCACACCCGACACTTCAGACCCGATTTCCTAGTGCAAAATGGCTGGGCCGACACCTCAGCTCGTGGGGCCCCGTGCAGACTCTGCGACATAGAGCCTGAGCTCCAGCCAACCCGGCCCTCGAGAGCTCTACCCCTCCCTCCCGCTGACGCTGCCAGGATCTCTACACAGCAGCCCGGCCCACAACCCGCAAGGGAGCACACACTCTCACCTCTCCATTCTCTGATCAAAATATAAAGTTTTCCTTTGCTTCTGAACCAAAGTCAGTCTCGATCTGTTGGCTCCAATGACACTGGGCAGGGAGACCCTTGTTGGGACCCACTCTGCAGGATCAGTAACAGAATTTGAGAACATTGTAACTTCAAAGAACAGATGTGTGAGCCAAACTGTAATTAACATAGAGCAGTGTATAAGGCTCGTGTAAAATAAGATGTTTCTAACACTTCCATTTGATATTTCCATCACTTTATTATAAGCAAGTTCAGTGGAGGGGTTTGTCTTATTTGTCAGGTCAACAGTAGAGAAATGCAGTGATTTCTTTCCAAGGATGGACATCTAATAATCTTGGTTGAAGTTTCAACCTTGTTTTGAATGATTTTCCATTGAAAATGATACCTCTCTTTCAGCTCCTAGATTTCTGAGAAGTATAAAATCTTATATTTTTTTATTACCAAAGGGGAAAGGTGGGAGGAGGGATAAATTAACAGTTTCAGATTAACATATACACACTGCTATGTATAAAATATATCATCAACAAGGAACTACTGTATAACACAGGGAACTATACTCAATATTTTGTAATGACCCCTAAGGGGAAATAATCTGAAAAACAATAGATATCTATATCGAAATCATCTATCAACTACAGATAAAATGGAAACTAAAGGAGGCCGATGGTGAGCGTTTCTGAACCTGAAGACTTCAATCATCTAAAGTTCGGACTCTGACTAAGGCCCAAGTCCCTTAATGAACACACATGTACCAGTAGCTTAAACGTTCCCCAGATTGGAGTTCGGGGAGACACTGATTTGGAAAAATCCCTGGTGTTCTCCTTACATACACGGGACCTTTCCTACAGCTAAAACATGCCTGTGACACCCAGAAGATGGAACACGGTTGGATCAGGGAGATTTTGGAAAAGGCACAAAACTCCTAATTTCCTGGTTGTTGGGTTCACCCCTCCAGCCTTTTTCCTTAAAATCTCCCCACTTGAGGATGTCAGCACCTTCAACATCCAGTTGCACAAAATTTGGAATTTTTCCAAAGGAAGAAGGGGAAGGAGGAGAAACAAGGAGAGCCAAGCCCTAGATGTTCGGACAGGAACATGTCACTATACTTTCCAATCAGGAAGAAGAATTAAGCAAAGGCTTAGCCTGCCACCGGGAACCAGAGTAGGGCCAGAAGCAAACCAGCGGTTCTGCGGACAGCTCCCAAAAAAGCGAGTTGAAAAATGGAGGTCAGGGGCACTGCAATTCACAAACCTGCAGAGTTATAAATTATAACTATTGTCCAAAACTATATTGAGTGAAGGCAATGAACAGGATTGGAAAGGAAGGCAGAATTGCAGGAAACAGATTTCAGGAGTTAGATTCGAATAGCCCCTAAAGCACATGAAAAGCGGCCAAACGTCGACAACGATGCACATGGCCAAAAAGAGCATATGTGTTTTTTTCTGAATAAATTCAGGAAAAAACGCATAGGCCCGCTTTGGCCAACCAAGCAAGCCGGAAATGAAATTCAGCACTACAAAGAAGTCTCACTTCCCATCGGTCAAAAGCGCCTTCCTAAAAAAGTGTAAAAAAAAATACTGGAGAGGCCAGGGAGGAAAGGGAGCATTGTTACACTGATGGTCGGGATGCAAATTGCCAATGGCGACTCTGGAGAAGGGTATGGTATTTCCTAAAACATCTAAAAAACACAGCTAGAGAGAAAGGGGCAAATCCATTCATGGGCGTATAAATTGGAAAAATAAAAATCAAAAAGACACAGGCACCCCAAAGTTAAAGGGCTGCTCTGGTTACAAGAACCTCCACTTGTGTACATCTTAAATATCCCAGGGATGAAAAAAATGGTAAAGAAGTTGTGGTCCTTATGTACAATGGAATATCATTCAGCCATGAAATCAATGTCCTAAGGCTACTAGCAGCATGATGAGTGGATTTAGGTACGACGATTCTAAGTGAAATAAGTCACACAGAAAAACACACTTATCATAAGATATCACTTAGAGAGGGAATGTAAAAACCGATACCCTTGAAATGAATTACAAAACAGAACAGAGTCACACATTTTGAAAACACACTATGGCTGCTTAACGCGAAAGGTGAGGTGGGGTGATGCATAAAACAAGGGTTTCAAATTAGCTCAGATACCGTTCCATAAACCAAATATGTAATAGACAAGACCTACTCCTTGCTCAGTGAACTGGACTCAACACCCCCGATTCACCGCACAAGAATATATCTGACTAGTAAGAATCTGAAAACCTATGTATTGATCTCTCTCTGGAAGAGAGTCAAGTGAGTGTAAAGCGGCATAAACACAGCCGTGAAAAGCAGCGAAAGCCCATTTTAAAAATAAATTACCTTTAAAAACCCGTGAAACAAAGACAGTGAAAGAGAGAGAAATTCTTACAAAATTCGTGCAGGGGCTGTGATGCAACCTGGATTGACCATATCTAGACCCACAGGTGATTGAGACATAAAGGTGGGCACTCTTGGGGCTGAGACTTTGGGTGAGGTTGGGTGAGCAAACGCAGACCCTTTAAAGTAATACTGCATGTTACCAATCCCATGGCTCCCAAATCTCCAGGTTCAAGGGCATCTTCCTACATCGAAAACATGCATGAGAAACCCAGAAGATGGTACACCGTCTGATCGGGAAAGGCTTCTGAAACGCACCTCATTTCTCATCTCCTTGTGCTCGGGTTCGCCTTTCCAGCCGCTTTACTAGCAATCTCCCTACTTGGGGAATCAGCACCTTTAAGCTCCTGTTCCCTACAGGTTGCAATTTGTCCTGAGGATGAACGGGAAGAGGGGGAACCAATGAGAGACTAGATCTAGCTGTTGGGACAGGCACAGGTCACTCTATTTTCCCATCAGGAAGAAGAATTAACCACAGGCTCAGCATGCCCCCCGGAACCAGAATAGGGCCTGAAGCAATCCTGCGCATTTGCGGCCAGCTCCCAAAAAATCCAGTTGAAAAATGGAGGTCAGGGACACAGCAATTCACAAACCTGCAGAGTTATAAATGATAAGTCTCGTCCACAAATATATTGAGGGAAGACAATGAAGAGGATTTGAAAGCAAGACAGAATTGCAGGAAACAGGTATCAGGAGGTAGATTCGAATCGCCTTTAAAGCACATGAAAAGCGGCAAAACGTGGACAATGATGCCCTTGGCCTAAAAGGGCGTATGCGTTTTTTCCTGAATATATTCAGGAAAAAACGCATACGCCCTTTTTGGCCAACCAAGCAACCTGGAAAGGCAAATCAGCGCTACAAAGAAGTCTCGCGTCCCATCGTTCAAAGGCCATGCTGAAAAAAGTGTCAAAACCAGAAATGCAGGACAGGCCATGGAGAAATGGCAGCCTTGCTACGCTGATGGGCGGGATGTAAATTGCCAACAGCCACTCTGGAGAAGTGTACGGTGTGTCCTGAAACATCTAAAACACACAGCTTAGTGAGCACAGGGCACTTCCACTCATGGGTGTGTAAATAGGGAAAACTAAAAATCAGCAAGACACAGGCACCCCAAAGTTTAGGGCTGCTCTGTTGACAAGAACCTCCACTTCATGACTCCTTAAATATCCCAGGAAATATTAAAATGGATAAAGATGTTGAGGTCCTTATGTACAATGGATTTTCACTCAGCCATGAAATCAATGTCCTAAGGCAAGTAGCAGCATGATGAGTGGATTTAGGTATGACGATTGTAAGTGAAATAAGTCACACAGAAAAAGACACTTATCATAAGATATCACTTATAGAGGGAATGTAAAAACCGTTACCCTTGAACTGTATTACAAAACAGAACAGAGTCACACATTTTGAAAACACACTATGGCTGCTTAACGGGAAAGGTGAGGTGGGGTGATGCATAAAACAAGGGTTTCTAATAAGCTCAGATACCGTTCCATAAACCCAATATGTACTAGACAAGACCTACTCC
This sequence comes from Eschrichtius robustus, assembly GCF_028021215.1. NCBI lineage: Eukaryota > Metazoa > Chordata > Mammalia > Artiodactyla > Eschrichtiidae > Eschrichtius > Eschrichtius robustus. The sequence continues at coordinate 2,319,739 of NW_027175343.1, forward strand.
TTGCTCAGTGAACTGGACTCAACACCCACTATTCACCACACAAGAATATATCTGACTAGTAAAAATCGTAAAACCTATGTATTGATATCTGTCTGGAAGTGTGTCAAGTGGGTGTAAAGCAGCATAAACACAGCAGTGAAAAGCAGCTAAAGCCCATTATAAAAATCAATTACTTTTAAAAACCAATGAAACAAAGAGAGTGAAAGAGCGAGAAATTCTTACACAATTCGTTCAGGGGCTGTGATGCAACCTGGATTGACCATATCTAGACCCACACCTGGATGAGACATAAGTGTGGACAATCTTGGGGCTGAGAGGTTTGGTGAGTTTGGGTGAGCAAACGCAGACCCTTTAAAGTAATACTGCGTGGTACCCGTCCAATGGGTCCCAAATCTCCAGGTTCAAGGGCATCTACCTACATCGAAAACATGCACTAGAAACCCAGAAGATGTTACACCGTCTGATTGGGAAAGGTTTCTAAAAGGCACCTCATTTCTCATCTCCTTGTGCTCGGGTTCGCCATTCCATCCACTCTACTAGCAATCTCCCCCCTTGGAGAATCAGCACCTTTAACCTCCTGTTCTGTACAGGTTGCAATGTGTCCTGAGAATGAACGGGAAGTGGGGGAACCAATGAGAGACTTGCTCTAGGTTTTGTGACAGGCACAGGTCAATCTTTTTTCCCATTAGGAAGAAGAATTAACCACAGGCTCAGCCTGCCCCCCAGAACCAGAAGAGGGCCTGAAGCAATCCCGCGCTTTTGCGGCCAGCTCTCAAAAAAGCGAGTTGAAAAATGGAGCTCAGGGGCACGGCAATTCACAGACTTGCAGAGTTATAAATGATAACACTCGTCCACAAATATATTGAGGGAAGGCAACGAAGAGGATTTGAAAGCAAGGCAGAATTGCAGGAAACAGCTTTAAGGAGTTAGAGTCGAATTGCCTTTAAAGCACATGAAAAGCGGCAAAACGTGGACAATGATGTCCTTGGCCAAAAAGGGCGTATGCGTTTTTTCCTGAATATATTCAGGAAAAAACGCATACGCCCTTTTTGGCCAACCAAGCAACCTGGAAAGGCAAATCAGCCCTACCAAGAACTCTTGCTTCCCATCAGTCAAAGGGCCATGCTGAAAAAAGTGTGAAAACCAGAAAGGCAGGACAGGCTATGGAGAAATGCGAGCCTTGCTACGCTGATGGGCGGGATGTAAATTGCCAACAGCCACTCTGTAGAAGTGTACGGTGTGTCCTGAAACATCTAAAACACACAGCTTGGAGAGCATAGGGCACTTCCACTCATGGGTGTATAAATAGGGAAAACTAAAAATCAGAAAGACACAGGCACCCCAAAGTTTAGAGCTGCTCTGTTGACAAGAACCTCCTCTTCATTCCACCTTAAATATCCCAGGAAAGAGAAAAATGGATAAAGAAGTTGAGGTCCTTATGTACAATGGAATGTCAATCAGCCATGAAATCAATGTCCTAAGGCTAGTAGCAGCATGATGAGTGTATTTAGGTACCACGATTTTAAGTGAAATAAGTCACACAGAAAAAGACACTTATCATAAGATATCACTTAGAGAGGGAAGTAAAAACCGTTACCCTTGAACTGAATTACAAAACAGAACAGAGTCACACATTTTGAAAACACACTATGGCTGCTTAACGCGAATGGTGAGGTGGGGTGATGCATAAAACAAGGGTTTCAAATTAGCTCAGATACCGTTCCATAAACCCAATATGTACTAGACAAGACCGACTCCTTGCTCAGTGAACTGGACTCAACACCCCCTATTCACCGCACAAGAATATATCTGACTAGTTAGAATCTTAAAACCTATGTATTGATATCTCTCTGGAAGTGTGTCAAGTGGGTGTAAAGCGGCATAAACACAGCAGTGAAAAGCAGCTAAAGCCCATTATAAAAATCAATTACTTTTAAAATCCCATGAAACAAAGAGAGTGAAAGAGAGAGAAATTCTTACACAATTCGTTCCGGGGCTGTGATGCAACCTGGATTGACCATATCTAGACCCACAGCTAGATGAGACATAAGGGTGGACACTCCTGGGGCTGAGAGTTTTGTTGAGGTTTGGTGAGCAAACGCAGACCCTATAAAGTAATACTGCGTGGTACCCATGCCATGGGGCCCAAATCTCCATGTTCAAGGGCATCTTCCTTCATCGAAAACATGCATGAGAAACCCAAAAGATGGTATACTGTCTGATCGGGAAAGGTTTCTAAAACGCACGTCATTTCTCATCTCCTTTTGCTCGGGTTTGCCATTCCAGCCGCTTTACTAGCAATCTCCCTACTTGGGGAATCAGCACCTTTAATCTCCTCTTCTCTACAGGTTGCAATTTGTCCTGAGGATGAACGGGAAGAGGGGGAACCAATGAGAGACTAGCTCTAGGTGTTGGGACAGGCACAGGTCACTCTATTTTCCCATCAGGAAGAAGAATTAAGCACAGGCTCAGAGTGACCCCGGAACTAGAATAAGGACTGAAGCAATCCTGCGCTTTTGCGGCCAGCTCTCAAAAAAAACGAGTAGAAAAATGGAGCTAAGGGGCACGGCAATTCACAAACCTGCAGAGTTATAAATGATAACTCTCGTCCACAAATATATTGAGGGTAGGCAACGAAGAGGATTTGAAAGCAAGGCAGAATTGCAGGAAACAGATTTCAGGAGGTAGATTCAAATCGACTTAAAAGCACATGAAAAGAAGCAAAATGTCGACAATGATGCCCTTGGCCAAAAAGGGTGTATGCGTTTTTTCCTGAATATATTCAGGAAAAAACGCATACGCCCTTTTTGGCCAACCAAGCAACCTGGAAAGGCAAATCAGTGCTACAAAGAAGTCTCGCTTCCCATCGGTCAAAAGGGCTATGCTGAAAACAGTGTAAAAACCAGAAATGCAGTACAGGCCATGGAGAAATGGCAGCCTTGCTACACTGAAGGGCGGGATGTAATTGCCAACAGCCACTCTGGAGAAGTGTATGGTGTGTCCTGAAACAACGAAAAAACACAGTTTAGGGAGCATAGGGCACTTCCACTCATGGGCTTATAAATTGGGAAAACTAAAAATCAGCAAGATACTGGGACCCCAAAGTTGAGGGCTGCTCTGTTGACAAAAACCTCCACTTCATTCCACCTTACATATCCCAGGAAAGAGAAAAATGGATAAAGAATTTGTGGTCCTTATGTACAATGGAATATCACTCAGCCATGAAATCAATGTCATAAGGCTAGTAGCAGCATGATGAGTGGATTTAGGTACGACGATTCCAAGTGAAAGAAGTCACACAGAAAAAGACACTTATCATAAGATATCACTTAGAGAGGGAATGTAAAAACCGTTACCCTTGAACTGAATTACAAAACAGAACAGAGTCACACGTTTAGAAAACACACTATGGCTGCTTAATGGGAAAGGTGAGGTGGGGTGATGCATAAAACTAGGGTTTTAATTTAGCATAGAAACCATTCCATACACCAAATATGTAATAGACAAGACCTACTCCTTGCTCAGTGAACTGGACTCAACACCCCCTCTTCACTGCACAAGAATATATCTGACTAGTAAGAATCATAAAACCTATGTATTGATATCTGTCTGGAAGTGAGTCAAGTGGGTGTAAATCCGCATAAACACAGCCGTGAAAAGCAGCTAAACCCCATTATAAAAATAAATTACTTTTAAAAACCCGTAAAACAAAGACAGTGAAAAAGAGAGAAATTCTTACAAAATTCGTTCAGGGGCTGTGATGCAACCTGGATTGACCATATCTAGACCCACAGCTGGATGAGACATAAGGGTGGACACTCTTGGGGCTGAGAGGTTTGGTGAGGTTGGGTGAGCAAACGCAGACCCTTTAAAGTAATACTGCGTGGTACCCATCCCATGGGTCCCAAATCTCCAGGTTCAAGGGCATCTTCCTACATCGAAACCATGCATGAGAAACCCAGAAGATGGTACACCCTGTGATTTTGAAAGGTTTCTAAAACGCACCTCATTTCTCATCTCCTTGTGCTCGGGTTCACCTTTCCAGCTACTTTACTAGCAATCTCCCTACTTGGAGAATCAGCACCTTTAAGCTCCTGTTCCCTACAGGTTGCAATTTGTCCTGAGGTGAACGGGAAGAGGGGCAACCAGGGAGAGACTAGATCTAGGTGTTGAGACAGGCACAGGTCACTCTATTTTCCCATCAGGAAGAAGAATTAACCACAGGCTCAGCCTGCCGCCAGGAACCAGAAAAGGGCCTGAGGCAATCCCGTGCTTTTGCGCCAAGCTCCCAAAAAAGACAGTTGAAAAATGGAGCTCAGGGGCACTGCAATTCACAAACCTGCTGAGTTATAAATGATAACTCTCGTCCACAAATATATTGAGGGAAGGCAACGAAGAGGATTGGAAAGCAAGGCAGAATTGCAGGAAACAGATTTCAGGAGGTAGATTCAAATCGACTTAAAAGCACATGAAAAGCGGGAGAACGTCGACAATGATCCTTGGCCAAAAAGGGCGTATGCGATTTTTCCTGAATATATTCAGGAAAAAACGCATACGCCCTTTTTGGCCAACCAAGCAACCTAGAAAGGCAAATCAGCGCTACAAAGAAGTCTCTCTTCCCATCGGTTAAAGGGCCATGCTGAAAAAACTGTGAAAACCAGAAATGCAGGACAGGCCATGGAGAAATGGCAGCCTTGCTACGCTGATGGGCGGGATGTAAATTGCCAACAGCCACTCTGGAGAAGTGTACGGTGTGTCCTGAAACAAAGAAAAAACACGGCTTAGGGAGGATAGGGCACGTCCACTCATGGACGTAGAAATTGGGAAAAATAAAAATCAGCAAGACACAGGCACCTCAAAGTTTAGGGCTGCTCTGTTGACAAGAACCTCCACTTCATGACACCTTAAATATCCCAGGAAAGAGAAAAATGGATAAAGAAGTTGTGGTACTTATGTACAATGGAATATCACTCAGATATGAAATCAATGTCATAAGGCTAGTAGAAGCAAGATGAGTGGATTTACGTACAACGATTCGAAGTGAAATAAGTCACACAGAAAAAGACACTTATTATAATTATCACTTATAGAGGGAATGTAAAAACCGCTACACTTGAACTGAATTACAAAACAGAACAGATTCACACGTTTAGAAAACACACTATGGCTGCTTAACGGGAAAGGTGAGGTGGGGTGATGCATAAAACAAGGGTTTCAAATTCGCTCAGATACCATTCCATACACCCAATATGTAATAGACAAGACCTACTCCTTGCTCAGTGAACTAGAATCAACACCCCCTATTCACCGCACAAGAATATATCTGACTAGTAAGAATCGTAAAACCTATGTATTGATATCTGTCTGGAAGTGAGTCAAGAGGGTGTAAATCCGCATAAACAAAGCCTTGAAAAGCAGCTAAACCCCATTATAAAAATAAATTACTTTTAAAAACCCGTAAAACAAAGACAGTGAAAGAGAGAGAAATTCTTACAAAATTCGTTCAGGGGCTGTGATGCAACCTGGATTGACCATATCTAGACCCACACCTGGATGAGACATAAGTGTGGACACTCTTGGGGCTGAGAGTTTGGGTGAGGTTGGGTGAGCAAACGCAGACCCTTTAAAGTAATACTGCGTGGTACCCATCCCATGGGTCCCAAATCTCCAGGTTCAAGGGCATCTTCCTACATCGAAAACATGCATGAAAAACGCAGAAGATGGTACACCGTGTGATTTTGAAAGGTTTCCAAAACGCACCTCATTTCTCATCTCCTTGTGCTCGGGTTCGCCTTTCCAGCTACTTTACTAGCAATCTCCCTAATTGGAGAATCAGCACCTTTAAGCTCCTGTTCCCTACAGGTTGCAATTTGTCCTGAGGTGAACGGGAAGAGGGGCAACCAATGAGAGACTACATCTAGGTGTTGAGACAGGCACAGGTCACTCTATTTTCCCATCAGGAAGAAGAATTAACCACAGGCTCTGCCTGCCGCCAGGAACCAGAATAGGGCCTGAGGCAATCCCTTGCTTTTGTGGCCAGCTCCCAAAAAAGACAGTTGAAAAATGGAGCTCAGGGGCACTGCAATTCACAAAACTGCTGAGTTATAAATGATAACTCTCGTCCACAAATATATTGAGGGAAGGCAACGAAGAAGATTTGAAAGCAAGGCAGAATTGCAGGAAACAGGTTTCAGGAGGTAGATTCGAATCGCCTTTAAAGCACATGAAAAGTGGCAAAACGTCGACAATGATGCCCTTGGCCAAAAAGGGCGTATGCGTTTTTTCCTGAATATATTCAGGAAAAAACGCATACGCCCTTTTTGGCCAACAAAGCAACCTGGAAATGCAAATCAGCGCTACAAAGAAGTCTCGCTTCCCATCGGTCAAAAGGGCCATGCTGCAAAAAGTGTCAAAACCAGAAATGCAGGACAGGCCATGGAGAAATGGCAGCCTTGCTACGCTGATGGGCGGGATGTGAATTGCCAACAGCCACTCTGGAGAAGTGTACGGTGTGTCCTGAAACATCGAAAAAACACAGCGTAGGGAGCATAGGGCACGTACACTCATGGGCGTATAAATTGGGAAAACTAAAAATCAGCAAGACACAGGCACCCCAAAGTTTAGGGCTGCTCTGTTGACAAGAACCTCCACTTCATGACACCTTAAATATCCCAGGAAAGAGCAAAATGGATAAAGAAGTTGTGGTCCTTATGTACAATGGAATATCACTCAGACATGAAATCAATGTCATAAGGGTAGTAGAAGCAAGATGAGTGGATTTAGGTACGACGATTCTAAGTGAAATAAGTCACACAGAAAAAGACACTTATCATAAGCTATCACTTATAGAGGGAATGTAAAAACCGCTACACTTGAACTGAATTACAAAACAGAACAGAGTCACACGTTTAGAAAACACACTATGGCTGCTTAACGGGAAAGGTGAGGTGGGGTGATGCATAAAACAAGGGTTTCAAATTCGCTCAGATACCGTTCCATACACCCAATATGTAATAGACAAGACCTACTCCTTGTTCAGTGAACTGGACTCATCACCCCCTATTCACCGCACAAGAATATATCTGACTAGTAAGAATCTTAAAACCTATGTATTGATATTTCACTGGAAGTGTGTCAAGTGGGGGTAAAGCAGCATAAACACAGCAGTGAAAAGCAGCTAAACCCCATTTTAAAAATAAATTACTTTTATAAACCCATTAAACAAAGAGAGTGATAGAGAGAAAAATTCTTACATAATTCGTTCAGGGGCTGTGATGCAAAGTGGACTGACCATATCTAGACCCACAGCTAGATGAGACATAAGGTTGGACACTCTTGGGGCTGAGAGGTTTGGTGAGGCTGGGTGGGCAAACGCAGTCCCTTTAAAGTAATACTGCATCGTACCCATCCCATGGATCCCACATCTCCAGGTTCAAGGGCATCTTCCTACATCGAAAACATGCGTGAGAAACCCAGAAGATGGTACACCGTCTCATCGGGAAGGGTTCCTGAAACGCACCTCATTTCTCATCTCCTTGTGCTCGGGTTTGCCATTCCAGCCGCTTTATTAGCAATCTCCCTCGTTGGAGAATCCTCACCTTTAACCTCCAGTTCTGTACAGGTTGCAATTTATCCTGAGGATGAACGGGAAGAGGGGCAACCAACGAGAGACTAGCTCTAGGTGTTGGGACAGGCACAGGTCACTCTATATTCCCATCAGGAAGAAGAATTAACCACAGGCTCAGCCTGCCCCCCGGAACCACAATAGGGCCTGAAGCAATCCTGTGCTTTGCGGCCAGCTCCCAAGAAAGCGAGTTGAAAAATGGAGCTCAGGGGCACTGCAATTCAGAAACCTGCAGAGTTGTAAATGATAACTCTCGTCCACAAATATATTGAGGGAAGGCAACGAAGAGGAGTTTAAAGCAAGGCAGAATTGCAGGAAACAGATTTCAGGAGGTAGATTCGAATCGCCTTTAAAGCACATGAAAAGCGGCAAAACGTGGACAATGATGCCCTTGGCCCAAAAGGGCGTATGCGTTTTTTCCAGAATATATTCAGGAAAAAACGCATACGCCCTTCTTGGCCAACCAAGCAACCTGGAAAGGCAAATCAGCGCTATAAAGAAGTCTCGCTTCCCATTGGTCAAAGGGTCATGCTGAAAAAAGTGTAAAAACCAGAAAAGCAGGACAGTCCATGTAGAAATCGGAACCTTGCTATGCTGATGGGTGGGATGTAATTTGCCAACAGCCACTCTGGAGAAGTGTACGGTGTGTCCTGAAACATCTAAAAAACACAGCTTAGTGAGCATAGGGCACTTCAACTCATGGGCGTATAAATTGGGAAAACTAAAAATCATCAAGACACAGGCACCCCAAAGTTTAGGGCTGCTCTGTTCCCAAGAACCTCCACTTCGGTACTCCTTAAACATCCCAGGAATAGGAAAATTGATAAAGAAGTTGTGGTACTTATGTACAATGGAATATCACTCAGCCATGAAATCAATGTCATAAGGCTACTAGCAGCATGATGAGTGGATGTAGGTATGATGATTTTAAGTGAAATAAGTCACATAGAATAAGACACTTATCAAAGATATCACTTATAGGGGGAATGTAAAAATCGCTACACTTAAACTGAATTACAAAACAGGACAGAGTCACACATTTACAAAACACACTATGGCTGCTTAACGGGAAATGTGAGGTGGGGTGATGCATAAAACAAGGGTTTCAAATTCGCTCAGATACCGTTCCATACACCCAATATGTAATAGACAAGACCTACTCCTTGTTCAGTGAACTGGACTCAACACCCCCTATTCACCGCATAAGAATATATGTGACTAGTAAGAATCTTAAAACCTATGTATTGATATCTGTCTGGAAGTGAGTCAAGTGGGTGTAAGGCCGCATAAACACAGCCGTGAAAAGCAGCTAAACCCCATTATAAAAATAAATTACTTTTAAAAACCAGTAAAACAAAGACAGTGAAAGAGAGAGAAATTCTTACACAATTCCTTCAGGGGCTGTGATGCAACCTGGATTGACCATATCTAGACCCACAGCTGGATGAGACATAAGGGTGGACACTCTTGGGGCTGAGAGGTTTGGTGAGGTTGGGTGAGCAAACGCAGACCCTTTAAAGTAATACTGCGTGGTACCCATCCCATGGGTCCCAAATCTCCAGGTTCAAGGGCATCTTCCTACATCGAAAACATGCATGAGAAACCCAGAAGATGGTACACCGTGTGATTTTGAAAGGTTTCTAAAACGCACCTCATTTCTCATCTCCTTGTGCTTGGGTTCGCCATTCCAGGTACTTTACTAGCAATCTCCCTACTTGGAGAATCAGCACCTTTAAGCTCCTGTTCCCTACAGGTTGCAATTTGTCCTGAGGATGAACGGGAAGAGGGGCAACCAATGAGAGACTAGATCTAGGTGTTGGGACAGGCACAGGTCACTCTATTTTCCCATTAGGAAGAAGAATTAACTACAGGCTCAGCATGCCGAGGGGAACCAAAATAGGGCCTGAGGCAATCCCGCGTTTTTGCGGCCAGCTCCCAAAAAAGCGAGTTGAAAAATGGAGCTCAGGGACACTGCAATTCACAAACCCGCAGAGTTATAAATGATAACTCTCGTCCACAAATATATTGAGGGAAGGCAAAGAAGAGGATTTGAAAGCAAGGCAGAATTGCAGGAAACAGGTTTCAGGAGGTAGATTCGAATCGCCTTTAAAGCACATGAAAAGCGGCAAAACGTCAACAATGATGCCCTTGGCCAAAAAGGGCGTATGCGTTTTTTCCTGAATATATTCAGGAAAAAACGCATACGCCCTTTTTGGCCAACCAAGCAACCTGGAAAGGCAAATCAGCGCTACAAAGAAGTCTCGCTTCCCATCTGTCAAAAGGGCCATGCTGCAAAAAGTGTCAAAACCAGAAATGCAGGACAGGCCATGGAGAAATGGCAGCCTTGCTACGCTGATGGGCGGGATGTAAATTGCCAACAGCCACTCTGGAGTAGTGTACGGTGTGTCCTGAAACATCTAAAACACACAGCTTAGAGAGCATAGGGCACTTCCACTCATGGGTGTACAAATTGGGAAAACTAAAAATCAGCAAGACACAGGCACCCAAAAGTTTAGGGCTGCTCTGTTGACAAGGACCTCCACTTCATTCCACCTTAAATATCCCAGGAAAGAGAAAAATGGATAAAGAAGTTGAGGTCCTTATGTACAATGGAATATCACTCAGCCATGAAAACAATGTCCTAAGTCTAGTAGCAGCATGATGATTGGATTTAGGTACGACGATTCTAACAGAAATAAGTCACACAGAAAAAGACACTTATCATAAGCTATCACTTATAGAGGGAATGTAAAAACCGTTACCCTTGAACTGAATTACAAAACAGAACAGAGTCACACATTTTGAAAACACACTATGGCTGCTTAACTGGAACTGTGATTTGGGGTGATGCATAAATCAAGTGTTTCAAATTATCTCAGATACCGTTCCATACACCCAATATGTAGTAGACAAGACCTACTCCTTGCTCAGTGAACTGGATTCAACACCACCTATTCACCGCACAAGAATATATCTGACTAGTAAGAATCTTAAAACCTATGTATTGATATCTCACTGGAAGTGTATCAAGTGGGGGTAAAGCAGCATAAACACAGCAGTGAAAAGCAGCTAAACCCCATTTTAAAAATAAATTACTTTTATAAACCCATGAAACAAAGAGAGTGAAAGACAGAGAAATTCTTACATAATTCGTTCAGGGGCTGTGATGCAACGTGGACTGACCATATCTAGACCCACAGCTAGATGAGACATAAGGGTGGACACTCTTGGGGCTGAGAGGTTTGGTGAGGTTGGGTGGGCAAACGCAGTCCCTTTAAAGTAATACTGCATCGTACCCATCCCATGGATCCCAAATCTCCAGGTTCAAGGGCATCTTCCTACATCGAAAACATGCGTGAGAAACCCAGAAGATGGTACACCGTCTCATCGGGAAAGGTTCCTGAAACGCACCTCACTTCTCATCTCCTTGTGCTCGTGTTCGCCATTCCAGCCGCTTTATTAGCAATCTCCCTCGTTGGAGAATCAGCACCTTTAACCTCCAGTTCTGTACAGACTGCAATTTATCCTGAGGTTGAACGGGAAGAGGGGCAACCAACGAGAGACTAGCTCTAGGTGTTGGGACAGGCACAGGTCACACTTTTTTCCCATCAGGAAGAAGATTTAACCACAGGCTCAGCCTGCCGCCCAGAAGCAGAATAGGGCCTGAGGCAATCCCGCGCTTTTGCGGCCAGCTCCCAAAAAAGCGAGTTGAAAAATGGAGCTCAGGGACACTGCAATTCACAAACCCGCAGAGTTATAAATGATAACTCTCATCCACAGATATATTGAGGGAAGGCAACGAAGAGGATTTGAAAGCAAGGCAGAATTGCAGGAAACAGGTTTCAGGAGGTAGATTCGAATCGCCTTTAAAGCACATGAAAAGCAGCAAAACGTCGACAGCGATGCCCTTGGCCAAAAAGGGCGTATGCGTTTTTTCCTGAATATATTCAGGAAAAAACGCGTACGCCCTTTTTGGCCAACCAAGCAACCTGGAAAGGCAAATCAGCGCTACAAAGAAGTCTCGCTTCCCATCGGTCAAAAGGGCCATGCTGCAAAAAGTGTCAAAACCAGAAATGCAGGACAGGCCATGGAGAAATGGCAGCCTTGCTACGCTGATGGGCGGGATGTAAATTGCCAACAGCCACTCTGGAGAAGTGTGCGGTGTGTCCTGAAACATCGAAAAAACACAGCTTAGGGAGCATAGGGCACGTCCACTCATGGGCGTATAAATTGGGAAAACTAAAAATCAGCAAGACACAGGCACCCCAAAGTTTAGGGCTGCTCTGTTGACAAGAACCTCCACTTCATGACACCTTAAATATCCCAGGAAAGAGAAAAATGGATAAAGAAGTTGTGGTCCTTATGTACAATGGAATATCACTCAGACATGAAATCAATGTCATAAGGCTAGTAGAAGCAAGATGAGTGGATTTAGGTACGACGATTCTAAGTGAAATAAGTCACACAGAAAAAGACACTTATCATAAGTTATCATTTATAGAGGGAATGGAAAAAACCGCTACACTTGAACTGAATTACAAAAGAGAACAGAGTCACACGTTTAGAAAACACACTATGTCTGCTTAACGGGAAAGGTGAGGTGGGGTGATGCATAAAACAAGGGTTTCAAATTCGCTCAGATACCGTTCCATACACCCAATATGTAATAGACAAGACCTACTCCTTGCTCAGTGAACTGGACTCAACACCCCCTATTCACCGCACAAGAATATATCTGAGTAGTAAAATCTTAAAACCTATGTATTGATATCTGTCTGGAAGTGAGTCAAGTGGGTGTAAAGCCGCATAAACACAGCCGTGAAAAGCAGCTAAACCCCATTATAAAAATAAATTACTTTTAAAAACCCGTAAAACAAAGACAGTGAAAGAGAGAGAAATTCTTACAAAATTCGTTCAGGGGCTGTGTTGCAGCCTGGATTGACCATGTCCAGACCCACAGCTGGATGAGACATAAGGGTGGACACTCTTGGGGCTGAGAGGTTGGGTGAGGTTGGGTGAGCAAACGCAGACCCTTTAAAGTAATACTGCGTGGTACCCATCCCATGGGTCCCAAATCTCCAGGTTCAAGGGCATCTTCCTACATCGAAAACATGCATGAGAAACCCAGAAGATGGTACACCGTGTGATTTTGAAAGGTTTCTAAATCGCACCTCATGTCTCATCTCCTTGTGCTCGGGTTCGCCTTTCCAGCTACTTTACTAGCAATCTCCCTACTTGGAGAATCAGCACCTTTAAGCTCCTGTTCCCTACAGGTTGCAATTTGTCCTGAGGATGAACGGGAAGAGGGGCAACCAATGAGAGACTAGATCTAGGTGTTGGGAAAGGCACAGGTCACTGTATTTTCCCATCAGGAAGAAGAATTAACCACAGGCTAATCCTGCCGCCGGGAACCAGAATAGTGCCTGAGGTAATCCAGTGCTTTTGCGGCCAGCTCCCAAAAAAGACAGTTGAAAAATGGAGCTCAGGGGCACTGCAATTCACAAACCCGCTGAGTTATAAATGATAACTCTCGTCCACAAATATATTGAGGGAAGGCAACGAAGAGGATTTGAAAGCAAGGCAGAATTGCAGGAAACAGGTTTCAGGAGGTAGATTCGAATCGCCCTTTAAGCACATGAAAAGCGGCAAAACGTCGACAATGATGCCCTTGGCCAAAAAGTGCGTATGCATTTTTTCCTGATTATATTCAGGAAAAAACGCATACGCCCTTTTTGGCCAACCAAGCAACCTGGAAAGGCAAATCAGCGCTACAAAGAAGTCTCGCTTCCCATCGGTCAAAAGGGCCATGCTGCAAAAAGTGTCAAAACCAGAAATGCAGGACAGGCCATGGAGAAATGGCAGCCTTGCTACGCTGATGGGCGGGATGTAAATTGCCAAGAGCCACTCTGGAGAAGTGTACGGTGTGTCCTGAAACATCGAAAAAACACAGCTTAGGGAGCATAGGGCACGTCCACTCATGGGCGTATAAATTGGGAAAAATAAAAATCAGCAAGACACAGTCACCCCAAAGTTTAGCGCTGCTCTGTTGACAAGAACCTCCACTTCATCACACCTTAAATATCCCAGGAAAGAGAAAAATGCATAAAGAAGTTGTGGTCCTTATGTACAATGGAATATCACTCAGACATGAAATCAAAGTCATAAGGCTAGTAGAAGCAAGATGAGTGGAATTAGGTACGACGATTCTAAGTGAAATAAGTCACACAGAAAAAGACACTTATCATAAGCTATCACTTATAGAGGGAATGTAAAAACCGCTACACTTGAACTGAATTACAAAACAGAACAGAGTCACACGTTTAGAAAACACACTATGGCTGCTTAACGGGAAAGGTGAGGTGGGGTGATGCATAAAACAAGGGTTTCAAATTCGCTCAGATACCGTTCCATACACCAAATATGTAACAGACAAGACCTACTCCTTGCTCAGTGAACTGGACTCAACACCCCCTATTCACCGCACAAGAATATATCTGAGTAGTAAGAATCTTAAAACCTATGTATTGATATCTGTCTGGAAGTGAGTCAAGTGGGTGTAAAGCCGCATAAACACAGCCGTGAAAAGCAGCTAAACCCCATTATAAAAATAAATTACTTTTAAAAACCCGTAAAACAAAGACAGTGAAAGAGAGAGAAATTCTTACAAAATTCGTTCAGGGGTTGTGTTGCAACCTGGATTGACCATGTCTAGACCCACAGCTGGAAGAGACATAAGGGTGGACACTCTTGGGGCTGAGAGGTTGGGTGAGGTTGGGTGAGCAAACGCAGACCCTTTAAAGTAATACTGCGTGGTACCCATCCCATGGGTCCCAAATCTCCAGGTTCAAGGGCATCTTCCTACATCGAAAACATGCATGAGAAACCCAGAAGATGGTACACCGTGTGATTTTGAAAGGTTTCTAAATTGCACCTCATGTCTCATCTCCTTGTGCTCGGGTTCGCCTTTCCAGCTACTTTACTAGCAATCTCCCTACTTGGAGAATCAGCACCTTTAAGCTCCTGTTCCCTACAGGTTGCAATTTGTCCTGAGGATGAACAGGAAGAGGGGCAACCAATGAGAGACTAGATCTAGGTGTTGGGACAGGCACAGGTAACTGTATTTTCCCATCAGGAAGAAGAATTAACCACAGGCTAATCCTGCTGCCGGGAACCAGAATAGTGCCTGAGGCAATCCAGTGCTTTTGCGGCCAGCTCCCAAAAAAAGACAGTTGAAAAATGGAGCTTAGGGGCACTGCAATTCACAAACCCGCTGAGTTATAAATGATAACTCTCGTCCACAAATATATTGAGGGAAGGCAACGAAGAGGATTTGAAAGCAAGGCAGAATTGCAGGAAACAGGTTTCAGGAGGTAGATTCGAATCGCCCTTAAAGCACATGAAAAGCGGCAAAACGTCGACAATGATGCCCTTGGCCAAAAAGTGCGTATGCATTTTTTCCTGATTATATTCAGGAAAAAACGCATACGCCCTTTTTGGCCAACCAAGCAACCTGGAAAGGCAAATCAGCGCTACAAAGAAGTCTCGCTTCCCATCGGTCAAAAGGGCCATGCTGCAAAAAGTGTCAAAACCAGAAATGCAGGACAGGCCATGGAGAAATGGCAGCCTTGCTACGCTGATGGGCGGGATGTAAATTGCCAAGAGCCACTCTGGAGAAGTGTATGGTGTGTCCTGAAACATCGAAAAAACACAGCTTAGGGAGCATAGGGCACGTCCACTCATGGGCGTATAAATTGGGAAAAATAAAAATCAGCAAGACACAGTCACCCCAAAGTTTAGCGCTGCTCTCTTGACAAGAACCTCCACTTCATCACACCTTAAATATCCCAGGAAAGAGAAAAATGCATAAAGAAGTTGTGGTCCTTATGTACAATGGAATATCACTCAGACATGAAATCAAAGTCATAAGGCTAGTAGAAGCAAGATGAGTGGAATTAGGTACGACGATTCTAAGTGAAATAAGTCACACAGAAAAAGACACTTATCATAAGCTATCACTTATAGAGGGAATGTAAAAACCGCTACACTTGAACTGAATTACAAAACAGAACAGAGTCACACGTTTAGAAAACACACTATGGCTGCTTAACGGGAAAGGTGAGGTGGGGTGATGCATAAAACAAGGGTTTCAAATTCGCTCAGATACCGTTCCATACACCAAATATGTAATAGACAAGACCTACTCCTTGCTCAGTGAACTGGACTCAACACCCCCTATTCACCGCACAAGAATATATCTGAGTAGTAAGAATCTTAAAACCTATGTATTGATATCTGTCTGGAAGTGAGTCAAGTGGGTGTAAAGCCGCATAAACACAGCCGTGAAAAGCAGCTAAACCCCATTATAAAAATAAATTACTTTTAAAAACCCGTAAAACAAAGACAGTGAAAGAGAGAGAAATTCTTACAAAATTCGTTCAGGGGTTGTGTTGCAACCTGGATTGACCATGTCTAGACCCACAGCTGGAAGAGACATAAGGGTGGACACTCTTGGGGCTGAGAGGTTGGGTGAGGTTGGGTGAGCAAACGCAGACCCTTTAAAGTAATACTGCGTGGTACCCATCCCATGGGTCCCAAATCTCCAGGTTCAAGGGCATCTTCCTACATCGAAAACATACATGAGAAACCCAGAAGATGGTACACCGTGTGATTTTGAAAGGTTTCTAAATTGCACCTCATGTCTCATCTCCTTGTGCTCGGGTTCGCCTTTCCAGCTACTTTACTAGCAATCTCCCTACTTGGAGAATCAGCACCTTTAAGCTCCTGTTCCCTACAGGTTGCAATTTGTCCTGAGGATGAACGGGAAGAGGGGCAACCAATGAGAGACTAGATCTAGGTGTTGGGACAGGCACAGGTAACTGTATTTTCCCATCAGGAAGAAGAATTAACCACAGGCTAATCCTGCTGCCGGGAACCAGAATAGTGCCTGAGGCAATCCAGTGCTTTTGCGGCCAGCTCCCAAAAAAAGACAGTTGAAAAATGGAGCTTAGGGGCACTGCAATTCACAAACCCACTGAGTTATAAATGATAACTCTCGTCCACAAATATATTGAGGGAAGGCAACGAAGAGGATTTGAAAGCAAGGCAGAATTGCAGGAAACAGGTTTCAGGAGGTAGATTCGAATCGCCCTTAAAGCACATGAAAAGCGGCAAAACGTCGACAATGATGCCCTTGGCCAAAAAGTGCGTATGCATTTTTTCCTGATTATATTCAGGAAAAAACGCATACGCCCTTTTTGGCCAACCAAGCAACCTGGAAAGGCAAATCAGCGCTACAAAGAAGTCTCGCTTCCCATCGGTCAAAAGGGCCATGCTGCAAAAAGTGTCAAAACCAGAAATGCAGGACAGGCCATGGAGAAATGGCAGCCTTGCTACGCTGATGGGCGGGATGTAAATTGCCAAGAGCCACTCTGGAGAAGTGTACGGTGTGTCCTGAAACATCGAAAAAACACAGCTTAGGGAGCATAGGGCACGTCCACTCATGGGCGTATAAATTGGGAAAAATAAAAATCAGCAAGACACAGTCACCCCAAAGTTTAGCGCTGCTCTCTTGACAAGAACCTCCACTTCATCACACCTTAAATATCCCAGGAAAGAGAAAAATGCATAAAGAAGTTGTGGTCCTTATGTACAATGGAATATCACTCAGACATGAAATCAAAGTCATAAGGCTAGTAGAAGCAAGATGAGTGGAATTAGGTACGACGATTCTAAGTGAAATAAGTCACACAGAAAAAGACACTTATCATAAGCTATCACTTATAGAGGGAATGTAAAAACCGCTACACTTGAACTGAATTACAAAACAGAACAGAGTCACACGTTTAGAAAACACACTATGGCTGCTTAACGGGAAAGGTGAGGTGGGGTGATGCATAAAACAAGGGTTTCAAATTCGCTCAGATACCGTTCCATACACCAAATATGTAACAGACAAGACCTACTCCTTGCTCAGTGAACTGGACTCAACACCCCCTATTCACCGCACAAGAATATATCTGAGTAGTAAGAATCTTAAAACCTATGTATTGATATCTGTCTGGAAGTGAGTCAAGTGGGTGTAAAGCCGCATAAACACAGCCGTGAAAAGCAGCTAAACCCCATTATAAAAATAAATTACTTTTAAAAACCCGTAAAACAAAGACAGTGAAAGAGAGAGAAATTCTTACAAAATTCGTTCAGGGGTTGTGTTGCAACCTGGATTGACCATGTCTAGACCCACAGCTGGAAGAGACATAAGGGTGGACACTCTTGGGGCTGAGAGGTTGGGTGAGGTTGGGTGAGCAAACGCAGACCCTTTAAAGTAATACTGCGTGGTACCCATCCCATGGGTCCCAAATCTCCAGGTTCAAGGGCATCTTCCTACATCGAAAACATGCATGAGAAACCCAGAAGATGGTACACCGTGTGATTTTGAAAGGTTTCTAAATTGCACCTCATGTCTCATCTCCTTGTGCTCGGGTTCGCCTTTCCAGCTACTTTACTAGCAATCTCCCTACTTGGAGAATCAGCACCTTTAAGCTCCTGTTCCCTACAGGTTGCAATTTGTCCTGAGGATGAACAGGAAGAGGGGCAACCAATGAGAGACTAGATCTAGGTGTTGGGACAGGCACAGGTAACTGTATTTTCCCATCAGGAAGAAGAATTAACCACAGGCTAATCCTGCTGCCGGGAACCAGAATAGTGCCTGAGGCAATCCAGTGCTTTTGCGGCCAGCTCCCAAAAAAAGACAGTTGAAAAATGGAGCTTAGGGGCACT
Source organism: Eschrichtius robustus (assembly GCF_028021215.1). Lineage (NCBI taxonomy): Eukaryota > Metazoa > Chordata > Mammalia > Artiodactyla > Eschrichtiidae > Eschrichtius > Eschrichtius robustus. Next base: position 2,338,139 of record NW_027175343.1, read on the forward strand.
GCAATTCACAAACCCACTGAGTTATAAATGATAACTCTCGTCCACAAATATATTGAGGGAAGGCAACGAACAGGATTTGAAATCAAGGCAGAATTGCAGGAAACAGGTTTCAGGAGGTAGATTCGAATCGCCCTTAAAGCACATGAAAAGCGGCAAAACGTCGACAATGATGCCCTTGGCCAAAAAGTGCGTATGCATTTTTTCCTGATTATATTCAGGAAAAAACGCATACGCCCTTTTTGGCCAACCAAGCAACCTGGAAAGGCTAATCAGCGCTAAAAAGAAGTCTCGCTTCCCATCGGTCAAAAGGGCCATGCTGCAAAAAGTGTCAAAACCAGAAATGCAGGACAGGCCATGGAGAAATGGCAGCCTTGCTACGCTGATGGGCGGGATGTAAATTGCCAAGAGCCACTCTGGAGAAGTGTACGGTGTGTCCTGAAACATCGAAAAAACACAGCTTAGGGAGCATAGGGCACGTCCACTCATGGGCGTATAAATTGGGAAAACTAAAAATCAGCAAGACACAGGCACCCCAAAGTTTAGGGCTGCTCTGTTGACAAGAACCTCCAATTCATCACACCTTAAATATCCCAGGAAAGAGAAAAATGCATAAAGAAGTTGTGGTCCTTATGTACAATGGAATATCACTCAGACATGAAATCAAAGTCATAAGGCTAGTAGAAGCAAGATGAGTGGATTTAGGTATGACGATTCTAAGTGAAATAAGTCACACAGAAAAAGACACTTATCATAAGCTATCACTTATAGAGGGAATGTAAAAACCGTTACCCTTGAACTGAATTACAAAACAGAACAGAGTCACACATTTTGAAAACACACTATGGCTGCTTAACGGGAAATGTGATTTGGGGTGATGCATAAATCAAGTGTTTCAAATTATCTCAGATACCGTTCCATACACCCAATATGTAGTAGACAAGACCTACTCCTTGCTCAGTGAACTGGATTCAACACCCCCTATTCACCGCACAAGAATATATCTGACTAGTAAGAATCTTAAAACCTATGTATTGATATTTCACTGGAAGTGTGTCAAGTGGGGGTAAAGCAGCATAAACACAGCAGTGAAAAGCAGCTAAACCCCATTTTAAAAATAAATTACTTTTATAAACCCATGAAACAAAGAGAGTGAAAGACAGAGAAATTCTTACATAATTCGTTCAGGGGCTGTGATGCAACGTGGACTGACCATATCTAGACCCACAGCTAGATGAGACATAAGGGTGGACACTCTTGGGGCTGAGAGGTTTGGTGAGGTTGGGTGGGCAAACGCAGTCCCTTTAAAGTAATACTGCATCGTACCCATCCCATGGAACCCAAATCTCCAGGTTCAAGGGCATCTTCCTACATCGAAAACATGCGTGAGAAACCCAGAAGATGGTACACCGTCTCATCGGGAAAGGTTCCTGAAACGCACCTCACTTCTCATCTCCTTGTGCTCGTGTTCGCCATTCCAGCCGCTTTATTAGCAATCTCCCTCGTTGGAGAATCAGCACCTTTAACCTCCAGTTCTGTACAGACTGCAATTTATCCTGAGGTTGAACGGGAAGAGGGGCAACCAACGAGAGACTAGCTCTAGGTGTTGGGACAGGCACAGGTCACACTTTTTTCCCATCAGGAAGAAGATTTAACCACAGGCTCAGCCTGCCGCCCAGAAGCAGAATAGGGCCTGAGGCAATCCCGCGCTTTTGCGGCCAGCTCCCAAAAAAGCGAGTTGAAAAATGGAGCTCAGGGACACTGCAATTCACAAACCCGCAGAGTTATAAATGATAACTCTCATCCACAGATATATTGAGGGAAGGCAACGAAGAGGATTTGAAAGCAAGGCAGAATTGCAGGAAACAGGTTTCAGGAGGTAGATTCGAATCGCCTTTAAAGCACATGAAAAGCGGCAAAACGTCGACAGTGATGCCCTTGGCCAAAAAGGGCGTATGCGTTTTTTCCTGAATGTATTCAGGAAAAAACGCATACGCCCTTTTTGGCCTACCAAGCAACCTGGAAAGGCAAATCAGCGCTACAAAGAAGTCTCGCTTCCCATCGGTCAAAAGGGCCATGCTGCAAAAAGTGTCAAAACCAGAAATGCAGGACAGGCCATGGAGAAATGGCAGCCTTGCTACGCTGATGGGCGGGATGTAAATTGCCAACAGCCACTCTGGAGAAGTGTACGGTGTGTCCTGAAACATCGAAAAAACACAGCTTAGGGAGCATAGGGCACGTCCACTCATGGGCGTATAAATAGGGAAAACTAAAAATCAGCAAGACACAGGCACCCCAAAGTTTAGGGCTGCTCTGTTGACAAGAACCTCCACTTCATGACACCTTAAATATCCCAGGAAAGAGAAAAATGGATAAAGAAGTTGTGGTCCTTATGTACAATGGAATATCACTCAGACATGAAATCAATGTCATAAGGCTAGTAGAAGCAAGATGAGTGGATTTAGGTACGACGATTCTAAGTGAAATAAGTCACACAGAAAAAGACACTTATCATAAGCTATCATTTATAGAGGGAATGGAAAAAACCGCTACACTTGAACTGAATTACAAAAGAGAACAGAGTCACACGTTTAGAAAACACACTATGTCTGCTTAACGGGAAAGGTGAGGTGGGGTGATGCATAAAACAAGGGTTTCAAATTCGCTCAGATACCGTTCCATACACCCAATATGTAATAGACAAGACCTACTCCTTGCTCAGTGAACTGGACTCAACACCCCCTATTCACCGCACAAGAATATATCTGAGTAGTAAGAATCTTAAAACCTATGTATTGATATCTGTCTGGAAGTGAGTCAAGTGGGTGTAAAGCCGCATAAACACAGCCGTGAAAAGCAGCTAAACCCCATTATAAAAATAAATTACTTTTAAAAACCCGTAAAACACAGACAGTGAAAGAGAGAGAAATTCTTACAAAATTCGTTCAGAGGCTGTGATGCAACCTGGATTGACCATGTCTAGACGCACAGCTGGATGAGACATAAGGGTGGACACTCTTGGGGCTGAGAGGTTGGGTGAGGTTGGGTGAGCAAACGCAGACCCTTTAAAGTAATACTGCCTGGTACCCATCCCATGGGTCCCAAATCTCCAGGTTCAAGGGCATCTTCCTACATCGAAAACATGCATGAGAAACCCAGAAGATGGTACACCGTGTGATTTTGAAAGGTTTCTAAATCGCACCTCATGTCTCATCTCCTTGTGCTCGGGTTCACCTTTCCAGCTACTTTACTAGCAATCTCCCTACTTGGAGAATCAGCACCTTTAAGCTCCTGTTCCCTACAGGTTGCAATTTGTCCTGAGGATGAACGGGAAGAGGGGCAACCAATGAGAGACTAGATCTAGGTGTTGGGACAGGCACAGGTCACTGTATTTTCCCATCAGGAAGAAGAATTAACCACAGGCTAATCCTGCCGCCGGGAACCAGAATAGTGCCTGAGGCAATCCAGTGCTTTTGCGGCCAGCTCCCAAAAAAGACAGTTGAAAAATGGAGCTCAGGGGCACTGCAATTCACAAACCCGCTGAGTTATCAATGATAACTCTCGTCCACATATATATTGAGGGAAGGCAACGAAGTGGATTTGAAAGCAAGGCAGAATTGCAGGAAACAGGTTTCAGGAGGTAGATTCGAATCGCCCTTAAAGCACATGAAAAGCGGCAAAACGTCGACAATGATGCCCTTGGCCAAAAAGTGCGTATGCATTTTTTCCTGATTATATTCAGGAAAAAACGCATACGCCCTTTTTGGCCAACCAAGCAACCTGGAAAGGCTAATCAGCGCTACAAAGAAGTCTCGCTTCCCATCGGTCAATAGGGCCATGCTGCAAAAAGTGTCAAAACGAGAAATGCAGGGCAGGCCATGGAGAAATGGCAGCCTTGCTACGCTGATGGGCGGGATGTAAATTGCCAACAGACACTCTGGAGAAGTGTACGGTGTGTCGTGAAACATCGAAAAAACACAGCTTAGGGAGCATAGGGCACGTCCACTCATGGGCGTATAAATTGGGAAAACTAAAAATCAGCAAGACACAGGCACCCCAAAGTTTAGGGCTGCTCTGTTGACAAGAACCTCCAATTCATGACACCTTAAATATCCCAGGAAAGAGAAAAATGCATAAAGAAGTTGTGGTCCTTATGTACAATGGAATATCACTCAGACATGAAATCAAAGTCATAAGGCTAGTAGAAGCAAGATGAGTGGATTTAGGTACGACGATTCTAAGTGAAATAAGTCACACAGAAAAAGACACTTATCATAAGCTATCACTTATAGAGGGAATGTAAAAACCGCTACACTTGAACTGAATTACAAAACAGAACAGAGTCACACGTTTAGAAAACACACTATGGCTGCTTAACGGGAAAGGTGAGGTGGGGTGATGCATAAAACAAGGGTTTCAAATTCGCTCAGATACCGTTCCATACACCCAATATGTAATAGACAAGACCTACTCCTTGCTCAGTGAACTGGACTCAACACCCCCTATTCACAGCACAAGAATATATGTGACTAGTAAGAATCTTAAAACCTATGTATTGATATCTGTCTGGAAGTGAGTCAAGTGGGTGTAAAGCCGCATAAACACAGCCGTGAAAAGCAGCTAAACCCCATTATAAAAATAAATTACTTTTAAAAACCCGTAAAACAAAGACAGTGAAAGAGAGAGAAATTCTTACACAATTCCTTCAGGGGCTGTGATGCAACCTGGATTGACCATATCTAGACCCACAGCTGGATGAGACATAAGGGTGGACACTCTTGGGGCTGAGAGGTTTGGTGAGGTTGGGTGAGCAAACGCAGACCCTTTAAAGTAATAATGCGTGGTACCCATCCCATGGGTCCCAAATCTCCAGGTTCAAGGGCATCTTCCTACATCGAAAACATGCATGTGAAGCCCAGAAGATGGTACACCGTGTGATTTTGAAAGGTTTCTAAAACGCACCTCATTTCTCATCTCCTTGTGCTTGGGTTCGCCATTCCAGCTACTTTACTAGCAAACTCCCTACTGGGAGAATCAGCACCTTTAACCTCCTGTTCCCTACAGGTTGCAATTTGTCCTGAGGATGAACGGGAAGAGGGGCAACCAATGAGAGACTAGATCTAGGTGTTGGGACAGGCACAGGTCACTCTATTTTCCCATCAGGAAGAAGAATTAACTACAGGCTCAGCATGCCAAGGGGAACCAAAATAGGGCCTGAGGCAATCCCGCGTTTTTGCGGCCAGCTCCCAAAAAAGCGAGTTGAAAAATGGAGCTCAGGGACACTGCAATTCACAAACCCACAGAGTTATAAATGATAACTCTCGTCCACAAATATATTGAGGGAAGGCAACGAAGAGGATTTGAAAGCAAGGCAGAATTGCAGGAAACAGGTTTCAGGAGGTAGATTCGAATCGCCTTTAAAGCACATGAAAAGCGGCAAAACGTCGACAATGATGCCCTTGGCCAAAAAGGGCGTATGCGTTTTTTCCTGAATATATTCAGGAAAAAACGCATACGCCCTTTTTGGCCAACCAAGCAACCTGGAAAGGCAAATCAGCGCTACAAAGAAGTCTCGCTTCCCATCTGTCAAAAGGGCCATGCTGCAAAAAGTGTCAAAACCAGAAATGCAGGACAGGCCATGGAGAAATGGCAGCCTTGCTACGCTGATGGGCGGGATGTAAATTGCCAACAGCCACTCTGGAGTAGTGTACGGTGTGTCCTGAAACATCTAAAACACACAGCTTAGAGAGCATAGGGCACTTCCACTCATGGGTGTACAAATTGGGAAAACTAAAAATCAGCAAGACACAGGCACCCAAAAGTTTAGGGCTGCTCTGTTGACAAGGACCTCCACTTCATTCCACCTTAAATATCCCAGGAAAGAGAAAAATGGATAAAGAAGTTGAGGTCCTTATGTACAATGGAATATCACTCAGCCATGAAAACAATGTCCTAAGTCTAGTAGCAGCATGATGATTGGATTTAGGTACGACGATTCTAACAGAAATAAGTCACACAGAAAAAGACACTTATCATAAGCTATCACTTATAGAGGGAATGTAAAAACCGTTACCCTTGAACTGAATTACAAAACAGAACAGAGTCACACATTTTGAAAACACACTATGGCTGCTTAACTGGAACTGTGATTTGGGGTGATGCATAAATCAAGTGTTTCAAATTATCTCAGATACCGTTCCATACACCCAATATGTAGTAGACAAGACCTACTCCTTGCTCAGTGAACTGGATTCAACACCCCCTATTCACCGCACAAGAATATATCTGACTAGTAAGAATCTTAAAACCTATGTATTGATATCTCACTGGAAGTGTATCAAGTGGGGGTAAAGCAGCATAAACACAGCAGTGAAAAGCAGCTAAACCCCATTTTAAAAATAAATTACTTTTATAAACCCATGAAACAAAGAGAGTGAAAGACAGAGAAATTCTTACATAATTCGTTCAGGGGCTGTGATGCAACGTGGACTGACCATATCTAGACCCACAGCTAGATGAGACATAAGGGTGGACACTCTTGGGGCTGAGAGGTTTGGTGAGGTTGGGTGGGCAAACGCAGTCCCTTTAAAGTAATACTGCATCGTACCCATCCCATGGATCCCAAATCTCCAGGTTCAAGGGCATCTTCCTACATCGAAAACATGCGTGAGAAACCCAGAAGATGGTACACCGTCTCATCGGGAAAGGTTCCTGAAACGCACCTCACTTCTCATCTCCTTGTGCTCGTGTTCGCAATTCCAGCCGCTTTATTAGCAATCTCCCTCGTTGGAGAATCAGCACCTTTAACCTCCAGTTCTGTACAGACTGCAATTTATCCTGAGGTTGAACGGGAAGAGGGGCAACCAACGAGAGACTAGCTCTAGGTGTTGGGACAGGCACAGGTCACACTTTTTTCCCATCAGGAAGAAGATTTAACCACAGGCTCAGCCTGCCGCCCAGAAGCAGAATAGGGCCTGAGGCAATCCCGCGCTTTTGCGGCCAGCTCCCAAAAAAGCGAGTTGAAAAATGGAGCTCAGGGACACTGCAATTCACAAACCCGCAGAGTTATAAATGATAACTCTCATCCACAGATATATTGAGGAAAGGCAACGAAGAGGATTTGAAAGCAAGGCAGAATTGCAGGAAACAGGTTTCAGGAGGTAGATTAGAATCGCCTTTAAAGCACACGAAAAGCAGCAAAACGTCGACAGCGATGCCCTTGGCCAAAAAGGGCGTATGCGTTTTTTCCTGAATGTATTCAGGAAAAAACGCATACGCCCTTTTTGGCCAACCAAGCAACCTGGAAAGGCAAATCAGCGCTACAAAGAAGTCTCGCTTCCCATCGGTCAAAAGGGCCATGCTGCAAAAAGTGTCAAAACCAGAAATGCAGGACAGGCCATGGAGAAATGGCAGCCTTGCTACGCTGATGGGCGGGATGTAAATTGCCAACTGCCACTCTGGAGAAGTGTGCGGTGTGTCCTGAAACATCGAAAAAACACAGCTTAGGGAGCATAGGGCACGTCCACTCATGGGCGTATAAATTGGGAAAACTAAAAATCAGCAAGACACAGGCACCCCAAAGTTTAGGGCTGCTCTGTTGACAAGAACCTCCACTTCATGACACCTTAAATATCCCAGGAAAGAGAAAAATGGATAAAGAAGTTGTGGTCCTTATGTACAATGGAATATCACTCAGACATGAAATCAATGTCATAAGGCTAGTAGAAGCAAGATGAGTGGATTTAGGTACGACGATTCTAAGTGAAATAAGTCACACAGAAAAAGACACTTATCATAAGCTATCACTTATAGAGGGAATGTAAAAACCGCTACACTTGAACTGAATTACAAAACAGAACAGAGTCACACGTTTAGAAAACACACTATGGCTGCTTAACGGGAAAGGTGAGGTGGGGTGATGCATAAAACAAGGGTTTCAAATTCGCTCAGATACCGTTCCATACACCCAATATGTAATAGACAAGACCTACTCCTTGCTCAGTGAACTGGACTCAACACCCCCTATTCACCGCAAAAGAATATATCTGAGTAGTAAGAATCTTAAAACCTATGTATTGATATCTGTCTGGAAGTGAGTCAAGTGGGTGTAAAGCCGCATAAACACAGCCGTGAAAAGCAGCTAAACCCCATTATAAAAATAAATTACTTTTAAAAACCCGTAAAACCCGTAACAATAACCCTAACCCTAACCCTAAGCTACCCTTGACTGCTTCTGCCTCCAATAGATTTCCTAAGCACTAGTGTTTTAAGGAACAGGTTAAAAAGAGAATCCTAATGTGATTTCAGGATAATGGGTGTGTTCCTTATCTTCTCCTAGTGTCTAAACTCTTCTCCATGGCTGGACCCCCAAATAATATTCCTTGACGTGCTAAGGGGTATCTAGAGAGTGGGATAGGTTTAATAACTACCCTAACCCTAACGCGTAACCTAACCCTAACCCCTACCATAACCCTAACACGTACCGTAATCCTAACCCGTACCCTAAACCGAGCCCTAACCCTCAAACTAACCCTAACCCTAACCCTAACCCATACCCTACGCCGTACCCGAACCCGTACCCGAACCCGTACCCTAAACCGTACCCTAAAGCTAACCCTAACCCTAACCCTAACCCTAACCCTAAGCTACCCTTGACTGCTTCTGCCTCCAATAGATTTCCTAAGCACTAGTGTTTTAAGGAACAGGTTAAAAAGAGAATCCTAATGTGATTTCTTGATAATGGGTGTGTTCCTTATCTTCTCCTAGTGTCTAAACTCTTCTCCATGGCTGGACCCCCAAATAATATTCTTTGACGTGCTAAGGGGTATCTAGAGAGTGGGATAGGTTTAATAACTACACTAACCCTAACGCGTACCCTAACCCTAACCCCTACGCTAACCCTAACACGTACCCTAATCCTAACCCGTAACCTAAACCGAGCCCTAAACCTCAAACTAACCCTAACCCTAACCCTAACCCATACCCTACGCCGTACCCGAACCAGTACCCGAACACGTACCCTAAGCCGTACCCTAACCCTAACCCTAATCCTAACCCTAACCCTAAGCTACCCTTGACTGCTTCTGCCTACAATAGATTTCCTAAGCACTAGTGTATTAAGGAACAGGTTAAAAAGAGAATCCTAATGTGATTTCAGGATAATGGGTGTGTTCCTTATCTTCTCCTATTGTCTAAACTCTTCTCCATGGCTGGACCCCCAAATAATATTCCTTGACGTGCTAAGGGGTATCTAGAGAGTGGGATAGGTTTAATAACTACCCTAACCCTAACGCGTACCCTAACCCTAACCCCTACCCTAACCCTAACACGATCCCTAATCCTAACCCGTACCCTAAACCGAGCCCTAACCTTCAAACTAACCCTAAACCTAACCCTAACCCATACCCTACGCCGTACACGAACCCGTACCCGAACCCGTACCCTAAGCCGTACCCTAACCCTAACCCTAACCCTAACCCTAACACTAACCCTAAGCTACCCTTGACTGCTTCTGCCTCCAATAGATTTCCTAAGCACTAGTGTTTTAAGGAACAGGTTAAAAAGAGAATCCTAATGTGATTTCTTGATAATGGGTGTGTTCCTTATCTTCTCCTAGTGTCTAAACTCTTCTCCAAGGCTGGACCCCCAAATAATATTCCTTGACGTGATAAGGGGTATCTAGAGAGTGGGATAGGTTTAATAACTACCCTAACCCTAACGCGTACCCTAACACTAACCTCTACCCTAACCCTAACACGTACACTAATCCTAACCCGTATCCTAAACCGAGCCCTAACCCTCAAACTAACCCTAACCCTAACCCTAACCCATACCCTACGCTGTACCCGAACCCGGACCCGAACCCGTACCCTAAGCCTTACCCTAACCCTAACCCTAACCCTAAGCTACCCTTGACTGCTTCTGCCTCCAATAGATTTCCTAAGCACTAGTGTATTAAGGAACAGGTTAAAAAGAGAATCCTAATGTGATTTCAGGATAATGGATGTGTTCCTTATCTTCTCCTAGTGTCTAAACTCTTCTCCATGGCTGGACCCCCAAATAATATTCCTTGACGTGCTAAAGGGTATTTAGAGAGTGGGATAGGTTTAATAACTACCCTAACCCTAACGCGTACCCTAAGCCTAACACGTACCCTAATCCTAACCCGTACCCTAAACCGAGCCCTAACCCTCAAACTAACCCTAATCCTAACCCTAACCCATACCCTATGCCGTACCCGAACCCGTACCCGAACCCGTACCCTAAGCCGTACCCTAAAGCTAACCCTAACCCTAACCCTAACCCTAACCCTAAGCTACCCTTGACTGCTTCTGCCTCCAATAGATTTCCTAAGCACTAGTGATTTAAGGAACAGGTTAAAAAGAGAATCCTAATGTGATTTCTTGATAATGGGTGTGTTCCTTATCTTCTCCTAGTGTCTAAACTCTTCTCCATGGCTGGACCCCCAAATAATATTCTTTGAAGTGCTAAGGGGTATCTAGAGAGTGGGATAGGTTTAATAACTACACTAAACCTAACGCGTACCCTAACCCTATCCCCTACCCTAACCCTAACACGTACCCTAATCCTAACCCGTAACCTAAACCGAGCCCTAACCCTCAAACTAACCCTAACCCTAACCCTAACCCATACCCTACGCCGTACCCGAACCAGTACCCGAACCCGTACCCTAAGCCGTACCCTAACCCTAACCCTAATCCTAACACTAACCCTAAGCTACCCTTGACTGCTTCTGCCTACAATAGATTTCCTAAGCACTAGTGTTTTAAGGAACAGGTTAAAAAGAGAATCCTAATGTGATTTCAGGATAATGGGTGTGTTCCTTATCTTCTCCTATTGTCTAAACTCTTCTCCATGGCTGGACCCCCAAATAATATTCCTTGACGTGCTAAGGGGTATCTAGAGAGTGGGATAGGTTTAATAACTACCCTAACCCTAACGCGTACCCTAACCCTAACCCCTACCCTAACCCTAACACGAACCCTAATCCTAACCCGTACCCTAAACCGAGCCCTAACCTTCAAACTAACCCTAACCCTAACCCTAACCCATACCCTATGCCGTACACGAACCCGTACCCGAACCCGTACCCTAAGCCGTACCCTAACCCTAACCCTAACCATAACCCTAACCCTAACCCTAAGCTACCCTTGACTGCTTCTGCCTCCAATAGATTTCCTAAGCACTAGTGTTTTCAGGAACAGGTTAAAAAGAGAATCCTAATGTGATTTCTTGATAATGGGTGTGTTCCTTATCTTCTCCTAGTGTCTAAACTCTTCTCCAAGGCTGCACCCCCAAATAATATTCCTTGACGTGCTAAGGGGTATCTAGAGAGTGGGATAGGTATAATAACTACCCTAACCCTAACGCGTACCCTAACCCTAACCTCTACCCTAACCCTAACACGTACACTAATACTAACCCGTACCCTAAACCGAGCCCTAACCCTCAAACTAACCCTAACCCTAACCCTAACCCATACCCTATGCCATACCCAAACCTGTACCCGAACCCGTACCCGAACCCGTACCCTAAGCCGTACCCTAACCCTAACCCTAACCCTAAGCTACCCTTGACTGCTTCTGCCTCCAATAGATTTCCTAAGCACTAGTGTTTTAAGGAACAGGTTAAAAATAGAATCCTAATGTGATTTCTTGATAATGGGTGTGTTCCTTATCTTCTCCTAGTGTCTAAACTCTTCTCCATGGCTGGACCCCCAAATAATATTCCTTGACGTGCTAAGGGGTATCTAGAGAGTGGGATAGGTTTAATAACTACCGTAACCCTAACGCGTACCCTAACCCTAACCCCTACACTAACCCTAACACGTACCCTAATCCTAACCCGTACCCTAAACCGAGCCCTAACCCTCAAACTAACCCTAACCCTAACCCTAACCCATACCCTACGCCGTACCCGAACCCGTACCCGAACCCGTACCCGAACCCGTACCCTAACCCTAACCCTAACCCTAACCCTAAGCTACCCTTGACTGCTTCTGCCTCCAATAGATTTCCTAAGCACTAGTGTTTTAAGGAACAGGTTAAAAAGAGAATCCTAATGTGATTTCTTGATAATGGGTGTGTTCCTTATCTTCTCCTAGTGTCTAAACTGTTCTCCATGGCTGGACCCCCAAATAATATTCCTTGACGTGCTAAGGGGTATCTAGAGAGTGGGATAGGTTTAATAACTACCCTAACCCTAACGCGTACCCTAACCCTAACCCCTACCCTAACCCTAACACGTACCCTAATCCTAACCCGTACCCTAAACCGAGCCCTAACCCTCAAACTAACCCTAACCCTAACCCTAACCCATACCGAATGCCGTACCCGAACCTGTACCGGAACCCGTACCCTAACACTAACCCTAACCCTAACCCTAACCCTAACCCTAAGCTACCCTTGACTGCTTCTGCCTCCAATAGATTTCCTAAGCACTAGTGTATTAAGGAACAGGTTAAAAAGAGAATCCTAATGTGATTTCAGGATAATGGGTGTGTTCCTTATCTTCTCCTAGTGTCTAAACTCTTCTCCATGGCTGGACCCCCAAATAATATTCCTTGACGTGCTAAGGGGTATCTAGAGAGTGGGATAGGTTTAATAACTACCCTAACCCTAACGCGTACCCTAACCCTAACCCCTAACCTAACCCTAACACGAACCCTAATCCTAACCCGTACCCTAAACCGAGCCCTAACCTTCAAACTAACCCTAACCCTAACCCTAACCCATACCCTACGCCGTACCCGAACCCGTACCCGAACCCGTAACTGAACCCGTACCCTAAGCCGTACCCTAACCCTAACCCTAACCCTAAGCTACCCTTGACTGCTTCTGCCTCCAATAGATTTCCTAAGCACTAGTGTTTTAAGGAACAGGTTAAAAAGAGAATCCTAATGTGATTTCTTGATAATGGGTGTGTTCCTTATCTTCTCCTAGTGTCTAAACTCTTCTCCATGGCTGGACCCCCAATTAATATTCCTTGACGTGCTAAGGGGTATCTAGAGAGTGGGATAGGTTTAATAACTACCCTAACCCTAACGCGTACCCTAACCCTATCCCCTACCCTAACCCTAACACGTACCCTCATCCTAACCCGTAACCTAAACCGAGCCCTAACCCTCAAACTAACCCTAACCCTAACCCTAACCCATACCCTACGCCGTACCCGAACCAGTACCCGAACCCGTACCCTAAGCCGTACCCTAACCCTAACCCTAATCCTAACACTAACCCTAAGCTACCCTTGACTGCTTCTGCCTACAATAGATTTCCTAAGCACTAGTGTTTTAAGGAACAGGTTAAAAAGAGAATCCTAATGTGATTTCAGGATAATGGGTGTGTTCCTTATCTTCTCCTATTGTCTAAACTCTTCTCCATGGCTGGACCCCCAAATAATATTCCTTGACGTGCTAAGGGGTATCTAGAGAGTGGGATAGGTTTAATAACTACCCTAACCCTAACGCGTACCCTAACCCTAACCCCTACCCTAACCCTAACACGAACCCTAATCCTAACCCGTACCCTAAACCGAGCCCTAACCTTCAAACTAACCCTAACCCTAACCCTAACCCATACCCTACGCCGTACACGAACCCGTACCCGAACCCGTACCCTAAGCCGTACCCTAACCCTAACCCTAACCATAACCCTAACCCTAACCCTAAGCTACCCTTGACTGCTTCTGCCTCCAATAGATTTCCTAAGCACTAGTGTTTTAAGGAACAGGTTAAAAAGAGAATCCTAATGTGATTTCTTGATAATGGGTGTGTTCCTTATCTTCTCCTAGTGTCTAAACTCTTCTCCAAGGCTGGACCCCCAAATAATATTCCTTGACGTGCTAAGGGGTATCTAGAGAGTGGGATAGGTTTAATAACTACCCTAACCCTAACGCGTACCCTAACCCTAACCTCTACCCTAACCCTAACACGTACACTAATCCTAACCCGTACCCTAAACCGAGCCCTAATCCTCAAACTAACCCTAACCCTAACCCTAACCCATACCCTACGCCATACCCAAACCTGTACCCGAACCCGTACCCGAACCCGTACCCTAAGCCGTACCCTAACCCTAACCCTAACCCTAAGCTACCCTTGACTGCTTCTGCCTCCAATAGATTTCCTAAGCACTAGTGTTTTAAGGAACAGGTTAAAAAGAGAATCCTAATGTGATTTCTTGATAATGGGTGTGTTCCTTATCTTCTCCTAGTGTCTAAACTCTTCTCCATGGCTGGACCCCCAAATAATATTCCTTGACGTGCTAAGGGGTATCTAGAGAGTGGGATAGGTTTAATAACTACCGTAACCCTAACGCGTACCCTAACCCTAACCCCTACACTAACCCTAACACGTACCCTAATCCTAACCCGTACCCTAAACCGAGCCCTAACCCTCAAACTAACCCTAACCCTAACCCTAACCCATACCCTACGCCGTACCCGAACCCGTACCCGAACCCGTACCCTAACCCTAACCCTAACCCTAACCCTAAGCTACCCTTGACTGCTTCTGCCTCCAATAGATTTCCTAAGCACTAGTGTTTTAAGGAACAGGTTAAAAAGAGAATCCTAATGTGATTTCTTGATAATGGGTGTGTTCCTTATCTTCTCCTAGTGTCTAAACTCTTCTCCATGGCTGGACCCCCAAATAATATTCCTTGACGTGCTAAGGGGTATCTAGAGAGTGGGATAGGTTTAATAACTACCCTAAACCTAACGCGTACCCTAACCCTAACCCCTACCCTAACCCTAACACGAACCCTAATCCTAACCCGTACCCTAAACCGAGCCCTAACCTTCAAACTAAACCTAACCCTAACCCTAACCCATACCCTACGCCGTACCCGAACCCGTACCCGAACCCGTAACTGAACCCGTACCCTAAGCCGTACCCTAACCCTAACCCTAACCCTAAGCTACCCTTGACTGCTTCTGCCTCCAATAGATTTCCTAAGCACTAGTGTTTTAAGGAACAGGTTAAAAAGAGAATCCTAATGTGATTTCTTGATAATGGGTGTGTTCCTTATCTTCTCCTAGTGTCTAAACTCTTCTCCATGGCTGGACCCCCAATTAATATTCCTTGACGTGCTAAGGGGTATCTAGAGAGTGGGATAGGTTTAATAACTACCCTAACCCTAACGCGTACCCTAACCCTAACCCCTACCCTAACCCTAACACGTACCCTAATCCTAACCCGTACCCTAAACGGAGCCCTAACCCTCAAACTAACCCTAACCCTAACCCTAACCCATACCCTAAGCCGTACCCGAACCCGTACCCGAACACGTACCCTAAGCCATACCCTAACCCTAACCCTAACCGTAACCCTAACCCTAAGCTACCCTTGACTGCTTCTGCCTCCAATAGATTTCCTAAACACTAGTGTATTAAGGAACAGGTTAAAAAGAGAATCCTAATGTGATTTCAGGATAATGGGTGTGTTCCTTATCTTCTCCTAGTGTCTAAACTCTTCTCCATGGCTGGACCCCCAAATAATATTCCTTGACGTGCTAAGGGGTATCTAGAGAGTGGGATAGGTTTAATAACTACCCTAACCCTAACGCGTACCCTAACCCTAACCCCTACCCTAACCCTAACACGAACCCTAATCCTAACCCATACCCTAAACCGAGCCCTAACCTTCAAACTAACCCTAACCCTAACCCAAACCCATACCCTACGCCGTACACGAACCCGTACCCGAACCCGTACCCTAAGCCGTGTCCTAACCCTAGCCCTAACCCTAACCCTAAACCTAAGCTACCCTTGACTGCTTCTGCCTCCAATAGATTTCCTAAGCACTAGTGTTTTAAGGAACAGGTTAAAAAGAGAATCCTAATGTGATTTCTTGATAATGGGTGTGTTCCTTATCTTCTCCTAGTGTCTAAACTTTTCTCCATGGCTGGACACCCAAATAATATTCCTTGACGTGCTAAGGGGTATCTAGAGAGTGGGATAGGTTTAATAACTACCCTAACCCTAAAGCGTACCCTAACCCTAACCCCTACCCTAACCCTAACACGTACCCTAATCCTAACCCGTACCCTAAACAGAGCCCTAACCCTCAAACTAACCGTAACCCTAACCCTAACCCATACCCTACGCCGTACCCGAACCCGTAACCGAACCCGTACCCTAAGCCATACCCTAACCCTAACCCTCACCGTAACCCTAACCCTAAGCTACCCTTGACTGCTTCTGCCTCCAATAGATTTCCTAAGCACTAGTGTATTAAGGAACAGGTTAAAAAGAGAATCCTAATGTGATTTCAGGATAATGGGTGTGTTCCTTATCTTCTCCTACTGTCTAAACTCTTCTCCATGGCTGGACCCCCAAATAATATTCCTTGACGTGCTAAGGGGTATCTAGAGAGTGGGATAGGTTTAATAACTACCCTAACCCTAACGCGTACCCTAACCCTAACCCCTACCCTAACCCTAACACGATCCCTAATCCTAACCCGTACCCTAAACCGAGCCCTAACCTTCAAACTAACCCTAAACCTAACCCTAACCCATACCCTACGCCGTACACGAACCCGTACCCGAACCCGTACCCTAAGCCGTACCCTAACCCTAACCCTAACCCTAACCCTAACACTAACCCTAAGCTACCCTTGACTGCTTCTGCCTCCAATAGATTTCCTAAGCACTAGTGTTTTAAGGAACAGGTTAAAAAGAGAATCCTAATGTGATTTCTTGATAATGGGTGTGTTCCTTATCTTCTCCTAGTGTCTAAACTCTTCTCCAAGGCTGGACCCCCAAATAATATTCCTTGACGTGATAAGGGGTATCTAGAGAGTGGGATAGGTTTAATAACTACCCTAACCCTAACGCGTACCCTAACACTAACCTCTACCCTAACCCTAACACGTACACTAATCCTAACCCGTATCCTAAACCGAGCCCTAACCCTCAAACTAACCCTAACCCTAACCCTAACCCATACCCTACGCTGTACCCGAACCCGGACCCGAACCCGTACCCTAAGCCTTACCCTAACCCTAACCCTAACCCTAAGCTACCCTTGACTGCTTCTGCCTCCAATAGATTTCCTAAGCACTAGTGTATTAAGGAACAGGTTAAAAAGAGAATCCTAATGTGATTTCAGGATAATGGATGTGTTCCTTATCTTCTCCTAGTGTCTAAACTCTTCTCCATGGCTGGACCCCCAAATAATATTCCTTGACGTGCTAAAGGGTATTTAGAGAGTGGGATAGGTTTAATAACTACCCTAACCCTAACGCGTACCCTAAGCCTAACACGTACCCTAATCCTAACCCGTACCCTAAACCGAGCCCTAACCCTCAAACTAACCCTAATCCTAACCCTAACCCATACCCTATGCCGTACCCGAACCCGTACCCGAACCCGTACCCTAAGCCGTACCCTAAAGCTAACCCTAACCCTAACCCTAACCCTAACCCTAAGCTACCCTTGACTGCTTCTGCCTCCAATAGATTTCCTAAGCACTAGTGATTTAAGGAACAGGTTAAAAAGAGAATCCTAATGTGATTTCTTGATAATGGGTGTGTTCCTTATCTTCTCCTAGTGTCTAAACTCTTCTCCATGGCTGGACCCCCAAATAATATTCTTTGAAGTGCTAAGGGGTATCTAGAGAGTGGGATAGGTTTAATAACTACACTAAACCTAACGCGTACCCTAACCCTATCCCCTACCCTAACCCTAACACGTACCCTAATCCTAACCCGTAACCTAAACCGAGCCCTAACCCTCAAACTAACCCTAACCCTAACCCTAACCCATACCCTACGCCGTACCCGAACCAGTACCCGAACCCGTACCCTAAGCCGTACCCTAACCCTAACCCTAATCCTAACACTAACCCTAAGCTACCCTTGACTGCTTCTGCCTACAATAGATTTCCTAAGCACTAGTGTTTTAAGGAACAGGTTAAAAAGAGAATCCTAATGTGATTTCAGGATAATGGGTGTGTTCCTTATCTTCTCCTATTGTCTAAACTCTTCTCCATGGCTGGACCCCCAAATAATATTCCTTGACGTGCTAAGGGGTATCTAGAGAGTGGGATAGGTTTAATAACTACCCTAACCCTAACGCGTACCCTAACCCTAACCCCTACCCTAACCCTAACACGAACCCTAATCCTAACCCGTACCCTAAACCGAGCCCTAACCTTCAAACTAACCCTAACCCTAACCCTAACCCATACCCTACGCCGTACACGAACCCGTACCCGAACCCGTACCCTAAGCCGTACCCTAACCCTAACCCTAACCATAACCCTAACCCTAACCCTAAGCTACCCTTGACTGCTTCTGCCTCCAATAGATTTCCTAAGCACTAGTGTTTTCAGGAACAGGTTAAAAAGAGAATCCTAATGTGATTTCTTGATAATGGGTGTGTTCCTTATCTTCTCCTAGTGTCTAAACTCTTCTCCAAGGCTGGACCCCCAAATAATATTCCTTGACGTGCTAAGGGGTATCTAGAGAGTGGGATAGGTATAATAACTACCCTAACCCTAACGCGTACCCTAACCCTAACCTCTACCCTAACCCTAACACGTACACTAATACTAACCCGTACCCTAAACCGAGCCCTAACCCTCAAACTAACCCTAACCCTAACCCTAACCCATACCCTACGCCATACCCAAACCTGTACCCGAACCCGTACCCGAACCCGTACCCTAAGCCGTACCCTAACCCTAACCCTAACCCTAAGCTACCCTTGACTGCTTCTGCCTCCAATAGATTTCCTAAGCACTAGTGTTTTAAGGAACAGGTTAAAAATAGAATCCTAATGTGATTTCTTGATAATGGGTGTGTTCCTTATCTTCTCCTAGTGTCTAAACTCTTCTCCATGGCTGGACCCCCAAATAATATTCCTTGACGTGCTAAGGGGTATCTAGAGAGTGGGATAGGTTTAATAACTACCGTAACCCTAACGCGTACCCTAACCCTAACCCCTACACTAACCCTAACACGTACCCTAATCCTAACCCGTACCCTAAACCGAGCCCTAACCCTCAAACTAACCCTAACCCTAACCCTAACCCATACCCTACGCCGTACCCGAACCCGTACCCGAACCCGTACCCGAACCCGTACCCTAACCCTAACCCTAACCCTAACCCTAAGCTACCCTTGACTGCTTCTGCCTCCAATAGATTTCCTAAGCACTAGTGTTTTAAGGAACAGGTTAAAAAGAGAATCCTAATGTGATTTCTTGATAATGGGTGTGTTCCTTATCTTCTCCTAGTGTCTAAACTGTTCTCCATGGCTGGACCCCCAAATAATATTCCTTGACGTGCTAAGGGGTATCTAGAGAGTGGGATAGGTTTAATAACTACCCTAACCCTAACGCGTACCCTAACCCTAACCCCTACCCTAACCCTAACACGTACCCTAATCCTAACCCGTACCCTAAACCGAGCCCTAACCCTCAAACTAACCCTAACCCTAACCCTAACCCATACCGAATGCCGTACCCGAACCTGTACCGGAACCCGTACCCTAACACTAACCCTAACCCTAACCCTAACCCTAACACTAAGCTACCCTTGACTGCTTCTGCCTCCAATAGATTTCCTAAGCACTAGTGTATTAAGGAACAGGTTAAAAAGAGAATCCTAATGTGATTTCAGGATAATGGGTGTGTTCCTTATCTTCTCCTAGTGTCTAAACTCTTCTCCATGGCTGGACCCCCAAATAATATTCCTTGACGTGCTAAGGGGTATCTAGAGAGTGGGATAGGTTTAATAACTACCCTAACCCTAACGCGTACCCTAACCCTAACCCCTAACCTAACCCTAACACGAACCCTAATCCTAACCCGTACCCTAAACCGAGCCCTAACCTTCAAACTAACCCTAACCCTAACCCTAACCCATACCCTACGCCGTACCCGAACCCGTACCCGAACCCGTAACTGAACCCGTACCCTAAGCCGTACCCTAACCCTAACCCTAACCCTAAGCTACCCTTGACTGCTTCTGCCTCCAATAGATTTCCTAAGCACTAGTGTTTTAAGGAACAGGTTAAAAAGAGAATCCTAATGTGATTTCTTGATAATGGGTGTGTTCCTTATCTTCTCCTAGTGTCTAAACTCTTCTCCATGGCTGGACCCCCAATTAATATTCCTTGACGTGCTAAGGGGTATCTAGAGAGTGGGATAGGTTTAATAACTACCCTAACCCTAACGCGTACCCTAACCCTATCCCCTACCCTAACCCTAACACGTACCCTCATCCTAACCCGTAACCTAAACCGAGCCCTAACCCTCAAACTAACCCTAACCCTAACCCTAACCCATACCCTACGCCGTACCCGAACCAGTACCCGAACCCGTACCCTAAGCCGTACCCTAACCCTAACCCTAATCCTAACACTAACCCTAAGCTACCCTTGACTGCTTCTGCCTACAATAGATTTCCTAAGCACTAGTGTTTTAAGGAACAGGTTAAAAAGAGAATCCTAATGTGATTTCAGGATAATGGGTGTGTTCCTTATCTTCTCCTATTGTCTAAACTCTTCTCCATGGCTGGACCCCCAAATAATATTCCTTGACGTGCTAAGGGGTATCTAGAGAGTGGGATAGGTTTAATAACTACCCTAACCCTAACGCGTACCCTAACCCTAACCCCTACCCTAACCCTAACACGAACCCTAATCCTAACCCGTACCCTAAACCGAGCCCTAACCTTCAAACTAACCCTAACCCTAACCCTAACCCATACCCTACGCCGTACACGAACCCGTACCCGAACCCGTACCCTAAGCCGTACCCTAACCCTAACCCTAACCATAACCCTAACCCTAACCCTAAGCTACCCTTGACTGCTTCTGCCTCCAATAGATTTCCTAAGCACTAGTGTTTTAAGGAACAGGTTAAAAAGAGAATCCTAATGTGATTTCTTGATAATGGGTGTGTTCCTTATCTTCTCCTAGTGTCTAAACTCTTCTCCAAGGCTGGACCCCCAAATAATATTCCTTGACGTGCTAAGGGGTATCTAGAGAGTGGGATAGGTTTAATAACTACCCTAACCCTAACGCGTACCCTAACCCTAACCTCTACCCTAACCCTAACACGTACACTAATCCTAACCCGTACCCTAAACCGAGCCCTAATCCTCAAACTAACCCTAACCCTAACCCTAACCCATACCCTACGCCATACCCAAACCTGTACCCGAACCCGTACCCGAACCCGTACCCTAAGCCGTACCCTAACCCTAACCCTAACCCTAAGCTACCCTTGACTGCTTCTGCCTCCAATAGATTTCCTAAGCACTAGTGTTTTAAGGAACAGGTTAAAAAGAGAATCCTAATGTGATTTCTTGATAATGGGTGTGTTCCTTATCTTCTCCTAGTGTCTAAACTCTTCTCCATGGCTGGACCCCCAAATAATATTCCTTGACGTGCTAAGGGGTATCTAGAGAGTGGGATAGGTTTAATAACTACCGTAACCCTAACGCGTACCCTAACCCTAACCCCTACACTAACCCTAACACGTACCCTAATCCTAACCCGTACCCTAAACCGAGCCCTAACCCTCAAACTAACCCTAACCCTAACCCTAACCCATACCCTACGCCGTACCCGAACCCGTACCCGAACCCGTACCCTAACCCTAACCCTAACCCTAACCCTAAGCTACCCTTGACTGCTTCTGCCTCCAATAGATTTCCTAAGCACTAGTGTTTTAAGGAACAGGTTAAAAAGAGAATCCTAATGTGATTTCTTGATAATGGGTGTGTTCCTTATCTTCTCCTAGTGTCTAAACTCTTCTCCATGGCTGGACCCCCAAATAATATTCCTTGACGTGCTAAGGGGTATCTAGAGAGTGGGATAGGTTTAATAACTACCCTAAACCTAACGCGTACCCTAACCCTAACCCCTACCCTAACCCTAACACGAACCCTAATCCTAACCCGTACCCTAAACCGAGCCCTAACCTTCAAACTAAACCTAACCCTAACCCTAACCCATACCCTACGCCGTACCCGAACCCGTACCCGAACCCGTAACTGAACCCGTACCCTAAGCCGTACCCTAACCCTAACCCTAACCCTAAGCTACCCTTGACTGCTTCTGCCTCCAATAGATTTCCTAAGCACTAGTGTTTTAAGGAACAGGTTAAAAAGAGAATCCTAATGTGATTTCTTGATAATGGGTGTGTTCCTTATCTTCTCCTAGTGTCTAAACTCTTCTCCATGGCTGGACCCCCAATTAATATTCCTTGACGTGCTAAGGGGTATCTAGAGAGTGGGATAGGTTTAATAACTACCCTAACCCTAACGCGTACCCTAACCCTAACCCCTACCCTAACCCTAACACGTACCCTAATCCTAACCCGTACCCTAAACGGAGCCCTAACCCTCAAACTAACCCTAACCCTAACCCTAACCCATACCCTAAGCCGTACCCGAACCCGTACCCGAACACGTACCCTAAGCCATACCCTAACCCTAACCCTAACCGTAACCCTAACCCTAAGCTACCCTTGACTGCTTCTGCCTCCAATAGATTTCCTAAACACTAGTGTATTAAGGAACAGGTTAAAAAGAGAATCCTAATGTGATTTCAGGATAATGGGTGTGTTCCTTATCTTCTCCTAGTGTCTAAACTCTTCTCCATGGCTGGACCCCCAAAAAATATTCCTTGACGTGCTAAGGGGTATCTAGAGAGTGGGATAGGTTTAATAACTACCCTAACCCTAACGCGTACCCTAACCCTAACCCCTACCCTAACCCTAACACGAACCCTAATCCTAACCCATACCCTAAACCGAGCCCTAACCTTCAAACTAACCCTAACCCTAACCCAAACCCATACCCTACGCCGTACACGAACCCGTACCCGAACCCGTACCCTAAGCCGTGTCCTAACCCTAGCCCTAACCCTAACCCTAAACCTAAGCTACCCTTGACTGCTTCTGCCTCCAATAGATTTCCTAAGCACTAGTGTTTTAAGGAACAGGTTAAAAAGAGAATCCTAATGTGATTTCTTGATAATGGGTGTGTTCCTTATCTTCTCCTAGTGTCTAAACTTTTCTCCATGGCTGGACACCCAAATAATATTCCTTGACGTGCTAAGGGGTATCTAGAGAGTGGGATAGGTTTAATAACTACCCTAACCCTAACGCGTACCCTAACCCTAACCCCTACCCTAACCCTAACACGTACCCTAATCCTAACCCGTACCCTAAACAGAGCCCTAACCCTCAAACTAACCGTAACCCTAACCCTAACCCATACCCTACGCCGTACCCGAACCCGTAACCGAACCCGTACCCTAAGCCATACCCTAACCCTAACCCTCACCGTAACCCTAACCCTAAGCTACCCTTGACTGCTTCTGCCTCCAATAGATTTCCTAAGCACTAGTGTATTAAGGAACAGGTTAAAAAGAGAATCCTAATGTGATTTCAGGATAATGGGTGTGTTCCTTATCTTCTCCTACTGTCTAAACTCTTCTCCATGGCTGGACCCCCAAATAATATTCCTTGACGTGCTAAGGGGTATCTAGGGAGTGGGATAGGTTTAATAACTACCCTAAACCTAACGCGTACCCTAACCCTAACCCCTACCCTAACACTAACACGAACCCTAATCCTAACCTGTACCCTAAACCGAGCCCTAACCTTCAAACTAACCCTAACCCTAACCCTAACCCATACCCTACGCCGTACACGAACCCGTACCCGAACCCGTACCCTAAGCCGTACCCTAACCCTAACCCTAACCCTAACCCTAACCCTAAGCTACCCTTGACTGCTTCTGCCTCCAATAGATTTCCTAAGCACTAGTGTTTTAAGGAACAGGTTAAAAAGAGAATCGTAATGTGATTTCTTGATAATGGGTGTGATCCTTATCTTCTCCTAGTGTCTAAACTCTTCTCCATGGCTGGACACCCAAATAATATTCCTTGACGTGCTAAGGGGTATCTAGAGAGTGGGATAGGTTTAATAACTACCCTAACCCTAACGCGTACCCTAACCCTAACCCCTACCCTAACCCTAACACGTACCCTAATGCTAACCCGTACCCTAAACCGAGCCCTAACCCTCAAACTAACCCTAACCCTAACCCTAACCCATATCGTACGCCATACCCAAACCCGTACCCGAACCCGTACCCGAACCCGTACCCTAAGCCGTACCCTAACCCAAACCCTAACCCTAAGCTACCCTTGACTGCTTCTGCCTCCAATAGATTTCCTAAGCACTAGTGTACTAAGGAACAGGTTAAAAAGAGAATCCTAATGTGATTTCTTGATAATGGGTGTGTTCCTTATCTTCTCCTAGTGTCTAAACTCTTCTCCATGGCTGGACACCCAAATAATATACCTTGACGTGCTAAGGGGTATCTAGAGAGTGGGATAGGTTTAATAACTAACCTAACCCTAACGCGTACCCTAACCCTAACACGTACACTAATCCTAACCCGTACCCTAAACCGAGCCCTAACCCTCAAACTAACCCTAACCCTAACCCTAACCCATACCCTACGCCGTACCCGAACCCGTACCGAACCCGTACCCTAAGCCGTACCCTAAAGCTAACCCTAACCCTAACCCTAACCCTAACCCTAAGCTACCCTTGACTGCTTCTGCCTCCAATAGATTTCCTAAGCACTAGTGTTTTAAGGAACAGGTTAAAAAGAGAATCCTAATGTGATTTCTTGATAATGGGTGTGTTCCTTATCTTCTCCTAGTGTCTAAACTCTTCTCCATGGCTGGACCCCCAATTAATATTCCTTGACGTGCTAAGGGGTATCTAGAGAGTGGGATAGGTTTAATAACTACCCTAACCCTAACGCGTACCCTAACCCTAACCCCTACCCTAAACCTAACACGTACCCTAATCCTAACCCGTACCCTAAACGGAGCCCTAACCCTCAAACTAACCCTAACCCTAACCCTAACCCATACCCTACGCCGTACCCGAACCCGTACCCGAACACGTACCCTAAGCCATACCCTAACCCTAACCCTAACCGTAACCCTAACCCTAAGCTACCCTTGACTGCTTCTGCCTCCAATAGATTTCCTAAGCACTAGTGTATTAAGGAACAGGTTAAAAGAGAATCCTAATGTGATTTCAGGATAATGGGTGTGTTCCTTATCTTCTCCTAGTGTCTAAACTCTTCTCCATGGCTGGACCCCCAAATAATATTCCTTGACGTGCTAAGGGGTATCTAGAGAGTGGGATAGGTTTAATAACTACCCTAACCCTAACGCGTACCCTAACCCTAACCCCTACCCTAACCCTAACACGAACCCTAATCCTAACCCATACCCTAAACCGAGCCCTAACCTTCAAACTAACCCTAACACTAACCCAAACCCATACCCTACGCCGTACACGAACCCGTACCCGAACCCGTACCCTAAGCCGTGTCCTAACCCTAGCCCTAACCCTAACCCTAAACCTAAGCTACCCTTGACTGCTTCTGCCTCCAATAGATTTCCTAAGCACTAGTGTTTTAAGGAACAGGTTAAAAAGAGAATCCTAATGTGATTTCTTGATAATGGGTGTGTTCCTTATCTTCTCCTAGTGTCTAAACTTTTCTCCATGGCTGGACACCCAAATAATATTCCTTGACGTGCTAAGGGGTATCTAGAGAGTGGGATAGGTTTAATAACTACCCTAACCCTAACGCGTACCCTAACCCTAACCCCTACCCTAACCCTAACACGTACCCTAATCCTAACCCGTACCCTAAACAGAGCCCTAACCCTCAAACTAACCGTAACCCTAACCCTAACCCATACCCTACGCCGTACCCGAACCTGTACCCGAACCCGTACCCTAAGCCATACCCTAACCCTAACCCTCACCGTAACCCTAACCCTAAGCTACCCTTGACTGCTTCTGCCTCCAATAGATTTCCTAAGCACTAGTGTATTAAGGAACAGGTTAAAAAGAGAATCCTAATGTGATTTCAGGATAATGGGTGTGTTCCTTATCTTCTCCTACTGTCTAAACTCTTCTCCATGGCTGGACCCCCAAATAATATTACTTGACGTGCTAAGGGGTATCTAGGGAGTGGGATAGGTTTAATAACTACCCTAAACCTAACGCGTACCCTAACCCTAACCCCTACCCTAACACTAACACGAACCCTAATCCTAACCTGTACCCTAAACCGAGCCCTAACCTTCAAACTAACCCTAACCCTAACCCTAACCCATACCCTACGCCGTACACGAACCCGTACCCGAACCCGTACCCTAAGCCGTACCCTAACCCTAACCCTAACCCTAACCCTAACCCTAAGCTACCCTTGACTGCTTCTGCCTCCAATAGATTTCCTAAGCACTAGTGTTTTAAGGAACAGGTTAAAAAGAGAATCGTAATGTGATTTCTTGATAATGGGTGTGATCCTTATCTTCTCCTAGTGTCTAAACTCTTCTCCATGGCTGGACACCCAAATAATATTCCTTGACGTGCTAAGGGGTATCTAGAGAGTGGGATAGGTTTAATAACTACCCTAACCCTAACGCGTACCCTAACCCTAACCCCTACCCTAACCCTAACACGTACCCTAATCCTAACCCGTACCCTAAACCGAGCCCTAACCCTCAAACAAACCCTAACCCTAACCCTAACCCATATCGTACGCCATACCCAAACCCGTACCCGAACCCGTACCCGAACCCGTACCCTAAGCCGTACCCTAACCCAAACCCTAACCCTAAGCTACCCTTGACTGCTTCTGCCTCCAATAGATTTCCTAAGCACTAGTGTACTAAGGAACAGGTTAAAAAGAGAATCCTAATGTGATTTCTTGATAATGGGTGTATTCCTTATCTTCTCCTAGTGTCTAAACTCTTCTCCATGGCTGGACACCCAAATAATATTCCTTGACGTGTTAAGGGGTATCTAGAGAGTGGGATAGGTTTAATAACTACCCTAACCCTAACGCGTACCCTAACCCTAACACGTACCCTAATCCTAACCCGTACCCTAAACCGAGCCCTAACCCTCAAACTAACCTTAACCCTAACCCTAACCCATACCCTACGCCGTACCCGAACCCGTACCGAAACCGTACCCTAAGCCGTACCCTAAAGCTAACCCTAACCCTAACCCTAACCCTAACCCTAAGCTACCATTGACTGCTTCTGCCTCCAATAGATTTCCTAAGCACTAGTGTTTTAAGGAACAGTTTAAAAAGAGAATCCTAATGTGATTTCTTGATAATGGGTGTGTTCCTTATCTTCTCCTAGTGTCTAAACTCTTCTCCATGGCTGGACACCCAAATAATATTCCTTCACGTGCTAAGGGGTATCTAGAGAGTGGGATAGTTTTAATAACTACCCTAACCCTAACGCGTACCCTAACCCTAACCCCTACCCTAACCCTAACACGTACCCTAAACCGAGCCCTAACCCTCAAACTAACCCTAACCCTAACCCTAACACATATCCTACGCCATACCCAAACCCGTACCCGAACCCGTACCCGAACCCGTACCCTAAGCCGTACGCTAACCCAAACCCTAACCCTAAGCTACCCTTGACTGCTTCTGCCTCCAATAAATTTCCTAAGCACTAGTGTTTTAAGGAACAGGTTAAAAAGAGAATCCTAATGTGATTTCTTGATAATGGGTGTGTTCCTTATCTTCTCCTAGTGTCTAAACTCTTCTCCATGGCTGGACCCCCAAATAATATACCTTGACGTGCTAAGGGGTATCTAGAGAGTGGGATAGGTTTAATAACTACCCTAACCCTAACGCGTACCCTAACCCTAACCCCTAACCTAACCCTAACACGTACCCTAATCCTAACCCGTACCCTAAACAGAGTCCTAACCCTCAAACTAACCGTAACCCTAACCCTAACCCATACCCTACGCCGTACCCGAACCCGTACCCAAACCCGTACCCTAAGCCATACCCTAACCCTAACCCTCACCGTAACCCTAACCCTAAGCTACCCTTGACTGCTTCTGCCTCCAATAGATTTCCTAAGCACTAGTGTATTAAGGAACAGGTTAAAAAGAGAATCCTAATGTGATTTCAGGATAATGGGTGTGTTCCTTATCTTCTCCTACTGTCTAAACTCTTCTCCATGGCTGGACCCCCAAATAATATTCCTTGACGTGCTAAGGGGTATCTAGGGAGTGGGATAGGTTTAATAACTACCCTAAACCTAACGCGTACCCTAACCCTAACCCCTACCCTAACACTAACACGAACCCTAATCCTAACCTGTACCCTAAACCGAGCCCTAACCTTCAAACTAACCCTAACCCTAACCCTAACCCATACCCTACGCCGTACACGAACCCGTACCCGAACCCATACCCTAAGCCGTACCCTAACCCTAACCCTAACCCTAACCCTAACCCTAAGCTACCCTTGACTGCTTCTGCCTCCAATAGATTTCCTAAGCACTAGTGTTTTAAGGAACAGGTTAAAAAGAGAATCGTAATGTGATTTCTTGATAATGGGTGTGATCCTTATCTTCTCCTAGTGTCTAAACTCTTCTCCATGGCTGGACACCCAAATAATATTCCTTGACGTGCTAAGGGGTATCTAGAGAGTGGGATAGGTTTAATAACTACCCTAACCCTAACGCGTACCCTAACCCTAACCCCTACCCTAACCCTAACACGAACCCTAATCCTAACCCATACCCTAAACCGAGCCCTAACCTTCAAACTAACCCTAACCCTAACCCAAACCCATACCCTACGCCGTACACGAACCCGTACCCGAACCCGTACCCTAAGCCGTGTCCTAACCCTAGCCCTAACCCTAACCCTAAACCTAAGCTACCCTTGACTGCTTCTGCCTCCAATAGATTTCCTAAGCACTAGTGTTTTAAGGAACAGGTTAAAAAGAGAATCCTAATGTGATTTCTTGATAATGGGTGTGTTCCTTATCTTCTCCTAGTGTCTAAACTCTTCTCCATGGCTGGACCCCCAAATAATATTCCTTGACGTGCTAAGGGGTATCTAGAGAGTGGGATAGGTTTAATAACTACCCTAACCCTAACGCGTACCCTAACCCTAACCCCTACCCTAACCCTAACACGTACCCTAATCCTAACCCGTACCCTAAACCGAGCCCTAACCCTCAAACTAACCCTAACCCTAACCCTAACCCATATCCTACGCCATACCCAAACCCGTACCCGAACCCGTACCCGAACCCGTACCCTAAGCCGTACCCTAACCCAAACCCTAACCCTAAGCTACCCTTGACTGCTTCTGCCTCCAATAGATTTCCTAAGCACTAGTGTACTAAGGAACAGGTTAAAAAGAGAATCCTAATGTGATTTCTTGATAATGGGTGTATTCCTTATCTTCTCCTAGTGTCTAAACTCTTCTCCATGGCTGGACACCCAAATAATATTCCTTGACGTGCTAAGGGGTATCTAGAGAGTGGGATAGGTTTAATAACTACCCTAACCCTAACGCGTACCCTAACCCTAACACGTACCCTAATCCTAACCCGTACCCTAAACCGAGCCCTAACCCTCAAACTAACCCTAACCCTAACCCTAACCCATACCCTACGCCGTACCCGAACCCGTACCGAACCCGTACCCTAAGCCGTACCCTAAAGCTAACCCTAACCCTAACCCTAACCCTAACCCTAAGCTACCCTTGACTGCTTCTGCCTCCAATAGATTTCCTAAGCACTAGTGTTTTAAGGAACAGTTTAAAAAGAGAATCCTAATGTGATTTCTTGATAATGGGTGTGTTCCTTATCTTCTCCTAGTGTCTAAACTCTTCTCCATGGCTGGACACCCAAATAATATTCCTTCACGTGCTAAGGGGTATCTAGAGAGTGGGATAGGTTTAATAACTACCCTAACCCTAACGCGTACCCTAACCCTAACCCCTACCCTAACCCTAACACGTACCCTAAACCGAGCCCTAACCCTCAAACTAACCCTAACCCTAACCCTAACCCATATCCTACGCCATACCCAAACCCGTACCCGAACCCGTACCCGAACCCGTACCCTAAGCCGTACGCTAACCCAAACCCTAACCCTAAGCTACCCTTGACTGCTTCTGCCTCCAATAGATTTCCTAAGCACTAGTGTTTTAAGGAACAGGTTTAAAAGAGAATCCTAATGTGATTTCTTGATAATGGGTGTGTTCCTTATCTTCTCCTAGTGTCTAAACTCTTCTCCATGGCTGGACCCCCAAATAATATACCTTGACGTGCTAAGGGGTATCTAGAGAGTGGGATAGGTTTAATAACTACCCTAACCCTAACGCGTACCCTAACCCTAACACGTACCCTAATCCGAATCCGTACCCTAAACCGAGCCCTAACCCTCAAACTAACCCTAACCCTAACCCTAACCCATACCCTACGCCGTACCCGAACCCGTACCGAACCCGTACCCTAAGCCGTACCCTAAAGCTAACCCTAACCCTAACCCTAACACTAACACTAAGCTACCCTTGACTGCTTCTGCCTCCAATAGATTTCCTAAGCACTAGTGTTTTAAGGAACATGTTAAAAAGAGAATCCTAATGTGATTTCTTGATAATGGGTGTGTTCCTTATCTTCTCCTAGTGTCTAAACTCTTCTCCATGGCTGGACCCCCAAATAATATTCCTTGACGTGCTAAGGGTTATCTAGAGAGTGGGATAGGTTTAATAACTAACCTAACCCTAACGCGTACCCTAACCCTAACCCCTACCCTAACCCTAAGACGTACCCTAATCCTAACCCGTAACCTAAACCGAGCCCTAACCCTCAAACTAACCCTAACCCTAACCCTAACCCATACACTACGCCATACCCGAACCCGTACCCGAACCCGTACACTAAGCCGTACCCTAACCCTAACCCTAACCCTAAACCTAACCCTAACCCTAAGCTACCCTTGACTGCTTCTGCCTCCAATAGATTTCCTAAGCACTAGTGTTTTAAGGAACAGGTTAAAAAGAGAATCCTAATGTGATTTCTTGATAATGGGTGTGTTCCTTATCTTCTCCTAGTGTCTAAACTCTTCTCCATGGCTGGACACCCAAATAATATTCCTTGACGTGCTAAGGGGTATCTAGAGAGTGGGATAGGTTTAATAACTACCCTAACCCTAACGCGTACCCTAACCCTAACCCCTACCCTAACCCTAACACGTACCCTAATCCTAACCCGTACCCTAAACAGAGTCCTAACCCTCAAACTAACCGTAACCCTAACCCTAACCCATACCCTACGCCGTACCCGAACCCGTACCCAAACCCGTACCCTAAGCCATACCCTAACCCTAACCCTCACCGTAACCCTAACCCTAAGCTACCCTTGACTGCTTCTGTCTCCAATAGATTTCCTAAGCACTAGTGTATTAAGGAACAGGTTAAAAAGAGAATCCTAATGTGATTTCAGGATAATGGGTGTGTTCCTTATCTTCTCCTACTGTCTAAACTCTTCTCCATGGCTGGACCCCCAAATAATATTCCTTGACGTGCTAAGGGGTATCTAGGGAGTGGGATAGGTTTAATAACTACCCTAAACCTAACGCGTACCCTAACCCTAACCCCTACCCTAACACTAACACGAACCCTAATCCTAACCTGTACCCTAAACCGAGCCCTAACCTTCAAACTAACCCTAACCCTAACCCTAACCCATACCCTACGCCGTACACGAACCCGTACCCGAACCCGTACCCTAAGCCGTACCCTAACCCTAACCCTAACCCTAACCCTAACCCTAAGCTACCCTTGACTGCTTCTGCCTCCAATAGATTTCCTAAGCACTAGTGTTTTAAGGAACAGGTTAAAAAGAGAATCGTAATGTGATTTCTTGATAATGGGTGTGATCCTTATCTTCTCCTAGTGTCTAAACTCTTCTCCATGGCTGGACACCCAAATAATATTCCTTGACGTGCTAAGGGGTATCTAGAGAGTGGGATAGGTTTAATAACTACCCTAACCCTAACGCGTACCCTAACCCTAACCCCTACCCTAACCCTAACACGTACCCTAATGCTAACCCGTACCCTAAACCGAGCCATAACCCTCAAACTAACCCTAACCCTAACCCTAACCCATATCGTACGCCATACCCAAACCCGTACCCGAACCCGTACCCGAACCCGTACCCTAAGCCGTACCCTAACCCAAACCCTAACCCTAAGCTACCCTTGACTGCTTCTGCCTCCAATAGATTTCCTAAGCACTAGTGTACTAAGGAACAGGTTAAAAAGGGAATCCTAATGTGATTTCTTGATAATGGGTGTATTCCTTATCTTCTCCTAGTGTCTAAACTCTTCTCCATGGCTGGACACCCAAATAATATTCCTTGACGTGCTAAGGGGTATCTAGAGAGTGGGATAGGTTTAATAACTACCCTAATCCTAACGCGTACCCTAACCCTAACACGTACCCTAATCCTAACCCGTACCCTAAACCGAGCCCTAACCCTCAAACTAACCCTAACCCTAACCCTAACCCATACCCTACGCCGTACCCGAACCCGTACCGAACCCGTACCCTAAGCCGTACCCTAAAGCTAACCCTAACCCTAACCCTAACCCTAACCCTAAGCTACCCTTGACTGCTTCTGCCTCCAATAGATTTCCTAAGCACTAGTGTTTTAAGGAACAGGTTAAAAAGAGAATCCTAATGTGATTTCTTGATAATGGGTGTGTTCCTTATCTTCTCCTAGTGTCTAAACTCTTCTCCATGGCTGGACCCCCAAATAATATTCCTTGACGTGCTAAGGGTTATCTAGAGAGTGGGATAGGTTTAATAACTAACCTAACCCTAACGCGTACCCTAACCCTAACGCCTACCCTAACCCTAAGACGTACCCTAATCCTAACCCGTAACCTAAACCGAGCCCTAACCCTCAAACTAACCCTAACCCTAACCCTAACCCATACACTACGCCATACCCGAACCCGTACCCGAAACCGTACACTAAGCCGTACCCTAACCCTAACCCTAACCCTAAACCTAACACTAACCCTAAGCTACCCTTGACTGCTTCTGCCTCCAATAGATTTCCTAAGCACTAGTGTTTTAAGGAACAGGTTAAAAAGAGAATCCTAATGTGATTTCTTGATAATGGGTGCGTTCCTTATCTTCTCCTAGTGTCTAAAGTCTTCTCCATGGCTGGACACCCAAATAATATTCCTTGACGTGCTAAGGGGTATCTAGAGAGTGGGATAGGTTTAATAACTACCCTAACCCTAACGCGTACCCTAACCCTAACCCCTACCCTAACCCTAACACGTACCCTAAACCGAGCCCTAACCCTCAAACTAACCCTAACCCTAACCCTAACCCATATCCTACGCCATACCCAAACCCGTTCCCGAACCCGTACCCGAACCCGTACCCTAAGCCGTACGCTAACCCAAACCCTAACCCTAAGCTACCCTTGACTGCTTCTGCCTCCAATAGATTTCCTAAGCACTAGTGTTTTAAGGAACAGGTTAAAAAGAGAATCCTAATGTGATTTCTTGATAATGGGTGTGTTCCTTATCTTCTCCTAGTGTCTAAACTCTTCTCCATGGCTGGACCCCCAAATAATATACCTTGACGTGCTAAGGGGTATCTAGAGAGTGGGATAGGTTTAATAACTACCCTAACCCTAACGCGTACCCTAACCCTAACACGTACCCTAATCCTAACCCGTACCCTAAACCGAGCCCTAACCCTCAAACTAACCCTAACCCTAACCCTAACCCATACCCTACGCCGTACCCGAACCCGTACCGAACCCGTACCCTAAGCCGTACCCTAAAGCTAACCCTAACCCTAACCCTAACCCTAACCCTAAGCTACCCTTGACTGCTTCTGCCTCCAATAGATTTCCTAAGCACTAGTGTTTTAAGGAACAGGTTAAAAAGAGAATCCTAATGTGATTTCTTGATAATGGGTGTGTTCCTTATCTTCTCCTAGTGTCTAAACTCTTCTCCATGGCTGGACCCCCAAATAATATTCCTTGACGTGCTAAGGGTTATCTAGAGAGTGGGATAGGTTTAATAACTAACCTAACCCTAACGCGTACCCTAACCCTAACCCCTACCCTAACCCTAAGACGTACCCTAATCGTAACCCGTAACCTAAACCGAGCCCTAACCCTCAAACTAACCCTAACCCTAACCCTAACCCATACACTACGCCATACCCGAACCCGTACCCAAACCCGTACACTAAGCCGTACCCTAACCCTAACCCTAACCCTAAACCTAACCCTAACCCTAAGCTACCCTTGACTGCTTCTGCCTCCAATAGATTTCCTAAGCACTAGTGTTTTAAGGAACAGGTTAAAAAGAGAATCCTAATGTGATTTCTTGATAATGGGTGTGTTCCTTATCTTCTCCTAGTGTCTAAACTCTTCTCCATGGCTGGACACCCAAATAATATTCCTTGACGTGCTAAGGGGTATCTAGAGAGTGGGATAGGTTTAATAACTACCCTAACCCTAACGCGTACCCTAACCCTAACCCCTACCCTAACCCTAACACGTACCCTAATCCTAACCCGTACCCTAAACCGAGCCCTAACCCTCAAACTAACCCTAACCCTAACCCTAACCCATATCCTACGCCTTACCCAAACCCGTACCCGAACCCGTACCCGAATCCGTACCCTAAGCCGTACGCTAACCCAAACCCTAACCCTAAGCTACCCTTGACTGCTTCTGCCTCCAATAGATTTCCTAAGCACTAGTGTTTTAAGGAACAGGTTAAAAAGAGAATCCTAATGTGATTTCTTGATAATGGGTGTGTTCCTTATCTTCTCCTAGTGTCTAAACTCTTCTCCATGGCTGGACCCCCAAATAATATTCCTTGACGTGCTAAGGGGTATCTAGAGAGTGGGATATGTTTAATAACTACCCTAACCCTAACGCGTACCCTAACCCTAACCCCTACCCTAACCCTAACACGTACCCTAATCCTAACCCGTAACCTAAACCGAGCCCTAACCCTCAAACTAACCCTAACCCTAAACCTAACCCATACCCTACGCCGTACCCGAACCCGTACCCGAACCCGTAACCAAACCCGTACCCTAAGCCGTACCCTAACCCTAACCCTAACCCTAAGCTACCCTTGACTGCTTCTGCCTCCAATAGATTTCCTAAGCACTAGTGTTTTAAGGAACAGGTTAAAAAGAGAATCCTAATGTGATTTCTTGATAATGGGTGTGTTCCTTATCTTCTCCTAGTGTCTAAACTCTTCTCCATGGCTGGACCCCCAATTAATATTCCTTGACGTGCTAAGGGGTATCTAGAGAGTGGGATAGGTTTAATAACTACCCTAACCCTAACGCGTACCCTAACCCTAACCCCTACCCTAACCCTAACACGTACCCTAATCCTAACCCGTACCCTAAACCGAGCCCTAACCCTCAAACTAACCCTAACCCTAACCCTAACCCATATCCTACGCCATACCCAAACCCGTACCCGAACCCGTACCCGAACCCGTACCCTAAGCCGTACGCTAACCCAAACCCTAACCCTAAGCTACCCTTGACTGCTTCTGCCTCCAATAGATTTCCTAAGCACTAGTGTTTTAAGGAACAGGTTAAAAAGAGAATCCTAATGTGATTTCTTGATAATGGGTGTGTTCCTTATCTTCTCCTAGTGTCTAAACTTTTCTCCATGGCTGGACCCCCAAATAATATACCTTGACGTGCTAAGGGGTATCTAGAGAGTGGGATATGTTTAATAACTACCCTAACCCTAACGCGTACCCTAACCCTAACCCCTACCCTAACCCTAACACGTACCCTAATCCTAACCCGTACCCTAAACCGAGCCCTAACCCTCAAACTAACCCTAACCCTAACCCTAACCCATACCCTACGCCGTACCCGAACACGTACCCGAACCCGTACCCTAACCCTAACCCTAACCCTAACCCTAACCCTAACCCTAAGCTACCCTTGACTGCTTCTGCCTCCAATAGATTTCCTAAGCACTAGTGTTTTAAGGAACAGGTTAAAAAGAGAATCGTAATGTGATTTCTTGATAATGGGTGTGATCCTTATCTTCTCCTAGTGTCTAAACTCTTCTCCATGGCTGGACACCCAAATAATATTCCTTGACGTGCTAAGGGGTATCTAGAGAGTGGGATAGGTTTAATAACTACCCTAACCCTAACGCGTACCCTAACCCTAACCCCTACCCTAACCCTAACACGTACCCTAATGCTAACCCGTACCCTAAACCGAGCCATAACCCTCAAACTAACCCTAACCCTAACCCTAACCCATATCGTACGCCATACCCAAACCCGTACCCGAACCCGTACCCGAACCCGTACCCTAAGCCGTACCCTAACCCAAACCCTAACCCTAAGCTACCCTTGACTGCTTCTGCCTCCAATAGATTTCCTAAGCACTAGTGTACTAAGGAACAGGTTAAAAAGAGAATCCTAATGTGATTTCTTGATAATGGGTGTATTCCTTATCTTCTCCTAGTGTCTAAACTCTTCTCCATGGCTGGACAGCCAAATAATATTCCTTGACGTGCTAAGGGGTATCTAGAGAGTGGGATAGGTTTAATAACTACCCTAACCCTAACGCGTACCCTAACCCTAACACGTACCCTAATCCTAACCCGTACCCTAAACCGAGCCCTAACCCTCAAACTAACCCTAACCCTAACCCTAACCCATACCCTACGCCGTACCCGAACCCGTACCGAACCCGTACTCTAAGCCGTACCCTAAAGCTAACCCTAACCCTAACCCTAACCCTAACCCTAAGCTACCCTTGACTGCTTCTGCCTCCAATAGATTTCCTAAGCACTAGTGTTTTAAGGAACAGTTTAAAAAGAGAATCCTAATGTGATTTCTTGATAATGGGTGTGTTCCTTATCTTCTCCTAGTGTCTAAACTCTTCTCCATGGCTGGACACCCAAATAATATTCCTTCACGTGCTAAGGGGTATCTAGAGAGTGGGATAGGTTTAATAACTACCCTAACCCTAACGCGTACCCTAACCCTAACCCCTACCCTAACCCTAACACGTACCCTAAACCGAGCCCTAACCCTCAAACTAACCCTAACCCTAACCCTAACCCATATCCTACGCCATACCCAAACCCGTACCCGAACCCGTACCCGAACCCGTACCCTAAGCCGTACGCTAACCCAAACCCTAACCCTAAGCTACCCTTGACTGCTTCTGCCTCCAATAGATTTCCTAAGCACTAGTGTTTTAAGGAACAGGTTAAAAAGAGAATCCTAATGTGATTTCTTGATAATGGGTGTGTTCCTTATCTTCTCCTAGTGTCTAAACTCTTCTCCATGGCTGGACACCCAAATAATATTCCTTGACGTGCTAAGGGTTATCTAGAGAGTGGGATAGGTTTAATAACTAACCTAACCCTAACGCGTACCCTAACCCTAACCCCTACCCTAACCCTAAGACGTACCCTAATCCTAACCCGTAACCTAAACCGAGCCCTAACCCTCAAACTAACCCTAACCCTAACCCTAACCCATACACTACGCCATACCCGAACCCGTACCCGAACCCGTACACTAAGCCGTACCCTAACCCTAACCCTAACCCTAAACCTAACCCTAACCCTAAGCTACCCTTGACTGCTTCTGCCTCCAATAGATTTCCTAAGCACTAGTGTTTTAAGGAACAGGTTAAAAAGAGAATCCTAATGTGATTTCTTGATAATGGGTGTGTTCCTTATCTTCTCCTAGTGTCTAAACTCTTCTCCATGGCTGGACACCCAAATAATATTCCTTGACGTGCTAAGGGGTATCTAGAGAGTGGGATAGGTTTAATAACTACCCTAACCCTAACGCGTACCCTAACCCTAACCCCTACCCTAACCCTAACACGTACCCTAATCCTAACCCGTACCCTAAACAGAGTCCTAACCCTCAAACTAACCGTAACCCTAACCCTAACCCATACCCTACGCCGTACCCGAACCCGTACCCAAACCCGTACCCTAAGCCATACCCTAACCCTAACCCTCACCGTAACCCTAACCCTAAGCTACCCTTGACTGCTTCTGCCTCCAATAGATTTCCTAAGCACTAGTGTTTTAAGGAACAGGTTAAAAAGAGAATCGTAATGTGATTTCTTGATAATGGGTGTGATCCTTATCTTCTCCTAGTGTCTAAACTCTTCTCCATGGCTGGACACCCAAATAATATTCCTTGACGTGCTAAGGGGTATCTAGAGAGTGGGATAGGTTTAATAACTACCCTAACCCTAACGCGTACCCTAACCCTAACCCCTACCCTAACCCTAACACGTACCCTAATGCTAACCCGTACCCTAAACCGAGCCATAACCCTCAAACTAACCCTAACCCTAACCCTAACCCATATCGTACGCCATACCCAAACCCGTACCCGAACCCGTACCCGAACCCGTACCCTAAGCCGTACCCTAACCCAAACCCTAACCCTAAGCTACCCTTGACTGCTTCTGCCTCCAATAGATTTCCTAAGCACTAGTGTACTAAGGAACAGGTTAAAAAGAGAATCCTAATGTGATTTCTTGATAATGGGTGTATTCCTTATCTTCTCCTAGTGTCTAAACTCTTCTCCATGGCTGGACACCCAAATAATATTCCTTGACGTGCTAAGGGGTATCTAGAGAGTGGGATAGGTTTAATAACTACCCTAACCCTAACGCGTACCCTAACCCTAACACGTACCCTAATCCTAACCCGTACCCTAAACCGAGCCCTAACCCTCAAACTAACCCTAACCCTAACCCTAACCCATACCCTACGCCTTACCCGAACCCGTACCGAACCCGTACCCTAAGCCGTACCCTAAAGCTAACCCTAACCCTAACCCTAACACTAACCCTAAGCTACCCTTGACTTCTTCTGCCTCCAATAGATTTCCTAAGCACTAGTGTTTTAAGGAACAGGTTAAAAAGAGAATCCTAATGTGATTTCTTGATAATGGGTGTGTTCCTTATCTTCTCCTAGTGTCTAAACTCTTCTCCATGGCTGGACCCCCAAATAATATACCTTGACGTGCTAAGGGATATCTAGAGAGTGGGATAGGTTTAATAACTACCCTAACCCTAACGCGTACCCTAACCCTAACACGTACCCTAATCCTAACCCGTACCCTAAACCGAGCCCTAACCCTCAAACTAACCCTAACCCTAACCCTAACCCATACCCTACGCCGTACCCGAACCCGTACCGAACCCGTACCCTAAGCCGTACCCTAAAGCTAACCCTAACCCTAACCCTAACCCTAACCCTAAGCTACCCTTGACTGCTTCTGCCTCCAATAGATTTCCTAAGCACTAGTGTTTTAAGGAACAGGTTAAAAAGAGAATCCTAATGTGATTTCTTGATAATGGGTGTGTTCCTTATCTTCTCCTAGTGTCTAAACTCTTCTCCATGGCTGGACCCCCAAATAATATTCCTTGACGTGCTAAGGGTTATCTAGAGAGTGGGATAGGTTTAATAACTAACCTAACCCTAACGCGTACCCTAACCCTAACCCCTACCCTAACCCTAAGACGTACCCTAATCCTAACCCGTAACCTAAACCGAGCCCTAACCCTCAAACTAACCCTAACCCTAACCCTAACCCATACACTACGCCATACCCGAACCCGTACCCGAACCCGTACACTAAGCCGTACCCTAACCCTAACCCTAACCCTAAACCTAACCCTAACCCTAAGCTACCCTTGACTGCTTCTGCCTCCAATAGATTTCCTAAGCACTAGTGTTTTAAGGAACAGGTTAAAAAGAGAATCCTAATGTGATTTCTTGATAATGGGTGTGTTCCTTATCTTCTCCTAGTGTCTATACTCTTCTCCATGGCTGGACACCCAAATAATATTCCTTGACGTGCTAAGGGTTATCTAGAGAGTGGGATAGGTTTAATAACTACCCTAACCCTAACGCGTACCCTAACCCTAACCCCTACCCTAACCCTAACACGTACCCTAAACCGAGCCCTAACCCTCAAACTAACCCTAACCCTAACCCTAACCCATATCCTACGCCATACCCAAACCCGTACCCGAACCCGTACCCGAACCCGTACCCTAAGCCGTACGCTAACCCAAACCCTAACCCTAAGCTACCCTTGACTGCTTCTGCCTCCAATAGATTTCCTAAGCACTAGTGTTTTAAGGAACAGGTTAAAAAGAGAATCCTAATGTGATTTCTTGATAATGGGTGTGTTCCTTATCTTCTCCTAGTGTCTAAACTCTTCTCCATGGCTGGACCCCCAAATAATATACCTTGACGTGCTAAGGGGTATCTAGAGAGTGGGATAGGTTTAATAACTACCCTAACCCTAACGCGTACCCTAACCCTAACACGTACCCTAATCCTAACCCGTACCCTAAACCGAGCCCTAACCCTCAAACTAACCCTAACCCTAACCCTAACCCATACCCTACGCCGTACCCGAACCCGTACCGAACCCGTACCCTAAGCCGTACCCTAAAGCTAACCCTAACCCTAACCCTAACCCTAACCCTAAGCTACCCTTGACTGCTTCTGCCTCCAATAGATTTCCTAAGCACTAGTGTTTTAAGGAACAGGTTAAAAAGAGAATCCTAATGTGATTTCTTGATAATGGGTGTGTTCCTTATCTTCTCCTAGTGTCTAAACTCTTCTCCATGGCTGGACCCCCAAATAATATTCCTTGACGTGCTAAGGGTTATCTAGAGAGTGGGATAGGTTTAATAACTAACCTAACCCTAACGCGTACCCTAACCCTAACCCCTACCCTAACCCTAAGACGTACCCTAATCCTAACCCGTAACCTAAACCGAGCCCTAACCCTCAAACTAACCCTAACCCTAACCCTAACCCATACACTACGCCATACCCGAACCCGTAC
This sequence comes from Eschrichtius robustus, assembly GCF_028021215.1. NCBI lineage: Eukaryota > Metazoa > Chordata > Mammalia > Artiodactyla > Eschrichtiidae > Eschrichtius > Eschrichtius robustus. The sequence goes on from NW_027175343.1 coordinate 2,378,946, forward strand.
CCGAACCCGTACACTAAGCCGTACCCTAACCCTAACCCTAACCCTAAACCTAACCCTAACCCTAAGCTACCCTTGACTGCTTCTGCCTCCAATAGATTTCCTAAGCACTAGTGTTTTAAGGAACAGGTTAAAAAGAGAATCCTAATGTGATTTCTTGATAATGGGTGTGTTCCTTATCTTCTCCTAGTGTCTATACTCTTCTCCATGGCTGGACACCCAAATAATATTCCTTGACGTGCTAAGGGGTATCTAGAGAGTGGGATAGGTTTAATAACTACCCTAACCCTAACGCGTACCCTAACCCTAACCCCTACCCTAACCCTAACACGTACCCTAATCCTAACCCGTACCCTAAACCGAGCCCTAACCCTCAAACTAACCCTAACCCTAACCCTAACCCATATCCTACGCCATACCCAAACCCGTACCCGAACCCGTACCCGAACCCGTACCCTAAGCCGTACGCTAACCCAAACCCTAACCCTAAGCTACCCTTGACTGCTTCTGCCTCCAATAGATTTCCTAAGCACTAGTGTTTTAAGGAACAGGTTAAAAAGAGAATCCTAATGTGATTTCTTGATAATGGGTGTGTTCCTTATCTTCTCCTACTGTCTAAACTCTTCTCCATGGCTGGACCCCCAAATAATATTCCTTGACGTGCTAAGGGGTATCTAGAGAGTGGGATATGTTTAATAACTAACCTAACCCTAACGCGTACCCTAACCCTAACCCCTACCCTAACCCTAACACGTACCCTAATCCTAACCCGTAACCTAAACCGAGCCCTAACCCTCAAACTAACCCTAACCCTAAACCTAACCCATACCCTACGCCGTACCCGAACCCGTACCCGAACCCGTAACCGAACCCGTACCCTAAGCCGTACCCTAACCCTAACCCTAACCCTAAGCTACCCTTGACTGCTTCTGCCTCCAATAGATTTCCTAAGCACTAGTGTTTTAAGGAACAGGTTAAAAAGAGAATCCTAATGTGATTTCTTGATAATGGGTGTGATCCTTATCTTCTCCTAGTGTCTAAACTCTTCTCCATGGCTGGACACCCAAATAATATTCCTTGACGTGCTAAGGGGTATCTAGAGAGTGGGATAGGTTTAATAACTACCCTAACCCTAACGCGTACCCTAACCCTAACCCCTACCCTAACCCTAACACGTACCCTAATGCTAACCCGTACCCTAAACCGAGCCATAACCCTCAAACTAACCCTAACCCTAACCCTAACCCATATCGTACGCCATACCCAAACCCGTACCCGAACCCGTACCCGAACCCGTACCCTAAGCCGTACCCTAACCCAAACCCTAACCCTAAGCTACCCTTGACTGCTTCTGCCTCCAATAGATTTCCTAAGCACTAGTGTACTAAGGAACAGGTTAAAAAGAGAATCCTAATGTGATTTCTTGATAATGGGTGTATTCCTTATCTTCTCCTAGTGTCTAAACTCTTCTCCATGGCTGGACACCCAAATAATATTCCTTGACGTGCTAAGGGGTATCTAGAGAGTGGGATAGGTTTAATAACTACCCTAACCCTAACGCGTACCCTAACCCTAACACGTACCCTAATCCTAACCCGTACCCTAAACCGAGCCCTAACCCTCAAACTAACCCTAACCCTAACCCTAACCCATACCCTACGCCTTACCCGAACCCGTACCGAACCCGTACCCTAAGCCGTACCCTAAAGCTAACCCTAACCCTAACCCTAACCCTAACCCTAAGCTACCCTTGACTGCTTCTGCCTCCAATAGATTTCCTAAGCACTAGTGTTTTAAGGAACAGGTTAAAAAGAGAATCCTAATGTGATTTCTTGATAATGGGTGTGTTCCTTATATTCTCCTAGTGTCTAAACTCTTCTCCATGGCTGGACCCCCAAATAATATTCCTTGACGTGCTAAGGGTTATCTAGAGAGTGGGATAGGTTTAATAACTACCCTAACCCTAACGCGTACCCTAACCCTAACGCCTACCCTAACCCTAAGACGTACCCTAATCCTAACCCGTAACCTAAACCGAGCCCTAACCCTCAAACTAACCCTAACCCTAACCCTAACCCATACACTACGCCATACCCGAACCCGTACCCGAACCCGTACACTAAGCCGTACCCTAACCCTAACCCTAACCCTAAACCTAACCCTAACCCTAAGCTACCCTTGACTGCTTCTGCCTCCAATAGATTTCCTAAGCACTAGTGTTTTAAGGAACAGGTTAAAAAGAGAATCCTAATGTGATTTCTTGATAATGGGTGTGTTCCTTATCTTCTCCTAGTGTCTAAACTCTTCTCCATGGCTGGACACCCAAATAATATTCCTTGACGTGCTAAGGGGTATCTAGAGAGTGGGATAGGTTTAATAACTACCCTAACCCTAACGCGTACCCTAACCCTAACCCCTACCCTAACCCTAACACGTACCCTAAACCGAGCCCTAACCCTCAAACTAACCCTAACCCTAACCCTAACCCATATCCTACGCCATACCCAAACCCGTACCCGAACCCGTACCCGAACCCGTACCCTAAGCCGTACGCTAACCCAAACCCTAACCCTAAGCTACCCTTGACTGCTTCTGCCTCCAATAGATTTCCTAAGCACTAGTGTTTTAAGGAACAGGTTAAAAAGAGAATCCTAATGTGATTTCTTGATAATGGGTGTGTTCCTTATCTTCTCCTAGTGTCTAAACTCTTCTCCATGGCTGGACCCCCAAATAATATACCTTGACGTGCTAAGGGGTATCTAGAGAGTGGGATAGGTTTAATAACTACCCTAACCCTAACGCGTACCCTAACCCTAACACGTACCCTAATCCTAACCCGTACCCTAAACCGAGCCCTAACCCTCAAACTAACCCTAACCCTAACCCTAACCCATACCCTACGCCGTACCCGAACCCGTACCGAACCCGTACCCTAAGCCGTACCCTAAAGCTAACCCTAACCCTAACCCTAACCCTAACCCTAAGCTACCCTTGACTGCTTCTGCCTCCAATAGATTTCCTAAGCACTAGTGTTTTAAGGAACAGGTTAAAAAGAGAATCCTAATGTGATTTCTTGATAATGGGTGTGTTCCTTATCTTCTCCTAGTGTCTAAACTCTTCTCCATGGCTGGACCCCCAAATAATATTCCTTGACGTGCTAAGGGTTATCTAGAGAGTGGGATAGGTTTAATAACTAACCTAACCCTAACGCGTACCCTAACCCTAACCCCTACCCTAACCCTAAGACGTACCCTAATCCTAACCCGTAACCTAAACCGAGCCCTAACCCTCAAACTAACCCTAACCCTAACCCTAACCCATACACTACGCCATACCCGAACCCGTACCCGAACCCGTACACTAAGCCGTAACCTAACCCTAACCCTAACCCTAAACCTAACCCTAACCCTAAGCTACCCTTGACTGCTTCTGCCTCCAATAGATTTCCTAAGCACTAGTGTTTTAAGGAACAGGTTAAAAAGAGAATCCTAATGTGATTTCTTGATAATGGGTGTGTTCCTTATCTTCTCCTAGTGTCTATACTCTTCTCCATGGCTGGACACCCAAATAATATTCCTTGACGTGCTAAGGGGTATCTAGAGAGTGGGATAGGTTTAATAACTACCCTAACCCTAACGCGTACCCTAACCCTAACCCCTACCCTAACCCTAACACGTACCCTAATCCTAACCCGTACCCTAAACCGAGCCCTAACCCTCAAACTAACCCTAACCCTAACCCTAACCCATATCCTACGCCATACCCAAACCCGTACCCGAACCCGTACCCGAACCCGTACCCTAAGCCGTACGCTAACCCAAACCCTAACCCTAAGCTACCCTTGACTGCTTCTGCCTCCAATAGATTTCCTAAGCACTAGTGTTTTAAGGAACAGGTTAAAAAGAGAATCCTAATGTGATTTCTTGATAATGGGTGTGTTCCTTATCTTCTCCTACTGTCTAAACTCTTCTCCATGGCTGGACCCCCAAATAATATTCCTTGACGTGCTAAGGGGTATCTAGAGAGTGGGATATGTTTAATAACTAACCTAACCCTAACGCGTACCCTAACCCTAACCCCTACCCTAACCCTAACACGTACCCTAATCCTAACCCGTACCCTAAACCGAGCCCTAACCCTCAAACTAACCCTAACCCTAACCCTAACCCATATCCTACGCCATACCCAAACCTGTACCCGAACCCGTACCCGAACCCGTACCCTAAGCCGTACGCTAACCCAAACCCTAACCCTAAGCTACCCTTGACTGCTTCTGCCTCCAATAGAATTCCTAAGCACTAGTGTTTTAAGGAACAGGTTAAAAAGAGAATCCTAATGTGATTTCTTGATAATGGGTGTGTTCCTTATCTTCTCCTAGTGTCTAAACTCTTCTCCATGGCTGGACCCCCAAATAATATACCTTGACGTGCTAAGGGGTATCTAGAGAGTGGGATATGTTTAATAACTACCCTAACCCTAACGCGTACCCTAACCCTAACCCCTACCCTAACCCTAACACGTACCCTAATCCTAACCCGTACCCTAAACCGAGCCCTAACCCTCAAACTAACCCTAACCCTAACCCTAACCCATACCCTACGCCGTACCCGAACACGTACCCGAACCCGTAACCGAACCCGTACCCTAAGCCGTACCCTAACCCTAACCCTAACCCTAAACCTAACCCTAACCCTAAGCTACCCTTGAATGCTTCTGCCTCCAATAGATTTCCTAAGCACTAGTGTTTTAAGGAACAGGTTAAAAAGAGAATCCTAATGTGATTTCTTGATAATGGGTGTGTTCCTTATCTTCTCCTAGTGTCTAAACTCTTCTCCATGGCTGGACCCCCAATTAATATTCCTTGACGTGCTAAGGGGTATCTAGAGAGTGGGATAGGTTTAATAACTACCCTAACCCTAACGCGTACCCTAACCCTAACCCCTACCCTAACACTAACACGTACCCTAATCCTAACCCGTACCCTAAACCGAGCCCTAACCCTCAAACTAACCCTAACCCTAACCCTAACCCATACCCTACGCCGTACCCGAACACGTACCCGAACCCGTACCCTAAGCCATACCCTAACCCTAACCCTAACCGTAACCCTAACCCTAAGCTACCCTTGACTGCTTCTACCTCCAATAGATTTCCTAAGCACTAGTGTATTAAGGAACAGGTTAAAAAGAGAATCCTAATGTGATTTCAGGATAATGGGTGTGTTCCTTATCTTCTCCTAGTGTCTAAACTCTTCTCCATGGCTGGACCCCCAAATAATATTCCTTGACGTGATAAGGGGTATCTAGAGAGTGGGATAGGTTTAATAACTACCCTAACCCTAATGCGTACCCTAACCCTAACCCCTACCCTAACCCTAACACGAACCCTAATCCTAACCCATACCCTAAACCGAGCCCTAACCTTCAAACTAACCCTAACCCTAACCCAAACCCATACCCTACGCCGTACACGAACCCGTACCCGAACCCGTACCCTAAGCCGTGTCCTAACCCTAGCCCTAACCCTAACCCTAACCCTAAGCTACCCTTGACTGCTTCTGCCTCCAATAGATTTCCTAAGCACTAGTGTTTTAAAGAACAGGTTAAAAAGAGAATCCTAATGTGATTTATTGATAATGGGTGTGTTCCTTATCTTCTCCTAGTGTCTAAACTTTTCTCCATGGCTGGACACCCAAATAATATTCCTTGACGTGCTAAGGGGTATCTAGAGAGTGGGATAGGTTTAATAACTACCCTAACCCTAACGCATACCCTAACCCTAACCCCTACCCTAACCCTAACACGTACCCTAATCCTAACCCGTACCCTAAACGGAGCCCTAACCCTCAAACTAACCGTAACCCTAACCCTAACCCATACCCTAGGCCGTACCCGAACCCGTACCCGAACCCGTACCCTAAGCCATACCCTAAACCTAACCCTCACCGTAACCCTAACCCTAAGCTACCCTTGAATGCTTCTGCCTCCAATAGATTTCCTAAGCACTAGTGTATTAAGGAACAGGTTAAAAAGAGAATCCTAATGTGATTTCAGGATAATGGGTGTGTTCCTTATCTTCTCCTACTGTCTAAACTCTTCTCCATGGCTGGACCCCCAAATAATATTCCTTGACGTGCTAAGGGGTATCTAGGGAGTGGGATAGGTTTAATAACTACCCTAAACCTAACGCGTACCCTAACCCTAACCCCTACCCTAACACTAACACGAACCCTAATCCTAACCTGTACCCTAAACCGAGCCCTAAACTTCAAACTAACCCTAACCCTAACCCTAACCCATACCCTACGCCGTACACGAACCCGTACCCGAACCCGTACCCTAAGCCGTACCCTAACCCTAACCCTAACCCTAACCCTAACCCTAAGCTACCCTTGACTGCTTCTGCCTCCAATAGATTTCCTAAGCACTAGTGTTTTAAGGAACAGGTTAAAAAGAGAATCGTAATGTGATTTCTTGATAATGGGTGTGTTCCTTATCTTCTCCTAGTGTCTAAACTCTTCTCCATGGCTGGACACCCAAATAATATTACTTGACGTGCTAAGGGGTATCTAGAGAGTGGGATAGGTTTAATAACTACCCTAACCCTAACGCGTACCCTAACCCTAACCCCTACCCTAACCCTAACACGTACCCTAATCCTAACCCGTACCCTAAACCGAGCCCTAACCCTCAAACTAACCCTAACCCTAACCCTAACCCATATCCTACGCCATACCCAAACCCGTACCCGAACCCGTACCCGAAGCCGTACCCTAAGCCGTACGCTAACCCAAACCCTAACCCTAAGCTACCCTTGACTGCTTCTGCCTCCAATAGATTTCCTAAGCACTAGTGTTTTAAGGAACAGGTTAAAAAGAGAATCCTAATGTGATTTCTTGATAATGGGTGTGTTCCTTATCTTCTCTAAGTGTCTAAACTCTTCTCCATGGCTGGACCCCCAAATAATATACCTTGACGTGCTAAGGGGTATCTAGAGAGTGGGATATGTTTAATAACTACCCTAACCCTAACGCGTACCCTAACCCTAACCCCTACCCTAACCCTAACACGTACCCTAATCCTAACCCGTAACCTAAACCGAGCCCTAACCCTCAAACTAACCCTAACCCTAAACCTAACCCATACCCTACGCCGTACCCGAACCCGTACCCGAACCCGTAACCGAACCCGTACCCTAAGCCGTACCCTAACCCTAACCCTAACCCTAAGCTACCCTTGACTGCTTCTGCCTCCAATAGATTTCCTAAGCACTAGTGTTTTAAGGAACAGGTTAAAAAGAGAATCCTAATGTGATTTCTTGATAATGGGTGTGTTCCTTATCTTCTCCTAGTGTCTAAACTCTTCTCCATGGCTGGACCCCCAAATAATATTCCTTGACGTGCTAAGGGGTATCTAGAGAGTGGGATAGGTTTAATAACTACCCTAACCCTAACGCGTACCCTAACCCTAACACCTACCCTAACCCTAACACGTACCCTAATCCTAACCCGTACCCTAAACCGAGCCCTAACCCTCAAACTAACCCTAACCCTAACCCTAACCCATACCCTAAGCCGTACCCGAACCCGTATCCGAACCCGTACCCTAAGCCATACCCTAACACTAACCCTAACCGTAACCCTAACCCTAAGCTACCCTTGACTGCTTCTGCCTCCAATAGATTTCCTAAGCACTACTGTATTAAGGAACAGGTTAAAAAGAGAATCCTAATGTGATTTCAGGATAATGGGTGTGTTCCTTAACTTCTCCTAGTGTCTAAACTCTTCTCCATGGCTGGACCCCCAAATAATATTCCTTGACGTGCTAAGGGGTATCTAGAGAGTGGGATAGGTTTAATAACTACCCTAACCCTAACGCGTACCCTAACCCTAACCCCTACCCTAACCCTAACACGAACCCTAATCCTAACCCATATCCTAAACCGAGCCCTAAGCTTCAAACTAACCCTAACCCTAACCCAAACCCATACCCTACGCCGTACACGAACCCGTACCCGAACCCGTACCCTAAGCCGTGTCCTAACCCTAGCCCTAACCCTAACCCTAACCCTAAGCTACCCTTGACTGCTTCTGCCTCCAATAGATTTCCTAAGCACTAGTGTTTTAAGGAACAGGTTAAAAAGAGAATCCTAATGTGATTTCTTGATAATGGGTGTGTTCCTTATCTTCTCCTAGTGTCTAAACTCTTCTCCATGGCTGGACCCCCAAATAATATTCCTTGACGTGCTAAGGGGTATGTAGAGAGTGGGATAGGTTTAATAACTACCCTAACCCTAACGCATACCCTAACCCTAACCCCTACCCTAAACCTAACACGTACCCTAATCCTAACCCGTACCCTAAACGGAGCCCTAACCCTCAAACTAACCCTAACCCTAACCCTAACCCATACCCTACGCCGTACCCGAACCCGTACCCGAACCCGTACCCTAAGCCATACCCTAACCCTAACCCTCACCGTAACCCTAACCCTAAGCTACCCTTGACTGCTTCTGCCTCCAATAGATTTCCTAAGCACTAGTGTATTAAGGAACAGGTTAAAAAGAGAATCCTAATGTGATTTCTTGATAATGGGTGTGTTCCTTATCTTCTCCTAGTGTCTAAACTCTTCTCCATGGCTGGACCCCCAAATAATATTCCTTGACGTGCTAAGGGGTATCTAGAGAGTGGGATAGGTTTAATAACTACCCTAACCCTAACGCGTACCCTAACCCTAACCCCTACCCTAACCCAAAGACGTACCCTAATCCTAACCCGTAACCTAAACCGAGCCCTAACCCTCAAACTAACCCTAACCCTAACCCTAACCCATACACTACGCCATACCCGAACCCGTACCCGAACCCGTACACTAAGCCGTACCCTAACCCTAACCCTAACCCTAAACCTAACCCTAACCCTAAGCTACCCTTGACTGCTTCTGCCTCCAATAGATTTCCTAAGCACTAGTGTTTTAAGGAACAGGTTAAAAAGAGAATCCTAATGTGATTTCTTGATAATGGGTGTGTTCCTTATCTTCTCCTAGTGTCTAAACTCTTCTCCATGGCTGGACACCCAAATAATATTCCTTGACGTGCTAAGGGGTATCTAGAGAGTGGGATAGGTTTAATAACTACCCTAACCCTAATGCGTACCCTAACCCTAATCCCTACCCTAACCCTAACACGTACCCTAATCCTAACCCGTACCCTAAACCGAGCCCTAACCCTCAAACTAACCCTAACCCTAACCCTAACCCATATCCTACGCCATACCCAAACCCGTACCCGAACCCGTACCCGAACCCGTACCCTAAGCCGTACGCTAACCCAAACCCTAACCCTAAGCTACCCTTGACTGCTTCTGCCTCCAATAGATTTCCTAAGCACTAGTGTTTTAAGGAACAGGTTAAAAAGAGAATCCTAATGTGATTTCTTGATAATGGGTGTGTTCCTTATCTTCTCCTAGTGTCTAAACTCTTCTCCATGGCTGGACCCCCAAATAATATACCTTGACGTGCTAAGGGGTATCTAGAGAGTGGGATATGTTTAATAACTACCCTAACCCTAACGCGTACCCTAACCCTAACCCCTACCCTAACCCTAACACGTACCCTAATCCTAACCCGTAACCTAAACCGAGCCCTAACCCTCAAACTAACCCTAACCCTAAACCGAACCCATACCCTACGCCGTACCCGAACCCGTACCCGAACCCGTAACCGAACCCGTACCCTAAGCCGTACGCTAACCCTAACCCTAACCCTAAGCTACCCTTGACTGCTTCTGCCTCCAATAGATTTCCTAAGCACTAGTGTTTTAAGGAACAGGTTAAAAAGAGAATCCTAATGTGATTTCTTGATAATGGGTGTGTTCCTTATCTTCTCCTAGTGTCTAAACTCTTCTCCATGGCTGGACCCCCAATTAATATTCCTTGACGTGCTAAGGGGTATCTAGAGAGTGGGATAGGTTTAATAACTACCCTAACCCTAACGCGTACCCTAACCCTAACCCCTACCCTAACCCTAACACGTACCCTAATCCTAACCCGTACCCTAAACCGAGCCCTAACCCTCAAACTAACCCTAACCCTAACCCTATCCCATACCCTACGCCGTACCCGAACCCGTACCCGAACCCGTACCCTAAGCCATACCCTAACCCTAACCCTAACCGTAACCCTAACCCTAAGCTACCCTTGACTGCTTCTGCCTCCAATAGATTTCCTAAGCACTAGTGTATTAAGGAACAGGTTAAAAAGAGAATCCTAATGTGATTTCAGGATAATGGGTGTGTTCCTTATCTTCTCCTAGTGTCTAAACTCTTCTCCATGGCTGGACCCCCAAATAATATTCCTTGACGTGCTAAGGGGTATCTAGAGAGTGGGATAGGTTTAATAACTACCCTAACCCTAACGCGTACCCTAACCCTAACCCCTACCCTAACCCTAACACGAACCCTAATCCTAAACCATACCCTAAACCGAGCCCTAAGCTTCAAACTAACCCTAACTCTAACCCAAACCCATACCCTACGCCGTACACGAACCCGTACCCGAACCCGTACCCTAAGCCGTGTCCTAACCCTAGCCCTAACCCTAACCCTAACCCTAAGCTACCCTTGACTGCTTCTGCCTCCAATAGATTTCCTAAGCACTAGTGTTTTAAGGAACAGGTTAAAAAGAGAATCCTAATGTGATTTCTTGATAATGGGTGTGTTCCTTATCTTCTCCTAGTGTCTAAACTCTTCTCCATGGCTGGACCCCCAAATAATATTCCTTGACGTGCTAAGGGGTATCTAGAGAGTGGGATAGGTTTAATAACTACCCTAACCCTAACGCGTACCCTAACCCTAACCCCTACCCTAACCCTAACACGTACCCTAATCCTAACCCGTACCCTAAACGGAGCCCTAACCCTCAAACTAACCCTAACCCTAACCCTAACCCATACCCTACGCCGTACCCGAACCCGTACCCGAACCCGTACCCTAAGCCGTACCCTAACCCTAACCCTAACCCTAACCCTAACACTAAGCTACCCTTGACTGCTTCTGCCTCCAATACATTTCCTAAGCACTAGTGTTTTAAGGAACAGGTTAAAAAGAGAATCCTAATGTGATTTCTTGATAATGGGTGTGTTCCTTATCTTCTCCTAGTGTCTAAACTCTTCTCCATGGCTGGACACCCAAATAATATTCCTTGACGTGCTAAGGGGTATCTAGAGAGTGGGATAGGTTTAATAACTACCCTAACCCTAACGCGTACCCTAACCCTAACTCGTACCCTAATCCTAACCCGTACCCTAAACCGAGCCCTAACCCTCAAACTAACCCTAACCCTAACCCTAACCCATACCCTACGCCGTACCCGAACCCGTACCCGAACCCGTACCCTAAGCCGTACCCTAAAGCTAACCCTAACCCTAACCCTAACCGTAACCCTAAGCTACCCTTGACTGCTTCTGCCTCCAATAGATTTCCTAAGCACTAGTGTTTTAAGGAACAGGTTAAAAAGAGAATCCTAATGTGATTTCTTGATAATGGGTGTGATCCTTATCTTCTCCTAGTGTCTAAACTCTTCTCCATGGCTGGACACCCAAATAATATTCCTTGACGTGCTAAGGGGTATCTAGAGAGTGGGATAGGTTTAATAACTACCCTAACCCTAACGCGTACCCTAACCCTAACCCCTACCCTAACCCTAACACGTACCCTAATCCTAACCCGTTCCCTAAACCGAGCCCTAACCCTCAAACTAACCCTAACCCTAACCCTAACCCATATCGTACGCCATACCCAAACCCGTACCCGAACCCGTACCCGAACCCGTACCCTAAGCCGTACCCTAACCCAAACCCTAACCCTAAGCTACCCTTGACTGCTTCTGCCTCCAATAGATTTCCTAAGCACTAGTGTTTTAAGGAACAGGTTAAAAAGAGAATCCTAATGTGATTTCTTGATAATGGGTGTGTTCCTTATCTTCTCCTAGTGTCTAAACTCTTCTCCATGGCTGGACCCCCAAATAATATTCCTTGACGTGCTAAGGGTTATCTAGAGAGTGGGATAGGTTTAATAACTACCCTAACCCTAACGCGTACCCTAACCCTAACCCCTACCCTAACCCTAAGACGTACCCTAATCCTAACCCGTAACCTAAACCGAGCCCTAACCCTCAAACTAACCCTAACCCTAACCCTAACCCATACCCTACGCCATACCCGAACCCGTACCCGAACCCGTACACTAAGCCGTACCCTAACCCTAACCCTAACCCTAACCATAACCCTAAACCTAACCCTAACCCTAAGCTACCCTTGACTGCTTCTGCCTCCAATAGATTTCCTAAGCACTAGTGTATTAAGGAACAGGTTAAAAAGAGAATCCTAATGTGATTTCAGGATAATGGGTGTGTTCCTTATCTTCTCCTACTGTCTAAACTCTTCTCCATGGCTGGACCCCCAAATAATATTCCTTGACGTGCTAAGGGGTATCTAGGGAGTGGGATAGGTTTAATAACTACCCTAAACCTAACGCGTACCCTAACCCTAACCCCTACCCTAACACTAACACGAACCCTTATCCTAACCTGTACCCTAAACCGAGCCCTAACCTTCAAACTAACCCTAACCCTAACCCTAACCCATACCCTACGCCGTACACGAACCCGTACCCGAACCCGTACCCTAAGCCGTACCCTAACCCTAACCCTAACCCTAACCCTAACCCTAAGCTACCCTTGACTGCTTCTGCCTCCAATAGATTTCCTAAGCACTAGTGTTTTAAGGAACAGGTTAAAAAGAGAATCGTAATGTGATTTCTTGATAATGGGTGTGATCCTTATCTTCTCCTAGTGTCTAAACTCTTCTCCATGGCTGGACACCCAAATAATATTCCTTGACGTGCTAAGGGTTATCTAGAGAGTGGGATAGGTTTAATAACTACCCTAACCCTAACGCCTACCCTAACCCTAACACGTACCCTAATCCTAACCCGTACCCTAAACCGAGCCCTAACCCTCAAACTAACCCTAACCCTAACCCTAACCCATACACTACGCCATACCCGAACCCGTACCCGAACCCGTACACTAAGCCGTACCCTAACCCTAACCCTAACCCTAAACCTAACCCTAACCCTAAGCTACCCTTGACTGCTTCTGCCTCCAATAGATTTCCTAAGCACTAGTGTTTTAAGGAATAGGTTAAAAAGAGAATCCTAATGTGATTTCTTGATAATGGGTGTGTTCCTTATCTTCTCCTAGTGTCTAAACTCTTCTCCATGGCTGGACCCCCAAATAATATTCCTTGACGTGCTAAGGGGTATCTAGAGAGTGGGATAGGTTTAATAACTACCCTAACCCTAACGCGTAACCTAACCCTAACCCCTACCATAACCCTAACACATACCGTAATCCTAACCCGTACCCTAAACCGAGCCCTAACCCTCAAACTAACCCTAACCCTAACCCTAACCCATACCCTACGCCGTACCCGAACCCGTACCCGAACCCGTACCCTAAACCGTACCCTAAAGCTAACCCTAACCCTAACCCTAACCCTAAACCTAAAATACCCTTGACTGCTTCTGCCTCCAAAAGATTTCCTAAGCACTAGTGTTTTAAGGAACAGGTTAAAAAGAGAATCCTAATGTGATTTCTTGATAATGGGTGTGTTCCTTATCTTCTCCTAGTGTCTAAACTCTTCTCCATGGCTGGACCCCCAAATAATATTCTTTGACGTGCTAAGGGGTATCTAGAGAGTGGGATAGGTTTAATAACTACACTAACCCTAACGCGTACCCTAACCCTAACCCCTACCCTAACCCTAACACGTACCCTAATCCTAAACCGTAACCTAAACCGAGCCCTAACCCTCAAACTAACCCTAACCCTAACCCTAACCCATACCCTACGCCGTACCCGAACCAGTACCCGAACACGTACCCTAAGCCGTACCCTAACCCTAACCCTAATCCTAACCCTAACCCTAAGCTACCCTTGACTGCTTCTGCCTACAATAGATTTCCTAAGCACTAGTGTATTAAGGAACAGGTTAAAAAGAGAATCCTAATGTGATTTCAGGATAATGGGTGTGTTCCTTATCTTCTCCTATTGTCTAAACTCTTCTCCATGGCTGGACCCCCAAATAATATTCCTTGACGTGTTAAGGGGTATCTAGAGAGTGGGATAGGTTTAATAACTACCCTAACCCTAACGCGTACCCTAACCCTAACCCCTACCCTAACCCTAACACGATCCCTAATCCTAACCCGTACCCTAAACTGAGCCCTAACCTTCAAACTAACCCTAAACCTAACCCTAACCCATACCCTACGCCGTACACGAACCCGTACCCGAACCCGTACCCTAAGCCGTACCCTAAACCTAACCCTAACCCTAACCCTAACACTAACCCTAAGCTACCCTTGACTGCTTCTGCCTCCAATAGATTTCCTAAGCACTAGTGTTTTAAGGAACAGGTTAAAAAGAGAATCCTAATGTGATTTCTTGATAATGGGTGTGTTCCTTATCTTCTCCTAGTGTCTAAACTCTTCTCCAAGGCTGGACCCCCAAATAATATTCCTTGACGTGATAAGGGGTATCTAGAGAGTGGATAGGTTTAATAACTACCCTAATCCTAACGCGTACCCTAACCCTAACCTCTACCCTAACCCTAACACGTACACTAATCCTAACCCGTACCCTAAACCGAGCCCTAACCCTCAAACTAACCCTAACCCTAACCCTAACCCATACCCTACGCTGTACCCGAACCCGGACCCGAACCCGTACCCTAAGCCTTACCCTAACCCTAACCCTAACCCTAACCCTAACCCTAAGCTACCCTTGACTGCTTCTGCCTCCAATAGATTTCCTAAGCACTAGTGTATTAAGGAACAGGTTAAAAAGAGAATCCTAATGTGATTTCAGGATAATGGGTGTGTTCCTTATCTTCTCCTAGTGTCTAAACTCTTCTCCATGGCTGGACCCCCAAATAATATTCCTTGACGTGCTAAAGGGTATTTAGAGAGTGGGATAGGTTTAATAACTACCCTAACCCTAACCTCTACCCTAACCCTAACACGTACACTAATCCTAACCCGTACCCTAAACCGAGCCCTAACCCTCAAACTAACCCTAACCCTAACCCTAACCCATACCCTACGCCATACCCAAACCTGTACCCGAACCCGTACCCGAACCCGTACCCTAAGCCGTACCCTAACCCTAACCCTAACCCTAAGCTACCCTTGACTGCTTCTGCCTCCAATAGATTTCCTAAGCACTAGTGTTTTAAGGAACAGGTTAAAAAGAGAATCCTAATGTGATTTCTTGATAATGGGTGTGTTCCTTATCTTCTCCTAGTGTCTAAACTCTTCTCCATGGCTGGACCCCCAAATAATATTCCTTGACGTGCTAAGGGGTATCTAGAGAGTGGGATAGGTTTAATAACTACCGTAACCCTAACGCGTACCCTAACCCTAACCCCTACACTAACCCTAACACGTACCCTAATCCTAACCCGTACCCTAAACCGAGACCTAACCCTCAAACTAACCCTAACCCTAACCCTAACCCATACCCTACGCCGTACCCGAACCCGTACCCGAACCCGTACCCGAACCCGTACCCTAACCCTAACCCTAACCCTAACCCTAAGCTACCCTTGACTGCTTCTGCCTCCAATAGATTTCCTAAGCACTAGTGTTTTAAGGAACAGGTTAAAAAGAGAATCCTAATGTGATTTCTTGATAATGGGTGTGTTCCTTATCTTCTCCTAGTGTCTAAACTCTTCTCCATGGCTGGACCCCCAATTAATATTCCTTGACGTGCTAAGGGGTATCTAGAGAGTGGGATAGGTTTAATAACTACCCTAACCCTAACGCGTACCCTAACCCTAACCCCTACCCTAACACTAACACGTACCCTAATCCTAACCCGTACCCTAAACCGAGCCCTAACCCTCAAACTAACCCTAACCCTAACCCTAACCCATACCCTACGCCGTACCCGAACACGTACCCGAACCCGTACCCTAAGCCATACCCTAACCCTAACCCTAACCGTAACCCTAACCCTAAGCTACCCTTGACTGCTTCTACCTCCAATAGATTTCCTAAGCACTAGTGTATTAAGGAACAGGTTAAAAAGAGAATCCTAATGTGATTTCAGGATAATGGGTGTGTTCCTTATCTTCTCCTAGTGTCTAAACTCTTCTCCATGGCTGGACCCCCAAATAATATTCCTTGACGTGATAAGGGGTATCTAGAGAGTGGGATAGGTTTAATAACTACCCTAACCCTAATGCGTACCCTAACCCTAACCCCTACCCTAACCCTAACACGAACCCTAATCCTAACCCATACCCTAAACCGAGCCCTAACCTTCAAACTAACCCTAACCCTAACCCAAACCCATACCCTACGCCGTACACGAACCCGTACCCGAACCCGTACCCTAAGCCGTGTCCTAACCCTAGCCCTAACCCTAACCCTAACCCTAAGCTACCCTTGACTGCTTCTGCCTCCAATAGATTTCCTAAGCACTAGTGCTTTAAAGAACAGGTTAAAAAGAGAATCCTAATGTGATTTATTGATAATGGGTGTGTTCCTTATCTTCTCCTAGTGTCTAAACTTTTCTCCATGGCTGGACACCCAAATAATATTCCTTGACGTGCTAAGGAGTATCTAGAGAGTGGGATAGGTTTAATAACTACCCTAACCCTAACGCATACCCTAACCCTAACCCCTACCCTAACCCTAACACGTACCCTAATCCTAACCCGTACCCTAAACGGAGCCCTAACCCTCAAACTAACCGTAACCCTAACCCTAACCCATACCCTACGCCGTACCCGAACCCGTACCCGAACCCGTACCCTAAGCCATACCCTAACCCTAACCCTCACCGTAACCCTAACCCTAAGCTACCCTTGAATGCTTCTGCCTCCAATAGATTTCCTAAGCACTAGTGTATTAAGGAACAGGTTAAAAAGAGAATCCTAATGTGATTTCAGGATAATGGGTGTGTTCCTTATCTTCTCCTACTGTCTAAACTCTTCTCCATGGCTGGACCCCCAAATAATATTCCTTGACGTGCTAAGGGGTATCTAGGGAGTGGGATAGGTTTAATAACTACCCTAAACCTAACGCGTACCCTAACCCTAACCCCTACCCTAACACTAACACGAACCCTAATCCTAACCTGTACCCTAAACCGAGCCCTAAACTTCAAACTAACCCTAACCCTAACCCTAACCCATACCCTACGCCGTACACGAACCCGTACCCGAACCCGTACCCTAAGCCGTACCCTAACCCTAACCCTAACCCTAACCCTAACCCTAAGCTACCCTTGACTGCTTCTGCCTCCAATAGATTTCCTAAGCACTAGTGTTTTAAGGAACAGGTTAAAAAGAGAATCGTAATGTGATTTCTTGATAATGGGTGTGATCCTTATCTTCTCCTAGTGTCTAAACTCTTCTCCATGGCTGGACACCCAAATAATATTCCTTGACGTGCTAAGGGGTATCTAGAGAGTGGGATAGGTTTAATAACTACCCTAACCCTAACGCGTACCCTAACCCTAACCCCTACCCTAACCCTAACACGTACCCTAATCCTAACCCGTACCCTAAACCGAGCCCTAACCCTCAAACTAACCCTAACCCTAACCCTAACCCATATCCTACGCCATACCCAAACCCGTACCCGAACCCGTACCCGAAGCCGTACCCTAAGCCGTACGCTAACCCAAACCCTAACCCTAAGCTACCCTTGACTGCTTCTGCCTCCAATAGATTTCCTAAGCACTAGTGTTTTAAGGAACAGGTTAAAAAGAGAATCCTAATGTGATTTCTTGATAATGGGTGTGTTCCTTATCTTCTCCAAGTGTCTAAACTCTTCTCCATGGCTGGACCCCCAAATAATATACCTTGACGTGCTAAGGGGTATCTAGAGAGTGGGATATGTTTAATAACTACCCTAACCCTAACGCGTACCCTAACCCTAACCCCTACCCTAACCCTAACACGTACCCTAATCCTAACCCGTAACCTAAACCGAGCCCTAACCCTCAAACTAACCCTAACCCTAAACCTAACCCATACCCTACGCCGTACCCGAACCCGTACCCGAACCCGTAACCGAACCCGTACCCTAAGCCGTACCCTAACCCTAACCCTAACCCTAAGCTACCCTTGACTGCTTCTGCCTCCAATAGATTTCCTAAGCACTAGTGTTTTAAGGAACAGGTTAAAAAGAGAATCCTAATGTGATTTCTTGATAATGGGTGTGTTCCTTATCTTCTCCTAGTGTCTAAACTCTTCTCCATGGCTGGACCCCCAAATAATATTCCTTGACGTGCTAAGGGGTATCTAGAGAGTGGGATAGGTTTAATAACTACCCTAACCCTAACGCGTACCCTAACCCTAACACCTACCCTAACCCTAACACGTACCCTAATCCTAACCCGTACCCTAAACCGAGCCCTAACCCTCAAACTAACCCTAACCCTAACCCTAACCCATACCCTAAGCCGTACCCGAACCCGTATCCGAACCCGTACCCTAAGCCATACCCTAACACTAACCCTAACCGTAACCCTAACCCTAAGCTACCCTTGACTGCTTCTGCCTCCAATAGATTTCCTAAGCACTACTGTATTAAGGAACAGGTTAAAAAGAGAATCCTAATGTGATTTCAGGATAATGGGTGTGTTCCTTAACTTCTCCTAGTGTCTAAACTCTTCTCCATGGCTGGACCCCCAAATAATATTCCTTGACGTGCTAAGGGGTATCTAGAGAGTGGGATAGGTTTAATAACTACCCTAACCCTAACGCGTACCCTAACCCTAACGCCTACCCTAACCCTAACACGAACCCTAATCCTAACCCATATCCTAAACCGAGCCCTAAGCTTCAAACTAACCCTAACCCTAACCCAAACCCATACCCTACGCCGTACACGAACCCGTACCCGAACCCGTACCCTAAGCCGTGTCCTAACCCTAGCCCTAACCCTAACCCTAACCCTAAGCTACCCTTGACTGCTTCTGCCTCCAATAGATTTCCTAAGCACTAGTGTTTTAAGGAACAGGTTAAAAAGAGAATCCTAATGTGATTTCTTGATAATGGGTGTGTTCCTTATCTTCTCCTAGTGTCTAAACTCTTCTCCATGGCTGGACCCCCAAATAATATTCCTTGACGTGCTAAGGGGTATGTAGAGAGTGGGATAGGTTTAATAACTACCCTAACCCTAACGCATACCCTAACCCTAACCCCTACCCTAAACCTAACACGTACCCTAATCCTAACCCGTACCCTAAACGGAGCCCTAACCCTCAAACTAACCCTAACCCTAACCCTAACCCATACCCTACGCCGTACCCGAACCCGTACCCGAACCCGTACCCTAAGCCATACCCTAACCCTAACCCTCACCGTAACCCTAACCCTAAGCTACCCTTGACTGCTTCTGCCTCCAATAGATTTCCTAAGCACTAGTGTATTAAGGAACAGGTTAAAAAGAGAATCCTAATGTGATTTCTTGATAATGGGTGTGTTCCTTATCTTCTCCTAGTGTCTAAACTCTTCTCCATGGCTGGACCCCCAAATAATATTCCTTGACGTGCTAAGGGGTATCTAGAGAGTGGGATAGGTTTAATAACTACCCTAACCCTAACGCGTACCCTAACCCTAACCCCTACCCTAACCCTAAGACGTACCCTAATCCTAACCCGTAACCTAAACCGAGCCCTAACCCTCAAACTAACCCTAACCCTAACCCTAACCCATACACTACGCCATACCCGAACCCGTACCCGAACCCGTACACTAAGCCGTACCCTAACCCTAACCCTAACCCTAAACCTAACCCTAACCCTAAGCTACCCTTGACTGCTTCTGCCTCCAATAGATTTCCTAAGCACTAGTGTTTTAAGGAACAGGTTAAAAAGAGAATCCTAATGTGATTTCTTGATAATGGGTGTGTTCCTTATCTTCTCCTAGTGTCTAAACTCTTCTCCATGGCTGGACACCCAAATAATATTCCTTGACGTGCTAAGGGGTATCTAGAGAGTGGGATAGGTTTAATAACTACCCTAACCCTAATGCGTACCCTAACCCTAATCCCTACCCTAACCCTAACACGTACCCTAATCCTAACCCGTACCCTAAACCGAGCCCTAACCCTCAAACTAACCCTAACCCTAACCCTAACCCATATCCTACGCCATACCCAAACCCGTACCCAAACCCGTACCCGAACCCGTACCCTAAGCCGTACGCTAACCCAAACCCTAACCCTAAGCTACCCTTGACTGCTTCTGCCTCCAATAGATTTCCTAAGCACTAGTGTTTTAAGGAACAGGTTAAAAAGAGAATCCTAATGTGATTTCTTGATAATGGGTGTGTTCCTTATCTTCTCCTAGTGTCTAAACTCTTCTCCATGGCTGGACCCCCAAATAATATACCTTGACGTGCTAAGGGGTATCTAGAGAGTGGGATATGTTTAATAACTACCCTAACCCTAACGCGTACCCTAACCCTAACCCCTACCCTAACCCTAACACGTACCCTAATCCTAACCCGTAACCTAAACCGAGCCCTAACCCTCAAACTAACCCTAACCCTAAACCGAACCCATACCCTACGCCGTACCCGAACCCGTACCCGAACCCGTAACCGAACCCGTACCCTAAGCCGTACGCTAACCCTAACCCTAACCCTAAGCTACCCTTGACTGCTTCTGCCTCCAATAGATTTCCTAAGCACTAGTGTTTTAAGGAACAGGTTAAAAAGAGAATCCTAATGTGATTTCTTGATAATGGGTGTGTTCCTTATCTTCTCCTAGTGTCTAAACTCTTCTCCATGGCTGGACCCCCAATTAATATTCCTTGACGTGCTAAGGGGTATCTAGAGAGTGGGATAGGTTTAATAACTACCCTAACCCTAACGCGTACCCTAACCCTAACCCCTACCCTAACCCTAACACGTACCCTAATCCTAACCCGTACCCTAAACCGAGCCCTAACCCTCAAACTAACCCTAACGCTAACCCTATCCCATACCCTACGCCGTACCCGAACCCGTACCCGAACCCGTACCCTAAGCCATACCCTAACCCTAACCCTAACCGTAACCCTAACCCTAAGCTACCCTTGACTGCTTCTGCCTCCAATAGATTTCCTAAGCACTAGTGTATTAAGGAACAGGTTAAAAAGAGAATCCTAATGTGATTTCAGGATAATGGGTGTGTTCCTTATCTTCTCCTAGTGTCTAAACTCTTCTCCATGGCTGGACCCCCAAATAATATTCCTTGACGTGCTAAGGGGTATCTAGAGAGTGGGATAGGTTTAATAACTACCCTAACCCTAACGCGTACCCTAACCCTAACCCCTACCCTAACCCTAACACGAACCCTAATCCTAAACCATACCCTAAACCGAGCCCTAAGCTTCAAACTAACCCTAACTCTAACCCAAACCCATACCCTACGCCGTACCCGAACCCGTACCCGAACCCGTACCCTAAGCCGTGTCCTAACCCTAGCCCTAACCCTAACCCTAACCCTAAGCTACCCTTGACTGCTTCTGCCTCCAATAGATTTCCTAAGCACTAGTGTTTTAAGGAACAGGTTAAAAAGAGAATCCTAATGTGATTTCTTGATAATGGGTGTGTTCCTTATCTTCTCCTAGTGTCTAAACTCTTCTCCATGGCTGGACCCCCAAATAATATTCCTTGACGTGCTAAGGGGTATCTAGAGAGTGGGATAGGTTTAATAACTACCCTAACCCTAACGCGTACCCTAACCCTAACCCCTACCCTAACCCTAACACGTACCCTAATCCTAACCCGTACCCTAAACGGAGCCCTAACCCTCAAACTAACCCTAACCCTAACCCTAACCCATACCCTACGCCGTACCCGAACCCGTACCCGAACCCGTACCCTAAGCCGTACCCTAACCCTAACCCTAACCCTAACCCTAACACTAAGCTACCCTTGACTGCTTCTGCCTCCAATACATTTCCTAAGCACTAGTGTTTTAAGGAACAGGTTAAAAAGAGAATCCTAATGTGATTTCTTGATAATGGGTGTGTTCCTTATCTTCTCCTAGTGTCTAAACTCTTCTCCATGGCTGGACACCCAAATAATATTCCTTGACGTGCTAAGGGGTATCTAGAGAGTGGGATAGGTTTAATAACTACCCTAACCCTAACGCGTACCCTAACCCTAACACGTACCCTAATCCTAACCCGTACCCTAAACCGAGCCCTAACCCTCAAACTAACCCTAACCCTAACCCTAACCCATACCCTACGCCGTACCCGAACCCGTACCCGAACCCGTACCCTAAGCCGTACCCTAAAGCTAACCCTAACCCTAACCCTAACCGTAACCCTAAGCTACCCTTGACTGCTTCTGCCTCCAATAGATTTCCTAAGCACTAGTGTTTTAAGGAACAGGTTAAAAAGAGAATCCTAATGTGATTTCTTGATAATGGGTGTGATCCTTATCTTCTCCTAGTGTCTAAACTCTTCTCCATGGCTGGACACCCAAATAATATTCCTTGACGTGCTAAGGGGTATCTAGAGAGTGGGATAGGTTTAATAACTACCCTAACCCTAACGCGTACCCTAACCCTAACCCCTACCCTAACCCTAACACGTACCCTAATCCTAACCCGTTCCCTAAACCGAGCCCTAACCCTCAAACTAACCCTAACCCTAACCCTAACCCATATCGTACGCCATACCCAAACCCGTACCCGAACCCGTACCCGAACCCGTACCCTAAGCCGTACCCTAACCCAAACCCTAACCCTAAGCTACCCTTGACTGCTTCTGCCTCCAATAGATTTCCTAAGCACTAGTGTTTTAAGGAACAGGTTAAAAAGAGAATCCTAATGTGATTTCTTGATAATGGGTGTGTTCCTTATCTTCTCCTAGTGTCTAAACTCTTCTCCATGGCTGGACCCCCAAATAATATTCCTTGACGTGCTAAGGGTTATCTAGAGAGTGGGATAGGTTTAATAACTACCCTAACCCTAACGCGTACCCTAACCCTAACCCCTACCCTAACCCTAAGACGTACCCTAATCCTAACCCGTAACCTAAACCGAGCCCTAACCCTCAAACTAACCCTAACCCTAACCCTAACCCATACCCTACGCCATACCCGAACCCGTACCCGAACCCGTACACTAAGCCGTACCCTAACCCTAACCCTAACCCTAACCATAACCCTAAACCTAACCCTAACCCTAAGCTACCCTTGACTGCTTCTGCCTCCAATAGATTTCCTAAGCACTAGTGTATTAAGGAACAGGTTAAAAAGAGAATCCTAATGTGATTTCAGGATAATGGGTGTGTTCCTTATCTTCTCCTACTGTCTAAACTCTTCTCCATGGCTGGACCCCCAAATAATATTCCTTGACGTGCTAAGGGGTATCTAGGGAGTGGGATAGGTTTAATAACTACCCTAAACCTAACGCGTACCCTAACCCTAACCCCTACCCTAACACTAACACGAACCCTAATCCTAACCTGTACCCTAAACCGAGCCCTAACCTTCAAACTAACCCTAACCCTAACCCTAACCCATACCCTACGCCGTACACGAACCCGTACCCGAACCCGTACCCTAAGCCGTACCCTAACCCTAACCCTAACCCTAACCCTAACCCTAAGCTACCCTTGACTGCTTCTGCCTCCAATAGATTTCCTAAGCACTAGTGTTTTAAGGAACAGGTTAAAAAGAGAATCGTAATGTGATTTCTTGATAATGGGTGTGATCCTTATCTTCTCCTAGTGTCTAAACTCTTCTCCATGGCTGGACACCCAAATAATATTCCTTGACGTGCTAAGGGTTATCTAGAGAGTGGGATAGGTTTAATAACTACCCTAACCCTAACGCCTACCCTAACCCTAACACGTACCCTAATCCTAACCCGTACCCTAAACCGAGCCCTAACCCTCAAACTAACCCTAACCCTAACCCTAACCCATACACTACGCCATACCCGAACCCGTACCCGAACCCGTACACTAAGCCGTACCCTAACCCTAACCCTAACCCTAAACCTAACCCTAACCCTAAGCTACCATTGACTGCTTCTGCCTCCAATAGATTTCCTAAGCACTAGTGTTTTAAGGAATAGGTTAAAAAGAGAATCCTAATGTGATTTCTTGATAATGGGTGTGTTCCTTATCTTCTCCTAGTGTCTAAACTCTTCTCCATGGCTGGACCCCCAAATAATATTCCTTGACGTGCTAAGGGGTATCTAGAGAGTGGGATAGGTTTAATAACTACCCTAACCCTAACGCGTAACCTAACCCTAACCCCTACCATAACCCTAACACATACCGTAATCCTAACCCGTACCCTAAACCGAGCCCTAACCCTCAAACTAACCCTAACCCTAACCCTAACCCATACCCTACGCCGTACCCGAACCCGTACCCGAACCCGTACCCTAAACCGTACCCTAAAGCTAACCCTAACCCTAACCCTAACCCTAAACCTAAAATACCCTTGACTGCTTCTGCCTCCAAAAGATTTCCTAAGCACTAGTGTTTTAAGGAACAGGTTAAAAAGAGAATCCTAATGTGATTTCTTGATAATGGGTGTGTTCCTTATCTTCTCCTAGTGTCTAAACTCTTCTCCATGGCTGGACCCCCAAATAATATTCTTTGACGTGCTAAGGGGTATCTAGAGAGTGGGATAGGTTTAATAACTACACTAACCCTAACGCGTACCCTAACCCTAACCCCTACCCTAACCCTAACACGTACCCTAATCCTAACCCGTAACCTAAACCGAGCCCTAACCCTCAAACTAACCCTAACCCTAACCCTAACCCATACCCTACGCCGTACCCGAACCAGTACCCGAACACGTACCCTAAGCCGTACCCTAACCCTAACCCTAATCCTAACCCTAACCCTAAGCTACCCTTGACTGCTTCTGCCTACAATAGATTTCCTAAGCACTACTGTATTAAGGAACAGGTTAAAAAGAGAATCCTAATGTGATTTCAGGATAATGGGTGTGTTCCTTATCTTCTCCTATTGTCTAAACTCTTCTCCATGGCTGGACCCCCAAATAATATTCCTTGACGTGTTAAGGGGTATCTAGAGAGTGGGATAGGTTTAATAACTACCCTAACCCTAACGCGTACCCTAACCCTAACCCCTACCCTAACCCTAACACGATCCCTAATCCTAACCCGTACCCTAAACTGAGCCCTAACCTTCAAACTAACCCTAAACCTAACCCTAACCCATACCCTACGCCGTACACGAACCCGTACCCGAACCCGTACCCTAAGCCGTACCCTAAACCTAACCCTAACCCTAACCCTAACACTAACCCTAAGCTACCCTTGACTGCTTCTGCCTCCAATAGATTTCCTAAGCACTAGTGTTTTAAGGAACAGGTTAAAAAGAGAATCCTAATGTGATTTCTTGATAATGGGTGTGTTCCTTATCTTCTCCTAGTGTCTAAACTCTTCTCCAAGGCTGGACCCCCAAATAATATTCCTTGACGTGATAAGGGGTATCTAGAGAGTGGATAGGTTTAATAACTACCCTAATCCTAACGCGTACCCTAACCCTAACCTCTACCCTAACCCTAACACGTACACTAATCCTAACCCGTACCCTAAACCGAGCCCTAACCCTCAAACTAACCCTAACCCTAACCCTAACCCATACCCTACGCTGTACCCGAACCCGGACCCGAACCCGTACCCTAAGCCTTACCCTAACCCTAACCCTAACCCTAACCCTAACCCTAAGCTACCCTTGACTGCTTCTGCCTCCAATAGATTTCCTAAGCACTAGTGTATTAAGGAACAGGTTAAAAAGAGAATCCTAATGTGATTTCAGGATAATGGGTGTGTTCCTTATCTTCTCCTAGTGTCTAAACTCTTCTCCATGGCTGGACCCCCAAATAATATTCCTTGACGTGCTAAAGGGTATTTAGAGAGTGGGATAGGTTTAATAACTACCCTAACCCTAACCTCTACCCTAACCCTAACACGTACACTAATCCTAACCCGTACCCTAAACCGAGCCCTAACCCTCAAACTAACCCTAACCCTAACCCTAACCCATACCCTACGCCATACCCAAACCTGTACCCGAACCCGTACCCGAACCCGTACCCTAAGCCGTACCCTAACCCTAACCCTAACCCTAAGCTACCCTTGACTGCTTCTGCCTCCAATAGATTTCCTAAGCACTAGTGTTTTAAGGAACAGGTTAAAAAGAGAATCCTAATGTGATTTCTTGATAATGGGTGTGTTCCTTATCTTCTCCTAGTGTCTAAACTCTTCTCCATGGCTGGACCCCCAAATAATATTCCTTGACGTGCTAAGGGGTATCTAGAGAGTGGGATAGGTTTAATAACTACCGTAACCCTAACGCGTACCCTAACCCTAACCCCTACACTAACCCTAACACGTACCCTAATCCTAACCCGTACCCTAAACCGAGACCTAACCCTCAAACTAACCCTAACCCTAACCCTAACCCATACCCTACGCCGTACCCGAACCCGTACCCGAACCCGTACCCGAACCCGTACCCTAACCCTAACCCTAACCCTAACCCTAAGCTACCCTTGACTGCTTCTGCCTCCAATAGATTTCCTAAGCACTAGTGTTTTAAGGAACAGGTTAAAAAGAGAATCCTAATGTGATTTCTTGATAATGGGTGTGTTCCTTATCTTCTCCTAGTGTCTAAACTGTTCTCCATGGCTGGACCCCCAAATAATATTCCTTGACGTGCTAAGGGGTATCTAGAGAGTGGGATAGGTTTAATAACTACCCTAACCCTAACGCGTACCCTAACCCTAACCCCTACCCTAACCCTAACACGTACCCTAATCCTAACCCGTACCCTAAACCGAGCCCTAACCCTCAAACTAACCCTAACCCTAACCCTAACCCATACCGAATGCCGTACCCGAACCCGTACCGGAACCCGTACCCTAACACTAACCCTAACCCTAACCCTAACCCTAACCCTAAGCTACCCTTGACTGGTTCTGCCTCCAATAGATTTCCTAAGCACTAGTGTTTTAAGGAACAGGTTAAAAAGAGAATCCTAATGTGATTTCTTGATAATGGGTGTGTTCCTTATCTTCTCCTAGTGTCTAAACTCTTCTCCAAGGCTGGACCCCCAAATAATATTCCTTGACGTGCTAAGGGGTATCTAGAGAGTGGGATAGGTTTAATAACTACCCTAACCCTAACGCGTACCCTAACCCTAACCTCTACCCTAACCCTAACACGTACACTAATCCTAACCCGTACCCTAAACCGAGCCCTAACCCTCAAACTAACCCTAACCCTAACCCTAACCCATACCCTACGCCATACCCAAACCTGTACCCGAACCCGTACCCGAACCCGTACCCTAAGCCGTACCCTAACCCTAACCCTAACCCTAAGCTACCCTTGACTGCTTCTGCCTCCAATAGATTTCCTAAGCACTAGTGTTTTAAGGAACAGGTTAAAAAGAGAATCCTAATGTGATTTCTTGATAATGGGTGTGTTCCTTATCTTCTCCTAGTGTCTAAACTCTTCTCCATGGCTGGACCCCCAAATAATATACCTTGACGTGCTAAGGGGTATCTAGAGAGTGGGATAGGTTTAATAACTACCCTAACCCTAACGCGTACCCTAACCCTAACCCCTACCCTAACCCTAACACGTACCCTAATCCTAACCCGTACCCTAAACAGAGTCCTAACCCTCAAACTAACCGTAACCCTAACCCTAACCCATACCCTACGCCGTACCCGAACCCGTACCCAAACCCGTACCCTAAGCCATACCCTAACCCTAACCCTCACCGTAACCCTAACCCTAAGCTACCCTTGACTGCTTCTGCCTCCAATAGATTTCCTAAGCACTAGTGTATTAAGGAACAGGTTAAAAAGAGAATCCTAATGTGATTTCAGGATAATGGGTGTGTTCCTTATCTTCTCCTACTGTCTAAACTCTTCTCCATGGCTGGACCCCCAAATAATATTCCTTGACGTGCTAAGGGGTATCTAGGGAGTGGGATAGGTTTAATAACTACCCTAAACCTAACGCGTACCCTAACCCTAACCCCTACCCTAACACTAACACGAACCCTAATCCTAACCTGTACCCTAAACCGAGCCCTAACCTTCAAACTAACCCTAACCCTAACCCTAACCCATACCCTACGCCGTACACGAACCCGTACCCGAACCCATACCCTAAGCCGTACCCTAACCCTAACCCTAACCCTAACCCTAACCCAAAGCTACCCTTGACTGCTTCTGCCTCCAATAGATTTCCTAAGCACTAGTGTTTTAAGGAACAGGTTAAAAAGAGAATCGTAATGTGATTTCTTGATAATGGGTGTGATCCTTATCTTCTCCTAGTGTCTAAACTCTTCTCCATGGCTGGACACCCAAATAATATTCCTTGACGTGCTAAGGGGTATCTAGAGAGTGGGATAGGTTTAATAACTACCCTAACCCTAACGCGTACCCTAACCCTAACCCCTACCCTAACCCTAACACGAACCCTAATCCTAACCCATACCCTAAACCGAGCCCTAACCTTCAAACTAACCCTAACCCTAACCCAAACCCATACCCTACGCCGTACACGAACCCGTACCCGAACCCGTACCCTAAGCCGTGTCCTAACCCTAGCCCTAACCCTAACCCTAAACCTAAGCTACCCTTGACTGCTTCTGCCTCCAATAGATTTCCTAAGCACTAGTGTTTTAAGGAACAGGTTAAAAAGAGAATCCTAATGTGATTTCTTGATAATGGGTGTGTTCCTTATCTTCTCCTAGTGTCTAAACTCTTCTCCATGGCTGGACCCCCAAATAATATTCCTTGACGTGCTAAGGGGTATCTAGAGAGTGGGATAGGTTTAATAACTACCCTAACCCTAACGCGTACCCTAACCCTAACCCCTACCCTAACCCTAACACGTACCCTAATCCTAACCCGTACCCTAAACCGAGCCCTAACCCTCAAACTAACCCTAACCCTAACCCTAACCCATATCCTACGCCATACCCAAACCCGTACCCGAACCCGTACCCGAACCCGTACCCTAAGCCGTACCCTAACCCAAACCCTAACCCTAAGCTACCCTTGACTGCTTCTGCCTCCAATAGATTTCCTAAGCACTAGTGTACTAAGGAACAGGTTAAAAAGAGAATCCTAATGTGATTTCTTGATAATGGGTGTATTCCTTATCTTCTCCTAGTGTCTAAACTCTTCTCCATGGCTGGACACCCAAATAATATTCCTTGACGTGCTAAGGGGTATCTAGAGAGTGGGATAGGTTTAATAACTACCCTAACCCTAACGCGTACCCTAACCATAACACGTACCCTAATTCTAACCCGTACCCTAAACCGAGCCCTAACCCTCAAACTAACCCTAACCCTAACCCTAACCCATACCCTACGCCGTACCCGAACCCGTACCGAACCCGTACCCTAAGCCGTACCCTAAAGCTAACCCTAACCCTAACCCTAACCCTAACCCTAAGCTACCCTTGACTGCTTCTGCCTCCAATAGATTTCCTAAGCACTAGTGTTTTAAGGAACAGTTTAAAAAGAGAATCCTAATGTGATTTCTTGATAATGGGTGTGTTCCTTATCTTCTCCTAGTGTCTAAACTCTTCTCCATGGCTGGACACCCAAATAATATTCCTTCACGTGCTAAGGGGTATCTAGAGAGTGGGATAGGTTTAATAACTACCCTAACCCTAACGCGTACCCTAACCCTAACCCCTACCCTAACCCTAACACGTACCCTAAACCGAGCCCTAACCCTCAAACTAACCCTAACCCTAACCCTAACCCATATCCTACGCCATACCCAAACCCGTACCCGAACCCGTACCCGAACCCGTACCCTAAGCCGTACGCTAACCCAAACCCTAACCCTAAGCTACCCTTGACTGCTTCTGCCTCCAATAGATTTCCTAAGCACTAGTGTTTTAAGGAACAGGTTTAAAAGAGAATCCTAATGTGATTTCTTGATAATGGGTGTGTTCCTTATCTTCTCCTAGTGTCTAAACTCTTCTCCATGGCTGGACCCCCAAATAATATACCTTGACGTGCTAAGGGGTATCTAGAGAGTGGGATAGGTTTAATAACTACCCTAACCCTAACGCGTACCCTAACCCTAACACGTACCCTAATCCGAATCCGTACCCTAAACCGAGCCCTAACCCTCAAACTAACCCTAACCCTAACCCTAACCCATACCCTACGCCGTACCCGAACCCGTACCGAACCCGTACCCTAAGCCGTACCCTAAAGCTAACCCTAACCCTAACCCTAACCCTAACACTAAGCTACCCTTGACTGCTTCTGCCTCCAATAGATTTCCTAAGCACTAGTGTTTTAAGGAACATGTTAAAAAGAGAATCCTAATGTGATTTCTTGATAATGGGTGTGTTCCTTATCTTCTCCTAGTGTCTAAACTCTTCTCCATGGCTGGAGCCCCAAATAATATTCCTTGACGTGCTAAGGGTTATCTAGAGAGTGGGATAGGTTTAATAACTAACCTAACCCTAACGCGTACCCTAACCCTAACCCCTACCCTAACCCTAAGACGTACCCTAATCCTAACCCGTAACCTAAACCGAGCCCTAACCCTCAAACTAACCCTAACCCTAACCCTAACCCATACACTACGCCATACCCGAACCCGTACCCGAACCCGTACACTAAGCCGTACCCTAACCCTAACCCTAACCCTAAACCTAACCCTAACCCTAAGCTACCCTTGACTGCTTCTGCCTCCAATAGATTTCCTAAGCACTAGTGTTTTAAGGAACAGGTTAAAAAGAGAATCCTAATGTGATTTCTTGATAATGGGTGTGTTCCTTATCTTCTCCTAGTGTCTAAACTCTTCTCCATGGCTGGACCCCCAAATAATATTCCTTGACGTGCTAAGGGGTATCTAGAGAGTGGGATAGGTTTAATAACTACCCTAACCCTAACGCGTACCCTAACCCTAACCCCTACCCTAACCCTAACACGTACCCTAATCCTAACCCGTACCCTAAACCGAGCCCTAACCCTCAAACTAACCCTAACCCTAACCCTAACCCATATCCTACGCCATACCCAAACCCGTACCCGAACCCGTACCCGAACCCGTACCCTAAGCCGTACCCTAACCCAAACCCTAACCCTAAGCTACCCTTGACTGCTTCTGCCTCCAATAGATTTCCTAAGCACTAGTGTACTAAGGAACAGGTTAAAAAGAGAATCCTAATGTGATTTCTTGATAATGGGTGTATTCCTTATCTTCTCCTAGTGTCTAAACTCTTCTCCATGGCTGGACACCCAAATAATATTCCTTGACGTGCTAAGGGGTATCTAGAGAGTGGGATAGGTTTAATAACTACCCTAACCCTAACGCGTACCCTAACCCTAACACGTACCCTAATCCTAACCCGTACCCTAAACCGAGCCCTAACCCTCAAACTAACCCTAACCCTAACCCTAACCCATACCCTACGCCGTACCCGAACCCGTACCGAACCCGTACCCTAAGCCGTACCCTAAAGCTAACCCTAACCCTAACCCTAACCCTAACCCTAAGCTACCCTTGACTGCTTCTGCCTCCAATAGATTTCCTAAGCACTAGTGTTTTAAGGAACAGTTTAAAAAGAGAATCCTAATGTGATTTCTTGATAATGGGTGTGTTCCTTATCTTCTCCTAGTGTCTAAACTCTTCTCCATGGCTGGACACCCAAATAATATTCCTTCACGTGCTAAGGGGTATCTAGAGAGTGGGATAGGTTTAATAACTACCCTAACCCTAACGCGTACCCTAACCCTAACCCCTACCCTAACCCTAACACGTACCCTAAACCGAGCCCTAACCCTCAAACTAACCCTAACCCTAACCCTAACCCATATCCTACGCCATACCCAAACCCGTACCCGAACCCGTACCCGAACCCGTACCCTAAGCCGTACGCTAACCCAAACCCTAACCCTAAGCTACCCTTGACTGCTTCTGCCTCCAATAGATTTCCTAAGCACTAGTGTTTTAAGGAACAGGTTTAAAAGAGAATCCTAATGTGATTTCTTGATAATGGGTGTGTTCCTTATCTTCTCCTAGTGTCTAAACTCTTCTCCATGGCTGGACCCCCAAATAATATACCTTGACGTGCTAAGGGGTATCTAGAGAGTGGGATAGGTTTAATAACTACCCTAACCCTAACGCGTACCCTAACCCTAACACGTACCCTAATCCGAATCCGTACCCTAAACCGAGCCCTAACCCTCAAACTAACCCTAACCCTAACCCTAACCCATACCCTACGCCGTACCCGAACCCGTACCGAACCCGTACCCTAAGCCGTACCCTAAAGCTAACCCTAACCCTAACCCTAACCCTAACACTAAGCTACCCTTGACTGCTTCTGCCTCCAATAGATTTCCTAAGCACTAGTGTTTTAAGGAACATGTTAAAAAGAGAATCCTAATGTGATTTCTTGATAATGGGTGTGTTCCTTATCTTCTCCTAGTGTCTAAACTCTTCTCCATGGCTGGACCCCCAAATAATATTCCTTGACGTGCTAAGGGTTATCTAGAGAGTGGGATAGGTTTAATAACTAACCTAACCCTAACGCGTACCCTAACCCTAACCCCTACCCTAACCCTAAGACGTACCCTAATCCTAACCCGTAACCTAAACCGAGCCCTAACCCTCAAACTAACCCTAACCCTAACCCTAACCCATACACTACGCCATACCCGAACCCGTACCCGAACCCGTACACTAAGCCGTACCCTAACCCTAACCCTAACCCTAATCCTAACCCTAACCCTAAGCTACCCTTGACAGCTTCTGCCTCCAATAGATTTCCTAAGCACTAGTGTTTTAAGGAACAGGTTAAAAAGAGAATCCTAATGTGATTTCTTGATAATGGGTGTGTTCCTTATCTTCTCCTAGTGTCTAAACTCTTCTCCATGGCTGGACACCCAAATAATATTCCTTGACGTGCTAAGGGGTATCTAGAGAGTGGGATAGGTTTAATAACTACCCTAACCCTAACGCGTACCCTAACCCTAACCCCTACCCTAACCCTAACACGTACCCTAATCCTAACCCGTACCCTAAACAGAGTCCTAACCCTCAAACTAACCGTAACCCTAACCCTAACCCATACCCTACGCCGTACCCGAACCCGTACCCAAACCCGTACCCTAAGCCATACCCTAACCCTAACCCTCACCGTAACCCTAACCCTAAGCTACCCTTGACTGCTTCTGTCTCCAATAGATTTCCTAAGCACTAGTGTATTAAGGAACAGGTTAAAAAGAGAATCCTAATGTGATTTCAGGATAATGGGTGTGTTCCTTATCTTCTCCTACTGTCTAAACTCTTCTCCATGGCTGGACCCCCAAATAATATTCCTTGACGTGCTAAGGGGTATCTAGGGAGTGGGATAGGTTTAATAACTACCCTAAACCTAACGCGTACCCTAACCCTAACCCCTACCCTAACACTAACACGAACCCTAATCCTAACCTGTACCCTAAACCGAGCCCTAACCTTCAAACTAACCCTAACCCTAACCCTAACCCATACCCTACGCCGTACACGAACCCGTACCCGAACCCGTACCCTAAGCCGTACCCTAACCCTAACCCTAACCCTAACCCTAACCCTAAGCTACCCTTGACTGCTTCTGCCTCCAATAGATTTCCTAAGCACTAGTGTTTTAAGGAACAGGTTAAAAAGAGAATCGTAATGTGATTTCTTGATAATGGGTGTGATCCTTATCTTCTCCTAGTGTCTAAACTCTTCTCCATGGCTGGACACCCAAATAATATTCCTTGACGTGCTAAGGGGTATCTAGAGAGTGGGATAGGTTTAATAACTACCCTAACCCTAACGCGTACCCTAACCCTAACCCCTACCCTAACCCTAACACGTACCCTAATGCTAACCCGTACCCTAAACCGAGCCATAACCCTCAAACTAACCCTAACCCTAACCCTAACCCATATCGTACGCCATACCCAAACCCGTACCCGAACCCGTACCCGAACCCGTACCCTAAGCCGTACCCTAACCCAAACCCTAACCCTAAGCTACCCTTGACTGCTTCTGCATCCAATAGATTTCCTAAGCACTAGTGTACTAAGGAACAGGTTAAAAAGAGAATCCTAATGTGATTTCTTGATAATGGGTGTATTCCTTATCTTCTCCTAGTGTCTAAACTCTTCTCCATGGCTGGACACCCAAATAATATTCCTTGACGTGCTAAGGGGTATCTAGAGAGTGGGATAGGTTTAATAACTACCCTAACCCTAACGCGTACCCTAACCCTAACACGTACCCTAATCCTAACCCGTACCCTAAACCGAGCCCTAACCCTCAAACTAACCCTAACCCTAACCCTAACCCATACCCTACGCCGTACCCGAACCCGTACCGAACCCGTACCCTAAGCCGTACCCTAAAGCTAACCCTAACCCTAACCCTAACCCTAACCCTAAGCTACCCTTGACTGCTTCTGCCTCCAATAGATTTCCTAAGCACTAGTGTTTTAAGGAACAGGTTAAAAAGAGAATCCTAATGTGATTTCTTGATAATGGGTGTGTTCCTTATCTTCTCCTAGTGTCTAAACTCTTCTCCATG
The DNA here is from genome assembly GCF_028021215.1 of Eschrichtius robustus. NCBI lineage: Eukaryota > Metazoa > Chordata > Mammalia > Artiodactyla > Eschrichtiidae > Eschrichtius > Eschrichtius robustus. The sequence continues at coordinate 2,413,622 of NW_027175343.1, forward strand.
GCTGGACCCCCAAATAATATTCCTTGACGTGCTAAGGGTTATCTAGAGAGTGGGATAGGTTTAATAACTAACCTAACCCTAACGCGTACCCTAACCCTAACGCCTACCCTAACCCTAAGACGTACCCTAATCCTAACCCGTAACCTAAACCGAGCCCTAACCCTCAAACTAACCCTAACCCTAACCCTAACCCATACACTACGCCATACCCGAACCCGTACCCGAAACCGTACACTAAGCCGTACCCTAACCCTAACCCTAACCCTAAACCTAACCCTAACCCTAAGCTACCCTTGACTGCTTCTGCCTCCAATAGATTTCCTAAGCACTAGTGTTTTAAGGAACAGGTTAAAAAGAGAATCCTAATGTGATTTCTTGATAATGGGTGCGTTCCTTATCTTCTCCTAGTGTCTAAAGTCTTCTCCATGGCTGGACACCCAAATAATATTCCTTGACGTGCTAAGGGGTATCTAGAGAGTGGGATAGGTTTAATAACTACCCTAACCCTAACGCGTACCCTAACCCTAACCCCTACCCTAACCCTAACACGTACCCTAAACCGAGCCCTAACCCTCAAACTAACCCTAACCCTAACCCTAACCCATATCCTACGCCATACCCAAACCCGTTCCCGAACCCGTACCCGAACCCGTACCCTAAGCCGTACGCTAACCCAAACCCTAACCCTAAGCTACCCTTGACTGCTTCTGCCTCCAATAGATTTCCTAAGCACTAGTGTTTTAAGGAACAGGTTAAAAAGAGAATCCTAATGTGATTTCTTGATAATGGGTGTGTTCCTTATCTTCTCCTAGTGTCTAAACTCTTCTCCATGGCTGGACCCCCAAATAATATACCTTGACGTGCTAAGGGGTATCTAGAGAGTGGGATAGGTTTAATAACTACCCTAACCCTAACGCGTACCCTAACCCTAACACGTACCCTAATCCTAACCCGTACCCTAAACCGAGCCCTAACCCTCAAACTAACCCTAACCCTAACCCTAACCCATACCCTACGCCGTACCCGAACCCGTACCGAACCCGTACCCTAAGCCGTACCCTAAAGCTAACCCTAACCCTAACCCTAACCCTAACCCTAAGCTACCCTTGACTGCTTCTGCCTCCAATAGATTTCCTAAGCACTAGTGTTTTAAGGAACAGGTTAAAAAGAGAATCCTAATGTGATTTCTTGATAATGGGTGTGTTCCTTATCTTCTCCTAGTGTCTAAACTCTTCTCCATGGCTGGACCCCCAAATAATATTCCTTGACGTGCTAAGGGTTATCTAGAGAGTGGGATAGGTTTAATAACTAACCTAACCCTAACGCGTACCCTAACCCTAACCCCTACCCTAACCCTAAGACGTACCCTAATCGTAACCCGTAACCTAAACCGAGCCCTAACCCTCAAACTAACCCTAACCCTAACCCTAACCCATACACTACGCCATACCCGAACCCGTACCCAAACCCGTACACTAAGCCGTACCCTAACCCTAACCCTAACCCTAAACCTAACCCTAACCCTAAGCTACCCTTGACTGCTTCTGCCTCCAATAGATTTCCTAAGCACTAGTGTTTTAAGGAACAGGTTAAAAAGAGAATCCTAATGTGATTTCTTGATAATGGGTGTGTTCCTTATCTTCTCCTAGTGTCTAAACTCTTCTCCATGGCTGGACACCCAAATAATATTCCTTGACGTGCTAAGGGGTATCTAGAGAGTGGGATAGGTTTAATAACTACCCTAACCCTAACGCGTACCCTAACCCTAACCCCTACCCTAACCCTAACACGTACCCTAATCCTAACCCGTACCCTAAACCGAGCCCTAACCCTCAAACTAACCCTAACCCTAACCCTAACCCATATCCTACGCCATACCCAAACCCGTACCCGAACCCGTACCCGAATCCGTACCCTAAGCCGTACGCTAACCCAAACCCTAACCCTAAGCTACCCTTGACTGCTTCTGCCTCCAATAGATTTCCTAAGCACTAGTGTTTTAAGGAACAGGTTAAAAAGAGAATCCTAATGTGATTTCTTGATAATGGGTGTGTTCCTTATCTTCTCCTAGTGTCTAAACTCTTCTCCATGGCTGGACCCCCAAATAATATTCCTTGACGTGCTAAGGGGTATCTAGAGAGTGGGATATGTTTAATAACTACCCTAACCCTAACGCGTACCCTAACCCTAACCCCTACCCTAACCCTAACACGTACCCTAATCCTAACCCGTAACCTAAACCGAGCCCTAACCCTCAAACTAACCCTAACCCTAAACCTAACCCATACCCTACGCCGTACCCGAACCCGTACCCGAACCCGTAACCGAACCCGTACCCTAAGCCGTACCCTAACCCTAACCCTAACCCTAAGCTACCCTTGACTGCTTCTGCCTCCAATAGATTTCCTAAGCACTAGTGTTTTAAGGAACAGGTTAAAAAGAGAATCCTAATGTGATTTCTTGATAATGGGTGTGTTCCTTATCTTCTCCTAGTGTCTAAACTCTTCTCCATGGCTGGACCCCCAATTAATATTCCTTGACGTGCTAAGGGGTATCTAGAGAGTGGGATAGGTTTAATAACTACCCTAACCCTAACGCGTACCCTAACCCTAACCCCTACCCTAACCCTAACACGTACCCTAATCCTAACCCGTACCCTAAACCGAGCCCTAACCCTCAAACTAACCCTAACCCTAACCCTAACCCATATCCTACGCCATACCCAAACCCGTACCCGAACCCGTACCCGAACCCGTACCCTAAGCCGTACGCTAACCCAAACCCTAACCCTAAGCTACCCTTGACTGCTTCTGCCTCCAATAGATTTCCTAAGCACTAGTGTTTTAAGGAACAGGTTAAAAAGAGAATCCTAATGTGATTTCTTGATAATGGGTGTGTTCCTTATCTTCTCCTAGTGTCTAAACTTTTCTCCATGGCTGGACCCCCAAATAATATACCTTGACGTGCTAAGGGGTATCTAGAGAGTGGGATATGTTTAATAACTACCCTAACCCTAACGCGTACCCTAACCCTAACCCCTACCCTAACCCTAACACATACCCTAATCCTAACCCGTACCCTAAACCGAGCCCTAACCCTCAAACTAACCCTAACCCTAACCCTAACCCATACCCTACGCCGTACCCGAACACGTACCCGAACCCGTACCCTAACCCTAACCCTAACCCTAACCCTAACCCTAACCCTAACCCTAAGCTACCCTTGACTGCTTCTGCCTCCAATAGATTTCCTAAGCACTAGTGTTTTAAGGAACAGGTTAAAAAGAGAATCCTAATGTGATTTCTTGATAATGGGTGTGATCCTTATCTTCTCCTAGTGTCTAAACTCTTCTCCATGGCTGGACACCCAAATAATATTCCTTGACGTGCTAAGGGGTATCTAGAGAGTGGGATAGGTTTAATAACTACCCTAACCCTAACGCGTACCCTAACCCTAACCCCTACCCTAACCCTAACACGTACCCTAATGCTAACCCGTACCCTAAACCGAGCCATAACCCTCAAACTAACCCTAACCCTAACCCTAACCCATATCGTACGCCATACCCAAACCCGTACCCGAACCCGTACCCGAACCCGTACCCTAAGCCGTACCCTAACCCAAACCCTAACCCTAAGCTACCCTTGACTGCTTCTGCCTCCAATAGATTTCCTAAGCACTAGTGTACTAAGGAACAGGTTAAAAAGAGAATCCTAATGTGATTTCTTGATAATGGGTGTATTCCTTATCTTCTCCTAGTGTCTAAACTCTTCTCCATGGCTGGACAGCCAAATAATATTCCTTGACGTGCTAAGGGGTATCTAGAGAGTGGGATAGGTTTAATAACTACCCTAACCCTAACGCGTACCCTAACCCTAACACGTACCCTAATCCTAACCCGTACCCTAAACCGAGCCCTAACCCTCAAACTAACACTAACCCTAACCCTAACCCATACCCTACGCCGTACCCGAACCCGTACCGAACCCGTACTCTAAGCCGTACCCTAAAGCTAACCCTAACCCTAACCCTAACCCTAACCCTAAGCTACCCTTGACTGCTTCTGCCTCCAATAGATTTCCTAAACACTAGTGTTTTAAGGAACAGTTTAAAAAGAGAATCCTAATGTGATTTCTTGATAATGGGTGTGTTCCTTATCTTCTCCTAGTGTCTAAACTCTTCTCCATGGCTGGACACCCAAATAATATTCCTTCACGTGCTAAGGGGTATCTAGAGAGTGGGATAGGTTTAATAACTACCCTAACCCTAACGCGTACCCTAACCCTAACCCCTACCCTAACCCTAACACGTACCCTAAACCGAGCCCTAACCCTCAAACTAACCCTAACCCTAACCCTAACCCATATCCTACGCCATACCCAAACCCGTACCCGAACCCGTACCCGAACCCGTACCCTAAGCCGTACGCTAACCCAAACCCTAACCCTAAGCTACCCTTGACTGCTTCTGCCTCCAATAGATTTCCTAAGCACTAGTGTTTTAAGGAACAGGTTAAAAAGAGAATCCTAATGTGATTTCTTGATAATGGGTGTGTTCCTTATCTTCTCCTAGTGTCTAAACTCTTCTCCATGGCTGGACACCCAAATAATATACCTTGACGTGCTAAGGGGTATCTAGAGAGTGGGATAGGTTTAATAACTACCCTAACCCTAACGCGTACCCTAACCCTAACACGTACCCTAATCCTAACCCGTACCCTAAACCGAGCCCTAACCCTCAAACTAACCCTAACCCTAACCCTAACCCATACCCTACGCCGTACCCGAACCCGTACCGAACCCGTACCCTAAGCCGTACCCTAAAGCTAACCCTAACCCTAACCCTAACCCTAACCCTAAGCTACCCTTGACTGCTTCTGCCTCCAATAGATTTCCTAAGCACTAGTGTTTTAAGGAACAGGTTAAAAAGAGAATCCTAATGTGATTTCTTGATAATGGGTGTGTTCCTTATCTTCTCCTAGTGTCTAAACTCTTCTCCATGGCTGGACCCCCAAATAATATTCCTTGACGTGCTAAGGGTTATCTAGAGAGTGGGATAGGTTTAATAACTAACCTAACCCTAACGCGTACCCTAACCCTAACCCCTACCCTAACCCTAAGACGTACCCTAATCCTAACCCGTAACCTAAACCGAGCCCTAACCCTCAAACTAACCCTAACCCTAACCCTAACCCATACACTACGCCATACCCGAACCCGTACCCGAACCCGTACACTAAGCCGTACCCTAACCCTAACCCTAACCCTAAACCTAACCCTAACCCTAAGCTACCCTTGACTGCTTCTGCCTCCAATAGATTTCCTAAGCACTAGTGTTTTAAGGAACAGGTTAAAAAGAGAATCCTAATGTGATTTCTTGATAATGGGTGTGTTCCTTATCTTCTCCTAGTGTCTAAACTCTTCTCCATGGCTGGACACCCAAATAATATTCCTTGACGTGCTAAGGGGTATCTAGAGAGTGGGATAGGTTTAATAACTACCCTAACCCTAACGCGTACCCTAACCCTAACCCCTACCCTAACCCTAACACGTACCCTAATCCTAACCCGTACCCTAAACAGAGTCCTAACCCTCAAACTAACCGTAACCCTAACCCTAACCCATACCCTACGCCGTACCCGAACCCGTACCCAAACCCGTACCCTAAGCCATACCCTAACCCTAACCCTCACCGTAACCCTAACCCTAAGCTACCCTTGACTGCTTCTGCCTCCAATAGATTTCCTAAGCACTAGTGTTTTAAGGAACAGGTTAAAAAGAGAATCGTAATGTGATTTCTTGATAATGGGTGTGATCCTTATCTTCTCCTAGTGTCTAAACTCTTCTCCATGGCTGGACACCCAAATAATATTCCTTGACGTGCTAAGGGGTATCTAGAGAGTGGGATAGGTTTAATAACTACCCTAACCCTAACGCGTACCCTAACCCTAACCCCTACCCTAACCCTAACACGTACCCTAATGCTAACCCGTACCCTAAACCGAGCCATAACCCTCAAACTAACCCTAACCCTAACCCTAACCCATATCGTACGCCATACCCAAACCCGTACCCGAACCCGTACCCGAACCCGTACCCTAAGCCGTACCCTAACCCAAACCCTAACCCTAAGCTACCCTTGACTGCTTCTGCCTCCAATAGATTTCCTAAGCACTAGTGTACTAAGGAACAGGTTAAAAAGAGAATCCTAATGTGATTTCTTGATAATGGGTGTATTCCTTATCTTCTCCTAGTGTCTAAACTCTTCTCCATGGCTGGACACCCAAATAATATTCCTTGACGTGCTAAGGGGTATCTAGAGAGTGGGATAGGTTTAATAACTACCCTAACCCTAACGCGTACCCTAACCCTAACACGTACCCTAATCCTAACCCGTACCCTAAACCGAGCCCTAACCCTCAAACTAACCCTAACCCTAACCCTAACCCATACCCTACGCCTTACCCGAACCCGTACCGAACCCGTACCCTAAGCCGTACCCTAAAGCTAACCCTAACCCTAACCCTAACACTAACCCTAAGCTACCCTTGACTGCTTCTGCCTCCAATAGATTTCCTAAGCACTAGTGTTTTAAGGAACAGGTTAAAAAGAGAATCCTAATGTGATTTCTTGATAATGGGTGTGTTCCTTATCTTCTCCTAGTGTCTAAACTCTTCTCCATGGCTGGACCCCCAAATAATATACCTTGACGTGCTAAGGGGTATCTAGAGAGTGGGATAGGTTTAATAACTACCCTAACCCTAACGCGTACCCTAACCCTAACACGTACCCTAATCCTAACCCGTACCCTAAACCGAGCCCTAACCCTCAAACTAACCCTAACCCTAACCCTAACCCATACCCTACGCCGTACCCGAACCCGTACCGAACCCGTACCCTAAGCCGTACCCTAAAGCTAACCCTAACCCTAACCCTAACCCTAACCCTAAGCTACCCTTGACTGCTTCTGCCTCCAATAGATTTCCTAAGCACTAGTGTTTTAAGGAACAGGTTAAAAAGAGAATCCTAATGTGATTTCTTGATAATGGGTGTGTTCCTTATCTTCTCCTAGTGTCTAAACTCTTCTCCATGGCTGGACCCCCAAATAATATTCCTTGACGTGCTAAGGGTTATCTAGAGAGTGGGATAGGTTTAATAACTAACCTAACCCTAACGCGTACCCTAACCCTAACCCCTACCCTAACCCTAAGACGTACCCTAATCCTAACCCGTAACCTAAACCGAGCCCTAACCCTCAAACTAACCCTAACCCTAACCCTAACCCATACACTACGCCATACCCGAACCCGTACCCGAACCCGTACACTAAGCCGTACCCTAACCCTAACCCTAACCCTAAACCTAACCCTAACCCTAAGCTACCCTTGACTGCTTCTGCCTCCAATAGATTTCCTAAGCACTAGTGTTTTAAGGAACAGGTTAAAAAGAGAATCTTAATGTGATTTCTTGATAATGGGTGTGTTCCTTATCTTCTCCTAGTGTCTATACTCTTCTCCATGGCTGGACACCCAAATAATATTCCTTGACGTGCTAAGGGGTATCTAGAGAGTGGGATAGGTTTAATAACTACCCTAACCCTAACGCGTACCCTAACCCTAACCCCTACCCTAACCCTAACACGTACCCTAAACCGAGCCCTAACCCTCAAACTAACCCTAACCCTAACCCTAACCCATATCCTACGCCATACCCAAACCCGTACCCGAACCCGTACCCGAACCCGTACCCTAAGCCGTACGCTAACCCAAACCCTAACCCTAAGCTACCCTTGACTGCTTCTGCCTCCAATAGATTTCCTAAGCACTAGTGTTTTAAGGAACAGGTTAAAAAGAGAATCCTAATGTGATTTCTTGATAATGGGTGTGTTCCTTATCTTCTCCTAGTGTCTAAACTCTTCTCCATGGCTGGACCCCCAAATAATATACCTTGACGTGCTAAGGGGTATCTAGAGAGTGGGATAGGTTTAATAACTACCCTAACCCTAACGCGTACCCTAACCCTAACACGTACCCTAATCCTAACCCGTACCCTAAACCGAGCCCTAACCCTCAAACTAACCCTAACCCTAACCCTAACCCATACCCTACGCCGTACCCGAACCCGTACCGAACCCGTACCCTAAGCCGTACCCTAAAGCTAACCCTAACCCTAACCCTAACCCTAACCCTAAGCTACCCTTGACTGCTTCTGCCTCCAATAGATTTCCTAAGCACTAGTGTTTTAAGGAACAGGTTAAAAAGAGAATCCTAATGTGATTTCTTGATAATGGGTGTGTTCCTTATCTTCTCCTAGTGTCTAAACTCTTCTCCATGGCTGGACCCCCAAATAATATTCCTTGACGTGCTAAGGGTTATCTAGAGAGTGGGATAGGTTTAATAACTAACCTAACCCTAACGCGTACCCTAACCCTAACCCCTACCCTAACCCTAAGACGTACCCTAATCCTAACCCGTAACCTAAACCGAGCCCTAACCCTCAAACTAACCCTAACCCTAACCCTAACCCATACACTACGCCATACCCGAACCCGTACCCGAACCCGTACACTAAGCCGTACCCTAACCCTAACCCTAACCCTAAACCTAACCCTAACCCTAAGCTACCCTTGACTGCTTCTGCCTCCAATAGATTTCCTAAGCACTAGTGTTTTAAGGAACAGGTTAAAAAGAGAATCCTAATGTGATTTCTTGATAATGGGTGTGTTCCTTATCTTCTCCTAGTGTCTATACTCTTCTCCATGGCTGGACACCCAAATAATATTCCTTGACGTGCTAAGGGGTATCTAGAGAGTGGGATAGGTTTAATAACTACCCTAACCCTAACGCGTACCCTAACCCTAACCCCTACCCTAACCCTAACACGTACCCTAATCCTAACCCGTACCCTAAACCGAGCCCTAACCCTCAAACTAACCCTAACCCTAACCCTAACCCATATCCTACGCCATACCCAAACCCGTACCCGAACCCGTACCCGAACCCGTACCCTAAGCCGTACGCTAACCCAAACCCTAACCCTAAGCTACCCTTGACTGCTTCTGCCTCCAATAGATTTCCTAAGCACTAGTGTTTTAAGGAACAGGTTAAAAAGAGAATCCTAATGTGATTTCTTGATAATGGGTGTGTTCCTTATCTTCTCCTACTGTCTAAACTCTTCTCCATGGCTGGACCCCCAAATAATATTCCTTGACGTGCTAAGGGGTATCTAGAGAGTGGGATATGTTTAATAACTAACCTAACCCTAACGCGTACCCTAACCCTAACCCCTACCCTAACCCTAACACGTACCCTAATCCTAACCCGTAACCTAAACCGAGCCCTAACCCTCAAACTAACCCTAACCCTAAACCTAACCCATACCCTACGCCGTACCCGAACCCGTACCCGAACCCGTAACCGAACCCGTACCCTAAGCCGTACCCTAACCCTAACCCTAACCCTAAGCTACCCTTGACTGCTTCTGCCTCCAATAGATTTCCTAAGCACTAGTGTTTTAAGGAACAGGTTAAAAAGAGAATCCTAATGTGATTTCTTGATAATGGGTGTGATCCTTATCTTCTCCTAGTGTCTAAACTCTTCTCCATGGCTGGACACCCAAATAATATTCCTTGACGTGCTAAGGGGTATCTAGAGAGTGGGATAGGTTTAATAACTACCCTAACCCTAACGCGTACCCTAACCCTAACCCCTACCCTAACCCTAACACGTACCCTAATGCTAACCCGTACCCTAAACCGAGCCATAACCCTCAAACTAACCCTAACCCTAACCCTAACCCATATCGTACGCCATACCCTAACCCGTACCCGAACCCGTACCCGAACCCGTACCCTAAGCCGTACCCTAACCCAAACCCTAACCCTAAGCTACCCTTGACTGCTTCTGCCTCCAATAGATTTCCTAAGCACTAGTGTACTAAGGAACAGGTTAAAAAGAGAATCCTAATGTGATTTCTTGATAATGGGTGTATTCCTTATCTTCTCCTAGTGTCTAAACTCTTCTCCATGGCTGGACACCCAAATAATATTCCTTGACGTGCTAAGGGGTATCTAGAGAGTGGGATAGGTTTAATAACTACCCTAACCCTAACGCGTACCCTAACCCTAACACGTACCCTAATCCTAACCCGTACCCTAAACCGAGCCCTAACCCTCAAACTAACCCTAACCCTAACCCTAACCCATACCCTACGCCTTACCCGAACCCGTACCGAACCCGTACCCTAAGCCGTACCCTAAAGCTAACCCTAACCCTAACCCTAACCCTAACCCTAAGCTACCCTTGACTGCTTCTGCCTCCAATAGATTTCCTAAGCACTAGTGTTTTAAGGAACAGGTTAAAAAGAGAATCCTAATGTGATTTCTTGATAATGGGTGTGTTCCTTATATTCTCCTAGTGTCTAAACTCTTCTCCATGGCTGGACCCCCAAATAATATTCCTTGACGTGCTAAGGGTTATCTAGAGAGTGGGATAGGTTTAATAACTACCCTAACCCTAACGCGTACCCTAACCCTAACGCCTACCCTAACCCTAAGACGTACCCTAATCCTAACCCGTAACCTAAACCGAGCCCTAACCCTCAAACTAACCCTAACCCTAACCCTAACCCATACACTACGCCATACCCGAACCCGTACCCGAACCCGTACACTAAGCCGTACCCTAACCCTAACCCTAACCCTAAACCTAACCCTAACCCTAAGCTACCCTTGACTGCTTCTGCCTCCAATAGATTTCCTAAGCACTAGTGTTTTAAGGAACAGGTTAAAAAGAGAATCCTAATGTGATTTCTTGATAATGGGTGTGTTCCTTATCTTCTCCTAGTGTCTAAACTCTTCTCCATGGCTGGACACCCATATAATATTCCTTGACGTGCTAAGGGGTATCTAGAGAGTGGGATAGGTTTAATAACTACCCTAACCCTAACGCGTACCCTAACCCTAACCCCTACCCTAACCCTAACACGTACCCTAAACCGAGCCCTAACCCTCAAACTAACCCTAACCCTAACCCTAACCCATATCCTACGCCATACCCAAACCCGTACCCGAACCCGTACCCGAACCCGTACCCTAAGCCGTACGCTAACCCAAACCCTAACCCTAAGCTACCCTTGACTGCTTCTGCCTCCAATAGATTTCCTAAGCACTAGTGTTTTAAGGAACAGGTTAAAAAGAGAATCCTAATGTGATTTCTTGATAATGGGTGTGTTCCTTATCTTCTCCTAGTGTCTAAACTCTTCTCCATGGCTGGACCCCCAAATAATATACCTTGACGTGCTAAGGGGTATCTAGTGAGTGGGATAGGTTTAATAACTACCCTAACCCTAACGCGTACCCTAACCCTAACACGTACCCTAATCCTAACCCGTACCCTAAACCGAGCCCTAACCCTCAAACTAACCCTAACCCTAACCCTAACCCATACCCTACGCCGTACCCGAACCCGTACCGAACCCGTACCCTAAGCCGTACCCTAAAGCTAACCCTAACCCTAACCCTAACCCTAACCCTAAGCTACCCTTGACTGCTTCTGCCTCCAATAGATTTCCTAAGCACTAGTGTTTTAAGGAACAGGTTAAAAAGAGAATCCTAATGTGATTTCTTGATAATGGGTGTGTTCCTTATCTTCTCCTAGTGTCTAAACTCTTCTCCATGGCTGGACCCCCAAATAATATTCCTTGACGTGCTAAGGGTTATCTAGAGAGTGGGATAGGTTTAATAACTAACCTAACCCTAACGCGTACCCTAACCCTAACCCCTACCCTAACCCTAAGACGTACCCTAATCCTAACCCGTAACCTAAACCGAGCCCTAACCCTCAAACTAACCCTAACCCTAACCCTAACCCATACACTACGCCATACCCGAACCCGTACCCGAACCCGTACACTAAGCCGTACCCTAACCCTAACCCTAACCCTAAACCTAACCCTAACCCTAAGCTACCCTTGACTGCTTCTGCCTCCAATAGATTTCCTAAGCACTAGTGTTTTAAGGAACAGGTTAAAAAGAGAATCCTAATGTGATTTCTTGATAATGGGTGTGTTCCTTATCTTCTCCTAGTGTCTATACTCTTCTCCATGGCTGGACACCCAAATAATATTCCTTGACGTGCTAAGGGGTATCTAGAGAGTGGGATAGGTTTAATAACTACCCTAACCCTAACGCGTACCCTAACCCTAACCCCTACCCTAACCCTAACACGTACCCTAATCCTAACCCGTACCCTAAACCGAGCCCTAACCCTCAAACTAACCCTAACCCTAACCCTAACCCATATCCTATGCCATACCCAAACCCGTACCCGAACCCGTACCCGAACCCGTACCCTAAGCCGTACGCTAACCCAAACCCTAACCCTAAGCTACCCTTGACTGCTTCTGCCTCCAATAGATTTCCTAAGCACTAGTGTTTTAAGGAACAGGTTAAAAAGAGAATCCTAATGTGATTTCTTGATAATGGGTGTGTTCCTTATCTTCTCCTACTGTCTAAACTCTTCTCCATGGCTGGACCCCCAAATAATATTCCTTGACGTGCTAAGGGGTATCTAGAGAGTGGGATATGTTTAATAACTAACCTAACCCTAACGCGTACCCTAACCCTAACCCCTACCCTAACCCTAACACGTACCCTAATCCTAACCCGTACCCTAAACCGAGCCCTAACCCTCAAACTAACCCTAACCCTAACCCTAACCCATATCCTACGCCATACCCAAACCTGTACCCGAACCCGTACCCGAACCCGTACCCTAAGCCGTACGCTAACCCAAACCCTAACCCTAAGCTACCCTTGACTGCTTCTGCCTCCAATAGAATTCCTAAGCACTAGTGTTTTAAGGAACAGGTTAAAAAGAGAATCCTAATGTGATTTCTTGATAATGGGTGTGTTCCTTATCTTCTCCTAGTGTCTAAACTCTTCTCCATGGCTGGACCCCCAAATAATATACCTTGACGTGCTAAGGGGTATCTAGAGAGTGGGATATGTTTAATAACTACCCTAACCCTAACGCGTACCCTAACCCTAACCCCTACCCTAACCCTAACACGTACCCTAATCCTAACCCGTACCCTAAACCGAGCCCTAACCCTCAAACTAACCCTAACCCTAACCCTAACCCATACCCTACGCCGTACCCGAACACGTACCCGAACCCGTAACCGAACCCGTACCCTAAGCCGTACCCTAACCCTAACCCTAACCCTAAACCTAACCCTAACCCTAAGCTACCCTTGAATGCTTCTGCCTCCAATAGATTTCCTAAGCACTAGTGTTTTAAGGAACAGGTTAAAAAGAGAATCCTAATGTGATTTCTTGATAATGGGTGTGTTCCTTATCTTCTCCTAGTGTCTAAACTCTTCTCCATGGCTGGACCCCCAATTAATATTCCTTGACGTGCTAAGGGGTATCTAGAGAGTGGGATAGGTTTAATAACTACCCTAACCCTAACGCGTACCCTAACCCTAACCCCTACCCTAACACTAACACGTACCCTAATCCTAACCCGTACCCTAAACCGAGCCCTAACCCTCAAACTAACCCTAACCCTAACCCTAACCCATACCCTACGCCGTACCCGAACACGTACCCGAACCCGTACCCTAAGCCATACCCTAACCCTAACCCTAACCGTAACCCTAACCCTAAGCTACCCTTGACTGCTTCTACCTCCAATAGATTTCCTAAGCACTAGTGTATTAAGGAACAGGTTAAAAAGAGAATCCTAATGTGATTTCAGGATAATGGGTGTGTTCCTTATCTTCTCCTAGTGTCTAAACTCTTCTCCATGGCTGGACCCCCAAATAATATTCCTTGACGTGATAAGGGGTATCTAGAGAGTGGGATAGGTTTAATAACTACCCTAACCCTAATGCGTACCCTAACCCTAACCCCTACCCTAACCCTAACACGAACCCTAATCCTAACCCATACCCTAAACCGAGCCCTAACCTTCAAACTAACCCTAACCCTAACCCAAACCCATACCCTACGCCGTACACGAACCCGTACCCGAACCCGTACCCTAAGCCGTGTCCTAACCCTAGCCCTAACCCTAACCCTAACCCTAAGCTACCCTTGACTGCTTCTGCCTCCAATAGATTTCCTAAGCACTAGTGTTTTAAAGAACAGGTTAAAAAGAGAATCCTAATGTGATTTATTGATAATGGGTGTGTTCCTTATCTTCTCCTAGTGTCTAAACTTTTCTCCATGGCTGGACACCCAAATAATATTCCTTGACGTGCTAAGGGGTATCTAGAGAGTGGGATAGGTTTAATAACTACCCTAACCCTAACGCATACCCTAACCCTAACCCCTACCCTAACCCTAACACGTACCCTAATCCTAACCCGTACCCTAAACGGAGCCCTAACCCTCAAACTAACCGTAACCCTAACCCTAACCCATACCCTACGCCGTACCCGAACCCGTACCCGAACCCGTACCCTAAGCCATACCCTAACCCTAACCCTCACCGTAACCCTAACCCTAAGCTACCCTTGAATGCTTCTGCCTCCAATAGATTTCCTAAGCACTAGTGTATTAAGGAACAGGTTAAAAAGAGAATCCTAATGTGATTTCAGGATAATGGGTGTGTTCCTTATCTTCTCCTACTGTCTAAACTCTTCTCCATGGCTGGACCCCCAAATAATATTCCTTGACGTGCTAAGGGGTATCTAGGGAGTGGGATAGGTTTAATAACTACCCTAAACCTAACGCGTACCCTAACCCTAACCCCTACCCTAACACTAACACGAACCCTAATCCTAACCTGTACCCTAAACCGAGCCCTAAACTTCAAACTAACCCTAACCCTAACCCTAACCCATACCCTACGCCGTACACGAACCCGTACCCGAACCCGTACCCTAAGCCGTACCCTAACCCTAACCCTAACCCTAACCCTAACCCTAAGCTACCCTTGACTGCTTCTGCCTCCAATAGATTTCCTAAGCACTAGTGTTTTAAGGAATAGGTTAAAAAACGAATCGTAATGTGATTTCTTGATAATGGGTGTGATCCTTATCTTCTCCTAGTGTCTAAACTCTTCTCCATGGCTGGACACCCAAATAATATTCCTTGACGTGCTAAGGGGTATCTAGAGAGTGGGATAGGTTTAATAACTACCCTAACCCTAACGCGTACCCTAACCCTAACCCCTACCCTAACCCTAACACGTACCCTAATCCTAACCCGTACCCTAAACCGAGCCCTAACCCTCAAACTAACCCTAACCCTAACCCTAACCCATATCCTACGCCATACCCAAACCCGTACCCGAACCCGTACCCGAAGCCGTACCCTAAGCCGTACGCTAACCCAAACCCTAACCCTAAGCTACCCTTGACTGCTTCTGCCTCCAATAGATTTCCTAAGCACTAGTGTTTTAAGGAACAGGTTAAAAAGAGAATCCTAATGTGATTTCTTGATAATGGGTGTGTTCCTTATCTTCTCCAAGTGTCTAAACTCTTCTCCATGGCTGGACCCCCAAATAATATACCTTGACGTGCTAAGGGGTATCTAGAGAGTGGGATATGTTTAATAACTACCCTAACCCTAACGCGTACCCTAACCCTAACCCCTACCCTAACCCTAACACGTACCCTAATCCTAACCCGTAACCTAAACCGAGCCCTAACCCTCAAACTAACCCTAACCCTAAACCTAACCCATACCCTACGCCGTACCCGAACCCGTACCCGAACCCGTAACCGAACCCGTACCCTAAGCCGTACCCTAACCCTAACCCTAACCCTAAGCTACCCTTGACTGCTTCTGCCTCCAATAGATTTCCTAAGCACTAGTGTTTTAAGGAACAGGTTAAAAAGAGAATCCTAATGTGATTTCTTGATAATGGGTGTGTTCCTTATCTTCTCCTAGTGTCTAAACTCTTCTCCATGGCTGGACCCCCAAATAATATTCCTTGACGTGCTAAGGGGTATCTAGAGAGTGGGATAGGTTTAATAACTACCCTAACCCTAACGCGTACCCTAACCCTAACACCTACCCTAACCCTAACACGTACCCTAATCCTAACCCGTACCCTAAACCGAGCCCTAACCCTCAAACTAACCCTAACCCTAACCCTAACCCATACCCTAAGCCGTACCCGAACCCGTATCCGAACCCGTACCCTAAGCCATACCCTAACACTAACCCTAACCGTAACCCTAACCCTAAGCTACCCTTGACTGCTTCTGCCTCCAATAGATTTCCTAAGCACTACTGTATTAAGGAACAGGTTAAAAAGAGAATCCTAATGTGATTTCAGGATAATGGGTGTGTTCCTTAACTTCTCCTAGTGTCTAAACTCTTCTCCATGGCTGGACCCCCAAATAATATTCCTTGACGTGCTAAGGGGTATCTAGAGAGTGGGATAGGTTTAATAACTACCCTAACCCTAACGCGTACCCTAACCCTAACCCCTACCCTAACCCTAACACGAACCCTAATCCTAACCCATATCCTAAACCGAGACCTAAGCTTCAAACTAACCCTAACCCTAACCCAAACCCATACCCTACGCCGTACACGAACCCGTACCCGAACCCGTACCCTAAGCCGTGTCCTAACCCTAGCCCTAACCCTAACCCTAACCCTAAGCTACCCTTGACTGCTTCTGCCTCCAATAGATTTCCTAAGCACTAGTGTTTTAAGGAACAGGTTAAAAAGAGAATCCTAATGTGATTTCTTGATAATGGGTGTGTTCCTTATCTTCTCCTAGTGTCTAAACTCTTCTCCATGGCTGGACCCCCAAATAATATTCCTTGACGTGCTAAGGGGTATGTAGAGAGTGGGATAGGTTTAATAACTACCCTAACCCTAACGCATACCCTAACCCTAACCCCTACCCTAAACCTAACACGTACCCTAATCCTAACCCGTACCCTAAACGGAGCCCTAACCCTCAAACTAACCCTAACCCTAACCCTAACCCATACCCTACGCCGTACCCGAACCCGTACCCGAACCCGTACCCTAAGCCATACCCTAACACTAACCCTCACCGTAACCCTAACCCTAAGCTACCCTTGACTGCTTCTGCCTCCAATAGATTTCCTAAGCACTAGTGTATTAAGGAACAGGTTAAAAAGAGAATCCTAATGTGATTTCTTGATAATGGGTGTGTTCCTTATCTTCTCCTAGTGTCTAAACTCTTCTCCATGGCTGGACCCCCAAATAATATTCCTTGACGTGCTAAGGGGTATCTAGAGAGTGGGATAGGTTTAATAACTACCCTAACCCTAACGCGTACCCTAACCCTAACCCCTACCCTAACCCTAAGACGTACCCTAATCCTAACCCGTAACCTAAACCGAGCCCTAACCCTCAAACTAACCCTAACCCTAACCCTAACCCATACACTACGCCATACCCGAACCCGTACCCGAACCCGTACACTAAGCCGTACCCTAACCCTAACCCTAACCCTAAACCTAACCCTAACCCTAAGCTACCCTTGACTGCTTCTGCCTCCAATAGATTTCCTAAGCACTAGTGTTTTAAGGAACAGGTTAAAAAGAGAATCCTAATGTGATTTCTTGATAATGGGTGTGTTCCTTATCTTCTCCTAGTGTCTAAACTCTTCTCCATGGCTGGACACCCAAATAATATTCCTTGACGTGCTAAGGGGTATCTAGAGAGTGGGATAGGTTTAATAACTACCCTAACCCTAATGCGTACCCTAACCCTAATCCCTACCCTAACCCTAACACGTACCCTAATCCTAACCCGTACCCTAAACCGAGCCCTAACCCTCAAACTAACCCTAACCCTAACCCTAACCCATATCCTACGCCATACCCAAACCCGTACCCGAACCCGTACCCGAACCCGTACCCTAAGCCGTACGCTAACCCAAACCCTAACCCTAAGCTACCCTTGACTGCTTCTGCCTCCAATAGATTTCCTAAGCACTAGTGTTTTAAGGAACAGGTTAAAAAGAGAATCCTAATGTGATTTCTTGATAATGGGTGTGTTCCTTATCTTCTCCTAGTGTCTAAACTCTTCTCCATGGCTGGACCCCCAAATAATATACCTTGACGTGCTAAGGGGTATCTAGAGAGTGGGATATGTTTAATAACTACCCTAACCCTAACGCGTACCCTAACCCTAACCCCTACCCTAACCCTAACACGTACCCTAATCCTAACCCGTAACCTAAACCGAGCCCTAACCCTCAAACTAACCCTAACCCTAAACCGAACCCATACCCTACGCCGTACCCGAACCCGTACCCGAACCCGTAACCGAACCCGTACCCTAAGCCGTACGCTAACCCTAACCCTAACCCTAAGCTACCCTTGACTGCTTCTGCCTCCAATAGATTTCCTAAGCACTAGTGTTTTAAGGAACAGGTTAAAAAGAGAATCCTAATGTGATTTCTTGATAATGGGTGTGTTCCTTATCTTCTCCTAGTGTCTAAACTCTTCTCCATAGCTGGACCCCCAATTAATATTCCTTGACGTGCTAAGGGGTATCTAGAGAGTGGGATAGGTTTAATAACTACCCTAACCCTAACGCGTACCCTAACCCTAACCCCTACCCTAACCCTAACACGTACCCTAATCCTAACCCGTACCCTAAACCGAGCCCTAACCCTCAAACTAACCCTAACCCTAACCCTATCCCATACCCTACGCCGTACCCGAACCCGTACCCGAACCCGTACCCTAAGCCATACCCTAACCCTAACCCTAACCGTAACCCTAACCCTAAGCTACCCTTGACTGCTTCTGCCTCCAATAGATTTCCTAAGCACTAGTGTATTAAGGAACAGGTTAAAAAGAGAATCCTAATGTGATTTCAGGATAATGGGTGTGTTCCTTATCTTCTCCTAGTGTCTAAACTCTTCTCCATGGCTGGACCCCCAAATAATATTCCTTGACGTGCTAAGGGGTATCTAGAGAGTGGGATAGGTTTAATAACTACCCTAACCCTAACGCGTACCCTAACCCTAACCCCTACCCTAACCCTAACACGAACCCTAATCCTAAACCATACCCTAAACCGAGCCCTAAGCTTCAAACTAACCCTAACTCTAACCCAAACCCATACCCTACGCCGTACCCGAACCCGTACCCGAACCCGTACCCTAAGCCGTGTCCTAACCCTAGCCCTAACCCTAACCCTAACCCTAAGCTACCCTTGACTGCTTCTGCCTCCAATAGATTTCCTAAGCACTAGTGTTTTAAGGAACAGGTTAAAAAGAGAATCCTAATGTGATTTCTTGATAATGGGTGTGTTCCTTATCTTCTCCTAGTGTCTAAACTCTTCTCCATGGCTGGACCCCCAAATAATATTCCTTGACGTGCTAAGGGGTATCTAGAGAGTGGGATAGGTTTAATAACTACCCTAACCCTAACGCGTACCCTAACCCTAACCCCTACCCTAACCCTAACACGTACCCTAATCCTAACCCGTACCCTAAACGGAGCCCTAACCCTCAAACTAACCCTAACCCTAACCCTAACCCATACCCTACGCCGTACCCGAACCCGTACCCGAACCCGTACCCTAAGCCGTACCCTAACCCTAACCCTAACCCTAACCCTAACACTAAGCTACCCTTGACTGCTTCTGCCTCCAATAGATTTCCTAAGCACTAGTGTTTTAAGGAACAGGTTAAAAAGAGAATCCTAATGTGATTTCTTGATAATGGGTGTGTTCCTTATCTTCTCCTAGTGTCTAAACTCTTCTCCATGGCTGGACACCCAAATAATATTCCTTGACGTGCTAAGGGGTATCTAGAGAGTGGGATAGGTTTAATAACTACCCTAACCCTAACGCGTACCCTAACCCTAACACGTACCCTAATCCTAACCCGTACCCTAAACCGAGCCCTAACCCTCAAACTAACCCTAACCCTAACCCTAACCCATACCCTACGCCGTACCCGAACCCGTACCCGAACCCGTACCCTAAGCCGTACCCTAAAGCTAACCCTAACCCTAACCCTAACCGTAACCCTAAGCTACCCTTGACTGCTTCTGCCTCCAATAGATTTCCTAAGCACTAGTGTTTTAAGGAACAGGTTAAAAAGAGAATCCTAATGTGATTTCTTGATAATGGGTGTGATCCTTATCTTCTCCTAGTGTCTAAACTCTTCTCCATGGCTGGACACCCAAATAATATTCCTTGACGTGCTAAGGGGTATCTAGAGAGTGGGATAGGTTTAATAACTACCCTAACCCTAACGCGTACCCTAACCCTAACCCCTACCCTAACCCTAACACGTACCCTAATCCTAACCCGTTCCCTAAACCGAGCCCTAACCCTCAAACTAACCCTAACCCTAACCCTAACCCATATCGTACGCCATACCCAAACCCGTACCCGAACCCGTACCCGAACCCGTACCCTAAGCCGTACCCTAACCCAAACCCTAACCCTAAGCTACCCTTGACTGCTTCTGCCTCCAATAGATTTCCTAAGCACTAGTGTTTTAAGGAACAGGTTAAAAAGAGAATCCTAATGTGATTTCTTGATAATGGGTGTGTTCCTTATCTTCTCCTAGTGTCTAAACTCTTCTCCATGGCTGGACCCCCAAATAATATTCCTTGACGTGCTAAGGGTTATCTAGAGAGTGGGATAGGTTTAATAACTACCCTAACCCTAACGCGTACCCTAACCCTAACCCCTACCCTAACCCTAAGACGTACCCTAATCCTAACCCGTAACCTAAACCGAGCCCTAACCCTCAAACTAACCCTAACCCTAACCCTAACCCATACCCTACGCCATACCCGAACCCGTACCCGAACCCGTACACTAAGCCGTACCCTAACCCTAACCCTAACCCTAACCATAACCCTAAACCTAACCCTAACCCTAAGCTACCCTTGACTGCTTCTGCCTCCAATAGATTTCCTAAGCACTAGTGTATTAAGGAACAGGTTAAAAAGAGAATCCTAATGTGATTTCAGGATAATGGGTGTGTTCCTTATCTTCTCCTACTGTCTAAACTCTTCTCCATGGCTGGACCCCCAAATAATATTCCTTGACGTGCTAAGGGGTATCTAGGGAGTGGGATAGGTTTAATAACTACCCTAAACCTAACGCGTACCCTAACCCTAACCCCTACCCTAACACTAACACGAACCCTAATCCTAACCTGTACCCTAAACCGAGCCCTAACCTTCAAACTAACCCTAACCCTAACCCTAACCCATACCCTACGCCGTACACGAACCCGTACCCGAACCCGTACCCTAAGCCGTACCCTAACCCTAACCCTAACCCTAACCCTAACCCTAAGCTACCCTTGACTGCTTCTGCCTCCAATAGATTTCCTAAGCACTAGTGTTTTAAGGAACAGGTTAAAAAGAGAATCGTAATGTGATTTCTTGATAATGGGTGTGATCCTTATCTTCTCCTAGTGTCTAAACTCTTCTCCATGGCTGGACACCCAAATAATATTCCTTGACGTGCTAAGGGTTATCTAGAGAGTGGGATAGGTTTAATAACTAACCTAACCCTAACGCCTACCCTAACCCTAACACGTACCCTAATCCTAACCCGTACCCTAAACCGAGCCCTAACCCTCAAACTAACCCTAACCCTAACCCTAACCCATACACTACGCCATACCCGAACCCGTATCCGAACCCGTACACTAAGCCGTACCCTAACCCTAACCCTAACCCTAAACCTAACCCTAACCCTAAGCTACCCTTGACTGCTTCTGCCTCCAATAGATTTCCTAAGCACTAGTGTTTTAAGGAATAGGTTAAAAAGAGAATCCTAATGTGATTTCTTGATAATGGGTGTGTTCCTTATCTTCTCCTAGTGTCTAAACTCTTCTCCATGGCTGGACCCCCAAATAATATTCCTTGACGTGCTAAGGGGTATCTAGAGAGTGGGATAGGTTTAATAACTACCCTAACCCTAACGCGTAACCTAACCCTAACCCCTACCATAACCCTAACACATACCGTAATCCTAACCCGTACCCTAAACCGAGCCCTAACCCTCAAACTAACCCTAACCCTAACCCTAACCCATACCCTACGCCGTACCCGAACCCGTACCCGAACCCGTACCCTAAACCGTACCCTAAAGCTAACCCTAACCCTAACCCTAACCCTAAACCTAAAATACCCTTGACTGCTTCTGCCTCCAAAAGATTTCCTAAGCACTAGTGTTTTAAGGAACAGGTTAAAAAGAGAATCCTAATGTGATTTCTTGATAATGGGTGTGTTCCTTATCTTCTCCTAGTGTCTAAACTCTTCTCCATGGCTGGACCCCCAAATAATATTCTTTGACGTGCCAAGGGGTATCTAGAGAGTGGGATAGGTTTAATAACTACACTAACCCTAACGCGTACCCTAACCCTAACCCCTACCCTAACCCTAACACGTACCCTAATCCTAAACCGTAAACTAAACCGAGCCCTAACCCTCAAACTAACCCTAACCCTAACCCTAACCCATACCCTACGCCGTACCCGAACCAGTACCCGAACACGTACCCTAAGCCGTACCCTAACCCTAACCCTAATCCTAACCCTAACCCTAAGCTACCCTTGACTGCTTCTGCCTACAATAGATTTCCTAAGCACTAGTGTATTAAGGAACAGGTTAAAAAGAGAATCCTAATGTGATTTCAGGATAATGGGTGTGTTCCTTATCTTCTCCTATTGTCTAAACTCTTCTCCATGGCTGGACCCCCAAATAATATTCCTTGACGTGTTAAGGGGTATCTAGAGAGTGGGATAGGTTTAATAACTACCCTAACCCTAACGCGTACCCTAACCCTAACCCCTACCCTAACCCTAACACGATCCCTAATCCTAACCCGTACCCTAAACTGAGCCCTAACCTTCAAACTAACCCTAAACCTAACCCTAACCCATACCCTACGCCGTACACGAACCCGTACCCGAACCCGTACCCTAAGCCGTACCCTAAACCTAACCCTAACCCTAACCCTAACACTAACCCTAAGCTACCCTTGACTGCTTCTGCCTCCAATAGATTTCCTAAGCACTAGTGTTTTAAGGAACAGGTTAAAAAGAGAATCCTAATGTGATTTCTTGATAATGGGTGTGTTCCTTATCTTCTCCTAGTGTCTAAACTCTTCTCCAAGGCTGGACCCCCAAATAATATTCCTTGACGTGATAAGGGGTATCTAGAGAGTGGATAGGTTTAATAACTACCCTAATCCTAACGCGTACCCTAACCCTAACCTCTACCCTAACCCTAACACGTACACTAATCCTAACCCGTACCCTAAACCGAGCCCTAACCCTCAAACTAACCCTAACCCTAACCCTAACCCATACCCTACGCTGTACCCGAACCCGGACCCGAACCCGTACCCTAAGCCTTACCCTAACCCTAACCCTAACCCTAACCCTAACCCTAAGCTACCCTTGACTGCTTCTGCCTCCAATAGATTTCCTAAGCACTAGTGTATTAAGGAACAGGTTAAAAAGAGAATCCTAATGTGATTTCAGGATAATGGGTGTGTTCCTTATCTTCTCCTAGTGTCTAAACTCTTCTCCATGGCTGGACCCCCAAATAATATTCCTTGACGTGCTAAAGGGTATTTAGAGAGTGGGATAGGTTTAATAACTACCCTAACCCTAACCTCTACCCTAACCCTAACACGTACACTAATCCTAACCCGTACCCTAAACCGAGCCCTAACCCTCAAACTAACCCTAACCCTAACCCTAACCCATACCCTACGCCATACCCAAACCTGTACCCGAACCCGTACCCGAACCCGTACCCTAAGCCGTACCCTAACCCTAACCCTAACCCTAAGCTACCCTTGACTGCTTCTGCCTCCAATAGATTTCCTAAGCACTAGTGTTTTAAGGAACAGGTTAAAAAGAGAATCCTAATGTGATTTCTTGATAATGGGTGTGTTCCTTATCTTCTCCTAGTGTCTAAACTCTTCTCCATGGCTGGACCCCCAAATAATATTCCTTGACGTGCTAAGGGGTATCTAGAGAGTGGGATAGGTTTAATAACTACCGTAACCCTAACGCGTACCCTAACCCTAACCCCTACACTAACCCTAACACGTACCCTAATCCTAACCCGTACCCTAAACCGAGACCTAACCCTCAAACTAACCCTAACCCTAACCCTAACCCATACCCTACGCCGTACCCGAACCCGTACCCGAACCCGTACCCGAACCCGTACCCTAACCCTAACCCTAACCCTAACCCTAAGCTACCCTTGACTGCTTCTGCCTCCAATAGATTTCCTAAGCACTAGTGTTTTAAGGAACAGGTTAAAAAGAGAATCCTAATGTGATTTCTTGATAATGGGTGTGTTCCTTATCTTCTCCTAGTGTCTAAACTCTTCTCCATGGCTGGACCCCCAATTAATATTCCTTGACGTGCTAAGGGGTATCTAGAGAGTGGGATAGGTTTAATAACTACCCTAACCCTAACGCGTACCCTAACCCTAACCCCTACCCTAACCCTAACACGTACCCTAATCCTAACCCGTACCCTAAACCGAGCCCTAACCCTCAAACTAACCCTAACCCTAACCCTAACCCATACCCTACGCCGTACCCGAACACGTACCCGAACCCGTACCCTAAGCCATACCCTAACCCTAACCCTAACCGTAACCCTAACCCTAAGCTACCCTTGACTGCTTCTACCTCCAATAGATTTCCTAAGCACTAGTGTATTAAGGAACAGGTTAAAAAGAGAATCCTAATGTGATTTCAGGATAATGGGTGTGTTCCTTATCTTCTCCTACTGTCTAAACTCTTCTCCATGGCTGGACCCCCAAATAATATTCCTTGACGTGCTAATGGGTATCTAGGGAGTGGGATAGGTTTAATAACTACCCTAAACCTAACGCGTACCCTAACCCTAACCCCTACCCTAACACTAACACGAACCCTAATCCTAACCTTTACCCTAAACCGAGCCCTAAACTTCAAACTAACCCTAACCCTAACCCTAACCCATACCCTACGCCGTACACGAACCCGTACCCGAACCCGTACCCTAAGCCGTACCCTAACCCTAACCCTAACCCTAACCCTAACCCTAAGCTACCCTTGACTGCTTCTGCCTCCAATAGATTTCCTAAGCACTAGTGTTTTAAGGAACAGGTTAAAAAGAGAATCGTAATGTGATTTCTTGATAATGGGTGTGATCCTTATCTTCTCCTAGTGTCTAAACTCTTCTCCATGGCTGGACACCCAAATAATATTCCTTGACGTGCTAAGGGGTATCTAGAGAGTGGGATAGGTTTAATAACTACCCTAACCCTAACGCGTACCCTAACCCTAACCCCTACCCTAACCCTAACACGTACCCTAATCCTAACCCGTACCCTAAACCGAGCCCTAACCCTCAAACTAACCCTAACCCTAACCCTAACCCATATCCTACGCCATACCCAAACCCGTACCCGAACCCGTACCCGAAGCCGTACCCTAAGCCGTACGCTAACCCAAACCCTAACCCTAAGCTACCCTTGACTGCTTCTGCCTCCAATAGATTTCCTAAGCACTAGTGTTTTAAGGAACAGGTTAAAAAGAGAATCCTAATGTGATTTCTTGATAATGGGTGTGTTCCTTATCTTCTCCAAGTGTCTAAACTCTTCTCCATGGCTGGACCCCCAAATAATATACCTTGACGTGCTAAGGGGTATCTAGAGAGTGGGATATGTTTAATAACTACCCTAACCCTAACGCGTACCCTAACCCTAACCCCTACCCTAACCCTAACACGTACCCTAATCCTAACCCGTAACCTAAACCGAGCCCTAACCCTCAAACTAACCCTAACCCTAAACCTAACCCATACCCTACGCCGTACCCGAACCCGTACCCGAACCCGTAACCGAACCCGTACCCTAAGCCGTACCCTAACCCTAACCCTAACCCTAAGCTACCCTTGACTGCTTCTGCCTCCAATAGATTTCCTAAGCACTAGTGTTTTAAGGAACAGGTTAAAAAGAGAATCCTAATGTGATTTCTTGATAATGGGTGTGTTCCTTATCTTCTCCTAGTGTCTAAACTCTTCTCCATGGCTGGACCCCCAAATAATATTCCTTGACGTGCTAAGGGGTATCTAGAGAGTGGGATAGGTTTAATAACTACCCTAACCCTAACGCGTACCCTAACCCTAACACCTACCCTAACCCTAACACGTACCCTAATCCTAACCCGTACCCTAAACCGAGCCCTAACCCTCAAACTAACCCTAACCCTAACCCTAACCCATACCCTAAGCCGTACCCGAACCCGTATCCGAACCCGTACCCTAAGCCATACCCTAACACTAACCCTAACCGTAACCCTAACCCTAAGCTACCCTTGACTGCTTCTGCCTCCAATAGATTTCCTAAGCACTACTGTATTAAGGAACAGGTTAAAAAGAGAATCCTAATGTGATTTCAGGATAATGGGTGTGTTCCTTAACTTCTCCTAGTGTCTAAACTCTTCTCCATGGCTGGACCCCCAAATAATATTCCTTGACGTGCTAAGGGGTATCTAGAGAGTGGGATAGGTTTAATAACTACCCTAACCCTAACGCGTACCCTAACCCTAACCCCTACCCTAACCCTAACACGAACCCTAATCCTAACCCATATCCTAAACCGAGCCCTAAGCTTCAAACTAACCCTAACCCTAACCCAAACCCATACCCTACGCCGTACACGAACCCGTACCCGAACCCGTACCCTAAGCCGTGTCCTAACCCTAGCCCTAACCCTAACCCTAACCCTAAGCTACCCTTGACTGCTTCTGCCTCCAATAGATTTCCTAAGCACTAGTGTTTTAAGGAACAGGTTAAAAAGAGAATCCTAATGTGATTTCTTGATAATGGGTGTGTTCCTTATCTTCTCCTAGTGTCTAAATTCTTCTCCATGGCTGGACCCCCAAATAATATTCCTTGACGTGCTAAGGGGTATGTAGAGAGTGGGATAGGTTTAATAACTACCCTAACCCTAACGCATACCCTAACCCTAACCCCTACCCTAAACCTAACACGTACCCTAATCCTAACCCGTACCCTAAACGGAGCCCTAACCCTCAAACTAACCCTAACCCTAACCCTAACCCATACCCTACGCCGTACCCGAACCCGTACCCGAACCCGTACCCTAAGCCATACCCTAACCCTAACCCTCACCGTAACCCTAACCCTAAGCTACCCTTGACTGCTTCTGCCTCCAATAGATTTCCTAAGCACTAGTGTATTAAGGAACAGGTTAAAAAGAGAATCCTAATGTGATTTCTTGATAATGGGTGTGTTCCTTATCTTCTCCTAGTGTCTAAACTCTTCTCCATGGCTGGACCCCCAAATAATATTCCTTGACGTGCTAAGGGGTATCTAGAGAGTGGGATAGGTTTAATAACTACCCTAACCCTAACGCGTACCCTAACCCTAACCCCTACCCTAACCCTAAGACGTACCCTAATCCTAACCCGTAACCTAAACCGAGCCCTAACCCTCAAACTAACCCTAACCCTAACCCTAACCCATACACTACGCCATACCCGAACCCGTACCCGAACCCGTACACTAAGCCGTACCCTAACCCTAACCCTAACCCTAAACCTAACCCTAACCCTAAGCTACCCTTGACTGCTTCTGCCTCCAATAGATTTCCTAAGCACTAGTGTTTTAAGGAACAGGTTAAAAAGAGAATCCTAATGTGATTTCTTGATAATGGGTGTGTTCCTTATCTTCTCCTAGTGTCTAAACTCTTCTCCATGGCTGGACACCCAAATAATATTCCTTGACGTGCTAAGGGGTATCTAGAGAGTGGGATAGGTTTAATAACTACCCTAACCCTAATGCGTACCCTAACCCTAATCCCTACCCTAACCCTAACACGTACCCTAATCCTAACCCGTACCCTAAACCGAGCCCTAACCCTCAAACTAACCCTAACCCTAACCCTAACCCATATCCTACGCCATACCCAAACCCGTACCCGAACCCGTACCCGAACCCGTACCCTAAGCCGTACGCTAACCCAAACCCTAACCCTAAGCTACCCTTGACTGCTTCTGCCTCCAATAGATTTCCTAAGCACTAGTGTTTTAAGGAACAGGTTAAAAAGAGAATCCTAATGTGATTTCTTGATAATGGGTGTGTTCCTTATCTTCTCCTAGTGTCTAAACTCTTCTCCATGGCTGGACCCCCAAATAATATACCTTGACGTGCTAAGGGGTATCTAGAGAGTGGGATATGTTTAATAACTACCCTAACCCTAACGCGTACCCTAACCCTAACCCCTACCCTAACCCTAACACGTACCCTAATCCTAACCCGTAACCTAAACCGAGCCCTAACCCTCAAACTAACCCTAACCCTAAACCGAACCCATACCCTACGCCGTACCCGAACCCGTACCCGAACCCGTAACCGAACCCGTACCCTAAGCCGTACGCTAACCCTAACCCTAACCCTAAGCTACCCTTGACTGCTTCTGCCTCCAATAGATTTCCTAAGCACTAGTGTTTTAAGGAACAGGTTAAAAAGAGAATCCTAATGTGATTTCTTGATAATGGGTGTGTTCCTTATCTTCTCCTAGTGTCTAAACTCTTCTCCATGGCTGGACCCCCAATTAATATTCCTTGACGTGCTAAGGGGTATCTAGAGAGTGGGATAGGTTTAATAACTACCCTAACCCTAACGCGTACCCTAACCCTAACCCCTACCCTAACCCTAACACGTACCCTAATCCTAACCCGTACCCTAAACCGAGCCCTAACCCTCAAACTAACCCTAACCCTAACCCTATCCCATACCCTACGCCGTACCCGAACCCGTACCCGAACCCGTACCCTAAGCCATACCCTAACCCTAACCCTAACCGTAACCCTAACCCTAAGCTACCCTTGACTGCTTCTGCCTCCAATAGATTTCCTAAGCACTAGTGTATTAAGGAACAGGTTAAAAAGAGAATCCTAATGTGATTTCAGGATAATGGGTGTGTTCCTTATCTTCTCCTAGTGTCTAAACTCTTCTCCATGGCTGGACCCCCAAATAATATTCCTTGACGTGCTAAGGGGTATCTAGAGAGTGGGATAGGTTTAATAACTACCCTAACCCTAACGCGTACCCTAACCCTAACCCCTACCCTAACCCTAACACGAACCCTAATCCTAAACCATACCCTAAACCGAGCCCTAAGCTTCAAACTAACCCTAACTCTAACCCAAACCCATACCCTACGCCGTACACGAACCCGTACCCGAACCCGTACCCTAAGCCGTGTCCTAACCCTAGCCCTAACCCTAACCCTAACCCTAAGCTACCCTTGACTGCTTCTGCCTCCAATAGATTTCCTAAGCACTAGTGTTTTAAGGAACAGGTTAAAAAGAGAATCCTAATGTGATTTCTTGATAATGGGTGTGTTCCTTATCTTCTCCTAGTGTCTAAACTCTTCTCCATGGCTGGACCCCCAAATAATATTCCTTGACGTGCTAAGGGGTATCTAGAGAGTGGGATAGGTTTAATAACTACCCTAACCCTAACGCGTACCCTAACCCTAACCCCTACCCTAACCCTAACACGTACCCTAATCCTAACCCGTACCCTAAACGGAGCCCTAACCCTCAAACTAACCCTAACCCTAACCCTAACCCATACCCTACGCCGTACCCGAACCCGTACCCGAACCCGTACCCTAAGCCGTACCCTAACCCTAACCCTAACCCTAACCCTAACACTAAGCTACCCTTGACTGCTTCTGCCTCCAATACATTTCCTAAGCACTAGTGTTTTAAGGAACAGGTTAAAAAGAGAATCCTAATGTGATTTCTTGATAATGGGTGTGTTCCTTATCTTCTCCTAGTGTCTAAACTCTTCTCCATGGCTGGACACCCAAATAATATTCCTTGACGTGCTAAGGGGTATCTAGAGAGTGGGATAGGTTTAATAACTACCCTAACCCTAACGCGTACCCTAACCCTAACACGTACCCTAATCCTAACCCGTACCCTAAACCGAGCCCTAACCCTCAAACTAACCCTAACCCTAACCCTAACCCATACCCTACGCCGTACCCGAACCCGTACCCGAACCCGTACCCTAAGCCGTACCCTAAAGCTAACCCTAACCCTAACCCTAACCGTAACCCTAAGCTACCCTTGACTGCTTCTGCCTCCAATAGATTTCCTAAGCACTAGTGTTTTAAGGAACAGGTTAAAAAGAGAATCCTAATGTGATTTCTTGATAATGGGTGTGATCCTTATCTTCTCCTAGTGTCTAAACTCTTCTCCATGGCTGGACACCCAAATAATATTCCTTGACGTGCTAAGGGGTATCTAGAGAGTGGGATAGGTTTAATAACTACCCTAACCCTAACGCGTACCCTAACCCTAACCCCTACCCTAACCCTAACACGTACCCTAATCCTAACCCGTTCCCTAAACCGAGCCCTAACCCTCAAACTAACCCTAACCCTAACCCTAACCCATATCGTACGCCATACCCAAACCCGTACCCGAACCCGTACCCGAACCCGTACCCTAAGCCGTACCCTAACCCAAACCCTAACCCTAAGCTACCCTTGACTGCTTCTGCCTCCAATAGATTTCCTAAGCACTAGTGTTTTAAGGAACAGGTTAAAAAGAGAATCCTAATGTGATTTCTTGATAATGGGTGTGTTCCTTATCTTCTCCTAGTGTCTAAACTCTTCTCCATGGCTGGACCCCCAAATAATATTCCTTGACGTGCTAAGGGTTATCTAGAGAGTGGGATAGGTTTAATAACTACCCTAACCCTAACGCGTACCCTAACCCTAACCCCTACCCTAACCCTAAGACGTACCCTAATCCTAACCCGTAACCTAAACCGAGCCCTAACCCTCAAACTAACCCTAACCCTAACCCTAACCCATACCCTACGCCATACCCGAACCCGTACCCGAACCCGTACACTAAGCCGTACCCTAACCCTAACCCTAACCCTAACCATAACCCTAAACCTAACCCTAACCCTAAGCTACCCTTGACTGCTTCTGCCTCCAATAGATTTCCTAAGCACTAGTGTATTAAGGAACAGGTTAAAAAGAGAATCCTAATGTGATTTCAGGATAATGGGTGTGTTCCTTATCTTCTCCTACTGTCTAAACTCTTCTCCATGGCTGGACCCCCAAATAATATTCCTTGACGTGCTAAGGGGTATCTAGGGAGTGGGATAGGTTTAATAACTACCCTAAACCTAACGCGTACCCTAACCCTAACCCCTACCCTAACACTAACACGAACCCTAATCCTAACCTGTACCCTAAACCGAACCCTAACCTTCAAACTAACCCTAACCCTAACCCTAACCCATACCCTACGCCGTACACGAACCCGTACCCGAACCCGTACCCTAAGCCGTACCCTAACCCTAACCCTAACCCTAACCCTAACCCTAAGCTACCCTTGACTGCTTCTGCCTCCAATAGATTTCCTAAGCACTAGTGTTTTAAGGAACAGGTTAAAAAGAGAATCGTAATGTGATTTCTTGATAATGGGTGTGATCCTTATCTTCTCCTAGTGTCTAAACTCTTCTCCATGGCTGGACACCCAAATAATATTCCTTGACGTGCTAAGGGTTATCTAGAGAGTGGGATAGGTTTAATAACTACCCTAACCCTAACGCCTACCCTAACCCTAACACGTACCCTAATCCTAACCCGTACCCTAAACCGAGCCCTAACCCTCAAACTAACCCTAACCCTAACCCTAACCCATACACTACGCCATACCCGAACCCGTACCCGAACCCGTACACTAAGCCGTACCCTAACCCTAACCCTAACCCTAAACCTAACCCTAACCCTAAGCTACCCTTGACTGCTTCTGCCTCCAATAGATTTCCTAAGCACTAGTGTTTTAAGGAATAGGTTAAAAAGAGAATCCTAATGTGATTTCTTGATAATGGGTGTGTTCCTTATCTTCTCCTAGTGTCTAAACTCTTCTCCATGGCTGGACCCCCAAATAATATTCCTTGACGTGCTAAGGGGTATCTAGAGAGTGGGATAGGTTTAATAACTACCCTAACCCTAACGCGTAACCTAACCCTAACCCCTACCATAACCCTAACACATACCGTAATCCTAACCCGTACCCTAAACCGAGCCCTAACCCTCAAACTAACCCTAACCCTAACCCTAACCCATACCCTACGCCGTACCCGAACCCGTACCCGAACCCGTACCCTAAACCGTACCCTAAAGCTAACCCTAACCCTAACCCTAACCCTAAACCTAAAATACCCTTGACTGCTTCTGCCTCCAAAAGATTTCCTAAGCACTAGTGTTTTAAGGAACAGGTTAAAAAGAGAATCCTAATGTGATTTCTTGATAATGGGTGTGTTCCTTATCTTCTCCTAGTGTCTAAACTCTTCTCCATGGCTGGACCCCCAAATAATATTCTTTGACGTGCTAAGGGGTATCTAGAGAGTGGGATAGGTTTAATAACTACACTAACCCTAACGCGTACCCTAACCCTAACCCCTACCCTAACCCTAACACGTACCCTAATCCTAACCCGTAACCTAAACCGAGCCCTAACCCTCAAACTAACCCTAACCCTAACCCTAACCCATACCCTACGCCGTACCCGAACCAGTACCCGAACACGTACCCTAAGCCGTACCCTAACCCTAACCCTAATCCTAACCCTAACCCTAAGCTACCCTTGACTGCTTCTGCCTACAATAGATTTCCTAAGCACTAGTGTATTAAGGAACAGGTTAAAAAGAGAATCCTAATGTGATTTCAGGATAATGGGTGTGTTCCTTATCTTCTCCTATTGTCTAAACTCTTCTCCATGGCTGGACCCCCAAATAATATTCCTTGACGTGTTAAGGGGTATCTAGAGAGTGGGATAGGTTTAATAACTACCCTAACCCTAACGCGTACCCTAACCCTAACCCCTACCCTAACCCTAACACGATCCCTAATCCTAACCCGTACCCTAAACTGAGCCCTAACCTTCAAACTAACCCTAAACCTAACCCTAACCCATACCCTACGCCGTACACGAACCCGTACCCGAACCCGTACCCTAAGCCGTACCCTAAACCTAACCCTAACCCTAACCCTAACACTAACCCTAAGCTACCCTTGACTGCTTCTGCCTCCAATAGATTTCCTAAGCACTAGTGTTTTAAGGAACAGGTTAAAAAGAGAATCCTAATGTGATTTCTTGATAATGGGTGTGTTCCTTATCTTCTCCTAGTGTCTAAACTCTTCTCCAAGGCTGGACCCCCAAATAATATTCCTTGACGTGATAAGGGGTATCTAGAGAGTGGATAGGTTTAATAACTACCCTAATCCTAACGCGTACCCTAACCCTAACCTCTACCCTAACCCTAACACGTACACTAATCCTAACCCGTACCCTAAACCGAGCCCTAACCCTCAAACTAACCCTAACCCTAACCCTAACCCATACCCTACGCTGTACCCGAACCCGGACCCGAACCCGTACCCTAAGCCTTACCCTAACCCTAACCCTAACCCTAACCCTAACCCTAAGCTACCCTTGACTGCTTCTGCCTCCAATAGATTTCCTAAGCACTAGTGTATTAAGGAACAGGTTAAAAAGAGAATCCTAATGTGATTTCAGGATAATGGGTGTGTTCCTTATCTTCTCCTAGTGTCTAAACTCTTCTCCATGGCTGGACCCCCAAATAATATTCCTTGACGTGCTAAAGGGTATTTAGAGAGTGGGATAGGTTTAATAACTACCCTAACCCTAACCTCTACCCTAACCCTAACACGTACACTAATCCTAACCCGTACCCTAAACCGAGCCCTAACCCTCAAACTAACCCTAACCCTAACCCTAACCCATACCCTACGCCATACCCAAACCTGTACCCGAACCCGTACCCGAACCCGTACCCTAAGCCGTACCCTAACCCTAACCCTAACCCTAAGCTACCCTTGACTGCTTCTGCCTCCAATAGATTTCCTAAGCACTAGTGTTTTAAGGAACAGGTTAAAAAGAGAATCCTAATGTGATTTCTTGATAATGGGTGTGTTCCTTATCTTCTCCTAGTGTCTAAACTCTTCTCCATGGCTGGACCCCCAAATAATATTCCTTGACGTGCTAAGGGGTATCTAGAGAGTGGGATAGGTTTAATAACTACCGTAACCCTAACGCGTACCCTAACCCTAACCCCTACACTAACCCTAACACGTACCCTAATCCTAACCCGTACCCTAAACCGAGACCTAACCCTCAAACTAACCCTAACCCTAACCCTAACCCATACCCTACGCCGTACCCGAACCCGTACCCGAACCCGTACACGAACCCGTACCCTAACCCTAACCCTAACCCTAACCCTAAGCTACCCTTGACTGCTTCTGCCTCCAATAGATTTCCTAAGCACTAGTGTTTTAAGGAACAGGTTAAAAAGAGAATCCTAATGTGATTTCTTGATAATGGGTGTGTTCCTTATCTTCTCCTAGTGTCTAAACTCTTCTCCATGGCTGGACCCCCAAATAATATTCCTTGACGTGCTAAGGGGTATCTAGAGAGTGGGATAGGTTTAATAACTACCCTAACCCTAACGCGTACCCTAACCCTAACCCCTACCCTAACCCTAACACGTACCCTAATCCTAACCCGTACCCTAAACCGAGCCCTAACCCTCAAACTAACCCTAACCCTAACCCTAACCCATACCGAATGCCGTACCCGAACCCGTACCGGAACCCGTACCCTAACACTAACCCTAACCCTAACCCTAACCCTAACCCTAAGCTACCCTTGACTGCTTCTGCCTCCAATAGATTTCCTAAGCACTAGTGTTTTAAGGAACAGGTTAAAAAGAGAATCCTAATGTGATTTCTTGATAATGGGTGTGTTCCTTATCTTCTCCTAGTGTCTAAACTCTTCTCCAAGGCTGGACCCCCAAATAATATTCCTTGACGTGCTAAGGGGTATCTAGAGAGTGGGATAGGTTTAATAACTACCCTAACCCTAACGCGTACCCTAACCCTAACCTCTACCCTAACCCTAACACGTACACTAATCCTAACCCGTACCCTAAACCGAGCCCTAACCCTCAAACTAACCCTAACCCTAACCCTAACCCATACCCTACGCCATACCCAAACCTGTACCCGAACCCGTACCCGAACCCGTACCCTAAGCCGTACCCTAACCCTAACCCTAACCCTAAGCTACCCTTGACTGCTTCTGCCTCCAATAGATTTCCTAAGCACTAGTGTTTTAAGGAACAGGTTAAAAAGAGAATCCTA
This sequence comes from Eschrichtius robustus, assembly GCF_028021215.1. NCBI lineage: Eukaryota > Metazoa > Chordata > Mammalia > Artiodactyla > Eschrichtiidae > Eschrichtius > Eschrichtius robustus. Next base: position 2,448,859 of record NW_027175343.1, read on the forward strand.
ATGTGATTTCTTGATAATGGGTGTGTTCCTTATCTTCTCCTAGTGTCTAAACTCTTCTCCATGGCTGGACCCCCAAATAATATTCCTTGACGTGCTAAGGGGTATCTAGAGAGTGGGATAGGTTTAATAACTACCGTAACCCTAACGCGTACCCTAACCCTAACCCCTACACTAACCCTAACACGTACCCTAATCCTAACCCGTACCCTAAACCGAGCCCTAACCCTCAAACAAACCCTAACCCTAACCCTAACCCATACCTTACGCCGTACCCGAACCCGTACCCGAACCCGTACCCGAACCCGTACCCTAACCCTAACCCTAACCCTAAGCTACCCTTGACTGCTTCTGCCTCCAATAGATTTCCTAAGCACTAGTGTTTTAAGGAACAGGTTAAAAAGAGAATCCTAATGTGATTTCTTGATAATGGGTGTGTTCCTTATCTTCTCCTAGTGTCTAAACTCTTCTCCATGGCTGGACCCCCAAATAATATTCCTTGACGTGCTAAGGGGTATCTAGAGAGTGGGATAGGTTTAATAACTACCCTAACCCTAACGCGTACCCTAACCCTAACCCCTACCCTAACCCTAACACGTACCCTAATCCTAACCCGTACCCTAAACCGAGCCCTAACCCTCAAACTAACCCTAACCCTAACCCTAACCCATACACTACGCCATACCCGAACCCGTACCCGAACCCGTACACTAAGCCGTACCCTAACCCTAACCCTAACCCTAAACCTAACCCTAACCCTAAGCTACCCTTGACTGCTTCTGCCTCCAATAGATTTCCTAAGCACTAGTGTTTTAAGGAATAGGTTAAAAAGAGAATCCTAATGTGATTTCTTGATAATGGGTGTGTTCCTTATCTTCTCCTAGTGTCTAAACTCTTCTCCATGGCTGGACCCCCAAATAATATTCCTTGACGTGCTAAGGGGTATCTAGAGAGTGGGATAGGTTTAATAACTACCCTAACCCTAACGCGTAACCTAACCCTAACCCCTACCATAACCCTAACACATACCGTAATCCTAACCCGTACCCTAAACCGAGCCCTAACCCTCAAACTAACCCTAACCCTAACCCTAACCCATACCCTACGCCGTACCCGAACCCGTACCCGAACCCGTACCCTAAACCGTACCCTAAAGCTAACCCTAACCCTAACCCTAACCCTAACCCTAACCCTAAAATACCCTTGACTGCTTCTGCCTCCAAAAGATTTCCTAAGCACTAGTGTTTTAAGGAACAGGTTAAAAAGAGAATCCTAATGTGATTTCTTGATAATGGGTGTGTTCCTTATCTTCTCCTAGTGTCTAAACTCTTCTCCATGGCTGGACCCCCAAATAATATTCTTTGACGTGCTAAGGGGTATCTAGAGAGTGGGATAGGTTTAATAACTACACTAACCCTAACGCGTACCCTAACCCTAACCCCTACCCTAACCCTAACACGTACCCTAATCCTAACCCGTAACCTAAACCGAGCCCTAACCCTCAAACTATCCCTAACCCTAACCCTAACCCATACCCTACGCCGTACCCGAACCAGTACCCGAACACGTACCCTAAGCCGTACCCTAACCCTAACCCTAATCCTAACCCTAACCCTAAGCTACCCTTGACTGCTTCTGCCTACAATAGATTTCCTAAGCACTAGTGTATTAAGGAACAGGTTAAAAAGAGAATCCTAATGTGATTTCAGGATAATGGGTGTGTTCCTTATCTTCTCCTATTTTCTAAACTCTTCTCCATGGCTGGACCTCCAAATAATATTCCTTGACGTGCTAAGGGGTATCTAGAGAGTGGGATAGGTTTAATAACTACCCTAACCCTAACGCGTACCCTAACCCTAACCCCTACCCTAACCCTAACACGATCCCTAATCCTAACCCGTACCCTAAACTGAGCCCTAACCTTCAAACTAACCCTAAACCTAACCCTAACCCATACCCTACGCCGTACACGAACCCGTACCCGAACCCGTACCCTAAGCCGTACCCTAAACCTAACCCTAACCCTAACCCTAACACTAACCCTAAGCTACCCTTGACTGCTTCTGCCTCCAATAGATTTCCTAAGCACTAGTGTTTTAAGGAACAGGTTAAAAAGAGAATCCTAATGTGATTTCTTGATAATGGGTGTGTTCCTTATCTTCTCCTAGTGTCTAAACTCTTCTCCAAGGCTGGACCCCCAAATAATATTCCTTGACGTGATAAGGGGTATCTAGAGAGTGGATAGGTTTAATAACTACCCTAATCCTAACGCGTACCCTAACCCTAACCTCTACCCTAACCCTAACACGTACACTAATCCTAACCCGTACCCTAAACCGAGCCCTAACCCTCAAACTAACCCTAACCCTAACCCTAACCCATACCCTACGCTGTACCCGAACCCGGACCCGAACCCGTACCCTAAGCCTTACCCTAACCCTAACCCTAACCCTAACCCTAACCCTAAGCTACCCTTGACTGCTTCTGCCTCCAATAGATTTCCTAAGCACTAGTGTATTAAGGAACAGGTTAAAAAGAGAATCCTAATGTGATTTCAGGATAATGGGTGTGTTCCTTATCTTCTCCTAGTGTCTAAACTCTTCTCCATGGCTGGACCCCCAAATAATATTCCTTGACGTGCTAAAGGGTATTTAGAGAGTGGGATAGGTTTAATAACTACCCTAACCCTAACCTCTACCCTAACCCTAACACGTACACTAATCCTAACCCGTACCCTAAACCGAGCCCTAACCCTCAAACTAACCCTAACCCTAACCCTAACCCATACCCTACGCCATACCCAAACCTGTACCCGAACCCGTACCCGAACCCGTACCCTAAGCCGTACCCTAACCCTAACCCTAACCCTAAGCTACCCTTGACTGCTTCTGCCTCCAATAGATTTCCTAAGCACTAGTGTTTTAAGGAACAGGTTAAAAAGAGAATCCTAATGTGATTTCTTGATAATGGGTGTGTTCCTTATCTTCTCCTAGTGTCTAAACTCTTCTCCATGGCTGGACCCCCAAATAATATTCCTTGACGTGCTAAGGGGTATCTAGAGAGTGGGATAGGTTTAATAACTACCGTAACCCTAACGCGTACCCTAACCCTAACCCCTACACTAACCCTAACACGTACCCTAATCCTAACCCGTACCCTAAACCGAGACCTAACCCTCAAACTAACCCTAACCCTAACCCTAACCCATACCCTACGCCGTACCCGAACCCGTACCCGAACCCGTACCCGAACCCGTACCCTAACCCTAACCCTAACCCTAACCCTAAGCTACCCTTGACTGCTTCTGCCTCCAATAGATTTCCTAAGCACTAGTGTTTTAAGGAACAGGTTAAAAAGAGAATCCTAATGTGATTTCTTGATAATGGGTGTGTTCCTTATCTTCTCCTAGTGTCTAAACTCTTCTCCATGGCTGGACCCCCAAATAATATTCCTTGACGTGCTAAGGGGTATCTAGAGAGTGGGATAGGTTTAATAACTACCCTAACCCTAACGCGTACCCTAACCCTAACCCCTACCCTAACCCTAACACGTACCCTAATCCTAACCCGTACCCTAAACCGAGCCCTAACCCTCAAACTAACCCTAACCCTAACCCTAACCCATACCGAATGCCGTACCCGAACCCGTACCGGAACCCGTACCCTAACACTAACCCTAACCCTAACCCTAACCCTAACCCTAAGCTACCCTTGACTGCTTCTGCCTCCAATAGATTTCCTAAGCACTAGTGTTTTAAGGAACAGGTTAAAAAGAGAATCCTAATGTGATTTCTTGATAATGGGTGTGTTCCTTATCTTCTCCTAGTGTCTAAACTCTTCTCCAAGGCTGGACCCCCAAATAATATTCCTTGACGTGCTAAGGGGTATCTAGAGAGTGGGATAGGTTTAATAACTACCCTAACCCTAACGCGTACCCTAACCCTAACCTCTACCCTAACCCTAACACGTACACTAATCCTAACCCGTACCCTAAACCGAGCCCTAACCCTCAAACTAACCCTAACCCTAACCCTAACCCATACCCTACGCCATACCCAAACCTGTACCCGAACCCGTACCCGAACCCGTACCCTAAGCCGTACCCTAACCCTAACCCTAACCCTAAGCTACCCTTGACTGCTTCTGCCTCCAATAGATTTCCTAAGCACTAGTGTTTTAAGGAACAGGTTAAAAAGAGAATCCTAATGTGATTTCTTGATAATGGGTGTGTTCCTTATCTTCTCCTAGTGTCTAAACTCTTCTCCATGGCTGGACCCCCAAATAATATTCCTTGACGTGCTAAGGGGTATCTAGAGAGTGGGATAGGTTTAATAACTACCGTAACCCTAACGCGTACCCTAACCCTAACCCCTACACTAACCCTAACACGTACCCTAATCCTAACCCGTACCCTAAACCGAGCCCTAACCCTAAAACTAACCCTAACCCTAACCCTAACCCATACCTTACGCCGTACCCGAACCCGTACCCGAACCCGTACCCTAACCCTAACCCTAACCCTAAGCTACCCTTGACTGCTTCTGCCTCCAATAGATTTCCTAAGCACTAGTGTTTTAAGGAACAGGTTAAAAAGAGAATCCTAATGTGATTTCTTGATAATGGGTGTGATCCTTATCTTCTCCTAGTGTCTAAACTCTTCTCCATGGCTGGACACCCAAATAATATTCCTTGACGTGCTAAGGGGTATCTAGAGAGTGGGATAGGTTTAATAACTACCCTAACCCTAACGCGTACCCTAACCCTAACCCCTACCCTAACCCTAACACGTACCCTAATCCTAACCCGTACCCTAAACCGAGCCCTAACCCTCAAACTAACCCTAACCCTAACCCTAACCCATATCGTACGCCATACCCAAACCCGTACCCGAACCCGTACCCGAACCCGTACCCTAAGCCGTACGCTAACCCAAACCCTAACCCTAAGCTACCCTTGACTGCTTCTGCCTCCAATAGATTTCCTAAGCACTAGTGTTTTAAGGAACAGGTTAAAAAGAGAATCCTAATGTGATTTCTTGATAATGGGTGTGTTCCTTATCTTCTCCTAGTGTCTAAACTCTTCTCCATGGCTGGACCCCCAAATAATATACCTTGACGTGCTAAGGGGTATCTAGAGAGTGGGATATGTTTAATAACTACCCTAACCCTAACGCGTACCCTAACCCTAACCCCTACCCTAACCCTAACACGTACCCTAATCCTAACCCGTAACCTAAACCGAGCCCTAACCCTGAAACTAACCCTAACCCTAAACCTAACCCATACCCTACGCCGTCCCCGAACCCGTACCCGAACCCGTAACCGAACCCGTACCCTAAGCCGTACCCTAACCCTAACCCTAACCCTAAGCTACCCTTGACTGCTTCTGCCTCCAATAGATTTCCTAAGCACTAGTGTTTTAAGGAACAGGTTAAAAAGAGAATCCTAATGTGATTTCTTGATAATGGGTGTGTTCCTTATCTTCTCCTAGTGTCTAAACTCTTCTCCATGGCTGGACCCCCAAATAATATTCCTTGACGTGCTAAGGGGTATCTAGAGAGTGGGATAGGTTTAATAACTACCCTAACCCTAACGCGTACCCTAACCCTAACCCCTACCCTAACCCTAACACGTACCCTAATCCTAACCCGTACCCTAAACCGAGCCCTAACCCTCAAACTAACCCTAACCCTAACCCTAACCCATACCCTAAGCCGTACCCGAACCCGTATCCGAACCCGTACCCTAAGCCATACCCTAACCCTAACCCTAACCGTAACCCTAACCCTAAGCTACCCTTGACTGCTTCTGCCTCCAATAGATTTCCTAAGCACTAGTGTATTAAGGAACAGGTTAAAAAGAGAATCCTAATGTGATTTCAGGATAATGGGTGTGTTTCTTATCTTCTCCTAGTGTCTAAACTCTTCTCCATGGCTGGACCCCCAAATAATATTCCTTGACGTGCTAAGGGGTATCTAGAGAGTGGGATAGGTTTAATAACTACCCTAACCCTAACGCGTACCCTAACCCTAACCCCTACCCTAACCCTAACACGTACCCTAATCCTAACCCGTACCCTAAACGGAGCCCTAACCCTCAAACTAACCCTAACCCTAACCCTAACCCATACCCTACGCCGTACCCGAACCCGTACCCGAACCCGTACCCTAAGCCATACCCTAACCCTAACCCTCACCGTAACCCTAACCCTAAGCTACCCTTGACTGCTTCTGCCTCCAATAGATTTCCTAAGCACTAGTGTTTTAAGGAACAGGTTAAAAAGAGAATCCTAATGTGATTTCTTGATAATGGGTGTGTTCCTTATCTTCTCCTATTGTCTAAACTCTTCTCCATGGCTGGACCCCCAAATAATATTCCTTGACGTGCTAAGGGGTATCTAGAGAGTGGGATAGGTTTAATAACTACCCTAACCCTAACGCGTACCCTAACCCTAACACGTACCCTAATCCTAACCCGTACCCTAAACCGAGCCCTAACCCTCAAACTAACCCTAACCCTAACCCTAACCCATACCCTACGCCGTACCCGAACCCGTACCGAACCCGTACCCTAAGCCGTACCCTAAAGCTAACCCTAACCCTAACCCTAACCCTAACCCTACGCTACCCTTGACTGCTTCTGCCTCCAATAGATTTCCTAAGCACTAGTGTTTTAAGGAACAGGTTAAAAAGAGAATCCTAATGTGATTTCTTGATAATGGGTGTGTTCCTTATCTTCTCCTAGTGTCTAAACTCTTCTCCATGGCTGGACCCCCAAATAATATTCCTTGACGTGCTAAGGGTTATCTAGAGAGTGGGATAGGTTTAATAACTACCCTAACCCTAACGCGTACCCTAACCCTAACCCCTACCCTAACCCTAAGACGTACCCTAATCCTAACCCGTAACCTAAATCGAGCCCTAACCCTCAAACTAACCCTAACCCTAACCCTAACCCATACACTACGCCATACCCGAACCCGTACCCGAACCCGTACACTAAGCCGTACCCTAACCCTAACCCTAAACCTAAACCTAACCCTAACCCTAAGCTACCCTTGACTGCTTCTGCCTCCAATAGATTTCCTAAGCACTAGTGTTTTAAGGAACAGGTTAAAAAGAGAATCCTAATGTGATTTCTTGATAATGGGTGTGTTCCTTATCTTCTCCTAGTGTCTAAACTCTTCTCCATGGCTGGACCCCCAAATAATATACCTTGACGTGCTAAGGGGTATCTAGAGAGTGGGATATGTTTAATAACTACCCTAAACCTAACGCGTACCCTAACCCTAACCCCTACCCTAAACCTAACACGTACCCTAATCCTAACCCGTAACCTAAACCGAGCCCTAACCCTCAAACTAACCCTAACCCTAAACCGAACCCATACCCTACGCCGTACCCGAACCCGTACCCGAACCCGTTACCGAACCCGTACCCTAAGCCGTACGCTAACCCTAACCCTAACCCTAAGCTACCCTTGACTGCTTCTGCCTCCAATAGATTTCCTTAGCACTAGTGTTTTAAGGAACAGGTTAAAAAGAGAATCCTAATGTGATTTCTTGATAATGGGTGTGTTCCTTATCTTCTCCTATTGTCTAAACTCTTCTCCATGGCTGGACCCCCAAATAATATTCCTTGACGTGCTAAGGGGTATCTAGAGAGTGGGATAGGTTTAATAACTACCCTAACCCTAACGCGTACCCTAACCCTAACCCCTACCCTAACCCTAACACGATCCCTAATCCTAACCCGTACCCTAAACTGAGCCCTAACCTTCAAACTAACCCTAAACCTAACCCTAACCCATACCCTACGCCGTACACGAACCCGTACCCGAACCCGTACCCTAAGCCGTACCCTAAACCTAACCCTAACCCTAACCCTAACCCTAACCCTAAGCTACCCTTGACTGCTTCTGCCTCCAATAGATTTCCTAAGCACTAGTGTTTTAAGGAACAGGTTAAAAAGAGAATCCTAATGTGATTTCAGGATAATGGGTGTGTTCCTTATCTTCTCCTAGTGTCTAAACTCTTCTCCATGGCTGGACCCCCAAATAATATTCCTTGACGTGCTAAGGGGTATCTAGAGAGTGGGATAGGTTTAATAACTACCGTAACCCTAACGCGTACCCTAACCCTAACCCCTACACTAACCCTAACACGTACCCTAATCCTAACCCGTACCCTAAACCGAGCCCTAACCCTCAAACTAACCCTAACCCTAACCCTAACCCATACCCTACGCCGTACCCGAACCCGTACCCGAACCCGTACCCGAACCCGTACCCTAACCCTAACCCTAACCCTAACCCTAAGCTACCCTTGACTGCTTCTGCCTCCAATAGATTTCCTAAGCACTAGTGTTTTAAGGAACAGGTTAAAAAGAGAATCCTAATGTGATTTCTTGATAATGGGTGTGTTCCTTATCTTCTCCTAGTGTCTAAACTCTTCTCCATGGCTGGACCCCCAAATAATATTCCTTGACGTGCTAAGGGGTATCTAGAGAGTGGGATAGGTTTAATAACTACCCTAACCCTAACGCGTACCCTAACCCTAACCCCTACCCTAACCCTAACACGTACCCTAATCCTAACCCGTACCCTAAACCGAGCCCTAACCCTCAAACTAACCCTAACCCTAACCCTAACCCATACCGAATGCCGTACCCGAACCCGTACCGGAACCCGTACCCTAACACTAACCCTAACCCTAACCCTAACCCTAACCCTAAGCTACCCTTGACTGCTTCTGCCTCCAATAGATTTCCTAAGCACTAGTGTATTAAGGAACAGGTTAAAAAGAGAATCCTAATGTGATTTCAGGATAATGGGTGTGTTCCTTATCTTCTCCTAGTGTCTAAACTCTTCTCCATGGCTGGACCCCCAAATAATATTCCTTGACGTGCTAAGGGGTATCTAGAGAGTGGGATAGGTTTAATAACTACCCTAAACCTAACGCGTACCCTAACCCTAACCCCTAACCTAACCCTAACACGAACCCTAATCCTAACCCGTACCCTAAACCGAGCCCTAACCTTCAAACTAACCCTAACCCTAACCCTAACCCATACCCTACGCCGTACCCGAACCCGTACCCGAACCCGTAACTGAACCCGTACCCTAACCCTAACCCTAACCCTAAGCTACCCTTGACTGCTTCTGCCTCCAATAGATTTCCTAAGCACTAGTGTTTTAAGGAACAGGTTAAAAAGAGAATCCTAATGTGATTTATTGATAATGGGTGTGATCCTTATCTTCTCCTAGTGTCTAAACTCTTCTCCATGGCTGGACACCCAAATAATATTCCTTGACGTGCTAAGGGGTATCTAGAGAGTGGGATAGGTTTAATAACTACCCTAACCCTAACGCGTACCCTAACCCTAATCCCTACCCTAACCCTAACACGTACCCTAATCCTAACCCGTACCCTAAACCGAGCCCTAACCCTCAAACTAACCCTAACCCTAACCCTAACCCATATCGTACGCCATACCCAAACCCGTTCCCGAACCCGTACCCGAACCCGTACCCTAAGCCGTACGCTAACCCAAACCCTAACCCTAAGCTACCCTTGACTGCTTCTGCCTCCAATAGATTTCCTAAGCACTAGTGTTTTAAGGAACAGGTTAAAAAGAGAATCCTAATGTGATTTCTTGATAATGGGTGTGTTCCTTATCTTCTCCTAGTGTCTAAACTCTTCTCCAAGGCTGGACCCCCAAATAATATTCCTTGACGTGATAAGGGGTATCTAGAGAGTGGATAGGTTTAATAACTACCCTAATCCTAACGCGTACCCTAACCCTAACCTCTACCCTAACCCTAACACGTACACTAATCCTAACCCGTACCCTAAACCGAGCCCTAACCCTCAAACTAACCCTAACCCTAACCCTAACCCATACCCTACGCTGTACCCGAACCCGGACCCGAACCCGTACCCTAAGCCTTACCCTAACCCTAACCCTAACCCTAACCCTAACCCTAAGCTACCCTTGACTGCTTCTGCCTCCAATAGATTTCCTAAGCACTAGTGTATTAAGGAACAGGTTAAAAAGAGAATCCTAATGTGATTTCAGGATAATGGGTGTGTTCCTTATCTTCTCCTAGTGTCTAAACTCTTCTCCATGGCTGGACCCCCAAATAATATTCCTTGACGTGCTAAAGGGTATTTAGAGAGTGGGATAGGTTTAATAACTACCCTAACCCTAACCTCTACCCTAACCCTAACACGTACACTAATCCTAACCCGTACCCTAAACCGAGCCCTAACCCTCAAACTAACCCTAACCCTAACCCTAACCCATACCCTACGCCATACCCAAACCTGTACCCGAACCCGTACCCGAACCCGTACCCTAAGCCGTACCCTAACCCTAACCCTAACCCTAAGCTACCCTTGACTGCTTCTGCCTCCAATAGATTTCCTAAGCACTAGTGTTTTAAGGAACAGGTTAAAAAGAGAATCCTAATGTGATTTCTTGATAATGGGTGTGTTCCTTATCTTCTCCTAGTGTCTAAACTCTTCTCCATGGCTGGACCCCCAAATAATATTCCTTGACGTGCTAAGGGGTATCTAGAGAGTGGGATAGGTTTAATAACTACCGTAACCCTAACGCGTACCCTAACCCTAACCCCTACACTAACCCTAACACGTACCCTAATCCTAACCCGTACCCTAAACCGAGACCTAACCCTCAAACTAACCCTAACCCTAACCCTAACCCATACCCTACGCCGTACCCGAACCCGTACCCGAACCCGTACCCGAACCCGTACCCTAACCCTAACCCTAACCCTAACCCTAAGCTACCCTTGACTGCTTCTGCCTCCAATAGATTTCCTAAGCACTAGTGTTTTAAGGAACAGGTTAAAAAGAGAATCCTAATGTGATTTCTTGATAATGGGTGTGTTCCTTATCTTCTCCTAGTGTCTAAACTCTTCTCCATGGCTGGACCCCCAAATAATATTCCTTGACGTGCTAAGGGGTATCTAGAGAGTGGGATAGGTTTAATAACTACCCTAACCCTAACGCGTACCCTAACCCTAACCCCTACCCTAACCCTAACACGTACCCTAATCCTAACCCGTACCCTAAACCGAGCCCTAACCCTCAAACTAACCCTAACCCTAACCCTAACCCATACCGAATGCCGTACCCGAACCCGTACCGGAACCCGTACCCTAACACTAACCCTAACCCTAACCCTAACCCTAACCCTAAGCTACCCTTGACTGCTTCTGCCTCCAATAGATTTCCTAAGCACTAGTGTTTTAAGGAACAGGTTAAAAAGAGAATCCTAATGTGATTTCTTGATAATGGGTGTGTTCCTTATCTTCTCCTAGTGTCTAAACTCTTCTCCAAGGCTGGACCCCCAAATAATATTCCTTGACGTGCTAAGGGGTATCTAGAGAGTGGGATAGGTTTAATAACTACCCTAACCCTAACGCGTACCCTAACCCTAACCTCTACCCTAACCCTAACACGTACACTAATCCTAACCCGTACCCTAAACCGAGCCCTAACCCTCAAACTAACCCTAACCCTAACCCTAACCCATACCCTACGCCATACCCAAACCTGTACCCGAACCCGTACCCGAACCCGTACCCTAAGCCGTACCCTAACCCTAACCCTAACCCTAAGCTACCCTTGACTGCTTCTGCCTCCAATAGATTTCCTAAGCACTAGTGTTTTAAGGAACAGGTTAAAAAGAGAATCCTAATGTGATTTCTTGATAATGGGTGTGTTCCTTATCTTCTCCTAGTGTCTAAACTCTTCTCCATGGCTGGACCCCCAAATAATATTCCTTGACGTGCTAAGGGGTATCTAGAGAGTGGGATAGGTTTAATAACTACCGTAACCCTAACGCGTACCCTAACCCTAACCCCTACACTAACCCTAACACGTACCCTAATCCTAACCCGTACCCTAAACCGAGCCCTAACCCTAAAACTAACCCTAACCCTAACCCTAACCCATACCTTACGCCGTACCCGAACCCGTACCCGAACCCGTACCCTAACCCTAACCCTAACCCTAAGCTACCCTTGACTGCTTCTGCCTCCAATAGATTTCCTAAGCACTAGTGTTTTAAGGAACAGGTTAAAAAGAGAATCCTAATGTGATTTCTTGATAATGGGTGTGATCCTTATCTTCTCCTAGTGTCTAAACTCTTCTCCATGGCTGGACACCCAAATAATATTCCTTGACGTGCTAAGGGGTATCTAGAGAGTGGGATAGGTTTAATAACTACCCTAACCCTAACGCGTACCCTAACCCTAACCCCTACCCTAACCCTAACACGTACCCTAATCCTAACCCGTACCCTAAACCGAGCCCTAACCCTCAAACTAACCCTAACCCTAACCCTAACCCATATCGTACGCCATACCCAAACCCGTACCCGAACCCGTACCCGAACCCGTACCCTAAGCCGTACGCTAACCCAAACCCTAACCCTAAGCTACCCTTGACTGCTTCTGCCTCCAATAGATTTCCTAAGCACTAGTGTTTTAAGGAACAGGTTAAAAAGAGAATCCTAATGTGATTTCTTGATAATGGGTGTGTTCCTTATCTTCTCCTAGTGTCTAAACTCTTCTCCATGGCTGGACCCCCAAATAATATACCTTGACGTGCTAAGGGGTATCTAGAGAGTGGGATATGTTTAATAACTACCCTAACCCTAACGCGTACCCTAACCCTAACCCCTACCCTAACCCTAACACGTACCCTAATCCTAACCCGTAACCTAAACCGAGCCCTAACCCTGAAACTAACCCTAACCCTAAACCTAACCCATACCCTACGCCGTCCCCGAACCCGTACCCGAACCCGTAACCGAACCCGTACCCTAAGCCGTACCCTAACCCTAACCCTAACCCTAAGCTACCCTTGACTGCTTCTGCCTCCAATAGATTTCCTAAGCACTAGTGTTTTAAGGAACAGGTTAAAAAGAGAATCCTAATGTGATTTCTTGATAATGGGTGTGTTCCTTATCTTCTCCTAGTGTCTAAACTCTTCTCCATGGCTGGACCCCCAAATAATATTCCTTGACGTGCTAAGGGGTATCTAGAGAGTGGGATAGGTTTAATAACTACCCTAACCCTAACGCGTACCCTAACCCTAACCCCTACCCTAACCCTAACACGTACCCTAATCCTAACCCGTACCCTAAACCGAGCCCTAACCCTCAAACTAACCCTAACCCTAACCCTAACCCATACCCTAAGCCGTACCCGAACCCGTATCCGAACCCGTACCCTAAGCCATACCCTAACCCTAACCCTAACCGTAACCCTAACCCTAAGCTACCCTTGACTGCTTCTGCCTCCAATAGATTTCCTAAGCACTAGTGTATTAAGGAACAGGTTAAAAAGAGAATCCTAATGTGATTTCAGGATAATGGGTGTGTTTCTTATCTTCTCCTAGTGTCTAAACTCTTCTCCATGGCTGGACCCCCAAATAATATTCCTTGACGTGCTAAGGGGTATCTAGAGAGTGGGATAGGTTTAATAACTACCCTAACCCTAACGCGTACCCTAACCCTAACCCCTACCCTAACCCTAACACGTACCCTAATCCTAACCCGTACCCTAAACGGAGCCCTAACCCTCAAACTAACCCTAACCCTAACCCTAACCCATACCCTACGCCGTACCCGAACCCGTACCCGAACCCGTACCCTAAGCCATACCCTAACCCTAACCCTCACCGTAACCCTAACCCTAAGCTACCCTTGACTGCTTCTGCCTCCAATAGATTTCCTAAGCACTAGTGTTTTAAGGAACAGGTTAAAAAGAGAATCCTAATGTGATTTCTTGATAATGGGTGTGTTCCTTATCTTCTCCTATTGTCTAAACTCTTCTCCATGGCTGGACCCCCAAATAATATTCCTTGACGTGCTAAGGGGTATCTAGAGAGTGGGATAGGTTTAATAACTACCCTAACCCTAACGCGTACCCTAACCCTAACACGTACCCTAATCCTAACCCGTACCCTAAACCGAGCCCTAACCCTCAAACTAACCCTAACCCTAACCCTAACCCATACCCTACGCCGTACCCGAACCCGTACCGAACCCGTACCCTAAGCCGTACCCTAAAGCTAACCCTAACCCTAACCCTAACCCTAACCCTACGCTACCCTTGACTGCTTCTGCCTCCAATAGATTTCCTAAGCACTAGTGTTTTAAGGAACAGGTTAAAAAGAGAATCCTAATGTGATTTCTTGATAATGGGTGTGTTCCTTATCTTCTCCTAGTGTCTAAACTCTTCTCCATGGCTGGACCCCCAAATAATATTCCTTGACGTGCTAAGGGTTATCTAGAGAGTGGGATAGGTTTAATAACTACCCTAACCCTAACGCGTACCCTAACCCTAACCCCTACCCTAACCCTAAGACGTACCCTAATCCTAACCCGTAACCTAAATCGAGCCCTAACCCTCAAACTAACCCTAACCCTAACCCTAACCCATACACTACGCCATACCCGAACCCGTACCCGAACCCGTACACTAAGCCGTACCCTAACCCTAACCCTAAACCTAAACCTAACCCTAACCCTAAGCTACCCTTGACTGCTTCTGCCTCCAATAGATTTCCTAAGCACTAGTGTTTTAAGGAACAGGTTAAAAAGAGAATCCTAATGTGATTTCTTGATAATGGGTGTGTTCCTTATCTTCTCCTAGTGTCTAAACTCTTCTCCATGGCTGGACCCCCAAATAATATACCTTGACGTGCTAAGGGGTATCTAGAGAGTGGGATATGTTTAATAACTACCCTAAACCTAACGCGTACCCTAACCCTAACCCCTACCCTAAACCTAACACGTACCCTAATCCTAACCCGTAACCTAAACCGAGCCCTAACCCTCAAACTAACCCTAACCCTAAACCGAACCCATACCCTACGCCGTACCCGAACCCGTACCCGAACCCGTTACCGAACCCGTACCCTAAGCCGTACGCTAACCCTAACCCTAACCCTAAGCTACCCTTGACTGCTTCTGCCTCCAATAGATTTCCTTAGCACTAGTGTTTTAAGGAACAGGTTAAAAAGAGAATCCTAATGTGATTTCTTGATAATGGGTGTGTTCCTTATCTTCTCCTATTGTCTAAACTCTTCTCCATGGCTGGACCCCCAAATAATATTCCTTGACGTGCTAAGGGGTATCTAGAGAGTGGGATAGGTTTAATAACTACCCTAACCCTAACGCGTACCCTAACCCTAACCCCTACCCTAACCCTAACACGATCCCTAATCCTAACCCGTACCCTAAACTGAGCCCTAACCTTCAAACTAACCCTAAACCTAACCCTAACCCATACCCTACGCCGTACACGAACCCGTACCCGAACCCGTACCCTAAGCCGTACCCTAAACCTAACCCTAACCCTAACCCTAACCCTAACCCTAAGCTACCCTTGACTGCTTCTGCCTCCAATAGATTTCCTAAGCACTAGTGTTTTAAGGAACAGGTTAAAAAGAGAATCCTAATGTGATTTCAGGATAATGGGTGTGTTCCTTATCTTCTCCTAGTGTCTAAACTCTTCTCCATGGCTGGACCCCCAAATAATATTCCTTGACGTGCTAAGGGGTATCTAGAGAGTGGGATAGGTTTAATAACTACCGTAACCCTAACGCGTACCCTAACCCTAACCCCTACACTAACCCTAACACGTACCCTAATCCTAACCCGTACCCTAAACCGAGCCCTAACCCTCAAACTAACCCTAACCCTAACCCTAACCCATACCCTACGCCGTACCCGAACCCGTACCCGAACCCGTACCCGAACCCGTACCCTAACCCTAACCCTAACCCTAACCCTAAGCTACCCTTGACTGCTTCTGCCTCCAATAGATTTCCTAAGCACTAGTGTTTTAAGGAACAGGTTAAAAAGAGAATCCTAATGTGATTTCTTGATAATGGGTGTGTTCCTTATCTTCTCCTAGTGTCTAAACTCTTCTCCATGGCTGGACCCCCAAATAATATTCCTTGACGTGCTAAGGGGTATCTAGAGAGTGGGATAGGTTTAATAACTACCCTAACCCTAACGCGTACCCTAACCCTAACCCCTACCCTAACCCTAACACGTACCCTAATCCTAACCCGTACCCTAAACCGAGCCCTAACCCTCAAACTAACCCTAACCCTAACCCTAACCCATACCGAATGCCGTACCCGAACCCGTACCGGAACCCGTACCCTAACACTAACCCTAACCCTAACCCTAACCCTAACCCTAAGCTACCCTTGACTGCTTCTGCCTCCAATAGATTTCCTAAGCACTAGTGTATTAAGGAACAGGTTAAAAAGAGAATCCTAATGTGATTTCAGGATAATGGGTGTGTTCCTTATCTTCTCCTAGTGTCTAAACTCTTCTCCATGGCTGGACCCCCAAATAATATTCCTTGACGTGCTAAGGGGTATCTAGAGAGTGGGATAGGTTTAATAACTACCCTAAACCTAACGCGTACCCTAACCCTAACCCCTAACCTAACCCTAACACGAACCCTAATCCTAACCCGTACCCTAAACCGAGCCCTAACCTTCAAACTAACCCTAACCCTAACCCTAACCCATACCCTACGCCGTACCCGAACCCGTACCCGAACCCGTAACTGAACCCGTACCCTAAGCCGTACCCTAACCCTAACCCTAACCCTAAGCTACCCTTGACTGCTTCTGCCTCCAATAGATTTCCTAAGCACTAGTGTTTTAAGGAACAGGTTAAAAAGAGAATCCTAATGTGATTTCTTGATAATGGGTGTGTTCCTTATCTTCTCCTAGTGTCTAAACTCTTCTCCATGGCTGGACCCCCAATTAATATTCCTTGACGTGCTAAGGGGTATCTAGAGAGTGGGATAGGTTTAATAACTACCCTAACCCTAACGCGTACCCTAACCCTATCCCCTACCCTAACCCTAACACGTACCCTAATCCTAAACCGTAACCTAAACCGAGCCCTAACCCTCAAACTAACCCTAACCCTAACCCTAACCCATACCCTACGCCGTACCCGAACCAGTACCCGAACCCGTACCCTAAGCCGTACCCTAACCCTAACCCTAATCCTAACACTAACCCTAACCCTAAGCTACCCTTGACTGCTTCTGCCTCCAATAGATTTCCTAAGCACTAGTGTTTTAAGGAACAGGTTAAAAAGAGAATCCTAATGTGATTTCTTGATAATGGGTGTGTTCCTTATCTTCTCCTAGTGTCTAAACTCTTCTCCATGGCTGGACCCCCAAATAATATTCCTTGACGTGCTAAGGGGTATCTAGAGAGTGGGATAGGTTTAATAACTACCGTAACCCTAACGCGTACCCTAACCCTAACCCCTACACTAACCCTAACACGTACCCTAATCCTAACCCGTACCCTAAACCGAGCCCTAACCCTCAAACTAACCCTAACCCTAACCCTAACCCATACCTTACGCCGTACCCGAACCCGTACCCGAACCCGTACCCGAACCCGTACCCTAACCCTAACCCTAACCCTAAGCTACCCTTGACTGCTTCTGCCTCCAATAGATTTCCTAAGCACTAGTGTTTTAAGGAACAGGTTAAAAAGAGAATCCTAATGTGATTTATTGATAATGGGTGTGATCCTTATCTTCTCCTAGTGTCTAAACTCTTCTCCATGGCTGGACACCCAAATAATATTCCTTGACGTGCTAAGGGGTATCTAGAGAGTGGGATAGGTTTAATAACTACCCTAACCCTAACGCGTACCCTAACCCTAATCCCTACCCTAACCCTAACACGTACCCTAATCCTAACCCGTACCCTAAACCGAGCCCTAACCCTCAAACTAACCCTAACCCTAACCCTAACCCATATCGTACGCCATACCCAAACCCGTTCCCGAACCCGTACCCGAACCCGTACCCTAAGCCGTACGCTAACCCAAACCCTAACCCTAAGCTACCCTTGACTGCTTCTGCCTCCAATAGATTTCCTAAGCACTAGTGTTTTAAGGAACAGGTTAAAAAGAGAATCCTAATGTGATTTCTTGATAATGGGTGTGTTCCTTATCTTCTCCTAGTGTCTAAACTCTTCTCCATGGCTGGACCCCCAAATAATATACCTTGACGTGCTAAGGGGTATCTAGAGAGTGGGATATGTTTAATAACTACCCTAACCCTAACGCGTACCCTAACCCTAACCCCTACCCTAACCCTAACACGTACCCTAATCCTAACCCGTAACCTAAACCGAGCCCTAACCCTCAAACTAACCCTAACCCTAACCCTAACCCATACCCTAAGCCGTACCCGAACCCGTATCCGAACCCGTACCCTAAGCCATACCCTAACCCTAACCCTAACCGTAACCCTAACCCTAAGCTACCCTTGACTGCTTCTGCCTCCAATAGATTTCCTAAGCACTAGTGTATTAAGGAACAGGTTAAAAAGAGAATCCTAATGTGATTTCAGGATAATGGGTGTGTTCCTTATCTTCTCCTAGTGTCTAAACTCTTCTCCATGGCTAGACCCCCAAATAATATTCCTTGACGTGCTAAGGGGTATCTAGAGAGTGGGATAGGTTTAATAACTACCCTAACCCTAACGCGTACCCTAACCCTAACCCCTACCCTAACCCTAACACGTACCCTAATCCTAACCCGTACCCTAAACCGAGCCCTAACCCTCAAAAAACCCTAACCCTAACCCTAACCCATACCCTACGCCGTACCCGAACCCGTACCCGAACCCGTACCCTAAGCCATACCCTAAACCTAACCCTCACCGTAACCCTAACCCTAAGCTACCCTTGACTGCTTCTGCCTCCAATAGATTTCCTAAGCACTAGTGTATTAAGGAACAGGTTAAAAAGAGAATCCTAATGTGATTTCTTGATAATGGGTGTGTTCCTTATCTTCTCCTAGTGTCTAAACTCTTCTCCATGGCTGGACACCCAAATAATATTCCTTGACGTGCTAAGGGGTATCTAGAGAGTGGGATAGGTTTAATAACTACCCTAACCCTAACGCGTACCCTAACCCTAACACGTACCCTAATCCTAACCCGTACCCTAAACCGAGCCCTAACCCTCAAACTAACCCTAACCCTAACCCTAACCCATACCCTACGCCGTACCCGAACCCGTACCGAACCCGTACCCTAAGCCGTACCCTAAAGCTAACCCTAACCCTAACCCTAACCCTAACCCTACGCTACCCTTGACTGCTTCTGCCTCCAATAGATTTCCTAAGCACTAGTGTTTTAAGGAACAGGTTAAAAAGAGAATCCTAATGTGATTTCTTGATAATGGGTGTGTTCCTTATCTTCTCCTAGTGTCTAAACTCTTCTCCATGGCTGGACCCCCAAATAATATTCCTTGACGTGCTAAGGGTTATCTAGAGAGTGGGATAGGTTTAATAACTACCCTAACCCTAACGCGTACCCTAACCATAACCCCTACCCTAACCCTAAGACGTACCCTAATCCTAACCCGTAACCTAAATCGAGCCCTAACCCTCAAACTAACCCTAACCCTAACCCTAACCCATACACTACGCCATACCCGAACCCGTACCCGAACCCGTACACTAAGCCGTACCCTAACCCTAACCCTAAACCTAAACCTAACCCTAACCCTAAGCTACCCTTGACTGCTTCTGCCTCCAATAGATTTCCTAAGCACTAGTGTTTTAAGGAACAGGTTAAAAAGAGAATCCTAATGTGATTTCTTGATAATGGGTGTGTTCCTTATCTTCTCCTAGTGTCTAAACTCTTCTCCATGGCTGGACCCCCAAATAATATACCTTGACGTGCTAAGGGGTATCTAGAGAGTGGGATATGTTTAATAACTACCCTAAACCTAACGCGTACCCTAACCCTAACCCCTACCCTAAACCTAACACGTACCCTAATCCTAACCCGTAACCTAAACCGAGCCCTAACCCTCAAACTAACCCTAACCCTAAACCGAACCCATACCCTACGCCGTACCCGAACCCGTACCCGAACCCGTAACCGAACCCGTACCCTAAGCCGTACGCTAACCCTAACCCTAACCCTAAGCTACCCTTGACTGCTTCTGCCTCCAATAGATTTCCTAAGCACTAGTGTTTTAAGGAACAGGTTAAAAAGAGAATCCTAATGTGATTTCTTGATAATGGGTGTGTTCCTTATCTTCTCCTAGTGTCTAAACTCTTCTCCATGGCTGGACCCCCAATTAATATTCCTTGACGTGCTAAGGGGTATCTAGAGAGTGGGATAGGTTTAATAACTACCCTAACCCTAACGCGTACCCTAACCCTAACCCCTACCCTAACCCTAACACGTACCCTAATCCTAACCCGTACCCTAAACCGAGCCCTAACCCTCAAACTAACCCTAACCCTAACCCTATCCCATACCCTACGCCGTACCCGAACCCGTACCCGAACCCGTACCCTAAGCCATACCCTAACCCTAACCCTAACCGTAACCCTAACCCTAAGCTACCCTTGACTGCTTCTGCCTCCAATAGATTTCCTAAGCACTAGTGTATTAAGGAACAGGTTAAAAAGAGAATCCTAATGTGATTTCAGGATAATGGGTGTGTTCCTTATCTTCTCCTAGTGTCTAAACTCTTCTCCATGGCTGGACCCCCAAATAATATTCCTTGACGTGCTAAGGGGTATCTAGAGAGTGGGATAGGTTTAATAACTACCCTAACCCTAACGCGTACCCTAACGCTAACCCCTACCCTAACCCTAACACGAACCCTAATCCTAAACCATACCCTAAACCGAGCCCTAAGCTTCAAACTAACCCTAACTCTAACCCAAACCCATACCCTACGCCGTACACGAACCCGTACCCGAACCCGTACCCTAAGCCGTGTCCTAACCCTAGCCCTAACCCTAACCCTAACCCTAAGCTACCCTTGACTGCTTCTGCCTCCAATAGATTTCCTAAGCACTAGTGTTTTAAGGAACAGGTTAAAAAGAGAATCCTAATGTGATTTCTTGATAATGGGTGTGTTCCTTATCTTCTCCTAGTGTCTAAACTCTTCTCCATGGCTGGACCCCCAAATAATATTCCTTGACGTGCTAAGGGGTATCTAGAGAGTGGGATAGGTTTAATAACTACCCTAACCCTAACGCGTACCCTAACCCTAACCCCTACCCTAACCCTAACACGTACCCTAATCCTAACCCGTACCCTAAACGGAGCCCTAACCCTCAAACTAACCCTAACCCTAACCCTAACCCATACCCTACGCCGTACCCGAACCCGTACCCGAACCCGTACCCTAAGCCATACCCTAACCCTAACCCTCACCGTAACCCTAACCCTAAGCTACCCTTGACTGCTTCTGCCTCCAATAGATTTCCTAAGCACTAGTGTATTAAGGAACAGGTTAAAAAGAGAATCCTAATGTGATTTCTTGATAATGGGTGTGTTCCTTATCTTCTTCTAGTGTCTAAACTCTTCTCCATGGCTGGACCCGCAAATAATATTCCTTGACGTGCTAAGGGGTATGTAGAGAGTGGGATAGGTTTAATAACTACCCTAACCCTAATGCGTACCCTAACCCTAACCCCTACCCTAACCCTAACACGAACCCTAATGCTAACCCGTACCCTAAACCGAGCCCTAACCTTCAAACTAACCCTAACCCTAACCCTAACCCATACCCTACAGCGTACACGAACCCGTACCCGAACCCGTACCCTAAGCCGTACCCTAACCCTAACCCTAACCCTAACCCTAACACTAAGCTACCCTTGACTGCTTCTGCCTCCAATACATTTCCTAAGCACTAGTGTTTTAAGGAACAGGTTAAAAAGAGAATCCTAATGTGATTTCTTGATAATGGGTGTGTTCCTTATCTTCTCCTAGTGTCTAAACTCTTCTCCATGGCTGGACACCCAAATAATATTCCTTGACGTGCTAAGGGGTATCTAGAGAGTGGGATAGGTTTAATAACTACCCTAACCCTAACGCGTACCCTAACCCTAACACGTACCCTAATCCTAACCCGTACCCTAAACCGAGCCCTAACCCTCAAACTAACCCTAACCCTAACCCTAACCCATACCCTACGCCGTACCCGAACCCGTACCCGAACCCGTACCCTAAGCCGTACCCTAAAGCTAACCCTAACCCTAACCCTAACCGTAACCCTAAGCTACCCTTGACTGCTTCTGCCTCCAATAGATTTCCTAAGCACTAGTGTTTTAAGGAACAGGTTAAAAAGAGAATCCTAATGTGATTTCAGGATAATGGGTGTGTTCCTTATCTTCTCCTAGTGTCTAAACTCTTCTCCATGGCTGGACCCCCAAATAATATACCTTGACGTGCTAAGGGGTATCTAGAGAGTGGGATATGTTTAATAACTACCCTAAACCTAACGCGTACCCTAACCCTAACCCCTACCCTAAACCTAACACGTACCCTAATCCTAACCCGTAACCTAAACCGAGCCCTAACCCTCAAACTAACCCTAACCCTAAACCGAACCCATACCCTACGCCGTACCCGAACCCGTACCCGAACCCGTTACCGAACCCGTACCCTAAGCCGTACGCTAACCCTAACCCTAACCCTAAGCTACCCTTGACTGCTTCTGCCTCCAATAGATTTCCTAAGCACTAGTGTTTTAAGGAACAGGTTAAAAAGAGAATCCTAATGTGATTTCTTGATAATGGGTGTGTTCCTTATCTTCTCCTATTGTCTAAACTCTTCTCCATGGCTGGACCCCCAAATAATATTCCTTGACGTGCTAAGGGGTATCTAGAGAGTGGGATAGGTTTAATAACTACCCTAACCCTAACGCGTACCCTAACCCTAACCCCTACCCTAACCCTAACACGATCCCTAATCCTAACCCGTACCCTAAACTGAGCCCTAACCTTCAAACTAACCCTAAACCTAACCCTAAACCATACCCTACGCCGTACACGAACCCGTACCCGAACCCGTACCCTAAGCCGTACCCTAAACCTAACCCTAACCCTAACCCTAACCCTAACCCTAAGCTACCCTTGACTGCTTCTGCCTCCAATAGATTTCCTAAGCACTAGTGTTTTAAGGAACAGGTTAAAAAGAGAATCCTAATGTGATTTCAGGATAATGGGTGTGTTCCTTATCTTCTCCTAGTGTCTAAACTCTTCTCCATGGCTGGACCCCCAAATAATATTCCTTGACGTGCTAAGGGGTATCTAGAGAGTGGGATAGGTTTAATAACTACCGTAACCCTAACGCGTACCCTAACCCTAACCCCTACACTAACCCTAACACGTACCCTAATCCTAACCCGTACCCTAAACCGAGCCCTAACCCTCAAACTAACCCTAACCCTAACCCTAACCCATACCCTACGCCGTACCCGAACCCGTACCCGAACCCGTACCCGAACCCGTACCCTAACCCTAACCCTAACCCTAACCGTAAGCTACCCTTGACTGCTTCTGCCTCCAATAGATTTCCTAAGCACTAGTGTTTTAAGGAACAGGTTAAAAAGAGAATCCTAATGTGATTTCTTGATAATGGGTGTGTTCCTTATCTTCTCCTAGTGTCTAAACTCTTCTCCATGGCTGGACCCCCAAATAATATTCCTTGACGTGCTAAGGGGTATCTAGAGAGTGGGATAGGTTTAATAACTACCCTAACCCTAATGCGTACCCTAACCCTAACCCCTACCCTAACCCTAACACGTACCCTAATCCTAACCCGTACCCTAAACCGAGCCCTAACCCTCAAACTAACCCTAACCCTAACCCTAACCCATACCGAATGCCGTACCCGAACCCGTACCGGAACCCGTACCCTAACACTAACCCTAACCCTAACCCTAACCCTAACCCTAAGCTACCCTTGACTGCTTCTGCCTCCAATAGATTTCCTAAGCACTAGTGTTTTAAGGAACAGGTTAAAAAGAGAATCCTAATGTGATTTCTTGATAATGGGTGTGTTCCTTATCTTCTCCTAGTGTCTAAACTCTTCTCCAAGGCTGGACCCCCAAATAATATTCCTTGACGTGCTAAGGGGTATCTAGAGAGTGGGATAGGTTTAATAACTACCCTAACCCTAACGCGTACCCTAACCCTAACCTCTACCCTAACCCTATCACGTACACTAATCCTAACCCGTACCCTAAACCGAGCCCTAACCCTCAAACTAACCCTAACCCTAACCCTAACCCATACCCTACGCCATACCCAAACCTGTACCCGAACCCGTACCCGAACCCGTACCCTAAGCCGTACCCTAAACCTAACCCTAACCCTAAGCTACCCTTGACTGCTTCTGCCTCCAATAAATTTCCTAAGCACTAGTGTTTTAAGGAACAGGTTAAAAAGAGAATCCTAATGTGATTTCTTGATAATGGGTGTGTTCCTTATCTTCTCCTAGTGTCTAAACTCTTCTCCATGGCTGGACCCCCAAATAATATTCCTTGACGTGCTAAGGGGTATCTAGAGAGTGGGATAGGTTTAATAACTACCGTAACCCTAACGCGTACCCTAACCCTAACCCCTACACTAACCCTAACACGTACCCTAATCCTAACCCGTACCCTAAACCGAGCCCTAACCCTCAAACTAACCCTAACCCTAACCCTAACCCATACCTTACGCCGTACCCGAACCCGTACCCGAACCCGTACCCGAACCCGTACCCTAACCCTAACCCTAACCCTAAGCTACCCTTGACTGCTTCTGCCTCCAATAGATTTCCTAAGCACTAGTGTTTTAAGGAACAGGTTAAAAAGAGAATCCTAATGTGATTTATTGATAATGGGTGTGATCCTTATCTTCTCCTAGTGTCTAAACTCTTCTCCATGGCTGGACACCCAAATAATATTCCTTGACGTGCTAAGGGGTATCTAGAGAGTGGGATAGGTTTAATAACTACCCTAACCCTAACGCGTACCCTAACCCTAACCCCTACCCTAACCCTAAGACGTACCCTAATCCTAACCCGTACCCTAAACCGAGCCCTAACCCTCAAACTAACCCTAACCCTAACCCTAACCTATATCGTACGCCATACCCAAACCCGTACCCGAACCCGTACCCGAACCCGTACCCTAAGCCGTACGCTAACCCAAACCCTAACCCTAAGCTACCCTTGACTGCTTCTGCCTCCAATAGATTTCCTAAGCACTAGTGTTTTAAGGAACAGGTTAAAAAGAGAATCCTAATGTGATTTCTTGATAATGGGTGTGTTCCTTATCTTCTCCTAGTGTCTAAACTCTTCTCCATGGCTGGACCCCCAAATAATATTCCTTGACGTGCTAAGGGGTATCTAGAGAGTGGGATATGTTTAATAACTACCCTAAACCTAACACGTACCCTAATCCTAACCCGTAACCTAAACCGAGCCCTAACCCTCAAACTAACCCTAACCCTAAACCGAACCCATACCCTACGCCGTACCCGAACCCGTACCCGAACCCGTAACCGAACCCGTACCCTAAGCCGTACGCTAACCCTAACCCTAACCCTAAGCTACCCTTGACTGCTTCTGCCTCCAATAGATTTCCTAAGCACTAATGTTTTAAGGAACAGGTTAAAAAGAGAATCCTAATGTGATTTCTTGATAATGGGTGTGTTCCTTATCTTCTCCTAGTGTCTAAACTCTTCTCCATGGCTGGACCCCAATTAATATTCCTTGACGTGCTAAGGGGTATCTAGAGAGTGGGATAGGTTTAATAACTACCCTAACCCTAACGCGTACCCTAACCCTAACCCCTACCCTAACCCTAACACGTACCCTAATCCTAACCCGTACCCTAAACCGAGCCCTAACCCTCAAACTAACCCTAACCCTAACCCTATCCCATACCCTACGCCGTACCCGAACCCGTACCCGAACCCGTACCCTAAGCCATACCCTAACCCTAACCCTAACCGTAACCCTAACCCTAAGCTACCCTTGACTGCTTCTGCCTCCAATAGATTTCCTAAGCACTAGTGTATTAAGGAACAGGTTAAAAAGAGAATCCTAATGTGATTTCAGGATAATGGGTGTGTTCCTTATCTTCTCCTAGTGTCTAAACTCTTCTCCATGGCTGGACCCCCAAATAATATTCCTTGACGTGCTAAGGGGTATCTAGAGAGTGGGATAGGTTTAATAACTACCCTAACCCTAACCCGTACCCTAACGCTAACCCCTACCCTAACCCTAACTCGAACCCTAATCCTAAACCATACCCTAAACCGAGCCCTAAGCTTCAAACTAACCCTAACTCTAACCCAAACCCATACCCTACGCCATACACGAACCCGTACCCGAACCCGTACCCTAAGCCGTGTCCTAACCCTAGCCCTAACCCTAACCCTAACCCTAAGCTACCCTTGACTGCTTCTGCCTCCAATAGATTTCCTAAGCACTAGTGTTTTAAGGAACAGGTTAAAAAGAGAATCCTAATGTGATTTCTTGATAATGGGTGTGTTCCTTATCTTCTCCTAGTGTCTAAACTCTTCTCCATGGCTGGACCCCCAAATAATATTCCTTGACGTGCTAAGGGGTATCTAGAGAGTGGGATAGGTTTAATAACTACCCTAACCCTAACGCGTACCCTAACCCTAACCCCTACCCTAACCCTAACACGTACCCTAATCCTAACCCGTACCCTAAACGGAGCCCTAACCCTCAAACTAACCCTAACCCTAACCCTAACCCATACCCTACGCCGTACCCGAACCCGTACCCGAACCCGTACCCTAAGCCATACCCTAACCCTAACCCTCACCGTAACCCTAACCCTAAGCTACCCTTGACTGCTTCTGCCTCCAATAGATTTCCTAAGCACTAGTGTATTAAGGAACAGGTTAAAAAGAGAATCCTAATGTGATTTCTTGATAATGGGTGTGTTCCTTATCTTCTCCTAGTGTCTAAACTCTTCTCCATGGCTGGACCCGCAAATAATATTCCTTGACGTGCTAAGGGGTATGTAGAGAGTGGGATAGGTTTAATAACTACCCTAACCCTAATGCGTACCCTAACCCTAACCCCTACCCTAACCCTAACACGAACCCTAATCCTAACCCGTACCCTAAACCGAGCCCTAACCTTCAAACTAACCCTAACCCTAACCCTAACCCATACCCTACAGCGTACACGAACCCGTACCCGAACCCGTACCCTAAGCCGTACCCTAACCCTAACCCTAACCCTAACCCTAACACTAAGCTACCCTTGACTGCTTCTGCCTCCAATACATTTCCTAAGCACTAGTGTTTTAAGGAACAGGTTAAAAAGAGAATCCTAATGTGATTTCTTGATAATGGGTGTGTTCCTTATCTTCTCCTAGTGTCTAAACTCTTCTCCATGGCTGGACACCCAAATAATATTCCTTGACGTGCTAAGGGGTATCTAGAGAGTGGGATAGGTTTAATAACTACCCTAACCCTAACGCGTACCCTAACCCTAACACGTACCCTAATCCTAACCCGTACCCTAAACCGAGCCCTAACCCTCAAACTAACCCTAACCCTAACCCTAACCCATACCCTACGCCGGACCCGAACCCGTACCCGAACCCGTACCCTAAGCCGTACCCTAAAGCTAACCCTAACCCTAACCCTAACCGTAACCCTAAGCTACCCTTGACTGCTTCTGCCTCCAATAGATTTCCTAAGCACTAGTGTTTTAAGGAACAGGTTAAAAAGAGAATCCTAATGTGATTTCAGGATAATGGGTGTGTTCCTTATCTTCTCCTAGTGTCTAAACTCTTCTCCATGGCTGGAACCCCAAATAATATACCTTGACGTGCTAAGGGGTATCTAGAGAGTGGGATATGTTTAATAACTACCCTAAACCTAACGCGTACCCTAACCCTAACCCCTACCCTAAACCTAACACGTACCCTAATCCTAACCCGTAACCTAAACCGAGCCCTAACCCTCAAACTAACCCTAACCCTAAACCGAACCCATACCCTACGCCGTACACGAACCCGTACCCTAACCCGTTACCGAACCCGTACCCTAAGCCGTACGCTAACCCTAACCCTAACCCTAAGCTACCCTTGACTGCTTCTGCCTCCAATAGATTTCCTAAGCACTAGTGTTTTAAGGAACAGGTTAAAAAGAGAATCCTAATGTGATTTCTTGATAATGGGTGTGTTCCTTATCTTCTCCTATTGTCTAAACTCTTCTCCATGGCTGGACCCCCAAATAATATTCCTTGACGTGCTAAGGGGTATCTAGAGAGTGGGATAGGTTTAATAACTACCCTAACCCTAACGCGTACCCTAACCCTAACCCCTACCCTAACCCTAACACGATCCCTAATCCTAACCCGTACCCTAAACTGAGCCCTAACCTTCAAACTAACCCTAAACCTAACCCTAACCCATACCCTACGCCGTACACGAACCCGTACCCGAACCCGTACCCTAAGCCGTACCCTAAACCTAACCCTAACCCTAACCCTAACCCTAAGCTACCCTTGACTGCTTCTGCCTCCAATAGATTTCCTAAGCACTAGTGTTTTAAGGAACAGGTTAAAAAGAGAATCCTAATGTGATTTCAGGATACTGGGTGTGTTCCTTATCTTCTCCTAGTGTCTAAACTCTTCTCCATGGCTGGACCCCCAAATAATATTCCTTGACGTGCTAAGGGGTATCTAGAGAGTGGGATAGGTTTAATAACTACCGTAACCCTAACGCGTACCCTAACCCTAACCCCTACACTAACCCTAACACGTACCCTAATCCTAACCCTTACCCTAAACCGAGCCCTAACCCTCAAACTAACCCTAACCCTAACCCTAACCCATACCCTACGCCGTACCCGAACCCGTACCCGAACCCGTACCCGAACCCGTACCCTAACCCTAACCCTAACCCTAACCCTAAGCTACCCTTGACTGCTTCTGCCTCCAATAGATTTCCTAAGCACTAGTGTTTTAAGGAACAGGTTAAAAAGAGAATCCTAATGTGATTTCTTGATAATGGGTGTGTTCCTTATCTTCTCCTAGTGTCTAAACTCTTCTCCATGGCTGGACCCCCAAATAATATTCCTTGACGTGCTAAGGGGTTTCTAGAGAGTGGGATAGGTTTAATAACTACCCTAACCCTAACGCGTACCCTAACCCTAACCCCTACCCTAACCCTAACACGTACCCTAATCCTAACCCGTACCCTAAACCGAGCCCTAACCCTCAAACTAACCCTAACCCTAACCCTAACCCATACCGAATGCCGTACCCGAACCCGTACCGGAACCCGTACCCTAACACTAAACCTAACCCTAACCCTAACCCTAACCCTAAGCTACCCTTGACTGCTTCTGCCTCCAATAGATTTCCTAAGCACTAGTGTATTAAGGAACAGGTTAAAAAGAGAATCCTAATGTGATTTCAGGATAATGGGTGTGTTCCTTATCTTCTCCTAGTGTCTAAACTCTTCTCCATGGCTGGACCCCCAAATAATATTCCTTGACGTGCTAAGGGGTATCTAGAGAGTGGGATAGGTTTAATAACTACCCTAAACCTAACGCGTACCCTAACCCTAACCCCTAACCTAACCCTAACACGAACCCTAATCCTAACCCGTACCCTAAACCGAGCCCTAACCTTCAAACTAACCCTAACCCTAACCCTAACCCATACCCTACGCCGTACCCGAACCCGTACCCGAACCCGTAACTGAACCCGTACCCTAAGCCGTACCCTAACCCTAACCCTAACCCTAAGCTACCCTTGACTGCTTCTGCCTCCAATAGATTTCCTAAGCACTAGTGTTTTAAGGAACAGGTTAAAAAGAGAATCCTAATGTGATTTCTTGATAATGGGTGTGTTCCTTATCTTCTCCTAGTGTCTAAACTCTTCTCCATGGCTGGACCCCCAAATAATATTCCTTGACGTGGTAAGGGGTATCTAGAGAGTGGGATAGGTTTAATAACTACCCTAACCCTAACGCGTACCCTAACCCTAACCTCTACCCTAACCCTATCACGTACACTAATCCTAACCCGTACCCTAAACCAAGCCCTAACCCTCAAACTAACCCTAACCCTAACCCTAACCCATACCCTACGCCATACCCAAACCTGTACCCGAACCCGTACCCGAACCCGTACCCTAAGCCGTACCCTAAACCTAACCCTAACCCTAAGCTACCCTTGACTGCTTCTGCCTCCAATAAATTTCCTAAGCACTAGTGTTTTAAGGAACAGGTTAAAAAGAGAATCCTAATGTGATTTCTTGATAATGGGTGTGTTCCTTATCTTCTCCTAGTGTCTAAACTCTTCTCCATGGCTGGACCCCCAAATAATATTCCTTGACGTGCTAAGGGGTATCTAGAGAGTGGGATAGGTTTAATAACTACCGTAACCCTAACGCGTACCCTAACCCTAACCCCTACACTAACCCTAACACGTACCCTAATCCTAACCCGTACCCTAAACCGAGCCCTAACCCTCAAACTAACCCTAACCCTAACCCTAACCCATACCTTACGCCGTACCCGAACCCGTACCCGAACCCGTACCCGAACCCGTACCCTAACCCTAACCCTAACCCTAAGCTACCCTTGACTGCTTCTGCCTCCAATAGATTTCCTAAGCACTAGTGTTTTAAGGAACAGGTTAAAAAGAGAATCCTAATGTGATTTCTTGATAATGGGTGTGTTCCTTATCTTCTCCTAGTGTCTAAACTCTTCTCCATGGCTGGACCCCCAAATAATATTCCTTGACGTGCTAAGGGTTATCTAGAGAGTGGGATAGGTTTAATAACTACCCTAACCCTAACGCGTACCCTAACCCTAACCCCTACCCTAACCCTAAGACGTACCCTAATCCTAACCCGTAACCTAAATCGAGCCCTAACCCTCAAACTAACCCTAACCCTAACCCTAACCCATACACTACGCCATACCCGAACCCGTACCCGAACCCATACACTAAGCCGTACCCTAACCCTAACCCTAAACCTAAACCTAACCCTAACCCTAAGCTACCCTTGACTGCTTCTGCCTCCAATAGATTTCCTAAGCACTAGTGTTTTAAGGAACAGGTTAAAAAGAGAATCCTAATGTGATTTCTTGATAATGGGTGTGTTCCTTATCTTCTCCTAGTGTCTAAACTCTTCTCCATGGCTGGACCCCCAAATAATATACCTTGACGTGCTAAGGGGTATCTAGAGAGTGGGATATGTTTAATAACTACCCTAAACCTAACGCGTACCCTAACCCTAACCCCTACCCTAAACCTAACACGTACCCTAATCCTAACCCGTAACCTAAACCGAGCCCTAACCCTCAAACTAACCCTAACCCTAAACCGAACCCATACCCTACGCCGTACCCGAACCCGTACCCGAACCCGTAACCGAACCCGTACCCTAAGCCGTACGCTAACCCTAACCCTAACCCTAAGCTACCCTTGACTGCTTCTGCCTCCAATAGATTTCCTAAGCACTAGTGTTTTAAGGAACAGGTTAAAAAGAGAATCCTAATGTGATTTCTTGATAATGGGTGTGTTCCTTATCTTCTCCTAGTGTCTAAACTCTTCTCCATGGCTGGACCCCCAATTAATATTCCTTGACGTGCTAAGGGGTATCTAGAGAGTGGGATAGGTTTAATAACTACCCTAACCCTAACGCGTACCCTAACCCTAACCCCTACCCTAACCCTAACACGTACCCTAATCCTAACCCGTACCCTAAACCGAGCCCTAACCCTCAAACTAACCCTAACCCTAACCCTATCCCATACCCTACGCCGTACCCGAACCCGTACCCGAACCCGTACCCTAAGCCATACCCTAACCCTAACCCTAACCGTAACCCTAACCCTAAGCTACCCTTGACTGCTTCTGCCTCCAATAGATTTCCTAAGCACTAGTGTATTAAGGAACAGGTTAAAAAGAGAATCCTAATGTGATTTCAGGATAATGGGTGTGTTCCTTATCTTCTCCTAGTGTCTAAACTCTTCTCCATGGCTGGACCCCCAAATAATATTCCTTGACGTGCTAAGGGGTATCTAGAGAGTGGGATAGGTTTAATAACTACCCTAACCCTAACGCGTACCCTAACGCTAACCCCTACCCTAACCCTAACACGAACCCTAATCCTAAACCATACCCTAAACCGAGCCCTAAGCTTCAAACTAACCCTAACTCTAACCCAAACCCATACCCTACGCCGTACACGAACCCGTACCCGAACCCGTACCCTAAGCCGTGTCCTAACCCTAGCCCTAACCCTAACCCTAACCCTAAGCTACCCTTGACTGCTTCTGCCTCCAATAGATTTCCTAAGCACTAGTGTTTTAAGGAACAGGTTAAAAAGAGAATCCTAATGTGATTTCTTGATAATGGGTGTGTTCCTTATCTTCTCCTAGTGTCTAAACTCTTCTCCATGGCTGGACCCCCAAATAATATTCCTTGACGTGCTAAGGGGTATCTAGAGAGTGGGATAGGTTTAATAACTACCCTAACCCTAACGCGTACCCTAACCCTAACCCCTACCCTAACCCTAACACGTACCCTAATCCTAACCCGTACCCTAAACGGAGCCCTAACCCTCAAACTAACCCTAACCCTAACCCTAACCCATACCCTACGCCGTACCCGAACCCGTACCCGAACCCGTACCCTAAGCCATACCCTAACCCTAACCCTCACCGTAACCCTAACACTAAGCTACCCTTGACTGCTTCTGCCTCCAATAGATTTCCTAAGCACTAGTGTATTAAGGAACAGGTTAAAAAGAGAATCCTAATGTGATTTCTTGATAATGGGTGTGTTCCTTATCTTCTCCTAGTGTCTAAACTCTTCTCCATGGCTGGACCCGCAAATAATATTCCTTGACGTGCTAAGGGGTATGTAGAGAGTGGGATAGGTTTAATAACTACCCTAACCCTAATGCGTACCCTAACCCTAACCCCTACCTTAACCCTAACACGAACCCTAATCCTAACCCGTACCCTAAACCGAGCCCTAACCTTCAAACTAACCCTAACCCTAACCCTAACCCATACCCTACAGCGTACACGAACCCGTACCCGAACCCGTACCCTAAGCCGTACCCTAACCCTAACCCTAACCCTAACCCTAACACTAAGCTACCCTTGACTGCTTCTGCCTCCAATACATTTCCTAAGCACTAGTGTTTTAAGGAACAGGTTAAAAAGAGAATCCTAATGTGATTTCTTGATAATGGGTGTGTTCCTTATCTTCTCCTAGTGTCTAAACTCTTCTCCATGGCTGGACACCCAAATAATATTCCTTGACGTGCTAAGGGGTATCTAGAGAGTGGGATAGGTTTAATAACTACCCTAACCCTAACGCGTACCCTAACCCTAACACGTACCCTAATCCTAACCCGTACCCTAAACCGAGCCCTAACCCTCAAACTAACCCTAACCCTAACCCTAACCCATACCCTACGCCGTACCCGAACCCGTACCCGAACCCGTACCCTAAGCCGTACCCTAAAGCTAACCCTAACCCTAACCCTAACCGTAACCCTAAGCTACCCTTGACTGCTTCTGCCTCCAATAGATTTCCTAAGCACTAGTGTTTTAAGGAACAGGTTAAAAAGAGAATCCTAATGTGATTTCTTGATAATGGGTGTGTTCCTTATCTTCTCCTAGTGTCTAAACTCTTCTCCATGGCTGGACCCCCAAATAATATTCCTTGACGTGCTAAAGGGTATTTAGAGAGTGGGATAGGTTTAATAACTACCCTAACCCTAACCTCTACCCTAACCCTAACACGTACACTAATCCTAACCCGTACCCTAAACCGAGCCCTAACCCTCAAACTAACCCTAACCCTAACCCTAACCCATACCCTACGCCATACCCAAACCTGTACCCGAACCCGTACCCGAACCCGTACCCTAAGCCGTACCCTAACCCTAACCCTAACCCTAAGCTACCCTTGACTGCTTCTGCCTCCAATAGATTTCCTAAGCACTAGTGTTTTAAGGAACAGGTTAAAAAGAGAATCCTAATGTGATTTCTTGATAATGGGTGTGTTCCTTATCGTCTCCTAGTGTCTAAACTCTTCTCCATGGCTGGACCCCCAAATAATATTCCTTGACGTGCTAAGGGGTATCTAGAGAGTGGGATAGGTTTAATAACTACCGTAACCCTAACGCGTACCCTAACCCTAACCCCTACACTAACCCTAACACGTACCCTAATCCTAACCCGTACCCTAAACCGAGCCCTAACCCTCAAACTAACCCTAACCCTAACCCTAACCCATACCCTACGCCGTACCCGAACCCGTACCCGAACCCGTACCCGAACCCGTACCCTAACCCTAACCCTAACCCTAACCCTAAGCTACCCTTGACTGCTTCTGCCTCCAATAGATTTCCTAAGCACTAGTGTTTTAAGGAACAGGTTAAAAAGAGAATCCTAATGTGATTTCTTGATAATGGGTGTGTTCCTTATCTTCTCCTAGTGTCTAAACTCTTCTCCATGGCTGGACCCCCAAATAATATTCCTTGACGTGCTAAGGGGTATCTAGAGAGTGGGATAGGTTTAATAACTACCCTAACCCTAACGCGTACCCTAACCCTAACCCCTACCCTAACCCTAACACGTACCCTAATCCTAACCCGTACCCTAAACCGAGCCCTAACCCTCAAACTAACCCTAACCCTAACCCTAACCCATACCGAATGCCGTACCCGAACCCGTACCGGAACCCGTACCCTAACACTAACCCTAACCCTAACCCTAACCCTAACCCTAAGCTACCCTTGACTGCTTCTGCCTCCAATAGATTTCCTAAGCACTAGTGTATTAAGGAACAGGTTAAAAAGAGAATCCTAATGTGATTTCAGGATAATGGGTGTGTTCCTTATCTTCTCCTAGTGTCTAAACTCTTCTCCATGGCTGGACCCCCAAATAATATTCCTTGACGTGCTAAGGGGTATCTAGAGAGTGGGATAGGTTTAATAACTACCCTAAACCTAACGCGTACCCTAACCCTAACCCCTAACCTAACCCTAACACGAACCCTAATCCTAACCCGTACCCTAAACCGAGCCCTAACCTTCAAACTAACCCTAACCCTAACCCTAACCCATACCCTACGCCGTACCCGAACCCGTACCCGAACCCGTAACCGAACCCGTACCCTAAGCCGTACCCTAACCCTAACCCTAACCCTAAGCTACCCTTGACTGCTTCTGCCTCCAATAGATTTCCTAAGCACTAGTGTTTTAAGGAACAGGTTAAAAAGAGAATCCTAATGTGATTTCTTGATAATGGGTGTGTTCCTTATCTTCTCCTAGTGTCTAAACTCTTCTCCATGGCTGGACCCCCAATTAATATTCCTTGACGTGCTAAGGGGTATCTAGAGAGTGGGATAGGTTTAATAACTACCCTAACCCTAACGCGTACCCTAACCCTATCCCCTACCCTAACCCTAACACGTACCCTAATCCTAACCCGTAACCTAAACCGAGCCCTAACCCTCAAACTAACCCTAACCCTAACCCTAACCCATACCCTACGCCGTACCCGAACCAGTACCCGAAGCCGTACCCTAAGCCGTACCCTAACCCTAACCCTAATCCTAACACTAACCCTAAGCTACCCTTGACTGCTTCTGCCTACAATAGATTTCCTAAGCACTAGTGTTTTAAGGAACAGGTTAAAAAGAGAATCCTAATGTGATTTCAGGATAATGGGTGTGTTCCTTATCTTCTCCTATTGTCTAAACTCTTCTCCATGGCTGGACCCCCAAATAATATTCCTTGACGTGCTAAGGGGTATCTAGAGAGTGGGATAGGTTTAATAACTACCCTAACCCTAACGCGTACCCTAACCCTAACCCCTACCCTAACCCTAACACGAACCCTAATCCTAACCCGTACCCTAAACCGAGCCCTAACCTTCAAACTAACCCTAACCCTAACCCTAACCCATACCCTACGCCGTACACGAACCCGTACCCGAAACCGTACCCTAAGCCGTACCCTAACCCTAACCCTAACCATAACCCTAACCCTAACCCTAAGCTACCCTTGACTGCTTCTGCCTCCAATAGATTTCCTAAGCACTAGTGTTTTAAGGAACAGGTTAAAAAGAGAATCCTAATGTGATTTCTTGATAATGGGTGTGTTCCTTATCTTCTCCTAGTGTCTAAACTCTTCTCCAAGGCTGGACCCCCAAATAATATTCCTTGACGTGCTAAGGGGTATC
Source organism: Eschrichtius robustus (assembly GCF_028021215.1). Classification (NCBI taxonomy): domain Eukaryota; kingdom Metazoa; phylum Chordata; class Mammalia; order Artiodactyla; family Eschrichtiidae; genus Eschrichtius; species Eschrichtius robustus. Next base: position 2,484,974 of record NW_027175343.1, read on the forward strand.
TAGAGAGTGGGATAGGTTTAATAACTACCCTAACCCTAACGCGTACCCTAACCCTAACCTCTACCCTAACCCTAACACGTACACTAATCCTAACCCGTACCCTAAACCGAGCCCTAACCCTCAAACTAACCCTAACCCTAACCCTAACCCATACCCTACGCCATACCCAAACATGTACCCGAAACCGTACCCGAACCCGTACCCTAAGCCGTACCCTAACCCTAACCCTAACCCTAAGCTACCCTTGACTGCTTCTGCCTCCAATAGATTTCCTAAGCACTAGTGTTTTAAGGAACAGGTTAAAAAGAGAATCCTAATGTGATTTCTTGATAATGGGTGTGTTCCTTATCTTCTCCTAGTGTCTAAACTCTTCTCCATGGCTGGACCCCCAAATAATATTCCTTGACGTGCTAAGGGGTATCTAGAGAGTGGGATAGGTTTAATAACTACCGTAACCCTAACGCGTACCCTAACCCTAACCCCTACACTAACCCTAACACGTACCCTAATCCTAACCCGTACCCTAAACCGAGCCCTAACCCTCAAACTAACCCTAACCCTAACCCTAACCCATAACTTACGCCGTACCCGAACCCGTACCCGAACCCGTACCCGAACCCGTACCCTAACCCTAACCCTAACCCTAAGCTACCCTTGACTGCTTCTGCCTCCAATAGATTTCCTAAGCACTAGTGTTTTAAGGAACAGGTTAAAAAGAGAATCCTAATGTGATTTCTTGATAATGGGTGTGATCCTTATCTTCTCCTAGTGTCTAAACTCTTCTCCATGGCTGGACACCCAAATAATATTCCTTGACGTGCTAAGGGGTATCTAGAGAGTGGGATAGGTTTAATAACTACCCTAACCCTAACGCGTACCCTAACCCTAACCCCTACCCTAACCCTAACACGTACCCTAATCCTAACCCGTACCCTAAACCGAGCCCTAACCCTCAAACTAACCCTAACCCTAACCCTAACCCATATCGTACGCCATACCCAAACCCGTACCCGAACCCGTACCCGAACCCGTACCCTAAGCCGTACGCTAACCCAAACCCTAACCCTAAGCTACCCTTGACTGCTTCTGCCTCCAATAGATTTCCTAAGCACTAGTGTATTAAGGAACAGGTTAAAAAGAGAATCCTAATGTGATTTCAGGATAATGGGTGTGTTCCTTATCTTCTCCTAGTGTCTAAATTCTTCTCCATGGCTGGACCCCCAAATAATATTCCTTGACGTGCTAAGGGGTATCTAGAGAGTGGGATAGGTTTAATAACTACCCTAACCCTAACGCGTACCCTAACCCTAACCCCTACCCTAACCCTAACACAAACCCTAATCCTAACCCATACCCTAAACCGAGCCCTAAGCTTCAAACTAACCCTAACCCTAACCCAAACCCATACCCTACGCCGTACACGAACCCGTACCCGAACCCGTACCCTAAGCCGTGTCCTAACCCTAGCCCTAACCCTAACCCTAACCCTAAGCTACCCTTGACTGCTTCTGCCTCCAATAGATTTCCTAAGCACTAGTGTTTTAAGGAACAGGTTAAAAAGAGAATCCTAATGTGATTTCTTGATAATGGGTGTGTTCCTTATCTTCTCCTAGTGTCTAAACTCTTCTCCATGGCTGGACCCCCAAATAATATTCCTTGACGTGCTAAGGGGTATCTAGAGAGTGGGATATGTTTAATAACTACCCTAACCCTAACGCGTACCCTAACCCTAACCCCTACCCTAACCCTAACACGTACCCTAATCCTAACCCGTACCCTAAACCGAGCCCTAACCCTCAAACTAACCCTAACCCTAACCCTAACCCATACCCTAAGCCGTACCCGAACCCGTATCCGAACCCGTACCCTAAGCCATACCCTAACCCTAACCCTAACCGTAACCCTAACCCTAAGCTACCCTTGACTGCTTCTGCCTCCAATAGATTTCCTAAGCACTAGTGTATTAAGGAACAGGTTAAAAAGAGAATCCTAATGTGATTTCAGGATAATGGGTGTGTTCCTTATCTTCTCCTAGTGTCTAAACTCTTCTCCATGGCTGGACCCCCAAATAATATTCCTTGACGTGCTAAGGGGTATCTAGAGAGTCGGATAGGTTTAATAACTACCCTAACCCTAACGCGTAACCTAACCCTAACCCCTACCCTAACCCTAACACAAACCCTAATCCTAACCCATACCCTAAACCGAGCCCTAAGCTTCAAACTAACCCTAACCCTAACCCAAACCCATACCCTACGCCGTACACGAACCCGTACCCGAACCCGTACCCTAAGCCGTGTCCTAACCCTAGCCCTAACCCTAACCCTAACCCTAAGCTACCCTTGACTGCTTCTGCCTCCAATAGATTTCCTAAGCACTAGTGTTTTAAGGAACAGGTTAAAAAGAGAATCCTAATGTGATTTCTTGATAATGGGTGTGTTCCTTATCTTCTCCGAGTGTCTAAACTCTTCTCCATGGCTGGACCCCCAAATAATATTCCTTGACGTGCTAAGGGGTATGTAGAGAGTGGGATAGGTTTAATAACTACCCTAACCCTAACGCATACCCTAACCCTAACCCCTACCCTAACCCTAACACGTACCCTAATCCTAACCCGTACCCTAAACGGAGCCCTAACCCTCAAACTAAACCTAACCCTAACCCTAACCCATACCCTACGCCGTACCCGAACCCGTACCCGAACCCGTACCCTAAGCCATACCCTAACCCTAACCCTCACCGTAACCCTAACCCTAAGCTACCCTTGACTGCTTCTGCCTCCAATAGATTTCCTAAGCACTAGTGTATTAAGGAACAGGTTAAAAAGAGAATCCTAATGTGATTTCTTGATAATGGGTGTGTTCCTTATCTTCTCCTAGTGTCTAAACTCTTCTCCATGGCTGGACACCCAAATAATATTCCTTGACGTGCTAAGGGGTATCTAGAGAGTGGGATAGGTTTAATAACTACCCTAAACCTAACACGTACCCTAACCCTAACACGTACCCTAATCCTAACCCGTACCCTAAACCGAGCCCTAACCCTCAAACTAACCCTAACCCTAACCCTAACCCATACCCTACGCCGTACCCGAACCCGTACCGAACCCGTACCCTAAGCCGTACCCTAAAGCTAACCCTAACCCTAACCCTAACCCTAACCCTACGCTACCCTTGACTGCTTCTGCCTCCAATAGATTTCCTAAGCACTAGTGTTTTAAGGAACAGGTTAAAAAGAGAATCCTAATGTGATTTCTTGATAATGGGTGTGTTCCTTATCTTCTCCTAGTGTCTAAACTCTTCTCCATGGCTGGACCCCCAAATAATATTCCTTGACGTGCTAAGGGTTATCTAGAGAGTGGGATAGGTTTAATAACTACCCTAACCCTAACGCGTACCCTAACCCTAACCCCTACCCTAACCCTAAGACGTACCCTAATCCTAACCCGTAACCTAAATCGAGCCCTAACCCTCAAACTAACCCTAACCCTAACCCTAACCCATACACTACGCCATACCCGAACCCGTACCCGAACCCGTACACTAAGCCGTACCCTAACCCTAACCCTAAACCTAAACCTAACCCTAACCCTAAGCTACCCTTGACTGCTTCTGCCTCCAATAGATTTCCTAAGCACTAGTGTTTTAAGGAACAGGTTAAAAAGAGAATCCTAATGTGATTTCTTGATAATGGGTGTGTTCCTTATCTTCTCCTAGTGTCTAAACTCTTCTCCATGGCTGGACACCCAAATAATATTCCTTGACGTGCTAAGGGGTATCTAGAGAGTGGGATATGTTTAATAACTACCCTAACCCTAACGCGTACCCTAACCCTAACCCCTACCCTAACCCTAACACGTACCCTAATCCTAACCCGTACCCTAAACCGAGCCCTAACCCTCAAACTAACCCTAACCCTAACCCTATCCCATACCCTACGCCGTACCCGAACCCGTACCCGAACCCGTACCCTAAGCCATACCCTAACCCTAACCCTAACCGTAACCCTAACCCTAAGCTACCCTTGACTGCTTCTGCCTCCAATAGATTTCCTAAGCACTAGTGTATTAAGGAACAGGTTAAAAAGAGAATCCTAATGTGATTTCAGGATAATGGGTGTGTTCCTTATCTTCTCCTAGTGTCTAAACTCTTCTCCATGGCTGGACCCCCAAATAATATTCCTTGACGTGCTAAGGGGTATCTAGAGAGTGGGATAGGTTTAATAACTACCCTAACCCTAACGCGTACCCTAACCCTAACCCCTACCCTAACCCTAACACAAACCCTAATCCTAACCCATACCCTAAACCGAGCCCTAAGCTTCAAACTAACCCTAACCCTAACCCAAACCCATACCCTACGCCGTACCCGAACCCGTACCCTAAGCCGTGTCCTAACCCTAGCCCTAACCCTAACCCTAACCCTAAGCTACCCTTGACTGCTTCTGCCTCCAATAGATTTCCTAAGCACTAGTGTTTTAAGGAACAGGTTAAAAAGAGAATCCTAATGTGATTTCTTGATAATGGGTGTGTTCCTTATCTTCTCCTAGTGTCTAAACTCTTCTCCATGGCTGGACCCCCAAATAATATTCCTTGACGTGCTAAGGGGTATGTAGAGAGTGGGATAGGTTTAATAACTACCCTAACCCTAACGCATACCCTAACCCTAACCCCTACCCTAACCCTAACACGTACCCTAATCCTAACCCGTACCCTAAACGGAGCCCTAACCCTCAAAATAACCCTAACCCTAACCCTAACCCATACCCTACGCCGTACCCGAACCCGTACCCGAACCCGTACCCTAAGCCATACCCTAACCCTAACCCTCACCGTAACCCTAACCCTAAGCTACCCTTGACTGCTTCTGCCTCCAATAGATTTCCTAAGCAATAGTGTATTAAGGAACAGGTTAAAAAGAGAATCCTAATGTGATTTCTTGATAATGGGTGTGTTCCTTATCTTCTCCTAGTGTCTAAACTCTTCTCCATGGCTGGACACCCAAATAATATTCCTTGACGTGCTAAGGGGTATCTAGAGAGTGGGATAGGTTTAATAACTACCCTAACCCTAACACGTACCCTAACCCTAACACGTACCCTAATCCTAACCCGTACCCTAAACCGAGCCCTAACCCTCAAACTAACCCTAACCCTAACCCTAACCCATACCCTACGCCGTACCCGAACCCGTACCGAACCCGTACCCTAAGCCGTACCCTAAAGCTAACCCTAACCCTAACCCTAACCCTAACCCTACGCTACCCTTGACTGCTTCTGCCTCCAATAGATTTCCTAAGCACTAGTGTTTTAAGGAACAGGTTAAAAAGAGAATCCTAATGTGATTTCTTGATAATGGGTGTGTTCCTTATCTTCTCCTAGTGTCTAAACTCTTCTCCATGGCTGGACCCCCAAATAATATTCCTTGACGTGCTAACGGTTATCTAGAGAGTGGGATAGGTTTAATAACTACCCTAACCCTAACGCCTACCCTAACCCTAACCCCTACCCTAACCCTAAGACGTACCCTAATCCTAACCCGTAACCTAAATCGAGCCCTAACCCTCAAACTAACCCTAACCCTAACCCTAACCCATACACTACGCCATACCCGAACCCGTACCCGAACCCGTACACTAAGCCGTACCCTAACCCTAACCCTAAACCTAAACCTAACCCTAACCCTAAGCTACCCTTGACTGCTTCTGCCTCCAATAGATTTCCTAAGCACTAGTGTTTTAAGGAACAGGTTAAAAAGAGAATCCTAATGTGATTTCTTGATAATGGGTGTGTTCCTTATCTTCTCCTAGTGTCTAAACTCTTCTCCATGGCTGGACACCCAAATAATATTCCTTGACGTGCTAAGGGGTATCTAGAGAGTGGGATAGGTTTAATAACTACCCTAACCCTAATGCGTACCCTAACCCTAACCCCTACCCTAACCCTAACACGTACCCTAATCCTAACCCGTACCCTAAACCGAGCCCTAACCCTCAAACTAACCCTAACCCTAACCCTAACCCATATCGTACGCCATACCCAAACCCATACCCGAACCCGTACCCGAACCCGTACCCTAAGCCGTACGCTAACCCAAACCCTAACCCTAAGCTACCCTTGACTGCTTCTGCCTCCAATAGATTTCCTAAGCACTAGTGTTTTAAGGAACAGGTTAAAAAGAGAATCCTAATGTGATTTCTTGATAATGGGTGTGTTCCTTATCTTCTCCTAGTGTCTAAACTCTTCTCCATGGATGGACCCCCAAATAATATACCTTGACGTGCTAAGGGGTATCTAGAGAGTGGGATATGTTTAATAACTACCCTAACCCTAACGCGTACCCTAACCCTAACGCGTACCCTAACCCTAACACGTACCCTAATCCTAACCCGTAACCTAAACCGAGCCCTAACCCTCAAACTAACCCTAACCCTAAACCGAACCCATACCCTACGCCGTACCCGAACCCGTACCCGAACCCGTAACCGAACCAGTACCCTAAGCCGTACGCTAACCCTAACCCTAACCCTAAGCTACCTTTGACTGCTTCTGCCTCCAATAGATTTCCTAAGCACTAGTGTTTTAAGGAACAGGTTAAAAAGAGAATCCTAATGTGATTTCTTGATAATGGGTGTGTTCCTTATCTTCTCCTAGTGTCTAAACTCTTCTCCATGGCTGGACCCCCAATTAATATTCCTTGACGTGCTAAGGGGTATCTAGAGAGTGGGATAGGTTTAATAACTACCCTAACCCTAACGCGTACCCTAACCCTAACCCCTACCCTAACCCTAACACGTACCCTAATCCTAACCCGTACCCTAAACCGAGCCCTAACCCTCAAACTAACCCTAACCCTAACCCTATCCCATACCCTACGCCGTACCCGAACCCGTACCCGAACCCGTACCCTAAGCCATACCCTAACCCTAACCCTAACCGTAACCCTAACCCTAAGCTACCCTTGACTGCTTCTGCCTCCAATAGATTTCCTAAGCACTAGTGTATTAAGGAACAGGTTAAAAAGAGAATCCTAATGTGATTTCAGGATAATGGGTGTGTTCCTTATCTTCTCCTAGTGTCTAAACTCTTCTCCATGGCTGGACCCCCAAATAATATTCCTTGACGTGCTAAGGGGTATCTAGAGAGTGGGATAGGTTTAATAACTACCCTAACCCTAACGCGTACCCTAACCCTAACCCCTACCCTAACCCTAACACGAACCCTAATCCTAACCCATACCCAAAACCGAGCCCTAAGCTTCAAACTAACCCTAACCCTAACCCAAACCCATACCCTACGCCGTACACGAACCCGTACCCGAACCCGTACCCTAAGCCTTGTCCTAACCCTAGCCCTAACCCTAACCCTAACCCTAAGCTACCCTTGACTGCTTCTGCCTCCAATAGATTTCCTAAGCACTAGTGTTTTAAGGAACAGGTTAAAAAGAGAATCCTAATGTGATTTCTTGATAATGGGTGTGTTCCTTATCTTCTCCTAGTGTCTAAACTCTTCTCCATGGCTGGACCCCCAAATAATATTCCTTGACGTGCTAAGGGGTATCTAGAGAGTGGGATAGGTTTAATAACTACCCTAACCCTAACGCGTACCCTAACCCTAACCCCTACCCTAACCCTAACACGTACCCTAATCCTAACCCGTACCCTAAACGGAGCCCTAACCCTCAAACTAACCCTAACCCTAACCCTAACCCATACCCTATGCCGTACCCGAACCCGTACCCTAAGCCATACCCTAACCCTAACCCTCACCGTAACCCTAACCCTAAGCTACCCTTGACTGCTTCTGCCTCCAATAGATTTCCTAAGCACTAGTGTATTAAGGAACAGGTTAAAAAGAGAATCCTAATGTGATTTCTTGATAATGGGTGTGTTCCTTATCTTCTCCTAGTGTCTAAACTCTTCTCCATGGCTGGACCCGCAAATAATATTCCTTGACGTGCTAAGGGGTATCTAGAGAGTGGGATAGGTTTAATAACTACCCTAACCCTAATGCGTACCCTAACCCTAACCCCTACCCTAACCCTAACACGAACACTAATCCTAACCCGTACCCTAAACCGAGCCCTAACCTTCAAACTAACCCTAACCCTAACCCTAACCCTAACCCTAACCCTAACCCTAACCCTAACCCTAACCCTAACCCTAATCCTAACCCGTACCCTAAACCGAGCCCTAACCCTCAAACTAACCCTAAACCTAACCCTAACCCATACCCTACGCCGTACACGAACCCGTACCCGAACCCGTACCCTAAGCCGTACCCTAAACCTAACCCTAACCCTAACCCTAACACTAACCCTAAGCTACCCTTGACTGCTTCTGCCTCCAATAGATTTCCTAAGCACTAGTGTTTTAAGGAACAGGTTAAAAAGAGAATCCTAATGTGATTTCTTGATAATGGGTGTGTTCCTTATCTTCTCCTAGTGTCTAAACTCTTCTCCAAGGCTGGACCCCCAAATAATATTCCTTGACGTGATAAGGGGTATCTAGAAAGTGGATAGGTTTAATAACTACCCTAACCCTAACGCGTACCCTAACCCTAACCTCTACCCTAACCCTAACACGTACACTAATCCTAACCCGTACCCTAAACCGAGCCCTAACCCTCAAACTAACCCTAACCCTAACCCTAACCCATACCCTACGCTGTACCCGAACCCGGACCCGAACCCGTACACTAAGCCTTACCCTAACCCTAACCCTAACCCTAACCCTAACCCTAAGCTACCCTTGACTGCTTCTGCCTCCAATAGATTTCCTAAGCACTAGTGTATTAAGGAACAGGTTAAAAAGAGAATCCTAATGTGATTTCAGGATAATGGGTGTGTTCCTTATCTTCTCCTAGTGTCTAAACTCTTCTCCATGGCTGGACCCCCAAATAATATTCCTTGACGTGCTAAAGGGTATTTAGAGAGTGGGATAGGTTTAATAACTACCCTAACCCTAACCTCTACCCTAACCCTAACACGTACACTAATCCTAACCCGTACCCTAAACCGAGCCCTAACCCTCAAACTAACCCTAACCCTAACCCTAACCCATACCCTACGCCATACCCAAACCTGTACCCGAACCCGTACCCGAACCCGTACCCTAAGCCGTACCCTAACCCTAACCCTAACCCTAAGCTACCCTTGACTGCTTCTGCCTCCAATAGATTTCCTAAGCACTAGTGTTTTAAGGAACAGGTTAAAAAGAGAATCCTAATGTGATTTCTTGATAATGGGTGTGTTCCTTATCTTCTCCTAGTGTCTAAACTCTTCTCCATGGCTGGACCCCCAAATAATATTCCTTGACGTGCTAAGGGGTATCTAGAGAGTGGGATAGGTTTAATAACTACCGTAACCCTAACGCGTACCCTAACCCTAACCCCTACACTAACCCTAACACGTACCCTAATCCTAACCCGTACCCTAAACCGAGCCCTAACCCTCAAACTAACCCTAACCCTAACCCTAACCCATACCCTACGCCGTACCCGAACCCGTACCCAAACCCGTACCCGAACCCGTACCCTAACCCTAACCCTAACCCTAACCCTAAGCTACCCTTGACTGCTTCTGCCTCCAATAGATTTCCTAAGCACTAGTGTTTTAAGGAACAGGTTAAAAAGAGAATCCTAATGTGATTTCTTGATAATGGGTGTGTTCCTTATCTTCTCCTACTGTCTAAACTCTTCTCCATGGCTGGACCCCCAAATAATATTCCTTGACGTGCTAAGGGGTATCTAGAGAGTGGGATAGGTTTAATAACTACCCTAACCCTAACGCGTACCCTAACCCTAACCCCTACCCTAACCCTAACACGTACCCTAATCCTAACCCGTACCCTAAACAGAGCCCTAACCCTCAAACTAACCCTAACCCTAACCCTAACCCATACCGAATGCCGTACCCGAACCCGTACCGGAACCCGTACCCTAACACTAACCCTAACCCTAACCCTAACCCTAACCCTAAGCTACCCTTGCCTGCTTCTGCCTCCAATAGATTTCCTAAGCACTAGTGTTTTAAGGAACAGGTTAAAAAGAGAATCCTAATGTGATTTCTTGATAATGGGTGTGTTCCTTATCTTCTCCTAGTGTCTAAACTCTTCTCCAAGGCTGGACCCCCAAATAATATTCCTTGACGTGCTAAGGGGTATCTAGAGAGTGGGATAGGTTTAATAACTACCCTAACCCTAACGCGTACCCTAACCCTAACCTCTACCCTAACCCTAACACGTACACTAATCCTAACCCGTACCCTAAACCGAGCCCTAACCCTCAAACTAACCCTAACCCTAACCCTAACCCATACCCTACGCCATACCCAAACCTGTACCCGAACCCGTACCCGAACCCGTACCCTAAGCCGTATCCTAACCCTAACCCTAACCCTAAGCTACCCTTGACTGCTTCTGCCTCCAATAGATTTCCTAAGCACTAGTGTTTTAAGGAACAGGTTAAAAAGAGAATCCTAATGTGATTTCTTGATAATGGGTGTGTTCCTTATCTTCTCCTAGTGTCTAAACTCTTCTCCATGGCTGGACCCCCAAATAATATTCCTTGACGTGCTAAGGGGTATCTAGAGAGTGGGATAGGTTTAATAACTACCGTAACCCTAACGCGTACCCTAACCCTAACCCCTACACTAACCCTAACACGTACCCTAATCCTAACCCGTACCCTAAACCGAGCCCTAACCCTCAAACTAACCCTAACCCTAACCCTAACCCATACCTTACGCCGTACCCGAACCCGTACCCGAACCCGTACCCGAACCCGTACCCTAACCCTAACCCTAACCCTAAGCTACCCTTGACTGCTTCTGCCTCCAATAGATTTCCTAAGCACTAGTGTTTTAAGGAACAGGTTAAAAAGAGAATCCTAATGTGATTTCTTGATAATGGGTGTGATCCTTATCTTCTCCTAGTGTCTAAACTCTTCTCCATGGCTGGACACCCAAATAATATTCCTTGACGTGCTAAGGGGTATCTAGAGAGTGGGATAGGTTTAATAACTACCCTAACCCTAACGCGTACCCTAACCCTAACCCCTACCCTAACCCTAACACGTACCCTAATCCTAACCCGTACCCTAAACCGAGCCCTAACCCTCAAACTAACCCTAACCCTAACCCTAACCCATATCGTACGCCATACCCAAACCCGTACCCGAACCCGTACCCGAACCCGTACCCTAAGCCGTACGCTAACCCAAACCCTAACCCTAAGCTACCCTTGACTGCTTCTGCCTCCAATAGATTTCCTAAGCACTAGTGTTTTAAGGAACAGGTTAAAAAGAGAATCCTAATGTGATTTCTTGATAATGGGTGTGTTCCTTATCTTCTCCTAGTGTCTAAACTCTTCTCCATGGCTGGACCCCCAAATAATATACCTTGACGTGCTAAGGGGTATCTAGAGAGTGGGATATGTTTAATAACTACCCTAACCCTAACGCGTACACTAACCCTAACCCCTACCCTAACCCTAACACGTACCCTAATCCTAACCCGTAACCTAAACCGAGCCCTAACCCTCAAACTAACCCTAACCCTAAACCTAACCCATACCCTACGCCGTACCCGAACCCGTACCCGAACCCGTAACCGAACCCGTACCCTAAGCCGTACCCTAACCCTAACCCTAACCCTAAGCTACCCTTGACTGCTTCTGCCTCCAATAGATTTCCTAAGCACTAGTGTTTTAAGGAACAGGTTAAAAAGAGAATCCTAATGTGATTTCTTGATAATGGGTGTGTTCCTTATCTTCTCCTAGTGTCTAAACTCTTCTCCATGGCTGGACCCCCAAATAATATTCCTTGACGTGCTAAGGGGTATCTAGAGAGTGGGATAGGTTTAATAACTACCCTAACCCTAACGCGTACCCTAACCCTAACCCCTACCCTAACCCTAACACGTACCCTATTCCTAACCCGTACCCTAAACCGAGCCCTAACCCTCAAACTAACCCTAACCCTAACCCTAACCCATACCCTAAGCCGTACCCGAACCCGTATCCGAACCCGTACCCTAAGCCATACCCTAACCCTAACCCTAACCGTAACCCTAACCCTAAGCTACCCTTGACTGCTTCTGCCTCCAATAGATTTCCTAAGCACTAGTGTATTAAGGAACAGGTTAAAAACAGAATCCTAATGTGATTTCAGGATAATGGGTGTGTTCCTTATCTTCTCCTAGTGTCTAAACTCTTCTCCATGGCTGGACCCCCAAATAATATTCCTTGACGTGCTAAGGGGTATCTAGAGAGTGGGATAGGTTTAATAACTACCCTAACCCTAACGCGTACCCTAACCCTAACCCCTACCCTAACCCTAACACGTACCCTAATCCTAACCCGTACCCTAAACGGAGCCCTAACCCTCAAACTAACCCTAACCCTAACCCTAACCCATACCCTACGCCGTACCCGAACCCGTACCCGAACCCGTACCCTAAGCCATACCCTAACCCTAACCCTCACCGTAACCCTAACCCTAAGCTACCCTTGACTGCTTCTGCCTCCAATACATTTCCTAAGCACTAGTGTATTAAGGAACAGGTTAAAAAGAGAATCCTAATGTGATTTCTTGATAATGGGTGTGTTCCTTATCTTCTCCTAGTGTCTAAACTCTTCTCCATGGCTGGACACCCAAATAATATTCCTTGACGTGCTAAGGGGTATCTAGAGAGTGGGATAGGTTTAATAACTACCCTAACCCTAACGCGTACCCTAACCCTAACACGTACCCTAATCCTAACCCGTACCCTAAACCGAGCCCTAACCCTCAAACTAACCCTAACCCTAACCCTAACACATACCCTACGCCGTACCCGAACCCGTACCGAACCCGTACCCTAAGCCGTACCCTAAAGCTAACCCTAACCCTAACCCTAACCCTAACCCTACGCTACCCTTGACTGCTTCTGCCTCCAATAGATTTCCTAAGCACTAGTGTTTTAAGGAACAGGTTAAAAAGAGAATCCTAATGTGATTTCTTGATAATGGGTGTGTTCCTTATCTTCTCCTAGTGTCTAAACTCTTCTCCATGGCTGGACCCCCAAATAATATTCCTTGACGTGCTAAGGGGTATCTAGAGAGTGGGATAGGTTTAATAACTACCCTAACCCTAACGCGTACCCTAACCCTAACCTCTACCCTAACCCTAACACGTACACTAATCCTAACCCGTACCCTAAACCGAGCCCTAACCCTCAAACTAACCCTAACCCTAACCCTAACCCATACCCTACGCCATACCCAAACCTGTACCCGAACCCGTACCCGAACCCGTACCCTAAGCCGTACCCTAACCCTAACCCTAACCCTAAGCTACCCTTGACTGCTTCTGCCTCCAATAGATTTCCTAAGCACTAGTGTTTTAAGGAACAGGTTAAAAAGAGAATCCTAATGTGATTTCTTGATAATGGGTGTGTTCCTTATCTTCTCCTAGTGTCTAAACTCTTCTCCATGGCTGGACCCCCAAATAATATTCCTTGACGTGCTAAGGGGTATCTAGAGAGTGGGATAGGTTTAATAACTACCGTAACCCTAACGCGTACCCTAACCCTAACCCCTACACTAACCCTAACACGTACCCTAATCCTAACCCGTACCCTAAACCGAGCCCTAACCCTCAAACTAACCCTAACCCTAACCCTAACCCATACCTTACGCCGTACCCGAACCCGTACCCGAACCCGTACCCGAACCCGTACCCTAACCCTAACCCTAACCCTAAGCTACCCTTGACTGCTTCTGCCTCCAATAGATTTCCTAAGCACTAGTGTTTTAAGGAACAGGTTAAAAAGAGAATCCTAATGTGATTTCTTGATAATGGGTGTGATCCTTATCTTCTCCTAGTGTCTAAACTCTTCTCCATGGCTGGACACCCAAATAATATTCCTTGACGTGCTAAGGGGTATCTAGAGAGTGGGATAGGTTTAATAACTACCCTAACCCTAACGCGTACCCTAACCCTAACCCCTACCCTAACCCTAACACGTACCCTAATCCTAACCCGTACCCTAAACCGAGCCCTAACCCTCAAACTAACCCTAACCCTAACCCTAACCCATATCGTACGCCATACCCAAACCCGTACCCGAACCCGTACCCGAACCCGTACCCTAAGCCGTACGCTAACCCAAACCCTAACCCTAAGCTACCCTTGACTGCTTCTGCCTCCAATAGATTTCCTAAGCACTAGTGTTTTAAGGAACAGGTTAAAAAGAGAATCCTAATGTGATTTCTTGATAATGGGTGTGTTCCTTATCTTCTCCTAGTGTCTAAACTCTTCTCCATGGCTGGACCCCCAAATAATATACCTTGACGTGCTAAGGGGTATCTAGAGAGTGGGATATGTTTAATAACTACCCTAACCCTAACGCGTACCCTAACCCTAACCCCTACCCTAACCCTAACACGTACCCTAATCCTAACCCGTAACCTAAACCGAGCCCTAACCCTCAAACTAACCCTAACCCTAAACCTAACCCATACCCTACGCCGTAACCGAACCCGTACCCGAACCCGTAACCGAACCCGTACCCTAAGCCGTACCCTAACCCTAACCCTAACCCTAAGCTACCCTTGACTGCTTCTGCCTCCAATAGATTTCCTAAGCACTAGTGTATTAAGGAACAGGTTAAAAAGAGAATCCTAATGTGATTTCAGGATAATGGGTGTGTTCCTTATCTTCTCCTAGTGTCTAAACTCTTCTCCATGGCTGGACCCCCAAATAATATTCCTTGACGTGCTAAGGGGTATCTAGAGAGTGGGATAGGTTTAATAACTACCCTAACCCTAACGCGTACCCTAACCCTAACCCCTACCCTAACCCTAACACGTACCCTAATCCTAACCCGTACCCTAAACGGAGCCCTAACCCTCAAACTAACCCTAACCCTAACCCTAACCCATACCCTACGCCGTACCCGAACCCGTACCCGAACCCGTACCCTAAGCCATACCCTAACCCTAACCCTCACCGTAACCCTAACCCTAAGCTACCCTTGACTGCTTCTGCCTCCAATACATTTCCTAAGCACTAGTGTATTAAGGAACAGGTTAAAAAGAGAATCCTAATGTGATTTCTTGATAATGGGTGTGTTCCTTATCTTCTCCTAGTGTCTAAACTCTTCTCCATGGCTGGACACCCAAATAATATTCCTTGACGTGCTAAGGGGTATCTAGAGAGTGGGATAGGTTTAATAACTACCCTAACCCTAACGCGTACCCTAACCCTAACACGTACCCTAATCCTAACCCGTACCCTAAACCGAGCCCTAACCCTCAAACTAACCCTAACCCTAACCCTAACACATACCCTACGCCGTACCCGAACCCGTACCGAACCCGTACCCTAAGCCGTACCCTAAAGCTAACCCTAACCCTAACCCTAACCCTAACCCTACGCTACCCTTGACTGCTTCTGCCTCCAATAGATTTCCTAAGCACTAGTGTTTTAAGGAACAGGTTAAAAAGAGAATCCTAATGTGATTTCTTGATAATGGGTGTGTTCCTTATCTTCTCCTAGTGTCTAAACTCTTCTCCATGGCTGGACCCCCAAATAATATTCCTTGACGTGCTAAGGGGTATCTAGAGAGTGGGATAGGTTTAATAACTACCCTAACCCTAACGCGTACCCTAACCCTAACCTCTACCCTAACCCTAACACGTACACTAATCCTAACCCGTACCCTAAACCGAGCCCTAACCCTCAAACTAACCCTAACCCTAACCCTAACCCATACCCTACGCCATACCCAAACCTGTACCCGAACCCGTACCCGAACCCGTACCCTAAGCCGTACCCTAACCCTAACCCTAACCCTAAGCTACCCTTGACTGCTTCTGCCTCCAATAGATTTCCTAAGCACTAGTGTTTTAAGGAACAGGTTAAAAAGAGAATCCTAATGTGATTTCTTGATAATGGGTGTGTTCCTTATCTTCTCCTAGTGTCTAAACTCTTCTCCATGGCTGGACCCCCAAATAATATTCCTTGACGTGCTAAGGGGTATCTAGAGAGTGGGATAGGTTTAATAACTACCGTAACCCTAACGCGTACCCTAACCCTAACCCCTACACTAACCCTAACACGTACCCTAATCCTAACCCGTACCCTAAACCGAGCCCTAACCCTCAAACTAACCCTAACCCTAACCCTAACCCATACCTTACGCCGTACCCGAACCCGTACCCGAACCCGTACCCGAACCCGTACCCTAACCCTAACCCTAACCCTAAGCTACCCTTGACTGCTTCTGCCTCCAATAGATTTCCTAAGCACTAGTGTTTTAAGGAACAGGTTAAAAAGAGAATCCTAATGTGATTTCTTGATAATGGGTGTGATCCTTATCTTCTCCTAGTGTCTAAACTCTTCTCCATGGCTGGACACCCAAATAATATTCCTTGACGTGCTAAGGGGTATCTAGAGAGTGGGATAGGTTTAATAACTACCCTAACCCTAACGCGTACCCTAACCCTAACCCCTACCCTAACCCTAACACGTACCCTAATCCTAACCCGTACCCTAAACCGAGCCCTAACCCTCAAACTAACCCTAACCCTAACCCTAACCCATATCGTACGCCATACCCAAACCCGTACCCGAACCCGTACCCGAACCCGTACCCTAAGCCGTACGCTAACCCAAACCCTAACCCTAAGCTACCCTTGACTGCTTCTGCCTCCAATAGATTTCCTAAGCACTAGTGTTTTAAGGAACAGGTTAAAAAGAGAATCCTAATGTGATTTCTTGATAATGGGTGTGTTCCTTATCTTCTCCTAGTGTCTAAACTCTTCTCCATGGCTGGACCCCCAAATAATATACCTTGACGTGCTAAGGGGTATCTAGAGAGTGGGATATGTTTAATAACTACCCTAACCCTAACGCGTACCCTAACCCTAACCCCTACCCTAACCCTAACACGTACCCTAATCCTAACCCGTAACCTAAACCGAGCCCTAACCCTCAAACTAACCCTAACCCTAAACCTAACCCATACCCTACGCCGTAACCGAACCCGTACCCGAACCCGTAACCGAACCCGTACCCTAAGCCGTACCCTAACCCTAACCCTAACCCTAAGCTACCCTTGACTGCTTCTGCCTCCAATAGATTTCCTAAGCACTAGTGTATTAAGGAACAGGTTAAAAAGAGAATCCTAATGTGATTTCAGGATAATGGGTGTGTTCCTTATCTTCTCCTAGTGTCTAAACTCTTCTCCATGGCTGGACCCCCAAATAATATTCCTTGACGTGCTAAGGGGTATCTAGAGAGTGGGATAGGTTTAATAACTACCCTAACCCTAACGCGTACCCTAACCCTAACCCCTACCCTAACCCTAACACGTACCCTAATCCTAACCCGTACCCTAAACGGAGCCCTAACCCTCAAACTAACCCTAACCCTAACCCTAACCCATACCCTACGCCGTACCCGAACCCGTACCCGAACCCGTACCCTAAGCCATACCCTAACCCTAACCCTCACCGTAACCCTAACCCTAAGCTACCCTTGACTGCTTCTGCCTCCAATACATTTCCTAAGCACTAGTGTATTAAGGAACAGGTTAAAAAGAGAATCCTAATGTGATTTCTTGATAATGGGTGTGTTCCTTATCTTCTCCTAGTGTCTAAACTCTTCTCCATGGCTGGACACCCAAATAATATTCCTTGACGTGCTAAGGGGTATCTAGAGAGTGGGATAGGTTTAATAACTACCCTAACCCTAACGCGTACCCTAACCCTAACACGTACCCTAATCCTAACCCGTACCCTAAACCGAGCCCTAACCCTCAAACTAACCCTAACCCTAACCCTAACCCATACCCTACGCCGTACCCGAACCCGTACCGAACCCGTACCCTAAGCCGTACCCTAAAGCTAACCCTAACCCTAACCCTAACCCTAACACTACGCTACCCTTGACTGCTTCTGCCTCCAATAGATTTCCTAAGCACTAGTGTTTTAAGGAACAGGTTAAAAAGAGAATCCTAATGTGATTTCTTGATAATGGGTGTGTTCCTTATCTTCTCCTAGTGTCTAAACTCTTCTCCATGGCTGGACCCCCAAATAATATTCCTTGACGTGCTAAGGGTTATCTAGAGAGTGGGATAGGTTTAATAACTACCCTAACCCTAACGCGTACCCTAACCCTAACCCCTACCCTAACCCTAAGACGTACCCTAATCCTAACCCGTAACCTAAATCGAGCCCTAACCCTCAAACTAACCCTAACCCTAACCCTAACCCATACACTACGCCATACCCGAACCCGTACCCGAACCCGTACACTAAGCCGTACCCTAACCCTAACCCTAAACCTAAACCTAACCCTAACCCTAAGCTACCCTTGACTGCTTCTGCCTCCAATAGATTTCCTAAGCACTAGTGTTTTAAGGAACAGGTTAAAAAGAGAATCCTAATGTGATTTCTTGATAATGGGTGTGTTCCTTATCTTCTCCTAGTGTCTAAACTCTTCTCCATGGCTGGACCCCCAAATAATATACCTTGACGTGCTAAGGGGTATCTAGAGAGTGGGATATGTTTAATAACTAACCTAAACCTAACGCGTACCCTAACCCTAACCCCTACCCTAAACCTAACACGTACCCTAATCCTAACCCGTAACCTAAACCGAGCCCTAACCCTCAAACTAACCCTAACCCTAAACCGAACCCATACCCTACGCCGTACCCGAACCCGTACCCGAACCCGTAACCGAACCCGTACCCTAAGCCGTACGCTAACCCTAACCCTAACCCTAAGCTACCCTTGACTGCTTCTGCCTCCAATAGAATTCCTAAGCACTAGTGTTTTAAGGAACAGGTTAAAAAGAGAATCCTAATGTGATTTCTTGATAATGGGTGTGTTCCTTATCTTCTCCTAGTGTCTTAACTCTTCTCCATGGCTGGACCCCCAAATAATATTCCTTGACGTGCTAAGGGGTATCTAGAGAGTGGGATAGGTTTAATAACTACCCTAACCCTAACGCGTACCCTAACGCTAACCCCTACCCTAACCCTAACACGAACCCTAATCCTAAACCATACCCTAAACCGAGCCCTAAGCTTCAAACTAACCCTAACTCTAACCCAAACCCATACCCTACGCCGTACACGAACCCGTACCCGAACCCGTACCCTAAGCCGTGTCCTAACACTAGCCCTAACCCTAACCCTAACCCTAAGCTACCCTTGACTGCTTCTGCCTCCAATAGATTTCCTAAGCACTAGTGTATTAAGGAACAGGTTAAAAAGAGAATCCTAATGTGATTTCTTGATAATGGGTGTGTTCCTTATCTTCTCCTAGTGTCTAAACTCTTCTCCATGGCTGGACACCCAAATAATATTCCTTGACGTGCTAAGGGGTATCTAGAGAGTGGGATAGGTTTAATAACTACCCTAACCCTAACGCGTACCCTAACCCTAACACGTACCCTAATCCTAACCCGTACCCTAAACCGAGCCCTAACCCTCAAACTAACCCTAACCCTAACCCTAACCCATACCCTACGCCGTACCCGAACCCGTACCGAACCCGTACCCTAAGCCGTACCCTAAAGCTAACCCTAACCCTAACCCTAACCCTAACCCTACGCTACCCTTGACTGCTTCTGCCTCCAATAGATTTCCTAAGCACTAGTGTTTTAAGGAACAGGTTAAAAAGAGAATCCTAATGTGATTTCTTGATAATGGGTGTGTTCCTTATCTTCTCCTAGTGTCTAAACTCTTCTCCATGGCTGGACCCCCAAATAATATTCCTTGACGTGCTAAGGGTTATCTAGAGAGTGGGATAGGTTTAATAACTACCCTAACCCTAACGCGTACCCTAACCCTAACCCCTACCCTAACCCTAAGACGTACCCTAATCCTAACCCGTAACCTAAATCGAGCCCTAACCCTCAAACTAACCCTAACCCTAACCCTAACCCATACACTACGCCATACCCGAACCCGTACCCGAACCCGTACACTAAGCCGTACCCTAACCCTAACCCTAAACCTAAACCTAACCCTAACCCTAAGCTACCCTTGACTGCTTCTGCCTCCAATAGATTTCCTAAGCACTAGTGTTTTAAGGAACAGGTTAAAAAGAGAATCCTAATGTGATTTCTTGATAATGGGTGTGTTCCTTATCTTCTCCTAGTGTCTAAACTCTTCTCCATGGCTGGACCCCCAAATAATATACCTTGACGTGCTAAGGGGTATCTAGAGAGTGGGATATGTTTAATAACTACCCTAAACCTAACGCGTACCCTAACCCTAACCCCTACCCTAAACCTAACACGTACCCTAATCCTAACCCGTAACCTAAACCGAGCCCTAACCCTCAAACTAACCCTAACCCTAAACCGAACCCATACCCTACGCCGTACCCGAACCCGTACCCGAACCCGTAACCGAACCCGTACCCTAAGCCGTACGCTAACCCTAACCCTAACCCTAAGCTACCCTTGACTGCTTCTGCCTCCAATAGATTTCCTAAGCACTAGTGTTTTAAGGAACAGGTTAAAAAGAGAATCCTAATGTGATTTCTTGATAATGGGTGTGTTCCTTATCTTCTCCTAGTGTCTTAACTCTTCTCCATGGCTGGACCCCCAAATAATATTCCTTGACGTGCTAAGGGGTATCTAGAGAGTGGGATAGGTTTAATAACTACCCTAACCCTAACGCGTACCCTAACGCTAACCCCTACCCTAACCCTAACACGAACCCTAATCCTAAACCATACCCTAAACCGAGCCCTAAGCTTCAAACTAACCCTAACTCTAACCCAAACCCATACCCTACGCCGTACACGAACCCGTACCCGAACCCGTACCCTAAGCCGTGTCCTAACACTAGCCCTAACCCTAACCCTAACCCTAAGCTACCCTTGACTGCTTCTGCCTCCAATAGATTTCCTAAGCACTAGTGTTTTAAGGAACAGGTTAAAAAGAGAATCCTAATGTGATTTCTTGATAATGGGTGTGTTCCTTATCTTCTCCTAGTGTCTAAACTCTTCTCCATGGCTGGACCCCCAAATAATATTCCTTGACGTGCTAAGGGGTATCTAGAGAGTGGGATAGGTTTAATAACTACCCTAACCCTAACGCGTACCCTAACCCTAACCCCTACCCTAACCCTAACACGTACCCTAATCCTAACCCGTACCCTAAACGGAGCCCTAACCCTCAAACAAACCCTAACCCTAACCCTAACCCATACCCTACGCCGTACCCGAACCCGTACCGAACCCGTACCCTAAGCCATACCCTAACCCTAACCCTCACCGTAACCCTAACCCTAAGCTACCCTTGACTGCTTCTGCCTCCAATAGATTTCCTAAGCACTAGTGTATTAAGGAACAGGTTAAAAAGAGAATCCTAATGTGATTTCTTGATAATGGGTGTGTTCCTTATCTTCTCCTAGTGTCTAAACTCTTCTCCATGGCTGGACCCGCAAATAATATTCCTTGACGTGCTAAGGGGTATCTAGAGAGTGGGATAGGTTTAATAACTACCCTAACCCTAATGCGTACCCTAACCCTAACCCCTACCCTAACCCTAACACGAACCCTAATCCTAACCCGTACCCTAAACCGAGCCCTAACCTTCAAACTAACCCTAACCCTAACCCTAACCCATACCCTACAGCGTACACGAACCCGTACCCGAACCCGTACCCTAAGCCGTACCCTAACCCTAACCCTAACCCTAACCCTAACACTAAGCTACCCTTGACTGCTTCTGCCTCCAATACATTTCCTAAGCACTAGTGTTTTAAGGAACAGGTTAAAAAGAGAATCCTAATGTGATTTCTTGATAATGGGTGTGTTCCTTATCTTCTCCTAGTGTCTAAACTCTTCTCCATGGCTGGACACCCAAATAATATTCCTTGACGTGCTAAGGGGTATCTAGAGAGTGGGATAGGTTTAATAACTACCCTAACCCTAACGCGTACCCTAACCCTAACACGTACCCTAATCCTAACCCGTACCCTAAACCGAGCCCTAACCCTCAAACTAACCCTAACCCTAACCCTAACCCATACCCTACGCCGTACCCGAACCCGTACCCGAACCCGTACCCTAAGCCGTACCCTAAAGCTAACCCTAACCCTAACCCTAACCGTAACCCTAAGCTACCCTTGACTGCTTCTGCCTCCAATAGATTTCCTAAGCACTAGTGTTTTAAGGAACAGGTTAAAAAGAGAATCCTAATGTGATTTATTGATAATGGGTGTGTTCCTTATCTTCTCCTAGTGTCTAAACTCTTCTCCATGGCTGGACCCCCAATTAATATTCCTTGACGTGCTAAGGGGTATCTAGAGAGTGGGATAGGTTTAATAACTACCCTAACCCTAACGCGTACCCTAACCCTAACCCCTACCCTAACCCTAACACGTACCCTAATCCTAACCCGTTCCCTAAACCGAGCCCTAACCCTCAAAATAACCCTAACCCTAACCCTAACCCATATCGTACGCCATACCCAAACCCGTACCCGAACCCGTACCCGAACCCGTACCCTAAGCCGTACCCTAACCCAAACCCTAACCCTAAGCTACCCTTGACTGCTTCTGCCTCCAATAGATTTCCTAAGCACTAGTGTTTTAAGGAACAGGTTAAAAAGAGAATCCTAATGTGATTTATTGATAATGGGTGTGTTCCTTATCTTCTCCTAGTGTCTAAACTCTTCTCCATGGCTGGACCCCCAAATAATATTCCTTGACGTGCTAAGGGTTATCTAGAGAGTGGGATAGGTTTAATAACTACCCTAACCCTAACGCGTACCCTAACCCTAACCCCTACCCTAACCCTAAGACGTACCCTAATCCTAACCCGTAACCTAAACCGAGCCCTAACCCTCAAACTAACCCTAACCCTAACCCTAACCCATACCCTACGCCATACCCGAACCCGTACCCGAACCCGTACACTAAGCCGTACCCTAACCCTAACCCTAACCCTAACCCTAACCCTAAACCTAACCCTAACCCTAAGCTACCCTTGACTGCTTCTGCCTCCAATAGATTTCCTAAGCACTAGTGTTTTAAGGAACAGGTTAAAAAGAGAATCCTAATGTGATTTCAGGATAATGGGTGTGTTCCTTATCTTCTCCTACTGTCTAAACTCTTCTCCATGCCTGGACCCCCAAATAATATTCCTTGACGTGCTAAGGGTTATCTAGGGAGTGGGATAGGTTTAATAACTACCCTAAACCTAACGCGTACCCTAACCCTAACCCCTACCCTAACACTAACACGAACCCTAATCCTAACCTGTACCCTAAACCGAGCCCTAACCTTCAAACTAACCCTAACCCTAACACTAACCCATACCCTACGCCGTACACGAACCCGTACCCGAACCCGTACCCTAAGCCGTACCCTAACCCTAACCCTAACCCTAACCCTAACCCTAAGCTACCCTTGACTGCTTCTGCCTCCAATAGATTTCCTAAGCACTAGTGTTTTAAGGAACAGGTTAAAAAGAGAATCGAAATGTGATTTCTTGATAATGGGTGTGATCCTTATCTTCTCCTAGTGTCTAAACTCTTCTCCATGGCTGAACACCCAAATAATATTCCTTGACGTGCTAAAGGGTATCTAGAGAGTGGGATAGGTTTACCAACTACCCTAACCCTAACGCGTACCCTAACCCTAACCCCTACCCTAACCCTAACACGTACCCTAATCCTAACCCGTAACCTAAACCGAGCCCTAACCCTCAAACTAACCCTAACCCTAACCCTAACCTTCAAACTAACCCTAACCCTAACCCATACCCTACGCCGTACACGAACCCGTACCCGAAACCGTACCCTAAGCCGTACGCTAACCCTAACCCTAACCCTAAACTTAACCCTAACCCTAAGCTACCCTTGACTGCTTCTGCCTCCAATAGATTTCCTAAGCACTAGTGTTTTAAGGAACAGGTTAAAAAGAGAATCCTAATGTGATTTCTTGATAATGGGTGTGTTCCTTATCTTCTCCTAGTGTCTAAACTCTTCTCCATGGCTGGACCCCCAAATAATATTCCTTGACCTGCTAAGGGTTATCTAGAGAGTGGGATAGGTTTAATAACTACCCTAACCCTAACCCCTACACTAACCCTAACACGTACCCTAAACCTAACCCGTACCCTAAACCGAGCCCTAACCCTCAAACTAACCCTAACCCTAACCCTAACCCATACACTACGCCATACCCGAACCCGTACCCGAACCCGTACACTAAGCCGTACCCTAACCCTAACCCTAACCCTAAACCTAACCCTAACCCTAAGCTACCCTTGACTGCTTCTGCCTCCAATAGATTTCCTAAGCACTAGTGTTTTAAGGAATAGGTTAAAAAGAGAATCCTAATGTGATTTCTTGATAATGGGTGTGTTCCTTATCTTCTCCTAGTGTCTAAACTCTTCTCCATGGCTGGACCCCCAAATAATATTCCTTGACGTGCTAAGGGGTATCTAGAGAGTGGGATAGGTTTAATAACTACCCTAACCCTAACGCGTAACCTAACCCTAACCCCTACCATAACCCTAACACGTACCGTAATCCTAACCCGTACCCTAAACCGAGCCCTAACCCTCAAACTAACCCTAACCCTAACCCTAACCCATACCCTACGCCGTACCCGAACCAGTACCCGAACACGTACCCTAAGCCGTACCCTAACCCTAACCCTAATCCTAACCCTAACCCTAAGCTACCCTTGACTGCTTCTGCCTACAATAGATTTCCTAAGCACTAGTGTATTAAGGAACAGGTTAAAAAGAGAATCCTAATGTGATTTCAGGATAATGGGTGTGTTCCTTATCTTCTCCTATTGTCTAAACTCTTCTCCATGGCTGGACCCCCAAATAATATTCCTTGACGTGCTAAGGGGTATCTAGAGAGTGGGATAGGTTTAATAACTACCCTAACCCTAACGCGTACCCTAACCCTAACCCCTACCCTAACCCTAAC
Organism: Eschrichtius robustus; assembly: GCF_028021215.1. Lineage (NCBI taxonomy): Eukaryota > Metazoa > Chordata > Mammalia > Artiodactyla > Eschrichtiidae > Eschrichtius > Eschrichtius robustus. The sequence goes on from NW_027175343.1 coordinate 2,509,928, forward strand.
ACGATCCCTAATCCTAACCCGTACCCTAAACCGAGCCCTAACCTTCAAACTAACCCTAAACCTAACCCTAACCCATACCCTACGCCGTACACGAACCCGTACCCGAACCCGTACCCTAAGCCGTACCCTAAACCTAACCCTAACCCTAACCCTAACACTAACCCTAAGCTACCCTTGACTGCTTCTGCCTCCAATAGATTTCCTAAGCACTAGTGTTTTAAGGAACAGGTTAAAAAGAGAATCCTAATGTGATTTCTTGATAATGGGTGTGTTCCTTATCTTCTCCTAGTGTCTAAACTCTTCTCCAAGGCTGGACCCCCAAATAATATTCCTTGACGTGATAAGGGGTATCTAGAGAGTGGGATAGGTTTAATAACTACCCTAACCCTAACGCGTACCCTAACCCTAACCTCTACCCTAACCCTAACACGTACACTAATCCTAACCCGTACCCTAAACCGAGCCCTAACCCTCAAACTAACCCTAACCCTAACCCTAACCCATACCCTACGCTGTACCCGAACCCGGACCCGAACCCGTACCCTAAGCCTTACCCTAACCCTAACCCTAACCCTAACCCTAACCCTAAGCTACCCTTGACTGCTTCTGCCTCCAATAGATTTCCTAAGCACTAGTGTATTAAGGAACAGGTTAAAAAGAGAATCCTAATGTGATTTCAGGATAATGGGTGTGTTCCTTATCTTCTCCTAGTGTCTAAACTCTTCTCCATGGCTGGACCCCCAAATAATATTCCTTGACGTGCTAAAGGGTATTTAGAGAGTGGGATAGGTTTAATAACTACCCTAACCCTAACCTCTACCCTAACCCTAACACGTACACTAATCCTAACCCGTACCCTAAACCGAGCCCTAACCCTCAAACTAACCCTAACCCTAACCCTAACCCATACCCTACGCCATACCCAAACCTGTACCCGAACCCGTACCCGAACCCGTACCCTAAGCCGTACCCTAACCCTAACCCTAACCCTAAGCTACCCTTGACTGCTTCTGCCTCCAATAGATTTCCTAAGCACTAGTGTTTTAAGGAACAGGTTAAAAAGAGAATCCTAATGTGATTTCTTGATAATGGGTGTGTTCCTTATCATCTCCTAGTGTCTAAACTCTTCTCCATGGCTGGACCCCCAAATAATATTCCTTGACGTTCTAAGGGGTATCTAGAGAGTGGGATAGGTTTAATAACTACCGTAACCCTAACGCGTACCCTAACCCTAACCCCTACACTAACCCTAACACGTACCCTAATCCTAACCCGTACCCTAAACCGAGCCCTAACCCTCAAACTAACCCTAACCCTAACCCTAACCCATACCCTACGCCGTACCCGAACCCGTACCCGAACCCGTACCCGAACCCGTACCCTAACCCTAACCCTAACCCTAACCCTAAGCTACCCTTGACTGCTTCTGCCTCCAATAGATTTCCTAAGCACTAGTGTTTTAAGGAACAGGTTAAAAAGAGAATCCTAATGTGATTTCTTGATAATGGGTGTGTTCCTTATCTTCTCCTAGTGTCTAAACTCTTCTCCATGGCTGGACCCCCAAATAATATTCCTTGACGTGCTAAGGGGTATCTAGAGAGTGGGATAGGTTTAATAACTACCCTAAACCTAACGCGTACCCTAACCCTAACCCCTAACCTAACCCTAACACGAACCCTAATCCTAACCCGTACCCTAAACCGAGCCCTAACCTTCAAACTAACCCTAACCCTAACCCTAACCCATACCCTACGCCGTACCCGAACCCGTACCCGAACCCGTAACTGAACCCGTACCCTAAGCCGTACCCTAACCCTAACCCTAACCCTAAGCTACCCTTGACTGCTTCTGCCTCCAATAGATTTCCTAAGCACTAGTGTTTTAAGGAACAGGTTAAAAAGAGAATCCTAATGTGATTTCTTGATAATGGGTGTGTTCCTTATCTTCTCCTAGTGTCTAAACTCTTCTCCATGGCTGGACCCCCAATTAATATTCCTTGACGTGCTAAGGGGTATCTAGAGAGTGGGATAGGTTTAATAACTACCCTAACCCTAACGCGTACCCTAACCCTATCCCCTACCCTAACCCTAACACGTACCCTAATCCTAACCCGTAACCTAAACCGAGCCCTAACCCTCAAACTAACCCTAACCCTAACCCTAACCCATACCCTACGCCGTACCCGAACCAGTACCCGAAGCCGTACCCTAAGCCGTACCCTAACCCTAACCCTAATCCTAACACTAACCCTAAGCTACCCTTGACTGCTTCTGCCTCCAATAGATTTCCTAAGCACTAGTGTTTTAAGGAACAGGTTAAAAAGAGAATCCTAATGTGATTTCTTGATAATGGGTGTGTTCCTTATCTTCTCCTAGTGTCTAAACTCTTCTCCAAGGCTGGACCCCCAAATAATATTCCTTGACGTACTAAGGGGTATCTAGAGAGTGGGATAGGTTTAATAACTACCCTAACCCTAACGCGTACCCTAACCCTAACCTCTACCCTAACCCTAACACGTACACTAATCCTAACCCGTACCCTAAACCGAGCCCTAACCCTCAAACTAACCCTAACCCTAACCCTAAACCATACCCTACGCCATACCCAAACCTGTACCCGAACCCGTACCCGAACCCGTACCCTAAGCCGTACCCTAACCCTAACCCTAACCCTAAGCTACCCTTGACTGCTTCTGCCTCCAATAGATTTCCTAAGCACTAGTGTTTTAAGGAACAGGTTAAAAAGAGAATCCTAATGTGATTTCTTGATAATGGGTGTGTTCCTTATCTTCTCCTAGTGTCTAAACTCTTCTCCATGGCTGGACCCCCAAATAGTATTCCTTGACGTGCTAAGGGGTATCTAGAGAGTGGGATAGGTTTAATAACTACCGTAACCCTAACGCGTACCCTAACCCTAACCCCTACACTAACCCTAACACGTACCCTAATCCTAACCCGTACCCTAAACCGAGCCCTAACCCTCAAACTAACCCTAACCCTAACCCTAACCCATACCTTACGCCGTACCCGAACCCGTACCCGAACCCGTACCCGAACCCGTACCCTAACCCTAACCCTAACCCTAAGCTACCCTTGACTGCTTCTGCCTCCAATAGATTTCCTAAGCACTAGTGTTTTAAGGAACAGGTTAAAAAGAGAATCGTAATGTGATTCCTTGATAATGGGTGTGATCCTTATCTTCTCCTAGTGTCTAAACTCTTCTCCATGGCTGGACACCCAAATAATATTCCTTGACGTGCTAAGGGGTATCTAGAGAGTGGGATAGGTTTAATAACTACCCTAACCCTAACGCGTACCCTAACCCTAACCCCTACCCTAACCCTAACACGTACCCTAATCCTAACCCGTACCCTAAACCGAGCCCTAACCCTCAAACTAACCCTAACCCTAACCCTAACCCATATCGTACGCCATACCCAAACCCGTACCCGAACCCGTACCCGAACCCGTACCCTAAGCCGTACGCTAACTCAAACCCTAACCCTAAGCTACCCTTGACTGCTTCTGCCTCCAATAGATTTCCTAAGCACTAGTGTTTTAAGGAACAGGTTAAAAAGAGAATCCTAATGTGATTTCTTGATAATGGGTGTGTTCCTTATCTTCTCCTAGTGTCTAAACTCTTCTCCATGGCTGGACCCCCAAATAATATACCTTGACGTGCTAAGGGGTATCTAGAGAGTGGGATATGTTTAATAACTACCCTAACCCTAACGCGTACCATAACCCTAACCCCTACCCTAACCCTAACACGTACCCTAATCCTAACCTGTAACCTAAACCGAGCCCTAACCCTCAAACTAACCCTAACCCTAAACCTAACCCATACCCTACGCCGTACCCGAACCCGTACCCGAACCCGTAACCGAACCCGTACCCTAAGCCGTACCCTAACCCTAACCCTAACCCTAAGCTACCCTTGACTGCTTCTGCCTCCAATAGATTTCCTAAGCACTAGTGTTTTAAGGAACAGGTTAAAAAGAGAATCCTAATGTGATTTCTTGATAATGGGTGTGTTCCTTATCTTCTCCTAGTGTCTAAACTCTTCTCCAAGGCTGGACCCCCAAATAATATTCCTTGACGTGCTAAGGGGTATCTAGAGAGTGGGATAGGTTTAATAACTACCCTAACCCTAACGCGTACCCTAACCCTAACCTCTACCCTAACCCTATCACGTACACTAATCCTAACCCGTACCCTAAACCGAGCCCTAACCCTCAAACTAACCCTAACCCTAACCCTAACCCATACCCTACGCCATACCCAAACCTGTACCCGAACCCGTACCCGAACCCGTACCCTAAGCCGTACCCTAACCCTAACCCTAACCCTAAGCTACCCTTGACTGCTTCTGCCTCCAATAGATTTCCTAAGCACTAGTGTTTTAAGGAACAGGTTAAAAAGAGAATCCTAATGTGATTTCTTGATAATGGGTGTGTTCCTTATCTTCTCCTAGTGTCTAAACTCTTCTCCATGGCTGGACCCCCAAATAATATTCCTTGACGTGCTAAGGGGTATCTAGAGAGTGGGATAGGTTTAATAACTACCGTAACCCTAACGCGTACCCTAACCCTAACCCCTACACTAACCCTAACACGTACCCTAATCCTAACCCGTACCCTAAACCGAGCCCTAACCCTCAAACTAACCCTAACCCTAACCCTAACCCATACCTTACGCCGTACCCGAACCCGTACCCGAACCCGTACCCGAACCCGTACCCTAACCCTAACCCTAACCCTAAGCTACCCTTGACTGCTTCTGCCTCCAATAGATTTCCTAAGCACTAGTGTTTTAAGGAACAGGTTAAAAAGAGAATCCTACTGTGATTTCTTGATAATGGGTGTGATCCTTATCTTCTCCTAGTGTCTAAACTCTTCTCCATGGCTGGACACCCAAATAATATTCCTTGACGTGCTAAGGGGTATCTAGAGAGTGGGATAGTTTTAATAACTACCCTAACCCTAACGCGTACCCTAACCCTAACACCTACCCTAACCCTAACACATACCCTAATCCTAACCCGTACCCTAAACCGAGCCCTAACCCTCAAACTAACCCTAACCCTAACCCTAACCCATATCGTACGCCATACCCAAACCCGTACCCGAACCCGTACCCGAACCCGTACCCTAAGCCGTACGCTAACCCAAACCCTAACCCTAAGCTACCCTTGACTGCTTCTGCCTCCAATAGATTTCCTAAGCACTAGTGTTTTAAGGAACAGGTTAAAAAGAGAATCCTAATGTGATTTCTTGATAATGGGTGTGTTCCTTATCTTCTCCTAGTGTCTAAACTCTTCTCCATGGCTGGACCCCCAAATAATATACCTTGACGTGCTAAGGGGTATCTAGAGAGTGGGATATGTTTAATAACTACCCTAACCCTAACGCGTACCCTAACCCTAACCCCTACCCTAACCCTAACACGTACCCTAATCCTAACCCGTAACCTAAACCGAGCCCTAACCCTCAAACTAACCCTAACCCTAAACCTAACCCATACCCTACGCCGTACCCGAACCCGTACCCGAACCCGTAACCGAACCCGTACCCTAAGCCGTACCCTAACCCTAACCCTAACCCTAAGCTACCCTTGACTGCTTCTGCCTCCAATAGATTTCCTAAGCACTAGTGTTTTAAGGAACAGGTTAAAAAGAGAATCCTAATGTGATTTCTTGATAATGGGTGTGTTCCTTATCTTCTCCTAGTGTCTAAACTCTTCTCCATGGCTGGACCCCCAAATAATATTCCTTGACGTGCTAAGGGGTATCTAGAGAGTGGGATAGGTTTAATAACTACCCTAACCCTAACGCGTACCCTAACCCTAACCCCTACCCTAACCCTAACACGTACCCTAATCCTAACCCGTACCCTAAACCGAGCCCTAACCCTCAAACTAACCCTAACCCTAACGCTAACCCATACCCTAAGCCGTACCCGAACCCGTATCCGAACCCGTACCCTAAGCCATACCCTAACCCTAACCCTAACCGTAACCCTAACCCTAAGCTACCCTTGACTGCTTCTGCCTCCAATAGATTTCCTAAGCACTAGTGTATTAAGGAACAGGTTAAAAAGAGAATCCTAATGTGATTTCAGGATAATGGGTGTATTCCTTATCTTCTCCTAGTGTCTAAACTCTTCTCCATGGCTGGACCCCCAAATAATATTCCTTGACGTGCTAAGGGGTATCTAGAGAGTGGGATAGGTTTAATAACTACCCTAACCCTAACGCGTACCCTAACCCTAACCCCTACCCTAACCCTAACACGTACCCTAATCCTAACCCGTACCCTAAACGGAGCCCTAACCCTCAAACTAACCCTAACCCTAACCCTAACCCATACCCTACGCCGTACCCGAACCCGTACCCGAACCCGTACCCTAAGCCATACCCTAACCCTAACCCTCACCGTAACCCTAACCCTAAGCTACCCTTGATTGCTTCTGCCTCCAATAGATTTCCTAAGCACTAGTGTATTAAGGAACAGGTTCAAAAGAGAATCCTAATGTGATTTCTTGATAATGGGTGTGTTCCTTATCTTCTCCTAGTGTCTAAACTCTTCTCCATGGCTGGACACCCAAATAATATTCCTTGACGTGCTAAGGGGTATCTAGAGAGTGGGATAGGTTTAATAACTACCCTAACCCTAACGCGTACCCTAACCCTAACACGTACCCTAATCCTAACCCGTACCCTAAACCGAGCCCTAACCCTCAAACTAACCCTAACCCTAACCCTAACCCATACCCTACGCCGTACCCGAACCCGTACCGAACCCGTACCCTAAGCCGTACCCTAAAGCTAACCCTAACCCTAACCCTAACCCTAACCCTACGCTACCCTTGACTGCTTCTGCCTCCAATAGATTTCCTAAGCACTAGTGTTTTAAGGAACAGGTTAAAAAGAGAATCCTAATGTGATTTCTTGATAATGGGTGTGTTCCTTATCTTCTCCTAGTGTCTAAACTCTTCTCCATGGCTGGACCCCCAAATAATATTCCTTGACGTGCTAAGGGTTATCTAGAGAGTGGGATAGGTTTAATAACTACCCTAACCCTAACGCGTACCCTAACCCTAACCCCTACCCTAACCCTAAGACGTACCCTAATCCTAACCCGTAACCTAAATCGAGCCCTAACCCTCAAACTAACCCTAACCCTAACCCTAACCCATACACTACACCATACCCGAACCCGTACCCGAACCCGTACACTAAGCCGTACCCTAACCCTAACCCTAAACCTAAACCTAACCCTAACCCTAAGCTACCCTTGACTGCTTCTGCCTCCAATAGATTTCCTAAGCACTAGTGTTTTAAGGAACAGGTTAAAAAGAGAATCCTAATGTGATTTCTTGATAATGGGTGTGTTCCTTATCTTCTCCTAGTGTCTAAACTCTTCTCCATGGCTGGACCCCCAAATAATATACCTTGACGTGCTAAGGGGTATCTAGAGAGTGGGATATGTTTAATAACTACCCTAAACCTAACGCGTACCCTAACCCTAACCCCTACCCTAAACCTAACAGGTACCCTAATCCTAACCCGTAACCTAAACCGAGCCCTAACCCTCAAACTAACCCTAACCCTAAACCGAACCCATACCCTACGCCGTACCCGAACCCGTACCCGAACCCGTAACCGAACCCGTACCCTAAGCCGTACGCTAACCCTAACCCTAACCCTAAGCTACCCTTGACTGCTTCTGCCTCCAATAGATTTCCTAAGCACTAGTGTTTTAAGGAACAGGTTAAAAAGAGAATCCTAATGTGATTTCTTGATAATGGGTGTGTTCCTTATCTTCTCCTAGTGTCTAAACTCTTCTCCATGGCTGGACCCCCAATTAATATTCCTTGACGTGCTAAGGGGTATCTAGAGAGTGGGATAGGTTTAATAACTACCCTAACCCTAACGCGTACCCTAACCCTAACCCCTACCCTAACCCTAACACGTACCCTAATCCTAACCCGTACCCTAAACCGAGCCCTAACCCTCAAACTAACCCTAACCCTAACCCTATCCCATACCCTACGCCGTACCCGAACCCGTACCCGAACCCGTACCCTAAGCCATAGCCTAACCCTAACCCTAACCGTAACCCTAACCCTAAGCTACCCTTGACTGCTTCTGCCTCCAATAGATTTCCTAAGCACTAGTGTATTAAGGAACAGGTTAAAAAGAGAATCCTAATGTGATTTCAGGATAATGGGTGTGTTCCTTATCTTCTCCTAGTGTCTAAACTCTTCTCCATGGCTGGACCCCCAAATAATATTCCTTGACGTGCTAAGGGGTATCTAGAGAGTGGGATAGGTTTAATAACTACCCTAACCCTAACGCGTACCCTAACGCTAACCCCTACCCTAACCCTAACACGAACCCTAATCCTAAACCATACCCTAAACCGAGCCCTAAGCTTCAAACTAACCCTAACTCTAACCCAAACCCATACCCTACGCCGTACACGAACCCGTACCCGAACCCGTACCCTAAGCCGTGTCCTAACCCTAGCCCTAACCCTAACCCTAACCCTAAGCTACCCTTGACTGCTTCTGCCTCCAATAGATTTCCTAAGCACTAGTGTTTTAAGGAACAGGTTTAAAAGAGAATCCTAATGTGATTTCTTGATAATGGGTGTGTTCCTTATCTTCTCCTAGTGTCTAAACTCTTCTCCATGGCTGGACCCCCAAATAATATTCCTTGACGTGCTAAGGGGTATCTAGAGAGTGGGATAGGTTTAATAACTACCCTAACCCTAACGCGTACCCTAACCCTAACCCCTACCCTAACCCTAACACGTACCCTAATCCTAACCCGTACCCTAAACGGAGCCCTAACCCTCAAACTAACCCTAACCCTAACCCTAACCCATACCCTACGCCGTACCCGAACCCGTACCCGAACCCGTACCCTAAGCCATACCCTAACCCTAACCCTCACCGTAACCCTAACCCTAAGCTACCCTTGACTGCTTCTGCCTCCAATAGATTTCCTAAGCACTAGTGTATTAAGGAACAGGTTAAAAAGAGAATCCTAATGTGATTTCTTGATAATGGGTGTGTTCCTTATCTTCTCCTAGTGTCTAAACTCTTCTCCATGGCTGGACCCGCAAATAATATTCCTTGACGTGCTAAGGGGTATCTAGAGAGTGGGATAGGTTTAATAACTACCCTAACCCTAATGCGTACCCTAACCCTAACCCCTACCCTAACCCTAACACGAACCCTAATCCTAACCCGTACCCTAAACCGAGCCCTAACCTTCAAACTAACCCTAACCCTAACCCTAACCCATACCCTACAGCGTACACGAACCCGTACCCGAACCCGTACCCTAAGCCGTACCCTAACCGTAACCCTAACCCTAACCCTAACACTAAGCTACCCTTGACTGCTTCTGCCTCCAATAGATTTCCTAAGCACTAGTGTTTTAAGGAACAGGTTAAAAAGAGAATCGTAATGTGATTTCTTGATAATGGGTGTGATCCTTATCTTCTCCTAGTGTCTAAACTCTTCTCCATGGCTGAACACCCAAATAATATTCCTTGACGTGCTAAAGGGTATCTAGAGAGTGGGATAGGTTTACCAACTACCCTAACCCTAACGCGTACCCTAACCCTAACCCCTACCCTAACCCTAACACGTACCCTAATCCTAACCCGTAACCTAAACCGAGCCCTAACCCTCAAACTAACCCTAACCCTAACCCTAACCTTCAAACTAACCCTAACCCTAACCCATACCCTACGCCGTACACGAACCCGTACCCGAAACCGTACCCTAAGCCGTACGCTAACCCTAACCCTAACCCTAAACTTAACCCTAACCCTAAGCTACCCTTGACTGCTTCTGCCTCCAATAGATTTCCTAAGCACTAGTGTTTTAAGGAACAGGTTAAAAAGAGAATCCTAATGTGATTTCTTGATAATGGGTGTGTTCCTTATCTTCTCCTAGTGTCTAAACTCTTCTCCATGGCTGGACCCCCAAATAATATTCCTTGACCTGCTAAGGGTTATCTAGAGAGTGGGATAGGTTTAATAACTACCCTAACCCTAACGCCTACACTAACCCTAACACGTACCCTAATCCTAACCCGTACCCTAAACCGAGCCCTAACCCTCAAACTAACCCTAACCCTAACCCTAACCCATACACTACGCCATACCCGAACCCGTACCCGAACCCGTACACTAAGCCGTACCCTAACCCTAACCCTAACCCTAAACCTAACCCTAACCCTAAGCTACCCTTGACTGCTTCTGCCTCCAATAGATTTCCTAAGCACTAGTGTTTTAAGGAATAGGTTAAAAAGAGAATCCTAATGTGATTTCTTGATAATGGGTGTGTTCCTTATCTTCTCCTAGTGTCTAAACTCTTCTCCATGGCTGGACCCCCAAATAATATTCCTTGACGTGCTAAGGGGTATCTAGAGAGTGGGATAGGTTTAATAACTACCCTAACCCTAACGCGTAACCTAACCCTAACCCCTACCATAACCCTAACACGTACCGTAATCCTAACCCGTACCCTAAACCGAGCCCTAACCCTCAAACTAACCCTAACCCTAACCCTAACCCATACCCTACGCCGTACCCGAACCCGTACCCGAACCCGTTCCCTAAACCGTACCCTAAAGCTAACCCTAACCCTAACCCTAACCCTAAGCTACCCTTGACTGCTTCTGCCTCCAAAAGATTTCCTAAGCACTAGTGTTTTAAGGAACAGGTTAAAAAGAGAATCCTAATGTGATTTCTTGATAATGGGTGTGTTCCTTATCTTCTCCTAGTGTCTAAACTCTTCTCCATGGCTGGACCCCCAAATAATATTCTTTGACGTGCTAAGGGGTATCTAGAGAGTGGGATAGGTTTAATAACTACACTAACCCTAACGCGTACCCTAACCCTAACCCCTACCCTAACCCTAACACGTACCCTAATCCTAACCCGTAACCTAAACCGAGCCCTAACCCTCAAACTAACCCTAACCCTAACCCTAACCCATACCCTACGCCGTACCCGAACCAGTACCCGAACACGTACCCTAAGCCGTACCCTAACCCTAACCCTAATCCTAACCCTAACCCTAAGCTACCCTTGACTGCTTCTGCCTACAATAGATTTCCTAAGCACTAGTGTATTAAGGAACAGGTTAAAAAGAGAATCCTAATGTGATTTCAGGATAATGGGTGTGTTCCTTATCTTCTCCTATTGACTAAACTCTTCTCCATGGCTGGACCCCCAAATAATATTCCTTGACGTGCTAAGGGGTATCTAGAGAGTGGGATAGGTTTAATAACTACCCTAACCCTAACGCGTACCCTAACCCTAACCCCTACCCTAACCCTAACACGATCCCTAATCCTAACCCGTACCCTAAACCGAGCCCTAACCTTCAAACTAACCCTAAACCTAACCCTAACCCATACCCTACGCCGTACACGAACCCGTACCCGAACCCGTACCCTAAGCCGTACCCTAAACCTAACCCTAACCCTAACCCTAACACTAACCCTAAGCTACCCTTGACTGCTTCTGCCTCCAATAGATTTCCTAAGCACTAGTGTTTTAAGGAACAGGTTAAAAAGAGAATCCTAATGTGATTTCTTGATAATGGGTGTGTTCCTTATCTTCTCCTAGTGTCTAAACTCTTCTCCAAGGCTGGACACCCAAATAATATTCCTTGACGTGATAAGGGGTATCTAGAGAGTGGGATAGGTTTAATAACTACCCTAACCCTAACGCGTACCCTAACCCTAACCTCTACCCTAACCCTAACACGTACACTAATCCTAACCCGTACCCTAAACCGAGCCCTAACCCTCAAACTAACCCTAACCCTAACCCTAACCCATACCCTACGCTGTACCCGAACCCGGACCCGAACCCGTACCCTAAGCCTTACCCTAACCCTAACCCTAACCCTAACCCTAACCCTAAGCTACCCTTGACTGCTTCTGCCTCCAATAGATTTCCTAAGCACTAGTGTATTAAGGAACAGGTTAAAAAGAGAATCCTAATGTGATTTCAGGATAATGGGTGTGTTCCTTATCTTCTCCTAGTGTCTAAACTCTTCTCCATGGCTGGACCCCCAAATAATATTCCTTGACGTGCTAAAGGGTATTTAGAGAGTGGGATAGGTTTAATAACTACCCTAACCCTAACCTCTACCCTAACCCTAACACGTACACTAATCCTAACCCGTACCCTAAACCGAGCCCTAACCCTCAAACTAACCCTAACCCTAACCCTAACCCATACCCTACGCCATACCCAAACCTGTACCCGAACCCGTACCCGAACCCGTACCCTAAGCCGTACCCTAACCCTAACCCTAACCCTAAGCTACCCTTGACTGCTTCTGCCTCCAATAGATTTCCTAAGCACTAGTGTTTTAAGGAACAGGTTAAAAAGAGAATCCAAATGTGATTTCTTGATAATGGGTGTGTTCCTTATCATCTCCTAGTGTCTAAACTCTTCTCCATGGCTGGACCCCCAAATAATATTCCTTGACGTTCTAAGGGGTATCTAGAGAGTGGGATAGGTTTAATAACTACCGTAACCCTAACGCGTACCCTAACCCTAACCCCTACACTAACCCTAACACGTACCCTAATCCTAACCCGTACCCTAAACCGAGCCCTAACCCTCAAACTAACCCTAACCCTAACCCTAACCCATACCCTACGCCGTACCCGAACCCGTACCCGAACCCGTACCCGAACCCGTACCCTAACCCTAACCCTAACCCTAACCCTAAGCTACCCTTGACTGCTTCTGCCTCCAATAGATTTCCTAAGCACTAGTGTTTTAAGGAACAGGTTAAAAAGAGAATCCTAATGTGATTTCTTGATAATGGGTGTGTTCCTTATCTTCTCCTAGTGTCTAAACTCTTCTCCATGGCTGGACCCCCAAATAATATTCCTTGACGTGCTAAGGGGTATCTAGAGAGTGGGATAGGTTTAATAACTACCCTAAACCTAACGCGTACCCTAACCCTAACCCCTAACCTAACCCTAACACGAACCCTAATCCTAACCCGTACCCTAAACCGAGCCCTAACCTTCAAACTAACCCTAACCCTAACCCTAACCCATACCCTACGCCGTACCCGAACCCGTACCCGAACCCGTAACTGAACCCGTACCCTAAGCCGTACCCTAACCCTAACCCTAACCCTAAGCTACCCTTGACTGCTTCTGCCTCCAATAGATTTCCTAAGCACTAGTGTTTTAAGGAACAGGTTAAAAAGAGAATCCTAATGTGATTTCTTGATAATGGGTGTGTTCCTTATCTTCTCCTAGTGTCTAAACTCTTCTCCATGGCTGGACCCCCAATTAATATTCCTTGACGTGCTAAGGGGTATCTAGAGAGTGGGATAGGTTTAATAACTACCCTAACCCTAACGCGTACCCTAACCCTATCCCCTACCCTAACCCTAACACGTACCCTAATCCTAACCCGTAACCTAAACCGAGCCCTAACCCTCAAACTAACCCTAACCCTAACCCTAACCCATACCCTACGCCGTACCCGAACCAGTACCCGAAGCCGTACCCTAAGCCGTACCCTAACCCTAACCCTAATCCTAACACTAACCCTAAGCTACCCTTGACTGCTTCTGCCTCCAATAGATTTCCTAAGCACTAGTGTTTTAAGGAACAGGTTAAAAAGAGAATCCTAATGTGATTTCTTGATAATGGGTGTGTTCCTTATCTTCTCCTAGTGTCTAAACTCTTCTCCAAGGCTGGACCCCCAAATAATATTCCTTGACGTACTAAGGGGTATCTAGAGAGTGGGATAGGTTTAATAACTACCCTAACCCTAACGCGTACCCTAACCCTAACCTCTACCCTAACCCTAACCCCTACACTAACCCTAACACGTACCCTAATCCTAACCCGTACCCTAAACCGAGCCCTAACCCTCAAACTAACCCTAACCCTAACCCTAACCCATACCTTACGCCGTACCCGAACCCGTACCCGAACCCGTACCCGAACCCGTACCCTAACCCTAACCCTAACCCTAAGCTACCCTTGACTGCTTCTGCCTCCAATAGATTTCCTAAGCACTAGTGTTTTAAGGAACAGGTTAAAAAGAGAATCGTAATGTGATTCCTTGATAATGGGTGTGATCCTTATCTTCTCCTAGTGTCTAAACTCTTCTCCATGGCTGGACACCCAAATAATATTCCTTGACGTGCTAAGGGGTATCTAGAGAGTGGGATAGGTTTAATAACTACCCTAACCCTAACGCGTACCCTAACCCTAACCCCTACCCTAACCCTAACACGTACCCTAATCCTAACCCGTACCCTAAACCGAGCCCTAACCCTCAAACTAACCCTAACCCTAACCCTAACCCATATCGTACGCCATACCCAAACCCGTACCCGAACCCGTACCCGAACCCGTACCCTAAGCCGTACGCTAACCCAAACCCTAACCCTAAGCTACCCTTGACTGCTTCTGCCTCCAATAGATTTCCTAAGCACTAGTGTTTTAAGGAACAGGTTAAAAAGAGAATCCTAATGTGATTTCTTGATAATGGGTGTGTTCCTTATCTTCTCCTAGTGTCTAAACTCTTCTCCATGGCTGGACCCCCAAATAATATACCTTGACGTGCTAAGGGGTATCTAGAGAGTGGGATATGTTTAATAACTACCCTAACCCTAACGCGTACCATAACCCTAACCCCTACCCTAACCCTAACACGTACCCTAATCCTAACCTGTAACCTAAACCGAGCCCTAACCCTCAAACTAACCCTAACCCTAAACCTAACCCATACCATACGCCGTACCCGAACCCGTACCCGAACCCGTAACCGAACCCGTACCCTAAGCCGTACCCTAACCCTAACCCTAACCCTAAGCTACCCTTGACTGCTTCTGCCTCCAATAGATTTCCTAAGCACTAGTGTTTTAAGGAACAGGTTAAAAAGAGAATCCTAATGTGATTTCTTGATAATGGGTGTGTTCCTTATCTTCTCCTAGTGTCTAAACTCTTCTCCAAGGCTGGACCCCCAAATAATATTCCTTGACGTGCTAAGGGGTATCTAGAGAGTGGGATAGGTTTAATAACTACCCTAACCCTAACGCGTACCCTAACCCTAACCTCTACCCTAACCCTATCACGTACACTAATCCTAACCCGTACCCTAAACCGAGCCCTAACCCTCAAACTAACCCTAACCCTAACCCTAACCCATACCCTACGCCATACCCAAACCTGTACCCGAACCCGTACCCGAACCCGTACCCTAAGCCGTACCCTAACCCTAACCCTAACCCTAAGCTACCCTTGACTGCTTCTGCCTCCAATAGATTTCCTAAGCACTAGTGTTTTAAGGAACAGGTTAAAAAGAGAATCCTAATGTGATTTCTTGATAATGGGTGTGTTCCTTATCTTCTCCTAGTGTCTAAACTCTTCTCCATGGCTGGACCCCCAAATAATATTCCTTGACGTGCTAAGGGGTATCTAGAGAGTGGGATAGGTTTAATAACTACCGTAACCCTAACGCGTACCCTAACCCTAACCCCTACACTAACCCTAACACGTACCCTAATCCTAACCCGTACCCTAAACCGAGCCCTAACCCTCAAACTAACCCTAACCCTAACCCTAACCCATACCTTACGCCGTACCCGAACCCGTACCCGAACCCGTACCCGAACCCGTACCCTAACCCTAACCCTAACCCTAAGCTACCCTTGACTGCTTCTGCCTCCAATAGATTTCCTAAGCACTAGTGTTTTAAGGAACAGGTTAAAAAGAGAATCCTAATGTGATTTCTTGATAATGGGTGTGATCCTTATCTTCTCCTAGTGTCTAAACTCTTCTCCATGGCTGGACACCCAAATAATATTCCTTGACGTGCTAAGGGGTATCTAGAGAGTGGGATAGTTTTAATAACTACCCTAACCCTAACGCGTACCCTAACCCTAACACCTACCCTAACCCTAACACATACCCTAATCCTAACCCGTACCCTAAACCGAGCCCTAACCCTCAAACTAACCCTAACCCTAACCCTAACCCATATCGTACGCCATACCCAAACCCGTACCCGAACCCGTACCCGAACCCGTACCCTAAGCCGTACGCTAACCCAAACCCTAACCCTAAGCTACCCTTGACTGCTTCTGCCTCCAATAGATTTCCTAAGCACTAGTGTTTTAAGGAACAGGTTAAAAAGAGAATCCTAATGTGATTTCTTGATAATGGGTGTGTTCCTTATCTTCTCCTAGTGTCTAAACTCTTCTCCATGGCTGGACCCCCAAATAATATACCTTGACGTGCTAAGGGGTATCTAGAGAGTGGGATATGTTTAATAACTACCCTAACCCTAACGCGTACCCTAACCCTAACCCCTACCCTAACCCTAACACGTACCCTAATCCTAACCCGTAACCTAAACCGAGCCCTAACCCTCAAACTAACCCTAACCCTAAACCTAACCCATACCCTACGCCGTACCCGAACCCGTACCCGAACCCGTAACCGAACCCGTACCCTAAGCCGTACCCTAACCCTAACCCTAACCCTAAGCTACCCTTGACTGCTTCTGCCTCCAATAGATTTCCTAAGCACTAGTGTTTTAAGGAACAGGTTAAAAAGAGAATCCTAATGTGATTTCTTGATAATGGGTGTGTTCCTTATCTTCTCCTAGTGTCTAAACTCTTCTCCATGGCTGGACCCCCAAATAATATTCCTTGACGTGCTAAGGGGTATCTAGAGAGTGGGATAGGTTTAATAACTACCCTAACCCTAACGCGTACCCTAACCCTAACCCCTACCCTAACCCTAACACGTACCCTAATCCTAACCCGTACCCTAAACCGAGCCCTAACCCTCAAACTAACCCTAACCCTAACGCTAACCCATACCCTAAGCCGTACCCGAACCCGTATCCGAACCCGTACCCTAAGCCATACCCTAACCCTAACCCTAACCGTAACCCTAACCCTAAGCTACCCTTGACTGCTTCTGCCTCCAATAGATTTCCTAAGCACTAGTGTATTAAGGAACAGGTTAAAAAGAGAATCCTAATGTGATTTCAGGATAATGGGTGTATTCCTTATCTTCTCCTAGTGTCTAAACTCTTCTCCATGGCTGGACCCCCAAATAATATTCCTTGACGTGCTAAGGGGTATCTAGAGAGTGGGATAGGTTTAATAACTACCCTAACCCTAACGCGTACCCTAACCCTAACCCCTACCCTAACCCTAACACGTACCCTAATCCTAACCCGTACCCTAAACGGAGCCCTAACCCTCAAACTAACCCTAACCCTAACCCTAACCCATACCCTACGCCGTACCCGAACCCGTACCCGAACCCGTACCCTAAGCCATACCCTAACCCTAACCCTCACCGTAACCCTAACCCTAAGCTACCCTTGACTGCTTCTGCCTCCAATAGATTTCCTAAGCACTAGTGTATTAAGGAACAGGTTCAAAAGAGAATCCTAATGTGATTTCTTGATAATGGGTGTGTTCCTTATCTTCTCCTAGTGTCTAAACTCTTCTCCATGGCTGGACACCCAAATAATATTCCTTGACGTGCTAAGGGGTATCTAGAGAGTGGGATAGGTTTAATAACTACCCTAACCCTAACGCGTACCCTAACCCTAACACGTACCCTAATCCTAACCCGTACCCTAAACCGAGCCCTAACCCTCAAACTAACCCTAACCCTAACCCTAACCCATACCCTACGCCGTACCCGAACCCGTACCGAACCCGTACCCTAAGCCGTACCCTAAAGCTAACCCTAACCCTAACCCTAACCCTAACCCTACGCTACCCTTGACTGCTTCTGCTTCCAATAGATTTCCTAAGCACTAGTGTTTTAAGGAACAGGTTAAAAAGAGAATCCTAATGTGATTTCTTGATAATGGGTGTGTTCCTTATCTTCTCCTAGTGTCTAAACTCTTCTCCATGGCTGGACCCCCAAATAATATTCCTTGACGTGCTAAGGGTTATCTAGAGAGTGGGATAGGTTTAATAACTACCCTAACCCTAACGCGTACCCTAACCCTAACCCCTACCCTAACCCTAAGACGTACCCTAATCCTAACCCGTAACCTAAATCGAGCCCTAACCCTCAAACTAACCCTAACCCTAACCCTAACCCATACACTACGCCATACCCGAACCCGTACCCGAACCCGTACACTAAGCCGTACCCTAACCCTAACCCTAAACCTAAACCTAACCCTAACCCTAAGCTACCCTTGACTGCTTCTGCCTCCAATAGATTTCCTAAGCACTAGTGTTTTAAGGAACAGGTTAAAAAGAGAATCCTAATGTGATTTCTTGATAATGGGTGTGTTCCTTATCTTCTCCTAGTGTCTAAACTCTTCTCCATGGCTGGACCCCCAAATAATATACCTTGACGTGCTAAGGGGTATCTAGAGAGTGGGATATGTTTAATAACTACCCTAAACCTAACGCGTACCCTAACCCTAACCCCTACCCTAAACCTAACAGGTACCCTAATCCTAACCCGTAACCTAAACCGAGCCCTAACCCTCAAACTAACCCTAACCCTAAACCGAACCCATACCCTACGCCGTACCCGAACCCGTACCCGAACCCGTAACCGAACCCGTACCCTAAGCCGTACGCTAACCCTAACCCTAACCCTAAGCTACCCTTGACTGCTTCTGCCTCCAATAGATTTCCTAAGCACTAGTGTTTTAAGGAACAGGTTAAAAAGAGAATCCTAATGTGATTTCTTGATAATGGGTGTGTTCCTTATCTTCTCCTAGTGTCTAAACTCTTCTCCATGGCTGGACCCCCAATTAATATTCCTTGACGTGCTAAGGGGTATCTAGAGAGTGGGATAGGTTTAATAACTACCCTAACCCTAACGCGTACCCTAACCCTAACACGTACCCTAATCCTAACCCGTACCCTAAACCGAGCCCTAACCCTCAAACTAACCCTAACCCTAACCCTAACCCATACCCTACGCCGTACCCGAACCCGTACCCGAACCCGTACCCTAAGCCGTACCCTAAAGCTAACCCTAACCCTAACCCTAACCGTAACCCTAAGCTACCCTTGACTGCTTCTGCCTCCAATAGATTTCCTAAGCACTAGTGTTTTAAGGAACAGGTTAAAAAGAGAATCCTAATGTGATTTCTTGATAATGGGTGTGATCCTTATCTTCTCCTAGTGTCTAAACTCTTCTCCATGGCTGGACACCCAAATAATATTCCTTGACGTGCTAAGGGGTATCTAGAGAGTGGGATAGGTTTAATAACTACCCTAACCCTAACGCGTACCCTAACCCTAACCCCTACCCTAACCCTAACACGTACCCTAATCCTAACCCGTTCCCTAAACCGAGCCCTAACCCTCAAACTAACCCTAACCCTAACCCTAACCCATACCCTACGCTGTACCCGAACCCGGACCCGAACCCGTACCCTAAGCCTTACCCTAACCCTAACCCTAACCCTAACCCTAACCCTAAGCTACCCTTGACTGCTTCTGCCTCCAATAGATTTCCTAAGCACTAGTGTATTAAGGAACAGGTTAAAAAGAGAATCCTAATGTGATTTCAGGATAATGGGTGTGTTCCTTATCTTCTCCTAGTGTCTAAACTCTTCTCCATGGCTGGACCCCCAAATAATATTCCTTGACGTGCTAAAGGGTATTTAGAGAGTGGGATAGGTTTAATAACTACCCTAACCCTAACCTCTACCCTAACCCTAACACGTACACTAATCCTAACCCGTACCCTAAACCGAGCCCTAACCCTCAAACTAACCCTAACCCTAACCCTAACCCATACCCTACGCCATACCCAAACCTGTACCCGAACCCGTACCCGAACCCGTACCCTAAGCCGTACCCTAACCCTAACCCTAACCCTAAGCTACCCTTGACTGCTTCTGCCTCCAATAGATTTCCTAAGCACTAGTGTTTTAAGGAACAGGTTAAAAAGAGAATCCTAATGTGATTTCTTGATAATGGGTGTGTTCCTTATCATCTCCTAGTGTCTAAACTCTTCTCCATGGCTGGACCCCCAAATAATATTCCTTGACGTTCTAAGGGGTATCTAGAGAGTGGGATAGGTTTAATAACTACCGTAACCCTAACGCGTACCCTAACCCTAACCCCTACACTAACCCTAACACGTACCCTAATCCTAACCCGTACCCTAAACCGAGCCCTAACCCTCAAACTAACCCTAACCCTAACCCTAACCCATACCCTACGCCGTACCCGAACCCGTACCCGAACCCGTACCCGAACCCGTACCCTAACCCTAACCCTAACCCTAACCCTAAGCTACCCTTGACTGCTTCTGCCTCCAATAGATTTCCTAAGCACTAGTGTTTTAAGGAACAGGTTAAAAAGAGAATCCTAATGTGATTTCTTGATAATGGGTGTGTTCCTTATCTTCTCCTAGTGTCTAAACTCTTCTCCATGGCTGGACCCCCAAATAATATTCCTTGACGTGCTAAGGGGTATCTAGAGAGTGGGATAGGTTTAATAACTACCCTAAACCTAACGCGTACCCTAACCCTAACCCCTAACCTAACCCTAACACGAACCCTAATCCTAACCCGTACCCTAAACCGAGCCCTAACCTTCAAACTAACCCTAACCCTAACCCTAACCCATACCCTACGCCGTACCCGAACCCGTACCCGAACCCGTAACTGAACCCGTACCCTAAGCCGTACCCTAACCCTAACCCTAACCCTAAGCTACCCTTGACTGCTTCTGCCTCCAATAGATTTCCTAAGCACTAGTGTTTTAAGGAACAGGTTAAAAAGAGAATCCTAATGTGATTTCTTGATAATGGGTGTGTTCCTTATCTTCTCCTAGTGTCTAAACTCTTCTCCATGGCTGGACCCCCAATTAATATTCCTTGACGTGCTAAGGGGTATCTAGAGAGTGGGATAGGTTTAATAACTACCCTAACCCTAACGCGTACCCTAACCCTATCCCCTACCCTAACCCTAACACGTACCCTAATCCTAACCCGTAACCTAAACCGAGCCCTAACCCTCAAACTAACCCTAACCCTAACCCTAACCCATACCCTACGCCGTACCCGAACCAGTACCCGAAGCCGTACCCTAAGCCGTACCCTAACCCTAACCCTAATCCTAACACTAACCCTAAGCTACCCTTGACTGCTTCTGCCTCCAATAGATTTCCTAAGCACTAGTGTTTTAAGGAACAGGTTAAAAAGAGAATCCTAATGTGATTTCTTGATAATGGGTGTGTTCCTTATCTTCTCCTAGTGTCTAAACTCTTCTCCAAGGCTGGACCCCCAAATAATATTCCTTGACGTACTAAGGGGTATCTAGAGAGTGGGATAGGTTTAATAACTACCCTAACCCTAACGCGTACCCTAACCCTAACCTCTACCCTAACCCTAACCCCTACACTAACCCTAACACGTACCCTAATCCTAACCCGTACCCTAAACCGAGCCCTAACCCTCAAACTAACCCTAACCCTAACCCTAACCCATACCTTACGCCGTACCCGAACCCGTACCCGAACCCGTACCCGAACCCGTACCCTAACCCTAACCCTAACCCTAAGCTACCCTTGACTGCTTCTGCCTCCAATAGATTTCCTAAGCACTAGTGTTTTAAGGAACAGGTTAAAAAGAGAATCGTAATGTGATTCCTTGATAATGGGTGTGATCCTTATCTTCTCCTAGTGTCTAAACTCTTCTCCATGGCTGGACACCCAAATAATATTCCTTGACGTGCTAAGGGGTATCTAGAGAGTGGGATAGGTTTAATAACTACCCTAACCCTAACGCGTACCCTAACCCTAACCCCTACCCTAACCCTAACACGTACCCTAATCCTAACCCGTACCCTAAACCGAGCCCTAACCCTCAAACTAACCCTAACCCTAACCCTAACCCATATCGTACGCCATACCCAAACCCGTACCCGAACCCGTACCCGAACCCGTACCCTAAGCCGTACGCTAACCCAAACCCTAACCCTAAGCTACCCTTGACTGCTTCTGCCTCCAATAGATTTCCTAAGCACTAGTGTTTTAAGGAACAGGTTAAAAAGAGAATCCTAATGTGATTTCTTGATAATGGGTGTGTTCCTTATCTTCTCCTAGTGTCTAAACTCTTCTCCATGGCTGGACCCCCAAATAATATACCTTGACGTGCTAAGGGGTATCTAGAGAGTGGGATATGTTTAATAACTACCCTAACCCTAACGCGTACCATAACCCTAACCCCTACCCTAACCCTAACACGTACCCTAATCCTAACCTGTAACCTAAACCGAGCCCTAACCCTCAAACTAACCCTAACCCTAAACCTAACCCATACCCTACGCCGTACCCGAACCCGTACCCGAACCCGTAACCGAACCCGTACCCTAAGCCGTACCCTAACCCTAACCCTAACCCTAAGCTACCCTTGACTGCTTCTGCCTCCAATAGATTTCCTAAGCACTAGTGTTTTAAGGAACAGGTTAAAAAGAGAATCCTAATGTGATTTCTTGATAATGGGTGTGTTCCTTATCTTCTCCTAGTGTCTAAACTCTTCTCCAAGGCTGGACCCCCAAATAATATTCCTTGACGTGCTAAGGGGTATCTAGAGAGTGGGATAGGTTTAATAACTACCCTAACCCTAACGCGTACCCTAACCCTAACCTCTACCCTAACCCTATCACGTACACTAATCCTAACCCGTACCCTAAACCGAGCCCTAACCCTCAAACTAACCCTAACCCTAACCCTAACCCATACCCTACGCCATACCCAAACCTGTACCCGAACCCGTACCCGAACCCGTACCCTAAGCCGTACCCTAACCCTAACCCTAACCCTAAGCTACCCTTGACTGCTTCTGCCTCCAATAGATTTCCTAAGCACTAGTGTTTTAAGAAATGAGAATCCTAATGTGATTTCTTGATAATGGGTGTGTTCCTTATCTTCTCCTAGTGTCTAAACTCTTCTCCATGGCTGGACCCCCAAATAATATTCCTTGACGTGCTAAGGGGTATCTAGAGAGTGGGATAGGTTTAATAACTACCGTAACCCTAACGCGTACCCTAACCCTAACCCCTACACTAACCCTAACACGTACCCTAATCCTAACCCGTACCCTAAACCGAGCCCTAACCCTCAAACTAACCCTAACCCTAACCCTAACCCATACCTTTCGCCGTACCCGAACCCGTACCCGAACCCGTACCCGAACCCGTACCCTAACCCTAACCCTAACCCTAAGCTACCCTTGACTGCTTCTGCCTCCAATAGATTTCCTAAGCACTAGTGTTTTAAGGAACAGGTTAAAAAGAGAATCCTAATGTGATTTCTTGATAATGGGTGTGATCCTTATCTTCTCCTAGTGTCTAAACTCTTCTCCATGGCTGGACACCCAAATAATATTCCTTGACGTGCTAAGGGGTATCTAGAGAGTGGGATAGTTTTAATAACTACCCTAACCCTAACGCGTACCCTAACCCTAACACCTACCCTAACCCTAACACATACCCTAATCCTAACCCGTACCCTAAACCGAGCCCTAACCCTCAAACTAACCCTAACCCTAACCCTAACCCATATCGTACGCCATACCCAAACCCGTACCCGAACCCGTACCCGAACCCGTACCCTAAGCCGTACGCTAACCCAAACCCTAACCCTAAGCTACCCTTGACTGCTTCTGCCTCCAATAGATTTCCTAAGCACTAGTGTTTTAAGGAACAGGTTAAAAAGAGAATCCTAATGTGATTTCTTGATAATGGGTGTGTTCCTTATCTTCTCCTAGTGTCTAAACTCTTCTCCATGGCTGGACCCCCAAATAATATACCTTGACGTGCTAAGGGGTATCTAGAGAGTGGGATATGTTTAATAACTACCCTAACCCTAACGCGTACCCTAACCCTAACCCCTACCCTAACCCTAACACGTACCCTAATCCTAACCCGTAACCTAAACCGAGCCCTAACCCTCAAACTAACCCTAACCCTAAACCTAACCCATACCCTACGCCGTACCCGAACCCGTACCCGAACCCGTAACCGAACCCGTACCCTAAGCCGTACCCTAACCCTAACCCTAACCCTAAGCTACCCTTGACTGCTTCTGCCTCCAATAGATTTCCTAAGCACTAGTGTTTTAAGGAACAGGTTAAAAAGAGAATCCTAATGTGATTTCTTGATAATGGGTGTGTTCCTTATCTTCTCCTAGTGTCTAAACTCTTCTCCATGGCTGGACCCCCAAATAATATTCCTTGACGTGCTAAGGGGTATCTAGAGAGTGGGATAGGTTTAATAACTACCCTAACCCTAACGCGTACCCTAACCCTAACCCCTACCCTAACCCTAACACGTACCCTAATCCTAACCCGTACCCTAAACAGAGCCCTAACCCTCAAACTAACCCTAACCCTAACGCTAACCCATACCCTAAGCCGTACCCGAACCCGTATCCGAACCCGTACCCTAAGCCATACCCTAACCCTAACCCTAACCGTAACCCTAACCCTAAGCTACCCTTGACTGCTTCTGCCTCCAATAGATTTCCTAAGCACTAGTGTATTAAGGAACAGGTTAAAAAGAGAATCCTAATGTGATTTCAGGATAATGGGTGTATTCCTTATCTTCTCCTAGTGTCTAAACTCTTCTCCATGGCTGGACCCCCAAATAATATTCCTTGACGTGCTAAGGGGTATCTAGAGAGTGGGATAGGGTTTAATAACTACCCTAACCCTAACGCGTACCCTAACCCTAACCCCTACCCTAACCCTAACACGTACCCTAATCCTAACCCGTACCCTAAACGGAGCCCTAACCCTCAAACTAACCCTAACCCTAACCCTAACCCATACCCTACGCCGTACCCGAACCCGTACCCGAACCCGTACCCTAAGCCATACCCTAACCCTAACCCTCACCGTAACCCTAACCCTAAGCTACCCTTGACTGCTTCTGCCTCCAATAGATTTCCTAAGCACTAGTGTATTAAGGAACAGGTTCAAAAGAGAATCCTAATGTGATTTCTTGATAATGGGTGTGTTCCTTATCTTCTCCTAGTGTCTAAACTCTTCTCCATGGCTGGACACCCAAATAATATTCCTTGACGTGCTAAGGGGTATCTAGAGAGTGGGATAGGTTTAATAACTACCCTAACCCTAACGCGTACCCTAACCCTAACACGTACCCTAATCCTAACCCGTACCCTAAACCGAGCCCTAACCCTCAAACTAACCCTAACCCTAACCCTAACCCATACCCTACGCCGTACCCGAACCCGTACCGAACCCGTACCCTAAGCCGTACCCTAAAGCTAACCCTAACCCCTAACCCTAACCCTAACCCTACGCTACCCTTGACTGCTTCTGCCTCCAATAGATTTCCTAAGCACTAGTGTTTTAAGGAACAGGTTAAAAAGAGAATCCTAATGTGATTTCTTGATAATGGGTGTGTTCCTTATCTTCTCCTAGTGTCTAAACTCTTCTCCATGGCTGGACCCCCAAATAATATTCCTTGACCTGCTAAGGGTTATCTAGAGAGTGGGATAGGTTTAATAACTACCCTAACCCTAACGCCTACACTAACCCTAACACGTACCCTAATCCTAACCCGTACCCTAAACCGAGCCCTAACCCTCAAACTAACCCTAACCCTAACCCTAACCCATACACTACGCCATACCCGAACCCGTACCCGAACCCGTACCCTAAGCCGTGTCCTAACCCTAGCCCTAACCCTAACCCTAACCCTAAGCTACCCTTGACTGCTTCTGCCTCCAATAGATTTCCTAAGCACTAGTGTTTTAAGGAACAGGTTAAAAAGAGAATCCTAATGTGATTTCTTGATAATGGGTGTGTTCCTTATCTTCTCCTAGTGTCTAAACTCTTCTCCATGGCTGGACCCCCAAATAATATTCCTTGACCTGCTAAGGGGTATCTAGAGAGTGGGATAGGTTTAATAACTACCCTAACCCTAACGCGTACCCTAACCCTAACCCCTACCCTAACCCTAACACGTACCCTAATCCTAACCCGTACCCTAAACGGAGCCCTAACCCTCAAACTAACCCTAACCCTAACCCTAACCCATACCCTACGCCGTACCCGAACCCGTACCCGAACCCGTACCCTAAGCCATACCCTAACCCTAACCCTCACCGTAACCCTAACCCTAAGCTACCCTTGACTGCTTCTGCCTCCAATAGATTTCCTAAGCACTAGTGTATTAAGGAACAGGTTAAAAAGAGAATCCTAATGTGATTTCTTGATAATGGGTGTGTTCCTTATCTTCTCCTAGTGTCTAAACTCTTCTCCATGCCTGGACCCGCAAATAATATTCCTTGACGTGCTAAGGGGTATCTAGAGAGTGGGATAGGTTTAATAACTACCCTAACCCTAATGCGTACCCTAACCCTAACCCCTACCCTAACCCTAACACGAACCCTAATCCTAACCCGTACCCTAAACCGAGCCCTAACCTTCAAACTAACCCTAACCCTAACCCTAACCCATACCCTACAGCGTACACGAACCCGTACCCGAACCCGTACCCTAAGCCGTACCCTAACCCTAACCCTAACCCTAACCCTAACACTAAGCTACCCTTGACTGCTTCTGCCTCCAATACATTTCCTAAGCACTAGTGTTTTAAGGAACAGGTTAAAAAGAGAATCCTAATGTGATTTCTTGATAATGGGTGTGTTCCTTATCTTCTCCTAGTGTCTAAACTCTTCTCCATGGCTGGACACCCAAATAATATTCCTTGACGTGCTAAGGGGTATCTAGAGAGTGGGATAGGTTTAATAACTACCCTAACCCTAACGCGTACCCCTAACCCTAACACGTACCCTAATCCTAACCCGTACCCTAAACCGAGCCCTAACCCTCAAACTAACCCTAACCCTAACCCTAACCCATACCCTACGCCGTACCCGAACCCGTACCCGAACCCGTACCCTAAGCCGTACCCTAAAGCTAACCCTAACCCTAACCCTAACCGTAACCCTAAGCTACCCTTGACTGCTTCTGCCTCCAATAGATTTCCTAAGCACTAGTGTTTTAAGGAACAGGTTAAAAAGAGAATCCTAATGTGATTTCTTGATAATGGGTGTGATCCTTATCTTCTCCTAGTGTCTAAACTCTTCTCCATGGCTGGACACCCAAATAATATTCCTTGACGTGCTAAGGGGTATCTAGAGAGTGGGATAGGTTTAATAACTACCCTAACCCTAACGCGTACCCTAACCCTAACCCCTACCCTAACCCTAACACGTACTCTAATCCTAACCCGTTCCCTAAACCGAGCCCTAACCCTCAAACTAACCCTAACCCTAACCCTAACCCATACCCTACGCTGTACCCGAACCCGGACCCGAACCCGTACCCTAAGCCTTACCCTAACCCTAACCCTAACCCTAACCCTAACCCTAAGCTACCCTTGACTGCTTCTGCCTCCAATAGATTTCCTAAGCACTAGTGTATTAAGGAACAGGTTAAAAAGAGAATCCTAATGTGATTTCAGGATAATGGGTGTGTTCCTTATCTTCTCCTAGTGTCTAAACTCTTCTCCATGGCTGGACCCCCAAATAATATTCCTTGACGTGCTAAAGGGTATTTAGAGAGTGGGATAGGTTTAATAACTACCCTAACCCTAACCTCTACCCTAACCCTAACACGTACACTAATCCTAACCCGTACCCTAAACCGAGCCCTAATCCTCAAACTAACCCTAACCCTAACCCTAACCCATACCCTACGCCATACCCAAACCTGTACCCGAACCCGTACCCGAACCCGTACCCTAAGCCGTACCCTAACCCTAACCCTAACCCTAAGCTACCCTTGACTGCTTCTGCCTCCAATAGATTTCCTAAGCACTAGTGTTTTAAGGAACAGGTTAAAAAGAGAATCCTAATGTGATTTCTTGATAATGGGTGTGTTCCTTATCATCTCCTAGTGTCTAAACTCTTCTCCATGGCTGGACCCCCAAATAATATTCCTTGACGTTCTAAGGGGTATCTAGAGAGTGGGATAGGTTTAATAACTACCGTAACCCTAACGCGTACCCTAACCCTAACCCCTACACTAACCCTAACACGTACCCTAATCCTAACCCGTACCCTAAACCGAGCCCTAACCCTCAAACTAACCCTAACCCTAACCCTAACCCATACCCTACGCCGTACCCGAACCCGTACCCGAACCCGTACCCGAACCCGTACCCTAACCCTAACCCTAACCCTAACCCTAAGCTACCCTTGACTGCTTCTGCCTCCAATAGATTTCCTAAGCACTAGTGTTTTAAGGAACAGGTTAAAAAGAGAATCCTAATGTGATTTCTTGATAATGGGTGTGTTCCTTATCTTCTCCTAGTGTCTAAACTCTTCTCCATGGCTGGACCCCCAAATAATATTCCTTGACGTGCTAAGGGGTATCTAGAGAGTGGGATAGGTTTAATAACTACCCTAAACCTAACGCGTACCCTAACCCTAACCCCTAACCTAACCCTAACACGAACCCTAATCCTAACCCGTACCCTAAACCGAGCCCTAACCTTCAAACTAACCCTAACCCTAACCCTAACCCATACCCTACGCCGTACCCGAACCCGTACCCGAACCCGTAACTGAACCCGTACCCTAAGCCGTACCCTAACCCTAACCCTAACCCTAAGCTACCCTTGACTGCTTCTGCCTCCAATAGATTTCCTAAGCACTAGTGTTTTAAGGAACAGGTTAAAAAGAGAATCCTAATGTGATTTCTTGATAATGGGTGTGTTCCTTATCTTCTCCTAGTGTCTAAACTCTTCTCCATGGCTGGACCCCCAATTAATATTCCTTGACGTGCTAAGGGGTATCTAGAGAGTGGGATAGGTTTAATAACTACCCTAACCCTAACGCGTACCCTAACCCTATCCCCTACCCTAACCCTAACACGTACCCTAATCCTAACCCGTAACCTAAACCGAGCCCTAACCCTCAAACTAACCCTAACCCTAACCCTAACCCATACCCTACGCCGTACCCGAACCAGTACCCGAAGCCGTACCCTAAGCCGTACCCTAACCCTAACCCTAATCCTAACACTAACCCTAAGCTACCCTTGACTGCTTCTGCCTCCAATAGATTTCCTAAGCACTAGTGTTTTAAGGAACAGGTTAAAAAGAGAATCCTAATGTGATTTCTTGATAATGGGTGTGTTCCTTATCTTCTCCTAGTGTCTAAACTCTTCTCCAAGGCTGGACCCCCAAATAATATTCCTTGACGTACTAAGGGGTATCTAGAGAGTGGGATAGGTTTAATAACTACCCTAACCCTAACGCGTACCCTAACCCTAACCTCTACCTTAACCCTAACCCCTACACTAACCCTAACACGTACCCTAATCCTAACCCGTACCCTAAACCGAGCCCTAACCCTCAAACTAACCCTAACCCTAACCCTAACCCATACCTTACGCCGTACCCGAAGCCGTACCCGAACCCGTACCCGAACCCGTACCCTAACCCTAACCCTAACCCTAAGCTACCCTTGACTGCTTCTGCCTCCAATAGATTTCCTAAGCACTAGTGTTTTAAGGAACAGGTTAAAAAGAGAATCGTAATGTGATTCCTTGATAATGGGTGTGATCCTTATCTTCTCCTAGTGTCTAAACTCTTCTCCATGGCTGGACACCCAAATAATATTCCTTGACGTGCTAAGGGGTATCTAGAGAGTGGGATAGGTTTAATAACTACCCTAACCCTAACGCGTACCCTAACCCTAACCCCTACCCTAACCCTAACACGTACCCTAATCCTAACCCGTACCCTAAACCGAGCCCTAACCCTCAAACTAACCCTAACCCTAACCCTAACCCATATCGTACGCCATACCCAAACCCGTACCCGAACCCGTACCCGAACCCGTACCCTAAGCCGTACGCTAACCCAAACCCTAACCCTAAGCTACCCTTGACTGCTTCTGCCTCCAATAGATTTCCTAAGCACTAGTGTTTTAAGGAACAGGTTAAAAAGAGAATCCTAATGTGATTTCTTGATAATGGGTGTGTTCCTTATCTTCTCCTAGTGTCTAAACTCTTCTCCATGGCTGGACCCCCAAATAATATACCTTGACGTGCTAAGGGGTATCTAGAGAGTGGGATATGTTTAATAACTACCCTAACCCTAACGCGTACCCTAACCCTAACCCCTACCCTAACCCTAACACGTACCCTAATCCTAACCCGTAACCTAAACCGAGCCCTAACCCTCAAACTAACCCTAACCCTAAACCTAACCCATACCCTACGCCGTACCCGAACCCGTACCCGAACCCGTAACCGAACCCGTACCCTAAGCCGTACCCTAACCCTAACCCTAACCCTAAGCTACCCTTGACTGCTTCTGCCTCCAATAGATTTCCTAAGCACTAGTGTTTTAAGGAACAGGTTAAAAAGAGAATCCTAATGTGATTTCTTGATAATGGGTGTGTTCCTTTTCTTCTCCTAGTGTCTAAACTCTTCTCCATGGCTGGACCCCCAAATAATATTCCTTGACGTGCTAAGGGGTATCTAGAGAGTGGGATAGGTTTAATAACTACCCTAACCCTAACGCGTACCCTAACCCTAACCCCTACCCTAACCCTAACACGTACCCTAATCCTAACCCGTAACCTAAACAGAGCCCTAACCCTCAAACTAACCCTAACCCTAACGCTAACCCATACCCTAAGCCGTACCCGAACACGTATCCGAACCCGTACCCTAAGCCATACCCTAACCCTAACCCTAACCGTAACCCTAACCCTAAGCTACCCTTGACTGCTTCTGCCTCCAATAGATTTCCTAAGCACTAGTGTATTAAGGAACAGGTTAAAAAGAGAATCCTAATGTGATTTCAGGATAATGGGTGTATTCCTTATCTTCTCCTAGTGTCTAAACTCTTCTCCATGGCTGGACCCCCAAATAATATTCCTTGACGTGCTAAGGGGTATCTAGAGAGTGGGATAGGTTTAATAACTACCCTAACCCTAACGCGTACCCTAACCCTAACCCCTACCCTAACCCTAACACGTACCCTAATCCTAACCCGTACCCTAAACGGAGCCCTAACCCTCAAACTAACCCTAACCCTAACCCTAACCCATACCCTACGCCGTACCCGAACCCGTACCCGAACCCGTACCCTAAGCCATACCCTAACCCTAACCCTCACCGTAACCCTAACCCTAAGCTACCCTTGACTGCTTCTGCCTCCAATAGATTTCCTAAGCACTAGTGTATTAAGGAACAGGTTCAAAAGAGAATCCTAATGTGATTTCTTGATAATGGGTGTGTTCCTTATCTTCTCCTAGTGTCTAAACTCTTCTCCATGGCTGGACACCCAAATAATATTCCTTGACGTGCTAAGGGGTATCTAGAGAGTGGGATAGGTTTAATAACTACCCTAACCCTAACGCGTACCCTAACCCTAACACGTACCCTAATCCTAACCCGTACCCTAAACCGAGCCCTAACCCTCAAACTAACCCTAACCCTAACCCTAACCCATACCCTACGCCGTACCCGAACCCGTACCGAACCCGTACCCTAAGCCGTACCCTAAAGCTAACCCTAACCCTAACCCTAACCCTAACCCTACGCTACCCTTGACTGCTTCTGCCTCCAATAGATTTCCTAAGCACTAGTGTTTTAAGGAACAGGTTAAAAAGAGAATCCTAATGTGATTTCTTGATAATGGGTGTGTTCCTTATCTTCTCCTAGTGTCTAAACTCTTCTCCATGGCTGGACCCCCAAATAATATTCCTTGACCTGCTAAGGGTTATCTAGAGAGTGGGATAGGTTTAATAACTACCCTAACCCTAACGCCTACACTAACCCTAACACGTACCCTAATCCTAACCCGTACCCTAAACCGAGCCCTAACCCTCAAACTAACCCTAACCCTAACCCTAACCCATACACTACGCCATACCCGAACCCGTACCCGAACCCGTACACTAAGCCGTACCCTAACCCTAACCCTAACCCTAAACCTAACCCTAACCCTAAGCTACCCTTGACTGCTTCTGCCTCCAATAGATTTCCTAAGCACTAGTGTTTTAAGGAATAGGTTAAAAAGAGAATCCTAATGTGATTTCTTGATAATGGGTGTGTTCCTTATCTTCTCCTAGTGTCTAAACTCTTCTCCATGGCTGGACCCCCAAATAATATTCCTTGACGTGCTAAGGGGTATCTAGAGAGTGGGATAGGTTTAATAACTACCCTAACCCTAACGCGTAACCTAACCCTAACCCCTACCATAACCCTAACACGTACCGTAATCCTAACCCGTACCCTAAACCGAGCCCTAACCCTCAAACTAACCCTAACCCTAACCCTAACCCATACCCTACGCCGTACCCGAACCCGTACCCGAACCCGTACCCTAAACCGTACCCTAAAGCTAACCCTAACCCTAACCCTAACCCTAAGCTACCCTTGACTGCTTCTGCCTCCAAAAGATTTCCTAAGCACTAGTGTTTTAAGGAACAGGTTAAAAAGAGAATCCTAATGTGATTTCTTGATAATGGGTGTGTTCCTTATCTTCTCCTAGTGTCTAAACTCTTCTCCATGGCTGGACCCCCAAATAATATTCTTTGACGTGCTAAGGGGTATCTAGAGAGTGGGATAGGTTTAATAACTACACTAACCCTAACGCGTACCCTAACCCTAACCCCTACCCTAACCCTAACACGTACCCTAATCCTAACCCGTAACCTAAACCGAGCCCTAACCCTCAAACTAACCCTAACCCTAACCCTAACCCATACCCTACGCCGTACCCGAACCAGTACCCGAACACGTACCCTAAGCCGTACCCTAACCCTAACCCTAATCCTAACCCTAACCCTAAGCTACCCTTGACTGCTTCTGCCTACAATAGATTTCCTAAGCACTAGTGTATTAAGGAACAGGTTAAAAAGAGAATCCTAATGTGATTTCAGGATAATGGGTGTGTTCCTTATCTTCTCCTATTGACTAAACTCTTCTCCATGGCTGGACCCCCAAATAATATTCCTTGACGTGCTAAGGGGTATCTAGAGAGTGGGATAGGTTTAATAACTACCCTAACCCTAACGCGTACCCTAACCCTAACCCCTACCCTAACCCTAACACGATCCCTAATCCTAACCCGTACCCTAAACCGAGCCCTAACCTTCAAACTAACCCTAAACCTAACCCTAACCCATACCCTACGCCGTACACGAACCCGTACCCGAACCCGTACCCTAAGCCGTACCCTAAACCTAACCCTAACCCTAACCCTAACACTAACCCTAAGCTACCCTTGACTGCTTCTGCCTCCAATAGATTTCCTAAGCACTAGTGTTTTAAGGAACAGGTTAAAAAGAGAATCCTAATGTGATTTCTTGATAATGGGTGTGTTCCTTATCTTCTCCTAGTGTCTAAACTCTTCTCCAAGGCTGGACACCCAAATAATATTCCTTGACGTGATAAGGGGTATCTAGAGAGTGGGATAGGTTTAATAACTACCCTAACCCTAACGCGTACCCTAACCCTAACCTCTACCCTAACCCTAACACGTACACTAATCCTAACCCGTACCCTAAACCGAGCCCTAACCCTCAAACTAACCCTAACCCTAACCCTAACCCATACCCTATGCTGTACCCGAACCCGGACCCGAACCCGTACCCTAAGCCTTACCCTAACCCTAACCCTAACCCTAACCCTAACCCTAAGCTACCCTTGACTGCTTCTGCCTCCAATAGATTTCCTAAGCACTAGTGTATTAAGGAACAGGTTAAAAAGAGAATCCTAATGTGATTTCAGGATAATGGGTGTGTTCCTTATCTTCTCCTAGTGTCTAAACTCTTCTCCATGGCTGGACCCCCAAATAATATTCCTTGACGTGCTAAAGGGTATTTAGAGAGTGGGATAGGTTTAATAACTACCGTAACCCTAACCTCTACCCTAACCCTAACACGTACACTAATCCTAACCCGTACCCTAAACCGAGCCCTAACCCTCAAACTAACCCTAACCCTAACCCTAACCCATACCCTACGCCATACCCAAACCTGTACCCGAACCCGTACCCGAACCCGTACCCTAAGCCGTACCCTAACCCTAACCCTAACCCTAAGCTACCCTTGACTGCTTCTGCCTCCAATAGATTTCCTAAGCACTAGTGTTTTAAGGAACAGGTTAAAAAGAGAATCCTAATGTGATTTCTTGATAATGGGTGTGTTCCTTATCATCTCCTAGTGTCTAAACTCTTCTCCATGGCTGGACCCCCAAATAATATTCCTTGACGTTCTAAGGGGTATCTAGAGAGTGGGATAGGTTTAATAACTACCGTAACCCTAACGCGTACCCTAACCCTAACCCCTACACTAACCCTAACACGTACCCTAATCCTAACCCGTACCCTAAACCGAGCCCTAACCCTCAAACTAACCCTAACCCTAACCCTAACCCATACCCTACGCCGTACCCGAACCCGTACCCGAACCCGTACCCGAACCCGTACCCTAACCCTAACCCTAACCCTAACCCTAAGCTACCCTTGACTGCTTCTGCCTCCAATAGATTTCCTAAGCACTAGTGTTTTAAGGAACAGGTTAAAAAGAGAATCCTAATGTGATTTCTTGATAATGGGTGTGTTCCTTATCTTCTCCTAGTGTCTAAACTCTTCTCCATGGCTGGACCCCCAAATAATATTCCTTGACGTGCTAAGGGGTATCTAGAGAGTGGGATAGGTTTAATAACTACCCTAAACCTAACGCGTACCCTAACCCTAACCCCTAACCTAACCCTAACACGAACCCTAATCCTAACCCGTACCCTAAACCGAGCCCTAACCTTCAAACTAACCCTAACCCTAACCCTAACCCATACCCTACGCCGTACCCGAACCCGTACCCGAACCCGTAACTGAACCCGTACCCTAAGCCGTACCCTAACCCTAACCCTAACCCTAAGCTACCCTTGACTGCTTCTGCCTCCAATAGATTTCCTAAGCACTAGTGTTTTAAGGAACAGGTTAAAAAGAGAATCCTAATGTGATTTCTTGATAATGGGTGTGTTCCTTATCTTCTCCTAGTGTCTAAACTCTTCTCCATGGCTGGACCCCCAATTAATATTCCTTGACGTGCTAAGGGGTATCTAGAGAGTGGGATAGGTTTAATAACTACCCTAACCCTAACGCGTACCCTAACCCTATCCCCTACCCTAACCCTAACACGTACCCTAATCCTAACCCGTAACCTAAACCGAGCCCTAACCCTCAAACTAACCCTAACCCTAACCCTAACCCATACCCTACGCCGTACCCGAACCAGTACCCGAAGCCGTACCCTAAGCCGTACCCTAACCCTAACCCTAATCCTAACACTAACCCTAAGCTACCCTTGACTGCTTCTGCCTCCAATAGATTTCCTAAGCACTAGTGTTTTAAGGAACAGGTTAAAAAGAGAATCCTAATGTGATTTCTTGATAATGGGTGTGTTCCTTATCTTCTCCTAGTGTCTAAACTCTTCTCCAAGGCTGGACCCCCAAATAATATTCCTTGACGTACTAAGGGGTATCTAGAGAGTGGGATAGGTTTAATAACTACCCTAACCCTAACGCGTACCCTAACCCTAACCTCTACCCTAACCCTAACCCCTACACTAACCCTAACACGTACCCTAATCCTAACCCGTACCCTAAACCGAGCCCTAACCCTCAAACTAACCCTAACCCTAACCCTAACCCATACCTTACGCCGTACCCGAACCCGTACCCGAACCCGTACCCGAACCCGTACCCTAACCCTAACCCTAACCCTAAGCTACCCTTGACTGCTTCTGCCTCCAATAGATTTCCTAAGCACTAGTGTTTTAAGGAACAGGTTAAAAAGAGAATCGTAATGTGATTCCTTGATAATGGGTGTGATCCTTATCTTCTCCTAGTGTCTAAACTCTTCTCCATGGCTGGACACCCAAATAATATTCCTTGACGTGCTAAGGGGTATCTAGAGAGTGGGATAGGTTTAATAACTACCCTAACCCTAACGCGTACCCTAACCCTAACCCCTACCCTAACCCTAACACGTACCCTAATCCTAACCCGTACCCTAAACCGAGCCCTAACCCTCAAACTAACCCTAACCCTAACCCTAACCCATATCGTACGCCATACCCAAACCCGTACCCGAACCCGTACCCGAACCCGTACCCTAAGCCGTACGCTAACCCAAACCCTAACCCTAAGCTACCCTTGACTGCTTCTGCCTCCAATAGATTTCCTAAGCACTAGTGTTTTAAGGAACAGGTTAAAAAGAGAATCCTAATGTGATTTCTTGATAATGGGTGTGTTCCTTATCTTCTCCTAGTGTCTAAACTCTTCTCCATGGCTGGACCCCCAAATAATATACCTTGACGTGCTAAGGGGTATCTAGAGAGTGGGATATGTTTAATAACTACCCTAACCCTAACGCGTACCATAACCCTAACCCCTACCCTAACCCTAACACGTACCCTAATCCTAACCTGTAACCTAAACCGAGCCCTAACCCTCAAACTAACCCTAACCCTAAACCTAACCCATACCCTACGCCGTACCCGAACCCGTACCCGAACCCGTAACCGAACCCGTACCCTAAGCCGTACCCTAACCCTAACCCTAACCCTAAGCTACCCTTGACTGCTTCTGCCTCCAATAGATTTCCTAAGCACTAGTGTTTTAAGGAACAGGTTAAAAAGAGAATCCTAATGTGATTTCTTGATAATGGGTGTGTTCCTTATCTTCTCCTAGTGTCTAAACTCTTCTCCAAGGCTGGACCCCCAAATAATATTCCTTGACGTGCTAAGGGGTATCTAGAGAGTGGGATAGGTTTAATAACTACCCTAACCCTAACGCGTACCCTAACCCTAACCTCTACCCTAACCCTATCACGTACACTAATCCTAACCCGTACCCTAAACCGAGCCCTAACCCTCAAACTAACCCTAACCCTAACCCTAACCCATACCCTACGCCATACCCAAACCTGTACCCGAACCCGTACCCGAACCCGTACCCTAAGCCGTACCCTAACCCTAACCCTAACCCTAAGCTACCCTTGACTGCTTCTGCCTCCAATAGATTTCCTAAGCACTAGTGTTTTAAGGAACAGGTTAAAAAGAGAATCCTAATGTGATTTCTTGATAATGGGTGTGTTCCTTATCTTCTCCTAGTGTCTAAACTCTTCTCCATGGCTGGACCCCCAAATAATATTCCTTGACGTGCTAAGGGGTATCTAGAGAGTGGGATAGGTTTAATAACTACCGTAACCCTAACGCGTACCCTAACCCTAACCCCTACACTAACCCTAACACGTACCCTAATCCTAACCCGTACCCTAAACCGAGCCCTAACCCTCAAACTAACCCTAACCCTAACCCTAACCCATACCTTACGCCGTACCCGAACCCGTACCCGAACCCGTACCCGAACCCGTACCCTAACCCTAACCCTAACCCTAAGCTACCCTTGACTGCTTTTGCCTCCAATAGATTTCCTAAGCACTAGTGTTTTAAGGAACAGGTTAAAAAGAGAATCCTAATGTGATTTCTTGATAATGGGTGTGATCCTTATCTTCTCCTAGTGTCTAAACTCTTCTCCATGGCTGGACACCCAAATAATATTCCTTGACGTGCTAAGGGGTATCTAGAGAGTGGGATAGTTTTAATAACTACCCTAACCCTAACGCGTACCCTAACCCTAACACCTACCCTAACCCTAACACATACCCTAATCCTAACCCGTACCCTAAACCGAGCCCTAACCCTCAAACTAACCCTAACCCTAACCCTAACCCATATCGTACGCCATACCCAAACCCGTACCCGAACCCGTACCCGAACCCGTACCCTAAGCCGTACGCTAACCCAAACCCTAACCCTAAGCTACCCTTGACTGCTTCTGCCTCCAATAGATTTCCTAAGCACTAGTGTTTTAAGGAACAGGTTAAAAAGAGAATCCTAATGTGATTTCTTGATAATGGGTGTGTTCCTTATCTTCTCCTAGTGTCTAAACTCTTCTCCATGGCTGGACCCCCAAATAATATACCTTGACGTGCTAAGGGGTATCTAGAGAGTGGGATATGTTTAATAACTACCCTAACCCTAACGCGTACCCTAACCCTAACCCCTACCCTAACCCTAACACGTACCCTAATCCTAACCCGTAACCTAAACCGAGCCCTAACCCTCAAACTAACCCTAACCCTAAACCTAACCCATACCCTACGCCGTACCCGAACCCGTACCCGAACCCGTAACCGAACCCGTACCCTAAGCCGTACCCTAACCCTAACCCTAACCCTAAGCTACCCTTGACTGCTTCTGCCTCCAATAGATTTCCTAAGCACTAGTGTTTTAAGGAACAGGTTAAAAAGAGAATCCTAATGTGATTTCTTGATAATGGGTGTGTTCCTTATCTTCTCCTAGTGTCTAAACTCTTCTCCATGGCTGGACCCCCAAATAATATTCCTTGACGTGCTAAGGGGTATCTAGAGAGTGGGATAGGTTTAATAACTACCCTAACCCTAACGCGTACCCTAACCCTAACCCCTACCCTAACCCTAACACGTACCCTAATCCTAACCCGTACCCTAAACCGAGCCCTAACCCTCAAACTAACCCTAACCCTAACGCTAACCCATACCCTAAGCCGTACCCGAACCCGTATCCGAACCCGTACCCTAAGCCATACCCTAACCCTAACCCTAACCGTAACCCTAACCCTAAGCTACCCTTGACTGCTTCTGCCTCCAATAGATTTCCTAAGCACTAGTGTATTAAGGAACAGGTTAAAAAGAGAATCCTAATGTGATTTCAGGATAATGGGTGTATTCCTTATCTTCTCCTAGTGTCTAAACTCTTCTCCATGGCTGGACCCCCAAATAATATTCCTTGACGTGCTAAGGGGTATCTAGAGAGTGGGATAGGTTTAATAACTACCCTAACCCTAACGCGTACCCTAACCCTAACCCCTACCCTAACCCTAACACGTACCCTAATCCTAACCCGTACCCTAAACGGAGCCCTAACCCTCAAACTAACCCTAACCCTAACCCTAACCCATACCCTACGCCGTACCCGAACCCGTACCCGAACCCGTACCCTAAGCCATACCCTAACCCTAACCCTCACCGTAACCCTAACACTAAGCTACCCTTGACTGCTTCTGCCTCCAATAGATTTCCTAAGCACTAGTGTATTAAGGAACAGGTTCAAAAGAGAATCCTAATGTGATTTCTTGATAATGGGTGTGTTCCTTATCTTCTCCTAGTGTCTAAACTCTTCTCCATGGCTGGACACCCAAATAATATTCCTTGACGTGCTAAGGGGTATCTAGAGAGTGGGATAGGTTTAATAACTACCCTAACCCTAACGCGTACCCTAACCCTAACACGTACCCTAATCCTAACCCGTACCCTAAACCGAGCCCTAACCCTCAAACTAACCCTAACCCTAACCCTAACCCATACCCTACGCCGTACCCGAACCCGTACCGAACCCGTACCCTAAGCCGTACCCTAAAGCTAACCCTAACCCTAACCCTAACCCTAACCCTACGCTACCCTTGACTGCTTCTGCCTCCAATAGATTTCCTAAGCACTAGTGTTTTAAGGAACAGGTTAAAAAGAGAATCCTAATGTGATTTCTTGATAATGGGTGTGTTCCTTATCTTCTCCTAGTGTCTAAACTCTTCTCCATGGCTGGACCCCCAAATAATATTCCTTGACGTGCTAAGGGTTATCTAGAGAGTGGGATAGGTTTAATAACTACCCTAACCCTAACGCGTACCCTAACCCTAACCCCTACCCTAACCCTAAGACGTACCCTAATCCTAACCCGTAACCTAAATCGAGCCCTAACCCTCAAACTAACCCTAACCCTAACCCTAACCCATACACTACGCCATACCCGAACCCGTACCCGAACCCGTACACTAAGCCGTACCCTAACCCTAACCCTAAACCTAAACCTAACCCTAACCCTAAGCTACCCTTGACTGCTTCTGCCTCCAATAGATTTCCTAAGCACTAGTGTTTTAAGGAACAGGTTAAAAAGAGAATCCTAATGTGATTTCTTGATAATGGGTGTGTTCCTTATCTTCTCCTAGTGTCTAAACTCTTCTCCATGGCTGGACCCCCAAATAATATACCTTGACGTGCTAAGGGGTATCTAGAGAGTGGGATATGTTTAATAACTACCCTAAACCTAACGCGTACCCTAACCCTAACCCCTACCCTAAACCTAACAGGTACCCTAATCCTAACCCGTAACCTAAACCGAGCCCTAACCCTCAAACTAACCCTAACCCTAAACCGAACCCATACCCTACGCCGTACCCGAACCCGTACCCGAACCCGTAACCGAACCCGTACCCTAAGCCGTACGCTAACCCTAACCCTAACCCTAAGCTACCCTTGACTGCTTCTGCCTCCAATAGATTTCCTAAGCACTAGTGGTTTAAGGAACAGGTTAAAAAGAGAATCCTAATGTGATTTCTTGATAATGGGTGTGTTCCTTATCTTCTCCTAGTGTCTAAACTCTTCTCCATGGCTGGACCCCCAATTAATATTCCTTGACGTGCTAAGGGGTATCTAGAGAGTGGGATAGGTTTAATAACTACCCTAACCCTAACGCGTACCCTAACCCTAACCCCTACCCTAACCCTAACACGTACCCTAATCCTAACCCGTACCCTAAACCGAGCCCTAACCCTCAAACTAACCCTAACCCTAACCCTATCCCATACCCTACGCCGTACCCGAACCCGTACCCGAACCCGTACCCTAAGCCATACCCTAACCCTAACCCTAACCGTAACCCTAACCCTAAGCTACCCTTGACTGCTTCTGCCTCCAATAGATTTCCTAAGCACTAGTGTATTAAGGAACAGGTTAAAAAGAGAATCCTAATGTGATTTCAGGATAATGGGTGTGTTCCTTATCTTCTCCTAGTGTCTAAACTCTTCTCCATGGCTGGACCCCCAAATAATATTCCTTGACGTGCTAAGGGGTATCTAGAGAGTGGGATAGGTTTAATAACTACCCTAAC
Source organism: Eschrichtius robustus (assembly GCF_028021215.1). Taxonomy (NCBI): domain Eukaryota; kingdom Metazoa; phylum Chordata; class Mammalia; order Artiodactyla; family Eschrichtiidae; genus Eschrichtius; species Eschrichtius robustus. Next base: position 2,551,014 of record NW_027175343.1, read on the forward strand.
CCTAACGCGTACCCTAACGCTAACCACTACCCTAACCCTAACACGAACCCTAATCCTAAACCATACCCTAAACCGAGCCCTAAGCTTCAAACTAACCCTAACTCTAACCCAAACCCATACCCTACGCCGTACACGAACCCGTACCCGAACCCGTACCCTAAGCCGTGTCCTAACCCTAGCCCTAACCCTAACCCTAACCCTAAGCTACCCTTGACTGCTTCTGCCTCCAATAGATTTCCTAAGCACTAGTGTTTTAAGGAACAGGTTAAAAAGAGAATCCTAATGTGATTTCTTGATAATGGGTGTGTTCCTTATCTTCTCCTAGTGTCTAAACTCTTCTCCATGGCTGGACCCCCAAATAATATTCCTTGACGTGCTAAGGGGTATCTAGAGAGTGGGATAGGTTTAATAACTACCCTAACCCTAACGCGTACCCTAACCCTAACCCCTACCCTAACCCTAACACGTACCCTAATCCTAACCCGTACCCTAAACGGAGCCCTAACCCTCAAACTAACCCTAACCCTAACCCTAACCCATACCCTACGCCGTACCCGAACCCGTACCCGAACCCGTACCCTAAGCCATACACTAACCCTAACCCTCACCGTAACCCTAACCCTAAGCTACCCTTGACTGCTTCTGCCTCCAATAGATTTCCTAAGCACTAGTGTATTAAGGAACAGGTTAAAAAGAGAATCCTAATGTGATTTCTTGATAATGGGTGTGTTCCTTATCTTCTCCTAGTGTCTAAACTCTTCTCCATGCCTGGACCCGCAAATAATATTCCTTGACGTGCTAAGGGGTATCTAGAGAGTGGGATAGGTTTAATAACTACCCTAACCCTAATGCGTACCCTAACCCTAACCCCTACCCTAACCCTAACACGAACCCTAATCCTAACCCGTACCCTAAACCGAGCCCTAACCTTCAAACTAACCCTAACCCTAACCCTAACCCATACCCTACAGCGTACACGAACCCGTACCCGAACCCGTACCCTAAGCCGTACCCTAACCCTAACCCTAACCCTAACCCTAACACTAAGCTACCCTTGACTGCTTCTGCCTCCAATACATTTCCTAAGCACTAGTGTTTTAAGGAACAGGTTAAAAAGAGAATCCTAATGTGATTTCTTGATAATGGGTGTGTTCCTTATCTTCTCCTAGTGTCTAAACTCTTCTCCATGGCTGGACACCCAAATAATATTCCTTGACGTGCTAAGGGGTATCTAGAGAGTGGGATAGGTTTAATAACTACCCTAACCCTAACGCGTACCCTAACCCTAACACGTACCCTAATCCTAACCCGTACCCTAAACCGAGCCCTAACCCTCAAACTAACCCTAACCCTAACCCTAACCCATACCCTACGCCGTACCCGAACCCGTACCCGAACCCGTACCCTAAGCCGTACCCTAAAGCTAACCCTAACCCTAACCCTAACCGTAACCCTAAGCTACCCTTGACTGCTTCTGCCTCCAATAGATTTCCTAAGCACTAGTGTTTTAAGGAACAGGTTAAAAAGAGAATCCTAATGTGATTTCTTGATAATGGGTGTGATCCTTATCTTCTCCTAGTGTCTAAACTCTTCTCCATGGCTGGACACCCAAATAATATTCCTTGACGTGCTAAGGGGTATCTAGAGAGTGGGATAGGTTTAATAACTACCCTAACCCTAACGCGTACCCTAACCCTAACCCCTACCCTAACCCTAACACGTACCCTAATCCTAACCCGTTCCCTAAACCGAGCCCTAACCCTCAAACTAACCCTAACCCTAACCCTAACCCATACCCTACGCTGTACCCGAACCCGGACCCGAACCCGTACCCTAAGCCTTACCCTAACCCTAACCCTAACCCTAACCCTAACCCTAAGCTACCCTTGACTGCTTCTGCCTCCAATAGATTTCCTAAGCACTAGTGTATTAAGGAACAGGTTAAAAAGAGAATCCTAATGTGATTTCAGGATAATGGGTGTGTTCCTTATCTTCTCCTAGTGTCTAAACTCTTCTCCATGGCTGGACCCCCAAATAATATTCCTTGACGTGCTAAAGGGTATTTAGAGAGTGGGATAGGTTTAATAACTACCCTAACCCTAACCTCTACCCTAACCCTAACACGTACACTAATCCTAACCCGTACCCTAAACCGAGCCCTAACCCTCAAACTAACCCTAACCCTAACCCTAACCCATACCCTACGCCATACCCAAACCTGTACCCGAACCCGTACCCGAACCCGTACCCTAAGCCGTACCCTAACCCTAACCCTAACCCTAAGCTACCCTTGACTGCTTCTGCCTCCAATAGATTTCCTAAGCACTAGTGTTTTAAGGAACAGGTTAAAAAGAGAATCCTAATGTGATTTCTTGATAATGGGTGTGTTCCTTATCATCTCCTAGTGTCTAAACTCTTCTCCATGGCTGGACCCCCAAATAATATTCCTTGACGTTCTAAGGGGTATCTAGAGAGTGGGATAGGTTTAATAACTACCGTAACCCTAACGCGTACCCTAACCCTAACCCCTACACTAACCCTAACACGTACCCTAATCCTAACCCGTACCCTAAACCGAGCCCTAACCCTCAAACTAACCCTAACCCTAACCCTAACCCATACCCTACGCCGTACCCGAACCCGTACCCGAACCCGTACCCGAACCCGTACCCTAACCCTAACCCTAACCCTAACCCTAAGCTACCCTTGACTGCTTCTGCCTCCAATAGATTTCCTAAGCACTAGTGTTTTAAGGAACAGGTTAAAAAGAGAATCCTAATGTGATTTCTTGATAATGGGTGTGTTCCTTATCTTCTCCTAGTGTCTAAACTCTTCTCCATGGCTGGACCCCCAAATAATATTCCTTGACGTGCTAAGGGGTATCTAGAGAGTGGGATAGGTTTAATAACTACCCTAAACCTAACGCGTACCCTAACCCTAACCCCTAACCTAACCCTAACACGAACCCTAATCCTAACCCGTACCCTAAACCGAGCCCTAACCTTCAAACTAACCCTAACCCTAACCCTAACCCATACCCTACGCCGTACCCGAACCCGTACCCGAACCCGTAACTGAACCCGTACCCTAAGCCGTACCCTAACCCTAACCCTAACCCTAAGCTACCCTTGACTGCTTCTGCCTCCAATAGATTTCCTAAGCACTAGTGTTTTAAGGAACAGGTTAAAAAGAGAATCCTAATGTGATTTCTTGATAATGGGTGTGTTCCTTATCTTCTCCTAGTGTCTAAACTCTTCTCCATGGCTGGACCCCCAATTAATATTCCTTGACGTGCTAAGGGGTATCTAGAGAGTGGGATAGGTTTAATAACTACCCTAACCCTAACGCGTACCCTAACCCTATCCCCTACCCTAACCCTAACACGTACCCTAATCCTAACCCGTAACCTAAACCGAGCCCTAACCCTCAAACTAACCCTAACCCTAACCCTAACCCATACCCTACGCCGTACCCGAACCAGTACCCGAAGCCGTACCCTAAGCCGTACCCTAACCCTAACCCTAATCCTAACACTAACCCTAAGCTACCCTTGACTGCTTCTGCCTCCAATAGATTTCCTAAGCACTAGTGTTTTAAGGAACAGGTTAAAAAGAGAATCCTAATGTGATTTCTTGATAATGGGTGTGTTCCTTATCTTCTCCTAGTGTCTAAACTCTTCTCCAAGGCTGGACCCCCAAATAATATTCCTTGACGTACTAAGGGGTATCTAGAGAGTGGGATAGGTTTAATAACTACCCTAACCCTAACGCGTACCCTAACCCTAACCTCTACCCTAACCCTAACCCCTACACTAACCCTAACACGTACCCTAATCCTAACCCGTACCCTAAACCGAGCCCTAACCCTCAAACTAACCCTAACCCTAACCCTAACCCATACCTTACGCCGTACCCGAACCCGTACCCGAACCCGTACCCGAACCCGTACCCTAACCCTAACCCTAACCCTAAGCTACCCTTGACTGCTTCTGCCTCCAATAGATTTCCTAAGCACTAGTGTTTTAAGGAACAGGTTAAAAAGAGAATCGTAATGTGATTCCTTGATAATGGGTGTGATCCTTATCTTCTCCTAGTGTCTAAACTCTTCTCCATGGCTGGACACCCAAATAATATTCCTTGACGTGCTAAGGGGTATCTAGAGAGTGGGATAGGTTTAATAACTACCCTAACCCTAACGCGTACCCTAACCCTAACCCCTACCCTAACCCTAACACGTACCCTAATCCTAACCCGTACCCTAAACCGAGCCCTAACCCTCAAACTAACCCTAACCCTAACCCTAACCCATATCGTACGCCATACCCAAACCCGTACCCGAACCCGTACCCGAACCCGTACCCTAAGCCGTACGCTAACCCAAACCCTAACCCTAAGCTACCCTTGACTGCTTCTGCCTCCAATAGATTTCCTAAGCACTAGTGTTTTAAGGAACAGGTTAAAAAGAGAATCCTAATGTGATTTCTTGATAATGGGTGTGTTCCTTATCTTCTCCTAGTGTCTAAACTCTTCTCCATGGCTGGACCCCCAAATAATATACCTTGACGTGCTAAGGGGTATCTAGAGAGTGGGATATGTTTAATAACTACCCTAACCCTAACGCGTACCATAACCCTAACCCCTACCCTAACCCTAACACGTACCCTAATCCTAACCTGTAACCTAAACCGAGCCCTAACCCTCAAACTAACCCTAACCCTAAACCTAACCCATACCCTACGCCGTACCCGAACCCGTACCCGAACCCGTAACCGAACCCGTACCCTAAGCCGTACCCTAACCCTAACCCTAACCCTAAGCTACCCTTGACTGCTTCTGCCTCCAATAGATTTCCTAAGCACTAGTGTTTTAAGGAACAGGTTAAAAAGAGAATCCTAATGTGATTTCTTGATAATGGGTGTGTTCCTTATCTTCTCCTAGTGTCTAAACTCTTCTCCAAGGATGGACCCCCAAATAATATTCCTTGACGTGCTAAGGGGTATCTAGAGAGTGGGATAGGTTTAATAACTACCCTAACCCTAACGCGTACCCTAACCCTAACCTCTACCCTAACCCTATCACGTACACTAATCCTAACCCGTACCCTAAACCGAGCCCTAACCCTCAAACTAACCCTAACCCTAACCCTAACCCATACCCTACGCCATACCCAAACCTGTACCCGAACCCGTACCCGAACCCGTACCCTAAGCCGTACCCTAACCCTAACCCTAACCCTAAGCTACCCTTGACTGCTTCTGCCTCCAATAGATTTCCTAAGCACTAGTGTTTTAAGGAACAGGTTAAAAAGAGAATCCTAATGTGATTTCTTGATAATGGGTGTGTTCCTTATCTTCTCCTAGTGTCTAAACTCTTCTCCATGGCTGGACCCCCAAATAATATTCCTTGACGTGCTAAGGGGTATCTAGAGAGTGGGATAGGTTTAATAACTACCGTAACCCTAACGCGTACCCTAACCCTAACCCCTACACTAACCCTAACACGTACCCTAATCCTAACCCGTACCCTAAACCGAGCCCTAACCCTCAAACTAACCCTAACCCTAACCCTAACCCATACCTTACGCCGTACCCGAACCCGTACCCGAACCCGTACCCGAACCCGTACCCTAACCCTAACCCTAACCCTAAGCTACCCTTGACTGCTTCTGCCTCCAATAGATTTCCTAAGCACTAGTGTTTTAAGGAACAGGTTAAAAAGAGAATCCTAATGTGATTTCTTGATAATGGGTGTGATCCTTATCTTCTCCTAGTGTCTAAACTCTTCTCCATGGCTGGACACCCAAATAATATTCCTTGACGTGCTAAGGGGTATCTAGAGAGTGGGATAGTTTTAATAACTACCCTAACCCTAACGCGTACCCTAACCCTAACACCTACCCTAACCCTAACACATACCCTAATCCTAACCCGTACCCTAAACCGAGCCCTAACCCTCAAACTAACCCTAACCCTAACCCTAACCCATATCGTACGCCATACCCAAACCCGTACCCGAACCCGTACCCGAACCCGTACCCTAAGCCGTACGCTAACCCAAACCCTAACCCTAAGCTACCCTTGACTGCTTCTGCCTCCAATAGATTTCCTAAGCACTAGTGTTTTAAGGAACAGGTTAAAAAGAGAATCCTAATGTGATTTCTTGATAATGGGTGTGTTCCTTATCTTCTCCTAGTGTCTAAACTCTTCTCCATGGCTGGACCCCCAAATAATATACCTTGACGTGCTAAGGGGTATCTAGAGAGTGGGATATGTTTAATAACTACCCTAACCCTAACGCGTACCCTAACCCTAACCCCTACCCTAACCCTAACACGTACCCTAATCCTAACCCGTAACCTAAACCGAGCCCTAACCCTCAAACTAACCCTAACCCTAAACCTAACCCATACCCTACGCCGTACCCGAACCCGTACCCGAACCCGTAACCGAACCCGTACCCTAAGCCGTACCCTAACCCTAACCCTAACCCTAAGCTACCCTTGACTGCTTCTGCCTCCAATAGATTTCCTAAGCACTAGTGTTTTAAGGAACAGGTTAAAAAGAGAATCCTAATGTGATTTCTTGATAATGGGTGTGTTCCTTATCTTCTCCTAGTGTCTAAACTCTTCTCCATGGCTGGACCCCCAAATAATATTCCTTGACGTGCTAAGGGGTATCTAGAGAGTGGGATAGGTTTAATAACTACCCTAACCCTAACGCGTACCCTAACCCTAACCCCTACCCTAACCCTAACACGTACCCTAATCCTAACCCGTACCCTAAACCGAGCCCTAACCCTCAAACTAACCCTAACCCTAACGCTAACCCATACCCTAAGCCGTACCCGAACCCGTATCCGAACCCGTACCCTAAGCCATACCCTAACCCTAACCCTAACCGTAACCCTAACCCTAAGCTACCCTTGACTGCTTCTGCCTCCAATAGATTTCCTAAGCACTAGTGTATTAAGGAACAGGTTAAAAAGAGAATCCTAATGTGATTTCAGGATAATGGGTGTATTCCTTATCTTCTCCTAGTGTCTAAACTCTTCTCCATGGCTGGACCCCCAAATAATATTCCTTGACGTGCTAAGGGGTATCTAGAGAGTGGGATAGGTTTAATAACTACCCTAACCCTAACGCGTACCCTAACCCTAACCCCTACCCTAACCCTAACACGTACCCTAATCCTAACCCGTACCCTAAACGGAGCCCTAACCCTCAAACTAACCCTAACCCTAACCCTAACCCATACCCTACGCCGTACCCGAACCCGTACCCGAACCCGTACCCTAAGCCATACCCTAACCCTAACCCTCACCGTAACCCTAACCCTAAGCTACCCTTGACTGCTTCTGCCTCCAATAGATTTCCTAAGCACTAGTGTATTAAGGAACAGGTTCAAAAGAGAATCCTAATGTGATTTCTTGATAATGGGTGTGTTCCTTATCTTCTCCTAGTGTCTAAACTCTTCTCCATGGCTGGACACCCAAATAATATTCCTTGACGTGCTAAGGGGTATCTAGAGAGTGGGATAGGTTTAATAACTACCCTAACCCTAACGCGTACCCTAACCCTAACACGTACCCTAATCCTAACCCGTACCCTAAACCGAGCCCTAACCCTCAAACTAACCCTAACCCTAACCCTAACCCATACCCTACGCCGTACCCGAACCCGTACCGAACCCGTACCCTAAGCCGTACCCTAAAGCTAACCCTAACCCTAACCCTAACCCTAACCCTACGCTACCCTTGACTGCTTCTGCCTCCAATAGATTTCCTAAGCACTAGTGTTTTAAGGAACAGGTTAAAAAGAGAATCCTAATGTGATTTCTTGATAATGGGTGTGTTCCTTATCTTCTCCTAGTGTCTAAACTCTTCTCCATGGCTGGACCCCCAAATAATATTCCTTGACGTGCTAAGGGTTATCTAGAGAGTGGGATAGGTTTAATAACTACCCTAACCCTAACGCGTACCCTAACCCTAACCCCTACCCTAACCCTAAGACGTACCCTAATCCTAACCCGTAACCTAAATCGAGCCCTAACCCTCAAACTAACCCTAACCCTAACCCTAACCCATACACTACGCCATACCCGAACCCGTACCCGAACCCGTACACTAAGCCGTACCCTAACCCTAACCCTAAACCTAAACCTAACCCTAACCCTAAGCTACCCTTGACTGCTTCTGCCTCCAATAGATTTCCTAAGCACTAGTGTTTTAAGGAACAGGTTAAAAAGAGAATCCTAATGTGATTTCTTGATAATGGGTGTGTTCCTTATATTCTCCTAGTGTCTAAACTCTTCTCCATGGCTGGACCCCCAAATAATATACCTTGACGTGCTAAGGGGTATCTAGAGAGTGGGATATGTTTAATAACTACCCTAAACCTAACGCGTACCCTAACCCTAACCCCTACCCTAAACCTAACAGGTACCCTAATCCTAACCCGTAACCTAAACCGAGCCCTAACCCTCAAACTAACCCTAACCCTAAACCGAACCCATACCCTACGCCGTACCCGAACCCGTACCCGAACCCGTAACCGAACCCGTACCCTAAGCCGTACGCTAACCCTAACCCTAACCCTAAGCTACCCTTGACTGCTTCTGCCTCCAATAGATTTCCTAAGCACTAGTGTTTTAAGGAACAGGTTAAAAAGAGAATCCTAATGTGATTTCTTGATAATGGGTGTGTTCCTTATCTTCTCCTAGTGTCTAAACTCTTCTCCATGGCTGGACCCCCAATTAATATTCCTTGACGTGCTAAGGGGTATCTAGAGAGTGGGATAGGTTTAATAACTACCCTAACCCTAACGCGTACCCTAACCCTAACCCCTACCCTAACCCTAACACGTACCCTAATCCTAACCCGTACCCTAAACCGAGCCCTAACCCTCAAACTAACCCTAACCCTAACCCTATCCCATACCCTACGCCGTACCCGAACCCGTACCCGAACCCGTACCCTAAGCCATACCCTAACCCTAACCCTAACCGTAACCCTAACCCTAAGCTACCCTTGACTGCTTCTGCCTCCAATAGATTTCCTAAGCACTAGTGTATTAAGGAACAGGTTAAAAAGAGAATCCTAATGTGATTTCTTGATAATGGGTGTGTTCCTTATCTTCTCCTAGTGTCTAAACTCTTCTCCATGGCTGGACCCCCAAATAATATTCCTTGACGTGCTAAGGGTTATCTAGAGAGTGGGATAGGTTTAATAACTACCCTAACCCTAACGCGTACCCTAACCCTAACCCCTACCCTAACCCTAAGACGTACCCTAATCCTAACCCGTAACCTAAATCGAGCCCTAACCCTCAAACTAACCCTAACCCTAACCCTAACCCATACACTACGCCATACCCGAACCCGTACCCGAACCCGTACACTAAGCCGTACCCTAACCCTAACCCTAAACCTAAACCTAACCCTAACCCTAAGCTACCCTTGACTGCTTCTGCCTCCAATAGATTTCCTAAGCACTAGTGTTTTAAGGAACAGGTTAAAAAGAGAATCCTAATGTGATTTCTTGATAATGGGTGTGTTCCTTATATTCTCCTAGTGTCTAAACTCTTCTCCATGGCTGGACCCCCAAATAATATACCTTGACGTGCTAAGGGGTATCTAGAGAGTGGGATATGTTTAATAACTACCCTAAACCTAACGCGTACCCTAACCCTAACCCCTACCCTAAACCTAACAGGTACCCTAATCCTAACCCGTAACCTAAACCGAGCCCTAACCCTCAAACTAACCCTAACCCTAAACCGAACCCATACCCTACGCCGTACCCGAACCCGTACCCGAACCCGTAACCGAACCCGTACCCTAAGCCGTACGCTAACCCTAACCCTAACCCTAAGCTACCCTTGACTGCTTCTGCCTCCAATAGATTTCCTAAGCACTAGTGTTTTAAGGAACAGGTTAAAAAGAGAATCCTAATGTGATTTCTTGATAATGGGTGTGTTCCTTATCTTCTCCTAGTGTCTAAACTCTTCTCCATGGCTGGACCCCCAATTAATATTCCTTGACGTGCTAAGGGGTATCTAGAGAGTGGGATAGGTTTAATAACTACCCTAACCCTAACGCGTACCCTAACCCTAACCCCTACCCTAACCCTAACACGTACCCTAATCCTAACCCGTACCCTAAACCGAGCCCTAACCCTCAAACTAACCCTAACCCTAACCCTATCCCATACCCTACGCCGTACCCGAACCCGTACCCGAACCCGTACCCTAAGCCATACCCTAACCCTAACCCTAACCGTAACCCTAACCCTAAGCTACCCTTGACTGCTTCTGCCTCCAATAGATTTCCTAAGCACTAGTGTATTAAGGAACAGGTTAAAAAGAGAATCCTAATGTGATTTCAGGATAATGGGTGTGTTCCTTATCTTCTCCTAGTGTCTAAACTCTTCTCCATGGCTGGACCCCCAAATAATATTCCTTGACGTGCTAAGGGGTATCTAGAGAGTGGGATAGGTTTAATAACTACCCTAACCCTAACGCGTACCCTAACGCTAACCACTACCCTAACCCTAACACGAACCCTAATCCTAAACCATACCCTAAACCGAGCCCTAAGCTTCAAACTAACCCTAACTCTAACCCAAACCCATACCCTACGCCGTACACGAACCCGTACCCGAACCCCTACCCTAAGCCGTGTCCTAACCCTAGCCCTAACCCTAACCCTAACCCTAAGCTACCCTTGACTGCTTCTGCCTCCAATAGATTTCCTAAGCACTAGTGTTTTAAGGAACAGGTTAAAAAGAGAATCCTAATGTGATTTCTTGATAACGGGTGTGTTCCTTATCTTCTCCTAGTGTCTAAACTCTTCTCCATGGCTGGACCCCCAAATAATATTCCTTGACGTGCTAAGGGGTATCTAGAGAGTGGGATAGGTTTAATAACTACCCTAACCCTAACGCGTACCCTAACCCTAACCCCTACCCTAACCCTAACACGTACCCTAATCCTAACCCGTACCCTAAACGGAGCCCTAACCCTCAAACTAACCCTAACCCTAACCCTAACCCATACCCTACGCCGTACCCGAACCCGTACCCGAACCCGTACCCTAAGCCATACCCTAACCCTAACCCTCACCGTAACCCTAACCCTAAGCTACCCTTGACTGCTTCTGCCTCCAATAGATTTCCTAAGCACTAGTGTATTAAGGAACAGGTTAAAAAGAGAATCCTAATGTGATTTCTTGATAATGGGTGTGTTCCTTATCTTCTCCTAGTGTCTAAACTCTTCTCCATGGCTGGACCCGCAAATAATATTCCTTGACGTGCTAAGGGGTATCTAGAGAGTGGGATAGGTTTAATAACTACCCTAACCCTAATGCGTACCCTAACCCTAACCCCTACCCTAACCCTAACACGAACCCTAATCCTAACCCGTACCCTAAACCGAGCCCTAACCTTCAAACTAACCCTAACCCTAACCCTAACCCATACCCTACAGCGTACACGAACCCGTACCCGAACCCGTACCCTAAGCCGTACCCTAACCCTAACCCTAACCCTAACCCTAACACTAAGCTACCCTTGACTGCTTCTGCCTCCAATACATTTCCTAAGCACTAGTGTTTTAAGGAACAGGTTAAAAAGAGAATCCTAATGTGATTTCTTGATAATGGGTGTGTTCCTTATCTTCTCCTAGTGTCTAAACTCTTCTCCATGGCTGGACACCCAAATAATATTCCTTGACGTGCTAAGGGGTATCTAGAGAGTGGGATAGGTTTAATAACTACCCTAACCCTAACGCGTACCCTAACCCTAACACGTACCCTAATCCTAACCCGTACCCTAAACCGAGCCCTAACCCTCAAACTAACCCTAACCCTAACCCTAACCCATATCGTACGCCATACCCAAACCCGTACCCGAACCCGTACCCGAACCCGTACCCTAAGCCGTACGCTAACCCAAACCCTAACCCTAAGCTACCCTTGACTGCTTCTGCCTCCAATAGATTTCCTAAGCACTAGTGTTTTAAGGAACAGGTTAAAAAGAGAATCCTAATGTGATTTCTTGATAATGGGTGTGTTCCTTATCTTCTCCTAGTGTCTAAACTCTTCTCCATGGCTGGACCCCCAAATAATATACCTTGACGTGCTAAGGGGTATCTAGAGAGTGGGATATGTTTAATAACTACCCTAACCCTAACGCGTACCATAACCCTAACCCCTACCCTAACCCTAACACGTACCCTAATCCTAACCTGTAACCTAAACCGAGCCCTAACCCTCAAACTAACCCTAACCCTAAACCTAACCCATACCCTACGCCGTACCCGAACCCGTACCCGAACCCGTAACCGAACCCGTACCCTAAGCCGTACCCTAACCCTAACCCTAACCCTAAGCTACCCTTGACTGCTTCTGCCTCCAATAGATTTCCTAAGCACTAGTGTTTTAAGGAACAGGTTAAAAAGAGAATCCTAATGTGATTTCTTGATAATGGGTGTGTTCCTTATCTTCTCCTAGTGTCTAAACTCTTCTCCAAGGATGGACCCCCAAATAATATTCCTTGACGTGCTAAGGGGTATCTAGAGAGTGGGATAGGTTTAATAACTACCCTAACCCTAACGCGTACCCTAACCCTAACCTCTACCCTAACCCTATCACGTACACTAATCCTAACCCGTACCCTAAACCGAGCCCTAACCCTCAAACTAACCCTAACCCTAACCCTAACCCATACCCTACGCCATACCCAAACCTGTACCCGAACCCGTACCCGAACCCGTACCCTAAGCCGTACCCTAACCCTAACCCTAACCCTAAGCTACCCTTGACTGCTTCTGCCTCCAATAGATTTCCTAAGCACTAGTGTTTTAAGGAACAGGTTAAAAAGAGAATCCTAATGTGATTTCTTGATAATGGGTGTGTTCCTTATCTTCTCCTAGTGTCTAAACTCTTCTCCATGGCTGGACCCCCAAATAATATTCCTTGACGTGCTAAGGGGTATCTAGAGAGTGGGATAGGTTTAATAACTACCGTAACCCTAACGCGTACCCTAACCCTAACCCCTACACTAACCCTAACACGTACCCTAATCCTAACCCGTACCCTAAACCGAGCCCTAACCCTCAAACTAACCCTAACCCTAACCCTAACCCATACCTTACGCCGTACCCGAACCCGTACCCGAACCCGTACCCGAACCCGTACCCTAACCCTAACCCTAACCCTAAGCTACCCTTGACTGCTTCTGCCTCCAATAGATTTCCTAAGCACTAGTGTTTTAAGGAACAGGTTAAAAAGAGAATCCTAATGTGATTTCTTGATAATGGGTGTGATCCTTATCTTCTCCTAGTGTCTAAACTCTTCTCCATGGCTGGACACCCAAATAATATTCCTTGACGTGCTAAGGGGTATCTAGAGAGTGGGATAGTTTTAATAACTACCCTAACCCTAACGCGTACCCTAACCCTAACACCTACCCTAACCCTAACACATACCCTAATCCTAACCCGTACCCTAAACCGAGCCCTAACCCTCAAACTAACCCTAACCCTAACCCTAACCCATATCGTACGCCATACCCAAACCCGTACCCGAACCCGTACCCGAACCCGTACCCTAAGCCGTACGCTAACCCAAACCCTAACCCTAAGCTACCCTTGACTGCTTCTGCCTCCAATAGATTTCCTAAGCACTAGTGTTTTAAGGAACAGGTTAAAAAGAGAATCCTAATGTGATTTCTTGATAATGGGTGTGTTCCTTATCTTCTCCTAGTGTCTAAACTCTTCTCCATGGCTGGACCCCCAAATAATATACCTTGACGTGCTAAGGGGTATCTAGAGAGTGGGATATGTTTAATAACTACCCTAACCCTAACGCGTACCCTAACCCTAACCCCTACCCTAACCCTAACACGTACCCTAATCCTAACCCGTAACCTAAACCGAGCCCTAACCCTCAAACTAACCCTAACCCTAAACCTAACCCATACCCTACGCCGTACCCGAACCCGTACCCGAACCCGTAACCGAACCCGTACCCTAAGCCGTACCCTAACCCTAACCCTAACCCTAAGCTACCCTTGACTGCTTCTGCCTCCAATAGATTTCCTAAGCACTAGTGTTTTAAGGAACAGGTTAAAAAGAGAATCCTAATGTGATTTCTTGATAATGGGTGTGTTCCTTATCTTCTCCTAGTGTCTAAACTCTTCTCCATGGCTGGACCCCCAAATAATATTCCTTGACGTGCTAAGGGGTATCTAGAGAGTGGGATAGGTTTAATAACTACCCTAACCCTAACGCGTACCCTAACCCTAACCCCTACCCTAACCCTAACACGTACCCTAATCCTAACCCGTACCCTAAACCGAGCCCTAACCCTCAAACTAACCCTAACCCTAACGCTAACCCATACCCTAAGCCGTACCCGAACCCGTATCCGAACCCGTACCCTAAGCCATACCCTAACCCTAACCCTAACCGTAACCCTAACCCTAAGCTACCCTTGACTGCTTCTGCCTCCAATAGATTTCCTAAGCACTAGTGTATTAAGGAACAGGTTAAAAAGAGAATCCTAATGTGATTTCAGGATAATGGGTGTATTCCTTATCTTCTCCTAGTGTCTAAACTCTTCTCCATGGCTGGACCCCCAAATAATATTCCTTGACGTGCTAAGGGGTATCTAGAGAGTGGGATAGGTTTAATAACTACCCTAACCCTAACGCGTACCCTAACCCTAACCCCTACCCTAACCCTAACACGTACCCTAATCCTAACCCGTACCCTAAACGGAGCCCTAACCCTCAAACTAACCCTAACCCTAACCCTAACCCATACCCTACGCCGTACCCGAACCCGTACCCGAACCCGTACCCTAAGCCATACCCTAACCCTAACCCTCACCGTAACCCTAACCCTAAGCTACCCTTGACTGCTTCTGCCTCCAATAGATTTCCTAAGCACTAGTGTATTAAGGAACAGGTTCAAAAGAGAATCCTAATGTGATTTCTTGATAATGGGTGTGTTCCTTATCTTCTCCTAGTGTCTAAACTCTTCTCCATGGCTGGACACCCAAATAATATTCCTTGACGTGCTAAGGGGTATCTAGAGAGTGGGATAGGTTTAATAACTACCCTAACCCTAACGCGTACCCTAACCCTAACACGTACCCTAATCCTAACCCGTACCCTAAACCGAGCCCTAACCCTCAAACTAACCCTAACCCTAACCCTAACCCATACCCTACGCCGTACCCGAACCCGTACCGAACCCGTACCCTAAGCCGTACCCTAAAGCTAACCCTAACCCTAACCCTAACCCTAACCCTACGCTACCCTTGACTGCTTCTGCCTCCAATAGATTTCCTAAGCACTAGTGTTTTAAGGAACAGGTTAAAAAGAGAATCCTAATGTGATTTCTTGATAATGGGTGTGTTCCTTATCTTCTCCTAGTGTCTAAACTCTTCTCCATGGCTGGACCCCCAAATAATATTCCTTGACGTGCTAAGGGTTATCTAGAGAGTGGGATAGGTTTAATAACTACCCTAACCCTAACGCGTACCCTAACCCTAACCCCTACCCTAACCCTAAGACGTACCCTAATCCTAACCCGTAACCTAAATCGAGCCCTAACCCTCAAACTAACCCTAACCCTAACCCTAACCCATACACTACGCCATACCCGAACCCGTACCCGAACCCGTACACTAAGCCGTACCCTAACCCTAACCCTAAACCTAAACCTAACCCTAACCCTAAGCTACCCTTGACTGCTTCTGCCTCCAATAGATTTCCTAAGCACTAGTGTTTTAAGGAACAGGTTAAAAAGAGAATCCTAATGTGATTTCTTGATAATGGGTGTGTTCCTTATATTCTCCTAGTGTCTAAACTCTTCTCCATGGCTGGACCCCCAAATAATATACCTTGACGTGCTAAGGGGTATCTAGAGAGTGGGATATGTTTAATAACTACCCTAAACCTAACGCGTACCCTAACCCTAACCCCTACCCTAAACCTAACAGGTACCCTAATCCTAACCCGTAACCTAAACCGAGCCCTAACCCTCAAACTAACCCTAACCCTAAACCGAACCCATACCCTACGCCGTACCCGAACCCGTACCCGAACCCGTAACCGAACCCGTACCCTAAGCCGTACGCTAACCCTAACCCTAACCCTAAGCTACCCTTGACTGCTTCTGCCTCCAATAGATTTCCTAAGCACTAGTGTTTTAAGGAACAGGTTAAAAAGAGAATCCTAATGTGATTTCTTGATAATGGGTGTGTTCCTTATCTTCTCCTAGTGTCTAAACTCTTCTCCATGGCTGGACCCCCAATTAATATTCCTTGACGTGCTAAGGGGTATCTAGAGAGTGGGATAGGTTTAATAACTACCCTAACCCTAACGCGTACCCTAACCCTAACCCCTACCCTAACCCTAACACGTACCCTAATCCTAACCCGTACCCTAAACCGAGCCCTAACCCTCAAACTAACCCTAACCCTAACCCTATCCCATACCCTACGCCGTACCCGAACCCGTACCCGAACCCGTACCCTAAGCCATACCCTAACCCTAACCCTAACCGTAACCCTAACCCTAAGCTACCCTTGACTGCTTCTGCCTCCAATAGATTTCCTAAGCACTAGTGTATTAAGGAACAGGTTAAAAAGAGAATCCTAATGTGATTTCAGGATAATGGGTGTGTTCCTTATCTTCTCCTAGTGTCTAAACTCTTCTCCATGGCTGGACCCCCAAATAATATTCCTTGACGTGCTAAGGGGTATCTAGAGAGTGGGATAGGTTTAATAACTACCCTAACCCTAACGCGTACCCTAACGCTAACCACTACCCTAACCCTAACACGAACCCTAATCCTAAACCATACCCTAAACCGAGCCCTAAGCTTCAAACTAACCCTAACTCTAACCCAAACCCATACCCTACGCCGTACACGAACCCGTACCCGAACCCCTACCCTAAGCCGTGTCCTAACCCTAGCCCTAACCCTAACCCTAACCCTAAGCTACCCTTGACTGCTTCTGCCTCCAATAGATTTCCTAAGCACTAGTGTTTTAAGGAACAGGTTAAAAAGAGAATCCTAATGTGATTTCTTGATAACGGGTGTGTTCCTTATCTTCTCCTAGTGTCTAAACTCTTCTCCATGGCTGGACCCCCAAATAATATTCCTTGACGTGCTAAGGGGTATCTAGAGAGTGGGATAGGTTTAATAACTACCCTAACCCTAACGCGTACCCTAACCCTAACCCCTACCCTAACCCTAACACGTACCCTAATCCTAACCCGTACCCTAAACGGAGCCCTAACCCTCAAACTAACCCTAACCCTAACCCTAACCCATACCCTACGCCGTACCCGAACCCGTACCCGAACCCGTACCCTAAGCCATACCCTAACCCTAACCCTCACCGTAACCCTAACCCTAAGCTACCCTTGACTGCTTCTGCCTCCAATAGATTTCCTAAGCACTAGTGTATTAAGGAACAGGTTAAAAAGAGAATCCTAATGTGATTTCTTGATAATGGGTGTGTTCCTTATCTTCTCCTAGTGTCTAAACTCTTCTCCATGGCTGGACCCGCAAATAATATTCCTTGACGTGCTAAGGGGTATCTAGAGAGTGGGATAGGTTTAATAACTACCCTAACCCTAATGCGTACCCTAACCCTAACCCCTACCCTAACCCTAACACGAACCCTAATCCTAACCCGTACCCTAAACCGAGCCCTAACCTTCAAACTAACCCTAACCCTAACCCTAACCCATACCCTACAGCGTACACGAACCCGTACCCGAACCCGTACCCTAAGCCGTACCCTAACCCTAACCCTAACCCTAACCCTAACACTAAGCTACCCTTGACTGCTTCTGCCTCCAATACATTTCCTAAGCACTAGTGTTTTAAGGAACAGGTTAAAAAGAGAATCCTAATGTGATTTCTTGATAATGGGTGTGTTCCTTATCTTCTCCTAGTGTCTAAACTCTTCTCCATGGCTGGACACCCAAATAATATTCCTTGACGTGCTAAGGGGTATCTAGAGAGTGGGATAGGTTTAATAACTACCCTAACCCTAACGCGTACCCTAACCCTAACACGTACCCTAATCCTAACCCGTACCCTAAACCGAGCCCTAACCCTCAAACTAACCCTAACCCTAACCCTAACCCATACCCTACGCCGTACCCGAACCCGTACCCGAGCCCGTACCCTAAGCCGTACCCTAAAGCTAACCCTAACCCTAACCCTAACCGTAACCCTAAGCTACCCTTGACTGCTTCTGCCTCCAATAGATTTCCTAAGCACTAGTGTTTTAAGGAACAGGTTAAAAAGAGAATCCTAATGTGATTTCTTGATAATGGGTGTGATCCTTATCTTCTCCTAGTGTCTAAACTCTTCTCCATGGCTGGACACCCAAATAATATTCCTTGACGTGCTAAGGGGTATCTAGAGAGTGGGATAGGTTTAATAACTACCCTAACCCTAACGCGTACCCTAACCCTAACCCCTACCCTAACCCTAACACGTACCCTAATCCTAACCCGTTCCCTAAACCGAGCCCTAACCCTCAAAATAACCCTAACCCTAACCCTAACCCATATCGTACGCCATACCCAAACCCGTACCCGAACCCGTACCCGAACCCGTACCCTAAGCCGTACCCTAACCCAAACCCTAACCCTAAGCTACCCTTGACTGCTTCTGCCTCCAATAGATTTCCTAAGCACTAGTGTTTTAAGGAACAGGTTAAAAAGAGAATCCTAATGTGATTTATTGATAATGGGTGTGTTCCTTATCTTCTCCTAGTGTCTAAACTCTTCTCCAAGGCTGGACCCCCAAATAATATTCCTTGACGTACTAAGGGGTATCTAGAGAGTGGGATAGGTTTAATAACTACCCTAACCCTAACGCGTACCCTAACCCTAACCTCTACCCTAACCCTAACACGTACACTAATCCTAACCCGTACCCTAAACCGAGCCCTAACCCTCAAACTAACCCTAACCCTAACCCTAACCCATACCCTACGCCATACCCAAACCTGTACCCGAACCCGTACCCGAACCCGTACCCTAAGCCGTACCCTAACCCTAACCCTAACCCTAAGCTACCCTTGACTGCTTCTGCCTCCAATAGATTTCCTAAGCACTAGTGTTTTAAGGAACAGGTTAAAAAGAGAATCCTAATGTGATTTCTTGATAATGGGTGTGTTCCTTATCTTCTCCTAGTGTCTAAACTCTTCTCCATGGCTGGACCCCCAAATAATATTCCTTGACGTGCTAAGGGGTATCTAGAGAGTGGGATAGGTTTAATAACTACCGTAACCCTAACGCGTACCCTAACCCTAACCCCTACACTAACCCTAACACGTACCCTAATCCTAACCCGTACCCTAAACCGAGCCCTAACCCTCAAACTAACCCTAACCCTAACCCTAACCCATACCTTACGCCGTACCCGAACCCGTACCCGAACCCGTACCCGAACCCGTACCCTAACCCTAACCCTAACCCTAAGCTACCCTTGACTGCTTCTGCCTCCAATAGATTTCCTAAGCACTAGTGTTTTAAGGAACAGGTTAAAAAGAGAATCGTAATGTGATTCCTTGATAATGGGTGTGATCCTTATCTTCTCCTAGTGTCTAAACTCTTCTCCATGGCTGTACACCCAAATAATATTCCTTGACGTGCTAAGGGGTATCTAGAGAGTGGGATAGGTTTAATAACTACCCTAACCCTAACGCGTACCCTAACCCTAACCCCTACCCTAACCCTAACACGTACCCTAATCCTAACCCGTACCCTAAACCGAGCCCTAACCCTCAAACTAACCCTAACCCTAACCCTAACCCATATCGTACGCCATACCCAAACCCGTACCCGAACCCGTACCCGAACCCGTACCCTAAGCCGTACGCTAACCCAAACCCTAACCCTAAGCTACCCTTGACTGCTTCTGCCTCCAATAGATTTCCTAAGCACTAGTGTTTTAAGGAACAGGTTAAAAAGAGAATCCTAATGTGATTTCTTGATAATGGGTGTGTTCCTTATCTTCTCCTAGTGTCTAAACTCTTCTCCATGGCTGGACCCCCAAATAATATACCTTGACGTGCTAAGGGGTATCTAGAGAGTGGGATATGTTTAATAACTACCCTAACCCTAACGCGTACCCTAACCCTAACCCCTACCCTAACCCTAACACGTACCCTAATCCTAACCTGTAACCTAAACCGAGCCCTAACCCTCAAACTAACCCTAACCCTAAACCTAACCCATACCCTACGCCGTACCCGAACCCGTACCCGAACCCGTAACCGAACCCGTACCCTAAGCCGTACCCTAACCCTAACCCTAACCCTAAGCTACCCTTGACTGCTTCTGCCTCCAATAGATTTCCTAAGCACTAGTGTTTTAAGGAACAGGTTAAAAAGAGAATCCTAATGTGATTTCTTGATAATGGGTGTGTTCCTTATCTTCTCCTAGTGTCTAAACTCTTCTCCAAGGCTGGACCCCCAAATAATATTCCTTGACGTGCTAAGGGGTATCTAGAGAGTGGGATAGGTTTAATAACTACCCTAACCCTAACGCGTACCCTAACCCTAACCTCTACCCTAACCCTATCACGTACACTAATCCTAACCCGTACCCTAAACCGAGCCCTAACCCTCAAACTAACCCTAACCCTAACCCTAACCCATACCCTACGCCATACCCAAACCTGTACCCGAACCCGTACCCGAACCCGTACCCTAAGCCGTACCCTAACCCTAACCCTAACCCTAAGCTACCCTTGACTGCTTCTGCCTCCAATAGATTTCCTAAGCACTAGTGTTTTAAGGAACAGGTTAAAAAGAGAATCCTAATGTGATTTCTTGATAATGGGTGTGTTCCTTATCTTCTCCTAGTGTCTAAACTCTTCTCCATGGCTGGACCCCCAAATAATATTCCTTGACGTGCTAAGGGGTATCTAGAGAGTGGGATAGGTTTAATAACTACCGTAACCCTAACGCGTACCCTAACCCTAACCCCTACACTAACCCTAACACGTACCCTAATCCTAACCCGTACCCTAAACCGAGCCCTAACCCTCAAACTAACCCTAACCCTAACCCTAACCCATACCTTACGCCGTACCCGAACCCGTACCCGAACCCGTACCCGAACCCGTACCCTAACCCTAACCCTAACCCTAAGCTACCCTTGACTGCTTCTGCCTCCAATAGATTTCCTAAGCACTAGTGTTTTAAGGAACAGGTTAAAAAGAGAATCCTAATGTGATTTCTTGATAATGGGTGTGATCCTTATCTTCTCCTAGTGTCTAAACTCTTCTCCATGGCTGGACACCCAAATAATATTCCTTGACGTGCTAAGGGGTATCTAGAGAGTGGGATAGTTTTAATAACTACCCTAACCCTAACGCGTACCCTAACCCTAACACCTACCCTAACCCTAACACGTACCCTAATCCTAACCCGTACCCTAAACCGAGCCCTAACCCTCAAACTAACCCTAACCCTAACCCTAACCCATATCGTACGCCATACCCAAACCCGTACCCGAACCCGTACCCGAACCCGTACCCTAAGCCGTACGCTAACCCAAACCCTAACCCTAAGCTACCCTTGACTGCTTCTGCCTCCAATAGATTTCCTAAGCACTAGTGTTTTAAGGAACAGGTTAAAAAGAGAATCCTAATGTGATTTCTTGATAATGGGTGTGTTCCTTATCTTCTCCTAGTGTCTAAACTCTTCTCCATGGCTGGACCCCCAAATAATATACCTTGACGTGCTAAGGGGTATCTAGAGAGTGGGATATGTTTAATAACTACCCTAACCCTAACGCGTACCCTAACCCTAACCCCTACCCTAACCCTAACACGTACCCTAATCCTAACCCGTAACCTAAACCGAGCCCTAACCCTCAAACTAACCCTAACCCTAAACCTAACCCATACCCTACGCCGTACCCGAACCCGTAACCGAACCCGTAACCGAACCCGTACCCTAAGCCGTACCCTAACCCTAACCCTAACCCTAAGCTACCCTTGACTGCTTCTGCCTCCAATAGATTTCCTAAGCACTAGTGTTTTAAGGAACAGGTTAAAAATAGAATCCTAATGTGATTTCTTGATAATGGGTGTGTTCCTTATCTTCTCCTAGTGTCTAAACTCTTCTCCATGGCTGGACCCCCAAATAATATTCCTTGACGTGCTAAGGGGTATCTAGAGAGTGGGATAGGTTTAATAACTACCCTAACCCTAACGCGTACCCTAACCTTAACCCCTACCCTAACCCTAACACGTACCCTAATCCTAACCCGTACCCTAAACCGAGCCCTAACCCTCAAACTAACCCTAACCCTAACGCTAACCCATACCCTAAGCCGTACCCGAACCCGTATCCGAACCCGTACCCTAAGCCATACCCTAACCCTAACCCTAACCGTAACCCTAACCCTAAGCTACCCTTGACTGCTTCTGCCTCCAATAGATTTCCTAAGCACTAGTGTATTAAGGAACAGGTTAAAAAGAGAATCCTAATGTGATTTCAGGATAATGGGTGTATTCCTTATCTTCTCCTAGTGTCTAAACTCTTCTCCATGGCTGGACCCCCAAATAATATTCCTTGACGTGCTAAGGGGTATCTAGAGAGTGGGATAGGTTTAATAACTACCCTAACCCTAACGCGTACCCTAACCCTAACCCCTACCCTAACCCTAACACGTACCCTAATCCTAACCCGTACCCTAAACGGAGCCCTAACCCTCAAACTAACCCTAACCCTAACCCTAACCCATACCCTACGCCGTACCCGAACCCGTACCCGAACCCGTACCCTAAGCCATACCCTAACCCTAACCCTCACCGTAACCCTAACCCTAAGCTACCCTTGACTGCTTCTGCCTCCAATAGATTTCCTAAGCACTAGTGTATTAAGAAACAGGTTCAAAAGAGAATCCTAATGTGATTTCTTGATAATGGGTGTGTTCCTTATCTTCTCCTAGTGTCTAAACTCTTCTCCATGGCTGGACACCCAAATAATATTCCTTGACGTGCTAAGGGGTATCTAGAGAGTGGGATAGGTTTAATAACTACCCTAACCCTAACGCGTACCCTAACCCTAACACGTACCCTAATCCTAACCCGTACCCTAAACCGAGCCCTAACCCTCAAACTAACCCTAACCCTAACCCTAACCCATACCCTACGCCGTACCCGAACCCGTACCGAACCCGTACCCTAAGCCGTACCCTAAAGCTAACCCTAACCCTAACCCTAACCCTAACCCTACGCTACCCTTGACTGCTTCTGCCTCCAATAGATTTCCTAAGCACTAGTGTTTTAAGGAACAGGTTAAAAAGAGAATCCTAATGTGATTTCTTGATAATGGGTGTGTTCCTTATCTTCTCCTAGTGTCTAAACTCTTCTCCATGGCTGGACCCCCAATTAATATTCCTTGACGTGCTAAGGGGTATCTAGAGAGTGGGATAGGTTTAATAACTACCCTAACCCTAACGCGTACCCTAACCCTAACCCCTACCCTAACCCTAACACGTACCCTAATCCTAACCCGTACCCTAAACCGAGCCCTAACCCTCAAACTAACCCTAACCCTAACCCTATCCCATACCCTACGCCGTACCCGAACCCGTACCCGAACCCGTACCCTAAGCCATACCCTAACCCTAACCCTAACCGTAACCCTAACCCTAAGCTACCCTTGACTGCTTCTGCCTCCAATAGATTTCCTAAGCACTAGTGTATTAAGGAACAGGTTAAAAAGAGAATCCTAATGTGATTTCAGGATAATGGGTGTGTTCCTTATCTTCTCCTAGTGTCTAAACTCTTCTCCATGGCTGGACCCCCAAATAATATTCCTTGACGTGCTAAGGGGTATCTAGAGAGTGGGATAGGTTTAATAACTACCCTAACCCTAACGCGTACCCTAACGCTAACCCCTACCCTAACCCTAACACGAACCCTAATCCTAAACCATACCCTAAACCGAGCCCTAAGCTTCAAACTAACCCTAACTCTAACCCAAACACATACCCTACGCCGTACACGAACCCGTACCCGAACCCGTACCCTAAGCCGTGTCCTAACCCTAGCCCTAACCCTAACCCTAACCCTAAGCTACCCTTGACTGCTTCTGCCTCCAATAGATTTCCTAAGCACTAGTGTTTTAAGGAACAGGTTAAAAAGAGAATCCTAATGTGATTTCTTGATAATGGGTGTGTTCCTTATCTTCTCCTAGTGTCTAAACTCTTCTCCATGGCTGGACCCCCAAATAATATTCCTTGACGTGCTAAGGGGTATCTAGAGAGTGGGATAGGTTTAATAACTACCCTAACCCTAACGCGTACCCTAACCCTAACCCCTACCCTAACCCTAACACGTACCCTAATCCTAACCCGTACCCTAAACGGAGCCCTAACCCTCAAACTAACCCTAACCCTAACCCTAACCCATACCCTACGCCGTACCCGAACCCGTACCCGAACCCGTACCCTAAGCCATACCCTAACCCTAACCCTCACCGTAACCCTAACCCTAAGCTACCCTTGACTGCTTCTGCCTCCAATAGATTTCCTAAGCACTAGTGTATTAAGGAACAGGTTAAAAAGAGAATCCTAATGTGATTTCTTGATAATGGGTGTGTTCCTTATCTTCTTCTAGTGTCTAAACTCTTCTCCATGGCTGGACCCGCAAATAATATTCCTTGACGTGCTAAGGGGTATCTAGAGAGTGGGATAGGTTTAATAACTACCCTAACCCTAATGCGTACCCTAACCCTAACCCCTACCCTAACCCTAACACGAACCCTAATCCTAACCCGTACCCTAAACCGAGCCCTAACCTTCAAACTAACCCTAACCCTAACCCTAACCCATACCCTACAGCGTACACGAACCCGTACCCGAACCCGTACCCTAAGCCGTACCCTAACCCTAACCCTAACCCTAACCCTAACACTAAGCTACCCTTGACTGCTTCTGCCTCCAATACATTTCCTAAGCACTAGTGTTTTAAGGAACAGGTTAAAAAGAGAATCCTAATGTGATTTCTTGATAATGGGTGTGTTCCTTATCTTCTCCTAGTGTCTAAACTCTTCTCCATGGCTGGACACCCAAATAATATTCCTTGACGTGCTAAGGGGTATCTAGAGAGTGGGATAGGTTTAATAACTACCCTAACCCTAACGCGTACCCTAACCCTAACACGTACCCTAATCCTAACCCGTACCCTAAACCGAGCCCTAACCCTCAAACTAACCCTAACCCTAACCCTAACCCATACCCTACGCCGTACCCGAACCCGTACCCGAACCCGTACCCTAAGCCGTACCCTAAAGCTAACCCTAACCCTAACCCTAACCGTAACCCTAAGCTACCCTTGACTGCTTCTGCCTCCAATAGATTTCCTAAGCACTAGTGTTTTAAGGAACAGGTTAAAAAGAGAATCCTAATGTGATTTCTTGATAATGGGTGTGATCCTTATCTTCTCCTAGTGTCTAAACTCTTCTCCATGGCTGGACACCCAAATAATATTCCTTGACGTGCTAAGGGGTATCTAGAGAGTGGGATAGGTTTAATAACTACCCTAACCCTAACGCGTACCCTAACCCTAACCCCTACCCTAACCCTAACACGTACCCTAATCCTAACCCGTTCCCTAAACCGAGCCCTAACCCTCAAAATAACCCTAACCCTAACCCTAACCCATATCGTACGCCATACCCAAACCCGTACCCGAACCCGTACCCGAACCCGTACCCTAAGCCGTACCCTAACCCAAACCCTAACCCTAAGCTACCCTTGACTGCTTCTGCCTCCAATAGATTTCCTAAGCACTAGTGTTTTAAGGAACAGGTTAAAAAGAGAATCCTAATGTGATTTATTGATAATGGGTGTGTTCCTTATCTTCTCCTAGTGTCTAAACTCTTCTCCAAGGCTGGACCCCCAAATAATATTCCTTGACGTACTAAGGGGTATCTAGAGAGTGGGATAGGTTTAATAACTACCCTAACCCTAACGCGTACCCTAACCCTAACCTCTACCCTAATCCTAACCCGTACCCTAAACCGAGCCCTAACCCTCAAACTAACCCTAACCCTAACCCTAACCATACCCTACGCCATACCCAAACCTGTACCCGAACCCGTACCCGAACCCGTACCCTAAGCCGTACCCTAACCCTAACCCTAACCCTAAGCTACCCTTGACTGCTTCTGCCTCCAATAGATTTCCTAAGCACTAGTGTTTTAAGGAACAGGTTAAAAAGAGAATCCTAATGTGATTTCTTGATAATGGGTGTGTTCCTTATCTTCTCCTAGTGTCTAAACTCTTCTCCATGGCTGGACCCCCAAATAATATTCCTTGACGTGCTAAGGGGTATCTAGAGAGTGGGATAGGTTTAATAACTACCGTAACCCTAACGCGTACCCTAACCCTAACCCCTACACTAACCCTAACACGTACCCTAATCCTAACCCGTACCCTAAACCGAGCCCTAACCCTCAAACTAACCCTAACCCTAACCCTAACCCATACCTTACGCCGTACCCGAACCCGTACCCGAACCCGTACCCGAACCCGTACCCTAACCCTAACCCTAACCCTAAGCTACCCTTGACTGCTTCTGCCTCCAATAGATTTCCTAAGCACTAGTGTTTTAAGGAACAGGTTAAAAAGAGAATCCTAATGTGATTTCTTGATAATGGGTGTGATCCTTATCTTCTCCTAGTGTCTAAACTCTTCTCCATGGCTGGACACCCAAATAATATTCCTTGACGTGCTAAGGGGTATCTAGAGAGTGGGATAGTTTTAATAACTACCCTAACCCTAACGCGTACCCTAACCCTAACACCTACCCTAACCCTAACACGTACCCTAATCCTAACCCGTACCCTAAACCGAGCCCTAACCCTCAAACTAACCCTAACCCTAACCCTAACCCATATCGTACGCCATACCCAAACCCGTACCCGAACCCGTACCCGAACCCGTACCCTAAGCCGTACGCTAACCCAAACCCTAACCCTAAGCTACCCTTGACTGCTTCTGCCTCCAATAGATTTCCTAAGCACTAGTGTTTTAAGGAACAGGTTAAAAAGAGAATCCTAATGTGATTTCTTGATAATGGGTGTGTTCCTTATCTTCTCCTAGTGTCTAAACTCTTCTCCATGGCTGGACCCCCAAATAATATACCTTGACGTGCTAAGGGGTATCTAGAGAGTGGGATATGTTTAATAACTACCCTAACCCTAACGCGTACCCTAACCCTAACCCCTACCCTAACCCTAACACGTACCCTAATCCTAACCTGTAACCTAAACCGAGCCCTAACCCTCAAACTAACCCTAACCCTAAACCTAACCCATACCCTACGCCGTACCCGAACCCGTACCCGAACCCGTAACCGAACCCGTACCCTAAGCCGTACCCTAACCCTAACCCTAACCCTAAGCTACCCTTGACTGCTTCTGCCTCCAATAGATTTCCTAAGCACTAGTGTTTTAAGGAACAGGTTAAAAAGAGAATCCTAATGTGATTTCTTGATAATGGGTGTGTTCCTTATCTTCTCCTAGTGTCTAAACTCTTCTCCAAGGCTGGACCCCCAAATAATATTCCTTGACGTGCTAAGGGGTATCTAGAGAGTGGGATAGGTTTAATAACTACCCTAACCCTAACGCGTACCCTAACCCTAACCTCTACCCTAACCCTATCACGTACACTAATCCTAACCCGTACCCTAAACCGAGCCCTAACCCTCAAACTAACCCTAACCCTAACCCTAACCCATACCCTACGCCATACCCAAACCTGTACCCGAACCCGTACCCGAACCCGTACCCTAAGCCGTACCCTAACCCTAACCCTAACCCTAAGCTACCCTTGACTGCTTCTGCCTCCAATAGATTTCCTAAGCACTAGTGTTTTAAGGAACAGGTTAAAAAGAGAATCCTAATGTGATTTCTTGATAATGGGTGTGTTCCTTATCTTCTCCTAGTGTCTAAACTCTTCTCCATGGCTGGACCCCCAAATAATATTCCTTGACGTGCTAAGGGGTATCTAGAGAGTGGGATAGGTTTAATAACTACCGTAACCCTAACGCGTACCCTAACCCTAACCCCTACACTAACCCTAACACGTACCCTAATCCTAACCCGTACCCTAAACCGAGCCCTAACCCTCAAACTAACCCTAACCCTAACCCTAACCCATACCTTACGCCGTACCCGAACCCGTACCCGAACCCGTACCCGAACCCGTACCCTAACCCTAACCCTAACCCTAAGCTACCCTTGACTGCTTCTGCCTCCAATAGATTTCCTAAGCACTAGTGTTTTAAGGAACAGGTTAAAAAGAGAATCCTAATGTGATTTCTTGATAATGGGTGTGATCCTTATCTTCTCCTAGTGTCTAAACTCTTCTCCATGGCTGGACACCCAAATAATATTCCTTGACGTGCTAAGGGGTATCTAGAGAGTGGGATAGTTTTAATAACTACCCTAACCCTAACGCGTACCCTAACCCTAACACCTACCCTAACCCTAACACGTACCCTAATCCTAACCCGTACCCTAAACCGAGCCCTAACCCTCAAACTAACCCTAACCCTAACCCTAACCCATATCGTACGCCATACCCAAACCCGTACCCGAACCCGTACCCGAACCCGTACCCTAAGCCGTACGCTAACCCAAACCCTAACCCTAAGCTACCCTTGACTGCTTCTGCCTCCAATAGATTTCCTAAGCACTAGTGTTTTAAGGAACAGGTTAAAAAGAGAATCCTAATGTGATTTCTTGATAATGGGTGTGTTCCTTATCTTCTCCTAGTGTCTAAACTCTTCTCCATGGCTGGACCCCCAAATAATATACCTTGACGTGCTAAGGGGTATCTAGAGAGTGGGATATGTTTAATAACTACCCTAACCCTAACGCGTACCCTAACCCTAACCCCTACCCTAACCCTAACACGTACCCTAATCCTAACCCGTAACCTAAACCGAGCCCTAACCCTCAAACTAACCCTAACCCTAAACCTAACCCATACCCTACGCCGTACCCGAACCCGTAACCGAACCCGTAACCGAACCCGTACCCTAAGCCGTACCCTAACCCTAACCCTAACCCTAAGCTACCCTTGACTGCTTCTGCCTCCAATAGATTTCCTAAGCACTAGTGTTTTAAGGAACAGGTTAAAAATAGAATCCTAATGTGATTTCTTGATAATGGGTGTGTTCCTTATCTTCTCCTAGTGTCTAAACTCTTCTCCATGGCTGGACCCCCAAATAATATTCCTTGACGTGCTAAGGGGTATCTAGAGAGTGGGATAGGTTTAATAACTACCCTAACCCTAACGCGTACCCTAACCTTAACCCCTACCCTAACCCTAACACGTACCCTAATCCTAACCCGTACCCTAAACCGAGCCCTAACCCTCAAACTAACCCTAACCCTAACGCTAACCCATACCCTAAGCCGTACCCGAACCCGTATCCGAACCCGTACCCTAAGCCATACCCTAACCCTAACCCTAACCGTAACCCTAACCCTAAGCTACCCTTGACTGCTTCTGCCTCCAATAGATTTCCTAAGCACTAGTGTATTAAGGAACAGGTTAAAAAGAGAATCCTAATGTGATTTCAGGATAATGGGTGTATTCCTTATCTTCTCCTAGTGTCTAAACTCTTCTCCATGGCTGGACCCCCAAATAATATTCCTTGACGTGCTAAGGGGTATCTAGAGAGTGGGATAGGTTTAATAACTACCCTAACCCTAACGCGTACCCTAACCCTAACCCCTACCCTAACCCTAACACGTACCCTAATCCTAACCCGTACCCTAAACGGAGCCCTAACCCTCAAACTAACCCTAACCCTAACCCTAACCCATACCCTACGCCGTACCCGAACCCGTACCCGAACCCGTACCCTAAGCCATACCCTAACCCTAACCCTCACCGTAACCCTAACCCTAAGCTACCCTTGACTGCTTCTGCCTCCAATAGATTTCCTAAGCACTAGTGTATTAAGAAACAGGTTCAAAAGAGAATCCTAATGTGATTTCTTGATAATGGGTGTGTTCCTTATCTTCTCCTAGTGTCTAAACTCTTCTCCATGGCTGGACACCCAAATAATATTCCTTGACGTGCTAAGGGGTATCTAGAGAGTGGGATAGGTTTAATAACTACCCTAACCCTAACGCGTACCCTAACCCTAACACGTACCCTAATCCTAACCCGTACCCTAAACCGAGCCCTAACCCTCAAACTAACCCTAACCCTAACCCTAACCCATACCCTACGCCGTACCCGAACCCGTACCGAACCCGTACCCTAAGCCGTACCCTAAAGCTAACCCTAACCCTAACCCTAACCCTAACCCTACGCTACCCTTGACTGCTTCTGCCTCCAATAGATTTCCTAAGCACTAGTGTTTTAAGGAACAGGTTAAAAAGAGAATCCTAATGTGATTTCTTGATAATGGGTGTGTTCCTTATCTTCTCCTAGTGTCTAAACTCTTCTCCATGGCTGGACCCCCAAATAATATTCCTTGACGTGCTAAGGGTTATCTAGAGAGTGGGATAGGTTTAATAACTACCCTAACCCTAACGCGTACCCTAACCCTAACCCCTACCCTAACCCTAAGACGTACCCTAATCCTAACCCGTAACCTAAATCGAGCCCTAACCCTCAAACTAACCCTAACCCTAACCCTAACCCATACACTACGCCATACCCGAACCCGTACCCGAACCCGTACACTAAGCCGTACCCTAAACCTAACCCTAAACCTAAACCTAACCCTAACCCTAAGCTACCCTTGACTGCTTCTGCCTCCAATAGATTTCCTAAGCACTAGTGTTTTAAGGAACAGGTTAAAAAGAGAATCCTAATGTGATTTCTTGATAATGGGTGTGTTCCTTATCTTCTCCTAGTGTCTAAACTCTTCTCCATGGCTGGACCCCCAAATAATATACCTTGACGTGCTAAGGGGTATCTAGAGAGTGGGATATGTTTAATAACTACCCTAAACCTAACGCTTACCCTAACCCTAACCCCTACCCTAAACCTAACAGGTACCCTAATCCTAACCCGTAACCTAAACCGAGCCCTAACCCTCAAACTAACCCTAACCCTAAACCGAACCCATACCCTACGCCGTACCCGAACCCGTACCCGAACCCGTAACCGAACCCGTACCCTAAGCCGTACGCTAACCCTAACCCTAACCCTAAGCTACCCTTGACTGCTTCTGCCTCCAATAGATTTCCTAAGCACTAGTGTTTTAAGGAACAGGTTAAAAAGAGAATCCTAATGTGATTTCTTGATAATGGGTGTGTTCCTTATCTTCTCCTAGTGTCTAAACTCTTCTCCATGGCTGGACCCCCAATTAATATTCCTTGACGTGCTAAGGGGTATCTAGAGAGTGGGATAGGTTTAATAACTACCCTAACCCTAACGCGTACCCTAACCCTAACCCCTACCCTAACCCTAACACGTACCCTAATCCTAACCCGTACCCTAAACCGAGCCCTAACCCTCAAACTAACCCTAACCCTAACCCTATCCCATACCCTACGCCGTACCCGAACCCGTACCCGAACCCGTACCCTAAGCCATACCCTAACCCTAACCCTAACCGTAACCCTAACCCTAAGCTACCCTTGACTGCTTCTGCCTCCAATAGATTTCCTAAGCACTAGTGTATTAAGGAACAGGTTAAAAAGAGAATCCTAATGTGATTTCAGGATAATGGGTGTGTTCCTTATCTTCTCCTAGTGTCTAAACTCTTCTCCATGGCTGGACCCCCAAATAATATTCCTTGACGTGCTAAGGGGTATCTAGAGAGTGGGATAGGTTTAATAACTACCCTAACCCTAACGCGTACCCTAACGCTAACCCCTACCCTAACCCTAACACGAACCCTAATCCTAAACCATACCCTAAACCGAGCCCTAAGCTTCAAACTAACCCTAACTCTAACCCAAACACATACCCTACGCCGTACACGAACCCGTACCCGAACCCGTACCCTAAGCCGTGTCCTAACCCTAGCCCTAACCCTAACCCTAACCCTAAGCTACCCTTGACTGCTTCTGCCTCCAATAGATTTCCTAAGCACTAGTGTTTTAAGGAACAGGTTAAAAAGAGAATCCTAATGTGATTTCTTGATAATGGGTGTGTTCCTTATCTTCTCCTAGTGTCTAAACTCTTCTCCATGGCTGGACCCCCAAATAATATTCCTTGACGTGCTAAGGGGTATCTAGAGAGTGGGATAGGTTTAATAACTACCCTAACCCTAACGCGTACCCTAACCCTAACCCCTACCCTAACCCTAACACGTACCCTAATCCTAACCCGTACCCTAAACGGAGCCCTAACCCTCAAACTAACCCTAACCCTAACCCTAACCCATACCCTACGCCGTACCCGAACCCGTACCCGAACCCGTACCCTAAGCCATACCCTAACCCTAACCCTCACCGTAACCCTAACCCTAAGCTACCCTTGACTGCTTCTGCCTCCAATAGATTTCCTAAGCACTAGTGTATTAAGGAACAGGTTAAAAAGAGAATCCTAATGTGATTTCTTGATAATGGGTGTGTTCCTTATCTTCTCCTAGTGTCTAAACTCTTCTCCATGGCTGGACCCGCAAATAATATTCCTTGACGTGCTAAGGGGTATCTAGAGAGTGGGATAGGTTTAATAACTACCCTAACCCTAATGCGTACCCTAACCCTAACCCCTACCCTAACCCTAACACGAACCCTAATCCTAACCCGTACCCTAAACCGAGCCCTAACCTTCAAACTAACCCTAACCCTAACCCTAACCCATACCCTACAGCGTACACGAACCCGTACCCGAACCCGTACCCTAAGCCGTACCCTAACCCTAACCCTAACCCTAACCCTAACACTAAGCTTCCCTTGACTGCTTCTGCCTCCAATACATTTCCTAAGCACTAGTGTTTTAAGGAACAGGTTAAAAAGAGAATCCTAATGTGATTTCTTGATAATGGGTGTGTTCCTTATCTTCTCCTAGTGTCTAAACTCTTCTCCATGGCTGGACACCCAAATAATATTCCTTGACGTGCTAAGGGGTATCTAGAGAGTGGGATAGGTTTAATAACTACCCTAACCCTAACGCGTACCCTAACCCTAACACGTACCCTAATCCTAACCCGTACCCTAAACCGAGCCCTAACCCTCAAACTAACCCTAACCCTAACCCTAACCCATACCCTACGCCGTACCCGAACCCGTACCCGAACCCGTACCCTAAGCCGTACCCTAAAGCTAACCCTAACCCTAACCCTAACCGTAACCCTAAGCTACCCTTGACTGCTTCTGCCTCCAATAGATTTCCTAAGCACTAGTGTTTTAAGGAACAGGTTAAAAAGAGAATCCTAATGTGATTTCTTGATAATGGGTGTGATCCTTATCTTCTCCTAGTGTCTAAACTCTTCTCCATGGCTGGACACCCAAATAATATTCCTTGACGTGCTAAGGGGTATCTAGAGAGTGGGATAGGTTTAATAACTACCCTAACCCTAACGCGTACCCTAACCCTAACCCCTACCCTAACCCTAACACGTACCCTAATCCTAACCCGTTCCCTAAACCGAGCCCTAACCCTCAAAATAACCCTAACCCTAACCCTAACCCATATCGTACGCCATACCCAAACCCGTACCCGAACCCGTACCCGAACCCGTACCCTAAGCCGTACCCTAACCCAAACCCTAACCCTAAGCTACCCTTGACTGCTTCTGCCTCCAATAGATTTCCTAAGCACTAGTGTTTTAAGGAACAGGTTAAAAAGAGAATCCTAATGTGATTTATTGATAATGGGTGTGTTCCTTATCTTCTCCTAGTGTCTAAACTCTTCTCCATGGCTGGACCCCCAAATAATATTCCTTGACGTGCTAAGGGTTATCTAGAGAGTGGGATAGGTTTAATAACTACCCTAACCCTAACGCGTACCCTAAACCTAACCCCTACCCTAACCCTAAGACGTACCCTAATCCTAACCCGTAACCTAAACCGAGCCCTAACCCTCAAACTAACCCTAACCCTAACCCTAACCCATACCCTACGCCATACCCGAACCCGTACCCGAACCCGTACACTAAGCCGTACCCTAACCCTAACCCTAACCCTAACCCTAACCCTAAACCTAACCCTAACCCTAAGCTACCCTTGACTGCTTCTGCCTCCAATAGATTTCCTAAGCACTAGTGTATTAAGGAACAGGTTAAAAAGAGAATCCTAATGTGATTTCAGGATAATGGGTGTGTTCCTTATCTTCTCCTACTGTCTAAACTCTTCTCCATGGCTGGACCCCCAAATAATATTCCTTGACGTGCTAAGGGGTATCTAGGGAGTGGGATAGGTTTAATAACTACCCTAACCCTAACGCGTACCCTAACCCTAACCCCTACCCTAACACTAACACGAACCCTAATCCTAACCTGTACCCTAAACCGAGCCCTAACCCTCAAACTAACCCTAACCCTAAACCTAACCCATACCCTACGCCGTACCCGAACCCGTACCCGAACCCGTAACCGAACCCGTACCCTAAGCCGTACCCTAACCCTAACCCTAACCCTAAGCTACCCTTGACTGCTTCTGCCTCCAATAGATTTCCTAAGCACTAGTGTTTTAAGGAACAGGTTAAAAAGAGAATCCTAATGTGATTTCTTGATAATGGGTGTGTTCCTTATCTTCTCCTAGTGTCTAAACTCTTCTCCAAGGCTGGACCCCCAAATAATATTCCTTGACGTGCTAAGGGGTATCTAGAGAGTGGGATAGGTTTAATAACTACCCTAACCCTAACGCGTACCCTAACCCTAACCTCTACCCTAACCCTATCACGTACACTAATCCTAACCCGTACCCTAAACCGAGCCCTAACCCTCAAACTAACCCTAACCCTAACCCTAACCCATACCCTACGCCATACCCAAACCTGTACCCGAACCCGTACCCGAACCCGTACCCTAAGCCGTACCCTAACCCTAACCCTAACCCTAAGCTACCCTTGACTGCTTCTGCCTCCAATAGATTTCCTAAGCACTAGTGTTTTAAGGAACAGGTTAAAAAGAGAATCCTAATGTGATTTCTTGATAATGGGTGTGTTCCTTATCTTCTCCTAGTGTCTAAACTCTTCTCCATGGCTGGACCCCCAAATAATATTCCTTGACGTGCTAAGGGGTATCTAGAGAGTGGGATAGGTTTAATAACTACCCTAACCCTAACGCGTACCCTAACCTTAACCCCTACCCTAACCCTAACACGTACCCTAATCCTAACCCGTACCCTAAACCGAGCCCTAACCCTCAAACTAACCCTAACCCTAACGCTAACCCATACCCTAAGCCGTACCCGAACCCGTATCCGAACCCGTACCCTAAGCCATACCCTAACCCTAACCCTAACCGTAACCCTAACCCTAAGCTACCCTTGACTGCTTCTGCCTCCAATAGATTTCCTAAGCACTAGTGTATTAAGGAACAGGTTAAAAAGAGAATCCTAATGTGATTTCAGGATAATGGGTGTATTCCTTATCTTCTCCTAGTGTCTAAACTCTTCTCCATGGCTGGACCCCCAAATAATATTCCTTGACGTGCTAAGGGGTATCTAGAGAGTGGGATAGGTTTAATAACTACCCTAACCCTAACGCGTACCCTAACCCTAACCCCTACCCTAACCCTAACACGTACCCTAATCCTAACCCGTACCCTAAACGGAGCCCTAACCCTCAAACTAACCCTAACCCTAACCCTAACCCATACCCTACGCCGTACCCGAACCCGTACCCGAACCCGTACCCTAAGCCATACCCTAACCCTAACCCTCACCGTAACCCTAACCCTAAGCTACCCTTGACTGCTTCTGCCTCCAATAGATTTCCTAAGCACTAGTGTATTAAGAAACAGGTTCAAAAGAGAATCCTAATGTGATTTCTTGATAATGGGTGTGTTCCTTATCTTCTCCTAGTGTCTAAACTCTTCTCCATGGCTGGACACCCAAATAATATTCCTTGACGTGCTAAGGGGTATCTAGAGAGTGGGATAGGTTTAATAACTACCCTAACCCTAACGCGTACCCTAACCCTAACACGTACCCTAATCCTAACCCGTACCCTAAACCGAGCCCTAACCCTCAAACTAACCCTAACCCTAACCCTAACCCATACCCTACGCCGTACCCGAACCCGTACCGAACCCGTACCCTAAGCCGTACCCTAAAGCTAACCCTAACCCTAACCCTAACCCTAACCCTACGCTACCCTTGACTGCTTCTGCCTCCAATAGA
The DNA here is from genome assembly GCF_028021215.1 of Eschrichtius robustus. Taxonomy (NCBI): domain Eukaryota; kingdom Metazoa; phylum Chordata; class Mammalia; order Artiodactyla; family Eschrichtiidae; genus Eschrichtius; species Eschrichtius robustus. The sequence goes on from NW_027175343.1 coordinate 2,587,342, forward strand.
TTTCCTAAGCACTAGTGTTTTAAGGAACAGGTTAAAAAGAGAATCCTAATGTGATTTCTTGATAATGGGTGTGTTCCTTATCTTCTCCTAGTGTCTAAACTCTTCTCCATGGCTGGACCCCCAAATAATATTCCTTGACGTGCTAAGGGTTATCTAGAGAGTGGGATAGGTTTAATAACTACCCTAACCCTAACGCGTACCCTAACCCTAACCCCTACCCTAACCCTAAGACGTACCCTAATCCTAACCCGTAACCTAAATCGAGCCCTAACCCTCAAACTAACCCTAACCCTAACCCTAACCCATACACTACGCCATACCCGAACCCGTACCCGAACCCGTACACTAAGCCGTACCCTAAACCTAACCCTAAACCTAAACCTAACCCTAACCCTAAGCTACCCTTGACTGCTTCTGCCTCCAATAGATTTCCTAAGCACTAGTGTTTTAAGGAACAGGTTAAAAAGAGAATCCTAATGTGATTTCTTGATAATGGGTGTGTTCCTTATCTTCTCCTAGTGTCTAAACTCTTCTCCATGGCTGGACCCCCAAATAATATACCTTGACGTGCTAAGGGGTATCTAGAGAGTGGGATATGTTTAATAACTACCCTAAACCTAACGCGTACCCTAACCCTAACCCCTACCCTAAACCTAACAGGTACCCTAATCCTAACCCGTAACCTAAACCGAGCCCTAACCCTCAAACTAACCCTAACCCTAAACCGAACCCATACCCTACGCCGTACCCGAACCCGTACCCGAACCCGTAACCGAACCCGTACCCTAAGCCGTACGCTAACCCTAACCCTAACCCTAAGCTACCCTTGACTGCTTCTGCCTCCAATAGATTTCCTAAGCACTAGTGTTTTAAGGAACAGGTTAAAAAGAGAATCCTAATGTGATTTCTTGATAATGGGTGTGTTCCTTATCTTCTCCTAGTGTCTAAACTCTTCTCCATGGCTGGACCCCCAATTAATATTCCTTGACGTGCTAAGGGGTATCTAGAGAGTGGGATAGGTTTAATAACTACCCTAACCCTAACGCGTACCCTAACCCTAACCCCTACCCTAACCCTAACACGTACCCTAATCCTAACCCGTACCCTAAACCGAGCCCTAACCCTCAAACTAACCCTAACCCTAACCCTATCCCATACCCTACGCCGTACCCGAACCCGTACCCGAACCCGTACCCTAAGCCATACCCTAACCCTAACCCTAACCGTAACCCTAACCCTAAGCTACCCTTGACTGCTTCTGCCTCCAATAGATTTCCTAAGCACTAGTGTATTAAGGAACAGGTTAAAAAGAGAATCCTAATGTGATTTCAGGATAATGGGTGTGTTCCTTATCTTCTCCTAGTGTCTAAACTCTTCTCCATGGCTGGACCCCCAAATAATATTCCTTGACGTGCTAAGGGGTATCTAGAGAGTGGGATAGGTTTAATAACTACCCTAACCCTAACGCGTACCCTAACGCTAACCCCTACCCTAACCCTAACACGAACCCTAATCCTAAACCATACCCTAAACCGAGCCCTAAGCTTCAAACTAACCCTAACTCTAACCCAAACACATACCCTACGCCGTACACGAACCCGTACCCGAACCCGTACCCTAAGCCGTGTCCTAACCCTAGCCCTAACCCTAACCCTAACCCTAAGCTACCCTTGACTGCTTCTGCCTCCAATAGATTTCCTAAGCACTAGTGTTTTAAGGAACAGGTTAAAAAGAGAATCCTAATGTGATTTCTTGATAATGGGTGTGTTCCTTATCTTCTCCTAGTGTCTAAACTCTTCTCCATGGCTGGACCCCCAAATAATATTCCTTGACGTGCTAAGGGGTATCTAGAGAGTGGGATAGGTTTAATAACTACCCTAACCCTAACGCGTACCCTAACCCTAACCCCTACCCTAACCCTAACACGTACCCTAATCCTAACCCGTACCCTAAACGGAGCCCTAACCCTCAAACTAACCCTAACCCTAACCCTAACCCATACCCTACGCCGTACCCGAACCCGTACCCGAACCCGTACCCTAAGCCATACCCTAACCCTAACCCTCACCGTAACCCTAACCCTAAGCTACCCTTGACTGCTTCTGCCTCCAATAGATTTCCTAAGCACTAGTGTATTAAGGAACAGGTTAAAAAGAGAATCCTAATGTGATTTCTTGATAATGGGTGTGTTCCTTATCTTCTCCTAGTGTCTAAACTCTTCTCCATGGCTGGACCCGCAAATAATATTCCTTGACGTGCTAAGGGGTATCTAGAGAGTGGGATAGGTTTAATAACTACCCTAACCCTAATGCGTACCCTAACCCTAACCCCTACCCTAACCCTAACACGAACCCTAATCCTAACCCGTACCCTAAACCGAGCCCTAACCTTCAAACTAACCCTAACCCTAACCCTAACCCATACCCTACAGCGTACACGAACCCGTACCCGAACCCGTACCCTAAGCCGTACCCTAACCCTAACCCTAACCCTAACCCTAACACTAAGCTTCCCTTGACTGCTTCTGCCTCCAATACATTTCCTAAGCACTAGTGTTTTAAGGAACAGGTTAAAAAGAGAATCCTAATGTGATTTCTTGATAATGGGTGTGTTCCTTATCTTCTCCTAGTGTCTAAACTCTTCTCCATGGCTGGACACCCAAATAATATTCCTTGACGTGCTAAGGGGTATCTAGAGAGTGGGATAGGTTTAATAACTACCCTAACCCTAACGCGTACCCTAACCCTAACACGTACCCTAATCCTAACCCGTACCCTAAACCGAGCCCTAACCCTCAAACTAACCCTAACCCTAACCCTAACCCATACCCTACGCCGTACCCGAACCCGTACCCGAACCCGTACCCTAAGCCGTACCCTAAAGCTAACCCTAACCCTAACCCTAACCGTAACCCTAAGCTACCCTTGACTGCTTCTGCCTCCAATAGATTTCCTAAGCACTAGTGTTTTAAGGAACAGGTTAAAAAGAGAATCCTAATGTGATTTCTTGATAATGGGTGTGATCCTTATCTTCTCCTAGTGTCTAAACTCTTCTCCATGGCTGGACACCCAAATAATATTCCTTGACGTGCTAAGGGGTATCTAGAGAGTGGGATAGGTTTAATAACTACCCTAACCCTAACGCGTACCCTAACCCTAACCCCTACCCTAACCCTAACACGTACCCTAATCCTAACCCGTTCCCTAAACCGAGCCCTAACCCTCAAAATAACCCTAACCCTAACCCTAACCCATATCGTACGCCATACCCAAACCCGTACCCGAACCCGTACCCGAACCCGTACCCTAAGCCGTACCCTAACCCAAACCCTAACCCTAAGCTACCCTTGACTGCTTCTGCCTCCAATAGATTTCCTAAGCACTAGTGTTTTAAGGAACAGGTTAAAAAGAGAATCCTAATGTGATTTATTGATAATGGGTGTGTTCCTTATCTTCTCCTAGTGTCTAAACTCTTCTCCATGGCTGGACCCCCAAATAATATTCCTTGACGTGCTAAGGGTTATCTAGAGAGTGGGATAGGTTTAATAACTACCCTAACCCTAACGCGTACCCTAAACCTAACCCCTACCCTAACCCTAAGACGTACCCTAATCCTAACCCGTAACCTAAACCGAGCCCTAACCCTCAAACTAACCCTAACCCTAACCCTAACCCATACCCTACGCCATACCCGAACCCGTACCCGAACCCGTACACTAAGCCGTACCCTAACCCTAACCCTAACCCTAACCCTAACCCTAAACCTAACCCTAACCCTAAGCTACCCTTGACTGCTTCTGCCTCCAATAGATTTCCTAAGCACTAGTGTATTAAGGAACAGGTTAAAAAGAGAATCCTAATGTGATTTCAGGATAATGGGTGTGTTCCTTATCTTCTCCTACTGTCTAAACTCTTCTCCATGGCTGGACCCCCAAATAATATTCCTTGACGTGCTAAGGGGTATCTAGGGAGTGGGATAGGTTTAATAACTACCCTAAACCTAACGCGTACCCTAACCCTAACCCCTACCCTAACACTAACACGAACCCTAATCCTAACCTGTACCCTAAACCGAGCCCTAACCCTCAAACTAACCCTAACCCTAAACCTAACCCATACCCTACGCCGTACCCGAACCCGTACCCGAACCCGTAACCGAACCCGTACCCTAAGCCGTACCCTAACCCTAACCCTAACCCTAAGCTACCCTTGACTGCTTCTGCCTCCAATAGATTTCCTAAGCACTAGTGTTTTAAGGAACAGGTTAAAAAGAGAATCCTAATGTGATTTCTTGATAATGGGTGTGTTCCTTATCTTCTCCTAGTGTCTAAACTCTTCTCCAAGGCTGGACCCCCAAATAATATTCCTTGACGTGCTAAGGGGTATCTAGAGAGTGGGATAGGTTTAATAACTACCCTAACCCTAACGCGTACCCTAACCCTAACCTCTACCCTAACCCTATCACGTACACTAATCCTAACCCGTACCCTAAACCGAGCCCTAACCCTCAAACTAACCCTAACCCTAACCCTAACCCATACCCTACGCCATACCCAAACCTGTACCCGAACCCGTACCCGAACCCGTACCCTAAGCCGTACCCTAACCCTAACCCTAACCCTAAGCTACCCTTGACTGCTTCTGCCTCCAATAGATTTCCTAAGCACTAGTGTTTTAAGGAACAGGTTAAAAAGAGAATCCTAATGTGATTTCTTGATAATGGGTGTGTTCCTTATCTTCTCCTAGTGTCTAAACTCTTCTCCATGGCTGGACCCCCAAATAATATTCCTTGACGTGCTAAGGGGTATCTAGAGAGTGGGATAGGTTTAATAACTACCGTAACCCTAACGCGTACCCTAACCCTAACCCCTACACTAACCCTAACACGTACCCTAATCCTAACCCGTACCCTAAACCGAGCCCTAACCCTCAAACTAACCCTAACCCTAACCCTAACCCATACCTTACGCCGTACCCGAACCCGTACCCGAACCCGTACCCGAACCCGTACCCTAACCCTAACCCTAACCCTAAGCTACCCTTGACTGCTTCTGCCTCCAATAGATTTCCTAAGCACTAGTGTTTTAAGGAACAGGTTAAAAAGAGAATCCTAATGTGATTTCTTGATAATGGGTGTGATCCTTATCTTCTCCTAGTGTCTAAACTCTTCTCCATGGCTGGACACCCAAATAATATTCCTTGACGTGCTAAGGGGTATCTAGAGAGTGGGATAGTTTTAATAACTACCCTAACCCTAACGCGTACCCTAACCCTAACACCTACCCTAACCCTAACACGTACCCTAATCCTAACCCGTACCCTAAACCGAGCCCTAACCCTCAAACTAACCCTAACCCTAACCCTAACCCATATCGTACGCCATACCCAAACCCGTACCCGAACCCGTACCCGAACCCGTACCCTAAGCCGTACGCTAACCCAAACCCTAACCCTAAGCTACCCTTGACTGCTTCTGCCTCCAATAGATTTCCTAAGCACTAGTGTTTTAAGGAACAGGTTAAAAAGAGAATCCTAATGTGATTTCTTGATAATGGGTGTGTTCCTTATCTTCTCCTAGTGTCTAAACTCTTCTCCATGGCTGGACCCCCAAATAATATACCTTGACGTGCTAAGGGGTATCTAGAGAGTGGGATATGTTTAATAACTACCCTAACCCTAACGCGTACCCTAACCCTAACCCCTACCCTAACCCTAACACGTACCCTAATCCTAACCCGTAACCTAAACCGAGCCCTAACCCTCAAACTAACCCTAACCCTAAACCTAACCCATACCCTACGCCGTACCCGAACCCGTACCCGAACCCGTAACCGAACCCGTACCCTAAGCCGTACCCTAACCCTAACCCTAACCCTAAGCTACCCTTGACTGCTTCTGCCTCCAATAGATTTCCTAAGCACTAGTGTTTTAAGGAACAGGTTAAAAATAGAATCCTAATGTGATTTCTTGATAATGGGTGTGTTCCTTATCTTCTCCTAGTGTCTAAACTCTTCTCCATGGCTGGACCCCCAAATAATATTCCTTGACGTGCTAAGGGGTATCTAGAGAGTGGGATAGGTTTAATAAGTACCCTAACCCTAACGCGTACCCTAACCCTAACCCCTACCCTAACCCTAACACGTACCCTAATCCTAACCCGTACCCTAAACCGAGCCCTAACCCTCAAACTAACCCTAACCCTAACGCTAACCCATACCCTAAGCCGTACCCGAACCCGTATCCGAACCCGTACCCTAAGCCATACCCTAACCCTAACCCTAACCGTAACCCTAACCCTAAGCTACCCTTGACTGCTTCTGCCTCCAATAGATTTCCTAAGCACTAGTGTATTAAGGAACAGGTTAAAAAGAGAATCCTAATGTGATTTCAGGATAATGGGTGTATTCCTTATCTTCTCCTAGTGTCTAAACTCTTCTCCATGGCTGGACCCCCAAATAATATTCCTTGACGTGCTAAGGGGTATCTAGAGAGTGGGATAGGTTTAATAACTACCCTAACCCTAACGCGTACCCTAACCCTAACCCCTACCCTAACCCTAACACGTACCCTAATCCTAACCCGTACCCTAAACGGAGCCCTAACCCTCAAACTAACCCTAACCCTAACCCTAACCCATACCCTACGCCGTACCCGAACCCGTACCCGAACCCGTACCCTAAGCCATACCCTAACCCTAACCCTCACCGTAACCCTAACCCTAAGCTACCCTTGACTGCTTCTGCCTCCAATAGATTTCCTAAGCACTAGTGTATTAAGGAACAGGTTCAAAAGAGAATCCTAATGTGATTTCTTGATAATGGGTGTGTTCCTTATCTTCTCCTAGTGTCTAAACTCTTCTCCATGGCTGGACACCCAAATAATATTCCTTGACGTGCTAAGGGGTATCTAGAGAGTGGGATAGGTTTAATAACTACCCTAACCCTAACGCGTACCCTAACCCTAACACGTACCCTAATCCTAACCCGTACCCTAAACCGAGCCCTAACCCTCAAACTAACCCTAACCCTAACCCTAACCCATACCCTACGCCGTACCCGAACCCGTACCGAACCCGTACCCTAAGCCGTACCCTAAAGCTAACCCTAACCCTAACCCTAACCCTAACCCTACGCTACCCTTGACTGCTTCTGCCTCCAATAGATTTCCTAAGCACTAGTGTTTTAAGGAACAGGTTAAAAAGAGAATCCTAATGTGATTTCTTGATAATGGGTGTGTTCCTTATCTTCTCCTAGTGTCTAAACTCTTCTCCATGGCTGGACCCCCAAATAATATTCCTTGACGTGCTAAGGGTTATCTAGAGAGTGGGATAGGTTTAATAACTACCCTAACCCTAACGCGTACCCTAAACCTAACCCCTACCCTAACCCTAAGACGTACCCTAATCCTAACCCGTAACCTAAACCGAGCCCTAACCCTCAAACTAACCCTAACCCTAACCCTAACCCATACCCTACGCCATACCCGAACCCGTACCCGAACCCGTACACTAAGCCGTACCCTAACCCTAACCCTAACCCTAACCCTAACCCTAAACCTAACCCTAACCCTAAGCTACCCTTGACTGCTTCTGCCTCCAATAGATTTCCTAAGCACTAGTGTATTAAGGAACAGGTTAAAAAGAGAATCCTAATGTGATTTCAGGATAATGGGTGTGTTCCTTATCTTCTCCTACTGTCTAAACTCTTCTCCATGGCTGGACCCCCAAATAATATTCCTTGACGTGCTAAGGGGTATCTAGGGAGTGGGATAGGTTTAATAACTACCCTAAACCTAACGCGTACCCTAACCCTAACCCCTACCCTAACACTAACACGAACCCTAATCCTAACCTGTACCCTAAACCGAGCCCTAACCCTCAAACTAACCCTAACCCTAAACCTAACCCATACCCTACGCCGTACCCGAACCCGTACCCGAACCCGTAACCGAACCCGTACCCTAAGCCGTACCCTAACCCTAACCCTAACCCTAAGCTACCCTTGACTGCTTCTGCCTCCAATAGATTTCCTAAGCACTAGTGTTTTAAGGAACAGGTTAAAAAGAGAATCCTAATGTGATTTCTTGATAATGGGTGTGTTCCTTATCTTCTCCTAGTGTCTAAACTCTTCTCCAAGGCTGGACCCCCAAATAATATTCCTTGACGTGCTAAGGGGTATCTAGAGAGTGGGATAGGTTTAATAACTACCCTAACCCTAACGCGTACCCTAACCCTAACCTCTACCCTAACCCTATCACGTACACTAATCCTAACCCGTACCCTAAACCGAGCCCTAACCCTCAAACTAACCCTAACCCTAACCCTAACCCATACCCTACGCCATACCCAAACCTGTACCCGAACCCGTACCCGAACCCGTACCCTAAGCCGTACCCTAACCCTAACCCTAACCCTAAGCTACCCTTGACTGCTTCTGCCTCCAATAGATTTCCTAAGCACTAGTGTTTTAAGGAACAGGTTAAAAAGAGAATCCTAATGTGATTTCTTGATAATGGGTGTGTTCCTTATCTTCTCCTAGTGTCTAAACTCTTCTCCATGGCTGGACCCCCAAATAATATTCCTTGACGTGCTAAGGGGTATCTAGAGAGTGGGATAGGTTTAATAACTACCGTAACCCTAACGCGTACCCTAACCCTAACCCCTACACTAACCCTAACACGTACCCTAATCCTAACCCGTACACTAAACCGAGCCCTAACCCTCAAACTAACCCTAACCCTAACCCTAACCCATACCTTACGCCGTACCCGAACCCGTACCCGAACCCGTACCCGAACCCGTACCCTAACCCTAACCCTAACCCTAAGCTACCCTTGACTGCTTCTGCCTCCAATAGATTTCCTAAGCACTAGTGTTTTAAGGAACAGGTTAAAAAGAGAATCCTAATGTGATTTCTTGATAATGGGTGTGATCCTTATCTTCTCCTAGTGTCTAAACTCTTCTCCATGGCTCGACACCCAAATAATATTCCTTGACGTGCTAAGGGGTATCTAGAGAGTGGGATAGTTTTAATAACTACCCTAACCCTAACGCGTACCCTAACCCTAACACCTACCCTAACCCTAACACGTACCCTAATCCTAACCCGTACCCTAAACCGAGCCCTAACCCTCAAACTAACCCTAACCCTAACCCTAACCCATATCGTACGCCATACCCAAACCCGTACCCGAACCCGTACCCGAACCCGTACCCTAAGCCGTACGCTAACCCAAACCCTAACCCTAAGCTACCCTTGACTGCTTCTGCCTCCAATAGATTTCCTAAGCACTAGTGTTTTAAGGAACAGGTTAAAAAGAGAATCCTAATGTGATTTCTTGATAATGGGTGTGTTCCTTATCTTCTCCTAGTGTCTAAACTCTTCTCCATGGCTGGACCCCCAAATAATATTCCTTGACGTGCTAAGGGTTATCTAGAGAGTGGGATAGGTTTAATAACTACCCTAACCCTAACGCGTACCCTAAACCTAACCCCTACCCTAACCCTAAGACGTACCCTAATCCTAACCCGTAACCTAAACCGAGCCCTAACCCTCAAACTAACCCTAACCCTAACGCTAACCCATACCCTAAGCCGTACCCGAACCCGTATCCGAACCCGTACCCTAAGCCATACCCTAACCCTAACCCTAACCGTAACCCTAACCCTAAGCTACCCTTGACTGCTTCTGCCTCCAATAGATTTCCTAAGCACTAGTGTATTAAGGAACAGGTTAAAAAGAGAATCCTAATGTGATTTCAGGATAATGGGTGTATTCCTTATCTTCTCCTAGTGTCTAAACTCTTCTCCATGGCTGGACCCCCAAATAATATTCCTTGACGTGCTAAGGGGTATCTAGAGAGTGGGATAGGTTTAATAACTACCCTAACCCTAACGCGTACCCTAACCCTAACCCCTACCCTAACCCTAACACGTACCCTAATCCTAACCCGTACCCTAAACGGAGCCCTAACCCTCAAACTAACCCTAACCCTAACCCTAACCCATACCCTACGCCGTACCCGAACCCGTACCCGAACCCGTACCCTAAGCCATACCCTAACCCTAACCCTCACCGTAACCCTAACCCTAAGCTACCCTTGACTGCTTCTGCCTCCAATAGATTTCCTAAGCACTAGTGTATTAAGGAACAGGTTCAAAAGAGAATCCTAATGTGATTTCTTGATAATGGGTGTGTTCCTTATCTTCTCCTAGTGTCTAAACTCTTCTCCATGGCTGGACACCCAAATAATATTCCTTGACGTGCTAAGGGGTATCTAGAGAGTGGGATAGGTTTAATAACTACCCTAACCCTAACGCGTACCCTAACCCTAACACGTACCCTAATCCTAACCCGTACCCTAAACCGAGCCCTAACCCTCAAACTAACCCTAACCCTAACCCTAACCCATACCCTACGCCGTACCCGAACCCGTACCGAACCCGTACCCTAAGCCGTACCCTAAAGCTAACCCTAACCCTAACCCTAACCCTAACCCTACGCTACCCTTGACTGCTTCTGCCTCCAATAGATTTCCTAAGCACTAGTGTTTTAAGGAACAGGTTAAAAAGAGAATCCTAATGTGATTTCTTGATAATGGGTGTGTTCCTTATCTTCTCCTAGTGTCTAAACTCTTCTCCATGGCTGGACCCCCAAATAATATTCCTTGACGTGCTAAGGGTTATCTAGAGAGTGGGATAGGTTTAATAACTACCCTAACCCTAACGCGTACCCTAACCCTAACCCCTACCCTAACCCTAAGACGTACCCTAATCCTAACCCGTAACCTAAATCGAGCCCTAACCCTCAAACTAACCCTAACCCTAACCCTAACCCATACACTACGCCATACCCGAACCCGTACCCGAACCCGTACACTAAGCCGTACCCTAACCCTAACCCTAAACCTAAACCTAACCCTAACCCTAAGCTACCCTTGACTGCTTCTGCCTCCAATAGATTTCCTAAGCACTAGTGTTTTAAGGAACAGGTTAAAAAGAGAATCCTAATGTGATTTCTTGATAATGGGTGTGTTCCTTATCTTCTCCTAGTGTCTAAACTCTTCTCCATGGCTGGACCCCCAAATAATATACCTTGACGTGCTAAGTGGTATCTAGAGAGTGGGATATGTTTAATAACTACCCTAAACCTAACGCGTACCCTAACCCTAACCCCTACCCTAAACCTAACAGGTACCCTAATCCTAACCCGTAACCTAAACCGAGCCCTAACCCTCAAACTAACCCTAACCCTAAACCGAACCCATACCCTACGCCGTACCCGAACCCGTACCCGAACCCGTAACCGAACCCGTACCCTAAGCCGTACGCTAACCCTAACCCTAACCCTAAGCTACCCTTGACTGCTTCTGCCTCCAATAGATTTCCTAAGCACTAGTGTTTTAAGGAACAGGTTAAAAAGAGAATCCTAATGTGATTTCTTGATAATGGGTGTGTTCCTTATCTTCTCCTAGTGTCTAAACTCTTCTCCATGGCTGGACCCCCAATTAATATTCCTTGACGTGCTAAGGGGTATCTAGAGAGTGGGATAGGTTTAATAACTACCCTAACCCTAACGCGTACCCTAACCCTAACCCCTACCCTAACCCTAACACGTACCCTAATCCTAACCCGTACCCTAAACCGAGCCCTAACCCTCAAACTAACCCTAACCCTAACCCTATCCCATACCCTACGCCGTACCCGAACCCGTACCCGAACCCGTACCCTAAGCCATACCCTAACCCTAACCCTAACCGTAACCCTAACCCTAAGCTACCCTTGACTGCTTCTGCCTCCAATAGATTTCCTAAGCACTAGTGTATTAAGGAACAGGTTAAAAAGAGAATCCTAATGTGATTTCAGGATAATGGGTGTGTTCCTTATCTTCTCCTAGTGTCTAAACTCTTCTCCATGGCTGGACCCCCAAATAATATTCCTTGACGTGCTAAGGGGTATCTAGAGAGTGGGATAGGTTTAATAACTACCCTAACCCTAACGCGTACCCTAACGCTAACCCCTACCCTAACCCTAACACGAACCCTAATCCTAAACCATACCCTAAACCGAGCCCTAAGCTTCAAACTAACCCTAACTCTAACCCAAACACATACCCTACGCCGTACACGAACCCGTACCCGAACCCGTACCCTAAGCCGTGTCCTAACCCTAGCCCTAACCCTAACCCTAACCCTAAGCTACCCTTGACTGCTTCTGCCTCCAATAGATTTCCTAAGCACTAGTGTTTTAAGGAACAGGTTAAAAAGAGAATCCTAATGTGATTTCTTGATAATGGGTGTGTTCCTTATCTTCTCCTAGTGTCTAAACTCTTCTCCATGGCTGGACCCCCAAATAATATTCCTTGACGTGCTAAGGGGTATCTAGAGAGTGGGATAGGTTTAATAATTACCCTAACCCTAACGCGTACCCTAACCCTAACCCCTACCCTAACCCTAACACGTACCCTAATCCTAACCCGTACCCTAAACGGAGCCCTAACCCTCAAACTAACCCTAACCCTAACCCTAACCCATACCCTACGCCGTACCCGAACCCGTACCCGAACCCGTACCCTAAGCCATACCCTAACCCTAACCCTCACCGTAACCCTAACCCTAAGCTACCCTTGACTGCTTCTGCCTCCAATAGATTTCCTAAGCACTAGTGTTTTAAGGAACAGGTTTAAAAGAGAATCCTAATGTGATTTCTTGATAATGGGTGTGTTCCTTATCTTCTCCTAGTGTCTAAACTCTTCTCCATGGCTGGACCCGCAAATAATATTCCTTGACGTGCTAAGGGGTATCTAGAGAGTGGGATAGGTTTAATAACTACCCTAACCCTAATGCGTACCCTAACCCTAACCCCTACCCTAACCCTAACACGAACCCTAATCCTAACCCGTACCCTAAACCGAGCCCTAACCTTCAAACTAACCCTAACCCTAACCCTAACCCATACCCTACAGCGTACACGAACCCGTACCCGAACCCGTACCCTAAGCCGTACCCTAACCCTAACCCTAACCCTAACCCTAACACTAAGCTTCCCTTGACTGCTTCTGCCTCCAATACATTTCCTAAGCACTAGTGTTTTAAGGAACAGGTTAAAAAGAGAATCCTAATGTGATTTCTTGATAATGGGTGTGTTCCTTATCTTCTCCTAGTGTCTAAACTCTTCTCCATGGCTGGACACCCAAATAATATTCCTTGACGTGCTAAGGGGTATCTAGAGAGTGGGATAGGTTTAATAACTACCCTAACCCTAACGCGTACCCTAACCCTAACACGTACCCTAATCCTAACCCGTACCCTAAACCGAGCCCTAACCCTCAAACTAACCCTAACCCTAACCCTAACCCATACCCTACGCCGTACCCGAACCCGTACCCGAACCCGTACCCTAAGCCGTACCCTAAAGCTAACCCTAACCCTAACCCTAACCGTAACCCTAAGCTACCCTTGACTGCTTCTGCCTCCAATAGATTTCCTAAGCACTAGTGTTTTAAGGAACAGGTTAAAAAGAGAATCCTAATGTGATTTCTTGATAATGGGTGTGATCCTTATCTTCTCCTAGTGTCTAAACTCTTCTCCATGGCTGGACACCCAAATAATATTCCTTGACGTGCTAAGGGGTATCTAGAGAGTGGGATAGGTTTAATAACTACCCTAACCCTAACGCGTACCCTAACCCTAACCCCTACCCTAACCCTAACACGTACCCTAATCCTAACCCGTTCCCTAAACCGAGCCCTAACCCTCAAAATAACCCTAACCCTAACCCTAACCCATATCGTACGCCATACCCAAACCCGTACCCGAACCCGTACCCGAACCCGTACCCTAAGCCGTACCCTAACCCTAACCCTAACCCTAACCCTAACCCTAAACCTAACCCTAACCCTAAGCTACCCTTGACTGCTTCTGCCTCCAATAGATTTCCTAAGCACTAGTGTATTAAGGAACAGGTTAAAAAGAGAATCCTAATGTGATTTCAGGATAATGGGTGTGTTCCTTATCTTCTCCTACTGTCTAAACTCTTCTCCATGGCTGGACCCCCAAATAATATTCCTTGACGTGCTAAGGGGTATCTAGGGAGTGGGATAGGTTTAATAACTACCCTAAACCTAACGCGTACCCTAACCCTAACCCCTATCCTAACACTAACACGAACCCTAATCCTAACCTGTACCCTAAACCGAGCCCTAACCTTCAAACTAACCCTAACCCTAACACTAACCCATACCCTACGCCGTACACGAACCCGTACCCGAACCCGTACCCTAAGCCGTGTCCTAACCCTAGCCCTAACCCTAACCCTAACCCTAAGCTACCCTTGACTGCTTCTGCCTCCAATAGATTTCCTAAGCACTAGTGTTTTAAGGAACAGGTTTAAAAGAGAATCCTAATGTGATTTCTTGATAATGGGTGTGTTCCTTATCTTCTCCTAGTGTCTAAACTCTTCTCCATGGCTGGACCCGCAAATAATATTCCTTGACGTGCTAAGGGGTATCTAGAGAGTGGGATAGGTTTAATAACTACCCTAACCCTAATGCGTACCCTAACCCTAACCCCTACCCTAACCCTAACACGAACCCTAATCCTAACCCGTACCCTAAACCGAGCCCTAACCTTCAAACTAACCCTAACCCTAACCCTAACCCATACCCTACAGCGTACACGAACCCGTACCCGAACCCGTACCCTAAGCCGTACCCTAACCCTAACCCTAACCCTAACCCTAACACTAAGCTTCCCTTGACTGCTTCTGCCTCCAATACATTTCCTAAGCACTAGTGTTTTAAGGAACAGGTTAAAAAGAGAATCCTAATGTGATTTCTTGATAATGGGTGTGTTCCTTATCTTCTCCTAGTGTCTAAACTCTTCTCCATGGCTGGACACCCAAATAATATTCCTTGACGTGCTAAGGGGTATCTAGAGAGTGGGATAGGTTTAATAACTACCCTAACCCTAACGCGTACCCTAACCCTAACACGTACCCTAATCCTAACCCGTACCCTAAACCGAGCCCTAACCCTCAAACTAACCCTAACCCTAACCCTAACCCATACCCTACGCCGTACCCGAACCCGTACCCGAACCCGTACCCTAAGCCGTACCCTAAAGCTAACCCTAACCCTAACCCTAACCGTAACCCTAAGCTACCCTTGACTGCTTCTGCCTCCAATAGATTTCCTAAGCACTAGTGTTTTAAGGAACAGGTTAAAAAGAGAATCCTAATGTGATTTCTTGATAATGGGTGTGATCCTTATCTTCTCCTAGTGTCTAAACTCTTCTCCATGGCTGGACACCCAAATAATATTCCTTGACGTGCTAAGGGGTATCTAGAGAGTGGGATAGGTTTAATAACTACCCTAACCCTAACGCGTACCCTAACCCTAACCCCTACCCTAACCCTAACACGTACCCTAATCCTAACCCGTTCCCTAAACCGAGCCCTAACCCTCAAAATAACCCTAACCCTAACCCTAACCCATATCGTACGCCATACCCAAACCCGTACCCGAACCCGTACCCGAACCCGTACCCTAAGCCGTACCCTAACCCTAACCCTAACCCTAACCCTAACCCTAAACCTAACCCTAACCCTAAGCTACCCTTGACTGCTTCTGCCTCCAATAGATTTCCTAAGCACTAGTGTATTAAGGAACAGGTTAAAAAGAGAATCCTAATGTGATTTCAGGATAATGGGTGTGTTCCTTATCTTCTCCTACTGTCTAAACTCTTCTCCATGGCTGGACCCCCAAATAATATTCCTTGACGTGCTAAGGGGTATCTAGGGAGTGGGATAGGTTTAATAACTACCCTAAACCTAACGCGTACCCTAACCCTAACCCCTATCCTAACACTAACACGAACCCTAATCCTAACCTGTACCCTAAACCGAGCCCTAACCTTCAAACTAACCCTAACCCTAACACTAACCCATACCCTACGCCGTACACGAACCCGTACCCGAACCCGTACCCTAAGCCGTGTCCTAACCCTAGCCCTAACCCTAACCCTAACCCTAAGCTACCCTTGACTGCTTCTGCCTCCAATAGATTTCCTAAGCACTAGTGTTTTAAGGAACAGGTTTAAAAGAGAATCCTAATGTGATTTCTTGATAATGGGTGTGTTCCTTATCTTCTCCTAGTGTCTAAACTCTTCTCCATGGCTGGACCCGCAAATAATATTCCTTGACGTGCTAAGGGGTATCTAGAGAGTGGGATAGGTTTAATAACTACCCTAACCCTAATGCGTACCCTAACCCTAACCCCTACCCTAACCCTAACACGAACCCTAATCCTAACCCGTACCCTAAACCGAGCCCTAACCTTCAAACTAACCCTAACCCTAACCCTAACCCATACCCTACAGCGTACACGAACCCGTACCCGAACCCGTACCCTAAGCCGTACCCTAACCCTAACCCTAACCCTAACCCTAACACTAAGCTTCCCTTGACTGCTTCTGCCTCCAATACATTTCCTAAGCACTAGTGTTTTAAGGAACAGGTTAAAAAGAGAATCCTAATGTGATTTCTTGATAATGGGTGTGTTCCTTATCTTCTCCTAGTGTCTAAACTCTTCTCCATGGCTGGACACCCAAATAATATTCCTTGACGTGCTAAGGGGTATCTAGAGAGTGGGATAGGTTTAATAACTACCCTAACCCTAACGCGTACCCTAACCCTAACACGTACCCTAATCCTAACCCGTACCCTAAACCGAGCCCTAACCCTCAAACTAACCCTAACCCTAACCCTAACCCATACCCTACGCCGTACCCGAACCCGTACCCGAACCCGTACCCTAAGCCGTACCCTAAAGCTAACCCTAACCCTAACCCTAACCGTAACCCTAAGCTACCCTTGACTGCTTCTGCCTCCAATAGATTTCCTAAGCACTAGTGTTTTAAGGAACAGGTTAAAAAGAGAATCCTAATGTGATTTCTTGATAATGGGTGTGATCCTTATCTTCTCCTAGTGTCTAAACTCTTCTCCATGGCTGGACACCCAAATAATATTCCTTGACGTGCTAAGGGGTATCTAGAGAGTGGGATAGGTTTAATAACTACCCTAACCCTAACGCGTACCCTAACCCTAACCCCTACCCTAACCCTAACACGTACCCTAATCCTAACCCGTTCCCTAAACCGAGCCCTAACCCTCAAAATAACCCTAACCCTAACCCTAACCCATATCGTACGCCATACCCAAACCCGTACCCGAACCCGTACCCGAACCCGTACCCTAAGCCGTACCCTAACCCTAACCCTAACCCTAACCCTAACCCTAAACCTAACCCTAACCCTAAGCTACCCTTGACTGCTTCTGCCTCCAATAGATTTCCTAAGCACTAGTGTATTAAGGAACAGGTTAAAAAGAGAATCCTAATGTGATTTCAGGATAATGGGTGTGTTCCTTATCTTCTCCTACTGTCTAAACTCTTCTCCATGGCTGGACCCCCAAATAATATTCCTTGACGTGCTAAGGGGTATCTAGGGAGTGGGATAGGTTTAATAACTACCCTAAACCTAACGCGTACCCTAACCCTAACCCCTATCCTAACACTAACACGAACCCTAATCCTAACCTGTACCCTAAACCGAGCCCTAACCTTCAAACTAACCCTAACCCTAACACTAACCCATACCCTACGCCGTACACGAACCCGTACCCGAACCCGTACCCTAAGCCGTACCCTAACCCTAACCCTAACCCTAACCCTAACCCTAAGCTACCCTTGACTGCTTCTGCCTCCAATAGATTTCCTAAGCACTAGTGTTTTAAGGAACAGGTTAAAAAGAGAATCGTAATGTGATTTCTTGATAATGGGTGTGATCCTTATCTTCTCCTAGTGTCTAAACTCTTCTCCATGGCTGAACACCCAAATAATATTCCTTGACGTGCTAAAGGGTATCTAGAGAGTGGGATAGGTTTACCAACTACCCTAACCCTAACGCGTACCCTAACCCTAACCCCTACCCTAACCCTAACACGTACCCTAATCCTAACCCGTACCCTAAACCGAGCCCTAACCCTCAAACTAACCCTAACCCTAACCCTAACCTTCAAACTAACCCTAACCCTAACCCATACCCTACGCCGTACACGAACCCGTACCCGAAACCGTACCCTAAGCCGTACGCTAACCCTAACCCTAACCCTAAACCTAACCCTAACCCTAAGCTACCCTTGACTGCTTCTGCCTCCAATAGATTTCCTAAGCACTAGTGTTTTAAGGAACAGGTTAAAAAGAGAATCCTAATGTGATTTCTTGATAATGGGTGTGTTCCTTATCTTCTCCTAGTGTCTAAACTCTTCTCCATGGCTGGACCCCCAAATAATATTCCTTGACCTGCTAAGGGTTATCTAGAGAGTGGGATAGGTTTAATAACTACCCTAACCCTAACGCCTACCCTAACCCTAACACGTACCCTAATCCTAACCCGTACCCTAAACCGAGCCCTAACCCTCAAACTAACCCTAACCCTAACCCTAACCCATACACTACGCCATACCCGAACCCGTACCCGAACCCGTACACTAAGCCGTACCCTAACCCTAACCCTAACCCTAAACCTAACCCTAACCCTAAGCTACCCTTGACTGCTTCTGCCTCCAATAGATTTCCTAAGCACTAGTGTTTTAAGGAATAGGTTAAAAAGAGAATCCTAATGTGATTTCTTGATAATGGGTGTGTTCCTTATCTTCTCCTAGTGTCTAAACTCTTCTCCATGGCTGGACCCCCAAATAATATTCCTTGACGTGCTAAGGGGTATCTAGAGAGTGGGATAGGTTTAATAACTACCCTAACCCTAACGCGTAACCTAACCCTAACCCCTACCATAACCCTAACACGTACCGTAATCCTAACCCGTACCCTAAACCGAGCCCTAACCCTCAAACTAACCCTAACCCTAACCCTAACCCATACCCTACGCCGTACCCGAACCCGTACCCGAACCCGTACCCTAAACCGTACCCTAAAGCTAACCCTAACCCTAACCCTAACCCTAACCCTAACCCTAAGCTACCCTTGACTGCTTCTGCCTCCAAAAGATTTCCTAAGCACTAGTGTTTTAAGGAACAGGTTAAAAAGAGAATCCTAATGTGATTTCTTGATAATGGGTGTGTTCCTTATCTTCTCCTAGTGTCTAAACTCTTCTCCATGGCTGGACCCCCAAATAATATTCTTTGACGTGCTAAGGGGTATCTAGAGAGTGGGATAGGTTTAATAACTACACTAACCCTAACGCGTACCCTAACCCTAACCCCTACCCTAACCCTAACACGTACCCTAATCCTAACCCGTAACCTAAACCGAGCCCTAACCCTCAAACTAACCCTAACCCTAACCCTAACCCATACCCTACGCCGTACCCGAACCAGTACCCGAACACGTACCCTAAGCCGTACCCTAACCCTAACCCTAATCCTAACCCTAACCCTAAGCTACCCTTGACTGCTTCTGCCTACAATAGATTTCCTAAGCACTAGTGTATTAAGGAACAGGTTAAAAAGAGAATCCTAATGTGATTTCAGGATAATGGGTGTGTTCCTTATCTTCTCCTATTGTCTAAACTCTTCTCCATGGCTGGACCCCCAAATAATATTCCTTGACGTGCTAAGGGGTATCTAGAGAGTGGGATAGGTTTAATAACTACCCTAACCCTAACGCGTACCCTAACCCTAACCCCTACCCTAACCCTAACACGATCCCTAATCCTAACCCGTACCCTAAACCGAGCCCTAACCTTCAAACTAACCCTAAACCTAACCCTAACCCATACCCTACGCCGTACACGAACCCGTACCCGAACCCGTACCCTAAGCCGTACCCTAAACCTAACCCTAACCCTAACCCTAACACTAACCCTAAGCTACCCTTGACTGCTTCTGCCTCCAATAGATTTCCTAAGCACTAGTGTTTTAAGGAACAGGTTAAAAAGAGAATCCTAATGTGATTTCTTGATAATGGGTGTGTTCCTTATCTTCTCCTAGTGTCTAAACTCTTCTCCAAGGCTGGACCCCCAAATAATATTCCTTGACGTGATAAGGGGTATCTAGAGAGTGGGATAGGTTTAATAACTACCCTAACCCTAACGCGTACCCTAACCCTAACCTCTACCCTAACCCTAACACGTACACTAATCCTAACCCGTAACCTAAACCGAGCCCTAACCCTCAAACTAACCCTAACCCTAACCCTAACCCATACCCTACGCTGTACCCGAACCCGGACCCGAACCCGTACCCTAAGCCTTACCCTAACCCTAACCCTAACCCTAACCCTAACCCTAAGCTACCCTTGACTGCTTCTGCCTCCAATAGATTTCCTAAGCACTAGTGTATTAAGGAACAGGTTAAAAAGAGAATCCTAATGTGATTTCAGGATAATGGGTGTGTTCCTTATCTTCTCCTAGTGTCTAAACTCTTCTCCATGGCTGGACCCCCAAATAATATTCCTTGACGTGCTAAAGGGTATTTAGAGAGTGGGATAGGTTTAATAACTACCCTAACCCTAACCTCTACCCTAACCCTAACACGTACAATAATCCTAACCCGTACCCTAAACCGAGCCCTAACCCTCAAACTAACCCTAACCCTAACCCTAACCCATACCCTACGCCATACCCAAACCTGTACCCGAACCCGTACCCGAACCCGTACCCTAAGCCGTACCCTAACCCTAACCCTAACCCTAAGCTACCCTTGACTGCTTCTGCCTCCAATAGATTTCCTAAGCACTAGTGTTTTAAGGAACAGGTTAAAAAGAGAATCCTAATGTGATTTCTTGATAATGGGTGTGTTCCTTATCTTCTCCTAGTGTCTAAACTCTTCTCCATGGCTGGACCCCCAAATAATATTCCTTGACGTGCTAAGGGGTATCTAGAGAGTGGGATAGGTTTAATAACTACCGTAACCCTAACGCGTACCCTAACCCTAACCCCTACACTAACCCTAACACGTACCCTAATCCTAACCCGTACCCTAAACCGAGCCCTAACCCTCAAACTAACCCTAACCCTAACCCTAACCCATACCCTACGCCGTACCCGAACCCGTACCCGAACCCGTACCCTAACCCTAACCCTAACCCTAACCCTAAGCTACCCTTGACTGCTTCTGCCTCCAATAGATTTCCTAAGCACTAGTGTTTTAAGGAACAGGTTAAAAAGAGAATCCTAATGTGATTTCTTGATAATGGGTGTGTTCCTTATCTTCTCCTAGTGTCTAAACTCTTCTCCATGGCTGGACCCCCAAATAATATTCCTTGACGTGCTAAGGGGTATCTAGAGAGTGGGATAGGTTTAATAACTACCCTAACCCTAACGCGTACCCTAACCCTAACCCCTACCCTAACCCTAACACGTACCCTAATCCTAACCCGTACCCTAAACCGAGCCCTAACCCTCAAACTAACCCTAACCCTAACCCTAACCCATACCGAATGCCGTACCCGAACCCGTACCGGAACCCGTACCCTAACACTAACCCTAACCCTAACCCTAACCCTAACCCTAAGCTACCCTTGACTGCTTCTGCCTCCAATAGATTTCCTAAGCACTAGTGTATTAAGGAACAGGTTAAAAAGAGAATCCTAATGTGATTTCAGGATAATGGGTGTGTTCCTTATCTTCTCCTAGTGTCTAAACTCTTCTCCATGGCTGGACCCCCAAATAATATTCCTTGACGTGCTAAGGGGTATCTAGAGAGTGGGATAGGTTTAATAACTACCCTAAACCTAACGCGTACCCTAACCCTAACCCCTAACCTAACCCTAACACGAACCCTAATCCTAACCCGTACCCTAAACCGAGCCCTAACCTTCAAACTAACCCTAACCCTAACCCTAACCCATACCCTACGCCGTACCCGAACCCGTACCCGAACCCGTAACTGAACCCGTACCCTAAGCCGTACCCTAACCCTAACCCTAACCCTAAGCTACCCTTGACTGCTTCTGCCTCCAATAGATTTCCTAAGCACTAGTGTTTTAAGGAACAGGTTAAAAAGAGAATCCTAATGTGATTTCTTGATAATGGGTGTGTTCCTTATCTTCTCCTAGTGTCTAAACTCTTCTCCATGGCTGGACCCCCAATTAATATTCCTTGACGTGCTAAGGGGTATCTAGAGAGTGGGATAGGTTTAATAACTACCCTAACCCTAACGCGTACCCTAACCCTATCCCCTACCCTAACCCTAACACGTACCCTAATCCTAACCCGTAACCTAAACCGAGCCCTAACCCTCAAACTAACCCTAACCCTAACCCTAACCCATACCCTACGCCGTACCCGAACCAGTACCCGAAGCCGTACCCTAAGCCGTACCCTAACCCTAACCCTAATCCTAACACTAACCCTAAGCTACCCTTGACTGCTTCTGCCTACAATAGATTTCCTAAGCACTAGTGTTTTAAGGAACAGGTTAAAAAGAGAATCCTAATGTGATTTCAGGATAATGGGTGTGTTCCTTATCTTCTCCTATTGTCTAAACTCTTCTCCATGGCTGGACCCCCAAATAATATTCCTTGACGTGCTAAGGGGTATCTAGAGAGTGGGATAGGTTTAATAACTACCCTAACCCTAACGCGTACCCTAACCCTAACCCCTACCCTAACCCTAACACGAACCCTAATCCTAACCCGTACCCTAAACCGAGCCCTAACCTTCAAACTAACCCTAACCCTAACCCTAACCCATACCCTACGCCGTACACGAACCCGTACCCGAACCCGTACCCTAAGCCGTACCCTAACCCTAACCCTAACCATAACCCTAACCCTAACCCTAAGCTACCCTTGACTGCTTCTGCCTCCAATAGATTTCCTAAGCACTAGTGTTTTAAGGAACAGGTTAAAAAGAGAATCCTAATGTGATTTCTTGATAATGGGTGTGTTCCTTATCTTCTCCTAGTGTCTAAACTCTTCTCCAAGGCTGGACCCCCAAATAATATTCCTTGACGTGCTAAGGGGTATCTAGAGAGTGGGATAGGTTTAATAACTACCCTAACCCTAACGCGTACCCTAACCCTAACCTCTACCCTAACCCTAACACGTACACTAATCCTAACCCGTACCCTAAACCGAGCCCTAACCCTCAAACTAACCCTAACCCTAACCCTAACCCATACCCTACGCCATAACCAAACCTGTACCCGAACCCGTACCCGAACCCGTACCCTAACCCTAACCCTAACCCTAAGCTACCCTTGACTGCTTCTGCCTCCAATAGATTTCCTAAGCACTAGTGTTTTAAGGAACAGGTTAAAAAGAGAATCCTAATGTGATTTCTTGATAATGGGTGTGTTCCTTATCTTCTCCTAGTGTCTAAACTCTTCTCCATGGCTGGACCCCCAAATAATATACCTTGACGTGCTAAGGGGTATCTAGAGAGTGGGATATGTTTAATAACTACCCTAACCCTAACGCGTACCCTAACCCTAACCCCTACCCTAACCCTAACACGTACCCTAATCCTAACCCGTAACCTAAACCGAGCCCTAACCCTCAAACTAACCCTAACCCTAAACCTAACCCATACCCTACGCCGTACCCGAACCCGTACCCGAATCCGTAACCGAACCCGTACCCTAAGCCGTACCCTAACCCTAACCCTAACCCTAAGCTACCCTTGACTGCTTCTGCCTCCAATAGATTTCCTAAGCACTAGTGTTTTAAGGAACAGGTTAAAAATAGAATCCTAATGTGATTTCTTGATAATGGGTGTGTTCCTTATCTTCTCCTAGTGTCTAAACTCTTCTCCATGGCTGGACCCCCAAATAATATTCCTTGACGTGCTAAGGGGTATCTAGAGAGTGGGATAGGTTTAATAAGTACCCTAACCCTAACGCGTACCCTAACCCTAACCCCTACCCTAACCCTAACACGTACCCTAATCCTAACCCGTACCCTAAACCGAGCCCTAACCCTCAAACTAACCCTAACCCTAACGCTAACCCATACCCTAAGCCGTACCCGAACCCGTATCCGAACCCGTACCCTAAGCCATACCCTAACCCTAACCCTAACCGTAACCCTAACCCTAAGCTACCCTTGACTGCTTCTGCCTCCAATAGATTTCCTAAGCACTAGTGTATTAAGGAACAGGTTAAAAAGAGAATCCTAATGTGATTTCAGGATAATGGGTGTATTCCTTATCTTCTCCTAGTGTCTAAACTCTTCTCCATGGCTGGACCCCCAAATAATATTCCTTGACGTGCTAAGGGGTATCTAGAGAGTGGGATAGGTTTAATAACTACCCTAACCCTAACGCGTACCCTAACCCTAACCCCTACCCTAACCCTAACACGTACCCTAATCCTAACCCGTACCCTAAACGGAGCCCTAACCCTCAAACTAACCCTAACCCTAACCCTAACCCATACCCTACGCCGTACCCGAACCCGTACCCGAACCCGTACCCTAAGCCATACCCTAACCCTAACCCTCACCGTAACCCTAACCCTAAGCTACCCTTGACTGCTTCTGCCTCCAATAGATTTCCTAAGCACTAGTGTATTAAGGAACAGGTTCAAAAGAGAATCCTAATGTGATTTCTTGATAATGGGTGTGTTCCTTATCTTCTCCTAGTGTCTAAACTCTTCTCCATGGCTGGACACCCAAATAATATTCCTTGACGTGCTAAGGGGTATCTAGAGAGTGGGATAGGTTTAATAACTACCCTAACCCTAACGCGTACCCTAACCCTAACACGTACCCTAATCCTAACCCGTACCCTAAACCGAGCCCTAACCCTCAAACTAACCCTAACCCTAACCCTAACCCATACCCTACGCCGTACCCGAACCCGTACCGAACCCGTACCCTAAGCCGTACCCTAAAGCTAACCCTAACCCTAACCCTAACCCTAACCCTACGCTACCCTTGACTGCTTCTGCCTCCAATAGATTTCCTAAGCACTAGTGTTTTAAGGAACAGGTTAAAAAGAGAATCCTAATGTGATTTCTTGATAATGGGTGTGTTCCTTATCTTCTCCTAGTGTCTAAACTCTTCTCCATGGCTGGACCCCCAAATAATATTCCTTGACGTGCTAAGGGTTATCTAGAGAGTGGGATAGGTTTAATAACTACCCTAACCCTAACGCGTACCCTAACCCTAACCCCTACCCTAACCCTAAGACGTACCCTAATCCTAACCCGTAACCTAAATCGAGCCCTAACCCTCAAACTAACCCTAACCCTAACCCTAACCCATACACTACGCCATACCCGAACCCGTACCCGAACCCGTACACTAAGCCGTACCCTAACCCTAACCCTAAACCTAAACCTAACCCTAACCCTAAGCTACCCTTGACTGCTTCTGCCTCCAATAGATTTCCTAAGCACTAGTGTTTTAAGGAACAGGTTAAAAAGAGAATCCTAATGTGATTTCTTGATAATGGGTGTGTTCCTTATCTTCTCCTAGTGTCTAAACTCTTCTCCATGGCTGGACCCCCAAATAATATACCTTGACGTGCTAAGTGGTATCTAGAGAGTGGGATATGTTTAATAACTACCCTAAACCTAACGCGTACCCTAACCCTAACCCCTACCCTAAACCTAACAGGTACCCTAATCCTAACCCGTAACCTAAACCGAGCCCTAACCCTCAAACTAACCCTAACCCTAAACCGAACCCATACCCTACGCCGTACCCGAACCCGTACCCGAACCCGTAACCGAACCCGTACCCTAAGCCGTACGCTAACCCTAACCCTAACCCTAAGCTACCCTTGACTGCTTCTGCCTCCAATAGATTTCCTAAGCACTAGTGTTTTAAGGAACAGGTTAAAAAGAGAATCCTAATGTGATTTCTTGATAATGGGTGTGTTCCTTATCTTCTCCTAGTGTCTAAACTCTTCTCCATGGCTGGACCCCCAATTAATATTCCTTGACGTGCTAAGGGGTATCTAGAGAGTGGGATAGGTTTAATAACTACCCTAACCCTAACGCGTACCCTAACCCTAACCCCTACCCTAACCCTAACACGTACCCTAATCCTAACCCGTACCCTAAACCGAGCCCTAACCCTCAAACTAACCCTAACCCTAACCCTATCCCATACCCTACGCCGTACCCGAACCCGTACCCGAACCCGTACCCTAAGCCATACCCTAACCCTAACCCTAACCGTAACCCTAACCCTAAGCTACCCTTGACTGCTTCTGCCTCCAATAGATTTCCTAAGCACTAGTGTATTAAGGAACAGGTTAAAAAGAGAATCCTAATGTGATTTCAGGATAATGGGTGTGTTCCTTATCTTCTCCTAGTGTCTAAACTCTTCTCCATGGCTGGACCCCCAAATAATATTCCTTGACGTGCTAAGGGGTATCTAGAGAGTGGGATAGGTTTAATAACTACCCTAACCCTAACGCGTACCCTAACGCTAACCCCTACCCTAACCCTAACACGAACCCTAATCCTAAACCATACCCTAAACCGAGCCCTAAGCTTCAAACTAACCCTAACTCTAACCCAAACACATACCCTACGCCGTACACGAACCCGTACCCGAACCCGTACCCTAAGCCGTGTCCTAACCCTAGCCCTAACCCTAACCCTAACCCTAAGCTACCCTTGACTGCTTCTGCCTCCAATAGATTTCCTAAGCACTAGTGTTTTAAGGAACAGGTTAAAAAGAGAATCCTAATGTGATTTCTTGATAATGGGTGTGTTCCTTATCTTCTCCTAGTGTCTAAACTCTTCTCCATGGCTGGACCCCCAAATAATATTCCTTGACGTGCTAAGGGGTATCTAGAGAGTGGGATAGGTTTAATAACTACCCTAACCCTAACGCGTACCCTAACCCTAACCCCTACCCTAACCCTAACACGTACCCTAATCCTAACCCGTACCCTAAACGGAGCCCTAACCCTCAAACTAACCCTAACCCTAACCCTAACCCATACCCTACGCCGTACCCGAACCCGTACCCGAACCCGTACCCTAAGCCATACCCTAACCCTAACCCTCACCGTAACCCTAACCCTAAGCTACCCTTGACTGCTTCTGCCTCCAATAGATTTCCTAAGCACTAGTGCATTAAGGAACAGGTTAAAAAGAGAATCCTAATGTGATTTCTTGATAATGGGTGTGTTCCTTATCTTCTCCTAGTGTCTAAACTCTTCTCCATGGCTGGACCCGCAAATAATATTCCTTGACGTGCTAAGGGGTATCTAGAGAGTGGGATAGGTTTAATAACTACCCTAACCCTAATGCGTACCCTAACCCTAACCCCTACCCTAACCCTAACACGAACCCTAATCCTAACCCGTACCCTAAACCGAGCCCTAACCTTCAAACTAACCCTAACCCTAACCCTAACCCATACCCTACAGCGTACACGAACCCGTACCCGAACCCGTACCCTAAGCCGTACCCTAACCCTAACCCTAACCCTAACCCTAACACTAAGCTTCCCTTGACTGCTTCTGCCTCCAATACATTTCCTAAGCACTAGTGTTTTAAGGAACAGGTTAAAAAGAGAATCCTAATGTGATTTCTTGATAATGGGTGTGTTCCTTATCTTCTCCTAGTGTCTAAACTCTTCTCCATGGCTGGACACCCAAATAATATTCCTTGACGTGCTAAGGGGTATCTAGAGAGTGGGATAGGTTTAATAACTACCCTAACCCTAACGCGTACCCTAACCCTAACACGTACCCTAATCCTAACCCGTACCCTAAACCGAGCCCTAACCCTCAAACTAACCCTAACCCTAACCCTAACCCATACCCTACGCCGTACCCGAACCCGTACCCGAACCCGTACCCTAAGCCGTACCCTAAAGCTAACCCTAACCCTAACCCTAACCGTAACCCTAAGCTACCCTTGACTGCTTCTGCCTCCAATAGATTTCCTAAGCACTAGTGTTTTAAGGAACAGGTTAAAAAGAGAATCCTAATGTGATTTCTTGATAATGGGTGTGATCCTTATCTTCTCCTAGTGTCTAAACTCTTCTCCATGGCTGGACACCCAAATAATATTCCTTGACGTGCTAAGGGGTATCTAGAGAGTGGGATAGGTTTAATAACTACCCTAACCCTAACGCGTACCCTAACCCTAACCCCTACCCTAACCCTAACACGTACCCTAATCCTAACCCGTTCCCTAAACCGAGCCCTAACCCTCAAAATAACCCTAACCCTAACCCTAACCCATATCGTACGCCATACCCAAACCCGTACCCGAACCCGTACCCGAACCCGTACCCTAAGCCGTACCCTAACCCTAACCCTAACCCTAACCCTAACCCTAAACCTAACCCTAACCCTAAGCTACCCTTGACTGCTTCTGCCTCCAATAGATTTCCTAAGCACTAGTGTATTAAGGAACAGGTTAAAAAGAGAATCCTAATGTGATTTCAGGATAATGGGTGTGTTCCTTATCTTCTCCTACTGTCTAAACTCTTCTCCATGGCTGGACCCCCAAATAATATTCCTTGA
Source organism: Eschrichtius robustus (assembly GCF_028021215.1). Lineage (NCBI taxonomy): Eukaryota > Metazoa > Chordata > Mammalia > Artiodactyla > Eschrichtiidae > Eschrichtius > Eschrichtius robustus. Next base: position 2,615,793 of record NW_027175343.1, read on the forward strand.
CGTGCTAAGGGGTATCTAGGGAGTGGGATAGGTTTAATAACTACCCTAAACCTAACGCGTACCCTAACCCTAACCCCTATCCTAACACTAACACGAACCCTAATCCTAACCTGTACCCTAAACCGAGCCCTAACCTTCAAACTAACCCTAACCCTAACACTAACCCATACCCTACGCCGTACACGAACCCGTACCCGAACCCGTACCCTAAGCCGTACCCTAACCCTAACCCTAACCCTAACCCTAACCCTAAGCTACCCTTGACTGCTTCTGCCTCCAATAGATTTCCTAAGCACTAGTGTTTTAAGGAACAGGTTAAAAAGAGAATCGTAATGTGATTTCTTGATAATGGGTGTGATCCTTATCTTCTCCTAGTGTCTAAACTCTTCTCCATGGCTGAACACCCAAATAATATTCCTTGACGTGCTAAAGGGTATCTAGAGAGTGGGATAGGTTTACCAACTACCCTAACCCTAACGCGTACCCTAACCCTAACCCCTACCCTAACCCTAACACGTACCCTAATCCTAACCCGTACCCTAAACCGAGCCCTAACCCTCAAACTAACCCTAACCCTAACCCTAACCTTCAAACTAACCCTAACCCTAACCCATACCCTACGCCGTACACGAACCCGTACCCGAAACCGTACCCTAAGCCGTACGCTAACCCTAACCCTAACCCTAAACCTAACCCTAACCCTAAGCTACCCTTGACTGCTTCTGCCTCCAATAGATTTCCTAAGCACTAGTGTTTTAAGGAACAGGTTAAAAAGAGAATCCTAATGTGATTTCTTGATAATGGGTGTGTTCCTTATCTTCTCCTAGTGTCTAAACTCTTCTCCATGGCTGGACCCCCAAATAATATTCCTTGACCTGCTAAGGGTTATCTAGAGAGTGGGATAGGTTTAATAACTACCCTAACCCTAACGCCTACCCTAACCCTAACACGTACCCTAATCCTAACCCGTACCCTAAACCGAGCCCTAACCCTCAAACTAACCCTAACCCTAACCCTAACCCATACACTACGCCATACCCGAACCCGTACCCGAACCCGTACACTAAGCCGTACCCTAACCCTAACCCTAACCCTAAACCTAACCCTAACCCTAAGCTACCCTTGACTGCTTCTGCCTCCAATAGATTTCCTAAGCACTAGTGTTTTAAGGAATAGGTTAAAAAGAGAATCCTAATGTGATTTCTTGATAATGGGTGTGTTCCTTATCTTCTCCTAGTGTCTAAACTCTTCTCCATGGCTGGACCCCCAAATAATATTCCTTGACGTGCTAAGGGGTATCTAGAGAGTGGGATAGGTTTAATAACTACCCTAACCCTAACGCGTAACCTAACCCTAACCCCTACCATAACCCTAACACGTACCGTAATCCTAACCCGTACCCTAAACCGAGCCCTAACCCTCAAACTAACCCTAACCCTAACCCTAACCCATACCCTACGCCGTACCCGAACCCGTACCCGAACCCGTACCCTAAACCGTACCCTAAAGCTAACCCTAACCCTAACCCTAACCCTAACCCTAACCCTAAGCTACCCTTGACTGCTTCTGCCTCCAAAAGATTTCCTAAGCACTAGTGTTTTAAGGAACAGGTTAAAAAGAGAATCCTAATGTGATTTCTTGATAATGGGTGTGTTCCTTATCTTCTCCTAGTGTCTAAACTCTTCTCCATGGCTGGACCCCCAAATAATATTCTTTGACGTGCTAAGGGGTATCTAGAGAGTGGGATAGGTTTAATAACTACACTAACCCTAACGCGTACCCTAACCCTAACCCCTACCCTAACCCTAACACGTACCCTAATCCTAACCCGTAACCTAAACCGAGCCCTAACCCTCAAACTAACCCTAACCCTAACCCTAACCCATACCCTACGCCGTACCCGAACCAGTACCCGAACACGTACCCTAAGCCGTACCCTAACCCTAACCCTAATCCTAACCCTAACCCTAAGCTACCCTTGACTGCTTCTGCCTACAATAGATTTCCTAAGCACTAGTGTATTAAGGAACAGGTTAAAAAGAGAATCCTAATGTGATTTCAGGATAATGGGTGTGTTCCTTATCTTCTCCTATTGTCTAAACTCTTCTCCATGGCTGGACCCCCAAATAATATTCCTTGACGTGCTAAGGGGTATCTAGAGAGTGGGATAGGTTTAATAACTACCCTAACCCTAACGCGTACCCTAACCCTAACCCCTACCCTAACCCTAACACGATCCCTAATCCTAACCCGTACCCTAAACCGAGCCCTAACCTTCAAACTAACCCTAAACCTAACCCTAACCCATACCCTACGCCGTACACGAACCCGTACCCGAACCCGTACCCTAAGCCGTACCCTAAACCTAACCCTAACCCTAACCCTAACACTAACCCTAAGCTACCCTTGACTGCTTCTGCCTCCAATAGATTTCCTAAGCACTAGTGTTTTAAGGAACAGGTTAAAAAGAGAATCCTAATGTGATTTCTTGATAATGGGTGTGTTCCTTATCTTCTCCTAGTGTCTAAACTCTTCTCCAAGGCTGGACCCCCAAATAATATTCCTTGACGTGATAAGGGGTATCTAGAGAGTGGGATAGGTTTAATAACTACCCTAACCCTAACGCGTACCCTAACCCTAACCTCTACCCTAACCCTAACACGTACACTAATCCTAACCCGTAACCTAAACCGAGCCCTAACCCTCAAACTAACCCTAACCCTAACCCTAACCCATACCCTACGCTGTACCCGAACCCGGACCCGAACCCGTACCCTAAGCCTTACCCTAACCCTAACCCTAACCCTAACCCTAACCCTAAGCTACCCTTGACTGCTTCTGCCTCCAATAGATTTCCTAAGCACTAGTGTATTAAGGAACAGGTTAAAAAGAGAATCCTAATGTGATTTCAGGATAATGGGTGTGTTCCTTATCTTCTCCTAGTGTCTAAACTCTTCTCCATGGCTGGACCCCCAAATAATATTCCTTGACGTGCTAAAGGGTATTTAGAGAGTGGGATAGGTTTAATAACTACCCTAACCCTAACCTCTACCCTAACCCTAACACGTACAATAATCCTAACCCGTACCCTAAACCGAGCCCTAACCCTCAAACTAACCCTAACCCTAACCCTAACCCATACCCTACGCCATACCCAAACCTTTACCCGAACCCGTACCCGAACCCGTACCCTAAGCCGTACCCTAACCCTAACCCTAACCCTAAGCTACCCTTGACTGCTTCTGCCTCCAATAGATTTCCTAAGCACTAGTGTTTTAAGGAACAGGTTAAAAAGAGAATCCTAATGTGATTTCTTGATAATGGGTGTGTTCCTTATCTTCTCCTAGTGTCTAAACTCTTCTCCATGGCTGGACCCCCAAATAATATTCCTTGACGTGCTAAGGGGTATCTAGAGAGTGGGATAGGTTTAATAACTACCGTAACCCTAACGCGTACCCTAACCCTAACCCCTACACTAACCCTAACACGTACCCTAATCCTAACCCGTACCCTAAACCGAGCCCTAACCCTCAAACTAACCCTAACCCTAACCCTAACCCATACCCTACGCCGTACCCGAACCCGTACCCGAACCCGTACCCTAACCCTAACCCTAACCCTAACCCTAAGCTACCCTTGACTGCTTCTGCCTCCAATAGATTTCCTAAGCACTAGTGTTTTAAGGAACAGGTTAAAAAGAGAATCCTAATGTGATTTCTTGATAATGGGTGTGTTCCTTATCTTCTCCTAGTGTCTAAACTCTTCTCCATGGCTGGACCCCCAAATAATATTCCTTGACGTGCTAAGGGGTATCTAGAGAGTGGGATAGGTTTAATAACTACCCTAACCCTAACGCGTACCCTAACCCTAACCCCTACCCTAACCCTAACACGTACCCTAATCCTAACCCGTACCCTAAACCGAGCCCTAACCCTCAAACTAACCCTAACCCTAACCCTAACCCATACCGAATGCCGTACCCGAACCCGTACCGGAACCCGTACCCTAACACTAACCCTAACCCTAACCCTAACCCTAACCCTAAGCTACCCTTGACTGCTTCTGCCTCCAATAGATTTCCTAAGCACTAGTGTATTAAGGAACAGGTTAAAAAGAGAATCCTAATGTGATTTCAGGATAATGGGTGTGTTCCTTATCTTCTCCTAGTGTCTAAACTCTTCTCCATGGCTGGACCCCCAAATAATATTCCTTGACGTGCTAAGGGGTATCTAGAGAGTGGGATAGGTTTAATAACTACCCTAAACCTAACGCGTACCCTAACCCTAACCCCTAACCTAACCCTAACACGAACCCTAATCCTAACCCGTACCCTAAACCGAGCCCTAACCTTCAAACTAACCCTAACCCTAACCCTAACCCATACCCTACGCCGTACCCGAACCCGTACCCGAACCCGTAACTGAACCCGTACCCTAAGCCGTACCCTAACCCTAACCCTAACCCTAAGCTACCCTTGACTGCTTCTGCCTCCAATAGATTTCCTAAGCACTAGTGTTTTAAGGAACAGGTTAAAAAGAGAATCCTAATGTGATTTCTTGATAATGGGTGTGTTCCTTATCTTCTCCTAGTGTCTAAACTCTTCTCCATGGCTGGACCCCCAATTAATATTCCTTGACGTGCTAAGGGGTATCTAGAGAGTGGGATAGGTTTAATAACTACCCTAACCCTAACGCGTACCCTAACCCTATCCCCTACCCTAACCCTAACACGTACCCTAATCCTAACCCGTAACCTAAACCGAGCCCTAACCCTCAAACTAACCCTAACCCTAACCCTAACCCATACCCTACGCCGTACCCGAACCAGTACCCGAAGCCGTACCCTAAGCCGTACCCTAACCCTAACCCTAATCCTAACACTAACCCTAAGCTACCCTTGACTGCTTCTGCCTACAATAGATTTCCTAAGCACTAGTGTTTTAAGGAACAGGTTAAAAAGAGAATCCTAATGTGATTTCAGGATAATGGGTGTGTTCCTTATCTTCTCCTATTGTCTAAACTCTTCTCCATGGCTGGACCCCCAAATAATATTCCTTGACGTGCTAAGGGGTATCTAGAGAGTGGGATAGGTTTAATAACTACCCTAACCCTAACGCGTACCCTAACCCTAACCCCTACCCTAACCCTAACACGAACCCTAATCCTAACCCGTACCCTAAACCGAGCCCTAACCTTCAAACTAACCCTAACCCTAACCCTAACCCATACCCTACGCCGTACACGAACCCGTACCCGAACCCGTACCCTAAGCCGTACCCTAACCCTAACCCTAACCATAACCCTAACCCTAACCCTAAGCTACCCTTGACTGCTTCTGCCTCCAATAGATTTCCTAAGCACTAGTGTTTTAAGGAACAGGTTAAAAAGAGAATCCTAATGTGATTTCTTGATAATGGGTGTGTTCCTTATCTTCTCCTAGTGTCTAAACTCTTCTCCAAGGCTGGACCCCCAAATAATATTCCTTGACGTGCTAAGGGGTATCTAGAGAGTGGGATAGGTTTAATAACTACCCTAACCCTAACGCGTACCCTAACCCTAACCTCTACCCTAACCCTAACACGTACACTAATCCTAACCCGTACCCTAAACCGAGCCCTAACCCTCAAACTAACCCTAACCCTAACCCTAACCCATACCCTACGCCATACCCAAACCTGTACCCGAACCCGTACCCGAACCCGTACCCTAACCCTAACCCTAACCCTAAGCTACCCTTGACTGCTTCTGCCTCCAATAGATTTCCTAAGCACTAGTGTTTTAAGGAACAGGTTAAAAAGAGAATTGTAATGTGATTCCTTGATAATGGGTGTGATCCTTATCTTCTCCTAGTGTCTAAACTCTTCTCCATGGCTGGACACCCAAATAATATTCCTTGACGTGCTAAGGGGTTTCTAGAGAGTGGGATAGGTTTAATAACTACCCTAACCCTAACGCGTACCTTAACCCTAACCCCTACCCTAACCCTAACACGTACCCTAATCCTAACCCGTACCCTAAACCGAGCCCTAACCCTCAAACTAACCCTAACCCTAACCCTAACCCATATCGTACGCCATACCCAAACCCGTACCCAAACCCGTACCCGAACCCGTACCCTAAGCCGTATGCTAACCCAAACCCTAACCCTAAGCTACCCTTGACTGCTTCTGCCTCCAATAGATTTCCTAAGCACTAGTGTATTAAGGAACAGGTTAAAAAGAGAATCCTAATGTGATTTCAGGATAATGGGTGTGTTCCTTATCTTCTCCTAGTGTCTAAACTCTTCTCCATGGCTGGACCCCCAAATAATATTCCTTGACGTGCTAAGGGGTATCTAGAGAGTGGGATAGGTTTAATAACTACCCTAACCCTAACGCGTACCCTAACCCTAACCCCTACCCTAACCCTAACACAAACCCTAATCCTAACCCATACCCTAAACCGAGCCCTAAGCTTCAAACTAACCCTAACCCTAACACAAACCCATACCCTACGCCGTACACGAACCCGTACCCGAACCCGTACCCTAAGCCGTGTCCTAACCCTAGCCCTAACCCTAACCCTAACCCTAAGCTACCCTTGACTGCTTCTGCCTCCAATAGATTTCCTAAGCACTAGTGTTTTAAGGAACAGGTTAAAAAGAGAATCCTAATGTGATTTCTTGATAATGGGTGTGTTCCTTATCTTCTCCTAGTGTCTAAACTCTTCTCCATGGCTGGACACCCAAATAATATTCCTTGACGTGCTAAGGGGTATCTAGAGAGTGGGATAGGTTTAATAACTACCCTAACCCTAATGCGTACCCTAACCCTAACCCCTACCCTATCCCTAACACGTACCCTAATCCTAACCCGTACCCTAAACCGAGCCCTAACCCTCAAACTAACCCTAACCCTAACCCTAACCCATATCGTACGCCATACCCAAACCCGTACCCGAACCCGTACCCGAACCCGTACCCTAAGCCGTACGCTAACCCAAACCCTAACCCTAAGCTACCCTTGACTGCTTCTGCCTCCAATAGATTTCCTAAGCACTAGTGTTTTAAGGAACAGGTTAAAAAGAGAATCCTAATGTGATTTCTTGATAATGGGTGTGTTCCTTATCTTCTCCTAGTGTCTAAACTCTTCTCCATGGATGGACCCCCAAATAATATACCTTGACGTGCTAAGGGGTATCTAGAGAGTGGGATATGTTTAATAACTACCCTAACCCTAACGCGTACCCTAACCCTAACGCGTACCCTAACCCTAACACGTACCCTAATCCTAACCCGTAACCTAAACCGAGCCCTAACCCTCAAACTAACCCTAACCCTAACCCTATCCCATACCCTACGCCGTACCCGAACCCGTACCCGAACCCGTACCCTAAGCCATACCCTAACCCTAACCCTAACCGTAACCCTAACCCTAAGCTACCCTTGACTGCTTCTGCCTCCAATAGATTTCCTAAGCACTAGTGTATTAAGGAACAGGTTAAAAAGAGAATCCTAATGTGATTTCAGGATAATGGGTGTGTTCCTTATCTTCTCCTAGTGTCTAAACTCTTCTCCATGGCTGGACCCCCAAATAATATTCCTTGACGTGCTAAGGGGTATCTAGAGAGTGGGATAGGTTTAATAACTACCCTAACCCTAACGCGTACCCTAACCCTAACCCCTACCCTAACCCTAACACGAACCCTAATCCTAACCCATACCCTAAACCGAGCCCTAAGCTTCAAACTAACCCTAACCCTAACCCAAACCCATACCCTACGCCGTACACGAACCCGTACCCGAACCCGTACCCTAAGCCGTGTCCTAACCCTAGCCCTAACCCTAACCCTAACCCTAAGCTACCCTTGACTGCTTCTGCCTCCAATAGATTTCCTAAGCACTAGTGTTTTAAGGAACAGGTTAAAAAGAGAATCCTAATGTGATTTCTTGATAATGGGTGTGTTCCTTATCTTCTCCTAGTGTCTAAACTCTTCTCCATGGCTGGACCCCCAAATAATATTCCTTGACGTGCTAAGGGGTATCTAGAGAGTGGGATAGGTTTAATAACTACCCTAACCCTAACGCGTACCCTAACCCTAACCCCTACCCTAACCCTAACACGTACGCTAATCCTAACCCGTACCCTAAACGGAGCCCTAACCCTCAAACTAACCCTAACCCTAACCCTAACCCATACCCTACGCCGTACCCGAACCCGTACCCGAACCCGTACCCTAAGCCATACCCTAACCCTAACCCTCACCGTAACCCTAACCCTAAGCTACCCTTGACTGCTTCTGCCTCCAATAGATTTCCTAAGCACTAGTGTATTAAGGAACAGGTTAAAAAGAGAATCCTAATGTGATTTCTTGATAATGGGTGTGTTCCTTATCTTCTCCTAGTGTCTAAACTCTTCTCCATGGCTGGACCCGCAAATAATATTCCTTGACGTGCTAAGGGGTATCTAGAGAGTGGGATAGGTTTAATAACTACCCTAACCCTAATGCGTACCCTAACCCTAACCCCTACCCTAACCCTAACACGAACACTAATCCTAACCCGTACCCTAAACCGAGCCTAACCTTCAAACTAATCCTAACCCTAACCCTAACCCTAACCCTAACCCTAACCCTAACCCTAACCCTAACCCTAACCCTAATCCTAACCCGTACCCTAAACCGAGCCCTAACCCTCAAACTAACCCTAACCCTAACCCTAACCCATACCCTACGCCGTACCCGAACCCGTACCCGAAACCGTACCCTAAGCCGTACCCTAAAGCTAACCCTAACCCTAACCCTAACCGTAACCCTAAGCTACCCTTGACTGCTTCTGCCTCCAATAGATTTCCTAAGCACTAGTGTTTTAAGGAACAGGTTAAAAAGAGAATCCTAATGTGATTTCTTGATAATGGGTGAGATCCTTATCTTCTCCTAGTGTCTAAACTCTTCTCCATGGCTGGACACCCAAATAATATTCCTTGACGTGCTAAGGGGTATCTAGAGAGTGGGATAGGTTTAATAACTACCCTAACCCTAACGCGTACCCTAACCCTAACCCCTACCCTAACCCTAACACGTACCCTAATCCTAACCCGTTCCCTAAACCGAGCCCTAACCCTCAAACTAACCCTAACCCTAACCCTAACCCATATCGTACGCCATACCCAAACCCGTACCCGAACCCGTACCCGAACCCGTACCCTAAGCCGTACCCTAACCCAAACCCTAACCCTAAGCTACCCTTGACTGCTTCTGCCTCCAATAGATTTCCTAAGCACTAGTGTTTTAAGGAACAGGTTAAAAAGAGAATCCTAATGTGATTTATTGATAATGGGTGTGTTCCTAATCTTCTCCTAGTGTCTAAACTCTTCTCCATGGCTGGACCCCCAAATAATATTCCTTGACGTGCTAAGGGTTATCTAGAGAGTGGGATAGGTTTAATAACTACCCTAACCCTAACGCGTACCCTAACCCTAACCCCTACCCTAACCCTAAGACGTACCCTAATCCTAACCCGTAACCTAAACCGAGCCCTAACCCTCAAACTAACCCTAACCCTAACCCTAACCCATACCCTACGCCATACCCGAACCCGTACCCGAACCCGTACACTAAGCCGTACCCTAACCCTAACCCTAACCCTAACCCTAACCCTAAACCTAACCCTAACCCTAAGCTACCCTTGACTGCTTCTGCCTCCAATAGATTTCCTAAGCACTAGTGTATTAAGGAACAGGTTAAAAAGAGAATCCTAATGTGATTTCAGGATAATGGGTGTGTTCCTTATCTTCTCCTACTGTCTAAACTCTTCTCCATGGCTGGACCCCCAAATAATATTCCTTGACGTGCTAAGGGGTATCTAGGGAGTGGGATAGGTTTAATAACTACCCTAAACCTAACGCGTACCCTAACCCTAACCCCTACCGTAACACTAACACGAACCCTAATCCTAACCTGTACCCTAAACCGAGCCCTAACCTTCAAACTAACCCTAACCCTAACCCTAACCCATACCCTACGCCGTACACGAACCCGTACCCGAACCCGTACCCTAAGCCGTACCCTAACCCTAACCCTAACCCTAACCCTAACCCTAAGCTACCCTTGACTGCTTCTGCCTCCAATAGATTTCCTAAGCACTAGTGTTTTAAGGAACAGGTTAAAAAGAGAATCGTAATGTGATTTCTTGATAATGGGTGTGATCCTTATCTTCTCCTAGTGTCTAAACTCTTCTCCATGGCTGGACACCCAAATAATATTCCTTGACGTGCTAAGGGGTATCTAGAGAGTGGGATAGGTTTACTAACTACCCTAACCCTAACGCGTACCCTAACCCTAACCCCTACCCTAACCCTAACACGTACCCTAATCCTAACCCGTACCCTAAACCGAGCCCTAACCCTCAAACTAACCCTAACCCTAACCCTAACCCATATCGTACGCCATACCCAAACCCGTACCCGAACCCGTACCCGAACCCGTACCCTAAGCCGTACCCTAACCCAAACCCTAACCCTAAGCTACCCTTGACTGCTTCTGCCTCCAATAGATTTCCTAAGCACTAGTGTTTTAAGGAACAGGTTAAAAAGAGAATCCTAATGTGATTTATTGATAATGGGTGTGTTCCTTATCTTCTCCTAGTGTCTAAACTCTTCTCCATGGCTGGACCCCCAAATAATATTCCTTGACGTGCTAAGGGGTATCTAGGGAGTGGGATAGGTTTAATAACTACCCTAACCCTAACGCGTACCCTAACCCTAACCCCTACCCTAACCCTAACACGTACCCTAATCCTAAACCGTACCCTAAACCGAGCCCTAACCTTCAAACTAACCCTAACCCTAACCCATACCCTACGCCGTACACGAACCCGTACCCGAAACCGTACCCTAAGCCGTACGCTAACCCTAACCCTAACCCTAAACCTAACCCTAACCCTAAGCTACCCTTGACTGCTTCTGCCTCCAATAGATTTCCTAAGCACTAGTGTTTTAAGGAATAGGTTAAAAAGAGAATCCTAATGTGATTTCTTGATAATGGGTGTGTTCCTTATCTTCTCCTAGTGTCTAAACTCTTCTCCATGGCTGGACCCCCAAATAATATTCCTTGACGTGCTAAGGGGTATCTAGAGAGTGGGATAGGTTTACTAACTACCCTAACCCTAACGCGTAACCTAACCCTAACCCCTACCATAACCCTAACACGTACCGTAATCCTAACCCGTACCCTAAACCGAGCCCTAACCCTCAAACTAACCCTAACCCTAACCCTAACCCATACCCTACGCCGTACCCGAACCCGTACCCGAACCCGTACCCTAAACCGTACCCTAAAGCTAACCCTAACCCTAACCCTAACCCTAACCCTAAGCTACCCTTGACTGCTTCTGCCTCCAATAGATTTCCTAAGCACTAGTGTTTTAAGGAACAGGTTAAAAAGAGAATCCTAATGTGATTTCTTGATAATGGGTGTGTTCCTTATCTTCTCCTAGTGTCTAAACTCTTCTCCATGGCTGGACCCCCAAATAATATTCTTTGACGTGCTAAGGGGTATCTAGAGAGTGGGATAGGTTTAATAACTACACTAACCCTAACGCGTACCCTAACCCTAACCCCTACCCTAACCCTAACACGTACCCTAATCCTAACCCGTAACCTAAACCGAGCCCTAACCCTCAAACTAACCCTAACCCTAACCCTAACCCATACCCTACGCCGTACCCGAACCAGTACCCGAACACGTACCATAAGCCGTACCCTAACCCTAACCCTAATCCTAACCCTAACCCTAAGCTACCCTTGACTGCTTCTGCCTACAATAGATTTCCTAATCACTAGTGTATTAAGGAACAGGTTAAAAAGAGAATCCTAATGTGATTTCAGGATAATGGGTGTGTTCCTTATCTTCTCCTATTGTCTAAACTCTTCTCCATGGCTGGACCCCCAAATAATATTCCTTGACGTGCTAAGGGGTATCTAGAGAGTGGGATAGGTTTAATAACTACCCTAACCCTAACGCGTACCCTAACCCTAACCCCTACCCTAACCCTAACACGATCCCTAATCCTAACCCGTACCCTAAACGGAGCCCTAACCCTCAAACTAACCCTAACCCTAACCCATACCCTACGCCGTACCCGAACCCGTACCCGAACCCGTACCCTAAGCCATACCCTAACCCTAACCCTAACCCTAACCCTAACCCTAACCCTAACCCTAACCCTAACCCTAACCCTAACCCCTACCCTAACCCTAAGACGTACCCTAATCCTAACCCGTAACCTAAACCGAGCCCTAACCCTCAAACTAACCCTAACCCTAACCCTAACCCATACCCTACGCCATACCCGAACCCGTACCCGAACCCGTACACTAAGCCGTACCCTAACCCTAACCCTAACCCTAACCCTAACCCTAAACCTAACCCTAACCCTAAGCTACCCTTGACTGCTTCTGCCTCCAATAGATTTCCTAAGCACTAGTGTATTAAGGAACAGGTTAAAAAGAGAATCCTAATGTGATTTCAGGATAATGGGTGTGTTCCTTATCTTCTCCTACTGTCTAAACTCTTCTCCATGGCTGGACCCCCAAATAATATTCCTTGACGTGCTAAGGGGTATCTAGGGAGTGGGATAGGTTTAATAACTACCCTAAACCTAACGCGTACCCTAACCCTAACCCCTACCCTAACACTAACACGAACCCTAATCCTAACCTGTACCCTAAACCGAGCCCTAACCTTCAAACTAACCCTAACCCTAACCCTAACCCATACCCTACGCCGTACACGAACCTGTACCCGAACCCGTACCCTAAGCCGTACCCTAACCCTAACCCTAACCCTAACCCTAACCCTAAGCTACCCTTGACTGCTTCTGCCTCCAATAGATTTCCTAAGCACTAGTGTTTTAAGGAACAGGTTAAAAAGAGAATCGTAATGTGATTTCTTGATAATGGGTGTGATCCTTATCTTCTCCTAGTGTCTAAACTCTTCTCCATGGCTGGACACCCAAATAATATTCCTAGACGTGCTAAGGGGTATCTAGAGAGTGGGATAGGTTTACTAACTACCCTAACCCTAACGCGTACCCTAACCCTAACCCCTACCCTAACCCTAACACGTACCCTAATCCTAACCCGTACCCTAAGCCGAGCCCTAACCCTCAAACTAACCCTAACCCTAACCCTAACCCATACCCTACGCCGTACACGAACCCGTACCCGAACCCGTACCCTAAGCCGTGTCCTAACCCTAGCCCTAACCCTAACCCTAACCCTAAGCTACCCTTGACTGCTTCTGCCTCCAATAGATTTCCTAAGCACTAGTGTTTTAAGGAACAGGTTAAAAAGAGAATCCTAATGTGATTTCTTGATAATGGGTGTGTTCCTTATCTTCTCCTAGTGTCTAAACTCTTCTCCATGGCTGGACCCCCAAATAATATTCCTTGACGTGCTAAGGGGTATCTAGGGAGTGGGATAGGTTTAATAACTACCCTAAACCTAACGCGTACCCTAACCCTAACCCCTACCCTAACACTAACACGAACCCTAATCCTAACCTGTACCCTAAACCGAGCCCTAACCTTCAAACTAACCCTAACCCTAACCCTAAACCATACCCTACGCCGTAAACGAACCCGTACCTGAACCCGTACCCTAAGCCGTACCCTAACCCTAACCCTAACCCTAACCCTAACCCTAAGCTACCCTTGACTGCTTCTGCCTCCAATAGATTTCCTAAGCACTAGTGTTTTAAGGAACAGGTTAAAAAGAGAATCCTAATGTGATTTCTTGATAATGGGTGTGTTCCTTATCTTCTCCTAGTGTCTAAACTCTTCTCCATGGCTGGACCCCCAAATAATATTCCTTGACGTGCTAAGGGTTATCTAGAGAGTGGGATAGGTTTAATAACTACCCTAACCCTAACGCGTACCCTAACCCTAACCCCTACCCTAACCCTAAGACGTACCCTAATCCTAACCCGTAACCTAAACCGAGCCCTAACCCTCAAACTAACCCTAACCCTAACCCTAACCCATACCCTACGCCATACCCGAACCCGTACCCGAAGCCGTACACTAAGCCGTACCCTAACCCTAACCCTAACCCTAACCCTAACCCTAAACCTAAACCTAACCCTAAGCTACCCTTGACTGCTTCTGCCTCCAATAGATTTCCTAAGCACTAGTGTATTAAGGAACAGGTTAAAAAGAGAATCCTAATGTGATTTCAGGATAATGGGTGTGTTCCTTATCTTCTCCTAGTGTCTAAACTCTTCTCCATGGCTGGACCCCCAAATAATATTCCTTGACGTGCTAAGGGTTATCTAGAGAGTGGGATAGGTTTAATAACTACCCTAACCCTAACGCGTACCCTAACCCTAACCCCTACCCTAACCCTAACACGTACCCTAATCCTAACCCATACCCTAAACCGAGCCCTAACCCTCAAACTAACCCTAACCCTAACCCTAACCCATATCGTACGCCATACCCAAACCCGTACCCGAACCCGTACCCGAACCCGTACCCTAAGCCGTACCCTAACCCAAACCCTAACCCTAAGCTACCCTTGACTGCTTCTGCCTCCAATAGATTTCCTAAGCACTAGTGTTTTAAGGAACAGGTTAAAAAGAGAATCCTAATGTGATTTATTGATAATGGGTGTGTTCCTTATCTTCTCCTAGTGTCTAAACTCTTCTCCATGGCTGGACACCCAAATAATATTCCTTGACGTGCTAAGGGGTATCTAGAGAGTGGGATAGGTTTAATAACTACCCTAACCCTAACGCGTACCCTAACCCTAACCCCTACCCTAACCCTAACACGTACCCTAATCCTAAACCGTACCCTAAACCGAGCCCTAACCTTCAAACTAACCCTAACCCTAACCCATACCCTACGCCGTACATGAACCCGTACCCGAAACCGTACCCTAAGCCGTACGCTAACCCTAACCCTAACCCTAAACCTAACGCTAACCCTAAGCTACCCTTGACTGCTTCTGCCTCCAATAGATTTCCTAAGCACTAGTGTTTTAAGGAACAGGTTAAAAAGAGAATCCTAATGTGATTTCTTGATAATGGGTGTGTTCCTTATCTTCTCCTAGTGTCTAAACTCTTCTCCATGGCTGGACCCCCAAATAATATTCCTTGACGTGCTAAGGGTTATCTAGAGAGTGGGATAGGTTTAATAACTACCCTAACCCTAACGCGTACCCTAACCCTAACACGTAACCTAATCCTAACCCGTACCCTAAACCGAGCCCTAACCCTCAAACTAACCCTAACCCTAACCCTAACCCATACACTACGCCATACCCGAACCCGTACCCGAACCCGTACACTAAGCCGTACCCTAACCCTAACCCTAACCCTAAACCTAACCCTAACCCTAAGCTACCCTTGACTGCTTCTGCCTCCAATAGATTTCCTAAGCACTAGTGTTTTAAGGAACAGGTTAAAAAGAGAATCCTAATGTGATTTCTTGATAATGGGTGTGTTCCTTATCTTCTCCTAGTGTCTAAACTCTTCTCCATGGCTGGACCCCCAAATAATATTCCTTGACGTGCTAAGGGGTATCTAGAGAGTGGGATAGGTTTAATAACTACCCTAACCCTAACGCGTACCCTAACCCTAACCCCTACCCTAACCCTAACACGTACCCTAATCCTAACCCGTACCCTAAACGGAGCCCTAACCCTCAAACTAACCCTAACCCTAACCCTAACCCATACCCTACGCCGTACCCAAACCCGTACCCGAACCCGTACCCTAAGCCATACCCTAACCCTAACCCTCACCGTAACCCTAACCCTAAGCTACCCTTGACTGCTTCTGCCTCCAATAGATTTCCTAAGCACTAGTGTATTAAGGAACAGGTTAAAAAGAGAATCCTAATGTGATTTCTTGATAATGGGTGTGTTCCTTATCTTCTCCTAGTGTCTAAACTCTTCTCCATGGCTGGACCCGCAAATAATATTCCTTGACGTGCAAAGGGGTATCTAGAGAGTGGGATAGGTTTAATAACTACCCTAACCCTAACGCGTACCCTAACCCTAACCCCTATCCTAACCCTAACACGAACCCTAATCCTAACCCGTACCCTAAACCGAGCCCTAACCTTCAAACTAACCCTAACCCTAACCCTAACCCATACCCTACATCGTACACGAACCCGTACCCGAACCCGTACCCTAAGCCGTACCCTAACCCTAACCCTAACCCTAAGCTACCCTTGACTGCTTCTGCCTCCAATACATTTCCTAAGCACTAGTGTTTTAAGGAACAGGTTAAAAAGAGAATCCTAATGTGATTTCTTGATAATGGGTGTGATCCTTATCTTCTCCTAGTGTCTAAACTCTTCTCCATGGCTGGACACCCAAATAATATTCCTTGACGTGCTAAGGGGTATCTAGAGAGTGGGATAGGTTTAATAACTACCCTAACCCTAACGCGTACCCTAACCCTAACCCCTACCCTAACCCTAACACGTACCCTAATCCTAACCCGTTCCCTAAACCGAGCCCTAACCCTCAAACTAACCCTAACCCTAACCCTAACCCATATCGTACGCCATACCCAAACCCGTACCCGAACCCGTACCCTAAGCCGTACCCTAACCCAAACCCTAACCCTAAGCTACCCTTGACTGCTTCTGCCTCCAATAGATTTCCTAAGCACTAGTGTTTTAAGGAACAGGTTAAAAAGAGAATCCTAATGTGATTTATTGATAATGGGTGTGTTCCTTATCTTCTCCTAGTGTCTAAACTCTTCTCCATGGCTGGACCCCCAAATAATATTCCTTGACGTGCTAAGGGTTATCTAGAGAGTGGGATAGGTTTAATAACTACCCTAACCCTAACGCGTACCCTAACCCTAACCCCTACCCTAACCCTAAGACGTACCCTAATCCTAACCCGTAACCTAAACCGAGCCCTAACCCTCAAACTAACCCTAACCCTAACCCTAACCCATACCCTACGCCATACCCGAACCCGTACACTAAGCCGTACCCTAACCCTAACCCTAACCCTAACCCTAACCCTAAACCTAACCCTAACCCTAAGCTACCCTTGACTGCTTCTGCCTCCAATAGATTTCCTAAGCACTAGTGTTTTAAGGAACAGGTTAAAAAGAGAATCCTAATGTGATTTCAGGATAATGGGTGTGTTCCTTATCTTCTCCTACTGTCTAAACTCTTCTCCATGGCTGGACCCCCAAATAATATTCCTTGACGTGCTAAGGGGTATCTAGGGAGTGGGATAGGTTTAATAACTACCCTAAACCTAACGCGTACCCTAACCCTAACCCCTACCCTAACACTAACACGAACCCTAATCCTAACCTGTACCCTAAACCGAGCCCTAACCTTCAAACTAACCCTAACCCTAACCCTAACCCATACCCTACGCCGTACACGAACCCGTACCCGAACCCGTACCCTAAGCCGTACCCTAACCCTAACCCTAACCCTAACCCTAACCCTAAGCTACCCTTGACTGCTTCTGCCTCCAATAGATTTCCTAAGCACTAGTGTTTTAAGGAACAGGTTAAAAAGAGAATCGTAATGTGATTTCTTCATAATGGGTGTGATCCTTATCTTCTCCTAGTGTCTAAACTCTTCTCCATGGCTGGACACCCAAATAATATTCCTTGACGTGCTAAGGGGTATCTAGAGAGTGGGATAGGTTTAGTAACTACCTTAACCCTAACGCGTACCCTAACCCTAACCCCTACCCTAACCCTAACACGTACCCTAATCCTAACCCGTACCCTAAACCGAGCCCTAACCCTCAAACTAACCCTAACCCTAACCCTAACCCATATCGTACGCCATACCCAAACCCGTACCCGAACCCGTACCCGAACCCGTACCCTAAGCCGTACCCTAACCCAAACCCTAACCCTAAGCTACCCTTGACTGCTTCTGCCTCCAATAGATTTCCTAAGCACTAGTGTTTTAAGGAACAGGTTAAAAAGAGAATCCTAATGTGATTTATTGATAATGGGTGTGTTCCTTATCTTCTCCTAGTGTCTAAACTCTTCTCCATGGCTGGACACCCAAATAATATTCCTTGACGTGCTAAGGGGTATCTAGAGAGTGGGATAGGTTTAATAACTACCCTAACCCTAACGCGTACCCTAACCCTAACCCCTACCCTAACCCTAACACGTACCCTAATCCTAAACCGTACCCTAAACCGAGCCCTAACCTTCAAACTAACCCTAACCCTAACCCATACCCTACGCCGTACACGAACCCGTACCCGAAACCGTACCCTAAGCCGTACGCTAACCCTAACCCTAACCCTAAACCTAACCCTAACCCTAAGCTACCCTTGACTGCTTCTGCCTCCAATAGATTTCCTAAGCACTAGTGTTATAAGGAACAGGTTAAAAAGAGAATCCTAATGTGATTTCTTGATAATGGGTGTGTTCCTTATCTTCTCCTACTGTCTAAACTCTTCTCCATGGCTGGACACCCAAATAATATTCCTTGAGGTGCTAAGGGGTATCTAGAGAGTGGGATAGGTTTAATAACTACCCTAACCCTAACGCGTACCCTAACCCTAACCCATACCCTAACCCTAACACGTACCCTAATCCTAACCCGTACCCTAAACCGAGCCCTAACCCTCAAACTAACCCTAACCCTAACCCTAACCCATATCCTACGCCATACCCAAACCCGTACCCGAACCCGCACCCGAACCCGTACCCTAAGCCGTAAGCTAACCCAAACCCTAACCCTAAGCTACCCTTGACTGCTTCTGCCTCCAATAGATTTCCTAAGCACTAGTGTTTTAAGGAACAGGTTAAAAAGAGAATCCTAATGTGATTTCTTGATAATGGGTGTGTTCCTTATCTTCTCCTAGTGTCTAAACTCTTCTCCATGGCTGGACCCCCAAATAATATACCTTGACGTGCTAAGGGGTATCTAGAGAGTGGGATATGTTTAATAACTACCCTAACCCTAACGCGTACCCTAACCCTAACCCCTACCCTAACCCTAACACGTACCCTAATCCTAACCCGTAACCTAAACCGAGCCCTATCCCTCAAACTAACCCTAAACCTAAACCTAACCCATACCCTACGCCGTACCCGAACCCGTACCCGAACCCGTAACCGAACCCGTACCCTAAGCCGTACCCTAATCCTAACCCTAACCCTAAGCTACCCTTGACTGCTTCTGCCTCCAATAGATTTCCTAAGCACTAGTGTTTTAAGGAACAGGTTAAAAAGAGAATCCTAATGTGATTTCTTGATAATGGGTGTGTTCCTTATCTTCTCCTAGTGTCTAAACTCTTCTCCATAGCTGGACCCCCAATTAATATTCCTTGACGTGCTAAGGGGTATCTAGAGAGTGGGATAGGTTTAATAACTACCCTAACCCTAACGCGTACCCTAACCCTAACCCCTACCCTAACCCTAACACGTACCCTAATCCTAACCCGTACCCTAAACGGAGCCCTAACCCTCAAACTAACCCTAACCCTAACCCTAACCCATACCCTACGCCGTACCCGAACCCGTACCCGAACCCGTACCCTAAGCCATACCCTAACCCTAACCCTAACCGTAACCCTAACCCTAAGCTACCCTTGACTGCTTCTGCCTCCAGTAGATTTCCTAAGCACTAGTGTATTAAGGAACAGGTTAAAAAGAGAATCCTAATGTGATTTCAGGATAATGGGTGTGTTCCTTATCTTCTCCTAGTGTCTAAACTCTTCTCCATGGCTGGACCCCCAAATAATATTCCTTGACGTGCTAAGGGGTATCTAGAGAGTGGGATAGGTTTAATAACTACCCTAACCCTAACACGTACCCTAACCCTAACCCCTACCCTAACCCTAACACGAACCCTAATCCTAACCCATACCCTAAACCGAGCCCTAAGCTTCAAACTAACCCTAACCCTAACCCAAACACATACCCTACGCCGTACACGAACCCGTACCCGAACCCGTACCCTAAGCCGTGTCCTAACCCTAGCCCTATCCCTAACCATAACCCAAAGCTACCCTTGACTGCTTCTGCCTCCAATAGATTTCCTAAGCACTAGTGTTTTAAGGAACAGGTTAAAAAGAGAATCCTAATGTGATTTCTTGATAATGGGTGTGATCCTTATCTTCTCCTAGTGTCTAAACTCTTCTCCATGGCTGGACACCCAAATAATATTCCTTGACGTGCTAAGGGGTATCTAGAGAGTGGGATAGGTTTAATAACTACCCTAACCCTAACGCGTACCCTAACCCTAACCCCTACCCTAAACCTAACACGTACCCTAATCCTAACCCGTACCCTAAACCGAGCCCTAACCCTCAAACTAACCCTAACCCTAACCCTAACCCATATCGTACGCCATACCCAAACCCGTACCCGAACCCGTACCCGAACCCGTACCCTAAGCCGTACCCTAACCCAAACCCTAACCCTAAGCTACCCTTGACTGCTTCTGCCTCCAATAGATTTCCTAAGCACTAGTGTTTTAAGGAACAGGTTAAAAAGAGAATCCTAATGTGATTTATTGATAATGGGTGTGTTCCTTATCTTCTCCTAGTGTATAAACTCTTCTCCATGGCTGGACACCCAAATAATATTCCTTGACGTGCTAAGGGGTATCTAGAGAGTGGGATAGGTTTAATAACTACCCTAACCCTAACGCGTACCCTAACCCTAACCCCTACCCTAACCCTAACACGTACCCTAATCCTAAACCGTACCCTAAACCGAGCCCTAACCTTCAAACTAACCCTAACCCTAACCCATACCCTACGCCGTACACGAACCCGTACCCGAAACCGTACCCTAAGCCGTACGCTAACCCTAACCCTAACCCTAAACCTAACCCTAACCCTAAGCTACCCTTGACTGCTTCTGCCTCCAATAGATTTCCTAAGCACTAGTGTTTTAAGGAACAGGTTAAAAAGAGAATCCTAATGTGATTTCTTGATAATGGGTGTGTTCCTTATCTTCTCCTAGTGTCTAAACTCTTCTCCATGGCTGGACCCCAAAATAATATTCCTTGACGTGCTAAGGGTTATCTAGAGAGTGGGATAGGTTTAATAACTACCCTAACCCTAACGCGTACCCTAACCCTAACCCCTACCCTAACCCTAAGACGTACCCTAATCCTAACCCGTAACCTAAACCGAGCCCTAACCCTCAAACTAACCCTAACCCTAACCCTAACCCATACACTACGCCATACCCGAACCCGTACCCGAACCCGTACACTAAGCCGTACCCTAACCCTAACCCTAACCCTAAACCTAACCCTAACCCTAAGCTACCCTTGACTGCTTCTGCCTCCAATAGATTTCCTAAGCACTAGTGTATTAAGGAACAGGTTAAAAAGAGAATCCTAATGTGATTTCAGGATAATGGGTGTGTTCCTTATCTTCTCCTAGTGTATAAACTCTTCTCCATGGCTGGACCCCCAAATAATATTCCTTGACGTGCTAAGGGGTATCTAGAGAGTGGGATAGGTTTAATAACTACCCTAACCCTAACGCGTACCCTAACCCTAACCCCTACCCTAACCCTAACACGTACCCTAATCCTAACCCGTAACCTAAACCGAGCCCTAACCCTCAAACTAACCCTAACCCTAAACCTAACCCATACCCTACGCCGTACCCGAACCCGTACCCGAACCCGTACCCGAACCCGTACCCTAAGCCGTACCCTAACCCTAACCCTAACCCTAAGCTACCCTTGACTGCTTCTGCCTCCAATAGATTTCCTAAGCACTAGTGTTTTAAGGAACAGGTTAAAAAGAGAATCCTAATGTGATTTCTTGATAATGGGTGTGTTCCTTATCTTCTCCTAGTGTCTAAACTCTTCTCCATGGCTGGACCCCCAAATAATATTCCTTGACGTGCTAAGGGGTATCTAGAGAGTGGGATAGGTTTAATAACTACCATAACCCTAACGCATACCCTAACCCTAACCTCTACCCTAACCCTAACACGTACACTAATCCTAACCCATACCCTAAACCGAGCCCTAACCCTCAAACTAACCCTAACCCTAACCCTAACCCATACCCTACGCCGTACCCAAACCCGTACCCGAACCCGTACACGAACCCGTACCCTAAGCCGTACCCTAAACCTAACCCTAACCCTAACCCTAACCCTAAGCTACCCTTGACTGCTTCTGCCTCCAATAGATTTCCTAAGCACTAGTGTATTAAGGAACAGGTTAAAAAGAGAATCCTAATGTGATTTCAGAATAATGGGTGTGTTCCTTATCTTCTCCTAGTGTCTAAACTCTTCTCCATGGCTGGACCCCCAAATAATATTCCTTGACGTGCTAAGGGGTATCTAGAGAGTGGGATAGGTTTAATAACTACCCTAACCCTAACGCGTAACCTAACCCTAACCCCTACCCTAACCCTAACACGAACCCTAATCCTAACCCGTACCCTAAACCGAGCCCTAACCTTCAAACTAACCCTAACCCTAACCCAAACCCATACCCTACGCCGTACACGAACCCGTACCCGAACCCGTACCCTAAGCCGTGTCCTAACCCTAGCCCTAACCCTAACCCTAACCCTAAGCTACCCTTGACTGCTTCTGCCTCCAATAGATTTCCTAAGCACTAGTGTTTTAAGGAACAGGTTAAAAAGAGAATCCTAATGTGATTTCTTGATAATGGGTGTGTTCCTTATCTTCTCCTAGTGTCTAAACTCTTCTCCATGGCTGGACCCCCAAATAATATTCCTTGACGTGCTAAGGGGTATCTAGAGAGTGGGATAGGTTTAATAACTACCCTAACCCTAACGCGTACCCTAACCCTAACCCCTACCCTAACCCTAACACGAACCCTAATCCTAACCCGTACCCTAAACCGAGCCCTAACCTTCAAACTAACCCTAACCCTAACCCTAACCCATACCCTACAGCGTACACGAACCCGTACCCGAACCCGTACCCTAAGCCGTACCCTAACCCTAACCCTAACCCTAACCCTAACCCTAAGCTACCCTTGACTGCTTCTGCCTCCAATAGATTTCCTAAGCACTAGTGTTTTAAGGAACAGGTTAAAAAGAGAATCCTAATGTGATTTCTTGATAATGGGTGTGTTCCTTATCTTCTCCTAGTGTCTAAACTCTTCTCCATGGCTGGACCCCCAAATAATATTCCTTGACGTGCTAAGGGGTATCTAGAGAGTGAGATAGGTTTAATAACTACCCTAATCCTAACGCGTACCCTAACCCTAACCCCTACCCTAAACCTAACACTTACCCTAATCCTAACCCGTACCCTAAACGGAGCCCTAACCCTCAAACTAACCCTAACCCTAACCCTAACCCATACCCTATGCCGTACCCGAACCCGTACCCTAATCCTTACCCTAACAATAACCCTAACCTTAACCCTAAGCTACCCTTGACTGCTTCTGCCTCCAATAGATTTCCTAAGCAGTAGTGTTTTAAGGAACAGGTTAAAAAGAGAATCCTAATGTGATTTCTTGATAATGGGTGTGTTCCTTATCTTCTCCTAGTGTCTAAACTTTTCTCCATGGCTGGACCCCCAAATAATATTCCTTGACGTGCTAAGGGGTATCTAGAGAGTGGGATAGGTTTAATAACTACCCTAACCCTAACGCGTACCCTAACCCTAACCCCTACCCTAACCCTAACACGAACCCTAATCCTAACCCGTACCCTAAACCGAGCCCTAACCTTCAAACTAACCCTAACACTAACCCAAACCCATACCCTACGCCGTACACGAACCCGTACCCGAACCCGTACCCTAAGCCGTGTCCTAACCCGAGCCCTAACCCTAACCCTAACCCTAAGCTACCCTTGACTGCTTCTGCCTCCAATAGATTTCCTAAGCACTAGTGTTTTAAGGAACAGGTTAAAAAGAGAATCCTAATGTGATTTCTTGATAATGGGTGTGTTCCTTATCTTCTCCTAGTGTCTAAACTCTTCTCCATGGCTGGACCCCCAAATAATATTCCTTGACGTGCTAAGGGGTATCTAGAGAGTGGGATAGGTTTAATAACTACCCTAACCCTAACGCGTACCCTAACCCTAACCCCTACCCTAACCCTAACACGAACCCTAATCCTAACCCGTACCCTAAACCGAGCCCTAACCTTCAAACTAACCCTAACACTAACCCTAACCCATACCCTACGCCGTACCCGAACCCGTACCCGAACCCGTACCCTAAGCCGTATCCTAACCCTAACCCTAACCCTAACCCTAACCCTAACCCTAAGCTACCCTTGCCTGCTTCTGCCTCCAATAGATTTCCTAAGCACTAGTGTTTTAAGGAACAGGTTTAAAAGAGAATCCTAATGTGATTTCTTGATAATGGGTGTGTTCCTTATCTTCTCCTAGTGTCTAAACTCTTCTCCATGGCTGGACCCCCAAATAATATTCCTTGACGTGCTAAGGGGTATCTAGAGAGTGGGATAGGTTTAATAACTACCCTAACCCTAACGCGTACCCTAACCCTAACCCCTACCCTAACCCTAACACGTACCCTAATAATAACCCGTACCCTAAACCGAGCCCTAACCCTCAAACTAACCCTAACCCTAACCCTAACCCATACCCTACGCCGTACCCGAACCCGTACCCGAACCCGTACCCTAAGCCATACCCTAACCCTAACCCTAACCGTAACCCTAACCCTAAGCTACCCTTGACTGCTTCTGCCTCCAATAGATTTCCTAAGCACTAGTGTATTAAGGAACAGGTTAAAAAGAGAATCCTAATGTGATTTCAGGATAATGGGTGGGTTCCTTATCTTCTCCTAGTGTATAAACTCTTCTCCATGGCTGGAACCCCAAATAATATTCCTTGACGTGCTAAGGGGTATCTAGAGAGTGGGATAGGTTTAATAACTACCCTAACCCTAACGCGTACCCTAACCCTAACCCCTACCCTAACCCTAACACGAACCCTAATCCTAACCCGTACCCTAAACCGAGCCCTAACCTTCAAACTAACCCTAACCCTAACCCTAACCCATACCCTACAGCGTACACGAACCCGTACCCGAACCCGTACCCTAAGCCGTACCCTAACCCTAACCCTAACCCTAACCCTAACCCTAAGCTACCCTTGACTGCTTCTGCCTCCAATAGATTTCCTAAGCACTAGTGTTTTAAGGAACAGGTTAAAAAGAGAATCCTAATGTGATTTCTTGATAATGGGTGTGTTCCTTATCTTCTCCTAGTGTCTAAACTCTTCTCCATGGCTGGACCCCCAAATAATATTCCTTGACGTGCTAAGGGGTATCTAGAGAGTGAGATAGGTTTAATAACTACCCTAATCCTAACGCGTACCCTAACCCTAACCCCTACCCTAACCCTAACACTTACCCTAATCCTAACCCGTACCCTAAACGGAGCCCTAACCCTCAAACTAACCCTAACCTTAACCCTAACCCATACCCGACGCCGTACCCGAACCCGTACCCGAACCCGTACCCTAAGCCATACCCTAACCCTAACCCTCACCGTAACCCTACCCCTAAGCTACCCTTGACTGCTTCTGCCTCCAATAGATTTCCTAAGCACTAGTGTATTAAGGAACAGGTTAAAAAGAGAATCCTAATGTGATTTCAGGATAATGGGTGTGTTCCTTATCTTCTCCTAGTGTCTAAACTCTTCTCCATGGCTGGACCCCCAAATAATATTCCTTGACGTGCTAAGGGGTATCTAGAGAGTGGGATAGGTTTAATAACTACCCTAACCCTAACGCGTACCCTAACCCTAACCCCTACCCTAACCCTAACACGTACCCTACTCCTAACCCGTACCCTAAACCGAGCCCTAACCCTCAAACTAACCCTAACCCTAACCCTAACCCATACCCTATGCCGTACCCGAACCCGTACCCTAATCCTTACCCTAACAATAACCCTAACCTTAACCGTAAGCTACCCTTGACTGCTTCTGCCTCCAATAGATTTCCTAAGCACTAGTGTTTTAAGGAACAGGTTAAAAAGAGAATCCTAATGTGATTTCTTGATAATGGGTGTGTTCCTTATCTTCTCCTAGTGTCTAAACTTTTCTCCATGGCTGGACCCCCAAATAATATTCCTTGACGTGCTAAGGGGTATCTAGAGAGTGGGATAGGTTTAATAACTACCCTAACCCTAACGCGTACCCTAACCCTAACCCCTACCCTAACCCTAACACGAACCATAATCCTAACCCGTACCCTAAACCGAGCCCTAACCTTCAAACTAACCCTAACACTAACCCAAACCCATACCCTACGCCGTACACGAACCCGTACCCGAACCCGTACCCTAAGCCGTGTCCTAACCCTAGCCCTAACCCTAACCCTAACCCTAAGCTACCCTTGACTGCTTCTGCCTCCAATAGATTTCCTAAGCACTAGTGTTTTAAGGAACAGGTTAAAAAGAGAATCCTAATGTGATTTCTTGATAATGGGTGTGTTCCTTATCTTCTCCTAGTGTCTAAACTCTTCTCCATGGCTGGACCCCCAAATAATATTCCTTGACGTGCTAAGGGGTATCTAGAGAGTGGGATAGGTTTAATAACTACCCTAACCCTAACGCGTACCCTAAACCTAACCCCTACCCTAACCCTAACACGAACCCTAATCCTAACCCGTACCCTAAACCGAGCCCTAACCTTCAAACTAACCCTAACACTAACCCTAACCCATACCCTACGCCGTACCCGAACCCGTACCCGAACCCGTACCCTAAGCCGTATCCTAACCCTAACCCTAACCCTAACCCTAAGCTACCCTTGCCTGCTTCTGCCTCCAATAGATTTCCTAAGCACTAGTGTTTTAAGGAACAGGTTAAAAAGAGAATCCTAATGTGATTTCTTGATAATGGGTGTGTTCCTTATCTTCTCCTAGTGTCTAAACTCTTCTCCATGGCTGGACCCCCAAATAATATTCCTTGACGTGCTAAGGGGTATCTAGAGAGTGGGATAGGTTTAATAACTACCCTAACCCTAACGCGTACCCTAACCCTAACCCCTACCCTAACCCTAACACGTACCCTAATCCTAACCCGTACCCTAAACCGAGCCCTAACCCTCAAACTAACCCTAACCCTAACCCTAACCCATACCCTACGCCGTACCCGAACCCGTACCCGAACCCGTACCCTAAGCCATACCCTAACCCTAACCCTAACCGTAACCCTAACCCTAAGCTACCCTTGACTGCTTCTGCCTCCAATAGATTTCCTAAGCACTAGTGTATTAAGGAACAGGTTAAAAAGAGAATCCTAATGTGATTTCAGGATAATGGGTGTGTTCCTTATCTTCTCCTAGTGTATAAACTCTTCTCCATGGCTGGAACCCCAAATAATATTCCTTGACGTGCTAAGGGGTATCTAGAGAGTGGGATAGGTTTAATAACTACCCTAACCCTAACGCGTACCCTAACCCTAACCCCTACCCTAACCCTAACACGAACCCTAATCCTAACCCGTACCCTAAACCGAGCCCTAACCTTCAAACTAACCCTAACCCTAACCCTAACCCATACCCTACAGCGTACACGAAACCGTACCCGAACCCGTACCCTAAGCCGTACCCTAACCCTAACCCTAACCCTAACCCTAACCCTAAGCTACCCTTGACTGCTTCTGCCTCCAATAGATTTCCTAAGCACTAGTGTTTTAAGGAACAGGTTAAAAAGAGAATCCTAATGTGATTTCTTGATAATGGGTGTGTTCCTTATCTTCTCCTAGTGTCTAAACTCTTCTCCATGGCTGGACCCCCAAATAATATTCCTTGACGTGCTAAGGGGTATCTAGAGAGTGAGATAGGTTTAATAACTACCCTAATCCTAACGCGTACCCTAACCCTAACCCCTACCCTAACCCTAACACTTACCCTAATCCTAACCCGTACCCTAAACGGAGCCCTAACCCTCAAACTAACCCTAACCCTAACCCTAACCCATACCCGACGCCGTACCCGAACCCGTACCCGAACCCGTACCCTAAGCCATACCCTAACCCTAACCCTCACCGTAACCCTAACCCTAAGCTACCCTTGACTGCTTCTGCCTCCAATAGATTTCCTAAGCACTAGTGTATTAAGGAACAGGTTAAAAAGAGAATCCTAATGTGATTTCAGGATAATGGGTGTGTTCCTTATCTTCTCCTAGTGTCTAAACTCTTCTCCATGGCTGGACCCCCAAATAATATTCCTTGACGTGCTAAGGGGTATCTAGAGAGTGGGATAGGTTTAATAACTACCCTAACCCTAACGCGTACCCTAACCCTAACCCCTACCCTAACCCTAACACGTACCCTACTCCTAACCCGTACCCTAAACCGAGCCCTAACCCTCAAACTAACCCTAACCCTAACCCTAACCCATACCCTATGCCGTACCCGAACCCGTACCCTAATCCTTACCCTAACAATAACCCTAACCTTAACCCTAAGCTACCCTTGACTGCTTCTGCCTCCAATAGATTTCCTAAGCACTAGTGTTTTAAGGAACAGGTTAAAAAGAGAATCCTAATGTGATTTCTTGATAATGGGTGTGTTCCTTATCTTCTCCTAGTGTCTAAACTTTTCTCCATGGCTGGACCCCCAAATAATATTCCTTGACGTGCTAAGGGGTATCTAGAGAGTGGGATAGGTTTAATAACTACCCTAACCCTAACGCGTACCCTAACCCTAACCCCTACCCTAACCCTAACACGAACCCTAATCCTAACCCGTACCCTAAACCGAGCCCTAACCTTCAAACTAACCCTAACACTAACCCAAACCCATACCCTACGCCGTACACGAACCCGTACCCGAACCCGTACCCTAAGCCGTGTCCTAACCCTAGCCCTAACCCTAACCCTAACCCTAAGCTACCCTTGACTGCTTCTGCCTCCAATAGATTTCCTAAGCACTAGTGTTTTAAGGAACAGGTTAAAAAGAGAATCCTAATGTGATTTCTTGATAATGGGTGTGTTCCTTATCTTCTCCTAGTGTCTAAACTCTTCTCCATGGCTGGACCCCCAAATAATATTCCTTGACGTGCTAAGGGGTATCTAGAGAGTGGGATAGGTTTAATAACTACCCTAACCCTAACGCGTACCCTAACCCTAACCCCTACCCTAACCCTAACACGAACCCTAATCCTAACCCGTACCCTAAACCGAGCCCTAACCTTCAAACTAACCCTAACACTAACCCTAACCCATACCCTACGCCGTACCCGAACCCGTACCCGAACCCGTACCCTAAGCCGTATCCTAACCCTAACCCTAACCCTAACCCTAACCCTAACCCTAAGCTACCCTTGCCTGCTTCTGCCTCCAATAGATTTCCTAAGCACTAGTGTTTTAAGGAACAGGTTAAAAAGAGAATCCTAATGTGATTTCTTGATAATGGGTGTGTTCCTTATCTTCTCCTAGTGTCTAAACTCTTCTCCATGGCTGGACCCCCAAATAATATTCCTTGACGTGCTAAGGGGTATCTAGAGAGTGGGATAGGTTTAATAACTACCCTAACCCTAATGCGTACCCTAACCCTAACCCCTACCCTAACCCTAACACGTACCCTAATAATAACCCGTACCCTAAACCGAGCCCTAACCCTCAAACTAACCCTAACCCTAACCCTAACCCATACCCTACGCCGTACCCGAACCCGTACCCGAACCCGTACCCTAAGCCATACCCTAACCCTAACCCTAACCGTAACCCTAACCCTAAGCTACCCTTGACTGCTTCTGCCTCCAATAGATTTCCTAAGCACTAGTGTATTAAGGAACAGGTTAAAAAGAGAATCCTAATGTGATTTCAGGATAATGGGTGGGTTCCTTATCTTCTCCTAGTGTATAAACTCTTCTCCATGGCTGGAACCCCAAATAATATTCCTTGACGTGCTAAGGGGTATCTAGAGAGTGGGATAGGTTTAATAACTACCCTAACCCTAACGCGTACCCTAACCCTAACCCCTACCCTAACCCTAACACGAACCCTAATCCTAACCCGTACCCTAAACCGAGCCCTAACCTTCAAACTAACCCTAACCCTAACCCTAACCCATACCCTACAGCGTACACGAACCCGTACCCGAACCCGTACCCTAAGCCGTACCCTAACCCTAACCCTAACCCTAACCCTAACCCTAAGCTACCCTTGACTGCTTCTGCCTCCAATAGATTTCCTAAGCACTAGTGTTTTAAGGAACAGGTTAAAAAGAGAATCCTAATGTGATTTCTTGATAATGGGTGTGTTCCTTATCTTCTCCTAGTGTCTAAACTCTTCTCCATGGCTGGACCCCCAAATAATATTCCTTGACGTGCTAAGGGGTATCTAGAGAGTGAGATAGGTTTAATAACTACCCTAATCCTAACGCGTACCCTAACCCTAACCCCTACCCTAACCCTAACACTTACCCTAATCCTAACCCGTACCCTAAACGGAGCCCTAACCCTCAAACTAACCCTAACCTTAACCCTAACCCATACCCGACGCCGTACCCGAACCCGTACCCGAACCCGTACCCTAAGCCATACCCTAACCCTAACCCTCACCGTAACCCTACCCCTAAGCTACCCTTGACTGCTTCTGCCTCCAATAGATTTCCTAAGCACTAGTGTATTAAGGAACAGGTTAAAAAGAGAATCCTAATGTGATTTCAGGATAATGGGTGTGTTCCTTATCTTCTCCTAGTGTCTAAACTCTTCTCCATGGCTGGACCCCCAAATAATATTCCTTGACGTGCTAAGGGGTATCTAGAGAGTGGGATAGGTTTAATAACTACCCTAACCCTAACGCGTACCCTAACCCTAACCCCTACCCTAACCCTAACACGTACCCTACTCCTAACCCGTACCCTAAACCGAGCCCTAACCCTCAAACTAACCCTAACCCTAACCCTAACCCATACCCTATGCCGTACCCGAACCCGTACCCTAATCCTTACCCTAACAATAACCCTAACCTTAACCCTAAGCTACCCTTGACTGCTTCTGCCTCCAATAGATTTCCTAAGCACTAGTGTTTTAAGGAACAGGTTAAAAAGAGAATCCTAATGTGATTTCTTGATAATGGGTGTGTTCCTTATCTTCTCCTAGTGTCTAAACTTTTCTCCATGGCTGGACCCCCAAATAATATTCCTTGACGTGCTAAGGGGTATCTAGAGAGTGGGATAGGTTTAATAACTACCCTAACCCTAACGCGTACCCTAACCCTAACCCCTACCCTAACCCTAACACGAACCCTAATCCTAACCCGTACCCTAAACCGAGCCCTAACCTTCAAACTAACCCTAACACTAACCCAAACCCATACCCTACGCCGTACACGAACCCGTACCCGAACCCGTACCCTAAGCCGTGTCCTAACCCTAGCCCTAACCCTAACCCTAACCCTAAGCTACCCTTGACTGCTTCTGCCTCCAATAGATTTCCTAAGCACTAGTGTTTTAAGGAACAGGTTAAAAAGAGAATCCTAATGTGATTTCTTGATAATGGGTGTGTTCCTTATCTTCTCCTAGTGTCTAAACTCTTCTCCATGGCTGGAACCCCAAATAATATTCCTTGACGTGCTAAGGGGTATCTAGAGAGTGGGATAGGTTTAATAACTACCCTAACCCTAACGCGTACCCTAAACCTAACCCCTACCCTAACCCTAACACGAACCCTAATCCTAACCCGTACCCTAAACCGAGCCCTAACCTTCAAACTAACCCTAACACTAACCCTAACCCATACCCTACGCCGTACCCGAACCCGTACCCGAACCCGTACCCTAAGCCGTATCCTAACCCTAACCCTAACCCTAACCCTAAGCTACCCTTGCCTGCTTCTGCCTCCAATAGATTTCCTAAGCACTAGTGTTTTAAGGAACAGGTTAAAAAGAGAATCCTAATGTGATTTCTTGATAATGGGTGTGTTCCTTATCTTCTCCTAGTGTCTAAACTCTTCTCCATGGCTGGACCCCCAAATAATATTCCTTGACGTGCTAAGGGGTATCTAGAGAGTGGGATAGGTTTAATAACTACCCTAACCCTAACGCGTACCCTAACCCTAACCCCTACCCTAACCCTAACACGTACCCTAATCCTAACCCGTACCCTAAACCGAGCCCTAACCCTCAAACTAACCCTAACCCTAACCCTAACCCATACCCTACGCCGTACCCGAACCCGTACCCGAACCCGTACCCTAAGCCATACCCTAACCCTAACCCTAACCGTAACCCTAACCCTAAGCTACCCTTGACTGCTTCTGCCTCCAATAGATTTCCTAAGCACTAGTGTATTAAGGAACAGGTTAAAAAGAGAATCCTAATGTGATTTCAGGATAATGGGTGTGTTCCTTATCTTCTCCTAGTGTATAAACTCTTCTCCATGGCTGGAACCCCAAATAATATTCCTTGACGTGCTAAGGGGTATCTAGAGAGTGGGATAGGTTTAATAACTACCCTAACCCTAACGCGTACCCTAACCCTAACCCCTACCCTAACCCTAACACGAACCCTAATCCTAACCCGTACCCTAAACCGAGCCCTAACCTTCAAACTAACCCTAACCCTAACCCTAACCCATACCCTACAGCGTACACGAAACCGTACCCGAACCCGTACCCTAAGCCGTACCCTAACCCTAACCCTAACCCTAACCCTAACCCTAAGCTACCCTTGACTGCTTCTGCCTCCAATAGATTTCCTAAGCACTAGTGTTTTAAGGAACAGGTTAAAAAGAGAATCCTAATGTGATTTCTTGATAATGGGTGTGTTCCTTATCTTCTCCTAGTGTCTAAACTCTTCTCCATGGCTGGACCCCCAAATAATATTCCTTGACGTGCTAAGGGGTATCTAGAGAGTGAGATAGGTTTAATAACTACCCTAATCCTAACGCGTACCCTAACCCTAACCCCTACCCTAACCCTAACACTTACCCTAATACTAACCCGTACCCTAAACGGAGCCCTAACCCTCAAACTAACCCTAACCCTAACCCTAACCCATACCCGACGCCGTACCCGAACCCGTACCCGAACCCGTACCCTAAGCCATACCCTAACCCTAACCCTCACCGTAACCCTAACCCTAAGCTACCCTTGACTGCTTCTGCCTCCAATAGATTTCCTAAGCACTAGTGTATTAAGGAACAGGTTAAAAAGAGAATCCTAATGTGATTTCAGGATAATGGGTGTGTTCCTTATCTTCTCCTAGTGTCTAAACTCTTCTCCATGGCTGGACCCCCAAATAATATTCCTTGACGTGCTAAGGGGTATCTAGAGAGTGGGATAGGTTTAATAACTACCCTAACCCTAACGCGTACCCTAACCCTAACCCCTACCCTAACCCTAACACGTACCCTACTCCTAACCCGTACCCTAAACCGAGCCCTAACCCTCAAACTAACCCTAACCCTAACCCTAACCCATACCCTATGCCGTACCCGAACCCGTACCCTAATCCTTACCCTAACAATAACCCTAACCTTAACCCTAAGCTACCCTTGACTGCTTCTGCCTCCAATAGATTTCCTAAGCACTAGTGTTTTAAGGAACAGGTTAAAAAGAGAATCCTAATGTGATTTCTTGATAATGGGTGTGTTCCTTATCTTCTCCTAGTGTCTAAACTTTTCTCCATGGCTGGACCCCCAAATAATATTCCTTGACGTGCTAAGGGGTATCTAGTGAGTGGGATAGGTTTAATAACTACCCTAACCCTAACGCGTACCCTAACCCTAACCCCTACCCTAACCCTAACACGAACCCTAATCCTAACCCGTACCCTAAACCGAGCCCTAACCTTCAAACTAACCCTAACACTAACCCAAACCCATACCCTACGCCGTACACGAACCCGTACCCGAACCCGTACCCTAAGCCGTGTCCTAACCCTAGCCCTAACCCTAACCCTAACCCTAAGCTACCCTTGACTGCTTCTGCCTCCAATAGATTTCCTAAGCACTAGTGTTTTAAGGAACAGGTTAAAAAGAGAATCCTAATGTGATTTCTTGATAATGGGTGTGTTCCTTATCTTCTCCTAGTGTCTAAACTCTTCTCCATGGCTGGACCCCCAAATAATATTCCTTGACGTGCTAAGGGGTATCTAGAGAGTGGGATAGGTTTAATAACTACCCTAACCCTAACGCGTACCCTAACCCTAACCCCTACCCTAACCCTAACACGAACCCTAATCCTAACCCGTACCCTAAACCGAGCCCTAACCTTCAAACTAACCCTAACACTAACCCTAACCCATACCCTACGCCGTACCCGAACCCGTACCCGAACCCGTACCCTAAGCCGTATCCTAACCCTAACCCTAACCCTAACCCTAACCCTAACCCTAAGCTACCCTTGCCTGCTTCTGCCTCCAATAGATTTCCTAAGCACTAGTGTTTTAAGGAACAGGTTAAAAAGAGAATCCTAATGTGATTTCTTGATAATGGCTGTGTTCCTTATCTTCTCCTAGTGTCTAAACTCTTCTCCATGGCTGGACCCCCAAATAATATTCCTTGACGTGCTAAGGGGTATCTAGAGAGTGGGATAGGTTTAATAACTACCCTAACCCTAACGCGTACCCTAACCCTAACCCCTACCCTAACCCTAACACGTACCCTAATCCTAACCCGTACCCTAAACCGAGCCCTAACCCTCAAACTAACCCTAACCCTAACCCTAACCCATACCCTACGCCGTACCCGAACCCGTACCCGAACCCGTACCCTAAGCCATACCCTAACCCTAACCCTAACCGTAACCCTAACCCTAAGCTACCCTTGACTGCTTCTGCCTCCAATAGATTTCCTAAGCACTAGTGTATTAAGGAACAGGTTAAAAAGAGAATCCTAATGTGATTTCAGGATAATGGGTGTGTTCCTTATCTTCTCCTAGTGTATAAACTCTTCTCCATGGCTGGAACCCCAAATAATATTCCTTGACGTGCTAAGGGGTATCTAGAGAGTGGGATAGGTTTAATAACTACCCTAACCCTAACGCGTACCCTAACCCTAACCCCTACCCTAACCCTAACACGAACCCTAATCCTAACCCGTACCCTAAACCGAGCCCTAACCTTCAAACTAACCCTAACACTAACCCAAACCCATACCCTACGCCGTACACGAACCCGTACCCGAACCCGTACCCTAAGCCGTGTCCTAACCCTAGCCCTAACCCTAACCCTAACCCTAAGCTACCCTTGACTGCTTCTGCCTCCAATAGATTTCCTAAGCACTAGTGTTTTAAGGAACAGGTTAAAAAGAGAATCCTAATGTGATTTCTTGATAATGGGTGTGTTCCTTATCTTCTCCTAGTGTCTAAACTCTTCTCCATGGCTGGACCCCCAAATAATATTCCTTGACGTGCTAAGGGGTATCTAGAGAGTGGGATAGGTTTAATAACTACCCTAACCCTAACGCGTACCCTAACCCTAACCCCTACCCTAACCCTAACACGAACCCTAATCCTAACCCGTACCCTAAACCGAGCCCTAACCTTCAAACTAACCCTAACACTAACCCTAACCCATACCCTACGCCGTACCCGAACCCGTACCCGAACCCGTACCCTAAGCCGTATCCTAACCCTAACCCTAACCCTAACCCTAACCCTAACCCTAAGCTACCCTTGCCTGCTTCTGCCTCCAATAGATTTCCTAAGCACTAGTGTTTTAAGGAACAGGTTAAAAAGAGAATCCTAATGTGATTTCTTGATAATGGCTGTGTTCCTTATCTTCTCCTAGTGTCTAAACTCTTCTCCATGGCTGGACCCCCAAATAATATTCCTTGACGTGCTAAGGGGTATCTAGAGAGTGGGATAGGTTTAATAACTACCCTAACCCTAACGCGTACCCTAACCCTAACCCCTACCCTAACCCTAACACGTACCCTAATCCTAACCCGTACCCTAAACCGAGCCCTAACCCTCAAACTAACCCTAACCCTAACCCTAACCCATACCCTACGCCGTACCCGAACCCGTACCCGAACCCGTACCCTAAGCCATACCCTAACCCTAACCCTAACCGTAACCCTAACCCTAAGCTACCCTTGACTGCTTCTGCCTCCAATAGATTTCCTAAGCACTAGTGTATTAAGGAACAGGTTAAAAAGAGAATCCTAATGTGATTTCAGGATAATGGGTGTGTTCCTTATCTTCTCCTAGTGTATAAACTCTTCTCCATGGCTGGAACCCCAAATAATATTCCTTGACGTGCTAAGGGGTATCTAGAGAGTGGGATAGGTTTAATAACTACCCTAACCCTAACGCGTACCCTAACCCTAACCCCTACCCTAACCCTAACACGAACCCTAATCCTAACCCGT
Source organism: Eschrichtius robustus (assembly GCF_028021215.1). Taxonomy (NCBI): domain Eukaryota; kingdom Metazoa; phylum Chordata; class Mammalia; order Artiodactyla; family Eschrichtiidae; genus Eschrichtius; species Eschrichtius robustus. Next base: position 2,652,052 of record NW_027175343.1, read on the forward strand.
ACCCTAAACCGAGCCCTAACCTTCAAACTAACCCTAACCCTAACCCTAACCCATACCCTACAGCGTACACGAACCCGTACCCGAACCCGTACCCTAAGCCGTACCCTAACCCTAACCCTAACCCTAACCCTAACCCTAAGCTACCCTTGACTGCTTCTGCCTCCAATAGATTTCCTAAGCACTAGTGTTTTAAGGAACAGGTTAAAAAGAGAATCCTAATGTGATTTCTTGATAATGGGTGTGTTCCTTATCTTCTCCTAGTGTCTAAACTCTTCTCCATGGCTGGACCCCCAAATAATATTCCTTGACGTGCTAAGGGGTATCTAGAGAGTGAGATAGGTTTAATAACTACCCTAATCCTAACGCGTACCCTAACCCTAACCCCTACCCTAACCCTAACACTTACCCTAATCCTAACCCGTACCCTAAACGGAGCCCTAACCCTCAAACTAACCCTAACCCTAACCCTAACCCATACCCGACGCCGTACCCGAACCCGTACCCGAACCCGTACCCTAAGCCATACCCTAACCCTAACCCTCACCGTAACCCTACCCCTAAGCTACCCTTGACTGCTTCTGCCTCCAATAGATTTCCTAAGCACTAGTGTATTAAGGAACAGGTTAAAAAGAGAATCCTAATGTGATTTCAGGATAATGGGTGTGTTCCTTATCTTCTCCTAGTGTCTAAACTCTTCTCCATGGCTGGACCCCCAAATAATATTCCTTGACGTGCTAAGGGGTATCTAGAGAGTGGGATAGGTTTAATAACTACCCTAACCCTAACGCGTACCCTAACCCTAACCCCTACCCTAACCCTAACACGAACCCTAATCCTAACCCGTACCCTAAACCGAGCCCTAACCTTCAAACTAACCCTAACCCTAACCCTAACCCATACCCTACAGCGTACACGAACCCGTACCCGAACCCGTACCCTAAGCCGTACCCTAACCCTAACCCTAACCCTAACCCTAACCCTAAGCTACCCTTGACTGCTTCTGCCTCCAATAGATTTCCTAAGCACTAGTGTTTTAAGGAACAGGTTAAAAAGAGAATCCTAATGTGATTTCTTGATAATGGGTGTGTTCCTTATCTTCTCCTAGTGTCTAAACTCTTCTCCATGGCTGGACCCCCAAATAATATTCCTTGACGTGCTAAGGGGTATCTAGAGAGTGAGATAGGTTTAATAACTACCCTAATCCTAACGCGTACCCTAACCCTAACCCCTACCCTAACCCTAACACTTACCCTAATCCTAACCCGTACCCTAAACGGAGCCCTAACCCTCAAACTAACCCTAACCCTAACCCTAACCCATACCCGACGCCGTACCCGAACCCGTACCCGAACCCGTACCCTAAGCCATACCCTAACCCTAACCCTCACCGTAACCCTAACCCTAAGCTACCCTTGACTGCTTCTGCCTCCAATAGATTTCCTAAGCACTAGTGTATTAAGGAACAGGTTAAAAAGAGAATCCTAATGTGATTTCAGGATAATGGGTGTGTTCCTTATCTTCTCCTAGTGTCTAAACTCTTCTCCATGGCTGGACCCCCAAATAATATTCCTTGACGTGCTAAGGGGTATCTAGAGAGTGGGATAGGTTTAATAACTACCCTAACCCTAACGCGTACCCTAACCCTAACCCCTACCCTAACCCTAACACGTACCCTACTCCTAACCCGTACCCTAAACCGAGCCCTAACCCTCAAACTAACCCTAACCCTAACCCTAACCCATACCCTATGCCGTACCCGAACCCGTACCCTAATCCTTACCCTAACAATAACCCTAACCTTAACCCTAAGCTACCCTTGACTGCTTCTGCCTCCAATAGATTTCCTAAGCACTAGTGTTTTAAGGAACAGGTTAAAAAGAGAATCCTAATGTGATTTCTTGATAATGGGTGTGTTCCTTATCTTCTCCTAGTGTCTAAACTTTTCTCCATGGCTGGACCCCCAAATAATATTCCTTGACGTGCTAAGGGGTATCTAGTGAGTGGGATAGGTTTAATAACTACCCTAACCCTAACGCGTACCCTAACCCTAACCCCTACCCTAACCCTAACACGAACCCTAATCCTAACCCGTACCCTAAACCGAGCCCTAACCTTCAAACTAACCCTAACACTAACCCAAACCCATACCCTACGCCGTACACGAACCCGTACCCGAACCCGTACCCTAAGCCGTGTCCTAACCCTAGCCCTAACCCTAACCCTAACCCTAAGCTACCCTTGACTGCTTCTGCCTCCAATAGATTTCCTAAGCACTAGTGTTTTAAGGAACAGGTTAAAAAGAGAATCCTAATGTGATTTCTTGATAATGGGTGTGTTCCTTATCTTCTCCTAGTGTCTAAACTCTTCTCCATGGCTGGACCCCCAAATAATATTCCTTGACGTGCTAAGGGGTATCTAGAGAGTGGGATAGGTTTAATAACTACCCTAACCCTAACGCGTACCCTAACCCTAACCCCTACCCTAACCCTAACACGAACCCTAATCCTAACCCGTACCCTAAACCGAGCCCTAACCTTCAAACTAACCCTAACACTAACCCTAACCCATACCCTACGCCGTACCCGAACCCGTACCCGAACCCGTACCCTAAGCCGTATCCTAACCCTAACCCTAACCCTAACCCTAACCCTAACCCTAAGCTACCCTTGCCTGCTTCTGCCTCCAATAGATTTCCTAAGCACTAGTGTTTTAAGGAACAGGTTAAAAAGAGAATCCTAATGTGATTTCTTGATAATGGCTGTGTTCCTTATCTTCTCCTAGTGTCTAAACTCTTCTCCATGGCTGGACCCCCAAATAATATTCCTTGACGTGCTAAGGGGTATCTAGAGAGTGGGATAGGTTTAATAACTACCCTAACCCTAACGCGTACCCTAACCCTAACCCCTACCCTAACCCTAACACGTACCCTAATCCTAACCCGTACCCTAAACCGAGCCCTAACCCTCAAACTAACCCTAACCCTAACCCTAACCCATACCCTACGCCGTACCCGAACCCGTACCCGAACCCGTACCCTAAGCCATACCCTAACCCTAACCCTAACCGTAACCCTAACCCTAAGCTACCCTTGACTGCTTCTGCCTCCAATAGATTTCCTAAGCACTAGTGTATTAAGGAACAGGTTAAAAAGAGAATCCTAATGTGATTTCAGGATAATGGGTGTGTTCCTTATCTTCTCCTAGTGTATAAACTCTTCTCCATGGCTGGAACCCCAAATAATATTCCTTGACGTGCTAAGGGGTATCTAGAGAGTGGGATAGGTTTAATAACTACCCTAACCCTAACGCGTACCCTAACCCTAACCCCTACCCTAACCCTAACACGAACCCTAATCCTAACCCGTACCCTAAACCGAGCCCTAACCTTCAAACTAACCCTAACACTAACCCAAACCCATACCCTACGCCGTACACGAACCCGTACCCGAACCCGTACCCTAAGCCGTGTCCTAACCCTAGCCCTAACCCTAACCCTAACCCTAAGCTACCCTTGACTGCTTCTGCCTCCAATAGATTTCCTAAGCACTAGTGTTTTAAGGAACAGGTTAAAAAGAGAATCCTAATGTGATTTCTTGATAATGGGTGTGTTCCTTATCTTCTCCTAGTGTCTAAACTCTTCTCCATGGCTGGACCCCCAAATAATATTCCTTGACGTGCTAAGGGGTATCTAGAGAGTGGGATAGGTTTAATAACTACCCTAACCCTAACGCGTACCCTAACCCTAACCCCTACCCTAACCCTAACACGAACCCTAATCCTAACCCGTACCCTAAACCGAGCCCTAACCTTCAAACTAACCCTAACACTAACCCTAACCCATACCCTACGCCGTACCCGAACCCGTACCCGAACCCGTACCCTAAGCCGTATCCTAACCCTAACCCTAACCCTAACCCTAACCCTAACCCTAAGCTACCCTTGCCTGCTTCTGCCTCCAATAGATTTCCTAAGCACTAGTGTTTTAAGGAACAGGTTAAAAAGAGAATCCTAATGTGATTTCTTGATAATGGCTGTGTTCCTTATCTTCTCCTAGTGTCTAAACTCTTCTCCATGGCTGGACCCCCAAATAATATTCCTTGACGTGCTAAGGGGTATCTAGAGAGTGGGATAGGTTTAATAACTACCCTAACCCTAACGCGTACCCTAACCCTAACCCCTACCCTAACCCTAACACGTACCCTAATCCTAACCCGTACCCTAAACCGAGCCCTAACCCTCAAACTAACCCTAACCCTAACCCTAACCCATACCCTACGCCGTACCCGAACCCGTACCCGAACCCGTACCCTAAGCCATACCCTAACCCTAACCCTAACCGTAACCCTAACCCTAAGCTACCCTTGACTGCTTCTGCCTCCAATAGATTTCCTAAGCACTAGTGTATTAAGGAACAGGTTAAAAAGAGAATCCTAATGTGATTTCAGGATAATGGGTGTGTTCCTTATCTTCTCCTAGTGTATAAACTCTTCTCCATGGCTGGAACCCCAAATAATATTCCTTGACGTGCTAAGGGGTATCTAGAGAGTGGGATAGGTTTAATAACTACCCTAACCCTAACGCGTACCCTAACCCTAACCCCTACCCTAACCCTAACACGAACCCTAATCCTAACCCGTACCCTAAACCGAGCCCTAACCTTCAAACTAACCCTAACCCTAACCCTAACCCATACCCTACAGCGTACACGAACCCGTACCCGAACCCGTACCCTAAGCCGTACCCTAACCCTAACCCTAACCCTAACCCTAACCCTAAGCTACCCTTGACTGCTTCTGCCTCCAATAGATTTCCTAAGCACTAGTGTTTTAAGGAACAGGTTAAAAAGAGAATCCTAATGTGATTTCTTGATAATGGGTGTGTTCCTTATCTTCTCCTAGTGTCTAAACTCTTCTCCATGGCTGGACCCCCAAATAATATTCCTTGACGTGCTAAGGGGTATCTAGAGAGTGAGATAGGTTTAATAACTACCCTAATCCTAACGCGTACCCTAACCCTAACCCCTACCCTAACCCTAACACTTACCCTAATCCTAACCCGTACCCTAAACGGAGCCCTAACCCTCAAACTAACCCTAACCCTAACCCTAACCCATACCCGACGCCGTACCCGAACCCGTACCCGAACCCGTACCCTAAGCCATACCCTAACCCTAACCCTCACCGTAACCCTACCCCTAAGCTACCCTTGACTGCTTCTGCCTCCAATAGATTTCCTAAGCACTAGTGTATTAAGGAACAGGTTAAAAAGAGAATCCTAATGTGATTTCAGGATAATGGGTGTGTTCCTTATCTTCTCCTAGTGTCTAAACTCTTCTCCATGGCTGGACCCCCAAATAATATTCCTTGACGTGCTAAGGGGTATCTAGAGAGTGGGATAGGTTTAATAACTACCCTAACCCTAACGCGTACCCTAACCCTAACCCCTACCCTAACCCTAACACGTACCCTACTCCTAACCCGTACCCTAAACCGAGCCCTAACCCTCAAACTAACCCTAACCCTAACCCTAACCCATACCCTATGCCGTACCCGAACCCGTACCCTAATCCTTACCCTAACAATAACCCTAACCTTAACCCTAAGCTACCCTTGACTGCTTCTGCCTCCAATAGATTTCCTAAGCACTAGTGTTTTAAGGAACAGGTTAAAAAGAGAATCCTAATGTGATTTCTTGATAATGGGTGTGTTCCTTATCTTCTCCTAGTGTCTAAACTTTTCTCCATGGCTGGACCCCCAAATAATATTCCTTGACGTGCTAAGGGGTATCTAGAGAGTGGGATAGGTTTAATAACTACCCTAACCCTAACGCGTACCCTAACCCTAACCCCTACCCTAACCCTAACACGAACCCTAATCCTAACCCGTACCCTAAACCGAGCCCTAACCTTCAAACTAACCCTAACCCTAACCGAAACCCATACCCTACGCCGTACACGAACCCGTACCCGAACCCGTACCCTAAGCCTTGTCGTAACCCTAGCCCTAACCCTAACCCTAACCCTAAGCTACCCTTGACTGCTTCTGCCTCCAATAGATTTCCTAAGCACTAGTGTTTTAAGGAACAGGTTAAAAAGAGAATCCTAATGTGATTTCTTGATAATGGGTGTGTTCCTTATCTTCTCCTAGTGTCTAAACTCTTCTCCATGGCTGGACCCCCAAATAATATTCCTTGACGTGCTAAGGGGTATCTAGAGAGTGGGATAGGTTTAATAACTACCCTAACCCTAACGCGTACCCTAACCCTAACCCCTACCCTAACCCTAACACGAACCCTAATCCTAACCCGTACCCTAAACCGAGCCCTAATCTTCAAACTAACCCTAACACTAACCCTAACCCATACCCTACGCCGTACCCGAACCCGTACCCGAACCCGTACCCTAAGCCGTATCCTAACCCTAACCCTAACCCTAACCCTAACCCTAACCCTAAGCTACCCTTGCCTGCTTCTGCCTCCAATAGATTTCCTAAGCACTAGTGTTTTAAGGAACAGGTTAAAAAGAGAATCCTAATGTGATTTCTTGATAATGGGTGTGTTCCTTATCTTCTCCTAGTGTCTAAACTCTTCTCCATGGCTGGACCCCCAAATAATATTCCTTGACGTGCTAAGGGGTATCTAGAGAGTGGGATAGGTTTAATAACTACCCTAACCCTAACGCGTACCCTAACCCTAACCCCTACCCTAACCCTAACACGAACCCTAATCCTAACCCGTACCCTAAACCGAGCCCTAACCTTCAAACTAACCCTAACCCTAACCGAAACCCATACCCTACGCCGTACACGAACCCGTACCCGAACCCGTACCCTAAGCCTTGTCGTAACCCTAGCCCTAACCCTAACCCTAACCCTAAGCTACCCTTGACTGCTTCTGCCTCCAATAGATTTCCTAAGCACTAGTGTTTTAAGGAACAGGTTAAAAAGAGAATCCTAATGTGATTTCTTGATAATGGGTGTGTTCCTTATCTTCTCCTAGTGTCTAAACTCTTCTCCATGGCTGGACCCCCAAATAATATTCCTTGACGTGCTAAGGGGTATCTAGAGAGTGGGATAGGTTTAATAACTACCCTAACCCTAACGCGTACCCTAACCCTAACCCCTACCCTAACCCTAACACGAACCCTAATCCTAACCCGTACCCTAAACCGAGCCCTAACCTTCAAACTAACCCTAACACTAACCCTAACCCATACCCTACGCCGTACCCGAACCCGTACCCGAACCCGTACCCTAAGCCGTATCCTAACCCTAACCCTAACCCTAACCCTAACCCTAACCCTAAGCTACCCTTGCCTGCTTCTGCCTCCAATAGATTTCCTAAGCACTAGTGTTTTAAGGAACAGGTTAAAAAGAGAATCCTAATGTGATTTCTTGATAATGGGTGTGTTCCTTATCTTCTCCTAGTGTCTAAACTCTTCTCCATGGCTGGACCCCCAAATAATATTCCTTGACGTGCTAAGGGGTATCTAGAGAGTGGGATAGGTTTAATAACTACCCTAACCCTAACGCGTACCCTAACCCTAACCCCTACCCTAACCCTAACACGTACCCTAATCCTAACCCGTACCCTAAACCGAGCCCTAACCCTCAAACTAACCCTAACCCTAACCCTAACCCATACCCTACGCCGTACCCGAACCCGTACCCAAACCCGTACCCTAAGCCATACCCTAACCCTAACCCTAACTGTAACCCTAACCCTAAGCTACCCTTGACTGCTTCTGCCTCCAATAGATTTCCTAAGCACTAGTGTATTAAGGAACAGGTTAAAAAGAGAATCCTAATGTGATTTCAGGATAATGGGTGTGTTCCTTATCTTCTCCTAGTGTATAAACTCTTCTCCATGGCTGGAACCCCAAATAATATTCCTTGACGTGCTAAGGGGTATCTAGAGAGTGGGATAGGTTTAATAACTACCCTAACCCTAACGCGTACCCTAACCCTAACCCCTACCCTAACCCTAACACGTACCCTAATCCTAATCCGTAACCTAAACCGAGCCCTAACCCTCAAACTAACCCTAACCCTAAACCTAACCCATACCCTACGCCTTACCCGAACCCGTACCCGAACCCGTACCCGAACCCGTACCCTAAGCCGTACCCTAACCCTAACCCTAACCCTAAGCTACCCTTGACTGCTTCTGCCTCCAATAGATTTCCTAAGCACTAGTGTTTTAAGGAACAGGTTAAAAAGAGAATCCTAATGTGATTTCTTGATAATGGGTGTGTTCCTTATCTTCTCCTAGTGTCTAAACTCTTCTCCATGTCTGGACCCCCAAATAATATTCCTTGACGTGCTAAGGGGTATCTAGAGAGTGGGATAGGTTTAATAACTATCATAACCCTAACGCATACCCTAACCCTAACCTCTACCCTAACCCTAACACGTACACTAATCTTAACCCATACCCTAAACCGAGCCCTAACCCTCAAACTAACCCTAACCCTAACCCTAACCCATACCCTACGCCGTACCCAAACCCGTACCCGAACCCGTACCCGAACCCGTACCCTAAGCCGTACCCTAAACCTAACCCTAACCCTAACCCTAACCCTAAGCTACCCTTGACTGCTTCTGCCTCCAATAGATTTCCTAAGCACTAGTGTATTAAGGAACAGGTTAAAAAGAGAATCCTAATGTGATTTCAGGATAATGGGTGTGTTCCTTATCTTCTCCTAGTGTCTAAACTCTTCTCCATGGCTGGACCCCCAAATAATATTCCTTGACGTGCTAAGGGGTATCTAGAGAGTGGGATAGGTTTAATAACTACCCTAACCCTAACGCGTACCCTAACCCTAACCCCTACCCTAACCCTAACACGAACCCTAATCCTAACCCGTACCCTAAACCGAGCCCTATCCCTCAAACTAACCCTAACCCTAACCCAAACCCATACCCTACGCCGTACACGAACCCGTACCCGAACCCGTACCCTAAGCCGTGTCCTAACCCTAGCCCTAACCCTAACCCTAACCCTAAGCTACCCTTGACTGCTTCTGCCTCCAATAGATTTCCTAAGCACTAGTGTTTTAAGGAACAGGTTAAAAAGAGAATCCTAATGTGATTTCTTGATAATGGGTGTGTTCCTTATCTTCTCCTAGTGTCTAAACTCTTCTCCATGGCTGGACCCCCAAGTAATATTCCTTGACGTGCTAAGGGGTATCTAGAGAGTGGGATAGGTTTAATAACTACCCTAACCCTAACGCGTACCCTAACCCTAACCCCTACCCTAACCCTAACACGAACCCTAATCCTAACCGTACCCTAAACCGAGCCCTAACCTTCAAACTAACCCTAACCCTAACCCTAACCCATACCCTACAGCGTACACGAACCCGTACCCGAACCCGTACCCTAAGCCGTACCCTAACCCTAACCCTAACCCTAACCCTAACCCTAAGCTACCCTTGACTGCTTCTGCCTCCAATAGATTTCCTAAGCACTAGTGTTTTAAGGAACAGGTTAAAAAGAGAATCCTAATGTGATTTCTTGATAATGGGTGTGTTCCTTATCTTCTCCTAGTGTCTAAACTCTTCTCCATGGCTGGACCCCCAAATAATATTCCTTGACGTGCTAAGGGGTATCTAGAGAGTGAGATAGGTTTAATAACTACCCTAACCCTAACGCGTACCCTAACCCTAACCCCTACCCTAACCCTAACACTTACCCTAATCCTAACCCGTACCCTAAACGGAGCCCTAACCCTCAAACTAACCCTAACCCTAACCCTAACCCATACCCTACGCCGTACCCGAACCCGTACCCGAACCCGTACCCTAAGCCATACCCTAACACTAACCCTCACCGTAACCCTACCCCTAAGCTACCCTTGACTGCTTCTGCCTCCAATAGATTTCCTAAGCACTAGTGTATTAAGGAACAGGTTAAAAAGAGAATCCTAATGTGATTTCAGGATAATGGGTGTGTTCCTTATCTTCTCCTAGTGTCTAAACTCTTCTCCATGGCTGGACCCCCAAATGATATTCCTTGACGTGCTAAGGGGTATCTAGAGAGTGGGATAGGTTTAATAACTACCCTAACCCTAACGCGTACCCTAACCCTAACCCCTACCCTAACCCTAACACGTACCCTAATCCTAACCCGTACCCTAAACCGAGCCCTAACCCTCAAACTAACACTAACCCTAACCCTAACCCATACCCTAGGCCGTACCCGAACCCGTACCCTAATCCTTACCCTAACAATAACCCTAACCTTAACCCTAAGCTACCCTTGACTGCTTCTGCCTCCAATAGATTTCCTAAGCACTAGTGTTTTAAGGAACAGGTTAAAAAGAGAATCCTAATGTGATTTCTTGATAATGGGTGTGTTCCTTATCTTCTCCTAGTGTCTAAACTCTTCTCCATGGCTGGACCGCCAAATAACATTCCTTGACGTGCTAAGGGGTATCTAGAGAGTGGGATAGGTTTAATAACTACCATAACCCTAACGCATACCCTAACCCTAACCTCTACCCTAACCCTAACACGTACACTAATCCTAACCCATACCCTAAACCGAGCCCTAACCCTCAAACTAACCCTAACCCTAACCCTAACCCATACCCTACGCCGTACCCGAACCCGTACACGAACCCGTACCCGAACCCGTACTCTAAGCCGTACCCTAAACCTAACCCTAACCCTAACCCTAACCCTAAGCTACCCTTGACTGCTTCTGCCTCCAATAGATTTCCTAATCACTAGTGTATTAAGGAACAGGTTAAAAAGAGAATCCTAATGTGATTTCTTGATAATGGGTGTGTTCCTTATCTTCTCCTAGTGTCTAAACTCTTCTCCATGGCTGGACCCCCAAATAATATTCCTTGACGTGCTAAGGGGTATCTAGAGAGTGGGATAGGTTTAATAACTACCCTAACCCTAACGCGTACCCTAACCCTAACCCCTACCATAACCCTAACACGAACCCTAATCCTAACCCGTACCCTAAACCGAGCCCTAACCTTCAAACTAACCCTAACCCTAACCCATACCCTACGCCGTACACGAACACGTACCCGAACCCGTACCCTAAGCCGTACCCTAAAGCTAACCCTAACCCTAACCCTAACCCTAACCCTAAGCTACCCTTGACTGCTTCTGCCTCCAATAGATTTCCTAAGCACTAGTGTTTTAAGGAACAGGTTAAAAAGAGAATCCTAATGTGATTTATTGATAATGGGTGTGTTCCTTATCTTCTCCTAGTGTCTAAACTCTTCTCCATGGCTGGACCCCCAAATAATATTCCTTGACGTGCTAAGGGTTATCTAGAGAGTGGGATAGGTTTAATAACTACCCTAACCCTAACGCGTACCCTAACCCTAACCCCTACCCTAACCCTAAGACGTACCCTAATCCTAACCCGTAACCTAAACCGAGCCCTAACCCTCAAACTAACCCTAACCCTAACCCTAACCCATACCCTACGCCATACCCGAACCCGTACCCGAACCCGTACACTAAGCCGTACCCTAACCCTAACCCTAACCCTAACCCTAACCCTAAACCTAACCCTAACCCTAAGCTACCCTTGACTGCTTCTGCCTCCAATAGATTTCCTAAGCACTAGTGTTTTAAGGAACAGGTTAAAAAGAGAATCCTAATGTGATTTCAGGATAATGGGTGTGTTCCTTATCTTCTCCTACTGTCTAAACTCTTCTCCATGGCTGGACCCCCAAATAATATTCCTTGACGTGCTAAGGGGTATCTAGGGAGTGGGATAGGTTTAATAACTACCCTAAACCTAACGCGTACCCTAACCCTAACCCCTACCCTAACCCTAACACGAACCCTAATCCTAACCCGTACCCTAAACCGAGCCCTAACCTTCAAACTAACCCTAACCCTAACCCTAACCCATACCCTACGCCGTACACGAACCCGTACCCGAACCCGTACCCTAAGCCGTACCCTAACCCTAACCCTAACCCTAACCCTAACCCTAACCCTAAGCTACCCTTGACTGCTTCTGCCTCCAATAGATTTCCTAAGCACTAGTGTTTTAAGGAACAGGTTAAAAAGAGAATCCTAATGTGATTTCTTGATAATGGGTGTGTTCCTTATCTTCTCCTAGTGTCTAAACTCTTCTCCATGGCTGGACCCCCAAATAATATTCCTTGATGTGCTAAGGGGTATCTAGAGAGTGGGATAGGTTTAATAACTACCCTAACCCTAACGCGTACCCTAACCCTAACCCCTACCCTAACCCTAACACGTACCCTAATCCTAACCCGTACCCTAAACCGAGCCCTAACCCTCAAACTAACCCTAACCCTAACCCTAACCCATATCCTACGCCATACTCAAACCCGTAACCGAACCCGTACCCGAACCCGTACCCTAAGCCGTACCCTAACCCAAACCCTAACCCTAAGCTACCCTTGACTGCTTCTGCCTCCAATAGATTTCCTAAGCACTAGTGTTTTAAGGAACAGGTTAAAAAGAGAATCCTATTGTGATTTCTTGATAATGGGTGTGTTCCTTATCTTCTCCTAGTGTCTAAACTTTTCTCCATGGCTGGACCCCCAAATAATATTCCTTGACGTGCTAAGGGGTATCTAGAGAGTGGGATAGGTTTAATAACTACCCTAACCCTAACGCGTACCCTAACCCTAACCCCTACCCTAACCCTAACACGAACCCTAATCCTAACCCGTAACATAAACCGAGCCCTAACCCTCAAACTAACCCTAACACTAACCCAAACCCATACCCTACGCCGTACCTGAACCCGTACCCGAACCCGTACCCGAACCCGTACCCTAAGCCGTACCCTAACCCTAACCCTAACCCTAAGCTACCCTTGACTGCTTCTGCCTCCAATAGATTTCCTGAGCACTAGTGTTTTAAGGAACAGGTTAAAAAGAGAATCCTAATGTGATTTCTTGATAATGGGTGTGTTCCTTATCTTCTCCTAGTGTCTAAACTCTTCTCCATGGCTGGACCCCCAAATAATATTCCTTGACGTGCTAAGGGGTATCTAGAGAGTGGGATAGGTTTAATAACTACCCTAACCCTAACGCGTACCCTAACCCTAACCCCTACCCTAACCCTAACACGTACCCTAATCCTAACCCGTACACTAAACCGAGCCCTAACCCTCAAACTAACCCTAACCCTAACCCTAAACCATACCCTACGCCGTACCCGAACCCGTACCCGAACCCATACCCTAAGCCATACCCTAACCCTAACCCTAACCGTAACCCTAACCCTAAGCTACCCTTGACTGCTTCTGCCTCCAATAGATTTCCTAAGCACTAGTGTATTAAGGAACAGGTTAAAAAGAGAATCCTAATGTGATTTCAGGATAATGGGTGTGTTCCTTATCTTCTCCTAGTGTATAAACTCTTCTCCATGGCTGGACCCCCAAATAATATTCCTTGACGTGCTAAGGGGTATCTAGAGAGTGGGATAGGTTTAATAACTACCCTAACCCTAACGCGTACCCTAACCCTAACCCCTACCCTAAACCTAACACGTACCCTAATCCTAACCCGTAACCTAAACCGAGCGCTAACCCTCAAACTAACCCTAACCCTAAACCTAACCCATACCCTACGCCGTACCCGAACCCGTACCCGAACCCGTACCCGAACCCGAACCCTAAGCCGTACCCTAACCCTAACCCTAACCCTAAGCTACCCTTGACTGCTTCTGCCTCCAATAGATTTCCTAAGCACTAGTGTTTTAAGGAACAGGTTAAAAAGAGAATCCTAATGTGATTTCTTGATAATGGGTGTGTTCCTTATCTTCTCCTAGTGTCTAAACTCTTCTCCATGGCTGGACCCCCAAATAATATTCCTTGACGTGCTAAGGGGTATCTAGAGAGTGGGATATGTTTAATAACTACCCTAACCCTAACGCGTACCATAACCCTAACCCCTACCCTAATCCTAACACTTACCCTAATCCTAACCCGTACCCTAAACGGAGCCTAACCCTCAAACTAACCCTAACCCTAACCCTAACCCATACCCTACGCCGTACACGAACCCGTACCCGAACCCGTACCCTAAGCCATACCCTAACCCTAACCCTCACCGTAACCCTAACCCTAAGCTACCCTTGACTGCTTCTGCCTCCAATAGATTTCCTAAGCACTAGTGTATTAAGGAACAGGTTAAAAAGAGAATCCTAATGTGATTTCAGGATAATGGGTGTGTTCCTTATCTTCTCCTAGTGTCTAAACTCTTCTCCATGGCCTGACCCCCAAATAATATTCCTTGACGTGCTAAGGGGTATCTAGAGAGTGGGATAGGTTTAATAACTACCCTAACCCTAACGCATACCCTAACCCTAACCCCTACCCTAACCCTAACACTTACCCTAATCCTAACCCGTACCCTAAACGGAGCCCTAACCCTCAAACTAACCCTAACCCTAACCCTAACCCATACCCTATGCCGTACCCGAACCCGTACCCTAATCCTTACCCTAACAATAACCCTAACCTTAACCCTAAGCTACCCTTGACTGCTTCTGCCTCCAATAGATTTCCTAAGCACTAGTGTATTAAGGAACAGGTTAAAAAGAGAATCCTAATGTGATTTCAGGATAATGGGTGTGTTCCTTATCTTCTCCTAGTGTCTAAACTCTTCTCCATGGCCTGACCCCCAAATAATATTCCTTGACGTGCTAAGGGGTATCTAGAGAGTGGGATAGGTTTAATAACTACCCTAACCCTAACGCATACCCTAACCCTAACCCCTACCCTAACCCTAACACTTACCCTAATCCTAACCCGTACCCTAAACGGAGCCCTAACCCTCAAACTAACCCTAACCCTAACCCTAACCCATACCCTATGCCGTACCCGAACCCGTACCCTAATCCTTACCCTAACAATAACCCTAACCTTAACCCTAAGCTACCCTTGACTGCTTCTGCCTCCAATAGATTTCCTAAGCACTAGTGTTTTAAGGAACAGGTTAAAAAGAGAATCCTAATGTGATTTCTTGATAATGGGTGTGTTCCTTATCTTCTCCTAGTGTCTAAACTCTTCTCCATGGCTGGACCGCCAAATAATATTCCTTGACGTGCTAAGGGGTATCTAGAGAGTGGGATAGGTTTAATAACTACCATAACCCTAACGCATACCCTAACCCTAACCTCTACCCTAACCCTAACACGTACACTAATCCTAACCCATACCCTAAACCGAGCCCTAACCCTCAAACTAACCCTAACCCTAACCCTAACCCATACCCTACGCCGTACCCAAACCCGTACCCGAACCCGTACCCGAACCCGTACCCTAAGCCGTACCCTAAACCTAACCCTAACCGTAACCCTAACCCTAAGCTACCCTTGACTGCTTCTGCCTCCAATAGATTTGCTAAGCACTAGTGTATTAAGGAACAGGTTAAAAAGAGAATCCTAATGTGATTTCAGGATAATGGGTGTGTTCCTTATCTTCTCCTAGTGTATAAACTCTTCTCCATGGCTGGACCCCCAAATAATATTCCTTGACGTGCTAAGGGGTATCTAGAGAGTGGGATAGGTTTAATAACTACCCTAACCCTAACGCGTACCCTAACCCTAACCCCTACCCTAACCCTAACACGTACCCTAATCCTAACCCGTAACCTAAACCGAGCCCTAACCCTCAAACTAACCCTAACCCTAAAGCTAACCCATACCCTACGCCGTACCCGAACCCGTACCCGAACCCGTACCCGAACCCGTACCCTAAGCCGTACCCTAACCCTAACCCTAACCCTAAGCTACCCTTGACTGCTTCTGCCTCCAATAGATTTCCTAAGCACTAGTGTTTTAAGGAACAGGTTAAAAAGAGAATCCTAATGTGATTTCTTGATAATGGGTGTGTTCCTTATCTTCTCCTAGTGTCTAAACTCTTCTCCATGGCTGGACCCCCAAATAATATTCCTTGACGTGCTAAGGGGTATCTAGAGAGTGGGATAGGTTTAATAACTACCCTAACCCTAACGCGTACCCTAACCCTAACCCCTACCCTAACCCTAACACTTACCCTAATCCTAACCAGTACCCTAAACGGAGCCCTAACCCTCAAACTAACCCTAACACTAACCCTAACCCATACCCTACGCCGTACACGAACCCGTACCCGAACCCGTACCCTAAGCCATACCCTAACCCTAACCCTCACCGTAACCCTAACCCTAAGCTACCCTTGACTGCTTCTGCCTCCAATAGATTTCCTAAGCACTAGTGTATTAAGGAACAGGTTAAAAAGAGAATCCTAATGTGATTTCAGGATAATGGGTGTGTTCCTTATCTTCTCCTAGTGTCTAAACTCTTCTCCATGGCTGGACCCCCAAATAATATTCCTTGACGTGCTAAGGGGTATCTAGAGAGTGGGATAGGTTTAATAACTACCCTAACCCTAACGCGTACCCTAACCCTAACCCTAACACTTACCCTAATCCTAACCCGTACACTAAACGGAGCCCTAACCCTCAAACTAACCCTAACCCTAACCCTAACCCATACCCTATGCCGTACCCGAACCCGTACCCTAATCCTTACCCTAACAATAACCCTAACCTTAACCCTAAGCTACCCTTGACTGCTTCTGCCTCCAATAGATTTCCTAAGCACTAGTGTTTTAAGGAACAGGTTAAAAAGAGAATCCTAATGTGATTTCTTGATAATGGGTGTGTTCCTTATCTTCTCCTAGTGTCTAAACTCTTCTCCATGGCTGGACCGCCAAATAATATTCCTTGACGTGCTAAGGGGTATCTAGAGAGTGGGATAGGTTTAATAACTACCATAACCCTAACGCATACCCTAACCCTAACCTCTACCCTAACCCTAACACGTACACTAATCCTAACCCATACCCTAAACCGAGCCCTAACCCTCAAACTAACCCTAACCCTAACCCTAACCCATACCCTACGCCGTACCCAAACCCGTACCCGAACCCGTACCCGAACCCGTACCCTAAGCCGTACCCTAAACCTAACCCTAACCCTAATCCTAACCCTAAGCTACCCTTGACTGCTTCTGCCTCCAATAGATTTCCTAAGCACTAGTGTATTAAGGAACAGGTTAAAAAGAGAATCCTAATGTGATTTCAGGATAATGGGTGTGTTCCTTATCTTCTCCTAGTGTCTAAACTCTTCTCCATGGCTGGACCCCCAAATAATATTCCTTGACGTGCTAAGGGGTATCTAGAGAGTGGGATAGGTTTAATAACTACCCTAACCCTAACGCGTACCCTAACCCTAACCCCTACCCTAACCCTAACACGAACCCTAATCCTAACCCGTACCCTAAACCGAGCCCTAACCTTCAAACTAACCCTAACCCTAACCCAAACACATACCCTACGCCGTACACGAACCCGTACCCGAACCCGTACCCTAAGCCGTGTCCTAACCCTAGCCCTAACCCTAACCCTAACCCTAAGCTACCCTTGACTGCTTCTGCCTCCAATAGATTTCCTAAGCACTAGTGTTTTAAGGAACAGGTTAAAAAGAGAATCCTAATGTGATTTCTTGATAATGGGTGTGTTCCTTATCTTCTCCTAGTGTCTAAACTCTTCTCCATGGCTGGACCCCCAAATAATATTCCTTGACGTGCTAAGGGGTATCTAGAGAGTGGGATAGGTTTAATAACTACCCTAACCCTAACGCGTACCCTAACCCTAACCCCTACCCTAACCCTAACACGAACCCTAATCCTAACCCGTACCCTAAACCGAGCCCTAACCTTCAAACTAACCCTAACCCTAACCCTAACCCATACCCTACAGCGTACACGAACCCGTACCCGAACCCGTACCCTAAGCCGTACCCTAACCCTAACCCTAACCCTAACCCAAACCCTAAGCTACCCTTGACTGCTTCTGCCTCCAATAGATTTCCTAAGCACTAGTGTTTTAAGGAACAGGTTAAAAAGAGAATCCTAATGTGATTTCTTGATAATGGGTGTGTTCCTTATCTTCTCCTAGTGTCTAAACTCTTCTCCATGGCTGGACCCCCAAATAATATTCCTTGACGTGCTAAGGGGTATCTAGAGAGTGGGATAGGTTTAATAACTACCCTAACCCTAACGCGTACCCTAACCCTAACCCCTACCCAAACCCTAACACTTACCCTAATCCTAACCCGTACCCTAAACGGAGCCCTAACCCTCAAACTAACCCTAACCCTAACCCTAACCCATACCCTATGCCGTACCCGAACCCGTACCCTAATCCTTACCCTAACAATAACCCTAACCTTAACCCTAAGCTACCCTTGACTGCTTCTGCCTCCAATAGATTTCCTAAGCACTAGTGTTTTAAGGAACAGGTTAAAAAGAGAATCCTAATGTGATTTCTTGATAATGGGTGTGTTCCTTATCTTCTCCTAGTGTCTAAACTCTTCTCCATGGCTGGACCGCCAAATAATATTCCTTGACGTGCTAAGGGGAATCTAGAGAGTGGGATAGGTTTAATAACTACCATAACCCTAACGCATACCCTAACCCTAACCTCTACCCTAACCCTAACACGTACACTAATCCTAACCCATACCCTAAACCGAGCCCTAACCCTCAAACTAACCCTAACCCTAACCCTAACCCATACCCTACGCCGTACACGAACCCGTACCCGAACCCGTACCCTAAGCCGTGTCCTAACCCTAGCCCTAACCCTAACCCTAACCCTAAGCTACCCTTGACTGCTTCTGCCTCCAATAGATTTCCTAAGCACTAGTGTTTTAAGGAACAGGTTAAAAAGAGAATCCTAATGTGATTTCTTGATAATGGGTGTGTTCCTTATCTTCTCCTAGTGTCTAAACTCTTCTCCATGGATGGACCCCCAAATAATATTCCTTGACGTGCTAAGGGGTATCTAGAGAGTGGGATAGGTTTAATAACTACCCTAACCCTAACGCGTACCCTAACCCTAACACCTACCCTAACCCTAACACGAACCCTAATCCTAACCCGTACCCTAAACCGAGCCCTAACCTTCAAACTAACCCTAACCCTAACCCTAACCCATACCCTACAGCGTACACGAACCCGTACCCGAACCCGTACCCTAAGCCGTACCCTAACCCTAACCCTAACCCTAACCCTAACCCTAAGCTACCCTTGACTGCTTCTGCCTCCAATAAATTTCCTAAGCACTAGTGTTTTAAGGAACAGGTTAAAAAGAGAATCCTAATGTGATTTCTTGATAATGGGTGTGTTCCTTATCTTCTCCTAGTGTCTAAACTCTTCTCCATGGCTGGACCCCCAAATAATATTCCTTGACGTGCTAAGGGGTATCTAGAGAGTGAGATAGGTTTAATAACTACCCTAACCCTAACGCGTACCCTAACCCTAACCCCTACCCTAACCCTAACACTTACCCTAATCCTAACCCGTATCCTAAACGGAGCCCTAACCCTCAAACTAACCCTAACCCTAACCCTAACCCATACCCTACGCCGTACCCGAACCCGTACCCGAACCCGTACCCTAAGCCATACCCTAACCCTAACCCTCACCGTAACCCTAACCCTAAGCTACCCTTGACTGCTTCTGCCTCCAATAGATTTCCTAAGCACTAGTGTATTAAGGAACAGGTTAAAAAGAGAATCCTAATGTGATTTCAGGATAATGGGTGTGTTCCTTATCTTCTCCTAGTGTCTAAACTCTTCTCCATGGCTGGACCCCCAAATAATATTCCTTGACGTGCTAAGGGGTATCTAGAGAGTGGGATAGGTTTAATAACTACCCTAACCCTAACGCGTACCCTAACCCTAACCCTAACACTTACCCTAATCCTAACCCGTACCCTAAACGGAGCCCTAACCCTCAAACTAACCCTAACCCTAACCCTAACCCATACCCTATGCCGTACCCGAACCCGTACCCTAATCCTTACCCTAACAATAACCCTAACCTTAACCCTAAGCTACCCTTGACTGCTTCTGCCTCCAATAGATTTCCTAAGCACTAGTGTTTTAAGGAACAGGTTAAAAAGAGAATCCTAATGTGATTTCTTGATAATGGGTGTGTTCCTTATCTTCTCCTAGTGTCTAAACTCTTCTCCATGGCTGGACCGCCAAATAATATTCCTTGACGTGCTAAGGGGTATCTAGAGAGTGGGATAGGTTTAATAACTACCATAACCCTAACGCATACCCTAACCCTAACCTCTACCCTAACCCTAACTCGTACACTAATCCTAACCCATACCATAAACCGAGCCCTAACCCTCAAACTAACCCTAACCCTAACCCTAACCCATACCCTACGCCGTACCCAAACCCGTACCCGAACCCGTACCCGAACCCGTACCCTAAGCCGTACCCTAAACCTAACCCTAACCCTAAGCTACCCTTGACTGCTTCTGCCTCCAATAGATTTCCTAAGCACTAGTGTTTTAAGGAACAGGTTAAAAAGAGAATCCTAATGTGATTTCAGGATAATGGGTGTGTTCCTTATCTTCTCCTACTGTCTAAACTCTTCTCCATGGCTGGACCCCCAAATAATATTCCTTGACGTGCTAAGGGGTATCTAGGGAGTGGGATAGGTTTAATAACTACCCTAAACCTAACGCGTACCCTAACCCTAACCCCTACCCTAACCCTAACACGAACCCTAATCCTAACCCGTACCCTAAACCGAGCCCTAACCTTCAAACTAACCCTAACCCTAACCCTAACCCATACCCTACGCCGTACACGAACCCGTACCCGAACCCGTACCCTAAGCCGTACCCTAACCCTAACCCTAACCCTAACCCTAACCCTAACCCTAAGCTACCCTTGACTGCTTCTGCCTCCAATAGATTTCCTAAGCACTAGTGTATTAAGGCACAGGTTAAAAAGAGAATCCTAATGTGATTTCAGGATAATGGGTGTGTTCCTTATCTTCTCCTAGTGTATAAACTCTTCTCCATGGCTGGACCCCCAAATAATATTCCTTGACGTGCTAAGGGGTATCTAGAGAGTGGGATAGGTTTAATAACTACCCTAACCCTAACGCGTACCCTAACCCTAACCCCTACCCTAACCCTAACACGTACCCTAATCCTAACCCGTAACCTAAACCGAGCGCTAACCCTCAAACTAACCCTAACCCTAAACCTAACCCATACCCTACGCCGTACCCGAACCCGTACCCGAACCCGTACCCGAACCCGTACCCTAAGCCGTACCCTAACCCTAACCCTAACCCTAAGCTACCCTTGACTGCTTCTGCCTCCAATAGATTTCCTAAGCACTAGTGTTTTAAGGAACAGGTTAAAAAGAGAATCCTAATGTGATTTCTTGATAATGGGTGTGTTCCTTATCTTCTCCTAGTGTCTAAACTCTTCTCCATGGCTGGACCCCCAAATAATATTCCTTGACGTGCTAAGGGGTATCTAGAGAGTGGGATATGTTTAATAACTACCCTAACCCTAACGCGTACCCTAACCCTAACCCCTACCCTAATCCTAACACTTACCCTAATCCTAACCCGTACCCTAAACGGAGCCTAACCCTCAAACTAACCCTAACCCTAACCCTAACCCATACCCTACGCCGTACACGAACCCGTACCCGAACCCGTACCCTAAGCCATACCCTAACCCTAACCCTCACCGTAACCCTAACCCTAAGCTACCCTTGACTGCTTCTGCCTCCAATAGATTTCCTAAGCACTAGTGTATTAAGGAACAGGTTAAAAAGAGAATCCTAATGTGATTTCAGGATAATGGGTGTGTTCCTTATCTTCTCCTAGTGTCTAAACTCTTCTCCATGGCCTGACCCCCAAATAATATTCCTTGACGTGCTAAGGGGTATCTAGAGAGTGGGATAGGTTTAATAACTACCCTAACCCTAACGCATACCCTAACCCTAACCCCTACCCTAACCCTAACACTTACCCTAATCCTAACCCGTACCCTAAACGGAGCCCTAACCCTCAAACTAACCCTAACCCTAACCCTAACCCATACCCTATGCCGTACCCGAACCCGTACCCTAATCCTTACCCTAACAATAACCCTAACCTTAACCCTAAGCTACCCTTGAATGCTTCTGCCTCCAATAGATTTCCTAAGCACTAGTGTTTTAAGGAACAGGTTAAAAAGAGAATCCTAATGTGATTTCTTGATAATGGGTGTGTTCCTTATCTTCTCCTAGTGTCTAAACTCTTCTCCATGGCTGGACCGCCAAATAATATTCCTTGACGTGCTAAGGGGTATCTAGAGAGTGGGATAGGTTTAATAACTACCATAACCCTAACGCATACCCTAACCCTAACCTCTACCCTAACCCTAACACGTACACTAATCCTAACCCATACCCTAAACCGAGCCCTAACCCTCAAACTAACCCTAACCCTAACCCTAAACCATACCCTACGCCGTACCCAAACCCGTACCCGAACCCGTACCCGAACCCGTACCCTAAGCCGTACCCTAAACCTAACCCTAACCGTAACCCTAACCCTAAGCTACCCTTGACTGCTTCTGCCTCCAATAGATTTGCTAAGCACTAGTGTATTAAGGAACAGGTTAAAAAGAGAATCCTAATGTGATTTCAGGATAATGGGTGTGTTCCTTATCTTCTCCTAGTGTATAAACTCTTCTCCATGGCTGGACCCCCAAATAATATTCCTTGACGTGCTAAGGGGTATCTAGAGAGTGGGATAGGTTTAATAACTACCCTAACCCTAACGCGTACCCTAACCCTAACCCCTACCCTAACCCTAACACGTACCCTAATCCTAACCCGTAACCTAAACCGAGCCCTAACCCTCAAACTAACCCTAACCCTAAAGCTAACCCATACCCTACGCCGTACCCGAACCCGTACCCGAACCCGTACCCGAACCCGTACCCTAAGCCGTACCCTAACCCTAACCCTAACCCTAAGCTACCCTTGACTGCTTCTGCCTCCAATAGATTTCCTAAGCACTAGTGTTTTAAGGAACAGGTTAAAAAGAGAATCCTAATGTGATTTCTTGATAATGGGTGTGTTCCTTATCTTCTCCTAGTGTCTAAACTCTTCTCCATGGCTGGACCCCCAAATAATATTCCTTGACGTGCTAAGGGGTATCTAGAGAGTGGGATAGGTTTAATAACTACCCTAACCCTAACGCGTACCCTAACCCTAACCCCTACCCTAACCCTAACACTTACCCTAATCCTAACCCGTACCCTAAACGGAGCCCTAACCCTCAAACTAACCCTAACACTAACCCTAACCCATACCCTACGCCGTACACGAACCCGTACCCGAACCCGTACCCTAAGCCATACCCTAACCCTAACCCTCACCGTAACCCTAACCCTAAGCTACCCTTGACTGCTTCTGCCTCCAATAGATTTCCTAAGCACTAGTGTATTAAGGAACAGGTTAAAAAGAGAATCCTAATGTGATTTCAGGATAATGGGTGTGTTCCTTATCTTCTCCTAGTGTCTAAACTCTTCTCCATGGCTGGACCCCCAAATAATATTCCTTGACGTGCTAAGGGGTATCTAGAGAGTGGGATAGGTTTAATAACTACCCTAACCCTAACGCGTACCCTAACCCTAACCCTAACACTTACCCTAATCCTAACCCGTACCCTAAACGGAGCCCTAACCCTCAAACTAACCCTAACCCTAACCCTAACCCATACCCTATGCCGTACCCGAACCCGTACCCTAATCCTTACCCTAACAATAACCCTAACCTTAACCCTAAGCTACCCTTGACTGCTTCTGCCTCCAATAGATTTCCTAAGCACTAGTGTTTTAAGGAACAGGTTAAAAAGAGAATCCTAATGTGATTTCTTGATAATGGGTGTGTTCCTTATCTTCTCCTAGTGTCTAAACTCTTCTCCATGGCTGGACCGCCAAATAATATTCCTTGACGTGCTAAGGGGTATCTAGAGAGTGGGATAGGTTTAATAACTACCATAACCCTAACGCATACCCTAACCCTAACCTCTACCCTAACCCTAACACGTACACTAATCCTAACCCATACCCTAAACCGAGCCCTAACCCTCAAACTAACCCTAACCCTAACCCTAACCCATACCCTACGCCGTACCCAAACCCGTACCCGAACCCGTACCCGAACCCGTACCCTAAGCCGTACCCTAAACCTAACCCTAACCCTAATCCTAACCCTAAGCTACCCTTGACTGCTTCTGCCTCCAATAGATTTCCTAAGCACTAGTGTATTAAGGAACAGGTTAAAAAGAGAATCCTAATGTGATTTCAGGATAATGGGTGTGTTCCTTATCTTCTCCTAGTGTCTAAACTCTTCTCCATGGCTGGACCCCCAAATAATATTCCTTGACGTGCTAAGGGGTATCTAGAGAGTGGGATAGGTTTAATAACTACCCTAACCCTAACGCGTACCCTAACCCTAACCCCTACCCTAACCCTAACACGAACCCTAATCCTAACCCGTACCCTAAACCGAGCCCTAACCTTCAAACTAACCCTAACCCTAACCCAAACACATACCCTACGCCGTACACGAACCCGTACCCGAACCCGTACCCTAAGCCGTGTCCTAACCCTAGCCCTAACCCTAACCCTAACCCTAAGCTACCCTTGACTGCTTCTGCCTCCAATAGATTTCCTAAGCACTAGTGTTTTAAGGAACAGGTTAAAAAGAGAATCCTAATGTGATTTCTTGATAATGGGTGTGTTCCTTATCTTCTCCTAGTGTCTAAACTCTTCTCCATGGCTGGACCCCCAAATAATATTCCTTGACGTGCTAAGGGGTATCTAGAGAGTGGGATAGGTTTAATAACTACCCTAACCCTAACGCGTACCCTAACCCTAACCCCTACCCTAACCCTAACACGAACCCTAATCCTAACCCGTACCCTAAACGGAGCCCTAACCCTCAAACTAACCCTAACCCTAACCCTAACCCATACCCTATGCCGTACCCGAACCCGTACCCTAATCCTTACCCTAACAATAACCCTAACCTTAACCCTAAGCTACCCTTGACTGCTTCTGCCTCCAATAGATTTCCTAAGCACTAGTGTTTTAAGGAACAGGTTAAAAAGAGAATCCTAATGTGATTTCTTGATAATGGGTGTGTTCCTTATCTTCTCCTAGTGTCTAAACTCTTCTCCATGGCTGGACCGCCAAATAATATTCCTTGACGTGCTAAGGGGTATCTAGAGAGTGGGATAGGTTTAATAACTACCATAACCCTAACGCATACCCTAACCCTAACCTCTACCCTAACCCTAACACGTACACTAATCCTAACCCATACCCTAAACCGAGCCCTAACCTTCAAACTAACCCTAACCCTAACCCTAACCCATACCCTACGCCGTACCCAAACCCGTACCCGAACCCGTACCCGAACCCGTACCCTAAGCCGTACCCTAAACCTAACCCTAACCCTAACCCTAACCCTAAGCTACCCTTGACTGCTTCTGCCTCCAATAGATTTCCTAAGCACTAGTGTATTAAGGAACAGGTTAAAAAGAGAATCCTAATGTGATTTCAGGATAATGGGTGTGTTCCTTGTCTTCTCCTAGTGTCTAAACTCTTCTCCATGGCTGGACCCCCAAATAATATTCCTTGACGTGCTAAGGGGTATCTAGAGAGTGGGATAGGTTTAATAACTACCCTAACCCTAACGCGTACCCTAACCCTAACCCCTACCCTAACCCTAACACGAACCCTAATCCTAACCCGTACCCTAAACCGAGCCCTAACCTTCAAACTAACCCTAACCCTAACCCAAACCCATACCCTACGCCGTACAAGAACCCGTACCCGAACCCGTACCCTAAGCCGTGTCCTAACCCTAGCCCTAACCCTAACCCTAACCCTAAGCTACCCTTGACTGCTTCTGCCTCCAATAGATTTCCTAAGCACTAGTGTTTTAAGGAACAGGTTAAAAAGAGAATCCTAATGTGATTTCTTGATAATGGGTGTGTTCCTTATCTTCTCCTAGTGTCTAAACTCTTCTCCATGGATGGACCCCCAAATAATATTCCTTGACGTGCTAAGGGGTATCTAGAGAGTGGGATAGGTTTAATAACTACCCTAACCCTAACGCGTACCCTAACCCTAACACCTACCCTAACCCTAACACGAACCCTAATCCTAACCCGTACCCTAAACCGAGCCCTAACCTTCAAACTAACCCTAACCCTAACCCTAACCCATACCCTACAGCGTACACGAACCCGTACCCGAACCCGTACCCTAAGCCGTACCCTAACCCTAACCCTAACCCTAACCCTAACCCTAAGCTACCCTTGACTGCTTCTGCCTCCAATAAATTTCCTAAGCACTAGTGTTTTAAGGAACAGGTTAAAAAGAGAATCCTAATGTGATTTCTTGATAATGGGTGTGTTCCTTATCTTCTCCTAGTGTCTAAACTCTTCTCCATGGCTGGACCCCCAAATAATATTCCTTGACGTGCTAAGGGGTATCTAGAGAGTGAGATAGGTTTAATAACTACCCTAACCCTAACGCGTACCCTAACCCTAACCCCTACCCTAACCCTAACACTTACCCTAATCCTAACCCGTATCCTAAACGGAGCCCTAACCCTCAAACTAACCCTAACCCTAACCCTAACCCATACCCTACGCCGTACCCGAACCCGTACCCGAACCCGTACCCTAAGCCATACCCTAACCCTAACCCTCACCGTAACCCTAACCCTAAGCTACCCTTGACTGCTTCTGCCTCCAATAGATTTCCTAAGCACTAGTGTATTAAGGAACAGGTTAAAAAGAGAATCCTAATGTGATTTCAGGATAATGGGTGTGTTCCTTATCTTCTCCTAGTGTCTAAACTCTTCTCCATGGCTGGACCCCCAAATAATATTCCTTGACGTGCTAAGGGGTATCTAGAGAGTGGGATAGGTTTAATAACTACCCTAACCCTAACGCGTACCCTAACCCTAACCCTAACACTTACCCTAATCCTAACCCGTACCCTAAACGGAGCCCTAACCCTCAAACTAACCCTAACCCTAACCCTAACCCATACCCTATGCCGTACCCGAACCCGTACCCTAATCCTTACCCTAACAATAACCCTAACCTTAACCCTAAGCTACCCTTGACTGCTTCTGCCTCCAATAGATTTCCTAAGCACTAGTGTTTTAAGGAACAGGTTAAAAAGAGAATCCTAATGTGATTTCTTGATAATGGGTGTGTTCCTTATCTTCTCCTAGTGTCTAAACTCTTCTCCATGGCTGGACCGCCAAATAATATTCCTTGACGTGCTAAGGGGTATCTAGAGAGTGGGATAGGTTTAATAACTACCATAACCCTAACGCATACCCTAACCCTAACCTCTACCCTAACCCTAACACGTACACTAATCCTAACCCATACCATAAACCGAGCCCTAACCCTCAAACTAACCCTAACCCTAACCCTAACCCATACCCTACGCCGTACCCAAACCCGTACCCGAACCCGTACGCGAACCCGTACCCTAAGCCGTACCCTAAACCTAACCCTAACCCTAAGCTACCCTTGACTGCTTCTGCCTCCAATAGATTTCCTAAGCACTAGGGTTTTAAGGAACAGGTTAAAAAGAGAATCCTAATGTGATTTCTTGATAATGGGTGTGTTCCTTATCTTCTCCTAGTGTCTAAACTCTTCTCCATGGCTGGACCCCCAAATAATATTCCTTGACGTGCTAAGGGGTATCTAGAGAGTGGGATAGGTTTAATAACTACCCTAACCCTAACGCGTACCCTAACCCTAACCCCTACCCTAACCCTAACACGAACCCTAATCCTAACCCGTACCCTAAACCGAGCCCTAACCTTCAAACTAACCCTAACCCTAACCCTAACCCATACCCTACAGCGTACACGAACCCGTACCCGAACCCCTACCCTAAGCCGTACCCTAACCCTAACCCTAACCCTAACCCTAACCCTAAGCTACCCTTGACTGCTTCTGCCTCCAATAGATTTCCTAAGCACTAGTGTTTTAAGGAACAGGTTAAAAAGAGAATCCTAATGTGATTTCTTGATAATGGGTGTGTTCCTTATCTTCTCCTAGTGTCTAAACTCTTCTCCATGGCTGGACCCCCAAATAATATTCCTTGACGTGCTAAGGGGTATCTAGAGAGTGAGATAGGTTTAATAACTACCCTAACCCTAACGCGTACCCTAACCCTAACCCCTACCCTAACGCTAACACTTACCCTAATCCTAACCCGTACCCTAAACGGAGCCCTAACCCTCAAACTAACCCTAACCCAAACCCTAACCCATACCCTACGCCGTAACCGAACCCGTACCCGAACCCGTACCCTAAGCCATACCCTAACCCTAACCCTCACCGTAACCCTAACCCTAAGCTACCCTTGACTGCTTCTGCCTCCAATAGATTTCCTAAGCACTAGTGTATTAAGGAACAGGTTAAAAAGAGAATCCTAATGTGATTTCAGGATAATGGGTGTGTTCCTTATCTTCTCCTAGTGTCTAAACTCTTCTCCATGGCTGGACCCCCAAATAATATTCCTTGACGTGCTAAGGGGTATCTAGAGAGTGGGATAGGTTTAATAACTACCCTAACCCTAACGCGTACCCTAATCCTAACCCCTACCCTAACCCTAATACGAACCCTAATCCTAACCCGTACCCTAAACCGAGCCCTAACCTTCAAACTAACCCTAACCCTAACGCAAACCCATACCCTACGCCGTACACGAACCCGTACCCGAACCCGTACCCTAAGCCGTGTCCTAACCCTAGCCCTAACCCTAACCCTAACCCTAAGCTACACTTGACTGCTTCTGCCTCCAATAGATTTCCTAAGCACTAGTGTTTTAAGGAACAGGTTAAAAAGAGAATCCTAATGTGATTTCTTGATAATGGGTGTGTTCCTTATCTTCTCCTAGTGTCTAAACTCTTCTCCATGGCTGGACCCCCAAATAATATTCCTTGACGTGCTAAGGGGTATCTAGAGAGTGGGATAGGTTTAATAACTACCCTAACCCTAACGCGTACCCTAACCCTAACCCCTACCCTAACCCTAACACGAACCCTAATCCTAACCCGTACCCTAAACCGAGCCCTAACCCTCAAACTAACCCTAACCCTAACCCATACCCTACGCCGTACCCGAACCCGTACCCGAACCCATACCCTAAGCCATACCCTAACCCTAACCCTAACCGTAACACTAACCCTAAGCTACCCTTGACTGCTTCTGCCTCCAATAGATTTCCTAAGCACTAGTGTATTAAGGAACAGGTTAAAAAGAGAATCCTAATGTGATTTCAGGATAATGGGTGTGTTCCTTATCTTCTCCTAGTGTATAAACTCTTCTCCATGGCTGGACCCCCAAATAATATTCCTTGACGTGCTAAGGGGTATCTAGAGAGTGGGATAGGTTTAATAACTACCCTAACCCTAACGCGTACCCTAACCCTAACCCCTACCCTAACCCTAACACGTACCCTAATCCTAACCCGTAACCTAAACCGAGCCCTAACCCTCAAACTAACCCTAACCCTAAACCTAACCCATACCCTACGCCGTACCCGAACCCGTACCCGAACCCGTACCCGAACCCGTACCCTAAGCCGTACCCTAACCCTAACCCTAACCCTAAGCTACCCTTGACTGCTTCTGCCTCCAATAGATTTCCTAAGCACTAGTGTTTTAAGGAACAGGTTAAAAAGAGAATCCTAATGTGATTTCTTGATAATGGGTGTGTTCCTTATCTTCTCCTAGTGTCTAAACTCTTCTCCATGGCTGGACCCCCAAATAATATTCCTTGACGTGCTAAGGGGTATCTAGAGAGTGGGATAGGTTTAATAACTACCCTAACCCTAACGCGTACCCTAACCCTAACCCCTACCCTAACCCTAACACTTACCCTAATCCTAACCCGTACCCTAAACGGAGCCCTAACCCTCAAACTAACCCTAACCCTAACCCTAACCCATACCCTACGCCGTACACGAACCCGTACCCGAACCCGTACCCTAAGCCATACCCTAACCCTAACCCTCACCGTAACCCTAACCCTAAGCTACCCTTGACTGCTTCTGCCTCCAATAGATTTCCTAAGCACTAGTGTATTAAGGAACAGGTTAAAAAGAGAATCCTAATGTGATTTCAGGATAATGGGTGTGTTCCTTATCTTCTCCTAGTGTCTAAACTCTTCTCCATGGCTGGACCCCCAAATAATATTCCTTGACGTGCTAAGGGGTATCTAGAGAGTGGGATAGGTTTAATAACTACCCTAACCCTAACGCGTACCCTAACCCTAACCCCTACCCTAACCCTAACACTTACCCTAATCCTAACCCGTACCCTAAACGGAGCCCTAACCCTCAAACTAACCCTAACCCTAACCCTAACCCATACCCTATGCCGTACCCGAACCCGTACCCTAATCCTTACCCTAACAATAACCCTAACCTTAACCCTAAGCTACCCTTGACTGCTTCTGCCTCCAATAGATTTCCTAAGCACTAGTGTTTTAAGGAACAGGTTAAAAAGAGAATCCTAATGTGATTTCTTGATAATGGGTGTGTTCCTTATCTTCTCCTAGTGTCTAAACTCTTCTCCATGGCTGGACCGCCAAATAATATTCCTTGACGTGCTAAGGGGTATCTAGAGAGTGGGATAGGTTTAATAACTACCATAACCCTAACGCATACCCTAACCCTAACCTCTACCCTAACCCTAACACGTACACTAATCCTAACCCATACCCTAAACCGAGCCCTAACCCTCAAACTAACCCTAACCCTAACCCTAAACCATACCCTACGCCGTACCCAAACCCGTACCCGAACCCGTACCCGAACCCGTACCCTAAGCCGTACCCTAAACCTAACCCTAACCCTAACCCTAACCCTAAGCTACCCTTGACTGCTTCTGCCTCCAATAGGTTTCCTAAGCACTAGTGTATTAAGGAACAGGTTAAAAAGAGAATCCTAATGTGATTTCAGGATAATGGGTGTGTTCCTTATCTTCTCCTAGTGTCTAAACTCTTCTCCATGGCTGGACCCCCAAATAATATTCCTTGACGTGCTAAGGGGTATCTAGAGAGTGGGATAGGTTTAATAACTACCCTAACCCTAACGCGTACCCTAACCCTAACCCCTACCCTAACCCTAACACGAACCCTAATCCTAACCCGTACCCTAAACCGAGCCCTAACCTTCAAACTAACCCTAAACCTAACCCAAACCCATACCCTACGCCGTACACAAACCCGTACCCGAACCCGTACCCTAAGCCGTGTCCTAACCCTAGCCCTAACCCTAACCCTAACCCTAAGCTACCCTTGACTGCTTCTGCCTCCAATAGATTTCCTAAGCACTAGTGTTTTAAGGAACAGGTTAAAAAGAGAATCCTAATGTGATTTCTTGATAATGGGTGTGTTCCTTATCTTCTCCTAGTGTCTAAACTCTTCTCCATGGCTGGACCCCCAAATAATATTCCTTGACGTGCTAAGGGGTATCTAGAGAGTGGGATAGGTTTAATAACTACCCTAACCCTAACGCGTACCCTAACCCTAACCCCTACCCTAACCCTAACACGAACCCTAATCCTAACCCGTACCCTAAACCGAGCCCTAACCTTCAAACTAACCCTAACCCTAACCCTAACCCATACCCTACAGCGTACACGAACCCGTACCCGAACCCGTACCCTAAGCCGTACCCTAACCCTAACCCTAACCCTAACCCTAACCCTAAGCTACCCTTGACTGCTTCTGCCTCCAATAGATTTCCTAAGCACTAGTGTTTTAAGGAACAGGTTAAAAAGAGAATCCTAATGTGATTTCTTGATAATGGGTGTGTTCCTTATCTTCTCCTAGTGTCTAAACTCTTCTCCATGGCTGGACCCCCAAATAATATTCCTTGACGTGCTAAGGGGTATCTAGAGAGTGAGATAGGTTTAATAACTACCCTAACCCTAACGCGTACCCTAACCCTAACCCCTACCCTAACCCTAACACTTACCCTAATCCTAACCCGTATCCTAAACGGAGCCCTAACCCTCAAACTAACCCTAACCCTAACCCTAACCCATACCCTACGCCGTACCCGAACCCGTACCCGAACCCGTACCCTAAGCCATACCCTAACCCTACCCCTCACCGTAACCCTAACCCTAAGCTACCCTTGACTGCTTCTGCCTCCAATAGATTTCCTAAGCACTAGTGTATTAAGGAACAGGTTAAAAAGAGAATCCTAATGTGATTTCAGGATAATGGGTGTGTTCCTTATCTTCTCCTAGTGTATAAACTCTTCTCCATGGCTGGACCCCCAAATAATATTCCTTGACGTGCTAAGGGGTATCTAGAGAGTGGGATAGGTTTAATAACTACCCTAACCCTAACGCGTACCCTAACCCTAACCCCTACCCTAACCCTAACACGTACCCTAATCCTAACCCGTACCCTAAACCGAGCCCTAACCCTCAAACTAACCCTAACCCTAAACCTAACCCATACCCTACGCCGTACCCGAACCCGTACCCGAACCCGTACCCGAACCCGTACCCTAAGCCGTACCCTAACCCTAACCCTAACCCTAAGCTACCCTTGACTGCTTCTGCCTCCAATAGATTTCCTAAGCACTAGTGTTTTAAGGAACAGGTTAAAAAGAGAATCCTAATGTGATTTCTTGATAATGGGTGTGTTCCTTATCTTCTCCTAGTGTCTAAACTCTTCTCCATGGCTGGACCCCCAAATAATATTCCTTGACGTGCTAAGGGGTATCTAGAGAGTGGGATAGGTTTAATAACTACCCTAACCCTAACGCGTACCCTAACCCTAACCCCTACCCTAACCCTAACACTTACCCTAATCCTAACCCGTATCCTAAACGGAGCCCTAACCCTCAAACTAACCCTAACCCTAACCCTAACCCATACCCTACGCCGTACCCGAACCCGTACCCGAACCCGTACCCTAAGCCATACCCTAACCCTAACCCTCACCCTAACCCTAACCCTAAGCTACCCTTGACTGCTTCTGCCTCCAATAGATTTCCTAAGCACTAGTGTATTAAGGAACAGGTTAAAAAGAGAATCCTAATGTGATTTCAGGATAATGGGTGTGTTCCTTATCTTCTCCTAGTGTCTAAACTCTTCTCCATGGCTGGACCCCCAAATAATATTCCTTGACGTGCTAAGGGGTATCTAGAGAGTGGGATAGGTTTAATAACTACCCTAACCCTAACGCGTACCCTAATCCTAACCCCTACCCTAACCCTAACACGAACCCTAATCCTAACCCGTACCCTAAACCGAGCCCTAACCTTCAAACTAACCCTAACCCTAACGCAAACCCATACCCTACGCCGTACACGAACCCGTACCCGAACCCGTACCCTAAGCCGTGTCCTAACCCTAGCCCTAACCCTAACCCTAACCCTAAGCTACACTTGACTGCTTCTGCCTCCAATAGATTTCCTAAGCACTAGTGTTTTAAGGAACAGGTTAAAAAGAGAATCCTAATGTGATTTCTTGATAATGGGTGTGTTCCTTATCTTCTCCTAGTGTCTAAACTCTTCTCCATGGCTGGACCCCCAAATAATATTCCTTGACGTGCTAAGGGGTATCTAGAGAGTGGGATAGGTTTAATAACTACCCTAACCCTAACGCGTACCCTAACCCTAACCCCTACCCTAACCCTAACACGAACCCTAATCCTAACCCGTACCCTAAACCGAGCCCTAACCTTCAAACTAACCCTAACCCTAACCCTAACCCATACCCTACAGCGTACACGAACCCGTACCCGAACCCGTACCCTAAGCCGTACCCTAACCCTTAGCTACCCTTGACTGCTTCTGCCTCCAATAGATTTCCTAAGCCCTAGTGTTTTAAGGATCAGGTTAAAAAGAGAATCCTAATGTGATTTATTGATAATGGGTGTGTTCCTTATCTTCTCCTAGTGTCTAAACTCTTCTCCATGGCTGGACCCCCAAATAATATTCCTTGACGTGCTAAGGGGTTTCTAGAGAGTGGGATATGTTTAATAACTACCCTAACCCTAACGCGTACCCTAACCCTAACCCCTACCCTAACCCTAACACGTACCCTAATCCTAACCCGTAACATAAACCGAGCCCTAACCCTCAAACTAACCCTAACCCTAAACCTAACCCATACCCTACGCCGTACCTGAACCCGTACCCGAACCCGTACCCGAACCCGTACCCTAAGCCGTACCCTAACCCTAACCCTAACCCTAAGCTACCCTTGACTGCTTCTGCCTCCAATAGATTTCCTGAGCACTAGTGTTTTAAGGAACAGGTTAAAAAGAGAATCCTAATGTGATTTCTTGATAATGGGTGTGTTCCTTATCTTCTACTAGTGTCTAAACTCTTCTCCATGGCTGGACCCCCAAATAATATTCCTTGACGTGCTAAGGGGTATCTAGAGAGTGGGATAGGTTTAATAACTACCCTAACCCTAACGCGTACCCTAACCCTAACCCCTACCCTAACCCTAACACGTACCCTAATCCTAACCCGTACCCTAAACCGAGCCCTAACCCTCAAACTAACCCTAACCCTAACCCTAACCCATACCCTACGCCGTACCCGAACCCGTACCCGAACCCATACCCTAAGCCATACCCTAACCCTAACCCTAACCGTAACCCTAACCCTAAGCTACCCTTGACTG
This sequence comes from Eschrichtius robustus, assembly GCF_028021215.1. Lineage (NCBI taxonomy): Eukaryota > Metazoa > Chordata > Mammalia > Artiodactyla > Eschrichtiidae > Eschrichtius > Eschrichtius robustus. The sequence continues at coordinate 2,686,644 of NW_027175343.1, forward strand.
CTTCTGCCTCCAATAGATTTCCTAAGCACTAGTGTATTAAGGAACAGGTTAAAAAGAGAATCCTAATGTGATTTCAGGATAATGGGTGTGTTCCTTATCTTCTCCTAGTGTATAAACTCTTCTCCATGGCTGGACCCCCAAATAATATTCCTTGACGTGCTAAGGGGTATCTAGAGAGTGGGATAGGTTTAATAACTACCCTAACCCTAACGCGTACCCTAACCCTAACCCCTACCCTAACCCTAACACGTACCCTAATCCTAACCCGTAACCTAAACCGAGCCCTAACCCTCAAACTAACCCTAACCCTAAACCTAACCCATACCCTACGCCGTACCCGAACCCGTACCCGAACCCGTACCCGAACCCGTACCCTAAGCCGTACCCTAACCCTAACCCTAACCCTAAGCTACCCTTGACTGCTTCTGCCTCCAATAGATTTCCTAAGCACTAGTGTTTTAAGGAACAGGTTAAAAAGAGAATCCTAATGTGATTTCTTGATAATGGGTGTGTTCCTTATCTTCTCCTAGTGTCTAAACTCTTCTCCATGGCTGGACCCCCAAATAATATTCCTTGACGTGCTAAGGGGTATCTAGAGAGTGGGATAGGTTTAATAACTACCCTAACCCTAACGCGTACCCTAACCCTAACCCCTACCCTAATCCTAACACTTACCCTAATCCTTACCCTAACCCTAAACGGAGCCCTAACCCTCAAACTAACCCTAACCCTAACCCTAACCCATACCCTACGCCGTACACGAACCCGTACCCGAACCCGTACCCTAAGCCATACCCTAACCCTAACCCTCACCGTAACCCTAACCCTAAGCTACCCTTGACTGCTTCTGCCTCCAATAGATTTCCTAAGCACAAGTGTATTAAGGAACAGGTTAAAAAGAGAATCCTAATGTGATTTCAGGATAATGGGTGTGTTCCTTATCTTCTACTAGTGTCTAAACTCTTCTCCATGGCTGGACCCCCAAATAATATTCCTTGACGTGCTAAGGGGTATCTAGAGAGTGGGATAGGTTTAATAACTACCCTAACCCTAACGCGTACCCTAACCCTAACCCCTACCCTAACCCTAACACGTACCCTAATCCTAACCCGTACCCTAAACCGAGCCCTAACCCTCAAACTAACCCTAACCCTAACCCTAACCCATACCCTACGCCGTACCCGAACCCGTACCCGAACCCATACCCTAAGCCATACCCTAACCCTAACCCTAACCGTAACCCTAACCCTAAGCTACCCTTGACTGCTTCTGCCTCCAATAGATTTCCTAAGCACTAGTGTATTAAGGAACAGGTTAAAAAGAGAATCCTAATGTGATTTCAGGATAATGGGTGTGTTCCTTATCTTCTCCTAGTGTATAAACTCTTCTCCATGGCTGGACCCCCAAATAATATTCCTTGACGTGCTAAGGGGTATCTAGAGAGTGGGATAGGTTTAATAACTACCCTAACCCTAACGCGTACCCTAACCCTAACCCCTACCCTAACCCTAACACGTACCCTAATCCTAACCCGTAACCTAAACCGAGCCCTAACCCTCAAACTAACCCTAACCCTAAACCTAACCCATACCCTACGCCGTACCCGAACCCGTACCCGAACCCGTACCCGAACCCGTACCCTAAGCCGTACCCTAACCCTAACCCTAACCCTAAGCTACCCTTGACTGCTTCTGCCTCCAATAGATTTCCTAAGCACTAGTGTTTTAAGGAACAGGTTAAAAAGAGAATCCTAATGTGATTTCTTGATAATGGGTGTGTTCCTTATCTTCTCCTAGTGTCTAAACTCTTCTCCATGGCTGGACCCCCAAATAATATTCCTTGACGTGCTAAGGGGTATCTAGAGAGTGGGATAGGTTTAATAACTACCCTAACCCTAACGCGTACCCTAACCCTAACCCCTACCCTAATCCTAACACTTACCCTAATCCTTACCCTAACCCTAAACGGAGCCCTAACCCTCAAACTAACCCTAACCCTAACCCTAACCCATACCCTACGCCGTACACGAACCCGTACCCGAACCCGTACCCTAAGCCATACCCTAACCCTAACCCTCACTGTAACCCTAACCCTAAGCTACCCTTGACTGCTTCTGCCTCCAATAGATTTCCTAAGCACAAGTGTATTAAGGAACAGGTTAAAAAGAGAATCCTAATGTGATTTCAGGATAATGGGTGTGTTCCTTATCTTCTCCTAGTGTCTAAACTCTTCTCCATGGCTGGACCCCCAAATAATATTCCTTGACGTGCTAAGGGGAATCTAGAGAGTGGGATAGGTTTAATAACTACCCTAACCCTAACGCGTACCATAACCCTAACCCCTACCCTAACCCTAACACTTACCCTAATCCTAACCCGTACCCTAAACGGAGCCCTAACCCTCAAACTAACCCTAACCCTAACCCTAACCCATACCCTATGCCGTACCCGAACCCGTACCCTAATCCTTACCCTAACAATAACCCTAACCTTAACCCTAAGCTACCCTTGACTGCTTCTGCCTCCAATAGATTTCCTAAGCACTAGTGTTTTAAGGAACAGGTTAAAAAGAGAATCCTAATGTGATTTCTTGATAATGGGTGTGTTCCTTATCTTCTCCTAGTGTCTAAACTCTTCTCCATGGCTGGACCGCCAAATAATATTCCTTGACGTGCTAAGGGGTATCTAGAGAGTGGGATAGGTTTAATAACTACCATAACCCTAACGCATACCCTAACCCTAACCTCTACCCTAACCCTAACACGTACACTAATCCTAACCCATACCCTAAACCGAGCCCTAACCCTCAAACTAACCCTAACCCTAACCCTAACCCATACCCTACGCCGTACCCAAACCCGTACCCGAACCCGTACCCGAACCCGTACCCTAAGCCGTACCCTAAACCTAACCCTAACCGTAACCCTAACCCTAAGCTACCCTTGACTGCTTCTGCCTCCAATAGATTTGCTAAGCACTAGTGTATTAAGGAACAGGTTAAAAAGAGAATCCTAATGTGATTTCAGGATAATGGGTGTGTTCCTTATCTTCTCCTAGTGTATAAACTCTTCTCCATGGCTGGACCCCCAAATAATATTCCTTGACGTGCTAAGGGGTATCTAGAGAGTGGGATAGGTTTAATAACTACCCTAACCCTAACGCGTACCCTAACCCTAACCCCTACCCTAACCCTAACACGTACCCTAATCCTAACCCGTAACCTAAACCGAGCCCTAACCCTCAAACTAACCCTAACCCTAAACCTAACCCATACCCTACGCCGTACCCGAACCCGTACCCGAACCCGTACCCGAACCCGTACCCTAAGCCGTACCCTAACCCTAACCCTAACCCTAAGCTACCCTTGACTGCTTCTGCCTCCAATAGATTTCCTAAGCACTAGTGTATTAAGGAACAGGTTAAAAAGAGAATCCTAATGTGATTTCAGGATAATGGGTGTGTTCCTTATCTTCTCCTAGTGTCTAAACTCTTCTCCATGGCTGGACCCCCAAATAATATTCCTTGACGTGCTAAGGGGTATCTAGAGAGTGGGATAGGTTTAATAACTACCCTAACCCTAACGCGTACCCTAACCCTAACCCCTACCCTAACCCTAACACTTACCCTAATCCTAACCCGTACCCTAAACGGAGCCCTAACCCTCAAACTAACCCTAACCCTAACCCTAACCCATACCCTATGCCGTACCCGAACCCGTACCCTAATCCTTACCCTAACAATAACCCTAACCTTAACCCTAAGCTACCCTTGACTGCTTCTGCCTCCAATAGATTTCCTAAGCACTAGTGTTTTAAGGAACAGGTTAAAAAGAGAATCCTAATGTGATTTCTTGATAATGGGTGTGTTCCTTATCTTCTCCTAGTGTCTAAACTCTTCTCCATGGCTGGACCGCCAAATAATATTCCTTGACGTGCTAAGGGGTATCTAGAGAGTGGGATAGGTTTAATAACTACCATAACCCTAACGCATACCCTAACCCTAACCTCTACCCTAACCCTAACACGTACACTAATCCTAACCCATACCCTAAACCGAGCCCTAACCCTCAAACTAACCCTAAGCCTAACCCTAACCCATACCCTACGCCGTACCCAAACCCGTACCCGAACCCGTACCCGAACCCGTACCCTAAGCCGTACCCTAAACCTAACCCTAACCCTAACCCTAACCCTAAGCTACCCTTGACTGCTTCTGCCTCCAATAGATTTCCTTAGCACTAGTGTATTAAGGAACAGGTTAAAAAGAGAATCCTAATGTGATTTCAGGATAATGGGTGTGTTCCTTATCTTCTCCTAGTGTCTAAACTCTTCTCCATGGCTGGACCCCCAAATAATATTCCTTGACGTGCTAAGGGGTATCTAGAGAGTGGGATAGGTTTAATAACTACCCTAACCCTAACGCGTACCCTAACCCTAACCCCTACCCTAACCCTAACACGAACCCTAATCCTAACCCGTACCCTAAACCGAGCCCTAACCTTCAAACTAACCCTAACCCTAACCCAAACCCATACCCTACGCCGTACACGAACCCGTACCCGAACCCGTACCCTAAGCCGTGTCCTAACCCTAGCCCTAACCCTAACCCTAACCCTAAGCTACCCTTGACTGCTTCTGCCTCCAATAGATTTCCTAAGCACTAGTGTTTTAAGGAACAGGTTAAAAAGAGAATCCTAATGTGATTTCTTGATAATGGGTGTGTTCCTTATCTTCTCCTAGTGTCTAAACTCTTCTCCATGGCTGGACCCCCAAATAATATTCCTTGATGTGCTAAGGGGTATCTAGAGAGTGGGATAGGTTTAATAACTACCCTAACCCTAACGCGTACCCTAACCCTAACCCCTACCCTAACCCTAACACGAACCCTAATCCTAACCCGTACCCTAAACCGAGCCCTAACCTTCAAACTAACCCTAACCCTAACCCTAACCCATACCCTACAGCGTACACAAACCCGTACCCGAACCCGTACCCTAAGCCGTACCCTAACCCTAACCCTAACCCTAACCCTAACCCTAAGCTACCCTTGACTGCTTCTGCCTCCAGTAGATTTCCTAAGCACTAGTGTTTTAAGGAACAGGTTAAAAAGAGAATCCTAATGTGATTTCTTGATAATGGGTGTGTTCCTTATCTTCTCCTAGTGTCTAAACTCTTCTCCATGGCTGGACCCCCAAATAATATTCCTTGACGTGCTAAGGGGTATCTAGAGAGTGAGATAGGTTTAATAACTACCCTAACCCTAACGCGTACCCTAACCCTAACCCCTACCCTAACCCTAACACTTACCCTAATCCTAACCCGTACCCTAAACGGTGCCCTAACCCTCAAACTAACCCTAACCCTAACCCTAACCCATACCCTACGCCGTACCCGAACCCGTACCCTAAGCCATACACTAACCCTAACCCTCACCGTAACCCTAACCCTAAGCTACCCTTGACTGCTTCTGCCTCCAATAGATTTCCTAAGCACTAGTGTATTAAGGAACAGGTTAAAAAGAGAATCCTAATGTGATTTCAGGATAATGGGTGTGTTCCTTATCTTCTCCTAGTGTCTAAACTCTTCTCCATGGCTGGACCCCCAAATAATATTCCTTGACGTGCTAAGGGGTATCTAGAGAGTGGGATAGGTTTAATAACTACCCTAACCCTAACGCGTACCCTAATCCTAACCCCTACCCTAACCCTAACACGAACCCTAATCCTAACCCGTACCCTAAACCGAGCCCTAACCTTCAAACTAACCCTAACCCTAACGCAAACCCATACCCTACGCCGTACACGAACCCGTACCCGAACCCGTACCCTAAGCCGTGTCCTAACCCTAGCCCTAACCCTAACCCTAACCCTAAGCTACACTTGACTGCTTCTGCCTCCAATAGATTTCCTAAGCACTAGTGTTTTAAGGAACAGGTTAAAAAGAGAATCCTAATGTGATTTCTTGATAATGGGTGTGTTCCTTATCTTCTCCTAGTGTCTAAACTCTTCTCCATGGCTGGACCCCCAAATAATATTCCTTGACGTGCTAAGGGGTATCTAGAGAGTGGGATAGGTTTAATAACTACCCTAACCCTAACGCGTACCCTAACCCTAAACCCTACCCTAACCCTAACACGAACCTTAATCCTAACCCGTACCCTAAACCGAGCCTTAACCTTCAAACTAACCCTAAACCTAACCCTAACCCATACCCTACAGCGTACACGAACCCGTACCCGAACCCGTACCCTAAGCCGTACCCTAACCCTAACCCTAACCCTAACCCTAAGCTACCCTTGACTGCTTCTGCCTCCAATAGATTTCCTAAGCACTAGTGTTTTAAGGAACAGGTTAAAAAGAGAATCCTAATGTGATTTCTTGATAATGGGTGTGTTCCTTATCTTCTCCTAGTGTCTAAACTCTTCTCCATAGCTGGACCCCCAATTAATATTCCTTGACGTGCTAAGGGGTATCTAGAGAGTGGGATAGGTTTAATAACTACCCTAACCCTAACGCGTACCCTAACCCTAACCCCTACCCTAACCCTAACACGTACCCTAATCCTAACCCGTACCCTAAACGGAGCCCTAACCCTCAAACTAACCCTAACCCTAACCCTAACCCATACCCTACGCCGTACCCGAATCCGTACCCGAACCCGTACCCTAAGCCATACCCTAACCCTAACCCTAACCGTAACCCTAACCCTAAACTACCCTTGACTGCTTCTGCCTCCAGTAGATTTCCTAAGCACTAGTGTATTAAGGAACAGGTTAAAAAGAGAATCCTAATGTGATTTCAGGATAATGGGTGTGTTCCTTATCTTCTCCTAGTGTCTAAACTCTTCTCCATGGCTGGACCCCCAAATAATATTCCTTGACGTGCTAAGGGGTATCTAGAGAGTGGGATAGGTTTAATAACTACCCTAACCCTAACGCGTACCCTACCCTAACCCCTACCCTAACCCTAACACGAACCCTAATCCTAACCCATACCCTAAACCGAGCCCTAAGCTTCAAACTAACCCTAACCCTAACCCAAACCCATACCCTACGCCGTACACGAACCCGTACCCGAACCCGTACCCTAAGCCGTGTCCTAACCCTAGCCCTAACCCTAACCCTAACCCTAAGCTACCCTTGACTGCTTCTGCCTCCAATAGATTTCCTAAGCACTAGTGTTTTAAGGAACAGGTTAAAAAGAGAATCCTAATGTGATTTCTTGATAATGGGTGTGTTCCTTATCTTCTCCTAGTGTCTAAACTCTTCTCCATGGCTGGACCCCCAAATAATATTCCTTGACGTGCTAAGGGGTATCTAGGGAGTGGGATAGGTTTAATAACTACCCTAAACCTAACGCGTACCCTAACCCTAACCCCTACCCTAACACTAACACGAACCCTAATCCTAACCTGTACCCTAAACCGAGCCCTAACCTTCAAACTAACCCTAACCCTAACCCTAACCCATACCCTACGCCGTACACGAACCCGTACCCGAACCCGTACCCTAAGCCGTACCCTAACCCTAACCCTAACCCTAACCCTAACCCTAAGCTACCCTTGACTGCTTCTGCCTCCAATAGATTTCCTAAGCACTAGTGTTTTAAGGAACAGGTTAAAAAGAGAATCGTAATGTGATTTCTTGATAATGGGTGTGATCCTTATCTTCTCCTAGTGTCTAAACTCTTCTCCATGGCTGGACACCCAAATAATATTCCTTGACGTGCTAAGGGGTATCTAGAGAGTGGGATAGGTTTAATAACTACCCTAACCCTAACGCGTACCCTAACCCTAACCCCTACCCTAACCCTAACACGTACCCTAATCCTAACCCGTACCCTAAACCGAGCCCTAACCCTCAAACTAACCCTAACCCTAACCCTAACCCATATCGTACGCCATACCCAAACCCGTACCCGAACCCGTACCCGAACCCGTACCCTAAGCCGTACCCTAACCCAAACCCTAACCCTAAGCTACCCTTGACTGCTTCTGCCTCCAATAGATTTCCTAAGCACTAGTGTTTTAAGGAACAGGTTAAAAAGAGAATCCTAATGTGATTTCTTGATAATGGGTGTGTTCCTTATCTTCTCCTAGTGTCTAAACTCTTCTCCATGGCTGGACCCCCAAATAATATTCCTTGACGTGCTAAGGGGTATGTAGAGAGTGGGATAGGTTTAATAACTACCCTAACCCTAACGCATACCCTAACCCTAACCCCTACCCTAACCCTAACACGTACCCTAATCCTAACCCGTACCCTAAACGGAGCCCTAACCCTCAAACTAACCCTAACCCTAACCCTAACCCATACCCTACGCCATACCCGAACCCGTACCCGAACCCGTACCCTAAGCCATACCCTAACCCTAACCCTCACCGTAACCCTAAACCTAAGCTACCCTTGACTGCTTCTGCCTCCAATAGATTTCCTAAGCACTAGTGTATTAAGGAACAGGTTAAAAAGAGAATCCTAATGTGATTTCTTGATAATGGGTGTGTTCCTTATCTTCTCCTAGTGTCTAAACTCTTCTCCATGGCTGGACCCGCAAATAATATTCCTTGACGTGCTAAGGGGTATCTAGAGAGTGGGATAGGTTTAATAACTACCCTAACCCTAACGTGTACCCTAACCCTAACACGTACCCTAATCCTAACCCGTACCCTAAACCGAGCCCTAACCCTCAAACTAACCCTAACCCTAACCCTAACCCATACCCTACGCCGTACCCGAACCCGTACCGAACCCGTACCCTAAGCCGTACCCTAAAGCTAACCCTAACCCTAACCCTAACCCTAACCCTAAGCTACCCTTGACTGCTTCTGCCTCCAATAGATTTCCTAAGCACTAGTGTTTTAAGGAACAGGTTAAAAAGAGAATCCTAATGTGATTTCTTGATAATGGGTGTGTTCCTTATCTTCTCCTAGTGTCTAAACTCTTCTCCATGGCTGGACCCCCAAATAATATTCCTTTACGTGCTAAGGGTTATCTAGAGAGTGGGATAGGTTTAATAACTACCCTAACCCTAACGCGTACCCTAACCCTAACCCCTACCCTAACCCTAAGACGTACCCTAATCCTAACCCGTAACCTAAACCAAGCCCTAACCCTCAAACTAACCCTAACCCTAACCCTAACCCATACACTACGCCATACCCGAACCCGTACCCGAACCCGTACACTAAGCCGTACCCTAACCCTAACCCTAACCCTAAACCTAACCCTAACCCTAAGCTACCCTTGACTGCTTCTGCCTCCAATAGATTTCCTAAGCACTAGTGTTTTAAGGAACAGGTTAAAAAGAGAATCCTAATGTGATTTCTTGATAATGGGTGTGTTCCTTATCTTCTCCTAGTGTCTAAACTCTTCTCCATGGCTGGACACCCAAATAATATTCCTTGACGTGCTAAGGGGTATCTAGAGAGTGGGATAGGTTTAATAACTACCCTAACCCTAACGCGTACCCTAACCCTAACCCCTACCCTAACCCTAACACGTACCCTAATCCTAACCCGTACCCTAAACCGAGCCCTAACCCTCAAACTAACCCTAACCCTAACCCTAAACCATATCTTACGCCATACCCAAACCCGTACCCGAACCCGTACCCGAACCCGTACCCTAAGCCGTACGCTAACCCAAACCCTAACCCTAAGCTACCCTTGACTGCTTCTGCCTCCAATAGATTTCCTAAGCACTAGTGTTTTAAGGAACAGGTTAAAAAGAGAATCCTAATGTGATTTCTTGATAATGGGTGTGTTCCTTATCTTCTCCTAGTGTCTAAACTCTTCTCCATGGCTGGACCCCCAAATAATATACCTTGACGTGCTAAGGGGTATCTAGAGAGTGGGATATGTTTAATAACTACCCTAACCCTAACGCGTACCCTAACCCTAACCCCTACCCTAACCCTAACACGTACCCTAATCCTAACCCGTAACCTAAACCGAGCCCTAACCCTCAAACTAACCCTAACCCTAAACCTAACCCATACCCTACGCCGTACCCGAACCCGTACCCGAACCCGTAACCGAACCCGTACCCTAAGCCGTACCCTAACCCTAACCCTAACCCTAAGCTACCCTTGACTGCTTCTGCCTCCAATAGATTTCCTAAGCACTAGTGTTTTAAGGAACAGGTTAAAAAGAGAATCCTAATGTGATTTATTGATAATGGGTGTGTTCCTTATCTTCTCCTAGTGTCTAAACTCTTCTCCATGGCTGGACCCCCAATTAATATTCCTTGACGTGCTAAGGGGTATCTAGAGAGTGGGATAGGTTTAATAACTACCCTAACCCTAACGCGTACCCTAACCCTAACCCCTACCCTAACCCTAACACGTACCCTAATCCTAACCCGTACCCTAAACCGAGCCCTAACCCTCAAACTAACCCTAACCCTAACCCTATCCCATACCCTACGCCGTACCCGAACCCGTACCCGAACCCGTACCCTAAGCCATACCCTAACCCTAACCCTAACCGTAACCCTAACCCTAAGCTACCCTTGACTGCTTCTGCCTCCAGTAGATTTCCTAAGCACTAGTGTATTAAGGAACAGGTTAAAAAGAGAATCCTAATGTGATTTCAGGATAATGGGTGTGTTCCTTATCTTCTCCTAGTGTCTAAACTCTTCTCCATGGCTGGACCCCCAAATAATATTCCTTGACGTGCTAAGGGGTATCTAGAGAGTGGGATAGGTTTAATAACTACCCTAACCCTAACGCGTACCCTAACCCTAACCCCTACCCTAACCCTAACAGGAACCCTAATCCTAACCCATACCCTAAACCGAGCCCTAAGCTTCAAACTAACCCTAACCCTAACCCAAACCCATACCCTACGCCGTACACGAACCCGTACCCGAACCCGTACCCTAAGCCGTGTCCTAACCCTAGCCCTAACCCTAACCCTAACCCTAAGCTACCCTTGACTGCTTCTGCCTCCAATAGATTTCCTAAGCACTAGTGTTTTAAGGAACAGGTTAAAAAGAGAATCCTAATGTGATTTCTTGATAATGGGTGTGTTCCTTATCTTCTCCTAGTGTCTAAACTCTTCTCCATGGCTGGACCCCCAAATAATATTCCTTGACGTGCTAAGGGGTATCTAGGGAGTGGGATAGGTTTAATAACTACCCTAAACCTAACGCGTACCCTAACCCTAACCCCTACACTAACACTAACACGAACCCTAATCCTAACCTGTACCCTAAACCGAGCCCTAACCTTCAAACTAACCCTAACCCTAACCCTAACCCATACCCTACGCCGTACCCGAACCCGTAACCGAACCCGTACCCTAAGCCGTACCCTAACCCTAACCCTAACCCTAACCCTAACCCTAAGCTACCCTTGACTGCTTCTGCCTCCAATAGATTTCCTAAGCACTAGTGTTTTAAGGAACAGGTTAAAAAGAGAATCGTAATGTGATTTCTTGATAATGGGTGTGATCCTTATCTTCTCCTAGTGTCTAAACTCTTCTCCATGGCTGGACACCCAAATAATATTCCTTGACGTGCTAAGGGGTATCTAGAGAGTGGGATAGGTTTAATAACTACCCTAACCCTAACGCGTACCCTAACCCTAACCCCTACCCTAACCCTAACACGTACCCTAATCCTAACCCGTACCCTAAACCGAGCCCTAACCCTCAAACTAACCCTAACCCTAACCCTAACCCATATCGTACGCCATACCCAAACCCGTACCCGAACCCGTACCCGAACCCGTACCCTAAGCCGTACCCTAACCCAAACCCTAACCCTAAGCTACCCTTGACTGCTTCTGCCTCCAATAGATTTCCTAAGCACTAGTGTTTTAAGGAACAGGTTAAAAAGAGAATCCTAATGTGATTTATTGATAATGGGTGTGTTCCTTATCTTCTCCTAGTGTCTAAACTCTTCTCCATGGCTGGACACCCAAATAATATTCCTTGACGTGCTAAGGGGTATCTAGAGAGTGGGATAGGTTTAATAACTACCCTAACCCTAACGCGTACCCTAACCCTAACCCCTACCCTAACCCTAACACGTACCCTAATCCTAAACCGTACCCTAAACCGAGCCCTAACCTTCAAACTAACCCTAACCCTAACCCATACCCTACGCCGTACACGAACCCGTACCCGAAACCGTACCCTAAGCCGTACGCTAACCCTAACCCTAACCCTAAACCTAACCCTAACCCTAAGCTACCCTTGACTGCTTCTGCCTCCAATAGATTTCCTAAGCACTAGTGTTTTAAGGAACAGGTTAAAAAGAGAATCCTAATGTGATTTCTTGATAATGGGTGTGTTCCTTATCTTCTCCTAGTGTCTAAACTCTTCTCCATGGCTGGACCCCCAATTAATATTCCTTGACGTGCTAAGGGGTATCTAGAGAGTGGGATAGGTTTAATAACTACCCTAACCCTAACGCGTACCCTAACCCTAACCCCTACCCTAACCCTAACACGTACCCTAATCCTAACCCGTACCCTAAACCGAGCCCTAACCCTCAAACTAACCCTAACCCTAACCCTATCCCATACCCTACGCCGTACCCGAACCCGTACCCGAACCCGTACCCTAAGCCATACCCTAACCCTAACCCTAACCGTAACCCTAACCCTAAGCTACCCTTGACTGCTTCTGCCTCCAGTAGATTTCCTAAACACTAGTGTATTAAGGAACAGGTTAAAAAGAGAATCCTAATGTGATTTCAGGATAATGGGTGTGTTCCTTATCTTCTCCTAGTGTCTAAACTCTTCTCCATGGCTGGACCCCCAAATAATATTCCTTGACGTGCTAAGGGGTATCTAGAGAGTGGGATAGGTTTAATAACTACCCTAACCCTAACGCGTACCCTAACCCTAACCCCTACCCTAACCCTAACAGGAACCCTAATCCTAACCCATACCCTAAACCGAGCCCTAAGCTTCAAACTAACCCTAACCCTAACCCAAACCCATACCCTACGCCGTACACGAACCCGTACCCGAACCCGTACCCTAAGCCGTGTCCTAACCCTAGCCCTAACCCTAACCCTAACCCTAAGCTACCCTTGACTGCTTCTGCCTCCAATAGATTTCCTAAGCACTAGTGTTTTAAGGAACAGGTTAAAAAGAGAATCCTAATGTGATTTCTTGATAATGGGTGTGTTCCTTATCTTCTCCTAGTGTCTAAACTCTTCTCCATGCCTGGACCCCCAAATAATATTCCTTGACGTGCTAAGGGGTATCTAGGGAGTGGGATAGGTTTAATAACTACCCTAAACCTAACGCGTACCCTAACCCTAACCCCTACCCTAACACTAACACGAACCCTAATCCTAACCTGTACCCTAAACCGAGCCCTAACCTTCAAACTAACCCTAACTCTAACCCTAACCCATACCCTACGCCGTACACGAACCCGTACCCGAACCCGTACCCTAAGCCGTACCCTAACCCTAACCCTAACCCTAACCCTAACCCTAAGCTACCCTTGACTGCTTCTGCCTCCAATAGATTTCCTAAGCACTAGTGTTTTAAGGAACAGGTTAAAAAGAGAATCGTAATGTGATTTCTTGATAATGGGTGTGATCCTTATCTTCTCCTAGTGTCTAAACTCTTCTCCATGGCTGGACACCCAAATAATATTCCTTGACGTGCTAAGGGGTATCTAGAGAGTGGGATAGGTTTAATAACTACCCTAACCCTAACGCGTACCCTAACCCTAACCCCTACCCTAACCCTAACACGTACCCTAATCCTAACCCGTACCCTAAACCGAGCCCTAACCCTCAAACTAACCCTAACCCTAACCCTAACCCATATCGTACGCCATACCCAAACCCGTACCCGAACCCGTACCCGAACCCGTACCCTAAGCCGTACCCTAACCCAAACCCTAACCCTAAGCTACCCTTGACTGCTTCTGCCTCCAATAGATTTCCTAAGCACTAGTGTTTTAAGGAACAGGTTAAAAAGAGAATCCTAATGTGATTTCTTGATAATGGGTGTGTTCCTTATCTTCTCCTAGTGTCTAAACTCTTCTCCATGGCTGGACACACAAATAATATTCCTTGACGTGCTAAGGGTTATCTAGAGAGTGGGATAGGTTTAATAACTACCCTAACCCTAACGCGTACCCTAACCCTAACACGTACCCTAATCCTAACCCGTACCCTAAACCGAGCCCTAACCCTCAAACTAACCCTAACCCTAACCCTAACCCATACCCTACGCCGTACCCGAACCCGTACCCGAACCCGTACCCTAAGCCGTACCCTAAAGCTAACCCTAACCCTAACCCTAACCGTAACCCTAAGCTACCCTTGACTGCTTCTGCCTCCAATAGATTTCCTAAGCACTAGTGTTTTAAGGAACAGGTTAAAAAGAGAATCCTAATGTGATTTCTTGATAATGGGTGTGATCCTTATCTTCTCCTAGTGTCTAAACTCTTCTCCATGGCTGGACACCCAAATAATATTCCTTGACGTGCTAAGGGGTATCTAGAGAGTGGGATAGGTTTAATAACTACCCTAACCCTAACGCGTACCCTAACCCTAACCCCTACCCTAACCCTAACACGTACCCTAATCCTAACCCGTTCCCTAAACCGAGCCCTAACCCTCAAACTAACCCTAACCCTAACCCTAACCCATATCGTACGCCATACCCAAACCCGTACCCGAACCCGTACCCGAACCCGTACCCTAACCCAAACCCTAACCCTAAGCTACCCTTGACTGCTTCTGCCTCCAATAGATTTCCTAAGCACTAGAGTTTTAAGGAACAGGTTAAAAAGAGAATCCTAATGTGATTTATTGATAATGGGTGTGTTCCTTATCTTCTCCTAGTGTCTAAACTCTTCTCCATGGCTGGACCCCCAAATAATATTCCTTGACGTGCTAAGGGGTATCTAGAGAGTGGGATAGGTTTAATAACTACCCTAACCCTAACGCGTACCCTAACCCTAACCCCTACCCTAACCCTAAGACGTACCCTAATCCTAACCCGTAACCTAAACCGAGCCCTAACCTTCAAACTAACCCTAACCCTAACCCTAACCCATACACTACGCCATACCCGAACCCGTACCCGAACCCGTACACTAAGCCGTACCCTAACCCTAACCCTAACCCTAACCCTAACCCTAAACCTAACCCTAACCCTAAGCTACCCTTGACTGCTTCTGCCTCCAATAGATTTCCTAAGCACTAGTGTATTAAGGAACAGGTTAAAAAGAGAATCCTAATGTGATTTCAGGATAATGGGTGTGTTCCTTATCTTCTCCTACTGTCTAAACTCTTCTCCATGGCTGGACCCCCAAATAATATTCCTTGACGTGCTAAGGGGTATCTAGGGAGTGGGATAGGTTTAATAACTACCCTAAACCTAACGCGTACCCTAACCCTAACCCCTACCCTAACACTAACCCTAACCCTAATCCTAACCCGTACCCTAAACCGAGCCCTAACCCTCAAACTAACCCTAACCCTAACCCTAACCCATATCGTACGCCATACCCAAACCCGTACCCGAACCCGTACCCGAACCCGTACCCTAAGCCGTACCCTAACCCAAACCCTAACCCTAAGCTACCCTTGACTGCTTCTGCCTCCAATAGATTTCCTAAGCACTAGTGTTTTAAGGAACAGGTTAAAAAGAGAATCCTAATGTGATTTATTGATAATGGGTGTGTTCCTTATCTTCTCCTAGTGTCTAAACTCTTCTCCATGGCTGGACACCCAAATAATATTCCTTGACGTGCTAAGGGGTATCTAGAGAGTGGGATAGGTTTAATAACTACCCTAACCCTAACGCGTACCCTAACCCTAACCCCTACCCTAACCCTAACACGTACCCTAATACTAAACCGTAACCTAAACCGAGCCCTAACCTTCAAACTAACCCTAACCCTAACCCATACCCTACGTCGTACACGAACCCGTACCCGAAACCGTACCCTAAGCCGTACGCTAACCCTAACCCTAACCCTAAACCTAAACCTAACCCTAAGCTACCCTTGACTGCTTCTGCCTCCAATAGATTTCCTAAGCACTAGTGTTTTAAGGAACAGGTTAAAAAGAGAATCCTAATGTGATTTCTTGATAATGGGTGTGTTCCTTATCTTCTCCTAGTGTCTAAACTCTTCTCCATGGCTGGACCCCCAAATAATATTCCTTGACGTGCTAAGGGTTATCTAGAGAGTGGGATAGGTTTAATAACTACCCTAACCCTAACGCGTACCCTAACCCTAACACGTACCCTAATCCTAACCCGTACCCTAAACCGAGCCCTAACCCTCAAACTAACCCTAACCCTAACCCTAACCCATACACTACGCCATACCCGAACCCGTACCCAAACCCGTACACTAAGCCGTACCCTAACCCTAACCCTAACCCTAAACCTAACCCTAACCCTAAGCTACCCTTGACTGCTTCTGCCTCCAATAGATTTCCTAAGCACTAGTGTTTTAAGGAACAGGTTAAAAAGAGAATCCTAATGTGATTTCTTGATAATGGGTGTGTTCCTTATTTTCTCCTAGTGTCTAAACTCTTCTCCATGGCTGGACACCCAAATAATATTCCTTGACGTGCTAAGGGGTATCTAGAGAGTGGGATAGGTTTAATAACTACCCTAACCCTAACGCGTACCCTAACCCTAACCCCTACCCTAACCCTAACACGTACCCTAATCCTAACCCGTATCCTAAACCGAGCCCTAACCCTCAAACTAACCCTAACCCTAACCCTAACCCATATCCTACGCCATACCCAAACCCGTACCCGAACCCGTACCCGAACCCGTACCCTAAGCCGTACGCTAACCCAAACCCTAACCCTAAGCTACCCTTGACTGCTTCTGCCTCCAATAGATTTCCTAAGCACTAGTGTATTAAGGAACAGGTTAAAAAGAGAATCCTAATGTGATTTCAGGATAATGGGTGTGTTCCTTATCTTCTCCTAGTGTCTAAACTCTTCTCCATGGCTGGACCCCCAAATAATATTCCTTGACGTGCTAAGGGGTATCTAGAGAGTGGGATAGGTTTAATAACTACCCTAACCCTAACGCGTACCCTAACCCTAACCCCTACCCTAACCCTAACTCGTACCCTAATCCTAACCCGTACCCTAAACGGAGCCCTAACCCTCAAACTAACCCTAACCCTAACCCTAACCCATATCCTACGCCGTACCCGAACCCGTATCCGAACCCGTACCCTAAGCCATACCCTAACCCTAACCCTAACCGTAACCCTAACCCTAAGCTACCCTTGACTGCTTCTGCCTCCAGTAGATTTCCTAAGCACTAGTGTATTAAGGAACAGGTTAAAAAGAGAATCCTAATGTGATTTCAGGATAATGGGTGTGTTCCTTATCTTCTCCTAGTGTCTAAACTCTTCTCCATGGCTGGACCCCCAAATAATATTCCTTGACGTGCTAAGGGGTATCTAGAGAGTGGGATAGGTTTAATAACTACCCTAACCCTAACGCGTACCCTAACCCTAACCCCTACCCTAACCCTAACACGAACCCTAATCCTAACCCATACCCTAAACCTAGCCCTAAGCTTCAAACTAACCCTAACCCTAACCCAAACCCATACCCTACGCCGTACACGAACCCGTACCCGAACCCGTACCCTAAGCCGTGTCCTAACCCTAGCCCTAACCCTAACCCTAACCCTAAGCTACCCTTGACTGCTTCTGCCTCCAATAGATTTCCTAAGCACTAGTGTTTTAAGGAACAGGTTTAAAAGAGAATCCTAATGTGATTTCTTGATAATGGGTGTGTTCCTTATCTTCTCCTAGTGTCTAAACTCTTCTCCATGGCTGGACCCCCAAATAATATTCCTTGACGTGCTAAGGGGTATCTAGGGAGTGGGATAGGTTTAATAACTACCCTAAACCTAACGCGTACCCTAACCCTAACCCCTACCCTAACACTAACACGAACCCTAATCCTAACCTGTACCCTAAACCGAGCCCTAACCTTCAAACTAACCCTAACTCTAACCCTAACCCATACCCTACGCCGTACACGAACCCGTACCCGAACCCGTACCCTAAGCCGTACCCTAACCCTAACCCTAACCCTAACCCTAACCCTAAGCTACCCTTGACTGCTTCTGCCTCCAATAGATTTCCTAAGCACTAGTGTTTTAAGGAACAGGATAAAAAGAGAATCGTAATGTGATTTCTTGATAATGGGTGTGATCCTTATCTTCTCCTAGTGTCTAAACTCTTCTCCATGGCTGGACACCCAAATAATATTCCTTGACGTGCTAAGGGGTATCTAGAGAGTGGGATAGGTTTAATAACTACCCTAACCCTAACGCGTACCCTAACCCTAACCCCTACCCTAACCCTAACACGTACCCTAATCCTAACCCGTACCCTAAACCGAGCCCTAACCCTCAAACTAACCCTAACCCTAACCCTAACCCATATCGTACGCCATACCCAAACCCGTACCCGAACCCGTACCCGAACCCGTACCCTAAGCCGTACCCTAACCCAAACCCTAACCCTAAGCTACCCTTGACTGCTTCTGCCTCCAATAGATTTCCTAAGCACTAGTGTTTTAAGGAACAGGTTAAAAAGAGAATCCTAATGTGATTTATTGATAATGGGTGTGTTCCTTATCTTCTCCTAGTGTCTAAACTCTTCTCCATGGCTGGACACCCAAATAATATTCCTTGACGTGCTAAGGGGTATCTAGAGAGTGGGATAGGTTTAATAACTACCCTAACCCTAACGCGTACCCTAACCCTAACCCCTACCCTAACCCTAACACGTACCCTAATCCTAAACCGTACCCTAAACCGAGCCCTAACCTTCAAACTAACCCTAACCCTAACCCATACCCTACGCCGTACACGAACCCGTACCCGAAACCGTACCCTAAGCCGTACGCTAACCCTAACCCTAACCCTAAACCTAACCCTAACCCTAAGCTACCCTTGACTGCTTCTGCCTCCAATAGATTTCCTAAGCACTAGTGTTTTAAGGAACAGGTTAAAAAGAGAATCCTAATGTGATTTCTTGATAATGGGTGTGTTCCTTATCTTCTCCTAGTGTCTAAACTCTTCTCCATGGCTGGACCCGCAAATAATATTCCTTGACGTGCTAAGGGGTATCTAGAGAGTGGGATAGGTTTAATAACTACCCTAACCCTAACGTGTACCCTAACCCTAACACGTACCCTAATCCTAACCCGTACCCTAAACCGAGCCCTAACCCTCAAACTAACCCTAACCCTAACCCTAACCCATACCCTACGCCGTACCCGAACCCGTACCGAACCCGTACCCTAAGCCGTACCCTAAAGCTAACCCTAACCCTAACCCTAACCCTAACCCTAAGCTACCCTTGACTGCTTCTGCCTCCAATAGATTTCCTAAGCACTAGTGTTTTAAGGAACAGGTTAAAAAGAGAATCCTAATGTGATTTCTTGATAATGGGTGTGTTCCTTATCTTCTCCTAGTGTCTAAACTCTTCTCCATGGCTGGACCCCCAAATAATATTCCTTTACGTGCTAAGGGTTATCTAGAGAGTGGGATAGGTTTAATAACTACCCTAACCCTAACGCGTACCCTAACCCTAACCCCTACCCTAACCCTAAGACGTACCCTAATCCTAACCCGTAACCTAAACCGAGCCCTAACCCTCAAACTAACCCTAACCCTAACCCTAACCCATACACTACGCCATACCCGAACCCGTACCCGAACCCGTACACTAAGCCGTACCCTAACCCTAACCCTAACCCTAAACCTAACCCTAACCCTAAGCTACCCTTGACTGCTTCTGCCTCCAATAGATTTCCTAAGCACTAGTGTTTTAAGGAACAGGTTAAAAAGAGAATCCTAATGTGATTTCTTGATAATGGGTGTGTTCCTTATCTTCTCCTAGTGTCTAAACTCTTCTCCATGGCTGGACACCCAAATAATATTCCTTGACGTGCTAAGGGGTATCTAGAGAGTGGGATAGGTTTAATAACTACCCTAACCCTAACGCGTACCCTAACCCTAACCCCTACCCTAACCCTAACACGTACCCTAATACTAACCCGTACCCTAAACCGAGCCCTAACCCTCAAACTAACCCTAACCCTAACCCTAAACCATATCTTACGCCATACCCAAACCCGTACCCGAACCCGTACCCGAACCCGTACCCTAAGCCGTACGCTAACCCAAACCCTAACCCTAAGCTACCCTTGACTGCTTCTGCCTCCAATAGATTTCCTAAGCACTAGTGTTTTAAGGAACAGGTTAAAAAGAGAATCCTAATGTGATTTCTTGATAATGGGTGTGTTCCTTATCTTCTCCTAGTGTCTAAACTCTTCTCCATGGCTGGACCCCCAAATAATATACCTTGACGTGCTAAGGGGTATCTAGAGAGTGGGATATGTTTAATAACTACCCTAGCCCTAACGCGTACCCTAACCCTAACCCCTACCCTAACCCTAACACGTACCCTAATCCTAACCCGTAACCTAAACCGAGCCCTAACCCTCAAACTAACCCTAACCCTAAACCTAACCCATACCCTACGCCGTACCCGAACCCGTACCCGAACCCGTAACCGAACCCGTACCCTAAGCCGTACCCTAACCCTAACCCTAACCCTAAGCTACCCTTGACTGCTTCTGCCTCCAATAGATTTCCTAAGCACTAGTGTTTTAAGGAACAGGTTAAAAAGAGAATCCTAATGTGATTTCTTGATAATGGGTGTGTTCCTTATCTTCTCCTAGTGTCTAAACTCTTCTCCATGGCTGGACCCCCAATTAATATTCCTTGACGTGCTAAGGGGTATCTAGAGAGTGGGATAGGTTTAATAACTACCCTAACCCTAACGCGTACCCTAACCCTAACCCCTACCCTAACCCTAACACGTACCCTAATCCTAACCCGTACCCTAAACCGAGCCCTAACCCTCAAACTAACCCTAACCCTAACCCTATCCCATACCCTACGCCGTACCCGAACCCGTACCCGAACCCGTACCCTAAGCCATACCCTAACCCTAACCCTAACCGTAACCCTAACCCTAAGCTACCCTTGACTGCTTCTGCCTCCAGTAGATTTCCTAAGCACTAGTGTATTAAGGAACAGGTTAAAAAGAGAATCCTAATGTGATTTCAGGATAATGGGTGTGTTCCTTATCTTCTCCTAGTGTCTAAACTCTTCTCCATGGCTGGACCCCCAAATAATATTCCTTGACGTGCTAAGGGGTATCTAGAGAGTGGGATAGGTTTAATAACTACCCTAACCCTAACGCGTACCCTAACCCTAACCCCTACCCTAACCCTAACAGGAACCCTAATCCTAACCCATACCCTAAACCGAGCCCTAAGCTTCAAACTAACCCTAACCCTAACCCAAACCCATACCCTACGCCGTACACGAACCCGTACCCGAACCCGTACCCTAAGCCGTGTCCTAACCCTAGCCCTAACCCTAACCCTAACCCTAAGCTACCCTTGACTGCTTCTGCCTCCAATAGATTTCCTAAGCACTAGTGTTTTAAGGAACAGGTTAAAAAGAGAATCCTAATGTGATTTCTTGATAATGGGTGTGTTCCTTATCTTCTCCTAGTGTCTAAACTCTTCTCCATGGCTGGACCCCCAAATAATATTCCTTGACGTGCTAAGGGGTATCTAGGGAGTGGGATAGGTTTAATAACTACCCTAAACCTAACGCGTACCCTAACCCTAACCCCTACACTAACACTAACACGAACCCTAATCCTAACCTGTACCCTAAACCGAGCCCTAACCTTCAAACTAACCCTAACCCTAACCCTAACCCATACCCTACGCCGTACCCGAACCCGTACCCGAACCCGTACCCTAAGCCGTACCCTAACCCTAACCCTAACCCTAACCCTAACCCTAAGCTACCCTTGACTGCTTCTGCCTCCAATAGATTTCCTAAGCACTAGTGTTTTAAGGAACAGGTTAAAAAGAGAATCGTAATGTGATTTCTTGATAATGGGTGTGATCCTTATCTTCTCCTAGTGTCTAAACTCTTCTCCATGGCTGGACACCCAAATAATATTCCTTGACGTGCTAAGGGGTATCTAGAGAGTGGGATAGGTTTAATAACTACCCTAACCCTAACGCGTACCCTAACCCTAACCCCTACCCTAACCCTAACACGTACCCTAATCCTAACCCGTACCCTAAACCGAGCCCTAACCCTCAAACTAACCCTAACCCTAACCCTAACCCATATCGTACGCCATACCCAAACCCGTACCCGAACCCGTACCCGAACCCGTACCCTAAGCCGTACCCTAACCCAAACCCTAACCCTAAGCTACCCTTGACTGCTTCTGCCTCCAATAGATTTCCTAAGCACTAGTGTTTTAAGGAACAGGTTAAAAAGAGAATCCTAATGTGATTTCTTGATAATGGGTGTGTTCCTTATCTTCTCCTAGTGTCTAAACTCTTCTCCATGGCTGGACACACAAATAATATTCCTTGACGTGCTAAGGGGTATCTAGAGAGTGGGATAGGTTTAATAACTACCCTAACCCTAACGCGTACCCTAACCCTAACACGTACCCTAATCCTAACCCGTACCCTAAACCGAGCCCTAACCCTCAAACTAACCCTAACCCTAACCCTAACCCATACCCTACGCCGTACCCGAACCCGTACCCGAACCCGTACCCTAAGCCGTACCCTAAAGCTAACCCTAACCCTAACCCTAACCGTAACCCTAAGCTACCCTTGACTGCTTCTGCCTCCAATAGATTTCCTAAGCACTAGTGTTTTAAGGAACAGGTTAAAAAGAGAATCCTAATGTGATTTCTTGATAATGGGTGTGATCCTTATCTTCTCCTAGTGTCTAAACTCTTCTCCATGGCTGGACACCCAAATAATATTCCTTGACGTGCTAAGGGGTATCTAGAGAGTGGGATAGGTTTAATAACTACCCTAACCCTAACGCGTACCCTAACCCTAACCCCTACCCTAACCCTAACACGTACCCTAATCCTAACCCGTTCCCTAAACCGAGCCCTAACCCTCAAACTAACCCTAACCCTAACCCTAACCCATATCGTACGCCATACCCAAACCCGTACCCGAACCCGTACCCGAACCCGTACCCTAACCCAAACCCTAACCCTAAGCTACCCTTGACTGCTTCTGCCTCCAATAGATTTCCTAAGCACTAGAGTTTTAAGGAACAGGTTAAAAAGAGAATCCTAATGTGATTTATTGATAATGGGTGTGTTCCTTATCTTCTCCTAGTGTCTAAACTCTTCTCCATGGCTGGACCCCCAAATAATATTCCTTGACGTGCTAAGGGGTATCTAGAGAGTGGGATAGGTTTAATAACTACCCTAACCCTAACGCGTACCCTAACCCTAACCCCTACCCTAACCCTAAGACGTACCCTAATCCTAACCCGTAACCTAAACCGAGCCCTAACCTTCAAACTAACCCTAACCCTAACCCTAACCCATACACTACGCCATACCCGAACCCGTACCCGAACCCGTACACTAAGCCGTACCCTAACCCTAACCCTAACCCTAACCCTAACCCTAAACCTAACCCTAACCCTAAGCTACCCTTGACTGCTTCTGCCTCCAATAGATTTCCTAAGCACTAGTGTATTAAGGAACAGGTTAAAAAGAGAATCCTAATGTGATTTCAGGATAATGGGTGTGTTCCTTATCTTCTCCTACTGTCTAAACTCTTCTCCATGGCTGGACCCCCAAATAATATTCCTTGACGTGCTAAGGGGTATCTAGGGAGTGGGATAGGTTTAATAACTACCCTAAACCTAACGCGTACCCTAACCCTAACCCCTACCCTAACACTAACCCTAACCCTAATCCTAACCCGTACCCTAAACCGAGCCCTAACCCTCAAACTAACCCTAACCCTAACCCTAACCCATATCGTACGCCATACCCAAACCCGTACCCGAACCCGTACCCGAACCCGTACCCTAAGCCGTACCCTAACCCAAACCCTAACCCTAAGCTACCCTTGACTGCTTCTGCCTCCAATAGATTTCCTAAGCACTAGTGTTTTAAGGAACAGGTTAAAAAGAGAATCCTAATGTGATTTATTGATAATGGGTGTGTTCCTTATCTTCTCCTAGTGTCTAAACTCTTCTCCATGGCTGGACACCCAAATAATATTCCTTGACGTGCTAAGGGGTATCTAGAGAGTGGGATAGGTTTAATAACTACCCTAACCCTAACGCGTACCCTAACCCTAACCCCTACCCTAACCCTAACACGTACCCTAATCCTAACCCGTACCCTAAACGGAGCCCTAACCCTCAAACTAACCCTAACCCTAACCCTAACCCATATCCTACGCCGTACCCGAACCCGTATCCGAACCCGTACCCTAAGCCATACCCTAACCCTAACCCTAACCGTAACCCTAACCCTAAGCTACCCTTGACTGCTTCTGCCTCCAGTAGATTTCCTAAGCACTAGTGTATTAAGGAACAGGTTAAAAAGAGAATCCTAATGTGATTTCAGGATAATGGGTGTGTTCCTTATCTTCTCCTAGTGTCTAAACTCTTCTCCATGGCTGGACCCCCAAATAATATTCCTTGACGTGCTAAGGGGTATCTAGAGAGTGGGATAGGTTTAATAACTACCCTAACCCTAACGCGTACCCTAACCCTAACCCCTACCCTAACCCTAACACGAACCCTAATCCTAACCCATACCCTAAACCTAGCCCTAAGCTTCAAACTAACCCTAACCCTAACCCAAACCCATACCCTACGCCGTACACGAACCCGTACCCGAACCCGTACCCTAAGCCGTGTCCTAACCCTAGCCCTAACCCTAACCCTAACCCTAAGCTACCCTTGACTGCTTCTGCCTCCAATAGATTTCCTAAGCACTAGTGTTTTAAGGAACAGGTTTAAAAGAGAATCCTAATGTGATTTCTTGATAATGGGTGTGTTCCTTATCTTCTCCTAGTGTCTAAACTCTTCTCCATGGCTGGACCCCCAAATAATATTCCTTGACGTGCTAAGGGGTATCTAGGGAGTGGGATAGGTTTAATAACTACCCTAAACCTAACGCGTAACCTAACCCTAACCCCTACCCTAACACTAACACGAACCCTAATCCTAACCTGTACCCTAAACCGAGCCCTAACCTTCAAACTAACCCTAACTCTAACCCTAACCCATACCCTACGCCGTACACGAACCCGTACCCGAACCCGTACCCTAAGCCGTACCCTAACCCTAACCCTAACCCTAACCCTAACCCTAAGCTACCCTTGACTGCTTCTGCCTCCAATAGATTTCCTAAGCACTAGTGTTTTAAGGAACAGGATAAAAAGAGAATCGTAATGTGATTTCTTGATAATGGGTGTGATCCTTATCTTCTCCTAGTGTCTAAACTCTTCTCCATGGCTGGACACCCAAATAATATTCCTTGACGTGCTAAGGGGTATCTAGAGAGTGGGATAGGTTTAATAACTACCCTAACCCTAACGCGTACCCTAACCCTAACCCCTACCCTAACCCTAACACGTACCCTAATCCTAACCCGTACCCTAAACCGAGCCCTAACCCTCAAACTAACCCTAACCCTAACCCTAACCCATATCGTACGCCATACCCAAACCCGTACCCGAACCCGTACCCGAACCCGTACCCTAAGCCTTACCCTAACCCAAACCCTAACCCTAAGCTACCCTTGACTGCTTCTGCCTCCAATAGATTTCCTAAGCACTAGTGTTTTAAGGAACAGGTTAAAAAGAGAATCCTAATGTGATTTATTGATAATGGGTGTGTTCCTTATCTTCTCCTAGTGTCTAAACTCTTCTCCATGGCTGGACACCCAAATAATATTCCTTGACGTGCTAAGGGGTATCTAGAGAGTGGGATAGGTTTAATAACTACCCTAACCCTAACGCGTACCCTAACCCTAACCCCTACCCTAACCCTAACACGTACCCTAATCCTAAACCGTACCCTAAACCGAGCCCTAACCTTCAAACTAACCCTAACCCTAACCCATACACTACGCCGTACACGAACCCGTACCCGAAACCGTACCCTAAGCCGTACGC
This sequence comes from Eschrichtius robustus, assembly GCF_028021215.1. Classification (NCBI taxonomy): domain Eukaryota; kingdom Metazoa; phylum Chordata; class Mammalia; order Artiodactyla; family Eschrichtiidae; genus Eschrichtius; species Eschrichtius robustus. The sequence continues at coordinate 2,712,686 of NW_027175343.1, forward strand.
TAACCCTAACCCTAACCATAAACCTAACCCTAACCCTAAGCTACCCTTGACTGCTTCTGCCTCCAATAGATTTCCTAAGCACTAGTGTTTTAAGGAACAGGTTAAAAAGAGAATCCTAATGTGATTTCTTGATAATGGGTGTGTTCCTTATCTTCTCCTAGTGTCTAAACTCTTCTCCATGTCTGGACCCCCAAATAATATTCCTTGACGTGCTAAGGGTTATCTGGAGAGTGGGATAGGTTTAATAACTACCCTAACCCTAACGCGTACCCTAACCCTAACACGTACCCTAATCCTAACCCGTACCCTAAACCGAGCCCTAACCCTCAAACTAACCCTAACCCTAACCCTAACCCATACCCTACGCCGTACCCGAACCCGTACCGAACCCGTACCCTAAGCCGTACCCGAAAGCTAACCCTAACCCTAACCCTAACCCTAACCCTAAGCTACCCTTGACTGCTTCTGCCTCCAATAGATTTCCTAAGCACTAGTGTTTTAAGGAACAGGTTAAAAAGAGAATCCTAATGTGATTTCTTGATAATGGGTGTGTTCCTTATCTTCTCCTAGTGTCTAAACTCTTCTCCATGGCTGGACCCCCAAATAATATACCTTGACGTGCTAAGGGGTATCTAGAGAGTGGGATATGTTTAATAACTACCCTAACCCTAACGCGTACCCTAACCCTAACCCCTACCCTAACCCTAACACGTACCCTAATCCTAACCCGTAACCTAAACCGAGCCCTATCCCTCAAACTAACCCTAACCCTAAACCTAACCCATACCCTACGCCGTACCCGAACCCGTACCCGAACCCGTAACCGAACCCGTACCCTAAGCCGTACCCTAACCCTAACCCTAACCCTAAGCTACCCTTGACTGCTTCTGCCTCCAATAGATTTCCTAAGCACTAGTGTTTTAAGGAACAGGTTAAAAAGAGAATCCTAATGTGATTTCTTGATAATGGGTGTGTTCCTTATCTTCTCCTAGTGTCTAAACTCTTCTCCATGGCTGGATCCCCAATTAATATTCCTTGACGTGCTAAGGGGTATCTAGAGAGTGGGATAGGTTTAATAACTACCCTAACCCTAACGCGTACCCTAACCCTAACCCCTACCCTAACCCTAACACGAACCCTAATCCTAACCCATACCCTAAACCGAGCCCTAAGCTTCAAACTAACCCTAACCCTAACCCAAACCCATACCCTACGCCGTACACGAACCCGTACCCGAACCCGTACCCTAAGCCGTGTCCTAACCCTAGCCCTAACCCTAACCCTAACCCTAAGCTACCCTTGACTGCTTCTGCCTCCAATAGATTTCCTAAGCACTAGTGTTTTAAGGAACAGGTTAAAAAGAGAATCCTAATGTGATTTCTTGATAATGGGTGTGTTCCTTATCTTCTCCTAGTGTCTAAACTCTTCTCCATGGCTGGACCCCCAAATAATATTCCTTGACGTGCTAAGGGGTATCTAGAGAGTGGGATAGGTTTAATAACTACCCTAACCCTAACGCGTACCCTAACCCTAACCCCTACCCTAACTCTAACACGTACCCTAATCCTAACCCGTACCCTAAACGGAGCCCTAACCCTCAAACTAACCCTAACCCTAACCCTAACCCATACCCTACGCCGTACCAAACCCGTACCCGAACCCGTACCCTAAGCCATACCCTAACCCTAACCCTCACCGTAACACTAACCCTAAGCTACCCTTGACTGCTTCTGCCTCCAATAGATTTCCTAAGCACTAGTGTATTAAGGAACAGGTTAAAAAGAGAATCCTAATGTGATTTCTTGATAATGGGTGTGTTCCTTATCTTCTCCTAGTGTCTAAACTCTTCTCCATGGCTGGACCCGCAAATAATATTCCTTGATGTGCTAAGGGGTATCTAGAGAGTGGGATAGGTTTAATAACTACCCTAACCCTAACGCGTACCCTAACCCTAACCCCTACCCTAACCCTAACACGAACCCTAATCCTAACCCGTACCTTAAACCGAGCCCTAACCTTCAAACTAACCCTAACCCTAACCCTAACCCATACTCTACAGCGTACACGAACCCATACCCGAACCCGTACCCTAAGCCGTACCCTAACCCTAACCCTAACCCTAACCCTAACCCTAAGCTACCCTTGACTGCTTCTGCCTCCAATACATTTCCTAAGCACTAGTGTTTTAAGGAACAGGTTAAAAAGAGAATCCTAATGTGATTTCTTGATAATGGGTGTGTTCCTTATCTTCTCCTAGTGTCTAAACTCTTCTCCATGGCTGGACGCCCAAATAATATTCCTTGAAGTGCTAAGGGGTATCTAGGGAGTGGAATAGGTTTAATAACTACCCTAACCCTAACGCGTACCCTAACCCTAACCCCTACCCTAACCCTAACACGTACCCTACTCCTAACCCGTACCCTAAACCGAGCCCTAACCCTCAAACTAACCCTAACCCTAACCCTAACTCATACCCTATGCCGTAACCGAACCCGTACCCTAATCCTTACCCTAACAATAACCCTAACCTTAACCCTAATCTACCCTTGACTGCTTCTGCCTCCAATAGATTTCCTAAGCGCTAGTGTTTTAAGGAACAGGTTAAAAAGAGAATCCTAATGTGATTTCTTGATAATGGGTGTGTTCCTTATCTTCTTCTAGTGTCTAAACTCTTCTCCATGGCTGGACACCCAAATAATATTACTTGACGTGCTAAGGGGTATCTAGAGAGTGGGATAGGTTTAATAACTACCCTAACCCTAACGCGTACCCTAACCCTAACCCCTACCCTAACCCTAACACGTACCCTAATCCTAACCCGTACCCTAAACCGAGCCCTAACACTCAAACTAACCCTAACCCTAACCCTAACCCATACCCTACCCCGTACCCGAACCCGTACCCGAACCCGTACCCTAAGCCATACCCTAACCCTAACCCTAACCGTAACCCTAACCCTAAGCTACCCTTGACTGCTTCTGCCTCCAATAGATTTCCTAAGCACTAGTGTATTAAGGAACAGGTTAAAAAGAGAATCCTAATGTGATTTCAGGATAATGGGTGTGTTCCTTATCTTCTCCTAGTGTATAAACTCTTCTCCATGGCTGGACCCCCAAATAATATTCCTTGACGTGCTAAGGGGTATCTAGAGAGTGGGATAGGTTTAATAACTACCCTAACCCTAACGCGTACCCTAACCCTATCCCCTACCCTAACCCTAACACGTACCCTAATCCTAACCCGTAACCTAAACCGAGCCCTAACCCTCAAACTAACCCTAACCCTAAACCTAACCCATACCCTACGCCGTACCCGAACCCGTACCCGAACCCGTACCCGAACCCGTACCCTAAGCCGTACCCTAACCCTAACCCTAACCCTAAGCTACCCTTGACTGCTTCTGCCTCCAATAGATTTCCTAAGCACTAGTGTTTTAAGGAACAGGTTAAAAAGAGAATCCTAATGTGATTTCTTGATAATGGGTGTGTTCCTTATCTTCTCCTAGTGTCTAAACTCTTCTCCATGGCTGGACCCCCAAATAATATTCCTTGACGTGCTAAGGGGTATCTAGAGAGTGGGATAGGTTTAATAACTACCATAACCCTAACGCATACCCTAACCCTAACCTCTACCCTAACCCTAACACGTACACTAATCCTAACCCATACCCTAAACCGAGCCCTAACCCTCAAACTAACCCTAACCCTAACCCTAACCCATACCCTACGCCGTACCCAAACCCGTACCCGAACCCGTACCCGAACCCGTACCCTAAGCCGTACCCTAAACCTAACCCTAACCCTAACCCTAACCCTAAGCTACCCTTGACTGCTTCTGCCTCCAATAGATTTCCTAAGCACTAGTGTATTAAGGAACAGGTTAAAAAGAGAATCCTAATGTGATTTCAGGATAATGGGTGTGTTCCTTATCTTCTCCTAGTGTCTAAACTCTTCTCCATGGCTGGACCCCCAAATAATATTCCTTGACGTGCTAAGGGGTATCAAGAGAGTGGGATAGGTTTAATAACTACCCTAACCCTAACGCGTACCCTAACCCTAACCCCTACCCTAACCCTAACACGAACCCTAATCCTAACCCGTACCCTAAACCGAGCCCTAACCTTCAAACTAACCCTAACCCTAACCCAAACCCATACCCTACGCCGTACACGAACCCGTACCCGAACCCGTACCCTAAGCCGTGTCCTAACCCTAGCCCTAACCCTAACCCTAACCCTAAGCTACCCTTGACTGCTTCTGCCTCCAATAGATTTCCTAAGCACTAGTGTTTTAAGGAACAGGTTAAAAAGAGAATCCTAATGTGATTTCTTGATAATGGGTGTGTTCCTTATCTTCTCCTAGTGTCTAAACTCTTCTCCATGGCTGGACCCCCAAATAATATTCCTTGACGTGCTAAGGGGTATCTAGAGAGTGGGATAGGTTTAATAACTACCCTAACCCTAACGCGTACCCTAACCCTATCCCCTACCCTAACCCTAACACGTACCCTAATCCTAACCCGTAACCTAAACCGAGCCCTAACCCTCAAACTAACCCTAACCCTAAACCTAACCCATACCGTACGCCGTACCCGAACCCGTACCCGAACCCGTACCCGAACCCGTACCCTAAGCCGTACCCTAACCCTAACCCTAAACCTAAGCTACCCTTGACTGCTTCTGCCTCCAATAGATTTCCTAAGCACTAGTGTTTTAAGGAACAGGTTAAAAAGAGAATCCTAATGTGATTTCTTGATAATGGGTGTGTTCCTTATCTTCTCCTAGTGTCTAAACTCTTCTCCATGGCTGGACCCCCAAATAATATTCCTTGACGTGCTAAGGGGTATCTAGAGAGTGGGATAGGTTTAATAACTACCATAACCCTAACACATACCCTAACCCTAACCTCTACCCTAACCCTAACACGTACACTAATCCTAACCCATACCCTAAACCGAGCCCTAACCCTCAAACTAACCCTAACCCTAACCCTAACCCATACCCTACGCCGTACCCAAACCCGTACCCGAACCCGTACCCGAACCCGTACCCTAAGCCGTACCCTAAACCTAACCCTAACCCTAACCCTAACCCTAAGCTACCCTTGACTGCTTCTGCCTCCAATAGATTTCCTAAGCACTAGTGTATTAAGGAACAGGTTAAAAAGAGAATCCTAATGTGATTTCAGGATAATGGGTGTGTTCCTTATCTTCTCCTAGTGTCTAAACTCTTCTCCATGGCTGGACCCCCAAATAATATTCCTTGACGTGCTAAGGGGTATCTAGAGAGTGGGATAGGTTTAATAACTACCCTAACCCTAACGCGTACCCTAACCCTAACCCCTACCCTAACCCTAACACGTACCCTAATCCTAACCCGTAACCTAAACCGAGCCCTATCCCTCAAACTAACCCTAACCCTAAACCTATCCCATACCCTACGCCGTACCCGAACCCGTACCCGAACCCGTAACCGAACCCGTACCCTAAGCCGTACCCTAATCCTAACCCTAACCCTAAGCTACCCTTGACTGCTTCTGCCTCCAATAGATTTCCTAAGCACTAGTGTTTTAAGGAACAGGTTAAAAACAGAATCCTAATGTGATTTCTTGATAATGGGTGTGTTCCTTATCTTCTCCTAGTGTCTAAACTCTTCTCCATAGCTGGACCCCCAATTAATATTCCTTGACGTGCTAAGGGGTATCTAGAGAGTGGGATAGGTTTAATAACTACCCTAACCCTAACGCGTACCCTAACCCTAACCCCTACCCTAACCCTAACACGTACCCTAATCCTAACCCGTACCCTAAACGGAGCCCTAACCCTCAAACTAACCCTAACCCTAACCCTAACCCATACCCTACGCCGTACCCGAACCCGTATCCGAACCCGTACCCTAAGCCATACCCTAACCCTAACCCTAACCGTAACCCTAACCCTAAGCTACCCTTGACTGCTTCTGCCTCCAGTAGATTTCCTAAGCACTAGTGTATTAAGGAACAGGTTAAAAAGAGAATCCTAATGTGATTTCAGGATAATGGGTGTGTTCCTTATCTTCTCCTAGTGTCTAAACTCTTCTCCATGGCTGGACCCCCAAATAATATTCCTTGACGTGCTAAGGGCTATCTAGAGAGTGGGATAGGTTTAATAACTACCCTAACCCTAACGCGTACCCTAACCCTAACCCCTACCCTAACCCTAACACGAACCCTAATCCTAACCCATACCCTAAACCTAGCCCTAAGCTTCAAACTAACCCTAACCCTAACCCAAACCCATACCCTACGCCGTACACGAACCCGTACCCGAACCCGTACCCTAAGCCGTGTCCTAACCCTAGCCCTAACCCTAACCCTAACCCTAAGCTACCCTTGACTGCTTCTGCCTCCAATAGATTTCCTAAGCACTAGTGTTTTAAGGAACAGGTTAAAAAGAGAATCCTAATGTGATTTATTGATAATGGGTGTGTTCCTTATCTTCTCCTAGTGTCTAAACTCTTCTCCATGGCTGGACACCCAAATAATATTCCTTGACGTGCTAAGGGGTATCTAGAGAGTGGGATAGGTTTAATAACTACCCTAACCCTAACGCGTACCCTAACCCTAACCCCTACCCTAACCCTAACACGTACCCTAATCCTAAACCGTACCCTAAACCGAGCCCTAACCTTCAAACTAACCCTAACCCTAACCCATACCCTACGCCGTACACGAACCCGTACCCGAAACCGTACCCTAAGCCGTACGCTAACCCTAACCCTAACCCTAAACCTAACCCTAACCCTAAGCTACCCTTGACTGCTTCTGCCTCCAATAGATTTCCTAAGCACTAGTGTTTTAAGGAACAGGTTAAAAAGAGAATCCTAATGTGATTTCTTAATAATGGGTGTGTTCCTTACCTTCTCCTAGTGTCTAAATCTTCTCCATGTCTGGACCCCCAAATAATATTCCTTGACGTGCTAAGGGTTATCTGGAGAGTGGGATAGGTTTAATAACTACCCTAACCCTAACGCGTACCCTAACCCTAACACGTACCCTAATCCTAACCCGTACCCTAAACCGAGCCCTAACCCTCAAACTAACCCTAACCCTAACCGTAACCCATACCCTACGCCGTACCCGAACCCGTACCGAACCCGTACCCTAAGCCGTACCCGAAAGCTAACCCTAACCCTAACCCTAACCCTAACCCTAAGCTACCCTTGACTGCTTCTGCCTCCAATAGATTTCCTAAGCACTAGTGTTTTAAGGAACAGTTTAAAAAGAGAATCCTAATGTGATTTCTTGATAATGGGTGTGTTCCTTATCTTCTCCTAGTGTCTAAACTCTTCTCCATGGCTGGACCCCCAAATAATATTCCTTGACGTGCTAAGGGTTATCTAGAGAGTGGGATAGGTTTAATAACTACCCTAACCCTAAAGCGTACCCTAACCCTAACCCCTACCCTAACCCTAAGACGTACCCTAATCCTAACCCGTAACCTAAACCGAGCCCTAACCCTCAAACTAACCCTAACCCTAACCCTAACCCATACACTACGCCATACCCGAACCCGTACCCGAACCCGTACACTAAGCCGTACCCTAACCCTAACCCTAACCCTAAACCTAACCCTAACCCTAAGCTACCCTTGACTGCTTCTGCCTCCAATAGATTTCCTAAGCACTAGTGTTTTAAGGAACAGGTTAAAAAGAGAATCCTAATGTGATTTCTTGATAATGGGTGTGTTCCTTATCTTCTCCTAGTGTCTAAACTCTTCTCCATGGCTGGACGCCCAAATAATATTCCTTGACGTGCTAAGGGGTATCTAGAGAGTGGGATAGGTTTAATAACTACCATAACCCTAACGCATACCCTAACCCTAACCTCTACCCTAACCCTAACACGTACACTAATCCTAACCCATACCCTAAACCGAGCCCTAACCCTCAAACTAACCCTAACCCTAACCCTAACCCATACCCTACGCCGTACCCAAACCCGTACCCGAACCCGTACCCGAACCCGTACCCTAAGCCGTACCCTAAACCTAACCCTAACCCTAACCCTAACCCTAAGCTACCCTTGACTGCTTCTGCCTCCAATAGATTTCCTAAGCACTAGTGTATTAAGGAACAGGTTAAAAAGAGAATCCTAATGTGATTTCAGGATAATGGGTGTGTTCCTTATCTTCTCCTAGTGTCTAAACTCTTCTCCATGGCTGGACCCCCAAATAATATTCCTTGACGTGCTAAGGGGTATCTAGAGAGTGGGATAGGTTTAATAACTACCCTAACCCTAACGCGTACCCTAACCCTAACCCCTACCCTAACCCTAACACGAACCCTAATCCTAACCCGTACCCTAAACCGAGCCCTAACCTTCAAACTAACCCTAACCCTAACCCAAACCCATACCCTACGCCGTACACGAACCCGTACCCGAACCCGTACCCTAAGCCGTGTCCTAACCCTAGCCCTAACCCTAACCCTAACCCTAAGCTACCCTTGACTGCTTCTGCCTCCAATAGATTTCCTAAGCACTAGTGTTTTAAGGAACAGGTTAAAAAGAGAATCCTAATGTGATTTCTTGATAATGGGTGTGTTCCTTATCTTCTCCTAGTGTCTAAACTCTTCTCCATGGCTGGACCCCCAAATAATATTCCTTGACGTGCTAAGGGGTATCTAGAGAGTGGGATAGGTTTAATAATTACCCTAACCCTAACGCGTACCCTAACCCTATCCCCTACCCTAACCCTAACACGTACCCTAATCCTAACCCGTAACCTAAACCGAGCCCTAACCCTCAAACTAACCCTAACCCTAAACCTAACCCATACCGTACGCCGTACCCGAACCCGTACCCGAACCCGTACCCGAACCCGTACCCTAAGCCGTACCCTAACCCTAACCCTAAACCTAAGCTACCCTTGACTGCTTCTGCCTCCAATAGATTTCCTAAGCACTAGTGTTTTAAGGAACAGGTTAAAAAGAGAATCCTAATGTGATTTCTTGATAATGGGTGTGTTCCTTATCTTCTCCTAGTGTCTAAACTCTTCTCCATGGCTGGACCCCCAAATAATATTCCTTGACGTGCTAAGGGGTATCTAGAGAGTGGGATAGGTTTAATAACTACCATAACCCTAACGCATACCCTAACCCTAACCTCTACCCTAACCCTAACACGTACACTAATCCTAACGCATACCCTAAACCGAGCCCTAACCCTCAAACTAACCCTAACCCTAACCCTAACCCATACCCTACGCCGTACCCAAACCCGTACCCGAACCCGTACCCGAACCCGTACCCTAAGCCGTACCCTAAACCTAACCCTAACCCTAACCCTAACCCTAAGCTACCCTTGACTGCTTCTGCCTCCAATAGATTTCCTAAGCACTAGTGTATTAAGGAACAGGTTAAAAAGAGAATCCTAATGTGATTTCAGGATAATGGGTGTGTTCCTTATCTTCTCCTAGTGTCTAAACTCTTCTCCATGGCTGGACCCCCAAATAATATTCCTTGACGTGCTAAGGGGTATCTAGAGAGTGGGATAGGTTTAATAACTACCCTAACCCTAACGCGTACCCTAACCCTAACCCCTACCCTAACCCTAACACGTACCCTAATCCTAACCCGTAACCTAAACCGAGCCCTATCCCTCAAACTAACCCTAACCCTAAACCTATCCCATACCCTACGCCGTACCCGAACCCGTACCCGAACCCGTAACCGAACCCGTACCCTAAGCCGTACCCTAATCCTAACCCTAACCCTAAGCTACCCTTGACTGCTTCTGCCTCCAATAGATTTCCTAAGCACTAGTGTTTTAAGGAACAGGTTAAAAACAGAATCCTAATGTGATTTCTTGATAATGGGTGTGTTCCTTATCTTCTCCTAGTGTCTAAACTCTTCTCCATAGCTGGACCCCCAATTAATATTCCTTGACGTGCTAAGGGGTATCTAGAGAGTGGGATAGGTTTAATAACTACCCTAACCCTAACGCGTACCCTAACCCTAACCCCTACCCTAACCCTAACACGTACCCTAATCCTAACCCGTACCCTAAACGGAGCCCTAACCCTCAAACTAACCCTAACCCTAACCCTAACCCATACCCTACGCCGTACCCGAACCCGTATCCGAACCCGTACCCTAAGCCATACCCTAACCCTAACCCTAACCGTAACCCTAACCCTAAGCTACCCTTGACTGCTTCTGCCTCCAGTAGATTTCCTAAGCACTAGTGTATTAAGGAACAGGTTAAAAAGAGAATCCTAATGTGATTTCAGGATAATGGGTGTGTTCCTTATCTTCTCCTAGTGTCTAAACTCTTCTCCATGGCTGGACCCCCAAATAATATTCCTTGACGTGCTAAGGGGTATCTAGAGAGTGGGATAGGTTTAATAACTACCCTAACCCTAACGCGTACCCTAACCCTAACCCCTACCCTAACCCTAACACGAACCCTAATCCTAACCCGTACCCTAAACCTAGCCCTAAGCTTCAAACTAACCCTAACCCTAACCCAAACCCATACCCTACGCCATACACGAACCCGTACCCGAACCCGTACCCTAAGCCGTGTCCTAACCCTAGCCCTAACCCTAACCCTAACCCTAAGCTACCCTTGACTGCTTCTGCCTCCAATAGATTTCCTAAGCACTAGTGTTTTAAGGAACAGGTTAAAAAGAGAATCCTAATGTGATTTATTGATAATGGGTGTGTTCCTTATCTTCTCCTAGTGTCTAAACTCTTCTCCATGGCTGGACACCCAAATAATATTCCTTGACGTGCTAAGGGGTATCTAGAGAGTGGGATAGGTTTAATAACTACCCTAACCCTAACGCGTACCCTAACCCTAACCCCTACCCTAACCCTAACACGTACCCTAATCCTAAACCGTACCCTAAACCGAGCCCTAACCTTCAAACTAACCCTAACCCTAACCCATACCCTACGCCGTACACGAACCCGTACCCGAAACCGTACCCTAAGCCGTACGCTAACCCTAACCCTAACCCTAAACCTAACCCTAACCCTAAGCTACCCTTGACTGCTTCTGCCTCCAATAGATTTCCTAAGCACTAGTGTTTTAAGGAACAGGTTAAAAAGAGAATCCTAATGTGATTTCTTAATAATGGGTGTGTTCCTTATCTTCTCCTAGTGTCTAAATCTTCTCCATGTCTGGACCCCCAAATAATATTCCTTGACGTGCTAAGGGTTATCTGGAGAGTGGGATAGGTTTAATAACTACCCTAACCCTAACGCGTACCCTAACCCTAACACGTACCCTAATCCTAACACGTAACCTAAACCGAGCCCTAACCCTCAAACTAACCCTAACCCTAACCCTAACCCATACCCTACGCCGTACCCGAACCCGTACCGAACCCGTACCCTAAGCCGTACCCGAAAGCTAACCCTAACCCTAACCCTAACCCTAACCCTAAGCTACCCTTGACTGCTTCTGCCTCCAATAGATTTCCTAAGCACTAGTGTTTTAAGGAACAGGTTAAAAAGAGAATCCTAATGTGATTTCTTGATAATGGGTGTGTTCCTTATCTTCTCCTAGTGTCTAAACTCTTCTCCATGGCTGGACCCCCAAATAATATTCCTTGACGTGCTAAGGGTTATCTAGAGAGTGGGATAGGTTTAATAACTACCCTAACCCTAAAGCGTACCCTAACCCTAACCCCTACCCTAACCCTAAGACGTACCCTAATCCTAACCCGTAACCTAAACCGAGCCCTAACCCTCAAACTAACCCTAACCCTAACCCTAACCCATACACTACGCCATACCCGAACCCGTACCCGAACACGTACACTAAGCCGTACCCTAACCCTAACCCTAACCCTAAACCTAACCCTAACCCTAAGCTACCCTTGACTGCTTCTGCCTCCAATAGATTTCCTAAGCACTAGTGTTTTAAGGAACAGGTTAAAAAGAGAATCCTAATGTGATTTCTTGATAATGGGTGTGTTCCTTATCTTCTCCTAGTGTCTAAACTCTTCTCCATGGCTGGACCCCCAAATAATATACCTTGACGTGCTAAGGGGTATCTAGAGAGTGGGATATGTTTAATAACTACCCTAACCCTAACGCGTACCCTAACCCTAACCCCTACCCTAACCCTAACTCGTACCCTAATCCTAACCCGTAACCTAAACCGAGCCCTATCCCTCAAACTAACCCTAACCCTAAACCTAACCCATACCCTACGCCGTACCCGAACCCGTACCCGAACCCGTAACCGAACCCGTACCCTAAGCCGTACCCTAACCCTAACCCTAACCCTAAACTACCCTTGACTGCTTCTGCCTCCAATAGATTTCCTAAGCACTAGTGTTTTAAGGAACAGGTTAAAAAGAGAATCCTAATGTGATTTCTTGATAATGGGTGTGTTCCTTATCTTCTCCTAGTGTCTAAACTCTTCTCCATGGCTGGATCCCCAATTAATATTCCTTGACGTGCTAAGGGGTATCTAGAGAGTGGGATAGGTTTAATAACTACCCTAACCCTAACGCGTACCCTAACCCTAACCCCTACCCTAACCCTAACACGAACCCTAATCCTAACCCATACCCTAAACCGAGCCCTAAGCTTCAAACTAACCCTAACCCTAACCCAAACCCAAACCCTACGCCGTACACGAACCCGTACCCGAACCCGTACCCTAAGCCGTGTCCTAACCCTAGCCCTAACCCTAACCCTAACCCTAAGCTACCCTTGACTGCTTCTGCCTCCAATAGATTTCCTAAGCACTAGTGTTTTAAGGAACAGGTTAAAAAGAGAATCCTAATGTGATTTCTTGATAATGGGTGTGTTCCTTATCTTCTCCTAGTGTCTAAACTCTTCTCCATGGCTGGACCCCCAAATAATATTCCTTGACGTGCTAAGGGGTATCTAGAGAGTGTGATAGGTTTATTAACTACCCTAACCCTAACGCGTACCCTAACCCTAACCCCTACCCTAACTCTAACACGTACCCTAATCCTAACCCGTACCCTAAACGGAGCCCTAACCCTCAAACTAACCCTAACCCTAACCCTAACCCATACCCTACGCCGTACCAAACCCGTACCCGAACCCGTACCCTAAGCCATACCCTAACCCTAACCCTCACCGTAACCCTAACCCTAAGCAACCCTTGACTGCTTCTGCCTCCAATAGATTTCCTAAGCACTAGTGTATTAAGGAACAGGTTAAAAAGAGAATCCTAATGTGATTTCTTGATAATGGGTGTGTTCCTTATCTTCTCCTAGTGTCTAAACTCTTCTCCATGGCTGGACCCGCAAATAATATTCCTTGACGTGCTAAGGGGTATCTAGAGAGTGGGATAGGTTTAATAACTACCCTAACCCTAACGCGTACCCTAACCCTAACCCCTACCCTAACCCTAACACGAACCCTAATCCTAACCCGTACCTTAAACCTAGCCCTAACCTTCAAACTAACCCTAACCCTAACCCAAACCCATACCCTACGCCGTACACGAACCCGTACCCGAACCCGTACCCTAAGCCGTGTCCTAACCCTAGCCCTAACCCTAACCCTAACCCTAAGCTACCCTTGACTGCTTCTGCCTCCAATAGATTTCCTAAGCACTAGTGTTTTAAGGAACAGGTTAAAAAGAGAATCCTAATGTGATTTCTTGATAATGGGTGTGTTCCTTATCTTCTCCTACTGTCTAAACTCTTCTCCATGGCTGGACCCCCAAATAATATTCCTTGACGTGCTAAGGGGTATCTAGGGAGTGGGATAGGTTTAATAACTACCCTAAACCTAACGCGTACCATAACCCTAACCCCTACCCTAACCCTAACACGTACCCTACTCCTAACCCGTACCCTAAACCGAGCCCTAACCCTCAAACTAACCCTAACCCTAACCCTAACCCATACCCTATGCCGTACCCGAACCCGTACCCTAATCCTTACCCTAACAATAACCCTAACCTTAACCCTAAGCTACCCTTGACTGCTTCTGCCTCCAATAGATTTCCTAAGCACTAGTGTTTTAAGGAACAGGTTAAAAAGAGAATCCTAATGTGATTTCTTGATAATGGGTGTGTTCCTTATCTTCTCCTAGTGTCTAAACACTTCTCCATGGCTGGACCGCCAAATAACATTCCTTGACGTGCTAAGGGGTATCTAGAGAGTGGAATAGGTTTAATAACTACCATAACCCTAACGCATACCCTAACCCTAACCTCTACCCTAACCCTAACACGTACACTAATCCTAACCCATACCCTAAACCGAGCCCTAACCCTCAAACTAACCCTAACCCTAACCCTAACCCATACCCTACGCCGTACCCGAACCCGTACCCGAACCCGTACCCGAACCCGTACCCTAAGCCGTACCCTAAACCTAACCCTAACCCTAACCCTAACCCTAAGCTACCCTTGACTGCTTCTGCCTCCAATAGATTTCCTAATCACTAGTGTATTAAGGAACAGGTTAAAAAGAGAATCCTAATGTGATTTCTTGATAATGGGTGTGTTCCTTATCTTCTCCTAGTGTCTAAACTCTTCTCCATGGCTGGACCCCCAAATAATATTCCTTGACGTGCTAAGGGGTATCTAGAGAGTGGGATAGGTTTAATAACTACCCTAACCCTAACGCGTACCCTATCCCTAACCCCTACCATAACCCTAACACGAACCCTAATCCTAACCCGTACCCTAAACCGAGCCCTAACCTTCAAACTAACCCTAACCCTAACCCATACCCTACGCCGTACACGAACCCGTACCCGAACCCGTACCCTAAGCCGTACCCTAACCCTAACCCTAACCCTAACCCTAACCCTAAGCTACCCTTGACTGCTTCTGCCTCCAATAGATTTCCTAAGCACTAGTGTTTTAAGGAACAGGTTAAAAAGAGAATCCTAATGTGATTTCTTGATAATGGGTGTGTTCCTTATCTTCTCCTAGTGTCTAAACTCTTCTCCATGGCTGGACCCCCAAATAATATTCCTTGACGTGCTAAGGGGTATCTAGAGAGTGGGATAGGTTTAATAACTACCCTAACCCTAACGCGTACCCTAACCCTAACCCCTACCCTAACCCTAACACGTACCCTAATCCTAACCCGTACCCTAAACCGAGCCCTAACCCTCAAACTAACCCTAACCCTAACCCTAACCCATATCCTACGCCATACCCAAACCCATACCCGAACCCGTACCCGAACCCGTACCCTAAGCCGTACCCTAACCCAAACCCTAACCCTAAGCTACCCTTGACTGCTTCTGCCTCCAATAGATTTCCTAAGCACTAGTGTTTTAAGGAACAGGTTAAAAAGATAATCCTAATGTGATTTCTTGATAATGGGTGTGTTCCTTATCTTCTCCTAGTGTCTAAACTTTTCTCCATGGCTGGACCCCCAAATAATATTCCTTGACGTGCTAAGGGGTATCTAGAGAGTGGGATAGGTTTAATAACTACCCTAACCCTAACGCGTACCCTAACCCTAACCCCTACCCTAACCCTAACACGAACCCTAATCCTAACCCGTACCCTAAACCGAGCCCTAACCTTCAAACTAACCCTAACCCTAACCCAAACCCATACCCTACGCCGTACACGAACCCGTACCCGAACCCGTACCCTAAGCCGTGTCCTAACCCTAGCCCTAACCCTAACCCTAACCCTAAGCTACCCTTGACTGCTTCTGCCTCCAATAGATTTCCTAAGCACTAGTGTTTTAAGGAACAGGTTAAAAAGAGAATCCTAATGTGATTTCTTGATAATGGGTGTGTTCCTTATCTTCTCCTACTGTCTAAACTCTTCTCCATGGCTGGACCCCCAAATAATATTCCTTGACGTGCTAAGGGGTATCTAGGGAGTGGGATAGGTTTAATAACTACCCTAAACCTAACGCGTACCATAACCCTAACCCCTACCCTAACCCTAACACGTACCCTACTCCTAACCCGTACCCTAAACCGAGCCCTAACCCTCAAACTAACCCTAACCCTAACCCTAACCCATACCCTATGCCGTACCCGAACCCGTACCCTAATCCTTACCCTAACAATAACCCTAACCTTAACCCTAAGCTACCCTTGACTGCTTCTGCCTCCAATAGATTTCCTAAGCACTAGTGTTTTAAGGAACAGGTTAAAAAGAGAATCCTAATGTGATTTCTTGATAATGGGTGTGTTCCTTATCTTCTCCTAGTGTCTAAACACTTCTCCATGGCTGGACCGCCAAATAACATTCCTTGACGTGCTAAGGGGTATCTAGAGAGTGGAATAGGTTTAATAACTACCATAACCCTAACGCATACCCTAACCCTAACCTCTACCCTAACCCTAACACGTACACTAATCCTAACCCATACCCTAAACCGAGCCCTAACCCTCAAACTAACCCTAACCCTAACCCTAACCCATACCCTACGCCGTACCCGAACCCGTACCCGAACCCGTACCCGAACCCGTACCCTAAGCCGTACCCTAAACCTAACCCTAACCCTAACCCTAACCCTAAGCTACCCTTGACTGCTTCTGCCTCCAATAGATTTCCTAATCACTAGTGTATTAAGGAACAGGTTAAAAAGAGAATCCTAATGTGATTTCTTGATAATGGGTGTGTTCCTTATCTTCTCCTAGTGTCTAAACTCTTCTCCATGGCTGGACCCCCAAATAATATTCCTTGACGTGCTAAGGGGTATCTAGAGAGTGGGATAGGTTTAATAACTACCCTAACCCTAACGCGTACCCTATCCCTAACCCCTACCATAACCCTAACACGAACCCTAATCCTAACCCGTACCCTAAACCGAGCCCTAACCTTCAAACTAACCCTAACCCTAACCCATACCCTACGCCGTACACGAACCCGTACCCGAACCCGTACCCTAAGCCGTACCCTAACCCTAACCCTAACCCTAACCCTAACCCTAAGCTACCCTTGACTGCTTCTGCCTCCAATAGATTTCCTAAGCACTAGTGTTTTAAGGAACAGGTTAAAAAGAGAATCCTAATGTGATTTCTTGATAATGGGTGTGTTCCTTATCTTCTCCTAGTGTCTAAACTCTTCTCCATGGCTGGACCCCCAAATAATATTCCTTGACGTGCTAAGGGGTATCTAGAGAGTGGGATAGGTTTAATAACTACCCTAACCCTAACGCGTACCCTAACCCTAACCCCTACCCTAACCCTAACACGTACCCTAATCCTAACCCGTACCCTAAACCGAGCCCTAACCCTCAAACTAACCCTAACCCTAACCCTAACCCATATCCTACGCCATACCCAAACCCATACCCGAACCCGTACCCGAACCCGTACCCTAAGCCGTACCCTAACCCAAACCCTAACCCTAAGCTACCCTTGACTGCTTCTGCCTCCAATAGATTTCCTAAGCACTAGTGTTTTAAGGAACAGGTTAAAAAGATAATCCTAATGTGATTTCTTGATAATGGGTGTGTTCCTTATCTTCTCCTAGTGTCTAAACTTTTCTCCATGGCTGGACCCCCAAATAATATTCCTTGACGTGCTAAGGGGTATCTAGAGAGTGGGATAGGTTTAATAACTACCCTAACCCTAACGCGTACCCTAACCCTAACCCCTACCCTAACCCTAACACGAACCCTAATCCTAACCCGTACCCTAAACCGAGCCCTAACCTTCAAACTAAGCCTAACACTAACCCAAACCCATACCCTACTCCGTACACGAACCCGTACCCGAACCCGTACCCTAAGCCGTGTCCTAACCCTAGCCCTAACCCTAACCCTAACCCTAAGCTACCCTTGACTGCTTCTGCCTCCAATAGATTTCCTAAGCACTAGTGTTTTAAGGAACAGGTTAAAAAGAGAATCCTAATGTGATTTCTTGATAATGGTTGTGTTCCTTATCTTCTCCTAGTGTCTAATCTCTTCTCCATGGCTGGACCCCCAAATAATATTACTTGACGTGCTAAGGGGTATCTAGAGAGTGGGATAGGTTTAATAACTACCCTAACCCTAACGCGTACCCTAACCCTAACCCCTACCCTAACCCTAACACGAACCCTAATCCTAACCCGTACCCTAAACCGAGCCCTAAACTTCAAACTAACCCTAACACTAACCCTAACCCATACCCTACGCCGTACGCGAACCCGTACCCGAACCCGTACCCTAAGCCGTATCCTAACCCTAACCCTAACCCTAACCCTAACCCTAAGCTACCCTTGCCTGCTTCTGCCTCCAATAGATTTCCTAAGCACTAGTGTTTTAAGGAACAGGTTAAAAAGAGAATCCTAATGTGATTTCTTGATAATGGGTGTGTTCCTTATCTTCTCCTAGTGTCTAAACTCTTCTCCATGGCTGGACCCCCAAATAATATTCCTTGACGTGCTAAGGGGTATCTAGAGAGTGGGATAGGTTTAATAACTACCCTAACCCTAACGCGTACCCTAACCCTAACCCCTACCCTAACCCTAACACGTACCCTAATCCTAACCCGTACCCTAAACCGAGCCCTAACCCTCAAACTAACCCTAACCCTAACCCTAACCCATACCCTACGCCGTACCCGAACCCGTACCCGAACCCGTACCCTAAGCCATACCCTAACCCTAACCCTAACCGTAACCCTAACCCTAAGCTAGCCTTGACTGCTTCTGCCTCCAATAGATTTCCTAAGCACTAGTGTATTAAGGAACAGGTTAAAAAGAGAATCCTAATGTGATTTCAGGATAATGGGTGTGTTCCTTATCTTCTCCTAGTGTATAAACTCTTCTCCATGGCTGGACCCCCAAATAATATTCCTTGACGTGCTAAGGGGTATCTAGAGAGTGGGATAGGTTTAATAACTACCCTAACCCTAACGCGTACCCTAACCCTAACCCCTACCCTAACCCTAACACGTACCCTAATCCTAACCCGTAACCTAAACGGAGCCCTAACCCTCAAACTAACCCTAATCCTAAACCTAACCCATACCCTACGCCGTACCCGAACCCGTACCCGAACCCGTACCCGAACCCGTACCCTAAGCCGTACCCTAACCCTAACCCTAACCCTAAGCTACCCTTGACTGCTTCTGCCTCCAATAGATTTCCTAAGCACTAGTGTTTTAAGGAACAGGTTAAAAAGAGAATCCTAATGTGATTTCTTGATAATGGGTGTGTTCCTTATCTTCTCCTAGTGTCTAAACTCTTCGCCATGGCTGGACCCCCAAATAATATTCCTTGACGTGCTAAGGGGTATCTAGATAGTGGGATAGGTTTAATAACTATCATAACCCTAACGCATACCCTAACCCTAACCTCTACCCTAACCCTAACACGTACACTAATCCTAACCCATACCCTAATCCGAGCCCTAACCCTCAAACTAACCCTAACCCTAACCCTAACCCATACCCTACGCCGTACCCAAACCCGTACCCGAACCCGTACCCGAACCCGTACCCTAAACCTAATCCTAACCCTAACCCTAACCCTAAGCTACCCTTGACTGCTTCTGCCTCCAATAGATTTCCTAAGCACTAGTGTATTAAGGAACAGGTTAAAAAGAGAATCCTAATGTGATTTCAGGATAATGGGTGTGTTCCTTATCTTCTCCTAGTGTCTAAACTCTTCTCCATGGCTGGACCCCCAAATAATATTCCTTGACGTGCTAAGGGGTATCTAGAGAGTGGGATAGGTTTAATAACTACCCTAACCCTAACGCGTACCCTAACCCTAACCCCTACCCTAACCCTAACACGAACCCTAATCCTAACCCGTACCCTAAACCGAGCCCTAACCTTCAAACTAACCCTAACCCTAACCCAAACCCATACCCTACGCCGTACACGAACACGTACCCGAACCCGTACCCTAAGCCGTGTCCTAACCCTAGCCTTAACCCTAACCCTAACCCTAAGCTACCCTTGACTGCTTCTGCCTCCAATAGATTTCCTAAGCACTAGTGTTTTAAGGAACAGGTTAAAAAGAGAATCCTAATGTGATTTCTTGATAATGGGTGTGTTCCTTATCTTCTCCTAGTGTCTAAACTCTTCTCCATGGCTGGACCCCCAAATAATATTCCTTGACGTGCTAACGGGTATCTAGAGAGTGGGATAGGTTTAATAACTACCCTAACCCTAACGCGTACCCTAACCCTAACCCCTACCCTAACCCTAACACGAACCCTAATCCTAACCCGTACCCTAAACCGAGCCCTAACCTTCAAACTAACCCTAACCCTAACCCTAACCCATACCCTACAGCGTACACGAACCCGTACCCGAACCCGTACCCTAAGCCGTACCCTAACCCTAACCCTAACCCTAACCCTAACCCTAAGCTACCCTTGACTGCTTCTGCCTACAATAGATTTCCTAAGCACTAGTGTTTTAAGGAACAGGTTAAAAAGAGAATCCTAATGTGATTTCTTGATAATGGGTGTGTTCCTTATCTTCTCCTAGTGTCTAAACTCTTCTCCATGGCTGGACCCCCAAATAATATTCCTTGACGTGCTAAGGGGTATCTAGAGAGTGAGATAGGTTTAATAACTACCCTAACCCTAACGCGTACCCTAACCCTAACCCCTACCCTAACCCTAACACTTACCCTAAACCTAAACCGTACCCTAAACGGAGCCCTAACCCTCAAACTAACCCTAACCCTAACCCTAACCCATACCCTACGCCGTACCCGAACCCGTACCCGAACCCGTACCCTAAGCCATACCCTAACCCTAACCCTCACCGTAACCCTACCCCTAAGCTACCCTTGACTGCTTCTGCCTCCAATAGATTTCCTAAGCACTAGTGTATTAAGGAACAGGTTAAAAAGAGAATCCTAATGTGATTTCAGGATAATGGGTGTGTTCCTTATCTTCTCCTAGTGTCTAAACTCTTCTCCATGGCTGGACCCCCAAATAATATTCCTTGACGTGCTAAGGGGTATCTAGAGAGTGGGATAGGTTTAATAACTACCCTAACCCTAACGCGTACCCTAACCCTAACCCCTACCCTAACCCTAACACGTACCCTACTCCTAACCCGTACCCTAAACCGAGCCCTAACCCTCAAACTAACCCTAACCCTAACCCTAACCCATACCCTACGCCGTACCCGAACCTGTACCCGAACCCGTACCCGAACCCGTACCCGAACCCGTACCCTAAGCCGTACCCTAAACCTAACCCTAACCCTAACCCTAACCCTAAGCTACCCTTGACTGCTTCTGCCTCCAATAGATTTCCTAATCACTAGTGTATTAAGGAACAGGTTAAAAAGAGAATCCTAATGTGATTTCTTGATAATGGGTGTGTTCCTTATCTTCTCCTAGTGTCTAAACTCTTCTCCATGGCTGGACCCACAAATAATATTCCTTGACGTGCTAAGGGGTATCTAGAGAGTGGGATAGGTTTAATAACTACCCTAACCCTAACGCGTACCCTAACCCTAACCCCTACCATAACCCTAACACGAACCCTAATCGTAACCCGTACCCTAAACCGAGCCCTAACCTTCAAACTAACCCTAACCCTAACCCATACCCTACGCCGTACACGAACACGTACCCGAACCCGTACCCTAAGCCGTACCCTAAAGCTAACCCTAACCCTAACCCTAACCCTAACCCTAAGCTACCCTTGACTGCTTCTGCCTCCAATAGATTTCCTAAGCACTAGTGTTTTAAGGAACAGGTTAAAAAGAGAATCCTAATGTGATTTCTTGATAATGGGTGTGTTCCTTATCTTCTCCTAGTGTCTAAACTCTTCTCCATGGCTGGACCGCCAAATAATATTCCTTGACGTGCTAAGGGTTATCTAGAGAGTGGGATAGGTTTAATAACTACCCTAACCCTAACGCGTACCCTAACCCTAACCCCTACCCTAACCCTAAGACGTACCCTAATCCTAACCCGTAACCTAAACCGAGCCCTAACCCTCAAACTAACCCTAACCCTAACCCTAACCCATACCCTACGCCATACGCGAACCCGTACCCGAACCCGTACACTAAGCCGTACCCTAACCCTAACCCTAACCCTAACCCTAACCCTAAACCTAACCCTAACCCTAAGCTACCCTTGACTGCTTCTGCCTCCAATAGATTTCCTAAGCACTAGTGTTTTAAGGAACAGGTTAAAAAGAGAATCCTAATGTGATTTCTTGATAATGGGTGTGTTCCTTATATTCTCCTAGTGTCTAAACTTTTCTCCATGGCTGGACCCCCAAATAATATTCCTTGACGTGCTAAGGGGTATCTAGAGAGTGGGATAGGTTTAATAACTACCCTAACCCTAACGCGTACCCTAACCCTAACCCCTACCCTAACCCTAACACGAACCCTAATCCTAACCCGTACCCTAAACCGAGCCCTAACCTTCAAACTAACCCTAACACTAACCCAAACCCATACCCTACGCCGTACACGAACCCGTACCCGAACCCGTACCCTAAGCCGTGTCCTAACCCTAGCCCTAACCCTAACCCTAACCCTAAGCTACCCTTGACTGCTTCTGCCTCCAATAGATTTCCTAAGCACTAGTGTTTTAAGGAACAGGTTAAAAAGAGAATCCTAATGTGATTTCTTGATAATGGGTGTGTTCCTTATCTTCTCCTAGTGTCTAAACTCTTCTCCATGGCTGGACCCCCAAATAATATTCCTTGACGTGCTAAGGGGTATCTAGAGAGTGGGATAGGTTTAATAACTACCCTAACCCTAACGCGTACCCTAACCCTAACCCCTACCCTAACCCTAACACAAACCCTAATCCTAACCCGTACCCTAAACCGAGCCCTAACCTTCAAACTAACCCTAACACTAACCCTAACCCATACCCTACGCCGTACGCGAACCCGTACCCGAACCCGTACCCTAAGCCGTATCCTAACCCTAACCCTAACCCTAACCCTAACCCTAACCCTAAGCTACCCTTGCCTGCTTCTGCCTCCAATAGATTCCTAAGCACTAGTGTTTTAAGGAACAGGTTAAAAAGAGAATCCTAATGTGATTTCTTGATAATGGGTGTGTTCCTTATCTTCTCCTAGTGTCTAAACTCTTCTCCATGGCTGGACACCCAAATAATATTCCTTGACGTGCTAAGGGGTATCTAGAGAGTGGGATAGGTTTAATAACTACCCTAACCCTAACGCGTACCCTAACCCTAACCCCTACCCTAACCCTAACACGTACCCTACTCCTAACCCGTACCCTAAACCGAGCCCTAACCCTCAAACTAACCCTAACCCTAACCCTAACCCATACCCTATGCCGTACCCGAACCCGTACCCTAATCCTTACCCTAACAATAACCCTAAACTTAACCCTAAGCTACCCTTGACTGCTTCTGCCTCCAATAGATTTCCTAAGCACTAGTGTTTTAAGGAACAGGTTAAAAAGAGAATCCTAATGTGATTTCTTGATAATGGGTGTGTTCCTTATCTTCTCCTAGTGTCTAAACTCTTCTCCATGGCTGGACCGCCAAATAACATTCCTTGACGTGCTAAGGGGTATCTAGAGAGTGGGATAGGTTTAATAACTACCATAACCCTAACGCATACCCTAACCCTAACCTCTACCCTAACCCTAACACGTACACTAATCCTAACCCATACCCTAAACCGAGCCCTAACCCTCAAACTAACCCTAACCCTAACCCTAACCCATACCCTACGCCGTACCCGAACCCGTACCCGAACCCGTACCCGAACCCGTACCCTAAGCCGTACCCTAACCCAAACCCTAACCCTAAGCTACCCTTGACTGCTTCTGCCTCCAATAGATTTCCTAAGCACTAGTGTTTTAAAGAACAGGTTAAAAAGAGAATCCTAATGTGATTTATTGATAATGGGTGTGTTCCTTATCTTCTCCTAGTGTCTAAACTCTTCTCCATGGCTGGACCCCCAAATAATATTCCTTGCCGTGCTAAGGGGTTTCTAGAGAGTGGGATATGTTTAATAACTACCCTAACCCTAACGCGTACCCTAACCCTAACCCCTACCCTAACCCTAACACGTACCCTAATCCTAACCCGTAACATAAACCGAGCCCTAACCCTCAAACTAACCCTAACCCTAAACCTAACCCATACCCTACGCCGTACCTGAACCCGTACCCGAACCCGTACCCGAACCCGTACCCTAAGCCGTACCCTAACCCTAACCCTAACCCTAAGCTACCCTTGACTGCTTCTGCCTCCAATAGATTTCCTGAGCACTAGTGTTTTAAGGAACATGTTAAAAAGAGAATCCTAATGTGATTTCTTGATAATGGGTGTGTTCCTTATCTTCTCCTAGTGTCTAAACTCTTCTCCATGGCTGGACCCCCAAATAATATTCCTTGACGTGCTAAGGGGTATCTAGAGAGTGGGATAGGTTTAATAACTACCCTAACCCTAACGCGTACCCTAACCCTAACCCCTACCCTAACCCTAACACGTACCCTAATCCTAACCCGTACCCTAAACCGAGCCCTAACCCTCAAACTAACCCTAACCCTAACCCTAACCCATACCCTACGCCGTACCCGAACCCGTACCCGAACCCATACCCTAAGCCATACCCTAACCCTAACCCTAACCGTAACCCTAACCCTAAGCTACCCTTGACTGCTTCTGCCTCCAATAGATTTCCTAAGCACTAGTGTATTAAGGAACAGGTTAAAAAGAGAATCCTAATGTGATTTCAGGATAATGGGTGTGTTCCTTATCTTCTCCTAGTGTCTAAACTCTTCTCCATGGCTGGACCCCCAAATAATATTCCTTGACGTGCTAAGGGGTATCTAGAGAGTGGGATAGGTTTAATAACTACCCTAACCCTAACGCGTACCCTAACCCTAACCCCTACCCTAACCCTAACACGTACCCTAATCCTAACCCGTAACCTAAACCGAGCCCTAACCCTCAAACTAACCCTAACCCTAAACCTAACCCATACCCTACGCCATACCCGAACCCGTACCCGAACCCGTACCCGAACCCGTACCCTAAGCCGTACCCTAACCCTAACCCTAACCCTAAGCTACCCTTGACTGCTTCTGCCTCCAATAGATTTCCTAAGCACTAGTGTTTTAAGGAACAGGTTAAAAAGAGAATCCTAATGTGATTTCTTGATAATGGGTGTGTTCCTTATCTTCTCCTAGTGTCTAAACTCTTCTCCATGGCTGGACCCCCAAATAATATTCCTTGACGTGCTAAGGGGTATCTAGAGAGTGGGATAGGTTTAATAACTACCCTAACCCTAACGCGTACCCTAACCCTAACCCCTACCCTAATCCTAACACTTACCCTAATCCTAACCCGTACCCTAAACGGAGCCCTAACCCTCAAACTAACCCTAACCCTAACCCTAACCCATACCCTACGCCGTACACGAACCCGTACCCGAACCCGTACCCTAAGCCATACCCTAACCCTAACCCTCACCGTAACCCTAACCCTAAGCTACCCTTGACTGCTTCTGCCTCCAATAGATTTCCTAAGCACTAGTGTATTAAGGAACAGGTTAAAAAGAGAATCCTAATGTGATTTCAGGATAATGGGTGTGTTCCTTATCTTCTCCTAGTGTCTAAACTCTTCTCCATGGCTGGACCCCCAAATAATATTCCTTGACGTGCTAAGGGGTATCTAGAGAGTGGGATAGGTTTAATAACTACCCTAACCCTAACGCGTACCCTAACCCTAACCCCTACCCTAACCCTAACACTTACCCTAATCCTAACCCATACCCTAAACGGAGCCCTAACCCTCAAACTAACCCTAACCCTAACCCATACCCTATGCCGTACCCGAACCCGTACCCTAATCCTTACCCTAACAATAACCCTAACCTTAACCCTAAGCTACCCTTGACTGCTTCTGCCTCCAATAGATTTCCTAAGCACTAGTGTTTTAAGGAACAGGTTAAAAAGAGAATCCTAATGTGATTTCTTGATAATGGGTGTGTTCCTTATCTTCTCCTAGTGTCTAAACTCTTCTCCATGGCTGGACCGCCAAATAATATTCCTTGACGTGCTAAGGGGTATCTAGAGAGTGGGATAGGTTTAATAACTACCATAACCCTAACGCATACCCTAACCCTAACCTCTACCCTAACCCTAACACGTACACTAATCCTAACCCATACCCTAAACCGAGCCCTAACCCTCAAACTAACCCTAACCCTAACCCTAACCCATACCCTGCTCCGTACCCAAACCCGTACCCGAACCCGTACCCTAAGCCGTACCCTAAACCTAACCCTAACCGTAACCCTAACCCTAAGCTACCCTTGACTGCTTCTGCCTCCAATAGATTTGCTAAGCACTAGTGTATTAAGGAACAGGTTAAAAAGAGAATCCTAATGTGATTTCAGGATAATGGGTGTGTTCCTTATCTTCTCCTAGTGTATAAACTCTTCTCCATGGCTGGACCCCCAAATAATATTCCTTGACGTGCTAAGGGGTATCTAGAGAGTGGGATAGGTTTAATAACTACCCTAACCCTAACGCGTACCCTAACCCTAACCCCTACCCTAACCCTAACACGTACCCTAATCCTAACCCGTAACCTAAACCGAGCCCTAACCCTCAAACTAACCCTAACCCTAAACCTAACCCATACCCTACGCCGTACCCGAACCCGTACCCGAACCCGTACCCGAACCCGTACCCTAAGCCGTACCCTAACCCTAACCCTAACCCTAAGCTACCCTTGACTGCTTCTGCCTCCAATAGATTTCCTAAGCACTAGTGTTTTAAGGAACAGGTTAAAAAGAGAATCCTAATGTGATTTCTTGATAATGGGTGTGTTCCTTATCTTCTCCTAGTGTCTAAACTCTTCTCCATGGCTGGACCCCAAATAATATTCCTTGACGTGCTAAGGGGTATCTAGAGAGTGGGATAGGTTTAATAACTACCCTAACCCTAACGCGTACCCTAACCCTAACCCCTACCCTAACCCTAACACTTACCCTAATCCTAACCCGTACCCTAAACGGAGCCCTAACCCTCAAACTAACCCTAACCCTAACCCTAACCCATACTCTACGCCGTACACAAACCCGTACCCGAAACCGTACCCTAAGCCATACCCTAACCCTAACCCTAACCGTAACCCTAACCCTAAACTACCCTTGACTGCTTCTGCCTCCAATAGATTTCCTAAGCACTAGTGTATTAAGGAACAGGTTAAAAAGAGAATCCTAATGTGATTTCAGGATAATGGGTGTGTTCCTTATCTTCTCCTAGTGTCTAAACTCTTCTCCATGGCTGGACCCCCAAATAATATTCCTTGACGTGCTAAGGGGTATCTAGAGAGTGGGATAGGTTTAATAACTACCCTAACCCTAACGCGTACCCTAACCCTAACCCCTACCCTAACCCTAACATTTACCCTAATCCTAACCCGTACCCTAAACGGAGCCCTAACCCTCAAACTAACCCTAACCCTAACCCTAACCCATACCCTACGCCGTACCCAAACCCGTACCCGAACCCGTACCCGAACCCGTACCCTAAGCCGTACCCTAAACCTAACCCTAACCCTAACCCTAACCCTAAGCTACCCTTGACTGCTTCTGCCTCCAATAGATTTCCTAAGCACTAGTGTATTAAGAAACAGGTTAAAAAGAGAATCCTAATGTGATTTCAGGATAATGGGTGTGTTCCTTATCTTCTCCTAGTGTCTAAACTCTTCTCCATGGCTGGACCCCCAAATAATATTCCTTGACGTGCTAAGGGGTATCTAGAGACTGGGATAGGTTTAATAACTACCCTAACCCTAACGCGTACCCTAACCCTAACCCCTACCCTAACCCTAACACGAACCCTAATCCTAACCCGTACCCTAAACCGAGCCCTAACCTTCAAACTAACCCTAACCCTAACCCAAATCCATACCCTACTCCGTACACGAACCCGTACCCGAACCCGTACCCTAAGCCGTGTCCTAACCTTAGCCCTAACCCTAACCCTAACCCTAAGCTACCCTTGACTGCTTCTGCCTCCAATAGATTTCCTAAGCACTAGTGTTTTAAGGAACAGGTTAAAAAGAGAATCCTAATGTGATTTCTTGATAATGGGTGTGTTCCTTATCTTCTCCTAGTGTCTAAACTCTTCTCCATGGCTGGACCCCCAAATAATATTCCTTGACGTGCTAAGGGGTATCTAGAGAGTGGGATAGGTTTAATAACTACCCTAACCCTAACGCGTACCCTAACCCTAACCCCTACCCTAACCCTAACACGAACCCTAATCCTAACCCGTACCCTAAACCGAGCCCTAACCTTCAAACTAACCCTAACCCTAACCCTAACCCATACCCTACAGCGTACACGAACCCGTACCCGAACCCGTACCCTAAGCCGTACCCTAACCCTAACCCTAACCCTAACCCTAACCCTAAGCTACCCTTGACTGCTTCTGCCTCCAATAGATTTCCTAAGCACTAGTGTTTTAAGGAACAGGTTAAAAAGAGAATCCTAATGTGATTTCTTGATAATGGGTGTGTTCCTTATCTTCTCCTAGTGTCTAAACTCTTCTCCATGGCTGGACCCCCAAATAATATTCCTTGACGTGCTAAGGGGTATCTAGAGAGTGAGATAGGTTTAATAACTACCCTAACCCTAACGCGTACCCTAACCCTAACCCCTACCCTAACCCTAACACTTACCCTAATCCTAACCCGTACCCTAAACGGAGCCCTAACCCTCAAACTAACCCTAACCCTAACCCTAACCCATACCCTACGCCGTACCCGAACCCGTACCCGAACCCGTACCCTAAGCCATACCCTAACCCTAACCCTCACCGTAACCCTAACCCTAAGCTACCCTTGACTGCTTCTGCCTCCAATAGATTTCCTAAGCACTAGTGTATTAAGGAACAGGTTAAAAAGAGAATCCTAATGTGATTTCAGGATAATGGGTGTGTTCCTTATCTTCTCCTAGTGTCTAAACTCTTCTCCATGGCTGGACCCCCAAATAGTATTCCTTGACGTGCTAAGGGGTATCTAGAGAGTGGGATAGGTTTAATAACTACCCTAACCCTAACGCGTACCCTAATCCTAACCCCTACCCTAACCCTAACACGAACCCTAATCCTAACCCGTACCCTAAACCGAGCCCTAACCTTCAAATTAACCCTAACCCTAACGCAAACCCATACCCTACGCCGTACACGAACCCGTACCCGAACCCGTACCCTAAGCCGTGTCCTAACCCTAGCCCTAACCCTAACCCTAACCCTAAGCTACACTTGACTGCTTCTGCCTCCAATAGATTTCCTAAGCACTAGTGTTTAAAGGAACAGGTTAAAAAGAGAATCCTAATGTGATTTCTTGATAATGGGTGTGTTCCTTATCTTCTCCTAGTGTCTAAACTCTTCTCCATGGCTGGACCCCCAAATAATATTCCTTGACGTGCTAAGGGGTATCTAGGGAGTGTGATAGGTTTAATAACTACCCTAACCCTAACGCGTACCCTAACCCTAACCCCTACCCTAACCCTAACACGAACCCTAATCCTAACCCGTACCCTAAACCGAGCCCTAACCTTCAAACTAACCCTAACCCTAACCCTAACCCATACACTACAGCGTACACGAACCCGTACCCGAACCCGTACCCTAAGCCGTACCCTAACCCAAACCCTAACCCTAAGCTACCCTTGACTGCTTCTGCCTCCAATAGATTTCCTAAGCACTAGTGTTTTAAGGAACAGGTTAAAAAGAGAATCCTAATGTGATTTATTGATAATGGGTGTGTTCCTTATCTTCTCCTAGTGTCTAAACTCTTCTCCATGGCTGGACCCCCAAATAATATTCCTTGACGTGCTAAGGGGTTTCTAGAGAGTGGGATATGTTTAATAACTACCCTAACCCTAACGCGTACCCTAACCCTAACCCCTACCCTAACCCTAACACGTACCCTAATCCTAACCCGTAACATAAACCGAGCCCTAACCCTCAAACTAACCCTAACCCTAAACCTAACCCATACCCTACGCCGTACCTGAACCCGTACCCGAACCCGTACCCGAACCCGTACCCTAAGCCGTACCCTAACCCTAACCCTAACCCTAAGCTACCCTTGACTGCTTCTGCCTCCAATAGATTTCCTGAGCACTAGTGTTTTAAGGAACAGGTTAAAAAGAGAATCCTAATGTGATTTCTTGATAATGGGTGTGTTCCTTATCTTCTCCTAGTGTCTAAACTCTTCTCCATGGCTGGACCCCCAAATAATATTCCTTGACGTGCTAAGGGGTATCTAGAGAGTGGGATAGGTTTAATAACTACCCTAACCCTAACGCGTACCCTAACCCTAACCCCTACCCTAACCCTAACATGTACCGTAATCCTAACCCGTACCCTAAACCGAGCCCTAACCCTCAAACTAACCCTAACCCTAACCCTAACCCATACCCTACGCCGTACCCGAACCCGTACCCGAACCCATACCCTAAGCCATACCCTAACCCTAACCCTAACCGTAACCCTAACCCTAAGCTACCCTTGACTGCTTCTGCCTCCAATAGATTTCCTAAGCACTAGTGTATTAAGGAACAGGTTAAAAAGAGAATCCTAATGTGATTTCAGGATAATGGGTGTGTTCCTTATCTTCTCCTAGTGTATAAACTCCTCTCCATGGCTGGACCCCCAAATAATATTCCTTGACGTGCTAAGGGGTATCTAGAGAGTGGGATAGGTTTAATAACTACCCTAACCCTAACGCGTACCCTAACCCTAACCCCTACCCTAACCCTAACACGTACCCTAATCCTAACCCGTAACCTAAACCGAGCCCTAACCCTCAAACTAACCCTAACCCTAAACCTAACCCATACCCTACGCCGTACCCGAACCCGTACCCGAACCCGTACCCGAACCCGTACCCTAAGCCGTACCCTAACCCTAACCCTATCCCTAAGCTACCCTTGACTGCTTCTGCCTCCAATAGATTTCCTAAGCACTAGTGTTTTAAGGAACAGGTTAAAAAGATAATCCTAATGTGATTTCTTGATAATGGGTGTGTTCCTTATCTTCTCCTAGTGTCTAAACTCTTCTCCATGGCTGGACCCCCAAATAATATTCCTTGACGTGCTAAGGGGTATCTAGAGAGTGGGATAGGTTTAATAACTACCCTAACCCTAACGCGTACCCTAACCCTAACCCCTACCCTAACCCTAACACGTACCCTAATCCTAACCCGTAACCTAAACCGAGCCCTAACCCTCAAACTAACCCTAACCCTAACCCTAACCCATACCCTACGCCGTACCCGAACCCGTACCCGAACCCGTACCCTAAGCCATACCCTAACCCTAACCCTAACCGTAACCCTAACCCTAAGCTACCCTTGACTGCTTCTGACTCCAATAGATTTCCTAAGCACTAGTGTATTAAGGAACAGGTTAAAAAGAGAATCCTAATGTGATTTCAGGATAATGGGTGTGTTCCTTATCTTCTCCTAGTGTATAAACTCTTCTCCATGGCTGGACCCCCAAATAATATTCCTTGACGTGCTAAGGGGTATCTAGAGAGTGGGATAGGTTTAATAACTACCCTAATCCTAACGCGTACCCTAACCCTAACCCCTACCCTAACCCTAACACGTACCCTAATCCTAACCCGTAACCTAAAACGAGCCCTAACCCTCAAACTAACCCTAAGCCTAAACCTAACCCATACCCTACGCCGTACCCGAACCCGTACCCGAACCCGTACCCGAACCCGTACCCTAAGCCGTACCCTAACCCTAACCCTAACCCTAAGCTACCCTTGACTGCTTCTGCCTCCAATAGATTTCCTAAGCACTAGTGTTTTAAGGAACAGGTTAAAAAGAGAATCCTAATGTGATTTCTTGATAATGGGTGTGTTCCTTATCTTCTCCTAGTGTCTAAACTCTTCTCCATGGCTGGACCCCCAAATAATATTCCTTGACGTGCTAAGGGGTATCTAGAGAGTGGGATAGGTTTAATAACTATCATAACCCTAACGCATACCCTAACCCTAACCTCTACCCTAACCCTAACACGTACACTAATCCTAACCCATACCCTAAACCGAGCCCTAACCCTCAAACTAACCCTAACCCTAACCCTAACCCATACCCTACGCCGTACCCAAACCCGTACCCGAACCCGTACCCGAACCCGTACCCTAAGCCGTACCCTAAACCTAACCCTAACCCTAACCCTAACCCTAAGCTACCCTTGACTGCTTCTGCCTCCAATAGATTTCCTAAGCACTAGTGTTTTAAGGAACAGGTTAAAAAGAGAATCCTAATGTGATTTCAGGATAATGGGTGTGTTCCTTATCTTCTCCTAGTGTCTAAACTCTTCTCCATGGCTGGACCCCCAAATAATATTCCTTGACGTGCTAAGGGGTATCTAGAGAGTGGGATAGGTTTAATAACTACCCTAACCCTAACGCGTACCCTAACCCTAACCCCTACCCTAACCCTAACACGAACCCTAATCCTAACCCGTACCCTAAACCGAGCCCTAACCCTCAAACTAACCCTAACCCTAACCCTAACCCATACCCTACGCCATACGCGAACCCGTACCCGAACCCGTACACTAAGCCGTACCCTAACCCTAACCCTAACCCTAACCCTAACCCTAAACCTAACCCTAACCCTAAGCTACCCTTGACTGCTTCTGCCTCCAATAGATTTCCTAAGCACTAGTGTTTTAAGGAACAGGTTAAAAAGAGAATCCTAATGTGATTTCTTGATAATGGGTGTGTTCCTTATATTCTCCTAGTGTCTAAACTTTTCTCCATGGCTGGACCCCCAAATAATATTCCTTGACGTGCTAAGGGGTATCTAGAGAGTGGGATAGGTTTAATAACTACCCTAACCCTAACGCGTACCCTAACCCTAACCCCTACCCTAACCCTAACACGAACCCTAATCCTAACCCGTAACCTAAACCGAGCCCTAACCTTCAAACTAACCCTAACACTAACCCAAACCCATACCCTACGCCGTACACGAACCCGTACCCGAACCCGTACCCTAAGCCGTGTCCTAACCCTAACCGTAACCCTAACCCTAACCCTAAGCTACCCTTGACTGCTTCTGCCTCCAATAGATTTCCTAAGCACTAGTGTTTTAAGGAACAGGTTAAAAAGAGAATCCTAATGTGATTTCTTGATAATGGGTGTGTTCCTTATCTTCTCCTAGTGTCTAAACTCTTCTCCATGGCTGGACCCACAAATAATATTCCTTGACGTGCTAAGGGGTATCTAGAGAGTGGGATAGGTTTAATAACTACCCTAACCCTAACGCGTACCCTAACCCTAACCCCTACCCTAACCCTAACACAAACCCTAATCCTAACCCGTACCCTAAACCGAGCCCTAACTTTCAAACTAACCCTAACACTAACCCTAACCCATACCCTACGCCGTACGCGAACCCGTACCCGAACCCGTACCCTAAGCCGTATCCTAACCCTAACCCTAACCCTAACCCTAAACCTAACCCTAAGCTACCCTTGCCTGCTTCTGCCTCCAATAGATTCCTAAGCACTAGTGTTTTAAGGAACAGGTTAAAAAGAGAATCCTAATGTGATTTCTTGATAATGGGTGTGTTCCTTATCTTCTCTTAGTGTCTAAACTCTTCTCCATGGCTGGACACCCAAATAATATTCCTTGACGTGCTAAGGGGTATCTAGAGAGTGGGATAGGTTTAATAACTACCCTAACCCTAACGCCTACCCTAACCCTAACCCCTACCCTAACCCTAACACGTACCCTAATCCTATCCCGTACCCTAAACCGAGCCCTAACCCTCAAACTAACCCTAACCCTAACCCTAACCCATATCCTACGCCATACCCAAACCCGTACCCGAACCCGTACCCTAAGCCGTACCCTAACCCAAACCCTAACCCTAAGCTACCCTTGACTGCTTCTGCCTCCAATAGATTTCCTAAGCACTAGTGTTTTAAGGAACAGGTTAAAAAGAGAATCCTAATGTGATTTATTGATAATGGGTGTGTTCCTTATCTTCTCCTAGTGTCTAAACTCTTCTCCATGGCTGGACCCCCAAATAATATTCCTTGCCGTGCTAAGGGGTTTCTAGAGAGTGGGATATGTTTAATAACTACCCTAACCCTAACGCGTACCCTAACCCTAACCCCTACCCTAACCCTAACACGTACCCTAATCCTAACCCGTAACATAAACCGAGCCCTAACCCTCAAACTAACCCTAACACTAACCCAAACCCATACCCTACGCCGTACCTGAACCCGTACCCGAACCCGTACCCGAACCCGTACCCTAAGCCGTACCCTAACCCTAACCCTAACCCTAAGCTACCCTTGACTGCTTCTGCCTCCAATAGATTTCCTGAGCACTAGTGTTTTAAGGAGCAGGTTAAAAAGAGAATCCTAATGTGATTTCTTGATAATGGGTGTGTTCCTTATCTTCTCCTAGTGTCTAAACTCTTCTCCATGGCTGGACCCCCAAATAATATTCCTTGACGTGCTAAGGGGTATCTAGAGAGTGTGATAGGTTTAATAACTACCCTAACCCTAACGCGTACCCTAACCCTAACCCCTACCCTAACCCTAACACGTACCCTAATCCTAACCCGTACCCTAAACCGAGCCCTAACCCTCAAACTAACCCTAACCCTAACCCTAACCCATACCCTACGCCGTACCCGAACCCGTACCCGAACCCATACCCTAAGCCATACCCTAACCCTAACCCTAACCGTAACCCTAACCCTAAGCTACCCTTGACTGCTTCTGCCTCCAATAGATTTCCTAAGCACTAGTGTATTAAGGAACAGGTTAAAAAGAGAATCCTAATGTGATTTCAGGATAATGGGTGTGTTCCTTATCTTCTCCTAGTGTATAAACTCTTCTCCATGGCTGGACCCCCAAATAATATTCCTTGACGTGCTAAGGGGTATCTAGAGAGTGGGATAGGTTTAATAACTACCCTAACCCTAACGCGTACCCTAACCCTAACCCCTACCCTAACCCTAACACGTACCCTAATCCTAACCCGTAACCTAAACCGAGCCCTAACCCTCAAACTAACCCTAACCCTAAACCTAACCCATACCCTACGCCGTACCCGAACCCGTACCCGAACCCGTACCCGAACCCGTACCCTAAGCCGTACCCTAACCCTAACCCTAACCCTAAGCTACCCTTGACTGCTTCTGCCTCCAATAGATTTCCTAAGCACTAGTGTTTTAAGGAACAGGTTAAAAAGAGAATCCTAATGTGATTTCTTGATAATGGGTGTGTTCCTTATCTTCTCCTAGTGTCTAAACTCTTCTCCATGGCTGGACCCCCAAATAATATTCCTTGACGTGCTAAGGGGTATCTAGAGAGTGGGATAGGTTTAATAACTACCCTAACCCTAACGCGTACCCTAACCCTAACCCCTACCCTAATCCTAACACTTACCCTAATCCTAACCCGTACCCTAAACGGAGCCCTAACCCTCAAACTAACCCTAAGCCTAACCCTAACCCATACCCTACGCCGTACACGAACCCGTACCCGAACCCGTACCCTAAGCCATACCCTAACCCTAACCCTCACCGTAACACTAACCCTAAGCTACCCTTGACTGCCTCTGCCTCCAATAGATTTCCTAAGCACTAGTGTATTAAGGAACAGGTTAAAAAGAGAATCCTAATGTGATTTCAGGATAATGGGTGTGTTCCTTATCTTCTCCTAGTGTCTAAACTCTTCTCCATGGCTGGACCCCCAAATAATATTCCTTGACGTGCTAAGGGGTATCTAGAGTGTGGGATAGGTTTAATAACTACCCTAACCCTAACGCGTACCCTAACCCTAACCGCTACCCTAACCCTAACACGTACCCTAATCCTAACCCGTACCCTAAACCGAGCCCTAACCCTCAAACTAACCCTAACCCTAACCCTAACCCATACCCTACGCCGTACCCGAACCCGTACCCGAACCCATACCCTAAGCCATACCCTAACCCTAACCCTAACCGTAACCCTAACCCTAAGCTACCCTTGACTGCTTCTGCCTCCAATAGATTTCCTAAGCACTAGTGTATTAAGGAACAGGTTAAAAAGAGAATCCTAATGTGATTTCAGGATAATGGGTGTGTTCCTTATCTTCTCCTAGTGTCTAAACTCTTCTCCATGGCTGGACCCCCAAATAATATTCCTTGACGTGCTAAGGGGTATCTAGAGAGTGGGATAGGTTTAATAACTACCCTAACCCTAACGCGTACCCTAACCCTAACCCCTACCCTAACCCTAACACGTACCCTAATCCTAACCCGTAACCTAAACCGAGCCCTAACCCTCAAACTAACCCTAAACCTAAACCTAACCCATACCCTACGCCGTACCCGAACCCGTACCCGAACCCGTACCCTAAGCCGTACCCTAACCCTAACCCTAACCCTAAGCTACCCTTGACTGCTTCTGCCTCCAATAGATTTCCTAAGCACTAGTGATTTAAGGAACAGGTTAAAAAGAGAATCCTAATGTGATTTCTTGATAATGGGTGTGTTCCTTATCTTCTCCTAGTGTCTAAACTCTTCTCCATGGCTGGACCCCCAAATAATATTCCTTGACGTGCTAAGGGGTATCTAGAGAGTGGGATAGGTTTAATAACTACCCTAACCCTAACGCGTACCCTAACCCTAACCCCTACCCTAACCCTAACACAAACCCTAATCCTAACCCGTACCCTAAACCGAGCCCTAACCTTCAAACTAACCCTAACACTAACCCTAACCCATACCCTACGCCGTACGCGAACCCGTACCCGAACCCGTACCCTAAGCCGTATCCTAACCCTAACCCTAACCCTAACCCTAACCCTAACCCTAAGCTACCCTTGCCTGCTTCTGCCTCCAATAGATTCCTAAGCACTAGTGTTTTAAGGAACAGGTTAAAAAGAGAATCCTAATGTGATTTCTTGATAATGGGTGTGTTCCTTATCTTCTCCTAGTGTCTAAACTCTTCTCCATGGCTGGACACCCAAATAATATTCCTTGACGTGCTAAGGGGTATCTAGAGAGTGGGATAGGTTTAATAACTACCCTAACCCTAACGCCTACCCTAACCCTAACCCCTACCCTAACCCTAACACGTACCCTAATCCTAACCCGTACCATAAACCGAGCCCTAACCCTCAAACTAACCCTAACCCTAACCCTAACCCATATCCTACGCCATACCCAAACCCGTACACGAACCCGTACCCTAAGCCGTACCCTAACCCAAACCCTAACCCTAAGCTACCCTTGACTGCTTCTGCCTCCAATAGATTTCCTAAGCACTAGTGTTTTAAGGAACAGGTTAAAAAGAGAATCCTAATGTGATTTCAGGATAATGGGTGTGTTCCTTATCTTCTCCTAGTGTATAAACTCTTCTCCATGGCTGGACCGCCAAACAATATTCCTTGACGTGCTAAGGGGTATCTAGAGAGTGGGATAGGTTTAATAACTACCATAACCCTAACGCATACCCTAACCCTAACCTCTACCCTAACCCTAACACGTACACTAATCCTAACCCATACCCTAAACCGAGCCCTAACCCTCAAACTAACCCTAACCCTAACCCTAACCCATACCCTGCGCCGTACCCAAACCCGTACCCGAACCCGTACCCGAACCCGTACCCTAAGCCGTACCCTAAACCTAACCCTAACCGTAACCCTAACCCTAAGCTACCCTTGACTGCTTCTGCCTCCAATAGATTTGCTAAGCACTAGTGTATTAAGGAACAGGTTAAAAAGAGAATCCTAATGTGATTTCAGGATAATGGGTGTGTTCCTTATCTTCTCCTAGTGTATAAACTCTTCTCCATGGCTGGACCCCCAAATAATATTCCTTGACGTGCTAAGGGGTATCTAGAGAGTGGGATAGGTTTAATAACTACCCTAACCCTAACGCGTACCCTAACCCTAACCCCTACCCTAACCCTAACACGTACCCTAATCCTAACCCGTAACCTAAACCGAGCCCTAACCCTCAAACTAACCCTAACCCTAAACCTAACCCATACCCTACGCCGTACCCGAACCCGTACCCGAACCCGTACCCGAACCCGTACCCTAAGCCGTACCCTAACCCTAACCCTAACCCTAAGCTACCCTTGACTGCTTCTGCCTCCAATAGATTTCCTAAGCACTAGTGTTTTAAGGAACAGGTTAAAAAGAGAATCCTAATGTGATTTCTTGATAATGGGTGTGTTCCTTATCTTCTCCTAGTGTCTAAACTCTTCTCCATGGCTGGACCCCCAAATAATATTCCTTGAAGTGCTAAGGGGTATCTAGAGAGTGGGATAGGTTTAATAACTACCCTAACCCTAACGCGTACCCTAACCCTAACCCCTACCCTAACCCTAACACTTACCCTAATCCTAACCCGTACCCTAAACGGAGACCTAACCCTCAAATTAACCCTAACCCTAACCCTAACCCATACCCTACGCCGTACACGAACCCGTACCCGAACCCGTACCCTAAGCCATACCCTAACCCTAACCCTCACCGTAACCCTAACCCTAAGCTACCCTTGACTGCTTCTGCCTCCAATAGATTTCCTAAGCACTAGTGTATTAAGGAACAGGTTAAAAAGAGAATCCTAATGTGATTTCAGGATAATGGGTGTGTTCCTTATCTTCTCCTAGTGTCTAAACTCTTCTCCATGGCTGGACCCCCAAAAATATTCCTTGACGTGCTAAGGGGTATCTAGAGAGTGGGATAGGTTTAATAACTACCCTAAACCTAACGCGTACCCTAACCCTAACCCCTACCCTAACCCTAACACTTACCCTAATCCTAACCCGTACCCTAAACGGAGCCCTAACCCTCAAACTAACCCTAACCCTAACCCTAACCCATACCCTACGCCGTACCCAAACCCGTACCCGAACCCGTACCCGAACCCGTACCCTAAGCCGTACCCTAAACCTAACCCTAACCCTAACCCTAACCCTAAGCTACCCTTGACTGCTTCTGCCTCCAATAGATTTCCTAAGCACTAGTGTATTAAGGAACAGGTTAAAAAGAGAATCCTAATGTGATTTCAGGATAATGTGTGTGTTCCTTATCTTCTCCTAGTGTCTAAACTCTTCTCCATGGCTGGACCCCCAAATAATATTCCTTGACGTGCTAAGGGGTATCTAGAGAGTGGGATAGGTTTAATAACTACCCTAACCCTAACGCGTACCCTAACCCTAACCCCTACCCTAACCCTAACACGAACCCTAATCCTAACCCGTACCCTAAACCGAGCCCTAACCTTCAAACTAACCCTAACCCTAACCCAAACCCATACCCTACGCCGTACACGAACCCGTACCCGAACCCGTACCCTAAGCCGTGTCCTAACCCTAGCCCTAACCCTAACCCTAACCCTAAGCTACCCTTGACTGCTTCTGCCTCCAATAGATTTCCTAAGCACTAGTGTTTTAAGGAACAGGTTAAAAAGAGAATCCTAATGTGATTTCTTGATAATGGGTGTGTTCCTTATCTTCTCCTAGTGTCTAAAGTCTTCTCCATGGCTGGACCCCCAAATAATATTCCTTGACGTGCTAAGGGGTATCTAGAGAGTGGGATAGGTTTAATAACTACCCTAACCCTAACGCGTACCCTAACCCTAACCCCTACCCTAACCCTAACACGAACCCTAATCCTAACCCGTACCCTAAACCGAGCCCTAACCTTCAAACTAACCCTAACCCTAACCCTAACCCATACCCTACAGCGTACACGAACCCGTACCCGAACCCGTACCCTAAGCCGTACCCTAACCCTAACCCTAACCCTAACCCTAACCCTAAGCTACCCTTGACTGCTTCTGCCTCCAATAGATTTCCTAAGCACTAGTGTTTTAAGGAACAGGTTAAAAAGAGAATCCTAATGTGATTTCTTGATAATGGGTGTGTTCCTTATCTTCTCCTAGTGTCTAAACTCTTCTCCATGGCTGGACCCCCAAATAATATTCCTTGACGTGCTAAGGGGTATCTAGAGAGTGAGATAGGTTTAATAACTACCCTAACCCTAACGCGTACCCTAACCCTAACCCCTACCCTAACCCTAACACTTACCCTAATCCTAACCCGTACCCTAAACGGAGCCCTAACCCTCAAACTAACCCTAACCCTAACCCTAACCCATACCCTACGCCGTACCCGAACCCGTACCCTAACCCGTACCCTAAGCCATACCCTAACCCTAACCCTCACCGTAACCCTAACCCTAAGCTACCCTTGACTGCTTCTGCCTCCAATAGATTTCCTAAGCACTAGTGTATTAAGGAACAGGTTAAAAAGAGAATCCTAATGTGATTTCAGGATAATGGGTGTGTTCCTTATCTTCTCCTAGTGTCTAAACTCTTCTCCATGGCTGGACCCCCAAATAATATTCCTTGACGTGCTAAGGGGTATCTAGAGAGTGGGATAGGTTTAATAACTACCCTAACCCTAACGCGTACCCTAATCCTAACCCCTACCCTAACCCTAACACGAACCCTAATCCTAACCCGTACCCTAAACCGAGCCCTAACCTTCAAATTAACCCTAACCCTAACGCAAACCCATACCCTACGCCGTACACGAACCCGTACCCGAACCCGTACCCTAAGCCGTGTCCTAACCCTAGCCCTAACCCTAACCCTAACCCTAAGCTACACTTGACTGCTTCTGCCTCCAATAGATTTCCTAAGCACTAGTGTTTTAAGGAACAGGTTAAAAAGAGAATCCTAATGTGATTTCTTGATAATGGGTGTGTTCCTTATCTTCTCCTAGTGTCTAAACTCTTCTCCATGGCTGGACCCCCAAATAATATTCCTTGACGTGCTAAGGGGTTTCTAGAGAGTGGGATATGTTTAATAACTACCCTAACCCTAACGCGTACCCTAACCCTAACCCCTACCCTAACCCTAACACGTACCCTAATCCTAACCCGTAACATAAACCGAGCCCTAACCCTCAAACTAACCCTAACCCTAAACCTAACCCATACCCTACGCCGTACCTGAACCCGTACCCGAACCCGTACCCGAACCCGTACCCTAAGCCGTACCCTAACCCTAACCCCAACCCTAAGCTACCCTTGACTGCTTCTGCCTCCAATAGATTTCCTGAGCACTAGTGTTTTAAGGAACAGGTTAAAAAGAGAATCCTAATGTGATTTCTTGATAATGGGTGTGTTCCTTATCTTCTCCTAGTGTCTAAACTCTTCTCCATGGCTGGACCCCCAAATAATATTCCTTGACGTGCTAAGGGGTATCTAGAGAGTGGGATAGGTTTAATAACTACCCTAACCCTAATGCGTACCCTAATCCTAACCCCTACCCTAACCCTAACACGTACCCTAATCCTAACCCGTACCCTAAACCGAGCCCTAACCCTCAAACTAACCCTAACCCTAACCCTAACCCATACCCTACGCCGTACCCGAACCCGTACCCGAACCCGTACCCTAAGCCATACCCTAACCCTAACCCTAACCGTAACCCTAACCCTAAGCTACCCTTGACTGCTTCTGCCTCCAATAGATTTCCTAAGCACTAGTGTATTAAGGAACAGGTTAAAAAGAGAATCCTAATGTGATTTCAGGATAATGGGTGTGTTCCTTATCTTCTCCTAGTGTATAAACTCTTCTCCATGGCTGGACCCCCAAATAATATTCCTTGACGTGCTAAGGGGTATCTAGAGAGTGGGATAGGTTTAATAACTACCCTAACCCTAACGCGTACCCTAACCCTAACCCCTACCCTAACCCTAACACGTACCCTAATCCTAACCCGTAACCTAAACCGAGCCCTAACCCTCAAAATAACCCTAACCCTAAACCTAACCCATACCCTACGCCGTACCCGAACCCGTACCCGAACCCGTACCCTAAGCCGTACCCTAACCCTAACCCTAACCCTAAGCTACCCTTGACTGCTTCTGCCTCCAATAGATTTCCTAAGCACTAGTGTTTTAAGGAACAGGTTAAAAAGAGAATCCTAATGTGATTTCTTGATAATGGGTGTGTTCCTTATCTTCTCCTAGTGTCTAAACTCTTCTCCATGGCTGGACCCCCAAATAATATTCCTTGACGTGCTAAGGGGTATCTAGAGAGTGGGATAGGTTTAATAACTATCATAACCCTAACGCATACCCTAACCCTAACCTCTACCCTAACCCTAACACGTACACTAAT
This sequence comes from Eschrichtius robustus, assembly GCF_028021215.1. Lineage (NCBI taxonomy): Eukaryota > Metazoa > Chordata > Mammalia > Artiodactyla > Eschrichtiidae > Eschrichtius > Eschrichtius robustus. Next base: position 2,754,770 of record NW_027175343.1, read on the forward strand.
CCTAACCCATACCCTAAACCGAGCCCTAACCCTCAAACTAACCCTAACCCTAACCCTAACCCATACCCTACGCCGTACCCAAACCCGTACCCGAACCCGTACCCGAACCCATACCCTAAGCCGTACCCTAAACCTAACCCTAACCCTAACCCTAACCCTAAGCTACCCTTGACTGCTTCTGCCTCCAATAGATTTCCTAAGCACTAGTGTATTAAGGAACAGGTTAAAAAGAGAATCCTAATGTGATTTCAGGATAATGGGTGTGTTCCTTATCTTCTCCAAGTGTCTAAACTCTTCTCCATGGCTGGACCCCCAAATAATATTCCTTGACGTGCTAAGGGGTATCTAGAGAGTGGGATAGGTTTAATAACTACCCTAACCCTAACGCGTACCCTAACCCTAACCCCTACCCTAACCCTAACACGAACCCTAATCCTAACCCGTACCCTAAACCGAGCCCTAACCTTCAAACTAACCCTAACCCTAACCCAAACCCATACCCTACGCCGTACACGAACCCGTACCCGAACCCGTACCCTAAGCCGTGTCCTAACCCTAGCCCTAACCCTAACCCTTACCCTAAGCTACCCTTGACTGCTTCTGCCTCCAATAGATTTCCTAAGCACTAGTGTTTTAAGGAACAGGTTAAAGAGAGAATCCTAATGTGATTTCTTGATAATGGGTGTGTTCCTTATCTTCTCCTAGTGTCTAAACTCTTCTCCATGGCTGGACCCCCAAATAATATTCCTTGACGTGCTAAGGGGTATCTAGAGAGTGGGATAGGTTTAATAACTACCCTAACCCTAACGCGTACCCTAACCCTAACCCCTACCCTAACCCTAACACGAACCCTAATCCTAACCCGTACCCTAAACCGAGCCCTAACCTTCAAACTAACCCTAACCCTAACCCTAACCCATACCCTACAGCGTACACGAACCCGTACCCGAACCCGTACCCTAAGCCGTACCCTAACCCTAACCGTAACCCTAACCCTAACCCTAAGCTACCCTTGACTGCTTCTGCCTCCAATAGATTTCCTAAGCACTAGTGTTTTAAGGAACAGGTTAAAAAGAGAATCCTAATGTGATTTCTTGATAATGGGTGTGTTCCTTATCTTCTCCTAGTGTCTAAACTCTTCTCCATGGCTGGACCCCCAAATAATATTCCTTGACGTGCTAAGGGGTATCTAGAGAGTGGGATAGGTTTAATAACTACCCTAACCCTAACGCGTACCCTAACCCTAACCCCTACCCTAACCCTAACACAAACCCTAATCCTAACCCGTACCCTAAACCGAGCCCTAACCTTCAAACTAACCCTAACACTAACCCTAACCCATACCCTACGCCGTACGCGAACCCGTACCCGAACCCGTACCCTAAGCCGTATCCTAACCCTAACCCTAACCCTAACCCTAACCCTAACCCTAAGCTACCCTTGCCTGCTTCTGCCTCCAATAGATTCCTAAGCACTAGTGTTTTAAGGAACAGGTTAAAAAGAGAATCCTAATGTGATTTCTTGATAATGGGTGTGTTCCTTATCTTCTCCTAGTGTCTAAACTCTTCTCCATGGCTGGACACCCAAATAATATTCCTTGACGTGCTAAGGGGTATGTAGAGAGTGGGATAGGTTTAATAACTACCCTAACCCTAACGCCTACCCTAACCCTAACCCCTACCCTAACCCTAACACGTACCCTAATCCTAACCCGTACCCTAAACCGAGCCCTAACCCTCAAACTAACCCTAACCCTAACCCTAACCCATATCCTACGCCATACCCAAACCCGTACCCGAACCCGTACCCTAAGCCGTACCCTAACCCAAACCCTAACACTAAGCTACCCTTGACTGCTTCTGCCTCCAATAGATTTCCTAAGCACTAGTGTTTTAAGGAACAGGTTAAAAAGAGAATCCTAATGTGATTTCAGGATAATGGGTGTGTTCCTTATCTTCTCCTAGTGTATAAACTCTTCTCCATGGCTGGACCGCCAAATAATATTCCTTGACGTGCTAAGGGGTATCTAGAGAGTGGGATAGGTTTAATAACTACCATAACCCTAACGCATACCCTAACCCTAACCTCTACCCTAACCCTAACACGTACACTAATCCTAACCCATACCCTAAACCGAGCCCTAACCCTCAAACTAACCCTAACCCTAACCCTAACCCATACCCTGCGCCGTACCCAAACCCGTACCCGAACCCGTACCCGAACCCGTACCCTAAGCCGTACCCTAAACCTAACCCTAACCATAACCCTAACCCTAAGCTACCCTTGACTGCTTCTGCCTCCAATAGATTTGCTAAGCACTAGTGTATTAAGGAACAGGTTAAAAAGAGAATCCTAATGTGATTTCAGGATAATGGGTGTGTTCCTTATCTTCTCCTAGTGTCTAAACTCTTCTCCATGGCTGGACCCCCAAATAATATTCCTTGACGTGCTAAGGGGTATCTAGAGAGTGGGATAGGTTTAATAACTACCCTAACCCTAACGCGTACCCTAACCCTAACCCCTACCCTAACCCTAACACGTACCCTAATCCTAACCCGTAACCTAAACCGAGCCCTAACCCTCAAACTAACCCTAACCCTAAACCTAACCCATACCCTACGCCGTACCCGAACCCGTACCCGAACCCGTACCCGAACCCGTACCCTAAGCCGTACCCTAACCCTAACCCTAACCCTAAGCTACCCTTGACTGCTTCTGCCTCCAATAGATTTCCTAAGCACTAGTGTTTTAAGGAACAGGTTAAAAAGAGAATCCTAATGTGATTTCTTGATAATGGGTGTGTTCCTTATCTTCTCCTAGTGTCTAAACTCTTCTCCATGGCTGGACCCCCAAATAATATTCCTTGAAGTGCTAAGGGGTATCTAGAGAGTGGGATAGGTTTAATAACTACCCTAACCCTAACGCGTACCCTAACCCTAACCCCTACCCTAACCCTAACACTTACCCTAATCCTAACCCGTACCCTAAACGGAGACCTAACCCTCAAACTAACCCTAACCCTAACCCTAACCCATACCCTACGCCGTACACGAACCCGTACCCGAACCCGTACCCTAAGCCATACCCTAACCCTAACCCTCACCGTAACCCTAACCCTAAGCTACCCTTGACTGCTTCTGCCTCCAATAGATTTCCTAAGCACTAGTGTATTAAGGAACAGGTTAAAAAGAGAATCCTAATGTGATTTCAGGATAATGGGTGTGTTCCTTATCTTCTCCTAGTGTCTAAACTCTTCTCCATGGCTGGACCCCCAAATAATATTCCTTGACGTGCTAAGGGGTATCTAGAGAGTGGGATAGGTTTAATAACTATCATAACCCTAACGCATACCCTAACCCTAACCTCTACCCTAACCCTAACACGTACACTAATCCTAACCCATACCCTAAACCGAGCCCTAACCCTCAAACTAACCCTAACCCTAACCCTAACCCATACCCTACGCCGTACCCAAACCCGTACCCGAACCCGTACCCGAACCCATACCCTAAGCCGTACCCTAAACCTAACCCTAACCCTAACCCTAACCCTAAGCTACCCTTGACTGCTTCTGCCTCCAATAGATTTCCTAAGCACTAGTGTATTAAGGAACAGGTTAAAAAGAGAATCCTAATGTGATTTCAGGATAATGGGTGTGTTCCTTATCTTCTCCAAGTGTCTAAACTCTTCTCCATGGCTGGACCCCCAAATAATATTCCTTGACGTGCTAAGGGGTATCTAGAGAGTGGGATAGGTTTAATAACTACCCTAACCCTAACGCGTACCCTAACCCTAACCCCTACCCTAACCCTAACACGAACCCTAATCCTAACCCGTACCCTAAACCGAGCCCTAACCTTCAAACTAACCCTAACCCTAACCCAAACCCATACCCTACGCCGTACACGAACCCGTACCCGAACCCGTACCCTAAGCCGTGTCCTAACCCTAGCCCTAACCCTAACCCTAACCCTAAGCTACCCTTGACTGCTTCTGCCTCCAATAGATTTCCTAAGCACTAGTGTTTTAAGGAACAGGTTAAAAAGAGAATCCTAATGTGATTTCTTGATAATGGGTGTGTTCCTTATCTTCTCCTAGTGTCTAAACTCTTCTCCATGGCTGGACCCCCAAATAATATGCCTTGACGTGCTAAGGGGTATCTAGAGAGTGGGATAGGTTTAATAACTACCCTAACCCTAACGCGTACCCTAACCCTAACCCCTACCCTAACCCTAACACGAACCCTAATCCTAACCCGTACCCTAAACCGAGCCCTAACCTTCAAACTAACCCTAACCCTAACCCTAACCCATACCCTACAGCGTACACGAACCCGTACCCGAACCCGTACCCTAAGCCGTACCCTAACCCTAACCCTAACCCTAACCCTAACCCTAAGCTACCCTTGACTGCTTCTGCCTCCAATAGATTTCCTAAGCACTAGTGTTTTAAGGAACAGGTTAAAAAGAGAATCCTAATGTGATTTCTTGATAATGGGTGTGTTCCTTATCTTCTCCTAGTGTCTAAACTCTTCTCCATGGCTGGACCCCCAAATAATATTCCTTGACGTGCTAAGGGGTATCTAGAGAGTGAGATAGGTTTAATAACTACCCTAACCCTAACGCGTACCCTAACCCTAACCCCTACCCTAACCCTAACACTTACCCTAATCCTAACCCGTACCCTAAACGGAGCCCTAACCCTCAAACTAACCCTAACCCTAACCCTAACCCATACCCTACGCCGTACCCGAACCCGTACCCGAACCCGTACCCTAAGCCATACCCTAACCCTAACCCTCACCGTAACCCTACCCCTAAGCTACCCTTGACTGCTTCTGCCTCCAATAGATTTCCTAAGCACTAGTGTATTAAGGAACAGGTTAAAAAGAGAATCCTAATGTGATTTCAGGATAATGGGTGTGTTCCTTATCTTCTCCTAGTGTCTAAACTCTTCTCCATGGCTGGACCCCCAAATAATATTCCTTGACGTGCTAAGGGGTATCTAGAGAGTGGGATAGGTTTAATAACTACCCTAACCCTAACGCGTACCCTAACCCTAACCCCTACCCTAACCCTAACACGTACCCTACTCCTAACCCGTACCCTAAACGGAGCCCTAACCCTCAAACTAACCCTAACCCTAACCCTAACCCATACCCTACGCCGTACCCGAACCCGTACCCGAACCCGTACCCGAACCCGTACCCGAACCCGTACCCTAAGCCGTACCCTAAACCTAACCCTAACCCTAACCCTAACCCTAAGCTACCCTTGACTGCTTCTGCCTCCAATAGATTTCCTAATCACTAGTGTATTAAGGAACAGGTTAAAAAGAGAATCCTAATGTGATTTCTTGATAATGGGTGTGTTCCTTATCTTCTCCTAGTGTCTAAACTCTTCTCCATGGCTGGACCCCCAAATAATATTCCTTGACGTGCTAAGGGGTATCTAGAGAGTGGGATAGGTTTAATAACTACCCTAACCCTAACGCGTACCCTAACCCTAACCCCTACCATAACCCTAACACGAACCCTAATCGTAACCCGTACCCTAAACCGAGCCCTAACCGTCAAACTAACCCTAACCCTAACCCATACCCTACGCCGTACACGAACACGTACCCGAACCCGTACCCTAAGCCGTACCCTAAAGCTAACCCTAACCCTAACCCTAACCCTAACCCTAAGCTACCCTTGACTGCTTCTGCCTCCAATAGATTTCCTAAGCACTAGTGTTTTAAGGAACAGGTTAAAAAGAGAATCCTAATGTGATTTCTTGATAATGGGTGTGTTCCTTATCTTCTCCTAGTGTCTAAACTCTTCTCCATGGCTGGACCGCCAAATAATATTCCTTGACGTGCTAAGGGTTATCTAGAGAGTGGGATAGGTTTAATAACTACCCTAACCCTAACGCGTACCCTAACCCTAACCCCTACCCTAACCCTAAGACGTACCCTAATCCTAACCCGTAACCTAAACCGAGCCCTAACCCTCAAACTAACCCTAACCCTAACCCTAACCCATACCCTACGCCATACGCGAACCCGTACCCGAACCCGTACACTAAGCCGTACCCTAACCCTAACCCTAACCCTAACCCTAACCCTAAACCTAACCCTAACCCTAAGCTACCCTTGACTGCTTCTGCCTCCAATAGATTTCCTAAGCACTAGTGTTTTAAGGAACAGGTTAAAAAGAGAATCCTAATGTGATTTCTTGATAATGGGTGTGTTCCTTATATTCTCCTAGTGTCTAAACTTTTCTCCATGGCTGGACCCCCAAATAATATTCCTTGACGTGCTAAGGGGTATCTAGAGAGTGGGATAGGTTTAATAACTACCCTAACCCTAACGCGTACCCTAACCCTAACCCCTACCCTAACCCTAACACGAACCCTAATCCTAACCCGTACCCTAAACCGAGCCCTAACCTTCAAACTAACCCTAACACTAACCCAAACCCATACCCTAAGCCGTACACGAACCCGTACCCGAACCCGTACCCTAAGCCGTGTCCTAACCCTAGCCCTAACCCTAACCCTAACCCTAAGCTACCCTTGACTGCTTCTGCCTCCAATAGATTTCCTAAGCACTAGTGTTTTAAGGAACAGGTTAAAAAGAGAATCCTAATGTGATTTCTTGATAATGGGTGTGTTCCTTATCTTCTCCTAGTGTCTAAACTCTTCTCCATGGCTGGACACCCAAATAATATTCCTTGACGTGCTAAGGGGTATCTAGAGAGTGGGATAGGTTTAATAACTACCCTAACCCTAACGCCTACCCTAACCCTAACCCCTACCCTAACCCTAACACGTACCCTAATCCTAACCAGTACACTAAACCGAGCCCTAACCCTCAAACTAACCCTAACCCTAACCCTAACCCATACCCTACGCCGTACCCAAACCCGTACCCGAACCCGTACCCGAACCCATACCCTAAGCCGTACCCTAAACCTAACCCTAACCCTAACCCTAACCCTAAGCTACCCTTGACTGCTTCTGCCTCCAATAGATTTCCTAAGCACTAGTGTATTAAGGAACAGGTTAAAAAGAGAATCCTAATGTGATTTCAGGATAATGGGTGTGTTCCTTATCTTCTCCAAGTGTCTAAACTCTTCTCCATGGCTGGACCCCCAAATAATATTCCTTGACGTGCTAAGGGGTATCTAGAGAGTGGGATAGGTTTAATAACTACCCTAACCCTAACGCGTACCCTAACCCTAACCCCTACCCTAACCCTAACACGAACCCTAATCCTAACCCGTACCCTAAACCGAGCCCTAACCTTCAAACTAACCCTAACCCTAACCCAAACCCATACCCTACGCCGTACACGAACCCGTACCCGAACCCGTACCCTAAGCCGTGTCCTAACCCTAGCCCTAACCCTAACCCTAACCCTAAGCTACCCTTGACTGCTTCTGCCTCCAATAGATTTCCTAAGCACTAGTGTTTTAAGGAACAGGTTAAAGAGAGAATCCTAATGTGATTTCTTGATAATGGGTGTGTTCCTTATCTTCTCCTAGTGTCTAAACTCTTCTCCATGGCTGGACCCCCAAATAATATTCCTTGACGTGCTAAGGGGTATCTAGAGAGTGGGATAGGTTTAATAACTACCCTAACCCTAACGCGTACCCTAACCCTAACCCCTACCCTAACCCTAACACGAACCCTAATCCTAACCCGTACCCTAAACCGAGCCCTAACCTTCAAACTAACCCTAACCCTAACCCTAACCCATACCCTACAGCGTACACGAACCCGTACCCGAACCCGTACCCTAAGCCGTACCCTAACCCTAACCCTAACCCTAACCCTAACCCTAAGCTACCCTTGACTGCTTCTGCCTCCAATAGATTTCCTAAGCACTAGTGTTTTAAGGAACAGGTTAAAAAGAGAATCCTAATGTGATTTCTTGATAATGGGTGTGTTCCTTATCTTCTCCTAGTGTCTAAACTCTTCTCCATGGCTGGACCCCCAAATAATATTCCTTGACGTGCTAAGGGGTATCTAGAGAGTGGGATAGGTTTAATAACTACCCTAACCCTAACGCGTACCCTAACCCTAACCCCTACCCTAACCCTAACACAAACCCTAATCCTAACCCGTACCCTAAACCGAGCCCTAACCTTCAAACTAACCCTAACACTAACCCTAACCCATACCCTACGCCGTACGCGAACCCGTACCCGAACCCGTACCCTAAGCCGTATCCTAACCCTAACCCTAACCCTAACCCTAACCCTAACCCTAAGCTACCCTTGCCTGCTTCTGCCTCCAATAGATTCCTAAGCACTAGTGTTTTAAGGAACAGGTTAAAAAGAGAATCCTAATGTGATTTCTTGATAATGGGTGTGTTCCTTATCTTCTCCTAGTGTCTAAACTCTTCTCCATGGCTGGACACCCAAATAATATTCCTTGACGTGCTAAGGGGTATCTAGAGAGTGGGATAGGTTTAATAACTACCCTAACCCTAACGCCTACCCTAACCCTAACCCCTACCCTAACCCTAACACGTACCCTAATCCTAACCCGTACCCTAAACCGAGCCCTAACCCTCAAACTAACCCTAACCCTAACCCTAACCCATATCCTACGCCATACCCAAACCCGTACCCGAACCCGTACCCTAAGCCGTACCCTAACCCAAACCCTAACACTAAGCTACCCTTGACTGCTTCTGCCTCCAATAGATTTCCTAAGCACTAGTGTTTTAAGGAACAGGTTAAAAAGAGAATCCTAATGTGATTTCAGGATAATGGGTGTGTTCCTTATCTTCTCCTAGTGTATAAACTCTTCTCCATGGCTGGACCGCCAAATAATATTCCTTGACGTGCTAAGGGGTATCTAGAGAGTGGGATAGGTTTAATAACTACCATAACCCTAACGCATACCCTAACCCTAACCTCTACCCTAACCCTAACACGTACACTAATCCTAACCCATACCCTAAACCGAGCCCTAACCCTCAAACTAACCCTAACCCTAACCCTAACCCATACCCTGCGCCGTACCCAAACCCGTACCCGAACCCGTACCCGAACCCGTACCCTAAGCCGTACCCTAAACCTAACCCTAACCATAACCCTAACCCTAAGCTACCCTTGACTGCTTCTGCCTCCAATAGATTTGCTAAGCACTAGTGTATTAAGGAACAGGTTAAAAAGAGAATCCTAATGTGATTTCAGGATAATGGGTGTGTTCCTTATCTTCTCCTAGTGTCTAAACTCTTCTCCATGGCTGGACCCCCAAATAATATTCCTTGACGTGCTAAGGGGTATCTAGAGAGTGGGATAGGTTTAATAACTACCCTAACCCTAACGCGTACCCTAACCCTAACCCCTACCCTAACCCTAACACGTACCCTAATCCTAACCCGTAACCTAAACCGAGCCCTAACCCTCAAACTAACCCTAACCCTAAACCTAACCCATACCCTACGCCGTACCCGAACCCGTACCCGAACCCGTACCCGAACCCGTACCCTAAGCCGTACCCTAACCCTAACCCTAACCCTAAGCTACCCTTGACTGCTTCTGCCTCCAATAGATTTCCTAAGCACTAGTGTTTTAAGGAACAGGTTAAAAAGAGAATCCTAATGTGATTTCTTGATAATGGGTGTGTTCCTTATCTTCTCCTAGTGTCTAAACTCTTCTCCATGGCTGGACCCCCAAATAATATTCCTTGAAGTGCTAAGGGGTATCTAGAGAGTGGGATAGGTTTAATAACTACCCTAACCCTAACGCGTACCCTAACCCTAACCCCTACCCTAACCCTAACACTTACCCTAATCCTAACCCGTACCCTAAACGGAGACCTAACCCTCAAACTAACCCTAACCCTAACCCTAACCCATACCCTACGCCGTACACGAACCCGTACCCGAACCCGTACCCTAAGCCATACCCTAACCCTAACCCTCACCGTAACCCTAACCCTAAGCTACCCTTGACTGCTTCTGCCTCCAATAGATTTCCTAAGCACTAGTGTATTAAGGAACAGGTTAAAAAGAGAATCCTAATGTGATTTCAGGATAATGGGTGTGTTCCTTATCTTCTCCTAGTGTCTAAACTCTTCTCCATGGCTGGACCCCCAAATAATATTCCTTGACGTGCTAAGGGGTATCTAGAGAGTGGGATAGGTTTAATAACTATCATAACCCTAACGCATACCCTAACCCTAACCTCTACCCTAACCCTAACACGTACCCTACTCCTAACCCGTACCCTAAACCGAGCCCTAACCCTCAAACTAACCCTAACCCTAACCCTAACCCATACCCTACGCCGTACCCGAACCCGTACCCGAACCCGTACCCGAACCCGTACCCGAACCCGTACCCTAAGCCGTACCCTAAACCTAACCCTAACCCTAACCCTAACCCTAAGCTACCCTTGACTGCTTCTGCCTCCAATAGATTTCCTAATCACTAGTGTATTAAGGAACATGTTAAAAAGAGAATCCTAATGTGATTTCTTGATAATGGGTGTGTTCCTTATCTTCTCCTAGTGTCTAAACTCTTCTCCATGGCTGGACCCCCAAATAATATTCCTTGACGTGCTAAGGGGTATCTAGAGAGTGGGATAGGTTTAATAACTACCCTAACCCTAACGCGTACCCTAACCCTAACCCCTACCATAACCCTAACACGAACCCTAATCGTAACCCGTACCCTAAACCGAGCCCTAACCGTCAAACTAACCCTAACCCTAACCCATACCCTACGCCGTACACGAACACGTACCCGAACCCGTACCCTAAGCCGTACCCTAAAGCTAACCCTAACCCTAACCCTAACCCTAACCCTAAGCTACCCTTGACTGCTTCTGCCTCCAATAGATTTCCTAAGCACTAGTGTTTTAAGGAACAGGTTAAAAAGAGAATCCTAATGTGATTTCTTGATAATGGGTGTGTTCCTTATCTTCTCCTAGTGTCTAAACTCTTCTCCATGGCTGGACCGCCAAATAATATTCCTTGACGTGCTAAGGGTTATCTAGAGAGTGGGATAGGTTTAATAACTACCCTAACCCTAACGCGTACCCTAACCCTAACCCCTACCCTAACCCTAAGACGTACCCTAATCCTAACCCGTAACCTAAACCGAGCCCTAACCCTCAAACTAACCCTAACCCTAACCCTAACCCATACTCTACGCCATACGCGAACCCGTACCCGAACCCGTACACTAAGCCGTACCCTAACCCTAACCCTAACCCTAACCCTAACCCTAAACCTAACCCTAACCCTAAGCTACCCTTGACTGCTTCTGCCTCCAATAGATTTCCTAAGCACTAGTGTTTTAAGGAACAGGTTAAAAAGAGAATCCTAATGTGATTTCTTGATAATGGGTGTGTTCCTTATATTCTCCTAGTGTCTAAACTTTTCTCCATGGCTGGACCCCCAAATAATATTCCTTGACGTGCTAAGGGGTATCTAGAGAGTGGGATAGGTTTAATAACTACCCTAACCCTAACGCGTACCCTAACCCTAACCCCTACCCTAACCCTAACACGAACCCTAATCCTAACCCGTACCCTAAACCGAGCCCTAACCTTCAAACTAACCCTAACACTAACCCAAACCCATACCCTACGCCGTACACGAACCCGTACCCGAACCCGTACCCTAAGCCGTGTCCTAACCCTAGCCCTAACCCTAACCCTAACCCTAAGCTACCCTTGACTGCTTCTGCCTCCAATAGATTTCCTAAGCACTAGTGTTTTAAGGAACAGGTTAAAAAGAGAATCCTAATGTGATTTCTTGATAATGGGTGTGTTCCTTATCTTCTCCTAGTGTCTAAACTCTTCTCCATGGCTGGACACCCAAATAATATTCCTTGACGTGCTAAGGGGTATCTAGAGAGTGGGATAGGTTTAATAACTACCCTAACCCTAACGCCTACCCTAACCCTAACCCCTACCCTAACCCTAACACGTACCCTAATCCTAACCAGTACACTAAACCGAGCCCTAACCCTCAAACTAACCCTAACCCTAACCCTAACCCATATCCTACGCCATACCCAAACCCGTACCCGAACCCGTACCCTAAGCCGTACCCTAACCCAAACCCTAACCCTAAGCTACCCTTGACTGCTTCTGCCTCCAATAGATTTCCTAAGCACTAGTGTTTTAAGGAACAGGTTAAAAAGAGAATCCTAATGTGATTTATTGATAATGGGTGTGTTCCTTATCTTCTCCTAGTGTCTAAACTCTTCTCCATGGCTGGACCCCCAAATAATATTCCTTGCCGTGCTAAGGGGTTTCTAGAGAGTGGGATATGTTTAATAACTACCCTAACCCTAACGCGTACCCTAACCCTAACCCCTACCCTAACCCTAACACGTACCCTAATCCTAACCCGTAACATAAACCGAGCCCTAACCCTCAAACTAACCCTAACACTAACCCAAACCCATACCCTACGCCGTACCTGAACCCGTACCCGAACCCGTACCCGAACCCGTACCCTAAGCCGTACCCTAACCCTAACCCTAACCCTAAGCTACCCTTGACTGCTTCTGCCTCCAATAGATTTCCTGAGCACTAGTGTTTTAAGGAACAGGTTAAAAAGAGAATCCTAATGTGATTTCTTGATAATGGGTGTGTTCCTTATCTTCTCCTAGTGTCTAAACTCTTCTCCATGGCTGGACCCCCAAATAATATTCCTTGACGTGCTAAGGGGTATCTAGAGAGTGGGATAGGTTTAATAACTACCCTAACCCTAACGCGTACCCTAACCCTAACCCCTACCCTAACCCTAACACGTACCCTAATCCTAACCCGTAAGCTAAACCGAGCCCTAACCCTCAAACTAACCCTAACCCTAACCCATACCCTACGCCGTACCCGAACCCGTACCCGAACCCATACCCTAAGCCATACCCTAACCCTAACCCTAACCGTAACCCTAACCCTAAGCTACCCTTGACTGCTTCTGCCTCCAATAGATTTCCTAAGCACTAGTGTATTAAGGAACAGGTTAAAAAGAGAATCCTAATGTGATTTCAGGATAATGGGTGTGTTCCTTATCTTCTCCTAGTGTATAAACTCTTCTCCATGGCTGGACCCCCAAATAATATTCCTTGACGTGCTAAGGGGTATCTAGAGCGTGGGATAGGTTTAATAACTACCCTAACCCTAACGCGTACCCTAACCCTAACCCCTACCCTAACCCTAACACGTACCCTAATCCTAACCCGTAACCTAAACCGAGCCCTAACCCTCAAACTAACCCTAACCCTAAACCTAACCCATACCCTACGCCGTACCCGAACCCGTACCCGAACCCGTACCCGAACCCGTACCCTAAGCCGTACCCTAACCCTAACCCTAACCCTAAGCTACCCTTGACTGCTTCTGCCTCCAATAGATTTCCTAAGCACTAGTGTTTTAAGGAACAGGTTAAAAAGAGAATCCTAATGTGATTTCTTGATAATGGGTGTGTTCCTTATCTTCTCCTAGTGTCTAAACTCTTCTCCATGGCTGGACCCCCAAATAATATTCCTTGACGTGCTAAGGGGTATCTAGAGAGTGGGATAGGTTTAATAACTACCCTAACCCTAACGCGTACCCTAACCCTAACCCCTACCCTAATCCTAACACTTACCCTAATCCTAACCCGTACCCTAAACGGAGCCCTAACCCTCAAACTAACCCTAACCCTAACCCTAACCCATACCCTACGCCGTACACGAACCCGTACCCGAACCCGTACCCTAAGCCATACCCTAACCCTAACCCTCACCGTAACCCTAACCCTAAGCTACCCTTGACTGCTTCTGCCTCCAATAGATTTCCTAAGCACTAGTGTATTAAGGAACAGGTTAAAAAGAGAATCCTAATGTGATTTCAGGATAATGGGTGTGTTCCTTATCTTCTCCTAGTGTCTAAACTCTTCTCCATGGCTGGACCCCCAAATAATATTCCTTGACGTGCTAAGGGGTATCTAGAGAGTGGGATAGGTTTAATAACTACCCTAACCCTAACGCGTACCCTAACCCTAACCCCTACCCTAACCCTAACACTTACCCTAATCCTAACCCGTACCCTAAACGGAGCCCTAACCCTCAAACTAACCCTAACCCTAACCCTAACCCATACCCTACGCCGTACCCGAACCCGTACCCGAACCCATACCCTAAGCCATACCCTAACCCTAACCCTAACCGTAACCCTAACCCTAAGCTACCCTTGACTGCTTCTGCCTCCAATAGATTTCCTAAGCACTAGTGTATTAAGGAACAGGTTAAAAAGAGAATCCTAATGTGATTTCAGGATAATGGGTGTGTTCCTTATCTTCTCCTAGTGTCTAAACTCTTCTCCATGGCTGGACCCCCAAATAATATTCCTTGACGTGCTAAGGGGTATCTAGAGAGTGGGATAGGTTTAATAACTACCCTAACCCTAACGCGTACCCTAACCCTAACCCCTACCCTAACCCTAACACGTACCCTAATCCTAACCCGTAACCTAAACCGAGCCCTAACCCTCAAACTAACCCTAACCCTAAACCTAACCCATACCCTACGCCGTACCCGAACCCGTACCCGAACCCGTACCCGAACCCGTACCCTAAGCCGTACCCTAACCCTAACCCTAACCCTAAGCTACCCTTGACTGCTTCTGCCTCCAATAGATTTCCTAAGCACTAGTGTTTTAAGGAACAGGTTAAAAAGAGAATCCTAATGTGATTTCTTGATAATGGGTGTGTTCCTTATCTTCTCCTAGTGTCTAAACTCTTCTCCATGGCTGGACCCCCAAATAATATTCCTTGACGTGCTAAGGGGTATCTAGAGAGTGGGATAGGTTTAATAACTACCCTAACCCTAACGCGTACCCTAACCCTAACCCCTACCCTAATCCTAACACTTACCCTAATCCTAAACCGTACCCTAAACGGAGCCCTAACCCTCAAACTAACCCTAACCCTAACCCTAACCCATACCCTACGCCGTACACGAACCCGTACCCGAACCCGTACCCTAAGCCATACCCTAACCCTAACCCTCACCGTAACCCTAACCCTAAGCTACCCTTGACTGCTTCTGCCTCCAATAGATTTCCTAAGCACTAGTGTATTAAGGAACAGGTTAAAAAGAGAATCCTAATGTGATTTCAGGATAATGGGTGTGTTCCTTATCTTCTCCTAGTGTCTAAACTCTTCTCCATGGCTGGACCCCCAAATAATATTCCTTGACGTGCTAAGGGGTATCTAGAGAGTGGGATAGGTTTAATAACTACCCTAACCCTAACGCGTACCCTAACCCTAACCCCTACCCTAACCCTAACACGTACCCTAATCCTAACCCGTACCCTAAACCGAGCCCTAACCCTCAAACTAACCCTAACCCTAACCCTAACCCATACCCTACGCCGTACCCGAACCCGTACCCGAACCCATACCCTAAGCCATACCCTAACCCTAACCCTAACCGTAACCCTAACCCTAAGCTACCCTTGACTGCTTCTGCCTCCAATAGATTTCCTAAGCACTAGTGTATTAAGGAACAGGTTAAAAAGAGAATCCTAATGTGATTTCAGGATAATGGGTGTGTTCCTTATCTTCTCCTAGTGTCTAAACTCTTCTCCATGGCTGGACCCCCAAATAATATTCCTTGACGTGCTAAGGGGTATCTAGAGAGTGGGATAGGTTTAATAACTACCCTAACCCTAACGCGTACCCTAACCCTAACCCCTACCCTAACCCTAACACTTACCCTAATCCTAACCCGTACCCTAAACGGAGCCCTAACCCTCAAACTAACCCTAACCCTAACCCTAACCCATACCCTATGCCGTACCCGAACCCGTACCCTAATCCTTACCCTAACAATAACCCTAACCTTAACCCTAAGCTACCCTTGACTGCTTCTGCCTCCAATAGATTTCCTAAGCACTTGTGTTTTAAGGAACAGGTTAAAAAGAGAATCCTAATGTGATTTCTTGATAATGGGTGTGTTCCTTATCTTCTCCTAGTGTCTAAACTCTTCTCCATGGCTGGACCGCCAAATAATATTCCTTGACGTGCTAAGGGGTATCTAGAGAGTGGGATAGGTTTAATAACTACCATAACCCTAACGCATACCCTAACCCTAACCTCTACCCTAACCCTAAACCGTACACTAATCCTAACCCATACCCTAAACCGAGCCCTAACCCTCAAACTAACCCTAACCCTAACCCTAACCCATACCCTGCGCCGTACCCAAACCCGTACCCGAACCTGTACCCGAACCCGTACCCTAAGCCGTACCCTAAACCTAACCCTAACCCTAACCCTAACCCTAACCCTAACCCTAACCCTCAAACTAACCCTAACCCTAACCCTAACCCATAACCTACGCCGTACACGAACCCGTACCCGAACCCGTACCCTAAGCCATACCCTAACCCTAACCCTCACCGTAACCCTAACCCTAAGCTACCCTTGACTGCTTCTGCCTCCAATAGATTTCCTAAGCACTAGTGTATTAAGGAACAGGTTAAAAAGAGAATCCTAATGTGATTTCAGGATAATGGGTGTGTTCCTTATCTTCTCCTAGTGTCTAAACTCTTCTCCATGGCTGGACCCCCAAATAATATTCCTTGACGTGCTAAGGGGTATCTAGAGAGTGGGATAGGTTTAATAACTACCCTAACCCTAACGCGTACCCTAACCCTAACCCCTACCCTAACCCTAACACTTACCCTAATCCTAACCCGTACCCTAAACGGAGCCCTAACCCTCAAACTAACCCTAACCCTAACCCTAACCCATACCCTACGCCGTACCCGAACCCGTACCCGAACCCGTACCCTAAGCCATACCCTAACCCTAACCCTCACCGTAACCCTAACCCTAAGCTACCCTTGACTGCTTCTGCCTCCAATAGATTTCCTAAGCACTAGTGTATTAAGGAACAGGTTAAAAAGAGAATCCTAATGTGATTTCAGGATAATGGGTGTGTTCCTTATCTTCTCCTAGTGTCTAAACTCTTCTCCATGGCTGGACCCCCAAATAATATTCCTTGACGTGCTAAGGGGTATCTAGAGAGTGGGATAGGTTTAATAACTACCCTAACCCTAACGCGTACCCTAACCCTAACCCCTACCCTAACCCTAACACGTACCCTAATCCTAACCCGTACCCTAAACCGAGCCCTAACCCTCAAACTAACCCTAACCCTAACCCTAACCCATACCCTACGCCGTACCCGAACCCGTACCCGAACCCATACCCTAAGCCATACCCTAACCCTAACCCTAACCGTAACCCTAACCCTAAGCTACCCTTGACTGCTTCTGCCTCCAATAGATTTCCTAAGCACTAGTGTATTAAGGAACAGGTTAAAAAGAGAATCCTAATGTGATTTCAGGATAATGGGTGTGTTCCTTATCTTCTCCTAGTGTCTAAACTCTTCTCCATGGCTGGACCCCCAAATAATATTCCTTGACGTGCTAAGGGGTATCTAGAGAGTGGGATAGGTTTAATAACTACCCTAACCCTAACGCGTACCCTAACCCTAACCCCTACCCTAACCCTAACACGTACCCTAATCCTAACCCGTAACCTAAACCGAGCCCTAACCCTCAAACTAACCCTAACCCTAAACCTAACCCATACCCTACGCCGTACCCGAACCCGTACCCGAACCCGTACCCGAACCCGTACCCTAAGCCGTACCCTAACCCTAACCCTAACCCTAAGCTACCCTTGACTGCTTCTGCCTCCAATAGATTTCCTAAGCACTAGTGTTTTAAGGAACAGGTTAAAAAGAGAATCCTAATGTGATTTCTTGATAATGGGTGTGTTCCTTATCTTCTCCTAGTGTCTAAACTCTTCTCCATGGCTGGACCCCCAAATAATATTCCTTGACGTGCTAAGGGGTATCTAGAGAGTGGGATAGGTTTAATAACTACCCTAACCCTAACGCGTACCCTAACCCTAACCCCTACCCTAATCCTAACACTTACCCTAATCCTAACCCGTACCCTAAACGGAGCCCTAACCCTCAAACTAACCCTAACCCTAACCCTAACCCATACCCTACGCCGTACACGAACCCATACCCGAACCCGTACCCTAAGCCATACCCTAACCCTAACCCTCACCGTAACCCTAACCCTAAGCTACCCTTGACTGCTTCTGCCTCCAATAGATTTCCTAAGCACTAGTGTATTAAGGAACAGGTTAAAAAGAGAATCCTAATGTGATTTCAGGATAATGGGTGTGTTCCTTATCTTCTCCTAGTGTCTAAACTCTTCTCCATGGCTGGACCCCCAAATAATATTCCTTGACGTGCTAAGGGGTATCTAGAGAGTGGGATAGGTTTAATAACTACCCTAACCCTAACGCGTACCCTAACCCTAACCCCTACCCTAACCCTAACACTTACCCTAATCCTAACCCGTACCCTAAACGGAGCCCTAACCCTCAAACTAACCCTAACCCTAACCCTAACCCATACCCTATGCCGTACCCGAACCCGTACCCTAATCCTTACCCTAACAATAACCCTAACCTTAACCCTAAGCTACCCTTGACTGCTTCTGCCTCCAATAGATTTCCTAAGCACTTGTGTTTTAAGGAACAGGTTAAAAAGAGAATCCTAATGTGATTTCTTGATAATGGGTGTGTTCCTTATCTTCTCCTAGTGTCTAAACTCTTCTCCATGGCTGGACCGCCAAATAATATTCCTTGACGTGCTAAGGGGTATCTAGAGAGTGGGATAGGTTTAATAACTACCATAACCCTAACGCGTACCCTAACCCTAACCCCTACCCTAACCCTAACACGTACACTAATCCTAACCCATACCCTAAACCGAGCCCTAACCCTCAAACTAACCCTAACCCTAACCCTAACCCATACCCTGCGCCGTACCCAAACCCGTACCCGAACCCGTACCCGAACCCGTACCCTAAGCTGTACCCTAAACCTAACCCTAACACTAACCCTAACCCTAACCCTAACCCTAACCCTCAAACTAACCCTAACCCTAACCCTAACCCATACCCTACGCCGTACACGAACCCGTACCCGAACCCGTACCCTAAGCCATACCCTAACCCTAACCCTCACCGTAACCCTAACCCTAAGCTACCCTTGACTGCTTCTGCCTCCAATAGATTTCCTAAGCACTAGTGTATTAAGGAACAGGTTAAAAAGAGAATCCTAATGTGATTTCAGGATAATGGGTGTGTTCCTTATCTTCTCCTAGTGTCTAAACTCTTCTCCATGGCTGGACCCCCAAATAATATTCCTTGACGTGCTAAGGGGTATCTAGAGAGTGGGATAGGTTTAATAACTACCCTAACCCTAACGCGTACCCTAACCCTAACCCCTACCCTAACCCTAACACTTACCCTAATCCTAACCCGTACCCTAAACGGAGCCCTAACCCTCAAACTAACCCTAACCCTAACCCTAACCCATACCCTATGCCGTACCCGAACCCGTACCCTAATCCTTACCCTAACAATAACCCTAACCTTAACCCTAAGCTACCCTTGACTGCTTCTGCCTCCAATAGATTTCCTAAGCACTAGTGTTTTAAGGAACAGGTTAAAAAGAGAATCCTAATGTGATTTCTTGATAATGGGTGTGTTCCTTATCTTCTCCTAGTGTCTAAACTCTTCTCCATGGCTGGACCCCCAAATAATATTCCTTGACGTGCTAAGGGGTATCTAGAGAGTGGGATAGGTTTAATAACTACCCTAACCCTAACGCGTACCCTAACCCTAACCCCTACCCTAACCCTAACACGAACCCTAATCCTAACCCGTAACCTAAACCGAGCCCTAACCCTCAAACTAACCCTAACCCTAACCCTAACCCATACCCTGCGCCGTACCCAAACCCGTACCCGAACCCGTACCCGAACCCGTACCCTAAGCCGTACCCTAAACCTAACCCTAACCCTAACCCTAACCCTAACCCTAACCCTCAAACTAACCCTAACCCTAACCCTAACCCATACCCTACGCCGTACACGAACCCGTACCCGAACCCGTACCCTAAGCCATACCCTAACCCTAACCCTCACCGTAACCCTAACCCTAAGCTACCCTTGACTGCTTCTGCCTCCAATAGATTTCCTAAGCACTAGTGTATTAAGGAACAGGTTAAAAAGAGAATCCTAATGTGATTTCAGGATAATGGGTGTGTTCCTTATCTTCTCCTAGTGTCTAAACTCTTCTCCATGGCTGGACCCCCAAATAATATTCCTTGACGTGCTAAGGGGTATCTAGAGAGTGGGATAGGTTTAATAACTACCCTAACCCTAACGCGTACCCTAACCCTAACCCCTACCCTAACCCTAACACTTACCCTAATCCTAACCCGTACCCTAAACGGAGCCCTAACCTTCAAACTAACCCTAACCCTAACCCTAACCCATACCCTACGCCGTACCCGAACCCGTACCCGAACCCGTACCCTAAGCCATACCCTAACCCTAACCCTCACCGTAACCCTAACCCTAAGCTACCCTTGACTGCTTCTGCCTCCAATAGATTTCCTAAGCACTAGTGTATTAAGGAACAGGTTAAAAAGAGAATCCTAATGTGATTTCAGGATAATGGGTGTGTTCCTTATCTTCTCCTAGTGTCTAAACTCTTCTCCATGGCTGGACCCCCAAATAATATTCCTTGACGTGCTAAGGGGTATCTAGAGAGTGGGATAGGTTTAATAACTACCCTAACCCTAATGCGTACCCTAATCCTAACCCCTACCCTAACCCTAACACGAACCCTAATCCTAACCCGTACCCTAAACCGAGCCCTAACCTTCAAACTAACCCTAACCCTAACCCAAACCCATACCCTACGCCGTACACGAACCCGTACCCGAACCCGTACCCTAAGCCGTGTCCTAACCCTAGCCCTAACCCTAACCCTAACCCTAAGCTACACTTGACTGCTTCTGCCTCCAATAGATTTCCTAAGCACTAGTGTTTTAAGGAACAGGTTAAAAAGAGAATCCTAATTTGATTTCTTGATAATGGGTGTGTTCCTTATCTTCTCCTAGTGTCTAAACTCTTCTCCATGGCTGGACCCCCAAATAATATTCCTTGACGTGCTAAGGGGTATCTAGAGAGTGGGATAGGTTTAATAACTACCCTAACCCTAACGCGTACCCTCACCCTAACCCCTACCCTAACCCTAACACGAACCCTAATCCTAACCCGTACCCTAAACCGAGCCCTAACCTTCAAACTAACCCTAACCCTAACCCTAACCCATACCCTACAGCGTACACGAACCCGTACCCGAACCCGTACCCTAAGCCGTACCCTAACCCAAACCCTAACCCTAAGCTACCCTTGACTGCTTCTGCCTCCAGTAGATTTCCTAAGCACTAGTGTTTTAAGGAACAGGTTAAAAAGAGAATCCTAATGTGATTTCTTGATAATGGGTGTGTTCCTTATCTTCTCCTAGTGTCTAAACTCTTCTCCATGGCTAGACCCCCAAATAATATTCCTTGACGTGCTAAGGGGTACCTAGAGAGTGGGATAGGTTTAATAACTACCCTAACCCTAACGCGTACCCTAACCCTAACCCCTACCATAACCCTAACACGAACCCTAATCGTAACCCGTAACCTAAACCGAGCCCTAACCTTCAAACTAACCCTAACCCTAACCCATACCCTACGCCGTACACGAACACGTACCCGAACCCGTACCCTAAGCCGTACCCTAAAGCTAACCCTAACCCTAACCCTAACCCTAACCCTAAGCTACCCTTGACTGCTTCTGCCTCCAATAGATTTCCTAAGCACTAGTGTTTTAAGGAACAGGTTAAAAAGAGAATCCTAATGTGATTTCTTGATAATGGGTGTGTTCCTTATCTTCTCCTAGTGTCTAAACTCTTCTCCATGGCTGGACCGCCAAATAATATTCCTTGACGTGCTAAGGGTTATCTAGAGAGTGGGATAGGTTTAATAACTACCCTAACCCTAACGCGTACCCTAACCCTAACCCCTACCCTAACCCTAAGACGTACCCTAATCCTAACCCGTAACCTAAACCGAGCCCTAACCCTCAAACTAACCCTAACCCTAACCCTAACCCATACCCTACGCCATACGCGAACCCGTACCCGAACCCGTACACTAAGCCGTACCCTAACCCTAACCCTAACCCTAACCCTAACCCTAAACCTAACCCTAACCCTAAGCTACCCTTGACTGCTTCTGCCTCCAATAGATTTCCTAAGCACTAGTGTTTTAAGGAACAGGTTAAAAAGAGAATCCTAATGTGATTTCTTGATAATGGGTGTGTTCCTTATATTCTCCTAGTGTCTAAACTTTTCTCCATGGCTGGACCCCCAAATAATATTCCTTGACGTGCTAAGGGGTATCCAGAGAGTGGGATAGGTTTAATAACTACCCTAACCCTAACGCGTACCCTAACCCTAACCCCTACCCTAACCCTAACACGAACCCTAATCCTAACCCGTACCCTAAACCGAGCCCTAACCTTCAAACTAACCCTAACCCTAACCCAAACCCATACCCTACGCCGTACACGAACCCGTACCCGAACCCGTACCCTAAGCCGTGTCCTAACCCTAGCCCTAACCCTAACCCTAACCCTAAGCTACCCTTGACTGCTTCTGCCTCCAATAGATTTCCTAAGCACTAGTGTTTTACGGAACAGGTTAAAAAGAGAATCCTAATGTGATTTCTTGATAATGGGTGTGTTCCTGATCTTCTCCTAGTGTCTAAACTCTTCTCCATGGCTGGACACCCAAATAATATTCCTTGACGTGCTAAGGGGTATCTAGAGAGTGGGATAGGTTTAATAACTACCCTAACCCTAACGCCTACCCTAACCCTAACCCCTACCCTAACCCTAACACGTACCCTAATCCTAACCAGTACCCTAAACCGAGCCCTAACCCTCAAACTAACCCTAACCCTAACCCTAACCCATATCCTACGCCATACCCAAACCCGTACCCGAACCCGTACCCTAAGCCGTACCCTAACCCAAACCCTAACCCTAAGCTACCCTTGACTGCTTCTGCCTCCAATAGATTTCCTAAGCACTAGTGTTTTAAGGAACAGGTTAAAAAGAGAATCCTAATGTGATTTATTGATAATGGGTGTGTTCCTTACCTTCTCCTAGTGTCTAAACTCTTCTCCATGGCTGGACCCCCAAATAATATTCCTTGCCGTGCTAAGGGGTTTCTAGAGAGTGGGATATGTTTAATAACTACCCTAACCCTAACGCGTACCCTAACCCTAACCCCTACCCTAACCCTAACACGTACCCTAATCCTAACCCGTAACATAAACCGAGCCCTAACCCTCAAACTAACCCTAACACTAACCCAAACCCATACCCTACGCCGTACCTGAATCCGTACCCGAACCCGTACCCGAACCCGTACCCTAAGCCGTACCCTAACCCTAACCCTAACCCTAAGCTACCCTTGACTGCTTCTGCCTCCAATAGATTTCCTGAGCACTAGTGTATTAAGGAACAGGTTAAAAAGAGAATCCTAATGTGATTTCTTGATAATGGGTGTGTTCCTTATCTTCTCCTAGTGTCTAAACTCTTCTCCATGGCTGGACCCCCAAATAATATTCCTTGACGTGCTAAGGGGTATCTAGAGAGTGGGATAGGTTTAATAACTACCCTAACCCTAACGCGTACCCTAACCCTAACCCCTACCCTAACCCTAACACGTACCCTAATCCTAACCCGTACCCTAAACCGAGCCCTAACCCTCAAACTAACCCTAACCCTAACCCTAACCCATACCCTATGCCGTACCCGAACCCGTACCCGAACCCATACCCTAAGCCATACCCTAACCCTAACCCTAACCGTAACCCTAACCCTAAGCTACCCTTGACTGCTTCTGCCTCCAATAGATTTCCTAAGCACTAGTGTATTAAGGAACAGGTTAAAAAGAGAATCCTAATGTGATTTCAGGATAATGGGTGTGTTCCTTATCTTCTCCTAGTGTATAAACTCTTCTCCATGGCTGGACCCCCAAATAATATTCCTTGACGTGCTAAGGGGTATCTAGAGAGTGGGATAGGTTTAATAACTACCCTAACCCTAACGCGTACCCTAACCCTAACACCTACCCTAACCCTAACACGTACCCTAATCCTAACCCGTAACCTAAACCGAGCCCTAACTCTCAAACTAACCCTAACCCTAAACCTAACCCATACCCTACGCCGTACCCGAACCCGTACCCGAACCCGTACCCGAACCCGTACCCTAAGCCGTACCCTAACCCTAACCCTAACCCTAAGCTACCCTTGACTGCTTCTGCCTCCAATAGATTTCCTAAGCACTAGTGTTTTAAGGAACAGGTTAAAAAGAGAATCCTAATGTGATTTCTTGATAATGGGTGTGTTCCTTATCTTCTCCTAGTGTCTAAACTCTTCTCCATGGCTGGACCCCCAAATAATATTCCTTGACGTGCTAAGGGGTATCTAGAGAGTGGGATAGGTTTAATAACTACCCTAACCCTAACGCGTACCCTAACCCTAACCCCTACCCTAACCCTAACACGTACCCTAATCCTAACCCGTAACCTAAACCGAGCCCTAACCCTCAAACTAACCCTAACCCTAAACCTAACCCATACCCTACGCCGTACCCGAACCCGTACCCGAACCCGTACCCGAACCCGTACCCTAAGCCGTACCCTAACCCTAACCCTAACCCTAAGCTACCCTTGACTGCTTCTGCCTCCAATAGATTTCCTAAGCACTAGTGTTTTAAGGAACAGGTTAAAAAGAGAATCCTAATGTGATTTCTTGATAATGGGTGTGTTCCTTATCTTCTCCTAGTGTCTAAACTCTTCTCCATGGCTGGACCCCCAAATAATATTCCTTGACGTGCTAAGGGGTATCTAGAGAGTGGGATAGGTTTAATAACTACCCTAACCCTAACGCGTACCCTAACCCTAACCCCTACCCTAATCCTAACACTTACCCTAATCCTAACCCGTACCCTAAACGGAGCCCTAACCCTCAAACTAACCCTAACCCTAACCCTAACCCATACCCTACGCCGTACACGAACCCGTACCCGAACCCGTACCCTAAGCCATACCCTAACCCTAACCCTCACCGTAACCCTAACCCTAAGCTACCCTTGACTGCTTCTGCCTCCAATAGATTTCCTAAGCACTAGTGTATTAAGGAACAGGTTAAAAAGAGAATCCTAATGTGATTTCAGGATAATGGGTGTGTTCCTTATCTTCTCCTAGTGTCTAAACTCTTCTCCATGGCTGGACCCCCAAATAATATTCCTTGACGTGCTAAGGGGTATCTAGAGAGTGGGATAGGTTTAATAACTACCCTAACCCTAACGCGTACCCTAACCCTAACCCCTACCCTAACCCTAACACTTACCCTAATCCTAACCCGTACCCTAAACGGAGCCCTAACCCTCAAACTAACCCTAACCCTAACCCTAACCCATACCCTATGCCGTACCCGAACCCGTACCCTAATCCTTACCCTAACAATAACCCTAACCTTAACCCTAAGCTACCCTTGACTGCTTCTGCCTCCAATAGATTTCCTAAGCACTAGTGTATTAAGGAACAGGTTAAAAAAAGAATCCTAATGTGATTTCAGGATAATGGGTGTGTTCCTTATCTTCTCCTAGTGTCTAAACTCTTCTCCATGGCTGGACCCCCAAATAATATTCCTTGACGTGCTAAGGGGTATCTAGAGAGTGGGATAGGTTTAATAACTACCCTAACCCTAACGCGTACCCTAACCCTAACCCCTACCCTAACCCTAAGACGTACCCTAATCCTAACCCGTAACCTAAACCGAGCCCTAACCCTCAAACTAACCCTAACCCTAACCCTAACCCATACCCTACGCCATACGCGAACCCGTACCCGAACCCGTACACTAAGCCGTACCCTAACCCTAACCCTAACCCTAACCCTAACCCTAAACCTAACCCTAACCCTAAGCTACCCTTGACTGCTTCTGCCTCCAATAGATTTCCTAAGCACTAGTGTTTTAAGGAACAGGTTAAAAAGAGAATCCTAATGTGATTTCTTGATAATGGGTGTGTTCCTTATATTCTCCTAGTGTCTAAACTTTTCTCCATGGCTGGACCCCCAAATAATATTCCTTGACGTGCTAAGGGGTATCTAGAGAGTGGGATAGGTTTAATAACTACCCTAACCCTAACGCGTACCCTAACCCTAACCCCTACCCTAACCCTAACACGAACCCTAATCCTAACCCGTACCCTAAACCGAGCCCTAACCTTCAAACTAACCCTAACACTAACCCAAACCCATACCCTACGCCGTACACGAACCCGTACCCGAACCCGTACCCTAAGCCGTGTCCTAACCCTAGCCCTAACCCTAACCCTAACCCTAAGCTACCCTTGACTGCTTCTGCCTCCAATAGATTTCCTAAGCACTAGTGTTTTAAGGAACAGGTTAAAAAGAGAATCCTAATGTGATTTCTTGATAATGGGTGTGTTCCTTATCTTCTCCTAGTGTCTAAACTCTTCTCCATGGCTGGACACCCAAATAATATTCCTTGACGTGCTAAGGGGTATCTAGAGAGTGGGATAGGTTTAATAACTACCCTAACCCTAACGCCTACCCTAACCCTAACCCCTACCCTAACCCTAACACGTACCCTAATCCTAACCAGTACCCTAAACCGAGCCCTAACCCTCAAACTAACCCTAACCCTAACCCTAACCCATATCCTACGCCATACCCAAACCCGTACCCGAACCCGTACCCTAAGCCGTACCCTAACCCAAACCCTAACCCTAAGCTACCCTTGACTGCTTCTGCCTCCAATAGATTTCCTAAGCACTAGTGTTTTAAGGAACAGGTTAAAAAGAGAATCCTAATGTGATTTATTGATAATGGGTGAGTTCCTTATCTTCTCCTAGTGTCTAAACTCTTCTCCATGGCTGGACCCCCAAATAATATTCCTTGCCGTGCTAAGGGGTTTCTAGAGAGTGGGATATGTTTAATAACTACCCTAACCCTAACGCGTACCCTAACCCTAACCCCTACCCTAACCCTAACACGTACCCTAATCCTAACCCGTAACATAAACCGAGCCCTAACCCTCAAACTAACCCTAACACTAACCCAAACCCATACCCTACGCCGTACCTGAACCCGTACCCGAACCCGTACCCGAACCCGTACCCTAAGCCGTACCCTAACCCTAACCCTAACCCTAAGCTACCCTTGACTGCTTCTGCCTCCAATAGATTTCCTGAGCACTAGTGTTTTAAGGAACAGGTTAAAAAGAGAATCCTAATGTGATTTCTTGATAATGGGTGTGTTCCTTATCTTCTCCTAGTGTCTAAACTCTTCTCCATGGCTGGACCCCCAAATAATATTCCTTGACGTGCTAAGGGGTATCTAGAGAGTGGGATAGGTTTAATAACTACCCTAACACTAACGCGTACCCTAACCCTAACCCCTACCCTAACCCTAACACGTACCCTAATCCTAACCCGTACCCTAAACCGATCCCTAACCCTCAAACTAACCCTAACCCTAACCCTAACCCATACCCTACGCCGTACCCGAACCCGTACCCGAACCCATACCCTAAGCCATACCCTAACCCTAACCCTAACCGTAACCCTAACCCTAAGCTACCCTTGACTGCTTCTGCCTCCAATAGATTTCCTAAGCACTAGTGTATTAAGGAACAGGTTAAAAAGAGAATCCTAATGTGATTTCAGGATAATGGGTGTGTTCCTTATCTTCTCCTAGTGTATAAACTCTTCTCCATGGCTGGACCCCCAAATAATATTCCTTGACGTGCTAAGGGGTATCTAGAGAGTGGGATAGGTTTAATAACTACCCTAACCCTAACGCGTACCCTAACCCTAACCCCTACCCTAACCCTAACACGTACCCTAATCCTAACCCGTAACCTAAACCGAGCCCTAACCCTCAAACTAACCCTAACCCTAAACCTAACCCATACCCTACGCCGTACCCGAACCCGTACCCGAACCCGTACCCGAACCCGTGCCCTAAGCCGTACCCTAACCCTAACCCTAACCCTAAGCTACCCTTGACTGCTTCTGCCTCCAATAGATTTCCTAAGCACTAGTGTTTTAAGGAACAGGTTAAAAAGAGAATCCTAATGTGATTTCTTGATAATGGGTGTGTTCCTTATCTTCTCCTAGTGTCTAAACTCTTCTCCATGGCTGGACCCCCAAATAATATTCCTTGACGTGCTAAGGGGTATCTAGAGAGTGGGATAGGTTTAATAACTACCCTAACCCTAACGCGTACCCTAACCCTAACCCCTACCCTAATCCTAACACTTACCCTAATCCTAACCCGTACCCTAAACGGAGCCCTAACCCTCAAACTAACCCTAACCCTAACCCTAACCCATACCCTACGCAGTACACGAACCCGTACCCGAACCCGTACCCTAAGCCATACCCTAACCCTAACCCTCACCGTAACCCTAACCCTAAGCTACCCTTGACTGCTTCTGCCTCCAATAGATTTCCTAAGCACTAGTGTATTAAGGAACAGGTTAAAAAGAGAATCCTAATGTGATTTCAGGATAATGGGTGTGTTCCTTATCTTCTCCTAGTGTCTAAACTCTTCTCCATGGCTGGACCCCCAAATAATATTCCTTGACGTGCTAAGTGGTATCTAGAGAGTGGGATAGGTTTAATAACTACCCTAACCCTAACGCGTACCCTAACCCTAACCCCTACCCTAACCCTAACACGTACCCTAATCCTAACCCCTACCCTAAACCGAGCCCTAACCCTCAAACTAACCCTAACCCTAACCCTAACCCATACCCTACGCCGTACCCGAACCCGTACCCGAACCCGTACCCTAAGCCATACCCTAACCCTAACCCTAACCGTAACCCTAACCCTAAGCTACCCTTGACTGCTTCTGCCTCCAATAGATTTCCTAAGCACTAGTGTATTAAGGAACAGGTTAAAAAGAGAATCCTAATGTGATTTCTTGATAATGGGTGTGTTCCTTATCTTCTCCTAGTGTCTAAACTCTTCTCCATGGCTGGACCCCCAAATAATATTCCTTGACGTGCTAAGGGGTATCTAGAGAGTGGGATAGGTTTAATAACTACCCTAACCCTAACGCGTACCCTAACCCTAACCCCTACCCTAACCCTAACACTTACCCTAATCCTAACCCGTACCCTAAACGGAGCCCTAACCCTCAAACTAAACCTAACCCTAACCCTAACCCATACCCTATGCCGTACCCGAACCCGTACCCTAATCCCTACCCTAACAGTAACCCTAACCTTAACCCAAAGCTACCCTTGACTGCTTCTGCCTCCAATAGATTTCCTAAGCACTAGTGTTTTAAGGAACAGGTTAAAAAGAGAATCCTAATGTGATTTCTTGATAATGGGTGTGTTCCTTATCTTCTCCTAGTGTCTAAACTCTTCTCCATGGCTGGACCGCCAAATAATATTCCTTGACGTGCTAAGGGGTATCTAGAGAGTGGGATAGGTTTAATAACTACCATAACCCTAACGCATACCCTAACCCTAACCTCTACCCTAACCCTAACACGTACACTAATCCTAACCCATACCCTAAACCGAGCCCTAACCCTCAAACTAACCCTAACCCTAACCCTAACCCATACCCTGCGCCGTACCCAAACCCGTACCCGAACCCGTACCCGAACCCGTACCCTAAGCCGTACCCTAAACCTAACCCTAACCGTAACCCTAACCCTAAGCTACCCTTGACTGCTTCTGCCTCCAATAGATTTGCTAAGCACTAGTGTATTAAGGAACAGGTTAAAAAGAGAATCCTAATGTGATTTCAGGATAATGGGTGTGTTCCTTATCTTCTCCTAGTGTATAAACTCTTCTCCATGGCTGGACCCCCAAATAATATTCCTTGACGTGCTAAGGGGTATCTAGAGAGTGGGATAGGTTTAATAACTACCCTAACCCTAACGCGTACCCTAACCCTAACCCCTACCCTAACCCTAACACGTACCCTAATCCTAACCCGTAACCTAAACCGAGCCCTAACCCTCAAACTAACCCTAACCCTAAACCTAACCCATACCCTACGCCGTACCCGAACCCGTACCCGAACCCGTACCCGAACCCGTACCCTAAGCCGTACCCTAACCCTAACCCTAACCCTAAGCTACCCTTGACTGCTTCTGCCTCCAATAGATTTCCTAAGCACTAGTGTTTTAAGGAACATGTTAAAAAGAGAATCCTAATGTGATTTCTTGATAATGGGTGTGTTCCTTATCTTCTCCTAGTGTCTAAACTCTTCTCCATGGCTGGACCCCCAAATAATATTCCTTGACGTGCTAAGGGGTATCTAGAGAGTGGGATAGGTTTAATAACTACCCTAACCCTAACGCGTACCCTAACCCTAACCCCTACCCTAACCCTAACACTTACCCTAATCCTAACCCGTACCCTAAACGGAGCCCTAACCCTCAAACTAACCCTAACCCTAACCCTAACCCATACCCTACGCCGTACACGAACCCGTACCCGAACCCGTACCCTAAGCCATACCCTAACCCTAACCCTCACCGTAACCCTAACCCTAAGCTACCCTTGACTGCTTCTGCCTCCAATAGATTTCCTAAGCACTAGTGTATTAAGGAACAGGTTAAAAAGAGAATCCTAATGTGATTTCAGGATAATGGGTGTGTTCCTTATCTTCTCCTAGTGTCTAAACTCTTCTCCATGGCTGGACCCCCAAATAATATTCCTTGACGTGCTAAGGGGTATCTAGAGAGTGGGATAGGTTTAATAACTACCCTAACCCTAACGCGTACCCTAACCCTAACCCCTACCCTAACCCTAACACTTACCCTAATCCTAACCCGTACCCTAAACGGAGCCCTAACCCTCAAACTAACCCTAACCCTAACCCTAACCCATACCCTACGCCGTACCCGAACCCGTACCCGAACCCGTACCCTAAGCCATACCCTAACCCTAACCCTCACCGTAACCCTAACCCTAAGCTACCCTTGACTGCTTCTGCCTCCAATAGATTTCCTAAGCACTAGTGTATTAAGGAACAGGTTAAAAAGAGAATCCTAATGTGATTTCAGGATAATGGGTGTGTTCCTTATCTTCTCCTAGTGTCTAAACTCTTCTCCATGGCTGGACCCCCAAATAATATTCCTTGACGTGCTAAGGGGTATCTAGAGAGTGGGATAGTTTTAATAACTACCCTAACCCTAATGCGTACCCTAATCCTAACCCCTACCCTAACCCTAACACGAACCCTAATCCTAACCCGTACCCTAAACCGAGCCCTAACCTTCAAACTAACCCTAACCCTAACCCAAACCCATACCCTACGCCGTACACGAACCCGTACCCGAACCCGTACCCTAAGCCGTGTCCTAACCCTAGCCCTAACCCTAACCCTAACCCTAAGCTACACTTGACTGCTTCTGCCTCCAATAGATTTCCTAAGCACTAGTGTTTTAAGGAACAGGTTAAAAAGAGAATCCTAATGTGATTTCTTGATAATGGGTGTGTTCCTTATCTTCTCCTAGTGTCTAAACTCTTCTCCATGGCTGGACCCCCAAATAATATTCCTTGACGTGCTAAGGGGTATCTAGAGAGTGGGATAGGTTTAATAACTACCCTAACCCTAACGCGTACCCTAACCCTAACCCCTACCCTAACCCTAACACGAACCCTAATCCTAACCCGTACCCTAAACCGAGCCCTAACCTTCAAACTAACCCTAACCCTAACCCTAACCCATACCCTACAGCGTACACGAACCCGTACCCGAACCCGTACCCTAAGCCGTACCCTAACCCAAACCCTAACCCTAAGCTACCCTTGACTGCTTCTGCCTCCAATAGATTTCCTAAGCACTAGTGTATTAAGGAACAGGTTAAAAAGAGAATCCTAATGTGATTTCAGGATAATGGGTGTGTTCCTTATCTTCTCCTAGTGTATAAACTCTTCTCCATGGCTGGACCCCCAAATAATATTCCTTGACGTGCTAAGGGGTATCTAGAGAGTGGGATAGGTTTAATAACTACCCTAACCCTAACGCGTACCCTAACCCTAACCCCTACCCTAACCCTAACACGTACCCTAATCCTAACCCGTAACCTAAACCGAGCCCTAACCCTCAAACTAACCCTAACCCTAAACCTAACCCATACCCTACGCCGTACCCGAACCCGTACCCGAACCCGTACCCGAACCCGTACCCTAAGCCGTACCCTAACCCTAACCCTAACCCTAAGCTACCCTTGACTGCTTCTGCCTCCAATAGATTTCCTAAGCACTAGTGTTTTAAGGAACAGGTTAAAAAGAGAATCCTAATGTGATTTCTTGATAATGGGTGTGTTCCTTATCTTCTCCTAGTGTCTAAACTCTTCTCCATGGCTGGACCCCCAAATAATATTCCTTGACGTGCTAAGGGGTATCTAGAGAGTGGGATAGGTTTAATAACTACCCTTACCCTAACGCGTACCCTAACCCTAACCCCTACCCTAATCCTAACACTTACCCTAATCCTAACCCGTACCCTAAACGGAGCCCTAACCCTCAAACTAACCCTAACCCTAATCCTAACCCATACCCTACGCCGTACACGAACCCGTACCCGAACCCGTACCCTAAGCCATACCCTAACCCTAACCCTCACCGTAACCCTAACCCTAAGCTACCCTTGACTGCTTCTGCCTCCAATAGATTTCCTAAGCACTAGTGTATTAAGGAACAGGTTAAAAAGAGAATCCTAATGTGATTTCAGAATAATGGATGTGTTCCTTATCTTCTCCTAGTGTCTAAACTCTTCTCCATGGCTGGACCCCCAAATAATATTCCTTGACGTGCTAAGGGGAATCTAGAGAGTGGGATAGGTTTAATAACTACCCTAACCCTAACGCGTACCCTAACCCTAACCCCTACCCTAACCCTAACACTTACCCTAATCCTAACCCGTACCCTAAACGGAGCCCTAACCCTCAAACTAACCCTAACCCTAACCCTAACCCATACCCTATGCCGTACCCGAACCCGTACCCTAATCCTTACCCTAACAATAACCCTAACCTTAACCCTAAGGTACCCTTGACTGCTTCTGCCTCCAATAGATTTCCTAAGCACTAGTGTTTTAAGGAACAGGTTAAAAAGAGAATCCTAATGTGATTTCTTGATAATGGGTGTGTTCCTTATCTTCTCCTAGTGTCTAAACTCTTCTCCATGGCTGGACCGCCAAATAATATTCCTTGACGTGCTAAGGGGTATCTAGAGAGTGGGATAGGTTTAATAACTACCATAACCCTAACGCATACCCTAACCCTAACCTCTACCCTAACCCTAACACGTACACTAATCCTAACCCATACCCTAAACCGAGCCCTAACCCTCAAACTAACCCTAACCCTAACCCTAACCCATACCCTACGCCGTACCCAAACCCGTACCCGAACCCGTACCCGAACCCGTACCCTAAGCCGTACCCTAAACCTAACCCTAACCGTAACCCTAACCCTAAGCTACCCTTGACTGCTTCTGCCTCCAATAGATTTGCTAAGCACTAGTGTATTAAGGAACAGGTTAAAAAGAGAATCCTAATGTGATTTCAGGATAATGGGTGTGTTCCTTATCTTCTCCTAGTGTATAAACTCTTCTCCATGGCTGGACCCCCAAATAATATTCCTTGACGTGCTAAGGGGTATCTAGAGAGTGGGATAGGTTTAATAACTACCCTAACCCTAACGCGTACCCTAACCCTAACCCCTACCCTAACCCTAACACGTACCCTAATCCTAACCCGTAACCTAAACCGAGCCCTAACCCTCAAACTAACCCTAACCCTAAACCTAACCCATACCCTACGCCGTACCCGAACCCGTACCCGAACCCGTACCCGAACCCGTACCCTAAGCCGTACCCTAACCCTAACCCTAACCCTAAGCTACCCTTGACTGCTTCTGCCTCCAATAGATTTCCTAAGCACTAGTGTTTTAAGGAACAGGTTAAAAAGAGAATCCTAATGTGATTTCTTGATAATGGGTGTGTTCCTTATCTTCTCCTAGTGTCTAAACTCTTCTCCATGCCTGACCCCCAAATAATATTCCTTGACGTGCTAAGGGGTATCTAGAGAGTGGGATAGGTTTAATAACTACCCTAACCCTAACGCGTACCCTAACCCTAACCCCTACCCTAATCCTAACACTTACCCTAATCCTAACCCGTACCCTAAACGGAGCCCTAACCCTCAAACTAACCCTAACCCTAACCCTAACCCATACCCTACGCCGTACACGAACCCGTACCCGAACCCGTACCCTAAGCCATACCCTAACCCTAACCCTCACCGTAACCCTAACCCTAAGCTACCCTTGACTGCTTCTGCCTCCAATAGATTTCCTAAGCACTAGTGTATTAAGGAACAGGTTAAAAAGAGAATCCTAATGTGATTTCAGGATAATGGGTGTGTTCCTTATCTTCTCCTAGTGTCTAAACTCTTCTCCATGGCTGGACCCCCAAATAATATTCCTTGACGTGCTAAGGGGTATCTAGAGAGTGGGATAGGTTTAATAACTACCCTAACCCTAACGCGTACCCTAACCCTAACCCCTACCCTAACCCTAACACTTACCCTAATCCTAACCCGTACCCTAAACGGAGCCCTAACCCTCAAACTAACCCTAACCCTAACCCTAACCCATACCCTATGCCGTACCCGAACCCGTACCCTAATCCTTACCCTAACAATAACCCTAACCTTAACCCTAAGCTACCCTTGACTGCTTCTGCCTCCAATAGATTTCCTAAGCACTAGTGTATTAAGGAACAGGTTAAAAAAAGAATCCTAATGTGATTTCAGGATAATGGGTGTGTTCCTTATCTTCTCCTAGTGTCTAAACTCTTCTCCATGGCTGGACCCCCAAATAATATTCCTTGACGTGCTAAGGGGTATCTAGAGAGTGGGATAGGTTTAATAACTACCCTAACCCTAACGCGTACCCTAACCCTAACCCCTACCCTAACCCTAAGACGTACCCTAATCCTAACCCGTAACCTAAACCGAGCCCTAACCCTCAAACTAACCCTAACCCTAACCCTAACCCATACCCTACGCCATACGCGAACCCGTACCCGAACCCGTACACTAAGCCGTACCCTAACCCTAACCCTAACCCTAACCCTAACCCTAAACCTAACCCTAACCCTAAGCTACCCTTGACTGCTTCTGCCTCCAATAGATTTCCTAAGCACTAGTGTTTTAAGGAACAGGTTAAAAAGAGAATCCTAATGTGATTTCTTGATAATGGGTGTGTTCCTTATATTCTCCTAGTGTCTAAACTTTTCTCCATGGCTGGACCCCCAAATAATATTCCTTGACGTGCTAAGGGGTATCTAGAGAGTGGGATAGGTTTAATAACTACCCTAACCCTAACGCGTACCCTAACCCTAACCCCTACCCTAACCCTAACACGAACCCTAATCCTAACCCGTACACTAAACCGAGCCCTAACCTTCAAACTAACCCTAACACTAACCCAAACCCATACCCTACGCCGTACACGAACCCGTACCCGAACCCGTACCCTAAGCCGTGTCCTAACCCTAGCCCTAACCCTAACCCTAACCCTAAGCTACCCTTGACTGCTTCTGCCTCCAATAGATTTCCTAAGCACTAGTGTTTTAAGGAACAGGTTAAAAAGAGAATCCTAATGTGATTTCTTGATAATGGGTGTGTTCCTTATCTTCTCCTAGTGTCTAAACTCTTCTCCATGGCTGGACACCCAAATAATATTCCTTGACGTGCTAAGGGGTATCTAGAGAGTGGGATAGGTTTAATAACTACCCTAACCCTAACGCCTACCCTAACCCTAACCCCTACCCTAACCCTAACACGTACCCTAATCCTAACCAGTACCCTAAACCGAGCCCTAACCCTCAAACTAACCCTAACCCTAACCCTAACCCATATCCTACGCCATACCCAAACCCGTACCCGAACCCGTACCCTAAGCCGTACCCTAACCCAAACCCTAACCCTAAGCTACCCTTGACTGCTTCTGCCTCCAATAGATTTCCTAAGCACTAGTGTTTTAAGGAACAGGTTAAAAAGAGAATCCTAATGTGATTTATTGATAATGGGTGAGTTCCTTATCTTCTCCTAGTGTCTAAACTCTTCTCCATGGCTGGACCCCCAAATAATATTCCTTGCCGTGCTAAGGGGTTTCTAGAGAGTGGGATATGTTTAATAACTACCCTAACCCTAACGCGTACCCTAACCCTAACCCCTACCCTAACCCTAACACGTACCCTAATCCTAACCCGTAACATAAACCGAGCCCTAACCCTCAAACTAACCCTAACACTAACCCAAACCCATACCCTACGCCGTACCTGAACCCGTACCCGAACCCGTACCCGAACCCGTACCCTAAGCCGTACCCTAACCCTAACCCTAACCCTAAGCTACCCTTGACTGCTTCTGCCTCCAATAGATTTCCTGAGCACTAGTGTTTTAAGGAACAGGTTAAAAAGAGAATCCTAATGTGATTTCTTGATAATGGGTGTGTTCCTTATCTTCTCCTAGTGTCTAAACTCTTCTCCATGGCTGGACCCCCAAATAATATTCCTTGACGTGCTAAGGGGTATCTAGAGAGTGGGATAGGTTTAATAACTACCCTAACACTAACGCGTACCCTAACCCTAACCCCTACCCTAACCCTAACACGTACCCTAATCCTAACCCGTACCCTAAACCGATCCCTAACCCTCAAACTAACCCTAACCCTAACCCTAACCCATACCCTACGCCGTACCCGAACCCGTACCCGAACCCATACCCTAAGCCATACCCTAACCCTAACCCTAACCGTAACCCTAAACCTAAGCTACCCTTGACTGCTTCTGCCTCCAATAGATTTCCTAAGCACTAGTGTATTAAGGAACAGGTTAAAAAGAGAATCCTAATGTGATTTCAGGATAATGGGTGTGTTCCTTATCTTCTCCTAGTGTATAAACTCTTCTCCATGGCTGGACCCCCAAATAATATTCCTTGACGTGCTAAGGGGTATCTAGAGAGTGGGATAGGTTTAATAACTACCCTAACCCTAACGCGTACCCTAACCCTAACCCCTACCCTAACCCTAACACGTACCCTAATCCTAACCCGTAACCTAAACCGAGCCCTAACCCTCAAACTAACCATAACCCTAAACCTAACCCATACCCTACGCCGTACCCGAACCCGTACCCGAACCCGTACCCGAACCCGTGCCCTAAGCCGTACCCTAACCCTAACCCTAACCCTAAGCTACCCTTGACTGCTTCTGCCTCCAATAGATTTCCTAAGCACTAGTGTATTAAGGAACAGGTTAAAAAGAGAATCCTAATGTGATTTCAGGATAATGGGTGTGTTCCTTATCTTCTCCTAGTGTCTAAACTCTTCTCCATGGCTGGACCCCCAAATAATATTCCTTGACGTGCTAAGTGGTATCTAGAGAGTGGGATAGGTTTAATAACTACCCTAACCCTAACGCGTACCCTAACCCTAACCCCTACCCTAACCCTAACACGTACCCTAATCCTAACCCCTACCCTAAACCGAGCCCTAACCCTCAAACTAACCCTAACCCTAACCCTAACCCATACCCTACGCCGTACCCGAACCCGTACCCGAACCCGTACCCTAAGCCATACCCTAACCCTAACCCTAACCGTAACCCTAACCCTAAGCTACCCTTGACTGCTTCTGCCTCCAATAGATTTCCTAAGCACTAGTGTATTAAGGAACAGGTTAAAAAGAGAATCCTAATGTGATTTCAGGATAATGGGTGTGTTCCTTATCTTCTCCTAGTGTCTAAACTCTTCTCCATGGCTGGACCCCCAAATAATATTCCTTGACGTGCTAAGGGGTATCTAGAGAGTGGGATAGGTTTAATAACTACCCTAACCCTAACGCGTACCCTAACCCTATCCCCTACCCTAACCCTAACACGTACCCTAATCCTAACCCGTAACCTAAACCGAGCCCTAACCCTCAAACTAACCCTAACCCTAAACCTAACCCATACCCTACGCCGTACCCGAACCCGTACCCGAACCCGTACCCGAACCCGTACCCTAAGCCGTACCCTAACCCTAACCCTAACCCTAAGCTACCCTTGACTGCTTCTGCCTCCAATAGATTTCCTAAGCACTAGTGTTTTAAGGAACAGGTTAAAAAGAGAATCCTAATGTGATTTCTTGATAATGGGTGTGTTCCTTATCTTCTCCTAGTGTCTAAACTCTTCTCCATGGCTGGACCCCCAAATAATATTCCTTGACGTGCTAAGGGGTATCTAGAGAGTGGGATAGGTTTAATAACTACCCTAACCCTAACGCGTACCCTAACCCTAACCCCTACCCTAATCCTAACACTTACCCTAATCCTAACCCGTACCCTAAACGGAGCCCTAACCCTCAAACTAACCCTAACCCTAACCCTAACCCATACCGTACGCCGTACACGAACCCGTACCCGAACCCGTACCCTAAGCCATACCCTAACCCTAACCCTCACCGTAACCCTAACCCTAAGCTACCCTTGACTGCTTCTGCCTCCAATAGATTTCCTAAGCACTAGTGTATTAAGGAACAGGTTAAAAAGAGAATCCTAATGTGATTTCAGGATAATGGGTGTGTTCCTTATCTTCTCCTAGTGTCTAAACTCTTCTCCATGGCTGGACCCCCAAATAATATTCCTTGACGTGCTAAGGGGTATCTAGAGAGTGGGATAGGTTTAATAACTACCCTAACCCTAACGCGTACCCTAACCCTAACCCCTACCCTAACCCTAACACTTACCCTAATCCTAACCCGTACCCTAAACGGAGCCCTAACCCTCAAACTAAACCTAACCCTAACCCTAACCCATACCCTATGCCGTACCCGAACCCGTACCCTAATCCTTACCCTAACAGTAACCCTAACCTTAACCCAAAGCTACCCTTGACTGCTTCTGCCTCCAATAGATTTCCTAAGCACTAGTGTTTTAAGGAACAGGTTAAAAAGAGAATCCTAATGTGATTTCTTGATAATGGGTGTGTTCCTTATCTTCTCCTAGTGTCTAAACTCTTCTCCATGGCTGGACCGCCAAATAATATTCCTTGACGTGCTAAGGGGTATCTAGAGAGTGGGATAGGTTTAATAACTACCATAACCCTAACGCATACCCTAACCCTAACCTCTACCCTAACCCTAACACGTACACTAATCCTAACCCATACCCTAAACCGAGCCCTAACCCTCAAACTAACCCTAACCCTAACCCTAACCCATACCCTGCGCCGTACCCAAACCCGTACCCGAACCCGTACCCGAACCCGTACCCTAAGCCGTACCCTAAACCTAACCCTAACCGTAACCCTAACCCTAAGCTACCCTTGACTGCTTCTGCCTCCAATAGATTTGCTAAGCACTAGTGTATTAAGGAACAGGTTAAAAAGAGAATCCTAATGTGATTTCAGGATAATGGGTGTGTTCCTTATCTTCTCCTAGTGTATAAACTCTTCTCCATGGCTGGACCCCCAAATAATATTCCTTGACGTGCTAAGGGGTATCTAGAGAGTGGGATAGGTTTAATAACTACCCTAACCCTAACGCGTACCCTAACCCTAACCCCTACCCTAACCCTAACACGTACCCTAATCCTAACCCGTAACCTAAACCGAGCCCTAACCCTCAAACTAACCCTAACCCTAAACCTAACCCATACCCTACGCCGTACCCGAACCCGTACCCGAACCCGTACCCGAACCCGTACCCTAAGCCGTACCCTAACCCTAACCCTAACCCTAAGCTACCCTTGACTGCTTCTGCCTCCAATAGATTTCCTAAGCACTAGTGTTTTAAGGAACATGTTAAAAAGAGAATCCTAATGTGATTTCTTGATAATGGGTGTGTTCCTTATCTTCTCCTAGTGTCTAAACTCTTCTCCATGGCTGGACCCCCAAATAATATTCCTTGACGTGCTAAGGGGTATCTAGAGAGTGGGATAGGTTTAATAACTACCCTAACCCTAACGCGTACCCTAACCCTAACCCCTACCCTAACCCTAACACTTACCCTAATCCTAACCCGTACCCTAAACGGAGCCCTAACCCTCAAACTAACCCTAACCCTAACCCTAACCCATACCCTACGCCGTACACGAACCCGTACCCGAACCCGTACCCTAAGCCATACCCTAACCCTAACCCTCACCGTAACCCTAACCCTAAGCTACCCTTGACTGCTTCTGCCTCCAATAGATTTCCTAAGCACTAGTGTATTAAGGAACAGGTTAAAAAGAGAATCCTAATGTGATTTCAGGATAATGGGTGTGTTCCTTATCTTCTCCTAGTGTCTAAACTCTTCTCCATGGCTGGACCCCCAAATAATATTCCTTGACGTGCTAAGGGGTATCTAGAGAGTGGGATAGGTTTAATAACTACCCTAACCCTAACGCGTACCCTAACCCTAACCCCTACCCTAACCCTAACACTTACCCTAATCCTAACCCGTACCCTAAACGGAGCCCTAACCCTCAAACTAACCCTAACCCTAACCCTAACCCATACCCTACGCCGTACCCGAACCCGTACCCGAACCCGTACCCTAAGCCATACCCTAACCCTAACCCTCACCGTAACCCTAACCCTAAGCTACCCTTGACTGCTTCTGCCTCCAATAGATTTCCTAAGCACTAGTGTATTAAGGAACAGGTTAAAAAGAGAATCCTAATGTGATTTCAGGATAATGGGTGTGTTCCTTATCTTCTCCTAGTGTCTAAACTCTTCTCCATGGCTGGACCCCCAAATAATATTCCTTGACGTGCTAAGGGGTATCTAGAGAGTGGGATAGTTTTAATAACTACCCTAACCCTAATGCATACCCTAATCCTAACCCCTACCCTAACCCTAACACGAACCCTAATCCTAACCCGTACCCTAAACCGAGCCCTAACCTTCAAACTAACCCTAACCCTAACCCTAACCCATACCCTACAGCGTACACGAACCCGTACCCGAACCCGTACCCTAAGCCGTACCCTAACCCAAACCCTAACCCTAAGCTACCCTTGACTGCTTCTGCCT
The DNA here is from genome assembly GCF_028021215.1 of Eschrichtius robustus. Lineage (NCBI taxonomy): Eukaryota > Metazoa > Chordata > Mammalia > Artiodactyla > Eschrichtiidae > Eschrichtius > Eschrichtius robustus. Next base: position 2,795,865 of record NW_027175343.1, read on the forward strand.
CCAATAGATTTCCTAAGCACTAGTGTATTAAGGAACAGGTTAAAAAGAGAATCCTAATGTGATTTCAGGATAATGGGTGTGTTCCTTATCTTCTCCTAGTGTATAAACTCTTCTCCATGGCTGGACCCCCAAATAATATTCCTTGACGTGCTAAGGGGTATCTAGAGAGTGGGATAGGTTTAATAACTACCCTAACCCTAACGTGTACCCTAACCCTAACCCCTACCCTAACCCTAACACGTACCCTAATCCTAACCCGTAACCTAAACCGAGCCCTAACCCTCAAACTAACCCTAACCCTAAACCTAACCCATACCCTACGCCGTACCCGAACCCGTACCCGAACCCGTACCCGAACCCGTACCCTAAGCCGTACCCTAACCCTAACCCTAACCCTAAGCTACCCTTGACTGCTTCTGCCTCCAATAGATTTCCTAAGCACTAGTGTTTTAAGGAACAGGTTAAAAAGAGAATCCTAATGTGATTTCTTGATAATGGGTGTGTTCCTTATCTTCTCCTAGTGTCTAAACTCTTCTCCATGGCTGGACCCCCAAATAATATTCCTTGACGTGCTAAGGGGTATCTAGAGAGTGGGATAGGTTTAATAACTACCCTTACCCTAACGCGTACCCTAACCCTAACCCCTACCCTAATCCTAACACTTACCCTAATCCTAACCCGTACCCTAAACGGAGCCCTAACCCTCAAACTAACCCTAACCCTAATCCTAACCCATACCCTACGCCGTACACGAACCCGTACCCGAACCCGTACCCTAAGCCATACCCTAACCCTAACCCTCACCGTAACCCTAACCCTAAGCTACCCTTGACTGCTTCTGCCTCCAATAGATTTCCTAAGCACTAGTGTATTAAGGAACAGGTTAAAAAGAGAATCCTAATGTGATTTCAGAATAATGGGTGTGTTCCTTATCTTCTCCTAGTGTCTAAACTCTTCTCCATGGCTGGACCCCCAAATAATATTCCTTGACGTGCTAAGGGGAATCTAGAGAGTGGGATAGGTTTAATAACTACCCTAACCCTAACGCGTACCCTAACCCTAACCCCTACCCTAACCCTAACACTTACCCTAATCCTAACCCGTACCCTAAACGGAGCCCTAACCCTCAAACTAACCCTAACCCTAACCCTAACCCATACCCTATGCCGTACCCGAACCCGTACCCTAATCCTTACCCTAACAATAACCCTAACCTTAACCCTAAGGTACCCTTGACTGCTTCTGCCTCCAATAGATTTCCTAAGCACTAGTGTTTTAAGGAACAGGTTAAAAAGAGAATCCTAATGTGATTTCTTGATAATGGGTGTGTTCCTTATCTTCTCCTAGTGTCTAAACTCTTCTCCATGGCTGGACCGCCAAATAATATTCCTTGACGTGCTAAGGGGTATCTAGAGAGTGGGATAGGTTTAATAACTACCATAACCCTAACGCATACCCTAACCCTAACCTCTACCCTAACCCTAACACGTACACTAATCCTAACCCATACCCTAAACCGAGCCCTAACCCTCAAACTAACCCTAACCCTAACCCTAACCCATACCCTACGCCGTACCCAAACCCGTACCCGAACCCGTACCCGAACCCGTACCCTAAGCCGTACCCTAAACCTAACCCTAACCGTAACCCTAACCCTAAGCTACCCTTGACTGCTTCTGCCTCCAATAGATTTGCTAAGCACTAGTGTATTAAGGAACAGGTTAAAAAGAGAATCCTAATGTGATTTCAGGATAATGGGTGTGTTCCTTATCTTCTCCTACTGTCTAAACTCTTCTCCATGGCTGGACCCCCAAATAATATTCCTTGACGTGCTAAGGGGTATCTAGAGAGTGGGATAGGTTTAATAACTACCCTAACCCTAACGCGTACCCTAACCCTAACCCCTACCCTAACCCTAACACTTACCCTAATCCTAACCCGTACCCTAAACGGAGCCCTAACCCTCAAACTAACCCTAACCCTAACCCTAACCCATACCCTATGCCGTACCCGAACCCGTACCCTAATCCTTACCCTAACAATAACCCTAACCTTAACCCTAAGCTACCCTTGACTGCTTCTGCCTCCAATAGATTTCCTAAGCACTAGTGTTTTAAGGAACAGGTTAAAAAGAGAATCCTAATGTGATTTCTTGATAATGGGTGTGTTCCTTATCTTCTCCTAGTGTCTAAACTCTTCTCCATGGCTGGACCGCCAAATAATATTCCTTGACGTGCTAAGGGGTATCTAGAGAGTGGGATAGGTTTAATAACTACCATAACCCTAACGCATACCCTAACCCTAACCTCTACCCTAACCCTAACACGTACACTAATCCTAACCCATACCCTAAACCGAGCCCTAACCCTCAAACTAACCCTAACCCTAACCCTAACCCATACCCTACGCCGTACCCAAACCCATACCCGAACCCGTACCCGAACCCGTACCCTAAGCCGTACCCTAAACCTAACCCTAACCCTAACCCTAACCCTAAGCTACCCTTGACTGCTTCTGCCTCCAATAGATTTCCTAAGCACTAGTGTATTAAGGAACAGGTTAAAAAGAGAATCCTAATGTGATTTCAGGATAATGGGTGTGTTCCTTATCTTCTCCTACTGTCTAAACTCTTCTCCATGGCTGGACCCCCAAATAATATTCCTTGACGTGCTAAGGGGTATCTAGAGAGTGGGATAGGTTTAATAACTACCCTAACCCTAACGCGTACCCTAACCCTAACCCCTACCCTAACCCTAACACGAACCCTAATCCTAACCCGTACCCTAAACCGAGCCCTAACCTTCAAACTAACCCTAACCCTAACCCAAACCCATACCCTACGCCGTACACGAACCCGTACCCGAACCCGTACCCTAAGCCGTGTCCTAACCCTAGCCCTAACCCTAACCCTAACCCTAAGCTACCCTTGACTGCTTCTGCCTCCAATAGATTTCCTAAGCACTAGTGTTTTAAGGAACAGGTTAAAAAGAGAATCCTAATGTGATTTCTTGATAATGGGTGTGTTCCTTATCTTCTCCTAGTGTCTAAACTCTTCTCCATGGCTGGACCCCCAAATAATATTCCTTGACGTGCTAAGGGGTATCTAGAGAGTGGGATAGGTTTAATAACTACCCTAACCCTAACGCGTACCCTAACCCTAACCCCTACCCTAACCCTAACACGAACCCTAATCCTAACCCGTACCCTAAACCGAGCCCGAACCTTCAAACTAACCCTAACCCTAACCCTAACCCATACCCTACAGCGTACACGAACCCGTACCCGAACCCGTACCCTAAGCCGTACCCTAACCCTAACCCTAACCCTAACCCTAACCCTAAGCTACCCTTGACTGCTTCTGCCTCCAATAGATTTCCTAAGCACTAGTGTTTTAAGGAACAGGTTAAAAAGAGAATCCTAATGTGATTTCTTGATAATGGGTGTGTTCCTTATCTTCTCCTAGTGTCTAAACTCTTCTCCATGGCTGGACCCCCAAATAATATTCCTTGACGTGCTAAGGGGTATCTAGAGAGTGAGATAGGTTTAATAACTACCCTAACCCTAACGCGTACCCTAACCCTAACCCCTACCCTAACCCTAACACGAACCCTAATCCTAACCCGTACCCTAAACCGAGCCCTAACCTTCAAACTAACCCTAACCCTAACCCTAACCCATACCCTACAGCGTACACGAACCCGTACCCGAACCCGTACCCTAAGCCGTACCCTAACCCAAACCCTAACCCTAAGCTACCCTTGACTGCTTCTGCCTCCAATAGATTTCCTAAGCACTAGTGTTTTAAGGAACAGGTTAAAAAGAGAATCCTAATGTGATTTCTTGATAATGGGTGTGTTCCTTATCTTCTCCTAGTGTCTAAACTCTTCTCCATGGCTGGACCCCCAAATAATATTCCTTGACGTGCTAAGGGGTTTCTAGAGAGTGGGATAGGTTTAATAACTACCCTAACCCTAACGCGTACCCTAACCCTAACCCCTACCCTAACCCTAACACGTACCCTAATCCTAACCCGTACCCTAAACCGAGCCCTAACCCTCAAACTAACCCTAACCCTAACCCTAACCCATACCCTACGCCGTACCCGAACCCGTACCCGAACCCATACCCTAAGCCATACCCTAACCCTAACCCTAACCGTAACCCTAACCCTAAGCTACCCTTGACTGCTTCTGCCTCCAATAGATTTCCTAAGCACTAGTGTATTAAGGAACAGGTTAAAAAGAGAATCCTAATGTGATTTCTTGATAATGGGTGTGTTCCTTATCTTCTCCTAGTGTCTAAACTCTTCTCCATGGCTGGACCCCCAAATAATATTCCTTGACGAGCTAAGGGGTATCTAGAGAGTGGGATAGGTTTAATAACTACCCTAACCCTAATGCGTACCCTAATCCTAACCCCTACCCTAACCCTAACACGAACCCTAATCCTAACCCGTACCCTAAACCGAGCCCTAACCTTCAAACTAACCCTAACCCTAACGCAAACCCATACCCTACGCCGTACACGAACCCGTACCCGAACCCGTACCCTAAGCCGTGTCCTAACCCTAGCCCTAACCCTAACCCTAACCCTAAGCTACACTTGACTGCTTCTGCCTCCAATAGATTTCCTAAGCACTAGTGTTTTAAGGAACAGGTTAAAAAGAGAATCCTAATGTGATTTCTTGATAATGGGTGTGTTCCTTATCTTCTCCTAGTGTCTAAACTCTTCTCCATGGCTGGACCCCCAAATAATATTCCTTGACGTGCTAAGGGGTATCTAGAGAGTGGGATAGGTTTAATAACTACCCTAACCCTAACGCGTACCCTAACCCTAACCCCTACCCTAACCCTAACACGAACCCTAATCCTAACCCGTACCCTAAACCGAGCCCTAACCTTCAAACTAACCCTAACCCTAACCCTAACCCATACCCTACAGCGTACACGAACACGTACCCGAACCCGTACCCTAAGCCGTACCCTAACCCAAACCCTAACCCTAAGCTACCCTTGACTGCTTCTGCCTCCAATAGATTTCCTAAGCACTAGTGTTTTAAGGAACAGGTTAAAAAGAGAATCCTAATGTGATTTCTTGATAATGGGTGTGTTCCTTATCTTCTCCTAGTGTATAAACTCTTCTCCATGGCTGGACCCCCAAATAATATTCCTTGACGTGCTAAGGGTTATCTAGAGAGTGGGATAGGTTTAATAACTACCCTAACCCTAACGCGTACCCTAACCCTAACCCCTACCCTAACCCTAACACGTACCCTAATCCTAACCCGTAACCTAAACCGAGCCCTAACCCTCAAACTAACCCTAACCCTAAACCTAACCCATACCCTACGCCGTACCCGAACCCGTACCCGAACCCGTACCCGAACCCGTACCCTAAGCCGTACCCTAACCCTAACCCTAACCCTAAGCTACCCTTGACTACTTCTGCCTCCAATAGATTTCCTAAGCCCTAGTGTTTTAAGGAACAGGTTAAAAAGAGAATCCTAATGTGATTTCTTGATAATGGGTGTGTTCCTTATCTTCTCCTAGTGTCTAAACTCTTCTCCATGGCTGGACCCCCAAATAATATTCCTTGACGTGCTAAGGGGTATCTAGAGAGTGGGATAAGTTTAATAACTACCCTAACCCTAACGCGTACCCTAACCCTAACCCCTACCCTAATCCTAACACTTACCCTAATCCTAACCCGTACCCTAAACGGAGCCCTAACCCTCAAACTAACCCTAACCCTAACCCTAACCCATACCCTACGCCGTACACGAACCCGTACCCGAACCCGTACCCTAAGCCATACCCTAAACCTAACCCTCACCGTAACCCTAACCCTAAGCTACCCTTGACTGCTTCTGCCTCCAATAGATTTCCTAAGCACTAGTGTATTAAGGAACAGGTTAAAAAGAGAATCCTAATGTGATTTCAGGATAATGGGTGTGTTCCTTATCTTCTCCTAGTGTCTAAACTCTTCTCCATGGCTGGACCCCCAAATAATATTCCTTGACGTGCTAAGGGGTATCTAGAGAGTGGGATAGGTTTAATAACTACCCTAACCCTAACGCGTACCCTAACCCTAACCCCTACCCTAACCCTAACACGTACCCTAATCCTAACCCGTAACCTAAACCGAGCCCTAACCCTCAAACTAAACCTATCCCTAAACCTAACCCATACCCTACGCCGTACCCGAACCCGTACCCTAATCCTTACCCTAACAATAACCCTAACCTTAACCCTAAGCTACCCTTGACTGCTTCTGCCTCCAATAGATTTCCTAAGCACTAGTGTTTTAAGGAACAGGTTAAAAAGAGAATCCTAATGTGATTTCTTGATAATGGGTGTGTTCCTTATCTTCTCCTAGTGTCTAAACTCTTCTCCATGGCTGGACCGCCAAATAATATTCCTTGACGTGCTAAGGGGTATCTAGAGAGTGGGATAGGTTTAATAACTACCATAACCCTAACGCATACCCTAACCCTAACCTCTACCCTAACCCTAACACGTACACTAATCCTAACCCATACCCTAAACCGAGCCCTAACCCTCAAACTAACCCTAACCCTAACCCTAACCCATACCCTACGCCGTACCCAAACCCGTACCCGACCCCGTACCCGAACCCGTACCCTAAGCCGTACCCTAAACCTAACCCTAACCCTAACACTAACCCTAAGCTACCCTTGACTGCTTCTGCCTCCAATAGATTTGCTAAGCACTAGTGTATTAAGGAACAGGTTAAAAAGAGAATCCTAATGTGATTTCAGGATAATGGGTGTGTTCCTTATCTTCTCCTAGTGTATAAACTCTTCTCCATGGCTGGACCCCCAAATAATATTCCTTGACGTGCTAAGGGGTATCTAGAGAGTGGGATAGGTTTAATAACTACCCTAACCCTAACGCGTACCCTAACCCTAACCCCTACCCTAACCCTAACACGTACCCTAATCCTAACCCGTAACCTAAACCGAGCCCTAACCCTCAAACTAACCCTAACCCTAAACCTAACCCATACCCTACGCCGTACCCGAACCCGTACCCGAACCCGTACCCTAAGCCATACCCTAACCCTAACCCTCACCGTAACCCTAACCCTAAGCTACCCTTGACTGCTTCTGCCTCCAATAGATTTCCTAAGCACTAGTGTACTAAGGAACAGGTTAAAAAGAGAATCCTAATGTGATTTCAGGATAATGGGTGTGTTCCTTATCTTCTCCTAGTGTCTAAACTCTTCTCCATGGCTGGACCCCCAAATAATATTCCTTGACGTGCTAAGGGGAATCTAGAGAGTGGGATAGGTTTAATAACTACCCTAACCCTAACGCGTACCCTAACCCTAACCCCTACCCTAACCCTAACACTTACCCTAATCCTAACCCGTACCCTAAACGGAGCCCTAACCCTCAAACTAACCCTAACCCTAACCCTAACCCATACCCTATGCTGTACCCGAACCCGTACCCTAATCCTTACCCTAACAATAACCCTAACCTTAACCCTAAGCTACCCTTGACTGCTTCTGCCTCCAATAGATTTCCTAAGCACTAGTGTTTTAAGGAACAGGTTAAAAAGAGAATCCTAATGTGATTTCTTGATAATGGGTGTGTTCCTTATCTTCTCCTAGTGTCTAAACTCTTCTCCATGGCTGGACCGCCAAATAATATTCCTTGACGTGCTAAGGGGTATGTAGAGAGTGGGATAGGTTTAATAACTACCATAACCCTAACGCATACCCTAACCCTAACCTCTACCCTAACCCTAACACGTACACTAATCCTCACCCATACCCTAAACCGAGCCCTAACCCTCAAACTAACCCTAACCCTAACCCTAACCCATACCCTACGCCGTACCCAAACCCGTACCCGAACCCGTACCCGAACCCGTACCCTAAGCCGTACCCTAAACCTAACCCTAACCGTAACCCTAACCCTAAGCTACCCTTGACTGCTTCTGCCTCCAATAGATTTGCTAAGCACTAGTGTATTAAGGAACAGGTTAAAAAGAGAATCCTAATGTGATTTCAGGATAATGGGTGTGTTCCTTATCTTCTCCTAGTGTATAAACTCTTCTCCATGGCTGGACCCCCAAATAATATACCTTGACGTGCTAAGGGGTATCTAGAGAGTGGGATAGGTTTAATAACTACCCTAACCCTAACGCGTACCCTAACCCTAACCCCTACCCTAACCCTAACACGTACCCTAATCCTAACCCGTAACCTAAACCGAGCCCTAACCCTCAAACTAACCCTAACCCTAAACCTAACCCATACCCTACGCCGTACCCGAACCCGTACCCGAACCCGTACCCGAACCCGTACCCTAAGCCGTACCCTAACCCTAACCCTAACCCTAAGCTACCCTTGACTGCTTCTGCCTCCAATAGATTTCCTAAGCACTAGTGTTTTAAGGAACAGGTTAAAAAGAGAATCCTAATGTGATTTCTTGATAATGGGTGTGTTCCTTATCTTCTCCTAGTGTCTAAACTCTTCTCCATGGCTGGACCCCCAAATAATATTCCTTGACGTGCTAAGGGGTATCTAGAGAGTGGGATAGGTTTAATAACTACCCTAACCCTAACGCGTACCCTAACCCTAACCCCTACCCTAACCCTAACACTTACCCTAATCCTAACCCGTACCCTAAACGGAGCCCTAACCCTCAAACTAACCCTAACCCTAACCCTAACCCATACCCTACGCCGTACACGAACCCGTACCCGAACCCGTACCCTAAGCCATACCCTAACCCTAACCCTCACCGTAACCCTAACCCTAAGCTACCCTTGACTGCTTCTGCCTCCAATAGATTTCCTAAGCACTAGTGTATTAAGGAACAGGTTAAAAAGAGAATCCTAATGTGATTTCAGGATAATGGGTGTGTTCCTTATCTTCTCCTAGTGTCTAAACTCTTCTCCATGGCTGGACCGCCAAATAATATTCCTTGACGTGCTAAGGGGTATCTAGAGAGTGGGATAGGTTTAATAACTACCCTAACCCTAACGCGTACCCTAACCCTAACCCCTACCCTAACCCTAACACTTACCCTAATCCTAACCCGTACCCTAAACGGAGCCCTAACCCTCAAACTAACCCTAACCCTAACCCTAACCCATACCCTATGCCGTACCCGAACCCGTACCCTAATCCTTACCCTAACAATAACCCTAACCTTAACCCTAAGCTACCCTTGACTGCTTCTGCCTCCAATAGATTTCCTAAGCACTAGTGTTTTAAGGAACAGGTTAAAAAGAGAATCCTAATGTGATTTCTTGATAATGGGTGTGTTCCTTATCTTCTCCTAGTGTCTAAACTCTTCTCCATGGCTGGACCGCCAAATAATATTCCTTGACGTGCTAAGGGGTATCTAGAGAGTGGGATAGGTTTAATAACTACCATAACCCTAACGCATACCCTAACCCTAACCTCTACCCTAACCCTAACACGTACACTAATCCTAACCTATACCCTAAACCGAGCCCTAACCCTCAAACTAACCCTAACCCTAACCCTAAACCATACCCTACGCCGTACCCAAACCCGTACCCGAACCCGTACCCGAACCCGTACCCTAAGCCGTACCCTAAACCTAACCCTAACCCTAACCCTAACCCTAAGCTACCCTTGACTGCTTCTGCCTCCAATAGATTTCCTAAGCACTAGTGTATTAAGGAACAGGTTAAAAAGAGAATCCTAATGTGATTTCAGGATAATGGGTGTGTTCCTTATCTTCTCCTAGTGTCTAAACTCTTCTCCATGGCTGGACCCCCAAATAATATTCCTTGACGTGCTAAGGGGTATCTAGAGAGTGGGATAGGTTTAATAACTACCCTAACCCTAACGCGTACCCTAACCCTAACCCCTACCCTAACCCTAACACGAACCCTAATCCTAACCCGTACCCTAAACCGAGCCCTAACCTTCAAACTAACCCTAACCCTAACGCAAACCCATACCCTACGCCGTACACGAACCCGTACCCGAACCCGTACCCTAAGCCGTGTCCTAACCCTAGCCCTAACCCTAACCCTAACCCTAAGCTACACTTGACTGCTTCTGCCTCCAATAGATTTCCTAAGCACTAGTGTTTTAAGGAACAGGTTAAAAAGAGAATCCTAATGTGATTTCTTGATAATGGGTGTGTTCCTTATCTTCTCCTAGTGTCTAAACTCTTCTCCATGGCTGGACCCCCAAATAATATTCCTTGACGTGCTAAGGGGTTTCTAGAGAGTGGGATATGTTTAATAACTACCCTAACCCTAACGCGTACCCTAACCCTAACCCCTACCCTAACCCTAACACGTACCCTAATCCTAACCCGTAACATAAACCGAGCCCTAACCCTCAAACTAACCCTAACCCTAAACCTAACCCATACCCTACGCCGTACCTGAACCCGTACCCGAACCCGTACCCGAACCCGTACCCTAAGCCGTACCCTAACCCTAACCCCAAACCTAAGCTACCCTTGACTGCTTCTGCCTCCAATAGATTTCCTGAGCACTAGTGTTTTAAGGAACAGGTTAAAAAGAGAATCCTAATGTGATTTCTTGATAATGGGTGTGTTCCTTATCTTCTCCTAGTGTCTAAACTCTTCTCCATGGCTGGACCTCCAAATAATATTCCTTGACGTGCTAAGGGGTATCTAGAGAGTGGGATAGGTTTAATAACTACCCTAACCCTAATGCGTACCCTAATCCTAACCCCTACCCAGCCCTAACACGTACCCTAATCCTAACCCGTACCCTAAACCGAGCCCTAACCCTCAAACTAACCCTAACCCTAACCCTAACCCATACCCTACGCCGTACCCGAACCCGTACCCGAACCCGTACCCTAAGCCATACCCTAACCCTAACCCTAACCGTAACCCTAACCCTAAGCTACCCTTGACTGCTTCTGCCTCCAATAGATTTCCTAAGCACTAGTGTATTAAGGAACAGGTTAAAAAGAGAATCCTAATGTGATTTCAGGATAATGGGTGTGTTCCTTATCTTCTCCTAGTGTATAAACTCTTCTCCATGGCTGGACCCCCAAATAATATTCCTTGACGTGCTAAGGGGTATCTAGAGAGTGGGATAGGTTTAATAACTACCCTAACCCTAACGCGTACCCTAACCCTAACCCCTACCCTAACCCTAACACGTACCCTAATCCTAACCCGTAACCTAAACCGAGCCCTAACCCTCAAACTAACCCTAACCCTAAACCTAACCCATACCCTACGCCGTACCCGAACCCGTACCCGAACCCGTACCCGAACCCGTACCCTAAGCCGTACCCTAACCCTAACCCTAACCCTAAGCTACCCTTGACTGCTTCTGCCTCCAATAGATTTCCTAAGCACTAGTGTTTTAAGGAACAGGTTAAAAAGAGAATCCTAATGTGATTTCTTGATAATGGGTGTGTTCCTTATCTTCTCCTAGTGTCTAAACTATTCTCCATGGCTGGACCCCCAAATAATATTCCTTGACGTGCTAAGGGGTATCTAGAGAGTGGGATAGGTTTAATAACTATCATAACCCTAACGCATACCCTAACCCTAACCTCTACCCTAACCCTAACACGTACACTAATCCTAACCCATACCCTAAACCGAGCCCTAACCCTCAAACTAACCCTAACCCTAACCCTAACCCATACCCTACGCCGTACCCAAACCCGTACCCGAACCCGTACCCGAACCCATACCCTAAGCCGTACCCTAAACCTAACCCTAACCCTAACCCTAACCCTAAGCTACCCTTGACTGCTTCTGCCTCCAATAGATTTCCTAAGCACTAGTGTATTAAGGAACAGGTTAAAAAGAGAATCCTAATGTGATTTCAGGATAATGGGTGTGTTCCTTATCTTCTCCAAGTGTCTAAACTCTTCTCCATGGCTGGACCCCCAAATAATATTCCTTGACGTGCTAAGGGGTATCTAGAGAGTGGGATAGGTTTAATAACTACCCTAACCCTAACGCGTACCCTAACCCTAACCCCTACCCTAACCCTAACACGAACCCTAATCCTAACCCGTACCCTAAACCGAGCCCTAACCTTCAAACTAACCCTAACCCTAACCCAAACCAATACCCTACGCCGTACACGAACCCGTACCCGAACCCGTACCCTAAGCCGTGTCCTAACCCTAGCCCTAACCCTAACCCTAACCCTAAGCTACCCTTGACTGCTTCTGCCTCCAATAGATTTCCTAAGCACTAGTGTTTTAAGGAACAGGTTAAAAAGAGAATCCTAATGTGATTTCTTGATAATGGGTGTGTTCCTTATCTTCTCCTAGTGTCTAAACTCTTCTCCATGGCTGGACCCCCAAATAATATTCCTTGACGTGCTAAGGGGTATCTAGAGAGTGGGATAGGTTTAATAACTACCCTAACCCTAATGCGTACCCTAACCCTAACCCCTACCCTAACCCTAACACGAACCCTAATCCTAACCCGTACCCTAAACCGAGCCCTAACCTTCAAACTAACCCTAACCCTAACCCTAACCCATACCCTACAGCGTACACGAACCCGTACCCGAACCCGTACCCTAAGCCGTACCCTAACCCTAACCCTAACCCTAACCCTAACCCTAAGCTACCCTTGCCTGCTTCTGCCTCCAATAGATTTCCTAAGCACTAGTGTTTTAAGGAACAGGTTAAAAAGAGAATCCTAATGTGATTTCTTGATAATGGGTGTGTTCCTTATCTTCTCCTAGTGTCTAAAATCTTCTCCATGGCTGGACCCCCAAATAATATTCCTTGACGTGCTAAGGGGTATCTAGAGAGTGGGATAGGTTTAATAACTACCCTAACCCTAACGCGTACCCTAACCCTAACCCCTACCCTAACCCTAACACAAACCCTAATACTAACCCGTACCCTAAACCGAGCCCTAACCTTCAAACTAACCCTAACACTAACCCTAACCCATACCCTACGCCGTACGAGAACCCGTACACGAACCCGTACCCTAAGCCGTATCCTAACCCTAACCCTAACCCTAACCCTAACCCTAACCCTAAGCTACCCTTGCCTGCTTCTGCCTCCAATAGATTTCCTAAGCACTAGTGTTTTAAGGAACAGGTTAAAAAGAGAATCCTAATGTGATTTCTTGATAATGGGTGTGTTCCTTATCTTCTCCTAGTGTCTAAACTCTTCTCCATGGCTGGACACCCAAATAATATTCCTTGACGTGCTAAGGGGTATCTAGAGAGTGGGATAGGTTTAATAACTACCCTAACCCTAACGCCTACCCTAACCCTAACCCCTACCCTAACCCTAACACGTACCCTAATCCTAACCCGTACCCTAAACCGAGCCCTAACCCTCAACTAACCCTAACCCTAACCCTAACCCATATCCTACGCCATACCCAAACCCGTACCCGAACCCGTACCCTAAGCCGTACCCTAACCCAAACCCTAACCCTAAGCTACCCTTGACTGCTTCTGCCTCCAATAGATTTCCTAAGCACTAGTGTTTTAAGGAACAGGTTAAAAAGAGAATCCTAATGTGATTTCAGGATAATGGGTGTGTTCCTTATCTTCTCCTAGTGTCTAAACTCTTCTCCATGGCTGGACCCCCAAATAATATTCCTTGACGTGCTAAGGGGTTTCTAGAGAGTGGGATATGTTTAATAACTACCCTAACCCTAACGCGTACCCTAACCCTAACCCCTACCCTAACCCTAACACGTACCCTAATCCTAACCCGTAACATAAACCGAGCCCTAACCCTCAAACTAACCCTAACCCTAAACCTAACCCATACCCTACGCCGTACCTGAACCCGTACCCGAACCCGTACCCGAACCCGTACCCTAAGCCGTACCCTAACCCTAACCCCAAACCTAAGCTACCCTTGACTGCTTCTGCCTCCAATAGATTTCCTGAGCACTAGTGTTTTAAGGAACAGGTTAAAAAGAGAATCCTAATGTTGATTTCTTGATAATGGGTGTGTTCCTTATCTTCTCCTAGTGTCTAAACTCTTCTCCATGGCTGGACCTCCAAATAATATTCCTTGACGTGCTAAGGGGTATCTAGAGAGTGGGATAGGTTTAATAACTACCCTAACCCTAATGCGTACCCTAATCCTAACCCCTACCCAGCCCTAACACGTACCCTAATCCTAACCCCGTTACCCTAAACCGAGCCCTAACCCTCAAACTAACCCTAACCCTAACCCTAACCCATACCCTACGCCGTACCCGAACCCGTACCCGAACCCGTACCCTAAGCCATACCCTAACCCTAACCCTAACCGTAACCCTAACCCTAAGCTACCCTTGACTGCTTCTGCCTCCAATAGATTTCCTAAGCACTAGTGTATTAAGGAACAGGTTAAAAAGAGAATCCTAATGTGATTTCAGGATAATGGGTGTGTTCCTTATCTTCTCCTAGTGTATAAACTCTTCTCCATGGCTGGACCCCCAAATAATATTCCTTGACGTGCTAAGGGGTATCTAGAGAGTGGGATAGGTTTAATAACTACCCTAACCCTAACGCGTACCCTAACCCTAACCCCTACCCTAACCCTAACACGTACCCTAATCCTAACCCGTAACCTAAACCGAGCCCTAACCCTCAAACTAACCCTAACCCTAAACCTAACCCATACCCTACGCCGTACCCGAACCCGTACCCGAACCCGTACCCGAACCCGTACCCTAAGCCGTACCCTAACCCTAACCCTAACCCTAAGCTACCCTTGACTGCTTCTGCCTCCAATAGATTTCCTAAGCACTAGTGTTTTAAGGAACAGGTTAAAAAGAGAATCCTAATGTGATTTCTTGATAATGGGTGTGTTCCTTATCTTCTCCTAGTGTCTAAACTATTCTCCATGGCTGGACCCCCAAATAATATTCCTTGACGTGCTAAGGGGTATCTAGAGAGTGGGATAGGTTTAATAACTATCATAACCCTAACGCATACCCTAACCCTAACCTCTACCCTAACCCTAACACGTACACTAATCCTAACCCATACCCTAAACCGAGCCCTAACCCTCAAACTAACCCTAACCCTAACCCTAACCCATACCCTACGCCGTACCCAAACCCGTACCCGAACCCGTACCCGAACCCATACCCTAAGCCGTACCCTAAACCTAACCCTAACCCTAACCCTAA
Organism: Eschrichtius robustus; assembly: GCF_028021215.1. Lineage (NCBI taxonomy): Eukaryota > Metazoa > Chordata > Mammalia > Artiodactyla > Eschrichtiidae > Eschrichtius > Eschrichtius robustus. The sequence continues at coordinate 2,810,992 of NW_027175343.1, forward strand.
CCCTAAGCTACCCTTGACTGCTTCTGCCTCCAATAGATTTCCTAAGCACTAGTGTATTAAGGAACAGGTTAAAAAGAGAATCCTAATGTGATTTCAGGATAATGGGTGTGTTCCTTATCTTCTCCAAGTGTCTAAACTCTTCTCCATGGCTGGACCCCCAAATAATATTCCTTGACGTGCTAAGGGGTATCTAGAGAGTGGGATAGGTTTAATAACTACCCTAACCCTAACGCGTACCCTAACCCTAACCCCTACCCTAACCCTAACACGAACCCTAATCCTAACCCGTACCCTAAACCGAGCCCTAACCTTCAAACTAACCCTAACCCTAACCCAAACCAATACCCTACGCCGTACACGAACCCGTACCCGAACCCGTACCCTAAGCCGTGTCCTAACCCTAGCCCTAACCCTAACCCTAACCCTAAGCTACCCTTGACTGCTTCTGCCTCCAATAGATTTCCTAAGCACTAGTGTTTTAAGGAACAGGTTAAAAAGAGAATCCTAATGTGATTTCTTGATAATGGGTGTGTTCCTTATCTTCTCCTAGTGTCTAAACTCTTCTCCATGGCTGGACCCCCAAATAATATTCCTTGACGTGCTAAGGGGTATCTAGAGAGTGGGATAGGTTTAATAACTACCCTAACCCTAATGCGTACCCTAACCCTAACCCCTACCCTAACCCTAACACGAACCCTAATCCTAACCCGTACCCTAAACCGAGCCCTAACCTTCAAACTAACCCTAACCCTAACCCTAACCCATACCCTACAGCGTACACGAACCCGTACCCGAACCCGTACCCTAAGCCGTACCCTAACCCTAACCCTAACCCTAACCCTAACCCTAAGCTACCCTTGCCTGCTTCTGCCTCCAATAGATTTCCTAAGCACTAGTGTTTTAAGGAACAGGTTAAAAAGAGAATCCTAATGTGATTTCTTGATAATGGGTGTGTTCCTTATCTTCTCCTAGTGTCTAAAATCTTCTCCATGGCTGGACCCCCAAATAATATTCCTTGACGTGCTAAGGGGTATCTAGAGAGTGGGATAGGTTTAATAACTACCCTAACCCTAACGCGTACCCTAACCCTAACCCCTACCCTAACCCTAACACAAACCCTAATACTAACCCGTACCCTAAACCGAGCCCTAACCTTCAAACTAACCCTAACACTAACCCTAACCCATACCCTACGCCGTACGAGAACCCGTACACGAACCCGTACCCTAAGCCGTATCCTAACCCTAACCCTAACCCTAACCCTAACCCTAACCCTAAGCTACCCTTGCCTGCTTCTGCCTCCAATAGATTCCTAAGCACTAGTGTTTTAAGGAACAGGTTAAAAAGAGAATCCTAATGTGATTTCTTGATAATGGGTGTGTTCCTTATCTTCTCCTAGTGTCTAAACTCTTCTCCATGGCTGGACACCCAAATAATATTCCTTGACGTGCTAAGGGGTATCTAGAGAGTGGGATAGGTTTAATAACTACCCTAACCCTAACGCCTACCCTAACCCTAACCCCTACCCTAACCCTAACACGTACCCTAATCCTAACCCGTACCCTAAACCGAGCCCTAACCCTCAAACTAACCCTAACCCTAACCCTAACCCATATCCTACGCCATACCCAAACCCGTACCCGAACCCGTACCCTAAGCCGTACCCTAACCCAAACCCTAACCCTAAGCTACCCTTGACTGCTTCTGCCTCCAATAGATTTCCTAAGCACTAGTGTTTTAAGGAACAGGTTAAAAAGAGAATCCTAATGTGATTTCAGGATAATGGGTGTGTTCCTTATCTTCTCCTAGTGTATAAACTCTTCTCCATGGCTGGACCGCCAAATAATATTCCTTGACGTGCTAAGGGGTATCTAGAGAGTGGGATAGGTTTAATAACTTCCATAACCCTAACGCATAACCTAACCCTAACCTCTACCCTAACCCTAACACGTACACTAATCCTAACCCATACCCTAAACCGAGCCCTAACCCTCAAACTAACCCTAACCCTAACCCTAACCCATACCCTGCGCCGTACCCAAACCCGTACCCGAACCCGTACCCGAACCCGTACCCTAAGCCGTACCCTAAACCTAACCCTAACCGTAACCCTAACCCTAAGCTACCCTTGACTGCTTCTGCCTCCAATAGATTTGCTAAGCACTAGTGTATTAAGGAACAGGTTAAAAAGAGAATCCTAATGTGATTTCAGGATAATGGGTGTGTTCCTTATCTTCTCCTAGTGTATAAACTCTTCTCCATGGCTGGACCCCCAAATAATATTCCTTGACGTGCTAAGGGGTATCTAGAGAGTGGGATAGGTTTAATAACTACCCTAACCCTAACGCGTACCCTAACCCTAACCCCTACCCTAACCCTAACACGTACCCTAATCCTAACCCGTAACCTAAACCGAGCCCTAACCCTCAAACTAACCCTAACCCTAAACCTAACCCATACCCTACGCCGTACCCGAACCCGTACCCGAACCCGTACCCGAACCCGTACCCTAAGCCGTACCCTAACCCTAACCCTAACCCTAAGCTACCCTTGACTGCTTCTGCCTCCAATAGATTTCCTAAGCACTAGTGTTTTAAGGAACAGGTTAAAAAGAGAATCCTAATGTGATTTCTTGATAATGGGTGTGTTCCTTATCTTCTCCTAGTGTCTAAACTCTTCTCCATGGCTGGACCCCCAAATAATATTCCTTGACGTGCTAAGGGGTATCTAGAGAGTGGGATAGGTTTAATAACTACCCTAACCCTAACGCGTACCCTAACCCTAACCCCTACCCTAACCCTAACACTTACCCTAATCCTAACCCGTACCCTAAACGGAGACCTAACCCTCAAACTAACCCTAACCCTAACCCTAACCCATACCCTACGCCGTACACGAACCCGTACCCGAACCCGTACCCTAAGCCATACCCTAACCCTAACCCTCACCGTAACCCTAACCCTAAGCTACCCTTGACTGCTTCTGCATCCAATAGATTTCCTAAGCACTAGTGTATTAAGGAACAGGTTAAAAAGAGAATCCTAATGTGATTTCAGGATAATGGGTGTGTTCCTTATCTTCTCCTAGTGTCTAAACTCTTCTCCATGGCTGGACCCCCAAATAATATTCCTTGACGTGCTAAGGGGTATCTAGAGAGTGGGATAGGTTTAATAACTACCCTAACCCTAACGCGTACCCTAACCCTAACCCCTACCCTAACCCTAACACTTACCCTAATCCTAACCCGTACCCTAAACGGAGCCCTAACCCTCAAACTAACCCTAACCCTAACCCTAACCCATACCCTACGCCGTACCCAAACCCGTACCCGAACCCGTACCCGAACCCGTACCCTAAGCCGTACCCTAAACCTAACCCTAACCCTAACCCTAACCCTAAGCTACCCTTGACTGCTTCTGCCTCCAATAGATTTCCTAAGCACTAGTGTATTAAGGAACAGGTTAAAAAGAGAATCCTAATGTGATTTCAGGATAATGGGTGTGTTCCTTATCTTCTCCTAGTGTCTAAACCCTTCTCCATGGCTGGACCCCCAAATAATATTCCTTGACGTGCTAAGGGGTATCTAGAGAGTGGGATAGGTTTAATAACTACCCTAACCCTAACGCGTACCCTAACCCTAACCCCTACCCTAACCCTAACATGAACCCTAATCCTAACCCGTACCCTAAACCGAGCCCTAACCTTCAAACTAACCCTAACCCTATCCCAAACCCATACCCTACGCCGTACACGAACCCGTACCCGAACCCGTACCCTAAGCCGTGTCCTAACCCTAGCCCTAACCCTAACCCTAACCCTAAGCTACCCTTGACTGCTTCTGCCTCCAATAGATTTCCTAAGCACTAGTGTTTTAAGGAACAGTTTAAAAAGAGAATCCTAATGTGATTTCTTGATAATGGGTGTGTTCCTTATCTTCTCCTAGTGTCTAAAGTCTTCTCCATGGCTGGACCCCCAAATAATATTCCTTGACGTGCTAAGGGGTATCTAGAGAGTGGGATAGGTTTAATAACTACCCTAACCCTAACGCGTACCCTAACCCTAACCCCTACCCTAACCCTAACACGAACCCTAATCCTAACCCGTACCCTAAACCGAGCCCTAACCTTCAAACTAACCCTAACCCTAACCCTAACCCATACCCTACAGCGTACACGAACCCGTACCCGAACCCGTACCCTAAGCCGTACCCTAACCCTAACCCTAACCCTAACCCTAACCCTAAGCTACCCTTGACTGCTTCTGCCTCCAATAGATTTCCTAAACACTAGTGTTTTAAGGAACAGGTTAAAAAGAGAATCCTAATGTGATTTTGATAATGGGTGTGTTCCTTATCTTCTCCTAGTGTCTAAACTCTTCTCCATGGCTGGACCCCCAAATAATATTCCTTGACGTGCTAAGGGGTATCTAGAGAGTGAGATAGGTTTAATAACTACCCTAACCCTAATCGCGTACCCTAACCCTAACCCCTACCCTAACCCTAACACTTACCCTAATCCTAACCCGTACCCTAAACGGAGCCCTAACCCTCAAACTAACCCTAACCCTAACCCTAACCCATACCCTACGCCGTAACCCGAACCCGTACCCGAACCCGTACCCTAAGCCATACCCTAACCCTAACCCTCACCGTAACCCTAACCCTAAGCTACCCTTGACTGCTTCTGCCTCCAATAGATTTCCTAAGCACTAGTGTATTAAGGAACAGGTTAAAAAGAGAATCCTAATGTGATTTCAGGATAATGGGTGTGTTCCTTATCTTCTCCTAGTGTCTAAACTCTTCTCCATGGCTGGACCCCCAAATAATATTCCTTGACGTGCTAAGGGGTATCTAGAGAGTGGGATAGGTTTAATAACTACCCTAACCCTAACGCGTACCCTAATCCTAACCCCTACCCTAACCCTAACACGAACCCTAATCCTAACCCGTACCCTAAACCGAGCCCTAACCTTCAAATTAACCCTAACCCTAACGCAAACCCATACCCTACGCCGTACACGAACCCGTACCCGAACCCGTACCCTAAGCCGTGTCCTAACCCTAGCCCTAACCCTAACCCTAACCCTAAGCTACACTTGACTGCTTCTGCCTCCAATAGATTTCCTAAGCACTAGTGTTTTAAGGAACAGGTTAAAAAGAGAATCCTAATGTGATTTCTTGATAATGGGTGTGTTCCTTATCTTCTCCTAGTGTCTAAACTCTTCTCCATGGCTGGACCCCCAAATAATATTCCTTGACGTGCTAAGGGGTTTCTAGAGAGTGGGATATGTTTAATAACTACCCTAACCCTAACGCTACCCTAACCCTAACCCCTACCCTAACCCTAACACGTACCCTAATCCTAACCCGTAACATAAACCGAGCCCTAACCCTCAAACTAACCCTAACCCTAAACCTAACCCATACCCCTACGCCGTACCTGAACCCGTACCCGAACCCGTACCCGAACCCGTACCCTAAGCCGTACCCTAACCCTAACCCCAACCCTAAGCTACCCTTGACTGCTTCTGCCTCCAATAGATTTCCTGAGCACTAGTGTTTTAAGGAACAGGTTAAAAAGAGAATCCTAATGTGATTTCTTGATAATGGGTGTGTTCCTTATCTTCTCCTAGTGTCTAAACTCTTCTCCATGGCTGGACCCCCAAATAATATTCCTTGACGTGCTAAGGGGTATCTAGAGAGTGGGATAGGTTTAATAACTACCCTAACCCTAACGCGTACCCTAACCCTAACCCCTACCCTAACCCTAACACGTACCCTAATCCTAACCCGTAACCTAAACCGAGCCCTAACCCTCAAACTAACCCTAACCCTAAACCTAACCCATACCCTACGCCGTACCCGAACCCGTACCCGAACCCGTACCCGAACCCGTACCCTAAGCCGTACCCTAACCCTAACCCTAACCCTAAGCTACCCTTGACTGCTTCTGCCTCCAATAGATTTCCTAAGCACTAGTGTTTTAAGGAACAGGTTAAAAAGAGAATCCTAATGTGATTTCTTGATAATGGGTGTGTTCCTTATCTTCTCCTAGTGTCTAAACTCTTCTCCATGGCTGGACCCCCAAATAATATTCCTTGACGTGCTAAGGGGTATCTAGAGAGTGGGATAGGTTTAATAACTACCCTAACCCTAACGCGTACCCTAACCCTAACCCCTACCCTAACCCTAACACTTACCCTAATCCTAACCCGTACCCTAAACGGAGACCTAACCCTCAAACTAACCCTAACCCTAACCCTAACCCATACCCTACGCCGTACACGAACCCGTACCCGAACCCGTACCCTAAGCCATACCCTAACCCTAACCCTCACCGTAACCCTAACCCTAAGCTACCCTTGACTGCTTCTGCCTCCAATAGATTTCCTAAGCACTAGTGTATTAAGGAACAGGTTAAAAAGAGAATCCTAATGTGATTTCAGGATAATGGGTGTGTTCCTTATCTTCTCCTAGTGTCTAAACTCTTCTCCATGGCTGGACCCCCAAATAATATTCCTTGACGTGCTAAGGGGTATCTAGAGAGTGGGATAGGTTTAATAACTACCCTAACCCTAACGCGTACCCTAACCCTAACCCCTACCCTAACCCTAACACTTACCCTAATCCTAACCCGTACCCTAAACGGAGCCCTAACCCTCAAACTAACCCTAACCCTAACCCTAACCCATACCCTACGCCGTACCCAAACCCGTACCCGAACCCGTACCCGAACCCGTACCCTAAGCCGTACCCTAAACCTAACCCTAACCCTAACCCTAACCCTAAGCTACCCTTGACTGCTTCTGCCTCCAATAGATTTCCTAAGCACTAGTGTATTAAGGAACAGGTTAAAAAGAGAATCCTAATGTGATTTCAGGATAATGGGTGTGTTCCTTATCTTCTCCTAGTGTCTAAACCCTTCTCCATGGCTGGACCCCCAAATAATATTCCTTGACGTGCTAAGGGGTATCTAGAGAGTGGGATAGGTTTAATAACTACCCTAACCCTAACGCGTACCCTAACCCTAACCCCTACCCTAACCCTAACACGAACCCTAATCCTAACCCGTACCCTAAACCGAGCCCTAACCTTCAAACTAACCCTAACCCTATCCCAAACCCATACCCTACGCCGTACACGAACCCGTACCCGAACCCGTACCCTAAGCCGTGTCCTAACCCTAGCCCTAACCCTAACCCTAACCCTAAGCTACCCTTGACTGCTTCTGCCTCCAATAGATTTCCTAAGCACTAGTGTTTTAAGGAACAGTTTAAAAGAGAATCCTAATGTGATTTCTTGATAATGGGTGTGTTCCTTATCTTCTCCTAGTGTCTAAAGTCTTCTCCATGGCTGGACCCCCAAATAATATTCCTTGACGTGCTAAGGGGTATCTAGAGAGTGGGATAGGTTTAATAACTACCCTAACCCTAACGCGTACCCTAACCCTAACCCCTACCCTAACCCTAACACGAACCCTAATCCTAACCCGTACCCTAAACCGAGCCCTAACCTTCAAACTAACCCTAACCCTAACCCTAACCCATACCCTACAGCGTACACGAACCCGTACCCGAACCCGTACCCTAAGCCGTACCCTAACCCTAACCCTAACCCTAACCCTAACCCTAAGCTACCCTTGACTGCTTCTGCCTCCAATAGATTTCCTAAACACTAGTGTTTTAAGGAACAGGTTAAAAAGAGAATCCTAATGTGATTTCTTGATAATGGGTGTGTTCCTTATCTTCTCCTAGTGTCTAAACTCTTCTCCATGGCTGGACCCCCAAATAATATTCCTTGACGTGCTAAGGGGTATCTAGAGAGTGAGATAGGTTTAATAACTACCCTAACCCTAACGCGTACCCTAACCCTAACCCCTACCCTAACCCTAACACTTACCCTAATCCTAACCCGTACCCTAAACGGAGCCCTAACCCTCAAACTAACCCTAACCCTAACCCTAACCCATACCCTACGCCGTACCCGAACCCGTACCCGAACCCGTACCCTAAGCCATACCCTAACCCTAACCCTCACCGTAACCCTAACCCTAAGCTACCCTTGACTGCTTCTGCCTCCAATAGATTTCCTAAGCACTAGTGTATTAAGGAACAGGTTAAAAAGAGAATCCTAATGTGATTTCAGGATAATGGGTGTGTTCCTTATCTTCTCCTAGTGTCTAAACTCTTCTCCATGGCTGGACCCCCAAATAATATTCCTTGACGTGCTAAGGGGTATCTAGAGAGTGGGATAGGTTTAATAACTACCCTAACCCTAACGCGTACCCTAATCCTAACCCCTACCCTAACCCTAACACGAACCCTAATCCTAACCCGTACCCTAAACCGAGCCCTAACCTTCAAATTAACCCTAACCCTAACGCAAACCCATACCCTACGCCGTACACGAACCCGTACCCGAACCCGTACCCTAAGCCGTGTCCTAAACCTAGCCCTAACCCTAACCCTAACCCTAAGCTACACTTGACTGCTTCTGCCTCCAATAGATTTCCTAAGCACTAGTGTTTTAAGGAACAGGTTAAAAAGAGAATCCTAATGTGATTTCTTGATAATGGGTGTGTTCCTTATCTTCTCCTAGTGTCTAAACTCTTCTCCATGGCTGGACCCCCAAATAATATTCCTTGACGTGCTAAGGGGTTTCTAGAGAGTGGGATATGTTTAATAACTACCCTAACCCTAACGCGTACCCTAACCCTAACCCCTACCCTAACCCTAACACGTACCCTAATCCTAACCCGTAACATAAACCGAGCCCTAACCCTCAAACTAACCCTAACCCTAAACCTAACCCATACCCTACGCCGTACCTGAACCCGTACCCGAACCCGTACCCGAACCCGTACCCTAAGCCGTACCCTAACCCTAACCCCAACCCTAAGCTACCCTTGACTGCTTCTGCCTCCAATAGATTTCCTGAGCACTAGTGTTTTAAGGAACAGGTTAAAAAGAGAATCCTAATGTGATTTCTTGATAATGGGTGTGTTCCTTATCTTCTCCTAGTGTCTAAACTCTTCTCCATGGCTGGACCCCCAAATAATATTCCTTGACGTGCTAAGGGGTATCTAGAGAGTGGGATAGGTTTAATAACTACCCTAACCCTAACGCGTACCCTAACCCTAACCCCTACCCTAACCCTAACACTTACCCTAATCCTAACCCGTACCCTAAACGGAGACCTAACCCTCAAACTAACCCTAACCCTAACCCTAACCCATACCCTACGCCGTACACGAACCCGTACCCGAACCCGTACCCTAAGCCATACCCTAACCCTAACCCTCACCGTAACCCTAACCCTAAGCTACCCTTGACTGCTTCTGCATCCAATAGATTTCCTAAGCACTAGTGTATTAAGGAACAGGTTAAAAAGAGAATCCTAATGTGATTTCAGGATAATGGGTGTGTTCCTTATCTTCTCCTAGTGTCTAAACTCTTCTCCATGGCTGGACCCCCAAATAATATTCCTTGACGTGCTAAGGGGTATCTAGAGAGTGGGATAGGTTTAATAACTACCCTAACCCTAACGCGTACCCTAACCCTAACCCCTACCCTAACCCTAACACTTACCCTAATCCTAACCCGTACCCTAAACGGAGCCCTAACCCTCAAACTAACCCTAACCCTAACCCTAACCCATACCCTACGCCGTACCCAAACCCGTACCCGAACCCGTACCCGAACCCGTACCCTAAGCCGTACCCTAAACCTAACCCTAACCCTAACCCTAACCCTAAGCTACCCTTGACTGCTTCTGCCTCCAATAGATTTCCTAAGCACTAGTGTATTAAGGAACAGGTTAAAAAGAGAATCCTAATGTGATTTCAGGATAATGGGTGTGTTCCTTATCTTCTCCTAGTGTCTAAACCCTTCTCCATGGCTGGACCCCCAAATAATATTCCTTGACGTGCTAAGGGGTATCTAGAGAGTGGGATAGGTTTAATAACTACCCTAACCCTAACGCGTACCCTAACCCTAACCCCTACCCTAACCCTAACACGAACCCTAATCCTAACCCGTACCCTAAACCGAGCCCTAACCTTCAAACTAACCCTAACCCTATCCCAAACCCATACCCTACGCCGTACACGAACCCGTACCCGAACCCGTACCCTAAGCCGTGTCCTAACCCTAGCCCTAACCCTAACCCTAACCCTAAGCTACCCTTGACTGCTTCTGCCTCCAATAGATTTCCTAAGCACTAGTGTTTTAAGGAACAGTTTAAAAAGAGAATCCTAATGTGATTTCTTGATAATGGGTGTGTTCCTTATCTTCTCCTAGTGTCTAAAGTCTTCTCCATGGCTGGACCCCCAAATAATATTCCTTGACGTGCTAAGGGGTATCTAGAGAGTGGGATAGGTTTAATAACTACCCTAACCCTAACGCGTACCCTAACCCTAACCCCTACCCTAACCCTAACACGAACCCTAATCCTAACCCGTACCCTAAACCGAGCCCTAACCTTCAAACTAACCCTAACCCTAACCCTAACCCATACCCTACAGCGTACACGAACCCGTACCCGAACCCGTACCCTAAGCCGTACCCTAACCCTAACCCTAACCCTAACCCTAACCCTAAGCTACCCTTGACTGCTTCTGCCTCCAATAGATTTCCTAAACACTAGTGTTTTAAGGAACAGGTTAAAAAGAGAATCCTAATGTGATTTCTTGATAATGGGTGTGTTCCTTATCTTCTCCTAGTGTCTAAACACTTCTCCATGGCTGGACCCCCAAATAATATTCCTTGACGTGCTAAGGGGTATCTAGAGAGTGAGATAGGTTTAATAACTACCCTAACCCTAACGCGTACCCTAACCCTAACCCCTACCCTAACCCTAACACTTACCCTAATCCTAACCCGTACCCTAAACGGAGCCCTAACCCTCAAACTAACCCTAACCCTAACCCTAACCCATACCCTACGCCGTACCCGAACCCGTACCCGAACCCGTACCCTAAGCCATACCCTAACCCTAACCCTCACCGTAACCCTAACCCTAAGCTACCCTTGACTGCTTCTGCCTCCAATAGATTTCCTAAGCACTAGTGTATTAAGGAACAGGTTAAAAAGAGAATCCTAATGTGATTTCAGGATAATGGGTGTGTTCCTTATCTTCTCCTAGTGTCTAAACTCTTCTCCATGGCTGGACCCCCAAATAATATTCCTTGACGTGCTAAGGGGTATCTAGAGAGTGGGATAGGTTTAATAACTACCCTAACCCTAACGCGTACCCTAATCCTAACCCCTACCCTAACCCTAACACGAACCCTAATCCTAACCCGTACCCTAAACCGAGCCCTAACCTTCAAATTAACCCTAACCCTAACGCAAACCCATACCCTACGCCGTACACGAACCCGTACCCGAACCCGTACCCTAAGCCGTGTCCTAACCCTAGCCCTAACCCTAACCCTAACCCTAAGCTACACTTGACTGCTTCTGCCTCCAATAGATTTCCTAAGCACTAGTGTTTTAAGGAACAGGTTAAAAAGAGAATCCTAATGTGATTTCTTGATAATGGGTGTGTTCCTTATCTTCTCCTAGTGTCTAAACTCTTCTCCATGGCTGGACCCCCAAATAATATTCCTTGACGTGCTAAGGGGTTTCTAGAGAGTGGGATATGTTTAATAACTACCCTAACCCTAACGCGTACCCTAACCCTAACCCCTACCCTAACCCTAACACGTACCCTAATCCTAACCCGTAACATAAACCGAGCCCTAACCCTCAAACTAACCCTAACCCTAAACCTAACCCATACCCTACGCCGTACCTGAACCCGTACCCGAACCCGTACCCGAACCCGTACCCTAAGCCGTACCCTAACCCTAACCCCAACCCTAAGCTACCCTTGACTGCTTCTGCCTCCAATAGATTTCCTAAGCACTAGTGTATTAAGGAACAGGTTAAAAAGAGAATCCTAATGTGATTTCAGGATAATGGGTGTGTTCCTTATCTTCTCCTAGTGTCTAAACTCTTCTCCATGGCTGGACCCCCAAATAATATTCCTTGACGTGCTAAGGGGTATCTAGAGAGTGGGATAGGTTTAATAACTACCCTAACCCTAACGCGTACCCTAACCCTAACCCCTACCCTAACCCTAACACTTACCCTAATCCTAACCCGTACCCTAAACGGAGCCCTAACCCTCAAACTAACCCTAACCCTAACCCTAACCCATACCCTACGCCGTACCCAAACCCGTACCCGAACCCGTACCCGAACCCGTACCCTAAGCCGTACCGTAAACCTAACCCTAACCCTAACCCTAACCCTAAGCTACCCTTGACTGCTTCTGCCTCCAATAGATTTCCTAAGCACTAGTGTATTAAGGAACAGGTTAAAAAGAGAATCCTAATGTGATTTCAGGATAATGGGTGTGTTCCTTATCTTCTCCTAGTGTCTAAACCCTTCTCCATGGCTGGACCCCCAAATAATATTCCTTGACGTGCTAAGGGGTATCTAGAGAGTGGGATAGGTTTAATAACTACCCTAACCCTAACGCGTACCCTAACCCTAACCCCTACCCTAACCCTAACACGAACCCTAATCCTAACCCGTACCCTAAACCGAGCCCTAACCTTCAAACTAACCCTAACCCTATCCCAAACCCATACCCTACGCCGTACACGAACCCGTACCCGAACCCGTACCCTAAGCCGTGTCCTAACCCTAGCCCTAACCCTAACCCTAACCCTAAGCTACCCTTGACTGCTTCTGCCTCCAATAGATTTCCTAAGCACTAGTGTTTTAAGGAACAGTTTAAAAAGAGAATCCTAATGTGATTTCTTGATAATGGGTGTGTTCCTTATCTTCTCCTAGTGTCTAAAGTCTTCTCCATGGCTGGACCCCCAAATAATATTCCTTGACGTGCTAAGGGGTATCTAGAGAGTGGGATAGGTTTAATAACTACCCTAACCCTAACGCGTACCCTAACCCTAACCCCTACCCTAACCCTAACACGAACCCTAATCCTAACCCGTACCCTAAACCGAGCCCTAACCTTCAAACTAACCCTAACCCTAACCCTAACCCATACCCTACAGCGTACACGAACCCGTACCCGAACCCGTACCCTAAGCCGTACCCTAACCCTAACCCTAACCCTAACCCTAACCCTAAGCTACCCTTGACTGCTTCTGCCTCCAATAGATTTCCTAAACACTAGTGTTTTAAGGAACAGGTTAAAAAGAGAATCCTAATGTGATTTCTTGATAATGGGTGTGTTCCTTATCTTCTCCTAGTGTCTAAACTCTTCTCCATGGCTGGACCCCCAAATAATATTCCTTGACGTGCTAAGGGGTATCTAGAGAGTGAGATAGGTTTAATAACTACCCTAACCCTAACGCGTACCCTAACCCTAACCCCTACCCTAACCCTAACACTTACCCTAATCCTAACCCGTACCCTAAACGGAGCCCTAACCCTCAAACTAACCCTAACCCTAACCCTAACCCATACCCTACGCCGTACCCGAACCCGTACCCGAACCCGTACCCTAAGCCATACCCTAACCCTAACCCTCACCGTAACCCTAACCCTAAGCTACCCTTGACTGCTTCTGCCTCCAATAGATTTGCTAAGCACTAGTGTATTAAGGAACAGGTTAAAAAGAGAATCCTAATGTGATTTCAGGATAATGGGTGTGTTCCTTATCTTCTCCTAGTGTATAAACTCTTCTCCATGGCTGGACCCCCAAATAATATACCTTGACGTGCTAAGGGGTATCTAGAGAGTGGGATAGGTTTAATAACTACCCTAACCCTAACGCGTACCCTAACCCTAACCCCTACCCTAACCCTAACACGTACCCTAATCCTAACCCGTAACCTAAACCGAGCCCTAACCCTCAAACTAACCCTAACCCTAAACCTAACCCATACCCTACGCCGTACCCGAACCCGTACCCGAACCCGTACCCGAACCCGTACCCTAAGCCGTACCCTAACCCTAACCCTAACCCTAAGCTACCCTTGACTGCTTCTGCCTCCAATAGATTTCCTAAGCACTAGTGTTTTAAGGAACAGGTTAAAAAGAGAATCCTAATGTGATTTCTTGATAATGGGTGTGTTCCTTATCTTCTCCTAGTGTCTAAACTCTTCTCCATGGCTGGACCCCCAAATAATATTCCTTGACGTGCTAAGGGGTATCTAGAGAGTGGGATAGGTTTAATAACTACCCTAACCCTAACGCGTACCCTAACCCTAACCCCTACCCTAACCCTAACACTTACCCTAATCCTAACCCGTACCCTAAACGGAGCCCTAACCCTCAAACTAACCCTAACCCTAACCCTAACCCATACCCTACGCCGTACACGAACCCGTACCCGAACCCGTACCCTAAGCCATACCCTAACCCTAACCCTCACCGTAACCCTAACCCTAAGCTACCCTTGACTGCTTCTGCCTCCAATAGATTTCCTAAGCACTAGTGTATTAAGGAACAGGTTAAAAAGAGAATCCTAATGTGATTTCAGGATAATGGGTGTGTTCCTTATCTTCTCCTAGTGTCTAAACTCTTCTCCATGGCTGGACCGCCAAATAATATTCCTTGACGTGCTAAGGGGTATCTAGAGAGTGGGATAGGTTTAATAACTACCCTAACCCTAACGCGTACCCTAACCCTAACCCCTACCCTAACCCTAACACTTACCCTAATCCTAACCCGTACCCTAAACGGAGCCCTAACCCTCAAACTAACCCTAACCCTAACCCTAACCCATACCCTATGCCGTACCCGAACCCGTACCCTAATCCTTACCCTAACAATAACCCTAACCTTAACCCTAAGCTACCCTTGACTGCTTCTGCCTCCAATAGATTTCCTAAGCACTAGTGTTTTAAGGAACAGGTTAAAAAGAGAATCCTAATGTGATTTCTTGATAATGGGTGTGTTCCTTATCTTCTCCTAGTGTCTAAACTCTTCTCCATGGCTGGACCGCCAAATAATATTCCTTGACGTGCTAAGGGGTATCTAGAGAGTGGGATAGGTTTAATAACTACCATAACCCTAACGCATACCCTAACCCTAACCTCTACCCTAACCCTAACACGTACACTAATCCTAACCTATACCCTAAACCGAGCCCTAACCCTCAAACTAACCCTAACCCTAACCCTAAACCATACCCTACGCCGTACCCAAACCCGTACCCGAACCCGTACCCGAACCCGTACCCTAAGCCGTACCCTAAACCTAACCCTAACCCTAACCCTAACCCTAAGCTACCCTTGACTGCTTCTGCCTCCAATAGATTTCCTAAGCACTAGTGTATTAAGGAACAGGTTAAAAAGAGAATCCTAATGTGATTTCAGGATAATGGGTGTGTTCCTTATCTTCTCCTAGTGTCTAAACTCTTCTCCATGGCTGGACCCCCAAATAATATTCCTTGACGTGCTAAGGGGTATCTAGAGAGTGGGATAGGTTTAATAACTACCCTAACCCTAACGCGTACCCTAACCCTAACCCCTACCCTAACCCTAACACGAACCCTAATCCTAACCCGTACCCTAAACCGAGCCCTAACCTTCAAACTAACCCTAACCCTAACGCAAACCCATACCCTACGCCGTACACGAACCCGTACCCGAACCCGTACCCTAAGCCGTGTCCTAACCCTAGCCCTAACCCTAACCCTAACCCTAAGCTACACTTGACTGCTTCTGCCTCCAATAGATTTCCTAAGCACTAGTGTTTTAAGGAACAGGTTAAAAAGAGAATCCTAATGTGATTTCTTGATAATGGGTGTGTTCCTTATCTTCTCCTAGTGTCTAAACTCTTCTCCATGGCTGGACCCCCAAATAATATTCCTTGACGTGCTAAGGGGTTTCTAGAGAGTGGGATATGTTTAATAACTACCCTAACCCTAACGCGTACCCTAACCCTAACCCCTACCCTAACCCTAACACGTACCCTAATCCTAACCCGTAACATAAACCGAGCCCTAACCCTCAAACTAACCCTAACCCTAAACCTAACCCATACCCTACGCCGTACCTGAACCCGTACCCGAACCCGTACCCGAACCCGTACCCTAAGCCGTACCCTAACCCTAACCCCAAACCTAAGCTACCCTTGACTGCTTCTGCCTCCAATAGATTTCCTGAGCACTAGTGTTTTAAGGAACAGGTTAAAAAGAGAATCCTAATGTGATTTCTTGATAATGGGTGTGTTCCTTATCTTCTCCTAGTGTCTAAACTCTTCTCCATGGCTGGACCTCCAAATAATATTCCTTGACGTGCTAAGGGGTATCTAGAGAGTGGGATAGGTTTAATAACTACCCTAACCCTAATGCGTACCCTAATCCTAACCCCTACCCAGCCCTAACACGTACCCTAATCCTAACCCGTACCCTAAACCGAGCCCTAACCCTCAAACTAACCCTAACCCTAACCCTAACCCATACCCTACGCCGTACCCGAACCCGTACCCGAACCCGTACCCTAAGCCATACCCTAACCCTAACCCTAACCGTAACCCTAACCCTAAGCTACCCTTGACTGCTTCTGCCTCCAATAGATTTCCTAAGCACTAGTGTATTAAGGAACAGGTTAAAAAGAGAATCCTAATGTGATTTCAGGATAATGGGTGTGTTCCTTATCTTCTCCTAATGTATAAACTCTTCTCCATGGCTGGACCCCCAAATAATATTCCTTGACGTGCTAAGGGGTATCTAGAGAGTGGGATAGGTTTAATAACTACCCTAACCCTAACGCGTACCCTAACCCTAACCCCTACCCTAACCCTAACACGTACCCTAATCCTAACCCGTAACCTAAACCGAGCCCTAACCCTCAAACTAACCCTAACCCTAAACCTAACCCATACCCTACGCCGTACCCGAACCCGTACCCGAACCCGTACCCGAACCCGTACCCTAAGCCGTACCCTAACCCTAACCCTAACCCTAAGCTACCCTTGACTGCTTCTGCCTCCAATAGATTTCCTAAGCACTAGTGTTTTAAGGAACAGGTTAAAAAGAGAATCCTAATGTGATTTCTTGATAATGGGTGTGTTCCTTATCTTCTCCTAGTGTCTAAACTCTTCTCCATGGCTGGACCCCCAAATAATATTCCTTGACGTGCTAAGGGGTATCTAGAGAGTGGGATAGGTTTAATAACTATCATAACCCTAACGCATACCCTAACCCTAACCTCTACCCTAACCCTAACACGTACACTAATCCTAACCCATACCCTAAACCGAGCCCTAACCCTCAAACTAACCCTAACCCTAACCCTAACCCATACCCTACGCCGTACCCAAACCCGTACCCGAACCCGTACCCGAACCCATACCCTAAGCCGTACCCTAAACCTAACCCTAACCCTAACCCTAACCCTAAGCTACCCTTGACTGCTTCTGCCTCCAATAGATTTCCTAAGCACTAGTGTATTAAGGAACAGGTTAAAAAGAGAATCCTAATGTGATTTCAGGATAATGGGTGTGTTCCTTATCTTCTCCAAGTGTCTAAACTCTTCTCCATGGCTGGACCCCCAAATAATATTCCTTGACGTGCTAAGGGGTATCTAGAGAGTGGGATAGGTTTAATAACTACCCTAACCCTAACGCGTACCCTAACCCTAACCCCTACCCTAACCCTAACACGAACCCTAATCCTAACCCGTACCCTAAACCGAGCCCTAACCTTCAAACTAACCCTAACCCTAACCCAAACCCATACCCTACGCCGTACACGAACCCGTACCCGAACCCGTACCCTAAGCCGTGTCCTAACCCTAGCCCTAACCCTAACCCTAACCCTAAGCTACCCTTGACTGCTTCTGCCTCCAATAGATTTCCTAAGCACTAGTGTTTTAAGGAACAGGTTAAAAAGAGAATCCTAATGTGATTTCTTGATAATGGGTGTGTTCCTTATCTTCTCCTAGTGTCTAAACTCTTCTCCATGGCTGGACCCCCAAATAATATTCCTTGACGTGCTAAGGGGTATCTAGAGAGTGGGATAGGTTTAATAACTACCCTAACCCTAATGCGTACCCTAACCCTAACCCCTACCCTAACCCTAACACGAACCCTAATCCTAACCCGTACCCTAAACCGAGCCCTAACCTTCAAACTAACCCTAACCCTAACCCTAACCCATACCCTACAGCGTACACGAACCCGTACCCGAACCCGTACCCTAAGCCGTACCCTAACCCTAACCCTAACCCTAACCCTAACCCTAAGCTACCCTTGACTGCTTCTGCCTCCAATAGATTTCCTAAGCACTAGTGTTTTAAGGAACAGGTTAAAAAGAGAATCCTAATGTGATTTCTTGATAATGGGTGTGTTCCTTATCTTCTCCTAGTGTCTAAAATCTTCTCCATGGCTGGACCCCCAAATAATATTCCTTGACGTGCTAAGGGGTATCTAGAGAGTGGGATAGGTTTAATAACTACCCTAACCCTAACGCGTACCCTAACCCTAACCCCTACCCTAACCCTAACACAAACCCTAATACTAACCCGTACCCTAAACCGAGCCCTAACCTTCAAACTAACCCTAACACTAACCCTAACCCATACCCTACGCCGTACGAGAACCCGTACACGAACCCGTACCCTAAGCCGTATCCTAACCCTAACCCTAACCCTAACCCTAACCCTAACCCTAAGCTACCCTTGCCTGCTTCTGCCTCCAATAGATTCCTAAGCACTAGTGTTTTAAGGAACAGGTTAAAAAGAGAATCCTAATGTGATTTCTTGATAATGGGTGTGTTCCTTATCTTCTCCTAGTGTCTAAACTCTTCTCCATGGCTGGACACCCAAATAATATTCCTTGACGTGCTAAGGGGTATCTAGAGAGTGGGATAGGTTTAATAACTACCCTAACCCTAACGCCTACCCTAACCCTAACCCCTACCCTAACCCTAACACGTACCCTAATCCTAACCCGTACCCTAAACCGAGCCCTAACCCTCAAACTAACCCTAACCCTAACCCTAACCCATATCCTACGCCATACCCAAACCCGTACCCGAACCCGTACCCTAAGCCGTACCCTAACCCAAACCCTAACCCTAAGCTACCCTTGACTGCTTCTGCCTCCAATAGATTTCCTAAGCACTAGTGTTTTAAGGAACAGGTTAAAAAGAGAATCCTAATGTGATTTCAGGATAATGGGTGTGTTCCTTATCTTCTCCTAGTGTATAAACTCTTCTCCATGGCTGGACCGCCAAATAATATTCCTTGACGTGCTAAGGGGTATCTAGAGAGTGGGATAGGTTTAATAACTTCCATAACCCTAACGCATACCCTAACCCTAACCTCTACCCTAACCCTAACACGTACACTAATCCTAACCCATACCCTAAACCGAGCCCTAACCCTCAAACTAACCCTAACCCTAACCCTAACCCATACCCTGCGCCGTACCCAAACCCGTACCCGAACCCGTACCCGAACCCGTACCCTAAGCCGTACCCTAAACCTAACCCTAACCGTAACCCTAACCCTAAGCTACCCTTGACTGCTTCTGCCTCCAATAGATTTGCTAAGCACTAGTGTATTAAGGAACAGGTTAAAAAGAGAATCCTAATGTGATTTCAGGATAATGGGTGTGTTCCTTATCTTCTCCTAGTGTATAAACTCTTCTCCATGGCTGGACCCCCAAATAATATTCCTTGACGTGCTAAGGGGTATCTAGAGAGTGGGATAGGTTTAATAACTACCCTAACCCTAACGCGTACCCTAACCCTAACCCCTACCCTAACCCTAACACGTACCCTAATCCTAACCCGTAACCTAAACCGAGCCCTAACCCTCAAACTAACCCTAACCCTAAACCTAACCCATACCCTACGCCGTACCCGAACCCGTACCCGAACCCGTACCCGAACCCGTACCCTAAGCCGTACCCTAACCCTAACCCTAACCCTAAGCTACCCTTGACTGCTTCTGCCTCCAATAGATTTCCTAAGCACTAGTGTTTTAAGGAACAGGTTAAAAAGAGAATCCTAATGTGATTTCTTGATAATGGGTGTGTTCCTTATCTTCTCCTAGTGTCTAAACTCTTCTCCATGGCTGGACCCCCAAATAATATTCCTTGACGTGCTAAGGGGTATCTAGAGAGTGGGATAGGTTTAATAACTACCCTAACCCTAACGCGTACCCTAACCCTAACCCCTACCCTAACCCTAACACTTACCCTAATCCTAACCCGTACCCTAAACGGAGACCTAACCCTCAAACTAACCCTAACCCTAACCCTAACCCATACCCTACGCCGTACACGAACCCGTACCCGAACCCGTACCCTAAGCCATACCCTAACCCTAACCCTCACCGTAACCCTAACCCTAAGCTACCCTTGACTGCTTCTGCATCCAATAGATTTCCTAAGCACTAGTGTATTAAGGAACAGGTTAAAAAGAGAATCCTAATGTGATTTCAGGATAATGGGTGTGTTCCTTATCTTCTCCTAGTGTCTAAACTCTTCTCCATGGCTGGACCCCCAAATAATATTCCTTGACGTGCTAAGGGGTATCTAGAGAGTGGGATAGGTTTAATAACTACCCTAACCCTAACGCGTACCCTAACCCTAACCCCTACCCTAACCCTAACACTTACCCTAATCCTAACCCGTACCCTAAACGGAGCCCTAACCCTCAAACTAACCCTAACCCTAACCCTAACCCATACCCTACGCCGTACCCAAACCCGTACCCGAACCCGTACCCGAACCCGTACCCTAAGCCGTACCCTAAACCTAACCCTAACCCTAACCCTAACCCTAAGCTACCCTTGACTGCTTCTGCCTCCAATAGATTTCCTAAGCACTAGTGTATTAAGGAACAGGTTAAAAAGAGAATCCTAATGTGATTTCAGGATAATGGGTGTGTTCCTTATCTTCTCCTAGTGTCTAAACCCTTCTCCATGGCTGGACCCCCAAATAATATTCCTTGACGTGCTAAGGGGTATCTAGAGAGTGGGATAGGTTTAATAACTACCCTAACCCTAACGCGTACCCTAACCCTAACCCCTACCCTAACCCTAACACGAACCCTAATCCTAACCCGTACCCTAAACCGAGCCCTAACCTTCAAACTAACCCTAACCCTATCCCAAACCCATACCCTACGCAGTACACGAACCCGTACCCGAACCCGTACCCTAAGCCGTGTCCTAACCCTAGCCCTAACCCTAACCCTAACCCTAAGCTACCCTTGACTGCTTCTGCCTCCAATAGATTTCCTAAACACTAGTGTTTTAAGGAACAGGTTAAAAAGAGAATCCTAATGTGATTTCTTGATAATGGGTGTGTTCCTTATCTTCTCCTAGTGTCTAAACTCTTCTCCATGGCTGGACCCCCAAATAATATTCCTTGACGTGCTAAGGGGTATCTAGAGAGTGAGATAGGTTTAATAACTACCCTAACCCTAACGCGTACCCTAACCCTAACCCCTACCCTAACCCTAACACTTACCCTAATCCTAACCCGTACCCTAAACGGAGCCCTAACCCTCAAACTAACCCTAACCCTAACCCTAACCCATACCCTACGCCGTACCCGAACCCGTACCCGAACCCGTACCCTAAGCCATACCCTAACCCTAACCCTCACCGTAACCCTAACCCTAAGCTACCCTTGACTGCTTCTGCCTCCAATAGATTTCCTAAGCACTAGTGTATTAAGGAACAGGTTAAAAAGAGAATCCTAATGTGATTTCAGGATAATGGGTGTGTTCCTTATCTTCTCCTAGTGTCTAAACTCTTCTCCATGGCTGGACCCCCAAATAATATTCCTTGACGTGCTAAGGGGTATCTAGAGAGTGGGATAGGTTTAATAACTACCCTAACCCTAACGCGTACCCTAATCCTAACCCCTACCCTAACCCTAACACGAACCCTAATCCTAACCCGTACCCTAAACCGAGCCCTAACCTTCAAATTAACCCTAACCCTAACGCAAACCCATACCCTACGCCGTACACGAACCCGTACCCGAACCCGTACCCTAAGCCGTGTCCTAACCCTAGCCCTAACCCTAACCCTAACCCTAAGCTACACTTGACTGCTTCTGCCTCCAATAGATTTCCTAAGCACTAGTGTTTTAAGGAACAGGTTAAAAAGAGAATCCTAATGTGATTTCTTGATAATGGGTGTGTTCCTTATCTTCTCCTAGTGTCTAAACTCTTCTCCATGGCTGGACCCCCAAATAATATTCCTTGACGTGCTAAGGGGTTTCTAGAGAGTGGGATATGTTTAATAACTACCCTAACCCTAACGCGTACCCTAACCCTAACCCCTACCCTAACCCTAACACGTACCCTAATCCTAACCCGTAACATAAACCGAGCCCTAACCCTCAAACTAACCCTAACCCTAAACCTAACCCATACCCTACGCCGTACCTGAACCCGTACCCGAACCCGTACCCGAACCCGTACCCTAAGCCGTACCCTAACCCTAACCCCAACCCTAAGCTACCCTTGACTGCTTCTGCCTCCAATAGATTTCCTGAGCACTAGTGTTTTAAGGAACAGGTTAAAAAGAGAATCCTAATGTGATTTCTTGATAATGGGTGTGTTCCTTATCTTCTCCTAGTGTCTAAACTCTTCTCCATGGCTGGACCCCCAAATAATATTCCTTGACGTGCTAAGGGGTATCTAGAGAGTGGGATAGGTTTAATAACTACCCTAACCCTAACGCGTACCCTAACCCTAACCCCTACCCTAACCCTAACACGTACCCTAATCCTAACCCGTAACCTAAACCGAGCCCTAACCCTCAAACTAACCCTAACCCTAAACCTAACCCATACCCTACGCCGTACCCGAACCCGTACCCGAACCCGTACCCGAACCCGTACCCTAAGCCGTACCCTAACCCTAACCCTAACCCTAAGCTACCCTTGACTGCTTCTGCCTCCAATAGATTTCCTAAGCACTAGTGTTTTAAGGAACAGGTTAAAAAGAGAATCCTAATGTGATTTCTTGATAATGGGTGTGTTCCTTATCTTCTCCTAGTGTCTAAACTCTTCTCCATGGCTGGACCCCCAAATAATATTCCTTGACGTGCTAAGGGGTATCTAGAGAGTGGGATAGGTTTAATAACTACCCTAACCCTAACGCGTACCCTAACCCTAACCCCTACCCTAACCCTAACACTTACCCTAATCCTAACCCGTACCCTAAACGGAGACCTAACCCTCAAACTAACCCTAACCCTAACCCTAACCCATACCCTACGCCGTACACGAACCCGTACCCGAACCCGTACCCTAAGCCATACCCTAACCCTAACCCTCACCGTAACCCTAACCCTAAGCTACCCTTGACTGCTTCTGCCTCCAATAGATTTCCTAAGCACTAGTGTATTAAGGAACAGGTTAAAAAGAGAATCCTAATGTGATTTCAGGATAATGGGTGTGTTCCTTATCTTCTCCTAGTGTCTAAACTCTTCTCCATGGCTGGACCCCCAAATAATATTCCTTGACGTGCTAAGGGGTATCTAGAGAGTGGGATAGGTTTAATAACTACCCTAACCCTAACGCGTACCCTAACCCTAACCCCTACCCTAACCCTAACACTTACCCTAATCCTAACCCGTACCCTAAACGGAGCCCTAACCCTCAAACTAACCCTAACCCTAACCCTAACCCATACCCTACGCCGTACCCAAACCCGTACCCGAACCCGTACCCGAACCCGTACCCTAAGCCGTACCCTAAACCTAACCCTAACCCTAACCCTAACCCTAAGCTACCCTTGACTGCTTCTGCCTCCAATAGATTTCCTAAGCACTAGTGTATTAAGGAACAGGTTAAAAAGAGAATCCTAATGTGATTTCAGGATAATGGGTGTGTTCCTTATCTTCTCCTAGTGTCTAAACCCTTCTCCATGGCTGGACCCCCAAATAATATTCCTTGACGTGCTAAGGGGTATCTAGAGAGTGGGATAGGTTTAATAACTACCCTAACCCTAACGCGTACCCTAACCCTAACCCCTACCCTAACCCTAACACGAACCCTAATCCTAACCCGTACCCTAAACCGAGCCCTAACCTTCAAACTAACCCTAACCCTATCCCAAACCCATACCCTACGCCGTACACGAACCCGTACCCGAACCCGTACCCTAAGCCGTGTCCTAACCCTAGCCCTAACCCTAACCCTAACCCTAAGCTACCCTTGACTGCTTCTGCCTCCAATAGATTTCCTAAGC
Source organism: Eschrichtius robustus (assembly GCF_028021215.1). NCBI lineage: Eukaryota > Metazoa > Chordata > Mammalia > Artiodactyla > Eschrichtiidae > Eschrichtius > Eschrichtius robustus. The sequence continues at coordinate 2,835,179 of NW_027175343.1, forward strand.
ACTAGTGTTTTAAGGAACAGTTTAAAAAGAGAATCCTAATGTGATTTCTTGATAATGGGTGTGTTCCTTATCTTCTCCTAGTGTCTAAAGTCTTCTCCATGGCTGGACCCCCAAATAATATTCCTTGACGTGCTAAGGGGTATCTAGAGAGTGGGATAGGTTTAATAACTACCCTAACCCTAACGCGTACCCTAACCCTAACCCCTACCCTAACCCTAACACGAACCCTAATCCTAACCCGTACCCTAAACCGAGCCCTAACCTTCAAACTAACCCTAACCCTAACCCTAACCCATACCCTACAGCGTACACGAACCCGTACCCGAACCCGTACCCTAAGCCGTACCCTAACCCTAACCCTAACCCTAACCCTAACCCTAAGCTACCCTTGACTGCTTCTGCCTCCAATAGATTTCCTAAACACTAGTGTTTTAAGGAACAGGTTAAAAAGAGAATCCTAATGTGATTTCTTGATAATGGGTGTGTTCCTTATCTTCTCCTAGTGTCTAAACTCTTCTCCATGGCTGGACCCCCAAATAATATTCCTTGACGTGCTAAGGGGTATCTAGAGAGTGAGATAGGTTTAATAACTACCCTAACCCTAACGCGTACCCTAACCCTAACCCCTACCCTAACCCTAACACTTACCCTAATCCTAACCCGTACCCTAAACGGAGCCCTAACCCTCAAACTAACCCTAACCCTAACCCTAACCCATACCCTACGCCGTACCCGAACCCGTACCCGAACCCGTACCCTAAGCCATACCCTAACCCTAACCCTCACCGTAACCCTAACCCTAAGCTACCCTTGACTGCTTCTGCCTCCAATAGATTTCCTAAGCACTAGTGTATTAAGGAACAGGTTAAAAAGAGAATCCTAATGTGATTTCAGGATAATGGGTGTGTTCCTTATCTTCTCCTAGTGTCTAAACTCTTCTCCATGGCTGGACCCCCAAATAATATTCCTTGACGTGCTAAGGGGTATCTAGAGAGTGGGATAGGTTTAATAACTACCCTAACCCTAACGCGTACCCTAATCCTAACCCCTACCCTAACCCTAACACGAACCCTAATCCTAACCCGTACCCTAAACCGAGCCCTAACCTTCAAAGTAACCCTAACCCTAACGCAAACCCATACCCTACGCCGTACACGAACCCGTACCCGAACCCGTACCCTAAGCCGTGTCCTAAACCTAGCCCTAACCCTAACCCTAACCCTAAGCTACACTTGACTGCTTCTGCCTCCAATAGATTTCCTAAGCACTAGTGTTTTAAGGAACAGGTTAAAAAGAGAATCCTAATGTGATTTCTTGATAATGGGTGTGTTCCTTATCTTCTCCTAGTGTCTAAACTCTTCTCCATGGCTGGACCCCCAAATAATATTCCTTGACGTGCTAAGGGGTTTCTAGAGAGTGGGATATGTTTAATAACTACCCTAACCCTAACGCGTACCCTAACCCTAACCCCTACCCTAACCCTAACACGTACCCTAATCCTAACCCGTAACATAAACCGAGCCCTAACCCTCAAACTAACCCTAACCCTAAACCTAACCCATACCCTACGCCGTACCTGAACCCGTACCCGAACCCGTACCCGAACCCGTACCCTAAGCCGTACCCTAACCCTAACCCCAACCCTAAGCTACCCTTGACTGCTTCTGCCTCCAATAGATTTCCTGAGCACTAGTGTTTTAAGGAACAGGTTAAAAAGAGAATCCTAATGTGATTTCTTGATAATGGGTGTGTTCCTTATCTTCTCCTAGTGTCTAAACTCTTCTCCATGGCTGGACCCCCAAATAATATTCCTTGACGTGCTAAGGGGTATCTAGAGAGTGGGATAGGTTTAATAACTACCCTAACCCTAACGCGTACCCTAACCCTAACCCCTACCCTAACCCTAACACGTACCCTAATCCTAACCCGTAACCTAAACCGAGCCCTAACCCTCAAACTAACCCTAACCCTAAACCTAACCCATACCCTACGCCGTACCCGAACCCGTACCCGAACCCGTACCCGAACCCGTACCCTAAGCCGTACCCTAACCCTAACCCTAACCCTAAGCTACCCTTGACTGCTTCTGCCTCCAATAGATTTCCTAAGCACTAGTGTTTTAAGGAACAGGTTAAAAAGAGAATCCTAATGTGATTTCTTGATAATGGGTGTGTTCCTTATCTTCTCCTAGTGTCTAAACTCTTCTCCATGGCTGGACCCCCAAATAATATTCCTTGACGTGCTAAGGGGTATCTAGAGAGTGGGATAGGTTTAATAACTACCCTAACCCTAACGCGTACCCTAACCCTAACCCCTACCCTAACCCTAACACTTACCCTAATCCTAACCCGTACCCTAAACGGAGACCTAACCCTCAAACTAACCCTAACCCTAACCCTAACCCATACCCTACGCCGTACACGAACCCGTACCCGAACCCGTACCCTAAGCCATACCCTAACCCTAACCCTCACCGTAACCCTAACCCTAAGCTACCCTTGACTGCTTCTGCATCCAATAGATTTCCTAAGCACTAGTGTATTAAGGAACAGGTTAAAAAGAGAATCCTAATGTGATTTCAGGATAATGGGTGTGTTCCTTATCTTCTCCTAGTGTCTAAACTCTTCTCCATGGCTGGACCCCCAAATAATATTCCTTGACGTGCTAAGGGGTATCTAGAGAGTGGGATAGGTTTAATAACTACCCTAACCCTAACGCGTACCCTAACCCTAACCCCTACCCTAACCCTAACACTTACCCTAATCCTAACCCGTACCCTAAACGGAGCCCTAACCCTCAAACTAACCCTAACCCTAACCCTAACCCATACCCTACGCCGTACCCAAACCCGTACCCGAACCCGTACCCGAACCCGTACCCTAAGCCGTACCCTAAACCTAACCCTAACCCTAACCCTAACCCTAAGCTACCCTTGACTGCTTCTGCCTCCAATAGATTTCCTAAGCACTAGTGTATTAAGGAACAGGTTAAAAAGAGAATCCTAATGTGATTTCAGGATAATGGGTGTGTTCCTTATCTTCTCCTAGTGTCTAAACCCTTCTCCATGGCTGGACCCCCAAATAATATTCCTTGACGTGCTAAGGGGTATCTAGAGAGTGGGATAGGTTTAATAACTACCCTAACCCTAACGCGTACCCTAACCCTAACCCCTACCCTAACCCTAACACGAACCCTAATCCTAACCCGTACCCTAAACCGAGCCCTAACCTTCAAACTAACCCTAACCCTATCCCAAACCCATACCCTACGCCGTACACGAACCCGTACCCGAACCCGTACCCTAAGCCGTGTCCTAACCCTAGCCCTAACCCTAACCCTAACCCTAAGCTACCCTTGACTGCTTCTGCCTCCAATAGATTTCCTAAGCACTAGTGTTTTAAGGAACAGTTTAAAAAGAGAATCCTAATGTGATTTCTTGATAATGGGTGTGTTCCTTATCTTCTCCTAGTGTCTAAAGTCTTCTCCATGGCTGGACCCCCAAATAATATTCCTTGACGTGCTAAGGGGTATCTAGAGAGTGGGATAGGTTTAATAACTACCCTAACCCTAACGCGTACCCTAACCCTAACCCCTACCCTAACCCTAACACGAACCCTAATCCTAACCCGTACCCTAAACCGAGCCCTAACCTTCAAACTAACCCTAACCCTAACCCTAACCCATACCCTACAGCGTACACGAACCCGTACCCGAACCCGTACCCTAAGCCGTACCCTAACCCTAACCCTAACCCTAACCCTAACCCTAAGCTACCCTTGACTGCTTCTGCCTCCAATAGATTTCCTAAACACTAGTGTTTTAAGGAACAGGTTAAAAAGAGAATCCTAATGTGATTTCTTGATAATGGGTGTGTTCCTTATCTTCTCCTAGTGTCTAAACTCTTCTCCATGGCTGGACCCCCAAATAATATTCCTTGACGTGCTAAGGGGTATCTAGAGAGTGAGATAGGTTTAATAACTACCCTAACCCTAACGCGTACCCTAACCCTAACCCCTACCCTAACCCTAACACTTACCCTAATCCTAACCCGTACCCTAAACGGAGCCCTAACCCTCAAACTAACCCTAACCCTAACCCTAACCCATACCCTACGCCGTACCCGAACCCGTACCCGAACCCGTACCCTAAGCCATACCCTAACCCTAACCCTCACCGTAACCCTAACCCTAAGCTACCCTTGACTGCTTCTGCCTCCAATAGATTTCCTAAGCACTAGTGTATTAAGGAACAGGTTAAAAAGAGAATCCTAATGTGATTTCAGGATAATGGGTGTGTTCCTTATCTTCTCCTAGTGTCTAAACTCTTCTCCATGGCTGGACCCCCAAATAATATTCCTTGACGTGCTAAGGGGTATCTAGAGAGTGGGATAGGTTTAATAACTACCCTAACCCTAACGCGTACCCTAATCCTAACCCCTACCCTAACCCTAACACGAACCCTAATCCTAACCCGTACCCTAAACCGAGCCCTAACCTTCAAATTAACCCTAACCCTAACGCAAACCCATACCCTACGCCGTACACGAACCCGTACCCGAACCCGTACCCTAAGCCGTGTCCTAACCCTAGCCCTAACCCTAACCCTAACCCTAAGCTACACTTGACTGCTTCTGCCTCCAATAGATTTCCTAAGCACTAGTGTTTTAAGGAACAGGTTAAAAAGAGAATCCTAATGTGATTTCTTGATAATGGGTGTGTTCCTTATCTTCTCCTAGTGTCTAAACTCTTCTCCATGGCTGGACCCCCAAATAATATTCCTTGACGTGCTAAGGGGTTTCTAGAGAGTGGGATATGTTTAATAACTACCCTAACCCTAACGCGTACCCTAACCCTAACCCCTACCCTAACCCTAACACGTACCCTAATCCTAACCCGTAACATAAACCGAGCCCTAACCCTCAAACTAACCCTAACCCTAAACCTAACCCATACCCTACGCCGTACCTGAACCCGTACCCGAACCCGTACCCGAACCCGTACCCTAAGCCGTACCCTAACCCTAACCCCAACCCTAAGCTACCCTTGACTGCTTCTGCCTCCAATAGATTTCCTGAGCACTAGTGTTTTAAGGAACAGGTTAAAAAGAGAATCCTAATGTGATTTCTTGATAATGGGTGTGTTCCTTATCTTCTCCTAGTGTCTAAACTCTTCTCCATGGCTGGACCCCCAAATAATATTCCTTGACGTGCTAAGGGGTATCTAGAGAGTGGGATAGGTTTAATAACTACCCTAACCCTAACGCGTACCCTAACCCTAACCCCTACCCTAACCCTAACACGTACCCTAATCCTAACCCGTAACCTAAACCGAGCCCTAACCCTCAAACTAACCCTAACCCTAAACCTAACCCATACCCTACGCCGTACCCGAACCCGTACCCGAACCCGTACCTGAACCCGTACCCTAAGCCGTACCCTAACCCTAACCCTAACCCTAAGCTACCCTTGACTGCTTCTGCCTCCAATAGATTTCCTAAGCACTAGTGTTTTAAGGAACAGGTTAAAAAGAGAATCCTAATGTGATTTCTTGATAATGGGTGTGTTCCTTATCTTCTCCTAGTGTCTAAACTCTTCTCCATGGCTGGACCCCCAAATAATATTCCTTGACGTGCTAAGGGGTATCTAGAGAGTGGGATAGGTTTAATAACTACCCTAACCCTAACGCGTACCCTAACCCTAACCCCTACCCTAACCCTAACACTTACCCTAATCCTAACCCGTACCCTAAACGGAGACCTAACCCTCAAACTAACCCTAACCCTAACCCTAACCCATACCCTACGCCGTACACGAACCCGTACCCGAACCCGTACCCTAAGCCATACCCTAACCCTAACCCTCACCGTAACCCTAACCCTAAGCTACCCTTGACTGCTTCTGCCTCCAATAGATTTCCTAAGCACTAGTGTATTAAGGAACAGGTTAAAAAGAGAATCCTAATGTGATTTCAGGATAATGGGTGTGTTCCTTATCTTCTCCTAGTGTCTAAACTCTTCTCCATGGCTGGACCCCCAAATAATATTCCTTGACGTGCTAAGGGGTATCTAGAGAGTGGGATAGGTTTAATAACTACCCTAACCCTAACGCGTACCCTAACCCTAACCCCTACCCTAACCCTAACACTTACCCTAATCCTAACCCGTACCCTAAACGGAGCCCTAACCCTCAAACTAACCCTAACCCTAACCCTAACCCATACCCTACGCCGTACCCAAACCCGTACCCGAACCCGTACCCGAACCCGTACCCTAAGCCGTACCCTAAACCTAACCCTAACCCTAACCCTAACCCTAAGCTACCCTTGACTGCTTCTGCCTCCAATAGATTTCCTAAGCACTAGTGTATTAAGGAACAGGTTAAAAAGAGAATCCTAATGTGATTTCAGGATAATGGGTGTGTTCCTTATCTTCTCCTAGTGTCTAAACCCTTCTCCATGGCTGGACCCCCAAATAATATTCCTTGACGTGCTAAGGGGTATCTAGAGAGTGGGATAGGTTTAATAACTACCCTAACCCTAACGCGTACCCTAACCCTAACCCCTACCCTAACCCTAACACGAACCCTAATCCTAACCCGTACCCTAAACCGAGCCCTAACCTTCAAACTAACCCTAACCCTATCCCAAACCCATACCCTACGCCGTACACGAACCCGTACCCGAACCCGTACCCTAAGCCGTGTCCTAACCCTAGCCCTAACCCTAACCCTAACCCTAAGCTACCCTTGACTGCTTCTGCCTCCAATAGATTTCCTAAGCACTAGTGTTTTAAGGAACAGTTTAAAAAGAGAATCCTAATGTGATTTCTTGATAATGGGTGTGTTCCTTATCTTCTCCTAGTGTCTAAAGTCTTCTCCATGGCTGGACCCCCAAATAATATTCCTTGACGTGCTAAGGGGTATCTAGAGAGTGGGATAGGTTTAATAACTACCCTAACCCTAACGCGTACCCTAACCCTAACCCCTACCCTAACCCTAACACGAACCCTAATCCTAACCCGTACCCTAAACCGAGCCCTAACCTTCAAACTAACCCTAACCCTAACCCTAACCCATACCCTACAGCGTACACGAACCCGTACCCGAACCCGTACCCTAAGCCGTACCCTAACCCTAACCCTAACCCTAACCCTAACCCTAAGCTACCCTTGACTGCTTCTGCCTCCAATAGATTTCCTAAACACTAGTGTTTTAAGGAACAGGTTAAAAAGAGAATCCTAATGTGATTTCTTGATAATGGGTGTGTTCCTTATCTTCTCCTAGTGTCTAAACTCTTCTCCATGGCTGGACCCCCAAATAATATTCCTTGACGTGCTAAGGGGTATCTAGAGAGTGAGATAGGTTTAATAACTACCCTAACCCTAACGCGTACCCTAACCCTAACCCCTACCCTAACCCTAACACTTACCCTAATCCTAACCCGTACCCTAAACGGAGCCCTAACCCTCAAACTAACCCTAACCCTAACCCTAACCCATACCCTACGCCGTACCCGAACCCGTACCCGAACCCGTACCCTAAGCCATACCCTAACCCTAACCCTCACCGTAACCCTAACCCTAAGCTACCCTTGACTGCTTCTGCCTCCAATAGATTTCCTAAGCACTAGTGTATTAAGGAACAGGTTAAAAAGAGAATCCTAATGTGATTTCAGGATAATGGGTGTGTTCCTTATCTTCTCCTAGTGTCTAAACTCTTCTCCATGGCTGGACCCCCAAATAATATTCCTTGACGTGCTAAGGGGTATCTAGAGAGTGGGATAGGTTTAATAACTACCCTAACCCTAACGCGTACCCTAATCCTAACCCCTACCCTAACCCTAACACGAACCCTAATCCTAACCCGTACCCTAAACCGAGCCCTAACCTTCAAATTAACCCTAACCCTAACGCAAACCCATACCCTACGCCGTACACGAACCCGTACCCGAACCCGTACCCTAAGCCGTGTCCTAAACCTAGCCCTAACCCTAACCCTAACCCTAAGCTACACTTGACTGCTTCTGCCTCCAATAGATTTCCTAAGCACTAGTGTTTTAAGGAACAGGTTAAAAAGAGAATCCTAATGTGATTTCTTGATAATGGGTGTGTTCCTTATCTTCTCCTAGTGTCTAAACTCTTCTCCATGGCTGGACCCCCAAATAATATTCCTTGACGTGCTAAGGGGTTTCTAGAGAGTGGGATATGTTTAATAACTACCCTAACCCTAACGCGTACCCTAACCCTAACCCCTACCCTAACCCTAACACGTACCCTAATCCTAACCCGTAACATAAACCGAGCCCTAACCCTCAAACTAACCCTAACCCTAAACCTAACCCATACCCTACGCCGTACCTGAACCCGTACCCGAACCCGTACCCGAACCCGTACCCTAAGCCGTACCCTAACCCTAACCCCAACCCTAAGCTACCCTTGACTGCTTCTGCCTCCAATAGATTTCCTGAGCACTAGTGTTTTAAGGAACAGGTTAAAAAGAGAATCCTAATGTGATTTCTTGATAATGGGTGTGTTCCTTATCTTCTCCTAGTGTCTAAACTCTTCTCCATGGCTGGACCCCCAAATAATATTCCTTGACGTGCTAAGGGGTATCTAGAGAGTGGGATAGGTTTAATAACTACCCTAACCCTAATGCGTACCCTAAACCTAACCCCTACCCTAACCCTAACACGTACCCTAATCCTAACCCGTACCCTAAACCGAGCCCTAACCCTCAAACTAACCCTAACCCTAACCCTAACCCATACCCTACGCCGTACCCGAACCCGTACCCGAACCCGTACCCTAAGCCATACCCTAACCCTAACCCTAACCGTAACCCTAACCCTAAGCTACCCTTGACTGCTTCTGCCTCCAATAGATTTCCTAAGCACTAGTGTATTAAGCAACAGGTTAAAAAGAGAATCCTAATGTGATTTCAGGATAATGGGTGTGTTCCTTATCTTCTCCTAGTGTCTAAACTCTTCTCCATGGCTGGACCCCCAAATAATATTCCTTGACGTGCTAAGGGGTATCTAGAGAGTGGGATAGGTTTAATAACTACCCTAACCCTAACGCGTACCCTAACCCTAACCCCTACCCTAACCCTAACACGTACCCTAATCTTAACCCGTAACCTAAACCGAGCCCTAACCCTCAAACTAACCCTAACCCTAAACCTAACCCATACCCTACGCCGTACCCGAACCCGTACCCGAACCCGTACCCGAACCCGTACCCTAAGCCGTACCCTAACCCTAACCCTAACCCTAAGCTACCCTTGACTGCTTCTGCCTCCAATAGATTTCCTAAGCACTAGTGTTTTAAGGAACAGGTTAAAAAGAGAATCCTAATGTGATTTCTTGATAATGGGTGTGTTCCTTATCTTCTCCTAGTGTCTAAACTCTTCTCCATGGCTGGACCCCCAAATAATATTCCTTGACGTGCTAAGGGGTATCTAGAGAGTGGGATAGGTTTAATAACTATCATAACCCTAACGCATACCCTAACCCTAACCTCTACCCTAACCCTAACACGTACACTAATCCTAACCCATACCCTAAACCGAGCCCTAACCCTCAAACTAACCCTAACCCTAACCCTAACCCATACCCTACGCCGTACCCAAACCCGTACCCGAACCCGTACCCGAACCCATACCCTAAGCCGTACCCTAAACCTAACCCTAACCCTAACCCTAACCCTAAGCTACCCTTGACTGCTTCTGCCTCCAATAGATTTCCTAATCACTAGTGTTTTAAGGAACAGGTTAAAAAGAGAATCCTAATGTGATTTCTTGATAATGGGTGTGTTCCTTATCTTCTCCTAGTGTCTAAAATCTTCTCCATGGCTGGACCCCCAAATAATATTCCTTGACGTGCTAAGGGGTATCTAGAGAGTGGGATAGGTTTAATAACTACCCTAACCCTAACGCGTACCCTAACCCTAACCCCTACCCTAACCCTAACACAAACCCTAATACTAACCCGTACCCTAAACCGAGCCCTAACCTTCAAACTAACCCTAACACTAACCCTAACCCATACCCTACGCCGTACGAGAACCCGTACACGAACCCGTACCCTAAGCCGTATCCTAACCCTAACCCTAACCCTAACCCTAACCCTAACCCTAAGCTACCCTTGCCTGCTTCTGCCTCCAATAGATTCCTAAGCACTAGTGTTTTAAGGAACAGGTTAAAAAGAGAATCCTAATGTGATTTCTTGATAATGGGTGTGTTCCTTATCTTCTCCTAGTGTCTAAACTCTTCTCCATGGCTGGACACCCAAATAATATTCCTTGACGTGCTAAGGGGTATCTAGAGAGTGGGATAGGTTTAATAACTACCCTAACCCTAACGCCTACCCTAACCCTAACCCCTACCCTAACCCTAACACGTACCCTAATCCTAACCCGTACCCTAAACCGAGCCCTAACCCTCAAACTAACCCTAACCCTAACCCTAACCCATATCCTACGCCATACCCAAACCCGTACCCGAACCCGTACCCTAAGCCGTACCCTAACCCAAACCCTAACCCTAAGCTACCCTTGACTGCTTCTGCCTCCAATAGATTTCCTAAGCACTAGTGTTTTAAGGAACAGGTTAAAAAGAGAATCCTAATGTGATTTCAGGATAATGGGTGTGTTCCTTATCTTCTCCTAGTGTATAAACTCTTCTCCATGGCTGGACCGCCAAATAATATTCCTTGACGTGCTAAGGGGTATCTAGAGAGTGGGATAGGTTTAATAACTACCATAACCCTAACGCATACCCTAACCCTAACCTCTACCCTAACCCTAACACGTACACTAATCCTAACCCATACCCTAAACCGAGCCCTAACCCTCAAACTAACCCTAACCATAACCCTAACCCATACCCTGCGCCGTACCCAAACCCGTACCCGAACCCGTACCCGAACCCGTACCCTAAGCCGTACCCTAAACCTAACCCTAACCGTAACCCTAACCCTAAGCTACCCTTGACTGCTTCTGCCTCCAATAGATTTCCTAAGCACTAGTGTATTAAGGAACAGGTTAAAAAGAGAATCCTAATGTGATTTCAGGATAATGGGTGTGTTCCTTATCTTCTCCTAGTGTCTAAACTCTTCTCCATGGCTGGACCCCCAAATAATATTCCTTGACGTGCTAAGGGGTATCTAGAGAGTGGGATAGGTTTAATAACTACCCTAACCCTAACGCGTACCCTAACCCTAACCCCTACCCTAACCCTAACACGTACCCTAATCCTAACCCGTAACCTAAACCGAGCCCTAACCCTCAAACTAACCCTAACCCTAAACCTAACCCATACCCTACGCCGTACCCGAACCCGTACCCGAACCCGTACCCGAACCCGTACCCTAAGCCGTACCCTAACCCTAACCCTAACCCTAAGCTACCCTTGACTGCTTCTGCCTCCAATAGATTTCCTAAGCACTAGTGTTTTAAGGAACAGGTTAAAAAGAGAATCCTAATGTGATTTCTTGATAATGGGTGTGTTCCTTATCTTCTCCTAGTGTCTAAACTCTTCTCCATGGCTGGACCCCCAAATAATATTCCTTGACGTGCTAAGGGGTATCTAGAGAGTGGGATAGGTTTAATAACTATCATAACCCTAACGCATACCCTAACCCTAACCTCTACCCTAACCCTAACACGTACACTAATCCTAACCCATACCCTAAACCGAGCCCTAACCCTCAAACTAACCCTAACCCTAACCCTAACCCATACCCTACGCCGTACCCAAACCCGTACCCGAACCCGTACCCGAACCCATACCCTAAGCCGTACCCTAAACCTAACCCTAACCCTAACCCTAACCCTAAGCTACCCTTGACTGCTTCTGCCTCCAATAGATTTCCTAAGCACTAGTGTTTTAAGGAACAGGTTAAAAAGAGAATCCTAATGTGATTTCTTGATAATGGGTGTGTTCCTTATCTTCTCCTAGTGTCTAAAATCTTCTCCATGGCTGGACCCCCAAATAATATTCCTTGACGTGCTAAGGGGTATCTAGAGAGTGGGATAGGTTTAATAACTACCCTAACCCTAACGCGTACCCTAACCCTAACCCCTACCCTAACCCTAACACAAACCCTAATACTAACCCGTACCCTAAACCGAGCCCTAACCTTCAAACTAACCCTAACACTAACCCTAACCCATACCCTACGCCGTACGAGAACCCGTACACGAACCCGTACCCTAAGCCGTATCCTAACCCTAACCCTAACCCTAACCCTAACCCTAACCCTAAGCTACCCTTGCCTGCTTCTGCCTCCAATAGATTCCTAAGCACTAGTGTTTTAAGGAACAGGTTAAAAAGAGAATCCTAATGTGATTTCTTGATAATGGGTGTGTTCCTTATCTTCTCCTAGTGTCTAAACTCTTCTCCATGGCTGGACACCCAAATAATATTCCTTGACGTGCTAAGGGGTATCTAGAGAGTGGGATAGGTTTAATAACTACCCTAACCCTAACGCCTACCCTAACCCTAACCCCTACCCTAACCCTAACACGTACCCTAATCCTAACCCGTACCCTAAACCGAGCCCTAACCCTCAAACTAACCCTAACCCTAACCCTAACCCATATCCTACGCCATACCCAAACCCGTACCCGAACCCGTACCCGAACCCGTACCCTAAGCCGTACCCTAAACCTAACCCTAACCCTAACCCTAACCCTAAGCTACCCTTGACTGCTTCTGCCTCCAATAGATTTCCTAAGCACTAGTGTATTAAGGAACAGGTTAAAAAGAGAATCCTAATGTGATTTCAGGATAATGGGTGTGTTCCTTATCTTCTCCTAGTGTCTAAACCCTTCTCCATGGCTGGACCCCCAAATAATATTCCTTGACGTGCTAAGGGGTATCTAGAGAGTGGGATAGGTTTAATAACTACCCTAACCCTAACGCGTACCCTAACCCTAACCCCTACCCTAACCCTAACACGAACCCTAATCCTAACCCGTACCCTAAACCGAGCCCCAACCTTCAAACTAACCCTAACCCTAACCCAAACCCATACCCTACGCCGTACACGAACCCGTACCCGAACCCGTACCCTAAGCCGTGTCCTAACCCTAGCCCTAACCCTAACCCTAACCCTAAGCTACCCTTGACTGCTTCTGCCTCCAATAGATTTCCTAAGCACTAGTGTTTTAAGGAACAGTTTAAAAAGAGAATCCTAATGTGATTTCTTGATAATGGGTGTGTTCCTTATCTTCTCCTAGTGTCTAAAGTCTTCTCCATGGCTGGACCCCCAAATAATATTCCTTGACGTGCTAAGGGGTATCTAGAGAGTGGGATAGGTTTAATAACTACCCTAACCCTAACGCGTACCCTAACCCTAACCCCTACCCTAACCCTAACACGAACCCTAATCCTAACCCGTACCCTAAACCGAGCCCTAACCTTCAAACTAACCCTAACCCTAACCCTAACCCATACCCTACAGCGTACACGAACCCGTACCCGAACCCGTACCCTAAGCCGTACCCTAACCCTAACCCTAACCCTAACCCTAACCCTAAGCTACCCTTGACTGCTTCTGCCTCCAATAGATTTCCTAAGCACTAGTGTTTTAAGGAACAGGTTTAAAAGAGAATCCTAATGTGATTTCTTGATAATGGGTGTGTTCCTTATCTTCTCCTAGTGTCTAAACTCTTCTCCATGGCTGGACCCCCAAATAATATTCCTTGACGTGCTAAGGGGTATCTAGAGAGTGGGATAGGTTTAATAACTACCCTAACCCTAACGCGTACCCTAACCCTAACCCCTACCCTAACCCTAACACTTACCCTAATCCTAACCCGTACCCTAAACGGAGCCCTAACCCTCAAACTAACCCTAACCCTAACCCTAACCCATACCCTACGCCGTACCCGAACCCGTACCCGAACCCGTACCCTAAGCCATACCCTAACCCTAACCCTCACCGTAACCCTAACCCTAAGCTACCCTTGACTGCTTCTGCCTCCAATAGATTTCCTAAGCACTAGTGTATTAAGGAACAGGTTAAAAAGAGAATCCTAATGTGATTTCAGGATAATGGGTGCGTTCCTTATCTTCTCCTAGTGTCTAAACTCTTCTCCATGGCTGGACCCCCAAATAATATTCCTTGACGTGCTAAGGGGTATCTAGAGAGTGGGATAGGTTTAATAACTACCCTAACCCTAACGCGTACCCTAATCCTAACCCCTACCCTAACCCTAACACGAACCCTAATCCTAACCCGTACCCTAAACCGAGCCCTAACCTTCAAATTAACCCTAACCCTAACGCAAACCCATACCCTACGCCGTACACGAACCCGTACCCGAACCCGTACCCTAAGCCGTGTCCTAACCCTAGCCCTAACCCTAACCCTAACCCTAAGCTACACTTGACTGCTTCTGCCTCCAATAGATTTCCTAAGCACTAGTGTTTTAAGGAACAGGTTAAAAAGAGAATCCTAATGTGATTTCTTGATAATGGGTGTGTTCCTTATCTTCTCCTAGTGTCTAAACTCTTCTCCATGGCTGGACCCCCAAATAATATTCCTTGACGTGCTAAGGGGTTTCTAGAGAGTGGGATATGTTTAATAACTACCCTAACCCTAACGCGTACCCTAACCCTAACCCCTACCCTAACCCTAACACGTACCCTAATCCTAACCCGTAACATAAACCGAGCCCTAACCCTCAAACTAACCCTAACCCTAAACCTAACCCATACCCTACGCCGTACCTGAACCCGTACCCGAACCCGTATCCGAACCCGTACCCTAAGCCGTACCCTAACCCTAACCCCAACCCTAAGCTACCCTTGACTGCTTCTGCCTCCAATAGATTTCCTGAGCACTAGTGTTTTAAGGAACAGGTTAAAAAGAGAATCCTAATGTGATTTCTTGATAATGGGTGTGTTCCTTATCTTCTCCTAGTGTCTAAACTCTTCTCCATGGCTGGACCCCCAAATAATATTCCTTGACGTGCTAAGGGGTATCTAGAGAGTGGGATAGGTTTAATAACTACCCTAACCCTAATGCGTACCCTAATCCTAACCCCTACCCTAACCCTAACACGTACCCTAATCCTAACCCGTACCCTAAACCGAGCCCTAACCCTCAAACTAACCCTAACCCTAACCCTAACCCATACCCTACGCCGTACCCGAACCCGTACCCGAACCCGTACCCTAAGCCATACCCTAACCCTAACCCTAACCGTAACCCTAACCCTAAGCTACCCTTGACTGCTTCTGCCTCCAATAGATTTCCTAAGCACTAGTGTATTAAGGAACAGGTTAAAAAGAGAATCCTAATGTGATTTCAGGATAATGGGTGTGTTCCTTATCTTCTCCTAGTGTCTAAACTCTTCTCCATGGCTGGACCCCCAAATAATATTCCTTGACGTGCTAAGGGGTATCTAGAGAGTGGGATAGGTTTAATAACTACCCTAACCCTAACGCGTACCCTAACCCTAACCCCTACCCTAACCCTAACACGTACCCTAATCCTAACCCGTAACCTAAACCGAGCCCTAACCCTCAAACTAACCCTAACCCTAAACCTAACCCATACCCTACGCCGTACCCGAACCCGTACCCGAACCCGTACCCGAACCCGTACCCTAAGCCGTACCCTAACCCTAACCCTAACGCTAAGCTACCCTTGACTGCTTCTGCCTCCAATAGATTTCCTAAGCACTAGTGTTTTAAGGAACAGGTTAAAAAGAGAATCCTAATGTGATTTCTTGATAATGGGTGTGTTCCTTATCTTCTCCTAGTGTCTAAACTCTTCTCCATGGCTGGACCCCCAAATAATATTCCTTGACGTGCTAAGGGGTATCTAGAGAGTGGGATAGGTTTAATAACTATCATAACCCTAACGCATACCCTAACCCTAACCTCTACCCTAACCCTAACACGTACACTAATCCTAACCCATACCCTAAACCGAGCCCTAACCCTCAAACTAACCCTAACCCTAACCCTAACCCATACCCTACGCCGTACCCAAACCCGTACCCGAACCCGTACCCGAACCCATACCCTAAGCCGTACCCTAAACCTAACCCTAACCCTAACCCTAACCCTAAGCTACCCTTGACTGCTTCTGCCTCCAATAGATTTCCTAAGCACTAGTGTATTAAGGAACAGGTTAAAAAGAGAATCCTAATGTGATTTCAGGATAATGGGTGTGTTCCTTATCTTCTCCAAGTGTCTAAACTCTTCTCCATGGCTGGACCCCCAAATAATATTCCTTGACGTGCTAAGGGGTATCTAGAGAGTGGGATAGGTTTAATAACTACCCTAACCCTAACGCGTACCCTAACCCTAACCCCTACCCTAACCCTAACACGAACCCTAATCCTAACCCGTACCCTAAACCGAGCCCTAACCTTCAAACTAACCCTAACCCTAAACCAAACCCATACCCTACGCCGTACACGAACCCGTACCCGAACCCGTACCCTAAGCCGTGTCCTAACCCTAGCCCTAACCCTAACCCTAACCCTAAGCTACCCTTGACTGCTTCTGCCTCCAATAGATTTCCTAAGCACTAGTGTTTTAAGGAACAGGTTAAAAAGAGAATCCTAATGTGATTTCTTGATAATGGGTGTGTTCCTTATCTTCTCCTAGTGTCTAAACTCTTCTCCATGGCTGGACCCCCAAATAATATTCCTTGACGTGCTAAGGGTTATCTAGAGAGTGGGATAGGTTTAATAACTACCCTAACCCTAACGCGTACCCTAACCCTAACCCCTACCCTAACCCTAACACGAACCCTAATCCTAACCCGTACCCTAAACCGAGCCCTAACCTTCAAACTAACCCTAACCCTAACCCTAACCCATACCCTACAGCGTACACGAACCCGTACCCGAACCCGTACCCTAAGCCGTACCCTAACCCTAACCCTAACCCTAACCCTAACCCTAAGCTACCCTTGACTGCTTCTGCCTCCAATAGATTTCCTAAGCACTAGTGTTTTAAGGAACAGGTTAAAAAGAGAATCCTAATGTGATTTCTTGATAATGGGTGTGTTCCTTATCTTCTCCTAGTGTCTAAACTCTTCTCCATGGCTGGACCCCCAAATAATATTCCTTGACGTGCTAAGGGGTATCTAGAGAGTGAGATAGGTTTAATAACTACCCTAACCCTAACGCGTACCCTAACCCTAACCCCTACCCTAACCCTAACACTTACCCTAATCCTAACCCGTACCCTAAACGGAGCCCTAACCCTCAAACTAACCCTAACCCTAACCCTAACCCATACCCTACGCCGTACCCGAACCCGTACCCGAACCCATACCCTAAGCCATACCCTAACCCTAACCCTCACCGTAACCCTACCCCTAAGCTACCCTTGACTGCTTCTGCCTCCAATAGATTTCCTAAGCACTAGTGTATTAAGGAACAGGTTAAAAAGAGAATCCTAATGTGATTTCAGGATAATGGGTGTGTTCCTTATCTTCTCCTAGTGTCTAAACTCTTCTCCATGGCTGGACCCCCAAATAATATTCCTTGACGTGCTAAGGGGTATCTAGAGAGTGGGATAGGTTTAATAACTACCCTAACCCTAACGCGTACCCTAACCCTAACCCCTACCCTAACCCTAACACGTACCCTACTCCTAACCCGTACCCTAAACCGAGCCCTAACCCTCAAACTAACCCTAACCCTAACCCTAACCCATACCCTACGCCGTACCCGAACCCGTACCCGAACCCGTACCCGAACCCGTACCCGAACCCGTACCCTAAGCCGTACCCTAAACCTAACCCTAACCCTAACCCTAACCCTAAGCTACCCTTGACTGCTTCTGCCTCCAATAGATTTCCTAATCACTAGTGTATTAAGGAACAGGTTAAAAAGAGAATCCTAATGTGATTTCTTGATAATGGGTGTGTTCCTTATCTTCTCCTAGTGTCTAAACTCTTCTCCATGGCTGGACCCCCAAATAATATTCCTTGACGTGCTAAGGGGTATCTAGAGAGTGGGATAGGTTTAATAACTACCCTAACCCTAACGCGTACCCTAACCCTAACCCCTACCATAACCCTAACACGAACCCTAATCGTAACCCGTACCCTAAACCGAGCCCTAACCTTCAAACTAACCCTAACCCTAACCCATACCCTACGCCGTACACGAACACGTACCCGAACCCGTACCCTAAGCCGTACCCTAAAGCTAACCCTAACCCTAACCCTAACCCTAACCCTAAGCTACCCTTGACTGCTTCTGCCTCCAATAGATTTCCTAAGCACTAGTGTTTTAAGGAACAGGTTAAAAAGAGCATCCTAATGTGATTTCTTGATAATGGGTGTGTTCCTTATCTTCTCCTAGTGTCTAAACTATTCTCCATGGCTGGACCGCCAAATAATATTCCTTGACGTGCTAAGGGTTATCTAGAGAGTGGGATAGGTTTAATAACTACCCTAACCCTAACGCGTACCCTAACCCTAACCCCTACCCTAACCCTAAGACGTACCCTAATCCTAACCCGTAACCTAAACCGAGCCCTAACCCTCAAACTAACCCTAACCCTAACCCTAACCCATACCCTACGCCATACGCGAACCCGTACCCGAACCCGTACACTAAGCCGTACCCTAACCCTAACCCTAACCCTAACCCTAACCCTAAACCTAACCCTAACCCTAAGCTACCCTTGACTGCTTCTGCCTCCAATAGATTTCCTAAGCACTAGTGTTTTAAGGAACAGGTTAAAAAGAGAATCCTAATGTGATTTCTTGATAATGGGTGTGTTCCTTATATTCTCCTAGTGTCTAAACTTTTCTCCATGGCTGGACCCCCAAATAATATTCCTTGACGTGCTAAGGGGTATCTAGAGAGTGGGATAGGTTTAATAACTACCCTAACCCTAACGCGTACCCTGACCCTAACCCCTACCCTAACCCTAACACGAACCCTAATCCTAACCCGTACCCTAAACCGAGCCCTAACCTTCAAACTAACCCTAACACTAACCCAAACCCATACCCTACGCCGTACACGAACCCGTACCCGAACCCGTACCCTAAGCCGTGTCCTAACCCTAGCCCTAACCCTAACCCTAACCCTAAGCTACCCTTGACTGCTTCTGCCTCCAATAGATTTCCTAAGCACTAGTGTTTTAAGGAACAGGTTAAAAAGAGAATCCTAATGTGATTTCTTGATAATGGGTGTGTTCCTTATCTTCTCCTAGTGTCTAAACTCTTCTCCATGGCTGGACACCCAAATAATATTCCTTGACGTGCTAAGGGGTATCTAGAGAGTGGGATAGGTTTAATAACTACCCTAACCCTAACGCCTACCCTAACCCTAACCCCTACCCTAACCCTAACACGTACCCTAATCCTAACCAGTACCCTAAACCGAGCCCTAACCCTCAAACTAACCCTAACCCTAACCCTAACCCATATCCTACGCCATACCCAAACCCGTACCCGAACCCGTACCCTAAGCCGTACCCTAACCCAAACCCTAACCCTAAGCTACCCTTGACTGCTTCTGCCTCCAATAGATTTCCTAAGCACTAGTGTTTTAAGGAACAGGTTAAAAAGAGAATCCTAATGTGATTTATTGATAATGGGTGTGTTCCTTATCTTCTCCTAGTGTCTAAACTCTTCTCCATGGCTGGACCCCCAAATAATATTCCTTGCCGTGCTAAGGGGTTTCTAGAGAGTGGGATATGTCTAATAACTACCCTAACCCTAACGCGTACCCTAACCCTAACCCCTACCCTAACCCTAACACGTACCCTAATCCTAACCCGTAACATAAACCGAGCCCTAACCCTCAAACTAACCCTAACACTAACCCAAACCCATACCCTACGCCGTACCTGAACCCGTACCCGAACCCGTACCCGAACCCGTACCCTAAGCCGTACCCTAACCCTAACCCTAACCCTAAGCTACCCTTGACTGCTTCTGCCTCCAATAGATTTCCTGAGCACTAGTGTTTTAAGGAACATGTTAAAAAGAGAATCCTAATGTGATTTCTTGATAATGGGTGTGTTCCTTATCTTCTCCTAGTGTCTAAACTCTTCTCCATGGCTGGACCCCCAAATAATATTCCTTGACGTGCTAAGGGGTATCTAGAGAGTGGGATAGGTTTAATAACTACCCTAACCCTAACGCGTACCCTAACCCTAACCCCTACCCTAACCCTAACACGTACCCTAATCCTAACCCGTACCCTAAACCGAGCCCAAACCCTCAAACTAACCCTAACCCTAACCCTAACCCATACCCTACGCCGTACCCGAACCCGTACCCGAACCCATACCCTAAGCCATACCCTAACCCTAACCCTAACCGTAACCCTAACCCTAAGCTACCCTTGACTGCTTCTGCCTCCAATAGATTTCCTAAGCACTAGTGTATTAAGGAACAGGTTAAAAAGAGAATCCTAATGTGATTTCAGGATAATGGGTGTGTTCCTTATCTTCTCCTAGTGTATAAACTCTTCTCCATGGCTGGACCCCCAAATAATATTCCTTGACGTGCTAAGGGGTATCTAGAGCGTGGGATAGGTTTAATAACTACCCTAACCCTAACGCGTACCCTAACCCTAACCCCTACCCTAACCCTAACACGTACCCTAATCCTAACCCGTAACCTAAACCGAGCCCTAACCCTCAAACTAACCCTAACCCTAAACCTAACCCATACCCTACGCCGTACCCGAACCCGTACCCTAAGCCGTACCCTAACCCTAACCCTAACCCTAAGCTACCCTTGACTGCTTCTGCCTCCAATAGATTTCCTAAGCACTAGTGTTTTAAGGAACAGGTTAAAAAGAGAATCCTAATGTGATTTCTTGATAATGGGTGTGTTCCTTATCTTCTCCTAGTGTCTAAACTCTTCTCCATGGCTGGACCCCCAAATAATATTCCTTGACGTGCTAAGGGGTATCTAGAGAGTGGGATAGGTTTAATAACTACCCTAACCCTAACGCGTACCCTAACCCTAACCCCTACCCTAATCCTAACACTTACCCTAATCCTAACCCGTACCCTAAACGGAGCCCTAACCCTCAAACTAACCCTAACCCTAACCCTAACCCATACCCTACGCCGTACACGAACCCGTACCCGAACCCGTACCCTAAGCCATACCCTAACCCTAACCCTCACCGTAACCCTAACCCTAAGCTACCCTTGACTGCTTCTGCCTCCAATAGATTTGCTAAGCACTAGTGTATTAAGGAACAGGTTAAAAAGAGAATCCTAATGTGATTTCAGGATAATGGGTGTGTTCCTTATCTTCTCCTAGTGTCTAAACTCTTCTCCATGGCTGGACCCCCAAATAATATTCCTTGACGTGCTAAGGGGTATCTAGAGAGTGGGATAGGTTTAATAACTACCCTAACCCTAACGCGTACCCTAACCCTAACCCCTACCCTAACCCTAACACGTACCCTAATCCTAACCCGTAACCTAAACCGAGCCCTAACCCTCAAACTATCCCTAACCCTAAACCTAACCCATACCCTACGCCGTACCCGAACCCGTACCCGAACCCGTACCCGAACCCGTACCCTAAGCCGTACCCTAACCCTAACCCTAACCCTAAGCTACCCTTGACTGCTTCTGCCTCCAATAGATTTCCTAAGCACTAGTGTTTTAAGGAACAGGTTAAAAAGAGAATCCTAATGTGATTTCTTGATAATGGGTGTGTTCCTTATCTTCTCCTAGTGTCTAAACTCTTCTCCATGGCTGGACCCCCAAATAATATTCCTTGACGTGCTAAGGGGTATCTAGAGAGTGGGATAGGTTTAATAACTACCCTAACCCTAACGCGTACCCTAACCCTAACCCCTACCCTAACCCTAACACTTACCCTAATCCTAACCCGTACCCTAAACGGAGCCCTAACCCTCAAACTAACCCTAACCCTAACCCTAACCCATACCCTACGCCGTACACGAACCCGTACCCGAACCCGTACCCTAAGCCATACCCTAACCCTAACCCTCACCGTAACCCTAACCCTAAGCTACCCTTGACTGCTTCTGCCTCCAATAGATTTCCTAAGCACTAGTGTATTAAGGAACAGGTTAAAAAGAGAATCCTAATGTGATTTCAGGATAATGGGTGTGTTCCTTATCTTCTCCTAGTGTCTAAACTCTTCTCCATGGCTGGACCCCCAAATAATATTCCTTGACGTGCTAAGGGGTATCTAGAGAGTGGGATAGGTTTAATAACTACCCTAACCCTAACGCGTACCCTAACCCTAACCCCTACCCTAACCCTAACACTTACACTAATCCTAACCCGTACCCTAAACGGAGCCCTAACCCTCAAACTAACCCTAACCCTAACCCTAACCCATACCCTACGCCGTACCCGAACCCGTACCCGAACCCGTACCCTAAGCCATACCCTAACCCTAACCCTCACCGTAACCCTAAACCTAAGCTACCCTTGACTGCTTCTGCCTCCAATAGATTTCCTAAGCACTAGTGTATTAAGGAACAGGTTAAAAAGAGAATCCTAATGTGATTTCAGGATAATGGGTGTGTTCCTTATCTTCTCCTAGTGTCTAAACTCTTCTCCATGGCTGGACCCCCAAATAATATTCCTTGACGTGCTAAGGGGTATCTAGAGAGTGGGATAGGTTTAATAACTACCCTAACCCTAATGCGTACCCTAATCCTAACCCCTACCCTAACCCTAACACGAACCCTAATCCTAACCCGTACCCTAAACCGAGCCCTAACCTTCAAACTAACCCTAACCCTAACCCAAACCCATACCCTACGCCGTACACGAACCCGTACCCGAACCCGTACCCTAAGCCGTGTCCTAACCCTAGCCCTAACCCTAACCCTAACCCTAAGCTACACTTGACTGCTTCTGCCTCCAATAGATTTCCTAAGCACTAGTGTTTTAAGGAACAGGTTAAAAAGAGAATCCTAATGTGATTTCTTGATAATGGGTGTGTTCCTTATCTTCTCCTAGTGTCTAAACTCTTCTCCATGGCTGGACCCCCAAATAATATTCCTTGACGTGCTAAGGGGTATCTAGAGAGTGGGATAGGTTTAATAACTACCCTAACCCTAACGCGTACCCTAACCCTAACCCCTACCCTAACCCTAACACGAACCCTAATCCTAACCCGTACCCTAAACCGAGCCCTAACCTTCAAACTAACCCTAACCCTAACCCTAACCCATACCCTACAGCGTACACGAACCCGTACCCGAACCCGTACCCTAAGCCGTACCCTAACCCAAACCCTAACCCTAAGCTACCCTTGACTGCTTCTGCCTCCAATAGATTTCCTAATCACTAGTGTTTTAAGGAACAGGTTAAAAAGAGAATCCTAATGTGATTTCTTGATAATGGGTGTGTTCCTTATCTTCTCCTAGTGTCTAAACTCTTCTCCATGGCTGGACCCCCAAATAATATTCCTTGACGTGCTAAGGGGTATCTAGAGAGTGGGATAGGTTTAATAACTACCCTAACCCTAACGCGTACCCTAACCCTAACCCCTACCATAACCCTAACACGAACCCTAATCGTAACCCGTACCCTAAACCGAGCCCTAACCTTCAAACTAACCCTAACCCTAACCCATACCCTACGCCGTACACGAACACGTACCCGAACCCGTACCCTAAGCCGTACCCTAAAGCTAACCCTAACCCTAACCCTAACCCTAACCCTAAGCTACCCTTGACTGCTTCTGCCTCCAATAGATTTCCTAAGCACTAGTGTTTTAAGGAACAGGTTAAAAAGAGAATCCTAATGTGATTTCTTGATAATGGGTGTGTTCCTTATCTTTTCCTAGTGTCTAAACTCTTCTCCATGGCTGGACCGCCAAATAATATTCCTTGACGTGCTAAGGGTTATCTAGAGAGTGGGATAGGTTTAATAACTACCCTAACCCTAACGCGTACCCTAACCCTAACCCCTACCCTAACCCTAAGACGTACCCTAATCCTAACCCGTAACCTAAACCGAGCCCTAACCCTCAAACTAACCCTAAACCTAACCCTAACCCATACCCTACGCCATACGCGAACCCGTACCCGAACCCGTACACTAAGCCATACCCTAACCCTAACCCTAACCCTAACCCTAACCCTAACCCTAAGCTACCCTTGACTGCTTCTGCCTCCAATAGATTTCCTAAGCACTAGTGTTTTAAGGAACAGGTTAAAAAGAGAATCCTAATGTGATTTCTTGATAATGGGTGTGTTCCTTATATTCTCCTAGTGTCTAAACTTTTCTCCATGGCTGGACCCCCAAATAATATTCCTTGACGTGCTAAGGGGTATCTAGAGAGTGGGATAGGTTTAATAACTACCCTAACCCTAACGCGTACCCTAACCCTAACCCCTACCCTAACCCTAACACGAACCCTAATCCTAACCCGTACCCTAAACCGAGCCCTAACCTTCAAACTAACCCTAACACTAACCCAAACCCATACCCTACGCCGTACACGAACCCGTACCCGAACCCGTACCCTAAGCCGTGTCCTAACCCTAGCCCTAACCCTAACCCTAACCCTAAGCTACCCTTGACTGCTTCTGCCTCCAATAGATTTCCTAAGCACTAGTGTTTTAAGGAACAGGTTAAAAAGAGAATCCTAATGTGATTTCTTGATAATGGGTGTGTTCCTTATCTTCTCCTAGTGTCTAAACTCTTCTCCATGGCTGGACCCCCAAATAATATTCCTTGACGTGCTAAGGGGTATCTAGAGAGTGGGATAGGTTTAATAACTACCCTAACCCTAACGCATACCCTAACCCTAACCCCTACCATAACCCTAACACGAACCCTAATCGTAACCCGTACCCTAAACCGAGCCCTAACCTTCAAACTAACCCTAACCCTAACCCATACCCTACGCCGTACACGAACACGTACCCGAACCCGTACCCTAAGCCGTACCCTAAAGCTAACCCTAACCCTAACCCTAACCCTAACCCTAAGCTACCCTTGACTGCTTCTGCCTCCAATAGATTTCCTAAGCACTAGTGTTTTAAGGAACAGGTTAAAAAGAGAATCCTAATGTGATTTCTTGATAATGGGTGTGTTCCTTATCTTCTCCTAGTGTCTAAACTCTTCTCCATGGCTGGACCGCCAAATAATATTCCTTGACGTGCTAAGGGTTATCTAGAGAGTGGGATAGGTTTAATAACTACCCTAACCCTAACGCGTACCCTAACCCTAACCCCTACCCTAACCCTAAGACGTACCCTAATCCTAACCCGTAACCTAAACCGAGCCCTAACCCTCAAACTAACCCTAACCCTAACCCTAACCCATACCCTACGCCATACGCGAACCCGTACCCGAACCCGTACACTAAGCCGTACCCTAACCCTAACCCTAACCCTAACCCTAACCCTAAACCTAACCCTAACCCTAAGCTACCCTTGACTGCTTCTGCCTCCAATAGATTTCCTAAGCACTAGTGTTTTAAGGAACAGGTTAAAAAGAGAATCCTAATGTGATTTCTTGATAATGGGTGTGTTCCTTATCTTCTCCTAGTGTCTAAACTCTTCTCCATGGCTGGACACCCAAATAATATTCCTTGACGTGCTAAGGGGTATCTAGAGAGTGGGATAGGTTTAATAACTACCCTAACCCTAACGCCTACCCTAACCCTAACCCCTACCCTAACCCTAACACGTACCCTAATCCTAACCAGTACCCTAAACCGAGCCCTAACCCTCAAACTAACCCTAACCCTAACCCTAACCCATATCCTACGCCATACCCAAACCCGTACCCGAACCCGTACCCTAAGCCGTACCCTAACCCAAACCCTAACCCTAAGCTACCCTTGACTGCTTCTGCCTCCAATAGATTTCCTAAGCACTAGTGTTTTAAGGAACAGGTTAAAAAGAGAATCCTAATGTGATTTATTGATAATGGGTGTGTTCCTTATCTTCTCCTAGTGTCTAAACTCTTCTCCATGGCTGGACCCCCAAATAATATTCCTTGCCGTGCTAAGGGGTTTCTAGAGAGTGGGATATGTCTAATAACTACCCTAACCCTAACGCGTACCCTAACCCTAACCCCTACCCTAACCCTAACACGTACCCTAATCCTAACCCGTAACATAAACCGAGCCCTAACCCTCAAACTAACCCTAACACTAACCCAAACCCATACCCTACGCCGTACCTGAACCCGTACCCGAACCCGTACCCGAACCCGTACCCTAAGCCGTACCCTAACCCTAAACCTAACCCTAAGCTACCCTTGACTGCTTCTGCCTCCAATAGATTTCCTGAGCACTAGTGTTTTAAGGAACAGGTTAAAAAGAGAATCCTAATGTGATTTCTTGATAATGGGTGTGTTCCTTATCTTCTCCTAGTGTCTAAACTCTTCTCCATGGCTGGACCCCCAAATAATATTCCTTGACGTGCTAAGGGGTATCTAGAGAGTGGGATAGGTTTAATAACTACCCTAACCCTAACACGTACCCTAACCCTAACCCCTACCCTAACCCTAACACGTACCCTAATCCTAACCCGTACCCTAAACCGAGCCCTAACCCTCAAACTAACCCTAACCCTAACCCTAACCCATACCCTACGCCGTACCCGAACCCGTACCCGAACCCATACCCTAAGCCATACCCTAACCCTAACCCTAACCGTAACCCTAACCCTAAGCTACCCTTGACTGCTTCTGCCTCCAATAGATTTCCTAAGCACTAGTGTATTAAGGAACAGGTTAAAAAGAGAATCCTAATGTGATTTCAGGATAATGGGTGTGTTCCTTATCTTCTCCTAGTGTATAAACTCTTCTCCATGGCTGGACCCCCAAATAATATTCCTTGACGTGCTAAGGGGTATCTAGAGCGTGGGATAGGTTTAATAACTACCCTAACCCTAACGCGTACCCTAACCCTAACCCCTACCCTAACCCTAACACGTACCCTAATCCTAACCCGTAACCTAAACCGAGCCCTAACCCTCAAACTAACCCTAACCCTAAACCTAACCCATACCCTACGCCGTACCCGAACCCGTACCCTAAGCCGTACCCTAACCCTAACCCTAACCCTAAGCTACCCTTGACTGCTTCTGCCTCCAATAGATTTCCTAAGCACTAGTGTTTTAAGGAACAGGTTAAAAAGAGAATCCTAATGTGATTTCTTGATAATGGGTGTGTTCCTTATCTTCTCCTAGTGTCTAAACTCTTCTCCATGGCTGGACCCCCAAATAATATTCCTTGACGTGCTAAGGGGTATCTAGAGAGTGGGATAGGTTTAATAACTACCCTAACCCTAACGCGTACCCTAACCCTAACCCCTACCCTAATCCTAACACTTACCCTAATCCTAACCCGTACCCTAAACGGAGCCCTAACCCTCAAACTAACCCTAACCCTAACCCTAACCCATACCCTACGCCGTACACGAACCCGTACCCGAACCCGTACCCTAAGCCATACCCTAACCCTAACCCTCACCGTAACCCTAACCCTAAGCTACCCTTGACTGCTTCTGCCTCCAATAGATTTCCTAAGCACTAGTGTATTAAGGAACAGGTTAAAAAGAGAATCCTAATGTGATTTCAGGATAATGGGTGTGTTCCTTATCTTCTCCTAGTGTCTAAACTCTTCTCCATGGCTGGACCCCCAAATAATATTCCTTGACGTGCTAAGGGGTATCTAGAGAGTGGGATAGGTTTAATAACTACCCTAACCCTAACGCGTACCCTAACCCTAACCCCTACCCTAACCCTAACACTTACCCTAATCCTAACCCGTACCCTAAACGGAGCCCTAACCCTCAAACTAACCCTAACCCTAACCCTAACCCATACCCTACGCCGTACCCGAACCCGTACCCGAACCCGTACCCTAAGCCATACCCTAACCCTAACCCTCACCGTAACCCTAACCCTAAGCTACCCTTGACTGCTTCTGCCTCCAATAGATTTCCTAAGCACTAGTGTATTAAGGAACAGGTTAAAAAGAGAATCCTAATGTGATTTCAGGATAATGGGTGTGTTCCTTATCTTCTCCTAGTGTCTAAACTCTTCTCCATGGCTGGACCGCCAAATAATATTCCTTGACGTGCTAAGGGGTATCTAGAGAGTGGGATAGGTTTAATAACTACCCTAACCCTAATGCGTACCCTAATCCTAACCCCTACCCTAACCCTAACACGAACCCTAATCCTAACCCGTACCCTAAACCGAGCCCTAACCTTCAAACTAACCCTAACCCTAACCCAAACCCATACCCTACGCCGTACACGAACCCGTACCCGAACCCGTACCCTAAGCCGTGTCCTAACCCTAGCCCTAACCCTAACCCTAACCCTAAGCTACACTTGACTGCTTCTGCCTCCAATAGATTTCCTAAGCACTAGTGTTTTAAGGAACAGGTTAAAAAGAGAATCCTAATGTGATTTCTTGATAATGGGTGTGTTCCTTATCTTCTCCTAGTGTCTAAACTCTTCTCCATGGCTGGACCCCCAAATAATATTCCTTGACGTGCTAAGGGGTATCTAGAGAGTGGGATAGGTTTAATAACTACCCTAACCCTAACGCGTACCCTAACCCTAACCCCTACCCTAACCCTAACACGAACCCTAATCCTAACCCGTACCCTAAACCGAGCCCTAACCTTCAAACTAACCCTAACCCTAACCCTAACCCATACCCTACAGCGTACACGAACCCGTACCCGAACCCGTACCCTAAGCCGTACCCTAACCCAAACCCTAACCCTAAGCTACCCTTGACTGCTTCTGCCTCCAATAGATTTCCTAATCACTAGTGTTTTAAGGAACAGGTTAAAAAGAGAATCCTAATGTGATTTCTTGATAATGGGTGTGTTCCTTATCTTCTCCTAGTGTCTAAACTCTTCTCCATGGCTGGACCCCCAAATAATATTCCTTGACGTGCTAAGGGGTATCTAGAGAGTGGGATAGGTTTAATAACTACCCTAACCCTAACGGGTACCCTAACCCTAACCCCTACCATAACCCTAACACGAACCCTAATCGTAACCCGTACCCTAAACCGAGCCCTAACCTTCAAACTAACCCTAACCCTAACCCATACCCTACGCCGTACACGAACACGTACCCGAACCCGTACCCTAAGCCGTACCCTAAAGCTAACCCTAACCCTAACCCTAACCCTAACCCTAACCCTAACCCTAAGCTACCCTTGACTGCTTCTGCCTCCAATAGATTTCCTAAGCACTAGTGTTTTAAGGAACAGGTTAAAAAGAGAATCCTAATGTGATTTCTTGATAATGGGTGTGTTCCTTATATTCTCCTAGTGTCTAAACTCTTCTCCATGGCTGGACCCCCAAATAATATTCCTTGACGTGCTAAGGGGTATCTAGAGAGTGGGATAGGTTTAATAACTACCCTAACCCTAACGCGTACCCTAACCCTAACCCCTACCCTAACCCTAACACGTACCCTAATCCTAACCCGTAACCTAAACCGAGCCCTAACCCTCAAACTAACCCTAACCCTAAACCTAACCCATACCCTACGCCGTACCCGAACCCGTACCCGATCCCGTACCCGAACCCGTACCCTAAGCCGTACCCTAACCCTAACCCTAACCCTAAGCTACCCTTGACTGCTTCTGCCTCCAATAGATTTCCTAAGCACTAGTGTTTTAAGGAACAGGTTAAAAAGAGAATCCTAATGTGATTTCTTGATAATGGGTGTGTTCCTTATCTTCTCCTAGTGTCTAAACTCTTCTCCATGGCTGGACCCCCAAATAATATTCCTTGACGTGCTAAGGGGTATCTAGAGAGTGGGATAGGTTTAATAACTACCCTAACCCTAACGCGTACCCTAACCCTAACCCCTACCCTAATCCTAACACTTACCCTAATCCTAACCCGTACCCTAAACGGAGCCCTAACCCTCAAACTAACCCTAACCCTAACCCTAACCCATACCCTACGCCGTACACGAACCCGTACCCGAACCCGTACCCTAAGCCATACCCTAACCCTAACCCTCACCGTAACCCTAACCCTAAGCTACCCTTGACTGCTTCTGCCTCCAATAGATTTCCTAAGCACTAGTGTATTAAGGAACAGGTTAAAAAGAGAATCCTAATGTGATTTCAGGATAATGGGTGTGTTCCTTATCTTCTCCTAGTGTCTAAACTCTTCTCCATGGCTGGACCCCCAAATAATATTCCTTGACGTGCTAAGGGGTATCTAGAGAGTGGGATAGGTTTAATAACTACCCTAACCCTAACGCGTACCCTAACCCTAACCCCTACCCTAACCCTAACACTTACCCTAATCCTAACCCGTACCCTAAACGGAGCCCTAACCCTCAAACTAACCCTAACCCTAACCCTAACCCATACCCTATGCCGTACCCGAACCCGTACCCTAATCCTTACCCTAACAATAACCCTAACCTTAACCCTAAGCTACCCTTGACTGCTTCTGCCTCCAATAGATTTCCTAAGCACTAGTGTTTTAAGGAACAGGTTAAAAAGAGAATCCTAATGTGATTTCTTGATAATGGGTGTGTTCCTTATCTTCTCCTAGTGTCTAAACTCTTCTCCATGGCTGGACCGCCAAATAATATTCCTTGACGTGCTAAGGGGTATCTAGAGAGTGGGATAGGTTTAATAACTACCATAACCCTAACGCATACCCTAACCCTAACCTCTACCCTAACCCTAACACGTACACTAATCCTAACCCATACCCTAAACCGAGCCCTAACCCTCAAACTAACCCTAACCCTAACCCTAACCCATACCCTGCGCCGTACCCAAACCCGTACCCGAACCCGTACCCGAACCCGTACCCTAAGCCGTACCCTAAACCTAACCCTAACCGTAACCCTAACTCTAAGCTACCCTTGACTGCTTCTGCCTCCAATAGATTTTCTAAGCACTAGTGTATTAAGGAACAGGTTAAAAAGAGAATCCTAATGTGATTTCAGGATAATGGGTGTGTTCCTTATCTTCTCCTAGTGTATAAACTCTTCTCCATGGCTGGACCCCCAAATAATATTCCTTGACGTGCTAAGGGGTATCTAGAGAGTGGGATAGGTTTAATAACTACCCTAACCCTAACGCGTACCCTAACCCTAACCCCTACCCTAACCCTAACACGTACCCTAATCCTAACCCGTAACCTAAACCGAGCCCTAACCCTCAAACTAACCCTAAACCTAAACCTAACCCATACCCTACGCCGTACCCGAACCCGTACCCGAACCCGTACCCGAACCCGTACCCTAAGCCGTACCCTAACCCTAACCCTAACCCTAAGCTACCCTTGACTGCTTCTGCCTCCAATAGATTTCCTAAGCACTAGTGTTTTAAGGAACAGGTTAAAAAGAGAATCCTAATGTGATTTCTTGATAATGGGTGTGTTCCTTATCTTCTCCTAGTGTCTAAACTCTTCTCCATGGCTGGACCCCCAAATAATATTCCTTGACGTGCTAAGGGGTATCTAGAGAGTGGGATAGGTTTAATAACTACCCTAACCCTAACGCGTACCCTAACCCTAATCCCTACCCTAACCCTAACACTTACCCTAATCCTAACCCGTACCCTAAACGGAGCCCT
This sequence comes from Eschrichtius robustus, assembly GCF_028021215.1. Classification (NCBI taxonomy): domain Eukaryota; kingdom Metazoa; phylum Chordata; class Mammalia; order Artiodactyla; family Eschrichtiidae; genus Eschrichtius; species Eschrichtius robustus. The sequence continues at coordinate 2,866,724 of NW_027175343.1, forward strand.
AACCCTCAAACTAACCCTAACCCTAACCCTAACCCATACCCTACGCCGTACACGAACCCGTACCCGAACCCGTACCCTAAGCCATACCCTAACCCTAACCCTCACCGTAACCCTAACCCTAAGCTACCCTTGACTGCTTCTGCCTCCAATAGATTTCCTAAGCACTAGTGTATTAAGGAACAGGTTAAAAAGAGAATCCTAATGTGATTTCAGGATAATGGGTGTGTTCCTTATCTTCTCCTAGTGTCTAAACTCTTCTCCATGGCTGGACCCCCAAATAATATTCCTTGACGTGCTAAGGGGTATCTAGAGAGTGGGATAGGTTTAATAACTACCCTAACCCTAACGCGTACCCTAACCCTAACCCCTACCCTAACCCTAACACTTACCCTAATCCTAACCCGTACCCTAAACGGAGCCCTAACCCTCAAACTAACCCTAACCCTAACCCTAACCCATACCCTACGCCGTACCCGAACCCGTACCCGAACCCGTACCCTAAGCCATACCCTAACCCTAACCCTCACCGTAACCCTAACCCTAAGCTACCCTTGACTGCTTCTGCCTCCAATAGATTTCCTAAGCACTAGTGTATTAAGGAACAGGTTAAAAAGAGAATCCTAATGTGATTTCAGGATAATGGGTGTGTTCCTTATCTTCTCCTAGTGTCTAAACTCTTCTCCATGGCTGGACCCCCAAATAATATTCCTTGACGTGCTAAGGGGTATCTAGAGAGTGGGATAGGTTTAATAACTACCCTAACCCTAATGCGTACCCTAATCCTAACCCCTACCCTAACCCTAACACGAACCCTAATCCTAACCCGTACCCTAAACCGAGCCCTAACCTTCAAACTAACCCTAACCCTAACCCAAACCCATACCCTACGCCGTACACGAACCCGTACCCGAACCCGTACCCTAAGCCGTGTCCTAACCCTAGCCCTAACCCTAACCCTAACCCTAAGCTACACTTGACTGCTTCTGCCTCCAATAGATTTCCTAAGCACTAGTGTTTTAAGGAACAGGTTAAAAAGAGAATCCTAATGTGATTTCTTGATAATGGGTGTGTTCCTTATCTTCTCCTAGTGTCTAAACTCTTCTCCATGGCTGGACCCCCAAATAATATTCCTTGACGTGCTAAGGGGTATCTAGAGAGTGGGATAGGTTTAATAACTACCCTAACCCTAACGCGTACCCTAACCCTAACCCCTACCCTAACCCTAACACGAACCCTAATCCTAACCCGTACCCTAAACCGAGCCCTAACCTTCAAACTAACCCTAACCCTAACCCTAACCCATACCCTACATCGTACACGAACCCGTACCCGAACCCGTACCCTAAGCCGTACCCTAACCCAAACCCTAACCCTAAGCTACCCTTGACTGCTTCTGCCTCCAATAGATTTCCTAAGCACTAGTGTTTTAAGGAACAGGTTAAAAAGAGAATCCTAATGTGATTTCTTGATAATGGGTGTGTTCCTTATCTTCTCCTAGTGTCTAAACTCTTCTCCATGGCTGGACCCCCAAATAATATTCCTTGACGTGCTAAGGGGTATCTAGAGAGTGGGATAGGTTTAATAACTACCCTAACCCTAACGCGTACCCTAACCCTAACCCCAACCATAACCCTAACACGAACCCTAATCGTAACCCGTACCCTAAACCGAGCCGTAACCTTCAAACTAACCCTAACCCTAACCCATACCCTACGCCGTACACGAACACGTACCCGAACCCGTACCCTAAGCCGTACCCTAAAGCTAACCCTAACCCTAACCCTAACCCTAACCCTAAGCTACCCTTGACTGCTTCTGCCTCCAATAGATTTCCTAAGCACTAGTGTTTTAAGGAACAGGTTAAAAAGAGAATCCTAATGTGATTTCTTGATAATGGGTGTGTTCCTTATCTTCTCCTAGTGTCTAAACTCTTCTCCATGGCTGGACCGCCAAATAATATTCCTTGACGTGCTAAGGGTTATCTAGAGAGTGGGATAGGTTTAATAACTACCCTAACCCTAACGCGTACCCTAACCCTAACCCCTACCCTAACCCTAAGACGTACCCTAATCCTAACCCGTAACCTAAACCGAGCCCTAACCCTCAAACTAACCCTAACCCTAACCCTAACCCATACCCTACGCCATACGCGAACCCGTACCCGAACCCGTACACTAAGCCGTACCCTAACCCTAACCCTAACCCTAACCCTAACCCTAAACCTAACCCTAACCCTAAGCTACCCTTGACTGCTTCTGCCTCCAATAGATTTCCTAAGCACTAGTGTTTTAAGGAACAGGTTAAAAAGAGAATCCTAATGTGATTTCTTGATAATGGGTGTGTTCCTTATCTTCTCCTAGTGTCTAAACTCTTCTCCATGGCTGGACACCCAAATAATATTCCTTGACGTGCTAAGGGGCATGTAGCGAGTGGGATAGGTTTAATAACTACCCTAACCCTAACGCGTACCCTAACCCTAACACGTACCCTAATTCTAACCCGTACCCTAAACCGAGCCCTAACCCTCAAACTAACCCTAACCGTAACCCATACCCTACGCCGTACCCGAACCCGTACCCGAACCCGTACCCTAAGCCGTACCCTAAAGCTAACCCTAACCCTAACCCTAACCCTAACCCTAAGCTACCCTTGACTGCTTCTGCCTCCAATAGATTTCCTAAGCACTAGTGTTTTAAGGAACAGGTTAAAAAGAGAATCCTAATGTGATTTCTTGATAATGGGTGTGTTCCTTATCTTCTCCTAGTGTCTAAACTCTTCTCCATGGCTGGACCCCCAAATAATATTCCTTGACGTGCTAAGGGTTATCTAGAGAGTGGGATAGGTTTAATAACTACCCTAACCCTAACGCGTACCCTAACCCTAACCCCTACCCTAACCCTAAGACGTACCCTAATCCTAACCCGTAACCTAAACCGAGCCCTAACCCTCAAACTAACCCTAACCCTAACCCTAACACATACACTACGCCATACCCGAACCCATACCCGAACCCGTACCCTAAGCCGTACCCTAACCCTAACCCTAACCCTAACCCTAACCCTAAACCTAACCCTAACCCTAAGCTACCCTTGACTGCTTCTGCCTCCAATAGATTTCCTAAGCACTAGTGTATTAAGGAACAGGTTAAAAAGAGAATCCTAATGTGATTTCAGGATAATGGGTGTGTTCCTTATCTTCTCCTACTGTCTAAACTCTTCTCCATGGCTGGACCCCCAAATAATATTCCTTGACGTGCTAAGGGGTATCTAGGGAGTGGGATAGGTTTAATAACTACCCTAACCCTAACGCGTACCCTAACCCTAACCCCTACCCTAACCCTAACACGAACCCTAATCCTAACCCGTACCCTAAACCGAGCCCTAACCTTCAAACTAACCCTAACCCTAACCCTAACCCATACCCTACGCCGTACACGAACCCGTACCCGAACCCGTACCCTAAGCCGTACCCTAACCCTAACCCTAACCCTAACCCTAAGCTACCCTTGACTGCTTCTGCCTCCAATAGATTTCCTAAGCACTAGTGTTTTAAGGAACAGGTTAAAAAGAGTATCCTAATGTGATTTCTTGATAATGGGTGTGTTCCTTATCTTCTCCTAGTGTCTAAACTCTTCTCCATGGCTGGACCCCCAAATAATATTCCTTGACGTGCTAAGGGGTATCTAGAGAGTGGGATAGGTTTAATAACTACCCTAACCCTAACGCGTACCCTAACCCTAACCCCTACCCTAACCCTAACACGTACCCTAATCCTAACCCGTACCCTAAACCGAGCCCTAACCCTCAAACTAACCCTAACCCTAACCCTGACCCATACCCTACGCCGTACCCGAACCCGTACCCGAACCCGTACCCTAAGCCATACCCTAACCCTAACCCTAACCGTAACCCTAACCCTAAGCTACCCATGACTGCTTCTGCCTCCAATAGATTTCCTAAGCATTAGTGTATTAAGGAACAGGTTAAAAAGAGAATCCTAATGTGATTTCAGGATAATGGGTGTGTTCCTTATCTTCTCCTAGTGTCTAAACTCTTCTCCATGGCTGGACCCCCAAATAATATTCCTTGACGTGCTAAGGGGTATCTAGAGAGTGGGATAGGTTTAATAACTACCCTAACCCTAATGCGTACCCTAACCCTAACCCCTACCCTAACCCTAACACGTACCCTAATCCTAAACCGTAACCTAAACCGAGCCCTAACCCTCAAACTAACCCTAACCCTAAACCTAACCCATACCCTACGCCGTACCCGAACCCATACCCGAACCCGTACCCGAACCCGTACCCTAAGCCGTACCCTAACCCTAACCCTAACCCTAAGCTTCCCTTGACTGCTTCTGCCTCCAATAGATTTCCTAAGCACTAGTGTTTTAAGGAACAGGTTAAAAAGAGAATCCTAATGTGATTTCTTGATAATGGGTGTGTTCCTTATCTTCTCCTAGTGTCTAAACTCTTCTCCATGGCTGGACACCCAAATAATATTCCTTGACGTGCTAAGGTGCATGTAGCGAGTGGGATAGGTTTAATAACTACCCTAACCCTAACGCGTACCCTAACCCTAACACGTACCCTAATTCTAACCCGTACCCTAAACCGAGCCCTAACCCTCAAACTAACCCTAACCCTAACCCATACCCTACGCCGTACCCGAACCCGTACCCGAACCCGTACCCTAAGCCGTACCCTAAAGCTAACCCTAACCGTAACCCTAACCCTAAGCTACCCTTGACTGCTTCTGCCTCCAATAGATTTCCTAAGCACTAGTGTATTAAGGAACAGGTTAAAAAGAGAATCCTAATGTGATTTCAGGATAATGGGTGTGTTCCTTATCTTCTCCTAGTGTCTAAACTCTTCTCCATGGCTGGACCCCCAAATAATATTCCTTGACGTGCTAAGGGGTATCTAGAGAGTGGGATAGGTTTAATAACTACCCTAACCCTAACGCGTACCCTAACCCTAACCCCTACCCTAACACTAACACGAACCCTAATCCTAACCCGTACCCTAAACCGAGCCCTAACCTTCAAACTAACCCTAACCCTAACCCAAACCCATACCCTACGCCGTACACGAACCCGTACCCGAACCCGTACCCTAAGCCGTGTCCTAACCCTAGCCCTAACCCTAACCCTAACCCTAAGCTACCCTTGACTGCTTCTGCCTCCAATAGATTTCCTAAGCCCTAGTGTTTTAAGGAACAGGTTAAAAAGAGAATCCTAATGTGATTTCTTGATAATGGGTGTGTTCCTTACCTTCTCCTAGTGTCTAAACTCTTCTCCATGGCTGGACCCGCAAATAATATTCCTTGACGTGCTAAGGGGTATCTAGAGAGTGGGATAGGTTTAATAACTACCCTAACCCTAACGCGTACCCTAACCCTAACCCCTACCCTAACCCTAACACGAACCCTAATCCTAACCCGTACCCTAAACCGAGCCCTAACCTTCAAACTAACCCTAACCCTAACCCTAACCCATACCCTACGCCGTACACGAACCCGTACCCGAACCCGTACCCTAACCCTAACCCTAACCCTAACCCTAAGCTACCCTTGACTGCTTCTGCCTCCAATAGATTTCCTAAGCACTAGTGTTTTAAGGAACAGGTTAAAAAGAGAATCCTAATGTGATTTCTTGATAATGGGTGTGTTCCTTATCTTCTCCTAGTGTCTAAACTCTTCTCCATGGCTGGTCCCCCAAATAATATTCCTTGACGTGCTAAGGGGCATCTAGGGAGTGGGATAGGTTTAATAACTACCCTAACCCTAACGCGTACCCTAACCCTAACCCCTACCCTAAACCTAACACGTACCCTAATCCTAACCCGTACCCTAAACCGAGCCCTAACCCTCAAACTAACCCTAACCCTAACCCTAACCCATACCCTATGCCGTACCCGAACCCGTACCCTAAGCCTTACCCTAACAATAACCCTAACCCTAACCCTAAGCTACCCTTGACTGCTTTGCCTCCAATAGATTTCCTAAGCACTAGTGTTTTAAGGAACAGGTTAAAAAGAGAATCCTAATGTGATTTCTTGATAATGGGTGTGTTCCTTATCTTCTCCTAGTGTCTAAACTATTCTCCATGGCTGGACCCCCAAATAATATTCCTTGACGTGCTAAGGGGTATCTAGAGAGTGGGATAGGTTTAATAACTACCCTAACCCTAACGCGTACCCTAACCCTAACCCCTACCCTAACCCTAACACGTACACTAATCCTAACCCGTAACCTAAACCGAGCCCTAACCCTCAAACTAACCCTAACCCTAAACCTAACCCATACCCTACGCCGTAACCGAACCCGTACCCGAACCCGTTCCCGAACCCGTACCCTAAGCCGTACCCTAACCCTAACCCTAACCCTAAGCTACCCTTGAGTGCTTCTGCCTCCAATAGATTTCCTAAGCACTAGTGTTTTAAGGAACAGGTAAAAAAGAGAATCCTAATGTGATTTCTTGATAATGGGTGTGTTCCTTATCTTCTCCTAGTGTCTAAACTCTTCTCCATGGCTGGACCCCCAAATAATATTCCTTGACGTGCTAAGGGGTATCTAGAGAGTGGGATAGGTTTAATAACTACCCTAACCCTAACGCGTACCCTAACCCTAAACCCTACCCTAACCCTAACACGTACCCTAATCCTAACCCGTAACCTAAACCGAGCCCTAACCCTCAAACTAACCCTAACCCTAACCCTAACCCATACCCTACGCCGTACACGAACCCGTACCCGAACCCGTACCCTAAGCCGTACCCTAACCCTAACCCTAATCGTAACCCTAACCCTAAGCTACCCTTGACTACTTCTGCCTCCAATAGATTTCCTAAGCACTAGTGTATTAAGGAACAGGTTAAAAAGAGAATCATAATGTGATTTCAGGATAATGGGTGTGTTCTTTATCTTCTCCTAGTGTCTAAACTCTTCTCCATGGCTGGACCCCCAAATAATATTCCTTGACGTGCTAAGGGGTATCTAGAAAGTGGGATAGGTTTAATAACTACCCTAACCCTAACGCGTACCCTAACCCTAACCCCTACCCTAACCCTAACACGAACCCTAATCCTAACCCGTACCCTAAACTGAGCCCTAACCTTCAAACTAACCCTAACACTAACCCAAACCCATACCCTACGCCGTACACGAACCCGTACCCGAACCCGTACCCTAAGCCGTGTCCTAACCCTAGCCCTAACCCTAACCCTAACCCTAAGCTACCCTTGACTGCTTCTGCCTCCAATAGATTTCCTAAGCACTAGTGTTTTAAGGAACAGGTTAAAAAGAGAATCCTAATGTGATTTCTTGATAATGGGTGTGTTCCTTATCTTCTCCTAGTGTCTAAACTCTTCTCCATGGCTGGACCCCCAAATAATATTCCTTGACGTGCTAAGGGGTATCTAGAGAGTGGGATAGGTTTAATAACTACCCTAACCCTAATGCGTATCCTAACCCTAACCCCTACCCTAACCCTAACACGTACCCTAATCCTAACCCGTAACCTAAACCGAGCCCTAACCCTCAAACTAACCCTAACCCTAAACCTAACCCATACCCTACGCCGTACCCGAACCCGTACCCGAACCCGTACCCGAACCCGCACCCTAAGCCGTACCCTAACCCTAACCCTAACCCTAACCCTAACCCTAAGCTACCCTTGACTGCTTCTGCCTCCAATAGATTTCCTAAGCACTATTGTATTAAGGAACAGGTTAAAAAGAGAATCCTAATGTGATTTCAGGATAATGGGTGTGTTCCTTATCTTCTCCTAGTGTCTAAACTCTTCTCCATGGCTGGACCCCCAAATAATATTCCTTGACGTGCTAAGGGGTATCTAGAGAGTGGGATAGGTTTAATAACTACCCTAACCCTAACGCGTACCCTAACCCTAACCCCTACCCTAACCCTAACACGAACCCTAATGCTAACCCGTACCCTAAACCGAGCCCTAACCTTCAAACTAACCCTAACCCTAACCCAAACCCATACCCTACGCCGTACACGAACCCGTACCCGAACCCGTACCCTAAGCCGTGTCCTAACCCTAGACCTAACCCTAACCCTAACCCTAAGCTACCCTTGACTACTTCTGCCTCCAATAGATTTCCTAAGCACTAGTGTTTTAAGGAACAGGTTAAAAAGAGAATCCTAATGTGATTTCTTGATAATGGGTGTGTTCCTTATCTTCTCCTAGTGTCTAAACTCTTCTCCATGGCTGGACCCCCAAATAATATTCCTTGACGTGCTAAGGGGTATCTAGAGAGTGGGATAGGTTTAATAACTACCCTAACCCTAACGCGTACCCTAACCCTAACCCCTACCCTAACCCTAACACGAACCCTAATCCTAACCCGTACCCTAAACCGAGCCCTAACCTTCAAACTAACCCTAACCCTAACCCTAACCCATAACCTACGCCGTACACGAACCCGTACCCGAACCCGTACCCTAACCCTAACCCTAACCCTAACCCTAACCCTAAGCTACCCTTGACTGCTTCTGCCTCCAATAGATTTCCTAAGCACTAGTGTTTTAAGGAACAGGTTAAAAAGAGAATCCTAATGTGATTTCTTGATAATGGGTGTGTTCCTTATCTTCTCCTAGTGTCTAAACTCTTCTCCATGGCTGGTCCCCCAAATAATATTCCTTGACGTGCTAAGGGGCATCTAGGGAGTGGGATAGGTTTAATAACTACCCTAACCCTAACGCGTACCCTAACCCTAACCCCTACCCTAAACCTAACACGTACCCTAATCCTAACCTGTACCCTAAACCGAGCCCTAACCCTCAAACTAACCCTAACCCTAACCCTAACCCATACCCTATGCCGTACCCGAACCCGTACCCTAAGCCTTACCCTAACAATAACCCTAACCCTAACCCTAACCCTAACCCATACCCTACGCCGTACCCGAACCCGTACCCGAACCCGTTCCCGAACCCGTACCCTAAGCCGTACCCTAACCCTAACCCTAACCCTAAGCTACCCTTGACTGCTTCTGCCTCCAATAGATTTCCTAAGCACTAGTGTTTTAAGGAACAGGTTAAAAAGAGAATCCTAATGTGATTTCTTGATAATGGGTGTGTTCCTTATCTTCTCCTAGTGTCTAAACTCTTCTCCATGGCTGGACCCCCAAATAATATTCCTTGACGTGCTAAGGGGTATCTAGAGAGTGGGATAGGTTTAATAACTACCCTAACCCTAACGCGTACCCTAACCCTAACCCCTACCCTAACCCTAACACGTACCCTAATCCTAACACGTACCCTAAACCGAGCCCTAAACCTCAAACTAACCCTAACCCTAACCCTAACCCATACCCTACGCCGTACCCGAACCCGTACCCGAACCCGTACCCTAAGCCGTACCCTAACCCTAACCCTAACGGTAATCCTAACCCTAAGCTACCCTTGACTACTTCTGCCTCCAATAGATTTCCTAAGCACTAGTGTATTAAGGAATAGGTTAAAAAGAGAATCCTAATGTGATTTCAGGATAATGGGTGTGTTCTTTATCTTCTCCTAGTGTCTAAAATCTTCTCCATGGCTGGACCCCCAAATAATATTCCTTGACGTGCTAAGGGGTATCTAGAGAGTGGGATAGGTTTAATAACTACCCTAACCCTAACGCGTACCCTAACCCTAACCCCTACCCTAACCCTAACACGAACCCTAATCCTAACCCGTACCCTAAACCGAGCCCTAACCTTCAAACTAACCCTAACCCTAACCCTAACCCATACCCTACGCCGTACACGAACCCGTAGCCGAACCCGTACCCTAAGCCGTGTCCTAACCCTAGCCCTAACCCTAACCCTAACCCTAAGCTACCCTTGACTGCTTCTTCCTCCAATAGATTTCCTAAGCACTAGTGTTTTAAGGAACAGGTTAAAAAGAGAATCCTAATGTGATTTCTTGATAATGGGTGTGTTCCTTATCTTCTCCTACTGTCTAAACTCTTCTCCATGGCTGGTCCCCCAAATAGTATTCCTTGACGTGCTAAGGGGTATCTAGGGAGTGGGATAGGTTTAATAACTACCCTAACCCTAACGCGTACCCTAACCCTAACCCCTACCCTAACCCTAACACGTACCCTAATCCTAACCCGTACCCTAAACCGAGCCCTAACCCTCAAACTAACCCTAACCCTAACCCTAACCCATACCCTATGCCGTACCCGAACGCGTACCCTAAGCCTTACCCTAACAATAACCCTAACCCTAACCCTAAGCTACCCTTGACTGCTTCTGCCTCCAATAGATTTCCTAAGCACTAGTGTTTTAAGGAACAGGTTAAAAAGAGAATCCTAATGTGATTTCTTGATAATGGGTGTGTTCCTTATCTTCTCCTAGTGTCTAAACTTTTCTCCATGGCTGGACCCCCACATAATATTCCTTGACGTGCTAAGGGGTATCTAGAGAGTGGGATAGGTTTAATAACTACCCTAACCCTAACGCGTACCCTAACCCTAACCCCTAACCTCACCCTAACACGTACCCTAATCCTAACCCGTACCCTAAACCGAGCCCTAACCCTCAAACTAACCCTAACCCTAACCCTAACCCATATCCTACGCCATACCCAAACCCGTACCCGAACCCGTACCCGAACCCGTACCCTAAGCCGTACCCTAACCCAAACCCTAACCCTAAGCTACCCTTGACTGCTTCTGCCTCCAATAGATTTCCTAAGCACTAGTGTTTTAAGGAACAGGGTAAAAAGAGAATCCTAATGTGATTTCTTGATAATGGGTGTGTTCCTTATCTTCTCCTAGTGTCTAAACTCTTCTCCATGGCTGGACCCCCAAATAATATTCCTTGACGTGCTAAGGGGTATCTAGAGAGTGGGATAGGTTTAATAACTACCCTAACCCTAATGCGTACCCTAACCCTAACCCCTACCCTAACCCTAACACGAACCCTAATCCTAACCCGTACCCTAAACCGAGCCCTAACCTTCAAACTAACCCTAACCCTAACCCTAACCCATACCCTACAGCGTACTCGAACCCGTACCCGAACCCGTACCCTAAGCCGTACCCTAACCCTAACCCTAACCCTAACCCTAACCCTAAGCTACCCTTGACTGCTTCTGCCTCCAATAGATTTCCTAAGCACTAGTGTTTTAAGGAACAGGTTAAAGAGAGAATCCTAATGTGATTTCTTGATAATGGGTGTGTTCCTTATCTTCTCCTAGTGTCTAAACTTTTCTCCATGGCTGGACCCCCACATAATATTCCTTGACGTGCTAAGGGGTATCTAGAGAGTGGGATAGGTTTAATAACTACCCTAACCCTAACGCGTACCCTAACCCTAACCCCTAACCTCACCCTAACACGTACCCTAATCCTAACCCGTACCCTAAACCGAGCCCTAACCCTCAAACTAACCCTAACCCTAACCCTAACCCATATCCTACGCCATACCCAAACCCGTACCCGAACCCGTACCCGAACCCGTACCCTAAGCCGTACCCTAACCCAAACCCTAACCCTAAGCTACCCTTGACTGCTTCTGCCTCCAATAGATTTCCTAAGCACTAGTGTTTTAAGGAACAGGTTAAAAAGAGAATCCTAATGTGATTTCTTGATAATGGGTGTGTTCCTTATCTTCTCCTAGTGTCTAAACTCTTCTCCATGGCTGGACCCCCAAATAATATTCCTTGACGTGCTAAGGGGTATCTAGAGAGTGGGATAGGTTTAATAACTACCCTAACCCTAATGCGTACCCTAACCCTAACCCCTACCCTAACCCTAACACGAACCCTAATCCTAACCCGTACCCTAAACCGAGCCCTAACCTTCAAACTAACCCTAACCCTAACCCTAACCCATACCCTACAGCGTACACGAACCCGTACCCGAACCCGTACCCTAAGCCGTACCCTAACCCTAACCCTAACCCTAAGCTACCCTTGACTGCTTCTGCCTCCAATAGATTTCCTAAGCACTAGTGTTTTAAGGAACAGGTTAAAAAGAGAATCCTAATGTGATTTCTTGATAATGGGTGTGTTCCTTATCTTCTCCTAGTGTCTAAACTCTTCTCCATGGCTGGCCCCCCAAATAATATTCCTTGACGTGCTAAGGGGTATCTAGAGAGTGGGATAGGTTTAATAACTACCCTAACCCTAACGCATACCCTAACCCTAACCTCTACCCTAACCCTAACACGTACACTAATCCTAACCCGTACCCTAAACCGAGCCCTAACCCTCAAACTAACCCTAACCCTAACCCTAACCCATACCCTACGCCGTACCCGAACCCGTACCCGAACCCGTACCCGAACCCGTACCCTAAAGCTAACCCTAACCCTAACCCTAACCCTAACCCTAAGCTACCCTTGACTGCTTCTGCCTCCAATAGATTTCCTAAGCACTAGTGTTTTAAGGAACAGGTTAAAAAGAGAATCCTAATGTGATTTCTTGATAATGGGTGTGTTCCTTATCTTCTCCTAGTGTCTAAACTCTTCTCCATGGCTGGACCCCCAAATAATATTCCTTGACGTGCTAAGGGTTATCTAGAGAGTGGGATAGGTTTAATAACTACCCTAACCCTAACGCGTACCCTAACCCTAACCGCTACCCTAACCCTAAGACGTACCCTAATCCTAACCCGTAACCTAAACCGAGCCCTAACCCTCAAACTAACCCTAACCCTAACCCTAACCCATACCCTACGCCATACCCGAACCCGTACACTAAGCCGTACCCTAACCCTAACCCTAACCCTAACCCTAACCCTAAACCTAACCCTAACCCTAAGCTACCCTTGACTGCTTCTGCCTCCAATAGATTTCCTAAGCATTAGTGTATTAAGGAACAGGTTAAAAAGAGAATCATAATGTGATTTCAGGAAAATGGGTGTGTTCCTTATCTTCTCCTACTGTCTAAACTCTTCTCCATGGCTGGACCCCCAAATAATATTCCTTGACGTGCTAAGGGGTATCTAGGGAGTGGGATAAGTTTAATAACTACCCTAACCCTAACGCGTACCCTAACCCTAACCCCTACCCTAACCCTAACACGAATCCTAATCCTAACCCGTACCCTAAACCGAGCCCTAACCTTCAAACTAACCCTAACCCTAACCCTAACCCATACCCTACGCCGTACACGAACCCGTAGCCGAACCCGTACCCTAAGCCGTGTCCTAACCCTAGCCCTAACCCTAACCCTAACCCTAAGCTACCCTTGTCTGCTTCTGCCTCCAATAGATTTCCTAAGCACTAGTGTTTTAAGGAACAGGTTAAAAAGAGAATCCTAATGTGATTTCTTGATAATGGGTGTGTTCCTTATCTTCTCCTAGTGTCTAAACTCTTCTCCATGGCTGGACCCCCAAATAATATTCCTTGACGTGCTAAGGGGTATCTAGAGAGTGGGATAGGTTTAATAACTACCCTAACCCTAACGCGTACCCTAACCCTAACCCCTACCCTAACCCTAACACGTACCCTAATCCTAACCCGTAACCTAAACCGAGCCCTAACCCTCAAACTAACCCTAACCCTAAACCTAACCCATACCCTACGCCGTACCCGAACCCGTACCCGAACCCTTACCCGAACCCGTACCCTAAGCCGTACCCTAACCCTAACCCTAACCCTAAGCTACCCTTGACTGCTTCTGCCTCCAATAGATTTCCTAAGCACTAGTGTTTTAAGGAACAGGTTAAAAAGAGAATCCTAATGTGATTTCTTGATAATGGGTGTGTTCCTTATCTTCTCCTAGTGTCTAAACTCTTCTCCATGGCTGGACCCCCAAATAATATTCCTTGACGTGCTAAGGGGTATCTAGAGAGTGGGATAGGTTTAATAACTACCCTAACCCTAACGCGTACCCTAACCCTAACCCCTACCCTAACCCTAACACGTACCCTAATCCTAACCCGTACCCTAAACGGAGCCCTAACCCTCAAACTAACCCTAAACCTAACCCTAACCCATACCCTACGCCGTACCCGAACCCGTACCCGAACCCGTACCCTAAGCCATACCCTAACCCTAACCCTCACCGTAACCCTAACCCTAAGCTACCCTTGACTGCTTCTGCCTCCAATAGATTTCCTAAGCACTAGTGTATTAAGGAACAGGTTAAAAAGAGAATCCTAATGTGATTTCAGGATAATGTGTGTGTTCCTTATCTTCTCCTAGTGTCTAAACTCTTCTCCATGGCTGGACCCCCAAATAATATTCCTTGACGTGCTAAGGGGTATCTAGAGAGTGGGATAGGTTTAATAACTACCCTAACCCTAACGCGTACCCTAACCCTAACCCCTACCCTAACCCTAACACGAACCCTAATACTAACCCGTACCCTAAACCGAGCCCTAACCTTCAAACTAATCCTAACCCTAACCCAAACCCATACCCTACGCCGTACACGAACCCGTACCCGAACCCATACCCTAAGCCGTGTCCTAACCCTAGCCCTAACCCTAACCCTAACCCTAAGCTACCCTTGACTGCTTCTGCCTCCAATAGATTTCCTAAGCACTAGTGTTTTAAGGAACAGGTTAAAAAGAGAATCCTAATGTGATTTCTTGATAATGGGTGTGTTCCTTATCTTCTCCTAGTGTCTAAACTCTTCTCCATGGCTGGACCCCCAAATAATATTCCTTGACGTGCTAAGGGGTATCTAGGGAGTGGGATAGGTTTAATAACTATCCTAACCCTAACGCGTACCCTAACCCTAACCCCTACCCTAACCCTAACACGTACCCTACTCCTAACCCGTACCCTAAACCGAGCCCTAACCCTCAAACTAACCCTAACCCTAACCCTAACCCATACCCTATGCCGTACCCGAACCCGTACCCTAAGCCTTACCCTAACAATAACCCTAACCCTAACCCTAACCGTAACCCTAACCCTAAGCTACCCTTGACTGCTTCTGCCTCCAATAGATTTCCTAAGCATTAGTGTTTTAAGGAACAGGTTAAAAAGAGAATCCTAATGTGATTTCTTGATAATGGGTGTGTTCCTTATCTTCTCCTAGTGTCTAAACTCTTCTCCATGGCTGGACCCCCAAATAATATTCCTTGACGTGCTAAGGGGTATCTAGAGAGTGGGATAGGTTTAATAACTACCCTAACCCTAACGCGTACCCTAACCCTAACCCCTACCCTAACCCTAACACGTACCCTAATCCTAACCCGTACCCTAAACCGAGCCCTAACCCTCAAACTAACCCTAACCCTAACCCTAACCCATATCCTACGCCATACCCAAACCCGTACCCGAACCCGTACCCTAAGCCGTACCCTAACCCAAACCCTAACCCTAAGCTACCCTTGACTGCTTCTGCCTCCAATAGATTTCCTAAGCACTAGTGTTTTAAGGAACAGGTTAAAAAGAGAATCCTAATGTGATTTCTTGATAATGGGTGTGTTCCTTATCTTCTCCTAGTGTCTAAACTCTTCTCCATGGCTGGCCCCCCAAATAATATTCCTTGACGTGCTAAGGGGTATCTAGAGAGTGGGATACGTTTAATAACTACCCTAACCCTAACGCATACCCTAACCCTAACCTCTACCCTAACCCTAACACGTACACTAATCCTAACCCGTAACCTAAACCGAGCCCTAACCCTCAAACTAACCCTAACCCTAACCCTAACCCATACCCTACGCCGTACCCGAACCCGTACCCGAACCCGTACCCGAACCCGTACCCTAAGCCGTACCCTAACCCTAACCCTAACCCTAAACCTAACCCTAACCCTAAGCTACCCTTGACTGCTTCTGCCTCCAATAGATTTCCTAAGCACTAGTGTTTTAAGGAACAGGTTAAAAAGAGAATCCTAATGTGATTTCTTGATAATGGGTGTGTTCCTTATCTTCTCCTAGTGTCTAAACTCTTCTCCATGGCTGGACACCCAAATAATATTCCTTGACGTGCTAAGGGGCATGTAGCGAGTGGGATAGGTTTAATAACTACCCTAACCCTAACGCGTACCCTAACCCTAACACGTACCCTAATTCTAACCCGTACCCTAAACCGAGCCCTAACCCTCAAACTAACCCTAACCCTAACCCATACCCTACGCCGTACCCGAACCCGTACCCGAACCCGTACCCTAAGCTGTACCCTAAAGCTAACCCTAACCCTAACCCTAACCCTAACCCTAAGCTACCCTTGACTGCTTCTGCCTCCAATAGATTTCCTAAGCACTAGTGTTTTAAGGAACAGGTTAAAAAGAGAATCCTAATGTGATTTCAGGATAATGGGTGTGTTCCTTATCTTCTCCTACTGTCTAAACTCTTCTCCATGGCTGGACCCCCTAATAATATTCCTTGACGTGCTAAGGGGTATCTAGGGAGTGGGATAGGTTTAATAACTACCCTAACCCTAACGCGTACCCTAACCCTATCCCCTACCCTAACCCTAACACGAACCCTAATCCTAACCCGTACCCTAAACCGAGCCCTAACCTTCAAACTAACCCTAACCCTAACCCTAACCCATACCCTACGCCGTACACGAACCCGTACCCTAAGCCGTACCCTAACCCTAACCCTAACCCTAACCCTAAGCTACCCTTGACTGCTTCTGCCTCCAATAGATTTCCTAAGCACTAGTGTTTTAAGGAACAGGTTAAAAAGAGAATCCTAATGTGATTTCTTGATAATGGGTGTGTTCCTTATCTTCTCCTAGTGTCTAAACTCTTCTCCATGGCTGGACCCCCAAATAATATTCCTTGACGTTCTAAGTGGTATCTAGAGAGTGGGATAGGTTTAATAACTACCCTAACCCTAACGCGTACCCTAACCCTAACCCCTACCCTAACCCTAACACGTAACCTAATCCTAACCCGTAACCTAAACCGAGCCCTAACCCTCAAACTAACCCTAACCCTAAACCTAACCCATACCCTACGCCGTACCCGAACCCGTATCCGAACCCGTACCCGAACCCGTACCCTAAGCCGTACCCTAACCCTAACCCTAACCCTAAGCTACCCTTGACTGCTTCTGCCTCCAATAGATTTCCTAAGCACTAGTGTTTTTAGTTACAGGTTAAAAAGAGAATCCTAATGTGATTTCTTGAAAATGGGTGTGTTCCTTATCTTCTCCTAGTGTCTAAACTCTTCTCCATGGCTGGACCCCCAAATAATATTCCTTGACGTGCTAAGGGGTATCTAGAGAGTGGGATAGGTTTAATAACTACCCTAACCCTAACGCGTACCCTAACCCTAACCCCTACCCTAACCCTAACACGTACCCTAATCCTAACCCGTACCCTAAACCGAGCCCTAACCCTCAAACTAACCCTAACCCTAACCCTAACCCATACCCTACGCCGTACCCGAACCCGTACCCGAACCCGTTCCCTAAGCCATACCCTAACCCTAACCCTAACCGTAACCCTAACCCTAAGCTACCCTTGACTGCTTCTGCCTCCAATAGACTTCCTAAGCACTATTGTATTAAGGAACAGGTTAAAAAGAGAATCCTAATGTGATTTCAGGATAATGGGTGTGTTCCTTATCTTCTCCTAGTGTCTAAACTCTTCTCCATGGCTGGACCCCCAAATAATATTCCTTGACGTGCTAAGGGGTATCTAGAGAGTGGGATAGGTTTAATAACTACCCTAAACCTAACGCGTACCCTAACCCTAACCCCTACCCTAACCCTAACACGAACCCTAATCCTAACCCGTACCCTAAACCGAGCCCTAACCTTCAAACTAACCCTAACCCTAACCCAAACCCATACCCTACGCCATACACGAACCCGTACCCGAACCCGTACCCTAACCCTAACCCTAACCCTAACCCTAACCCTAACCCTAAGCTACCCTTGACTGCTTCTGCCTCCAATAGATTTCCTAAGCACTAGTGTTTTAAGGAACAGGTTAAAAAGAGAATCCTAATGTGATTTCTTGATAATGGGTGTGTTCCTTATCTTCTCCTAGTGTCTAAACTCTTCTCCATGGCTGGTCCCCCAAATAATATTCCTTGACGTGCTAAGGGGCATCTAGGGAGTGGGATAGGTTTAATAACTACCCTAACCCTAACGCGTACCCTAACCCTAACCCCTACCCTAAACCTAACACGTACCCTAATCCTAACCCGTACCCTAAACCGAGCCCTAACCCTCAAACTAACCCTAACCCTAACCCTAACCCATACCCTATGCCGTACCCGAACCCGTACCCTAAGCCTTACCCTAGCAATAACCCTAACCCTAACCCTAAGCTACCCTTGACTGCTTTGCCTCCAATAGATTTCCTAAGCACTAGTGTTTTAAGGAACAAGTTAAAAAGAGAATCCTAATGTGATTTCTTGATAATGGGTGTGTTCCTTATCTTCTCCTAGTGTCTAAACTATTCTCCATGGCTGGACCCCCAAATAATATTCCTTGACGTGCTAAGGGGTATCTAGAGAGTGGGATAGGTTTAATAACTACCCTAACCCTAACGCGTACCCTAACCCTAACCCCTACCCTAACCCTAACACGTACACTAATCCTAACCCGTAACCTAAACCGAGCCCTAACCCTCAAACTAACCCTAACCCTAAACCTAACCCATACCCTACGCCGTACCCGAACCCGTACCCAAACCCGTTCCCGAACCCGTACCCTAAGCCGTACCCTAACCCTAACCCTAACCCTAAGCTACCCTTGAGTGCTTCTGCCTCCAATAGATTTCCTAAGCACTAGTGTTTTAAGGAACAGGTTAAAAAGAGAATCCTAATGTGATTTCTTGATAATGGGTGTGTTCCTTATCTTCTCCTAGTGTCTAAACTCTTCTCCATGGCTGGATCCCCAAATAATATTCCTTGACGTGCTAAGGGGTATCTAGAGAGTGGGATAGGTTTAATAACTACCCTAACCCTAACGCGTACCCTAACCCTAACCCCTACCCTAACCCTAACACGTACCCTAATCCTAACCCGTACCCTAAACCGAGCCCTAACCCTCAAACTAACCCTAACCCTAACCCTAACCCATACCCTACGCCGTACCCGAACCCGTACCCGAACCCGTACCCTAAGCCATACCCTAACCCTAACCCTCACCGTAACCCTAACCCTAAGCTACCCTTGACTGCTTCTGCCTCCAATAGATTTCCTAAGCACTATTGTATTAAGGAACAGGTTAAAAAGAGAATCCTAATGTGATTTCAGGATAATGGGTGTGTTCCTTATCTTCTCCTAGTGTCTAAACTCTTCTCCATGGCTGGACCCCCAAATAATATTCCTTGACGTGCTAAGGGGTATCTAGAGAGTGGGATAGGTTTAATAACTACCCTAACCCTAACGCGTACCCTAACCCTAACCCCTCCCCTAACCCTAACACGAACCCTAATCCTAACCCGTACCCTAAACCGAGCCCTAACCTTCAAACTAACCCTAACCCTAACCCAAACCCATACCCTACGCCGTACACGAACCCGTACCCGAACCCGTAACCTAAGCCGTGTCCTAACCCTAGCCCTAACCCTAACCCTAACCCTAAGCTACCCTTGACTGCTTCTGCCTCCAATAGATTTCCTAAGCACTAGTGTTTTAAGGAACAGGTTAAAAAGAGAATCCTAATGTGATTTCTTGATAATGGGTGTGTTCCTTATCTTCTCCTAGTGTCTAAACTCTTCTCCATGGCTGGACCCCCAAATAATATTCCTTGACGTGCTAAGGGTTATCTAGAGAGTGGGATAGGTTTAATAACTACCCTAACCCTAACCGCTACCCTAACCCTAACCGCTACCCTAACCCTAAGACGTACCCTAATCCTAACCCGTAACCTAAACCGAGCCCTAACCCTCAAACTAACCCTAACCCTAACCCTAACCCATACCCTACGCCATACCCGAACCCGTACACTAAGCCGTACCCTAACCCTAACCCTAACCCTAACCCTAACCCTAAACCTAACCCTAACCCTAAGCTACCCTTGACTGCTTCTGCCTCCAATAGATTTCCTAAGCATTAGTGTATTAAGGAACAGGTTAAAAAGAGAATCCTAATGTGATTTCAGGAAAATGGGTGTGTTCCTTATCTTCTCCTACTGTCTAAACTCTTCTCCATGGCTGGACCCCAAAATAATATTCCTTGACGTGCTAAGGGGTATCTAGGGAGTGGGATAGGTTTAATAACTACCCTAACCCTAACGCGTACCCTAACCCTAACCCCTACCCTAACCCTAACACGAACCCTAATCCTAACCCGTACCCTAAACCGAGCCCTAACCTTCAAACTAACCCTAACCCTAACCCTAACCCATACCCTACGCCGTACACGAACCCGTAGCCGAACCCGTACCCTAAGCCGTGTCCTAAACCTAGCCCTAACCCTAACCCTAACCCTAAGCTACCCTTGACTGCTTCTGCCTCCAATAGATTTCCTAAGCACTAGTGTTTTAAGGAACAGGTTAAAAAGAGAATCCTAATGTGATTTCTTGATAATGGGTGTGTTCCTTATCTTCTCCTAGTGTCTAAACTCTTCTCCATGGCTGGACCCCCAAATAATATTCCTTGACGTGCTAAGGGGTATCTAGAGAGTGGGATAGGTTTAATAACTACCCTAACCCTAACGCGTACCCTAACCCTAACCCCTACCCTAACCCTAACACGTACCCTAATCCTAACCCGTAACCTAAACCGAGCCCTAACCCTCAAACTAACCCTAACCCTAAACCTAAACCATACCCTACGCCGTACCCGAACCCGTACCCGAACCCTTACCCGAACCCGTACCCTAAGCCGTACCCTAACCCTAACCCTAACCCTAAGCTACCCTTGACTGCTTCTGCCTCCAATAGATTTCCTAAGCACTAGTGTTTTAAGGAACAGGTTAAAAAGAGAATCCTAATGTGATTTCTTGATAATGGGTGTGTTCCTTATCTTCTCCTAGTGTCTAAACTCTTCTCCATGGCTGGACCCCCAAATAATATTCCTTGACGTGCTAAGGGGTATCTAGAGAGTGGGATAGGTTTAATAACTACCCTAACCCTAACGCGTACCCTAACCCTAACCCCTACCCTAACCCTAACACGAACCCTAATCCTAACCCGTACCCTAAACCGAGCCCTAACCTTCAAACTAACCCTAACCCTAACCCTAACCCATACCCTACAGCGTACACGAACCCGTACCCGAACCCGTACCCTAAGCCGTACCCTAACCCTAACCCTAACCCTAACCCTAACCCTAAGCTACCCTTGACTGCTTTGCCTCCAATAGATTTCCTAAGCACTAGTGTTTTAAGGAACAGGTTAAAAAGAGAATCCTAATGTGATTTCTTGATAATGGGTGTGTTCCTTATCTTCTCCTACTGTCTAAACTCTTCTCCATGGCTGGACCCCCAAATAATATTCCTTGACGTGCTAAG
This sequence comes from Eschrichtius robustus, assembly GCF_028021215.1. Lineage (NCBI taxonomy): Eukaryota > Metazoa > Chordata > Mammalia > Artiodactyla > Eschrichtiidae > Eschrichtius > Eschrichtius robustus. Next base: position 2,888,073 of record NW_027175343.1, read on the forward strand.
GGGTATCTAGGGAGTGGGATAGGTTTAATAACTATCCTAACCCTAACGCGTACCCTAACCCTAACCCCTACCCTAACCCTAACACGTACCCTACTCCTAACCCGTACCCTAAACCGAGCCCTAACCCTCAAACTAACCCTAACCCTAACCCTAACCCATACCCTATGCCGTACCCGAACCCGTAACCTAAGCCTTACCCTAACAATAACCCTAACCCTAACCCTAACCGTAACCCTAACCCTAAGCTACCCTTGACTGCTTCTGCCTCCAATAGATTTCCTAAGCATTAGTGTTTTAAGGAACAGGTTAAAAAGAGAATCCTAATGTGATTTCTTGATAATGGGTGTGTTCCTTATCTTCTCCTAGTGTCTAAACTCTTCTCCATGGCTGGACCCCCAAATAATATTCCTTGACGTGCTAAGGGGTATCTAGAGAGTGGGATAGGTTTAATAACTACCCTAACCCTAACGCGTACCCTAACCCTAACCCCTACCCTAACCCTAACACGTACCCTAATCCTAACCCGTACCCTAAACCGAGCCCTAACCCTCAAACTAACCCTAACCCTAACCCTAACCCATATCCTACGCCATACCCAAACCCGTACCCGAACCCGTACCCTAAGCCGTACCCTAACCCAAACCCTAACCCTAAGCTACCCTTGACTGCTTCTGCCTCCAATAGATTTCCTAAGCACTAGTGTTTTAAGGAACAGGTTAAAAAGAGAATCCTAATGTGATTTCTTGATAATGGGTGTGTTCCTTATCTTCTCCTAGTGTCTAAACTCTTCTCCATGGCTGGCCCCCCAAATAATATTCCTTGACGTGCTAAGGGGTATCTAGAGAGTGGGATAGGTTTAATAACTACCCTAACCCTAACGCATACCCTAACCCTAACCTCTACCCTAACCCTAACACGTACACTAATCCTAACCCGTACCCTAAACCGAGCCCTAACCCTCAAACTAACCCTAACCCTAACCCTAACCCATACCCTACGCCGTACCCGAACCCGTACCCGAACCCGTACCCGAACCCGTACCCTAAGCCGTACCCTAACCCTAACCCTAACCCTAAACCTAACCCTAACCCTAAGCTACCCTTGACTGCTTCTGCCTCCAATAGATTTCCTAAGCACTAGTGTTTTAAGGAACAGGTTAAAAAGAGAATCCTAATGTGATTTCTTGATAATGGGTGTGTTCCTTATCTTCTCCTAGTGTCTAAACTCTTCTCCATGGCTGGACACCCAAATAATATTCCTTGACGTGCTAAGGGGCATGTAGCGAGTGGGATAGGTTTAATAACTACCCTAACCCTAACGCGTACCCTAACCCTAACACGTACCCTAATTCTAACCCGTACCCTAAACCGAGCCCTAACCCTCAAACTAACCCTAACCCTAACCCATACCCTACGCCGTACCCGAACCCGTACCCGAACCCGTACCCTAAGCTGTACCCTAAAGCTAACTCTAACCCTAACCCTAACCCTAACCCTAAGCTACCCTTGACTGCTTCTGCCTCCAATAGATTTCCTAAGCACTAGTGTTTTAAGGAACAGGTTAAAAAGAGAATCCTAATGTGATTTCAGGATAATGGGTGTGTTCCTTATCTTCTCCTACTGTCTAAACTCTTCTCCATGGCTGGACCCCCAAATAATATTCCTTGACGTGCTAAGGGGTATCTAGGGAGTGGAATAGGTTTAATAACTACCCTAACCCTAACGCGTACCCTAACCCTATCCCCTACCCTAACCCTAACATGAACCCTAATCCTAACCCGTACCCTAAACCGAGCCCTAACCTTCAAACTAACCCTAACCCTAACCCTAACCCATACCCTACGCCGTACACGAACCCGTACCCGAACCCGTACCCTAAGCCGTACCCTAACCCTAACCCTAACCCTAACCCTAAGCTACCCTTGACTGCTTCTGCCTCCAATAGATTTCCTAAGCACTAGTGTTTTAAGGAACAGGTTAAAAAGAGAATCCTAATGTGATTTCTTGATAATGGGTGTGTTCCTTATCTTCTCCTAGTGTCTAAACTCTTCTCCATGGCTGGACCCCCAAATAATATTCCTTGACGTTCTAAGTGGTATCTAGAGAGTGGGATAGGTTTAATAACTACCCTAACCCTAACGCGTACCCTAACCCTAACCCCTACCCTAACCCTAACACGTAACCTAATCCTAACCCGTAACCTAAACCGAGCCCTAACCCTCAAACTAACCCTAACCCTAACCCTAACCCATACCCTACGCCGTACCCGAACCCGTACCCGAACCCGTACCCTAAGCCATACCCTAACCCTAACCCTAACCGTAACCCTAACCCTAAGCTACCCTTGACTGCTTCTGCCTCCAATAGACTTCCTAAGCACTATTGTATTAAGGAACAGGTTAAAAAGAGAATGCTAATGTGATTTCAGGATAATGGGTGTGTTCCTTATCTTCTCCTAGTGTCTAAACTCTTCTCCATGGCTGGACCCCCAAATAATATTCCTTGACGTGCTAAGGGGTATCTAGAGAGTGGGATAGGTTTAATAACTACCCTAACCCTAACGCGTACCCTAACCCTAACACCTACCCTAACCCTAACACGAACCCTAATCCTAACCCGTACCCTAAACCGAGCCCTAACCTTCAAACTAACCCTAACCCTAACCCAAACCCATACTCTACGCCGTACACGAACCCGTACCCGAACCCGTACCCTAAGCCGTGTCCTAACCCTAGCCCTAACCCTAACCCTAACCCTAAGCTACCCTTGACTGCTTCTGCCTCCAATAGATTTCCTAAGCACTAATGTTTTAAGGAACAGGTTAAAAAGAGAATCCTAATATGATTTCTTGATAATGGGTGTGTTCCTTACCTTCTCCTAGTGTCTAAACTCTTCTCCATGGCTGGACCCCCAAATAATATTCCTTGACGTGCTAAGGGGTATCTAGAGAGTGGGATAGGTTTAATAACTAACCTAACCCTAACGCGTACCCTAACCCTAACCCCTACCCTAACCCTAACACGAACCCTAATCCTAACCCGTACCCTAAACCGAGCCCTAACCTTCAAACTAACCCTAACCCTAACCCTAACCCATAACCTACGCCGTACACGAACCCGTACCCGAACCCGTACCCTAACCCTAACCCTAACCCTAACCCTAACCCTAACCCTAAGCTACCCTTGACTGCTTCTGCCTCCAATAGATTTCCTAAGCACTAGTGTTTTAAGGAACAGGTTAAAAAGAGAATCCTAATGTGATTTCTTGATAATGGGTGTGTTCCTTATCTTCTCCTAGTGTCTAAACTCTTCTCCATGGCTGGTCCCCCAAATAATATTCCTTGACGTGCTAAGAGGCATCTAGGGAGTGGGATAGGTTTAATAACTACCCTAACCCTAACGCGTACCCTAACCCTAACCCCTACCCTATACCTAACACGTACCCTAATCCTAACCCGTACCCTAAACCGAGCCCTAACCCTCAAACTAACCCTAACCCTAACCCTAACCCATACCCTATGCCGTACCCGAACCCGTACCCTAAGCCTTACCCTAACAATAACCCTAACCCTAACCCTAAGCTACCCTTGACTGCTTTGCCTCCAATAGATTTCCTAAGCACTAGTGTTTTAAGGAACAGGTTAAAAAGAGAATCCTAATGTGATTTCTTGATAATGGGTGTGTTCCTTATCTTCTCCTAATGTCTAAACTATTCTCCATGGCTGGACCCCCAAATAATATTCCTTGACGTGCTAAGGGGTATCTAGAGAGTGGGATAGGTTTAATAACTACCCTAACCCTAACGCGTACCCTAACCCTAACCCCTACCCTAACCCTAACACGTACACTAATCCTAACCCGTAACCTAAACCGAGCCCTAACCCTCAAACTAACCCTAACCCTAAACCTAACCCATACCCTACGCCGTACCCGAACCCGTACCCGAACCCGTTCCCGAACCCGTACCCTAAGCCGTACCCTAACCCTAACCCTAACCCTAAGCTACCCTTGAGTGCTTCTGCCTCCAATAGATTTCCTAAGCACTAGTGTTTTAAGGAACAGGTTAAAAAGAGAATCCTAATGTGATTTCTTGATAATGGGTGTGTTCCTTATCTTCTCCTAGTGTCTAAACTCTTCTCCATGGCTGGATCCCCAAATAATATTCCTTGACGTGCTAAGGGGTATCTAGAGAGTGGGATAGGTTTAATAACTACCCTAACCCTAACGCGTACCCTAACCCTAACCCCTACCCTAACCCTAACACGTACCCTAATCCTAACCCGTACCCTAAACCGAGCCCTAACCCTCAAACTAACCCTAACCCTAACCCTAACCCATACCCTACGCCGTACCCGAACCCGTACCCGAACCCGTACCCTAAGCCATACCCTAACCCTAACCCTCACCGTAACCCTAACCCTAAGCTACCCTTGACTGCTTCTGCCTCCAATAGATTTCCTAAGCACTATTGTATTAAGGAACAGGTTAAAAAGAGAATCCTAATGTGATTTCAGGATAATGGGTGTGTCCCTTATCTTCTCCTAGTGTCTAAACTCTTCTCCATGGCTGGACCCCCAAATAATATTCCTTGACGTGCTAAGGGGTATCTAGAGAGTGGGATAGGTTTAATAACTACCCTAACCCTAACGCGTACCCTAACCCTAACCCCTCCCCTAACCCTAACACGAACCCTAATCCTAACCCGTACCCTAAACCGAGCCCAAACCTTCAAACTAACCCTAACCCTAACCCAAACCCATACCCTACGCCGTACACGAACCCGTACCCGAACCCGTACCCTAAGCCGTGTCCTAATCCTAGCCCTAACCCTAACCCTAACCCTAAGCTACCCTTGACTGCTTCTGCCTCCAATAGATTTCCTAAGCACTAGTGTTTTAAGGAACAGGTTAAAAAGAGAATCCTAATGTGATTTCTTGATAATGGGTGTGTTCCTTACCTTCTCCTAGTGTCTAAACTCTTCTCCATGGCTGGACCCCCAAATAATATTCCTTGACGTGCTAAGGGGTATCTAGAGAGTGGGATAGGTTTAATAACTACCCTAACCCTAACGCGTACCCTAACCCTAACCCCTACCCTAACCCTAACACGAACCCTAATCCTAACCCGTACCCTAAACCGAGCCCTAACCTTCAAACTAACCCTAACCCTAACCCTAACCCATACCCTACGCCGTACACGAACCCGTACCCGAACCCGTACCCTAACCCTAACCCTAACCCTAACCCTAACCCTAAGCTACCCTTGACTGCTTCTGCCTCCAATAGATTTCCTAAGCACTAGTGTTTTAAGGAACAGGTTAAAAAGAGAATCCTAATGTGATTTCTTGATAATGGGTGGGTTCCTTATCTTCTCCTAGTGTCTAAACTCTTCTCCATGGCTGGTCCCCCAAATAATATTCCTTGACGTGCTAAGGGGCATCTAGGGAGTGGGATAGGTTTAATAACTACCCTAACCCTAACGCGTACCCTAACCCTACCCCTACCCTAAACCTAACACGTACCCTAATCCTAACCCGTACCCTAAACCGAGCCCTAACCCTCAAACTAACGCTAACCCTAACCCTAACCCATACCCTATGCCGTACCCGAACCCGTACCCTAAGCCTTACCCTAACAATAACCCTAACCCTAACCCTAAGCTACCCTTGACTGCTTTGCCTCCAATAGATTTCCTAAGCACTAGTGTTTTAAGGAACAGGTTAAAAAGAGAATCCTAATGTGATTTCTTGATAATGGGTGTGTTCCTTATCTTCTCCTAGTGTCTAAACTATTCTCCATGGCTGGACCCCCAAATAATATTCCTTGACGTGCTAAGGGGTATCTAGAGAGTGGGATAGGTTTAATAACTACCCTAACCCTAACGCGTACCCTAACCCTAACCCCTACCCTAACCCTAACACGTACACTAATCCTAACCCGTAACCTAAACTGAGCCCTAACCCTCAAACTAACCCTAACCCTAAACCTAACCCATACCCTACGCCGTACCCGAACCCGTAACCGAACCCGTTCCCGAACCCGTACCCTAAGCCGTACCCTAACCCTAACCCTAACCCTAAGCTACCCTTGAGTGCTTCTGCCTCCAATAGATTTCCTAAGCACTAGTGTTTTAAGGAACAGGTTAAAAAGAGAATCCTAATGTGATTTCTTGATAATGGGTGTGTTCCTTATCTTCTCCTAGTGTCTAAACTCTTCTCCATGGCTGGATCCCCAAATAATATTCCTTGACGTGCTAAGGGGTATCTAGAGAGTGGGATAGGTTTAATAACTACCCTAACCCTAACGCATACCCTAACCCTAACCCCTACCCTAACCCTAACACGTACCCTAATCCTAACCCGTACCCTAAACCGAGCCCTAACCCTCAAACTAACCCTAACCCTAACCCTAACCCATACCCTACGCCGTACCCGAACCCGTACCCGAACCCGTACCCTAAGCCATAATCTAACCCTAACCCTCACCGTAACCCTAACCCTAAGCTACCCTTGACTGCTTCTGCCTCCAATAGATTTCCTAAGCAATATTGTATTAAGGAACAGGTTAAAAAGAGAATCCTAATGTGATTTCAGGATAATGGGTGTGTTCCTTATCTTCTCCTAGTGTCTAAACTCTTCTCCATGGCTGGACCCCCAAATAATATTCCTTGACGTGCTAAGGGGTATCTAGAGAGTGGGATAGGTTTAATAACTACCCTAACCCTAACGCGTACCCTAACCCTAACCCCTACCCTAACCCTAACACGAACCCTAATCCTAACCCGTACCCTAAACCGAGCCCTAACCTTCAAACTAACCCTAACACTAACCCAAACCCATACCCTACGCCGTACACGAACCCGTACCCGAACCCGTACCCTAAGCCGTGTCCTAACCCTAGCCCTAACCCTAACCCTAACCCTAAGCTACCCTTGACTGCTTCTGCCTCCAATAGATTTCCTAAGCACTAGTGTTTTAAGGAACAGGTTAAAAAGAGAATCCTAATGTGATTTCTTGATAATGGGTGTGTTCCTTACCTTCTCCTAGTGTCTAAACTCTTCTCCATGGCTGGACCCCCAAATAATATTCCTTGACGTGCTAAGGGGTATCTAGAGAGTGGGATAGGTTTAATAACTACCCTAAACCTAACGCGTACCCTAACCCTAACCCCTACCCTAACCCTAACACGAACCCTAATCCTAACCCGTACCCTAAACCGAGCCCTAACCTTCAAACTAACCCTAACCCTAACCCTAACCCATACCCTACGCCGTACACGAACCCGTACCCGAACCCGTACCCTAACCCTAACCCTAACCCTAACCCTAACCCTAACCCTAAGCTACCCTTGACTGCTTCTGCCTCCAATAGATTTCCTAAGCACTAGTGTTTTAAGGAACAGGTTAAAAAGAGAATCCTAATGTGATTTCTTGATAATGGGTGTGTTCCTTATCTTCTCCTAGTGTCTAAACTCTTCTCCATGGCTGGTCCCCCAAATAATATTCCTTGACGTGCTAAGGGGCATCTAGGGAGTGGGATAGGTTTAATAACTACCCTAACCCTAACGCGTACCCTAACCCTACCCCTACCCTAAACCTAACACGTACCCTAATCCTAACCCGTACCCTAAACCGAGCCCTAACCCTCAAACTAACCCTAACCCTAACCCTAACCCATACCCTATGCCGTACCCGAACCCGTACCCTAAGCCTTACCCTAACAATAACCCTAACCCTAACCCTAAGCTACCCTTGACTGCTTTGCCTCCAGTAGATTTCCTAAGCACTAGTGTTTTAAGGAACAGGTTAAAAAGAGAATCCTAAAGTGATTTCTTGATAATGGGTGTGTTCCTTATCTTCTCCTAGTGTCTAAACTCTTCTCCATGGCTGGACCCCCAAATAATATTCCTTGACGTGCTAAGGGGTATCTAGAGAGTGGGATAGGTTTAATAACTACCCTAACCCTAACGCGTACCCTAACCCTAACCGCTACCCTAACCCTAACACGTACCCTAATCCTAACCCGTACCCTAAACGGAGCCCTAACCCTCAAACTAACCCTAACCCTAACCCTAACCCATACCCTACGCCGTACCCGAACCCGTACCCGAACCCGTACCCTAAGCCATACCCTAACCCTAACCCTCACCGTAACCCTAACCCTAAGCTACCCTTGACTGCTTCTGCCTCCAATAGATTTCCTAAGCACTAGTGTATTAAGGAACATGTTAAAAAGAGAATCCTAATGTGATTTCAGGATAATGTGTGTGTTCCTTATCTTCTCCTAGTGTCTAAACTCTTCTCCATGGCTGGACCCTCAAATAATATTCCTTGACGTGCTAAGGGGTATCTAGAGAGTGGGATAGGTTTAATAACTACCCTAAACCTAACGCGTACCCTAACCCTAACCCCTACCCTAACCCTAACACGAACCCTAATCCTAACCCGTACCCTAAACCGAGCCCTAACCTTCAAACTAATCCTAACCCTAACCCAAACCCATACCCTACGCCGTACACGAACCCGTACCCGAACCCGAACCCTAAGCCGTGTCCTAACCCTAGCCCTAACCCTAACCCTAACCCTAAGCTACCCTTGACTGCTTCTGCCTCCAATAGATTTCCTAAGCACTAGTGTTTTAAGGAACAGGTTAAAAAGAGAATCCTAATGTGATTTCTTGATAATGGGTGTGTTCCTTATCTTCTCCTAGTGTCTAAACTCTTCTCCATGGCTGGACCCCCAAATAATATTCCTTGACGTGCTAAGGGGTATCTAGAGAGTGGGATAGGTTTAATAACTACCCTAACCCTAACGCGTACCCTAACCCTAACCCCTACCCTAACCCTAACACGAAACCTAATCCTAACCCGTACCCTAAACCGAGCCCTAACCTTCAAACTAACCCTAACCCTAACCCTAACCCATACCCTACAGCGTACACGAACCCGTACCCGAACCCGTACCCTAAGCCGTACCCTAACCCTAACCCTAACCCTAACCCTAACCCTAAGCTACCCTTGACTGCTTTGCCTCCAATAGATTTCCTAAGCACTAGTGTTTTAAGGAACAGGTTAAAAAGAGAATCCTAATGTGATTTCTTGATAATGGGTGTGTTCCTTATCTTCTCCTACTGTCTAAACTCTTCTCCATGGCTGGACCCCCAAATAATATTCCTTGACGTGCTAAGGGGTATCTAGGGAGTGGGATAGGTTTAATAACTATCCTAACCCTAACGCGTACCCTAACCCTAACCCCTACCCTAACCCTAACACGTACCCTACTCCTAACCCGTACCCTAAACCGAGCCCTAACCCTCAAACTAACCCTAACCCTAACCCTAACCCATACCCTATGCCGTACCCGAACCCGTAACCTAAGCCTTACCCTAACAATACCCCTAACCCTAACCCTAACCGTAACCCTAACCCTAAGCTACCCTTGACTGCTTCTGCCTCCAATAGATTTCCTAAGCATTAGTGTTTTAAGGAACAGGTTAAAAAGAGAATCCTAATGTGATTTCTTGATAATGGGTGTGTTCCTTATCTTCTCCTAGTGTCTAAACTCTTCTCCATGGCTGGACCCCCAAATAATATTCCTTGACGTGCTAAGGGGTATCTAGAGAGTGGGATAGGTTTAATAACTACCCTAACCCTAACGCGTACCCTAACCCTAACCCCTACCCTAACCCTAACACGTACCCTAATCCTAACCCGTACCCTAAACCGAGCCCTAACCCTCAAACTAACCCTAACCCTAACCCTAACCCATATCCTACGCCATACCCAAACCCGTACCCGAACCCGTACCCTAAGCCGTACCCTAACCCAAACCCTAACCCTAAGCTACCCTTGACTGCTTCTGCCTCCAATAGATTTCCTAAGCACTAGTGTTTTAAGGAACAGGTTAAAAAGAGAATCCTAATGTGATTTCTTGATAATGGGTGTGTTCCTTATCTTCTCCTAGTGTCTAAACTCTTCTCCATGGCTGGCCCCCCAAATAATATTCCTTGACGTGCTAAGGGGTATCTAGAGAGTGGGATAGGTTTAATAACTACCCTAACCCTAACGCATACCCTAACCCTAACCTCTACCCTAACCCTAACACGTACACTAATCCTAACCCGTACCCTAAACCGAGCCCTAACCCTCAAACTAACCCTAACCCTAACCCTAACCCATACCCTACGCCGTACCCGAACCCGTACCCGAACCCGTACCCGAACCCGTACCCTAAGCCGTACCCTAACCCTAACCCTAACCCTAAACCTAACCCTAACCCTAAGCTACCCTTGACTGCTTCTGCCTCCAATAGATTTCCTAAGCACTAGTGTTTTAAGGAACAGGTTAAAAAGAGAATCCTAATGTGATTTCTTGATAATGGGTGTGTTCCTTATCTTCTCCTAGTGTCTAAACTCTTCTCCATGGCTGGACACCCAAATAATATTCCTTGACGTGCTAAGGGGCATGTAGCGAGTGGGATAGGTTTAATAACTACCCTAACCCTAACGCGTACCCTAACCCTAACACGTACCCTAATTCTAACCCGTACCCTAAACCGAGCCCTAACCCTCAAACTAACCGTAACCCTAACCCATACCCTACGCCGTACCCGAACCCGTACCCGAACCTGTACCCTAAGCTGTACCCTAAAGCTAACCCTAACCCTAACCCTAACCCTAACCCTAAGCTACCCTTGACTGCTTCTGCCTCCAATAGATTTCCTAAGCACTAGTGTTTTAAGGAACAGGTTAAAAAGAGAATCCTAATGTGATTTCAGGATAATGGGTGTGTTCCTTATCTTCTCCTACTGTCTAAACTCTTCTCCATGGCTGGACCCCCAAATAATATTCCTTGACGTACTAAGGGGTATCTAGGGAGTGGGATAGGTTTAATAACTACCCTAACCCTAACGCATACCCTAACCCTATCCCCTACCCTAACCCTAACATGAACCCTAATCCTAACCCGTACCCTAAACCGAGCCCTAACCTTCAAACTAACCCTAACCCTAACCCTAACCCATACCCTACGCCGTACACGAACCCGTACCCGAACCCGTACCCTAAGCCGTACCCTAACCCTAACCCTAACCCTAACCCTAAGCTACCCTTGACTGCTTCTGCCTCCAATAGATTTCCTAAGCACTAGTGTTTTAAGGAACAGGTTAAAAAGAGAATCCTAATGTGATTTCTTGATAATGGGTGTGTTCCTTATCTTCTCCTAGTGTCTAAACTCTTCTCCATGGCTGGACCCCCAAATAATATTCCTTGACGTTCTAAGTGGTATCTAGAGAGTGGGATAGGTTTAATAACTACCCTAACCCTAACGCGTACCCTAACCCTAACCCCTACCCTAACCCTAACACGTAACCTAATCCTAACCCGTAACCTAAACCGAGCCCTAACCCTCAAACTAACCCTAACCCTAAACCTAACCCATACCCTACGCCGTACCCGAACCCGTACCCGAACCCGTACCCGAAACCGTACCCTAAGCCGTACCCTAACCCTAACCCTAACCCTAAGCTACCCTTGACTGCTTCTGCCTCCAATAGATTTCCTAAGCACTAGTGTTTTAAGTTACAGGTTAAAAAGAGAATCCTAATGTGATTTCTTGAAAATGGGTGTGTTCCTTATCTTCTCCTAGTATCTAAACTCTTCTCCATGGCTGGACCCCCAAATAATATTCCTTGACGTGCTAAGGGGTATCTAGAGAGTGGGATAGGTTTAATAACTACCCTAACCCTAACGCGTACCCTAACCCTAACCCCTACCCTAACCCTAACACGTACCCTAATCCTAACCCGTACCCTAAACCGAGCCCTAACCCTCAAACTAACCCTAACCCTAACCCTAACCCATACCCTACGCCGTACCCGAACCCGTACCCGAACCCGTACCCTAAGCCATACCCTAACCCTAACCCTAACCGTAACCCTAACCCTAAGCTACCCTTGACTGCTTCTGCCTCCAATAGACTTCCTAAGCACTATTGTATTAAGGAACAGGTTAAAAAGAGAATCCTAATGTGATTTCAGGATAATGGGTGTGTTCCTTATCTTCTCCTAGTGTCTAAACTCTTCTCCATGGCTGGACCCCCAAATAATATTCCTTGACGTGCTAAGGGGTATCTAGAGAGTGGGATAGGTTTAATAACTACCCTAACCCTAACGCGTACCCTAACCCTAACACCTACCCTAACCCTAACACGAACCCTAATCCTAACCCGTACCCTAAACCGAGCCCTAACCTTCAAACTAACCCTAACCCTAACCCAAACCCATACTCTACGCCGTACACGAACCCGTACCCGAACCCGTACCCTAAGCCGTGTCCTAACCCTAGCCCTAACCCTAACCCTAACCCTAAGCTACCCTTGACTGCTTCTGCCTCCAATAGATTTCCTAAGCACTAATGTTTTAAGGAACAGGTTAAAAAGAGAATCCTAATGTGATTTCTTGATAATGGGTGTGTTCCTTACCTTCTCCTAGTGTCTAAACTCTTCTCCATGGCTGGACCCCCAAATAATATTCCTTGACGTGCTAAGGGGTATCTAGAGAGTGGGATAGGTTTAATAACTACCCTAACCCTAACCCCTACCCTAACCCTAACACGAACCCTAATCCTAACCCGTACCCTAAACCGAGCCCTAACCTTCAAACTAACCCTAACCCTAACCCTAACCCATAACCTACGCCGTACACGAACCCGTACCCGAACCCGTACCCTAACCCTAACCCTAACCCTAACCCTAACCCTAACCCTAAGCTACCCTTGACTGCTTCTGCCTCCAATAGATTTCCTAAGCACTAGTGTTTTAAGGAACAGGTTAAAAAGAGAATCCTAATGTGATTTCTTGATAATGGGTGTGTTCCTTATCTTCTCCTAGTGTCTAAACTCTTCTCCATGGCTGGTCCCCCAAATAATATTCCTTGACGTGCTAAGAGGCATCTAGGGAGTGGGATAGGTTTAATAACTACCCTAACACTAACGCGTACCCTAACCCTAACCCCTACCCTATACCTAACACGTACCCTAATCCTAACCCGTACCCTAAACCGAGCCCTAACCCTCAAACTAACCCTAACCCTAACCCTAACCCATACCCTATGCCGTACCCGAACCCGTACCCTAAGCCTTACCCTAACAATAACCCTAACCCTAACCCTAAGCTACCCTTGACTGCTTTGCCTCCAATAGATTTCCTAAGCACTAGTGTTTTAAGGAACAGGTTAAAAAGAGAATCCTAATGTGATTTCTTGATAATGGGTGTGTTCCTTATCTTCTCCTAGTGTCTAAACTATTCTCCATGGCTGGACCCCCAAATAATATTCCTTGACGTGCTAAGGGGTATCTAGAGAGTGGGATAGGTTTAATAACTACCCTAACCCTAACGCGTACCCTAACCCTAACCCCTACCCTAACCCTAACACGTACACTAATCCTAACCCGTAACCTAAACTGAGCCCTAACCCTCAAACTAACCCTAACCCTAAACCTAACCCATACCCTACGCCGTACCCGAACCCGTAACCGAACCCGTTCCCGAACCCGTACCCTAAGCCGTACCCTAACCCTAACCCTAACCCTAAGCTACCCTTGAGTGCTTCTGCCTCCAATAGATTTCCTAAGCACTAGTGTTTTAAGGAACAGGTTAAAAAGAGAATCCTAATGTGATTTCTTGATAATGGGTGTGTTCCTTATCTTCTCCTAGTGTCTAAACTCTTCTCCATGGCTGGATCCCCAAATAATATTCCTTGACGTGCTAAGGGGTATCTAGAGAGTGGGATAGGTTTAATAACTACCCTAACCCTAACGCATACCCTAACCCTAACCCCTACCCTAACCCTAACACGTACCCTAATCCTAACCCGTACCCTAAACCGAGCCCTAACCCTCAAACTAACCCTAACCCTAACCCTAACCCATACCCTACGCCGTACCCGAACCCGTACCCGAACCCGTACCCTAAGCCATAATCTAACCCTAACCCTCACCGTAACCCTAACCCTAAGCTACCCTTGACTGCTTCTGCCTCCAATAGATTTCCTAAGCAATATTGTATTAAGGAACAGGTTAAAAAGAGAATCCTAATGTGATTTCAGGATAATGGGTGTGTTCCTTATCTTCACCTAGTGTCTAAACTCTTCTCCATGGCTGGACCCCCAAATAATATTCCTTGACGTGCTAAGGGGTATCTAGAGAGTGGGATAGGTTTAATAACTACCCTAACCCTAACGCGTACCCTAACCCTAACCCCTACCCTAACCCTAACACGAACCCTAATCCTAACCCGTACCCTAAACCGAGCCCTAACCTTCAAACTAACCCTAACACTAACCCAAACCCATACCCTACGCCGTACACGAACCCGTACCCGAACCCGTACCCTAAGCCGTGTCCTAACCCTAGCCCTAACCCTAACCCTAACCCTAAGCTACCCTTGACTGCTTCTGCCTCCAATAGATTTCCTAAGCACTAGTGTTTTAAGGAACAGGTTAAAAAGAGAATCCTAATGTGATTTCTTGATAATGGGTGTGTTCCTTACCTTCTCCTAGTGTCTAAACTCTTCTCCATGGCTGGACCCCCAAATAATATTCCTTGACGTGCTAAGGGGTATCTAGAGAGTGGGATAGGTTTAATAACTACCCTAAACCTAACGCGTACCCTAACCCTAACCCCTACCCTAACCCTAACACGAACCCTAATCCTAACCCGTACCCTAAACCGAGCCCTAACCTTCAAACTAACCCTAACCCTAACCCTAACCCATACCCTACGCCGTACACGAACCCGTACCCGAACCCGTACCCTAACCCTAACCCTAACCCTAACCCTAACCCTAACCCTAAGCTACCCTTGACTGCTTCTGCCTCCAATAGATTTCCTAAGCACTAGTGTTTTAAGGAACAGGTTAAAAAGAGAATCCTAATGTGATTTCTTGATAATGGGTGTGTTCCTTATCTTCTCCTAGTGTCTAAACTCTTCTCCATGGCTGGTCCCCCAAATAATATTCCTTGACGTGCTAAGGGGCATCTAGGGAGTGGGATAGGTTTAATAACTACCCTAACCCTAACGCGTACCCTAACCCTACCCCTACCCTAAACCTAACACGTACCCTAATCCTAACCCGTACCCTAAACCGAGCCCTAACCCTCAAACTAACCCTAACCCTAACGCTAACCCATACCCTATGCCGTACCCGAACCCGTACCCTAAGCCTTACCCTAACAATAACCCTAACCCTAACCCTAAGCTACCCTTGACTGCTTCTGCCTCCAATAGATTTCCTAAGCATTAGTGTTTTAAGGAACAGGTTAAAAAGAGAATCCTAATGTGATTTCTTGATAATGGGTGTGTTCCTTATCTTCTCCTAGTGTCTAAACTCTTCTCCATGGCTGGACCCCCAAATAATATTCCTTGACGTGCTAAGGGGTATCTAGAGAGTGGGATAGGTTTAATAACTACCCTAACCCTAACGCGTACCCTAACCCTAACCCCTACCCTAACCCTAACACGTACCCTAATCCTAACCCGTACCCTAAACCGAGCCCTAACCCTCAAACTAACCCTAACCCTAACCCTAACCCATATCCTACGCCATACCCAAACCCGTACCCGAACCCGTACCCTAAGCCGTACCCTAACCCAAACCCTAACCCTAAGCTACCCTTGACTGCTTCTGCCTCCAATAGATTTCCTAAGCACTAGTGTTTTAAGGAACAGGTTAAAAAGGGAATCCTAATGTGATTTCTTGATAATGGGTGTGTTCCTTATCTTCTCCTAGTGTCTAAACTCTTCTCCATGGCTGGCCCCCCAAATAATATTCCTTGACGTGCTAAGGGGTATCTAGAGAGTGGGATAGGTTTAATAACTACCCTAACCCTAACGCATACCCTAACCCTAACCTCTACCCTAACCCTAACACGTACACTAATCCTAACCCGTACCCTAAACCGAGCCCTAACCCTCAAACTAACCCTAACCCTAACCCTAACCCATACCCTACGCCGTACCCGAACCCGTACCCGAACCCGTACCCGAACCCGTACCCTAAGCCGTACCCTAACCCTAACCCTAACCCTAAACCTAACCCTAACCCTAAGCTACCCTTGACTGCTTCTGCCTCCAATAGATTTCCTAAGCACTAGTGTTTTAAGGAACAGGTTAAAAAGAGAATCCTAATGTGATTTCTTGATAATGGGTGTGTTCCTTATCTTCTCCTAGTGTCTAAACTCTTCTCCATGGCTGGACACCCAAATAATATTCCTTGACGTGCTAAGGGGCATGTAGCGAGTGGGATAGGTTTAATAACTACCCTAACCCTAACGCGTACCCTAACCCTAACACGTACCCTAATTCTAACCCGTACCCTAAACCGAGCCCTAACCCTCAAACTAACCCTAACCCTAACCCATACCCTACGCCGTACCCGAACCCGTACCCGAACCCGTACCCTAAGCTGTACCCTAAAGCTAACCCTAACCCTAACCCTAACCCTAACCCTAAGCTACCCTTGACTGCTTCTGCCTCCAATAGATTTCCTAAGCACTAGTGTTTTAAGGAACAGGTTAAAAAGAGAATCCTAATGTGATTTCAGGATAATGGGTGTGTTCCTTATCTTCTCCTACTGTCTAAACTCTTCTCCATGGCTGGACCCCCAAATAATATTCCTTGACGTGCTAAGGGGTATCTAGGGAGTGGGATAGGTTTAATAACTACCCTAACCCTAACGCGTACCCTAACCCTATCCCCTACCCTAACCCTAACATGAACCCTAATCCTAACCCGTACCCTAAACCGAGCCCTAACCTTCAAACTAACCCTAACCCTAACCCTAACCCATACCCTACGCCGTACACGAACCCGTACCCGAACCCGTACCCTAAGCCGTACCCTAACCCTAACCCTAACCCTAACCCTAAGCTACCCTTGACTGCTTCTGCCTCCAATAGATTTCCTAAGCACTAGTGTTTTAAGGAACAGGTTAAAAAGAGAATCCTAATGTGATTTCTTGATAATGGGTGTGTTCCTTATCTTCTCCTAGTGTCTAAACTCTTCTCCATGGCTGGACCCCCAAATAATATTCCTTGACGTTCTAAGTGGTATCTAGAGAGTGGGATAGGTTTAATAACTACCCTAACCCTAACGCGTACCCTAACCCTAACCCCTACCCTAACCCTAACACGTAACCTAATCCTAACCCGTAACCTAAACCGAGCCCTAACCCTCAAACTAACCCTAACCCTAAACCTAACCCATACCCTACGCCGTACCCGAACCCGTACCCGAACCCGTACCCGAACCCGTACCCTAAGCCGTACCCTAACCCTAACCCTAACCCTAAGCTACCCTTGACTGCTTCTGCCTCCAATAGATTTCCTAAGCACTAGTGTTTTAAGTTACAGGTTAAAAAGAGAATCCTAATGTGATTTCTTGAAAATGGGTGTGTTCCTTATCTTCTCCTAGTATCTAAACTCTTCTCCATGGCTGGACCCCCAAATAATATTCCTTGACGTGCTAAGGGGTATCTAGAGAGTGGGATAGGTTTAATAACTACCCTAACCCTAACGCGTACCCTAACCCTAACCCCTACCCTAACCCTAACACGTACCCTAATCCTAACCCGTACCCTAAACCGAGCCCTAACCCTCAAACTAACCCTAACCCTAACCCTAACCCATACCCTACGCCGTACCCGAACCCGTACCCGAACCCGTACCCTAAGCCATACCCTAACCCTAACCCTAACCGTAACCCTAACCCTAAGCTACCCTTGACTGCTTCTGCCTCCAATAGACTTCCTAAGCACTATTGTATTAAGGAACAGGTTAAAAAGAGAATCCTAATGTGATTTCAGGATAATGGGTGTGTTCCTTATCTTCTCCTAGTGTCTAAACTCTTCTCCATGGCTGGACCCCCAAATAATATTCCTTGACGTGCTAAGGGGTATCTAGAGAGTGGGATAGGTTTAATAACTACCCTAACCCTAACGCGTACCCTAACCCTAACACCTACCCTAACCCTAACACGAACCCTAATCCTAACCCGTACCCTAAACCGAGCCCTAACCTTCAAACTAACCCTAACCCTAACCCAAACCCATACTCTACGCCGTACACGAACCCGTACCCGAACCCGTACCCTAAGCCGTGTCCTAACCCTAGCCCTAACCCTAACCCTAACCCTAAGCTACCCTTGACTGCTTCTGCCTCCAATAGATTTCCTAAGCACTAATGTTTTAAGGAACAGGTTAAAAAGAGAATCCTAATGTGATTTCTTGATAATGGGTGTGTTCCTTACCTTCTCCTAGTGTCTAAACTCTTCTCCATGGCTGGACCCCCAAATAATATTCCTTGACGTGCTAAGGGGTATCTAGAGAGTGGGATAGGTTTAATAACTACCCTAACCCTAACGCGTACCCTAACCCTAACCCCTACCCTAACCCTAACACGAACCCTAATCCTAACCCGTACCCTAAACCGAGCCCTAACCTTCAAACTAACCCTAACCCTAACCCTAACCCATAACCTACGCCGTACACGAACCCGTACCCGAACCCGTACCCTAACCCTAACCCTAACCCTAACCCTAACCCTAACCCTAAGCTACCCTTGACTGCTTCTGCCTCCAATAGATTTCCTAAGCACTAGTGTTTTAAGGAACAGGTTAAAAAGAGAATCCTAATGTGATTTCTTGATAATGGGTGTGTTCCTTATCTTCTCCTAGTGTCTAAACTCTTCTCCATGGCTGGTCCCCCAAATAATATTCCTTGACGTGCTAAGAGGCATCTAGGGAGTGGGATAGGTTTAATAACTACCCTAACACTAACGCGTACCCTAACCCTAACCCCTACCCTATACCTAACACGTACCCTAATCCTAACCCGTACCCTAAACCGAGCCCTAACCCTCAAACTAACCCTAACCCTAACCCTAACCCATACCCTATGCCGTACCCGAACCCGTACCCTAAGCCTTACCCTAACAATAACCCTAACCCTAACCCTAAGCTACCCTTGACTGCTTTGCCTCCAATAGATTTCCTAAGCACTAGTGTTTTAAGGAACAGGTTAAAAAGAGAATCCTAATGTGATTTCTTGATAATGGGTGTGTTCCTTATCTTCTCCTAGTGTCTAAACTATTCTCCATGGCTGGACCCCCAAATAATATTCCTTGACGTGCTAAGGGGTATCTAGAGAGTGGGATAGGTTTAATAACTACCCTAACCCTAACGCGTACCCTAACCCTAACCCTAACGCGTACCCTAACCCTAACCCCTACCCTAACCCTAACACGTACACTAATCCTAACCCGTAACCTAAACCGAGCCCTACCCCTCAAACTAACCCTAACCCTAAACCTAACCCATACCCTACGCCGTACCCGAACCCGTACCCGAACCCGTTCCCGAACCCGTACCCTAAGCCGTACCCTAACCCTAACCCTAACCCTAAGCTACCCTTGAGTGCTTCTGCCTCCAATAGATTTCCTAAGCACTAGTGTTTTAAGGAACAGGTTAAAAAGAGAATCCTAATGTGATTTCTTGATAATGGGTGTGTTCCTTATCTTCTCCTAGTGTCTAAACTCTTCTCCATGGCTGGATCCCCAAATAATATTCCTTGACGTGCTAAGGGGTATCTAGAGAGTGGGATAGGTTTAATAACTACCCTAACCCTAACGCGTACCCTAACCCTAACCCCTACCCTAACCCTAACACGTACCCTAATCCTAACCCGTACCCTAAACCGAGCCCTAACCCTCAAACTAACCCTAACCCTAACCCTAACCCATACCCTACGCCGTACCCGAACCCGTACCCGAACCCGTACCCTAAGCCATACCCTAACCCTAACCCTCACCGTAACCCTAACCCTAAGCTACCCTTGACTGCTTCTGCCTCCAATAGATTTCCTAAGCACTATTGTATTAAGGAACAGGTTAAAAAGAGAATCCTAATGTGATTTCAGGATAATGGGTGTGTCCCTTATCTTCTCCTAGTGTCTAAACTCTTCTCCATGGCTGGACCCCCAAATAATATTCCTTGACGTGCTAAGGGGTATCTAGAGAGTGGGATAGGTTTAATAACTACCCTAACCCTAACGCGTACCCTAACCCTAACCCCTCCCCTAACCCTAACACGAACCCTAATCCTAACCCGTACCCTAAACCGAGCCCAAACCTTCAAACTAACCCTAACCCTAACCCAAACCCATACCCTACGCCGTACACGAACCCGTACCCGAACCCGTACCCTAAGCCGTGTCCTAATCCTAGCCCTAACCCTAACCCTAACCCTAAGCTACCCTTGACTGCTTCTGCCTCCAATAGATTTCCTAAGCACTAGTGTTTTAAGGAACAGGTTAAAAAGAGAATCCTAATGTGATTTCTTGATAATGGGTGTGTTCCTTACCTTCTCCTAGTGTCTAAACTCTTCTCCATGGCTGGACCCCCAAATAATATTCCTTGACGTGCTAAGGGGTATCTAGAGAGTGGGATAGGTTTAATAACTACCCTAACCCTAACGCGTACCCTAACCCTAACCCCTACCCTAACCCTAACACGAACCCTAATCCTAACCCGTACCCTAAACCGAGCCCTAACCTTCAAACTAACCCTAACCCTAACCCTAACCCATACCCTACGCCGTACACGAACCCGTACCCGAACCCGTACCCTAACCCTAACCCTAACCCTAACCCTAACCCTAACCCTAAGCTACCCTTGACTGCTTCTGCCTCCAATAGATTTCCTAAGCACTAGTGTTTTAAGGAACAGGTTAAAAAGAGAATCCTAATGTGATTTCTTGATAATGGGTGGGTTCCTTATCTTCTCCTAGTGTCTAAACTCTTCTCCATGGCTGGTCCCCCAAATAATATTCCTTGACGTGCTAAGGGGCATCTAGGGAGTGGGATAGGTTTAATAACTACCCTAACCCTAACGCGTACCCTAACCCTACCCCTACCCTAAACCTAACACGTACCCTAATCCTAACCCGTACCCTAAACCGAGCCCTAACCCTCAAACTAACGCTAACCCTAACCCTAACCCTAACCCATACCCTATGCCGTACCCGAACCCGTACCCTAAGCCTTACCCTAACAATAACCCTAACCCTAACCCTAAGCTACCCTTGACTGCTTTGCCTCCAATAGATTTCCTAAGCACTAGTGTTTTAAGGAACAGGTTAAAAAGAGAATCCTAATGTGATTTCTTGATAATGGGTGTGTTCCTTATCTTCTCCTAGTGTCTAAACTATTCTCCATGGCTGGACCCCCAAATAATATTCCTTGACGTGCTAAGGGGTATCTAGAGAGTGGGATAGGTTTAATAACTACCCTAACCCTAACGCGTACCCTAACCCTAACCCCTACCCTAACCCTAACACGTACACTAATCCTAACCCGTAACCTAAACTGAGCCCTAACCCTCAAACTAACCCTAACCCTAAACCTAACCCATACCCTACGCCGTACCCGAACCCGTAACCGAACCCGTTCCCGAACCCGTACCCTAAGCCGTACCCTAACCCTAACCCTAACCCTAAGCTACCCTTGAGTGCTTCTGCCTCCAATAGATTTCCTAAGCACTAGTGTTTTA
Organism: Eschrichtius robustus; assembly: GCF_028021215.1. NCBI lineage: Eukaryota > Metazoa > Chordata > Mammalia > Artiodactyla > Eschrichtiidae > Eschrichtius > Eschrichtius robustus. The sequence continues at coordinate 2,909,665 of NW_027175343.1, forward strand.
AGGAACAGGTTAAAAAGAGAATCCTAATGTGATTTCTTGATAATGGGTGTGTTCCTTATCTTCTCCTAGTGTCTAAACTCTTCTCCATGGCTGGATCCCCAAATAATATTCCTTGACGTGCTAAGGGGTATCTAGAGAGTGGGATAGGTTTAATAACTACCCTAACCCTAACGCGTACCCTAACCCTAACCCCTACCCTAACCCTAACACGTACCCTAATCCTAACCCGTACCCTAAACCGAGCCCTAACCCTCAAACTAACCCTAACCCTAACCCTAACCCATACCCTACGCCGTACCCGAACCCGTACCCGAACCCGTACCCTAAGCCATACTCTAACCCTAACCCTCACCGTAACCCTAACCCTAAGCTACCCTTGACTGCTTCTGCCTCCAATAGATTTCCTAAGCACTATTGTATTAAGGAACAGGTTAAAAAGAGAATCCTAATGTGATTTCAGGATAATGGGTGTGTTCCTTATCTTCTCCTAGTGTCTAAACTCTTCTCCATGGCTGGACCCCCAAATAATATTCCTTGACGTGCTAAGGGGTATCTAGAGAGTGGGATAGGTTTAATAACTACCCTAACCCTAACGCGTACCCTAACCCTAACCCCTACCCTAACCCTAACACGAACCCTAATCCTAACCCGTACCCTAAACCGAGCCCTAACCTTCAAACTAACCCTAACACTAACCCAAACCCATACCCTACGCCGTACACGAACCCGTACCCGAACCCGTACCCTAAGCCGTGTCCTAACCCTAGCCCTAACCCTAACCCTAACCCTAAGCTACCCTTGACTGCTTCTGCCTCCAATAGATTTCCTAAGCACTAGTGTTTTAAGGAACAGGTTAAAAAGAGAATCCTAATGTGATTTCTTGATAATGGGTGTGTTCCTTATCTTCTCCTAGTGTCTAAACTCTTCTCCATGGCTGGTCCCCCAAATAATATTCCTTGACGTGCTAAGTGGCATCTAGGGAGTGGGATAGGTTTAATAACTACCCTAACCCTAACGCGTACCCTAACCCTACCCCTACCCTAAACCTAACACGTACCCTAATCCTAACCCGTACCCTAAACCGAGCCCTAACCCTCAAACTAACCCTAACCCTAACCCTAACCCATACCCTATGCCGTACCCGAACCCGTACCCTAAGCCTTACCCTAACAATAACCCTAACCCTAACCCTAAGCTACCCTTGACTGCTTTGCCTCCAGTAGATTTCCTAAGCACTAGTGTTTTAAGGAACAGGTTAAAAAGAGAATCCTAATGTGATTTCTTGATAATGGGTGTGTTCCTTATCTTCTCCTAGTGTCTAAACTATTCTCCATGGCTGGACCCCCAAATAATATTCCTTGACGTGCTAAGGGGTATCTAGAGAGTGGGATAGGTTTAATAACTACCCTAACCCTAACGCGTACCCTAACCCTAACCCCTACCCTAACCCTAACACGTACACTAATCCTAACCCGTAACCTAAACCGAGCCCTAACCCTCAAACTAACCCTAACCCTAAACCTAACCCATACCCTACGCCGTACCCGAACCCGTACCCGAACCCGTTCCCGAACCCGTACCCTAAGCCGTACCCTAACCCTAACCCTAACCCTAAGCTACCCTTGAGTGCTTCTGCCTCCAATAGATTTCCTAAGCACTAGTGTTTTAAGGAACAGGTTAAAAAGAGAATCCTAATGTGATTTCTTGATAATGGGTGTGTTCCTTATCTTCTCCTAGTGTCTAAACTCTTCTCCATGGCTGGACCCCCAAATAATATTCCTTGACGTGCTAAGGGGTATCTAGAGAGTGGGATAGGTTTAATAACTACCCTAACCCTAACGCGTACCCTAACCCTAACCCCTACCCTAACCCTAACACGTACCCTAATCCTAACCCGTACCCTAAACCGAGCCCTAACCCTCAAACTAACCCTAACCCTAACCCTAACCCATACCCTACACCGTACCCGAACCCGTAACCGAACCCGTACCCTTAGCCGTACCCTAACCCTAACCCTAACCGTAACCCTAACCCTAAGCTACCCTTGACTACTTCTGCCTCCAATAGATTTCCTAAGCACTAGTGTTTTAAGGAACAGGTTAAAAAGAGAATCCTAATGTGATTTCTTGATAATGGGTGTGTTCCTTATCTTCTCCTAGTGTCTAAACTCTTCTCCATGGCTGGACCCCCAAATAATATTCCTTGACGTGCTAAGGGGTATCTAGAGAGTGGGATAGGTTTAATAACTACCCTAACCTTAACGCGTACCCTAACCCTAACCCCTACCCTAACCCTAACACGAACCCTAATCCTAACCCGTACCCTAAACCGAGCCCTAACCTTCAAACTAACCCTAACCCTCACCCTAACCCATACCCTACGCCGTACACGAACCCTTACCCGAACCCGTACCCTAAGCCGTACCCTAACCCTAACCCTAACCCTAACCCTAACCCTAAGCTACCCTTGACTGCTTCTGCCTCCAATAGATTTCCTAAGCACTAGTGTTTTAAGGAACAGGTTAAAAAGAGTATCCTAATGTGATTTATTGATAATGGGTGTGTTCCTTACCTTCTCCTAGTGTCTAAACTCTTCTCCATGGCTGGACCCCCAAATAATATTCCTTGACCTGCTAAGGGGTATCTAGAGAGTGGGATAGGTTTAATAACTACCCTAACCCTAACGCGTACCCTAACCCTAACCCCTACCCTAACCCTAACACGTACCCTAATCCTAACCCGTAACCTAAACCGAGCCCTAACCCTCAAACTAACCCTAACCCTAAACCTAACCCATACCCTACGCCGTACCCGAACCCGTAACCGAACCCGTTCCCGAACCCGTACCCTAAGCCGTACCCTAACCCTAACCCTAACCCTAAGCTACCCTTGAGTGCTTCTGCCTCCAATAGATTTCCTAAGCTCTAGTGTTTTAAGGAACAGGTTAAAAAGAGAATCCTAATGTGATTTCTTGATAATGGGTGTGTTCCTTATCTTCTCCTAGTGTCTAAACTCTTCTCCATGGCTGGATCCCCAAATAATATTCCTTGACGTGCTAAGGGGTATCTAGAGAGTGGGATAGGTTTAATAACTACCCTAACCCTAACGCGTACCCTAACCCTAACCCCTACCCTAACCCTAACACGTACCCTAATCCTAACCCGTACCCTAAACCGAGCCCTAACCCTCAAACTAACCCTAACCCTAACCCTAACCCATACCCTACGCCGTACCCGAACCCGTACCCGAACCCGTACCCTAAGCCATACCCTAACCCTAACCCTCACCGTAACCCTAACCCTAAGCTACCCTTGACTGCTTCTGCCTCCAATAGATTTCCTAAGCACTATTGTATTAAGGAACAGGTTAAAAAGAGAATCCTAATGTGATTTCAGGATAATGGGTGTGTTCCTTATCTTCTCCTAGTGTCTAAACTATTCTCCATGGCTGGATCCCCAAATAATATTCCTTGACGTGCTAAGGGGTATCTAGAGAGTGGGATAGGTTTAATAACTACCCTAACCCTAACGCGTACCCTAACCCTAACCCCTACCCTAACCCTAACCCCTACCCTAACCCTAACACGAACCCTAATCCTAACCCGTACCCTAAACCGAGCCCTAACCTTCAAACTAACCCTAACACTAACCCAAACCCATACCCTACGCCGTACACGAACCCGTACCCGAACCCGTACCCTAAGCCGTGTCCTAACCCTAGCCCTAACCCTAACCCTAACCCTAAGCTACCCTTGACTGCTTCTGCCTCCAATAGATTTCCTAAGCACTAGTGTTTTAAGGAACAGGTTAAAAAGAGAATCCTAATGTGATTTCTTGATAATGGGTGTGTTCCTTACCTTCTCCTAGTGTCTAAACTCTTCTCCATGGCTGGACCCCCAAATAATATTCCTTGACGTGCTAAGGGGTATCTAGAGAGTGGGATAGGTTTAATAACTACCCTAACCCTAACGCGTACCCTAACCCTAACCCCTACCCTAACCCTAACACGAACCCTAATCCTAACCCGTACCCTAAACCGAGCCCTAACCTTCAAAGTAACCCTAACCCTAACCCTAACCCATACCCTACGCCGTACACGAACCCGTACCCGAACCCGTACCCTAAGCCTTACCCTAACAATAACCCTAACCCTAACCCTAAGCTACCCTTGACTGCTTTGCCTCCAGTAGATTTCCTAAGCACTAGTGTTTTAAGGAACAGGTTAAAAAGAGAATCCTAATGTGATTTCTTGATAATGGGTGTGTTCCTTATCTTCTCCTAGTGTCTAAACTATTCTCCATGGCTGGACCCCCAAATAATATTCCTTGACGTGCTAAGGGGTATCTAGAGAGTGGGATAGGTTTAATAACTACCCTAACCCTAACGCGTACCCTAACCCTAACCCCTACCCTAACCCTAACACGTACACTAATCCTAACCCGTAACCTAAACCGAGCCCTAACCCTCAAACTAAGCCTAAGCCTAAACCTAACCCATACCCTACGCCGTACCCGAACCCGTACCCGAACCCGTTCCCGAACCCGTACCCTAAGCCGTACCCTAACCCTAACCCTAACCCTAAGCTACCCTTGAGTGCTTCTGCCTCCAATAGATTTCCTAAGCACTAGTGTTTTAAGGAACAGGTTAAAAAGAGAATCCTAATGTGATTTCTTGATAATGGGTGTGTTCCTTATCTTCTCCTAGTGTCTAAACTCTTCTCCATGGCTGGACCCCCAAATAATATTCCTTGACGTGCTAAGGGGTATCTAGAGAGTGGGATAGGTTTAATAACTACCCTAACCCTAACGCGTACCCTAACCCTAACCCCTACCCTAACCCTAACACGTACCCTAATCCTAACCCGTACCCTAAACCGATCCCTAACCCTCAAACTAACCCTAACCCTAACCATAACCCATACCCTACGCCGTACCCGAACCCGTACCCGAACCCGTACCCTTAGCCGTACCCTAACCCTAACCCTAACCGTAACCCTAACCCTAAGCTACCCTTGACTACTTCTGCCTCCAATAGATTTCCTAAGCACTAGTGTTTTAAGGAACAGGTTAAAAAGAGAATCCTAATGTGATTTCTTGATAATGGGCGTGTTCCTTATCTTCTCCTAGTGTCTAAACTCTTCTCCATGGCTGGACCCCCAAATAATATTCCTTGACGTGCTAAGGGGTATCTAGAGAGTGGGATAGGTTTAATAACTACCCTAACCCTAACGCGTACCCTAACCCTAACCCCTACCCTAACCCTAACACGAACCCTAATCCTAACCCGTACCCTAAACCGAGCCCTAACCTTCAAACTAACCCTAACCCTCACCCTAACCCATACCCTACGCCGTACACGAACCCGTACCCGAACCCGTACCCTAAGCCGTACCCTAACCCTAACCCTAACCCTAACCCTAACCCTAAGCTACCCTTGACTGCTTCTGCCTCCAATAGATTTCCTAAGCACTAGTGTTTTAAGGAACAGGTTAAAAAGAGTATCCTAATGTGATTTATTGATAATGGGTGTGTTCCTTACCTTCTCCTAGTGTCTAAACTCTTCTCCATGGCTGGACCCCCAAATAATATTCCTTGACCTGCTAAGGGGTATCTAGAGAGTGGGATAGGTTTAATAACTACCCTAACCCTAACGCGTACCCTAACCCTAACCCCTACCCTAACCCTAACACGTACCCTAATCCTAACCCGTAACCTAAACCGAGCCCTAACCCTCAAACTAACCCTAACCCTAAACCTAACCCATACCCTACGCCGTACCCGAACCCGTACCCGAACCCGTACCCGAACCCGTACCCTAAGCCGTACCCTAACCCTAACCCTAACCCTAAGCTACCCTTGACTGCTTCTGCCTCCAATAGATTTCCTAAGCACTAGTGTTTTAAGGAACAGGTTAAAAAGAGAATCCTAATGTGATTTCTTGATAATGGGTGTGTTCCTTATCTTCTCCTAGTGTCTAATCTGTTCTCCATGGCTGGTCCTCCAAATAATATTCCTTGACGTGCTAAGGGGTATCTAGCGAGTGGGATAGGTTTAATAACTACCCTAACCCTAACGCGTACCCTAACCCTAACCCCTACCCTAACCCTAACACGTACCCTAATCCTAACCCGTACCCTAAACCGAGCCCTAACCTTCAAACTAACCCTAACCCTCACCCTAACCCATACCCTACGCCGTACACGAACCCGTACCCGAACCCGTACCCTAAGCCGTACCCTAACCCTAACCCTAACCCTAACCCTAACCCTAAGCTACCCTTGACTGCTTCTGCCTCCAATAGATTTCCTAAGCACTAGTTTTTTAAGGAACAGGTTAAAAAGAGTATCCTAATGTGATTTATTGATAATGGGTGTGTTCCTTACCTTCTCCTAGTGTCTAAACTCTTCTCCATGGCTGGACCCCCAAATAATATTCCTTGACGTGCTAAGGGGTATCTAGAGAGTGGGATAGGTTTAATAACTACCCTAACCCTAACGCGTACCCTAACCCTAACCCCTACCCTAACGCTAACACGTACCCTAATCCTAACCCGTAACCTAAACCGAGCCCTAACCCTCAAACTAACCCTAACCCTAAACCTAACCCATACCCTACGCCGTACCCGAACCCATACCCGAACCCGTACCCGAACCCGTACCCTAAGCCGTACCCTAACCCTAACCCTAACCCTAAGCTACCCTTGACTGCTTCTGCCTCCAATAGATTTCCTAAGCACTAGTGTTTTAAGGAACAGGTTAAAAAGAGAATCCTAATGTGATTACTTGATAATGGGTGTGTTCCTTATCTTCTCCTAGTGTCTAAACTCTTCTCCATGGCTGGTCCTGCAAATAATATTCCTTGACGTGCTAAGGGGTATCTAGCGAGTGGGATAGGTTTAATAACTACCCTAACCCTAACGCGTACCCTAACCCTAACCCCTACCCTAACCCTAACACGTACCCTAATCCTAACCCGTACCCTAAACCGAGCCCTAACCCTCAAACTAACCCTAACCCTAACCCTAACCCATACCCTACGCCGTACCCGAACCCGTACCCGAACCCGTACCCTAAGCCGTGTCTAACCCTAGCCCTAACCCTAACCCTAACCCTAAGCTACCCTTGACTGCTTCTGCCTCCAATAGATTTCCTAAGCACTAGTGTTTTAAGGAACAGGTTAAAAAGAGAATCCTAATGTGATTTCTTGATAATGGGTGTGTTCCTTTTCTTCTCCTAGTGTCTAAACTCTTCTCCATGGCTGGTCCTCCAAATAATATTCCTTGACGTGCTAAGGGGTATCTAGCGAGTGGGATAGGTTTAATAACTACCCTAACCCTAACGCGTACCCTAACCCTAACCCCTACCCTAACCCTAACACGTACCCTAATCCTAACCCGTACCCTAAACCGAGCCCTAACCCTCAAACTAACCCTAACCCTAACCCTAACCCATACCCTACGCCGTACCCGAACCCGTACCCGAACCCGTACCCTAAGCCATACCCTAACCCTAACCCTAACCGTAACCCTAACCCTAAGCTACCCTTGACTGCTTCTGCCTCCAATAGACTTCCTAAGCACTATTGTATTAAGGAACAGGTTAAAAAGAGAATCCTAATGTGATTTCAGGATAATGGGTGTGTTCCTTATCTTCTCCTAGTGTCTAAACTCTTCTCCATGGCTGGACCCCCAAATAATATTCCTTGACGTGCTAAGGGGTATCTAGAGAGTGGGATAGGTTTAATAACTACCCTAACCCTAACGCGTACCCTAACCCTAACACCTACCCTAACCCTAACACGAACCCTAATCCTAACCCGTACCCTAAACCGAGCCCTAACCTTCAAACTAACCCTAACCCTAACCCAAACCCATACTCTACGCCGTACACGAACCCGTACCCGAACCCGTACCCTAAGCCGTGTCCTAACCCTAGCCCTAACCCTAACCCTAACCCTAAGCTACCCTTGACTGTTTCTGCCTCCAATAGATTTCCTAAGCACTAATGTTTTAAGGAACAGGTTAAAAAGAGAATCCTAATGTGATTTCTTGATAATGGGTGTGTTCCTTACCTTCTCCTAGTGTCTAAACTCTTCTCCATGGCTGGACCCCCAAATAATATTCCTTGACGTGCTAAGGGGTATCTAGAGAGTGGGATAGGTTTAATAACTACCCTAACCCTAACGCGTACCCTAACCCTAACCCCTACCCTAACCCTAACACGAACCCTAATCCTAACCCGTACCCTAAACCGAGCCCTAACCTTCAAACTAACCCTAACCCTAACCCTAACCCATAACCTACGCCGTACACGAACCCGTACCCGAACCCGTACCCTAACCCTAACCCTAACCCTAACCCTAACCCTAACCCTAAGCTACCCTTGACTGCTTCTGCCTCCAATAGATTTCCTAAGCACTAGTGTTTTAAGGAACAGGTTAAAAAGAGAATCCTAATGTGATTTCTTGATAATGGGTGTGTTCCTTATCTTCTCCTAGTGTCTAAACTCTTCTCCATGGCTGGTCCCCCAAATAATATTCCTTGACGTGCTAAGAGGCATCTAGGGAGTGGGATAGGTTTAATAACTACCCTAACACTAACGCGTACCCTAACCCTAACCCCTACCCTATACCTAACACGTACCCTAATCCTAACCCGTACCCTAAACCGAGCCCTAACCCTCAAACTAACCCTAACCCTAACCCTAACCCATACCCTATGCCGTACCCGAACCCGTACCCTAAGCCTTACCCTAACAATAACCCTAACCCTAACCCTAAGCTACCCTTGACTGCTTTGCCTCCAATAGATTTCCTAAGCACTAGTGTTTTAAGGAACAGGTTAAAAAGAGAATCCTAATGTGATTTCTTGATAATGGGTGTGTTCCTTATCTTCTCCTAGTGTCTAAACTATTCTCCATGGCTGGACCCTCAAATAATATTCCTTGACGTGCTAAGGGGTATCTAGAGAGTGGGATAGGTTTAATAACTACCCTAACCCTAACGCGTACCCTAACCCTAACCCTAACGCGTACCCTAACCCTAACCCCTACCCTAACCCTAACACGTACACTAATCCTAACCCGTATCCTAAACCGAGCCCTACCCCTCAAACTAACCCTAACCCTAAACCTAACCCATACCCTACGCCGTACCCGAACCCGTACCCGAACCCGTTCCCGAACCCGTACCCTAAGCCGTACCCTAACCCTAACCCTAACCCTAAGCTACCCTTGAGTGCTTCTGCCTCCAATAGATTTCCTAAGCACTAGTGTTTTAAGGAACAGGTTAAAAAGAGAATCCTAATGTGATTTCTTGATAATGGGTGTGTTCCTTATCTTCTCCTAGTGTCTAAACTCTTCTCCATGGCTGGATCCCCAAATAATATTCCTTGACGTGCTAAGGGGTATCTAGAGAGTGGGATAGGTTTAATAACTACCCTAACCCTAACGCGTACCCTAACCCTAACCCCTACCCTAACCCTAACACGTACCCTAATCCTAACCCGTACCCTAAACCGAGCCCTAACCCTCAAACTAACCCTAACCCTAACCCTAACCCATACCCTACGCCGTACCCGAACCCGTACCCGAACCCGTACCCTAAGCCATACCCTAACCCTAACCCTCACCGTAACCCTAACCCTAAGCTACCCTTGACTGCTTCTGCCTCCAATAGATTTCCTAAGCACTATTGTATTAAGGAACAGGTTAAAAAGAGAATCCTAATGTGATTTCAGGATAATGGGTGTGTCCCTTATCTTCTCCTAGTGTCTAAACTCTTCTCCATGGCTGGACCCCCAAATAATATTCCTTGACGTGCTAAGGGGTATCTAGAGAGTGGGATAGGTTTAATAACTACCCTAACCCTAACGCGTACCCTAACCCTAACCCCTCCCCTAACCCTAACACGAACCCTAATCCTAACCCGTACCCTAAACCGAGCCAAAACCTTCAAACTAACCCTAACCCTAACCCAAACCCATACCCTACGCCGTACACGAACCCGTACCCGAACCCGTACCCTAAGCCGTGTCCTAATCCTAGCCCTAACCCTAACCCTAACCCTAAGCTACCCTTGACTGCTTCTGCCTCCAATAGATTTCCTAAGCACTAGTGTTTTAAGGAACAGGTTAAAAAGAGAATCCTAATGTGATTTCTTGATAATGGGTGTGTTCCTTACCTTCTCCTAGTGTCTAAACTCTTCTCCATGGCTGGACCCCCAAATAATATTCCTTGACGTGCTAAGGGGTATCTAGAGAGTGGGATAGGTTTAATAACTACCCTAACCCTAACGCGTACCCTAACCCTAACCCCTACCCTAACCCTAACACGAACCCTAATCCTAACCCGTACCCTAAACCGAGCCCTAACCTTCAAACTAACCCTAACCCTAACCCTAACCCATACCCTACGCCGTACACGAACCCGTACCCGAACCCGTACCCTAACCCTAACCCTAACCCTAACCCTAACCCTAACCCTAAGCTACCCTTGACTGCTTCTGCCTCCAATAGATTTCCTAAGCACTAGTGTTTTAAGGAACAGGTTAAAAAGAGAATCCTAATGTGATTTCTTGATAATGGGTGGGTTCCTTATCTTCTCCTAGTGTCTAAACTCTTCTCCATGGCTGGTCCCCCAAATAATATTCCTTGACGTGCTAAGGGGCATCTAGGGAGTGGGATAGGTTTAATAACTACCCTAACCCTAACGCGTACCCTAACCCTACCCCTACCCTAAACCTAACACGTACCCTAATCCTAACCCGTACCCTAAACCGAGCCCTAACCCTCAAACTAACGCTAACCCTAACCCTAACCCTAACCCATACCCTATGCCGTACCCGAACCCGTACCCTAAGCCTTACCCTAACAATAACCCTAACCCTAACCCTAAGCTACCCTTGACTGCTTTGCCTCCAATAGATTTCCTAAGCACTAGTGTTTTAAGGAACAGGTTAAAAAGAGAATCCTAATGTGATTTCTTGATAATGGGTGTGTTCCTTATCTTCTCCTAGTGTCTAAACTATTCTCCATGGCTGGACCCCCAAATAATATTCCTTGACGTGCTAAGGGGTATCTAGAGAGTGGGATAGGTTTAATAACTACCCTAACCCTAACGCGTACCCTAACCCTAACCCCTACCCTAACCCTAACACGTACACTAATCCTAACCCGTAACCTAAACTGAGCCCTAACCCTCAAACTAACCCTAACCCTAAACCTAACCCATACCCTACGCCGTACCCGAACCCGTAACCGAACCCGTTCCCGAACCCGTACCCTAAGCCGTACCCTAACCCTAACCCTAACCCTAAGCTACCCTTGAGTGCTTCTGCCTCCAATAGATTTCCTAAGCACTAGTGTTTTAAGGAACAGGTTAAAAAGAGAATCCTAATGTGATTTCTTGATAATGGGTGTGTTCCTTATCTTCTCCTAGTGTCTAAACTCTTCTCCATGGCTGGATCCCCAAATAATATTCCTTGACGTGCTAAGGGGTATCTAGAGAGTGGGATAGGTTTAATAACTACCCTAACCCTAACGCGTACCCTAAACCTAACCCCTACCCTAACCCTAACACGTACCCTAATCCTAACCCGTACCCTAAACCGAGCCCTAACCCTCAAACTAACCCTAACCCTAACCCTAACCCATACCCTACGCCGTACCCGAACCCGTACCCGAACCCGTACCCTAAGCCATACTCTAACCCTAACCCTCACCGTAACCCTAACCCTAAGCTACCCTTGACTGCTTCTGCCTCCAATAGATTTCCTAAGCACTATTGTATTAAGGAACAGGTTAAAAAGAGAATCCTAATGTGATTTCAGGATAATGGGTGTGTTCCTTATCTTCTCCTAGTGTCTAAACTCTTCTCCATGGCTGGACCCCCAAATAATATTCCTTGACGTGCTAAGGGGTATCTAGAGAGTGGGATAGGTTTAATAACTACCCTAACCCTAACGCGTACCCTAACCCTAACCCCTACCCTAACCCTAACACGAACCCTAATCCTAACCCGTACCCTAAACCGAGCCCTAACCTTCAAACTAACCCTAACACTAACCCAAACCCATACCCTACGCCGTACACGAACCCGTACCCGAACCCGTACCCTAAGCCGTGTCCTAACCCTAGCCCTAACCCTAACCCTAACCCTAAGCTACCCTTGACTGCTTCTGCCTCCAATAGATTTCCTAAGCACTAGTGTTTTAAGGAACAGGTTAAAAAGAGAATCCTAATGTGATTTCTTGATAATGGGTGTGTTCCTTATCTTCTCCTAGTGTCTAAACTCTTCTCCATGGCTGGTCCCCCAAATAATATTCCTTGACGTGCTAAGGGGCATCTAGGGAGTGGGATAGGTTTAATAACTACCCTAACCCTAACGCGTACCCTAACCCTACCCCTACCCTAAACCTAACACGTACCCTAATCCTAACCCGTACCCTAAACCGAGCCCTAACCCTCAAACTAACCCTAACCCTAACCCTAACCCATACCCTATGCCGTACCCGAACCCGTACCCTAAGCCTTACCCTAACAATAACCCTAACCCTAACCCTAAGCTACCCTTGACTGCTTTGCCTCCAGTAGATTTCCTAAGCACTAGTGTTTTAAGGAACAGGTTAAAAAGAGAATCCTAATGTGATTTCTTGATAATGGGTGTGTTCCTTATCTTCTCCTAGTGTCTAAACTATTCTCCATGGCTGGACCCCCAAATAATATTCCTTGACGTGCTAAGGGGTATCTAGAGAGTGGGATAGGTTTAATAACTACCCTAACCCTAACGCGTACCCTAACCCTAACCCCTACCCTAACCCTAACACGTACACTAATCCTAACCCGTAACCTAAACCGAGCCCTAACCCTCAAACTAACCCTAACCCTAAACCTAACCCATACCCTACGCCGTACCCGAACCCGTACCCGAACCCGTTCCCGAACCCGTACCCTAAGCCGTACCCTAACCCTAACCCTAACCCTAAGCTACCCTTGAGTGCTTCTGCCTCCAATAGATTTCCTAAGCACTAGTGTTTTAAGGAACAGGTTAAAAAGAGAATCCTAATGTGATTTCTTGATAATGGGTGTGTTCCTTATCTTCTCCTAGTGTCTAAACTCTTCTCCATGGCTGGACCCCCAAATAATATTCCTTGACGTGCTAAGGGGTATCTAGAGAGTGGGATAGGTTTAATAACTACCCTAACCCTAACGCGTACCCTAACCCTAACCCCTACCCTAACCCTAACACGTACCCTAATCCTAACCCGTACCCTAAACCGAGCCCTAACCCTCAAACTAACCCTAACCCTAACCCTAACCCATACCCTACGCCGTACCCGAACCCGTACCCGAACCCGTACCCTTAGCCGTACCCTAACCCTAACCCTAACCGTAACCCTAACCCTAAGCTACCCTTGACTACTTCTGCCTCCAATAGATTTCCTAAGCACTAGTGTTTTAAGGAACAGGTTAAAAAGAGAATCCTAATGTGATTTCTTGATAATGGGTGTGTTCCTTATCTTCTCCTAGTGTCTAAACTCTTCTCCATGGCTGGACCCCCAAATAATATTCCTTGACGTGCTAAGGGGTATCTAGAGAGTGGGATAGGTTTAATAACTACCCTAACCTTAACGCGTACCCTAACCCTAACCCCTACCCTAACCCTAACACGAACCCTAATCCTAACCCGTACCCTAAACCGAGCCCTAACCTTCAAACTAACCCTAACCCTCACCCTAACCCATACCCTACGCCGTACACGAACCCTTACCCGAACCCGTACCCTAAGCCGTACCCTAACCCTAACCCTAACCCTAACCCTAACCCTAAGCTACCCTTGACTGCTTCTGCCTCCAATAGATTTCCTAAGCACTAGTGTTTTAAGGAACAGGTTAAAAAGAGTATCCTAATGTGATTTATTGATAATGGGTGTGTTCCTTACCTTCTCCTAGTGTCTAAACTCTTCTCCATGGCTGGACCCCCAAATAATATTCCTTGACCTGCTAAGGGGTATCTAGAGAGTGGGATAGGTTTAATAACTACCCTAACCCTAACGCGTACCCTAACCCTAACCCCTACCCTAACCCTAACACGTACCCTAATCCTAACCCGTAACCTAAACCGAGCCCTAACCCTCAAACTAACCCTAACCCTAAACCTAACCCATAACCTACGCCGTACCCGAACCCGTAACCGAACCCGTTCCCGAACCCGTACCCTAAGCCGTACCCTAACCCTAACCCTAACCCTAAGCTACCCTTGAGTGCTTCTGCCTCCAATAGATTTCCTAAGCTCTAGTGTTTTAAGGAACAGGTTAAAAAGAGAATCCTAATGTGATTTCTTGATAATGGGTGTGTTCCTTATCTTCTCCTAGTGTCTAAACTCTTCTCCATGGCTGGATCCCCAAATAATATTCCTTGACGTGCTAAGGGGTATCTAGAGAGTGGGATAGGTTTAATAACTACCCTAACCCTAACGCGTACCCTAACCCTAACCCCTACCCTAACCCTAACACGTACCCTAATCCTAACCCGTACCCTAAACCGAGCCCTAACCCTCAAACTAACCCTAACCCTAACCCTAACCCATACCCTACGCCGTACCCGAACCCGTACCCGAACCCGTACCCTAAGCCATACCCTAACCCTAACCCTCACCGTAACCCTAACCCTAAGCTACCCTTGACTGCTTCTGCCTCCAATAGATTTCCTAAGCACTATTGTATTAAGGAACAGGTTAAAAAGAGAATCCTAATGTGATTTCAGGATAATGGGTGTGTTCCTTATCTTCTCCTAGTGTCTAAACTATTCTCCATGGCTGGATCCCCAAATAATATTCCTTGACGTGCTAAGGGGTATCTAGAGAGTGGGATAGGTTTAATAACTACCCTAACCCTAACGCGTACCCTAACCCTAACCCCTACCCTAACCCTAACCCCTACCCTAACCCTAACACGAACCCTAATCCTAACCCGTACCCTAAACCGAGCCCTAACCTTCAAACTAACCCTAACACTAACCCAAACCCATACCCTACGCCGTACACGAACCCGTACCCGAACCCGTACCCTAAGCCGTGTCCTAACCCTAGCCCTAACCCTAACCCTAACCCTAAGCTACCCTTGACTGCTTCTGCCTCCAATAGATTTCCTAAGCACTAGTGTTTTAAGGAACAGGTTAAAAAGAGAATCCTAATGTGATTTCTTGATAATGGGTGTGTTCCTTACCTTCTCCTAGTGTCTAAACTCTTCTCCATGGCTGGACCCCCAAATAATATTCCTTGACGTGCTAAGGGGTATCTAGAGAGTGGGATAGGTTTAATAACTACCCTAACCCTAACGCGTACCCTAACCCTAACCCCTACCCTAACCCTAACACGAACCCTAATCCTAACCCGTACCCTAAACCGAGCCCTAACCTTCAAAGTAACCCTAACCCTAACCCTAACCCATACCCTACGCCGTACACGAACCCGTACCCGAACCCGTACCCTAAGCCTTACCCTAACAATAACCCTAACCCTAACCCTAAGCTACCCTTGACTGCTTTGCCTCCAGTAGATTTCCTAAGCACTAGTGTTTTAAGGAACAGGTTAAAAAGAGAATCCTAATGTGATTTCTTGATAATGGGTGTGTTCCTTATCTTCTCCTAGTGTCTAAACTATTCTCCATGGCTGGACCCCCAAATAATATTCCTTGACGTGCTAAGGGGTATCTAGAGAGTGGGATAGGTTTAATAACTACCCTAACCCTAACGCGTACCCTAACCCTAACCCCTACCCTAACCCTAACACGTACACTAATCCTAACCCGTAACCTAAACCGAGCCCTAACCCTCAAACTAAGCCTAAGCCTAAACCTAACCCATACCCTACGCCGTACCCGAACCCGTACCCGAACCCGTTCCCGAACCCGTACCCTAAGCCGTACCCTAACCCTAACCCTAACCCTAAGCTACCCTTGAGTGCTTCTGCCTCCAATAGATTTCCTAAGCACTAGTGTTTTAAGGAACAGGTTAAAAAGAGAATCCTAATGTGATTTCTTGATAATGGGTGTGTTCCTTATCTTCTCCTAGTGTCTAAACTCTTCTCCATGGCTGGACCCCCAAATAATATTCCTTGACGTGCTAAGGGGTATCTAGAGAGTGGGATAGGTTTAATAACTACCCTAACCCTAACGCGTACCCTAACCCTAACCCCTACCCTAACCCTAACACGTACCCTAATCCTAACCCGTACCCTAAACCGATCCCTAACCCTCAAACTAACCCTAACCCTAACCATAACCCATACCCTACGCCGTACCCGAACCCGTACCCGAACCCGTACCCTTAGCCGTACCCTAACCCTAACCCTAACCGTAACCCTAACCCTAAGCTACCCTTGACTACTTCTGCCTCCAATAGATTTCCTAAGCACTAGTGTTTTAAGGAACAGGTTAAAAAGAGAATCCTAATGTGATTTCTTGATAATGGGCGTGTTCCTTATCTTCTCCTAGTGTCTAAACTCTTCTCCATGGCTGGACCCCCAAATAATATTCCTTGACGTGCTAAGGGGTATCTAGAGAGTGGGATAGGTTTAATAACTACCCTAACCCTAACGCGTACCCTAACCCTAACCCCTACCCTAACCCTAACACGAACCCTAATCCTAACCCGTACCCTAAACCGAGCCCTAACCTTCAAACTAACCCTAACCCTCACCCTAACCCATACCCTACGCCGTACACGAACCCGTACCCGAACCCGTACCCTAAGCCGTACCCTAACCCTAACCCTAACCCTAACCCTAACCCTAAGCTACCCTTGACTGCTTCTGCCTCCAATAGATTTCCTAAGCACTAGTGTTTTAAGGAACAGGTTAAAAAGAGTATCCTAATGTGATTTATTGATAATGGGTGTGTTCCTTACCTTCTCCTAGTGTCTAAACTCTTCTCCATGGCTGGACCCCCAAATAATATTCCTTGACCTGCTAAGGGGTATCTAGAGAGTGGGATAGGTTTAATAACTACCCTAACCCTAACGCGTACCCTAACCCTAACCCCTACCCTAACCCTAACACGTACCCTAATCCTAACCCGTAACCTAAACCGAGCCCTAACCCTCAAACTAACCCTAACCCTAAACCTAACCCATACCCTACGCCGTACCCGAACCCGTACCCGAACCCGTACCCGAACCCGTACCCTAAGCCGTACCCTAACCCTAACCCTAACCCTAAGCTACCCTTGACTGCTTCTGCCTCCAATAGATTTCCTAAGCACTAGTGTTTTAAGGAACAGGTTAAAAAGAGAATCCTAATGTGATTTCTTGATAATGGGTGTGTTCCTTATCTTCTCCTAGTGTCTAAACTGTTCTCCATGGCTGGTCCTCCAAATAATATTCCTTGACGTGCTAAGGGGTATCTAGCGAGTGGGATAGGTTTAATAACTACCCTAACCCTAACGCGTACCCTAACCCTAACCCCTACCCTAACCCTAACACGTACCCTAATCCTAACCCGTACCCTAAACCGAGCCCTAACCTTCAAACTAACCCTAACCCTCACCCTAACCCATACCCTACGCCGTACACGAACCCGTACCCGAACCCGTACCCTAAGCCGTACCCTAACCCTAACCCTAACCCTAACCCTAACCCTAAGCTACCCTTGACTGCTTCTGCCTCCAATAGATTTCCTAAGCACTAGTTTTTTAAGGAACAGGTTAAAAAGAGTATCCTAATGTGATTTATTGATAATGGGTGTGTTCCTTACCTTCTCCTAGTGTCTAAACTCTTCTCCATGGCTGGACCCCCAAATAATATTCCTTGACGTGCTAAGGGGTATCTAGAGAGTGGGATAGGTTTAATAACTACCCTAACCCTAACGCGTACCCTAACCCTAACCCCTACCCTAACGCTAACACGTACCCTAATCCTAACCCGTAACCTAAACCGAGCCCTAACCCTCAAACTAACCCTAACCCTAAACCTAACCCATACCCTACGCCGTACCCGAACCCATACCCGAACCCGTACCCGAACCCGTACCCTAAGCCGTACCCTAACCCTAACCCTAACCCTAAGCTACCCTTGACTGCTTCTGCCTCCAATAGATTTCCTAAGCACTAGTGTTTTAAGGAACAGGTTAAAAAGAGAATCCTAATGTGATTTCTTGATAATGGGTGTGTTCCTTATCTTCTCCTAGTGTCTAAACTCTTCTCCATGGCTGGTCCTGCAAATAATATTCCTTGACGTGCTAAGGGGTATCTAGCGAGTGGGATAGGTTTAATAACTACCCTAACCCTAACGCGTACCCTAACCCTAACCCCTACCCTAACCCTAACACGTACCCTAATCCTAACCCGTACCCTAAACCGAGCCCTAACCCTCAAACTAACCCTAACCCTAACCCTAACCCATACCCTACGCCGTACCCGAACCCGTACCCGAACCCGTACCCTAAGCCGTGTCTAACCCTAGCCCTAACCCTAACCCTAACCCTAAGCTACCCTTGACTGCTTCTGCCTCCAATAGATTTCCTAAGCACTAGTGTTTTAAGGAACAGGTTAAAAAGAGAATCCTAATGTGATTTCTTGATAATGGGTGTGTTCCTTTTCTTCTCCTAGTGTCTAAACTCTTCTCCATGGCTGGTCCTCCAAATAATATTCCTTGACGTGCTAAGGGGTATCTAGCGAGTGGGATAGGTTTAATAACTACCCTAACCCTAACGCGTACCCTAACCCTAACCCCTACCCTAACCCTAACACGTACCCTAATCCTAACCCGTACCCTAAACCGAGCCCTAACCTTCAAACTAACCCTAACCCTCACCCTAACCCATACCCTACGCCGTACACGAACCCGTACCCGAACCCGTACCCTAAGCCGTACCCTAACCCTAACCCTAACCCTAAGCTACCCTTGACTGCTTCTGCCTCCAATAGATTTCCTAAGCACTAGTGTTTTAAGGAACAGGTTAAAAAGAGTATCCTAATGTGATTTATTGATAATGGGTGTGTTCCTTACCTTCTCCTAGTGTCTAAACTCTTCTCCATGGCTGGACCCCCAAATAATATTCCTTGACGTGCTAAGGGGTATCTAGAGAGTGGGATAGGTTTAATAACTACCCTAACCCTAACGCGTACCCTAACCCTAACCCCGACCCTAACGCTAACACGTACCCTAATCCTAACCCGTAACCTAAACCGAGCCCTAACCCTCAAACTAACCCTAACCCGAACCCTTACCCATACCCTACGCCGTACCCGAACCCGTACCCGAACCCGTACCCTAAGCCGTGTCTAACCCTAGCCCTAACCCTAACCCTAACCCTAAGCTACCCTTGACTGCTTCTGCCTCCAATAGATTTCCTAAGCACTAGTGTTTTAAGGAACAGGTTAAAAAGAGAATCCTAATGTGATTTCTTGATAATGGGTGTGTTCCTTATCTTCTCCTAGTGTCTAAACTCTTCTCCATGGCTGGACACCCAAATAATATTCCTTGACGTGCTAAGGGGTATCTAGAGAGTGGGATAGGTTTAATAACTACCCTAACCCTAACGCGTACCCTAACCCTAACCCCTACCCTAACCCTAACACGAACCCTAATCCTAACCCGTACCCTAAACCGAGCCCTAACCTTCAAACTAACCCTAACCCTAACCCAAACCCATACCCTACGCCGTACACGAACCCGTACCCGAACCCGTACCCTAAGCCGTGTCCTAAACCTAGCCCTAACCCTAACCCTAACCCTAAGCTACCCTTGACTGCTTCTGCCTCCAATAGATTTCCTAAGCACTAGTGTTTTAAGGAACAGGTTAAAAAGAGAATCCTAATGTGATTTCTTGATAATGGGTGTGTTCCTTATCTTCTCCTAGTGTCTAAACTCTTCTCCATGGCTGGTCCCCCAAATAATATTCCTTGACGTGCTAAGGGGCATCTAGGGAGTGGGATAGGTTTAATATCTACCCTAACCCTAACACGTACCCTAACCCTAACCCCTACCCTAAACCTAACACGTACCCTAATCCTAACCCGTACCCTAAACCGAGCCCTAACCCTCAAACTAACCCTAACCCTAACCCTAACCCATACCCTATGCCGTACCCGAACCCGTACCCTAAGCCTTACCCTAACAATAACCCTAACCCTAACCCTAAGCTACCCTTGACTTCTTTGCCTCCAATAGATTTCCTAAGCACTAGTGTTTTAAGGAACAGGTTAAAAAGAGAATCCTAATGTGATTTCTTGATAATGGGTGTGTTCTTTATCTTCTCCTAGTGTCTAAACTCTTCTCCATGGCTGGACCCCCAAATAATATTCCTTGACGTGCTAAGGGGTATCAAGAGAGTGGGATAGGTTTAATAACTACCCTAAACCTAACGCGTACCCTAACCCTAACCCCTACCCTAACCCTAACACGTACCCTAATCCTAACCCGTAACCTAAACCGAGCCCTAACCCTCAAACTAACCCTAACCCTAAACCTAACCCATACCCTACGCCGTACCCGAACCCGTACCCGAACCCGTTCCCGAACCCGTACCCTAAGCCGTACCCTAACCCTAACCCTAACCCTAAGCTACCCTTGACTGCTTCTGCCTCCAATAGATTTCCTAAGCACTAGTGTTTTAAGGAACAGGTTAAAAAGAGAATCCTAATGTGATTTCTTGATAATGGGTGTGTTCCTTATCTTCTCCTAGTGTCTAAACTCTTCTCCATGGCTGGACCCCCAAATAATATTCCTTGACGTGCTAAGGGGTATCTAGAGAGTGGGATAGGTTTAATAACTACCCTAACCCTAACGCGTACCCTAACCCTATCCCCTACCCTAACCCTAACACGTACCCTAATCCTAACCCGTACCCTAAACCGAGCCCTAAACCTCAAACTAACCCTAACCCTAACCCTAACCCATACCCTACGCCGTACCCGAACCCGTACCCGAACCCGTACCCTAAGCCGTACCCTAACCCTAACCCTAACCGTAAACCTAACCCTAAGCTACCCTTGACTACTTCTGCCTCCAATAGATTTCCTAAGCACTAGTGTATTAAGGAACAGGTTTAAAAGAGAATCCTAATGTGATTTCAGGATAATGGGTGTGTTCTTTATCTTCTCCTAGTGTCTAAACTCTTCTCCATGGCTGGACCCCCAAATAATATTCCTTGACGTGCTAAGGGGTATCTAGAGAGTGGGATAGGTTTAATAACTACCCTAACCCTAACGCGTACCCTAACCCTAACCCCTACCCTAACCCTAACACGTACCCTAATCCTAACCCGTACCCTAAACCGAGCCCTAAACCTCAAACTAACCCTAACCCTAACCCTAACCCATACCCTACGCCGTACCCGAACCCGTACCCGAACCCGTACCCTAAGCCGTACCCTAACCCTAACCCTAACCCTAACCCTAACCCTAAGCTACCCTTGACTGCTTCTGCCTCCAATAGATTTCCTAAGCACTAGTGTTTTAAGGAACAGGTTAAAAAGAGAATCCTAATGTGATTTCTTGATAATGGGTGTGTTCCTTATCTTCTCCTAGTGTCTAAACTCTTCTCCATGGCTGGACCCCCAAATAATATTCCTTGACGTGCTAAGGGGTATCTAGAGAGTGGGATAGGTTTAATAACTACCCTAACCCTAACGCGTACCCTAACCCTAACCCCTACCCTAACCCTAACACGAACCCTAATCCTAACCCGTAGCCTAAACCGAGCCCTATCCTTCAAACTAACCCTAACCCTAACCCAAACTCATACCCTACGCCGTACACGAACCCGTACCCGAACCCGTACCCTAAGCCGTGTCCTAACCCTAGACCTAACCCTAACCCTAACACTAAGCTACCCTTGACTGCTTCTGCCTCCAATAGATTTCCTAAGCACTAGTGTTTTAAGGAACAGGTTAAAAAGAGAATCCTAATGTGATTTCTTGATAATGGGTGTGTTCCTTATCTTCTCCTAGTGTCTAAACTCTTCTCCATGGCTGGACCCCCAAATAATATTCCTTGACGTGCTAAGGGGTATCTAGAGAGTGGGATAGGTATAATAACTACCCTAACCCTAACGCGTACCCTAACCCTAACCCCTACCCTAACCCTAACACGTACCCTAATCCTAACCCGTAACCTAAACCGAGCCCTAACCCTCAAACTAACCCTAACCCTAAACCTAACCCATACCCTACGCCGTACACGAACCCGTACCCGAACCCGTTCCCGAACCCGTACCCTAAGCCGTACCCTAACCCTAACCCTAACCCTAAGCTACCCTTGACTGCTTCTGCCTCCAATAGATTTCCTAAGCACTAGTGTTTTAAGGAACAGGTTAAAAAGAGAATCCTAATGTGATTTCTTGATAATGGGTGTGTTCCTTATCTTCTCCTAGTGTCTAAACTCTTCTCCATGGCTGGACCCCCAAATAATATTCCTTGACGTGCTAAGGGGTATCTAGAGAGTGGGATAGGTTTAATAACTACCCTAACCCTAACGCGTACCCTAACCCTATCCCCTACCCTAACCCTAACACGTACCCTAATCCTAACCCGTACCCTAAACCGAGCCCTAAACCTCAAACTAACCCTAACCCTAACCCTAACCCATACCCTACGCCGTACCCGAACCCGTACCCGAACCCGTACCCTAAGCCGTACCCTAACCCTAACCCTAACCGTAACCCTAACCCTAAGCTACCCTTGAATACTTCTGCCTCCAATAGATTTCCTAAGCACTAGTGTATTAAGGAACAGGTTTAAAAGAGAATCCTAATGTGATTTCAGGATAATGGGTGTGTTCCTTATCTTCTCCTAGTGTCTAAACTCTTCTCCATGGCTGGACCCCCAAATAATATTCCTTGACGTGCTAAGGGGTATCTAGAGAGTGGGATAGGTTTAATAACTACCCTAACCCTAACGCGTACCCTAACCCTAACCCCTACCCTAACCCTAACACGAACCCTAATCCTAACCCGTACCCTAAACCGAGCCCTAACCTTCAAACTAACCCTAACACTAACCCAAACCCATACCCTACGCCGTACACGAACCCGTACCCGAACCCGTACCCTACGCCGTGTCCTAACCCTAGCCCTAACCCTAACCCTAACCCTAAGCTACCCTTGACTGCTTCTGCCTCCAATAGATTTCCTAAGCACTAGTGTTTTAAGGAACAGGTTAAAAAGAGAATCCTAATGTGATTTCTTGATAATGGGTGTGTTCCTTATCTTCTCCTAGTGTCTAAACTCTTCTCCATGGCTGGACCCCCAAATAATATTCCTTGACGTGCTAAGGGGTATCTAGAGAGTGGGATAGGTTTAATAACTACCCTAACCCTAACGCGTACCCTAACCCTAACCCCTACCCTAACCCTAACACGAACCCTAATCCTAACCCGTACCCTAAACCGAGCCCTAACCTTCAAACTAACCCTAACCCTAACCCAAACCCATACCCTACGCCGTACACGAACCCGTACCCGAACCCGTACCCTAAGCCGTGTCCTAACCCTAGACCTAACCCTAACCCTAACCCTAAGCTACCCTTGACTGCTTCTGCCTCCAATAGATTTCCTAAGCACTAGTGTTTTAAGGAACAGGTTAAAAAGAGAATCCTAATGTGATTTCTTGATAATGGGTGTGTTCCTTATCTTCTCCTAGTGTCTAAACTCTTCTCCATGGCTGGACCCCCAAATAATATTCCTTGACGTGCTAAGGGGTATCTAGAGAGTGGGATAGGTTTAATAACTACCCTAACCCTAACGCGTACCCTAACCCTAACCCCTACCCTAACCCTAACACGAACCCTAATCCTAACCCGTACCCTAAACCGAGCCCTAACCTTCAAACTAACCCTAACACTAACCCAAACCCATACCCTACGCCGTACACGAACCCGTACCCGAACCCGTACCCTACGCCGTGTCCTAACCCTAGCCCTAACCCTAACCCTAACCCTAAGCTACCCTTGACTGCTTCTGCCTCCAATAGATTTCCTAAGCACTAGTGTTTTAAGGAACAGGTTAAAAAGAGAATCCTAATGTGATTTCTTGATAATGGGTGTGTTCCTTATCTTCTCCTAGTGTCTAAACTCTTCTCCATGGCTGGACCCCCAAATAATATTCCTTGACGTGCTAAGGGGTATCTAGAGAGTGGGATAGGTTTAATAACTACCCTAACCCTAACGCGTACCCTAACCCTAACCCCTACCCTAACCCTAACACGAACCCTAATCCTAACCCGTACCCTAAACCGAGCCCTAACCTTCAAACTAACCCTAACCCTAACCCAAACCCATACCCTACGCCGTACACGAACCCGTACCCGAACCCGTACCCTAAGCCGTGTCCTAACCCTAGACCTAACCCTAACCCTAACCCTAAGCTACCCTTGACTGCTTCTGCCTCCAATAGATTTCCTAAGCACTAGTGTTTTAAGGAACAGGTTAAAAAGAGAATCCTAATGTGATTTCTTGATAATGGGTGTGTTCCTTATCTTCTCCTAGTGTCTAAACTCTTCTCCATGGCTGGACCCCCAAATAATATTCCTTGACGTGCTAAGGGGTATCTAGAGAGTGGGATAGGTTTAATAACTACCCTAACCCTAACGCGTACCCTAACCCTAACCCCTACCCTAACCCTAACACGAACCCTAATCCTAACCCGTACCCTAAACCGAGCCCTAACCTTCAAACTAACCCTAACCCTAACCCAAACCCATACCCTACGCCGTACACGAACCCGTACCCGAACCCGTACCCTAAGCCGTGTCCTAAACCTAGCCCTAACCCTAACCCTAACCCTAAGCTACCCTTGACTGCTTCTGCCTCCAATAGATTTCCTAAGCACTAGTGTTTTAAGGAACAGGTTAAAAAGAGAATCCTAATGTGATTTCTTGATAATGGGTGTGTTCCTTATCTTCTCCTAGTGTCTAAACTCTTCTCCATGGCTGGTCCCCCAAATAATATTCCTTGACGTGCTAAGGGGCATCTAGGGAGTGGGATAGGTTTAATAACTACCCTAACCCTAACACGTACCCTAACCCTAACCCCTACCCTAAACCTAACACGTACCCTAATCCTAACCCGTACCCTAAACCGAGCCCTAACCCTCAAACTAACCCTAACACTAACCCTAACCCATACCCTATGCCGTACCCGAACCCGTACCCTAAGCCTTACCCTAACAATAACCCTAACCCTAACCCTAAGCTACCCTTGACTTCTTTGCCTCCAATAGATTTCCTAAGCACTAGTGTTTTAAGGAACAGGTTAAAAAGAGAATCCTAATGTGATTTCTTGATAATGGGTGTGTTCCTTATCTTCTCCTAGTGTCTAAACTCTTCTCCATGGCTGGACCCCCAAATAATATTCCTTGACGTGCTAAGGGGTATCAAGAGAGTGGGATAGGTTTAATAACTACCCTAACCCTAACGCGTACCCTAACCCTAACCCCTACCCTAACCCTAACACGTACCCTAATCCTAACCCGTAACCTAAACCGAGCCCTAACCCTCAAACTAACCCTAACCCTAAACCTAACCCATACCCTACGCCGTACCCGAACCCGTACCCGAACCCGTTCCCGAACCCGTACCCTAAGCCGTACCCTAACCCTAACCCTAACCCTAAGCTACCCTTGACTGCTTCTGCCTCCAATAGATTTCCTAAGCACTAGTGTTTTAAGGAACAGGTTAAAAAGAGAATCCTAATGTGATTTCTTGATAATGGGTGTGTTCCTTATCTTCTCCTAGTGTCTAAACTCTTCTCCATGGCTGGACCCCCAAATAATATTCCTTGACGTGCTAAGGGGTATCTAGAGAGTGGGATAGGTTTAATAACTACCCTAACCCTAACGCGTACCCTAACCCTATCCCCTACCCTAACCCTAACACGTACCCTAATCCTAACCCGTACCCTAAACCGAGCCCTAAACCTCAAACTAACCCTAACCCTAACCCTAACCCATACCCTACGCCGTACCCGAACCCGTACCCGAACCCGTACCCTAAGCCGTACCCTAACCCTAACCCTAACCGTAAACCTAACCCTAAGCTACCCTTGACTACTTCTGCCTCCAATAGATTTCCTAAGCACTAGTGTATTAAGGAACAGGTTTAAAAGAGAATCCTAATGTGATTTCAGGATAATGGGTGTGTTCTTTATCTTCTCCTAGTGTCTAAACTCTTCTCCATGGCTGGACCCCCAAATAATATTCCTTGACGTGCTAAGGGGTATCTAGAGAGTGGGATAGGTTTAATAACTACCCTAACCCTAACGCGTACCCTAACCCTAACCCCTACCCTAACCCTAACACGTACCCTAATCCTAACCCGTACCCTAAACCGAGCCCTAAACCTCAAACTAACCCTAACCGTAACCCTAACCCATACCCTACGCCGTACCCGAACCCGTACCCGAACCCGTACCCTAAGCCGTACCCTAACCCTAACCCTAACCCTAACCCTAACCCTAAGCTACCCTTGACTGCTTCTGCCTCCAATAGATTTCCTAAGCACTAGTGTTTTAAGGAACAGGTTAAAAAGAGAATCCTAATGTGATTTCTTGATAATGGGTGTGTTCCTTATCTTCTCCTAGTGTCTAAACTCTTCTCCATGGCTGGACCCCCAAATAATATTCCTTGACGTGCTAAGGGGTATCTAGAGAGTGGGATAGGTTTAATAACTACCCTAACCCTAACGCGTACCCTAACCCTAACCCCTACCCTAACCCTAACACGAACCCTAATCCTAACCCGTAGCCTAAACCGAGCCCTAACCTTCAAACTAACCCTAACCCTAACCCAAACTCATACCCTACGCCGTACACGAACCCGTACCCGAACCCGTACCCTAAGCCGTGTCCTAACCCTAGACCTAACCCTAACCCTAACACTAAGCTACCCTTGACTGCTTCTGCCTCCAATAGATTTCCTAAGCACTAGTGTTTTAAGGAACAGGTTAAAAAGAGAATCCTAATGTGATTTCTTGATAATGGGTGTGTTCCTTATCTTCTCCTAGTGTCTAAACTCTTCTCCATGGCTGGATCCCCAAATAATACTCCTTGACGTGCTAAGGGGTATCTAGAGAGTGGGATAGGTATAATAACTACCCTAACCCTAACGCGTACCCTAACCCTAACCCCTACCCTAACCCTAACACGTACCCTAATCCTAACCCGTAACCTAAACCGAGCCCTAACCCTCAAACTAACCCTAACCCTAAACCTAACCCATACCCTACGCCGTACACGAACCCGTACCCGAACCCGTTCCCGAACCCGTACCCTAAGCCGTACCCTAACCCTAACCCTAACCCTAAGCTACCCTTGACTGCTTCTGCCTCCAATAGATTTCCTAAGCACTAGTGTTTTAAGGAACAGGTTTAAAAGAGAATCCTAATGTGATTTCAGGATAATGGGTGTGTTCTTTATCTTCTCCTAGTGTCTAAACTCTTCTCCATGGCTGGACCCCCAAATAATATTCCTTGACGTGCTAAGGGGTATCTAGAGAGTGGGATAGGTTTAATAACTACCCTAACCCTAACGCGTACCCTAACCCTAACCCCTACCCTAACCCTAACACGAACCCTAATCCTAACCCGTACCCTAAACCGAGCCCTAACCTTCAAACTAACCCTAACACTAACCCAAACCCATACCCTACGCCGTACACGAACCCGTACCCGAACCCGTACCCTACGCCGTGTCCTAACCCTAGCCCTAACCCTAACCCTAACCCTAAGCTACCCTTGACTGCTTCTGCCTCCAATAGATTTCCTAAGCACTAGTGTTTTAAGGAACAGGTTAAAAAGAGAATCCTAATGTGATTTCTTGATAATGGGTGTGTTCCTTATCTTCTCCTAGTGTCTAAACTCTTCTCCATGGCTGGACCCCCAAATAATATTCCTTGACGTGCTAAGGGGTATCTAGAGAGTGGGATAGGTTTAATAACTACCCTAACCCTAACGCGTACCCTAACCCTAACCCCTACCCTAACCCTAACACGAACCCTAATCCTAACCCGTACCCTAAACCGAGCCCTAACCTTCAAACTAACCCTAACCCTAACCCAAACCCATACCCTACGCCGTACACGAACCCGTACCCGAACCCGTACCCTAAGCCGTGTCCTAACCCTAGACCTAACCCTAACCCTAACCCTAAGCTACCCTTGACTGCTTCTGCCTCCAATAGATTTCCTAAGCACTAGTGTTTTAAGGAACAGGTTAAAAAGAGAATCCTAATGTGATTTCTTGATAATGGGTGTGTTCCTTATCTTCTCCTAGTGTCTAAACTCTTCTCCATGGCTGGACCCCCAAATAATATTCCTTGACGTGCTAAGGGGTATCTAGAGAGTGGGATAGGTTTAATAACTACCCTAACCCTAACGCGTACCCTAACCCTAACCCCTACCCTAACCCTAACACGAACCCTAATCCTAACCCGTACCCTAAACCGAGCCCTAACCTTCAAACTAACCCTAACCCTAACCCTAACCCATAACCTACGCCGTACACGAAACCGTACCCGAACCCGTACCCTAACCCTAACCCTAACGCTAACCCTAACCCTAACCCTAAGCTACCCTTGACTGCTTCTGCCTCCAATAGATTTCCTAAGCACTAGTGTTTTAAGGAACAGGTTAAAAAGAGAATCCTAATGTGATTTCTTGATAATGGGTGTGTTCCTTATCTTCTCCTAGTGTCTAAACTCTTCTCCATGGCTGGTCCCCCAAATAATATTCCTTGACGTGCTAAGGGGCATCTAGGGAGTGGGATAGGTTTAATAACTACCCTAACCCTAACGCGTACCCTAACCCTAACCCCTACCCTAAACCTAACACGTACCCTAATCCTAACCCGTACCCTAAACAGAGCCCTAACCCTCAAACTAACCCTAACCCTAACCCTAACCCATACCCTACGCCGTACCCGAACCCGTACCCGAACCCGTACCCTAAGCCGTACCCTAACCCTAACCCTAACCGTAACCCTAACCCTAAGCTACCCTTGACTACTTCTGCCTCCAATAGATTTCCTAAGCACTAGTGTATTAAGGAACAGGTTAAAAAGAGAATCCTAATGTGATTTCAGGATAATGGGTGTGTTCTTTATCTTCTCCTAGTGTCTAAACTCTTCTCCATGGCTGGACACCCAAATAATATTCCTTGACGTGCTAAGGGGTATCTAGAGAGTGGGATAGGTTTAATAACTACCCTAACCCTAACGCGTACCCTAACCCTAACCCCTACCCTAACCCTAACACGAACCCTAATCCTAACCCGTACCCTAAACCGAGCCCTAACCTTCAAACTAACCCTAACACTAACCCAAACCGATAACCTACGCCGTACCTGAACCCGTACCCGAACCCGTACCCTAAGCCGTGTCCTAACCCTAGCCCTAACCCTAACCCTAACCCTAAGCTACCCTTGACTGCTTCTGCCTCCAATAGATTTCCTAAGCACTAGTGTTTTAAGGAACAGGTTAAAAAGAGAATCCTAATGTGATTTCTTGATAATGGGTGTGTTCCTTATCTTCTCCTAGTGTCTAAACTCTTCTCCATGGCTGGACCCCCAAATAATATTCCTTGACGTGCTAAGGGGTATCTAGAGAGTGGGATAGGTTTAATAACTACCCTAACCCTAACGCGTACCCTAACCCTAACCCCTACCCTAACCCTAACACGAACCCTAATCCTAACCCGTACCCTAAACCGAGCCCTAACCTTCAAACTAACCCTAACCCTAACCCTAACCCATAACCTACGCCGTACACGAACCCGTACCCGAACCCGTACCCTAACCCTAACCCTAACCCTAACCCTAACCCTAACCCTAAGCTACCCTTGACTGCTTCTGCCTCCAATAGATTTCCTAAGCACTAGTGTTTTAAGGAACAGGTTAAAAAGAGAATCCTAATGTGATTTCTTGATAATGGGTGTGTTCCTCATCTTCTCCTAGTGTCTAAACTCTTCTCCATGGCTGGTCCCCCAAATAATATTCCTTGACGTGCTACGGGGCATCTAGGGAGTGGGATAGGTTTAATAACTACCCTAACCCTAACGCGTACCCTAACCCTAACCCCTACCCTAAACCTAACACGTACCCTAATCCTAACCCGTACCCTAAACCGAGCCCTAACCCTCAAACTAACCCTAACCCTAACCCTAACCCATACCCTATTCCGTACCCGAACCCGTACCCTAAGCCTTACCCTAACAATAACCCTAACCCTAACCCTAAGCTACCCTTGACTGCTTTGCCTCCAATAGATTTCCTAAGCACTAGTGTTTTAAGGAACAGGTTAAAAAGAGAATCCTAATGTGATTTCTTGATAATGGGTGTGTTCCTTATCTTCTCCTAGTGTCTAAACTCTTCTCCATGGCTGGACCCCCAAATAATATTCCTTGACGTGCTAAGGGGTATCTAGAGAGTGGGATAGGTTTAATAACTACCCTAACCCTAACGCGTACCCTAACCCTAACCCCTACCCTAACCCTAACACGTACCCTAATCCTAACCCGTAACCTAAACTGAGCCCTAACCCTCAAACTAACCCTAACCCTAAACCTAACCCATACCCTACGCCGTACCCGAACCCGTAACCGAACCCGTTCCCGAACCCGTACCCTAAGCCGTACCCTAACCCTAACCCTAACCCTAAGCTACCCTTGACTGCTTCTGCCTCCAATAGATTTCCTAAGCACTAGTGTTTTAAGGAACAGGTTAAAAAGAGAATCCTAATGTGATTTCTTGATAATGGGTGTGTTCCTTATCTTCTCCTAGTGTCTAAACTCTTCTCCATGGCTGGACCCCCAAATAATATTCCTTGACGTGCTAAGGGGTATCTAGAGAGTGGGATAGGTTTAATAACTACCCTAACCCTAACGCGTACCCTAACCCTAACCCCTACCCTAACCCTAACACGAACCCTAATCCTAACCCGTACCCTAAACCGAGCCCTAACCTTCAAACTAACCCTAACCCTAACCCTAACCCATAACCTACGCCGTACACGAAACCGTACCCGAACCCGTACCCTAACCCTAACCCTAACGCTAACCCTAACCCTAACCCTAAGCTAACCTTGACTGCTTCTGCCTCCAATAGATTTCCTAAGCACTAGTGTTTTAAGGAACAGGTTAAAAAGAGAATCCTAATGTGATTTCTTGATAATGGGTGTGTTCCTTATCTTCTCCTAGTGTCTAAACTCTTCTCCATGGCTGGTCCCCCAAATAATATTCCTTGACGTGCTAAGGGGCATCTAGGGAGTGGGATAGGTTTAATAACTACCCTAACCCTAACGCGTACCCTAACCCTAACCCCTACCCTAAACCTAACACGTACCCTAATCCTAACCCGTACCCTAAACAGAGCCCTAACCCTCAAACTAACCCTAACCCTAACCCTAACCCATACCCTACGCCGTACCCGAACCCGTACCCGAACCCGTACCCTAAGCCGTACCCTAACCCTAACCCTAACCGTAACCCTAACCCTAAGCTACCCTTGACTACTTCTGCCTCCAATAGATTTCCTAAGCACTAGTGTATTAAGGAACAGGTTAAAAAGAGAATCCTAATGTGATTTCAGGATAATGGGTGTGTTCTTTATCTTCTCCTAGTGTCTAAACTCTTCTCCATGGCTGGACACCCAAATAATATTCCTTGACGTGCTAAGGGGTATCTAGAGAGTGGGATAGGTTTAATAACTACCCTAACCCTAACGCGTACCCTAACCCTAACCCCTACCCTAACCCTAACACGAACCCTAATCCTAACCCGTACCCTAAACCGAGCCCTAACCTTCAAACTAACCCTAACACTAACCCAAACCGATAACCTACGCCGTACCTGAACCCGTACCCGAACCCGTACCCTAAGCCGTGTCCTAACCCTAGCCCTAACCCTAACCCTAACCCTAAGCTACCCTTGACTGCTTCTGCCTCCAATAGATTTCCTAAGCACTAGTGTTTTAAGGAACAGGTTAAAAAGAGAATCCTAATGTGATTTCTTGATAATGGGTGTGTTCCTTATCTTCTCCTAGTGTCTAAACTCTTCTCCATGGCTGGACCCCCAAATAATATTCCTTGACGTGCTAAGGGGTATCTAGAGAGTGGGATAGGTTTAATAACTACCCTAACCCTAACGCGTACCCTAACCCTAACCCCTACCCTAACCCTAACACGAACCCTAATCCTAACCCGTACCCTAAACCGAGCCCTAACCTTCAAACTAACCCTAACCCTAACCCTAACCCATAACCTACGCCGTACACGAACCCGTAACCGAACCCGTACCCTAACCCTAACCCTAACCCTAACCCTAACCCTAACCCTAAGCTACCCTTGACTGCTTCTGCCTCCAATAGATTTCCTAAGCACTAGTGTTTTAAGGAACAGGTTAAAAAGAGAATCCTAATGTGATTTCTTGATAATGGGTGTGTTCCTCATCTTCTCCTAGTGTCTAAACTCTTCTCCATGGCTGGTCCCCCAAATAATATTCCTTGACGTGCTACGGGGCATCTAGGGAGTGGGATAGGTTTAATAACTACCCTAACCCTAACGCGTACCCTAACCCTAACCCCTACCCTAAACCTAACACGTACCCTAATCCTAACCCGTACCCTAAACCGAGCCCTAACCCTCAAACTAACCCTAACCCTAACCCTAACCCATACCCTATTCCGTACCCGAACCCGTACCCTAAGCCTTACCCTAACAATAACCCTAACCCTAACCCTAAGCTACCCTTGACTGCTTTGCCTCCAATAGATTTCCTAAGCACTAGTGTTTTAAGGAACAGGTTAAAAAGAGAATCCTAATGTGATTTCTTGATAATGGGTGTGTTCCTTATCTTCTCCTAGTGTCTAAACTCTTCTCCATGGCTGGACCCCCAAATAATATTCCTTGACGTGCTAAGGGGTATCTAGAGAGTGGGATAGGTTTAATAACTACCCTAACCCTAACGCGTACCCTAACCCTAACCCCTACCCTAACCCTAACACGTACCCTAATCCTAACCCGTAACCTAAACTGAGCCCTAACCCTCAAACTAACCCTAACCCTAAACCTAACCCATACCCTACGCCGTACCCGAACCCGTAACCGAACCCGTTCCCGAACCCGTACCCTAAGCCGTACCCTAACCCTAACCCTAACCCTAAGCTACCCTTGACTGCTTCTGCCTCCAATAGATTTCCTAAGCACTAGTGTTTTAAGGAACAGGTTAAAAAGAGAATCCTAATGTGATTTCTTGATAATGGGTGTGTTCCTTATCTTCTCCTAGTGTCTAAACTCTTCTCCATGGCTGGACCCCCAAATAATATTCCTTGACGTGCTAAGGGGTATCTAGAGAGTGGGATAGGTTTAATAACTACCCTAACCCTAACGCGTACCCTAACCCTAACCCCTACCCTAACCCTAACACGTACCCTAAACCTAACCCGTACCCTAAACCGAGCCCTAAACCTCAAACTAACCCTAACCCTAACCCTAACCCATACCCTACGCCGTACACGAACCCGTACCCGAACCCGTACCCTAAGCCGTACCCTAACCCTAACCCTAACCCTAACCGTAACCCTAACCCTAAGCTACCCTTGACTACTTCTGCCTCCAATAGATTTCCTAAGCACTAGTGTATTAAGGAACAGGTTAAAAAGAGAATCCTAATGTGATTTCAGGATAATGGGTGTGTTCTTTATCTTCTCCTAGTGTCTAAACTCTTCTCCATGGCTGGACCCCCAAATAATATTCCTTGACGTGCTAAGGGGTATCTAGAGAGTGGGATAGGTTTAATAACTACCCTAACCCTAACGCGTACCCTAACCCTAACCCCTACCCTAACCCTAACACGAACCCTAATCCAAACCCGTACCCTAAACCGAGCCCTAACTTTCAAACTAACCCTAACACTAACCCAAACCCATACCCTACGCCGTACACGAACCCGTACCCGAACCCGTACCCTAAGCCGTGTCCTAACCCTAGCCCTAACCCTAACCCTAACCCTAAGCTACCCTTGACTGCTCCTGCCTCCAATAGATTTCCTAAGCACTAGTGTTTTAAGGAAAAGGTTAAAAAGAGAATCCTAATGTGATTTCTTGATAATGGGTGTGTTCCTTATCTTCTCCTAGTGTCTAAACTCTTCTCCATGGCTGGACGCCCAAATAATATTCCTTGACGTGCTAAGGGGTATCTAGAGAGTGGGATAGGTTTAATAACTACCCTAACCCTAACGCGTACCCTAACCCTAACCCCTACCCTAACCCTAACACGAACCCTAATCCTAACCCGTACCCTAAACCGAGCCCTAACCTTCAAACTAACCCTAACACTAACCCTAACCCATAACCTACGCCGTACACGAACCCGTACCCGAACCCGTACCCTAACCCTTACCCTAACCCTAACCCTAACCCTAACCCTAAGCTACCCTTGAGTGCTTCTGCCTCCAATAGATTTCCTAAGCACTAGTGTTTTAAGGAACAGGTTAAAAAGAGAATCCTAATGTGATTTCTTGATAATGGGTGTGTTCCTTATCTTCTCCTAGTGTCTAAACTCTTCTCCATGGCTGGTCCCTCAAATAATATTCCTTGACGTGCTAAGGGGCATCTAGGGAGTGGGATAGGTTTAATAACTACCCTAACCCTAACGCGTACCCTAACCCTAACCACTACTCTAAACCTAACACGTACCCTAATCCTAACCCGTACCCTAAACCGAGCCCTAACCCTCAAACTAACCCTAACCCTAACCCTAACCCATACCCTATGCCGTACCCGAACCCGTACCCTAAGCCTTACCCTAACAATAACCCTAACCCTATCCCTAAGCTACCCTTGACTGCTTTGCCTCCAATAGATTTCCTAAGCACTAGTGTTTTAAGGAACAGGTTAAAAAGAGAATCCTAATGTGATTTCTTGATAATGGGTGTGTTCCTTATCTTCTCCTAGTGTCTAAACTCTTCTCCATGGCTGGACCGCCAAATAACATTCCTTGACGTGCTAAGGGGTATCTAGAGAGTGGGATAGGTTTAATAACTACCATAACCCTAACGCATACCCTAACCCTAACCTCTACCCTAACCCTAACACGTACACTAATCCTAACCCATACCCTAAACCGAGCCCTAACCCTCAAACTAACCCTAACCCTAACCCTAACCCATACCCTACGCCGTACCCGAACCCGTACCCGAACCCGTACCCGAACACGTACCCTAAGCCGTACCCTAAACCTAACCCTAACCCTAACCCTAACCCTAAGCTACCCTTGACTGCTTCTGCCTCCAATAGATTTCCTAAGCACTAGTGTATTAAGGAACAGGTTAAAAAGAGAATCCTAATGTGATTTCTTGATAATGGGTGTGTTCCTTATCTTCTCCTAGTGTCTAAACTCTTCTCCATGGCTGGACCCCCAAATAATATTCCTTGACGTGCTAAGGGTTATCTAGAGAGTGGGATAGGTTTAATAACTACCCTAACCCTAACGCGTACCCTAACCCTAACCCCTACCCTAACCCTAAGACGTACCCTAATCCTAACCCGTAACCTAAACCGAGCCCTAACCCTCAAACTAACCCTAACCCTAACCCTATCCCATACCCTACGCCATACCCGAACCCGTACCCGAACCCGTACACTAAGCCGTACCCTAAGCCTAACCCTAACCCTAACCCTAACCCTAAACCTAACCCTAACCCTAAGCTACCCTTGACTGCTTCTGCCTCCAATAGATTTCCTAAGCACTAGTGTTTTAAGGAACAGGTTAAAAAGAGAATCCTAATGTGATTTCAGGATAATGGGTGTGTTCCTTATCTTCTCCTACTGTCTAAACTCTTCTCCATGGCTGGACCCCCAAATAATATTCCTTGACGTGCTAAGGGGTATCTAGGGAGTGGGATAGGTTTAATAACTACCCTAACCCTAACGCGTACCCTAACCCTAACCCCTACCCTAACCCTAACACGAACCCTAATCCTAACCCGTACCGTAAACCGAGCCCTAACCTTCAAACTAACCCTAACCCTAACCCTAACCCATACCCTACGCCGTACACGAACCCGTACCCGAACCCGTACCCTAAGCCGTACCCTAACCCTAACCCTAACCCTAACCCTAACCCTAAGCTACCCTTGACTGCTTCTGCCTCCAATAGATTTCCTAAGCACTAGTGTTTTAAGGAACAGGTTAAAAAGAGAATCCTAATGTGATTTCTTGATAATGGGTGTGTTCCTTATCTTCTCCTAGTGTCTAAACTCTTCTCCATGGCTGGACCCCCAAATAATATTCCTTGACGTGCTAAGGGGTATCTAGAGAGTGGGATAGGTTTAATAACTACCCTAACCCTAACGCGTACCCTATCCCTAACCCCTACCCTAACCCTAACACGAACACTAATCCTAACCCGTACCCTAAACCGAGCCCTAACCTTCAAACTAACCCTAACACTAACCCTAACCCATACCCTACGCCGTACGCGAACCCGTACCCGAACCCGTACCCTAAGCCGTATCCTAACCCTAACCCTAACCCTAACCCTAACCCTAACCCTAAGCTACCCTTGCCTGCTTCTGCCTCCAATAGATTTCCTAAGCACTAGTGTTTTAAGAAACAGGTTAAAAAGAGAATCCTAATGTGATTTCTTGATAATGGGTGTGTTCCTTATCTTCTCCTAGTGTCTAAACTCTTCTCCATGGCTGGACACCCAAATAATATTCCTTGACGTGCTAAGGGGTATCTAGAGAGTGGGATAGGTTTAATAACTACCCTAACCCTAACGCGTACCCTAACCCTAACCCCTACCCTAACCCTAACACGTACCCTAATCCTAACCCGTACCCTAAACCGAGCCCTAACCCTCAAACTAACCCTAACCCTAACCCTAACCCATATCCTACGCCATACCCAAACCCGTACCCGAACCCGTACCCGAACCCGTACCCTAAGCAGTACCCTAACCCAAACCCTAACCCTAAGCTACCCTTGACTGCTTCTGCCTCCAATAGATTTCCTAAGCACTAGTGTTTTAAGGAACAGGTTAAAAAGAGAATCCTAATGTGATTTCTTGATAATGGGTGTGTTCCTTATCTTCTCCTAGTGTCTAAACTCTTCTCCATGGCTGGACCCCCAAATAATATTCCTTGACGTGCTAAGGGGTATCTAGAGAGTGGGATAGGTTTAATAACTACCCTAACCCTAACGCGTACCCTAACCCTAACCCCTACCCTAACCCTAACACGTACCCTAATCCTAACCCGTACCCTAAACCGAGCCCTAACCCTCAAACTAACCCTAACCCTAACCCTAACCCATACCCTACGCCGTACCCGAACCCGTACCCGAACCCATACCCTAAGCCATACCCTAACCCTAACCCTAACCGTAACCCTAACCCTAAGCTACCCTTGACTGCTTCTGCCTCCAATAGATTTCCTAAGCACTAGTGTATTAAGGAACAGGTTAAAAAAGAATCCTAATGTGATTTCAGGATAATGGGTGTGTTCCTTATCTTCTCCTAGTGTATAAACTCTTCTCCATGGCTGGACCCCCAAATAATATGCCTTGACGTGCTAAGGGGTATCTAGAGAGTGGGATAGGTTTAATAACTACCCTAACCCTAACGCGTACCCTAACCCTAACCCCTACCCTAACCCTAACACGTACCCTAATCCTAACCCGTAACCTAAACCGAGCCCTAACCCTCAAACTAACCCTAACCCTAAACCTAACCCATACCCTACGCCGTATCCGAACCCGTACCCGAACCCGTACCCGAACCCGTACCCTAAGCCGTACCCTAACCCTAACCCTAACCCTAAGCTACCCTTGACTGCTTCTGCCTCCAATAGATTTCCTAAGCACTAGTGTTTTAAGGAACAGGTTAAAAAGAGAATCCTAATGTGATTTCTTGATAATGGGTGTGTTCCTTATCTTCTCCTAGTGTCTAAACTCTTCTCCATGGCTGGACCCCCAAATAATATTCCTTGACGTGCTAAGGGGTATCTAGAGAGTGGGATAGGTTTAATAACTACCCTAACCCTAACGCGTACCCTAACCCTAACCCCTACCATAATCCTAACACTTACCCCAATCCTAACCCGTACCCTAAATGGAGCCCTAACCCTCAAACTAACCCTAACCCTAACCCTAACCCATACGCTACGCCGTACACGAACCCGTACCCGAACCCGTACCCTAAGCCATACCCTAACCCTAACCCTCACTGTAACCCTAACCCTAAGCTATCCTTGACTGCTTCTGCCTCCAATAGATTTCCTAAGCACTAGTGTATTAAGGAACAGGTTAAAAAGAGAATCCTAATGTGATTTCAGGATAATGGGTGTGTTCCTTATCTTCTCCTAGTGTCTAAACTCTTCTCCATGGCTGGACCCCCAAATAATATTCCTTGACGTGCTAAGGGGTATCTAGAGAGTGGGATAGGTTTAATAACTACCCTAACCCTAACGCGTACCCTAACCCTAACCCCTACCCTAACCCTAACACTTACCCTAATCCTAACCCGTACCCTAAACGGAGCCCTAACCCTCAAACTAACCCTAACCCTAACCCTAACCCATACCCTATGCCGTACCCGAACGCGTACCCTAATCCTTACCCTAACAATAACCCTAAACTTAACCCTAAGCTAACCTTGACTGCTTCTGCCTCAAATAGATTTCCTAAGCACTAGTGTTTTAAGGAACAGGTTAAAAAGAGAATCCTAATGTGATTTCTTGATAATGGGTGTGTTCCTTATCTTCTCCTAGTGTCTAAACTCTTCTCCATGGCTGGACCCCCAAATAATATTCCTTGACGTGCTAAGGGGTATCTAGAGAGTGGGATAGGTTTAATAACTACCCTAACCCTAACGCTTACCCTAACCCTAACCCCTACCCTAACCCTAACACTTACCCTAATCCTAACCCGTACCCTAAACGGAGCCCTAACCCTCAAACTAACCCTAACCCTAACCCTAACCCATACCCTACGCCATACCCGAACCCGTACCCGAACCCGTACACTAAGCCGTACCCTAAACCTAACCCTAACCCTAACCCTAACCCTAAACCTAACCCTAACCCTAAGCTACCCTTGACTGCTTCTGCCTCCAATAGATTTCCTAAGCACTAGTGTTTTAAAGAACAGGTTAAAAAGAGAATCCTAATGTGATTTCTTGATAATGGGTGTGTTCCTTATCTTCTCCTAGTGTCTAAACTCTTCTCCATGGCTGGACCCCCAAATAATATTCCTTGACGTGCTAAGGGGTATCTAGAGAGTGGGATAGGTTTAATAACTACCCTAACCCTAACGCGTACCCTAACCCTAACCCCTACCCTAACCCTAACACGTACCCTAATCCTAACCCGTACCCTAAACCGAGCCCTAACCCTCAAACTAACCCTAACCCTAACCCTAACCCATATCCTACGCCATACCCAAACCCGTACCCGAACCCGTACCCGAACCCGTACCCTAAGCCGTACCCTAACCCAAACCCTAACCCTAAGCTACCCTTGACTGCTTCTGCCTCCAATAGATTTCCTAAGCACTAGTGTTTTAAGGAACAGGTTAAAAAGAGAATCCTAATGTGATT